>NC_092521.1:21582897-23982897 GCF_037038585.1 Patagioenas fasciata
TCCGTACTCTGGACTCCCTATTGCTCCCCACAGCCACCTCTCTCGCGTCTCCCAATAACGAGATAAATAAAAGTCTGTTAGAGGGAGCCCCCCTCAGGAAACTTACGTTTGATCTGCCTGGGTTTGCTCTGTTTCCTTCGGGACATGCTGCTCAGCTGCCGCTCCTGTCTTGCTCCAGGTACAGGAGCGGAGCTGGGAGGGGACGGGGATGGAGGGAGGGTGACAGATCAATAGACGGGATTCATTGAGGAACCGGTGGCCGCCTTGAGATGCAAAGTCAAATGACAGAAAAACAGGGAGAGGGAAAGAGTGTGTGCGTGTGTGACGGAGGAAGAGGGGAAGAGAAACGGAGATCGGGGTGGGTGAGACGGGGAGCGACAATGAGGGGAGAGAGAAACAGAAAGAACGAAGGGAGGGAGCAGGGGAAGGAGCAGGAGGGGGGGGGAGAGGAGGAAGGAAGGGAGGGAGGGAGAGAGGGAGGGAGGGGAGAGCTTGGCTCCTCGCTCTCTCTCTCCCTCTCTCGCCCGCTCTCCGTTGTCGCCGTGCCGCCTCCGCTCCCCGCGCCGCGCTCCGCTCCGACTGACAGGCGGCGGGAGGTGCCGGCGAGGGAGGGGGCGAGGGAGGGGCTTTCCGGGACGGGGGGGCCGAAAGAGGGGGGGGTTTGTCCGTCAGGCTTGACGGGCAGTTGCTGCTACCAGAGACAGGTCCGCATGCAAATCGCCTCCTGCCCGAGGAGCGCGAAGTGCAGAGGCGGGAGGCTTCAATTGTCCCGGTTCTGTCAGGGCTTCTGGTAGCGGGGGGAGCTGCAACTTTCCTGAGAGTGCACGGCAGGAGAACGGGCGAAGAAACTCCGTGACAGCCGGCCAGCCGGCACGAGTTGTGCCGCCCCGCACAGGGACTCCGCTGGGGTGTCCTGGCAGAGCCGGGCGGCTCCGCGCTGCCTCGGCCTCAGCGCTGCCTGCGGGGAGAACAACGCTTCCTTCTGCGCTGGTCCCTAGGCCGGGAGATCCCGGGGAGTCCAAGGCTGGGCGGTGAGGGCGGAGTTTTCCTCCGCCACGCCGGAGCGGGTTCCACCACCGCAGGACAGTGGGATCCCGGCCTCGCCTCGCAGGTGTCTCCAGGGGCGAGAGCTGAGGCGGGGGCGCGCGGCCCGGCAGCTGCGAGAGGCGGCCGTTAACGGGCGCGGGGCACGCGCCGGGGCAGGGCCGGTGTCAGCGGGCGGGCTGGGCGCTGCGGGGCCGCCGGTGCTGCCGTGACACATGGCGAATGTTCACGGTTGTCCAACCGCTGGCAGCAGCCCACGGTAGCTGGTGGGTCACGGGGAGTAATGGCGGTGTGGTCATCGCTGTTTGCCCGCGGGTTTGATCTTTTTTTTTTGACTTCTAGATGAGACGGAAAGATAAGCCAACGAAGTACCTGGACTTTAATTAGTTTTCTCCTTCTAAATAGTGGTAACAGAGAAATTTTGTTTCTTGCACAATAAAAACCAACATCTAAGGCTCTGTTACTGATAGCAATTAAGTGTTCTGACAAAACTAAATCATTAATAATCCTCACGTTTACAGTCTGTGTCTTTAGGACAAAATTTCTCTTGAGCATTCTGTTTTAATGACCTAAAGCCTCTAATTTACATACACAGTTGTAAATGACCCGTTCTGAACAGACTGTGTTCATTGTGTTTGTTAGCTTTGCAGGAACCTTACCAGATTCTCAGTGTTGTCAAACATCAACTTTGCAAAAATCGCGGAAAACAAAAACCACACGGAAACAAAAAATCAGCCTGATTTCACTGATGTCAAGTAAGGACACTTGATACTGAAACATCTTTATTACTGCGTTTTTAGAAATTCCAGATCTGACACATGAACATACTGCAGCATTAAGTGTTCTTACAGCTTCACTAACAGGAATTAAATTATTTATGTTCAGGTAAAGTGTTAAGCATTTATTTAACTCTTTCTTCTGCAGTCCAAATACTCTCAACAGAAACCGTTTTCAACTTGACCTCTCAAAACTTTTCAGTGATTATTTGTTTGGCCCACATTGCAGAAATGCTCATATGAACACCAGGAATTCTAATATGGAAATGTACTAAAATTTTTCATCATACTGTGTTAGAAAATAATGCTCGTAAATGATAAGTGAATTTACAAAACCACTTTTTTTTTTTTTTTTTTTTTTCCACAAAGATAGTATGGTGGAAACTGACCTGTATTAAAATTTGTTCAGATACTTTAAGCAATCTGATCAAATAATACAGACTTTCCATTTAGCTGAAGTGATTGTGGTATGCCAAATTTATATTTCAGTTTCTTTCCTTGAGGTGTAGGCTCATAGTTAAGTACCAAGCACTAGTGGTAGCGTCTTCATGAAGGTATTCTATGGCAATAGATTAACATTATAACAGTACACCAAACAGAAAACTTTGCTATGGCTCTATTGCAGAATTCGACTCAAACGGAGGCTTGAATGGATGGAATACCTGTCTTTCGAATTTAAGTTAATATTTGACCTTTACCCATTCTCATCATTTCCTTAAATCTCAGTTCAGTTCTCTGATCAGAATTAGCAATGTCTTTTCCTTCACATAGGTTGACTGTTCGTTTCTCCTTCTGTTTTTTTGCCTTTGTCCCACACGGTATTTTCCATCTAAACAGGTAATTTGACAGACACCACCTTTAAACTCACTGTTGTTTAAATGTAAAATAATGGAGTTGAGTAACCTGTTTCCAACATTTGGACGATACACAAACTGCAATGTGTAAAACATTGGTCAGCCACTGTAACTTAAAAATTAATATACTTTACATGTTATAAACCAGTTATAAATAAGTGATAAACAGCAATGTGAAATGAAGCTGTGCTAGAATCTGTATCACAAATAAGTGCTTATTCTTACACACTGTTTAGGGTAAATTACATAAGAGCACCACTATTATGCTGACTCTTGCTTTGTAAATATTTAAGCAGCAATGTAAATTAAGATACATATTTTGTCTATTCTGAGGCATCTTAATGCCGTGTTCTACTTTGTCAGCTCAAAACAGGACATATAAAGATGTATGATTTCTTTGACTATTCAGAGAGATATGTTTGATCACTTGTAGGGTTATTACACCTAGTCATTTTAGCATATTTGAGACTTGTTTACCTAAAGGTTAGAAAGTTGGTTATGAAATTCCAGAAAGAAACATACCTATGCCTGCTGTTATAAAAGGCAAAAAGTGATGTAAATTAATGAACTAACTCACAGAGAAACTTTCATTTAACCCTTTTTAATACTGCATGGAAATCACTCATTTTCTTCAGCAGAATGAGTAGTACGTAGCATATCCCAGGCAAAAAAACACTCTAGCAGGCCGTGCCTAGTGGCTGAGGCTGGACCAGCGCACAGCTTGAGCACTGCACGTGATCGCTGGTGCTGTGCAGTAGTTAAGCCAGTCTGCACTGCTGCTCACCAGGAGCTTTTTCCAATATGCAGTATTGGCGAGGCTCTTTTGGTGGGGCAGGGGCTTCAGTCATATGGATTCAAGCTGAGGGGCATAGCTTTCCCTCAGGGCTCGAGAACAGGCGTAGCATTTTCTGTTAACCTGCAGAGAGAGTCATTCAGAGTAAACTTTTAAAATCTGATAAATTACCTCTTGCACCACCTCAACTGCAAAATTTACTGAACTATTGTAGCAATAATGATGTCCACACCAAGGCTGCAGTGTTTGTGCCACTCGCTGGCTCTTCCTGTTGGATATTGGCTATAGCAACCAGACAGTGCTCAAAAAGTGCTTTGCCAGCATGGCCAGGAGCAGGTAGCCCTTGCCGGGAGGCAGCTACAGCTGAGCATGGAGGCAGGGGAGAGCTGTCTCCAGTTTTTGTACTGAGAGAATGGTGGCTATCATCTGTCCAAAAGCTGAGGGTACAGAGAAGTGATGGAGTAAGAATAGTTTAAAAATGTAGTGCTCTTCAACCAAAATTGGGTGTGGGCAGTGGTGTCCCATTTCAGAAGTCATAGGCTCTTAGTTAATCACAATATCTCAAGAAGCACTATCTCTGCAGAAGCACAATTCTTAATCAGCTTGAACCTCATCGCTTCCAATTGTCTATAACTTACTAAGATTCTACAAAGATTGATGTAAACCCTCCAACTGAATAGTTATCACAGTTTGGAACTTAAATTCTTGAAATACCTGTACTCTGGCAAAGAAACTAGGAAAATTGCAGCTTAGATTTCCATGGTCTTAATGTGTCAGCAACTATCTTACACATAGATAACATGCATGCTTTTAAAAACAATGTCCTTTGGAGAACACTTAAGAGATTTTAAAATCAACATTTCCCTTCCCTCATTGAGAAAAGGAAATACTAAAATATTGAAATATTCTCTTGGCAGCAGAATTAACCTCTTCACCAGCAACTATGGATTACCTATTTTTTTTTGCAAAAAGGAGTGTGCACTGAGTGAAGTCATTTCAGAATTCTCAGATAAATCTGGATATGGGCTATTTTATACAAAGATACTGATATATAATGACAATATCCCAAAGTTTAGGCAGCAATTTGATTTGGAGGAAAATACGCTTGACTTCTGGCATGTACACATAATCAAGTTCTGACCATTTGAAACATCCAGTAAGAGTGTGTAATGGTAAAAACGTAATTGCATATGTTCTGTTGGACTCTTAGGTTCTATTTCCTTTATAAGGACTTGGATTCTATCACGACCTTAACCATAGCTTTTGGTTCTTTAACTCTGAATGAATAAGAAGAAAAAGGTGCTATTTTCCCAAGTATTATCCACTTACACTGTTAGAAAGATATATGGCATAGTTTCTTGTGACTTTATTCCTCATTTTCTTTGGTCAGTAGTAAAGTAGCTAACTAGACTGACCTTGATATTATTAAGGTTCAGAATTAATACCCTTATAACATGAATATGGGAAAATTCATACATTTCCCAGCTGTTTGAAAAAGCTACAGTTTATTCTAATTTAATAATTTTGAGATTTTCTGTGTGGTCATGCTAGACATACTTAGATTCTAAGACAACAAGAAAACAGATTTAAATATGTCACTGAGCACCTGAAAGATTATCAGTCTGAGCCTTGAATTTAGAAGTAAAGCTTCCTCTGACTTTTCAAATAAGGAAGAAAAATGCGTTTCTAGATGACATAAAGGAAAAATGCTTCAAGGCAGTTTCCTCATGTGTGCAGGAATCTACAGAAGATCTAAGGATGTCCAAAGAGAATGAGTGAGACCAGTGAATTTGTATTGCCCTTTCAACCAGTCCTGTAAACAAGTTAGAACTGAATTACAGCTACATTTTTTGTGAATGTTTTCCTCCTTAGGAGTGATCACAACCCTGCAGTGAAGTTCCTGGCTGCAGGATTTCAATGGATGCAGCAATGTAGGAAGCCAGACACACAGAGTGCTGGAATCAGTGCTGAGTCAGACTTCATGTTGATAGTCCAGACCTTTGTATCCATTCTGGGAGATCTGCCAGTGTTTAGAGGCCAAAACCTGTGCCCACTCC
Source organism: Patagioenas fasciata (assembly GCF_037038585.1). Classification (NCBI taxonomy): domain Eukaryota; kingdom Metazoa; phylum Chordata; class Aves; order Columbiformes; family Columbidae; genus Patagioenas; species Patagioenas fasciata. The sequence goes on from NC_092521.1 coordinate 21,588,422, forward strand.
ATATGGAGAAGGAAGAATGGCATAGAAATAAATGGTGACCTCAGAAACTTTCTGGATTCCTGAGCAGACTTTCCATAAAAAGGGTACTCTTTGGATTTTGAGTTCATTTTTGGTTGGTGCAAAGCTTAATAATTTTTTTTGTATGTCACTTTCCTGTCTCTTTTCATGTATTTATTTAGAGCAGAAATCACTGCTCTCTTTCAGTAGTTGTTATGCAAGATACTTTTCATCTCACATTAAAATTTATATCTTATTTGTTATCCAGAAATGGTGGCAAAGATTATTCTTCATTTCCTGACTGGATGCTTTCTGATATTGCTCAGGTAATCTTATGGATGAACAAACTCTTAGTCTACCAAACTGCTTAGACTTTTGGGGCAACTTTAAATCAGAATCACAGAATAGCCATCATAATTCTCTTCATAATAATGTAAAATACTCTTTTTTCACTGCACAGGATTGCAGTAATATCCTGGAAAAATTTGCATTTACTTCTGAAAAATTATACATGCAAAACAGCTCCTAATTTTGACATTCATGTTCTCCTTTATAGAAAAATATATCTTGAGATTGGCAAAATTCTGCTACAAAAATGACTTGCACAAGCTAACATGTAGTATGCCATGCCTTCAGCTGGAAAAGAAAATTCAGTAGCTGTGGCATAGCTAGAGAAACCTTTTTGACTGAAGAAAGCTAAAAACATAGATGTGTATTCAGAACGAGATATTGTAGCACACATACGGCAGCATCTGGAGTGCAGGGTGGAAGGCACAATATCCTATGAGGAAATATTTCTGGATGTCTCACTTGTCTGAAATGCAGCCATTCACCCCCACTGCTTACAGATGGCCACAGAAAACTTAGAAATCTACTGAAACATGTATATAATCCCACACCACATTGTGAATTTCTGCCAGTAGCAAGATTGTGCAGCCCACAGCAGCAGTATCTTACTGTTTTGGCATGTGCATGGGCTTCAGAGGCCACATTTGTTCAAGTCAGAGGACTTCTCTGCATTCCATGACCTTACCCTGCCAAGGAGCATACTGCCCTTAGCACAGTCTTAACACTCTACAGTCTGAGCTTCTGAGAGAGGCATCTTTCTCAGACACATAAACAGTAACATAAATTTACTTTCAGCTTCTAAGCACAGAGAGGGAGGAATTCGGAAGAAAAAAAGAGAGGAAGGAAAAGGCAAGGAATCGTAGAATAGCAGAAACAAAAAGAAAAGGAGAACAGACAGCCGTAGTGCCTTTAAAATCTTTATTTCTATCTTTATTTCTTTTTAAATAAGCCAACAGTAATATTTCATGTAGACATAGCATAACTCTGAAAAGATAACACTAATATTGTCAAGTAACTGTTTATGACTTTAGAGTGCAACACTCATAAAGTAGAAACATGAGTATAAAGTGCAACTGTAGATGCAGAGCTTGAACTAAAGTAACATTTTCTGTTCTCCTTGGTCTTCCGTTCCACTGTAACTGCTATGTAGCACCGCTTTTTGGGAACAATTTGTGGTTTCTGCATCACTGTACATAGCCAAATTAGATATTGTGGGCACCTTAGTTTGCCTAGTTTTGAGGAAGGAGGTTGCATACACATTAGCATCTCAACAACACACACAGAAGTGTGAACAAGAGTTTAAAAATATTAGAAACCTATATGATGAATCCCCTGTAGGTACAGTGCTGCCTGTAATGGATCTACCACTTTACCATTATGACTTTACAATCACATTTATCAGCTTTGAAAACCCAGTTTTTCTTCTGCTATATATCCATCTAATGGATGTTCTTAGACAAATGTATAATGAGAGCTGCTACAGTCTATGGTATAATCTGTGCTTATGTCCTATCTGTTCCTCATATTGTACAAATGAGGCTCCCCTCACTCAGACCAGTAGCATAAGCTGCCCTCTCTATGTATCAGAATTGGTATTGATTACTGATGTAGGGATCATATAAAACTGCATCAACATCATCATAAATAGGAATTAATAATAAAATATATTATAAAAGCCTCAAAATCTATGCCAGCATAGCATCTTTATTTGAGATTTTAGGATCCTCTCAATAGCATGGACATGTTTTGGTTTATTAAGGGAGTGTTCATAATTTATGCAACTCTTCAATTTATGCCATTATCCTATAAATAGAATCAACTACGTTAGAAAGGAAATGTTACCATGCAAACAGTCTTTCGGAAGTGGGACCCTCTAAGGCAGGGGTGGCAAACTCATTTTCACAGGGGGCCACATCAGCCTCGCGGTTGCCTTCAAAGGGCCGAATGTAATTTTAGGACTGTATAAATGGAGGAGTAGTTAGATTTGTACAGTCCTAGAATTACATTTGTCCCTTTGAAGGCAACTGCGAGGCTGATGTGGCCCCCTGTGAAAATGAGTTTGCCACGCCTGCTGTAAGGTTTTCTGCCTTCAGATCCAGGTGCTTACTTTGCAGAGTAGACTTAATAAAATAAGTGAAAGATATCATAGTCCGATAGACTGAAGAACAAAGTGAAAATATAGTTCAGAGTCACTTAGTAATTTGAAACCTCAAATTCTTTTGAGAAAATTGTAAAGATTTTTAATAGACCATGTTACACCATAGTAAAGCTAAATTATTCTCAAAATGGGTTGTCTTAAATAATATTAGCAGTATACATCATGTTTATCTCCTTTGTATTATGTCTGCTCACAACAAAATTTAGTCCAAATTCTCCTCCTTAAACCACAAGTAACATGCAAAAATTCACATAACACTTTAAAACGTAAAACTGTGGTTACAATTTTCTGAAGTCTCTCAGTAACTTAGAATCCTTTTCAGTCTTCCTTTTTAATCCCTCTTGAAAATGAAATGCAAATTTTGAATCAAGCTGCTTCCAAAAATGTTGTTCTAGAGACAATCCTTTGACGATGCTGATAGGAATCAAAATAGCTTAAAAAGGAGGAAATCAGCATTCTTGATTATTTCCCAGTCTCACTGATTTTAAAAGGATTTAGGTGGAAGCTCTCAAAATAAAAATTCTGAAGAATAACTACTCCCTGGCTATTTCCCATCGGGCACTCAAGGGACGAAGTTGCCCTCAATTTCATAAATTAATTTTCATCAGTACAGTTGAGTGTAGAGCATTTTTGTAGTGTTCTCCAATCATAAAAACAAATTACTTTGCACATGTTGGTGTAACCAATGGAGTAGAGCAAACCGTGTGAGTTTTAAGTTTATTGGTCCAAGAGACAAAATGCTGACACATTCATATAAAATGCTGATTACTTAATAGCTATTATTAAAAAGACTTTACATTACATATTAAAATGTCTTTATTATGGACAGGATCCACTTCATATTCACCTACCTAAAAATCTAGCTAGCATTCTAGGTACTCTCTATAGCAGAGCAAGCAGACATGCACACGTGTACATTAACTCCTTCTTAAAAGAGATACACAAATATTAGGTAGTTAAATATGACTTATAAAGATTCCACCAAAATATTCTTTTATTGACCTTTGAAAATGCGGTACATTGACCCTGTTTTACTCATAGCTGCAATAATACTGAAGTTGTTGAATGGGAATCAGAGCAGAAGTCTATGTAGTGCAAAACCCCGTGACAAAGAGCAGTAAGGAATGAACAGAGCTGCGTTGAGGTGAAACCAAGCAGGGCGATGAGGTGAGGCCTCGTGACATGACAGGAAGATGTTACTGCTCTAGGACAGTTCTGCCAGCCACAACGTGCCACTGGGACAGTGTGTGGCTGGAGACATTCATGCATTGATCTCAGCTCAGTGTTGCTTATTTTGGCGGACTACTGACGAACCCAAAAGTAGGCCACTGCTCTGCATTTGTTCTGGTCCATATCACTAATAATTAGAGACTCTTTATATCCCAAAGTGCAATATTTGTCTCTTGCAATCATTAATTTAGTTCTAATTCTTCTATGAGAATGGTAATCTGACCCGTTAGCCATATTTATTTACTATCTGTAGCAAAAACAGTTTACTGTGTTTGCTCTTTTAAATTTCTTCTGTATTAGATACTATTTCATGGGTACATCCACTGGATGCCTAACATCTAGAGAATGTCTGGCCATGATATTTCTACAAATTTGTCTGTTTACTTCTGAATCCAGAACACTAACTTCCTAACTGCCACTGGTAAATAAAAGGTATATTATTGGTACACAGTCTTCTGGAGATACCTTCATTTACAGCAAAGGTTATTTTAAAAAATGTGGATGACTTTTTTGCTTCCATGCATTGCAATTCATTTCAACAGATGTTGACCTAACTGGAGCAACAGTATAACAGTGAGAAATCCAATGGAGGTGCCAGGAGCTTTATTTTTCACATTATAATGTTGAATTTGTTTGTGTATATAGTCAATATTTTAGCTAGTTTCATTCAAATTAGCTACCCTTTATGTGAAAATAGTTGTATAATGAACACCAAACAGTCTGATTTATGGGTCCTATATTCCTACTTGTATTTTTGCAAGTTTTGGAGATTGACTAAGAAAATCCTAGAGAGATTTTTGAAATGTGACCCTTTTCCTTGAGGTTGTTGCCATGGCCACTCTCTGGCCATGAAACGATAGATTTCATTACTCAAATAGCTACACATAAGCATATTTATTCAATGAGCTTTTGCACTTATTTCCCTTTCACTCACTCTGAAGGACTGGTGCAAATAAAAAAAGCAAAATTTTTATGTGAAAATGTTGCTTCTTAGTCATTGATTCCCTGAATCACATGCTGGAATTATTAATTAAGAATTTTTGTGTTCTTTTAATGTCATGTGTGTCATTGTTATTTTTGTTACGTTATTAACAGCTCCAAAACAGCATCTATTCCATCATTTAGCCTGTGTATCAACTATATGAGATTCTATATTGTTTCTGGGCTGAGAATTTTAGGATGACAGAATGGAAAATTCACCTCTCTCGAGCTAATGAATAAATCAAACAATTTTTCCATATGTTCTTCTCATTATTCTTGTCATTATACTCCTGTATTGTTCCATGATGTATTCTGTACTACTGACGTTTATGGTACTTGGACACCTGTTTTATAGGCTGTCTTTTCTGCTTCTCAGGATGCATTTACATGTGATGATAAAACAAGATAATTGCAATTCTAAAGAGTTCTTAACCTCTTACCTTGTTCTGTAAAGTGAAAAATATGACTTTAGCTATTGATAAGCACAGGTAAACTCACTACTGAAATAATTAATAATATAATCTCCTAAAATGTACTACTCTTTTTCTAACATACTTAATTAGTGGAAAATGTAAAATGTCTTCCATTTTCTTGCAAATTAAAGACTGAACAACAATTCTGAGTAGATATCTACGTACTACATGCAAACTCATCACATTTTCAAATAATGCATAGAAATAGGAGTGGAAGTGGATTTCATAAGATTATCATCAACAGATCAACTAAAGAAAGTGTAATATCAGATTCTGAATTAATTTGCTAACACATTCTTAGTTTATACCTGTTAAAAAAAAAAAAAGGCAGAAAAGAGGACCCTGGGAACTACTGACCTGTCAGCCTCAACTCTGTGCCTGGGAAGACCATGGAACAGATCCTCCTAGAAGCTATGCTAAGGCACATGGAGATCAGGGAGGTGATTCGAGACAGCCATCATGGCTTCACTAAGGGCAAGTCCTGCCTGATCAACATAGTGGCCTCCTGTGATGGAGTGACAACATCAGTGAACAAGAGATGACTTATGGGTCATCCATACCAGGGCAACCCCTGGTATCAGCACAGGCAGGAGGATGAAGGTATTGAGAGCAGCCCTTCAGAGGAAGATTTGGGAGCACCGATGGATGACAGATTTGACATGAGCCAGCAGTTTGTGCTTGCAGCCCAGAAAGCAAATCGTATTTTGAGCTGCATCAAAAGCAGAGTGGCCAGCAGTTGAGGGAGCTGGTGAGACCACCATTTGAAATCCTGTGTCCAGTTCTGGAGCCCTCAGTACAGGAAAGACATGGACCAGTTTTAGAGGGCCAGAGGAAGCCACCAAGATGATCAGAGGGCTGGAACAGCTCTCCTGTGAGGAGATGGAGGCAAACTTTTTAGTAGGGCCTGTTGCAACAGAACAATGGATGGCCTTTGTGACACACGGCAAGTCCAATACCAGCGTCTCCCATTTAGGAGAGGTACAATTATTAATCAGTGATTGCCTGTTCAGAGCAAATCCCTGTTCTCTAAGAGTATTGTAGATCTTAAAATCATCACAGTTTCATATCATATGTTCTGAAGTATGCTAGCTTATACACAGCTCTACACTTCAAACATTTTGTATGATCTGAATCTGAAACTGAGGTAATAAGCAGTGGTCTACAAGACAGTTCTCTTCTGTTTTTCCAGCTGATCTCCTGCAGCCTCTCCCATTTTCAAACTGCATAAGGAAGTCAGAGAGCCTAGTTCTCCTTTGTGAAACTAACGCTGTATCGCAAACTTCAGTGGTGGCAGTAGGTGGTGAAAATCATTTCTTGATGTTAAAACTATACAAACTTCACAGATCTTCAACCCAAATCAGTTCATGACATCAGTGTATCCCAGTAGCAACAATGTTAAACTGTTACCAGAGAGTCACAGTATCACTGAAACAAAGCACAACTGCTTTACTTTATCACTTACTGGTATTTAAATGGCTCAGACTGGAATAGTGCTTCCAAAACCTTCCTTACTTCTGATGTGAAGCTAAATGGTTCAGAGCAACATATTTCACTTCGTGCAGTTGATGCATTGCTTTCTTGTTAGGTTTCCTTACTTGAGATGACTTCCCTGTCTTATAACCATGACTAAATCTCCAGCTACAAAATGAATTTGATTAAATCCAAGTACTTGACCTTGTCAGCTGATGTCCCCAGACACCTCTTTACTGACTGCCATTTTCTATGGGCTTCTAAGCAGCAGAGCTGGAATATTTATGCCCTATCACATGTTCTCTGCTCTCAATAACTATATCTTCTGAAAAATCATTATTAAAATTAAAAATTATTTAGAAGGATGGAACTTTCAGCCTTTTCAGGCTGAGTTAAATTACTTAAAATGAATTATTTTCTTAAATCATTATATCTCATCCATCTCTCTAGGACAACTATTTGGGATCTGTACCAATCCCTCTTGAAGTAAAATCAGTAGTTCTAGGTCAAAATTACATTGCCTCAAGATGTTAAAATTTTTATTTTAGATGCAGGTTAGCAGTCATTAAGCAAACATTTTTAAACAGTGGCTTTATGATTCAGTGTTATTTTTAGGGGTGAAATTAGAAACTTTGTCTATGCCAACAATGTATCTAAACTTTAATTTCAGCCAGGACAATCCATAATTCCATTCTTTTATAGTAGATCAACTTAAGTATCAAACCTTAATGATTCAAAATAAATTAAAAATCTACATGGATATAATTTATTTAGGCTAATGTTTAACTACATTTTCTTACTCTGAGCGATGTAAAGAAATCTAACATCAATAAAGAACTGTAATAATGAATTTATACTCTTCAGTGAATTATAAAACTTCCAATCAGTGTTTTATGTGGAGACCTGTTGCATGCTAGTGAGGTGTACACATACACCTTGACTTAATATAATCATAGAAACGCAAGCCAAGTGAAGGGGCACCAAAATGAATATCAAAGTTAACTGATGACACCAAAAATAAATGATACTATATTGGCTGTAAGTAAAAATGACTGGAGACTAGAACAAAGTTTCCAGTCATGAAAACCATAAAGTTTTGGAAGGTCTTCCAGAAGGAGAAATGAATACAGGTAATCTAATAGGTTTAGGTGAAGCAAGTGGTTTCAGAGAAGGAGCATATTAGTACCTGTAATAGGAGAGGATTTGGCATGATAATTTAAAAATTTGGTTTAGTTAAATGCAAAATATATGTCATTGTATATCTCAAACAAAAAATTATTACAGCATTTGTGACAGACCAATTTTCAGTATTTAACTCAAAAACAAAATGAAAGGGGAATAGTTTCATCTGATGCAAAATTTCTCCACCATTTAGTACACGTTAGACATCATAAAATGCCAATATTCTGAGGGCCACAAACTTACAAACTTTACCTGTAGTGGTCATATTATATTGGGTTCATTCCTCTGCTGCACTGAAGTGAAGAGGAGAGATAAAGGTTCTTTTATGCCTACCCCAGTTCAGCACCATCCTGGAGATAAGAACTCAGGCCAGCCTTCAGCACAAAGCTGGAGAAATCACAGGGGTGCTCTAATGTCTGACAACTAGAACAAAACACTCAGTACCCTCTGTCAGCCAGAGCTGGAAAAGCATTCCACGCTGCCCTCTTCCCGCTACTCATTGCCTCCAGGCAGCACAAACTGTCTGAATCTATGTAAATATATCTCATTCCTGAAGTTGACAGAAAATGAAGCTTTCTATAAGATTGCTCACATTCCGTAAAAGGGAAACTTATGGTCTTTTTACTTCCCTCCAGGAATGGAAAATGGCATTATAGGACATTACAACTGGTCTGTTTTGTTTCCTGTAGACACTATTTTCTGTGTGTTTTGCGAGACACACACATATAAACACACACGCACTCCAAATGTGAGTGTGTATGTATGTGTGTATTTACACACATATATATTGCCCATATAGCCACATTCTGAATGGATACATTTAGAACTTTTAGAAAGAAAGCCAGAAACTCATTATATGATGGTAACTCAACTGAAAAAAAAAAAAAAGAAGAAAAAAAGCAGTACTCTTTATAACCTCATCACATTATTTCCATATTAAACCCTCTTTCTCTGATTTTTCAATGTCAGATTTGATCTTGCATAGCTTAGGTGCAGTATGTTGCCTCTTTCTGTGAACTATCCTCCTATCTATTTCCTAAGCTGTTGTTCCACACTTGTAATCATGTTATTTGAGTGCCTTATGTATTCTAAAAATAACCGTAATAGAAGTTGCATGTAAGTGCAAGGTGAGAAGTGATGAACAGGACAGCGACACAGCACAACTGATCATACCGAATGTAAATGAGAGACCAGACCGCACTGCATAGCAATAAGTGATTATTATTACTACCATTTATAAAGAACCCCAAGGTGTCAGAGGCACTTCAAAATACACACACAGAGACATATTCCCTCCTCTAAAGACTTTATAATCTAGAAGCATTGCCAGGCTGTTTCTTCTAGAGGACTGAAACAGAATATGGAATGATGAGTTAAGCACTGCATTTCATTAGATCATGCTTAAGCCTATATTGCATCAACAAAGTTTATTCTGTTCCCTCCTACTTTTTAATACATTTTTGCCCCTAAGGAAGGAGCCACAGCAGCAGTTTGAGACTTGTTGAAACTCAGCTTGCAAGCTATCATTGATTAGACTCACTTGCATAGCCACAACTTGCAAATGAACTTGAATGAACAGAAATCTATTTTGCATGCTCATCACAACTTGAGCTAAGTCAAACTTTCACTTCCTGGAGTCATGGTTTCCAAGAGAGAACTACAGCAAAACTTCCCCTTGGCTCGCAGCCGACCACCTGCACTTGTCTATGAGCGTGTCTTGCACCACAGACTCCTGAACAATGGAAGTGCAAAGGTTTCCGCAAAAAACCCAAATCCATCGTTTCCACTGCAATAGAAAGTACCCTTCATAAAAGAGTACAGTAAACACTTCCTGAAGAGGAGCATTCCCTTTCACAGAATTAGTTCATCAATTCCTTTCCAAAACACATACATCCCTAATAAAATTCCCTCCTACTCACCCTAACATTAAACACCACCACAGCTGCTAACAAGGGAGATGTAAGCAGGGGCAAGCTAAACTTTAGAGCTCTGTGGAAATTATATTATAGAGAGATCCCATTCATCTGAAGGTCAGTAAAGGCGAGCACAAAGATGAGAACCTGGTACAAAATCCTTTTCCATGTTGGCACTTTCTTATGCAGCTAGGTGGACACAAAGGCAGGCTCTAACAGCCAAAGAACACCAGGAATTAAGTTAGTGAAATCTTTACTATTTATTTCAGTGGGATCAGGGTCTCGCCTTGAACCTTAACAATGTAAAATTATTTCAGTGCGACTGCTCAAAGTTTAAAGTTCTACTTCAGTGTGAAAAGGTAAAGCTAAATCTCACTCTTAATGAGAATGGGTTGCTTTCTGACCAGATACCATCTATATCAAATTACCATCATAAATACTTACTTTTTCTGGAGATTGATTTGTAGTCTGATTTTTGCTTATCCATATTTTTCCTTTTAATATCCTCTACAAGCTGAAAAAAGGGTGAAAAGGCAACCTATTGGCATACAGTGTTGAAAAGTAGAAGTTTCAAAAGCACATTTCCACTTTGAAATTGCAAGTACTCTTTATATATATATACCTTATGTACATTTAAATATATATATACAAATAAATAAGTATATCTTATGTACCTATATATAAAAATATAGATGTAGAAAACAAACAAAAACACTTGTCTCCATTTGGTAATTTCTTTGTGCATATAATACACTAGGTTTGTGGTCAGTTTTAGTTTTTCAGGGAAAATGAACCTTATTTCTCCAAGATTATTATATGGCGTGATTGTGTCCTTCTTAGGAACTGCTATGGGAGGAGTTCATGTGCATGCTTACCGTTAGACAGTGGAAAGCAGTGATTATGGCATATTTCAGCACATCCTTGTCACTGAGGAGACTGCAAGTGAGTGTGCAAGAAGAGAAAAAGAAAACTGCTGCTCTTAGATCCAGGTCATTTGACTCCAAAGATCTGTGATGAAATCTGAAATTTGGTTTTCTCTGCAGATTTTTTTTTTCTTTTTGGTTTCTCTTTTTCAGCAGAAACCTGGAATTTCTGTTCAAAACCAAAGCAAAATATTTAAAATTTTATTTCTAGTTAAAAGAATATGGAAAATTTCATGTGAAACTGAAGAAGAACCCAAGCTTTGAGACTTCTGGCTTTTTATAGCTTGCATTTCTTCTAGGTTCTCCACAGTGAAAATGGGAAAGTGAATCATCCAACCTCTGCCTCCTCTTGGCTCTAGCACAGAGAAATTGGAAACTCTTGAAGTTGCAACCTGAGCCAGACCTTCCAGGCACCTCAGGTAGCACTGAGGGACCAGTGCCTTGAAGGTAAAAACTGTCCAACTCAGATCCAGGGAACCTGAAAACACTAAGGCCCTCATGCTCATACATTATGGAGTGTTCCCAGATGTCAAGGTGCAGGACACCGGGCAATGTCCATATGAGAGTGCTGTCTGATTGTGAGTTCTAGTTATTCCCAGATTTGGAAGAGTTTCACAGAAAAAGCAAGCTAAAACAGAGGAATCTGGAAGATGGAGACCACCAGCAGATGGCAAAGTAAAATGCCTTGTGGGCTGCCAGGAAATTAATCTTGGGTTTCTTTGGAAACTCATTTGACAAATAGAGGACTCATAAGAAATATTTCAGGTTTGCAACTGTTGTTTTTTGGGGTGTTTTTGTTGTTGTTGTGAGGAAAACCTACCACCTTGAAAGGACCTTAACCAGTTCCCAAAGGCATGAGAGAAAAGTTGAGCAGCTGGATTTTGCAGTATGGCTCCAGCTTTATGTTGCACATGTGTCTATGGTGACAGAATGCTGTGGTGTGCATGTGGATGGAGCGCAACAGTGTTACAACATTATTCATAATTTTCAGATATTCATTATTTATAGGCAATGAACAGCAGCAAGGTGTCACTTCACCTTGTTTATGAAAGGAATGGTGATGCCTGCAGTGTCTTTATGTTCGAAACAGCCATTGGAATGGAACTTGAAGTCAAGCAGGTGGGGTAGGGACCAGGTCATAGCCTGGTTTGGCTTCATCTTCCAAGTATGATCCTGCAGTAATTAGTCACAATTTTTCTACAGTATGTATCAATAGACTTCATATGTCAAAAAGAGAGTATACATTATTGCTTTTTGTAATAATAGTAATAGTAAGAGCTGCATCTACTTTTCTTCTAGAATTTCCCATGTGGAAATTCATTTCTTGTTCGGTCTAGCAGTAATGCAATACAGGATTTTATTAAAAGAATTGAATGTGACTGTCAACTGACAGAGCAGTAGTATTGGATATCTTGTGCTGGAAAGTAGAAATAATGCTGCATGGGAAATATCAATATGGATTAGTCTATGGGCCTTGGATTTGACCGTTTATTAAATTGGTTTTAGTTGTATAATGTATATTAAAGCCAGATAAATTCACAATTCACATTTCATTGATTTAACTAAGTTCAATTGAGAATTTGTGTTGTTGTTTTGTTTGCTTATATTTGACTGTTTCTTCTGAGAAGCTTAATCAGTGTAAGCTTACTTAGCCAATACAACCTGCTGTGCAAGCTTGGATCTTTAATACTGTACCATAAGCCATGCTACTGAGGTAGAAAATTTACTGCTGGCCAGAAAAATAAAAACACCCTCACTTCAAGATTATGAGGTATATTTCAAAAAGATCTCCAGCTGGTCTTCCAGCTAGTTGGTTTCAGAGAGGGTATTTTAGACATAGAAAAACATAATTGTGTGCACCAAAAACTGTGCATATATGAAAGATATAACATGTAAATAAGAAACTATAGTGCCTTTCTGTAGTCAGATGTGTATATTCGATACAGTGGCTCTCATCGTCTACATACTTCCCAGATATGTAACACCTATGGGTGTACATGCATTTCAAGGAAGCTTTTAACTTAGTAGAAAACCTTTGAAAAAAATAAATATAATGACTATTTTTGATTGTCTTCTGCTATTTGGTACTAATTTTTCAGTTCATGGGCTAAAATCTAGTTGTTATCTATATTACTGTAAGTATACCAGTTTATGACAAAAATGTATATTATTATGCATAACGATGACATATTAAAAGTCATGGCTATTCATATCTTACTTTAAAACATGTAGTTTGATTTGGTTCTCCTGTGTGTATCAGTGGTCATTTTAATATTGAATGGCAATATGTAGTATCTTTAGAGAAATTCCTTCCCATCAGTCAGTTTTGACATAGTTTTGTAGAAACAGAATGATGGAGAAACAGACAAAGGAGAAATGTATCTATCCAGACTAACAAAAGCATATCTTGAGAAATGCAAATAGCACAGCTGCTCTACTCCCCTAACTTTGAGTTCATAGTGATGGTGCTATTTACCATTGGAAAAATAATGGTTCTTGCAGTTGCGCTTGTAATAAACAGGGATTTCATTTTAAGTAGGTTTTGTAGTTTAACTGTGTATTTAAATTATTCTATAGAAATCAGCTTTGCATTGCTATCCATAGGTTAGCAGCAAGGTTGTACAAATAAGTAACAACAGCATAACTGCCAAATTAAGGGGAGATTCAATACCTAGCTCAATGGCATTTCTGTCTACTTCCAATGCCTGAAATTCTGTATTTGGTCAATTTGTGTGGATCAATGGGTCGAACCCAATTACTTTTCCTAGTAGCTTGACAGGGAAAATCAGAAATAGATGGAACTCTGATTACCACATCCAGAACCTAAAAGCACTTCTGTATCAGCTCATAGACTTTCTTGCATAATGGCACACAGCACTAACACTCTTTTTAAAATATCAACATTCTTGAATAACTTGTTCCAAGACACAAAGGATAGGTGTCAGAATGGTGACTGGGAAAAGGATACTAAGGGGAAGGGATATGCACACAGAAAACTTCTGGCATGAAGGTAAGAGAAGACAATATCCTAGTCTGGGAGAAGAGAAAGTGTAGGGATATCTCTAGAAACTCTATAATGAAATAGGGAACAGAAGGAGCTGTAAAGAGTTCGCAAAATACAGAGGAGTGGGGAAGTTGGTAGCCAGTGCACTTAGAGGGGAGAACAAAGGCACCCCAGGGTGCACAGTAGGTTTGACCTATGGAAGTAATGCACTATGTGACCCTCTTGTTGATGAAACAACAACAGTAATAAAGGATTATTTTCTCTGGCACTCAAAAGCATATCACGTAGTATAGCCTTTGATTGATATTAAAATTAAATTAATATTAAATAATGTTGAAATTACAAAGCTTTCTAGAGGGGCCTTTGATTCTATACATGACTCAAGTAAACATAATTTTAAAGTAAATGTGTAAAACAGAAATTAAAAGAACTTGGAAAATCCACCTAGCCATAGCCACTGTCATTTTGCTATAGATGTTTTCTAATACTACCCAACCTTCACACAGTGCAATTATAGGCTTTGAATAATTGTTTAAAACAAGGGAAATATGCAGGTAAATTTTACTTATTTCAATTTCTACTTTTTCTCACATTTGTGACATAAAGTTCTGCGTACACTAGCAAAAAATGATCCCTCTGTGTTTCTGGGAATTTGTTCATTCTGGTCAAAACCAAAGCAGATGATAACAATGATAATAATGATGACATATTTTCCTTTCCTACCTCTCTTTGCTAATCTCTTCCTTCTTAGGTCATGTATAGGTAGATCTTGGGAACAGTAGAAGCGGAAGAGGCTGTGAAGTAAGTCACTCTCTCCATTTTCTTACACTCCGACATGTTTTGTCAAATCATCCGGCACAAACAAATCTTTCCTAACTGGTATCCATACCTGATAGTACAAGAGTGGTAGAATACGCGTGGCCGTGCAACACTTGGCTGTGTTTTCACATTCTTCTGTGTTCGTGTCCTTTCCTTTTTTTGACCGATGTAACTTTCAGCTGAACGTAATGTTACAATATGAGCAGCTTTCAGGCCCTATTTAACCTCCAGCTTATTTGGCACTGCACTGAAGTGTCAAGATTTTCCAAGCAGGTCTAGAGGGATTTGGTTCCCCCAGTTTCATGACCTGTTGAAGAAGCACCAACTTGTTAAGTATAACATGTATGACTTTTCTAACATTCAGTTTTTGTGTGTCTCCGCTTTCCATGTCCATCAGTCAAATGCATCAGAACACTAGCCATGACATTAATTCTTTTTTATGTGTATAACTGGTATTCATGATTTAGTGCGTGAAAACTATGAGCTCTTAAAAAATGTATTTTTACCTCCTGTTCCCACCACTGGCCGTTTAGAATCATTACTCTACTATAATAAAAAAAAAAAAGAAAAAAAGACCTCAGAGTATATTTTTCCTCAACCTTGCACATAAATTATTTTATATATATTTCTGAAATAGTTGAAAAAATATTAAATAAAGACATTACTATAATTCACAAAGATTCAAACAGCATGGAAGACACACCACATAAAACTGTGCAATATTACAATAATACCTCTAATACTAACACTTACAGATGGCATTCAAAAAGTTCTATAGGCTATGTTTGCAAGTCCTAGCTGATGTGTAATTTTCAAAATCCAAAGAAAATGACATTTCTTTAATTTGATGAGAAACTAAGCTTCTAACACTGTACATAAGTGTTAAGAAGTCGTTGAACCTTATCTCCCATCAGCAGTACGTAGCCATTCATTGTTTTGAAAAGAGAAGTAAGACAACATAACACCACTGCGCAGCAGTCTGTTGTATGTTCCACGATCTGGTGAACTGCACGCCTACCACAGAAAAATAAGGCAGATGAGCCACCTGCCACACGGGATAAATGGTTTGAAGAACTGCTTGTCAATAAAACAGCTACATACAACATTAGATTCACTAGTTTATGTCTTCAAGTTACATACATAGAATCTAAATACCCAATAGGAGTTCCCAGTTTTGTAACATGCTTTGGAAGCTCTCATTATATGTAAACTGGAGATAAAGAGCTCGATCTAGGTTCCAAAACAATGTCTTCCATATACTCGTGTGTCTTCCAGTGACTTGAATAAGACAAAAGTAATTCCTCATTTGATGTTTTAGCCTTGCTCAAACAGTGTCAGGGAGCTGTAATTTGGAAAGCACCTCTAGGATAAACACCATCCTTGCTCATACAGGATAGAGAAAAGGACCCACTGTCTCCCAAGCTGGCTACCTTCAGTATATAGAAGAATGCATCCAAGCATTTCTTCCCTACCCTCTCTTTAATTTGCTTTGTACAGATATCACTCTAAATTCTTTAATTTTTTTCTGGATTAGAAATTTCGGAATGTTTATTTCTGGAAAAAAAAAAATCTGTTGATAGTGTCATGTCTTGAAACTGTGACAGATAAAAGGATTGACTTTGATGAGAAGGGATAACTAGGTCTCCATGTTTGCTCAGTCTTTGGTCCCTTTATTGACTTATTTAACAAAATTATCAATAAACAAACAGTTTCCATTATGTGCAAAATCTCTTGGTAACTATACTAATGACAAATTCAAGTATAAAACAATGATCTATCCTAATTTACATTAAATCTGAACCTTTTACCTATTTCTTTCAGCTGTTCTAAACTGAATAGTAACTGGACACAAATGCCACATAGACTATTTCCTCAATTTTTGTAAATTATTTTCGTATTTTGTTCCTATGCCCAACAGAAAAATTAATCCATTCATAATAGTGAATATGCAGATGATTTTGTGGATGCTGAATGAAATACATTTGGTGCATTTAAAGTGTATTTCGCTTTTTAGAAGAAATGAACTAGTGAACAGTCTTAACCTTTGCATGGTAGCTAAATGCAGTAAAGTCCCATTTCTAATGTTTGTGTTATCTAAGCAAAAAATGAAGAGGAGTTATTTAGAAAGCCTCATTAGAAGTGATTTATTTACCAACACACAAATGTGTAAATACCTTACCTGTAAGTCTGAGCTGAACAAAGACTATTAGTTAAAAACGTGTGCTTAGATGTAACATAAGTTTTTAAAATGCTGCATTCTTAAATACATGATTTACATAAATGGGGTCCAATTTATAAAACAATGAACTATAGCTCATGATTCTTGGTCATTTCATGTAAGTAATAAGTCAGATGCATAATTTGTGAACAACATATATTCATCAGAAAAGTATTCTCCTTTGAAGAAAAAGAGTTGAAAATACTCCCTTAGTCCTGGGAAGCTACGTTGACTACATCAAGGACATCTTAATATGAGCATCCTAGCAGGAGCCTTTGAAGAATTGCTAAAAGGTAGACTGGTCACAAATGAGATAACAAACTGATTAATAAAATACATATTTTTAATATCAACTATAGAATTTAAAAGGAGATAGATAGTTTTGTCTCTAAGTATGTTTATACACTGGGCAGTTAGCAAACAAGATTAATTTAGGCCTTTCCTTCATGATCCCAAATACGACGCCTGCACATATATTTCTGTATAAGCGCTTCATGTGGTTTTGGGATATATGCATATATTGCATCAGTTCTTAATGTGCTCTAATTATTTAATGATCTTCACCACTATAAAGCAGCAATAAAAGCAAAGATCTCAGGAGGTTGTGTTTCAGATTTGGAGCTCTACTGCCTCTGTCCTTGCTGCTGCCTCAGCACAGTGTAGCTGACTTTTGCATGTGTTACTCACTCTTCCCAAGTGCTCAGATGAAACTCCGTGAGGTTCCAAGTACTCCAGAGACTGAAAGTATTTGAAGCCCACTCCAGTGCTGCTTGCCCCTCCACTTACACACCTGGTGTCACTTATGAGCAGCTCTGAATCGGGCTCAGGATGAGGTGCCTCTGTTGTCCGACTGCATAGCCAGTTATCAGCTGCAAATCTTTACTGACAGTAAGTTCAAACTTACTCGCATTCTATGAGGGTTCTGCTGTTAGAAATCAATATTGCTCCTTTTCTAGATTGTATTTTCAGCATTTTGTAATTTCTAATGCAAATTAAATACCTCACTCCTGTACTGGCAGATTGTCAGTGCAATGCTTGGTATTTAAAAATCTAGGCATTTTGCAGTACAGTAATAATTTAAAAGAGTATATGTTCTCTGCAGCTGGTCATTTTCTAAAGATTTCAAATGTCATATTCAAATGTCAAATTTCAGGTTGACAAGCTAGAACATGAAAAAATTCATACATCTCCAGTTTTCTATTTTGTCCATACTTCTTAGTTATTGTTTTTCTGTCTTGTCCTGATAACTAAAATAGAGTATAACAGAAATCTAAGGCAGAATCCTATTTATGTATCATCAGCAGAACTATTTGGGTGATCAACTGATACCTGCTCCGTGCTGTACGGAGTGTCTTTCACTGTTATGTCCTCATGATCAACTACAGAATTCAAACAATAAGGAAGAATGAAAAAGGCAAAAGAGAAATTAAACTAAGGGCTGAAAAGTAACCTGTAAGGGCTGATTAACTGAAACACTATTGAAAGGTTTTCTTGATAGAGATAAAATGGTTTTTTTCCAGAGGTGTTTAGTGGAGGGCATAAGATTTTGAATTTGCCTAGTCAAGAAAGGTGGAGAATATAATGTTGGGGAGAAGTCATTGCAGAGTAGAAAAAGGTAAACAATTAAGCATCATCATTTGAAAATAGTTATTGATCAACTAGAAGGGAGGAACAATGAAGAATAAATGAACAAGGGCAAGAAATTATTCAAGGGGAAAAATACATTGAAAAGAGGACCAGTGAGACCTAAAAACTAGAGAAAAAAACCTCATTGAATAGCAGAAGCCACCACTAAAAAGTGAAAAGCATGTTACATAGGCAGTAGTAAAACTGCCTATGATAATATATTGAAATGAGATAGAAAGAAATTAAATATATAGAGCCATAGAAGTGATCCACATATGTGAGAAATCTAGAGTTGTCAGAAGAACCACTTAGGTCAAAGAGAGTGAGAGAAAATAATGAAGTATGGGCAGCAGAAAGAGGGAGTCACTTAGTCACTAAGAACAAGACGTGAATTCCACATAACGGCCAGATTGCAGTCTAGGCTAATATCGGGAAAAGGTAGCACTAAATAACACAGGCTTGGGAAAATGAGAGGAGGAGTTTTTCTTTGAGGAAAAAAGGTAAAAGCCTGCACAATATTTCTGAGGAGATTCCCTTTAATTAATAAATTTAGGAAGATCACAGAAGCATGAAAAAAGATATGAGAGATGTAGGTATGGAAGTAGATATCAGCCTGGAGTCATGTTCACAACTGAGAAAACTGTTAGATTGCAAGGGAGAAATAAATCTTTTCAACTACCCCCAGAAAACACTGGGAGGGAAGAATAACCAGGCTGGTTAGAGAGGAGAATTATTGATATGGAAATGGAGCAGTGGCCACAAGCATACATCAAAATGAGGAAGAAAAAGAAATTAGACTGAATTTGCAATGGTTAGGCATCCCTATGGAGTATCTGATGAGATTTACAACTCTCCTAGCAAACCAAGATAGGCCTGGCAAGGAGATGAATACCTGAGCGGATTCAGTTTGTGCAGAAATCCACTGAGAGCAAAAGACTGCAACATCCCTGAGACAGTATCTGGGGATGTCACAATAAAGTATCACTATTTGCTGAGTACCGGTATGTTACAGTTCAAAAGTGCAAAGCCTTCCTTTATAACTTCGTTTCAAATACTGGGCATTAAAGAGAATTATAGTTCTTTCTGAGAAGTTTACTTGGCTTCTCCCCCAACTCCAGCCACCTGCACGAAGTGCAAGACATGATGCAGAAAGCTGGGAGCAGCTGGACTTTGGCATAGGCAAGCACAGGTCACGCTGCTGGAGAATAACGTGCAGCTCACTGGAGGCGCTGGGGAAAGCGGATTGCCCAGGGGTTGGGAGAATTCACACTGCCCTTCAGCAGGTGAGCTGAAGGCTGTAAATAAGCAGTTAATTTTTATTATGGTAAATAAATGTTCAGGGCAGTTCCTAAAGCTTTGGGAGTCTCATTACTGTTTCTCCTCCTGTAAATTCTAGCAAACAATGTTATCCACCATACCTATGAAAAAGTATATCAGCAGGTGAAAATTCCTAATAAAAAAAGCACAATAAATTCATATTAACACCAAAAGTATATTAATAAAAACACTGTTCTGGGACACAGCCTACTGTGGATTTTAAGGGCTCTGGTGGACATTTGAAGGCCAACGAATTCTTGAAGTACTGAAAAATTAATACAGATGTTATGAGAAAAGTTTCAAATTGATAGACAAACCCCATATGTGATAGATATGAAAAAAAAATCTAGTAGTGGGCACACATTTAAATATAATCAGAGCCTGATGACAGTGTACTGAAAGAAAACGTTTGTGTTGGAAATCATTAAAAAATAAAGGGAATGTGCAGATAGAAGGATGCTGCACATCAGTAAGGTGAGTACGGGAATAAGTGTGGGTCTTTTTGTAATAAGGAAGCCCTGTTTAAGAGTTTCCCATGGCAAGCTCAACTGGTGAATTTGAAGCCTATCCTCATCCTGATACCCCGGTTGGCCCCTTTGGTAGAATTTTTCAAGAAGACAACATGATAGGTGTAATTTTGATTTAGGTAACATATTATTAGACTTAATAAATTGTTAAACAAAATTACCATCTGGAAGTATAAGAATAACATTTCCTAGCATACCGAGAGAAAGCAAACTCTCCAAAAATCACACTTCTTTTGCAGGATACAGCAGAAAATTCAGTGAGTCTCCAAAATACTAGATGTATCTTAAATACTTCCGTGTACATAAAAACAACTTACACTCAGAATATAGCCAAGTAGATTCCATATTTATGTTGTGACGATTATGTATTTAGAATAGTAACAATTAAAAAAAAAAAAAAAGCTTAAAACAACTTTTAAATGCTCAACAATAGTCTTTTGCAGGTAACAAGCATGTAATCAATCACTTTTTGGAAATGTGTCAGTAAATTAAAAAAATGTATCTGCGAATATATGTGTGTCTATACCTGTATGATCACTTATTTGATGAATGAGCTTGATCCATGCTGTATCTACTGGTATTTTTAGTTATATTTAATTTTAATTCATTTATTCATAGTTTTAACCTTTGTAAGAACATCAGTTATTTAAATAAGTAGAAGGTAAACCACGTAAACAAAACTGCAGTGTTTAATGTTGAAGATAACTGACATGCATGAAGTCATTGTATGAAAATATTGTTTTTCCTATTGTTTAGCACAGATGGTGCTGGTAATTAATATTGTGTTATTTTTTCATCAGGGGATTCCCTGATTACAAAATTCACGCTGTATGTAATAAACTGCTACATTACACTGTATGAATAAATGATTTATGATTTATATATTTATTAATGAGAAACCCATTATCCAAGATGAAAATTATGCAATGTTTCAAACGTCTTAAGAGATTTTTTTTTAAATCATGTGTTTTTATAAAATCCATGATTTATTAAATAATGTATGCTATCAAACAGACTGTATACTTCTGTCTTTTCTAAAGACCTTATCTAAATGCTGGTGGTCACAAACAGGCCTATTAGGAAATGAAGATCAACAATGAAAATATCTTTGAGAGTGTTCTAATACTTCCTGCAGAAGATATTGTACGTACAGTTCAGAACAGATTCTTGTCTTTACCTTATAAGGGTAAACATTATGTTCTGTGCATCATCTTTATTCCAGGGGTTTGTTGGAGTGGTATCATTCTTCTAAAACACTCATTGAAATCAAAACACATATTCTAGAAAGTAATTTTTAAGTAGAAGCATAGAAACATGCTTATATGTGACCACCTAAAGTTACACTGTCTTTCCTTGGTGGTATACGTTTTTAAATTTTAGAGCATTTTGCACTGTCATAAAAATGTTCATGGGTAGTGTTTGCAGCTGCCAAGAAAATCCATTCTTCCCGTGGAAGGGTACTGTTTGACAGATCTCCAATCTGCAGAATGCTGAGCTTTTTCGCCTGTTGGAGGCAACCGCTTTAGTGTATACACTCCTTTTCCAAACTGCTTACCAAGTAAATAGTGATAGCAAAATTATTCCAGACCACTTCCCAAAGAGACACACTCCTTGTCTGTCCACTGAAACTGCAAATGTAAGTTCAGGTGGTTGAAGCCAGCGCTCCAGATTGGAGGAACTCCCTTGCCTAAATGCATGTGGTGAACTGGAAAGGATATGGAGGATATGCAAGGTACCATGGGATATCGTTCAATTATCCACACGTGGGAATTAGTAACCATCAGTAGTAGAAGATGAATCCATATCCTTCTGCATATAATCCACCCATAAATGAGTTTTTATCAATCAGCATACCTTTCTCTTGTACAGTCCGTTTACATAGTACAGACATACAGATTATCGACTGTATTAGGCATGAAGAGCCCTAGCTTTTGCACTTCCTCAACATTTCGTAAGATTGCTTTCCTGAAGAATATCTTCAATGCTGTTTCTCTCAGAATGAGGAGAATGGGTATTTCCTACCGACTACCTGTCAGTATCTTTACCTTCAACTCCTCACCCAATCTGGGAAACTGAAAACCTTGTCTGTGCCAGTCATTTTTAGAATGACGAAAAATAAGTTTCCCTCCTACCTAAAATACCACTACTGGGATGCCTGAAGTGGATCAAAAAACATTCTGTAAGAATTGCACATGTGAGAACATTAATCTAGGAATGCTTTGGATCATAGGCTGACAAGAATTATATGACCTTTTCAGGTTCAGTCTCTATTTGAGGCGTAGTAAGTAACCTGCTCAATCAGATGTTCTTGTGCCTTTTTAAGACCTGAAAGAGGGAAACTCTTAACTAAATCTTTTTCAGCAAAGTTTCCATGTTTTGAGGTTTTGCAGACTGTATTTCATTTCATTCACATGCAGTTCAGGGCTGGCATTTTGAAGCAAAATATCTAGATACTCAACATGAATTTTGAATAAAGCAGAAAATGGAATTAAAATGTCCACATCAAAGAAAAGGATACTTTTGTCTCCTGAGTCAGGATGCCTAAGGCGTAGGCAACAGCAACTACCAAGTACATGATACTATGGGCTACAGAAATTGGACTACTTAAAAAAGTCATTTTTTTTTCTGAGCAAAATCCTGATTACATCTTCTGCAAAAATAAGTGATTTCCTGTATTCACTGGATTACGAACACATAAACTTAAAAACATATGTTTCAAAAGCATACTGAATATGGTTTATATCTCTAGCTTTTATTCTCAGATATTAATATACTTTGTTTGAAGATATATGAAGATGGCTATAAAACAGATGAATACCATAATTATTAATTGCACTTAATCATTAATAGTAAAGCAATAGATAATTTGAATGTACACTTCTGCTAGTCTGTATGTTGTCATCTTTAAAGTACTTTTTTTTTTAATCAATAGCTTTTAGCTATTGTAACTTTTATATTCACTTTAAACTAAATGGAGTAGTGTGGAATATTATTTACGTTTTCATCAGGAATTTTGCAAAGATCTCTCAAGGTTTCTCTATTGGTATGTGTCACTAACAGGGAGGACAAAATGATGTAATTTTTAAGTAAACACATTTTCAGTTTAAAAAAATAATTTTTCCTTTTCAAATTAACATCTGTCATATGTTTTACGGTATACAAATTTATTATGACAGTGTTGATTTTCAAGAATCTCTCTGGGATTTTTCCTCCCACACAAACGACATATACATTTGTGTGGGTTCTTTAAAGTTCCCTGATTTGTTAGGCTATTAAAGAATGCATTAGTACATTAGAATGCAGACTATGTATCTGTACCATAAACTTTTTTGGGGAGAAAAGCAATATTTCAAAACAGATTAATATTGGTACAGCATATAGTATTTATGTTTTTGCAGCATGGAAAACAACAGGTTTTAAAAAGAAACATTCATCATGAAGCAATTAATCCAGTCTGTTACCTTTTTAATGGAAAGATGTTACAAGAAGTGTAATAGTAGCTCCACTTGTAAACTATCTTGCAATTCTCAGTTCTCTATTAAATATTACTGTAATGTAAAATATTGTATATTTCAGATTTGCAACAGAACAATTTAAGAAAGAGCTAATAATTCCTGCAAATAAAGCAATAATAAAGCTCATACTGATTACTGAGACTCTTCTCCTAAAGTGGAAAATGAGTTACTTAGGGTTTCAGGGATTTTTCTTTACTGTTTTCTGTGTGAAAATATTTAATGAATATGGGAGGCCAATGTGTAAATATCCAGCTTTAAGCTAGTGTAATACTCTTTCTTTCAAATTCACATTCCACAAATACAGTGTTGACTAGCTGCATAGAGAATATTAGTCCAAATCATAGAGGATTTGGTCTTAAATCGGAATCCTTGAATCACATCCTATCTAGTGCTTAATGTATTTGTATATGAAGGACTATTTATTTTCCAATAACAGTGGAAGAATTTAAAATGTGTAAACCAAATCTTTCTGCTACAATATTTTGTACTTTATGAAATTGTGCTTTGACTAGTTGCTTTAATTCTTAGTTGCTTATATGTCTGTCATTTAAATCTGGTTACATGACTATACCTGCATATTGTTTGCATGAGTAAGAATTAAAGATGTTCTAAAGCATCACCAAAAAATCTCTTGATAAAAGTTACAGAATAATTTGAAGTCTTGCCACCACAGTCCTTTCTCATGTGAACCTCACAATATATGAGCTTTCACTGGCCACAATTTTAAATGTCAGGATTACAGCTGTACATCCAAAAGGACTGTCTGGCATAGGCTCAGTTCCTGACAATTGTTCTAAACTTACAAATTCCTCTGTCTTATTGCAACTGATTGTAAGACTGAGGTCATTGGCTAATTTACAACATTCATTTTATTTGGTCAACACTAAATCACTGATCCAGGCTGAAATAATTTGTAATTGCAACACAGGTAGACAAATGTGCATGTGCAAATACAAATCAGACACTTATTTTTTTAAAAGAGCTCTCCCATAAATTTCCAAATTTATTTATGCTGGGTTGTTTTTGATACACACAAGGTAATATAACACAATCATACTATTGTAAGAAAACACGTAGTAGAGTCTTGGTTGTTATAGGAAGATACTATAGAATATCTAGTTTAGTTTAAAAATGTATACTTTTTAATGTAGATGGTCTTTATCTGGAAAATAAATGGTAAGTAATACGATTCAAATAAATTTAAAGTTAATATTTTATCTAGGACCAAGTAGAAACCTAAAGCTAAAGGTAAATGTCTTTTTATACTTAGGGGAATAATATTTTTAGCAATATTATTATCCTTGGGATTGCACCATTAAAACTTACTACATTGTATTAGAATTTTCTTTATGTTTCTTTCTGCCAAGTATCATACCTCAGGATCAATAAGTAGGTCATAAATTTCGTTTATTACATTGAACAATTCCGAATGTGATCTATGGCAGCTGAAACATGGTACTAGGATGAGGTAACATTCTAAATCTCTGTAAGTAACCTCCTTATGGAGAAAGAACAGCACTGGAGTTATTGGACTCTTCTACTCCAAACAAAGCAATGAGAGTGAAGCAAATATAATGATTCAGAGTGATTTCCTACCTTGCTGTCTACAGCTTTCATCCTTTACTTTTACTGATAGATTGCACATATTCATTTTTCTTTTTAAAGTATCTACAAATATACAGCTCTGACCATATTTTAATCTGGACGCTGAACTTTTTATCCAGTACTCCAGTGTTTGACAGTAGTGGGAGCTGTGCATGAGGATCTAGGGTAGCATATGGCCTGAGGTCCAGCTGGATGTCTGAGTATGTCATTCCAGACACAGGTTTGGATTGCTCAGTAATTAGCAACTGACTGTTTAATATTGTTAACTCATTTTTCCTTTGCAAATCATGTCCTGCTTTTCAAAATTCTAAAAGCCCAAATTGTGTGAGTGCCAGCAAAAAAATAATAGTAACGAGCTCATTTCCATAGCATTGGACCCATTTTCATGCTGACTGACGATGGTTTCCAAAACTGAGTTTTACTGGCAAACAGGGTCCTGCTAGCATTGTCCTTCCAAATGCCTGGAGGAAGCAATCCCAGGTTTCAAATGGAAAAATAAAAAATATGCTCAGTTCTGTGTAGGTTTTAGCTTTACTTTTGTTATGAGCTGCAATGGCCCATAGGAAATGCAGCTTTGGAAAAGATGAATTTTTCTTTGTTAACAGTTTGAAGTAATTTTGTTCCTGCTCATTAGATGCTGCAGATTTAGACAGTTGGGCTCCCCTTGCTCTTTCTCAGTGAGGCAAAGAGACTTACTGTGATTTATCAAATACTGGCAACCCTACGGCTTTGCCTTTTCTATTCCCAGGCTGCAATCTGCCTCAGAACAGATCTGCAGTGTAGAGTTTTTCCTTTAGTGATTTGTGCTTCATTGTTGAGGCACATCTGTAAACAAGCAATAGCAAAGTCGTACAGATGTGGCACCAACAGGGAACTATTAAATGGCTGGTTCTTGTGTTTCACTTGAGCACAAAACCCAGTTACTCCAAGAAGAACCATCTTCTTTTCTAAGAGGTTGGAAACTCTAATCCGTTATTTCTGGATTTGCTATTTTAGTGCCTGCATGCATTTGCCATTTTAGTTTTGGAACGGTTGCCCCCCTTTTATTTGCCAAAGGCCATTTTCCATCTTCAAGCCCTATCATCAAGTACTGTTCTGGAAAGCCTGTCTGAATGCAGTGGGGTTTTCATACAGCTTCATTTGTATATCACTGACCGGGGAATGCTACAAAGCATGCTTTCTGTATCGGGTTTACTCCACTCTGGTTCCCAAGTCAAACTGCCCCAGGGCCAGAGAGGATGGCTGAACCTGATTCTGATTCTGCTCAGCTCTCAACAAATAACAAACTATCGAGGTGGGTACCTAAAGCACACAGTGGCATTCCTGGTTCTGGGAAACGATATTTTTTTTTTCTCTGTCAGCAACATTAGCCAAAGGTTGAATGTATTTGTGGGCTTTTCATGTAAATATTCCTTTGTGAATATATTTTGCTGGAAAAAGTTACATTTTCCTCTATTTTTTCTGGGTTTTCTGGTACAATGGAAAAATACACATATTGTGCCTACACTGTAACTCCATCCTTTAAAACTCTGGTTTATAATTTTTTCTAATAGACAGCATCTTTGTAGCTCTGTGTTGGGATTTGTGGCAAAGAAATGGATTATACCCTGCTAGTAAATTCAGAATTTTACCTATGATGTCCTGCTCCTTAGGAGAGATTCTAACAATCACTGGAAGTTATCTACAGTCCATTCACTTTGTTTTCATAGAGCTAAGGATTTCAGGATTATACATGCTTTAGTTCTCACCCCGGGTCCAGAGGAAAACAAATGAGAGAGGAAAAGCAATGGGAGAAAGCTCCCTGTATCTATCACTGCAGATGTTGTGGATACCTTGTTGACCATATTGCATCATCTGACTATGTCAAATATTCTGCAGAGAGGAAAATTTCCTATTTTCTTAGACCTAAACAGTTATCTTAGACACAAGAATTACCAATGTGTGATAACATCTGGCAAGTTATTAATATTTCTTTACTATTGCTGCTGATAGTTCATCCTGGAGTTTAGAGTTGACGTTTAGGATACATTTTTGTGTAGGATATAAAACGAAAATGGAAATCTATTCATATTAAAATGAAGTGTGACATCTTTCCAGCTGGACTTCTCCTTATTTCTTGACATTGAATCTATTTGTTATTCCATATTCCCTAGAAAGCTCTCAGTGCTACATATCCATGACAGTAGGTTACATGTGCATATAATCTGACTGATCATCACTGAGGCCAAAAATCATTTGAGGACACCCATAAAGGCTCCTTTCCAAAGACAGGCTCCCATTGAATTAACGTAACATAACGTAACGTAACACACATAACATAACATAAGACAATATAATGTAATCTCATATAACATTAACAAAACATCAAAATCTCTTATTGGAATCTGTGCAAGGATTTTTATGGACAAATCATCATCCACTTATTCTTAAATATCTCTGTGCTGGTCTACAGCACTTAGTCTACCTGGTCGCTAAGGGTCTTTGTTGGTGGGCTGCATATCACAACTGCTTTCCTAGGCCTCCTTTTTAAGGTTAACACACCAAAAACCTAATGCCACAACCACACTCCTTAACAGGCTTTTAGCATAATGAGGATTTGGGGTTTATTGTTCATGTCTTCAGGAAGGTGAAAGTGGGTAGACATAAAGGTTTTCCAGTGATTCTAAATATGTCATTCTTTACTTTGTAGATGATGCGTACATCTCTGGACAAACAATTCTGTATTTTGAATGCAGTCTGACAAATTCCTACACATCTATGGCATTCCGTAGGATCCTGATTCATCACCTGACCATATCTGATGTCTGTTCACATCCATAGCTTACGCTGTAGTATGTACCAGAAGGCCCCGTATGCAAGGGGCATGCAGTGTGGAAATGAATCCCTTATAGGAACTTAGAGGAATTCCTGGCTTCCTCGGTATAAGTGTCACTGCATAACTGCTAAAATGTTCCGCAGTACATTAAACAGAATTAATTTGTTGCACAAAAACCAGAAACCCTAAATTGAACAGAGTGAATATTTTTGGAAGCAGCAAGGAAATTCCTCTAAGTAAAATTTACAACGCAATTGGTAATTCATTTAGAGTTGCTTTCCATGTATAAAATAGAGGATAGATTAATGCCAGGCAGTGCCATGCATGGATAAATTGCAATCATTTGCTTTGCAGTGAATCTAGGCTTCTAAACTAGGGTAGCGTTTGTGCTGACCACTGATATCAGATTTTTGGCTACATGTTGATGTTCTCTATGGCCAAATCAATACAGAGATTGAAGATAAGAAGCCTGAGAAATTTTGCGTTTGTTATTTGAAAAAAATGCTGATACATAAATAAGTGGGAGATAATTATGTGCTGCAAACCCCTTTTTCCTGCATGCTGTGGCTGTTGGCATTTTTTTCAGGTGTAGAAGTATTCATCCTACACTATCATGCCAAAAAGTCCTCCAAAGTATTAGTGCAGAAATTTTGGTTTCTAAATCAGTAAGAAAAGAAAAAAATCTGGACTTCTAGGTGTAAAAAAACGTGTATAACTTTACTATAAGGTAACCTTCAATACAATACAATAAAATGTAAAAAATAGCAGCACAGAAACTAAACATTTGTAATTACTTAAATGATTATTATAGAGTATTATTATGTAAAATAGGATGAGAAGATAAAACATGGAGTATATATACAAATAATAAAAAAAGGCATCTTTTTTTAATTGATAGCTACAATTTACTTAGAGCTCAAAAAAGTTTAACGTGTTTAAAACATTTTTTGTATGTAAATGATGTAAATCCTGAAAGTTTGCAGTATAAATTCTTAGGAGAAGAACCTTTTTTGGTAGAAAAGATCAACTCTGTCTGTAGTGTAAGCTTAATTAAACTTCATTTTGCTAATAAAATCACAGTGAAATGCAGGTGTTCCTAAAGACAATAAGGATTTTGCGATTGACTTCAAAAGAGTCAGGATTTCACTGCAACAGATTTGGAAGTTCTGTGTTAATATGCAGTTCATGTAATCTGTGCACTATTTTTAACCTCCCAAGTTAGCTTGGAAATAGTTATTTTCACTAAAAAACATTATGCAATTGGAAATGTACATCTCAACCACTTTGATTATTTGGCTATTAACTATTATTTACTTATTCAGGCTACAGATATATGCAGAGAGGACAAAGAAATTTCTTTCTCTAGAAACTGTGTTTATCTGCTAAATATACAATTTCACAGGTGATTTCAGAAATCTGTTTGTTTTAGATGTGGTTTCAAGTATTTCTGTTAGGAACCAGAGTCAAATGTGAACATAACTATTTTTTTCTAAAAAGCATTTTTAAACATTTTGAATGTGCCAAAACCATAATGTTAAAACTGTAATATGCCACAAATATCCTCAAGTTCGGTGGTACCTCAGAACTGTCCATCATTGTGAAGCAACTGTAAAACCTTCTTTGTTCTCTTTCTGCTATGTAAAAACATATCCTAATATGATCACTAGTCATTCTTGAATGGTGCTTTTTATTGCCTGAAAATCCAGACTGCAACACTGAAATTTTATTTACTCACTAGTGACATACGTTTCATAACAGGTGCTAATTTTGTGCAGTAAGATGGCCCAGTCATGTATTAAGCTCATTTTTTTGTATGAGACAGATGTTGCCACAAATAACATTATTTTGCTGTATGACTCTTTTTTCTTTCCTCCAGTATGTGCCTGCCAGTTCCTCCTTTTTTGTTTGTTTGCTTCTTTCTGATGTATTTTTAAAATGAAAGAGATCTGTCTAATAATGACAAAGATTTCCTAACAGCTAAATCTCCATTTGCAGTCAGTGTAGCAACTTTTCCCCGTTTGTTAACTGTGAGTGTCAACATTACCTTCTACAACAGCATAAATTGCTGATTTCTAGCATATGGACATGAAATGCCAGATACGGTGTGGCTTAGCTGAGGCATTAAAGAAATCTCTCAGTGCTGCTGAATGCTTCTGCTTCCCAGGGTCAAGGAAATGAAGGATGTGAATTTTGTGTTAGAGAAACAAAAGGAGAAGAATCTTTGGATTTTAGTAATATTTGAGGAAAAAAGAAGAAGAGGCAAAGTCCTAGCTCCCCACTAGCTCCTGTTATTCCACGTGCAATACCAGGAATACAGCTGAGCCCTTTCAAAATGTAAGTACAAGCCACAAGAGCTGCATCGAATTAACAAAACACATTACATGTTGTAAATGAGGTGAACGCAGAATCTCTAAATGTAGAAAGGATGTTAAGAAATGCAAGTTAACTTTGTGAAAGATAGAAGATAAACTGGGTTTTTTGGGGATTGCGTATTGGCACTTTAAAAAACGCTTCATACTAGACAAAGTCTAAATATGCCCTACTAAGTTTGGCTCGTGCAACTGTACTAAATAGAAGCCTGTGACACTGAGTACATTGTTTAAAGACTACTTCAGGACGGTTTAAGAAGAGGATGATATAATCTAAATATGTGATAAAAAGAGATTACTGGTACATACAATATTCCTCACTGGCAGGCATTCCTATCATGTCATATCAAAGTCTAGCAAAATGTTGAAAGTTAGAAATGTTATCTAGCATTAGCAGGCATTTAAGGAACGTCTCTTGAATATTTCTAGCATAAAAAAGTATTTCATGTGATGTAAATGAATGGTAATTTTCTGACTTTAAAAGAGAACTGTGCCAGTACATTTCAGCATTCTGGACCCAATTCTGCAAACATGGAGATGCTTTCAATTTGCTCTGCCTGCCTTCCCGCCTTAGATGGCTGCGATTGCAGCGAAATTAATCCATTTAAAAATCTGCGGCTTAAACTTAAGGATTTCCAGTTTTTTTCCTTCTCTCTTTTTTTTCTTAGAATATCAATAAGTTCCAATTGAAGAGCGGATTCTTTTGCAATTCAGGCATGTGCCGGCGATAACGGGCGAGTTGGCATGAAGAGAGGCAGAGATGGATTAATTATGCAGAGAACATGGAAATTCTGCTTATCATCGGCTAGCAAAGGAGCCCAGCTCACATAATCAGCAAACGAAGGGAGAGAAAAAAATAACAATGCAATGGCACCTTCCAGCCCATCATCAGGATTTTTTCTACCCCCTTGTAATTAAAAAATAACATACACTTATAGCCCTATCTCCTGTGCAGGCAAGGAGTGGATGTCCACAAAATAATTGCGCTGGGATATTAGAGCTGGGAACAAGGGCTGTCCATTCCTACTATCCCTTACTTCTCCCTCCCTCTCTCTTCTGGCTTCTTCTAGGCACTTTCTTTCTGTCTGCATTCAGAATCAGATTAATGTCTCAGGTGACATCCTATCTCAGTGTCCATAAGTCCCAAACCTCACCCTTATCAAGATTCAAGCAAACATGTATATGATAAATATTTGAAGTGCTGAAGCTGTGGGGTTTTATCCTGATCACCTATGAGCTATCTGCAGAAAATCACTGTGATGAAAACCTTTCTAAATAGTCTTTCTGAGTTACAAAATAGACTGTTTTTTTTTTTTTATTCCTGTTCCTATTTCACTTTCGCTCAAAGAAAATCATCTTACCTTTATAATTGTTATTTATTTATTTATTTATTTTTACCTCATGCCTTTTTAAACACAAGACAAAAAAAACCAAAAAGCAACAGATTTATTTTTCAGATGAAATTATGGTTGTTTGACAAGGTTCAGTAACAATGTATTTAACGAGAACTATGTAATAAAAAAAAAGAAAACTGTGTCTTATGAAAAAATAGATTGAGTCCACATTTGTTGTTTTTCGTTTTACTAATGGTATATCTCATGAAAATCAAGATGCAGACAGTATATTTTACAGTTTCGCACACCTTTTTACAAATGTGTTTTGCTGCTTTTGGATCCATCTACTATTTTGCGCATTGCTCCATGTAAGATGTGTTCCCAGACTTCCGGAGCCCGGTGTCCCTCCCCCCGGACTCATTGGTCAGCAAGGGAGGCTGAACAGGGAGAATAAAGCCCAGAATGACAAAAATTATGCAAGTAGGAAGGGAGAACAGTAGGCCAGGATTATAAAGCTGGCAGTCTCTGGAAATTTAATTTATTCATTGAGTTCCTCCAAAGCAGGGGACCAGTGTGGGGCGCAGTTTGCACGCCAGTAAATGAGCTCCTGGGGACTTTGATGATAACTGATTCTCTACTAAGTTTTTAAAAAATTTTTAATCCCCATTTGGGAACAGTGATGAAACTGGAAAAGAAGAAATCTGATTCCAATAGAGAGTTACGCATGATAAATCAGTAATAAATTGCCATCAGTATCCTTAAGAGAAGAAAAGCATTTACAAAACTGGCATCTTAAAGACAGTATACTGTTCCAAACTCTGCTCTGAGGCTGCATAGTATAA
The DNA here is from genome assembly GCF_037038585.1 of Patagioenas fasciata. Lineage (NCBI taxonomy): Eukaryota > Metazoa > Chordata > Aves > Columbiformes > Columbidae > Patagioenas > Patagioenas fasciata. The sequence goes on from NC_092521.1 coordinate 21,621,088, forward strand.
ATCCAGAGTAAATCCACTGAGCTTATTACATTATATAATCAAAGCAGTGCTAATGTGTACGTGCACACATAGTCACACACGGTTTCAGGAAAAGGTTCGACAGGGTAAAGCTTATGCCATTTGTTTCGGCAGAACAAGACCCTGTCTAAAATCCTGTATTAAAATTACCTCGGTGTGGTTTCTTTGTTTGTTTTAAATGAAACTGGAGCAGACCAGTTCTTGGACACCACAGCTCTTCCTTCACTGCAGGGGAGCAGCAGCAGCGTGTGTGGCCCTGGAAAAATCACTTCCAGGCTGAAATAATTCCTCTGTCCAATTCTTCTGACTTCCAGCCACTTCTCCCAGTGAAGATGCCAGCTAGGGACACATAGAGCTCGGTGTTCCCACCTAAGCATTTTTTGGGTAAGAAAGGGTCCGAGACCTTCAACCATTCCAGCCACATCAGTACTTTGGGAACAGATGGACTCTAGGATTCAGTTCCTAATCCCCATACTAGTCTTAGTGTAATTGTGGAGAGGACACAGCTCATACCAACCTGATGGCAAACCTGTTGTAACAATAGTTGTTTAGGGTTGTAATTGGCAATGAATCGAAAAAAAAAAAAATAAATAAATAAAATTGAAAAGGTGAGATTATATGTCCATAGTCACAGGAAGACATCAGAGGTACAGCCACCAAAAGAACTAAGTACGTTCTAGATTCCCTGGATTACCCATGTGGAGTCTGTATGTCAGATTGGAGCTAGTGACCAGTAATAACTTAATTGCAGAGGCCACAGCTGTTCACCTGGCTAAGTACTGTTAGTGAACAGAAGAAATTGTAGTCAGTATCTAAACCAACTGCCAATATCATCTTCAAGCCTAAAACCAGATCTGCATAGCCAGGCATATGTTCACACAGAGATGCAGCTACAAGTTCGCTTAGTGAGTTTCATCTCTAACAGTTCCTGGTATTAAGCAGGTTTTTGTTGCTCTGCTGTGACAAAAACTTTGCATAAAGAGCATACTTCTATAATCTTTTACATTTCCTGGAAACAAGTTTCAACATCTTTCACAATAGGAGGCAGATAATAGAATTCTCAGTAACCGTAACAGTAAATGGATTTGTAATCTACCCATGATTAAAATTATTTTCATCATGAAGCAGAATTCTCATTATTGTTGCCATTTTAATATTATCAACTATAAAGTGTCTCAGTGATTGATACTATAGACAGCAAAACCCTATATTATGGTAATTAAATCTAAAATGAATCAGCCATCCTTATACATCTTGGTATAACACCTGATTATTTAAAAACAATTATATTCTTGTGTCACATAATGGGACACACTAAGGAAGACACTGGTATAAGAACTGCTCAGGGTCAAAAAGTTGAGCCATAAGCGACACAAAAAGGCAAAAGACAAAAGAGATGTTATTCCTTATTTTAAATAATGAGGATTTAAATTTGTGAAGGATTTCAGTCTATTCTTTTCATAAGTCCTAAAATCTTTGCACAAGTCTGACTGGAGAGAAACAAACAGATGTCCAAAATGTAGACGATTCCTTGTTCATAGTATATGCGTGAGTGTGCGCTTGTACAAGCATATAAGAGAGGAAGAATCAAAACCTGTTTGTCTTTAATTGTAGCGGTTCCGTCTTTTTCTGTGAGGAGAAAAAAAAAACCCAAACTTATGGTCTTTTTAAAAAAGGTACTTGCCCCCCTCAAGTGGCAGTTCAGTGCTGTCTTAAATTGGAGCTATCTCACAGATTTTTAGCTCTTCAAAGCAGATGTCAATATCTGGAAATGCTAAACTTGGCAAAACTATTTTTAAAAAATATTTTTTCACCCTTTCCATATAAGAAGATTTTCCAGGGACAGGAGCTTCTCAACCAGAAGAGCATGTATACCTTTTATCCCCTTAATCTTGAGCTGTTTTCAGTGCATTTTGCCACTGCCTGCTCTTACAAGCTACTTTTCTCATTTTGGTGAAATTTTAGTACAAAAAAATTCTTTAGTGCCTCTGTTCATTTGCAGATTTCACCAGGCTTGCAAAAGCACACCTGTTGTGCTGTCTGGATTTCCTTTTCTGATCATAGGCTTCTGACAAAGAGGGGGGAAAAGAAAGATTTTTATCAAACACTCTTCACCGGACAATGAATTTTCTTCACCATTTGAATGTATCTGTGGAATGCCTGAGTGATTCATTACAGCAGATTCTGAAGTATGACAATGGGCCGCAGAAATGACTGATGGTATCTTTTTCCTGATTTCATTTCCCTGATCCTCTTCATCCCTTGGCCTGTGTACCTCGATTAATTAGAAACCAGGGATTTTCACTCATCAGCTGATGGGTTTCATGCTCCACTCTGTCACAAATCTGCTGCTTGCACTATCTCTCTTACAGCTGGTGGCTGCTTTAAAAACTTTCTTTTTTCTTTTTTCTTTTTTTTCCCCTTTTTTGAAGCAGTGCTTTGTGACTACAGGTTTAGGCCTTTTTAAGATTCAGACATATTTTTAAAAAGAGATTAAAAATTAAAGTAAAGAAGATTCAAAATCTCTGATTAAGTTAATCCCTATCCAAATGATACTTGTCCAAAAATGAACTTTTTGAAGAGATAATAATGTAAATGTTTCATAGCTCTCAGCTTTCCAAGTTCTTTTTTCAAGATATAATAATTGAAGTATTATGCAAAGGATGAAAGTATATAAATATGATTTTTGTGAAAAAGGCCCATATGCTCAGTTCACATGCATTTTAGTCCTGCCTATACTATATTGTTAAGCCAATTGCATTTCAGATTTCACTTGTATGAGGCACCTTATAATAGGATCCTGCAATAAATCATTGAACCATTATTGTTTCTGGAGGAAATATTTCATAATTGAAAATATGCTGCCCCTTAGGGTATATACCAAATTAAAATCACATGGTGATATAATCCCTAAGGAAACAAACCATAATTAAATAGTATTTAAAATGCAGAATATTTTGCAATAAAAATCCCCCTCAGAAACTTAAAATAATGTGTGAATCACAGACAACAAACATATCAATTATGTCTACCACAGAAAATGTAACCACTGCTAGTTTACTTTCTTATCATTATATATACCCTCCCAGAATTGTTTCATTTAATTTCTTCATTTAATATATTGTCAGCATTAAAACAGAAGCCTTCTTTTTCTCTGCCTTTTTTTTAATTTTTTTCCTGTGTGAGCAAGGATCAGAAGCAGCACAGTCTTTCTGGAATGTCAGACTTCATGGATGCCATGTGTTACTGAAAGGGGCAATGCAAGCCATAGACATCCACAACTTCTGTTTCTATGGATTAATATAGATCAAGCCTACATGGTTAAATGTAATTATAGTTCTTTGAGCCTCTGAACACGAGTTGATGGCCTAGTGTATAAGAATACACACAATATCCCATGATGCTGTCTTCTGCAAGGTAGGAATTTGCTCAAGCAAAAATATTTTCTGCTTCATCTTTTTCTCAGCTTCCATTTTATCTCAAAATAAAAAGTGTGGCTGGCATGTAAGGATGCAAAAGCAAATAGAAAATCAACATTTCCATGCAATTAAAAATTGTTAAATGGGTGACATTAAAACACTGATTTTTATGGTTTCTTTCTACACTAACTTACTTTGCTCATCAGCAATAGGATGCCTTTGCAAGGCAGCCTCCCTAATTGAGCTTGGTGTACCGAGGATTCTTGCTGCCCTGCAGCAATCTGAACCTTGGCAACCTGTAGCAGAGGGTCAGTCTTACACTGCCCAGGTGTGGGGCACTTCCTAGCAGACTGTGATGGGATGTGCTCAGCTACTGCCTTCTCAGATTTTGCTTCTTGATGTAATACCATATTTATACTAAAAACAAACCAATTAAATAAAACTAAAGAAGCAATCTGTCAGAAATCTTACCTTTGGGATATTTTTTTCTTTGCTGCCACTTTGATATCGATTAGGAAGAGGAGATCTACTAATATTTAAAGTACTCCAGTTTTTATGGGACAGATTCTTCAGTCAAACATTTTCAGTCCTTTGGCAGTTTAGAGTTTGTGTTGCGTCTGTTTTATTTATTTATTTATTTAGTCGTCAAAATAAAATCAAACCTGTTGTAAATATTCATCCCCGTAAGTCTTCTGTCATTTCTATTTTGCGATCTCTTTTCAGTAGTGCCCAATGATAGGATGAGGGTCAACGGGCACAGACTGAAACATAGGAGCTTCCATCTAACCATGAGGAGAAGCTTCTTTACTTTGAGGGTGCCAGAGCACTGGAACAGGCTGCCCAGAGAGGTTGTGGAGTCTCCTTCTCTGGAGACATTCAAAACCCACCTGAACGCATTCATGTGTGATCTCCTCAAGGTGAACCTGCCTTAGCAGGTGGTTGGACTACATGATTTCCAGAGGTCCCTTCCAACCCCAGCCATTCTGTGATTGTGTGATTCTGTGATCTCCCTTGTACGCTATTCCCAATCAGCCAGTTCAGAAGACTGCTGTTAAAACCGTTTGCCTGAGTCATTATTCTGAATTCCTTCACTAAATCCCTTTGGTTGGCCACATCAAGATCAAGCTCACAGCTCTTCCCTTGGAGACTGGCCTCATCCCCCACAGCTTTGCCACTCACACCAGCTGCTAGTTCAACCTGGAGCCTTCTCTACTGCCCATGCTGGTGGGGGAGTCTTCAACGTCACTTCCCATCCCCCAGGCACCACCATTACCATGCTGTCACTATGCCACCCACCTCAATCACTGTGTGACCGTTTTCCAAAGTGATTCCATGTCTGATTCAATGTGATAATTCTCCAGATTACCCAACTGAGTCCTGCCAAGTTCATCTTCTAACCCCATCTTCTGTGCGTGGTCGGACACCAGTAAAAAATCAGCTGTTTAATAGAAGACGGAAATGGAATGGATGAGATGAGAATGTGGATTTTCCTTGTCTTTACAGTGCTAATACATGCAATAAATAGAAGTGCTACACTGTGGACTTCCAGGAACTGTAGTTTTACTGTGTTTCAGGGCATGGAGCTCCCGTCTCCAGCTCCAAAAAAGCAGGTACTGCCAGTTGATGTCGATCATAAGACACATCTTACTTCTCTGACCAGACACTCCATATTGAGTAAATAATTTAGATTAGCATGTTTTTATTTTCTTTTCTAAACTTCAGCTTATTTTAGCTTTTATGCCCCTGCAGCCAGGAAAAGATCTTTGTACATCTTTGCTCTGGGGCATATGGGTTCAAGCATTTACATAGACTACTTCAGGTTGCTGTTACAATTTAAAAGAAGTATTTAAGACTTCATTTTTTCTATATAGACAATATAGGAAAAGTCAAGAGCATTCAAAAGGTGATTTAGAGTTTTAAAAGCAGCTGTGTGGAATTACAAAGGGTGAATATTCTTCTCCCTTGCTCCCGGTGATGAGCACAATGAGGTTCTGATCCTGATGATGCCTTTCTGGGAATGAGGCAATGATGGTATGAAAAAATGATAATAATTTTAACTGTCATTTGAGTCTTGAATAATTCTGTGTGTTACAGAAGAAGACCTTTAAGAAACAATCTGTGAAACCGAACATTTATTTTGTGGAATTGAACCCTGATGAACTGAAATCCCATTATCATTTCATTTGTTCCCTGAGATTCATTTCTCTGTAGATTTCCAAAGAACAGCACTAGATCAGTACATCTTTCAGCCCAAGCTTACCAGTCATCATCAACACTATCTTTGTATTTGAAAATTAAAAAGTTAATTAAAAAGCAGGGATGGATAAGAATTTGCATTTCTGATCAACAAAGTTTTTAAAGTTTCTCTTGTTATCAGACTTAGCAAGAAAAAAATATGCCAAATAATTTTACCTGTTTATTAAGAAGCAGCAGGACTTCCTTAGGGTAGGTAACACATATTTGCTTTTATACAGGCATTATTATCTGTATTTTTCTCTAAGCTCTGAAAGACGTTATCAACAGCTCCTTTTCCAAGTTGCCTAATTCTGAGATTACAGGTGAATAAAAATGCGAACAAATGAGCTTTTTGCTCTGACATGGACACCATTTTGAAAGGATCCCCAAAGGCAGTCAAGGGGTGCGCTGGAAGCGCAGGAAAGTGGAGTGACCTGCTAAGGGTAATGCAGTAGAGTGGAAATGTGGGGGAAGAACACTGGCTCTCCAACCTGGCTTTGTAACTTTGTCCTTGATAAGAATGCATCCTCTAAAAACAAATGCTATCATAGATACCCTAAAATTAATCAAACCTGATCAATTTGAAAACATCCCTGAAAACAATATCCTTTCACTGCAGTGCCAAAATGTAAAAAAACTCCCCTCAAATAAGCACAACTGTGGATGCTTTTGTTTTGCTCATCTGCTTTCCCATCAGTTGGACCTGATGCTGTTGCACAGAGGGATTGGGCTTGGTTACATCTGTCCCTAAGCCCACTGACAAGAGGGGAGAGTCAGTCACTATTTGCCTGGTTAGATTCACAGCTGGAAGGGAGACGACATCGAAATTACTTCTCCTGTTGACTTCTCTGCTCAGCAGAAAGTTCAAGCTTGTTTCTGTCACCCTAATTGTAGGCAGAACCATGAAAAAAAAAAAAAAAAAGAAAAAAGAAAAAGCTGTTTTAAGTGCCTGTGTGTAAAAGCAGCACTGCTCAGAACTGAGGGAATCTGTGTTCATAACAGTGAGGCCAATGAAATTGCACACATGCAATCCACCCTTTTTGGACGAATTAATGTTCATCATATTGTAATTTATTTTGTATAAAATTAATGAACTTATCATTTCTATCAGAAACAGAAAAACTTAAGAAATTCAGAACATTAGCAATATTTTTCTCAGAAGAAAAACTTCTGGCACAATCCTGGTTTGATTATCATTGCTGAGAGTAGACTCTTAAAAAAAGGACTCCACTATGAATACAAGGAAAATCTTCCCTTGCTGTAACCTGCAACCAGCAGAATAAGGTTTAGGGACTTGCTGAGCTGAAAGGTGAATCTCCTTCCTTGTGCTTAACAATTCTTTTTTCAACTTGTTCATCAATGACCTGGATGAAGACACTGAGTGCACCCTCATCAAGTTTGCTGATGATACCAAACGGGGAGGAAGTGCCGACACACCAGAAGGCTGTGCTGTCATTCAGTGAGACCTGGACAGGGTGGAGGACTGGGCAGGGAAGAACCTGATGAAGTTCAACATGGGCAAGTGTAGGGTCCTGCACCTGGGCAGGAATAACCCCAGGCACCAGTACAGGTTAGGGGCTGATCTGCTGGAAAGCAGCATTGCAGAGAAGCACCTGGGAGTTCTGGTCGACAACAGGTTGACCATGAGTCAACAATGTGCCCTTGCAGCCAAGAAGGCCAAATAGTATCCTGGGGTGCATCAGGAAAAGTGTGACCAGCAGGTCAAGGAAGGTTATCCTCCCGCTCTACTCTGCCCTGGTAAGGCCGTATCTGGAATACTGCGTCCAGTTCTGGGCTCCCCAGTTTAAAAAGGACAAGGAACTACTCGAGGGAGTCCGGTGGTGGGCTACAAAGATGATTAGGAGTCTAGAGCACCTTTCTTACGAGGAGAGACTGAGAGAGTTTGGTCTGTTCAACCTGGAGAAGAGAAGGCTGAGAGGGAATCTCATCAATGCTTATAAATATCTCAAAGATGGGTGTCAAAACGATGAGCCCAGACTCCTTTCAGTGGTGCCCAGTGATAGGATGAGGAACAATGGGCACAAACGGAAGCATGGGAGGTTCCATCTGAATATGATGAGAAACTTTTTTACTTTGAGGGTGAACAGGCTGCCCAGCGAGGTTGTGGAGTCTCCTTCTCTGGAGACATTCAAAACCCACCTGGACACATTCTTGTGCAATGTATTCTAGGTGAACCTGCTTTAGCAGGTGGGTTGGACTAGATGATGTCTAGAGGTCCCTTCCAACACCAGCCATTCTGTGATTCTGTGAATGTTCTCTTCCACAAATGTGCCTATTTCTTTTTTTATCATAGCAATACATTGGGCTACCACAACATCCTGAGCTCACCCATACTGCACAGCTGTCTGTGTGAACTGTGTGAAGAACTTCCTTCTGCATAAAAAATTGCATGAATTTAAAACGATAAAGCTTCTTGTGCTACAAGAATAGTGAATAAGCATCCCCCGTTCACTTTCTACATACCGTTCATGAATGTATGGACATTAATTTATGTTTCCTTACAATCATTCCTTTTCCAAGCTGAAAAGTCATTTTCTATTTAGTCTTTTCTCATAAAAAACTGGATCGTACTTTTTTCCCCACTTTCTTTACTTTTTCTAGTTCCACTATATAATTTTTCAAATTGAACTACTAGAAATGCACTTAGTGTTTAAGATGTAAGAATGCTGTGTGTCTGTGCAGCGGCATGATATGTTCTGCTTTGTTCCTTATTCCTTTCCTAATGATTTTTAACATGTATTTTCTTTTGACCATTGCTAAGAATGTTGTTTTCATATCATTGTTATAACTCCAGAATGTTTTTACTGAATGGTAATGGCTAGTTCATAGCTTGTCACTTTCTAGATATAGTCAGAGATGCATTTTCTCGTTTACATAACCTTGTGTTCATCAGTATGAATTTCATCTGCCATTTTATTTCCCTGTCAGTGATGTGACATTGTCTACAAGTCTTTCCAATCAGGTTTCATTTTAACTAACCTTAGTAATTTTATAAAATCAGTTCAATACAAAACCCCGCTCTATTTTGTTGACAAAAATGTTAAAGAACGAAGTATCTGCACAGTCTGTAAGGAACACCTCTATCGACTCCTTTGTGCTGTAAAAATTAGCCATTCGTTTCTCCTGCTTTTTTTCAGGTCTTGGCATGAGCGATAGCCCAGATTTTTAAAATCCTTTGTTGAAAAATTTTTTAAAATCTCTGTAGAGCTCCAGGTATGCTAAGAGAATTTGATCACTTGTATCTATTTCTTCACTGACTCCACTGAAGAATTTACCTGTAGGTCAGTGGGACATAACTTCTCTCTGGAAATTTCATAGTAAAATTTTCAAATAATATCTATTAATAACAGAGTGTCTTAATGTTATCCTAATATAGAAGTATTTTAGTCTTAAAAATATCTTAATAATACATGACCATTCTTCACAAGACCTATGGGGAGAGGTTGAGGGAGCTGGGGTTGTTCAGTCTGGAGAAGAGGAGGCTTAGAGGTGACCTCATCACTATAACTACCTGAAGGGAAGTTATAGCCAGGTGGGGATTGGTCTCTTCTCCCAGGCAGTTAGCAATAGGACAAGGGGGCATGGGCTTAAACTCTGCCAGGGGAAATTTAGGCTGGATATTAGAAAGAAATTTTTTACAGAGAGAGTGATCAGGCATTGGAATGGCCTGCCCAGGGAGGTGGTGGACTCACCATCCCTGAAGGTTTTTAAACTGAGATTGGACATGGCACTTAGTGCCATGATCTAGTAAATGGACTGAAGTTGGACCAAGAGTTGGACTTGATGATCTCTGGGGTCTTTTCTAACCCAGTCGATTCTTTGATTCTGTGATTCACTATGCCTTTCCATCAGCTTGTGCAATATGGAAGACAGCTACTAGTTTGCAATCTACCATGACTTCAAAACTTTACTTTTTACTATGCATCACACCTAATAAATTTTTCCTGATATGAGTGTCAGGCTTTATACAATAACTAATAACTAATAATATGATAATACTAATTAATTTCATACTTGAGTCCATTCAGAGGTATTGGATAATTCCTTGCTACTATTAATTTTACTGATTTTCTCTAATTTCTAAGAGGTCATTTTGGTTGTGTGGACAGATTTTGTGCAGTAGAGCCAAGCAGCCAAAACTGTTGCTGAATGATTTGAATGACTAAGAAGGCAAGCTAACTGCCCAGGGTATTAGAAGGGACTCCTGATTCTTTTGGATGAATAATGAGTCCAGGTCATAAGTGTCGCTTCCCCTGAAGGAAGGAGGATGAATAGTTGCATAGCTATATAGTGTGTGTATCCTGTGGTGCAGCATGCACGTATGGATTAGGCTGGTGCATTGGCTGGTTACAGTTCATAAAGGCAGTGATAGGCCAAACTGAAAATATTTATCAGGTAAAAAAATGTACAAAATTTATACAGTGACATTCAAATTTAGAGACAGGAAAAGCTGATATGAAAAAGAGTTGAAAACGAACTGTGGGAAAATATGACTCCTAATTCTTTTATTGTTTCTTTTTGTGTGTAGAGTTAAAAGTTCCAGCCTGATTTTTCTTCTGTCTGCAGAATCTGGATAATACACTGATCACCTCAGCCTCATCTTTCCCTTTTTCATCTCTTATGCTGAGACTTAATTGAGACATAAATGCGTATGTGAGTTTTGAACTCTGTTATATTTTAATTTCTTGCATTAATCCTGTCTTCTAGTACTCTGTACATATACAGCCAGTAAAAAAGTTGAATTCAACTTTCTTAAAAAGTTATTTTATAACTGAAATTGAGAAAGAGAACATTTCCAGAGATTCCAAAATAATTGTAAAATGTCCTTTGAAATAACAAAGTTGAATAGTCTTATTTCAGCCACAAAAGCCGACATTAGTTTCTTGTCTCTTATTAGTGTAAACAAGTCAGCATCTTGGATAACATCATGAAGTTTCCCAAAAACTTTTTGGTTTGTTGTGAATTATGTCATAACAGCACCAGGAAACACCCTGATGCAGTATGCTGCGGTAAATACAAAAACCTAACAATATTCGGGTTAAATCTACTACAGTTATTCTTATTTATGTCAAGCAGTATCCAACCAGTAAGTATCATGCTGAAAGCATTCATAGAGCATTTGATGTATCACATGCTATTAATTGTCTTAATATTATTCCTGCTACTACACAGTAGGAGAAAATGTGTCAGAAATGACCTGTGAGCAGCCAAGGACAGACTCTTCTAAGCCCTAGAAATGTTCTGAAGTGGGAGAAGGGCTGATCATAACTTTTCCCTCATTTGCAGGGTATGGCAGTGCACTGATCAGGCACGATTTCCTTCTGATTTCCTGGATGTACTACCAAGGGGTGCTAAAACGTGCAGTGGCTCACAGGACTGGCCTGTCACAGAAACGGGGAGCCAGCGACATCCGTGAGAAAATGCCTACAGGACATCTGTGTCCCACAATGCTGTACTGGGATATCAGTGGTGGCAACATGAAGTCTTCCAACTCAGGAGAAAAGCTGGAATTTCAAAGCGTACTACAGCAAGTAAGCTTTTTTATCTTCACCTGCCAGTTTTACACTAGCATGTGCAGCCATTAATGTTAAAAGGGTTACAAATTATTTAGACCCTTGGGAGAACTTCTGTCATGAGCTCAATACATCCAGGCTTATCTATTGTTTAGCTGCATCATATTTAGTGAAATACAGGACTTGTCCATGAAGTTATATGTGGCAGTAATAAAATTTGAAAATCACTTGATTTCCAATAGCTCCCCCCCCCTTTTTTTTTTTTTATTCCTTAAGGATATTTGAATCAATTTTTAACATATGGACTGTCTTATGTCTGCTTCCCTAGTCTAATAGTCTCAGGTTCAAAAGAAAAGAAATTTCACTGAGATTCACTGGTAGATGACAGACAGATTCTCTCATACTGCCTGAGACATGAAATTGCAGGTGACACCTGATATATGATAATAAAAGAGCACCCATCAAGTAATCAGCCCCTGGCCTTTATTTCAGTGACGTCATGAGAACGCAGGTGTCTTCCCTCTGGATCCCAGCGCTTCGCAGCAAAATGGTGTGCATTGTTAGGGGCTTACCGAGAAAACTTTTATCTCCCCATCTGTGTTGTCTCTGTTGTGATAATTTTGGAGTGAAGCCATCTGCACTATGCTGCCTACTTATTTGAAAGTTAGGAGTAGTGGTCTGCAGGTCTGTTTATCCTGCACTCTCTTGTAAAGGACATTTTTTGAGGCTTGCAGTTGTTATTGATACTGGAACGCGTCCTGGACCGTGATTAAGAGAATATAAGGGGAGAAAATTAATTGTGCTGCACTGTTCAACTTTCAAATACAGGCCAAGCCAGATTTCAAACTGAAGTTTGAGCAGTCTAACAACCACAAAGAGATCTTTTTCCTCCACATGGTACTGTGTGCATCATATTTGATGATTCAAAGGAGTAAATAAGTTTTAATATACTGGTAGACATTTCCAGAACAATCAGCTGAGCATTTAACTTAAAATCGAGCATTCATGTTGGCAGTTTAACTCTTTATTCCAAGAGTCAAGAAGATACTGTGAAAGTACAGTATCTTTCCTATAAGAATCCTAAAAGCAAGATGTTTGTGTTTTTCAGCCATCTTTTCAATCATTTCCTGGAAAAGCCCATAAGAAAACCCAAATTCTGAATCAAAGAATCTTTGCCTCAAAGCATGAGGCACTGAATTGAAGTGTGTGAGACACCTGCAGAGTCTTTGTGGTTTCTGGTTATGACCAAAGATTCAACTGTTAATGAAATCACATTGCATGACAGTGCAGAGATACCAAATTCACTGGGGTGCAAAGGCTGCACCCCCAAAGTGTCCTTTTGCCTCTGGGACCATTTTATGAACAGAGCCCCAGCTGAAAAACAGCAACCCATTGTCATGAACACATCTAAGCCACACTCATCTCCGTGAAGAGATTAGTGGAATTGCTTTGATTGCTTAGACTGAGGAAAAGGTGGGAACATGATCAGGGTTGTGCTGCTAGCCCACCCTCCACAGCATCTTCAAACAAAACAGAATAACATGTCGCTTACTTAATGCAAAGTACACAATACTGCTGTGATGGGCTAAAACAGGATGTGGAAAATTAGTTTTGCAGCTCATGTAAGCAAAGGTGCCTCTCTGATGGGATGTGTGCTCTGTGAGATGAGCCAGCCTTCTCTAACATGCTAATACATCAAGAGCTCACAAAAGCAGCAGTAAACATCTGCCAGCTGTGCCCATGGTACAGGCATGGTTAAGCACGTCACCAAGACTGGCCTGAAGCTGACAGTAGCACAGTTTTGTGGCAGTCCCAGTAAGAATGTGTTGTCCAGCCGCCCAGGACGGTAAGTCATGACTTCATTGCTGGCAATAGAAATGCCTGTATTTCAGGAGCTGGGGAGGAGTCACTTTGGAAAATACACCCGAGGGAAAGATGCATCAGCAATGTCATCAGTCAAAAGGAAATAGCAAAGCCCCAACTCTGTGTGTGGATCAGTCCAGCAGACAGACATTATTGCTCAACCCAAAGTACAGAGAGAGACTGTTCTGATTTGGTCCCAGGAGCCCTTTCCAAAAGCTAATACCTCATTTTCTCCACCTTATTTCATTAACAAGGTCTTGTTAGCTCTTTCTTTTCAAACTGATAGCTTGTATATGTTTCTGTTGGAGTACGATGTCGTTTCTCCTTTTGTCCTCTTTTTGCTCATTGTTCTGCCTGCAAATTGCACTCAAGAGCTTTTAATATATAGAATATACCTTTATCAGTGTGCAGTTTCCGTTGTGACCTCCCCTAAGCTCAATCTCAATAAAATGCCACCAGAAGGCATTCCCTTCTTTTGTTCTAGCACTTTGGTCATCCACATTGATTTTTTTTCACTTCCCTCTTGCTTTTGTATCTCACTGAGATCAACTTCCTTGTCCTATCTCTCAGAAAACAGATTCCATTCTCCCACCCACGTTCTGGCAGCAGTTGGGCTGAGCACAGTTTTCGCATCCACAAAAGTCTTGATATTTAGAAACATTCCTGTTTTACATCCAAGCCCCCTCAAACAGACAAACCAGACAGCACTTCATCCATCCCAGAATGGGCAAGGGACCAGTGATTCATGAGTTTTCTTGTGATCCAGGAGGAATTTGATGTTCTGCTCTGCCTTAGTCAGAGTTGAACTGCTGGCCTTCCGCAGCTGAGGAGGTGGCCACAGTCATTCGGTGCTTCGCTGCTGCAGGAGAGGCGTTCAGCCAGAGATTCCCTTCTCGTCTGATATGTATGACTGTGTGAACACAATTTTTGACAAATTGACTCTTCATGGAGAGACCAAAAATTAGTAAAGAAAAGCCCCTCAATTCCTGGAATTCTGACTTTATTTTCTATGATTGAGGCACTGGACTTTTGCTAGCTAGTGGGCTGGATTGGGTCTCTTCCCTTTATGGTCTGTCCCCAGCCCTGCTGGTAGCAGTCAGCTTGCCCCATACTTTCCCGATGGAAACTGCTTCTCCTCCTCTTCAGTCTCAGCTTCCTTCATGAGCTTTCACCTTTTCCATCTTCCAGAGGTAGAGAGTGACTAAACTCATGCTCTCGCACTGCTCACAGAAAGCTGGGAAGATGTGCAGCCTTGTTTGGGAAAGCTGCCACTGCCCACACTCTGAAGAGCAATCAATGGTCCTGGTGTTTACGTTACTGCTACAGACAGGAGAGGGAGGAAAGCAGAGCAGTAGATGGGAAAAGCATCTCAATGTTCAGAGCCTGGACACCAGGAGTGAGCTATCTGTCCTGTCATCCTCCTCCTTTCAGCCACCTCCCAATAGTAGCTTTATTTTTCTGGCTAGGGAAAGCCTTATTAAGGATATGTTAGGAGCGGTATTTACAGTCTTTCTTGCCAGGAATCAGGCATTTTGTTTTCTTCCAAAAGTGTGTGCAGGACTTTGAAAGCTGTATTTTGGAGATGTTAAATACAAGACTGTGTCTACCTTTTTATTAGTGCTATTTTAAATGTTCAGCCTGCCTTCACTGCATGCTTTGACATGGTTGATTGTGCTGTGATAATCAGGTTTTGACTAATTCCTGTCTTCAAACTATGGAAATAGAAATATTTTAACAAAAATACATTTATGGAAGGATTTATTTATGTGTTATTTCTCTGGTTCCCTGAAGAGTAAGGCAAAATATTGTTCATGTAACTTCTAGCCCACTACAGCAAATACTATTTCCATAAATACTTACACAAAATAAAAAATGATTTGGGGATGTTTTCATATCAGGGTTTTTCTTCCCATATACTTTCTTGAAGTGTTTTTTTTTATTGCCATGAACATCTTATAAAACATGTTTTAATGTCGCACGCTCAATGATTGCAGGTATTTATTTTCTAGGAGCTTTCACTTCAAAAGCTCTGTCTGTATCTACAATTTTGGATATCCAATCAGAGAGTAAGAAACAATTATATAAGTCTCTGTTGGCCTATCATAGAGAAGAAAACAGCTGAAATGAGAAATGATGAAGAAACAAAAATTCAGAAAAAAAAAGTTAGTGAACAATGTTAAACAGAGATTCAAGGAAAATAATATTTTTGACAAACAGGTAAAGATGTAACACAATTATTGAGAAACTGATCATAGTGAAAATTATTCATTTTTTATTGAGATGGCTTTTTTACCCAGTTGAATGAGATACACTAGATAGGATTTTCAAGAGTCTTTGGCTTAGAGTACTTGTCCTTGACAATGCTAGACAATTCAATGTGCCATTTTTTATTAACTTTAAAGGGACCATATTCTTTGTCACAGAATACATATAAGTGAAATCAGACCCAGATCCTGGAAGATATCATTAGTATCCTCAACAGATTTACCTGTGATGTTAATTTTCAGATTGGCTCCAGTTTGAGAGAGTAGTCTTAATTATTATACTTTTTCATTTAGGGTGCAAACTGTAAACAAGCAAATATGATGTCTGCATACCAGCACCTGAGTGTGTAAAGACTGCTCTGCACGTGCAAATTGTGTGCATGAAGCAGTCCATGGAAAGTGTTGATTTTTGTAGTAATATCTAGTCATATATCTCTCCAAGTTTTGCATTTAATTCAGCATTACACTATCTAAGTAGATGTGGACTATACCAATCACTGCAGATTTTTTGGTCCTTGCTTAGCACATGAAAATGGTTTTGCCCAATGAAGCAGAAAGGTATCAGTGAACTCCAGAGCTCCTATGAACCCTGGACTTCCTCAACCTCTGTCTTAATCACAAAGATGCCCAGTTTATGGGACAATTTGTATATTATAACAGAGATCTATAATAGAATACCATGTCTGAGCTTGGTCTATAAATTAAATACTAACTTTTAAAACTAATCTACTGAAATAAACTGTGTATTCAACCCTGCATTCACTGTCCCCTGAAGTACTTTGTGGAGTAAGTCAGGTTTGCAGTAGGAGAGAGAACTGTTCTTGGGGATCACTATGACTAAACTGAAAGCTCTTACATTTTAAGATTGTTTTCACTTGCTGACACATTTTTCAGACTTTAACCTTTGGTTTTGAAGTGGAAGTTTTCCTTTTGTATATCTCCCAGGCTGAGTAAGTTTGGGAAATTTCAGCCAAAAGGGATTCCACTCTGAGAATGAGCACAGGGAAAAGGACATAGTGTCTCTTCAAGACCCCCCAGGCCCTATTAAATTGTTCTAGTGGCCTTTTCTTTAAAAGATCTTGTGCCCTCATGCTTGAAATGAGTCTTTTTGTCTTCCTTATAAGAATCAGCTTCATTTGGATCAGATCAAGGCCCTTGAGAGGAGCAGTTTCACAGCTGGAGCTTGTGGCAATGCCTGGAACTTGGGCTCAGAAGCCTGGTCTACCCTGCATGCCTAGGGAGAGGAGCAGCACACCATGCATCCCCTGTGGCCTCTGTTTCTACGCATACTATCTGTGTACAATTACTTGCTACACAGTAGAGGTGCTTCAAATAACATCACAACTGCACCCAACATCAGAGCGAGCTGAGCTTTGAAGAATCAAAGTGTGTTCTGAGGTGAAGGAGATGGAAAAACAATCCTGGATGGGTACCAGAAAGTAGTAGCACATGTTTGCATTCACCTGTCCTTGTCTGATTCCATGTCTACAAATTGAGATTATATCATACTTTTTCTCCAAAGAGCAGTATGAAAACATCACAGCGTCATCACTAGTTATGAAGCTGTAGTACCAAGCACCATAACAAAGCTCATAAAGAAATATGTAATTCTGCGTGAAAATTAGATCAGAGCTCCACTGACGAAGGAACAACAAATTAGATAGCTGATCACCAAATATGCATTGGATAAAGCAGAAGATATTTAACCAAAATGTCTTTTCACTAAAGATCTGAATTGTGGTGAAAGAGGCAATGTTAACATCCAATCAGTTTCTGACTATTAAGGGTCTGATTCTGCCATTTGGGCGTATTTTTATTAATATTCATGTGTAATATACCCAAACACTAAGGTTAGACTCTGTGCTGCGTGTAGTTCCATATCAGATTTGCTTGATTCTATATTCACCTGTGAAACAAATACCCATTTGATCCGTTATATCACCACTTTCCTCTTGAGACAGTTATAGAAAACATGTTTCTTCAAGTTCAACATTAGTTATCCTAGATTAATTCTCTACATGACAATGATTATATTCTACATAAAAACTGTAAAAATATTTTATCTGATGCCACATTCCCACAATAATCAGCTGAGACTCACTCACTGAGTTACATCATCCATTGAGTCAGATAGTGCTTTCTCTCCCTGTTTTCAAACTGCAAACCAAAGTCTTTTCTCTAGCAAATTCTTTCCTTTTCAAATTACTGGTTAATACTGTAGTAGCAAAGATAAACTTCATAAAATAGATTAAATACTAAAAATGTAATTATGTTTTAAATTAAATGTAAATGTTTAAAAATATAAAACTTTGTAAATGTGTTTTTGCATTTTGTACTGAAACCTCCCATATATATGTATAGAGCAATTGACCACACATAAAACTGTCTCACAAATTTCAAAGTAATAGTTTGTGTAATTATATTGAATCAGAGGGGTTCTGTTACTTTGTTCATAGCTGGGAAAAAAAGCTTATGTAATACTGAAATGAAATGTTATTACAGTCTCACTTACTCATTCTTGGAATTGGCTTAGTGATTACTTCAACATCGACATCAGTGAAAAACATTTGACATCTGGCCTAGAAAATCAGACAGCAGACCACAGAGACTTTGATTAAAAAACTTCATGTAATTTTCTCCAATCAGTAAGCTGGCCTATTCTTTTATTAGAATGAAGGCTTCTCTCATCACCTGCAAATTTCTAGGAAGACCTCAGAAAAGATGAAAAAAAAAGCAGCTCTTCTACTTTTGTAATAAATTTCCATTCCAACAAGCAATTGCACAGACTGAAGAGGAGCACCAGTTCCACTGAAAATTTGTTTTCTTCTGTTTGGAAAGGGTCAAACATCTGATTTCCACAAGTGTTTTTTTCTATTTATTCCTTTATCAAAGTTTACTATTTTGTCCTTCTCTATTCAATGATTTCTTGAGAGTTTTGTGCAAGATGCAAACTCATTTTCTGGAAAAAAAGACAGCAAAATGTACAAGCTTTTTAATGCTCCCTGTAGATCACTGAATAATCCAGGCTAGAAATAATGTAGGCCACTTCTGCTTGTGTTTTTATATTCTCCTCTAGAGCACAGGCACTCTATCATGAGAAAGAACAAACCATTAGCACAATATTGCAACATACATTCAGAAATGAACTGCACTGCAGCATCATCATGAATTAGTCTCAGGCGGAGACTCCTGTTCATGGCATGAGAGCAAGACATCAACAAACTCATGCAAGAAAGACTGCAGTAATGAAGCGTCACATTGCCTTTCCTCTTTGAATCAAATTTATGTCATGAAACTGTATAATTAACTTATTTTCAACAAACTAGTTTCAACATATCTGTTTTCAGCTCAAAGAAAGTTGCTGAAGCCATTTCAAAAGCAATACCCGATCTTTTCCTTCTTTGGCAAGGGCAAAGTCCTTGCTAATATAATGCCACAGTATATTTGCTTACCTCTTAAGAACAACAAAGTATGTTGTAAAATACAATGCTACTATCAAAACATTCATAATCAAATTTTAAATAAAAAGAAACTACTGTATCTCCTTAAACTGCATGTCACAGTGTAACCCTTTCAGCTAATGCTCAAAAACGTCTTCAGAGCAGGACTGTAGCAAAGAGAGGGCATCAGCTTGGCTCCTGGAAACAGAACAGGAAATCTCTGTACCAGTGTAAACTGAGGGCTGATTTTAAATATATACATTACAGATTCTGACTGGAATCTGTTATAGGTTGATCTCAAATGTTTGAATACATGTGAGTTTCTCTTGCTACTGGCAGGTTCTTTTAGAAGCATCCGTGTTGGTTCTTCCTGTTTAACATAGGCCTTTAATTACACAACATATTGATCATTCCAGCTATTGCACTCATATTAGAGGAATAAAAATTTCCCTTCTGAAGGTGCACATAATAGCCCAAACATGGCAGTTCAAAACATACATTAACAACATCATATTTAAGGCATAGCGCATGTTTTCCTACATATGAGGAAATAACAACTTGCTTGTGATCAGAGCACAAAGGATGATCAGTGCATCCTGGCTGTGTTCTGTGTCCTTCTTTCACTTCAACTGCTAGTTCTAAGATACCATGCTTAATTTCCCATTAAAGCTTTACCACATAACTATGAATTCCACACTATAGCAAACCTATTTTTTAGATGGATATAACTAAATCTCATCGAGGAATACATTGAGTAGCATATATTGTTGTGTTATTCAAAGTCATCTTACTCTGTTTTATATTCTCAAAATATTTTGCGTTCACGCTGCACTCCATTCCACAGTAGTCATTTTTTTAACAGTTAAATTGCTGTAGTTCCTCTGCCAGTGGCTGGATCAGCTATAACTTCTGTAATAGTAGCAAGAGAGAATAGAGTCAGAACGCTGTATCTTCCTCCCCGTGTGAGGGAAATAAGAAGTGCATGCAATGGAGGTTTTTCTCATGTGGTATGGAGAACATGTGGATACACACAAGAGTATGATGAGATGTGTGATGTATTTGCTTTGTTCTGCTGCATGGCTGCATCCCTGCAGTAGTCTGTTGCAGAACTGAACATTAATAACTTTACTATCCCTAATTGGTTATGGACTTTATAGTACTAATCAATAAGCTAATTAAGCTGGGTCAGTTGGTCTCCTGAGCCCTTCTTAAGAATAACAAATTGACAACTGTCAAACCCACAGATCACAGCAATGCCAGAAGGAAGTGAGTGATGTATGGGAGTGATGCATGCAAGCCTGGAAGGCTGTGAGCCTGGGGGGCTCATCAAGGCCCTTTGGGGGAGCTGTTGCTGTGGGGAGCCAACAGGCAGAGACGTGGGAAGGACATCTATAGAAATATGGAAAGCCAGGAGAAAAGACCTTTTGAGTAGAGCATTGGCTGGAAAGGCCTCAGAAATTGCTTCCTTTTCTTGTGGTTCAGGATTTAAAGGTTTTTTTTTTTTTTTTTCAAAAAACCAGCATTAAAACCAAATCTACCTCTGTCATTGACTTCACTCTTCAAATAGAAGGAGCCTATGACATTTTAGCATCTGTCTTAAAGGGCTTGGGTAAAGAAAATCAACAGAATTGGTTTTCCATACAATCATAGAATAGTTTGGGTTGGAAGGAACCTTCAAAGCTCATCCAGTCCAACCCACTGCAATGAGCAGGGACATCTGCAACCAGATCAGGTTGCTCAGAGCCCTGTCCAGCCTGGCCTTGAATGTCTCCAGGGGTGGGGCATCTACCACCTCTCTGGGCAACCTGGGCCAGTACTTTACCACCCTCACTATAAAAAAAATTTCTTCCTTGTGAATATGTGTACATGAAATTATCATTTTCCTGCTTTTCTCTTGAGCATGTGCTACCATTCCTGCCTCTAGGAGTACTGAACTTTATATAAATTTGTTTCTGCCTGAAATATCAACTACAGCCATTTTTGTTTGTTTGTGTGTTTGGGTTTTTTTTGTATTACAGAGAGCTACCTGAAGGTGACTGACCCTAATAATGTATTATAAACATGACGATCCTTTATGCTATATCTGCTTACTGAAATGAATCTGGTAAAGGTTGAAATAAAAGGAATTACATTATACAATCAGATCATCATGATTGTAGGAAATTGCAGTAAGTGACCCAAGATACTCTTTTCAGGCTCATGACACTATCATTCTATTTCAAGATATTGGAATACGAATTGACACCAAATGTATTTTGTCTTCAAAGTGAGTAACATCTGTTTACTGAGCTGTACATGGTACTTTCCAAGGATGCAGCAATTCTTCATGTAATTGCAGTCAATGCTTGGCACACTAAGCTTCCTAACTATTCAAGTGACATATTAAGACTAAACTGAGAGAGAGCTCTCCTGTTCCATAATTCCACACACTGGTACTTGCTATCAAGTGACATGATGTTTCTTTTCTTCCTATAATTCTTTTTAAATAATTGCATCGCTAGCAGGTGATATCTCATCACAAAAGACTAGAGATTTCATTATTCGTCTCGCACGAATCCTCAAATATTGCTTGTCTGAACATCTGTTGTTTTGCACTGTCACGAGAGGAAAAAAAAACACCTCCAGTAAAATTTTATATGTAGCATAAACAGTCTGTTTAACTGGTTTGTTTTAAACAATACAGGAATTTAGTTAAGTGCTATTTAACTTCTCCCTCAGAATAAAATCAACTGTTCTGCTAACAAAACAGTCTTAATCTTTATTATTTTTCCTTGTCTACAGAATGCTACAAGTCAGTGATTTTTTTCAGGTTTAGCCATAAATGAAAGTCCACTTTGGGTCGACCAGAAGTATTTTTTCGTACTTCAATCACTTTTTAAGTAAATTTCAGGTGTAATTTTTTTTTCTTTAACCTACATTTGAAGTATTATGTTCTGATATTGTTCCAATCATATACATTCTATATTCATACTACATTTGATTCAAATTTGAAATGAGATCCTGTTTCAAAGAAAAATAAATTTAAGATACAATGAAATATTTAATTTAAAATTAAGATATCATTGTCAAGCTTTCTTTAGAACTCTGGACTTAATCTCTAAAATTATATTTTCCCGATTAAAGATCTTTTCTGTATACTTTAAATTTCTGGTCTTTGACTTGACAAAGCTAGTATGCTAATACAATACCACTAGGAATTTTTCTGCCTTTTCTTCATTTTCATCTGTATGACAGAAGGAAGTCTGTTGTGTGAAGCAGAAGACATTTATTATGGAGACTAAGTATGGTTCAATTTACAAATGATATACTGGAATGTTTGCTAAGAACGACTTTGCTACATATTTCTAATACTATGCATAGTATTTCATCACCACATAAATCTTTTTTGGAGGGTTTATCTGTGACAATTTCATAATCTGTCACTAAGGGGCTTGTATATACAAATGCATTAATTCTTTGTTTGAGGATCTTATGACCATCCTAAACATGGGATCCTGCAGAAGAGTCCAGCCTAATCGTGTGTTTACATAGTTTATGTTTGCATACTGTATGGTTGCCAAAATGTCTGGATTTAGGACTGTGACTGCACAGCTGAGAGATGGGCTGTGCTTTTTCCATTTAGTAAAGATATTCTATGGCTTCCTGTCCCTAGAAAAGTTTCTCTTATGTTCATTTTTAAAAGACTATTGTTTAAGGTTTTCTTGGATCTCCATCATAATATTTTCAAATGCTTGTGATTATCTTAAGAGCAACCTCAACTCTTAGGAACCTATTCATTTGTTTTGTTTAGTTAGACTTTTTTATATGATAGCTATCTCGGGAAATGTTTTTGATGTTAATTTACTATATGTGTTCCAAACCTAGGAAAAAATAGAGAAAAAAATGTTACAGATCTAATGTAATCTTGATATTTATTACAGAAGTAAAATCTGATCTTTATTACACTGAAAATAGTTTAGACATGACAAGGCAGGGAGCAATAAATTGTATTGGACATTGAATAATATGATAATAAAGGGAAATGAGAAATAAAGGCATGTGTTTTCTCAGCAAGCTGTCTTCTCCACCCTTATTTACCACGTAACCCAAGTACATTAAAGTACAGAATGATTTCCTCCTAACTTAATGTCAACTTGCACCTTTATTTAAATTTTGCTGGCATTTATATATCTTTCAAGTTACAGTGTGAAAAATTCTACAAATTCCCACCGTGTCATTCTATAAGAAAATAAATGCAATTTTCATGTATTAGAAAACAGTGCAATTAACAAGAGATTTTTTACTTTCAGCTCTTACGTCACTATGAATTATATTTACATGGTAAAAATAATTTCAGATAATCTTTTGCAGGCATGCTTTCCTTCTTTTCCAATATTTGTGAACTCTTAGCTACATTTCATAGCCCATCATAATTGTCTCCCAAAATATTATCATTGTCATGTAAAGTGCAAATTGTTCAACATACAGCTAACATGGCCCGTAAGTTCATCTGGTAACCAATGTCTTCAGGATCATGGTGCTGAAGGAGTTTTATCCATTCTCCAAACTATAATTTCCAGCCTCTATTTTTCCATGCTTAATACTTTGTCTTTTTTTTTTTTTTTTTCTTTTTTCATTCATGCAGTTATGGTACTTTTACGTAGTGGCTTACAGGAGTTTCTACCAACACAAGCGTAGGGAATTCATTTTTAATGATGTACCTAAGAATTTTATTTTACTGAAAGCTCAGCCCTCTATTAACGTTCTGATCCAGTGAATCTGTAGCAGTTAGAAGAAAGAATGCCACCTACTGAACTATCAACACCAGTTCAGTTAACAACCCATACTTTTCTTACAGGTCTCTTATCTTAATACTGATCAAGCTCCGTACTAAATGGGCTTGACATTTGTCAAGATGACAGACCAAAGAAATATGTCCATGATTTATATGATGGGCAGCTGAATTTTTTGATTGTTGGAAACAAATATAAAAAAGAAGCATTAGCATATTTTGCAATACATGGCATTTCCAGAAGGACTTAAAAAGTAGAATTTTAGGAGTTTTATGAGATTAAAAATGCTGAGAAAGTAACACCAATGCAGATATTTTTAGAAAAGCAGATAGTGGTGGATCACAGACCACATACACCTTTGAAATTGCATAGTGATCAAAACAGTGACAGTAGAAGGCACTTTGCAGTGCTTTCATCTTCTTATAACTCTATCAAAACAAATGACTAGTGATAGAATTATTTTAATGTTCCTTATAACTGTGGGTGATTCAACTGACACAAGCTGCATTGCATCCTACCCATGCTCCATTGATGATACTGCTAACGACGTTCTGTTCCAAAGTATTTGGCTGGTGATAATTCAGCCAAGATGAATCCAGCTGAATCTCTGAAAATTTTGGCAGGTATAATTTTGTTCAAAGTAAACCTGTAAACTGAGCAGGCTTGATCTTGAAACTACTAGTGTAAAAGAGTATGCAAACATATGAGCCAGTGCTATTTTGCCCCAACTTGGTTTGACTTTAAGAAAGTACATAACCCAGGAGAGAATAAAGCCATGGGTAGTCTTTTTATGGTGTTTCTTAATATATACAGTCCCTGTTCTGTTATTCTATTACTCTACTCAGCCTTACCTAGTAGTCATATTACAGCCATCCACATTAATTTGATTTAAAAAAAAATAAGTTATTATTTATGAGGTCAGGCCAGCATTTTGGGTGTAACTTCAAATGACCTTTGCTACAGTTAAAAGTATTTTTTTATACAGCAATGACACTCAAAGGAAGAAACAGAGTGGAAATCAGCGCAGCTTTCAAATTAAGTAGATAATGACATTAACATCTGCTGTGTAAAACAAGAGGAGCGCAACTCCCAGCCTCAATTTTTTAAAAATTAGGTCACATCAGAGAATGACAGAGCCCTCTTCTAAATGATGCATCTGAATGTAACAATCCCTTTTCATATACTACAGTCATTTGAGATAATTTAGAATAAGTAGAATTTTATTTGTCATTTAAATATGCACATTAACACTGAATACCACAAAGAAAGTGGTGTTCACATTCCACTCAAGAGCAGAACTATTATCCTATAATTCACATGGAAATTTGTACCTGAAAAACAACAGCAAGAATCATTGAGTCCATACTGTTATTCTGTGTGGCTCTGTATTAAACACTGAAATAAACTTCAGTTAGTTCATGTTTATTTTTCATATGCAACTCAAGAGCAGTTGAGTTAT
The DNA here is from genome assembly GCF_037038585.1 of Patagioenas fasciata. Taxonomy (NCBI): domain Eukaryota; kingdom Metazoa; phylum Chordata; class Aves; order Columbiformes; family Columbidae; genus Patagioenas; species Patagioenas fasciata. The sequence goes on from NC_092521.1 coordinate 21,646,092, forward strand.
ATATGAACATATAACATGTCAAAATGTCTAGATGCTGTAAATATTATAAAACATGGACACAAATATTAAGGAGAAAATACCTTCTTTTTCAACAAACCTGGTACACATTTCAAGGGTGCTTAAAATAATCAATCATCCAACTGAGAAGATGTGCTCAGTAGGGTGCTGGAGTATCGCAGGAGAGGGCACTGATCTGTTAAGCCACATACGATGATGTGTAAAACAAAGGAAAATCGTCTGGCAGTAACTCATGTTGATAGCAAACAAATATTTTTCTTGTGTGAGCAGGAGGGGATGGGGGCTCTGAGTCTGTTGAAGCCATCATCCCACGGAGCGGAGGTGGCAAGAGATCTTGGCAGGGGCAGCAGGACCATGAGCTGCTGGTGTTTTGCAGCTGGATGACAGTCCAGCACCTTTCAAAGGTGTAAGGTACTCAACAACATGCTCAGATAATATTTTAATGACTTAGAAAAATTCTACAAGCAGCCTGGTCTGAAGGAATGTTTACAGGCAGACAGCAAGTGCTGTTAACATTGAAATTCATTCAATGTTAATTCATTATAACAATAAAAATTTCCAGGGAATCCGTATTATATCTTGTCAGGAGATGTGCAAACACAACAAAATCATAGCATGATTAACAGTTGCTTTTTTGCTTTAAGTTAATTCACATTTTGCTATTGATGCAAGAAATTCTTGCCGGCTACTGAGTTCTGCACCTCTGAAGTGGTGTAAAAATAGCTGCTACTCACAGGGATGTTGTGACTACAGATGGTTAAATTATTTCTCATGATTTGACAAAGCAGGCTTTGTTTATCTATGGGCAAGTCATTTGCAAACAGAGTTCGCACTTCACAAATAGATTCTCTGCTCATAATTGTTTAATGAGCAACATTTACAAAGACCAGCAGTGGGGTTGGCTGTGACCGATGTCCTCTGCTCAGCGTTTCCACTGTGTTATTGGTCATTGTAGCCACACCATTTTATTTCTGCTTTCTTTAACAACTCAAGTGATTTAAAGAGGAAATGACACCTATTAAGTAATGACAGTGAGAAACAGGTGTGTTTTTCTGTATGCTGGATCTTTTTTATTCAAATCTCTCCGTAATTTTCAGTTCCCTCGGAGAAACAGTGTAGGTCTTGATGTAGCTCACTGACCAGCATTGAGTGCAATTGCAAAAAACCAGAAATGTTCCACAGGAACAGCAGCAAACAAGCAGGGAACCAGTAAAAGAGAACTGCTGCTGAGAATATAAGTAGTATTTGTGAGCTTGGTTTCGCAATATTTCCCGAACTAACACTGCTCCTGTGGGAATTAATAGAACAGGTATAAAAGGTATATTCCCTTTATCTTCTTATTATATCTCATTGTTGTTTTTTAAACCTGAAAAACACTTACTTCTTTTCATAAGCTTATTTGTCATAACCTAAATAAATATTCTTTATTAATACTATTAGCATGGTCTTTCTCTGTGTCCCAATAAAACTGTAAGCAGTGCTGTTTGATGATAAGATATGACAACTCCCATATTTATTCAGAATTTAGTTAGTACTACTACTACCCTTTTCAGGCAAATGTCTGTCTTTTGGCCCTAATTTCCCCCCCAAAGGAAATGTTAGGAGAGGCAGAAAATGGAACAGAACTTCCAAACTTCCATCAAGCAAAAATGCAACAACCAAAACAATCCTTCATCCTTCTCTCGTTATGGTTTGTTGAATCTTCCTTTGTCTTGTCATATAATAGGAATAATGTTCATGGCACTGGAGTATACACACAATAAATAGCTTCTGTGGTTATCAAACACCTCAGCTTCACTTCAGCATTTAATCACCCACAAAAGCCGTTTCTTTGCCTTGTATACTTCTCTGCCACAAACATTATCCTGCAGCTAACATATACCCTGGAGTGCCAGACCTTCATTTTGCACTCTGAAAGCTGAATCGGAACAATGAAAAACCTAACCTCAGTTCTTAAAATAACAGTTTAAAAGTTAAAAAGGGGCTGATAGTAATCAAAATCCCCAACCCTCCATTAATGTAGTAGAGGAAGGTCTGGTGCAACCACAAAAAAAAAAGTGCTGACTTAAGTGGTGTCCCAAAATTACCTGCTGGAAGGACTCCAAAGAAAAAGCATAGTTATGTTAGACATATGCTAGGAGATTATGATAATAACTTTGTTTTGGGAGGAATTAACTTTTCTCTCATGTTAGAAATAACCCTAGCAGAGCCAACAATGCTCAACACAACTTTGAGAAGTTTCTAACGCTATAAATGATGCTCACAGGCTGCTTTGACAGACCCAAAATGTTAACGACCTGAAAGACAGGAAGGAACATAAAATGAAATTAATATTCCACTAGTTCATCTTCCCTGCCTTTCCCATGTCCCTCTCTTCACTGCTCCTCAGGTTGCCCCTTTAAGCCATAGGCAACACTGAAGAATTCCTAAGACCCTCAAAACCAGTGAATTTACTTTATTCTCATGCAGTCCTGTGTTGACAACCTGTATGCTCCTGATGAGTCCAGCTCTCCTCTTCATTTATGCTTTAATCTCTTATATGTCTGATCAACAGCATCTGGAGAACCTAATTTACTCCAGTCCCTGGAAGGATATTTGTGGCTTCTAAATACTTAAAAGTTTAAAAGGGAGAGATGAGAGATAACTGAGCCTGTGAAAAAACTAGACAATTAGTAAAAAATTCCCCATTAGAGCCAGAAAGGAAATATTCTGGCATAATAATAAGACAAAGAAAGTGTGTCTGGAAAGAAAGAAGGAAAAAGTGAAGAGAGGGTGGAAGGCAGACAAAAAGAGAAAGATGATGGAATCTCTACAGAGAGAAAGAAGTAAAGAATTTGGATGACCAGGGAAAATAGCAGATCAGTAAAAGAAAGACAGGTAATGCTATAAAGAGAAAAACAGATATTACTGAAGAAGAAGGAAAAACTAAACAAGTTCTGAAAGGACTGGAAGTAGAACTGAAGTTTAGTAAGAAGGGAGAGGCATTATAATACTGGAAAGAAGGACAAAGAACTGGAAATGAGAAAGAGGAGGTCAAAAGAGAAAGAAGGGATGAAAGAAAAATACTAGAGGGAAGAACAAAGCAGTTGATGTTAGGCTGGTAGATGCATTTTTCAGTGCTTTGGCCACTGTGAAATTATAAAGGTAAAAACCCGGGGTTTACGCTATTATGCATGCTGTTGTATAAGCTATAGTTGGACGAGAAACACCATGCACGTAAAAGCAGAGAGTCCTTGTATTGGGACTTACCTCTTTTCCTACATCCTTTTCATTTATTCTGAATTTGTTTATGTGAGTTAAATTGAAAGACTATAAGTTGAAGCAGCAAGATAAATGAGTATGCAGTGATGCATGTTAGCGACTGTGCCCTTGTTCATCAGGAGGAATTTTAAGAGTAGAGTCTGGGGTCTTTTGCCTGCATGAGAAGGGAGGCTGCTCCAGATCCAAAACACGGTTTATGAAACAATTCCAGGCAGACATTGTTTGAGCTGTTTCCTCTAGAAAATATCCCTTTTAGCAAGGGCAGAGGTTGTCAGAATGTTACTCAAATAAAGCTTTCCATTTTCATTTCCAGTATCTGTGGTGTCATGTTTGGTCTTAATATGGAGGTTCACAGAGAAAGACTCATTATAGTAAGAAGGTTGCTCATTTACTGTGTTAGATGATTTGACGTGTTGCAGCTTTTCCAGTTCATCTTCAGAAGAATACAACAAGGACAAGTAGAATGAAGTCAGGAATATGCCAATTCAGATATACTATTAAAATTTTAATTAATATATCAGCAGGTGGAGGAAATGATTTACACCAGGTAGCCACCCTGCCCCCTCTCCTGCATAACACATATCCAGCTACAGGAAACAAGGAAGGAAGTCATCTCAAGGGGGAAGTGAACTGAGAGATTTATTTGCTGCTGTGTTGAACTTTGTCATGTTAAAGCATCCTGCCATCTAATGGAGTTCTCAGTCCCGATTCGGTCAGTTCTCAGGGGTCCCCTATGGAGTGAGTAGGATGGGGTGGGTATAAAGAACCACATTTGTGAAAGTAGAATGCTGACCTGCTGAGGGAAGGGTTTTATTTATATTCATTTCATTCAAGCGTTTTTAAAAAATTCCATTACAGAGTCATTTTCTTGACTTTATCCATTCACTGGCTGCGATAAATATTGCATTATGTCATACAGATTCGCACGATAGGCAGAGGAGGTCTTGCTGCAGGTCGCCTCACAGCCAAGGGCATTCTCTGGGAAACCAAAAGGTGTGGTTTAAAGGTTCAACAGGGAGTTTTAAAGCTGGACTTTTCACAGTCCAAATTAAAACAAACAAATGAACAAACAAACAAAACCAACCAACCACCACCAAAACAAAACCCAATCAACCAACAGAAAACCCCACCTAAAACCAGATCAAACAAACCAAAAAAGCAAAACAAACCAACGAACCAACCAAGCAAAAGCTAAAATAAAAAAAAAGAAGGAGGAAATAAACCCAAACAAACAAAACACAAAACAAAACCACAAAACTCCCACAAACAAACAACAAAAAAACCCCACCACTGTGATCTTCAAGTAAAAAAATGAATGCAGCCATGCTCTTTTCCTTTTATTCTGTGTTACCTGAGCCTGTTAGATCCAGCCCCAGTAGTGGCATAAGTAAAGGAAGACTAACCTATGACTATTCAAGGCACAAGTAGTGAGCCTGGGTGCTTTGATTCGTCTGGATTTAGGGGTTTCTTGCTTTCTCAAGGTGTCAGGGAAGCTGAGGTACCTACAGAATTAGATGAGGTGATACAATGTCATTAGATAAGAGTTCACTGAACTAACAGATATCTAAATGATGGACTTTGGTGCCTAAGAAGTCATTGAGATTCCTAAGTCCCCCTTGTAAAGTGAGCTTCATGTTTCTTCTCCCATAGAACTGTCTCTGTCAGCAACATTGTTGTTTTCAGAAATGTCCTTTTTTTTTTTTAATTTTTGCCTTTATATAACCTGCTTTACATTCTCTGTTGCTTCTATGAACTTATAAAATCACCCAATTATATAGAAATGTAAGTCTCTTAAGTCATGTAACAATATTTGCTCAGTTCAATACACTCAGGATGAAACAGCGGTATAAGCTTTAACCCCTTATGCCAGTCTTTGTTTATTATCCTTACTTATTTGACTCACAAGCTGAAATAACTTCCTTGTCCTGACTCATGTACTTCTCTTCTGACCAAGCTGCTAAATGTTCTGGTTGTTCAGCTCACTTTAATATCTTTCATTTTGCATTCACACAGGCCTTTCAGCACATTTTAAGTGGGATGGAAACACAGCCTCTAATTTAATGTTGCCAGGCACTCTACTGGTTTCAATTACTTAGAGCTTAGCCAACTTTCAACCCTTTGGGGTAACATTCTGTTCTATGTCTTGTATTTACCCTAGGCTGGATTTTTGGAGAAAACTTCAGCCAGTGTAATTGAGCTCCATTTGAGAGCAAGCTGAGGGATACTATGCAGTTTTGCTCATCTTGAAAAGTACTGGTATCACTGCTGTGAAGAATTTGCACTGAGGCACAGACTATGGCTTGGACTACGTGGTCTTTCTACCTAGCCTAAAGGCGAGATAAAGCCAGCCTGCAGGGCACTGCCTGTCATCCTAGCTTGATTTGCCATTGAAAGCTGGCCCACTGAAGTGGTAATATATGCCAGTGGAGGTGTTTGGGGAAGCAGGCTTTAGTGTACTGATCTATTTCCCACGGGCTGCTCCTGTACCAGAGTCCCACAATCACTGACATAGGAGAGCAGATCAGATGTGGGAATAAGTCCACTCCCTATGACTGTGTAGCCAGTGCAGCTTTGCTGGTCCCAGGTCTGCACTGGTGCTTTGAAAAGTAGTTCAGCATCTAATAAATTTGTTCCAATTCTTGCTGTGACCTGCATGCACTGCTGCTCTGCTCTCTGTGGGTTGTAGGCTCCAGGGTGCATGCAAGGCGGGCCACAAGTAGCTACATCCAGCCTTTGATGGGATCAGCTGTCATGGGGAGTGACAGCGACTTGACCACACACTCAGGATGAGACAGTGGCATCAAGCAACTCACCAGACTGGGGATGCAATAAAAAAGGTGAGATGTCTGCATGCAGAATGAACACGAAAATACATTAGGACTAGAGAGTAAAGGAGTGGACTCCAGCAAAATCTGTTGCATAAATTGGCAGGATTAAACTAGACTTTCCAGTAGACATGAGTAACTACATTTTATTTGTTTCCTGTGTCCTGATTTCAGACTGGGATGTTTGATTTGCAGAAGTGGTAAACATTAGTGCCTGACATGAATGGAAGTGACTTTGCAATGCAGCAGAATTCTCCCAAGGACTTGACAAAAAATCAGATTTTAGATATATCCAGCTGAGAATCCAGAATTAGAACAAACCTTTTGTTTTCAGCTTTATCCTGGGAATAAAAATAACACCGTCCCTACCCACTTTAATTACAACTATTGTAAACAATTCCCACTTTTTGAGAAAACAGATTGGCAAAGCACTCAGACGCACTGCTGGAGGGGCACGATTCACAGGAGGCACTAGCATGGCATGCACTTGCGGGTGTTATATCACCACGTAATGCCACTGCAGGAGTTGCAGTGCTCTCCCCCACTGCCATTGCAGCTCTCCTCCTAGCAAGAAGCGCCAGAGATGAGCCCAAAAATAACTGACTCTGCCTTCAGGGGAGGTATGAAAAGTGTACTATAAATACAGTATCAGAGCACACACCGAGCAATGAGGAGACAACAAAATAGGAAACAACAGCTTGTGAAGTGGGGATTGTCCATCAGGTACAAGGAAGGAGGCATGGACTTGTGTGCAGCTAGAAGTTAGCCATGGAGTTAAGGGCTGTACCAGAATGAATGTAAAAAATGTACTGATTCAATATTGCCCAGGTCATCTTTCTCACATTTGAATGGCTGATTCTGAAAACCTTAATGAAGTTCTTGCAAAGCCGTTCTCTCTCTCTGTGTATGTATGTATGAAATTAAATACTCATTTTTATGAGCTACTATTGTTCCTTAATTTTTACATATACTCATTGATCTACATTTCTTATTTAAAATTAAAATTATCCCAATATCAATGATAATGGTATTTTATCAAATAATATCTTGTAAGGATGACACCTGATATTTATAGTGTCTGCATTCATTGTGGTGGCACCATAATACTGTAATTATTGGATATAATAAAAGGTATTGTTTCTCTGTGTAAATCTTACCACAATCCAAGTAACCAATTTGGCTCATTGATTCTCCCTACCAGGAGTATCCATTCACCAATGATTTCCTGTAAATCTAAACCACGATAATAAGGAGACTGGGCTGTGTTCATTATTTGTTACCTTCATCAAAGGCAAAGTATAACGTCAAGGATACATTTGACCTTATTCTCTTTAACTCAGTGTTAAATTTATAATAACATTCACAAGGATGTTAAAGTGCAACCCATGGCACCAGACCCAGATTAAAAGCATTAGAGACAAAGTCAGCATATTATTGGTTTAATCCACAGTAATGAAAAGGACTTCAGGCTGTTGCAGAAAGCTTGCAAAATTAGCCTAGAACTAGACAAGAAATTTTAAAAATGCAGGGAACAAAAGTGAATGTTAGTGAAAATAAAGCACTGCAGTAAAGCTAAACTATGGTCAATTTGCAACTACTGAAATGCTTTCCTTGAGTAAGAATGATAAGCAAGATTTGGTGCTTCTGTTTATTGGGATTGTGTTGATTAATGCAAGAGGGGTTTTGGAAAAACCATGTAAGATACTACATTTAAACAGGAAACAGATGGCCCTTAACTGGGCATGCAGGTGAGGAAACAGTGGCTTCCTAATTTCACTGAGCCAGCAAAACAAGAAGGAACGTAATGCCTTGTTTGTTCCCTTCAGTCCAGTGTGCACTGGATTTGCTATTACTTATCTTTTATTAATGTATTTTATTTTTTTGCACACACTCATAACAAGACTACAGTCTGACAAAGGACCTATTCCTGACAAGTATCTTTCCTTATCACATATATTATCAGAGATGCAAACCATTCTTGACGAATTACGTATACAATTGTATTACGGCAAACAACAGAAATCAATGCAAAGTTAACTATTTGCAAGGCATGATGGGCCTGGGAGAAAACACAATAATTTATAGAATGCATTAAAACTGGATTGCAAGAAAATTTATGATAGGCAGCCACACAATAATAAAAAAAACCCAAAGATTAATTAACATGAAAATTCTAACTGTCATATTTCTCTAAGTAGAAATAATTGCAAAGCAATTTTATTTCACTGAATGAACCTCCAAATAGGCACAGAGTAAAGTCAACATGAAAATGAAAGACACCTTTAGACCAGCAAAAGAACAGACCACAAACTATCCAGGTGGGCTGGTAGTAATGTAATTACTTTGTAAAATGCAGCTGTACCGGAAACAGTATGAAGTTAAAGACATAAGAAAATTTGAAGGATTTTTTTTAAAATTGGCTTCCTTGCAGATTTTGGAAATCTATGATAAATGTAACACCTTCAAAATGCAGACTTAAAATAATACAAAAGGAATGAATCAAGGAAAGAAGATTTTTCTTTTTTGAATGACAGTCACAGGGTAATTCTGTATGAAAAATGTTATAACTCTAGTCTGTGTAACAGTGTGTTCATATAAACATGTCTATATGTTTAATCCCCACAAATATACAGAAATCAAACACCAGATGTTAGGTACAAAATGGCATAACACCAGTTTTACAGCCAAAGAAGAACTTTCCCCAGAGGTGTCAGTTTGCTCTCTTTTGCAGAGGTGCCCCACTGAACTCAGTCAAACCCAGTCTCTGAGACTGGCTAAGAGGAAACATTAATATATTCCTCTGGCTGACCTGGAAAACAAAACCTGTATATTTTTTTTAAGTCACTCCACATCTGCAACCTGTGGCTACTAGTGTTGTGTCAGATATGGCAAACGTCACTGAACTAGGAAATAGAATATTTTATAGAGAAAACTTCTGGGTTTGACTTGTCCTGAGTACTTTCACAGACTGCTAGAGAGCAGAGTTTCCAGTGGTGTGCAAGCACTGGGGAGGCTGCCCTGTTTGCCCTGCTTTCATCCTCTCTAATTAAGTCAGAGTAGATACATTCCTTGTCAAAATTGATAGCTGGTGGCAGATCCAAATGAATTTTCACATATTTCTGATGATGTACAATACAGTCCTGTTGTTTATGCAGCATCATGCTGTATGCCAACATGATGCACCATACCATGTTAGACTCTGGCAAACTTACAAAGGAGAGTGGGAACAATTTTAATAGCTTTCTTTCAGATGGGATGGAAGGTATCTGATCTCAACGTTAGGTGATTCCTCTTGAAGTGCATATCAGTGAAGGTTGATGATTTAAACATCTCCAAATACTTTTAATCTTCAGATATTTTAGTGCCAAGTTCTTTTTAGTGAATATAATGGATTTCAATGTTGAGAACAGGCAAGAGGGTGGGGTTTTCATATACATGCAACTGCAGGCATCTTTAATGCCCTTTGAAATGTAATAGAACAAAGCTGCTTTCTTCTCTGATTTAGCCAAGCTGAAGTAGGGTTTATTTATTTAAAGGTGTATTTATTTCTCTACATTCTATCTGAATATAACAATATAGCTGGAAAACCCAAATGACCTTTGTCTACTATTCAAAGTCTACTTTGAACTCATTACATTAACTTTATCATCAGTTCTTAGTTTAGCATTTTATAAATATTCTAATTTTATTCCGGTTTCCAAAATATTCACCTAAAAGTTGCTTTTCTATTTATGTTTTTTTTTTATATTTGCTATTTTTTCATTTATGTAAATTTGGTTAAAAGGCTAACACTTGAAATACATGGAGAAAAGGAGTGTGGCATTGTGGCTAGACCACAAGGACAAAGAGAGAAGTCCATATGAAATAAGCCTCTGGGTTTGTAACTTGTGCTTACCCTGACATATCTGTTCCATTAACTTAGTTTTCCAGTCATATCATGAACCTCCAGCTTCCTTCTTCTGGCTTCTTATCCTGTGAGTTACACTTTCTTGGACTCCCTTAACACTACTTAAGTATTTGAGTGGATCATCTCTTGTTTCCCCTCTGCATTTTTGACTGCAAATCAGGAGCCAAAGATATTTACTACTCTACCATAACAACTGGCTTCTTACTTCAAGTTTTCTGGTTTTTTTCAGATGATTGTGTTACTGATTCTTTGCTTCACAGAGCTGCTGTGATATTTAAATAATTATTTTTTACTATTAAATCACACCTGGGAGCAGTGCTGATGTCTCCCTCACCCATGCACATAAGACTGCACCTTCAGACAACAGATCTGCACAAAAAAATCTCTGACTCCTTGCATGACATTAATGCAGCAAGACACCGATCTCTGCCTAGTGTCACATTTTCAAAATCACCTCACCAATCAGCAGTTCCTAAAATTTGGCCTCAGTTACATGAATTGAGCTCTTTTGAAGGTCCATCCTGATTTGTGTTGAATGTGCACATTAATCAAGCATGGAGAGTGTGGCCTGCTGACAATATTTAGGTCGTTAAAAATGTATCTGTGCTGATAATACCTGAGTTTGTTTTGCTCTGAATCAGCTGTGAACTCATACTGGTGAGTGTGAAGGAGGTACAACATGATGCCAAATCAGAAGAGCCCTTATTTTATATCCACTTTAAACCAGTGATAAACCTATGCAAGGAACAATAAACCCCATGTGCTCTAACTGAACTAAATCTTGCATATGGTTACATGTCTTTGCACGTTTGTTTTGCAGAAGGACAAAGCGTGGTGAGAGGCTGTGCTGATCTGTGCTACCACTGCTCAATGCTGGATTCAGCAAGTGAGCAGCTGAACAAAGCCAGCCATTCTCAAACAGGAGCAGCAGTGACTATTTAAAATGAATGAAGATAGATATCATGAACAGGGTACTTAGGGCAAGCTCAGGGTAGAGTGGAACAGCTGTTTAAGTTGTAGTAAATAAAGGAAATGTCATTCATAAGTCTTAAAAATACAATGCCATTAATAACTTCAGTAATAAATAAAATGTGCCGTACTATCTGCAATGATTTCACACATTGAGACTATTATTTTTGGTGACTAGCTGTAAAGATTCTGGTGCATTGTTGAAATAACAGTATAAAGGCTCTGGGTGGTGATGAGGCTTTTGCTTCTCCAGGCTTCCTTTTGCTGCCTACTGTTCAGCAATTTTTATAGACCTTGTAAAAACTGGAATTCCCTATCCTACCAACAAGGCATTAATATGCAAAATGGGGTGATGCAAAATGCAATATTTTTATGAAGCCAGCTATATTCCTATAATCCTCACAAGAGCAATATTCCTTGATCATATCCACTGAATGATTTTACCTTGCCTGTCATTGTATTTGTGATGTGATAAAATTAATGCATTAAGACAATAGTTTAGAAAAACTGTCCAAGAATATGCAAATAAACTGAAATATAAATATTGGTTTGTAGTAGATGGTATTCTAAAATTAAAAAAAAATCTTTGCTTTATTTGTTTTCAAAATATGAATCTAGGTTTCAGTGTCAGAAATAAGGGGAGATCACGAATGCTGAAAAAATATATCTGAGTATACTCAAAAATTTTATAGGGAAATAAACAAATTAAATCTTGGTAGTGATTTGTAAATTGCAGTGAGCAATTCAAGAAACATTTAAAATAGAAGCTGCAGCGGTATATGCAGTATTTGAACATCCTGTCTTTTGTGACTATACCATCAAAGTCCAATACAAACACAATATGCTGTACCTAGAGAATCACTTGGTGCAAAACCACTACATATTTTACAATCTAGATGTTCAGTTATGATGAATGTCAACAAAAGCAGCCTCAAGAATGACCCTCCTGACTGCACTTCAAAATCTTGCCAAGAAATGTATTCCCCATACTGTCATAAACAATCTATTTGCCTTCATTGTCTACTGATAAACATTTCCTATCCATTCTTTTGAAGCACGTAATATTGACATACTCCGAGATAACAATGGGTAGTCTAAAATAAAATCCATTTGGGTTAACTCTTATGTTCAAAGTCTACTTCCCTAATAAATAAAGTGATTTTTAATTGTCGTAAGCAGTCATCAAATGTTGTGAAGCACTTTGGGTGTCACAACTTTAGAAACACCACTGTCTGTTAGCAGCATTATCATTTTCCAGTTGTGACACAGCTTTCTTGTGCAGAGCTGATACTCCTAAATTAGCAGCATATTCTGAAAAAACAAACAAACAAACAAACAAAACAACCCAGAAATACTGTTTCATCAAGCAGCAGTCATAAAGTGGCTATTTTTTTCCCCCTTAGCTTAACTATTAGCAATCAAGTCCGAGCATTCTGCCAGTTATCAGTAAACAACTGATCCATAGTCTCTCTGAGACTTGTATCTCTAAACATACTTGTCAATCAATTTGCCTACTTTGTATTAACAGCTATACTGGCCATGTTTACAATGTCAGGAATGTTTACTGAATTAAACATATTTGTCAGGCAGATAATACTACTAAAACATTGATATTAATATTGACTCGCTAAAGTTCCAAGCCATGCTTTTAATGCATGGTATCTTACCACAGATAAACAGATAAACAGCAAGAAGATATTTTAAATATGGAATAAACATATAGCGCTATATTATTCTGATGTTTGGGCCAAATGGGTGCTTGAGAAAAAAAAAAAAAAAAAAAGTTCCACATATGTTGACCTTACATCTCAGGTTAGTGATGAGTCAACAGTCATGGAGCAGTTCCTAAATATAATTTCAAGGCCATTTTTCATTTTACATTTAAGCTTTTCTGAACACATACCACATTTTGTCCAACCCGTAGGAGAGAGGTAACTTCTACCACAGTGCTTTTACAGCTTGAAAAAGTTAAAAAATCGGCACATATTCCTTAGTCATAACTATAAAGGCAATGGTGTAAGACAGGCGCTGGGGCTCTATGTCCTTATACTGTGATCTGCCTACTAGACTACTGCCAATGAGTCTGATACAGCTATGTATAGAAATACAGGCCTGTTTATGTCAATTTCTAAGGAGAAAGGAATAACAGTGTTGAGATTCATATTTTTTCAAGACACAGAGAAAGTGATGAAAGAAAAAACCACACACAGTTTTGTTTTTCTTCATCCTGTAAATTGGAAACGAGTATTTCTAGAAACATCCATTTTGTCTGATACTCTGTACAATATTCATTCTAAGATACTACATTACTAGGACATCTATCTGAGCCACAATAACTGAATTATGCAGTGTATTCCCAAATAAATACACACAGCCTCAGCACCTGCTGCTTGAAGTCAGTAAGGAAATGCGCTTATAAGGCAAAAATCTCTTAGGAAAACTGTCAATATCTCCCAAGAATCTTCAAGATATAGGGAAAAGTGTGTCATTTTCTCACCAATAATCTGCACTTTTATCTTACATGAAACAATTTTTCACAAAAAAATGTCTGCACTCCTTGTATTTTATAAAGAAGAAGAATTAGAAATAGGTCCAATTTCCTCTTGAAAGGCAGGCTTCTTCTGCTTTTGATTGGCCTTTTCCATGACCCTCTATACAAGAAGACGGATAATAAATATAATGATTTGCACTGAAAAGAAAACTGTAAGGATAATGGCCCAAACAGTGTAGGTTTATATAATGTTACCATAGCACATAATAGCAGCATGGTTCACATGGTTATAGTTACAGCTGTATCATGTTTCCATTATAAATCCTGTTTTTCATAAGTTTATAATTTCATTTTAATAAATTTTCCCTTGGCTGAACTGCAACATGCAAGGTTTCAATTAGGAACACTTTAATTTAAAAAAATAATATTTTTTTTGGCTCGTCACTAGCCATCTGTTAATCAAAAAGAACAATTTACTTGTTTATAACAATGTTTTGCACCATATAACAGAAGAAAAACAACTTCAAATGAAGTAATGAAACCAGGCAATTGATTAACCTATAGCAAACTGTCATCAGTTTTGATTGTGAAACAAGTTCTTTTGCTCATCTGCTAAATGTACTTTTTGACTACGCATACTAATACCTCCTCCAAGCCCCCATTCTACAGTTAAGCATATGCTTAAGCACTCTCTTGAATAGGAATGCTTTCCAGAGCTCAGGCCCTAGAAATATATACATATTTAATTAGATGGTAGTGCTTGAAGATAATTCAATCCTCTCCAAACAGCATGTGGTTTCACTGACTTCTGCATGTCTAACAGCAGTGTATTTTTGCATTTGTGTTTTAATCATCAAATATTGCTTTCTTCCCTCCACACTATTCTTTTATCTTGATGGGCATGTTTGTTAATCAAGGAAAGGTGAGGGTACACCTGAATATCTGCTTACTCCTACACTGCTTGCACATACAGCACTCACTAATTTCAGTATTTTAAACTGCACAGTTTGAGCATTGTGCATTAAACATAATGGCAACAGATCTATTTTACTATACATATATACACTACAGTGTTTCACAGTACTACACTAACCTATTTTACTACGGTGGGTCCGTGGATTCCCTGACAATGGTTAGATATTAGTGACATAATTTACTAGTGACAGTGTTTAACAATCTAAATTTAAAAAATAATATTTAATCATTGGATAACAATATATAAATATCCAAGGTGTGTGGAGCTGCAATATTTTAAGCAGTGATGCTTAGAAAAGTTCAGATCATCATGTTCGGAGATAATCTCTGAAAAAGTCAAAAATCCAACCTGGATAAGCACCAAGGAGTCAAAGGCCTCCACAAAAGCTACTGATTACTACCCTGCAACAACCCTTCTTAGTTCTCCTGAGCTGAGTATCTTGGCTATCCACAGCTGCTGAGACCATCATGGGCTTCTGCAAAGTGGGGGTTGTATTGAGGAGAGGTGGGATAGCTCATCTGTCTTATTCAGGGGAACCAGCACCCTAATAGCATTGTGAATATACTTTATATTCAGGTGAATTCTGGTCTAAAAATAGGATCCAGCTTTTATTCCTGTACCCTGAACACCAGACTCATTCTTGGCCTTGGTCCTGCACTAGAGCATCTGCACTTACTCATATACAGCAGAGCTGCTGCCTTCCCACTGCTGAAGGACACTCCTTGCCAAACCAAGCTGGTTTTTGCCAGCTGCCTATGCCTGTAGCTGGGGCCTCAGGGGTGAGCAAAAGGGACAATGCAAGGCTGCAGGGTGACAATAGGGGAGTCAGGCCTAGGCCACGGAGCTCCCCACACATGGCTATATCCCTTACCAGATCTTTTTCCTCAGTCAATGGTCTGATGTGTAGACCAATGTAGTAACTAGAATCTAGTAACTAGAGAGGGTGCTGTACAAGGAACATCACAGCTAAAAACAGAATACTAATAAACCACACGAGCCTCCATATTATCACTTGCCTGCATGATAAACAGCTCTACAAATGTTAATTTCTCCAATGTTACTAGAAGTACAAACAGTACATATTGCTTCAACGCTGCTGCACACGGCTTGTGCATTTAGAGGGAATGTGTTTAGTTTTTATATTTATTTACTAGGGACACAAATTTTAACAACATGAAATATTTTGCTTGTATGGTATGAACACCAATAGTTTAACATAAACTATGGAAGGAATCCAGGCTGTGTTGACATATTTTATGAATGTTATGGGATGCCAGATTGGAGGTGTACATCTGTGTGGGTTGGCCAGTCATCCCACTGCCGTCTGTGTATCTGTATGCTTAAATGAATTAGCTATTATAAAAACACTGCATAAACAAGTTTAATGCTGTACACTTTCCTTTTGCTGATATAAAAGCATCTGAATCACAGTGAACTGAGCTAACAATGATATTCAATTGCTCTTTCACTACTCTCCTGGAAAAAGTTGGAAAGCTCTGCACTTTAAACTGTTTCATCTCCAACTCTGAGGACCCCCTCTCTCCATTTGACTCCATCTCTCTCCATGTCATTGGCAGCAATCTTCTTGCAGCCCCTCACGACGGGAAGTACCACTGCATAATCCTGCAGGCAAAATCATTGCCCAGTGACTGCCATCCACAAGGTCACTCAAGGTCACTAAAATCTCATCCAGCCAGCCTGAGCCCGGAGCACTGGCTGCCAGAAAGCAGCACCAGATTGCCCTGCTAACAGTGCCAGGATGCCCATATAAGAGTCAAGAGCTGTGAGATACCTTTGGGATTCTTCCTACCTGAGGCCATCATGCTGGCTATCAAGGCAGACATGGGAATGGTAAAGAAACCTTTTTCCTTCTGTGTATCTGAAAATGCTTGCAATAAGTCTTTGTTGCTCCTTTTTTTTTTTTTTTTTTTTGTTTTAACACAGCACATGACAACAAGGGTTTTAGGTTCAATTATTGTAACGTTTACATTTGTCAGAGGATAAACACAGAAACCTCAGTGGTCAATGAACTTGGTAAGAAGTGGGATACTCAGCACTGAGAGAAATCACAGGAGAACAGGGAAATAAAGCTGTTTCTATTTTACTGTATAAATAAACATTTATAATCTTGGCATTATGCTTCTTGTTCTGAATATGCTGGAATAAAAAAATGGACTAGAATAAAAGTTTGTGTGTTTACTCACAGATTTTGATCTTTGAGTTAAATGAGAAACAATAAAACATTTTGAACCTTTTTTTCAGCTAACAGTTTGTAGGCTAATTTTGAGTTTGAATTCATTCCAAGCATGATAGGTTAGATTTGCCCCAGATGGACTTTCAGTTTTGTTCAAATTGCTTGACAGCACCATAACAGTCATTTGTAACTAAGTCTGCAGAAATGGACTGGCACTTGCAGCCTACTAGCATTGCTGATCTTTTTGTATGGGAAAAGCACCCATAAATCACAGTGCATTAAAAAGGCACACACATCCCAAGCAAACATCATGGAGAATCCATTGTCCTGTAGATAAGTATACAAATAAGTGCAAAGCATCACTTAAGTTTTATATAAGGCACATATTTTTTGGAAGGCAACCAATGCAGTTTCACATGCTGTACTTTTTCTAATCTGACTGACTCACAGTCTTGTGATAGTGAGATAAGCTAGGTAGGCAAATTTTTAGAGAGTTGCAATTACTGAAATTGTCATTACGCTGCTCACTGTAAAATAAATATAGATAGAAGTGAAATTATGCACAGGCTAGAAGTAGAAAGTGTTTTGCTTCTGTTTGCTAAATTAATCTCTTCCTAAATGGCTGCAGGCCAGGTAGGTTAGCATTTGTGGTTTCAAAGGTTTTCAGCGCTTGCAATGAGCCATGAAATTACTGCATGCTGCTGAAAATGGCAGCTGATGAAAGGAAAAGAGCGAATCCCAAAGGCAGAAAGACAGGAGGAAGCAAAATTACAGGCAGAAAGTCTGATTTTTGATGTTGCTCATTGTGAAATGTACACCCAAACTTTTAATAAAACATAAAACATTAATAAACCTGCTAACAATTCCTTACAATTTCTTTTGAAGTCTCAGTATAATTTCTGAATACTTATTAAAACAGGCAATGATTCAATGGTGGCTGAGCAGTTCCTGTCTGTCGGATATGGTATATTGGTATACTAGTGACTTTTGAAATTAGATTTTTATTGATGTTTTTTAATTGAATTATCCAAAGGACTGATTTTTTTTTTTTTTTTTGTTAATAATGTGACCCTAAACTCTTGAATTGTTGATCAAGTTTAACTAATATTAAATTAGATATTCAATGGTAAAATGCCTGGTCTGATCAATGCTGCTTCACTGTTCCAAATCTTTTCAGCTTGGTTGGGAAAATAAATCTGGCTTCAGCTAGTCATGTTGCTATCAACTACTTTATTATATGATGTATGTGCCACAGGAATGTCGGCTTTATTTCTGGGGAGGCACGAAACAATGATTTTAAGCATTATAAAAAGAAGGATACCAGCAGAGGAATCATGCACAGCAATAGCTGAGATACTTCAGCACACTACCATTTTAGTTTATAAGAAACATACAAATATGCAAGTCCTTTGGATCAGTACAGTGCCATTAATTTTTTGGCTGAATTGCCTACTACTTTCAAAGACTCCCAGTGTGGTAGGATCTTCTGTAATTACTTTGTAATTATTAAGACATGGTTTGTCATACAAAAAACTTGTTGAACAATTTAAAAATATATATTTTTCACAGACATAACATTACAAAATTAGCTTTCAGTTATAAAAATACTGAACAGATTTATGAGTTATCCTAGAATGTGGCTATATTCTTAAGGGCTCTGCGCAGTCAGATAACTTGTTTACTGTGATCAACTGTAATGTAAAATGGGGCACTTCCTGGTAGAAATAAGCCTACATCTACTGTCTTGGGGACTGAGGAAGCTTGCACTTTTCTGATATGATTGCTTATGTAAAGCAATGATGTCCACTGCTATAGGCTCTTCAAAATGGACAGATCTGAATCACGCAAGGCAAGCAGGCAAGAACTGGCTTCGATGATATGTGTAGAAGGAATCAGGCTTAGAAAGTAGGGTCACATCCTAAAATTTCATTGATAGAGGTGACTGGCTTTAAAGGTTTCTTTACCTTAACATTACATTTCTGACCTGAATTGTCTCCAAAACATACATCAATAAGTGCAATGACACAGAAATGGTCTTCAGTTAAAGGTGGCCCCCAGAAGTAGGAGTGCAATGTAGGATGTGGTGAGGGGAGAAGGTATTTCAGCAAGGGACACTGTGCAAAAGCACTTCTGGAGTCTCACAAGCCACTCAGGCTCTGTGTAGGGAAAGAGTACTTTGGTTTTTGAGGTAAGAAGGTAGCATACATAAAATTGCAAGGAATGCTGTTGTTTACCCAGGGAGGACAACCGAATCAAGGAAATCACATTGTAATTTGAATGAAGACTTAGAACTGCATTCTGAACAACAGAGCTTCAGTGGAGAATGTTGGGCCAAATCTCTTCCCAACAGAAGAATGCCAGATAAAACTGCAGGAGGAACACCACAGGTAAAAAGAAAGTAATTGCTGAATTGGAATCACAAGCATGTACATATACACAAATTGGGATTTTGTGTGCATGGGTTCAGTATATGGTAATGCATGTGAAAAATGTCATGCCCTTATCTATTCACTTGCTCATTCACACCACACTAATCACTGTCTCAGCACCTAATTTTGAAGACTATAAATATTTTATTATCCACACAAAAATCAGAGGTGGTAACTGAGCTCAAGCTGTGCCCTGAGGAAAATAAAGCAAATTGTGCCACATAATAAAAGATAGATATAGAAAACCATTGCATGGACATAATTCATATTCATATTGAAGAAGCCTATATTATATCTAGAGTAACCACATTATTCATTATATATCATATGCTATAGATATAGAAAGTGTATACTACACATATTGTAGTCTAAAAAACATTTTTAATTATGTTTTTATTAAAACTTGTAAAATCAAGAGCAAACATAGAACATGCTTACTTCTCAGTGTGATAGGAAGAATTTACTGCTGTACTACAGAAAAAGATAGTACAGAACATGTCCAACATTTAAAAACAAAATCGTGTGTACTCAATCTATGGTCTTCTTTACCAGACTGAAAGAATCTTATAAGCCTGTAACAGAAGACAAACAACGCCAGCATATAAGTCACACATGCACAAAGAATAGCATTAAGCTTCATAGGAAAACCACAGTAATTTTGAAGCTGACTTACAAAGGCAGAGGTATTTCTGATTTTTTAATCTTAGTAGCCAGGCAACTTTCACCTCATCCTCAAGAAAGAAAGAAGGAAAGAAGGAAGAAGGAAAGGAAAGACGGAAAGGAAAGAAAGAAGGCAAGCACTCCTAAGAATAACAGTCTGTTTAAAAATACATGAGAAAAAAATTAGTCAGGAATAAAAGAAAAAGCTCATGGTGTGAATACACCTGAATTTTGGGCTGACTTCTGTTACAGTCTCCATTTAAAAAATAAAACTGCTGGCGGAAACCAAAATACAGAAATCCACAACTGAAGCAAACTAAATGCTGGCAATGTGTATCTTCCTAGACATGAAAAAGAGAAGATTTTTTTGGATGCATACTCCATAAGGAAACAATGCTCTTTGTGATAAGTAAAGATTCAGAGGTACATAATACTTGATGGATTATTCTGTAACAATGCATGAGAAATACCTAAATTAATTTGGGTGGGTAAAAAAATGGGTTCCATATGTAATGGGTTATAATTTGCTACACAGAGTGGAATCTAATGCAAGCAGGAGCTGTAGGGGAAGTTGCAATTTATGTGCAGTTTCTGTGGGGAAGAGAAAGGAAGGAAGGCTCCTAAATCACCCACTTAGCAGGCTGTGCACTGTTTCCCTGAATTGAGGGAAAGGAGTTCTGGCTCCCAAAACTGCCCCACTTTGCTACTGAGAAAGTATGAGGTGAAGTGAGTAACTTCATTGGATCACATGCAAATTAAAACTGTGTGTGAATACACATTGCATGTGTGGGTTGGAGAGCAGAGGTTACCCTTGAGTGTTTCATTGCTAAAGGTTTAAGTCTGATAGTATACATTGTTTACTTCCATCAGGTAGAGAATGAAATATAATGACCACAATGTACACCATGGGCATCTACACTTTGCAAAAGTCAATAGGTCTATGCTACTGTAAATCATGGCAGTTTACAACTCTTTGAAAATGATAGGAAGTATTTCCAATCAGTATTTTCCAATCACTTTTCTCTTTGGTGCTGGTGTTTCACACACTTCTCAGCGGGATGCATTTTGAAGATGGAGAGGTTTGACTAAGTGATTTGATTAAAAGTGATTAAAATCAAGGGTATTCCTTCCTCTGTAGTGGGTGGAGTTTCACAGCAAATAGATTCATTGAAGCTGAACCCCATTTCTTACTCTGGCACAAGATCGATACTATGTACCCTGATGACTTTGTCTACTTATATATGTGAATATTCTCAGAAGTAAGGTGATGTAGGCTTAGTGCTACTATTACTGGAACACTGAACCTTGACAAATTGCAAGGATTTTGGTGAAGGTCCACAGGAATGACTGACAATGTACATCTTGCCTTAATAATAGAGAAGTATGAAGTTTATTTCTTTAGTTTGTGAAAGAAGCAACTTGGTCAGAGCCTACAAATAAGTGTTGAGGAAGAATATTTCTGCTTGCAGAAATCTTATTCTACCTTGAGTCAAAGACTGGACAAAATTCAATATATGGCAGGTAAAGCTGGACAAATTCCAGGTGGAACTGGTTTAATGTTCTAAACACTGAAAATATGGGGTTCTGAGAAGTTTTTACCTAAAAAGGTCATAGACGTCACCTGGAATGCTTAGTCTTGATGTCTTTCTAAAGGCTGTGTTTTATAACAAAAGCATTGGAAGCAGTTGATGAAATTACAGCTTCTATTTTATGCAGAAAGTCAAGTTAAATTATAATTATGTCTCTTCTAGTTTAAAAAACCTGCAGATCTATGGGAAAACAAAAGAACAGGTGGCAGTTATAGGAACAGACAAATCAGAGAAAAAATTAAGCAAGCCAAGCCAAACCTTCGTGAATTCCTCTTGTTGATTATTCAGGCCACATGTTCTCTCTTCAAAATTTGCCAAATCATTCATGCTCACATAGGAACTCATCATACTCAAATAGATGACATTTTTCCACTCATAAAGTAATGCCTTTTGGACTGTTAAAGTGATTTATAGTCGAAAGAAACAAAAAAGACAAAAATGCCACCCCAACTGAGAAGTACATCAGGCTAAAAAGCCGGTAAGACCCCTCGGATTCTGAAAGCAGCAGCATGCAAGGGGTGAGATGTCTAAGGGCACATCCAGCTGTAGCCCAAACAGCCAGCACCTGCTTTCTGATGTGATAAACAGAGCCAGTCCTCAGTACAAGTCAGAAGCAAAACTTCAGCTCACATCTCCATGTTCACAGTATGTATCACAGTATGTTTGGGATTGGAAGGGACCTGGAAAGATCATCTAGTCCAATCCCCCTGCTGGAGCAGGAACGCCTAGGTGAGGTTGCACAGGAACTTGTCCAGACGGGCTTTGAATGTCTCCAGGGAAGGAGACTCCACAACCTCCCTGGGCAGCCTGTTCCAGTGCTCTGTCACCCTCACTGAGAAGAAGTTTCTTCTCAAATTTAAGTGGAACCTCTTGTGTTCCAGCTTGATCCCATTACTCCTTGTCCTATCATTGTTTGCCACTGAGAAGAGCCTGGCTCCATCCTCGTGGCACTCACACTTTATATATTTATAAACATTAATAAGGTCACCCCTCAGTCTCCTCTTCTCCAAACTAAAGAGACCCAGCTCCCTCAGCCTTTCTTCATAAGGGAGGTGCTCCGCTCTCTTAATCATCTTTGTTGCCCTATGCTGGACTCTCTCTAGCAGTTCCCTGTCCTTCTTGAACTGAGGGGCCCAGAACTGGACACAATATTCTAGATGGGGTCTCACCAGGGCAGAGTAGAGTCGAAGGAGGTCCTCTCTCAATCTACTGACCACCCCCCTTGTAATACACCCCAGGATGCCATTGGCCTTCCTGGCCACAAGGGCACAGTGCTGGCTCATGGTCATCCTGTTGTCCACCAGGACCCCAGGTCCCTTTTCCCCTGCACTGCTCTCTAATATGTAATTTCCCAACCTATACTGGAACCTGGGGTTGTTCCTGCCCAGATGCAGGACTCTACACTTTCCCTTGTTAAATTTCATCAGGTTATCCCCCGCCCAACTCTCCAGCCTGTCCAGGTCCCGCTGGATGGCAGCACAGCCTCCTGGCGTGTCAGCCACTCCTCCCAGCTTGGTGTCATCAGCAAACTTGCTGATAGTACACTCAATTCCCTCGTCTAAATCGTTAATGAATATATTGAATAATATTGGCCCCAGTACTGACCCCTGAGGCACTCCACTAGATACTGGCCTCCAACTGGACTCCGCACCATTGACCACCACTCTCTGGCTTCTCTCTTTAAGCCAGTTTGCAACCCACCTCACTACTCTATTGTCTAGACCACACCTCCTCAATTTAGCTGTGAGGATGCTGTGAGGGACTGTGTCAAAGGCTTCACTGAAGTCAAGGTAGACCACATCCACCGCTCTGCCATCATCCATCCACTTTGTTACATTCTCATAAAAGGCTACGAGGTTGGTCAAGCATGAGTTACCCTTAGTAAAGCCATGCTGACTGCCCCTAATGACCCTCTTATCCCTGATGTGCCTTGAGATGACACCAAGGATAAGCTGTTCCATTACTTTCCCAGGGACAGAGGTGAGGCTGACCGGTCTATAATTACCCGGGTCCTCCTTCTTGCCCTTTTTGAAGACCGGAGTGACATTTGCTTTCCTCCAATCCTCTCCTACTGAACAAACCTTCATACCTTTTGCTGTATTTATTTCTACTCCATAATTTTACCAACTTCTGTTTCAGCATCTGACTGTGCCATGACCAGTGAATGAATGAGTGGAAAGTGACAGGTCATTGCACATATTAAACATACAGGAAAAAAGAAAAATCCCAAGCAGGACTCAGAAAAAGGCATATTCAAAAGGGCATTCCGAGTGTTTAAACACAGGCAAAGGTAGAACTCTGCACCTGCTTTTGTCAAACTAAATAAAAACATACACATTATAAATTGTGGCCTGTTTTAGGACCTGATTCTAATTTCTCTAAAATCATAACTGTAAAAAAAACTCTGGCTTTTGCATATATACACGTATGCTTATTTGCATATATAAAAAAATCTTCCCAGTGTTCACCCTTCTAGTGTTGCAATGTGTCCTTGAGTGTGATATTATGTCTGGGTAAATTAGTGGCCAGTACATGTGGTTTGTAATGGTGCAAAACTAATGCTTGTTTGCAGAAAGTGTCACTGAATGTGTTCTGAGTTTTTGTATCTTTACCAAATGTTACATTTAATTAACACTTTTCTTCAAAATGTTCAAACTAGGAAAATATTAATAATTATGTGGAAATAGAAGATATTAAGGAATAGTCGATTTCAAAACTCTGGAATAGAGAGAATGTCTCCTTATCAATAGCCTGAATGGAGAACAATTTGCCAAAACCCAAGAACCCCATTTGACCTATTTAGAAAGACTATAAAGATGTTTTATGAAGATGACACAGGAAAAAAAAAAATCCCTCTCTTATGGGCAGGGAATTCAACTTAGAATTTTAAACTAACTTATTGTATGATGCATTATTTAATAAATGTTAGCATTAATTTTTGAAGACTTCAATTTGCATACATTACTGGGCCAAATGGTTGATGAGGATCACAATTAAAGAAAGATGCACTGTTCTAAAAAAGAAAAATCAAACTAAGTCAAACCTTTATCATTACACAGAATAAAGGTGGCCTATAACTGCCAAAAAATATAGAGCTCTGTGACAGATGTATTTAAAGTTCTGCAGATATTTAAATCAAACTTCTTGTAGTCTGACCCTATGCAAAAGCTCAAGATCCTCTCCTAGACTCAGTTATAATATTTTAAAAACAAAAGCTTCTAGCCTAGGAAAAAGAAATATTAAAAGATAAGTAAGTTAGAGTTTCTTTTACGATGACATCTGAAATAAGTTTTCATCGCCTCATCTATGAGTCATTTTATGTTTTTTTTGATGAAAGATAAAATATTTGAGCAAAACTGTTAGCATTAACTTACCATACCACCTATGTATGTTATACCAAATAATGTTACAGCTATAAATAAACGTAGGCATTTAGATGAAATAAACCATAAAAGATGGTAGCTTACAAATTCACAGATTATTATGCTGGAAGAGATGATTGTGACCCTTTAGTCTGACCTGCTGCATAATGCAGGCCACAGGACTTCTCTGAATTAATTCCTGATTGAACCAGGCCATCTCCAATAGACTCGGAGTTCAAAGGCTCCCATCGTCTACCCTGAGCAGCCGCCTTTTCCATGGTACACAGAGCTCCTCAATGCAGATGCTAGCTTACCATACATCACCTTTGCTTTTGGATTCGGACACAAAGATTAAATTAAATATTTTTAAACTATTTTTCATACCCCTAAAAATCCTTTAATGGAAAAAAACCAAAGCCAAATAAAACCACCAGTAAGTGGAAAAGGTTAAGAGTTTCCAGTCTTTCCTCAAAAACTAGAAAATGTAAATCAAAATGTACTTTGGAGAGGGGGGAACGGAGGAGTTGTTGGAAGTAATCGTCCAGTAGAATAGTTCAGCTCTTTTAACCTCAGTGCAATTGCCTTAAGGGACATGTATCGTTTCTTTTCTGATGTGCAGTTTTGGAGGGGTCCAAAACCTCAGCTGCTCTGGCCTGATTCCACCATGAAGGGCAGAGGGTTCCTCCCTCATTGTCATGCCTCTTGAATCTTGCATGCTTTGTCACAGCCGTGAAAGGAGACTTCAAGTGCTGTTAAGAGAGGTCAATGATAAGTACAATATTAATGAAGCATCTGGCAGTTCGAGTGTTGAACTGGGACTGCATTGTACTTGGAATTGCCCAACATAGAGCGAAAGGAAAGCCACGTCACAAAGACAACATTTGGGAAACAAAAAGAGGATAATGTGTAACTTCAGAGATGTTCAGTGTCATCTTCTCCTAACAATGAGGGGCAGCATAGGAGAAAGCACATGTATATATTGAAAAAGGGTGACCTACTGGGAGGAAACGTCAGCCTTTAGATGTTGAATCAGGGCTGAGTGGGGGCAACACTGGCTGGACCTTGTACATGAAGACAAGTAGGGCTTTTGTTGATGTCATAAAGGGTAGAGAGTCATTGAAGATCTGTAAAGAGAGGATTCTCTTGGAAATGTCCTGTTCCTGCAAGGATCTACAAAATAGTTGATACAAAGACCAATATTATCTCATCATTTTGTTGATCTTCCCTGGCTGCCTGCACCATCTTGTTTTTTAGAGATACTGTGTCATAATATGTAAAGCTGAGCCAAGGCTCGGACATGTAAACTAAAAATCCAAGGCAAAGATTATGTCCATGTTAGTGGTGTGAGTAGCAAGCAGAATGGTGCTGCTGCTCATAGCAACAGAGAAAAGTCTGGGGGCTGAAAGCAAAGAGCTTTTTTTTGTAGTTATGTTGCACTCAAGTTGAAAGCCGTGTCCACAAAGAGACATAAAGGTTTAGCTTTTCAATACAAAGATATATTTCAGGACAGAGCATTAGAGATACATGTATATGATTCACCTGCACAGAGATGGCAGTCGAAGTTGGGTTGTGTACCTAAATTGCCTAGATATCAGATGCTGAGGAAATATTACAGCGCTAATGTCTTGGAAGAGTAGAGCTGACACACAGCATAACATTGGGAGGCCAATGTCCATGGAAGCTTTATCTGGTATTGAATGTTATGGTTCATTTTATCAGAGTGGTACACTATACTCCTAGTCCATGCTTTTCCCTGGCTACCCATCTACTGCCAGGTCAAAGTGTTGGTTATAATCTTTAAATCCCTACAAAGCTTTAGTGTCTGCAATTCTAGAGACTGCCTCTCTATTTTATGTTCCCACACAACAGTTAATCCTAGTTATGGCTGTTCCAGGTAAATGGGGAAAAGAAACAGAGGATGCTGCTTAATTAAGCCGTAACATAATTTATTTGGGAACTATATCTACACCATGAAGTAATTTATAAATCATTCCCAACTGAAGACAACTTCACCCTATTGAGCTACTGAACTGATTTGCTTATTTAGATATTAGAAACGCAATTCTATACCACCATTTCATTAGCAGACACCTTCCCTTAAAACCATTTCCAGTGTGGATTCATGAGGAAATCTTATCCACCATGGACTGAGTAGCTTCATTAGAGAGCTCCCAAAGATAAACTTTGGTTTATAGTAGGTAACCCCATGATGGACTAATCATCCAGGGCAAAAAAACGTACCCCATACTGAACAGCATAATGATGTGAGGCACAGTACTTTGAAAGCATCTAATATATAATACCCCCAGCTGACTATGTTGATCTCAGGGGTAGTGACCACTAATCCAGACAGATTAGGAGGATCAGACTTTGGAAAGACAGTGGAGTTTTTATCCCTTTCCGTATGTACATCTACATACAGTAGCACAAATGAACCAAAGTTGGGGCGGGGGGGGATGGCAAGTCGGGCTGATGAGAACGACCTTTAAACAGCATCTCCTTCTGGTTCTGTCTCAGTATTGAAAAAAAATATATATTCTAGGGATTGTGTGTCTTCTCATAGCAACAAGACCTTCGTATTGATTCTTGGAGTTCCTCTGGACTTCAGCAAAGCTCTCAGTAGTGTTTCTCACAGCACTCTCCTGGGCAAACTAACGAGATACAAATTGTGTGGGTGGTCTGTGATTTGAGTAGGAAATTGGATTTTGGATCACCTCAGAGGGTGGTGATCAATACTTTTTTACTTGGGCTGGCAGCCTGTCACAAGTGGGGTCCTCCAGGGATTGATACTTGTCCCCACACTGTTCAACATTTTCATAAATGGATGATAGGATTGAGAGGACCCTCACCAGGTTTGCAGATGACATCAAACTGGGTGTTGAGGTGAACACATCAGAAGGGAAAACCGATTTACAGAATGATCTGGAAAGGCTGGAAGACTGGACTGGCAAGAACTGTTCAGCAAAGACAAATGCAAATTCCCACAGTCTAGGACCTGTGTGGCTGGGGAACAGCATTGCTGAAGCGGACTTGGAGGTCCTGGTAGACAACAAGCTGTGCGACTCTGCAGCAACAAAGGCAAATCAGATCCTGGGCTGTATCCACAAGGGCATTACTAGCAGAGATAGAGACGTGATGATCCCACTCAGTGCTCATCAGGCTGCATCTAGAGTACCATGTCCACTTATGGTCCTGGTAATTAAAGAAAGACGCAGACAGACTGAAGAAGGTCTAAAGGAGGGCCACAAAGATGATCAGAGGGCTGGAGAACCTCAGGGGGAATCTCGTCACAGTATTCCAGTCCTTAAAAGGTGGCTACAAAGAAGCTCTCTCTTCACAAGAAGCCACATGGAGATGACAAGGGGGAATGGGGAAAAGGTTTCATCTTAATGTAAGAAAAATTTTCTTGCAGTAAGAACAACCATTCATTGGAAAAACCTCCTCAGGGACATGGTAGAGTCCTCATCACTGGAGGTTTTCGAGATGCGACTGGACAGGGTGCTAGGTGGTCTCATCCAAGCTCTCCCACAAAAGGCTAGACCAGATGATCTTTCAGATCCTTTCCAAGCTGGGATATTCTATGATTCTACTCAGGGCCAGCAATAAGGCTTTTTCTGAAACATCAACTCCACCACATGATCCAACGAAGCATATATGTGATTTTCAAGGGATAAAAAGAAGACTTGGCTGTTCCACCTCCTTTTCAGTTAAACTTTGAAACAGTTGTCACAGTTTTCCAGTTTAAATGAATGCACTGTATTGTCCAAGGCCACACTGTGATGTTAGCCACAAAGCTTTGCCTTTGAAATGATCTTCTTTTCAGTCTCATGGTGTGACAAAGGCCAGGGACTTGGGGTTTATTTCTATAGTGGTTGCCCATTCATAACATAAGGATGCAGAAATCTTCCCAGATAAAGAGATTTGATATATAGCTTGAAAAGTGCTATGCTGACATGAAGAATTCATGTTACACTATTTGTTTTTGAAGAGAGAAGCTAGAGATGCAAGTCTTACTGTAACGTTTTGTAGATTGATTTGCAGTTGCTATACCTACAAAATCTGATAGATGTCTCATTTCCAGTGAAGTAAATATGGGAATAAATTGAGAAGGTTCTGAGCATGTTTAAGCAATAGGTACTTGAAATTGTATTTTATAGAATAACGGCAACTGTTTTCTGACAGATTATGCTAAAAAAGAATCCACATTAATACACCTGTGTTGAGCACCTTTTTCAAACCCAAATATCTTGGCTATTTAAAATATATATGTATAATACCAAAAGTAATTACACCATATTATGAACTAATTCCTTGCCAAATTTTCCTGCTTACTCTGCAACACTTTTCAAGTTATGCAAATACTAAAAAAATCCTTAATAGAAAAACTCCAAACAGCTCAAACACTATCTTTGAAAATTTATTTTAAAACCTCACATCGTTCCCAAGCTAAATCCTTGAAGCTCTGGATGCCAAGTTTCAGACTACAGTGTGTTTTCTTTACTATTGAGCTTTAAAACTCAGAAATGAAAGTTCATAACGCAAGTAATTATACAATCTAATTATTGTGATGCCACTGGGTCCTGCTATAATTTACAACGAATTACTAGACTATGAATGCAAGAAATAGTAAATAAGAACAAATATAAAATAAAGAAACATAAAGGTAAAAAGTGAATCTTATTTCAGGGAATATCCCACTGTGATAATGGAGACTGATTCTTATCTGTTGAACTGTTAATTTACTGACCCCTTATAGATCTGTTCTTCCAATAACCCTTGCTACTTACTGTAATATTAATTCATTTATTCACATTTCATTCCTTGAGAAAAAAATCCATTAACACACAACAGTTCAACGTGATCTAAGGCAATCTAGTTAAAACAGATACTTCGGTAAGGTTAATTTAAGTTTTTTCTCTGTAAAAGTTCTCTGTCACTAACTGACTAATGGGAAATTTGAAAGGTGTTGCTAAACTGTTAAATCTCTGACACTTGATGCCATCTGAAGCACTCGTTGTTTGTGCATGACAACCAGTATTTAGTAGGTTAGAGGAAAATATAATTTTGTTGTTTTGTTGCGGTTGTTTTCTTTTGTTTTGTTTTGTTTTTCTGTTACAACATCAGGTGGCAGTCCCATTAATAAATGACATCTGTTGAGAATAAATAATACAGGTAGGGTGTTGACAGCTGAAAAATGTCATCACCCATTGGTGTGGATTACATTATCCATTTGTGTTTCAAAGGATTCTGGATCCAGTAGTCTTGGGGGACTAACCTCTCTCAGTTATAGCATGAGGGATGAAGCGTATCATCTTTAAGTTGAAAGCCTCCACAGTTTAGCTATGTTTGATATTTTTATCATCACGGGTGCATTTAGAAGCTTTAATTATCTATGGATGGTATTGACAGATGAAGCATCAAGTGTTTAAAGCATAGGCTGGTGTGAGAGCTGCACTTCTTTTAGAGATGGCATTTAAAGGAATGTCTATTTCTGTATGCTCCATGATGTGGCTCCAGATACCTGGCCAAGTGTTTTGCTCTCACAGGACTGGCTTCCTTCAGAGGGCTCAGCCCTCTCTGTGGTGCAGAGCGCTTGGCTCTGGGGCCAAGACGGTACAAAATCCCACCTGGCAGCTGGGCAGCCTAGGACTTTTTCATTCTGATGGTTTTTAATTGAAAGTCCCTGATATACGGTAAGAATTCTGCCACAGACCAACAGGGTGGAATTTTTAACAGCACAACACTAAAAGTATCTTTTGCACACCTGGGAGCATGAATGAAGCTTGAAGGTAATGATGGACAAGAAATTTGAGGCTATTTTGGACATTAAATATGTTATTTTATTTCTTTTTAGATCTCGCCTATACCATTCATCATATGGACTTTGAACTCTCTGGGAAAGACCAAGAGAGAAATACTGTCTCAGCTTGAATGATTAACAGCACAGCCATTGCCAACAACACTGTCAGGCTATAACCCTGTACCTCTATTTCTTCTGTGTATTGCATTATTCAGAAACCTAATGATGAGAGACAGAAACTAACTGTTAGATCAGATTTCATTATACATATCAGATACCAAAAGGTCAAGGTCACTAAACTGAGTTCACCTAACTTAAACATGGTTTAATATAATACTAAAGAAAGTCAAACAGTTTGGAGAAAAGCAAAAGCAAAAACAAAAAAAAAGTCTGTTCGACTATTGAGTTGGCAAACCTTAGTTTGAGGAACAAATTACATCTTTTTCAATATTTTTGGTCCTTTGCCATAGGCAAGGCAAAAAGTCCTTGAAAATCTAAGACGTATCCTGTCTAAGCATTAACATGTGACTTAAACAAATTTGAATGCCCATCTCCACTATTACCATTCTGCATTGCTGGTTTGATTGTATTCCATGACCTAAGTTGGGTCTATCAATACTCTGTGCAAATCATTGCATATTTCCGAAAATCACTGCTGCGCATGTGAAGAAGAAAGAATTTTCTGCTTATGCTGAATGGCAGGACAGAGAAGAAAAATCACAACAATTTCCATACTAATAGGTTTGCATGAGCAATGTCTGATATATTTTATTGAAGTAATTCTTTTTTCTAGCAGAAATCAGAAGTAGAGAAGTTTATAGTATATTTTCTTTATTTGAATAGATGCTTAAAACATTTTAGTTACTTGCACTAAACCTGAATAAGATCCTATAGAAATTAAAAACAGGGGTTATAAGTGAGATATCAATTAACATAAGAATCAATTTAATGGTAATTTAAATAGCTAACTTATAATTTTTGCATAATGAAGTGGCCTGTGGGCTTGAAGTCCTAATCATGTCTAATTAATTTAAAGGATGTTACTTTTTGTTATCATTGAAATGTCTGACAGGTGATAAAACATTTAAGGTTGCAGTCACAAACTTTTTACATCAGCTATAATATAAGGCGACAGGTTATATAAACCCTTTCTCTGAAAAATGAATATTTAAGGAAAATAGTGTTAAGTATTTTGGATCAAATTCAGACATGGTAGAAGTGGATGAGAGTCCCATGAAGAAATTATGTCTGCCTACGTGAGAGCTCAGTTTTATTCTGTCTTTCAGTATGAAGTGGATTGGGAAATTCTGGGTTTCTTTGCTGTACATACAGAGTCCTATTGAAATTAACGTATGTATTATATCATGCAAGGAAGTCTTCACCAGGTGACATTTTCACGGTCAAATTTTTCTCTTTTTTTTTTTCCTTCTGTGAATCTGAAGAAAATTACAAGGTGATCTACTTAAATCCTAATATGTGCTATCATTTAAAGAAAATAATGAGTTGCAGTGAAGACAACCCTAGTTCTCTCCCCCTAAGAAAGAGCAGTTGTGACCTGCAGTATGTTTGTTGCCACACCGGTTATGCATGTGGTCTATACGTGCCCAGTGCATTCAGCATCATGGCATCCTGGTGTGCAGTGTCTGCTGGAGCCCACTCTCTCCTCCACCTCCCATCGACTCCTGCCCTGATGGCACTGAGGCTAAAAAGGTTCTGCATGTCCTTTAGTTCTTTAGTTTATATGTAATCCAGGTCATAGAAATCTCTGACAGTGGGAAGAGAGGGCAGGTCATAGAGTACATGAGGATAACACATCTCAGGGGACTGTAGTCAGTGTCGGGTAGGTAATGGCATGAGCCTTCAAAGGGCTGTCTAAGATATTCCACTCAAGGTGAACTGCAAGCCCTCTCCCCAGAGTCAGGAGTTTGTGCTTGTTGGCTTTTTGAATAGTCTGTCAAGGCAGCTTTTCCAAAGCAAGTGTCAAGGCAGCTTTTCCAAAGCAACTATCAAGTCTTGATGTCTAGAGTAAAGGAATAAAACCATATGGAAACTGAGACCAGCTGAAAGAGCTGTACCAGGCTGTAAGGAGCACCTACAATCTAACCAACTTGTAACTAGGTGAGCTGTCAGAAAATTTTCAAGATTTGTCAGCTGTCACAACCAGCTCACAGACCATGGAAGCAGCTTCCAGGAGTTATGGAGATGATCCTCTCTTTCCTGTGAGGGAAACCCTATGGGGATCCCTATAGGAAAACTGCATGCATTTTTGTCTCCCTCCAGGAAGAAGGAAGCTAAAGGAGGAAAATTAGTACCTGACTTGAGTGAAATCCAGTGTTCCAGTTAGACTTCTGCATGTAAGCCTGAGGAGTTACAGTCAGCCTACCATGTTTCACCAGAGCTGGGAAGGGTAAGCTGAATTTTTCCATATGTCTTGCAGGTGACTGAAGAAAAGATTGCTTCTTGCTGGCCTCAGTAAAGGCATTCTTGATGACTAAACTGTCACCCAACAAAAAATGCAAAACTCTTCATTTTAATACTGGTTAGGAAGGTATATGTAATTAGAAATCAGATTTTCCAGAGCGCTCGCCATCTTTCTTTAGAATACCTTCAGCAATCTATATTAAAAGTTTAAAAAAAGTTTAACAAGATGAGACTATTTTACTTTGAAAAGTTATTTTATATGACAGAATTCAATAGCAACAATAAAGGAGAAATTATATAAGCAGGTGAAAATCTGAGAAAAAAAATTAGGAAGAAAAACAGCACTAGAGGCAGGATCAATAATTGTGTATTTTGAAATTCCTAAGACTACAAAGATGAGGAGAGGAAACTTGTGTAGAGAATCACGAGGACATAAGTGAATATTAGGAAAGAAACACAAGTGTCGGGAATAGACATATGGGCCATTTATACATCAGAAAAAAAGATGAAGAAACTGTTTTACAGACAATTATGTGTGGATGAGTAGGAGGCAGATCTATACGAAAATATTTACACCATGCCACATTGAGCTGCCTTGCAAATAAACACTTCTAGCACAAGAGATTCCAAAAAATAAAATGCCTTATATTCACCTACGGTGAAGAGGGAGCATGACAGACTCTTTCACTTTGTCCCAAAATGCAACTCAGACAGCAGAAGAATGCAAATGAAAAACACATTTGTTTATAGAAAGATATGCAGCTAATCGTGTTCAGTTATTATCATAGAAATTACATGTTCTCTGCTTTAGCTATATTCTGCTACAGTTAATAATTAAAACACAAACACATGAAACACTAATTTAGTGCCAGACTTCATAATTACACAAGTACCGTAAGTGTTTGTTTTGTAAACATATGTGAAATTCTTTTGTACATACCGTAATTAGGAGATCATAAAAATCAGAGACTATCTCAAAGGGAAAAACTGGCCCACATTTTTTTTTTTCTGAAGCAACTGTAAATGTACAGGAGCCGTCATCAAACCAGGTTTTTTCACAAAGCCTTAAAGTATCTAAGCACATCATTTAGTCAATGCATGTCTATTGCTGATTCTACAGTTTATTTTTTGCAAAATAAAAGCTGTTGACTCAACCTGCTCATAGCTGTGGGAAGAAATCCTGTACCGAAGCTGCAGAGCTCGCAGGTTCCCCCAGGAAAAGGCAGGGCTACCAAACCAATCCCAAAGGCTGAAGGAAAGTAACAGTGGCTCTGAGGGCAAAGATCATCGTTTGAACAGTCATGGGAAAGAATTTGGATTTGCATTCTGTGGTGGGCTTCTCAGTGAACAAATTCAGCTTTTGGAAATCTTTGTTTCCAAAGAACTCGTCCAGACTGCACTTTTTTACTGTGTTGCTTGGCTAGGTGTCTCTTCTTCTGTGCCTATCTCATGGTAATGATGGGGAAATGAAGCAGGTCAGAAGAGAGATCTAATAGAAAGTATCTTCCAGAAAGAAGGAAAGAAACACGTTTCAGAAAGAAATGAGCTGTGCCACACGAAGGGCAAGACCCAGGCTAAGGAAAGTGTTGAGGCCAGAAAGGAGAGCAATCTGCAAAGACAAGGGGTAAGAAGAGAAGGAATGAGAAATACCAGAGCATCCGGGATAGAGAGGAAGTTCTCAGCCAAGCATGAAGAAACTGAAACAGTCTTCCAGTTACTCACCAGCACCTCTTTGCCTTCGATGTTGTAGTCATCCTCCTCAGTTTCCTACTGAAAAGCTGGCAGCTTGGGTGACCAAGCAAGCTCCCCTTCCCACACCACAGGTCTCTTCCTGCTAGGCAACTGCTTTCCTTTCGTCACTCAGGTTTTGTTCAGTTTTGAATCTTTGAATTCTTGCAGCTGGACTTCTTTATTTTCTTTTAAAACAGGGATGTTGTTTGACAACAATACTATCTAAAGGAAAATGCAAGATATAACAGCTGACTTCTAGCCCCTGGGCTAACCACCAGCAACTGGCCACAACTTCCAGTTCTTGTTGTGCTGTGTTTTCTTTACATGTGAGAGAAAAATCTCTATAAAGCATAGGGACTGGACTGATTTTTCTCTTTTGCCTGTTACACATCTCCTCAGAGGATGTTGCTGTTACCTCTGTTACTATTAACTACTGTTATTGTTAACAGCTGGCCTTTCCTGGCTATAGAAATAGCCTCTCTGAATGAAGAAGGAGATTATCCCTCCAGGCCCCCAGAGCCCAACTATTGCCCATCCTGTGGTTATTTTAAAACATTAGGCTAGTTTTCTGTTCAGAAGGGACAAAATTTGGACACTGTTCTAATACATAATTAGGGTTGAATGAACCATTTCAGGGTCTTTTTAATGATTTTTTTTTCTTTCAGGTCACCCTGCCTTCAACTAAAACCATCACCTCCCCTTCAAAGACTGTTTGAAAGTCATCTCTGTCAACACACTTCTCAAATCAGCATCCGAACAACCAGACAAGCTGCTTCTATTGACTTCTGCTGCTGTTTCAGCACATCTTCTCATTTTGTATCCCGTCTTCACCTGCTCTTGTAGTCATGCAGCCTCATTTCAATGTTTCCTTTGAAATTCACTCAATCATCAGCAGCTGAAATCTTTTCTCGAATCCATCCATGCACAGTTCATGTATCCTGGTGAGCCTGCTCATTGATGCTTATCTCAGCACCGCCTTCATTGAACTAGGCTTTTACATTCACACCAAGACTGCTCTGAAGGTATACATACATACACATAAACAGTCCTGCAAAGTGAAAACATTTCAAAAGGCAGTACTGCAAATGCATCCACTTCTGAATCTCTGAGGTCCAGCCATTGCAACAGAGGATACTTGTTCAGATCTACACAGATAAAAGGAGAACATCAAATGCAGTCAAATCTCTCTGTCCATAGTGAGATGGAGGCATCAAAACTATAAACAAAGGATACTTGAATTTACTTAATGTCAGAATTATACATTATTTTGGTTGTGCCCTGGACTTTTCCTAATAACTCCCAATTTTCTGTTTTGTGTTTGTTTGTTTGTTCGTATGTTTTTAACAGCTACTGTGCATTAGGTTAATGTTTTCTTAGAATTACCTATTATGACTTTGGGATTTCTTTACTGTGTGGTAACAGTTCAGAGCCCAATACCATGTTTGTAAAATTAGGCTTGTTTTTCTCCAACTGCATTACTCTGCATTTATTAGCACTGAATTTCATTTCCCATTTTACTGACCAATTACTCAATACTGTGAGATCCTTCCACAACCAGCTTTTGTTTTTACTACACTGAATAATTTAACATCGTCAAGCTTTATCAGTCTCTACCACCTTTTCTAGATCCTGTATGAATATGCTGAATAGGACAAGCCTTAGCATGGGTCTCTGTAGGGTACAATATTTTCCTTTTCCAATGACCATTTACTCCTACCTTTTGTTTACCATCTTTTAAAAAGATACTCATCTGTTGGAGATATTTATCTCTTCTTGCTAAACTGATGACAAGTAAGTTTTTGCAAGAAATGCTGGTGAATAGCCTTTGGAAATCTCCGAAGATTGTATCTGTTGGCTCCCTGTACACATGCTCAGTGATTCAGCAAGATTACCTTACGAGACGTAAGTTCCCTGCATGAAAACCATGCATATGAACACTTCTTTCTATATATGTCAAATTGTTGGCTGATGGATTTCTTTTATGATAATTTCTACAAATCTTCCCAGCCTGGACATCAGACTTGCAGACCATACAGAAGCCTGCTTTAAAAGCTGGTATTTGGAACTTTCTTTTCCAGAGTCATGGAAGAAGCTCTAAGTGATAATTCACACTGTGCAATTAGAAGGTCAAGAATTTCAGTGCACAGTTTCATCATAATGTGCACCTGCACACATACAATCCCTGTCTGACGATTTACCTCTTTTTCTGACACTTTGGTTTTATGCAGACCCTCTAAGTTGTTCCCTATGAGGGTTTCAGCATTGGAGCTTCTTTACCTCCTACACAGTGAACACAAATAGAAACAATTTCTTTAGCTTTTTCTGCTGCAGCAAGGTTTTCTATGAGTTCCCTGCACTCTCTGGCCAGCTATTGGTCTTCCAGATCATCAGAAAGGCTGTTTGATCCTGAAGTATCAGAAAAGTACTGGCGATTATTTTTCGTAGCTTTAGCGAACCTCCCTTACTGACTAGTTTACTGTAACAGCCCTTCCTTGATCTCTTTGGAGTGTCATTATATGCTATGTGCCCCAGACGCAGTGTTGTTAACGAATCTGTGACACCTGCAAGCATTTTACCTTCTGATCATCTATGTCACCTTACGACTGGAACCAAAGGCACTTATGCAATCTACATTACCTGGCAGCTAAGAATGGATAGGAAGATCTCTCCTGGGAGGTTTTATGATCAGCTTGGTGACTAAGGCTGACCCCTGGGGCTGTGGGTCCTTCATGCTCAGCTGATGATCAGTGTTCCACTCGTCCTCTTTTCTTCCCTAAGACGTGCTCCCTGCTTATCTCTTAATATCTGTTTTTCTCTCTAGGCAATTTTGACAGAAAACCCAATAAAGACAGAGAGAAAACAAAGCAGAAAATTTTGCCTTCACGAAAATCAACTACCAAGATCTTACAGCTCAGGCCACCCCTGCCTCACCACATGCTGCAGGCTGAGAGGATGTATGGCAGACCGCATGTTGTACAGATACTCTGCTCACACCCTCTTCCATT
Source organism: Patagioenas fasciata (assembly GCF_037038585.1). Classification (NCBI taxonomy): domain Eukaryota; kingdom Metazoa; phylum Chordata; class Aves; order Columbiformes; family Columbidae; genus Patagioenas; species Patagioenas fasciata. The sequence continues at coordinate 21,683,730 of NC_092521.1, forward strand.
GTCAGACCAAGACTCTTTTGCTGAAACACTGAACCAAAATGGCTGAGTTTATATTTTTACCTTTGTGAAAATATCCACTATTATGTTTCTTTAAGTGTGAACTTGAGGAACTCCCTAAAATCTTCATATCAGGCACTATGGATAAACGTCACTTTTCCTGGCCACCATTTCCTGCATGTGTGTTTCCAGTGTATGGTGAAATTGCAGCAGATGTATTTAAATTTGATTCAAGAAAGCTCTATTTGATGTTTTTGATGAACTTTTGTTAGACATTTACTGGAGAATCAGCAAGAGAAAAAAAAAGGCAAAAATATTATTAGAAAGTCCTATTCTGATAGTTCTTTTCATTCCTGTCTTTTGCCCTGAAGAATATAGCGTAGCCTTGGAAATAAAAAGGGAAAATATAATAAGAGTTAGAAATACCTGCCAGCAGGAAAAGAAGCAAATGAAACAAAGAATAACAATTTGTCGCCTGCATTGTCTGCCTTTGCCAAACAGGCAAAAAAAAAAAAAGTCCTCTTCTGCAGGGCATATTAGGTCAAAGAGGCCAGTAAAAATTGAACCAGAGTCAGTAAGGATTAAGCTATTCAAAAAGAAGATACAAAAATAGAAGTGTCTGTGTTCTGCATATCTCAGCTATATCACCTGCTTCTTTCACTGGGTCTGCTTACAACTTCTTCTCAAAACTTTTCGTCCAGCTTCTTTTCTTTCTGCTGTATACTGATTTTGCCTTCCCAGCTTCTTGGAAACTGGACTCAAGGTCCAAGTTCCAAAGCATCAGACATGAGTTTCTCTTTCACTGGGTATTCACTTTCACGTATTGCAATTCCATTTCTACATGAGGTGGCTCAGCACTCTCTCTCTCTCTTTTTTTTTTTTTTTTTTTTTTTTTTCAGAAACAATACTGTATGGAATTGAAGCATTTCTTTTACTATCAAGTGAATTTTTAATCTGGGTTGTACTCATGAAAACTTTCATGGGAAAAAAAATCCCACAGTAGCCTTAAAAGAATACCTTTTAACTGAATATGCCAGGCAGCTCTATGGGGGATTTGTTTAGGAATCAGAGCCTTCTATAGACCTTCATGTCAGATGATACTCAGTGAAGGTGTACTACATGAAACAGGAGTTCAGTTTTTCTCTCATCAGCAACATACATAGTAACTGATAGCTGAGGCAGTTTGTGAACGTAATAGAGCCCCAAGAGTGATTTTAAGCTTGTATTCACTACATGGCCATCTGCTGTTATTTCAAATAGAAGTTTTATTAACTTCTGTATTTTAACCTTTGCATTTCTACAAAGGTCACAATTTAATATTAACACTTTCTCTTGCAAAAAAATTAATCGTTCCTTTTCTACTAATAACACTTGGTCTTTGCTTCTGAACATGTCATAAATATGATAAAGAAAGTGCTAGAGTGCAAAGGAGGTTTCATCAGCAATCTGGTCAGTGAGGTTAGAAAATTTGTGTATCATTTCTTGCTCTCAAGGGAAAAGTAATAAGGATGTTTTGTGATAAGAAAAAATCATGCACATTTTAATCTCCATGTGTGTATTCTTTTTTGCATATACAGAGCAGGTCGCTTTCTGAACACATTTTGAGCTAGAATTATGATGTTAGAAGTACCAAAGTTGACACATTCAGAAATGGTTCACTTTAAGTTGAAATGCAAAATATAATAAATACCTGATGATTCGGTTGGAATCAGGACTGAATATTGTTCACATCCAGTGCACTTATTAGCTAATGTAGTTTAAAGTATGCAATGTTTAGGAGAGCAGTATGTCCAACAGGTGACAAGAATCCCAAAAGAACCACTTGTAAATTTTCAGATACTGTTCTTGAATGCCCAGTTTAATTTTTCTTGCATATGATTTAAACTTCTGAAATAATTACCTAGGGTTTTGTTTTGTTTTGTTGTGTTTTTTTTTTTTTTTTTTTTTACTTTTTAGGTAGAAACCATGTAGCTTATAAACAGATCTGATTCTGAAAAGGTTGAATTCAGTATATTATGAAGTCATATTTATTTATTGTTTCTTAAAGTAATAAGCAAAACCAGCATACTTAAAATAATTTCTGATTTGTAAAACACAGGTTTAGGGATTCCACGAGACAGGTAGGATATTCTGAAAACACAGAGAAAATGAAACAATGCAGGGGGTGGTGCAGAGACTCTTGGATATTGGAAAATAATTCTATCAGTGTAACTCATCTAGGAAAAACACAAGTCAAGGGCAGAACTTACAGCAATCACATCACTAGATGGACAGTATCTCTGATACTTAAAGTCATAGACATGCAGCACTAGCACATCTTTTAGAATTGAAGACAACAGCAAACTGGCAAAAAGAACCCATAATCTGTCTCCCAAGGGCAGACTAAGAGGGAAGAGAAATAAAGGTAGGTAATACTGAGTGGGAAACGTGAGTATTGCAGTGCATCTCAGGTTGACTACATAATACTTGGGATTGTGAAAAAAGTTTGGAACCATCTCAGTATTACACTTATCAAAGTGAGCTGAGTTAGGCCAGTAAAGACTTTTTAAAAATCCCTCTTCACATGCATGTCTTATTTTTGTTAAATAAATGTTGTAACCATCTTTGAAACATTTAGAAAATATGGAGCTGGTAGTGACAATTAAACAAACCAAACAGAGCACCTAAGATAGCATAGCGCAAGACATGTGGCTTGGTACGGAAGTAAATTCCAGAAAAAATAATCCACTGAGTTTAATTTTATATATTACAGCCACTTGGACTGCGGGATAACATGATACACTGTGAAGGATAAAACCTAGTTCAGCTGAATCCTGACAAGGACCTGGAAGACACAAAAAGCACTGTGGTGGTACATGAAGACTACCGTTTACCAAAATAGAATATTTTACCTCCAATGGAAAATCTATCAAAGCCAGTAACTTTCTGTGGAATTCTCTGTCATCAATAAATTCTTTTGCTTTCTGGAACACAAAAATCTTGTCAGGAAGGTTTTGAACAGTCTAAACCATGAACATGTAATGCCTTACTTCTCATTGTTTCATAGCTGGGTCGTCTTTCCAAGATATTACTTTTCTGAATAGAACGTGAGCCATATCAATGTGCTGAGGAAAAGAAAAAAATTCTGGGAAAGGGGTTTGTCCTGCCCTGGTGCTGGAAATGCCCTGTAGCTGTAGTTCTTGTTTTGCTTGCCAAGCAAACAACAAAGCAATGAACGGACTAACTGACCTTATTTTCTGAGGGTGGAGAGACTCCCCAACAGCTGTCAGCAGCAACAAGTTTGACTAAACAGTGCCCTGAAGTGCTGAGTCGGGATCCCCATGCAGGGCAGCCGCTGTCTCCATCTGGCTACGGTTGTGCTGTGGCACGTGCCTTCTCAGGTCAATTGCTCAGCTGATTTGCCTTTTAGACAGGCACAGCGTTGCCACGGTGCTGTTTTTCTGCTTCAAATTCTGCAGTTAATTCATCTGATGCTATCTCAGATGTCTCTGTGGATAAGGAAGAGATTTCTCCGTTGTTCTTATGTTTGAAGGGACATGAACAATAAGACACAAATAATTTCCAGAGAGTTACCAGGATGTGCAGAAAAATTGTGCTGTGGACTACAGCGTCATGGAGAAAATATTTCACAATCCTTCCTAGTGGGATGAATAAAAAAACTTGCTATGGAAGGGTGATACTAGGGAAATAATGAAGTAGACCCCATAATGAAGGTCTAATGCAGGTTTTAACCATTGTCATTGGATACTCTGTGAGGTCTACAGAAAGGGGAATGTGACTGGCATCCATCCTTTGTTACTGGGGTTCATATCAACTCATGCAGAGTTTCACTAAAGCCACTGAAATTAGAATCAGTCTAAGTTCTCTTTGAAGTCACTGGAGAAATGCAGAACCTGAAGTCCTAAATCACCTTCTGGAAACATCTCACCCTCTGAGTTCATAGAGTGTTGAGGGCAACTCTAGCCCTGCTTTAGATACTGCAGTCAAGTGCTTAGCATTAGATAACCGAGCATGAAGCTGTGTTTTAAGCTAACATATCACAGATGTGGTGAATAATGCATTTAATAAAGGTATTGGAAAAATACTTGGAGATTTATCATTTGAATATTAGTAGTAAGAATCCAGATTGGTGGAAATATGTTCTTTCCCTTTATAATGCACATATTAAGTTACTGTGAAGACATGCTGTTTTTCTACAAATAACATCTTTAAGTCCTCTGTGCAAAACATCGTGTTGCTACTGTTTAATACTCACATCTTGACCATACATATACATCACCTTTGCTACCGCATCCTTACTGCATGGATGCCTGTTATGCAGCGCTCTCCATGTTTAATAGCACAGGGTCTCTAAACCCAGGTTGTCCTGGAATGACTGTACTATAATTTTTCATATATTATGGTGAATTACTGTGCTGGTTTGAGTGAAAGTGAGTTAATTTTATTCATGCAGTTAGAGACTTCCTTTCTATAGCTAGCACATTTATTGTTTTGATTTAGTTTGAGAACAAGAAGATAACACCTCGAAACAGAGTTAATGTTTTTCTTCAAGAAATTTTCCAGTGTCTTTGCGTTAGAACAAAGAGAATGTAAGAGCTTGGTGTTATCTTAGTTGTGTCTGGAAACCAAGGTCTTTTCTGAGCTCTCTGCCTCTAGGTGTGAGGCAGATAGGAAGTGAGGCACAGATGGGACAGAACTTGACTGACATCCAGGCTGATCAATAAGAATATTCCATGCCATTAGTGTCGTGCTTTACATTTAAGGAGAGTTAGAATCTTCCAGCTAATCTTGGAGCAGCTTGGAGTTGGGACAGAAATATCTTCAGTGGGGTTTTGTCCAGGAGCCTCTTTAGTTCAGCCTTTTGTCATCCTTCAGTTTTGCAGAGGCCTCTCGGCCTTTCTGCCTTTTTCTCTTGTCTTTCTCTGGGATGGGCTGTTGGGACCAGGGGCTGCTTCCTGGGACTGGCTGCTTGGTGCATGTGGAGTCTGTGAAGAAATGCATTGAGTATCTTTTCTTTTATATTCTATTTTCAATTTTATATAGAGGAGGATGAGTCATAGTAGTAGAATAATATTATTTTGTTATTTTATTAAACTGTTTTTATCTCAGTCCATGAGTTTCTCTCTTCCCTTTCAAATCTCTCCTGTTTGGGGACAGAGAGAGTGAACAAGTAGCTATCATGTTTATGATTGCTAGCTCAGGTTAAACCACAACAATTACATATAAATTGTCACACTTTCAAAATATTTTGAGGAATTTTCTATACAAGACTTCTGATGGATGAATGACCATGATAGAGGGGGTCTAGGCAACAGAACACTCAGGGTGCTTTATAGACTTATGCTTTTCCAATTCCTCAGGCTCTCCAGCCATCTTTACCCGATGGTTGTATTGGCCTTGACCACAGAGCATTCCCTGTGGATCGTCAGTAATCTGCCTAAAAATACAGGGCCTTCAGGCTACATGACTGCTGTCTTTGAAACCCTGAGGTTACTGTAGCTTTAGGATTGGGAGCATATGGAAAAGCCGTAAAGGTTTATTTTTTGTCTATTTTGCTAATCTCTGACTGTAGCTTTATAGTCATTATAGCCTGATGTAAATTCACATTGCCATTAGAGTCCTTCCCTCTGTCCTTGGCTACTGTCCTTGTTAGTTCTGCTATCTCCACTGCGCTGGCACTAACATTTTCATGTCTGTTTGAAGAGCTGGGTACTGTTAAGAACTAACCCAAAACCCAACCTGATCAGCTCTAGTCTTGTTGTCCTGAGCATCGCTTTCACACAGGGCACACATTTATGTCAGATGAAAGTGAGAGTTTAACTACAGCCTCTGCAAACTTACACTTTACCTAAGCTCTGCTTTATAATATCATTACCCAGCTCAAGTGTTTGGGAATTCTGGTGGAGCAAGGAAAGGAGACTTACACACCACTTAAACACTTCCTGACCCTATATTCTTTCCATTTGGAAAACAACAACAATACTTCAAAAATAAACTACATACATTGGATAAGAATCTGTAATGATCTTCAGACCTCTTATAAAGACTGACATGGATGACTACATAAGCTTAAACTTCAGATTCAGAAACAACTGTTACTAACATGTAAATATAGATGCATAAAACGTAAAATACCATAAGGATTTTCCTTTTGTTCATCACTAGTTCCTGCCTTCACAACACTGGCATGCACTTCCTCCTCTGTTAGACAAGCAGCATTCATTCTACTCCTGAATCAAGGATTTGAATAGTGCAGCCTTCTATAATTGGGATTTCCTTAAAAATATTGAACATTTTTACTATTAACTGATATCTTCAAAATCCTAGGGCAACATTCCAAGAGCTTTGATTTGCCCCCAAATGATTTGGTTCCCAGAATGTTTCAATTTCTGGATTTAGCAACTCTGAGCTGTGGTGCAGAAAAATATATTTTAAAAAATCTTTGAAGCTAAGTGCAGAGAAGAGCCCAGTAGCCAGCTAGAAATTGCAGCATGCTTTATTTTATTTTTTCCGGCATCAGGATTTTAGCCCAGCAGGCATACAAACATCCAGTGTGTGCCAGAAAACACAACGAATGAGCTACATATCAGGATTTAACTTTTTCTAATAATAAAAGGGCAGAGAAAATGTGGCTGCTGATGTTAGTTGGGTAATTATCAGCTTCCACATTATCTGTCTTTTTTTCTCCCATTGCTGATGGACACAGCCTACTGAACTCTACTTTCAAGTTTATAGTCCTAGCCATAGGTAAAACTGTGCTAGTAGCATAAAGCCTTATATAAAGGTAATTTTCTTTCAACCTGCATCTCCTCATATTCAGCAAAGGGAGTAAACCCTTAAACTAGCAGTAGCTGTGTGGCGAGGATCTCAGTTTTCAAGCCTTGCTTTGCTAGTTTATGTGCTGGCAAGAAAATCAAGGGGATGGGAGAGATTAAACTTAGTCCTGGAGGAAACTGGATGACTCCCCAGGAACTCCCACTAACTAAGTAAAGAGGTGATGCCTATAGTTTCTGAAAAGTCTTTCTGGGAAGAGAGAGAGTGACCACATTGTAGAAATTGGAAGCACTATCTGGTGAATTTTCTAGGAAGACACTTTAGGGCCAGTCTTATTTAACATTTTCATTAATGAGTTGGAAGTGAAAGTAACTATCGTGTAATTGCATTTGCTGATACTAAATTGAAAGGAGTTTCAAACTTCACTGGAGACAGAGAAATAACGGCAGGGGACTTACGGTAAAGATACAGGCAGACAAATCACAAAATGAGTGGGAAGGATGGGAGTAAGAGGAAAAGAAATAGAATACCATTTTAATTACTATTTTTTTTTTCAATTGATTTGTGTTCCTAACCATTAACTTGCTTTGTATCACATGCAGACAAACACTAGTTCCAGGTATTGAGTAGCCAGTCAGATACTGTAGTTAGGTATTCAGCAGACACCTAATAACAATATGAAGGAACTGTAAGGGTGGTAATCAGAGGTCTGTGGCCGTGAGAACAGTTTTGGGTTCACTGCACCTGGATATCAGCTTCGCAAGCAGCAAAGATGCTTTGCTCATGATACAGCTTATAAAGCCCTTGCCTCCATCCTCCAGGCAGAGAGGTGCTTTGATCAAAAGTGTGTGGACCTGTACTGGTAAATCCAGGGAACAAGCGGATGACAACTCCTTCAAAGAAAGTGAACCCATTTTGTTTGTTTTATATTCCCTTAGTCTTTTCATAATATGATCCTTGTTCAGTGTTAAAATGATGACTTGTTTCCTCTTATTATTTAGGAATTTTTGTGACTTATGTGGCAGAAAAATATATGCCTATATGTGCATGTTTGCATATGAAGAAATAAACCAGTTACAAGAATGGAAAACAAAAGAGGGCCTTTTGCTCTTCACTGCAGAAAGCCTTCACCATGCTACCAATAAAGGCACAAGATGTCAGAAGGCAGAGCAAGTATTGTAGGTTAAAATATTAATGTTAGTAAACATTGATTTGTTTAGATTTAATATAGAGGATTAAGGAATGAAGAATGAAGAAATGGGCATCAGGTAGTGCCCCAAGGTAAAATGCAGCTTCGTAGTTATGAAAATTTAATTTGACTGCATTGGGAATAATTGCTCCTGTTTGGTAGGAGGCTTATATTTGCAAGATAACAGTCACTCAAATGGACATCACCCTGCGCACACACTTAAGCAGCTGCATAATATTCTCGACTGGAGAATGATGTTGTATCCCATTGTTATAGGAGAACCATGCAGCTGAAAAAGACACTAAATCTGTCTGAATAATGCTCCAGTGCAATTTTTTTTTCTATAATGAAGCTTCTTTTTGTTTTAACATAAAAGTCTTCTTAAATGTCAGCAACTTTTTCTTATAAAAATGGAAAATCTGTCACATTGTTAGCAAAACCAAAACCCTTTGGGATGTTATTTTCACTGAGGTTCTTCCTTCTCCCTCTCCTCACCAGTATAATAACATAAAAGCTCTTTAAAGATGTGTTGATTATACATTTATATATTTAACAAATAAATTATATTTACATTCAATGTCGGATATTGTGACATTTCCAGGGCAGGAAAGAAGACCCTTAATAAACCAAAATAATTAGGTCCTTGTGATTAATCTGACAGATTCTCTGTTTCTAAAATTTGCTGATAGCCTGAAAAACTTAGCAAAAAAAAAAAATGGCATTATCTGATATTTCTTTAAGATCGCTCCGAGATATAACAGAAAATACATGAGGAAGAACTAACATCCCAGCTGAAAGCCTACAGTATCGAATGTATTAATTCACTGTCTGTATTTCCTATAACACCTTTTTTCATTCATCCTTTTCCTCTTCTGTTTTCCACAACACTTCATGACTACTGAGAAAAGGTCATTAATAACTGATACAAAGAATCACACATGTGCATATAGATAAACTGAGGATGACAAAATATCAACTTACAGCTGCTCAATTGAAAGCCATATCTACACAACGGATAATTACTTCTAATTTAATTAGGACTCCTGGTATTGTTTCTATCTCATAGATTACATTATAACATGTAATGTGTTAAAGCAGGAAGATGAACTGCGAGAAGACACAGAAAATACTACCTGTTTTGTCTAGAAATACCATATTTCAATGCCTCTCTAAGCACTTACTGCTTATTGTCAATAATCAGTTCTTGCATCCTGCTCTTCTACAGCAATTTGGTATATTCAATACACTCAATACAATTTGGAAAGAAAGTTTTTAGTTTGGTAGAAATAAAACAACTTGACATGTATATTGGGTAAAATTTTCACAGATTTTATGCTCTAAAAATGCAATTTTCACAGACTTTTAAGCTCTAAAAATGCAATTTTTAAAAGCAAACTTCAGTTATTCAGCTGCAGAGTATAATCATCAAGCTGCAAGAGCAAAATGTATCATTTACAGAAATTAGTGTCAAGAATCAAATCATGCTATGTGAAATACCATGGGCCAAACTTCGTACTTGTATGAATGCGAAGAGTTGCTTCATCCTCACTCATTTGTGCCACTAGAGAATGTATCGGTTCTAAGGAGAGCAGTAAAATAAATGAAACAAAAATATCACCTAACACATGATAAAATTTTCAACTATTCATGTAAGTAGAGATTTTAGTTCTGTATTTTACAGATTATATTCTTTCAGTATAATATGATACACAATGTTTTGGATAGAGCCTAATTCTGTGCTCTGCATATCGCCTCTCATTTTAACATATAGCAGAGTCCATAATTATTTTCTCTTATTTCCTATTATGTGGCCCTTTGCTTTCTATTTATCAGCAAATCCCAACAAAAATATTCTACCAGAAGTGCAAAAATTTTTGCTCTATGATTTTATTATGCAGGACAAACAGATCTAAGTAAATGATTCCTGAAAGTTCAAGCTAGAAGCAGAGGAGGTGACGAAGCTGGTGAGGGGCCTGGAGCACAAGTTTGATGAGGAGCGGCTGAGTGAACTGAGGCTGTTTAGCCTGGGGAAAAGGAGGCTGAGGGGAGACCTTATCACCGTCTACAACTACCTGAAAGGAGGTTGTAGCATGGAGGGTGTTGGTCTCTTCTCCCAAGCAGCAACCGATAGGATGAGAGGAAATGGCCTCAAGTTGCACCAGGGAAGGTTTAGATTGGATATTAGGAAAAAATTCTTCATGGAAAGGGTTGTCAGGCATTGGAACAGGCTGCCCAGGGAAGTGGTGGAGTCACCATCCCTGGAGGTGTTTAAAAGGTATTTAGACGAGGTACTTAGGGACATGGTTTAGCGCTAGAGTTAGGTTGTTTATGATTGGACTCGATGATCCTGAGGATCTCTTCCAACAGAAATTATTCTATGATTCTAGAATCTGGCTCATCTCTTTCTCTCCCCATTCCTACCCACCATCATTTAACATCCTCCTGGACTGTCAATGGAGGATGAACAGTAGAGAACATGCTATGTACTTGGTAGATTACCAGCCCAGACTACTGTCCATTTTGTATTATGTCTCATTTCCCTTCTCCCTAAAGGCCTGGATTTTCCTCACTTTGTGCAATCTAATAAAAGTGAACCTGATACTATTGTTACAGATGTACAAAAAGTAATAATATTAATATATTTTCTATAATATGGTCAAATTCTGACCTTGAAAAATTATTTTTTTCTATGAGTTCAACTGAAAATGAGGGTAACTTGCAATTTAGATCTGAAGAACTGTAGTCAAACCACCAGGGTTTCACTGGTGGTCCTTTCAGTAAATTGTTCTGTGCATTGAGCAAGTTCATTTCTCCAAGGTTGGTGCACATGTTGAAACCTAAATATAAGCCCTCATAGCACATACAGCAAGCATTATGTGTAACCTGAATGAAAAAAAACCCAAAACATCAGCCCTTCAAACTGAAGTGAATAACTCCACATTAAAATAAACTTCAGGAATGATCAGAAAAAAGGTTTTGTTTCATGACATCATTGCAAATTGAAACATCCATAAAACCTCACTGCCACTCTCCCATCACCACCCAAAAGAAAATTCTGTGTGAAGCCAGACATATAAGCAAAAAACCCAGTTGCCAACTGCTGCACTTCATTTATTTTCTTTTAAAATGATTAATCCTCTGAGAATTGCTTTGAACTTAAGTGAATGATTCATGCACCTTGACATTCTTGTCCTGAATCTCAAGTTTTGTTCCTGGAGTCACTCATACCACTCGTGACGTAATACTTAATAATATTCCAGGTAAAGGAGTGATGTTTTTTATACACTTGTAAAAGTATGAGTGATTAATTCTTTTTATTCAGACACTTTAAAAATAACCAAATAGCAGGACACTGAGGGACATGGATTCCAGAACATCCTGATGAAGAATGCTATCCTTCCCTGAGATGAGTGTGTTGGAGGGCTGATAAAACCCTGCAAACAGGAGATAGTGATGCTAACTGACAAACTTAGACCTTTCAGAGCTGTGCTGGCATCACAAGACATCACAATTCTTCAGAGACCAACACTAATTAACAGAAAGAGATGAAGACCCAGGGCTCAGGTTTAATGGGAAGTTCAGAGCCACTTCACTGAATCTGAACTCGAATGTCATCAGTAAATGTCTTAAAAGCCAGTCTTGGCAAGAGTTATGGCACACAGAGTTTTGGAGACATTTTCCTTCTCCTGTTCTTTAATTCTTGTTTAAATCCTGCCTGGCTGAGGTATTCTGACAATAGGTCTGACTGTTTACCCTGTCTGGTTTTGCCACTTATAAACCAAAGTTATCCTTGAAGGGAACATTGAAATTTTAGACTGATCTGTTTAACAGAGAGGAAGATGAACCATGCTTGAAAGAACTGATAATGATACTTCTTTATAATCCTCTTGATGATGAGCATTTAGTTATATCAAGAAAGAATGCCATACATATAATAACTGTACAAAATGTCATCTCAGTATGAATCTATGGAAATAGACAGCAGCTTTGCATAGCTAGCAACATTTGGTATCTTGGTTGGAACTACATACTCCCCTCTTGGGGAGTGGTCTGCTCTTCATCAGAAAGTGCATCTCTCCTCTCAGCTCATTCATTTCTCTCAGGTTCTACTCCACTGGTTGTACAACCTATACATGCTCTGGTTTGCTCCTAGGCATTTTTCTCACAATTATTTCCCTCTGAGGTGAAACTCACATGTGGTCTCATGTGTTGTTTGCTCTAAGGTGAAATGAGATAGTACTGAAGCCCGAGTCTTCATGTGCAAACTTTATACCTACAAGCACCAAGCCTGCTTTGTGTTTTGCTCCTGCCCATAGCATGCATCTCATCCTCAACGTGCTGCTACAAACATATCACACACAAAGACAGAACTGTCACATCTTAGTCACTTCAAACTGAAAATAAAATTATATTTTAAAGTATATTTCAGAGGCGTGCCTATAGCCTGAAAATGTCTGGACCGTGTGTTACATATCATGACTGGGGAGCAGTTGGCCTAGATAAGTGTGGGAGATATTTTTGATCCATTTAGTCTGTAGGTCAGGGACTCTTCCTACAGCACTGTAGATAGAGCCAAAAATTATGAAACACCAAAGCAAATCCATCTTGTCTTTTACTTAACTTTTCCATGCTCCTCAGCATTAATGAAAGCCATTTTCAAGGAAGTCATTGGTTTTGTCTACATTAGTATGTATCAATACAGGAATGGGTCTGTATAACAACAGGGTTTTTTTTCAAGCACAATGTCCATGACAAGTTTCACAATGAGCTACCTGCAGCTTTTCCTGCAACCAGAACATGCTTTAGCATCTGGCCTAAGCCAGGAGTAGTCCTTCTAGAGTCTCTCCTGGTTTGTTTCCTCCCGAGGGAATCCAGCCTGCATGCTCTGAGATCTCTCTGCAACATCACCCTTGGGCATGGTCAGGGGATTAACTCCAAAACCACACTCACCAAACAAGAATGTAAAGATGCACGTATGGCATGAGACTCAGTAAACAGGACAATAAACAAGCTTATGATGAAATGTGATGAATTAACCTTGACTCTCACACTGTAGTGGGTCGGAGGAGAAAATGGGATGAGAAATCTTGTGGACTGAGATAAAGACAAGAACATCACCTACCAATTACTGTCATGGGCAAAACATGACTGGACTTGGGGAAAATAAATTCAATTTCTTGCCAATTAAAATATATTTGGGGAATAATCACTACAGCTTTTACCTTTTCTGCTTGGCCATGTTAATATTGAAAAGTAATGGTGATCCCATTCCTGTGGCATGTAATTTCTTCCTATCCATATTTCAAATCTTTCCAGGCAAACTATTGAAACGAATGAGAAAGAGAGATGTCTCTAGCTGTAATGACAGGTAAACTTATAGTCATGATCAAGGTGTCATGAACATTACTGATCAAAGCAGACATTAATGTTGTCCTTTTTATCAATTGCTTTTGCTACCATGGATCACAAGGTTCTGAGGCGTCTCTCTTTCTGAATAATACTCTGAAAGACTCCAGAGATAACAATAGGTAATTGTTCTTCATTCTTGAGGTTTTAATTCTGTAACATTTCTTATTTATTTCCTGTATAAAACTGGTGGGATAGTCAAACTTTCAGCCTATGGTTTGCAACCAAGAACTTCTCTTCTTCAAGAAAAGGATTTTGGATAATAGTACTTCTTTAGCAGAGTATCTGAAGGAGAATGACCGAAAAAACCCCAAACAAGATACAACAACAACAAAACCACCAAAAACCCAACCAACCAACCAAACAAACAAAAAATCCAGCCCAAAAAAATCAAAAAGAAAACTGTCCAGAAGTAAGGTAACATTTGGAGGAAGAGAAAAACCACTAACAACAACAAAAAGCCACATTTCCAGTGAACAAGGTCAATCACAGTCTTGGGAATCAAGTAAATTTTTCTGTTCAAGTGCATTAAAAAAATTGCAATGGCCCAAAAGGTATCTTTTAGTGTTTTTATCTTTATTTGAATTTATTATATGCGGATTATTATCAATATTTATTATTTATCCAGCAGTGAAAAAGTCAACCATGTCCTCCTTATCTGCAGACTAAAATATATGAAAAGATAAAATATCACAAAGGAGACAGGCGGACAGTAAAGCCATTCAACTTCAAACAAAAGACTTTATTAGGAGGAATCTCTAGAAACTTTCTTTCAGGAGTTCATAAATTGTGCAACATAATCTCAAACAACCTTATTAAACAGAAAAGCAATACCAGGTGAATTAAAGATGGTGAAACAGAGATTTAACAACAAACAAAACTAGAATTACCATTAGAAATGGTCAAGAGATTTCTTAAGAAAGAAAAATGGCAGGATCAGATGTTACCCATAGTTTTTGGTTTTAATACTTTGTATTTCTGCACCCAAGACCAGCACAAAACTCCAGGCATTTCTCTCAGGAGTAATCATTAAGATGCATGTCAGAGTAGTGTTAATTATGGAAAACAAAAACATAGGCCGTCAAGTAGTTCCCAGCTCTTAAATAATCACGTCTCTCAATCATATGCAAACTGCTAACGTTGATCATATCAGTGCGAATCTACTACAGTGTAGTTACCAATGCAAATTTCACATGGGTATGAAAAGGACGCAAAATAAATAGTAGTACTTCTGGGGATTGAGTTCTGATTGACATATTGGTCATGAAGACTGCCAAAGCCAGCAAATCTCAGGACAATATGCAAAGACTATGAGGTCTTTGATTTTGTCCCTCATACATGAATAAAGAAGGCATTAAGAATGTATAGCAGTACAATAACATAATTCTTGCAAATTTAAAGAAAAATATCTCAAAGACACATTTTGCCCTCCACGATTGCAACTTTTACCCAGTCCATAAGCCCAGGAGAAGTTTCCTAGGGGACTTGTTATCATCCCAGTTTTCATAATTTACAACTTTCCATTATTAATCTTTTCAAAGGAAAATTTGAATGGAAATTCAATGTATCTTGCAAAACATTAATAGTAACCACCCACATATAGGCAATCTCAGATGTTTTTGTGTTTAGAGGGTTATTTCTCAGACGAACATTAAAGTTATTGGGTAGGAGAGTAATTGGGGAGAACACAGTAAAGAAACCCAATTGTGGGAAGAAAAACAACTTTAGAGGTAGGAGGCCCTGATACAGGAAATGGGTGAAGAGATATTAAAATGTCAATAAAGACTCTCCTGGGTAAGATAGCCCAGCTAAAATCATTCACTGCAGTTTTGGCTGCAGTTGCACAAAGGGAGGAGGGATAACACACGTGAAAGGCTATAAAACATAATGCCATAGTGCATTTGGCACAATGTGTAAACCACAGATAGCATCAACATTGCCCTTCAGTATGATCTGTGTGGCCAATATTCCCCTCCTAGACATCACAAACAATGAGATCAGAAGCCTGATCTGCTGGCAGATGGAAGAAAAAGGGAAGAACCTTTGGGATCTTGTATCTGGATAGATCAGTAAAAGGCATAAAAACAGATTTCCAGCGAC
Organism: Patagioenas fasciata; assembly: GCF_037038585.1. Classification (NCBI taxonomy): domain Eukaryota; kingdom Metazoa; phylum Chordata; class Aves; order Columbiformes; family Columbidae; genus Patagioenas; species Patagioenas fasciata. The sequence goes on from NC_092521.1 coordinate 21,699,196, forward strand.
TTCAACATGATCATCACCACCATTATCAACACTGCCTACCATAAGCTTAACATAAAACAGCAAAGGAAGTGTAATTGCAGTATTTCAGCACAACCACTTTGAATATAAGCCATCAGGAAAGCACTGGAAAGGACGGGAAGGAGAGCGATCAGAGGAGTTCTGATTTTTACAACTTCTTCTGTGGTTCATCCTAAAACCCATACACAACCTTTCAATGACTTGAATGATCACCTGAACATTTCCATCAGTGACTAGAACCCCATGGAACCTGGCTGTTTCTTTCCCTTACATCTTTCACATTTGACCACACCCTGACCCTAAAGATCTGTTTTTTAGCTGGAGGTGAAATGTTGCCTACTTGTAAACAATGACACCAATCCATTAAGATGTGATATGAAAAAATAATAGCAACAAATTTTGGGAACTTAGAGGTTAAACAAGAGAATATAGCAAGGATAAAGTACCCACATAAAGCCAATTATGACTGCAAGCTCTGAAGCATATTGTTTAAAGGTGATGTGTTCTTCCCTCCAAAAAAAAGAAAAAAATGTTAAAATTGCTACCTGTTGTATGTTGGCAAAATCTACTGCCACATCAAGCCACATGAATAGATATCTAACCCACTGTTGGTGTGTTAAGAAAGTTGTGTAAAGCTGAATGTAAATTCACACGACCCAAGAATGGTGTGGACAATATGCAGAAGAGAGTGGAGTAACCCAGCATAAAATTGGATGAGTTACTCTCAGTACTAGCTGCTCAAAAACATACAAACAAACCAAACATTGGACTTCGGAGCTCCTTAGCATAGTTCAGATTAAAAAAAAAAAAAAAAAAGACTGTATGGAAAAGACTGTAAATGTGTAAATGGTAAATAAATAAGCAAAGATAGTCCTGTTATCAAGCTGTTGCCCTTACAGACATTCCTTTGGGATTGATTGTTGCATTGTGTTGTGTTGCTGTCACAGTGGTGAAACTCATTTGCCAACTGGTCATATGTTGACACATGTACAGCCATTTCTAAGAAACAACCAATAAAGAGCTTTCAAGGGAAATCAATCATCATCATTTCATATGGTGGACTATGTGTTTCTTTATAGACAGAAAAGTAAGACTGACTTGAGCATTTGCCAAACAGACATGGTTTGGCTCACAGTGCTGAGGTGCAGCTATGTTAGTGTTGAGCACAGCACAAGAAATCAAATCCTGTCGTCGTTCCTGCTTTTTTCCCATTTTGTATCATAGAGATCAGGTCCTTCAGTGTATGTCTTCTACAGCTGTTTCAGTGCCAGCTCTCTTCGTCTATGCCATTGCTAGTGCGACATTTGTGAACACAAGCAGTGATCTCAGCAGTACACAGTATTTGATCAATTGTGGCTACTGTTCTCATTTATCTTCTCCAACATCATTATCAGATGGTCCTGTCTCTTATACAACAGGAGAAGAAATTATTTCAGCTAGAAGAAAATGATCCAGTTGGTCACAGTTCTGTTTAGCTGTTTAGCTAATGCAGATATTAAATGTTAAAGCTGTGCACATCTATTGATGGCGTGCACACACACGCTGACTTAGAGCACAGTATGGCATAAAGTAGCTGATTTTGACTCTGAGAGACATGATCGAGTAAAGCAGCACAATATTGTAGAAGTTGCAAACTTCTAGATTGAGTCCAGCTGTGGGGAATCAATATGGATTCAACACTCACTGAATCATCATTATTTCATGATGAACAAAACTCGCAGAAAAGAAAGCAGTTAATTTATAATATCAGATATGTATGACCTGTAATTAACAAACTTTCCATCATCTTTTTCAATGTAAGAAAGGTTTTAAAGTCCTGCAGTAAAATTTCCTTTTATTAAAACTTCATTAACTTCACAGGACACGTTCCATGCAATGTTGTACTAAATAATTAAAACTAAATGAAAAAAAGAATAAAACAACAACAACATCTTGAAATACAACAGCTTGGACTTCAAATTGCCTTTTCTTCTTTTTACTATTTACACACTTGCAAAACTCTGTAAGTTATAATGAGTCTCCAAGGTCTGTAGTGCAAATCATAACATTCCCACTATATTCCTGTACACTAGTTCTTTTGCATCTAACGAATTTCACACAAGATAAATAATGCTTTATAGTTATCACGGTAGATCTCTAAATGGGAGATTGATGTTATCTAACTTCAGTTGTCTTAAAACTGATGTCTACCTTGAGGACTCTAATAAAAAAGGAATGACATTTTAAGAAGCAGAAGGAAAGTCCACTTTGCATCTGTGGCATGTATAGCCATCCACGGCAGGAACAGCTGATCCACACGTGAATTTACTCCTAAACCACTGTGTCCCATACAGATTTAAAAGCTGCAGTGATTCAGGAGTTGATTACTGTGCAGAGGAAACGTTTCTTCCTTAAGGGCAGAAATATTTTTCAGAAATATGGGCAGATGTCTGTGGGACAGTAACAAACTCAGCTATCCAATTTTAATATTCTACCATATCTTTCTCAAAGCTTATGCTTGGGATCTGGACTTCCTCTGTAGACAACAAGCTGAGACTTTTTTTTTTTTTTTAGAGTGTGATGAATATCTGGAGTTTCCTAGCTCTTTATTGATAACAGTAGAAGCCTGTATGACTGGCTTAGATTATATTTCTAACTCTTAGATAGTTAATTTTAAGTACAATGAATCCCACCTCAGGTGCTTTATAGTTGTCATCAGGTTGATCTTTTTTGCTTTCATTCGTAATTGTGTTTCTTACCTTAGTGCTTAATGCTAACTGTGTTTTAACTTGTAACTTTCACCATTTTGAAAGATTGCTAAGCTTGATTTGGGACATAGATATCTCAGAAGCCTGACTGTAATGCAAGTGGACACACAGAATTCACTGAAAGTTCTAAGCCAAACAGATTTCTTGACTGCATTTGGAAAAAAAAAATAGTTTAACAAAGCAAAGGGTTACATTCCTGATTTCAAAGCAGGAAACACATTTGTAAAAAGGAAGTATAAAAGCAAGAAAATGAAGACATGCATTTTCACTGTCTAAACAGTGCATCTTATTGAACATATTTTTTTTCTGAAAAGGACTCCATCCTGACTTTGTCTCCCATTTATATTTGGTAGGTTTCTTCTTGTTGCTAAATGCTAGCAAAATTCCAGAGCTTTTCCAAAACATTTTATATTTTCTCCTTTTAGTTGGAAGGCCTTAATTTATGAAGGAAGTTTTGTTGTTTGTCATTAAGGAGAGCACCAATGGAATATTCTTAAGACTCTATAAGGCTGAATCTCCCCAATAAACAGTGTGAGAGTTTGGACTGATATTCCATGCCTTGCCAACTCTCCATTCAAGCAGCGCCTGGATTGTAGTTTCAAATGTACATTGCAATGTTTTTGTTTTAAATAACAGTGTAAAAACTTCTTGGTTTTCTGTAATGGTTTACTGGCAACTTGACTTTCTAGCGTATTTGTTGGCTACATACAATACACTAAAACATGCTGACAGTTCATTGTAGTGTGCAACTTCATTATATCCATGATAGACTGGGCTTTTAGAACACTTTCCTCAATCTTCTGTTAGTGTTGTCAGTTCTGAGGCTTCTGCCATTACAGCAGAACTTGTTTTTCTGAATATCCTGACTTTTAAAAATATTGTCTCTCTGGAAGGTGCCAGAAGTACCTGCTATTTGAGTGGTCACTTTTTCACCAGAATTTCCACTTCTTTTCTTTTGTGTTGGAGTCAGATTTAAACTGTTCCTTTCAAAGGATCTGCATAACCAATTTGGGACTCTCCTTATTCTGACACTAACAATGGCTTTCATGGCACTTTACAACAAGAGCTTGCTACAAGTTCCTTTCATTGACAACTTATTAATTTCAGGTACAATAAAATGCTGCTGGCTTACACTTAAAAGTTCTAATAAAACACTGTCTTTGCTCCCTCTCCCCTCCTAGTTCTATCCCTCTATTCTATTTTCTCTTTTCTCTTTCCCCCTGCCCCCAAATGTTTGACCTCAGGATGAACAAGCATACACATGAACACAGGTGCATTCTCCCTGTAAATGATACCCTATGGCCCCCTTCAGTTTTGACAGATTTCTGCCTTTTTGGTGGCTCTGTGAGCATCACAGCTCCAGTCAGACTTGCTCTTTGCTGCAAACCTAATGGGCAATTTCAGGCTCATGATGAAGAGCAAGACAAACAGGCAAATGGCCGCAAGCACGCAAGCTTGAAGGAGTTTCATTGCCAGCTCATTATAGCTCCACTAATGAGATTTCCATCCAATTTGTGGGATAGCAGAGCTCAACTCAAAAAAGGAACAGGGCTACCAATACAGTAGGATTAGCATGCCTTATTAAAAAAAATACCTTTATTAAATCAGGACGTAGTGGTTAGGGCAGTGTCCTTATACACTGGCACAATACAAAAACAATTGCTGGATTATTTACATTACACTCATCATCTTGACACAATTGGTGAAGTGATGTAAAATGCATACAGTTCACTTAGGCAATAACAAATACATTCGTTATGTACAATCTTTAGTAAAGTACTTTACTCTTTAGCAAGATTTTTGCTAGAAAGTAAAAACCAGCAGTGTTTGTAAAAATGTTTTTACAATTAATCTTGGGATGCAAAAAAGAAATTGAGATCCTATGACACTAAAATAGAAACCTAAGAGGAAATATAAAGGCATTCTCCAATTCTGCTGTTGTACTGAAAATTTGAACAGGTTCTAGAAATTTAGGAAATGTTTCTTTTGAATTCACCCAGAGATCTGCCATTTGCACTCCCTGATTGCTCCAAGTCTCAAATAAAGTGGTATTTATTTTTTGCTTAGGTATTATTATTTCTTTTTATAAAGTCAGGCCCTATGTACACGCCCTTGAAATACAGACCTACCTCTTCAAATTCTGAATTTACTAACAAAAGGTGATCATTATTCAAATATGCAGTTATTATACATTTCAATAAGCCTTTTATAAGCACAGATCTAGCACGTAACCTATTGGAAAACAGTTTTAAATTTGTTTCATATCTACCAGAAGTATATCTCAGTTCCCTAAACTGTATTGCCTTTACCTTCACCAGAAAGGATATAGATGTAGTTCTCCTTGTTGTGAAGGCCTTATTCTCCTGAACTTCTGAAACTAGCAAGTAATATTCAAACTGAGAACTACTATAACATTTGTCCTCTCTGAACATTGCTCTGTCTCCATGGAGGCAGATATTTCTGTCTAAATTCACATGATTTAAAAAAAAAAAAAAAATGCAAAGCAATGTAACAGGATTTTTTTTCACAGTAACAAAACCTCAGTTCTGTAACCAAATGGAGTCAGCCTGGTTTAATCAGGCTATCAATCACCCTGCAGAAACTAGAGAGGAAGCAAATAATTCTTTTTCCATCTCCTGCAAATGCACAGAATACACCATCAAAACTTTTCAGTGTTGCTGTGAATCAAATTTGGCATGGGACTTCCACCAGAAGGTAAAAATATTGGGTGCTGTTACTTAACCCACTGCAAGTCATTTACAAGCCATGATGGGAAAAAGGCAAAGCTACATTTAGAGAACTCCTCAAAAATTCTGGAGGGTAGAAAGATCATTAGAATGTGTTAACAGATTGCTAATCAATCAGTCATTAACCAATACTTACTGCAACAGGCTGAGGATTCAAAGCATCTGCCAGTCTTACAAGATAGGCTCTCAAAGTGGTGCACATATGCCCCAGCCTGTTATTTTTCACTCATTGCACACCAGCAAGAGCAGCTGCTAGCTGGAGTGACCCAGTAAGCACCAGATTTGGTGAGGAATCATCCATGCTATGGACTCTCTGGGCAACAAGAGACCTGTGCAGCACCAGCACCCAGATTTCTTGGCTGCATTCCCATGTTCTAACCACAGTCTTCTTTGCAATAAATTGTAGCTTGATCTTAAGGTGTTTTAGAGATGAGCATACCACACAAGAGATCTATTAAACCCCAGAAAAAGCAGAAACAGAGACTTCATTATAACATCAGTGTTCCCGAGTGTTCTAGTGACACAAACTGAAATAATTCTAGTTTGGTGTCTAAAATAAAATGGCTTAACTGCAGACAAATCTTGCAGGGGCTGCTTGTCCCATTAGCCTTTTCCTTAGGGCAAACCACTATCTGCCTTGTTGTTCAACCTACAGATATGCTGGGACATCTATTCAATATCATACGTTGTGTATGTTAAAGCCTGATTAGTTGTATTTCTACCCTGGCCTGACGGCTGACAGTTTGCCTAAGTCAGTCATTACTATGTTGTGGCATAATGATACTCTGAGGAAGCTGGAGGAATGTGCTGTTTCCTCATGAGTCAGAAAGTAGCTCTAACATTTTTTTACAGATTAATGCAACAGTTTTATAGTTTGATGAGGAAAGAAACCACCACAATCTGCTTTGGCAGAATGTTCACTGTGATTTCTTCAGTGTGTGAACACAGAACTGAGAGTGACAGGGTTGGGGGGATTTCTCAGCCAAGCAGCATAAGTCAGAAACAAGTTCAACTCTGGTGAAAAAATCTTCTTTGTCTTTGATTATCATTTCTTTGTGTATCTACAGAATCTACCGTCTATAGGGCACAATGTTCATATATACCTTTTTTTTTAAAAAAAAAAAAGGGTAGTTCTTTCCATGGGTTTGTTAATTGTTTTTCATCTTAACAAAAATGAGGAGAGAGCCTCGGCATGTTCCTTGTGGAGTCCAGAGGGAAAGGAATGATATACAATGGTTTTGTGTATGTTGTTTTGGAACATCAGTCCAATGACTCTTATGGTAAAAATATTCAGACATGGAAAACCTCCTGATTCTACAGCATTTCAGACTATTTCCCAACAAGTACTTAGCCCAATAAATACTTCAGGATTTTGATTGTGTTAGTAGTCTCAAAATTATTTTGGATCAATGCACATGTCAAAACCCATTATTATCTTGTCATTCAATAATACGTTACTGAAGGAAGCCATACAGAACTGTAGATATTGAAATTAAAAAGAACTTTGAGGGAATTCATGTTTTCCCAGGGAATTAGGTGAATATCCATGCACTTTTTAGAAAATTAGATCAATAATTCGTTTCAAAGATTTCCTGTTTCTCACAGAACCTTGTGGTAGCAGACATAGCCATTGCAGGCAAGTATGAAATAATTTCAGAATATAACTTTTTTAATAGAGTTCAAAGAAAGACAGTCTGTTGCAAGGTACCCTTTAATGATCAGGTTACACTTCCTGATTATTTTTCACATGAAATAATTTATTCATGACTTTCCCTGGTCTCAAACAAAAAGTGATGTGGAACTTTTTGCGCTAATTTGACTGTGTAAGGTACGATTGTCACATTGCTTGATTCATATGAAATGCAATGGACAAATACGGCAGTGGAAACCTCTTCTGCCAAGGACATTCTCCTTAGGTTTTCATGCAATTGTTCCTGAAGGAAGGGAATTTACCCAATTGATAAACCAAATGTATAGGAATTAGGCTTAAAGGAAGTGTGTTCCTGTAAACCAAGAATTTATTCTGAGACTACAAAATTAAGAACAAAAAGTTCTTACGAGTTCTAGTTCACAACCATGTGATAAAATAAGCCTATAGACTGCTTGTCAACTTGTCAACAGAGAACGAGAAAAGTCTTTCAAATAAGCATAGTTGCTTTCTTTTCTCTACATCTGCTTTATTAACATTTTTTCCAGTCAGATCTTTTACATAAATATCTTCCTTGTTTTTACATTAGAATGGCTTGTGTCATGACTAATTTTGGTTCAACTAGCTGACAGCATGGTCCCTGTCTCTTTGGATGTAGGAATCCTTTGACCCAGGGTTGGAAATCTTATGGTGTTTAGAACCCCGGTACAGAGCCCTGAAAGCGAGACAAGGAGCTCCGCTGGCAGCTCAGTTGAGCTGGGATGTGGATCGGGCAAGGAAGGGGCCCTGCCTGTGCCCAGGCACTTGGCAGCTGCCTGGATATGGGCTGCCAAACTGGTACAGGGTGCACCATCAGAGCCAGGCTCCCAAAAGAGCATTCAGCAGTCTGGTAGTTTAAACATTGGAGCTTGGGAGTTAAGGAGCCATTTCCTTGTTGTACAACAGGGTTCCTGTATGACTATGCTAATAATACTCATTTTTTCCTGGAATAAGGACTGTTTTAAGGGTATGTGCCACTGCAGACAGCAGTGCATTAGAGAGATAACTGAGCTAGCTTTAAACAGGAAGGATAACTAGCGCCTGTCATACTATAAGCCTATACACTCATATGTATCTGTACTGCTTCTGCTAGCCAGGCCAGCTAAGTTATCTTTGCACTGTACTGCAGTCTAGAGTGAAGACCTGTCCCTAGTATGATAACATCTACCACAGATAAAACCCAATCTAAGATGTGGCTTGTAGTTATGATCATTCAACAACCATTGAGATATGATGGATTCTTGTGTGTGCAACTAGTTCCTTCTAATTTAGGCTGCATTGTCTGGACCCGACAGTGTCACCTCTACCCATGGAGAGCTGCACTCCTTCTCACTGGTTTCAGTGATCCCACTTGTTTCAGACTGGGCTACTGCTCAGCACCGTTATGATGATCACAGTTTGGTCAGTAATGGGAAACAGTCAGAAACTTTTGAAAATGTAAATGAAATTTTTAGCTTCCTACTGTTTTCTTCATTTTTTGTTGGGACATCTGGTTTATCTGAGTCTAACCAGATATCTTCAGTGTGCTACAGATTTTGGAAGGTGTGCACAGAACTGCATTGTGGAAGACACTTTGGGCAGAGATAAGGAGAGATGAAAGATGGGGGGTTGAGAACACTAGGGATCAAACAAGGACAGAAATAAAAAATGGTAGGGGGCTAGGGTTCTGGAACAGTCACAGAAATAACCTCCCACTTGAGCAGCACTTAAATAGTTAACAATTATGGCACTTCTATTATCTTTAAGTTTCACAATGGACAATCCAACTGAAGGAACCAGTTTGGTTACATCTCTGTTACAGATAAAATTTCAGGCTCCCTGAAGATTCAGAAAAGAGTATTTTTTATCTTCTCATACCTGGTGCATGCTTTAAAAGATCACAGTGATGAACATATGGTAGTTGTTTTTATTTTTTAAAGTTTTTTGATTCAACATCAAGGAGATGATTCTGCAGACAGTGATAATTATGCAGAGAAAATCCTGGGGGTTTGGTTTTAAGCATAAAACAGTACAATAATCCCTATAGGCTCTCTGAATGCAAAAATCTAGGTTACTCAGACCCACTCATCCCTGGTAGTAATAATTCTGTGATCTCAGGTTGTAGGGTGTTATGGGTTTTCTTTTCTGAAACCTGACATTTCTGCCTGCAGTTAACTCAAGTGACTGACTACTTTGAAGTGAATGACATGGACAAAGCTTTACTTCTCTATAGGAAGTTGGCTAGATACCATCTATACCATGGTTGAATCATAGCTTTAGTTTGGTCACTTTCATTACCTTCAGGGAATAAGCAAGCTCAGAAGCAGAATTGTCTCTTTTTACTTGTGAGATTACTGTCAGTGCTGGAATTGGCAAGGGAATCCAGAGACAAGGCTGGTCATCATGAAACTAAAGGACTGCTTCTTGTGATATTACATACATTGTTGATCCGCTCCTGTCCTCTTTTCTTGACCTCCTCATATAATCATACATGGAGAAGTTGAATCTGGATGGATTGGAGAAGTCAAGTGGATTTTCACAGGGTTTACCTGTCTCAAGCAAAAACACATGCTTTACCCTGGGTTTTGTCATCTAACAGCAAATCTGCCTAATCATAAGGGTAGACATCCTGACTCATTTGTAATGTCATCTAGGCTCCCTTTCCCACAAAATGGTGGAACAGATGATCTTTCAAGGTCTCTTCCAACCTGGGCTATTCCATGATTTTATGATTCTATGATATTTATCTTCCATTAGGCTTCAGCTATGGTCTCATTTCCCAGGATCTGCTGCTGTGATTGGGTTTTTGTGCTCAGTTTTAAAGAATCCAGCATCCTCAGGGACAACTGTCAGTGTAGGCCATTTCTGCTTTCACTTCTCAGCAACCTCTCCTCTACCTGTACCATTCACTGTCTTCAAACAATCTTTATAGACATAAGAAATGGTCATTAGACCTTTTTGAATGTAGTGTTTCAGCTGAGAATCTCACAATGTCCTTCTGGCATTTAAGCACTGCTTTACAGAAGAGCACCCCAGAGTTTACGCAGGAATGAGGATCCCTGAGCAGACTCTACTACTGATGTCTTTATGTTTTTGATGGTTCATCACCCTTGTGTGTCAGGTACTTAGGAAGTCCATGCTACATAACACATATAAAGAGGCAATGCTATTGTAGTCCTCTTGTGGATTCCACCACAAATAAGTTTCTGATATTTATTTGGTAGTCCGTGATACTGAATTATATGTGCTCAGGATGAAGTGGTTGCTAGATGTAATAATTTCAGCCTTTCAAGTCTTAACAGCTAATGTTCTCCGAAACATACTTCTCAGTCACAATGAAACAGCATGATTGTTCCAAGATCCCCACACGGTTTTAGGAGAATTCACCTGGTCAACAAATTCAAACTCCACATCTAAGCCAGTCAGAATATATTTAGTGGACTGTAACAGACAACTAACTTGTGTAGTCTGAAGTAGGCATTTAAAATAGCCTCCCTAAGACTCTGTTTTCTTCTATTAAGACATTCAACAGTGGACAACTCATATGTGGAATTACTTTTACTGTGCACCCCTCTGTATAAGGGGTAAAGGTTATGCAGTGACTTTATAAGCATTTGTTGTGTGGAACATAAAAGTGCAGAGGATATTAATGGGATAGTTTTATCCTAGTGATGGATAAGATTGGAGAACATAAAGCCTGTAAACTAGGACTGTTTCTTAATATATATTAATGATGGTCAGAAAGGATGGATGAACAACAATGTGCCAAAATGTTCAAATGACACAACAGCATTCAGAATAACCAGCACATAATAAACAAGTAGTATGCCCTCAACTGAAACACTGTGTTCAGCTGTGGTTATGTTTCCCAGGGAATTAGGTGAATATCCATGCACTTTGTAGAAAATTAGATCAATAACTCATTTCAAAGATTTCCTGTTTCTCACAGAATGAGAAGATGGTAGGTAGAGAAGAGGTTTACTGACAGCTGATTACTGTTATTAGAGTAGTGAGAGAACTATTAAAATTATTTGGGGGAAAAAAAAAAGCCTTATTGTTTTAGAATAAGCAAAAAATAGAGGTAGAATCAAGTAATAAAAATAGTGAGTAATAAGAGATGGTGTTTTTTGCTAGTTAGCTCACATTTCAGTCATGCTTCTAGGTAATAGGTACAAAATATTAAGAATAACGAACTATGGATAATGGAAAAAGAGATTTGTGAGGAGACCATCCAATGCTTCCCTGCCCCAAAGGAGGATGTAACATACCTAAACAGTAAATAAATGTTCTGTTTACTTGATATGAAAAAACATCAACTAGGACTGCATGATTTTTTCCATTTGTGTGTTCCATTGCTTAAGAATCTCAGTTACAAAGTCATGTCTAATATATAACCGAAGTCTTCTTTACAGAAAATAGTTCCAGTTATTTCTGAACCTAGCTATAATAGACATGAAGAACAAGTGCTTTTAGTCCTTTTGTAACAAATTTTATGTATCGAAAGGCTGCTATGGTGTCTCTCAGTCTGTTTTCTCCTAGACTAAACAAACCAAATTCTTTCAACCTTTCTTCATACACCATGCTTTCTAAACATCTGATCACTCTTGTCACTGTCTCCTGGACCCACTCCAAGCTCAGCTTTTCTTAAAGCATGGTGCCCAAAACTGGATAAAGTATTCCACCAGTAGCAGATAGACCAGAATAATTACCTCCCAAACCTCTCATCCAACAATCCTTTTTCTGCATCTTGAATTAAGATTTTCTCTTTTTGAAACAACAGCACATTTCTGCCTCTAATTCAGTCTGTGCTGCTGAGGATGTTTTCTGCAGTACAACATTCTTTCTGTCCATTTTGCATTTATGCATTTGGTATTTCTTTTCTGTATGTATTGCTTTCTATTCTTTTTCCTTGGGTTTAATCTTATTAACTGCAGATTTGAATGTTTTATTTTTATTCTTCAAAGTGTCTGTACTCATCTTGTGCAGTTTTGACATTCACCAATTTTGTTACTCTGCTTTCCAATTCCTAATCCAGATCATAAAAATATTGTATCTAGTTCAGTTTGTCTCCAAGATTTATAAAGTGCTATTGATATATCCTCTTTGAGAACTGTTTTTCAATCAATTGGTCACCTACCACATAATTATTTAATCTAGTTCACATTCCCTTGATTTTCTTGGGACTGTCATATATGACAGCATAAAAATCTTTACAAATGTCATGATAAATCATCATTATCTTTTCAGGTTTATTCCAATTACTCTGTCAAAGAAAGAAAATAGATAGCGTTGAGATCATTTTGTCTGGAAAAAGCCATGTTTGTCTTCTGTGTGGTTACATATTATTGGCTAATAATTGATTCAATATAACAAAACTAAGTCTAGAGTTTCCTAAGTCCTTCTAATTTTTTTTCCCCATTTTACTAGTCAAGTACTCTGTTTTCAATTTCTTGGCCTTGTGAATCCCCTCCATATTGTATGAGTTCCTAAACATAATCACTTACTGGATTGTTTTGACTGCTTTTTTGAAAAGTCTAGGAAAATACATCTCATTTGTCAAAGTTTTATTTCTTCCCTCCCCTCCCCTTCCCTCCCCTCCCCTCGCTTCCCCTCCCCTCCCCTCCCCTCCCCTCCTCTCCTCTCCTCTCCTCTCCTCTCCCCTCCTCTCCTCTCCCCTCCCCTCCCCTCCCCTCCCCTCCCCTCCTCTCCTCTCCCCTCCTCTCCTCTCCCCTCCTCTCCTCTCCCCTCCCCTCCCCTCCCCTCCCCTCCCCTCCCCTCCCCTCCCCTCCCCTCCCCTCCCCTCCCCTCTCCTCCCCTCCCCTCTCCTCCCCTCCCCTCCCCTCCCCTCCCCTCTCCTCCCCTCCTCTCCTCTCCTCTCCTCTCCTCCCCTCCTCTCCTCTCCTCTCCTCTCCTCTCCTCTCCTCTCCTCTCCTCTCCTCTCCTCTCCTCTCCTCTCCTCTCCTCTCCTCTCCTCTCCTCTCCTCTCCTCTCCTCTCCTCTCCTCTCCTCTCCTCTCCTCTCCTCTTCTCTCCCCTCCCCTCCCCTCCCTTCCCCTCCCCTCCCCTCTCCTCCCCTCCCCTCTCCTCCCCAACTGCATCCAATTTCTTTTTTTATCTTCCAAAATAAAAGTTCTTGCTCTCAAAACAATACAGAACAGAAAAAATGATATGAAGAACAGGAAATGACTGATCTATTTAACCTATATTTCATGGCACAAAAGAAAGAAAAAAAAATACTGATATTGAAATTTGTGAGTTTCAAGTTAATGAAAATAAACACTTAATAAATACACAATAAACACTTTGTGGAACTCGCTACTGTTACATACTGTAAATCCCAATAGTCAAGTTCACACAAGGATTTGATTTTAAAAATATTAGTGACATGAAATTTGATGCTTCAAAGAAAAATCCAGTCACTGTAATGTCTTAGAGCAGGTCATCTGAAAACATATACTGCTTCTCTTCTTTTCCCATTTTTTACTTTTTCTTTTTTTTTTTTTTTTTTTCTGAAATATCTGGGCTTGACCACTGTGAAGATAAGAAAACTGGACTCCTAACCTGATCCAGTTCTTCTGCTTCCATGGATAATCTTGGCATTTAGCTTGTCTGCAAATTCTTTTGAGTTTAAACACAGTAAGTTAAATGCAAACCATAAATATAAAACCATTCACAGGCCAAAAAAAGGCTTTGAGGAACAACTTGCTAACAGAATAAAAACTTACAGTAAAGCCATCTTCAGACACATCAAGAAACAAGAAATTTGCCAGAGAATCTGTAGAGTTGATAGAGGATGAAGGTGCAAAAGGGGAACTCGAAGAAAATAAAGTGTTAGCAGTGAAAAAACTCAGATAATTCCTCATAATAACGTTCACTCTTGAGGGGCATAGAGAGAGTCCAACACTGAATTCTTTCTTTGAAGATGAGAAGTTTGACAAACTATCTCAAACAAAAGTGTGAATTGAAGAGACTTTAGAGTCCTTTGACAAAATGAATAGTAACAAATCTCTAGGAGCAGATAGTATTCATGCAGGATCTCTAAAAGATTTCAGTATATTGCTGAGCTGAGATCCGGTACTCACTGCTTAGCCATGATTCAGTCCTGGAGGCATGGGAGGAGGCAAACCTGATGTCAGCTTCTAAAAAGTGCTCCAGGGGAACCTCCTGGCACTGTGGATCAGAAAATCTAATTTCTGTACCAGGAAAGCTGGTAGGAACTGAAAGATGTGTTGATCACTCTGTATAATGGAGGGAAAACAAAGAATACATCGACAGTGGAGGAAAGTGACAAGAAGGTACTCAAACATCTCTGTGCTGATGCAATCGAATTGCAATTAATCCAAAATAAGGTATATTTGGGGAATTTTCCTAAGTATAGATATAATAGTAATAGAATATCACGTAGCTATTACCTTACAAAAAGAGATTTTGGACATATTGTGGCTATTTTTTCTGGAAAGCTCAAATCAGTGATGACAGCATGTTAAGGAGCTGTTGACTGGGCAGCCTCTTTCTCAGGAAATCCCTAATCCATGCTGAGAGTGGCAGGGCATGCCAGGACAAGTACTGTGCTGTCCTTGCCCTGGGTTTTTCAGTTTTTGTTTGTTTGTTGTTTAGATTTTTTTTTTTTCCAGATCTCCTACTGGCAGCTACTGGACATGGGACAGCAGGTTAGATGGATGTTTTATTGTCCCTAGTACGAACATGCTAACATTCACATGAATTATCACTGGATTTACAGGCTAGTTTTGAATTCGCACTGAAGAAGCAGCCATCAAATTCCCCAAATCATACAGTGATGTATTCGCCTCTGAAACCTTTTCTGTTTCTGGTTAAACATTTCAGGACTTACCTGAGAATTTATGACCAGATTTTTAAAAGTGCATATAAACACATTTTTTTAGTTAGCTAATACAGCAGATAAATCCATGTTTAGGCACCTAAAACTACAGATAAAAACACACTTAGGTGCCTAAATACCTTTAAAATATGGCCCTACATGTCTTTGAAGATGATGCCAAGACTTCTGTGGACATCGTTAACATAGGGCTGAACTTCAAACATATTTAGTAGGATTCAGATAATGCACAGAGCCCATCTTGGCACGAGCTCCTCTTAAAGGTCAAGAACTAAAAAAGGAAATTCTCCTGCAAAGATGGAGTGTATAAAGAATCTTTTGGGAAATACAAAGACATTTCTGGGGCCCCCTTTATCTTGATGAATAACATAAGGGTAATGAAAAACAAGAAAAGACAGATAAGGAAACAGAGATAAGAAAACAGATAAGAAAAGAAAGCCAAGGTTTTTAACATTAAATGCCATTAGAAAGCAATATGCCAACTGGAGAAGTGAAAAGAATATAAGAAGTTTCAAAAAGAACATTTTGGATTTTTTTTTTTTAAATGTGATAGAAGCACCTGAAGAACTCCTCAGATATACGAAATATAATAGCTTTATCCCACAGAGGAGAGCCCCTACAGAAGAAAACTCAGAATTCTATACCTTTTAAGGAAAAAAATAACAGAGAAGACAAGAAATAAAATGTTAACAATAATCTCTTGCAGATTTCAATTGGAACAAACTTTGAGGAAAAAAAAAAATGACATGTCCATAACCGGTACTATCTGTTTCAAGATACATACCTGTTTGTAACAGGGTATCACTACTAAGTCATATTTCAATTCGTTTGCAGTGAATACTAACTTATGACAGGAGAAGATTCATTGTCTGCCTGGGATGCAGTTTCACTATGCATTGTGAAAGGGGATTGTATCTCTTACTGTAGACTATGGTATTCTGACACTAATTTTACTAATTAATCTCTGGTTTTGAACCAGGATACTTTGTGACCAAAAGACTTTTAGAAGTTCTTCTGCTGTCTACATCTTCCCACGAAATTGTAGTGACAGATATATATGTGGCTTTCAAATGGTTTCATGCCTATGACCCTAAAATCTGTAGCAAATTCACGTTTTAGAATTTCAGTAATAGCTTTCTACAGATATCAACTATTTTTCCAGTGAGCTAAATCTGGTCTGTCTGTGATTGTGATTTTTCACTTTTGACTTTTTGTTACCATTTATGTATGTGCAAAACGCGTGTTCTATCACACAGAAGAAGAAACATTCGGCCTGTAAACCATGGAGGTGTAAATGCAGTCACACAGTGTTCAGCCAATAAAACACTGAGGCTTACGGGTTGTTCAAGAGGATGGCCATTTTTCATTTATTAACTGTTAACAAATACACTTCAGAAAGATCTCTAGAGATGTAAAATACCCTGATAAATTGGACTAAAACAACACCAGGAGGGACAAAGGTGACAGCAACTCTCTGTAGATCATAATTTATTAATAAACCAGAGTAACCTGAGGGTTTTCTACAAGTGAAGTCAAGAGCAATCACAATATGCAGTGGTAGCTCATGTAGTCAATAATTTCCACAGATACACCACTGTATATATTATATTTAACGGACTAAATGCAATCCCGCTACTACAACTTTCTTTATACCCAAGCTGGTTTTATTTGGCGTTTCATTGGTGTTAAGGCAGCTACATAATTGCACTTAAATAATTATTATCAGTTCCATGTTATTACACTGAGCAAAATATATTATGATAATTGTAATGGACTTTTGATGTTACTTTACTTATCAGTTGCACCATTTTAGTAGTTTTCCATGTCTGTAAATATGACACTGTTTATTCTGTGGAAATGCTAATTAAAGAGGAAAAAGAACTTAGAATAATACATAGTCTCTGTAGTATGTACAGCCACAAAATATGTGAACCAGTTTTATCCCATATTTTTTTACACAGAAACGACCTTAGTCATCTATTCAAGTAAAAGTTAGTTCATGTTCATTTTAAATTTCTAATAAAAGACTAAATTCCTTTGTTATTGTGTCAACATCGATTTTATTATCATCAGTTTTCAAAAATGCTTGTTAGCATTTATCATTTAGCATGTCAGCAGTTATCATAAGGTTATGTAAATGAGAAACAAACATGTTTTAATATATTCCAGACTGAAAAATAGTGCAGTATCTCAGAGCCCACCCTAGTAAATGCTTTCCCTGAGTTCCTCACTTTGTTATTTTTTTCTAATTTTGCTATATAATGTAATTAAGAGGAGTGCTGAAATTAAAATATAGTGTTTACTTATAAAGACTGGCTGGTCTCAGGAGAGTATCTCAACAGATTTAGTACTTTAATACTTGGGTGAAATTCATTCCTGGCTTAACTCTTGGTAGATAAATCCAGGAATGAGTTGAGTCCTTCTATTTTGCAGAAATATATTGCACTGATTTTTCACTCTTTTATTCAGTTTGCCATCTTCCAAGACTTAGAAAACTGTAGAAATATTATTGAATATCACTTTAAATCCCATTCCACTCAAAAATCCTTTGAGTAAAGTAAGGCAACTAAATTTAAAGTTTAAAATAAGACAATCCTTGCAGTAAAAATCAGTCACTTATCAGTATACTTCCATGCAGCTCATTCGGAATTCAGAATTTGGAACACAAATTTAGAATATTGAACATGGCATTATTCATTACCTGGCACACACTCATTCAAGGCAGTTAGCCAAACAAGCTATCTCTCTACTTACAGGTGAAACAACGTTTTTGAAAATCTTAAAAATTTGAAAACATTCATAAATCAAAATATGAAGGTTTCTAAGAGGAAAGCTAACATCATGCCAGTTTTAAGTATACTGGATAGAAAAACAAGTCAGCAATTTAAAAGGCTTCTCTGACAGGCACTTCTACTCATTCAGACAATATCAATTAGTGTCTGTAGAGTGGACTTACTGACGATGATATTTTAATTGGTGTGTTTTCCAGCTGCACAGAGACCTATTTTTCCTCTTTGTCCTGGACTACATTAAAATGAACAATTAATAATTAAGGTTAGAACATGAATCGGGGTGTAGAATAGGTGCTTAAATATAAGTTTGAAAACCTGTCAGGTCCAGAAACTTTTCCATAATGGTCATCACCCCGCCTCGCAGTGATGTTCCCTACCATCAAGCTACTTTTCTCTTTTTCCCATGGTGGTACACTGAGAAGCATGTCACGACCGCAGTGGTGGAAAGGGCTAGTGGGAAATGGCCCAGGAGACAGACGGGTGGTCCCAGCCATGCAATCTGCTCCTGGGTGAATGGGCAGCTGTCAGCCCACAAGCCTGTGCCTCAGCCATTTCAGCCCCTTCACCCTTGTCCTTGTGCTTGCAGCCCATGAGCGGTGTTTTCCAGGCTGGTGGATGGGAGAGAGCATTCATTGTGGGTCCAGGAGGACCATTCCTGTTGCACCAAGCTGCTACAGACTCAGGCTCTTCTTCCCTCCCTGTCGCCTCCCAACAGTACCGCAGGCTTTTAGTAAAAGAATAAAAACTTGAGAATTTGAGATTAACATTTATTTTGTCATTATACTGACTGCTGACTAAAGGAACAAAGCCCAAGTGGGACTTAAAATAAGTAGGTTGTGATTTCCAGGGTGGGCTCATGCCCATGCAGGTGAGAAGATCCAAAACTAAGCCATCAAAGTAGCCCAGTAACCATTCATTAAACTCCTTTAAATGTCTGCTGTGTGATAAACAGAGGCAGGCTTAAATTAATGGCTCAGAGGCATCCTTCTGTTGCAGTGCCTATGCTCACCTGCATCGCCTTACCAGCAGCATAGTCCTGGCTGAGAGTGAAGAGAAACCTCTGGAACAATCTGGACAATTGTTGTAGTTCCAAGAACGAATAGTGATGTCTGGCTAGTTTAAAAGCATAAGCTGTTAACTCTAGTCATCTCTAGACTATGCTGAAAACCGCCATTTCATTCATGATGTCCACAATTTCCAAGATTTTGGATAATTTCAGCATAAATGTTTAGACTCGTAGGGTGTTTCAGCCTTCATCTTTCACTGCTTGGTATTCCTTTTTTGGGGTAGGGGGCTTTAAACAGGATCAGCCATTCATCAGGAATTCAGAGTAAAAATATAAGGTTTAGATGATTAGTTATGCCCTGTGGACAACAAGTATTAAATATGATTGGCCCCCATCAGTGCTTCAAAAATATATTGTTTGTAATATCTTTCTGAGAAAGCCAATAGCAAATACTTATGAGTAAAATACATCAGTTTATGATTAGGTTTATGATACAGCAACAACAACAGCAAGATACAGGAGAAAAAAGTCCTAAATTCATGATAAAAAGTCATTCATAACAAAGAATTTAATCACATCTGCAAATATTATTCTGTCTGCTTGGAATCCCCTGGAGTTTCAGCTGGATTAGTTCTCCTTCACTTCCTGTCCTAAACATTTGTTTTATGTTTCTCTCTCCTGTTAAACAGAAATTGCCTCTCACCCCAATGGATGCCAGCATTTCAGTGATGCATGACGAGCTTCATGTATGTATCCTACACAGTTAGACAAAGACACAAGGGTAGATGAATGGGTGAGTACATGTTATGATCAGTCATATAAAAGTCAACATGTACTATGCAATGCTTACAACCTGGGTTGGATTCATATCAGTAAAAAGGCATATAGCGGCCATAATTTCAATGTTCTATGTATAGAAGGGTACACATCAGTCTAGAGTTAGATTGATGTGTACCCTTCTATACATAGAACACAAAATTTATGTAGATCCTTCAATTCAAAGGGATCCTAAAGTGCTTTGTGTTTTAGTAAAAATCTCTTATCTGCATTATAGTTGGGTGAGTAGTACTTAAGGAATACATTATCAGAGAAATTTTACCATTTTTCATCAAATAATGTGTTCAACAAGTAGTTTTATGAGGTGTTAGAGTAATTCTGTGTGTAGATGAAGACTACATATGCTTGAGTAAAGGTTTCAATAAACAATCATAATATGTATCAAACTGTGTTCAATTATTTGAGTCCTTTAAAAATGTGACCAGTTTCCATTAATTTATATAAAAATAAATACTAGTACAACTCTAATACTCAGCACCTTGCAAATTTTGTTCAGGTGTTTTGTCTTTTTTTTTTCCTCCCCAAGACAATATCTGCATGAGGTCTCCAATTCTCATTTCTATTCTCATGTGAAACACAGACCTCAAGTCAGATTTTTTTCATATGCACAACGACAGTAAGTCCCTCCTAGGAACTTTCATCTGCTTACAGCTAGTAAATGCCAGTCAATAAGATGTACATCTTAGACAAAAGCAGTCAACAATAAGTGCTGACAAAGGGTGGGTGCTTCATACCCTGCTGGCCCTTACCTCTCTCACAGCTAGTCTGGGGTGCCTTTGCCCACGTGAGGTGCACAGTCTGGCTCTCTTCCTTTCCTATAGCTCGTCCCACCTTTTCTTTCAAATTACTGTAGTCTCTACTGGCGCAACCTACCTCTTGTAAAATACCATGGTGATTAGTACCTCAAACAAGAAAATATCAGACTTCTTTCAATGCCCAGCTCACTCTGAATGGATTTAAATACATTTCCCACGCACCAGGAGAGTAGACTGGTTGGCTTGGGAAAGGTGGGGTTCAATTTTATACACTGCCAAAGGACCATTTCTACCTTTAAAACTGAGCAAAATATAGAGATGAATCTCGAATCAGGTCTCAGAAGGCAGTCCTCCCTCTTCTGTGCTCTTCCTTCCCCCTTGTCTTCTCCCTGCCTCTCTCTCTTACCAGTTTTAGTTTGTAGGCCTTAGTTTATAGGACTACAGTTATGTAATAATTTCTGGATTAGCTGTCTTCCCCACTTACTGATACAGATGGTGAATATCTAAATATCTCTGATATAGACATACTCTTTAATGAGAAGCGATAATAGTTTAAAGAAACAACAGCAGACTTTATTTGTTAAACTCTTTGGGATCCCACACAATGAAAGGTGCCTTATAAATTACTATTAGTGGTACTATGATTGCTACAAAAGCCTTCTTAGTGTCTTATCCCAGACAGACTCTGGAAAGACAAGATGTATTCAGTATTTTAAAATTGTGATCCACCATGATCTTACCTAATTTTATCGTGTTGGGAGTCTTCTGCATACATTTAAATAATGATCAGATCTTCCTTCGTCTTTATCTTTTCACAGTGTTCACGCAGCCAGAATGATATCAAGGCAGTAAAATTCAAGCATTATTCTTTTATAAACTAATTTTTCTTTTTCTGTAAGTGTATGGTTTAATTTCATGTAAATTAATTTCACTCAGGAAAGTATTTTTTCACTTCAAGTATCTGCTAAATGCTTCTTTTTACACCCAACCTGCTGGCAAAAAAAAAAAAAAAAAAAAAAATTTAGAAAGCAAAAAATGAGATGATTTAGAGTGAAGAGACAGGATGCCAAAAGAGAATAGTATATAATTGGAAGAGCACAGGAGAATGTTTAAAATAAGTTCAAGAACAGTGATAAGGCTAAAGATGATGTTATCTGTTGGACAGAAGAAGCCATTAACATACACCAGAGTGTTTTCAATCACTTAATCAGAAAACCCTTTTCCTGAGCACTGTTTCTTGTCCATGTGCCATGAACAAACATAAATATTTTGGATTTCCTGCATCCTTCACTCTGATAATGGGCTCTTAACTGTAAGCCCTTCCCACCTCAAAGAAAGACCTAAAAACAAATGATAAAACATGAACCATAGAGATGATTTCTAGACCAGATGAGTTACAGAATTCGAATGCATGTTTAAAATGACTTTCGCACCACATTGTTATCCCTAGTTTGATATGCATGCAATTTAAAATCAGAGACAAGGAGAAAAAGGCTGTGGATGAGGATGAAGCTGCTCCCAATGAGCTAAAATGACTAAATTATCACTTACTGCCATGGTATATGTCCAGCAATGGAGGGAAAAAAAAAAAAAAAAAAAGAGAGCTTGACTGTTCTGGTTTTACAGCAAATACCAAATCATAGTTTTCAATGAAATAACATTTGATTTCATAGATGTCTATTAGGAAGATACAATCTTCTTGTTTTTTTCTAACCTCTTCAGAGACATTTTGTGTGTGTGTGGGAAATGTTGAGGAGCTCAGATATGTACTTATTCCAAAGAAGACCTCTGAGGGATCTTGAGGACATCATCTTTGCTCCTGGAGGTTTTTCCAGCAGTTTCTGATGAGTCAAGGAGGAAATTTAGGTGACACTAACTCTTTTAGAGAAACAATGACTGGGTGATTTCTATAACTGTAGATCTCCACCAATTCTCATTGAGCATGTGCTGCACAATTTTACTCTTCTTTGTTAGAGCTGAATGGCTGTCAAGTATCCTGCCCCATGCTTACAGCACTGCAATCATGCACCCAAATATTGCATCGGGAAAAGGCAGGATTCACTCTGTAATGGCCACAGTATATTATCAGAAACATCCCAAGTTTGGCAACAGCAGTATGGCTTTAGGAACTGTTTTCAGATAATTCTGACACCACTGATGCAATGTTTTCCTTGGTCCAAATGAGCTATATCAGTCATTTGAATAATAATGAACTAGAAACTGCACAGTGTGTTTCAACAAATAAATCAAAGTGGAATACTTGGGCATCAGGTGAAACTAACTTTAAGTGATCATTACATAGAAAAAAAATAGATCCATTTTAAAGTGGTTTTGTACCGCTTCAAATGACCAGGAGACAAATTTGTTTGCTGTGTTACAACATATAAAAGAAAACACATACCACATAGTGGATTGATCGCTAGTCAAGATTGAACTTCCTAGAAGTTATATAAAAATAAATAGTGTCAAATACTTAGCTGGTGTAAACAGCAACACTGCAATGAACGAAACCAGCTTGCATCAGGTAAGGATCTGTCTGTTCCACTGGTTCAGAAACCTGAAAGTGGTAATTAGCATGGCTTTAAAATACACACTTTGGGACAAAAGTTGTTTTAAATTCTAAATTGGACTACAATAATATAAAATATATATAAACAAGAAAAACAGAAAAAAAGGTGTTCTCTCAGTGAACCAAAGTCACAGAAGATAATTACTCAGTCCAATTAAAACATTTGGTTATTATTATATCATTGAATTAATGTGCAAAATCTGCCTTTTCCCAGACAGCGTGTAATAGTTATGAGTTTCATACTTAGGAATAGAAGGTTATAGTGACTTTTTTGCCATCACAGAATGTATCTATGGGCTCACACTTCTATTCCAAGTAGAAATAAACAAAACCTCCTTGAATACATGCAAAATGCAGAATGCAGAATCAAGGTGATTCAGTGCTTTTGGTGTATGTTCCCTTCGTTTGTGTGAGCTAGTAACAAGAAAATGTATGTGACTTCCAGATTTATGACATTTTCCACTTGTTTTTCTTACAGGTGAGATGCAGTTTTTATAATAAAAAGGTGGGAAAAAAATTTCTAGGGAAACTGCAAAGGAAATCTGATGGCTCATTAGAGAGTCTGTTTCCTCATCGTAAACATTTCCTCTCATTACTGAGAAAACTGCCACTAATCAAATGTATTTCTGAAGTACTACAAAAGGATTTGGCATTACATTTCAAGATAATAGTTGTTAAGTATGGCTTGTTTCATTCTTAGTCTTTATTTTTAGTCTATTATTGCTTTATTCTTTTTCTGTACACTGGAAAATATGTAGCGTTGTTTGTTATGGAGTGCAGGACATAAATACGAATCAAACCTGTTTACATATGATTTTGATTTTTTGGGGAGGAATTACTTCTCAGACAAACAGACCTAATAAGTGCAACAGAAATGAACAGAATGTAAAGTTGGTTTGTTTTTTCGTTTTAAAAAATGTTTGTTGAATCACATCAAAATCTCAAGACAATTCCAAGATGAACCGACTCTGAGAGTAAATGACCTCTTCATCTCAGTGATAAAGTTCCAGCCAAAATATTCTCTCGGCCTGAGACGTGATTCATTAGAAATATGTGCATGGTGTGGAGCTCTACTCTCTATCTGGCAGAGTCCGGCCTGCAGACTGATAAGAAGCAAATGCAAATGTCCTGATAAGAACTGAATGCAAATATTTATGATATGATATTCCCTGGGAATTATGTGCAGATAAAACAAAGTGTATTATTTTCCCGCTTCTCTTTCAGGTTTGCCAAAATGCCCTTTTTCGCTTTCGGAATTTGCATTTCTTCAAAATTGATTCGGCTTGCGTATTATGTTAAGCTATTTGTTTGCTAAGGATGGTAATTAGTTACTGTAATTACAGCAATGACAGTTGCTAAATTGTTTTTAAAGCATTACAGTGAGCCTGTGCCAGAAGATTGCAGTATTTTTTTGGATTTAAGCAGAGGCTGGAAAAACTCCCACTCTAAGGCCAGCATGGGATTTTCAACTACAAAGCTGCTTTTCCTGATTGAAATATTTTTTTTAAGAAATCATTAATTTGCATTGATTCTAAGTACTAACTTTAAATTTTGGTTTATTCACAGATCACAGAAATATTAGTGATAGTGGGCCCTGTGGGAAAGGAGATACAAGGGGGAGTCCCATCGTAAATAAAAGTGAAAGCTGATAGCACAGGAAAAATAGTATAACTATTACTCTGAGCCTGTTAATTAAACTCTTTAGCCTGTTTTTAGATAAATTAAAAACAATTTAAGAGTGCCTGATTGAAAGTCATTCCTGAACTTTTCTGAGGTGCTCAGAGCTAAGTAAGAAACTCTGAAACAACTATATTCACTAAGTCTTTTTGTATAGCACGTTCTGAATCAAGACACAGTGAGAGAAGGAAGGAGACAGTTCTTCCAAATAAGCTCACAAAGTCACTTGCAAATAAAGGATTTTTCTATGGTGGCTTGAAACTGTAGTCACTGATTTTCCATTCATATTTACAGACTAACACTGGACACTTGCATCCTGAGTATGTCCAGGGTAACATTTGCTAATAAACCCAGTTTGTCCTTTCCTCCTTCCCCCTAGCATTTCCTCCAAAGGAGGTATTGTCACAGCAGGAAGAGTGTGCAGCTCAGCAGTGGAAGAGCCCCAGGCATCTTAGCATGAGCTCTTCCTCTTCCAAGACATGTGGTCTCAGGAGATTAGCTGGTGTGTGTGTGGGAACCCTAAGGCTTTCACCCATCTCTTCATTCTGTTCCTCCTTCCACTCCACCCCCGTATAATCTCATTCCCCACAGTTTATAAAAACAGACATAATCATCGCACTTTTCTTCCTTCAGAGAAAAGGCAGTCTTCTTTGAGGCTACAGTTATGCTCTGTAACTAGGAAGCAGTACACCTGCAACCCACCTTCCATCACCTTTATCCTTGGATGCCAATTCACCTAGAGCCCTAACACCTGAAGTGCTGGGATTTATCTAAAGATTCCTCCTACCCCAAAACCAGCCGTTCTTGGCTGGTCCTAACCAGCAGCAATGTTTCTGTTTCTTTCCAGTCCCATTTTACCTCTTGATCCCTGCTGCCCCTCAGCTGTAGAAAGCCATTGTACAATGAGCCGTAAGCAGCACACACTGCTGCCTCAGCTGGAGTGTGCACTTCTACTGAGTGTGCCGTCACTGTATTTACATAGACAGCATTGTATGGAAGCAAAATTTGCCACATGGGTTGCAGGCCTATGCTTTCATTTTGACATACAGTCAGTCTTTCAAAGGTGCATTGTGCTTTGCAGGGTCATTTATCTAGTCTCCAGTTAGCAGGCATTTCCAAATTATTAACTAAATGTCCAGTTCTTGCCCTGGAACACCATACTGAATCAGCTATTGTCCTTGCACAAAATTCCATTATTCTGATGATATAGAAGTCTTACATTTGTTCAAAATAAAATAAATAAATAAATAAATAAATATATAAACTATTCGGTGCTGTATTGTCTTCATGAAGTAGCTAAAGATCCAAGGAAACACAAGTCCCATGATATCACTGAATCATTCAACATAGGGGAATCTTGCCGTTTCTAATCATGAGGGAATAGCATGCTAACAGCTCATGAGAAACACATGGTGTGACATTCTGAGGTCACTTTTCTATCCCATATGTAAACTTACAATAGTGGATTTTGACTGAGCAGTATTGGATCAAAGAACAACTTCAGGAAACATAAGTTAAGATTCAAATATCAGCTAAGTGATTGCTTAGCTACAGAAAGAAAAACATCTCTCCTGAAGTGAGAGAGTTTTCTTGTCCTGAGTTTCAAAGGCTTATTCTTTACAAGGTTTATTGGCTTATATTTGGATTATACTCTTTGCTTTGAAACTCCTACCAAGGATTTACTTCCAAGGCCTTACAATAGTTACATAGACAATATATCAGGATGTAACAGCCCCATCTGCCAGTAAATAGATTCGTATCTAATTTATACTTGTATTTGGATTACAGTGTTTTTAGAGAAAGATGAGAGAATATCTTTAAGCATTTTGGATCAAACTTTATATGACATTTTCATTTTAAAATGGAAAATAAGCTGGCAGTGTAAGCATGTATGGTATGCCATGACAATACTCAGAATCTCCATTAAAGAGGTTGTGAGAGACTAATATAAAAGCCCCAGTAACTAATTAGGCTTTGCAGCAACTCATAACTATTGATAAATCATTTATTATCACATCTAGTAAACATTTAGTACCATTTATTGGCCATTTATAAATCAATATATAAGATCTAATCAAATGAATGAGAACTGGTCATATATTGTTATGTTTGTTGCAGAATGTGAATTGCTACCTACTTTGGATTTCTGGGAGCAACACAGTATCAGCATACATTTATATTTAACTTACATAATAAACTAGTAAATATATTTAGTTACTTTAAGAGTGAGCATGACTGCAGAACAACTTTATTTTGGTTCATGTGTATAAATATATCTAATGCTATCATTTGGGTTGTGCATGCAGAGCCTTAAACTGTGCTACTGCTGAGTTTGGCAGACATCACATGGTTAGATGCATGTGAAAATATGCAATGTAAAGCACACAAGAGTGACATAGATGCTTGCATAAACACACAAAACATAGAGATCTAGTTCTTTAAATCAGGACCAAAGCTGTAGAATCATGCATCTGTCCAACTCAGAGCTTAGTACAACAGGTTATTAAGGACATAGGCAGATTATGTATTGATAGCTTCATTTTATAGTAAAATCTGTCTTGCAAAACATTGGGGTACCAGATTGGTATCTGCTTTACTTGTTCCTGAGTTACAGGAGAGCGACTGGGTCAAGAGAGAGTCCCGCAGGGAAGAACGTGTTTCATGTTCCCAACAGCTGAGGGGTTCTTGGAGAAGCTGCTTCTGAAACCCAGTCCAGGCAGGAATGAAAAGCACAGTGAGTGACAGGTAGGATTTAGGAGACTGCAGCTCGAGAGGGGCTGCTGCGAAGAACAAGAAAGAAACATACAGCTGAGGTGTTGTGGTGATGGAAAAGAAAGAGCCCAAGGATTGAAGAGGAGTGTTCAAAACTGGTGTAATCCAGATGATAGGTTCTGAGTGGGGAAGCAAAGATAGACCAGGGAGGACTCAGATTGTTGCAGGAAAGGACCTTTCCCCCTCCTTGTTACTGCTGTGCACTCTGACCTAATTACTTTCTTTTTTATCTGAATAAGAATTTGTTAAGTACCCTAGTTTAGATTGCAATAAAACCTGGGATTTTGAATTAAAAGTCTTTGTTTTGGGAGAGTGAGGAGGGGGGTGTCACTTGCAGTGTATAAAATGTGGAAAGATGCCTCCCAAAGGCCTAAGTCAGAATTCTGTCACACTAGTTTTTTGTTTTGGTTTGTTTTTTTATCTAAAAGCCTCAGTTCTTGCAATCAATAACAGAAATACATTCATTAAAAAGTAGTTCCCAGACCACGTGGAGGCGAAGGAAATCTTGAAATGCACCCAACTGAAAACAAAAAGCTCAGAAAAAAAAAGATCACAAATGGAGGAGAAAAACCCTAAACTTTATTCTTCTTAAAATCTTGTTAGCTTTGTTTTGTTTTTAACTGATCTCAGACTTTTTTGCAAACTTGAGGCTGCTAATGCTTTAACTGTTTTACTTCTGTGCTATCAGGGGACTGGGAATACAGCACATTACAATACCATAAGAAGAAGTTTTACACTCCCTGCATAATAAAGTAAATGATTAAACAGATTTCTCTGATGTGATGCATTGTTTAAGGTCTGTCGTCCTGTGTGCATCCTAGAAAATGATAGGGATTAAAATCCCCCCACAGCATTTAATTAACACCAGTGCTCTGGCGACAATAAAAGTTCAACAGATAGATACAATACTTAGAAATGGGTGTTTATTTTCTAGCTTGAAACACGCAAAAAGGATTAAGTTAATATATGATTGCAACCCTCTCACTTGACCAAGGCCAATAGACCTTGATTATTGTAACAAGTGTTGGTTTTATTCTAAATCAAATATAGAAAAAGATTATATCAACACTTGATACACTGTGTTATTATAAGGCTCTAACATGGTGAAGCATGGATGTCTTGACTGCCTAGGTTTTTGGAGTCTGCTGTGCTTTTGTTAATAATGTGTCTTGCATTCCTGTCCCTTCCCAGTGCAGGTTTGCTGGAATTGATGATCTATCATGGAGAACTGGAAAAAAAAGAGTTATTAAGTGTGGGTCATTATCAGCGAAAAACCCGTCATCAGTCCTCTGGTGAGCTGATGACTGAATGCAGCTGTGACAGGGACAGGGTGAGGAGCAGACTGTAGAGACACCAAGGGATCATTTCTCCGATTAGAGCAGGTCATGCTAATGGGATCTCAATGGGGAGGGAGGAGTACAGGTCCCTCTGCACCTTCTACAGAACCCACAGTAAATCCACCGCTGAGCCTGATATAAGTCAGAGCATCATTATGTTACTGACTGAGGTGTTCTGTAAGTCCTTGATTCTGTAAATCTCTCATTTCACTCTGAAAAGCTGTTTGCTCTCCATTTCAGCTTTCTGCACCAAATTTGAACTACAAATATTATTTTGGCAGGAATTTTCCTCTTAAAGTCTTTTTTTCCCTACTCAGCGAATCTTCCAAATGACCATGTTAGGCATTTCTCTCACATACATCATGAGGTCAAACTCAGCTCTAATGTGTGATCATACTGCTAGTTCTCCACCATGTGACATAGAGCAAGCACACTGCACTGGGAGATGCTAAAAGATAACAGTTACAGCCTCTTAATCTTAGAAATTCTTAATATCTTTTTCTTATGCTAAGTGCTTTTTAGAAGTATGCTGAATTTGACAAGTTCTCATCAATTTTCAAAAAGAAGTTCACCAGACTTGAGCAGGCTGTTAGTACACACTAGTTTGCCAGATTCAGTAGTTCTGGGGCAGTACTGCCTTGGACTACCTCGACCACATGGACTGGAGACCTTCCAGGTTCCCTAACAGCTGACTGCAACTTAGAGCTATCTACACCACCTGCTCGTGCTGAAGCTTGGATCTCTGTCACAGCCAGGAGAGTGGAAACTCTGAAGGACTCAGTTTGAGTTGTGACTTTCTAGACTTCTTCCAGATTTGAGGCAGGGGGCTTCCCTGAATGGACTTCCCCAGAATGATGCAGACCTTTCAGACAAGTCAGGTTTCCCCAGTTAAATCCCATTAGTGAGAGACAGCTTCTCTGTCCTTTGACGGGGAAAGGTGCACCAAGTTCCCAGGAGCTGTGACACCTGGTTTCTCATCTTTTTCCTAGAAACATGTAACAAAACATAACAATTTATATAAAAAAAAAAAAAGGGGTCAGAATCAGTATGAGGTTAAGATAATGTAATTTAAGTATCTACACATAAACCTCCATGCTAGGTATCTGAGACAGTGCAGTTCAGTATACTGCTCTGTGTAGTCTTGTGCCCTTTGAGCTGCCATGGAGTGTCCCACTGCTCTTCCTGCTGCCACTACAGAGGTCTCCTTTAGGCCCCGTGCCATATTCCTCAGTTTTTGAACATGTCCGAGATAGCTTGGGGCACCTCAAATGGTACTAGTTATCTTTCTAAAGGCAATTGAATCAAGACCACCGGAATCAGCCATGCTTAGATATTAATTTGTTGAACACACAGTAGGTCTCTGCTTTAGAAGAGTTAAATCGCTCTTTAGGCTCTATTAATTAGATACTCATTAACTGTAATGAAAGCTAAAGCACTTAATGTCCATGTAGGCATCTGGCTATAGAGTCCTGAATTTAGGTGTCTTAACCCAGAGCTGACCTCACTAAGAATATGTTACATCAGTACTGTGTAGATTTTTACCACCAGTATGTTTAGTGCAATGCATATTTCAAATCGCATAAAGGGGAATTGATAGTGTAATCCGCAATTCTCAGCTACATCAAACCATTCAGTTCAAGAAGGACAGGGAACTGCTGGAGAGAGTCCAGCGCAGAGCCACAAAGATGATTAAGGGAGTGGAACATCTCCCTTATGAGGAAAAGCTGAGGGAGCTGGGTCTCTTTAGCCTGGAGGACCTCATTAATGTTTATAAATATGCAAAGGGTGAGTGTTGCAAGGATGGAGCCAGGCTCTTCTCTGTGACAGCCAATTATAAGAAAAGGGGCAACGGGTATAAACTGGAACACAGGAGGTTCCATTTAAATTTGAGAAGAAACTTCTTCATGGTGAGGGTGACAGAGCACTGGAAAAGGCTGCCCAGGGGAGTTGTGGAGTCTCCTCTGGAGACATTCAAAACCTGTCTGGATGCTTTCCTGTGCAACCTTATCTAGGTGTTCCTGCTCTGGCAGGGGGATTGGACTAGATGATCTTTCGAGGTCCATTCCAATCTCTAACATTCTGTGATTCTGTGATTTTATATAAAACAAACTGTCCAGTTTGCTTATTTGCAAGATTTTCCATTGTTAGCGTAGCAACACAATTGTGGTAAAATAAAGTCATTTAAGAATGAATTTAAAGAAGACTTGTGATAGATTTTTTTATGACTCTTTTCAGGTATAAGGCATGTACTGTTATTTTAACTTTCATCTGTGATCTCTGAGTGTTAATTGCACATTGTGTTTCGTCTTAATGTACAATGAAGACCTATCAAACTAGGACAAAACCACCAAGCTCAGGTACTTGTTACAATTCAGCTATGGAAAAGTAGGGGTCATAATTATCTGGTATATCCTGCTTTTCTACAGTCTATTGGATATATACATCCTTATAGTTTTACAATGATTTATGTTTTGGATTGTGCTACAAATACAATTTGTATGTGTACAAAACACAGTAGAATTTGCCACTAACAAATGAGTGTAGCCAAGTCTAACACTGGGTGAACTCTGAAGTATCCATGACATGTTGAAACAAACCAAGTGCTTGCTGGCACAAATTTGAAGATGTCTCTGTTGTGTTCCATTAAGAGGATGAATGTGTCCTAATCACAAGTCCTAAAATAGTCTCAAACTCCATCAAAAGGCATTCATTCAGCCCAGGTGCACCTCTTTTCCAATAAAGTTTTGATGGTAGATGATAGATGGTAAATATAAATTAGCTGTACTGGATCAAAGACCAGCTGTAATGATGGGGAGAGAAGAATGGCTGCATTCATCAAATCATAAAGCCGACAGAGACACAAAATGGTACTAGTTAAGCTGAGCTAAGAATATGTGAAGGGGAGAAAAAGGAAAGGAAAACTAAGATATAGAAGAGAGACTATGAATCATCATGCACAATCAGTACCCATATCTCAAAAAAATGATCGCAGAAATGTGAAAAAGCTATTATTTTCCAAAAGTACTGCAGATCATTCGAGATCATTTCATCATCTTTGTACTGAAGCCACTAAATATATTGTGAAAAGAGGTTGCATACTACTTTGTTTTTGAAATGTTGCATATTTTAATATTAACATTAATTTTTATCAAAAGACAAAATCCAAATACAAGCTGTCAATAATTTTAAAGGTTTTGCTGAGAAAGTAATCTGTCTATAAATGAAAACAGGACAACTTTTGCACAATAAGAAAAACACATATGCTATGGAAATCTCAGCATTTGGGATTTTTCCATGTGAAATAGCTTTGATTTGTGAAATCTTATACTATAAGGAAAAGAATCAAATGGGAGATTTATAATTTGACTTTAATATTTAAAACAGGTAAATGATGCCTTTCCCACAAAGCTCAAGACGCAGTGGGAAGCAGAACATGAATTGTATCCTGCTCTTCTCCTGGACGTCATTCATCTGTTATCAGTAGTTCACTTTCCCTAAGAATCTGTCCATTTAGACAAAAGCTTTACTCCCTCCAGTAGTGCTCAGTGATTCAAATTTATTATGCAAAACTATCAGCATTAAGATCCAGTCTCTGAGTTTCATCAAGTCTATGGCCACAGGCCCCAGAATTTGAAGGACACCGAGGATGTAAAGGGAAATATAAATTGCTCAGGGTAAAATGGATGACCCCTTGTTGGATCTCAAAGGCTGAAAAGAACATAAAGATTTTCTGCAATGTTCAGAACTGAACAGAGAAAGTTGATATGAATGGATAGGAATTTCTTACATTTGCATTGTCTAGTCACAAACAAACAAACAAACAAACAAATAATCCATCAATGTAGCATACTCCAGATACCTTTATATACCAAACATCACTGACTAATGCAGAAAGTCAGTCTTTCCTTTCTCCCTTTTCTGCATATCTGACTACTGCTAGGGTTCATTGTTAACTGAGGCAGAACCAGGGAAGATTTTACAAAGTTTGTACTTCATAAGCCTTTGTGGCAGTGACCTTTTGTTTTTATATACCACTTGCAGAAGTGGGCTCCTGGCTTATCCTAGGGTTGGATCAAATAATTATAATAGCAATAATAGTCATGACAGTGGTAATAACAGCCTATCAGGCTCACCTGACAGCTACATGTTAACACGCTTGATGATATTTCAATTGAGACCATGATCTTTGAAGCATTTGAAAGCTCCACTGGTGTTACGCGTGATTTCTTTGGTCTTTCTTTAAGAGCTATGCTGAATAAGGACACAATGGATCTAAAATGAATAGATAATTCATTTCCACGCTTATGCAAAACAGTTTAACCTCAACACACAGTAAAGTCATTGAGGTTTTATTTGTGAATTTCTTTGTGATTATGTCTTCACTGTGAAGAAACTCTGTTGCTGACCTACCTGTACCTGAGAACAGACTGGTTCTTCCCAGGGCCTGTGAGCTACCTCTTACATCATCCTAGACATAATTTATATATTAAGAAAAAAGGTAGTATTTTATGCTCCTCAACATGAACAAGTGATGGCAAAAGGGACCTGTTCATTAGAAACCTCCCTTTTTCACAGCAGAGAAGTACTTAAAAGGTTAACCCTGCTTCTGATTACCTGATAAAGAAACATATTCTTCCTTCTGATGAACCGTTCAAGCCTACCTGGAAACAGTGCAGAACTAAGTTAATGGTTCGGCATGTTTGACTGTGTTTCACAGGTTTATGAAAGATTTCTGCCATGCTATACATGTTCTAAGGCTTCACTTGAGTTTCCTTCAAAAATTACGGCAGAAATTTCGCTACATACTAAATATTTTGTTATGTTGATATGGTTTAGTGCAGTATGGCTGAAGTAATGAAACATGAAGAGGTTTTTTATAGCAATAAATCATTTCCCAATACCTAGATGCTAGAGTACTAGACTAATACAACAGAGAGAAACTTTGTATGATAGGAATTATTTTCCATATCAAGTGGTTTTGATCCAAGTTAAATCAGTAACAACATTTTGATCATTTTGATGGATCTACTTAATCTCTAACTCAAAACACACGTGAGCTTCACGTGGCTTGTTGTGCTCCACACACCTAGAAGACGATTTCAGCTGTTTATGTCCTGCCTCCTCAGAAAACAAGTCAATCTGGTGATTTTTCATTTATTTTAACCATTTTAAGGCCATTTTAAGGCATCCTCAATTATGCTGCTAGTGCTCCCATAGGAGCCTAGGAATGAACATTTGCAAACAATTGTTCCCCTGCTCCTCATCCATATAGGACCGCATTTCCTCACCTTGTTGTGCATTTGGATATATTCTAAGCAATGAAAGCATCATATGTTTATCTCAAATGATAACAAATCAAATGCATATGAGAGCTGTGATTTTCATCTGATGGCTTATTTAAGAAATCTCAGTGAACTTCCGATTCTAAAAATGCGATGACCACTTTGGATCTGCCTAAATAAACATTTCAAAGGTTGTAATTTCTATTCACAAACTTTAACTGCCTTAGACAAACCGGGTAGCTCAACAGAGTAAAATCTGCCTATATTTCTTACTTTCTAACACTTTGCCAACATTTACACAGTTGTCTTGCCAAGCTACTCTCTTTCGACTGAACCAAAATGCACAGCTTGGGAAACACAAGTAATTCCTTTTTTTTTTTTTTTTTTCCTGAGAAAAAACATCATTCTGTTGGTTAATAGTAATCAGAAGTCATTGAAGTGTTTACTAGATGGCTAAGCAATGAGACTTACTAATAGCTCTTCCTTCAGAAAGGGTTATCAGCCTCTGCTTCACTTTCATGTTTTGTGTCTTTTATCTGAAAAGCACTTTTCAGGCCTACAATTCATGACAAACATAATGAAAGTCCATGCAGATTTCAGATTGCTAATCAACTCACTTAATTTGTCAATGAATGCCAACCTATCATATCTACTTAATGTATAGCATGCTTAAAATAAGCAGAACTGCAGTGTATATTAACACGAAAGGGGTATTTCACTGCCAACAAAAGACTTGTACACAACTTTTTAACAATGTGTTACTGATTCCCAAATGGTGTGTTACTGATAATAAAACTAGCCTTTATAATCGTCCCTACAATACATAAAGCCCAGCACACTTGCATTTGCTGAGGATTACTTAGCTGTTTGTCTTTGAGAAAACCAAGAATATCAGACTACGATTAAAATATTTAGTAGCTTAAACTCGTTGTTGCTAAGTTAGTAGTTGATAAATCCTTTACCAAAAGATGCACAACTAAACCAGGAAATGCAGACCTCCCAGTGCTGTAAAAACTATCATGCAGCTATCATAAATGAAGATGAAGCTACACCATCTATATTAAACAGATTTTGGACACATGCAGATGTCCTGCTTTTACGTTGGAACTACCATATCTGCTGTTACTAAAAATCGAATTTTAGCATTGTTTATAAAACATATGAAGGGTTTTTATCAGGCTCATTGTACTTTTTAAAATTTCAGAATGCTTGCATTTGAGCTGCTGACTAAACAGTCATTTCAAATACAGACTTAACATTTTAAAACCAAAACTGGACATTTAGGTACTCTCTCTGAACACTTGTAAAACCAAATAATATTATGGCAGGATTGTCTCAGTAAAGGAAACGTGACAAATACCCATATGTCATTTTCTACATGTTTTAAAAGTGAACACTGCTTAGTATATATGTAATTCTTTCCAAATTATCATGTAGTTCTGCAGCTAGTCTGAATTTCTGTAATACCATCTTGTATTGGCATATCCACACATCCTATATATCTGGCCAGAAATATTGAAACAATAATATGAGTTGTAGTTTAAGAACACTGTTCATGTAAATGTTGTTATAATCCTTCCCTTGCCAGTGGGTGTTGGAAATTTAAGATGCTTTAGACACATGTTTAATAGTATAATTTCAAATTTATTAAATATATTAATGTAAAACCCTTTGTTCATTCAGGAAATTTTCTATTACATGAACTGCTCTAGTGATTTCAGACAGGGATGCTCACATAAGAAAAGCTCACTCCTGTGAGTAAATTTAGTAGGACAGAGGCTTGATTAAGTGTTTAAGATCCTTGTGTATAAAGGAAGTCCTGAAACCAGAATTTCTATTGTGGGCAATTCAGCCAAGGAGGTAAACTGTCCTCTTGTAAAATGCGAGAGTCACAAAAGACACAAGGATATGAAGGATCTTGTCAGTGCAAAGCTCTGTCTCAAGTCCATGCATTTTGGCAATAAGCTTAGCTTTGCTGTTGGCTGTGACTTGGAATAAATTATATAGCTCCTCGGTACCTGAGCTTCACTTCCCGTAAGTGGAAAAACAATTCTTTTTCTACTGTGTACTAAGATACGCAATGCTCATAGAACACAATGTTTTCCTAATGCTCACAAAATAATGTGAAAGTCTTAAACACAAACTAGTATGAAAATGCAACATACTCTTTCAAGGACAAAAACTTCCAATAAATTATTCAATACAAATCTTATATTCAGACCACCCACCAACACACATAATAAATGTATTAATACTATCATAACTACTTCTTTATCATATTTTAACATCATTACCGAGTTGAAGATGGAGTTGTTTAGGAAGTTATGGTAAGCCAAGACACTCTAAAACTGCTATTCCCAATACCTGCCCTTTTACAGTTAATGTTCTTCTTGGGGCTTAGGGCTGTCCAATAAAAAAAAAATAATAATAATAATTAAAAAAAAAAAAAAACCACAAAACCAAAAGATTGGAAAACCAGGAAAATTAACAGAAACGCAAACCAAGAATATTAAGCTGGTATTAGAATTATCTTCAAAGCTTGTCTGTTGGTATTATTGGCCTTTAAGCATACATTTGCAAGTTACACAGAGAAATAAAAAAAAAACCCACCACAAATGAATGTTCCAAACCCTAGTTGTTGTAACTTATCCGTGAATTCCAGCAGAAATTTTCAGTGCTCTTTAGAAATGTTTGTTCACTTGCTGCAAACCATGTCACAAATCTTCAGTGCAACAGCTAATATTTTACAATTGATCAAATAAGCCAGGATATGTATTCTAAATATGTGACTTAATGAAAACAACTTAAAGATTTATGCTCCATTTAATGTACTTAGCTGAAGTCTCATGGGATTGCCAAAGGAGATAAAAACTGCAACATGGGTTAATGCTTAGTTATCTTTTGGTTAACTTATATAGCTTAGTAATCAAAGGACATGAAAGGAAAACCTTTGATAAAAATTAGCCTATTTTAAAATTCCACAAAAGACAGCTGTCTTTAAATATAATCGGATGTAAACTTTATTGCTTTCAAACAAGAGCTCATAGCTAAACTTAATTTGCAATTTGTAGACAAGAAAAAATATTCTTGGTTGCTTGGTATCCTATAAAATGTAAAAATTTGTTGGGGGAGAAAAATGAGGAATATGAAATTATAAGTAGTGGTGATATGTCTACATATTTTCCTTTTCCTGTCTTGCAAAAACAGTGGAAAACAAGATTCTGTAATGCAGAAGATTGCTAAAGAAAACGAATAAATGATGAGTAAATAGTCATATAGGTCTCTGTCAAATTCTCGACATTTGCAAACTGAAGTATAAAATGTATTTGCTTAATCAGTCCAGTGAAGCACAGTGTTATTGATTTTTATAATTATATCACCTGGTGGGTGAATATTGCTGTCGTAAAAAGGCCAAGTGGTATAACACTGCTGTTACAAATGTTGAAACAAAAATTACTTCATAAATAAGAATCATGTCTGATTGTTTCTGTGCTTGAAACCAATGTGCCAGCCCTTTCAGGATCCAAGGCAGGCCACATACTGCAAATCTGCTTTCAGTCTTCTTAAATGCAGTGTTTGTGTTCAAATCCTGCAGAAAAACCAAGTGCACATGTAATTAAGCACCGGTGAGTGAAAGACTGTTTTCCTGAGATAGGTTAGTCTAGATACTAAGCAACAGGCATTAGAACAAAAAGACTTCACTTGATGTCATTAGGCAAAATATGGTGTGAATAAACAGAGCATGAATCTATAGATAAACTTTCCTCTATCAAGTGTTATATTACAGGAAGAAAATACCTGATTGAGACAAGTCATGCAAGGCCAGAAAACAAAAAAACAACATGTTCTCTATGGCTGTTTTGGGGGGAAGGAGGGGCAACTTGGCCTCATATTTGTTTGTGTATCTATCTGATAAATTTGTTTACTGTTTGTCTATGTATACCCATGAATCCTATCCTATCTTCATTTTTGCATCTCACTTTCGCAAAGATGGCAGAAAATTATTATTCTGTTATTACTGCAGTTTATTTGCACTAGTGAGTATGAGGCTGAGCGTTGGAAAGTAAAATGTGGGAAAGCAAGACGTGTGGTTCCAGCCACCTGGATGATAAAGGAAGATCAATACTAACATGACCATTTGGACAGTCAAAGACATAATACTAACATAATAATAAGGGCCTTGGACAGATTACTTTGAAGCACGTTTCTCGTAACTGTAAAACGTTATAGCCCAGACTCGTGAGAATGGTATCTCGGGCAGGATAACCACCCCCAAGTTCATGGGATGTGTGAATGTCCTTGGGCCTGGTCTGTGAATGAGTTGAAAAACAAGTGAGACAAACATCACATGAATTTAGTATGTTCTTAATAACAATCAGTGGAAAAGCACCCTTTTGTAAACATTTTGGTCCAGACCTGTACCTGTAAATCCTATAAACTGTCAATGGTGAATAAAGAAGGCAGCCTAGGTCAACTCTCGGCTTGGCCAGGCTCTGCGCTCCTCCCTGAACAAGATCTCTGCCTCTGCATGAATTTCTATCTGCGTCCTGGTGTGCATCGTTCCTAATTGCCACAGCTGAGTTTGCTGGTTAATTGTAATATGTTACTACAAATCATAATAGTGACCACTGAAGTTTAGCGGCTGCTGTCAAATACAGCATTTGACATTGAGACACTTGGGAGATCTAAGAGAAAAAAAACTTTGGAAGAGCTGTAGGATTGTGTATCTTGTGATATTCATTCTGAAACTCCATTTTGACGTTCATGGTTCTAAAAGGATGGAGTTGAGGAAAAAAATGTCTTTCTGGCAGTCCAGACAGTCAAGAAGAGATGAGAGGGCATGCTGAGAGGCCGTATCAGTAACACAAGGCTTTCCCCTTGATGGCTTAATGTCAGCAGGGCTGGTCTTGTAGAAATTAATCCAGTCACAATAATGGCATAAAGACATGCATTTATACCTCTATTGACTTTTCACGTTCACAGGATAATTGTTGTAACATTTTCTTAAAGGCCAAAGACCTTTTGATGATAAATATATCTCATTACATGGAATTTTATATGTAATCATCACATGAATCTCAGTGCAATTCAATGGATGCATTTGCCATATGTTAATCCTAGCATAACAAGCCTTTAACCTATTTGACTTAATTATAGGCATGTCATCAGATTTACTGTAAAAAAGCTTTTTTTCCCACACATCTGCTTTTAAAAGCCCTTTCATTTTTAAACTCTATTTCTGAAGTGCCTATGAAACAGTGCATTTTCTTCGCTCCTCACCTTGCTTGAACACAAACCCTAGGAATGCATGATATCACTATTTGCGCTGCTGATGTGGAGATACGCAGAGCTAGCGAAGTTCCTGAGTGAAAATTTTGAATAAATCTAGACCTGGCAAAGACTCCTACTGTGTTTCACTTGAAATACCTCCCAACTTGGCAATGTATAATTGATCAATTCTAATGAGATTTTGAACTCAGCAGTGATCATTACATTTGCATTGCTTATGAACATGACATGTAAGACAATGTTTAAAACCTTCCTAAAAAAGAGAAATATTGATGACAAACTCTCTCTTCACCCCAAATCTATGGACAGTTAGAAGTAAGCAGCAGATACAATGAAAAACTGAAGTAACTCGGTTTATTTAGTTTAAATTGTGGATACATGTGAAAATGTTCAAATGTTCTCCTTGACTTCTGGAAGAAGGATGAGATCACAGAATCACAGGATGGTCAGGGTTGGAAAGGACCTCTGAAAGTCACGTAGTCCAACCTACCCGCTCAAGCAGGGACACCTAGACCCAGTTGCCCAGGAACACATCTAAACACTTTTTTTCAGTGTCTTTAAAGAGAGAGGCTCCACAACTTCCCTGAACAACCTATTCCAGTGCTCAGTCACCCTCACAGTATAAAAGTGTTTCTCCATGTTCAGACAGATCCTCCTGTGTTTTAGTTTATGCCCATTGCCTCCTGACCTGTCAGTGGGAACTACTGACAAGAGCCTGGCTTCATCTTATTTGCACACTCCCTTCAGGTATGATGGAGTTGCCTCAATTTGCAGGGGGAGGGGGGAGGGGGGAAAGAAAAAAGAAAAAAAGAAAAAAAATAATGATTGTTATGAAGAAACATTCAATAATCAGAATTGTGAAATACTGGATTTTGATGGAAACTACATAATGAACTGGTTATAAAATGTCAGCTGGAGCTTATCTAGTCCTCTGTGATTTTCCTGCTGTGAAAGTGGTTATACTCTATGATCTGCTAAGGTGCCTTGCAGCCTTGCAGTTGAGTAATTCCACTACTTTTCTCCTGTTATAATAGTTTCCCCATTCTATTTCTTTTGACCAGTTTTAGAGTGCTACCTTTGCTTGAGCATAGACATACTCCTAGGAGCCAAAGCTTTTTTAAACTAGTGCTTGTACCATATGGCCTCTTTAAAATGTAAACAAATTTTAGATAGTGTTTCAAACATATACTTCAGCATGGCAGAAAATAAACCTCATAAAAACAATGCTTCTTTCATGAAAATGCCATATTCATATGATAGTATCAGCAATATAGTAAGAAGAAATCCAACAAAATATTTATTAAATCAGGTTAAAGACCCAGTATTTACATAAGTTACATGTATTCAGGTTTACAGTGCCAAATGGTATTCAGCCGCTAGGCTATAATGATCTATGTGAAGTAATCTCCAGACCATCAGTGATCGTGTCCAAGATTTTGTCAAGGACGGGGGAGGTTCCAAGGAACTGAGAGGACAAATATAGTAACTGTTTTTAAAAAAGCTGAAAAAATGTCCTTAGAGTTATAGCCCAGTTAAAGACAGCCAGAAAGACACACGAATGAATTATTAAACAGTCCAACTGAAAGCACCAAGAAGATAAAAAGGTAAAAAGAAACAGCTATCATAGATTTGTCAATAACAGATCACATCAATCTCATTTCTTTCTTTGACAGGATGACTGGATAACAGCAGAGCAGATAGCAGAAGATTTGATAAATCCTGACTTCAGTAGGGCTTTCAACACTGCTCTGCATAAGCAAGAGAAATGTGGTCTGGATGATTTCATGAGAAGTGTGACCAAGTGGTTGAAAACCAGTACACACCTTAGAAATCAGTACTGACTCTCTGTCAGACTGAAAAGTATTTGAAATAGAATCATGCAGGAATCTGTCCCTGTGCCTCTGTTCTAGTGTGATTTTCGCTGACAATCTCGATGGTGGGATGGAGGACATAGCTGTATTTTTTATTCTTGACATTTGTGGGTAATGTCCAAAGAATAAGTGGAATGAGACAAGAACTGCAAAGCATTTTGGCAGTTCAGTCAGAATACAAGTCACTTTTCAAGTCTTGGAAAAGGCATCCACAAGTGAATATGGAATGCAGTCAACATACACGCAAAATGCTAAACTGAAAGAATTCATATGAACAGTTGTTAAATGAGGAATAAATAGGCATTATTAATGTAAACTAAGCAAACATAGTGGACCACAAATTAAAGTATTTCTTCATGTTGCAATAAAGTCTGGAGCCCACGTGTAATGTAGAAGTGTTGCATATAAGCTATTAGAGGTGATGTTCTGTTCTCCTTGGATATTGGTCAGATTGCAGCTGTAATAATGTTCCCCATCTTGGTCACCACATTTCAGGAAAGATACAGACAATGCAGAGAGAATCCAGAGAGCAATGGGAATGATAATAGGTTTGGAAAACGTGACCTACAAGGAAAGGTTGAAGGAGCCGGATTTGTTTAGTCTGGAAAAGGGAAGACTGAGGGGAAGCGTGATAACGTCGTCAAATATATAGAGCTCGTTAGAAAGAGTGCGGTGATCAGTTATCCTCAGGGCCTGACTGGGATTTGTACAAGAAGAAAGCAATATAATTTGCAGCAAAGGAGATTCAGGCTACAAGGTTTCCAATTGAAGGAGCAGTTAAGGGTTGAAATAGTTCACTGAGGCAGGTTGCAGATTCTCTTTCACTGAAGGTTTTTAAGAACAAGGGAGGTATGTCATGTTTGTTTTATGTACAGTCAGGATAGGGAATGAGTTAAGTTATGTCTGTTGATACTTTCTAGACCTACATGTCTGTGATTCCCATGACAATGAAGCATTGATTCCACAGACACACAAAAGGATACTGTGGAACACATCTACAGACTACTTCTGGAGAGTCATTTGTATGACTGAACTGTGGACTGTCCTGTGTGTCCCAGAAATCAGAGAGCTCAAATGTTCCCAGTAGAAGTCTCTACTATGCTTGTTCTTCAAATAATGAATAATGTGACTTCAAGTACATGGATAAAATGAGTAAGAAGATGTTCTATTTACTCTTCACATAAGTGAAATGAACACATTTCTCTTGGAAATATGAAATACAGAAAGACTTTTTTCCTTGGAAGAAAAATGACTGCTTGTCAAACCATGAACCAATAAGTGTCTAAAATGAACATAAAGACATTTCCCACTGGGTTGGTAGCCTCCTATCTCATTACAGTGAATTAGATATCCATAAAATTCTGTGATTTTGTAGCTGATAACAATCACCACATAAACTAAGGCAAACACCACTGTCTTTGATTAATGGCAGGAATTCACTGCAGCATCTGAACCTTGGAGACTTAACATAACTGTTCTTGCCATGTTCAGATGAATGTCTAAATATAAACAAAGTCAGGGTGATGTGAGAGAGAATGTGAACTAAGTACTGCTTGCTCTAAGTATGTATAAGTGGGTTTTTTGCATTATCATGAAAATCGTTAATGGTAGTGAGAGCTGAACCGGTCCCATGAGGATCTCAAAGGGGGAATAGCCCTACTTCGGTAAATCAGCAGAGAGCGATGCCTGATGCTGTCTTACCAATACCAAGTACTCAACACTCAAGAGTCAGACCCCTAAAACCAATGAAATTAAAGCCCTGCTTTAAAGTGTCTTACAATATTTGTTTCATTTGCTTTCTGGGTTTTGAGCCTGCAGCGTGGACCCAGATGACATTTTCAGGTTTTTTCTAACAATCACTAGAGACTCATAAGCTTTTTAAGTTTTGTAGGGAGTAGGAAAATAAGTAAGGAAAAATACATTTTTACAATCAAATCTTAATCAACACCAGTTCTTGGGATAGTTCACTATTCTTCCAGATGTAAGTGAGCTGCTTGGCCTTGGTGCACATGGTGACAGCCTGGTTTTGAGCACCATAGTGAAGGCAACTACACTGCATCACTGTCAGGGTACTGCCTTGCAAATTTTCCTCTCATGCAGTGTAGTTTTGTCTGTGACAACACCTAGACACAGCTTATGTGATAATACAAGGACCAGCCTCAGGGCAAAACACAAGAGAAACTGAAATCTTTAAGTAGGACCAATAGTGTGCTTTTGTTTAAATTTCACTTGCAAGGCAAAACCATACATCCTGCGTGTATCATCTCCAAACAAAGCTAAGTGACCAGCATGCTTCAAAATCCAGATGCTGAATGCTCCACTTAAACTGTTATGTAACTAAATAAGAAGGAAACCCTGCTACCATTAAACTCCCACTGGCAGCGTTTAACCTCTGGATTTTCATACTAAGCTTTATTGAACAGAAGTATTGCTACCGGGAGAAAGAACAGCAACTGCTTCAAAAAGGAAGGAAAAAGTCACTTTAAGCTATCCCATGCTACATCATGGTCTGTAGGGCAAGCTGGACACCACAGCATTCGTATAGAAAATAAGATAACACAGTGAATAAACGCGAAGGGAGGTATTTATATCACATATAACCATGCACAACATATTAATAAGTGTTATGCATAGACATCTAGACTGGTGTCATTTTTATATTTAGATATAGACATACACATACAAACAAAAATACGTGACA
Source organism: Patagioenas fasciata (assembly GCF_037038585.1). Lineage (NCBI taxonomy): Eukaryota > Metazoa > Chordata > Aves > Columbiformes > Columbidae > Patagioenas > Patagioenas fasciata. The sequence continues at coordinate 21,743,119 of NC_092521.1, forward strand.
TATGTATGCTCCACAGTAACCCTTTTCTACCTCCAGAGCACCTCTCTCAACAACAGCAGTTTCAGCCTTTCTTGAAAGCTGTTTGAACTTGCCCTTTACTGTGAGGACACTAAATTAACTTCAAACTAACCTCGAATTTGAGATTCATTGCATACAAAGTAAAGTCAAAAGCCAGCAGGTTTCCACCAGAGCATTAGAGAACATGGCATCTTCACTGATCCAGTGGGTGGGGACAGGAAGCTATTAACATGTCTGTAACACTTTACTTTATACACAACTACCCTGCTTTTAAATCCAGCCTTGGTCACTAAGGTCAGGCAAGACAGAGCTGACTAATAGTGTTGCTTTCCTACTGCCTTGTGCATTCAGCCCTGCCACAGCATGACAGCCCAGAGCTGGAGGGGTAGTGTAACACCTACGTGGGCAGAGGGAAAGAACAGCTAATCAGGGCTTTTCATTAAATGGTGAATGTTAAGGAATAAGTGTCATATCCCCATAGCTATAAAGCTGTTGAAAAGAGAGCTACTTAGCCGTTCATGAAATGCTGTTATATTCACACAATAATCAATAGGACAAGGTCACTTATTGTCAAGCAGGTGGTGGACTTTCACTCTGCATGAAGGCACCTGACTGCCCAGATTTCTCTAACCAAGTGTAAAGAATCTAACAAAACATAGCTGCCAGCACATTACTTCAAGTTTAAAATAAAAGTATATGTAATGAAATGCTCCAACAGAAATTGAATCCTCAGACATGCCAGTTCGTAAATGTATCCTCTAGACTGCTCTATGCAGTGGGGCATTAGTATAAAGGTATAAGCTAGTGGAACATAAAACACTCTTTCATTCATGTTGATTTTGAATATGAAAAAACAGCAGATTTTTTTTTCAGAAATTAATTTAAGCATTCGTCATCGCTGTGATTATATTTGTACCTGTGGTTGTACTTTTACTTGTCATTCAAAAGAAAAATGAGCCACTCTGTAAGGGACCCTTCTCAAGACCACTTCATGGGCCCACCAGCAAAGAATAGTGCAGAGGAGTGAGGGCTGTGGGCAATGCTTACCACCTCCACTCTCTCCTGGCTTCATAACTTTCATGCTCCATGCTTCAATGTGGTTGAAGTACCCAGCACCCCTACAGAAAACTTTTAGCAGGGATGCAATGTGAATTTTCCCCCCAAAGTTGAGTGGCTTGGCCATAGGTACTATGGTAACTGGAAGACATGACTTGGAAGAGTCTGGGCCAAACACAGCACCATGGAACTGAATCCACCTCTTAGCCTCAGAAAAATACCTAGACCAAGGAGGGCTATGCTTCTTGAGCAAAAGAGATTGGCATCCTGAATACTTGTGGCCAAACCCTTTTTCACTACTCTTCCACAGTAATTCAGATTTCAAATATTGGAAGGTAAGCGGTGTTAATTTTATAGGTGATCTTTCTGATTCATATTATTTTAAATCCTTTCAAGATTTCAAGCAATTCAAGATCCAATTTTCTCTTCCTAATACAGTTGGGTTTTTTTTAATCAAATACAGAATTAGGTCATTTCCATTCATCAAGATCTGAATACACCTCCCTTAACTAATGGGATAGAATACTTTCTGCTAATGTACTTGATATAACTAAATTTGTTACTCATGCTTATAATGTAATTATTGATGTAATTGATAATAAATTGGAACCATAAGAAATTTTCTAGAAAATATATCTGGGACTCCAATTGATGTACATTTGCATAAAATGTAAGAATTAATGCAGAACCTGATTTTTTTCTTAAAATAGTGATCTTTACTGGAAAATGAAAAATACATTTGCTTATGGTACATGCAGGATCACCCCTTTACCTCATAGAGAAATTTAAGACAATAGAATCACAGAATCAAAATATTCAAAGCATGATGAACACTTCTAAAACACAGAGAAAGAAAACAGAAAGAATTAATTAACAGAACAGCTCAAAAAAATTCACCAGATCCAAATCGGTTCTCTTAGGTATTCTTCCTGAAGATAGAACTTTTTTCTTCCGTCAGTAGAAACTTCTGGTATTTTATTTTCTCCACGAATATCGGAATATACAATTGAAATGGAAAAAATATCACAATGACTCTAAAAGGATTTCAGAGGTGTCACAGAGTACCCTATGCAAAGAGCTGGCCAGACAAAACAGGATGGAGAATTAAACCAAAGGACTGAACCTCCCAACAAAACAGATTCTTTCCTGTACAAAGGAATAGGTAGTTTCTCTAATGTACCCATGTAGAAAAGACTTTCCAGTTCTTATCCCTTACAGTCTCCTAGCAATTGTTTTCAGTTTGGTGAACTCTCAAAAGAAGGTGAAGGACACAACAACTGGAGTGTTTGCCTAGCCTTTGTTAATCAGAAATTTATTTTGAACAATTATTCCTAGATTTAAAATCAGGCAGAAGGCTTTTGACTTGTCCTCAATACCAGATGATTCATTTTACTTTCTCTAAACAGCCTCTGGATTAGATAGCTGCTTGTTAAAGATGATATGCTGGGAAGAAATTACACATTCAGTTAGGACTTCTATTCAAAACAGACAGAGCTGAAGCTTAGTGAGACCTCCGAAACTCTGCATCCAGTTTTGAGACCCTAGTGCAATGAGGACACTGATAAGCTGGTGCCAGTTCAGCACAGTGCCACCAGGCTGTTCAGGCTGGAGCACTTGCCCTGTGAGGAGAGGTTGGGGAAGCTGGGCTACTCCGGCCTGGAGAAGAGGCAGTTTCAGGCATCTAAGACCATCATGCCAGTACCTGCTTAACCCAGTATCACAGGGAGACTGACTGACTGATCTTCGTTAGTCTATCATTCCTTCTCCTAGATCTCATATAATCAATTTAGAGCAGGAGGATTCTGAGTTAACCGAACTTGAACTTTGCCATGATATTTTCATGCACCAATGGTGTTCTCATAGCATAGCATGCAGATCCTTGGGCGATGCTTCAGTACTTCAGTGTAACAGTGGGAGTTTCAAAGCAATTCCTCTTGCTACATCATTTAAAAAGCTTGGAAGGTCCTGCATAATGTGTCGAGTTGTGCTATTAAAGGAAAACATTTTTCCTTTCTAGAGTGGAACTATTAAATTAAGTCCAAAGCCTCCTATTACTTCAGTGAGTCAAGTCTAAAACTAGACTCTAGTCAACTCTAGAGCTGCCAGCAAGGGAGAGGAATCACTTCTCAGTTTGAACGCATGAAGAATTTAATAATTTGTATAAATGTAGAAAAATTATTTTTTCATTTTCTCTGTGAACATTCAATTTTCAGTGTTGTCTTTGATACTTACACTCAAGAAATCAATTAAAGGGAACAGTGTGTCTATTAACGAGAACTGCAGAATTGGCACAGTGCACATCTGGATTTACTTAAGTGGAGTCAGTCTGAGTTTACAGCTGTGAGGATGAGTGCAAAATCTGGCCGATATTTTCTTTTTCACTAGAATTTTTCAGCTAAAGAATGACACCATGGCCATCTTCACGATTTTAAATTGAAGTATTTTCTCACCTGTATCATAGCTCAGTTGTCAGTGTTGGAGTCTGAGTATCAGGCAGGGTTCTTACAGCAAATCAAAGCAGTTCTTCTTACTACAGGTCTGGTCTACTGTTGGGAAGTGCAGAAACCCAGGCTGAATACAATCAGAAACACCTGGGCTTCAAACAGTCCCCATCAGGGAATTTATCTTTCTAATGAATATTGATCTACACTCTTTAAATGCCACTCATCAGGACGGGAAAACTAAAAGACCTATTGTTCCTTCATAGTATTTTCAAAATAATGTAGATGCTTGGTCAATCATTTCTGCGGTGGAACAATTATTTTGAAAACAATTCCTTATATTTGATTACCGTCTCAGAATGCCAGAAGAGGTACTTTCTTCTAACTATAAAGCTATTTGTAAAATGCAAAAGAAAGCCATGAGACGTAATTTGTTACATATATGTTTTGAACACGCCAGCAACATGAATTCATTTTTTTTTTCCTGCTACTAATAAAATAAGGAGTTTCTACAATATAGCTAGAGTAAATGCTAACTGTCAATAAAATATAGGCCCTGCAGGAGAATGACCAGATTAATACATTTATTTTTGCAAGGCTCACCTGCTACACACCTTAAATATTGCAAGTTCGAAAAAGCTTCAGACACAATTCAGAGTAGTTTGAATCATCAGTGCAGCCTCACTTTACCTCAGAAATGTCTGTATGTACATGGAAATACATGTATATCTGCTATTGGGTCTTCAACATATTTTCTGTTGGACTGTGCATTCAAAGCTTTGTTCTGGGCATCATATTGAGCTGGGGAAGAATCTCACTGACAGAGTGGCATAGACAGGATTATTTTTTCAGTTCAGGTCTCTCTCCCACCTCTCACTTCTTGGGCCAGCACATTTTTCATGATCTGAGTGTTGATAGCTGCTCCACTGCAGTTTGCTTTGCTGAGAAATCAGAATTCAAAGCAGGAACAAGAGAAGCTGGGAACGTAACTGGAAGATGTATAATGATATAACATATTGTACTAAAAGGAAACAATCCTTTTTTCTCATTGTGTCATGTCAAGTTGTGCCTGAAGTAGAGGAAAACTGGGTAGGCAGGGAAATTAAAAGCCATCAGAAATCCTCTTCGGTATAAAAAGTAGAGTTCTGGTGCGAAGAGTTTCCCTTGACTACCTAAAATGGGTAATAATGGGAAGGATACATGGGATAATCTACTGACACACAGTCCCCCACACATTAGTACAATTATGAACAAGTTACAGCGAACCTGTCATGACTTGTCCTTTCTCTGCTGGTTTTCATGATAATGTATTACAAGACCATGTGGTAATAGCTAAAAAAATAGAAAGTAATTTCTAAACCATTATAATTTTGAATACATTACCCCATTTCCAACTCATTCCAACATCACTGAAGAATTAAAGGAAAAAAGGAATTTTAAATGCACACTGAGTACAGGACTGCAGAAAAATAAAAATAAGGCAGCTGACCACTGCCATGAGCATCACTGATAGAAACCCTTCTTAACTTTTGTCATTCCACTTTGCATGAAATAAACTGTGGCTTAACTTTCCTGCTCAACTACTTAGAGTAAATCGGTGAGATTTAGGCATTGCTAAGAATATACATGGTGGATACAGAATCATATCACAGATTTTTCTAGAATGACAGTAGGCACTGCTTAGGCATAAGATTTTAAAAAATAATTAGGGGATATGTGAGTCTGTGCCTTACAAGTAGGCAAGTATATCATACAAAATATATGTGAGTCAGGATAAAAGGTCCTATTGAAATAGATTGCATTCTGGTATGGCAATTCTGTGAATAACTATTTTGAAAGTTGGTTTAGAAAATAATTAAATGTAAAGTCATTTTAATATACAAATGTCTGACAGGAACTTGAAGTCCAACCCTTAACCCTGAAAAAAGGAGATAAAATAAATTTAGATTAAAAAAGGATTTGAATTTCTCTAAAACCCACAGAAAATGTTACCATTTAGTAATGACATTCCCTCTCCATTTGACCCTAGCTTGACATGCTGAATTGCTCTGAACATCCACCACCATGTACAGAAAGTCTTACTTCTTAACTCTTGCTATTCTAATTTGCACACAAAAGTACATTAAAAGGGATGTTAAGGCTGTGACATAGAACAATAAAAGCAGCAAATTCATAAGTAATTAGGAAACATACTATACAAAATGTTCTCCAGTGCAAAAGGGCTGCTAATACATCACAGAGAAGACGGAGTTCTATGAGAAAACAATGAAGTTTTCTGATACATAATGTCATGTCCTCATTTTATGGGGTGGGGGGAGAATAACTGCAGCTCGTAAACAGAAACTAGCACAGCTATGTATGGTTACAAAATATTATGGCTAATTCAAAGATGAGGCCAGTACCATTCATTCAGAGGTGTGGAAAACATTTTAGACCTCTGTTCTCCTGTGTAAACTATGTGTATAAAAGCACGAAAGGCACCTTCAATTCTTTCCTTTAGGTTTCCTCATAGTTTGCTCCAAATCTCATTGAAATCAGGTGGAGACAAACAGGAAACAAACAGTACAGAGGTGGGAGTGCTTGATTCTTCTCACATATGCGTGACTGTCAGCTTTCACGCAATGAAGGCTGAAGGTGCTAGTGTGATGTGAACAAAGACTTAAACACTTACTTTAGTCAGGTGAGTAGTTCTACCAGCTTCCCACAGGCTTCAGGCACCACCAGAGTTAAACACTAACATATTGTCAGAAAGATGGCTCAGCAAGTAGGATGGGATTTGGGTTTAGCCCACTAATGTCAGTCAGACATAGGGCTACACCATGGGCCTCTGGAAGATGACATGGCAAGCTCTTTGGGAATCTGCTTTGAAGAAAGGGAGCAGGAATTGTTTTGGACCAGGTTTCTTATGTATCTATAACACCCAGCACAATTGTAAGAGCTAAATGTTATATTATCATGGTTCAGGGACATATAAATTCTGCCCAAGGGGAAATGAATTGATTGTAGTACTAGCTACTTTTGCTATTATCCCATCTACTCATCAAGAAGGTATGAGGTCCAGTTTCACTGAATATTGTAATAAACAACAGGTAATAATTATTTGCTTGTATCTCCAAGCCTGATTTTGCTAGCACCTTTCCCCAGAGGTCTTTCATAGATACTTTCTCAAGGCCAAGCTGCCAGTGTTTCTGCAGATGCAGCCCTGGCACAGCGTAGGACTGTTGAAGTTGGAGTAGCCATAATTACAGCCATCCAGAATCATTAACAATGGTGACCCATATCACCCAGTGAAAGAAGCAGTGATATGAATGATAATAAAACAGATTTTTTTTTTTCTTTTAACAGATTAGTTCATTCCCTGAACCAGCACACAGAGCAACTTCGTGACTAGGAACAAGCAATCAAGAGCTGGTGAAGCCCATTACAGATCCCACCTAGATGGGATTATACCACTGCAGAACTGAGCTTTGGGTCTCCTTCTCCTTTCTTGAGTTCCTGCTGTCTCTTGTCATTGAAAATTATTTGGTAAATAAAAGCTAGTGAAACCCTTTGTACTTAAACTTTGCAAATATATTCTGGGTAGACACGTCTCTCTAGTCAAGTTACATAAAAGAATTAAACTCTTTGTTATGAATTGTATGTCGTTAAAGATGGTGGTTATATATTCCTTCTTCAGAAGAATCTGACCCAGCACAATCTTCAGCATTTGTTGATGGTACTTCGTATTTTTTTTCTGGGAAACGAAGAACAATGAAAAACAGATTCATTTTTTTTCCTAAATGAACAGATCAACCTTATGCTTATTCATAGGGTCATGATGTTAATTTCTTGCAAGTATCCAGATGATCATCTAGTATTTGTAAAAATGTTTCCAATTCTAAAATTGTTGTACAAACAGCTCTTGTCTGGAAATTAATATCAGTACTGTATTATTTGTATTCACTATTTTTCATATATGATTGTTTCTATTTCAAAAATATCTTCCAATCAAAGAGCAGCAAAAAATCATATTAACCCAGGTGAAAAATATCAGTCTTTGGTGTCAAGAAGCAGCAAGCGAGAGCTTCTCCAAGAAGGAAGACAAGACGATGACCCCAGCACAGGCAGAGGCAGTGCGCTCACCAATCAGATGCAGACAATTTTCTTAAGAGAATAATAGAGGTAAGAGTCAAGAAAAGCCCTTGAGCCAAGTTTTCCCTCTAGATGTCAATAAAATAAGTGTTTTACCCTATCTGATTTTGAATATCTTAAGTAGGTCTGTGATGGCCCCTTGTAAACACTTTCTGACTGCTATAAATTGGGGAGTTAAGGTTTTATTTGCAGTCCCTTCAAATTTACTACATTTGGATCTCTTCATCCCAGTAGGTCCCCTAAATTATTCATCGGCATTTTGACTTTATCGAGTAAAACAGTAAAAGCTTTGTTCATCCACTGGCAGCTGAAATACACATACTCAGCTCTAGGAACTCTTCCTCTTCATTTAATGCTTCTGGAGTCTTTTCTTTATCCCAGGTCCCACATTCATCTCACGTATCATCCACTTTACTTTCTTATATCACTCCTTCATCTCTTATTCTGTAACCATAAGGTCTCTGAGGTTATCACTCTGATATCTCTTGTTCTTTCACTCTAAGGTATCTTGTTCTCTCACCCCTAAATATCTCTTGGTGTAGCAGGTTTCTCCAAGTTTCACCCACTCCTTAAGTCTGTTGTTGTCTGTTGTCTGTTGTGTGTTTTGATCTGCTATTGCAAGTGTGAAACAACTAGAAAATTATGTATTTTGTTTGAAAGATAAAGTAATTTTGTTGTTTCCTTGCCAACATGTCTAACCTCTCTATGATCCTTTGTATCTTTTCTTGTTTCTTGCAGTATCTTTCAGCCAGCTTGGTATACAGTAATATTGTTAACATGCTGGCTGCTGCTTCATCTCAAGATCATTAATTACACTATTAAAGGCTGGAGCTACTATTTAAGAGTACCACTGCCCTCCACAGGAGAGAATGTCAGACATACTCAAGTGTGTCCAAAATGCCATCTCTGTAACAGCCACACCTTATGGAGAATCTTCTTCATCTCATCTGGCAGAAAGCATTGATTGATAGTGCAATGGTCTGAAAGGGCAGAAACATGGCAGTGGTATGTTCCACATATTGGTGAGATAACCTAGAGAATGAAGATTCTCAAAAACCATGCCCATCTTTTCCCAACAGACAGTGTCAACTGGCTGTTGATTTTTTTTGCTTCTGGGTAATTCTGAATATTCCCTCCATAACTTTCTCACTTGATCAACAGCAGCAAGAAATGTTAATCCTTTGCCCTTCTTGTGAAAGCCTGCATCACGCAATTTCTTCCTGTGACTTGCTTCTGTGTCTCTATTAATCCATATCTTCCAGAGTAAACATTCACTGTTCTTATGAGATGCTTACTTTTCAGAAGATGCTCACTTGCAGAGATGCCTTACTGTGTAATTAGAAACACTTTAGTCTTAAAGTTGATGAAATAATTTAGTGGACCATTATCCTGTATATCCAATGCAGTAATCATCCTACACTGAGAGATCTACACCTTCTTCCTCTCAGCTTTATCTTTACTGCAAATTATGAAGGGTCCCAGTCTTCTGTAAAACCCACTTTCACAGGGTCAGTAGCTGGTACTGAACCAGATCAAAAAGAAGAAAGAAGAAAGCCCTCTTAGTGCCACTTAGTCTTCTGAACTGTATCCTTAGTTTGATGTTACATAGTCCTGATTCACCACTATTCCAAGTCAATTATACTGGAGTATGGTAAATCCTGAATAACTGAATTTGAAAATAGGAAGTATTTCTCACATGGTAACATTTCTTCAGGTGCCTGAATATTTTTCTCTTTATCTAAGAGCTACTGATTAACTGCATTACAAAAGATCACTTCCCAACACACAGAATTAGGACCGGCCACATCACTCTCATCAATATTAACAGATGTGCTCATCTATAAAGTCATTCCTTCTTTACCTTTACAAGTAGTGAAGTATTCTGAGATAAGACCATCACAGAGGGAAGGTGAGTAATATTCACTTCTGGTTTACCCTGAAGTGAGTCTACCAACATCAGCAAAGCGTTGTTTCCTTTTTTAAAAATTTTTGTTCTCCTATAAATGAATAAGAGAGTGGCCAGTTTTGCTTCTCATTATTTATAAATAACAATGCAAAGTGTTATCTCAGAAGGGAATTTTGGTAGTGAAGTTACATATCCTTTACAAGAGGGATTTGTAATGGGGAATATACAGAAAGAAGCTACACCCTTGGTATTGTAATTACACTTTTAAAACATCTGATAACTCGGTGTTATTTGTTTTTCCTTTCTTTGATGAACTGATAAATGTCACTTGAATATTTGCATGAGCAGTCAGTAGACAAGCTGGTTTTCTTCAAAAGAAAATAGCATGCACACTTATTCCTCCTCTACTGTATATAAATTCTAAATGGTACCTTAGCAGAATTATGAAATAAAAATGAATGCTTTTAAAGGCATTCGTGGAGTCTGGGGAATAAATGATAGAATTTTCTTATATTTCTCATATATGCAGATAACAGATACATTTAATGCAAGAAGGAAATAGAATTTTAATAGAATTTTTAACTAAAGATCTTGAAACAAAACTAGACATACATTTTAATTGAATTTCTGGCTCAAATTACAGCAAACCATTATAAATCATTAGGAATCAGTTTTAAAACTGCTTTCACTTTTACCCGTATTACAAACACAGAGGTAAGCTTTTACAGCTACAGATAAGTGTTAATAAATTACCCGAATTTCAAAATTAATGGCTGCCCGGCTGCTTTGGGGAGATATCATTGTGTTTCATGAATATTTTGATTTTGTGATTAGATCAAAATGCAGTGAATTCCTAAACAGTCATAACTAAGGTCTGCTGATCATAAACTGTTCTTTTTTAATAAATTATATTCCTCACAAATCTGCTGATATGGAATAATTAGAAATTGGTTGCCTGCATTTACTGTAATATTTGCATGACTTTAGATCTCCACCTACTGATCTAGTGGCTGGCAGGAAATGTACATTTTGTACATTTCTAAATATACCTTGCCTGCAGAGATAATGGTTTATATTGTGATGTTAAGAAGGTTTTTATTTGCAAAAAACAAAGAGGTGTCACTTGCCAGTTCTGGAAGACATTGATTAGGCTGTTTATGTCATTCCTATTCAGAACTTATTATTTACAGCTTTCCTGTTTCCTTTCCTTTGTAGGAGATAATGATCTGTCTCTTGTAAACTGCTTAAAGTGTGCCTATTTTCTCTTTTTCTAGGGAATCTTGAAATACATTTTATATAAGGCAAGCATATTGAAATGGAATGTAAATGGTGTAAAATACAGCATATTAATCGAAAACGATATCTGTCAGTATAATCTTTAAATTAAGTGGTATACAAATATTTATAGTTAGGGAAAATGAAAATTGCAAATCAATTTTTCATTGTGGAAGGCACATGTATCTGAATGGGATCCTGTCAGACATATATACTCCATAATTAAGTACACTTACATTTTGGGAACTATGCATTTTAACAGTACTGTACATGTGCATATATGTTTTTTGCTACAGATCTTCATTGAGGGGAGTGCACATTGTTATATGGCGTTCAGCTCTCTGAATGGCCTAAGCACACAGTGTCCCTGTAGATTCTTCATAACCATGTGCTTTAAGGTACATTTCAAATATAGAAAGGTGGTTTTGCTTTTCTGGCATGTGCAGTAGAGATTTAACACATTTGTTAATGCTTACTGTACACTCTGCATCTAAGAGTCAGGCTACAGCCTACTATATAACATACTGAAATAAGAGGAGAAAGACAGTATTTGGGATATTCACATGCTAAAATTAGAATAATCCATTGAAAAAAAAAAGCAAGTAGAAATTGTTACTATTGCCATGGCTCTGTAATGTGAACGATAGATCAAGGAGAAAATACGGATGACAGGCCAAATCTTTAGCCAGTTCACAAGACTTATAATTTATTCTAATGATATTATCTCTTTTTGAAGAAAAGTTCACCCTGCTGTCTATTTTCTCCCCATTGCTACTTTAGTTGTTACTGCAGCCCAGAGAACAATCTCTTCCTCCCACACTGGACAACTGGTCCTGGAAACTAGTAGATTATATAAAGCAATCTAGGACAAAGCTGTTAACTGCTCACAATCATACTCTTCTGACATTTCAGCCAAGTCTTTGTGCTGTTTATTAAATGGATACTTATCCAATTCTCCTTGGCAGTGTGACTGACTTGCATTAAAACTGAATACTGAGTTTCATTAGCAATGTATCATATACCAATTTCAACTCTCCCCCAAATTAAATGCATTTTCTTTCTCCAGAGAAACAAAATCAGTGCTGTAGAACAATTCCAGTGCCTCCACTTGTTGAATCACTTGTATTGATTGATTCATACTTCATCATTAGCCTTCAAAACTGCCACAGAAACTTTAATCTGTATAGCAAGTGCTTCTTCAATCCCAAAAAATCTCACAATCTGCCCAAGCTTGGATTAATAAGTGTGGTGATAAAAAGGAATAAAAAGAAATCATACATGTTACACCCTTTCCACTGATCATACTAGAAAGCAGATTCCCTGCCCAGGTGCCAGCCTGATTTACAGGCTGCAAGTCCCTGATTCGGAGCCCGGTGGTGTGTTGGCCCTGCTTCAGCACGTTGTTTCTAGTCCATTAGTAGTTTCTGGTCAGGAGCAAACCCAAATGGCAGGGTACGTCATGTGGAGGGGTTTTTTCTGTCTACATAGGTAGGGCACTTTGTCTTGGCAAGGGGATATGTGACCCTCTGTCATTAAAGACATAGAAAACAATAAAGGAAGAGGCTCTCCTAGCACCAAACCCTAGGTAGTTTAGGCACCTAAACTGGAAATCTTTGGTTCTAATAAAGGTTTCTTCAGCAAATGTTGAGGCAGGAAATTAACTCAGGCAGCCTGAAGTTTCCTCTAGAGGAGACACTCTGTCTTCATCAGCTACATTGAAAGATGAGAAAAAACAGCCTCCTGACATAGGCAAGTAAATTAGGCATCTCAAGTTGGCCAAAGAGAATACTAGTGAAAAGGAAAACTAATTATACAAGTAACTAATAACTATACAAAGACAGCACACAACGAATCATTAATAATTGAATCGAGGTGGGCTTTTTGTCTGGGTTTGGTTTTGGTTTGTTTTTTTCCCCTAAACTCTCAAATTAGAATCTGGGAAATAACATGGAAAGCAAGACTGCAATGGGAACAAATAAATAACCAGGCTGGTGTATCCACCCAAACTCCTGACATCCGAGGAAAATTTGGTGCTTTGTAGAACACAGACCTATAGATAGAAAAAGCACATGTCCTAGAGTCAGAAAAAAAAATGTTTTACTTTACAAGCTCTGTTTGACCAAGATATTTTTAAAAAGTACTATGTAGGACACGAGAGCTGCTATAGTTACACCAGTGAAGATTGTTTTATTTGAACCTGAAGATTTATGTGAGAATCCTAATTCTACCCTTAACGGATATTGCTAACTCCTATTGACGTTAGTTCTTCATGGGACAAAGTTTGGGCCGGAGGATTGTTAACTGGTATAATTCTTATGAAAAGAGAATATACATTTCTTCTTGCAAAGAAATAACAAGGGATAATCTGAAGTGCTGTAAGCCACCATCAGGAGGAAGAATTATCTTTTCTTTTCACAAGAAAAAAGAACCTACATTTAAGCTAATATTGACAGATCTCTGCAGACCAGAAGAGAAACAATCCTGCAGCCTAAGCAAAGCAAAGAGATCAGTCTCCGACATCCATTCAGAGACCAGCTGCTGGTGAAAGAGAACAGAGAAAGAGAAAGAGCTGAGAGCCGGAGGAACAGATGTGTCTGATGAGATGTGTGCAGGGCATTTTCCTGGGACCCAGTAAGTAGGTCTAGCTATTTAGCAGATTTTGTAAAGTACCTTTTGTGTGGAGAATAAATAGACTAAAATATGATCCTGAAGATTTCAGGATCATACATGGCGTAAGAAACTTGGGTAGCATCAGTGTTCTGCCGCTGAATTATTTGTACCTGTGCATGTTTGCATTAGTGATAGTGACTTCAAAGGACTGTGGTGACAGTCATTCTGCATAATGCCAAACAGCCAAGCGTGTTTTAACAAGGGGGCAGGATTACATTTTCAACAGTTCTGGTGCTGTTTGCTTTGTGCAAACGCTTAATTGTATGCTAAATTGACTGTAGACATGATCTATTAAAGCTGGGTTTTTCAAGGGTACCTCGGGGAGTTAGCGTCCACCTCCCCGTGACATGCAGTGTGATTAGGGCAGGGAACTCCCTCAGGCTCGTGTGAATATCCCAGCCTCATTGTACATTTCTGGGCAAACATGTGGCAATCATTGTCCTGATTGGGGTGGGCTAATTAGTTAATATTTATATTGTGTTCTGCAGACTGTAAAGTAGGAGAGAAGTGCTAACTGCTGTTATTATTATTACTGAATTACAAGAAGACAAAGCCAGGGAAACCTCTCCTGGGCCCCTCAAGTGACAGCTACAAGTCACAACCCTGTTTGCATCGAGGGGTTTTTAAAACATGCAGCCCCAGGCATAGCCTGGGCAATCCTTTAACATCATGTGTCTCTCCATGTGCTGATGGCTTCTGTCCCTGAGACATGGGATATTGAACACATGTGAGGTGAAGAAGCAGCACTATCCCCTACTTCCAAGGAAACAATGGCCAAATACCTTTGCCTGGGTCTCAGTGAAATGCAGCATCAAAGACAGAGTCCTGATCGCTAGTATTGCCTAGCAGTAACTAAACTGCAGGACTACTTCAGTGTGTAGATAAAAATAGTGCTTACTCTGCACCATGCTAACTTTGAGCATTTGAGATTTTGCTTCTAACTTTCCTAAGTCCTTCCTCAGGACACAGACTGATCCTCTTGATGTCCTCCATTCCTATCTCGGTAGCCAGAGTCTTCTTTCTTCCATCACTGGCCTGACCCCTTTCTCAGCAGATCTGAGCTCCCTGGACATGGTCTTCATGATGAATGATCTGGTCTGGAATTTGGGAAGATTGTTTTCCCCATATGGGTCTATGTGCCATGGATGACAAGCGAAGGAGCAGTCAGGATTAAATGGATGTTCATGTTAGCAGAAGACATAAAAATATTAGACATGTTGCAATTCCAGTCCCCTGCAAATGAAGACAAAAGAGGTCAGTTGCCAGAGGTAACTGAGTTGTAGGGCTGGTAACATTTGGCATATCAGAAGTCCCTCTTTATTTACCTCTATTCCATCAGGGCAGAGTGTTCAGAAACAAACAGAATCTTTGGGACAGGATGAGAAAAGTCAATCTCTACTTAACAGTTACGTGGTATAAAACCTTTCAGCTCTCACTGGAATCTATTTAGTGCTTGATGTGTGTGAGAACATCCCTATCATTATCAAGTTAAAATAGTGTGCCTTCTGTTCAAATCCATCTTTGTGCCTGATTTTGTGCATATTAATGCACATATTATTACAATGACACAGCAAAGTAAGATCATTTGGCAGTGTAAAACAAGATCAATTTAGGAAATGAAACCCTGGCTTCTCCATACTTAGAGGCTTTGCAACAAATTAAGTGTTCCATAAAGTAGGAGAAACAAAATGTTGCCTCACACATACTTGCATTTTTAGAGTATCCACTGGAAATGACTAAAGAAGGGTAAATTATACTTCTGCTGAAAAATTCAGATGTGCAAAATATTGACGCATTACCCAGATTCTGCCTCATCAGAGTGACAACTGGATATGGTAAAAGCAAAGTCTGTTGAATAAGGGGAGCATTACCTATGAATATTTATTCATACGCATATGTGTGATAAATTTCTTTAAACCGCTATAGCGATCATGACTGGCATGTGGAAAAGAGTTCACAAATCTGAAAAAGACTGAAGTTAGGCAGAGAAAATCAAAGGGAAAAGGAATGTCTTTAAATATGTTCAACTCATGAGAACAAATAAACCCAAGAGCAGAACCCTCTAGCACAACAGTGATCATCCAAGAGGCACCTGTGTCAAGTATGAGCTGGGACGTGTACCCACGCAGCAAAGAAAGATGCTGTACAAAGATAATGCTTTGGGACTCAGAAGGAATATCGATAATGTTGAAGATCATCCCTCCTGATGCCAGGGGTAACTCCCAGCTGCTGGGTGGGCTCACTGAATATTATTGTACCATGTTGTGCGGGTGTCCATTAAGATCCTGTAGACAATGCAGATGCAAGGGAAATCCCAGTAGTTGTTGCCCTTGCTGCTGCCCTGCCTCATGGAGTTTTTCTTGCTCTGTATGGGAACAGGAGCTCCCTGTCCCTCTGTTCAGATTCCTTCTCTCTTTCATTAACCACTTAGCATGTTTTAGGGTAAGTTCCTTAGGCAAATATTTTCAAAATTAAACAGATCAACCAGACACTTGAAGCCATGTTAGGCACCTCATGGAGTGGGCAGATTCTTCATCATGCAATAGCTATAGCTATCACAAGATTGATTTGGAGGTATTTGTGCTCAGCAGCTCTAAAAACTAGACCATTTTTATTTAGAGTCCTAAAGCTAAAATCAAATACTTAGCTTTAGGCAACTTCATCCTGACCCTTGGTCCTAATCTCTTATTTAATGCTCTGCTAAGTAGGAGGATGTAAATGGTTACTGTGTACATAAATCAGTGTTGTTTGTAAGATTAATTAGGGCTTGAAAAATGTTATGCAACATGTTAAATCATACATATTTTTATTCTGCAAAGACAATGAGAATAAAAGATAATCACCTTTATCTAACTTTTTCTATCACACACATCACAGTATTATTCAAGTTATACATGAAACTTATGTTTTCCGTATGGGTTGACTCCCTTTAGAGTGAGAATGGAATTGTTGTGGGACAGTTGCTTTGGATCATGGTTATTCTGTTTTAAATATTAAAGCTTCTTTGGGTTTCTGTTAGAGAATTCAATGAAAAGGAAGTTTTCTACTTGCTAAGAATTAAATTTGATGAAGTTGACATGAGAAAGATCAAGAAAACTCTTGCTCCTATAGAGGAACATTAACATTTACTACATGAATAAATGATAAGAGGACCAAATAAAATAATACTAAACATTTCATTTGTATCTATATCTAAACAAGTCCTGACTCAGTCTTTACTATCGTGGACCGGTAAGAACAGATATAAAGATTTTTCCTATCTTCAAGGAGTTTAAAATCAGAGATATGACAAGAGATTTGAGTAAAAGTTGGATTAGAGAGTTTACTATAAAAATCCTGGAATTTTGCCAGTAAATAGTGAGCAGATCTTGGTGGTAAGAGGGTAAAATAATTTAAGATTTGGAACGAGCCTATCTACATGAAATAATTCATTCTTAAATTACACCAAGAAGAAGTTAAATGGGTTCACTGGGTAGGCTCACACAGAAGTTCTGTTGCACGAATAGACTGAATTTACTTTGAGGAACATGACACATGGGGAACTGTGATGAGCCAACTGGAACTACTTTTAGGAGTAATTATTTGCCAACATGGAGCTTATAATCAGGCTCACAATCTTCTTGTAACAGTGATTGCTTTGATTCTGCATACCACCAACGACCCAAAATTGGAAACTCCCAGTATCTCCTGCTTATACTATTCCAAAAAAATCCCCACTTTTTGCTAGTGTAAAGCAATCAAGATTGGTGATGCAGCCTTCTCTCTGGTCATGAATATTCATTGTTATTCAAATACATTAATTAGCCCTTTTCAAAAAGTAGAATTATTTAAAGAATGTAGAGAAAATTATGGATTTGAGGAAATCATTCAAAGGAACATTGTCCAACAGAAGGGTCAGGTATTAAGTATTGCTCAAGCTCTTTTTCAGTTGATTTATGGTCTAAAAAGTATATTTCACACAGAGCTCTTTATTTGTCCTAATGGCTAAAAAACCTTTAGCATCTCCAGGATATAATAATAATCTGTATGCTGTGGAGTAATTGCTGGGTAGTACAAGGTCTTGGTAGAGTTGGGTATCTCTGACAGCTGGAAACACCCCTTTTACTTTAAAGTATCTCAAGGTCATATATTTTAACCCAGGAATCTAGCAAGATAATATAAAAACGGAAGATATATAACTTTATTAACCATAATGGAATATTTTTCATAAGGGGTATTTGTGTTTGAAAGTTTGGCAATCAATTTTATATACCTAAAATAAAAATCTATGGTGCAACTGAACAATCACTCATAACGTGCAATATGCTAGTAGAAAGTAGAAAATAGTGCTTAGAGAGTACACACTTTAACACGTACTAAGCTAAGAAATCCATCTTATCACACCTGAGAGAACAGGTCTCTTCAAATGTATATACCAGTAAGATGGATTTAATTCAAAGCACTGCATGTTGTAATGGAAATTCTATAGATCAATATTTATTGATTGAAAATAAATATTCATTTTCAAAGTAAAGTAAGTATTGAAATCTTTTCAGCATCCTTCCAAATCTAAAAAGTTATCTTAATTTGGTGGCCAATTCATGCATTCCCAATAAACACATGTAATGTAATGTAATGTTAGAAAAAATGATGTTCATGATGTCCTCTGACCCCTCACATCAGGCAGGTATGTGGAAGTTAATATTATTTACAATTAGTCCAGGTTGTAATAAAAAAATATCCAAATTCCATAATTATTGTCTCTTTATTGGAACACTCTGCAAGACTCCTAATTTCAGGCAGAGTCAGAAGGGATAGTAACTAATAGTTTTTGTATTATGCCATGAAAACGACCAATGCTTGTGGAAATTCTCCATATTGAGACAATGCTGGTGGCAGTAATTTTGCTAAAAAGTTGAACCACTTCAGCCAGAGGATTAAAGTACCATAATTACAGACTGAGAAAAATATCTACTCAAAAAATCCTTTTGTGGACCTGAAGAGGAGGAATACTTAGTGAAATTCCCAGCTCTTTAAAAAAATATTTCAACAGTGCTACAAATGCAGCCTCCTGCTCCTATTAGAAATCTTCTGGCTGATTGAGCTGCACATGAATACTTATTTCAGAGTATCACTTTTGGAATTGAAAAGACTCCACACGCTGCCCCCCACCTGTCACCATTCCCTCCTCTCTCAACAAGCAGCTTTGGGGTAGATCTGAAAAGAAGTCACTCTAAAATTGCTCTACTGTAGAGAAATGTCCACTGATCTTATTATGGCACTGTCAAAGAACTGGATACTTACTTCTTGAAAAATTGAGTTATTAGTGACTTGAGTTAGATTCTTAAATCCTCTGAAGGAGGAGCTGTCTTGAGAATATATTAAAGTTGGATACATTTTTGAGGCCTGAAATTTTCAAATGAAGACAGAATTGCTCATAAGAAATATGACAGTTTTCCTGCATCAGATGCTAATTTGCCTAAAAATATTTAATAAAAAATTTGGTGAAAAACACTTAAAAAATATTTTAGAATGCTGATTTTATTTTTTCAGTGTGAATTTTTAATTTGTAATTATTTGTACATAAATATTAATCTCAAAATACAAATATGCTTTAAAGATACCCAAAATGTTTTCAATTTATTGAAAAAAAGGACTCAAATGCCCATTAATGAAATTTTAGAAAATGGTCTCCTCATTAAAGATCTGTTTTTCTTTTATATGAACACCCAGGAGATGCCTTCACGTTCCTCTGTACCCAGCTCTGCACGTTTCCTTGCTGCTGCAAGATGACCGCTCTGTTCCCTTGTAGTATTTAAACTCTGTCCTCTCTTCCCTGAAAATGGTGATTAGTGCCTGCAGACAGCAGCACAATGCAGAAAATCAATACTCAGTAATGTTTTCTGAGGGATTGAAGGTAAATAACCTGCAATCTAGAGTTTTCCCCACATTCAACATGAGCCTCACCCTTTTCTTATTCACTCCCTACTTTCCTTTACCTGTTACAGCATCATCATTCTCCTGCGCTCCTGACCTCCCAGCTGGTGAACACATAGTGAAGAGATGGTCATATTAAAACCCAGGTAAAGTGAAGAGAATAAATGTAGAATAGACCAGACTGTCTCAAGATGGGACTGGGATATTCCATTTTTTAAGCCTTTAAGATCATTCCTCTGAATTCACAAAGTGTGTCTCTTCCCCATAGACAATTTTGAGAGGATGAACAGTCTGGAGAGCATGACATACCAAGAGTTTATCAAAGGACTTACTGAGTAGTTTACAAAAAACAATGATGCCAAAATTAGCCTGTAACTGTTTGCATTTGGAGCTCTGTGTATGCAGAGCTCACCAAGAGGCAACGATGGTGTTGACACACCAGTAAGTACAAGCAGAGCATGGGGTTGATTGAGGAAACCACAGGCTCACATGTTACTGCAGTGTGCCATATCCCAGGTGGATACCATTATGCTGACCTCAAAAGTAGCCACAAAGTTATAAAGCAATGATTATTTTGAAGTACATTATGGTCCAGTTGCTCTCTGGTGTTGAAGCTGTTCTGAACACCTGGCTTCTAGTCCTCTATGGTGGGAGCTTCAATATGAAGTAACATCTGTCAAACAATCAGTCTTAAAAAATTCTACTTCTCTAAAGGTTCTCAGAAATGTGCTTTTTAAAATACATATCTTACGGGCAGCACAAAAACATTTTAATGAATACTAACATGTTTGTAAACACAATGAAAATAGTACTTCCTACTGAGCAGTATAAGATAATTTAAATAAAATATCTGCCTTTGGACATCAGACCCTGCTGGTGATCCCAATAGGATTTGTGCTTCATTTTCCTATTGGAAAACACATCATATATGGACATGTTTTATGAGAACTGATAAAAAGAGAAATCTCTAACACATGCCTTATGTACAGATTTCTCCTTTTTAAATCTGTGCATCTTAATAGACCTCCAAAATTTGTCCCTGAAAATGTGTTGACTTGTTCTCAATGCCTCATGCTAAGAGGCAAATATCAGTATGAGAATTCATTATTTTAATAGAACTAAAGTTTGACAGAGGTAGTAGAGCAGAATGCAAATGCCAACATTGCTGGAGGTACCAGCAAACTGATAAAGCCCATTCATTTATATGACTATATTTTCAGTACAACAGTGTCACTTAAATATCTTCAGTCACTTTATGTTTATTCTAGTTTCTTCATGAAGTGACTTCCATCTAACACCAGAACCTGATGTTCTAACTCAGTAAATACTGAGTTCTCACTCAACAAAATATTTGGGTTAAATTCTGCAACCAATTAAAACTGTGAACAAAGCTTGCAAACAGGTTTGCAAGGTGCTGAGCCCTTCTGCACAGTCTGAATACCCTTCACTCTTTGTCAGTGAGAACTACAGGTGAGAGAGCATGAGCACATGAAGGTGACCACTGAACCTCCCAAGGTTTGGGCTCCTGGTTTTGGCGGGGAACCTGAGCCTGAGGCCCCCGTCAGGCCACCAAGCCCAGCCATTTGATGCCACCAGCTTTTTCACCCATCTGCTCTTAGAGACCTCCTTGTTCCTGTGGAGTCCGTGGCTTTGAATTGTGTGGCTCCTCTCCCTGACTCCATTGACAGGCAGTAGTCCTATCTTTCCTAAATATTGTAGACAATGCAAACTAAACTTTTTTTCCTCTGAAAGACTTTCTATTCCCCACACCCTACTGGTAGACCTTTAACACCTGTTCCAGTTCATATTATTTTTTTAGATTTGTACAGGGCAAAAAAGGTGACCTTATTAGCATAGTGTGTGATGGCCCTAATACCCTTTATCTTAAAGATCTCTTCTGCGTTTGTCTTCTTCATAGCTGCATCATCCCAGCAGTCTGCAGCCATCCTGGGATGATCTGGTACTCCAGGCCCTCCTCTGCTACAGGCATTTCCAGCTGGTGACCTCTGAGCTCTCCAGAGTTTCTGATCATATTTTTCATAATGAAGATCAAGCTGAAACTGATGCATGACTTTAGAAATGGCCCTGTGGGATATGAACTGTAGGTAGCTATCAAGTAGCTGTGCTTCAAACAAATTTACTTTCATGAGTTATAAAGTGTTCAATCTATTCAACTCACTATGCATTTTAATTTCTCTTTCTTAAAGAAAACATATTTAGAGCTGATTTGTTTTCCTACATTACAAATATTATTATTCTGCCTTATCGAGAAGAGCGGGAAGATTTAAATACATGTACCCACAGCAACCATATCTACTGGTATTTGTACAAGCCATTACTGAGGTTAACAAAGGAGTATTCACATTAATTGCACTGATATATATTCAGCAGCATAATTTATGACATTCACAACACTGGTTGGCTACCGACTAGGAAATTCTAGCTATGTGAGATACAGCACTGAAAAAAATCTGAGGGAACACATTTTTAAACGCAAGGTCTGAGTGCTGATTGACATGCTTTGTACGATAGTAAAATCTGGCAGGTGCATTAACTTGCATTCCTCTGATCTGTACACATCCACACTTGTCTTCTTAGGGTACTTGGTAATAAGCTTCTTTAAAGATCCCTGAGTAAGCACTGAAGATAATATCTGGAGTATGTAGCACTCAGTCCTTTTAGAATGGCTTTTTCCTGCTCCTTTCGTTTTCTTAAGAAAATGTCAGTTTAATCATATCTTAATGCTTTGATAATGCGTTTCTTTACATAGCTGTAGAACACTCACTTCAGTGTTTTAAAAGAATTAATGTAGATGTAAAAATGCCAGTTAAATGAGATTTCTTCCAACAGGCTAACAAAACTGAAGTGCAAGGCTTCAAAACTTGCAAGACATTTGCACAGCAGCACAAATACGCCATAACGGAGCCCACACTGCATTTATCATTGTAGAAGAAACTTGTGTCCCGATTTGACCACTTCAGAGAATTTATATACAGGCTTACCTACTGTCAAATGCTGAAGCTAGCTTTTTCATAAAATTCCACTTCTGATTTCTGCCTATCAGTCCACAAATGTCAACAAGCCAGCAACTCCAATGGCTGAGTTTTGGGACTAAATATCAGTTGCCAGACCTCACCAGCCTCATAACGGTGTAACCTTCTGTTGCTGAATAAAGTAAAGAATTGCACCATGTTTTCATTGGCTTGTTCTGTATCAATAAGTATGCTATGAAACAAAAATACATTCTCTTAGAAGATAACATACCAAGGCCCCAGTATAGGTTGTCATCAAAGAGCAGATAGACCATAGATTGAATTGAGGGATGAACCTTCAGAAGCAGGTGCACATTCCTCAGTTGAAATCTGCTTGGTTCACAGGTTTTCTACAGATACATCTCTAACTACTTATATATATAAGCAACAGTAGCCATGATTTTACCTTTTCTTCTTACAATGTATACTCAAATACAAAACCAAAACTTTCTTATTCACTTGCAATATAAAATTAAATATTGCAATGTGTGCTACAATGACATATTTAGAAAACTATAGCATACTCATTTATAAATGCATAGCAACATAATCAACAGTTGTGATGGTTTTGGATGGGATAGAGTTAATTTTCTTCATAGTGGTTACCACGGGGCTATGATTTGGATTTGTGCTGAAAACACTGTTGATGGATGTTTTAGTTACTTCTGAGCAGTGCTTACACAGAATCAAGGCCCGTTCTGCTTCTCACACCACCCCACCAGCAAGTGGACTGGGGGTGCACGAGAAGTTAGGAGGGGACACAAACAGGACAGCTGATTCCAACTGACCAAAGGGATATTTCACACCATATGACATCATGCTCAGCATATAGAACTGGGGAAGAAGAGGGAAGGGGCGATGTTCAAAGTTATGGCGTTTGTCTTCCCAAATAACAGTTGCATGTGGTGGAGCACTGCTGTCCTGGAGATAGCTGAACACCCACCTGTTGATGGGAAGTAGTGAATGTTTTTCTTTGCTTGTGTGTGTGGCTTTTGCTTTACTTATTAAACTATCTTTACTTGAAACCACAAGTTTTCTCACTTTTAGTCTTCTGATTCTCATTTCCATTCCACGAGGGGTTGAACGAGCAAGCGGCTGTGTGGTGTTTAGTTGCTGGTTGAGGTTAAATCATGACAACAGGAATGATAAAAACACTCTTCTTTTTTTTTTTTCTCTTTTTTTTTTTTTTTCCCCACAGGCCAGGAAGGATTTATGCTGTTTCACATCCAACTTATGGAATCTGCATACTTAGGAGATTCTATAAAATTCCTTCTTCGCCATTAGACTATCACTAGAAATCCATTTTTTATTACTGATTTGTAGACTCAGCTCCTTTAATAGGCATAATTGAAAGGTTTTTTGAGTCTAGTGCATTAGTTTCTAAGATTAAAAGAGGTCCTTTTCTCCAAGAAGAGCATAATTTATGATGTACTGTAATATACGTTGCATGAGATAAATTGACAACTTGCATGTCTTCAGCTGCAGTCACTTTCTATAAGCAGAAAATACTTCTAATTCCTTGTGTGTCTTGTAAAAAGTAAATATCTACTCTGAAATCCAAATGCAATTTGGCAGAATGCAACATCAAGTACGATGATCCTATCTGCGGTATTTTGCTTGGAATATCAGCCAAAACTCGCCAGTGTTTCAGTAGCTGAAGGAGGAAACCAAGGAAAATCCTCTTCCACACCAAGGTGAATTTAGTTACTTTAATGGACAAATTAATACATGGATCTGGAATATTTGTGATCTGATATTATTTTTAAAATACTCTTAACTGTGTATTGCTTTCATATGAACAAGTGTTTGGAGCATGTGTTCTTTTTATGCCCTGTGTGAGAAGCAGCATGATCACGGCTATAACTGTAATAGAAATAATGAAGGGCAATGATTCAGAGACTACCTTTCATTTATGCCCTTAACTAAAACCTGTGAAAGTTGATAAAAATTTTTGCAATGATACAGTAGTCTCTGGATGAAGTCCTTACTCAGGCATGAATAAAAAAGGACAATCACAAAATCTAGAAAGTTACACAGTTGTGTAACAAGTGAAAATGACAGAGAATCAAGCCCTCCTTAGCTGTTGAAGAATCATTGTTTTTTATCCAGGACACTTAAAAAATCATGTATTATACTATAATATGTTTTAAATCATTGTTTCAAATGCATTTTGTAAAGCAGTGATTGCAGCCTTGAGTTGCTAAAGGAGAAACTATGGAGCAGATTATTATTTGAGCAAATTACATATTTTCCTTTTGCTGCTAAAGGTTGTTTTATTCCTATACTGATGAAATCTTTCACCATTTTATTTTGTGATATGTGAGCTTGATTCCAGCTTCATTGTTTAATGTCTATTCTTTTGGACTGTTTCTTGTAACTGTACAGGCAGGTCTGTTCTTGTTGGCCCCCATCATACCTCAGAGAACGCAGGCTGTATCTATCTTTACAATGCTTGGTTTACATTAGGGGAAGACCACCTAACATCAAGAAAAACCATGACTTCTTGGTGAACTCTAGGTGGGCCACTGCAAAGATTATTTTGAAAACTAATAACTGGACTTCTTAAGTAACAAGTCAAGATGCAACTGAGAGCTGAGAAGTGGTAAGAGCATTTCAGAATAGAAATTAGAGTAACGGGGTTTTTGTCTTTGAACTCCTATACAGATATTCTGACAAAAAATTCTTTGCCTGGAGAAGACTTGCTTTATTGGCAATCCCAGAACTACAGTATCACTTAGATGAGAGAACAAAGCTCAGATGCTTAATGCAGAGTAGCAGAAGAAAAGAAATAGAAAGAACTGCTGCTGCTGAAACAAAGAAAGTACAGAATTTGACACAGAGATTAAGTCTTTCTAATAACTAATTTAGAAGTACTCTTTAAGTTAATTTTTAGCTGTTCTCCCCACCCTTCTTACCCCTTTAAAACTCAGTAGGACTGAGCCTGTGCTCATGTTCATGTAGGTGAAAAACATGAGGCCAAAGATATCTAGATTTAGAGATTTTGTTTTGCTCTGTATCCGAACATTATGGTTGGTTCTCATTTATAAAGCAGGATGAATTAAGATTGCAGACTTTAAAAGTAAGTCTCAATAAGTTCATAGGACTTCAGATGTTTGCAACTATACCTAAAAACTTTGCATTTTCTTCTCCTAAATGATGATCAAGGTCTATACTTGGTAGGCAGATCTCTAGGGTTATTAAGTTCGAATGAAATGTACTTAAAACATCTAAAGAAAATATTTCATCTGTCCGTCTCACATAAAGATGTCACGATTTCGACAAAAAAAGAGAAATCTCATCAAGTATAATGAATGAAAAGTCCAGCCCTCCAAACTTTATCTGTGTCTTCTTCACAAGCTCTTTAAGTTCTTCACTGAGCCAAAAGTTGTAAATAATTCTGAATCAGCAAATGAGGTGTCAGATTAAGGATGGGACTTCTTTATCATATCTAACACATCTAACATTTGTTTTCTCCTGCTGCATATTACATCGACCTTACAATGAGCAGCAAGTTTGCAGGGCATGGACCACAGCATTTGGACTACTGTGTTCTTCCAATGAAAATCCAGTCCTGATGGGACTTACCGTTGCATATATCAAGCAATCTTAAAAACTCAGTAAATTATGATGTTAGTCTATCTGATTAGGCATTATTACCTCCAACTGTTTTAGCTTGTACTTTTTCATGCTGCATAAAACTGTCATTATATTTGTATGCTGTTTGGATTTGTCACTATAAAACTACCAAAAAGGAATTAAGATATCAGATAATTCAGTTAACTCACTCTTGCGCTGTTTCAATTAGAGGTCCTAGCTGCTCTAAGGAAAATTTCTTAAGCACTCTACAGATGAGAAGCATGTTTCCCAAGGCAAAAATTAGGGGAAATTACTTACTATTGGTAATTTTTCCTTAAGAAAAGACAGACTGTCAGAAGCATTCAAGTATGCATTTGTTGGGTCCTTACTCGATAAATCCTCTCCTGACATTAATTTTCTTGCCAACTATTGTCTGATTGCTAAACCTCCCATTTCTGAGCAATATTATTGAAGAGATGATAGATAGCAAATAGTGTCTAGCAGGATCTGTTCTTAATTTTTAGACACCAATCAGTCAGGCTTCAGACCTTGACATGGCATCTGAAGGGCATCAGTTTCAGTGACTGAAAATCTCCCGAGGGCAATGGGACAATGTTCAGCACCCTTACTAATAACTCCAGATCTCAGTGACATTCTTTCTTGGATTCCAGAGACAGACAGGTGCTGTTATTTGACTGTGGAACCTGATGAGGGCTAAAAAAAATCAGCGTATGTTTTCTTGCGCTGGAGAGGATCTTAATGAGTTATGATCATTTGCTTTCCCTCTGTAGGGTCTTTGCTGAGGCTGCCTCTGAAGTATAGCACTGACAGCCTCAATCATTTTTTTTCTGTGCTAAGGGGGAGGCAAGCTAAGAAGCAGGAAAGTCATTTGAGCAAAACTGGGCAAATTTGCAAATATAGAGATGATGATATTCCACTTGGGCTACTATGTTTCCAGATCCTGGCCCTGAATTAAATTCTACCAGGTAAAGGTCTTGTTGGCATGGAGTCGATGCTGGCAAAGGAAAGCCTAGTGGTAACCCAGGAAAAAACACAACTGCTCCATTTAAGAAGACTATTTTCCTGCACATTTATAAGGTAACGTGTAGATATGTGGTCATGCTAAATTCATTCTGCTCTGGCTTCCCAAAGAAAAAGGGTCCATA
The DNA here is from genome assembly GCF_037038585.1 of Patagioenas fasciata. Classification (NCBI taxonomy): domain Eukaryota; kingdom Metazoa; phylum Chordata; class Aves; order Columbiformes; family Columbidae; genus Patagioenas; species Patagioenas fasciata. Next base: position 21,770,306 of record NC_092521.1, read on the forward strand.
TACATTTCTGTTCTGCACTTACGGCAGAGGCAGAGGTCACCATTCTCAGCCATACTTTCTCTTTTGCCTGGGCTGCACCACAGCGTGCCTCACATATGACCTGCCTTGAAATGCTGGTGACATTCACATACAAAACTCAACAGTCAAAGCCCACTAGACTGGAAGAAAATGCCTTTCTCCTTCCAAACCCATCTGCCTACTGCTGTGCCGAGTGGAGCCAACCAAAAAAAGGGCAGTTTGGTCAGTTCTGAATGCTTATTCTCTCATAGCCTTATGTGCAAATCAAGTTTCAAAAGTCCAGGATGAGACGCTGTGAACACAGGGGTTGCATCCAGGTGTTAGCAGTGGTGTTTAACTTGTTCTGGATTTGATGTTTCCTTCCTCCCTGCCTGAGGCAAAGCAGACCTACCTGTGCCTTCTCCTGGGAAACATTTGCTTTTTTTACTCAGATGCGGTAGTGATGAGGAAGAGAGAGAGAAGATTAAAATATGTTTTAATGTCAACCAGTGAGATCAAAGTAAGAAGCCATAGATTTTAAACCTTAATGAGAAAAACAGATTCTGAAACAACTCTGAAAAAACCTTGGTTTTGTTCAGGGAAGCATAAAAAAAAATCTTGCTGCTGTCTCCAGGATGTATGTTATGGACATTAAGCATTTGTGTAGCACTGTGAATCCTGAATGCCAGAATGACCTTCCATTTGTTTCTCCCTTGCCCCAGTGACAGTGTCCTGTGTGATGAACATTCCCCAGTTCTGCATAGTTATAACGTAACGTGGCTGTTGGTGACACCACTCACCAGTCCTGGTCAGAGCCTCCTGCCCATCACATCTGGGACACATTAAGGTTTTGGAAATCTAAATCCCACTGTAATCTATGATATTCAGGCTTCCCCTTCTGGCTTCACAAATTCAAGTGGTTACAGGAGGCAGTTTTATGTGTAATCAGAGGGAGATCTAAGAATATGTGTTTAAATGTAATTATGAGCTGATTCCAATACATTCTTCAGAGTCTGCCTAAGGTATTTCTTGCAGTACGTCAGTGACTGCAATGCACTACACTGGGAGATTTAAGGCATGTCATATAACGAGAAGGGAGCTGGGGACTAAGTGAATTTGCAAATAAATAAGGAACACAGTACATGTAGCATTATAGATATTGCAACATTATGGATTCTGAACAACATAAACCAAATTTTATTGAATTTGAATCTTGTTTTCCCCTTTTAATACCTCTGTTTGTATTACATCCTTTAATGTCCAGGAATTTACTGTAAAAGAAATCTGAGAACCTGAAGAGAACAGCACAGAAAAACAAACAAAATACCACAGGGTCACACAACCTACGAATTCACCTAAGGTATTTGTACCTATAATTTGACTTGAGCGAAATCTTAAATTCATCTGTAGACAGAATAAAGTAAAAATAATCTCCTCAGATATTCTGACTGAAATTTTGTTTTGCAGACACATTTTTCTAGCATTAAATTGTTCTAAAATCATTGAAATCTTTGTAGGTAAGAATAATTAAGGGAGGCGAGCATAACTAGCTGGAAAAATTAATAGCATATATTTTTCCAACATTACAAGGGATTCTTACCAGATTGATAGAAAAAGTTAGACATGAACAGAATGTCATGAAAAAATATTGAACAACGGTGTGTATTATCCTTTGCAATGATCTCTGAAGGGAAATAGAGAAAACTCCATCACTTCTGTCTCTTAAGACTGGATTGAGGAAAAGACAAATGCACTTTGGGAGGAGAAAACTGCAATTGGTAGATGTGGAAGACTAAACATTTCTAGCAACAGATCTTGTCCATCTCCAGTTATTTTTTATTTATTAGCATGAGAAATACAAAGATGCAGAAATATGCATCACAGCATAGTGTTGCTTTCCACGGATAGAATTTCTCTGATGAGATTTAAAAAATCCTGATGCTACACTGGAGAAAACTGAAGCTTTCAGAAGCCAGGCTGAAACCTGAACAGCATGTACCCAATTTCCAGTCTGATAATTCAGTTCCATACAATTACGAAAAATGAATAAGGACTTGTCTATTGAAAAGTCCTTGATTACTACAAACAATTCCAGGGCCACAGCCCAATTTAGCCATTTCTCTTAAAAAAATTGATCAGCTTTTGAACTGTTAATATTAACCTGTATTTTTTTTGCCTTCTGCAACAATTACTCCATCAGTATTCCTGTTGTGGAGAATGTATAATAAACAACTCGATAACCTGAAAACCTATAGTTTTGAGCCAGTACTCAATGATAGTCCTTTCAGTCTAAGTAAAATTTTGCATGAATGATTGTCAGATACAGATTTCTTTTAACAACAAGCTACTGATGAAACAAATTAATTTACAAGACACTTCACTGCAGAATCTTTTTCTCTGTTGTCTCTGCTGTTGTTATTTAGTAAAAAAAAAAAAAATCAATCCTAATGGTTAAACTGTAACAGGAATATGTATCTTTATTCACAAATCCAATATTTAATAATCTTGTGTACCCAGCAAACCGTGTGATCACATCTCACTTCATTCCCCTACAAAATGGGTGATGTCCTCTGTCCTGCCTCATATAGATCAGCATCAAGCTTTGAGACTTAATTAGTCAGAGTCAGTTGAGTGCTTTAAAATTCACAGACAAAATGTGTAGAGACAAACTGAAATCATCCTTGTTTTTTGCAGGTGTCTTCAGTTGCAGTAAATACGCACAGAACATTTACTTGAGTCATATTCTTTTTATTCTTTTCTGATTCTGTCAAGGTTTTTTCCTTCTGCTATTTTAATATCTCAGGTTTATGGCTGGGAGAATAAAAAGCCCCTGTGGATGTACACAGTGTGTAGCAGCAGCTGAGATACCACAAAATAAAGGTAGAGTCAAAGAAACACACCTAAATAAAGAGGTGCTGGCAGGAAAAGTCGGTGAAAACCTTTACCCGTCTTTCCTTGGAAATAATAAGAATGGCATCAAAAGATTTCAACATTTCAGGATTTCAAAATAACTGGAATTCATAAGTCTTAAGAAAAAGGACTTTGCTAAAGTGAAGTAAGTTCAGTCTTTGCAATGTAATTCAAATTGCACTTGTAATTCAGGTCCTGGAATTAACCCACTGAAGCAAAGCTTGAAAAGATTTAGATTTACTCAGGCTACCAACAATACAATAATGTCTTACAATTTCACAAGTCCCTGTCTATTGGTGATACTGCCAAACTGCCGTAATCTGTCAGTCTGAGGCTCAGAGTTGCTAATTGTTAAAAAATGAACCTGGACACATTGCTGAGTTTCTCTGGCTGAAAACTTACACAGACTCCAGCACTTTTTAATCAGGATGAGATAACAACTGAGCTCTTCATTGAGACGCCTGAGGAATGATTTTTACTGTTGTGTTTAAGTCCCATTTTTTACAGGAGAAGAGGATTGTTCGGGAGAGAATTCCTGCACTGTCCAACCATTTACTCTGATGAAAAGAGACTCTCTCACAGCATTGTTCTTCTGAGAAACAATTCATGTCACCTCAGCTACCACTTTATTTACTGGGGATGAACCCCCGGGGTATTGAGCATGGGGACATTATTTTTTATTATTATTATTATTTACTTATATTATTTAATTATATTTTAATTTATTATTACTACTGTTTGTTGGAATGAGAGAGGCAGCCGTCAGGGAGGGAGACGAGAAAGGGAGGAAGGGGCTGGGGGAAGGACTTGGTCAAGGATATCGGTGTGTGGCAGAGCCCAGCCAGGCAGCCATCCTATTGCAGGGTTGTCTCTGGGCTTTCCATAGAAGCAATTTAGGCTAACTCTGCCATTGCACCTTTATCAAATTTGGAAACAGTTCAGACAATAACGTAAATCAAGTATAAATCTTCATTTTTAACAGGTATGCTCTTTGCCTGCCTGCCAAGTAATGCTACAAAATAAGTCAGATTATTGTGGTGGGGAACGTAAAATTTCAACAGCTTATCTGACTATTTTTAGAAATGTTTGTGATTATTTGGAAATCCATCTGAATCTCCAGGGGATACTGAAGCAAACTCTTCATTGTCTTAACCTCCATCCCTGATAGCAAGTCAGGTTCAGCTTACGGGGCCCTCCACTGATTTCTTTGGATCTGCCACTCTCCGAGTAAGAGAAAGCTTCAATAATGTACTAAAATTGGTGCTATGTAAACAGCTAAAATAATAGGAAAACATAATGAGTTCAAAATTACACATACAGAGAGATAATAAACAAAATGCTTTGTGCAGATGCTATTCCCACATGGAAAAAAAAAAAAATTACTGGGAGTAGCACAAGGAAAGCAATGCTGGTGAAATCAGAATTCTCTTTCCAGCATTTTATATGATACCCCTACAGGGATGATATTTGCAATCACAAAATATGTGTATTTTTTGTCTCACAAATAAGATATAATTTAGTATTAGAATATTATATTTTCTGCTAAAAACACCCTATGCAAAGCAGTTTTACATATATTTAGCTTCCTGCTTTTTCTCTTTTAAAACATTTATTAACCAGAAAGACCTCACTGACATGTAAATTTCATTTTCTATGCCCAGCAGATTAAAATACATCTGTTTCAGACATCATTCACTAAAGAAATAATTTGAATAGTTCATTTTATTAGAAAAAGATTTGTGTCAGCATTCAACTATGACAAGAGAGGGGATAGTGGCATGTGCACAATACTGGAAACAGATTTTCCATGAAAAGTATCTGTATTGAACAGAATTGTGCCAGAAATAACATGGACTTTCTATGAATAGGTTAACCTACTAGGTTGTGGACACCGGTCTTTCCAGGTAAACGTATTCTGTTCCCTCCCTGGACAAATCACTCAGGCTCTTGAATTACAGCTGGCTGAATCCACGTACATTTAATACACATTAGGAGAATGTGCACGTTGAGGTAGATGGGATCCGGTCCTGTCTGGTTGTATTGAACTTCATGTGTCGAGGGTGAGAAATTTTTTCTCTTGGGGGTTTTATTGTGCTGTCTCAAGAATAGCCTCTTTTATTTTATTTTTGCGTATATTTTGCAACAACACCAGTAAGGTAGACACCTCTTTCATAAAGGCATAGTAAATATAAAGCATAATAAATACAGGAATAACACATTAAGCTGCAGTATCCTGTGCTATGTGATCTGGCAGCATATTAGAACACACTGGGCTATGAAAGGTGATAAGTGCCATGCATGACTAGGTAGTTTAGGGAGTGATAACAGAATAGAGATCCTATCTTATCTAGGTCACTAGTCTGAAGGCAACCTGGTTTTTTGTGATTGAAAGTCATTGCTATCCAATAGATTTTTAGTACTCTACATCGTTTGAAACCATGATAACCTTGTATTTTTAATACAAAGTGTTCCCCTTAACTTGAGTTGAACTCTTGTTTATTTCAGAGATGGACAAAAATGATTACCGTGTTTGTAAATATTTAATACTTTTAAATGCCGTGATAGTATGCATGCTGTCCTTCATTTATAATGTGACTACTAAATAATTTTTCAATTCCTGGGAATATCCACACCAAGTTCAGAAAAATGCTTGAGCATGTCAAAATAAAAATATGCTTTTCAGAACTTGCATAAATACAGAAGATGGGAAGCTGTCTTGAATGGGGGTGCACAAGGAAAAGACGAAGTAGAAGAAAGGAGGTATCTGTTTAAAAAAGGAGGTATCTTATTTAAAAAAAAAAATAATAATCACAGCATTCGATGACCTATTATGACTGTAATTAAAACATACTGGGAGGTGGATTCAGAAGGCAGAGGTGTTTCTGCACCTCTAACACAGTCATACCATGTTAGTAAATCTCAGCTGCAGGTCTAGAGACTAAATTACCACAAAACCTCAGATGCAAAATGCAAAATAAATATATGTCACACTGGCTGAGCATATTGCAGCATTGTAATGTGTTCCTGTTCATACAAATATTTGATAATAGTGAACAGGCAATGCAGGCTGATATAGAACAAGAGCATACCAAAACAGAGGCAGAAAGAGATGAACTTCAATACAGCCATCATTAAAGCTTGATAAAAAAGGACACTTTTTTTTTTTTTACTAAGTTGCAAATCCCTGCTCATGGAGGAGATCTTTTAAAACACATACGGGATTAAAATACACTGACTTTACATACCTACAAGATAATGAAATAAATCTCAAGAAATTAAATACATATATGTCAGACTGAGAAATTGAACTAATAAAATATATATAGAAGCAAATTTGAAGGAGAATGGTAAGGGATTTTTAAGCACTAGTTATGGTATTCAGTAATCACCATCTGTGTTCTTTACAGCCAAAAGCATATATAAATTTGCCCCATGGAATCTTAAAAGATGTAAATCTCTGCAATGCTCTGGTTCCACTCTACTAAAAACAACTGGTAAGAAACTGAAAATCTGGTTTGTTTCAAAACCCTCAGACTCAGCTTTGAATTCGGCTAACTATGGATTTAGAAAACCATTCCTCACACTGCAGTAGTTATAAATATGACCACTATTACTCATGAAGGAAATCTTGATTTTGTAAAATATTTACAATGCATTGAAATTCTCTCTTAAATAAATTTGTTGCATTGTCCTTTAAATATTTACACAATGTATTCCTCATATGGATCCATATTCAATTATGTGTAGTTATGTTCAGAACATATACAAGCTACTGTGAATAGTGAGCTTATGTTTACTTACATATTATGTTCTGTATACAAATACACAAACACAAATCAGAAAATTTTACAGACTGGGATCAATTTTATCCCAATTTTATGCTCCTGTATGGAAGCCATGACAATATGTTACTAGGGTATATGAATATTTCTCTATTTTCACATTAAAAAATTGGAGTAATAAATGAGATTTTGACCACATTTTCCTGCTTGCAGTGTACCGCAACACTTGATTACAGATATCCTGAGAAGGACATTTGTGATAAGAAGGTACTTACTGTATATCTCAATTTAGGGATCATTTCCCAGTTAAATAAACCAAATTAAACTGGCCATAGCAAAATACCAAATAGGAAAGACTTTTGTATGATCTCAGACATCTGCATGCCTCCTTTTGTCATAGACATGATTCCCAACTGTTTGTAACTCCTGAAGGATTTATAGTAAAGGAGAAGTAGAGAAGATGGTCACTTCACTGTGCGGGAACAGGCTAGGACCCGTACTCCATTTATTTCATGAAAGAAACCAGGTATGGTAAGTTCTGGTTAATCCATTCCTGCTCCATGCAGTCCCTGGTTTATTCAATGTAAAACAGCCTTGAAGAAAGCAGGGTAAAGAAAATCCTTCTGAGAACTGTGTATTTAAAGCTGTTTCTCTTAATTCAATTCTTGGTAATAAAAAATACTTATTATTAGATCTCTGAATTAGATGCAGTGACATTATTCCTGAAGGACTGCAAGCTGTCTCACAAAGCATGTGTATGTGTTTGTCATGCCCACAGTTCCACAAAGAGGTGAAATTATTTGTCAGAAAAATTTTTTGAACAATCAGGAGAGTTGCCTTTTAACACTCGAATGAAAAAGGGTGCACAAAAATGCTGCTTGGCTCGATTATATTTTCCTCTTAAAAGAGGAAAATTGAGGGAGATCCCATTGCATGGAGTTTGGAAGGAAAAGCCCAGATCCAAAGCGCTGGTGCAGGCAGATGGAGCAGCAGAGCTGAGGTCGCAGGATCGGGCCCGAGTGTGCCGCTGCTCTTGCAGAGCCCCGTGGGGATAAATTTGCTCACAAGGGCTTCATCACCCACATTGTCAGTTAAATATCGTTCAATTATTAAGGCCTGTAAAAGTAAGAGAGACTAAAAGAAGGAAGAGATCTTGGAAAGATCTGAGGGGATAAATGGCATTTTTTATTAGTATAAAGATTATTTAACTTTGGAGCTCTACTAATGATAATTTCTGTGACCAAAAATGTCCCCTTACGATTAATCAATTATGCAAACTATCCCCATTTCAAGTCTAGTAAAGACTTATTTAATGACATTTTTCATGCATCTCATCTCTTTAATATATTATTTTTTCCCTTTGCTCTGACAGAGCAATCTGCTCTGCAGAAGCAGCACTGTGTGCCATCAAATAAAATCATTCCCCATATCGAGAAACAATTGTTTATTCATAATACATTCTAAAAAATGATCCTTTTAAAATAACTGACTCGGTGTTGAGCTCGTTTCTCTGCAGCACAAAGTATTTCTCCACAAGCATGTTTCAGTACAGAGTGTTCCAACAGTAATGGCATGAGACATTGAAAACAACGGGTCTACTGCAGGGGTTTTTTGCTGTCTCTCCTTTCTGCTGCCCAAGGATACCATCTCACCTTAGATATACCCTGTCTCTAGAGATGCAGCAAGAAGTCATTCAGTCCTTTTAATAATTTGTTTCTGGGTATTTTCTGAGCAGAGACTGGCAATAATCCAAAACTGCACATTATATGGTGTGGACTAGTGTGTCCCTACAAAATAACCTGAGACGACTGAGCTCGTTTTAGTTAAGGCCAGTCCATAGCAGTGTCCAAAGGCTTGAAGTCAGTGCCTTATGTCCTACTTTGCAAAGCAATTTGCAAATGCCCAGTTTACTGAAGGGAGGAGAAAAAAATGCGTTAAGAAAAGAACTACTTAAGACAATGGCTCAAAATATGCTTCATATTTTATGGCTGAGCTTGACACAGCATGAAGGAAAGAGGTACTTATTAAACACACAACATGTTAACAAGAGAGATTAATTTATTATGTGTATAGGTCATATGGAGATTTGGGGAAGATTGAAGGAAAGCAGGTTTCACAGTTGTATTGCTCGGTTTTAGTTAGCACACAAAGATCCCATTTACAGAAATAACAATGCTTGGGTCATTAGTACAACTGCAAGTGAGCGACTGCACCGTCTTTCCCCTTGTCATAATCTGTGCTACACAACAGTAAAACAATTGTGAGTGTAAACCTCATTCCACGCTGAAAAGTGAAAAAACAATTGCAATGTGCCACTGGAATTAAACAAATAATTAGGACGAAGAAGAGCATGTGCTCTACAGCTCCAAATGTATTTTTTTCTCTTTTGAAAGATACAGTGTAGCCTTAGTTACACTTGAATGTTTAAAAGTAAATATTTACTTGCTGTAGATTACCCTTGCCCCCTCAAAAAAACAAAACAAAACAAAACCAAAAAACCCACACAACTAAAACTTAGTAAAAATATAAATGCCTGAAGAGTAAACTTGGCATTGTATGTACTCTGTCCATGATAAAACAGATTAAAATAAAGGAAAAGCAGGATAAAGGAGTCTCTGGCATGGCTGACTCAAGATCCCCATCTAGCGTCCAAATGAAGATTAACAGAACCTTTTAAAAACGGGTGTTGGTAATATGAACAAAAAAAAAAAAAAAAAAATCTTTCGCTGAGGTTTAGGTCTCTTTATTCTATGCTAAACCATGATCTAGACATGGTCATATTTCATTTTATGGTCACTTCTTCGTTTTCTTCATGTCATGAGCCATTTTGTTTCTATTTTTTTCTATTCTACTTTATTCTATTCATGTTCTTATACTGCCTTCCTCACCACCGCTTATGAGAATCTTTAAGGAGTACACTAAGTGATATGACTAACATATGCCATGTATTTTTCTCTCTTATGTTCTCTTTAGTAGCAAATTATATTTAGAGACGTGTTTAACTAGGCTATATCATGGGGAAGAGTGGCTTGTAAATCCAGCTGGATTCCTGTTAATTGCTTTCTGCTGTTGTCACGGCATATGCACATATTGGTCTGAAACGTTAACATGAAAAGCAGAATAAAGTGCTGTGTGCTCATGACAGCATGGTTTGGGAAGCTCCTGGGTTCTGTCACTACCACTTGGACCTGACACATTCCTCTTATGGAAATAACCAGCCTGATGCAGGGTGCGATGGTCATGGGATGCTCCCACACTTGATCCAGCAACAGACAGCAACAGAGTAACAACAATCCCGAAAATAAAAACCCTTAATGTTTAATCAAAACTTATCATACACACTAAAAATAGTCTCTAAAAATACTACTATGAGTTGAAGGGAGGGATTCCTTCCTTTCCCCTCATTGTTGTTCTACTCCTCTATGCTTCCTATAGTTTGGGGAGGAAAACGGATGGGATTTTAAAAACCTTTTCACAGTATGCAGCACATATCTCTATGACAGTGTCCTCTAGCTAGCAACACGGGAAGAAACAACAGCGTGGACTTCAGCACATCTGTGCACACAAAAGAGACACTGTCTCCTCAGCTGTTCAGCCCTGGTGCTAGCTCAGCTTGATCCAAAAGCGCTGGCCCACACCTCCTGGCTGCCAGGTAGATTCCTACATAGGTTTGTTTATCAAGGGACACACAGGGTTGTTCCTCTTACATTTTATGGTCCTGGATGAAGGGGCCTTAAGGCACATGGTGCCTTGATGACTACATGGCTCAGTCTCTCTCAGGTATGAAGTTCTGGATGTATCTTCAGTGCTTGCCAAAATCAACTCAGAAGGAAGAGCATTATGGGAATGTCAGTTGTACTTCAAAACAAAACAGAAAAGGCTGAGCTGCTGAGAAAGAAGGGTTTTTAAAAAATTGTTTCCAACAGGTTTGCAATAAGTATACAAAAATTTGTAAGAAAATTTCTCCTTCTGAGGTACACCTGTACTGGAGCAGTCTGGATGAAATGAGCCTGCAGATACCTGGTGCTTGTGCCCCTTCCCTTCATGTGACCTAGAACACTTGATGAGCACAATTACAAAGCTGACAATAATTTTCATGATTTCATAGAATCATAGAAATATTTAAGTTGGAAATTATGCTTAAGATCACTGAAGTTCCCAGGTTTTTTTCAATATTTCTTATATTTATAGTGGTGAATGTCCCTAGAACGGGTAATATTTCTGAAAGTGGAATCAATTTTTCAAGAGAAGGACCGTAACTAAGCACATTACAGCCATGCTGAACTCAGCAAGTGAACAAGTCTCTCTGAGCTGGCTCCTAAATCCAAGTGGGTATTCTGTAAGGCAAGGATAAAATACTCTGTTTTTTCTATATTTAAACTTTTAGATCAGGAGTAGGCTTTCTTACGCACAAAGAACACATACTTCTGCAATATATAGACTACTGAAGCCGTGCCTCCCCGCTCTGGTCAGAGGCTTGTCCCGAGAGCAGCAGGAATGCAAAAGAATTAATAGGAGTAGAAGCCCACAATCCCTACTAGTTAGAACGTTATAAAGGTGCTTGAAAGAAGATGACAATTATTGCAGGTGATGGACAAAGTTATCGATATATCAGTCATCTTTACAGTGTCAGATTGTCCTGTAGACACTAAGGTGAAGGGGATTTAGGGATGGAGCTCAAGGAGACCATTCTCTCAGTCATCTAAGTCTGGGGCCAGCATAAGAGAAGGAAGGTGTTTCTGGCAAAAGGTAAAAGGAGGCAGCAACAGCTGACGCTCACAGGGTGGATGGAGGTGGGAATCCACCATGTCAAAAACAAAGCAAGACACGGAGGATGAGAGAGAGGTAAAGACCCATCAGCCTAGTGCAGCCAATGCACTTCATGGGGCAGAGCAGTGCCTTTCTTCCTCTATGGCATCACTAAAACACCAAGAGCTAAGGATCAGGCATACTTTTGCCTGTTATTAATACTGTTATTTGTTTCTCAAAGTAAGAATCAACTACATGTTTTAAAGAGTAACCAGAAAATTATAAATTCATGTATAATTACATTCTATATACCAATATTCTTGGATTGTTAGAAGTATAAATACCTCCAAAACTCTCTAGTTTCTTTTATTTTTTAAACAAAATCTCTTGACTTTTCCCATCTTTCAGTCTCAAAGAACTGTATCGTATATAAATACATATAGTGCATGTGTGTTTAATTCAAAAATTCTTAGCTTTTCTTTGTCTGTACTTGCATAAACTATCAAATATTTTGTTTAACATAAATGATGGGGAAATGTCAAACTGACAAATCAAAGGAATATTAACAAATTTCCCATGATCTTGTATGTACCACTGAAATAGTCACTTGGTCACTAGCCACTACATCTTTTCCATCCATATTTATCAACCCTTGTTATCTGTGCTCCTGGTGCTTTTAAGAGGAGCCTTAAAATCCAGATTTCTTTCCTTTTCAGATGAGTTCTGGAATTCCTTCTCCACAACACTTCACTTCCCTCATTTCCTATGATTACCCAAATCAGGTCTCACAGCTCCCCATCTAGTATGTAAACATCTCCCCATTAGTAGTTTGGCCAGGATACATTTTGTGGGACTATGTGGTACTGTTTGATAAGATAGCAGGAAAGAAGCTATTTTCTGATTTAAAGATAGGCTATCTCTCCTGATGGTTTGTGTGGCAGTAAAAAAGTTCTAAAAACATTTGGATTCCCATTAGTGCTCTGATGGCAGGGCACAGATAAAACATGTCAAATTTTATCGACATGCAAAAATTTCCTCAGTTCTTAAAGTGTAAACCAGGCCCTACTATATCAAGCATTCATCCTTTAGGTAAACCAAAAGTCACAGAAATGAAGGGACATGTAAGGTGGAGGAGACTCAAGGACTAAAAAGCACGGTCAAATTCGGGCCTCATTCACAAAGTTTTTGTCCAATAAAGGGCTGGCAGGAGCAGAGTGATCTCACCACTGTTGTCAGTGTAGCCACTTTGCAGGGAAGAAGCTTTCAGCTGTAAAAACTGGCAATGTTTACAGTTATAAATTAATCCTTCAGTATCCTCAATATCTGACCACCAAGCATGCTGTCTCGCTTAGCCTTTTATAGGAGGTCTACTGGGATAGTTTTCCTGACAGCATTGTCAGCAGTAGTTTTCTGGCATTGCGGGCTTGAGACATACAAGAAGTATTTGTTTTCTGTTGAAATTAATTCTTCCTATAAATAATTACATCTCTAGAGTGGTGCAGTGTCCTTACCAAGAGTGTCTATGGATTTGAGGGTCCGCATCTCATTGTATTTGTGGGAATGGCTTTGGTATTTGGGCTAATATGGCTTCACAGCTCATGGGTACTCTCTTTCTTGAGCACAACAGCAGTGTTTAATAGTAGACTCATGGCCTTTTCTAAGGTTATTCATGCAGATTAAAAAACTGCTGTACTTTTTGCAAGCCTGTAATATTTTCCTTGGTCATCTTCTATTGACTTGGTATCATTGAGATTATACTTATGTGCCCCTTAAGCAGTGTGCTATCACACAGTACCAACACACGTATAGACAAATGCAGACGAAAGCTGTCTCAGACTCTGAATAAAAACAGAACATAATATGCCCAGCTCTCCAAACTGCCAGTCTAAAACTAGCTGGGGTGCAGAAACAAAAACTGTAGTCTCAGCTTTGGGCTGGTGAACTCTCCCTGAGTGCTCTTCATAACCCAGGGAAATTGTTACTCAAACTGGGCTATGAACAGTCAGAAGCTGAACTATAGTTATATTTAAAACAGACATTGTTTATTCAAAAGAGAGAGAGAGATAGAAGACACTGACGAAGCCAAGAAATAAAATAAAAGCCTGACCAGAACCTTCCTAGAGGAGTCTAAATATCATTGTGAAATAGTGGTAGTAGTAACCTTCCACGGCCCTGACTCCCTCCCCAATATCAGCAATCCCTGACAGGTTGCCCAGAAGGGAAGTTGCTTTTCTTCATCTTCCAAAGAATTTGGTACTTGCTTCCAAGAAAAGGCTGTGGTAACACCGCCCTGGCTCCCTCATGGGCTCAGCCAGGGAAGCAGGTCTGAACTATGCTCATCTCAGCCCCAGCAGCCGCCACTGCTTGAGAACTGCTTTAAATCAACACGTCCACCAGATGCTCAGCCCCGCCGGCTTTGGCAGCTGTACCATCTGTCTCAGTCTTCATGATGGAGGAGACTTGGTGGGCTACTTGTAACTCCCACGGGTCCCTCTGCACAGAGTGTACATCGCCAGCAAAACACAAGGAATTAATCCATCTGAATGTCCTGGGGCAACAACAAGGGTGATATCTGTTAAAAACTGTTTCCCTCAATCTACATCCCAGAGGAGGCAATCTTTATTTTTATGTATAACTCCCAGTTTCAGAAGAGACGACAGCCTTGGATTTAAAATCTACAAAGGCTTTTTAAAGTTCTACCAATTCCTTCTTTCTTGTATCTTTTGGCTGAAGTCTGGAGAAATTGTTATCTCTTGCCCTTGGAATTCAGTGCTTCTCTCTTTCCAGGTTGCCTGAAGGATCTTCTCCTTATCTCTCATTTCCACTAAAGTCACAAGCATTGTGTTCTTGGAAGGAGTACCCTTGAGTTGGTTTTGGGTGAGTATTTCACAGCATCAATCAATACAGGAAACATCCTCATTCTCTGGCACCTCTCGAATAGCTGACTGTCATTTTTCTAGGAAATCCACTAGATCTTTTCTGTCAGTTCCAGAAGAAGATACCAAGATTTATCCACACTGAGGGTCTGGTTTAAATACTAGCTTGTTTCTGAGAATTTCAGCTCTCTGAACAGGGATTATATGGTTCATTTTAACAGATATTTGTTTAGCTTTCATGCAGAAGGCTTTTGTGCCTGAACCATTGATCTGTGCAGTCAATCAGAATTTCCCCACATCGACACAGACCAGTAGTACTCACTAACTTTGCTAGAAGCCAAACGCCATCCATAAGACAAATCCAAGGTCTGCATTAGTAATCAGGATCTAAAGAAGCAATGTTGCTATTCCTTTCTCATTCTTTTCCTCTCCCTTACTTTGGAAATCAGTGGGTCATTGGCAGGGGTGTGAGGGACAGAGCAGGGGAGAAGAGAGGATTGGCACAAAAGACATCTTATGATATGTCATTTAATAGAATCAATTCAAACCTTTGAGGTACTTTTATGATCCAGAGTAAAAGCCCAGGGATGTAATGGCTTAGCAATATGCAGAGCTATAAATTATTCACTTTATTGGGGGACAATCTCAGTAAATAGACAGAAGAGGGCAGGAGAAGTGCATTCTGTTTCTGCCACCACCACTGACCTGTGCTTGGCAAACCACTCCAGCTGTTGGTGCGTCCTGGCCCCCTTCTCTTTTTCTGTATTTATATTGGGGATGGAAGGACATTGCATGTGGTGAAAAAAAGGTTTCAGTCTCTGAGATTGCTTACAGTGCAAATTACTACTAATCATAAATTCCAAGACAAAGAGCCTGCATGACAGGCTGCAGTGGCTCCTGGCTATACACCTAAGGGATGCACACAATTTCCCAGCATGGGATGGTGTGGAGTGCAGTGGACCTGGCTGCTTTCCCCATGATTGCCTCTGAAAGGGTCGCAGTCAACAGGGGTAACTGAAGGGAGAATGTCCTTTGGTGATCTGTTCATGCAGAAGTGGGGACACAGGGAGGGTGTTACAATCCTGCTCTCTTCATTGTCACCTGTGAGTAACAAAGAGGCAAGCCCACTCCTGTCACTCGCTGCGAAAGTCCTGGCTGGGCAACTGTACCTATGCACAAGCCATAGGGATGGTAAAAGAAGCAGAAATGAGACTGTGAGTGAGCAGAAGAGGACAGGGGACAAAACCCTTAGGGAACTGAATGGTAGTATGGCTGAGGGCTGTGAGGATAAGAAAGAAGATGATGTAAGGGCAGAACAAGGGCAGACATCTAATGACAAACTCTTTTCTACGAGACTTTAATCACAAAAGCTGGCAATCTCTATTGAATGCTATAGCCTTCTGTTGACGCCCACAGTGCCACTATATTCATCAGTTTCTTCAAGTCATAGTTAATTATATTTATTAATTGTCTCATTTTCCTCTTATTTTCCTCCTGGATTTAATTTCTTCATTTCTCTTTCTGCTTTTGCTTTCTGATCTTCACTTTTTCCTCTATCTTTTCAATTCCATTAATTGGTTGAGATTGCAAAGATTTTGTAAAAAAGTTTCTGCAAAAATAAGGTATCTCTCAATGAATGCCTGACAAGATGAAATGATACGTTAGCACATGTTGGATGTATTACAGGACTGACATCTTTACTGCAAGGTTTGAGATCTCACTGTGCTAAAGGAACGTGACCCTCAGATGCTCAAAATAAAACAATGAGATGGGTGCAATGAATTGTACGGTATCACCTCTATGCCATGTCAGGTTTACATCCAACAGCCCCTTCTTTCATTGGATGTGCAGAGAAGCAGTTACATGGGGAGTGTTGATCTGCTGGAGGGTAGGAAGGCCACACAGAGGGAGCTGGACCAGCTCGATCGTTGGGCTGAGGCCAGTTGTATGAGGTTTAATAAGACCAAGTGCTGGGTCCCGCACTTGGGTCACAACAACCCCAGGCAGCGCTACAGGCTTGAGGAAGAGTGGCTGGAAAGCTGCCTGGTGGAAAAGGATCTGGGTGTGTCGATTGACAGCAGCTGAACGTGAGTCAGCAGTATGCCCGGGTGGCCAAAAATGCCAGTAGCACCCTGGCTTGTATCAGGAAAACTATGGCCAGCAGGACTAGAGAAGAGATCGTGCCACGATACTTGTCACTGGTGAGGCCCCACCTTGAATACCGTGTTCAGTTTTGGGCCCCTCATCATAAGAAGAACATTGAAATACTAGAGAGAGTTCAGAGGAGGGCAATGAAGCTGGTGAGAGGCCTGGAGCACAAGTCTGATGAGGAGCGGCTGAGGGAACTGGGGTTGTTTAGCCTGGAGAAAAGGAGCCTGAGGGGAGACCTTATCTCTGTCTACAACTACCTGAAAGCAGGTTGTAGCATGGAGGGTGTTGGTCTCCTCTCCCAAGTAGAAAGTGATAGGACAAGAGGAAATGGCCTCAAGTTGCGTCAGGGGAGGTTTAAACTGGATATGAGGAAAAATTGCTTCATAGAAAGGTATTGTTGTCAGACATTGGAACAGGCTGCCCAGGGAAGTGGTGGAGTCATCATCCCTGGAGGTGTTGAAAAGGGGTTTAGATGAGGTTCTTAGGGACATGATTTAGTGCTAGGGTTAGGTTAGGTTATGGTTGGATTCAATGATCCTAAGAGTCTCTTTCAGCCAAAATGATTTTATGATTTTATGATCCCAGGGTGAGATGGAGATATCTGCACAAATTCTCTACAGCCCAGAGCTCCCCTGCCCCAGGGGCACCACTGCAGGCACCTCCAGCTGTAAGCACTTTCTGTGCAACCCATCTCTACTACCTTGTCACAGGCTAGATCTTCATCAGGAATAAATCAGTTTAGCTCCAGTGACTGCAGGGAAATCATATCAATGTAAATCAATTTGGAATGTGATAAAATCTTCTTGAAACTGAATGAAGTGGGCTTCATTATGAAACTTTCAAGGGTCTAAATTGATTAAAATTAGGAGGTTATTATTTGAAATAAAAATACAAAAAACACATATATGGCAAATTTTACTTTTTCCCATTTACAATTTAACCACAATTGAGTTACGAATTTGTCAAATATGTTTATTATTTGAAGTCAGTGGAAATTTTATGAATAATTTAATCCTCAAATTGTTTATCTCCAGGACTTATTAAGAATTTGGTATTCGCAGTCTCAGATATTTATTTTTGTTTTGGCTGAACATACAGATCAGTGATGGATTTCTGCTCATTAGTATGAATTTTATGTTGTTGCACATAAGATTTACTATCCCATAAATAATATTGGCAAACTCATTTGTTAGTATAGGCTGACAAAATGAACACAAAAAGAGTATAAGCACAGCTGAATATAACGTAGCTAAAAAGTGGATATCCACAGAATTTTACCTTTTCAAAGCCTTTTTGTATGAGTCCAGTTTTAGTATTCTGTAAAGTAGTCAAATCTTTAGTATATTTTGGGGGAAATGTGAATTTATGTTCCTTTACACCTTTATAAATAGTCTCAAAGGAAATTGAAACTGTGTACTGATGAGCGCTGAGAAGGTAACAGCTGGAGGAGAGGTAGAAACAAAGAGCTGCGCAGAAGGTGCACCTCGGGCACATGATGAGAAAATAATAAAATTCAATCTGTAAATATGCTGTGGACCACGTGGTGAGCCAAGAGTGAAAATAGCCACGGCTGGTTAGAGAGATGGTTAGAGAAGTTAGGAGTTGTCTTGTCTTTTCCACCCTTGGCCTCAAGCTCTGCCCATTCTGTGCCACAGTTTCTTTTTCTTGCAGGGATTTTCAGCAGCCATGGTCTCTTGCTGGAGGCTTTTCTGAGCTGAAGCAGCTCTGAGGTGCCACCAGGGCCGAGCCTGAGCTGGGGTGTCAGGATGGTGACCTGTGCCTCCCCAGGGAGCTTGTGGGGCTTTGTGGCTCCCTTGAGGATGCCTGTGCCATGCTCCAGAGAGGAGTGTGTCACCTCTCCTGCGTCAGTTTGCTTCATTTAAAGCCTGTTGGTTTTGTTTTTGAAATAACTTCTTCTGCACTGGAAGTCTCTATTTTCTCTCATTCAATATCAGTTTTCTCCGGCAGTGGCTGTGAGATACACCATTACTCTGGTATTGCAAACAGTATTACAGCCATCTTGAAAGCAGACACCTTCTGTCCAAGTAGTTTCAGACTTTGCTGGGAGCCCACCTCCCTGAGCTCCTTGTAAAGGTATAGCACGAGGTAGAGGATATAAATGGCTAGTTTCTTTCTATATGCAAATATGAAACTCCATGTTATGTTTTAGAACTAAATGGGGAAAACCCTTCTGTGGTTCTATACACATTTTTTAATTTTTTGTTTTGGTCTTTTTGCTGAAGGACTTTGTCAGATGTTGGCATGAAGGGATTAATACTTCTCTCTGTTCTCTAAATTAGAAGTGTCATAAAGCACCAGGAAGTCAGTGCAACAAATTTACTTCGTTATGTGTGGTTCTTGATGAAGCTAGAGACTCTGTACTCAACTTACTTTCAGGGTTTCTGTCTCTGATTGTGTTCCTTGATGCTCCAGACTGTCTCTTTTCCTAGATTATTTTTATTTGAAGACAAGAAAAATGAAAAGCTCCAGCTTGCAAAGCATTTGCAATCTCAGCTGACAAATGAGTCATATCATCATGGACACTTGCCAATAATGCTGCAAGATTTGTGTGCAAGATTTGTAGTCATAGTTGGTAGGAGAAGAGAGAAACTAATTGTAAGTATATGTTGTTGGCAATGTTTCTTGATGAAAGAAAGATAGAAATACTGTCAAGGAAAAATTAAGCTTGAGAGATCTGGTAGGAAGGAGGATGTAGCTGACAAAAAAAAAATGGGGGAGGCAGGGATGCCCTGGAAAAACTGCATCCTTTTGGACTGAGCCTGTGTTTGGAATTCCTCCGAGATGAGGCTGTTTGCATATCCCGCTGTCAATAAATAAAACATTCACAAACTAGGTCAAGATTAGAGCTATGAGACACTAACAAAACTGGATGATGAGCAGCTCTTTTATGTTGTTGAATAAATACACCAAGACTCATGAGCTGAAACTATTAAAAATGGCTTATTATTAACTTTAAAAGTCCAGGGGAAAAATGAAGGCCACACGAAGGAAATCTCTGGAAACATTCTTTGGGCAGAATAAGTACCCAGAGTATTGCTGCACAACTTTGGCTAAAGCTCTTCAGCTTCAGGAACTTAAACTTTGAACAATTTTTATAAGTATTAAAGAAGTTACAGAAATCTGTTCGGTATATTCAGCCTCTAATGTAGAAAGAAAATGGGAAATTAAATGGAAAACCATTCAAACAATTACGTTTTTTTAATCGTATCACTACTCAACCTGTATGATTCAGTCTACACAGTGTACAGGACTGTCTGGAATGGCTTGGTAGAATGATCGGGAGCAAAAAGTGTTCACTATCAGTCAACCTGTGATAAGCAAAGCAGATGTCAGCACACTGGAAGCATGTTATTGCGCAAGGCCTATCCCAGGACACTGTTCAAGTTTCCACCATGTTTTAGTGGCAGGCAAAATCCTTTGCACATCTTCTGTCCCTGAGGCTGAGAACAGGGACAGTGCATTGAAGTAATTTTCCAAGACAGTGATAACAAACAGAGGATCTCTCACAACAGTTTAGGAGACATCGCAGATGGGGACTGTTGGCTGGGATTAAACTTAAGTTGTGGTCTGGTTCTAGATCCAGACAACGCAGGCCTGCTATAGCATTGTTATGACACTTCAGTTAAACTGTGGGGTTATTACTGTTTCATTTCTCATTCTACAGTTTGTGTGCCTCTGGTGCTAGTCTCACACACTACTCACACTTTGATTTCAATTTTTCTACAGTCTTAAGGACAAAAATCATGCTTATTGAAAGGTTATTCAGTCTCCAGCATGATGCAACCCTGTTCTCAACTTGAGTGCCGCTGTCTGCTATGCTAAAACAGATGACTGAACTAGTGCGTTTGTAAAATATACCTCAAGGTCTTGATCCAGAGCTAGTCGGTGTATAGATTTTCACTGAGACTGATAATGTCATGTCTTGTAGAATGTGCTCCACTACCCAAATATATACTTCTGAAGAACCACTCCTGCAGTCGAGTTGCTTCAGCACATGTAAATAATATTTACTGAATAGCTCAATAAATTGTAGATGATGAAAGCAAAGTGTTAAACGCATGGATTCACAGATCTACACATCTGCAGAACAGACTTTGAATTTGGTCAGAAAAATGCAAACTCTTTGAAAGAGAAAACATAGTTTCGTATCTTCCTTGATTTCTGGCAGAACACACTATAAAGTGCTTATCTGTTCATTCACAGATGAGTATGGATGTACCTGTTTAACATTAGTGAAGGGACACTAATCTAAGACATGAGATAAACTGTTGGCAAATTAGCAGCTGGTTGCCTCTGCTGTACTCTTCAGCAAGTTGTCTCACTCTCACAGCTCCTGTTTCCCCTTCCCCCTGTTTTGCTTGAACAGTGAGCTTTCCCCAGCAGGATCTGTTTCTGCATCTGCACACAGCCAAACTCCAGATGGGGAGTGCTGGAGTATGGGAAATTGTTTCCTGCAAGAATGAAGTTAGTAGCAGCCTGGCATGACTTACTTGAACAAGGACGAACTGCTGAACTGGGCCAAAATGAGACTGAGACAAGCTTAGGATCATAGAATCATTTGGGTTGGAAGGGACCTTCAAAAGTCATCTAGTCCAACCCCCTGCAATGAGCAGGGACATCTTCAACTAGATCAGGTTGCTCAGAGCCCCGTCCAGCCTGGCCTTGAATGTCTCCAGGGGTGGGGCGTCTACCACCTCTCTGGGCAACCTGGGCCAGTGTTTCACCACCCTCATGGTAAAACATGTCTTCCTCATGTCTAACCTGAATCTATCCTCCTTTAGTCATTATCCCTTGTCCTATCACAACAGTCCCTGCTAAAAAGTCTGTTCCCGTCTTTCTTATAAGCCACTTTTACATACTGAAAAGCCACAATAAGGTGTCCCCAAAGCCTTCTCTTCTCCAGGCTGAACAACCCCAACTCTCTCAGCCTGTCCTCACAGCAGAGCTGTTCCAGCCCTCCGATCATCTTGATGGCCTCCTCTGGCCCCTCTCCAACAGGTCCATGTCTTTCCTGTGCTGAGGGCTCCAGAGCTGGACACAAGACTCCAGGTGGCTTCTCACCAGATCAGAGCAGAAGGGCAGAATCACCTCCCTTGATCTGCTGGCCATGCTCCTTTTGATGCAGCCCAAGATACAATTTGCCTCCGGGCTGCAAATACACGTTGCTGGCCCATGTCCAATCTGTCATCCTCCACCAGTGCCCCCAAGTCCTTCTCGTCAGAACTGCTCTCCATCCCTTCCTCCCCCAGCCTGTACTGATACTGGGGCTTGCCCTGACCCAAATGCAGGACCTTGCACTTGACCTTGTTGAACCTCATGAGTTTCACATGAGCCCACTTCTTGAGTTTGTCCAGGTCCCTCTGGATGGGATCCCATCCCTCAGGTGTGTCAGCTGCACCACTCAGCTTGGTGTCATCTGCAAACTTGCTGGGAAGAGTCTGTTAGGCAGTGGGCATTCTACTGTCTTTCTCATTCCTTTGGCTTATTCTAAAAGCCACGTGATTCAGCAAGTAGCACTAGCCGGTTTCTGGCAGTTGACACTCGGTGATTGGGGAGGGGGGTGTAATCGTTCGCCAGCAGATTCTAACACCCAGTTGCAGAACACGAGCTTAGGGAAGCGGCTGCAGCAGCTTCGTCTCCTTGACCCCCACCCCGGCTCGGAACCCCCGGCCCGGTGGGGAGGGGCGTCGCCGCCAGAGGGCGCTGTGAAGCCAGCTCTGAGCTCCCGCCGCCGCCGCGCGCCCGCCCCGCGGCTCCCGCGTGCGGCTGGTGCGCGGCGCGTGCTGCGGCGCGCGGCTGCCGCTGCTGGGGCGCGAGAGGCGCGCCGGCGGCAGCTGCGGCGGGAGCTGCTGCAGAGACCGAACCGGACTACGGCACTTCTGCTTTTCTGCATAAAATTCCACCTCCTATAGCACTAAAAAATAACACTGCATATACATATAACCTACGGAACGATTCTAATCATCTATGTCATCTAGGCAACCTGGTATTTTCGTGAAGCCAGTGTAGTATTTACAACACAATGAGCAAACAGAACCCATGCAGTGAGATTGTGTACAGAACATAGGTCTCGCATCCCAATTATTACTTTTCTTCCCCTGCAGTGACCCCTGAATCAGCGACTCATGCAGGCACAGTTCTGTTTATGTATTACATATTTGCACAGCTCTTGTGGACACTTCCCTTTCAGACACTTCATGTCAGCTGATAGAACAAAAGCCTTTCCTATCTCTCCGCACATCACAGGGTTCTCACTGATCGGCCTTGTGTGCACACTTATGGTTTTAAAAAGAAAATTAAAAAGGGAAAAAAAAAAAAAAGGCAGTTAATTTGTGCTTGAATGTGCAAACCTAACCGATACCATAATGAAAACAGATTTTCAAACCAAAATTCTCTCAGGACAAATTTTTCTAAGATTATTCACACATTTACAGTGAACTCTAAACTAAACATGAATGCCTCTGTGTGGCAGTGCTCCAAAATTACATTTTTTAACAAAAAAGCAAGTTAACCCCATTTTCTTTTTTCCATAACAGATTAGAAATTGTTCCTGTGAAACTGAATATATAAAAATCTATTAATTTTCAGAATTTTCCTTTACAACGAGACAGATCTGTTCAGTAAATAAAAATATGGATCAGAATCTTAATATAATGGCAACGCTGTTGTTGAGCCTGTTGCTTCTTTCAGGGGTCAGGCTCTGACCATGATGTTCTTTGCACAGAGATACCTTCTGTTGCTGCTGAGGGAGATTCGTTAGTTCTGAAGTTAATCTGTGTGTATTTCAGTTGGCTGAAGACCTGTATCTAGAATTTCGGAACTGTCCTTTGGAGACAGCTTCAGTCTTACAGTTCATAAACTATTGTTACTAACAGTATCTGGATGCCTTAGTCCTTTGTTGCTGTTTGGATATATGTGTATCCAACTCCTGTCCCTGCATGTGACAACCCCACAGTTCACACCATGTGTCTGAGGATGTTGTCCAATCTCCTCTTGAACACTGTCAGGCCTGGGGGTGACACCTCCCTGGGGAGCCTGTTCCAGTGCTCCAGCACCCTCTGGGTGAAGAACCTTTTCCTAATGTCCAACCTGAACTTCCCCTGGCACATCTTCCTGACATTCCCTCGGGTTCTGTCGTTGGCCACCAGAGAGAAGAGATCAGCACCTGCCCCTCCTCCTCCCCTTGTGAGGAAGCTGTAGCTGCCATGAGGTGTCCCCTCAGTCTCCTCTTCTCCAGGCTGAATAAACCAAGTAACTTTAGCCATTCCTCATACAGCTTCCCCTCCAAACCCTTCACCAACTTGGTAACCCTCTTCTGGACACACTCTAGTAGCTTTATCTCCTTTTTATCGTGTGGCGTCCAGACCTGCATCCAGTGCTCCAGGTGAGGCCGCACCAGTGCAGAGCAGAGCAGGACAATCACCTCCCTGCCTGGCTGGCAACGCTGTGCTGGAGGCACCCAGGACACGGTTGCCCTCTTGGCTGCCAGGGCACTGTTGGCTCATGTTCAACTTGCCATTGACCAGAGCCCCCAGATCCCTCTCCGCAGAGCTGCTTTCCAACATCTCGTCCCCCAGTCTGTATGTACAGCCAGGGTTGCTGTGTCCCACGTGCAACATCCAGCACTTGCCCTTGTTAAACTTCATGCGGCTGGTGATTGCCCAGTTCTCCAATTTATCCAGATCCCCCTGCAGGGCCTCTCTGCCCTTGAGAGTGTCAACAGGTCCTCCTAGTTTCATGTCATTGGTGAACTTACTTGGTATTCCGTCAAGTCCTGTGTCCAAATCATTCCTGAAGACACTAAAGAGTACTGGCCCTAAGATGGATTTCTGTGACAGTCTGTGTTTTGCTCTACATGAATTCAAACTGATGGGGATCACTGTCTTTCTCTTCTCTCTTTCCAAGTTGGAAAAACTACTGAGAGATTTTTGCATTTTAACACTTTCTCTTTTAGATGTTGTGACTTTAAGTTACTTTTTAGCTTGCATACAGGCCTAAAATGATTTTCAAAATTAAGTCAGAAAGCAGGAAAAATGAAGTGAATGCTGACATGGACCAAATCATTGTCATGGACAGAGGAGTTTGAAGGGAGCAAAATCAGTGATCAGAGAAGTTTTCTCTGCTCCTGATGGTACTGAGTGAAGGAAAAAGAGACAATTCTGTCCTGCAGGTGATTAATTCTAGTTTTATCACTTTGGTGGGCTCAAAGGTTCTTCCACAAAACCACAGGGAATGTTATAGTGAGACAGTGTAGGAGAAAGGGTGATAGGACAGAAGTCTGTATACGTTTGATCTGAACTGCCAGCTCCTGAGACAGAGATTCTGAGACAGAGAACATTTCAAGTGGATGGAATAAAACATTTAATTCCAAGTTTCAGCCTTCAACTGAAGGTAATTTTGATAAATGCTCTGATTTTATTTTAAATTCAGAATTGGTTTGTCTTGAAAATATCAAAAGTAAATTGGGGTGAAACTTAAATCTAC
Organism: Patagioenas fasciata; assembly: GCF_037038585.1. Classification (NCBI taxonomy): domain Eukaryota; kingdom Metazoa; phylum Chordata; class Aves; order Columbiformes; family Columbidae; genus Patagioenas; species Patagioenas fasciata. Next base: position 21,795,276 of record NC_092521.1, read on the forward strand.
TTCCTCCCTGCTCCAAACAAACAAAATTGTTTTAATCAAATTTTATCTTCAGCTTTCTAAAGGGACAAGGAAGTTTACCCAAAACAAGCGCGTGTCTTTTGCTTGCATTAGCTCATCCCCATGTGCACACAGCATATAATCCAGGGGTGCAGCTCACGGAGTGGTTAGAAGTGGGAGGCAGGAGGGATAACAGGCCTAGCATTTGAAAGGAGGGCAATGTACCACTGTGCTGTAAAGGCACAAAGCAAGTCCGGAATACAACACTATTCTCAAACAACCTGAATGTTAAAAATTACTGAACTGTGAATTATTCTGCAGACTGGCCACCTTCCTGTAGGATTAGGTTCCTCAACTACATTAGGCTGAAAATGGTCTCTCATCTGCTTTGTTTTTTAACAGGACACTCTGATGGGAAACGATACCTACTCATGCAATATGTCATCTTAACATGCACCCACTCTGATGTTTAACTGAAGACTGGAACCCTGTTTTAAGTAGCCATACCCACAAAATATCCTGCCTGCATATAAGAAAATCAACAGGTCACTTCAGTCTTTCTAGTAGTTTCAGAAAAGTTCTTTCCTTCATGAACACTCAATGCTTCTTACCTCCATCTTTGTCTCCTCTTGGTCTGCTTTTCTTACTGAAGTATTTTAATGCCTTCCAGTAGCACATTAAGTGAATTCACTGAGACCTGTCACATGTTGTTCTTTCCATCTTTCTCTCATCCCTTCCTCATGGAAAAATATTTATCCAACTTGTTGATTCATGTAGTTATGAAAGGTAAACAGCAACATTTGAAGAAGGGTACACAGGGTTTTGCCTTTCATCCAGAAAGTCTTTTATGGACAGCAAGGTAGGAATTGAAGTATGAGAAATGCATTCCAAAATACAGCATCTCCCAGATTTCGTAATGTCTTCAAAACCAGCACAGACTAAGTCAATTGTTTTTCTATTATATCAGCATATAGCAGGAATCAAAGTCTATATAAGCAGAATTCTGGTATTGTATTTCTGTACCAATATAAAATAGGACAGGAAAAACCTTCAGAAGAGTAAAAAGAAAGGACACAGGCAGGAGGACACTCATAACACTGTTTCAGAAACAATGCTAAGAAGAGTTTCTGGGTATGTTGCCCAGCAAGTTATCCCAGCGTGTCCCAGCAGAATGATGAGGGAGCACTGTGCTTCTTGGCCGTGCCTCTGCTGCATGCACAGAGGAAAAGGAGAAAAGGAGAGGCTGCTGTCCTTAATGGTTAGATACAGACAGCAATTTTAAAACCACAAATGGCAGGGAAGTGTCCAAGTAAGAGTGACTTTGAGAAGAAACATGGATTTAATAAAAAAACAAATCACTCAGGATCCCATCTGGCAAGGTGGACATCTAGATACACAATAGCTGGTGGGTGAGCAACCTACCAACAAACAGAGCAATGCATCAGGACAGTGTAAACGTGTGGTTTACTTAAAACATGTGTGGGTAGGGAAAGCTGACACACCAGCCTGAGGCTGCCATAAGCCTGCTGCCTACTCAGACCCAGCTGGCCATTTTCTGCTGAAGGTGACACTATGCCTTAGGGGAATTAGAGGTTTAGCACTCTCCCGGCCTGAAACAAGTGTGCACCTGACATGATCCAGAAAACTACTGTAACCACTAGGGTGAAATGAAGCTTTGAGCAACATATTTCTCCTCCAGCTTCTGAAGAACTGCCTCTGTGGGTAACGCAAGCCAAACCCATGGGGTCAAAAATGCGAGTGCCGTAAGAAAGCGTGACTGTAACATAATGACATAGATTGTCTATGCATTTGATACTAAACATTTATTAGGTTAAAATAATAAAAATAACCCAGGGAACAAATCCTCAGTATTTCCTGTTGAGCTGACAAGTTCTTATCACTGCTGATGCTTATTTTGGAATTCGACAAATGAAGAAAAGAACATGTTCTTAGACATGGAAAAATTCAAGTGAGAAGTTACAGGAAACTTTAATGGTCATAAAATGTGCAGTCTTTCAAATTTGGCTGACAAAATCACTTCAGCTGACAGCTTCCATTGTTAGGGATGTAATGGGTCTAAAAAGAGATAGGAAGCAAATTACAGGCTCTCTACAAATCAGACCCACCCATCACATTTCTGTAGTACGCAGCAGTCATTTCTGCAGGTCTCTGCCAGGCAGAGCCCGGGTTAGAAGGCATGCTGCACCTGCAAGAGGCTGATGTGCGACATTTGTGAGATGAGTACAGTCAATTGACAGAAGTACTTTGCAGGGACATGGAATTAAACTTGTAAACTTTTATCCTCAGTTCACAGTGTTTAAGAATGTATATTTTGGACTACAGCACTTGGCACATATTTTTGAAGGGTTGTTCCATACTGTCCCTGTATAGCATTCTGCAGTTTACTTTGCTTAGCTAAGACACATTTGACATGACTTTTTCTGCTCACCTCCAGTTTTACTTTGAAAACCCCTTATTGGTAAAGCACACTTGTTGCTGGGGTGCCAGTGGGAAGGGAGCAGAAAGCAGCAGGAGGAGGCAGCCGGGCAGAGCTGGAGCAGGAACCTGAGGGTGGTTTATTCAGTGCCTGCTCCCCTCCCACTGAGGACACTGGGGACAGCAGGGGGTGGAAGATGTGTCAGCATCTGCTGCACAGATGTGAGGGTGTGAGTCCCCTCCCGACCTCTTTCTCCACTCGCTAGTGACAAAAAGGTTGTGATTGGGTTTGTGGCAATAATTCACTATTACCATCTGATTTAAAGTTGCTATTACAAACAGCACGCAGGACTCATTCCTGGGGCAGCCCTATTCAAAGTGGCACTTAACTGCACTGAGTGAATGTTGATGAATGCTCTTTAATTAAAGTGTCATATTAAAAAACACAGAACATCTGTGCCAAGGTGCTAAGTAATCTGTCTAAACAGATATCTAATTTTAAGCTCAGCCATATTACAGAAATATTATATTAAATTTTCAAATAGGAAATAGTTGCTACTTTTCATATGTGCATTGTGTTTCTCTTTCCTCAGTGTCAGTCTTTTCAGCTTGTCTTTGGTTTTATTTGAATTTCAGCGAGTTGTTCCCCTCCTTTGGGTTTCTAGTTAAGCAGCTGATAGCCTCTGTTGGTAGAAGACAAAAAAACCTTCCGCTTTCTTTTATGGTGATTTAACATCCTAATATTTGTTATATCACAGTATCACAGTATCACAGTATGTTTGGGATTGGAAGGGACCTCAAAAGATCATCTAGTCCAATCCCCCTGCTGGAGCAGGAACTCCTAGGTGAGGTCACACAGGAATGTGTCCAGGCGGGCCTTGAATGTCTCCAGGGAAGGAGACTCCACAACCTCCCTGGGTAGCCTGTTCCAGTGCTCTGTTACCCTCACTGAGAAGAAGTTCTTTCTCAAATTTAAGTGGAACCTCTTGTGTTCCAGCTTGATCCCATTACCCCTTGTCCTATCATTGTTTGCCACTGAGAAGAGCCTGACTCCATCCTCGTGGCACTCACCCTTTATATATTTATAAACATTAATAAGGTCACCCCTCAGTCTCCTCTTCTCCAAACTAAAGAGCCCCAGCTCCCTCAGCCTTTCTTCATAAGGGAGATGCTCCACTCCCTTAATCATCTTTGTTGCCCTACGCTGGACCCTCTCCAGCAGTTCCCTGTCCTTCTTGAACTGAGGGGCCCAGAACTGGACACAATATTCCAGATGGGGTCTCACCAGGGCGGAGTAGAGGGGAAGGAGGACCTCTCTCGATCTACTGACCACCCCCCTTGTAATACACCCCAGGATGCCATTAGCCTTCCTGGCCACAAGGGCACAGTGCTGGCTCATGGTCATCCTGTTGTCCACCAGGACCCCCAGGTCCCTTTCCCCTACACTGCTCTCTAATAGGTCATGCCCAAACCTATACTGGAACTTGGGATTGTTCCTGCCCAGATGCAGGACTCTACACTTTCCCTTGTTAAATTCCATCAGGTTATCCCCCGCCCAACTCTCCAGCCTGTCCAGGTCCCGCTGGATGGCAGCACAGCCTCCTGGCGTGTCAGCCACTCCTCCCAGCTTGGTGTCATCAGCAAACTTGCCGATAGTACACTCAGTTCCCTCGTCTAAATCATTAATGAATATATTGAATAATATTGGCCCCAGTACTGACCCCTGAGGCACTCCACTAGATACTGGCCTCCAACTGGACTCTGCACCATTGACCAACACTCTCTGGCTTCTCTCTTTAAGCCAGTTTGCAACCCACCTCACTACTCTATTGTCTAGACCACACCTCCTCAATTTAGCTGTTAGGATGCTGTGAGGGACTGTGTCAAAGGCTTTACTGAAGTCAAGGTAGACCACATCCACCGCTCTGCCGTCATCCATCCACCTTGTTACATTCTCATAAAAGGCTATGAGGTTGGTCAAGCATGACTTACCCTTGGTAAAGCCATGCTGACTGCCCCTAAAGACCCTCTTATCCCTGATGTGCCTTGAGATGGCACCAAGGATAAGCTGTTCCATTACTTTCCCAGGGACAGAGGTGAGGCTGACCGGTCTATAATTACCCGGGTCCTCCTTCTTGCCCTTTTTAAAGACTGGAGTGACATTTGCTTTCCTCCAATCCTCGGGCACCTCTCCCGTTTCCCAAGACTTGGCAAAAATGACGGATAGCGGTCTAGCAATGACTTCAGCCAGCTCCCTCAGCACCTGCGGATGCATCCCATCTGGACCCATGGATTTATGGACGTCCAGACTACTTAATTGTTCCCTAACCCAGTCCTCATCGACTAAAGCAAACTCCTCCATTAACCTGGCTTCATCCGAGGTCTCAGGGGTACAGGGTTCCCCAGGACAGCCTCCAGCGGAGTAGACAGAGACAAAGAAGGCATTCAGCAATTCTGCCTTCTCTGTGTCTTCTGCCACCAGGGCACCCACCTCATTCATCAGTGGGCCTACATTGCCTCTGGTATTAGTTTTATCTGCTATGTATTTGAAAAAGTTCTTCTTGCTGTCCTTGACCCCTCTCGCCAGCTGTAATTCTAAGGAGGCCTTGGCTACCCTAGCTGCCTTCCTGCATCCTCTAACAGCAGCCTTATATTCCTCCCAAGTGGCCAGTCCCTGCTTCCATGACCTGTAAACTCGCCTCTTCTGCTTGAGCATACCCAACAGATCCCTATTCAACCACGCAGGCCTTCTGGCTCCCTTCCTCGACTTCCTATGTGTGGGGATGCTCTGATCCTGAGCATGGAAGAAGCAATCTCTGAATGCAATCCAGCTCTCTTGGGCCCCTTTTCCTTCAAGCAGTCTTGCCCATGGGATTTCCCCCAGCAATTGCTTGAAAAGGCCAAAATTAGCCCTGCCAAAGTCCAGGGTTGCAATTCTACTTGCTATTCTGTTCCTGCCACAGGAGATGCTGAACTCCACCATCTCGTGGTCACTGCAACCCAGGCAGCCCTCAACCTTTACTGCTTCGACCAGACCCTCTTTGTTAGTGAGGATGAGATCCAGCAGTGCACCTCTCCTGGTCGGCTCCTCCACCATCTGCATGAGGAAGTTATCATCAATGCACTGGAGGAACCTCCTGGACTGTGGCTGGCTGGCTGAATGGTCCTTCCAGCAAACATCAGGGAAGTTAAAATCACCCACAACAACCAGGGTCTGTGACTGTGAGGCCACTCTCAGCTGCGCATAGAAGGCCTCATCAGCTTCCTCAGTCTGATCTGGTGGCCTGTAATAGACACCTACAACAGTATCACCCCTGCCAGCCTGTCCCTTGATCCTGACCCATACACTCTCAACTCGTTCCTCATCCGCTCCTGGGCAGAATTTAGTACATTGCAGTTGCTCTCTCACATAGAGAGCAACTCCACCACCACGCCTGGCTGGCCTGTCTTTCCTGAAAAGGGCGTAGCCATCCATGACCACATTCCAGTCATGTGAACTGTCCCACCACGTTTCTGTAATTGCCACCAGATCATAATCTCCCGACCGAACACAGGATTCTAACTCCTCCTGCTTATTCCCCATGCTGCGCGCATTGGTGTACAGGCATTTCAGGGAGCAAGCAGAGCACACCAATTTCTCCCTAGGGGCACAGGAGGCCACCCGGTCCTCATCTGTTTTAGAATGCTGCCCCACTGGGGCAAGCCCAACTACAACCCCATCCCCCTTTGAGCCTAGTTTAAAGCTCTCCAAATGAGCCCAGCTAATTCCTGCCCTAGCATCCTTTTGCCTCTGCGAGATAAGCCTTTCCTGCGTAACACTGTCCGGACTGGAGTCTTATAAAACCAGCCATTATCAAAAAAACCAAAGCCCTGCCTGTAGCACCAGTCTTGGAGCCAACCATTTAGAGACTGAATTTTCCCATTCCACCCCACATCGTCACTTGAAGAGGGAAGGAGTGAAGAGAAGATCACTTGAGCCCCTGAATCTTTCACCATCCTTCCCAAGACCTTGAAGTCATTCTTCATTCCCCTCAGACTACGGGAAGCAACTTCCTCCCCATCTGTCTGGAAGACCAGCAGTGGGTAGTAGTCTGTCGGGTGCACCAGTCTGGGGAGCTCTCTAGCAATATCCTTGATCCGGGCTTCAGGTACACTACAGACTTCCCTAAGATGAGGGTCAACCCTGCATATTGGGCCCTCTGTTCCTTTCAGAACGGAATTTCCTATTGCAATCACCCTTCTATCTTTCTTATCAGAGGTAGTCTTCAGTTGTGTAGTCAACCGCCTCTTCCTATGTGATCTTGTAGGCAGGCTTGGCACCACCTCCTCACCTACCTCTTCTTCAAGATCCAGGGCCTCAAACCTATTACGGAGGGGCACCTGGGGAGGCAAATCAGGCAGGGAGGGGGGCTGCCTGTGATGCCGAACTGGAATAAGCTTCCAACCCTCATCTTCTTTTAAGTCATTTACCTCTGCCCGACAGCGACAAGGGTGGGGCTGTCTCAGGACCTCCGCCTCTGTCCGGGAGGGCAGGAGGTCCATCTCCTTTTCGGGGGTACCTCCCTGGGGCCTTTCCGACCGGCACGTAAGGGTGTTACTCCACCAGTCGATCTCCCTTTCGCACTCCCTGATGGACCTCAGCGTCTCAATCTCCTCCTTAAGCTTCACAACCATGTCGAGCAGATCTTGCACCTGCTCACACCTCACACAGGTGGAGTGCTGGCCTCCCTCCTCCGGCAGCAGCAGGCTCTGGCACTCCTTGCAGCCGGAGACCTGAACAGCCACCGTTTGGGACAGAACTTCAGTCTGTGTTGCCATAGTCTTTTTGAGACATGCTCTCCTTCTGGAGGCGACCATGGTCATCAGCGGTCTGGGACGCTGGCAATAAGTCGGTGGGAATGACAAACAACAAGTGCTCTCTGCACCCCGCTGCGCTAGCTGCCACACCCGCTGCGCTAGCTAGTTGCTCCTCTCTGCACCTGGTGGTCAGTGACTAGTCGCTCCCCTCCCAAAGGCTTTTTCAAGGCAAGGGGAGGAGGTGTGGTCGCCGTCACCGTGGGAACGCCCCCCGCCACGTCAGCCGCTCTCTCGCAATGGCTACCGGGGCTTCGGGGGGATCAGGAGCGCCGGGGTCACGCTGTCCCTGTACGTTTCCCTCTGGGCTTTCTAATCTCGGCTAAACCTGGTAGTCGACTGAACCTCGCCGGCTCTGGCTCTCGCTGCGCTGGCTCTGATCAGCTGACTCAATATCTAAAGTACTGGAATCAAATATAGACAGAGACATGAACTTTTATGATAAATTTGATTTGCAGAAAACATTTGGGATTGCTTGTATTGCAAGCAATCTTTTTTAAAAAGACACCTTTAATTGAACAAACTGACCTTGCTAAACAGCTCTGCAGTACATCACCAGTCTCTTGTTTTGGTAGGGATCCTGTGGGCTCCAGCACGGCCTGACCACTGACCAAACTGCAACATAATCCTGAACTCCGCATCAGAGAGGCAGCAGCCTGAGCTCTTCCAACAGGTGTCTTCTGCAAAACACTGAAAGATTTGATCCTGTATGAAATTATGTCAAAAAAAAAGAAACTTATTTCCAGGAAAGATTGAGCTGATATTCACAAGCCAGATTCACGTATCAACATTCCTTCGTTCTGTTTATTTTATATCCTTGTCTTCAGAAAGGAAGTTATAGTCTGGTATACCTGCTGCTCCTCCTGTCGCTAAAACCTTCCCAGCACATACCAGTCACGGAAAAATATGATCACACCTTCCACCTTTAGATAAAGACTTCTCTTTACCTTTAAGACTTTCCCCCTGTTTGCTCCAGCCTTGGTATCACAACTCATCTTGGGGCAAAATGCCAGCTCCGGTAGACTTCTGCTGAAAGGTCAGAGCTCTGGAAATGGTCAACAGCTGCCTGGGCACCGCGGGAGCCCAGGTTGACCTGGGCAGCAGGGTGCGCTTGGTATGGTTTTGGTAAAAGTTTTCTGGGATAAAGCCCTCTGCTCAAAACCGCTTTGCTTAAGGTTTGTCACATTCTGGTGCAGTTTTCCAGAAACCAAGAGAAATAAAAATGTGTTTTGATTATGCTTCCCTATGGCTGAAACTTACTCCAGCTAAAGCTTGTCGCTCTCTACCCTACAGGGAGAATAACATGAAGAAAACAAAACAAAACAAAACAAACTTAAACAAAACAGAAAAACACCATGGAAAAGAGGAAAAGGGAAGTTGTCTAAGCAGGGGAGCATCAGCCTCACTTGTAAACCTAGACGATAATGGGAGGCAGCGGTAACAAAAGATCTTTTGCCTGCCAGTTTTTATGTAAGATGGGTATATTTTTCCACAGGAAAGTGGGAATGACCCTGACACTCACCCTAAGGCAGTGGCTGCTGGAACCATAATCAGAAAAAAAGTGTGGGGGAAATACCTTTCTTGTGTTCTGGGGGAAAAATGATTCGGGAAGGTGAGAGGGGAAGGGCAGGGGGTGTAAAAAGAGGTGTAGTCTGTATACAGTGGAAATTTCAGAAAATGTGCAGCTGTCAGAAAGGAGAGAAATGGTGAGCACAGATGACAACATGAATGGGACAGAGGAGCTGTGTGTAGTATGGGCAGAACCCTCTGTAGGTCAGGAAGGCAAATAAACACAGATGTGGATAGAGAGAGAAGCTGCTGGAAAGCTGACTGAGTCATAGGGAGAAGTGCCGGGGAGAAGAGGCCAGTGGAATCGGAAAATTCAGAGAGGGCTGGAAGCTGGAAGGATTTGTGCCCTCCTGTCCTGATGGGCTGAGTGATCCCTGAGTCCTCTGGTTGTGTAGAAAGGTTGTCTTCTTCTAGACTGCAGCTCCTGCATATTTAGGATGCATTTTCCTCCTGCCTGAAAACTTTTCCCAGGTGAATTTTTAAATTTTTTCTCATATTTGTCCCAGATTTCCTGGCATGCATCAACCTGATCAGAGTAATTCTTAGGTATTCCAGCCCATGTGCTGTGTGTCTCCAAATCCTGATCAACCCCACTGTGGAGTGACTGTCAGCACTTCGAGGAAGCAGCAGCTGTGCCGTACGTTAACTTTTCTGCGTGTACAGGAAATGCGGTCTGTCCCAGGCCCCTCTGTACTCACTGTCTGTGAACAGTGGAGGTCAGTATGAAGTTACTGTGGAGACACTGCACAGCCTCTGCCAAGGAGACTTTGCATAAGGACTTTTTAAAAAGGTTGAGGTTTGCTTGTTTTAATAAGATCTTCCTAGTTTTTTTCTTGAGAGATATAGAATTAACTCATGCTTCTGGCTGTCGATCAAGAAGGAAACATCGCCTCCTGGGAAAGAATTACTGAGGCATGCAGCAAAAAGCAGTGTGTCCAATTTAATTCTTTTCTCTTTTAAGTGCTCCTAGGCCATTTTCCTATGTTGCCTGAACATGGGGATTAGTTATGCCAGTGCCTCATTTCCTGCCCTCTATATAGTCATGCTCTGTGACCTACCCCATAATACCAAAAAAGAAACCACTCCAAGGAAATAACTGTTGATCCAAGGAAATACCAGCTGAGCAGTTACAGCTCTCTGCACATGGCAGCAATAAAAGGGGGGAGGAAGAGGCTGGGGGAGCAGATGATCTGGCAGGATGGGAGGACAGAGCCTGGCAGTCAGCTGGGTGACATGTCCTGGAGGTCACCTAATTGCTGTCCTGGCTGAGCTGCCGGAGCCCTGGAGCATGAGATCCAGGTGTAGTAACTGCATCTGATTTATGTCTGCAGTAGGAAAAGTGCTGGGCAGCAAGGAGCAAGTGTTCCTGCATGAATTGTTTCTAGAAGGCAAACGGCTTGATGGAACGAGAGGAAAGGAGATGAGCTAGAAAAGCTGACACTTGATTTTATTGTACTGTTGACCCTGTGAGGATGTGGGGGTAGACAACCTGATGTATTGTGTTATGGCTCTACAGAGAGCAGCTTGAGCTTTCAACAGAGCTCCTTAATCGATTCAAGTGCAAATGGAGACCCAGTTCCTTGGGCTGTGGTATTGCAAGCAGCAACACAAACAGGCAATCGTCTTTCTCCTTCCGTTACTGTGTCTTAATGGTACAAGCTTATGGGGCCTCAAAGTCTGAATGGATCTTGCGTCTTTGTGACTGTTCATCATCTGGTCTTTACACTATGTCAACCTTTTTCATTTGAAGGATAATACCTTTGTCATCATAAATTTATGGTAATTGTATACAATTCCTGCAAATGTACTTCTGCTCTTTCTGTGCTCTCCATAGACATTCATACAGCCTTCTTCAAGTCTACCACAAGATATACCTCTGCTGTTACTCCCTTCTACCTGATTACAGTTTGGCTGCTAGTGAACTGAGACTATTCCTTTTTTTCCATAAGGACAAAAGCAACAGAAGACACAGCAAATGCTATTTCAGTCTATTCCTTCAGTGTTTTGCAACTTAGCATACATAATTCTCAGAACAGCAAGCTTTCCAGAGCAAGGATTTTCTTTTCTTCCTGGTTTGTGTAGTTTCTAACACAATGGAGTCCAAATTCTTGATGTGCAACATATTATAGACCAACAAGTTACCGTACTTTTCTGGTAGTAAAGAGAATGAAGCAGACAAGAAAGAGATGAAAATTTATTTTAAAGGGCAGTGCAGAGGAAATGACTCAGAGGAACATTCTGTGGTCCAGTGCACCTGAGTTTGCAGGTAGTATAAATGATTTCTTACAGGTCTCTTTGTCTTCATGCACACAATGCAGGAGCAGCATACTAGAAAAAGAAAACATAGCCTTAGGTTAAGAAATGGCTAGCACAAAGAAATAAAAGGTCTCTTATCCCAGCAAGAAAACTCTTCAGGGTTCTGCATGGATTTGTGCTTGGATCTTTGCCATTTCTAACCTATGTGAATGGATCCAGACAAATGTTCCAGTGTGAACCAGCTAAAATATTAAGACTGAAGTGTTTCAAGAGCAGAATAAGCTATTTTTGTATTAGCTGGAAAGGAGGAGATATATGGAACAAATGAAAATATTTTCTGGGAATGTGATGTAATGGAGTACAAGAGAGGAGGTAGATACCTTATTTAAGTAGACAGTCTTTGTCTCCTCTGCTATTTGTATCCTTTTCTGCTACTTATTTATCTGAGAAAGTAATTCAGGAATTCCCTGGAACAATGTAAGGAAAAAGTGATACTAATGGAAATCAAATGCTGATTGTATTTGCATAAATGAGTGGGCACAAAAGTTTATGCACACATGTATGTGGATCACTTTGCAATACTTCTGCTTTTCCTCTTGTTTATTAAGAAGTTATAATTTACGCAGTCAAAAAGCATATGTCTAGTTGCATCCAGTTCTGCTGGCTTTTTTTTCTTGTGGAGGCGATTCACCATGTGATTTCTGTTTTGCAGAAACATGGTAAGTATTTGTGTAGCTCAAAGCCTTTCCTGGTACCTGAAAGTCATGTTTGTGCAACTGACAAGTCATAACATGCTGATTTTTTATTCTTACTTGGTCCTGAGGGTATTTAATCAACAATGTAGTCTGAACAAGTCTAGAAAATTAGTGTTTTTAATTAATATCTATTTTTATTACAAAGATTGAGACGTTTCAAGTCAACACAAGTAGAAGACTATTGTATAGCTTGAGTATTTTCCTATTTGATTCTACTTCAAAAATATAAATATTTTATTTAAAATATTAGAAATAATATTTTTTTCCAGCTGCTGTGGTAAATAAATCCCATTGGAGGAAAGCAAATGTCACTTTAGTCTTCAAAAAGGGCAAGAAGGAGGACCTGGGTAATTATAGACCTGTCAGCCTCACTTCTCTCCCTGGGAAAGTAATGAAACAGCTTATCCTTGGTGTCATCTCAAGGCACATCAGGGATAAGAGGGTCATTAGGGGCAGTCAGCATGACTTTACCAAAGGTAAGTCATGCTTGACCAACCTCATAGCCTTTTATGAGAATGTAACAAGGTGGATGGATGATGGCAGAGCGGTGGATGTGGTCTACCTTGACTTCAGTAAAGCCTTTGACACAGTCTCTCACAGCATCCTCACAGCTAAATTGAGGAGGTGTGGTCTAGACAATAGAGTAGTGAGATGGGTTGCAAACTGGCTTAAAGAGAGAAGCCAGAGAGTGGTGGTCAATGGTGCGGAGTCCAGTTGGAGGCCAGTATCTAGTGGAGTGCCTCAGGGGTCAGTACTGGGGCCAGTATTATTCAATATATTCATTAACAATTTGGACGAGGGAATTGAGTGTACTATCAGCAAGTTTGCTGATGACACTAAGCTGGGAGGAGTGGCTGACACGCCAGAAGGCTGTGCTGCCATCCAGCGGGACCTGGACAGGCTGGAGAGTTGGGCGGGGCATAACCTGATGAAATTTAACAAGGGAAAGTGTAGAGTCCTGCATCTGGGCAGGAACAACCCCAGGTTCCAGTATAGGTTGGGAAATTACATATTAGAGAGCAGTGTAGGGGAAAGGGACCTGGGGGTCCTGGTGGACAACAGGATGACCATGAGCCAGCACTATGCCCTTGTGGCCAGGAAGGCCAATGGCATCCTCGGGTGTATTAGAAGAGGGGTGGTCAGTAGATCGAGAGAGGTTCTCCTTCCCCTCTACTCCGCCCTGGTGAGACCCCATCTAGAATATTGTGTCCAGTTCTGGGCCCCTCAGTTCCAGAAGGACAGGGAACTGCTGGAGAGGGTCCAGCGTAGGGCAACAAAGATGATTAAGGGAGTGGAGCATCTCCCTTATGAAGAAAGGCTGAGGGAGCTGGGTCTCTTTAGTTTGGAGAAGAGGAGACTGAGGGGTGACCTTATTAATGTTTATAAATATATAAAGGGTGAGTACCATGAGAATGGAACCAGGCTCTTCTCAGTGGCAAACAATGATAGGATAAGGAGTAATGAGATCAAGCTGGAACGCAAGAGGTTCCACTTACATTTGAGAATAAATTTCTCAGTGGGGGTGACAGAGCACTGGAACAGGCTGCCCAGGGTGGGTGTGGAGTCTCCTTCCCTGGAGACATTCAAAACCCACCTGGACATGTTCCTGTGCGACCTCACCTAGGCGTTCCTGCTCCAGCAGGGGGATTAGACTAGATGATCTTTCAAGGTCCCTTCCAATCCCAAACATACTGTGATACTGTGTGATCTTTTCAGTCTGCAGTTGTTTCTGTTTGAAAACTATTCACAAATCATCTTTAAGTCTGAGAAATGCTTGTGTGAGGACACGTAGCATGTATGCCAGCCCAAGGCTTCTTCCCCTGCTTTGGCTATTTGTTCCTCACTGTTGGTATTATGGACTTTGTCGAGTCCTGCCAAGTGGGATTGCTTCCGATCTCTGATCAGCTGAAACTTAAGAAGGTGAAGGGAATCTGAGTATCATTAAAGATAGCTGAGTAAGCAGGATGGACTCAAATATGTTTTTGAAGTCCACAGGTTAGCTGCCCAAATACCTCAGTTAGCTAACTGTGTAACTCCACTTCCAACACTGTTCATGAGTGGTTCTATAGCCAATTTGACAACAGAGAACCAGACATTCTCGTGAAGCTATTTTAGAAAGCAAATATAACTATGAGTGAGCAAATTCAGTGAAAACAAATTTGATAATAAATGTGGAAATTAAAAAGGCCCTAAAATCAGCTAAAATGTATTTCTTTTCCTAGCTGTATTATTCATTGTGCATTCTACTAACAAAGGTTCTTTTTTATATAAAATATACACCTGACTCATTGATATTAAACCATGTTCTTGCTGTTACCTTACTTCATCATCTGACTTGTTCTGTCTTCATCATGCATTGATGTTTGTTGGTCTCATCCACCAGCTGCACAGTCTCATTCTGCGTGGTGCCTGCACCAGCTGGGTGCCTGCCTGTTGTCTTACATAACACAGCTCCCACTTGCTCCAGCCATCTATGTACACCACGAAACCAATAATTACAGTTACTGTGCTCTACTACGTGTGATATGTTTGAAAATGAAAAATTGTCATAGATCTGTGAATTTAAAATGAATTCTGAGTGTCTGTACAATGTAGTGATTTGTAGCAACTGAGTATCTGCCCTTAATACCCGAAACAAGGCTTTTGTTGGGAAGCAAATTGTGGATCTTTCTATTATAAATTGGTTATGCGTGCTTCTATTTTTTTTATTGTGCTCATGTATGCAATGCTTGCAAAAATATTGCTTGATGCATTCAAAAGGTGATACCAGCCACTGATCCTAGGAGTAGGAACTTGTCTGCCATGGGGACATCTTGGTAATTAAACACCATCGGCAGCTGTGGGCAGGGGCAGAGCTGGTGCTTGCTTGGTACAGCAGCTGCTGGAGGTTGTTCCACAGCTGTGCCCCCTGGCTCACATTGCCTGTGGCAGGATGGAGAAAGTCACCAGTGGAAGCAGAGCTGCCACGTGAGGTGGGGGGTGCAGGTAGGCAGCCCAGCCCTGTGGGAGTGCCCAGTCCTCTCCAAAAGCAGCAAACCCACCAAACTTTGTACCTTCACCACCTTCCCACAGTGGTTCTACCCTTTCCTGTAGTTGAAGCCCTGGTTCCCCAATCCTTGGAGTGGCAAAACCTAATTTTACTAATGCATCTGAGGATGCAAGCTGTCTCTGTGTGCTGCAACTCCACACTTACGATTAAAATCTCTTTTTCATCCTTCTCCAATACAGAACCGTTTCTGTTGATGACCTCACAACATTTTCTGCATGGCTTCTTTGGCCTGAAAAGCAGCACACTAGGGATTACTAAACTGCAGAGTATCCATATTTTATCCAACATTACAGATGATAAAAAAATCATTAACATTTTTACCGTTATGTGTGAAAATTAGTGATGTTGCCGGGCCTGCCCAATCAGAAATTCTACGGACTGTAGAAGGAGATAAAGTCCCTGTAGTACACATGAAAAATATGTTAGGAAAGGCAGTCTGGGTTACTCCTGCCTCAGGCAAAGGCAAGC
Organism: Patagioenas fasciata; assembly: GCF_037038585.1. Classification (NCBI taxonomy): domain Eukaryota; kingdom Metazoa; phylum Chordata; class Aves; order Columbiformes; family Columbidae; genus Patagioenas; species Patagioenas fasciata. Next base: position 21,810,660 of record NC_092521.1, read on the forward strand.
CCATTCGACACGTACTTAAAATAAAAAAATCAAGTGTCTTTCACTGAGTATGAACAGCTAGGTAGATAACCCCTTGAACTGCATAATGTAACCAATTAAAAAGTTAACAGAGGACTGGATCTGGAAATAAGAATTAACCAAGAGCTGATTGGATCATCATAACTATTTATTTTAGCTCATTTGACATATTTGTTTTGTTTACCCTGTCATAAAGATTGTTAGACTGCATATGCAAACAACTTTCCACTTCCCTGTTAAGGCTAATGGGGAAGAAACTTAATTAACTTCTACTTTGTTAATGTTTGTGCATGATTCTGGTCTGTTATTAAAAGAGACAGACTTGATATAAAATCCGGATTCTAAATCAGGAGCCAGAGCTGGACACCCTTAAAGGTCCATACTTGCTCAGAGCCAGCCTGGGCATTAAGCTGCTTTCTTATTCTTTCTCAAAGATAACTAGGCAGAGTAACTACACTAATTTTCAACACCTTATTCTCTAAAGTATATATGGAACAATTCAGGATAAGTTGTTAAATTCCAAATTCTCTTAGATAAATGGCTTGGCATCAAAAGAGGCCCATAAGACAACTAATTCAATACCGTTTTATCATGCAGTTTTGGAAAACATTTGCACAATTGAGTGTTTAAGAGCTATATAGATGCTTCAGATGATCTTGCAGAAATGTATGCAAACAAATTTCCATATTTAGTGGAGTGCTTAAACATCTGCATGAGGGTAATTCACTTTCTTGCAAGGTTCAGGTAGCTGATGGATGTAGAACCCTGACTGTGCCAGGCCTCCTGTTGATCCTCATCATACTTCCATGGAAATGATTTTGCCATCTCTCTTCAGAAGGCAGTGATAAATTCCTCGTGCTCTGAGGGACACCAAGATTTCACTCAGTACAGGTGGCTGCTGCCGGCAGGGCTGTGTCACCCAGCCAGGGCCTGGAATGGGTGGCCTAGCACCTTGGCATTGACGACTCCTTGGGACAATGAAAAATATTGGAAATGCCTTTGAGATATCTGGGGGGTTTATTGTTGGTTTTAACTGGGTCTCAATTAAGCCAGTAATCTCTTAGCAAATGATACAAAGACCCATCTGGAGGAAAAACCTGTAAATGAAAAGAAGAGAAGCATATTTAGCCTTAAAATTATCACTAAGTTTACTACCATCACCATTGCCTCTCATCTTCTTTATGGCTTTGCAGTCTAGGAAAGAATAGTTGCTTGACTTCGGTTAGGTGTATATTGAATGCAATTACCTTGGTTGTTCAGCCCATCGAGCCTAAAAGAGATTTTAAATGACAGAGCATGGCATGGAGTATAGTTATTTTGCTGTCTAGTGTAACTGTTCTTGGACTTCACAATTCTGAACTAGTTATTCAAGCATATCAGGAGTTTCTTAACTGGAAAGGGGCAGAATGAGAGGATATAGGAAGCTATAAATCATGCAGCATGAGCCCTGAGGGGTATAATTGTGTACTTAAAAACTTTTGGCCATATAACATCTTCCAACTGCTTTTACGTGTGCTGTAGTTCATTGTATCCCCCCTGATGGATGCGATTTACCTCTGGAAATGATGTCTTGTGGCAGTTCTAAGGGAAGCTGACACACAAAATTCTCTTTCCCTAGGGAGATCTCAGCTGCCAGTGCTTTCCCAGAGCAAATGGGGAGGATGGGAGTGGCAACAGGAACCTTGGGAGAGCAGCTGCAGGTCCTGTGCATGTGGTTGAAGAGACCTTGGCAGATTTGGTCTCTCAGTCTTCTTTGGTGGGTTGAAGAACGCAGATGGAAGCAGGGAGGACACGATAGCTTGAATGACATGCAGATGTCTCAGGAATGTGTTCTTCCTCTTCCTGAACGAAGGCTTAAAGAAGAGTCTGGAAACCATCATTTAATCCCTCGTTGGTTGTGAGATTTCTGGGTGCCATTCATTTCAGCATGACAGAGAAAAAGCTAAGGGCTGACTTGTTTCCCAACTACACCCTGTGATGGTAAATTGACAAATGTGGGGTTTTCGGTATTGGAGATGAAGATGTAACTGCTAGCCAGTAGCTTATGCTCCACAAAATCCAGCTGAGAAATTGAACCCAGATTTGTCCATCATTTGTTTCATAATTTCTTTGTTATTGTTTGAACACTGAAGGTAAACATTTAATCAATGAATGCTGTGGGTTGCCTACCACATATTTTTAATAGATCTACATCATTTAAAAATACCTACACATTGTGAAGTGGTTGCTTATTCAAGGATATTCTATAGTCTTGTCCGTAAGAAAAAAAAAAAGATTATTGCAGTGGTTCATTCTAGCCTTTTATTGTGGAATATTTTGTTGCTATTTAACATACGAAAGCAAAATTATTATGTATCAAACGAGTTTAATTTCCCACAATGTCTGCTTTCAGTCTAGTGGGAGGAAAGAGAGACAGGAAAAAGATCCACAAACAAATACCATGTGAACTAAAAATAGGATGTGCAAAATGATTTTCTACTGGTAGAGATGGGGTTTGCCTAATTCCCACAGAACTTGGAAATAACATACATCAGCCATTCTCATGAGGTCAGTAGTCACAGAATGTTTCATCCTTACACTTCCCCCCTGGAATCCACCCAAGGAAACAAAGCACAAGGGGTGAAAAAACAGAAAGTGTTTGTTGCTGCCTTGTGAGATTTGAAGTTTTTTCCAATTCTTGAACACTCTTCTACACAGCTGATCTTTTCCTCTCTGTGTGACTAGGATTGTGCACATCTCAGTCTAAAATGGCAACACAGAGTCAGGATAAGCTTTGCTCTGGTAGTTTCAAACCCCGTGTGGCACCTATGTATTGGTTCCAAACTTCTTAGTACCTAACCCTGTGACCTTAAATGTAGTCTCTTATGCCTGTGTAGCTGGTTCATTTTCATTTTGCTGTGGAGTGCCCCACCCCCTACCTATGGCACAACAATTCTGCTTTGAAATCTTAAAGCCTGTATAAATATTTCTGTAAGGGTTTTTTACATGTGCTACCATGGTGCCCCGTCTCCAGTCACACCAGGATGCGGTTGTGTAGCAACAGCAGAGAAGCACAGGGCGAAATAGTCCCTTTCCAACATATTAGCTGCTTAACTAGCAAAGTACTTTCCTTTCATCTGACAAATGCAGAGTTATGGCACAGAAACATGAAGCGAATTGGTAAATACAAGAACTGACTCTGGGTTTTCTAATTGTCAAACCAGGCCTTCAATCACATGTTGATCCAGCCAGTCTCTCTACTGGCTTTGAATTGTTCTTTGTTTAACACAAAGCCCTTTCTTCACTACTGTCTTTTTAATTTTTAAGTGGGTACTTTGCACAGTGGTTGCTGCGGAGACCCTAATAGATAATGCTTTCTACAATGTCATTGACTGGTTTTCTATCACTCCTCTCGTGTGACTTGGGAAAGGGTGAAAGATAAATAATGATGAGCATATGCAAAAGGACACTTATAAAACAAAATTTATTTCTGATTTCTTTGAAATAAATATACATAAAAACTTTCTGAAATCAGCACTTTTGATCTAATGATATATTAACTCAAAGTTATCTTTAATGTAAGAGTTTAATTGATACTTGTAGCATAGGAAGAGTGCTAATGTTCTTATTAGCAATTATACAAAAAGATCACTTAGCATAGTTATAAACTATTGCTTTGTAGGATTTAAAAGCAGTTTGCAACTCTTAAGGACCATGCCATATAACTAATCTTTTCTGTTTGACTAGAAAATGTACTTCTATAGAAATGTATGTAAATTTGACACATCAGGTCAGTTCTAAAAAAGTAAAGAAAAAAGATTAGCAGTAAGTAAATTGAATGAATTATGTACTTACTGCAAAGAACACTGGTATTTCCTAATCCCTTCTAAGGCTTTTTCTCTGTGTGCAAGATTATGGATATTTTTCCTGAACATAATGATACGTTTTCAAGGGTCCCTAAAGGCTGACGCCTGAATCTTCTCACCTTTTAGAAAGAGGAATTATTTTTTTAAACTATGGGGCATTATTAACACTTTCAAACTGGTTCAGAAAGAGACTAGAATGTTATACCCTGCCAGAGGAGAGTCAACATTTCTGAGAACAAAACCTACCTCCAAAGAAAACTAGGAGTCTTGTGTGGGGTCAGTGTCTTTGCAAATCACCCCAGAATGTGTTTAGGTTGCTGGAATTTTGGCTGGTAATTACAGCTAACTGAAACACTTCCTATAGACATGTACTTTACATTCACTTTCTTACAGGTCAAACACTGATGAACATGGGTTTTTCCAAAGCTCAGCAATGCTGTTATAACAGATGGACAAACCATTGTGGTTTATTCTAGACTTCAGTTAAACTCTTGATGTTATCTTAATGAAACATTGGATATCTCTAGCATTTTCTTCATTAAGTACAAGTTTCTTGGTTATTAAATATGCTAGCTCCTAAAACATTTCAGCGAATACCCAAGTACTGTTGAGGGGCCCAAAAGTGAACACAGCATTTGAGGTGTGACCTCACAATGATCCTAATAACTTATGATTCACATATGAGTCTAATAACAACAACACTCTGAAGCAGTCTGAGATTTGAAGTTGGAAAACCTTATGGAAATGTCAAATACAGTTATAATTCAAGCACTGGAAAACAGTTTCATGAAGAAAATGAAACTTCATATTGCTATAAAATAGTGTCGACAAACTAATTTTTTTGATAGTTTGTTTCCTGCTTATAAAATTCTACCAATACCAATAAAGAAAGAACCAAATTGAGCTATAGAGAACCCTGAATTATTCTCTGGAATTTTCATCTCTCTGGCATACTAAAACAATGCTAGATTCAGGATCAGTTATTTCAGGAAAGCCTCTGTCATCATAAATATTTTGTTAATTAAAACAACAGATAATTTCATATGCATTGATAATTCTCACAATAATATGTAAATAATAATTTAAAATGCATACTAGTAGATAATTATTGATTTCCTCTAACACTGTGCAATCAATAAAACAGAGTTATCCTTTTAAAGTGCTGCAATTAACCTTTGGATTTCCACCAACACTATAGTTCAGCAGTGGAGTGAAACATAAACCATTTACAAAGCTACCTGAGACAGTCTCTTGGTTCAGAAAGCTCCATAAAAGATCATTTTCTTCAGAAGGTGAGATTACACTCACCTAACAAGTTTTATGTTGCATAGATGATCATGTTTCAGCTTCATATCCTGAGGATTATATCTTGATGTTATTCCCAGGAACCGAAAGGATCTTCAATACGGTATTTTGTGAGTGTAAATGACTCAGAAATAGTTTTCTTCCAGAATTGGAGGAAAGAAGGCAAACTGGCATATTAGTCCAGACAATGGGTGGCCTCTGACAAGAGCTGTCTGGCTTGCAGGGGGAGCATGACATGACTAGGATTTACAGTCCTCTGTTCCTGGGCAATTTTGGGAGCCCTAGCAAAGCACTGTTAGTTCAGTTCACACTTTATTTGTTCATGTGATTTATTTTCCAGATATCACTGAGAAAAAAAGGAGATGCTATAGTCTTGCTTCCTTCATAGCCACCTCTCCTCTCATAGAATCATAGAATCACTTAGGTTGGAAAAGAGCCTTAGGATCATTGAGTCCAACCATAACCTAACACTGTGTCCCTGAGGGTCATGTTTACATGTCTTTTAAATACCTCCAGGTATGGTGACTCAACCACTTCTCTGGGCAGCCTGTTTCAACACTTGACAACCCTTTCCGTAAATAAAGTTTTCCTAATATCCAATATCCTAATACCTGCCTTGGCACAACCTGAGGCCATTTCCTCTCCTATCACTTGTTACATGGGAAAAGAGACCGACACCCATCTCTCTACAGCCTCCTTTCACATAGTTGTAGAAACTGATAAGGTCTCCCCTCAGCCCCCTTTTCTTCAGGCTAAACAACCTCAGTTCCATCAGCTGCTCCTCATAAGGCTTGTTCTCCAGAACCCTTCACCAGCTTCATTATGCTTCTTTTGGATGCACTCCATGGGGTCTGCGAGTACCGTCTCACAGCAGTGCTCCCGGTTCACTGCATTCCTCCCTATCACACAAACAGCCTGCCCTCTGTCTCAGAGATAAAATCATTCCAGGTGCCAAGCTGATAAACTCTGTGCTGGCCTTTTGTACCTACTGACAATGGAGGATGTGCTTGATGTTGCTGTTGTGTTAGACACACATTCTAAGCATGTCCCTGAATAATGGTCAGAAGCAGCGTTCATCAGTTCATATGGTACAGACAGAAAAAAATGTTGTCGGACTGGAGACAGGAGCTTACAACTTTACCCAAAATGGCCCTAAGTAATCATTTCCATCATTGCCATTTATGGCCTTAGTTAAACATAAATAGTCACATTTGCTATTGGCCTTTTGAAGCACCAAAATCTGCCAAACTTGTGTGCTACGGGCAGATCTATGTTGTGGGTTTTTTAGGTGAACCTGAGAACCTCAGCTGAGAACAGTTGAGTCAAAATGAGTTTCATGTGCAAAGTATTTTGACACCTCTATTCAGGTGCTGGCTTTTGGTGGGCTTTCATGGTAAGCAGAAAAGTTTCTTTCCAATTTTGTCCCAGAAGGGCTTGCTGCCTTGTGCAGCAAAGACAGAGCTGGATTAATAGGCAAACAAAATTCCTTTCAGCAATGTGGATGTAGGGACGGGCCATAAGAAAGCTTTATTGTCAGGCTCGTATTTCTGCGCATAGTGTAGGAATAGCCAAAGTGGTATTTCTACTCAAAACCATGAAGCTGTGATGATAATTTTTCAAATAGCACTATTTCATTTTTTTTTTAAAGAAGAAAGCTAAAAAAGGCCTTGTCTGATCAGAATACTTCTGATCTAATTTAAAGTCTTTGGAACAACATCGAAACTTTTTATCTGAAGTCAGTTCAACATTTAAGTGTTATGGATGGTTTCAAAGATTTATGCAAATATTTTGTGGCCTTCCTTTCCTCTATGGCCTGAGCTTATTGCCTCTACAGCTCTCTCATGATGCACTATGGCGTACTGTCTTGGCAATCATGCACTGCAGGAAAGGCTGCCTAGCCCTTAGGCAGGAGAGAGGGCTATAATGGCAGATCCCAAGAGGAACTTCAACATCACAGGCTGCTGCAGCTTCATGTGATCTTCAGTCAACCTTCCTTCAGTAGGTTTTAATGCAAGAGAATTCAATATGTTGATATTTAAATGAAGAAATGTCTCTTTCTGGTTTGGGAAAAAACAAGTTTTTTTCCAAAACATTTCAAACAATTTCTCAGAATATTGAAATAACATTGAAATATTTGAGCTTAGAAAACATTTGAATGAATGATCATGGGAGCCTCAGTTAGTCCAAAGAGGATGAAATGCTCTGGAAGACAAATAGAGAAAGAGGAATTCCCGAAAGACAGAGACAGCACCATTAACTGTTGGATACACAAACTGGATCAGGCATTTATGCGAATGACAGGGAACTGCTGGTCATGTGCAGCAGAGCTGGTGAGACTGGGTGACTCAAATAATCTTTGTTTAGCCTTTTGTCTAGGATGTGCTACCACTTTTTTCTTCTGTGTGATTGTACGTCCATAAATCTTCCTTTGATACCTGCACTAGGCTATGATTTTATTTAGCTGAGTCTCTTGAGAAATTTGTTTAATTATTATTTTATTTTGGTGACCAAAGCATCCATTGAAAGTAGCTGGTTAAGGTTTCTCACAATTTTGACTGTGGGAAACTGTATGGATGGACCATTATCAAAGAAGTACTTTTAGGTTTGGCTTATCATGGAAACAAAATCATACTGGCTTTGTGAAAGCATATACAGATGTGGGTTCCCTTCTTAATAATTGTTGAGCTTATTGTCCTTGTGGAAATCAGCCCTCAGAGGTAATTACACTGTGAAAGTAGGTGGCTTGTTAGAGGAAGGAGATAACATACATGTCCTCAGGAAAAGATGTTGGGTGAGCTCACCCCCTTTTAGACACTAGGTAATCAACAGCAGAGGATGATACACAAATGGGCTGGCCATAGAAGTTTCACGTGACCTTGCACCTTTCTAGACAAGTAGAACAGAAGAGACAAGCTATAGAAACCAGGCACCATCAATTATAGTGCCTGTAATGTTTCAAGAGAGGGTTTCTTTTCCCCTCTTTCTGATGCTACCACGGTACTCATTCATTCATTCAAAGAGTCAAGTTCTGAACCTGAATTAAGGAGATGACAGAGAAAAGTCTTTGTGAGATATTTGTGTTCCCACAGTTCTTCGAAGCTTCCAGCCACCTTGCAGGAGTTCTAGCTGGAAAGTGTAAAGAGAAGAAAAGTAACTAAAATTACACATTAAGTATAACTAATCTATTTGTCTCCACTCTGCCATGTAGCTATCTCAATACGTGATCAAGGGATGCTCTGGTCTCTGTTTATGTCACAGTGCTATGCTTGGAGCAGGGTTGCTACAGAAAGAAGAGTTGATACTGAATAGGATGAGGTTTATGAACTCTGCTTTTTTTCCTTCTTGTTTTGACATCCTGCTGTCAAGTAGGTCTTCTGAGGAAAAAGAGATGAGGCTTTTAGATAGGATTTCTAGGTCAGACTGGTATTAAATAGAAGGAGCTAAAATACTTGCATTTCATAAAGTTTGGCATTCATACTCCATGACAGTTTGATTTAAAACATAGCTTTGTTTCAGAACTGGAAGACATTTCAGAGTATTTATTAATACAAAGACCAGGGAGTGGAAGTCCCAGAAGGACCAAAATCCTTTCTTTAGGAACAATGCTATGCTATAAAAACTGTGCTAATTAAATTTACATATTCTGCAAAGAGAGCTGAAATAACAAATTACTAAGCAATGGGTGTTGCTGAGTCAAATGCCACTTTGATTTTAGTGTAAATGTTCAGCTAAAAGCTTTTGTGTGAGATTTAGATCTTTAAGAGTCATGTTTCATGTAGCTTCTAGGGGAGCAAAAATTCAGAGATTGTGAGATTAGCAAAGGGGATTTGTACTCATCTCCGTTTGAAAACCACTAACATTGAAAGTTGGTCCCCATCTATACTGTGAACTGAACCAAATAACCATCCAAAGTAAACACTAAATCTATGAGGAGGTTCAAATCAAAATTCGGATGCCATAGCTTATGTGTAATGTCTAAACTTTTCCTTCCATAGCTGGCAATGTCTTAGATTTATCTCTATTATACTGCTGTCAGTGCTCATTGATTTTGCACACTCCAGCTTGATGGTCCATTTAATTACCATTCATCTGTTTTGAATATACAGCCTGGATAGGTAAGATGTGTACACTGCAGTAGCCAGCTTCTTGTGAAGTACTATCTTTATACAATTAATTGTTGCTAGCCTATTCCTCATTTTCAGATCAGCTCCTTATAAAATTCCTGTAGTGTGGCAATTCTTATTGTAACTCTTCTTTTTTCCTAAATGCAAGGTCATTGGCAAAGTTGTTGGTGTAATTTCTTACTGTGAAGGTTGACTTCTAACACCATTCTGGTAACTGGACTATACAACTGGTTCTTGAAGAAAGGCCTTTGCATCATTTGCCATCTGGCTATTTGGAAGTTTATAGAAAATGAATTTGGTGTCATTCCCCAGATGTCCAGCCTCTTTTGCCATTTTTGTTAATTGGCCCAATTTGCTGGCCAACTCCAAAGAAAGGACAAAATATTAATAGATTTTAGAGATCAAATTCCTCTGTCTTTCACTGACAGAGGAATGACTGAAAGGTTGGCAGGATGGAGCAGGAGAGCTGGTACTCTCATAATTTACTTCCCAAGAGGATTTCTTCTTGCAGTAGTCAAGGAATTTGTAGAAAAATTGAATTAGGTTTTTTTTTTGGTCATATTTCAAGAAAAGCTTTCATTCCCAGAGGCAATGTTGTCTATTAGACCAATAGAAATGCACATTCAATGTGAGCAAGCAACATTAGCCAAGCTGAAAATTATTGTACTGTGTCACAGAGGAGTAGCTGATTATGATTTTTTTTTGTCCTATTATCAAGGTCAAGAAGGAAGAACAAGAGATTTATTCCAAGTTTTTCATGTATGTCTGGAATAAAAAATTGTTATGTAGGAAGAACAGGAGTTGCCTACCTTCTCAATGTAAGTATCAAACTACAGAACTGCACTATCTAATTTGAATCATTCTTTAGGAAGCAGTGAATATAATGACTCAGAATTCTGGAAGGTGAACTTACTGACTGTAAAGAACATTAATATTAGAAATATTAAAAGATTTGTGGTATGCCTACCTCTTATGAAAGCTAATCCCTCAAGTCACTGGGGTAAAAAAATGATACCAAGTTTGTGATTTCTAGTTGATTAACCAAGGTCCAAGAATTTTGCTAGGAGCTGAACTTCAGACATGGGAAATTCAATGTTTCTGGGATGCTGCTTACATCTCAGACCATATCATTACAGTGGTAATCATGGGAGGTATGCACACTCCCAGAACTCGATACAGGAGAGAACTAAATACCCACCACATCAAAGCTGGAACTTCACTTCAGCAAATACAAGAAGTAAATAATTAGCTTTGCCTTGGGAGCTGATTTCTGTTTTTTAAAATAGGATTTACTAGGCAGACCTGTGATCCACATCTTAATCACTGCTTCTTAGAAAAACTGATTATTAAATGCAGGCCTGTGATCCATATGGTAATCACTTTCAAAATTGTGGATGGTCTTCAAGGCAAACAGTCTAATGTCAGGGCTAGATCTAACATCTCTTGGTATTTCACTGTCATTTTTTGGTTTATGTGGGCAAAGACTCCAGTGATACATGGGAAATGTTTATCTCGCAGAGGCAAAAGGATGCTGGGACAGGAATTGGCAGGGCTCATTTGGAGAACTTTAAACTAGACTTGAAGGGGGATGGGGTTGTAGCTGGGCTTGCATCAGTAGGGCATCACTCTAGAGTTGATGAAGGCTGGGAGGCCTCCCATATCCCTAGGGTGAAATCAGTGTGCTCAGCTCGCTCTCTGAAATGCCTGTACACCAATGCATGCAGCATGGGGAATAAGCAGGAGGAGTTAGCAACCTGTGTTCAGGCAGGAGATTATGACCTAGTGGCAATTATGGAGACATGGTGGTACAGCACATAGGACTGGAATGTGGTCATGGATGGCTATGTCTTCTTTGGGAAAGACAGGACAGCCAGGTGTGGTGGTGGAGTTGCTCTTTACGTGAGAGAGCAACTACAGTGTATTGAGTATTGTTCAGGCACAGATGAAGAGTGAGTTGAGAGTCTGTGGGTGAGAACAAAGGGGCAGGCTGGCAGGGGAGATACCAGATCAGGGTGAGGAGGTTGATGAGGCCTTCTACAAACAGCTGAGAGCAGCCTCACAGTCACAGGCCCTGGTTGTTGTGGGGGATTTTAACTTCCCTGATGTTTGCTGGAAGGAATACTCAGCCAGCCAGCTAGTCTAGGAGGTTCCTCCAGTGCTTTGACGGTAACTTTCTGCTACAGAGCGTGGAGGAGCTGACTACGAGAGGTGCACTGCTGGATCTCATCCTCACTAACAAGGAGGGTCTGGTTGAAGTGGTAAAGGTTGAGGGCTGACTTGGTTGCAGCGACCATGAGATGGTGGAGTTCAGGATCTCATGTGGCAGGAGCAGAATTGCAACCCTGGACTTCAGCAGGGCAAACTTTGGCTTTTTCAAGCAATTGCTAGGGGAAATCCCATGGGCAAGGCTGCTTGAAGGTAAAGGGGCCCAAGATAGTTGTTTGGTGTTCAGGGACTGCTTCTACCAGGCACAAGATCAGAGCATCCTGACACATAGGAAGTCAAGGAAGGGAGCCAGGAGACCTGCATGGTTAAACAGAGAACTGCTGGGTAAGCTAAAGTGGAAAAGGAGAGTTTATAGATCATGGAAGGAGGGGCTGGCCACTTGGGAAGAATATAAGGCTGTTGTCGGAGGGTGTAGGGAGGCAACTAGGAAAGCTAAGGCCTCCTTAGAATTAAACGTGGTGAGAGGGGTCAAGGACAACGGAAAGAGCTTTTTCAAATACGTGGCACATAAAACTAACACCAGAGGCAATGTAGGCCCACTGATGAATGAGGTGGGTGCCCTGGTGACATAAGATACAGAGAAGGCAAAGTTACTGAATGCCTTCTTTGTCTACTCTGCCGCAGGCTGTCCTGTGGAGCCCCGTACCGCTGAGGCCCCAGCGGAAGTCGGGACAATGGAGGAGTTTGCCTCGGTTGATGAGGACTGGGTTAGGGAGCAATTAGGCCATCTGGACATCTATAAATCCATGGGTCTGGATGGGATGCAGCCGCGGGTGCTGAGGGAGCTGGCTGAGGTCACTGCTGGACCACTCTCCATCATCTTTGCCAAGTCTTGGGAAGGGGGAGAGGTGTCTGAGGACTGGAGGAAAGCAAATGTCACTTCAGTTTTCATAAAGGGCAAGAAGGAGGACCCAGGTAACTATAGACCGGTCAGCCTCACCTCCATCCCTGGGAAACTGATGGAACAACTTATCCTTGGTGCCATCTCAAGGCATATCAGGGATAAGAGGGTCATTAGGTGCAGTCAACATGGCTTCACCAAGGGGAAGTCATGCTTGACCAACCTCATTGACTTTTATGAGGACATAACGAGGTGGATAGCTGATGGCAGGGCGGTGGATGTGGTCTACCTTGACTTCAGTAAGGCATTTGACACAGTCTCCCACAGCATCCTCACTGCTAAACTGAGGGAGTGCGGTCTGGATGATCAGGTAGTGAGGTGGACTGCGAACTGGCTGAAGGAAAGAAGCCAGAGAGTCATGGTCAATGGGCTGGAGTCTAGTTGGAGGCCTGTATCTAGTGGAGTGCCTCAAGGGTCAGTACTGGGGCCAGTATTGTTCAATATATTCATCAATGATTTGGGTGAGGGAATAGAGTGTACTATCAGCAAGTTTGCTGATGACACCAAGCTGGGAGGAGTGGCTGACATGCCAGAAGGCTGTGCTGCCATCCAGCAAGACCTGGACGGGCCGGAGAGTTGGGCAGGGAAAAATTTAATGAAATATAACAAGGGAAAGTGTAGAGACTTGCATCTGGGTAGAAACAACCCCAGCTTCCATTATAAATTGGGGAATGACCTACTAGAGAGCAGTGTAGGGGAAAGGGACCTGGGGGTCCTGGTGAACAACAGGATCACCATGAGCCAGCACTGTGCCCTTGTGGCCAGGAAGGCCAATGGCATCCTGCTCTTCATTTTCCTGCCCCTGTCAACAACCCCGCAGGTAAAAATAATCATGCCACCACTTCTGATCCAACTGGATGTCCTGAAACTAGAGCCCTGGATGGACTGAATCCTCTGGCCATACTGGGAGTAAATGGAGAAGGGAAGTGTCCCCTGATTTTCTGACCTGCAGAATGAGGATGGAGACAGCTCCCAGCAAAGAGCAGGCAACAAAGAGCTAGGAGAGCAATAGCACACTCGGCCTGCAGGGCTGATGTGTAAAAATGTCAAAAGCTTATTTCAGGACAGTGTGCTGCTATGGTTGTTCCTATATAACAGGAAGGTTTTTCTAGAGGAAACAGATCTAAAATATTCCATAGACAGTAGCACAAACGTACGTGTTCAAAAAGCCTGCATGTAATGAATATGCAAGAGGTTGTGCAGACACATTTAACTTTGGCTGTTTTTGCAGTCTCTATGCATTCTGAAGATAGCTTTTATATGGAATGTGTATATATCACGTACTTAACATAACCCAATGCTTTTTCTATATGAAAGAGCATAAAATATCTTGACTTCCTGTGATGAAAAATAGCAAAAAAATCTCGAAACTAATGTACTTGAATTGACTGATATAAAATGGAGACTTTTTTTAAAAGGCTCTGAACATTTTCAGCAGTACAGACACTTTAATTCACACTCTGTGCTTAACTAATGGCAGCTGTATTCTCCAAATTTTACACTTGGTCCTGTCCTCCCACATGCTCTAACAGTGAACCAAAGAAAGCTCTCAGGGGTTTAAAAATACTCTTACTGAGCTCAGGGCAAAGGAGACTTTTACACTGATGATGTGCTACGAGCCTTTTGTAAATCAGTTTATCAAACCTAAGATAAAGCTGAAAATTTAGAGATAATTTTTTAGCTCTAATTATGCATGTGGTAATTATTAATAAACTGATGGACAGCAGTTGAGTATTCATTAGGTACTGAGTAGTCCTGCAACTGTCTAATTTATGTTGCTTTTAACATTCAGATATCAAAATAAATCATTAAAATAGCTATTGGCATTTTTAATTAATGATAAATCTGGACGATTTTGACAGAGCCTTAATCTTCTGGAGAACTGGTACTTCTCGTCATCACTGATGCTAATTGACTGAGACAGTGAGAAGTTTCACTGACCACAGTTTTATTTACACAATTAAGTTTAAGTAGCCAGGTTTGAAAATAGGGTGCCTGATTTTTTGACGGTGTCATGTCTAGGACAGGATACTGCTCAAAAGACAGACATTTTTAAAATGTTGTTAACAGTTGGTACAAATGGTCATAACAAAGAGAGAGGAAGAAATCGCCCCTTTTCTAGAGGGAGCATTTATGCAGAAATTATATTTATCAGCTGTACTTACTGTGTAAGGACACATGCTACCTTATAGTCATGGTACCAAAAATTCCAAGAAACTAGCTTGCAATGCAACCAGAAAAAATACGCCAAAAGCTAAAAAAAAAATACAAAACTTAATCTGTTTCACTGGTTGTATTTTAGATTTTCCAAGGGTTTCCCCCTCCATGTGGATGCATGGCACAGTTCCCAGCTATATAGCAGCCCCTTGTGACCCTTTGTGCCACAAACAGCTGGTGACCATGTCACAGGCAGATTCTGCCTTTGGGGTGCCTAATCAGCTCATCCTTCCTTCATGTTCATAGATGTGCTGTGACTATGCAAGAAATGCACGGTTAGTTTATCACTTTTATCACTTGGAGCATCCATGAAAATGTTAGATCAGGTTGACTAGTTTTTGACTATTGATCTGCATTTAGCTCAAGAGGAGTTCAAGGGTAGTGCCTGCACCACAGCCACATCATACAACCAGGAGCAGGGTTGTGGCACTGCCCAACGCTGTTATATAGTCCATGTGCTAGACTGGGATCATTCTTGGGCCAGTGGTACATCCATTCTCAGTTTGTAGCTGGATCATTGTCGTTTTCCTCTTTGTTAACCACTGCATTCAACTCTTGGTCTTTTAGCCAAGAGAAAATTTTGATAGACAGTTGTTAGGATCAGGATTAGGATCTGTGCTGCCAAACACAGAGGATATGTCCTTTTTGCTGTGTAACAGCCACTAAGAGAAGCATCAGCCCAATGTCACTTTGTGACAACAAAGTACAGTAGGGCCAACAATTTTGTCATCAAAGGGCTTTCATATGTCAGATGTTCACCCAGAAAGATGTTGAGGGCTGGAAAAGAGCACAAGTCTGGCAAAACCCAGACATTTGGTAGCCTTGCTCACAGTCAAAAGTGTCCCAATTTAGCCTTTGATTCTAATGTAGTATTGCAGCTTGCCACATGTTATGGGAAACAAAGCCAGTCACTCTTGATGAGGTGTCTCTTGGTGCCAAATGTGTCCTCACAGCTGCAGGCAGCAGCTTTCCTCTGGCACCTTGACCCCATATGTTGGAGGTGTAGCTGAAGGGGAGACACCTCTACATGTGTAAATGTGTGATGCAGAACTAACTGTGGAGTTTCCACTCTTTTTTAGCCTGAGTCTGCAATTTCAATCACTGTAAGTATGGGAGTTCAGTTCCACACTTGTGTTGCTATTCTATCTCCATGCCTATGAAATGCTGCTGGGTGCTGAAATCAGAGGAGTTGCGTTTGAAAACAGGAGTGGTCCATGGTGAATCTAACATGGTTTTTAACTGTAAGAAATCAATAGAAATGAGCTGGAAAAAAGGGACATTGCACTAAGCAAGAGAATGGGGAAAAGTAGGTAGAAATCCATGGCAGGAAGCTATGGGGGAAAAAAAAAAAAAAAAAAAACAGAAAGAAAGAAAAAGGCTGGGAAAATTAGGGAGGAAGAAAGAGGATGGAAACAAAAGTATCACTGCTGAAAGATAAAAATGCAGCAAAAGTGAACTCACAGATACTGGCAGCACAGCGGAAAAAAAGGAGAACTACAGAAAAAGAGGGAAATGAATAATGTATTGCTCCATTTGCACTTCAGTTCTGGAGTGGATTTTGGAGTTATTACAGCAATCTTACAATTTTCCAACTGAATTGGAATCAAGCCCTCACTTCACCCTTCACATCCTATTAGGCAGTTCTTAGATCATAACTTATTTATAGGTGCTCATAATCTCCCATCCTGGCTATGGTAGCTTTGCTACAGCTTGACCTTCTTGAGCTTTAAATGTCTTCCCTCTGGCACAGACCAGACGCAGCCACCTCTGCATCTGTCTGAAGCCGGCCTCCCTTTTCAACCTACTGCCCTGAGTTTCCTTTTCTCTACTAGAACCTTTCTAACAAATTCTGTTTACCTTACACCTTTTTGCATCATCCCATTGATTGTGTTTGTGAGGCAGGCTTCCATGTACAATGCCTGTCACATCGTATATCACGTTGCCCTTTACGCCTCAGATCTCTTCTGAATACTCCCTTCTTCTATGAGTCAAGAAAATATAAACTGATATCATCAAAATGTGTTTTACAGAGTAGAAGCTACATTTTAATCAAAGAAAATTTTCCTGCCAAGTTCAATCACCAATATGTAGCCTATTGTAAGATGCATCATTTCAAATACTATTTGTGAATTGTATGCGCTTTGGGACAAATTTTGCATTTTCTCTTGTGGCTGGAAAACACTTACCATATAGGTACAAGAAAACCACTTCAGAAAGTGCTGAAAGTCTTCATGAGTAATGGCAACAATAAGCAAGACCTGACTTGCAGCCTGGCTCACTAAGCTTTTGCTTTAGGCTACTGGGTTCTCTGAATTTCTCCAATAAAAGGAAATGGAGAATCAGCATCTCATTTACAACTGGATGAGTTTTGAGAATGAGAAGAGACAGCTTGACTGCTCACCTCTTATCCACCTCTTGCCCCCCTTTGGCCCTTCTACTGCCTTAACCTCTCCCTCCAGCACAGAGAGATCTAACCTGTTGTACACTTCATTATTTCATAGCTTGAGGTAAAGGAAATGCTTTGACACCTTCATCTGCATGTGCTGTATAATGCAGGGAATTAGCAACAGGTGATAAAACTGATATACCCTCTCTAATGCTGGAGAAGGGACCATCAGTGCAACAATTCACTGTTTTTGCAACTAGCAGATTCCTGTGTCCTAATACCTTTGGTGAGCCAAAACACTCCTCACCAGAAACAATTTGCCTCACCAGTTCTGCGTCTGTTCACAGAGAAGACATCAGGTCCTCTCTGTCGCACTCCTCACCAAGAGAGGAACAGCTGATCATGTTCAGTGAGAAATTGAATTATAGGCACAGCAGAAGTCCTGCTGTAATTTCATCTGTTTCTCATTGCATTCTTAAAATTGTTTTGTTGCTTGCTTTGAAGTTATTGTTTGGCTTCAGTAATCTAGCAGTCCAAAATATTTAAAGTGATCTTTTAAAATAGAGTAATAAGATACAGATGATAACATGGTAAATATGACTAGCATATGATTTCAGCCTTTAAAATAGGAAAAATATGGGCATTGACAAAATGTCTGTAAGTCATCAAATTAAATTGTTTTTAATAGAGTTAATATTTTTATGGTCACTGAAATAGTCTTGCAAGCTGGTGCAGTTTGGATTTTTTGAAAAATTGAAAAGTTCCATTTGTGCTTTAGAAAATTGTCTTTGAACATTTTAATGACTAATGACTTCTTGTAAAATTGTTTTGTATGTCTTTATAATATTCTGACTTTAATGGAGTTACCAGTTAAAAACAGAACCATTAAAATACATGTGCACAATTAAATGTTTTATTTGCACCAGGAAAGTCTGAATTGTAGTGAAATTACCTATTGTATCTGAGGAAATGTGATGTTATGAACGAGTCTGTTAAAGCCTGCTAAGATATTCAGCCTATATTTCTTCAAAGTGTAAGAGGAAGCAATTATGCGGCGGGGGAGGGAGGGTGCTGTTTAATATTTGGCCATAATCTAGAAGGCTTACTGGATTTGTATTCAGTCATTTTTCGAATTAAGCATCCATTGACTTTTGGAAGCAGTGGGACCACTATGTATAAAGCCTGAAACTTAAACAAGAGTGTGGGCTATGTCTTTGGCGATAATACTAATTGTCTAGTCTTACGTTTCATCTTTGCCATGCACTTATTTCTGGTAATTGAGCTTTCTATGCTGGACGCATCAACTGGGACACACTGAGATGTTCTTGTGGGTCCTACAAACCTTGAAACCTTGCAGGCTCACCTCACTTTCCCAGCTTTATCTGCAGCCCAGCCTTATCCACAGCCCATAATCACCACAAATCACATTATCCAGCCCTTCACCAGACTGTTAAACAACTGCATCACCATGCTGCCCAGTGCTCCAACAGCTGACAGCAGGTCACAAGAGACCTGGGACTGGAAGGCCATATGATGCCTGCTCCCGGTTCAGCTGGACTTACCTTTGCCTCAATATCAAAGGGAATTAATGCAGGTTATGCCACCTGGTAAGCTGCTTCTGTCCACCCTAGACAGTCAGCAGCTCTGGAGAGCCACCCTGGGTGGAACTACTACTGGGTAATGAGACACCGCCAGCTGCTGAAAGGACCATGTATTTGACCACTCACACCTCTACATCAGGAACAACCACCATTATGAATTACCATGTTTTTTCTTTTTTTTTTTTTTTGTTTGTGCACAAACAGCAGAACTTCATATATACCATTAGATTCATGAAGAATGTTCTCCCCTCTGTATATAAATGTCAGCACCTGTATTTTTCTTTTTTTTTTTCGCCACTACTACAAGTTTATTGGCCACCTAGATCATGCAATGAATGGACAAGCACATATAGATTTTGACTCACTTCGGCACCTTATACTATTGTTGTTTGACTTTAGAAAAGCCCTAAGGTATTTTACGGTTCTGTAAGCACTTACAGTTTAAGTATTTGCCCAAAGTCTCCAGTTAAGGATAGACTGGTGTCCCAGATGCTCTTGGAAGTTTTAGAACAGGGAAACCAAACACACCAGTGAGACCACTCGTCCTGCTACATCTGCCACAACCCACGGTGTGCACAAAACCCCAAGAGGGGAAAAGTGTCCTCTCTTCTTTCTACCAAGAGCCGACTCCCACGCAAAACCAAAGAGCAAACACTCTCAATTCAGCAAAACAAGAGAACTCTGCCTCATTACCCGCAAAGAAAAACCCACCTTTTATATCTCAGCGAACACATATCTGTCCCTCTTAGGAAAATAGCCCTATCCACAGGGATGTGTGCTTTTTAACTGTTCTTTTTGAGGCATCTGTACCCAAAAGGCAAAAATCTCATTATCCTTCTTTCTCCTTCTTGGCCTGGAAATCATTTAAAATATTCCCTCTGGAAATCAGGTTTGTGAATTTTGGAACATATGTTTAGTGTGGCCTGTTACTCTTCTAGGTCTTAAAAAGGCCCAGATGCTTTGTTCCTCCCCATCTGAGTGCTCTCCCTGCCAGAGGCTGCTGCATGGGCATGGTGGCTGGGGGCTACAGAAGCCATGAACCTGCTGCAATGCATCTTCTCTGATTATGAACAGTTTAACAGGAATGGGCAAAAATCAGCCACAGAAACTTGGCACTAATGTTCATATTTTTTATGTCTCCTATTTCATCACCTTATCCTGCCAGTTTGAGCCTGTACTTGGAGCTGCAAAGAAGTCTCCCAGGAGCAAACACTCAGTCTGCTCTGACTCCCAATATGCTGGAAAACAGAAAAGGGTAGACTCATTATTAGAAATCCCGCTCCTGCCAGATCACTAATCACATTTCTTTGCCAAGGCTGGACTCATTTCTTTGCAGACCTTGTCCCAAGACAATTTTCTGGAGAAGATCACTGGCCCCAAGAGGCAACACCTGGGCACCTGGCAGAGGTAGGTGTCTCCTTGATGGCACATGCTAACAGTACTACCTGTGGTGGATACACTTGACCCCCACCCCCCCCAGCCAAACCAGCAGCAGTTTGGTCCAGGCTCCAGAGGAGGGAAGGGCCTGAGCCGCAGCCAGGCCAAGAACTCCTTCCAGGAGACCCACAGGGAAGCAGGATGGCAACTGAACACCAGTGGCTTGTGGGCGCAGGGAGTCTCGTGCATACTTTTCCTATTGTATGAAATCTGACTACGAATCAACTGCTTCATTCTATAAATACGACAGCCTGGATGAGCCCACTTTGAGCGCTCCCTGCTAAATAAGTGAGCTGTATGGCAATGGTTTTACTACTCAGAGGTCAGTGGATGAGCCCAATTCAAGTTCAATATTAATCATTAACTTAAGCAGATGCACACCAAATGTAATGGATTATTTAGAGATACAAGGTTGTATGATTTTTAATATACTCTTTGATTCATGTTACCTGGTAGACTATATTTGGTAAAATTTTAAGCTTGTATTTACCAAAAGCAACTGCAGACTACACTAAATGCCTGGAAGATAAAGTCTAGCTTGCATTTTGCTGGGAAAAATGGAACTAACTGGGAAAACAACGATCCAGGGCTAACGCAGAGACATTACAGACATCTGCAAAGCGAGGCCTATTTTGCACTTCACTGAGAAAAAAGGATTTATCCAGATAAAACACCACGTTCAAGGATATGGACCAAAAACAATGTCAACAACTGAACAAAACAAAGGCCCATGTGGAGTCAGGGAAAAAGGCTCCAGTGGGGAGCCAAGGACCTGGTGGTGAAATATTGCTATTGGACTGAATCACAGTGTGAATGGTCTGTAAAGATATAAAAGTTTGTAGTTTTCTGTGCTTGGGCAGACCTCTGTGAAGGTACCCAGCTTGAGCCAGCCCTTCTGCTCTTCTACTCCTTTAAATTTTTATTTTTCTAAGAATTTTGTCTCCTGAAGGTCTGCTCTGCATATGGTTATTCAGGCCTCACCTGCAAGTTTGCTACTGGAGTTCCAAAATACAGACTCCAAAGTGAATGGTTAGCAGCGAGAGAAGAATCCTGACAGTTTGCACCGCAATGGATACAGGCCTTGCATGAAAGTTTGTCTTCGGAGCCCCAAAACACAGACTTCGGAGTGAACGGTTATCAGGGAGGGAAGACACCTGAAGGTTTGCTTTGTCAACAGCTATCAGGTTCCTGGAGAGTAGGTAAGCAGCATTTGACTTGGCATATTTCCCCCATGCAGTAAATAATAGAGTGAACCCGCCACCGAACTCTTTTAAGTCGCGCTTCTCTCTAAGAAATCTAAACATTGTTTAGATTTTAATTACTCCCTTCGCGACACCAATCTGCTGTCTGTCTTAGATGCTTGACCCACTTCTATGTGGCTTCTTCATATGTGCTTGGAATGTCAAATGGGCATTTGAGATGAGTGGAGTGATGGTGTGCTGTGGCTACAGTACATCTGCTTAATGCCATATTGACCCACACTAGACCAAAGAGTGTTCTAGCTTGGAGCATTATAACTACTGCAGGCTGTTGACCAGAGCCTGCAGCTACTAGAACTTGAAATTTAATGATTTATGTGGCTGAGGCATGAGGACTAGATTTGCAGTACGGGTCCGAGGAGCTGCAAGTGTGACTAGTAAAGCGTATAATCCCTTTACTGTGACTGCTTTACTGCTGGATTGATGGAGAACAGTAAAGTTGTGCAAGTGGAGGTGACTGGGAAAGCGGAGTCTTTTGGAGAGCCTTTCAAGCCCCAGGCACTCAGGTCTACCCATCGGCTGCCAGTATGCCCTCCATGACCAGAGGTGTGCAGAGCATGTCCCCTACCAAAAGATGACATTGCCTTCACTTCAGGCTGGCTCCCCTCCCCAGCAGCATGCAAACCCACATCACCACGCTCACAGAGCTGTGCCGCAGAACTGCATGGGTCAGGTGGCTTAGCTTTGACTTGCTCTGGAGGGGAAGAAAAGTGTTACTGCTGTGGCCACAAACTGGCCTTGGGAAGAAATACAAGGTGTTTCAAAAAGATGGACCCAATTTGATATCACTACGTCTTTGAAATTGGGTCCATCTTTTTGAAAGTGTCTTGAAAACGAGTATAAGCAGGATGAGTGGTCTGGCTTGGTCATAGCTACTTTGTAAAGGTCTTGTCCAGCTTGTGGTAGTAAGGATAAATCTGCTGAGCTGCTCCAGGCAGAAGGTTTTTGTCAGGGGCATTTAACATGTTACATGCTGGAGTTCTATTTTGAAGTGAAATGTTTTGCTGATCTGTGTGTACCAGGCCTGGGACAGATCCACTGCAACCAAACCATCACTAGTGGGAAGCCTTTGTTCATCCTCACCACCTCTGCTGCTGTTCCAGCAGAGCTGAGAAGGCAAGAGCTGCTCCGTCCATCAGTGCATATGTCACAGCATCGGGCACAGGCACAGTGCCTGCACCTGGAGGCACAGGGTGAGGAGGGGTCAGATATCTGAGGGGCAGGCAGGCAGGGAAACCAAAATCCAGCGGTGTGCTGTGACTCTCTGCAGGCACACTGAAACCATCTGCCTGCCTCCAAACTTTTCCTCACAGACTTATCAACATATAGGCAGGATGGAGGACTCCTGCAAGAAATTCAGTCCAATAGCATACACACCCTCTCAGTACCTTTTGCCAGCATCAGTAATAAGAGAACTTAATTCTTATTTTGTTTTTCAGGAGTCAGGTGATAGATACCTGTACTTAGGAACTTAGCCACAAAGTATCAGGAAGTTATCAACAAGGTCACGTGAGAAATTCCGATGTAATTCTGATATATGGTTTTTATGCCCTAAAAAATGCAAGATTTCTCTGTCTCTCTTCTGAAGTTTTGTGAGTCAAATCTTTGCTGAAAGGAATCCCAACTGCTTTTCCATCAGACACACAGTGCCAGCGCATATGTTCCTCTCTGAATTGTGAAATGGAGAAAATGGAATGTGAGACAGCTGTGACGAGGTTAATAGTAAATTAGCATTTTCCTATTGGAGTGTGAAGAGGGAGGTGAGAAGCATTGTTAATTCTCCATCTCCCTAAAAAGTCTTAAGAAAACTAGTCAGTTATCTTGCAACTTAACATTTTGCAATGCTGCTTAACATTCAGCTACAGTAAGTGAAAGCCAGCACTGGCTACTGTGCTATGCTTATTAAAGCTATCAGAGCATTACAGAAAAAGATTTATGGTTACTAGCAGGGAAGGAGTGTATGTTTCCAAGAAGAGGGAAAAGAAAATAATTCATAGTGAAAACATTACTTTTAGTTAGTTCGCATATACTATTATTTATCTCATGCTCCAAAGTATTAAGTGTTTCTAAAGAAGAGGAACCCTTTCATTAAAGATATGTACTTTCCTGTAAACAAATGAACCACACGCAGTACAAATAGTTTTATTTTACTGACCAGTTGTCTCAAGCCTGAAAACACATCCATAAATTTGAACACATAAGAATATAAACTGCCCTAAACTGCAGGGAATAATTTCACTACAGTTAGTGAAGTTGCTTAGTGTTCACGTGTGTATAAGTGAGATCTTTTGTTCTCATTAAATCCTTATTCATTCAGGTGATACTGTACTATTTTGACTGTTGCATGACAGTCTACTTAATCTTGGAATAAAGCACAAGGAAATGTGTTTATTGAATAACAATATTTCTTTAGTGATGTATTCTGAGAATAGGGCTTTATCAAAAAAGTCATATAGTTGTATATGTACATAGAATCTTCTAAATCCCAGGCTAATTGGGTACTGGGGTGCTAGAAGAGACAAGTGATATGCTTTGGCATAATGTCAGTAGGTATGGAAGGACAATTTGGGTGGTTTGTGAGCTGGAGGAAGCAAGCTGATAATGACTCCATTGCTTGGCTGGAATCTCTCCTGATTCTTCATTCTTCTGTGCCGATAGAAGCCTCCTAATGCTTCTCCTTTAAAAACAGTCAGGACCAGTATATGTCTTTCACACTGATGTAAAGATAAATAAACCCTTGGTAAGAGACAAGCATTCCTCTTACGCCTCCACCCATTTATTTGCCATGAATTTCCTGTTTGTTAGGGGTGATTTTCCCACATCATCTGTGTTTGGACTTAGATTTGAAACCTGAGCAGGCATGAAAGAAATCTGCTGTAGGAAGGCAGACTATCTCTAGTGTTTATGCTTTTCACATACCGGCAGTAAGAAAGGAACCTCTGAGAACGGTGGCAGTGAGCGCTGGGGATAAGGCTGGAGAAGAAATAAGTTTTGTAATGTTCCAGAACAGGCTTGAAAAGATTCTTTTAGTAACCTTTCTCTGAAGCTCAAAGCTTTATCTTGTTGCTTTTTGACTCAAGTGCTTAGCCACTATTCAGAGCTGTGCCCAATTACTCTGCTGGTAAGGGAAATTGATTTTTACAATAAGGCCTTTCTTTAGTGGAATTCAGCTTATTTACAAAGAAATCTACACAGTGTCCTGCTTGTGTGGACACACTTAGACCAAACAGCAGCAGGCAGTTCAGTTCCTCGCCTTTTCCAAGCCGCCCTTTCCAGTCAGGTTCACCTCAGGACCCCAGTCTGCTCTGTCACCACACGGCTGCAAACACGGCTCCTTGGGGTGATGATTCTGCCCTCCCTCCCATCTTCCCTCGTGCCTTGGATCAACAGACGCACCTATCTGCTGTCAGTCCATCTGCTGGTCTGGGCGGCAGAGCCACGCTCTGGTCCTGCCATCCTGCCTCCTGTCCTTTAGCTTCAGCTTCATTGCTCCTCCACCATGCAGGAACCAAGGCCGTCCCACCAGCCCATGGGCTCTGGCCCGGCGTGCTGCTCATGGCAAACATTGGCTTCTCCCAGCACACCAGCACGAAGGCTTCCTCCTAAGATTCCATTATTTCACTATTAGGAATATTTTTTTATTTTTGTGTGTGTTATCTTACGGCTAGCATCTGCAGGGAGCATAAGAAAAGTATCATAGTGACTGTTCCAGTTGGTGTGTTTATTGAATTTCTTAATCTATATTTATATTCACATTACACAAGGTATGCCATCAACATGAAAAGGGAGACCCTTTGCACGTGCAGATTAAGAAAGCAATATGAACACCAAGTTTGGGAAGAAATGTACATGTCCTGAAGTCAGAGACACAATCTTGGTGTGGACCACCCATGCTAACAGTTCTGAATTCCCCAAGATACAAAAAATAAGAGTGGGGGATATTTAATTTTATGCAAGAGGCTTTTTATATCCAGACTTTTAAAAAGCACAATTGGATCACTTAAGAGAAAAAACTGCAAAGTGTAAAGCGAGTGTGAATGTGAAGGTTCCTTACAGAGGGAAAAAATGGAAATATGGGAAAACTTCTACATGAGAAATGAAGTAAATGTCTTATTTGGTAATAATATCCATGATTTATACCTAGAAACATTTGTTTTTATTATTTTTAACCTGGTATCATTTAACCTATTACTGTTTACAGAATGAAGCTAAAGAATTTAAGTAAAGAATTTGAGTTAAAATCCTAGCTGAGGTGTCATTTTTATTTTAATTTTACTTTTTTGTCATTGTATTTTACTTTTGAGACTGTTGCCATCATGTGTGTTTATAATGAATAGAAATTTTTGTAATTTGAAGAGCTATGCAAAGAAAACTGGAATTTTTATTTCAAAATGAAGATATTGATATTTAGTAGTAATGAACAGACAGTTATATCTGTGATACTGTAGTTGTTTATTATTTTAATATCATAACTAAGATTTCAATGTAGATGCAGTATGAAAAATACTGACTTTTAAAATATGGAGTATGAATGTTGCCGAGGAGACTACCTTACTTGTTCATTTACCCCGAAAATTTTCATGGTGTGACTTTCTCTAGATTTCACACTGCAAAGCACATTATTGATGTTTACGTAATGCTGAACTTGAACTTTGTTTTTCCTGCAGGGAGTGTATGACAAGCTGAATGTTTTGTAATAGTAACAACTAAATATGATGGTGTTTAATTTTCTTGCATTTGTCATGAGACTTTGTTGACGGTTTAGTCTTGAATTATTTTATAAAATATTGCCTGCTGCACTGGAAAAAAGTCATGCCTGCTTTCTTTGTATACAGATCAATTAAGAACAGCATTTCAGCAGATGCTACAACAGATCTATTTACATTGTTCTCCAATTTATAAAATATAAGATGACTGTTATTTTGGTGCCCTGCAGAGCTAATATGATCTGTAAGTACACCATTTCAACTCAATATTTAGCAGAAAGACACAGTTTCAGAGTATTTCATTTGGATACCTTTAGAGTTTACTGAAATCAATAAATGGTCCTTTTATTTTTTTGTTTCCATCATTTTGTATCACCTGATCGTTGAAATTCTATCTTCTGTATTCAACCAGTGAGCAGCTACACCACCATTTTGGGTTGGTTGTTTTGTTTTCTTTAAGAATTATGACAGTAGATCAAATGGTAAACTGGTTATCTAACAGATGTTTCAAATTTTTCAGTTTACCAGTCTTTGATGATGTCTTGTTTTGAACAGTATTTTTCTGATTAAGACATTGTATGATCCCTTTGTATTTCTGTAGCAGTTAAGTCGACTTTTTAGATTTGTCAGTAATTACTCTTAAAGGACTGTTTGCTGAGCAAGCTAAATAAATGTAGGTAGTCGTTCCACCTGTGGTAAAACTCAGAGGTCCTGTAATATAATCAGTACAAGCTACTCTTCTGAATTAAAAATGTACGAGGAGGAAGATTCTTACAAGTTAAGCATCTTTGGAGAGGATAAAATAAAGGTCAGATAACCCGGCAGATGAAAGACCGGCAATGTAATGTTCCCTTCTCCCTGCAGCTGCTCTTTGCTAGCACTGGCCAGCCCATCGTATATACAGCCGAGCTGGTGAGAGGTACAGGTATGGGCTCAGACCTTCTTTTTGTTGGCAGCCTCTGTACATCGGCATCATTGCAGAGCTCCTTACAGCGGCCAAAAATGGGTGCTAGCCACATGGCATACGGGCCTTCTTCCAGATACACTTCACCTCCTGCATCCACATCCATTGCAGTTTTTTGGTAAAGAAGCACTGGAGTTACCTGGCAGGATATTTCCATTTCACCTCCAGAGCAAAGTCCACCACCCACCACACATTCACTTCTGTCCCAGGGAAGCAGCTGAGCAACCACACATGACAGAGGGCAGGCATCTTCCTAATCCCCTGCAAGATACTCAGAGACCACAGCAATAAACACAGCATAAAAATGTTTGTTGAATAAAAGAACATGAAACATTGTCTGCTCCCACAGGGGTATTTTGCTGGTGACTTGAAATTCATGTAGAATTGACTTGAAATTCATGTAGAATTCCACCTACACTATTTCAAGCTAATTGGAAAGTTTTCTTGAAAATTTCTGTCAAATTTGATTTCTTTTTTTAAAATTTTTTTACTGAGGGCTTGCTCTATATTTATCAAGGCAAGGTTCATTTTTACTGTTAGCATTGTACTGTCTCGCTGGAGAGAGATCTCAAACTTATGTTGCTATTGACTATGGAATCACTCCTCTCTCCATGACTCCTAAAGTCCTATGAGATTTTACAGCTGTATCTAATAGCTATCTGATCAAATTCTGAACTAAAATATGAAGATGTCATCTGCATCCTTTGACTTGTCATTAGTCCTCACTGGTGTAGATACATATACATTTTCTTATTTATTACCTTAATTAAGTTTACTATAGTTTAAGATATGTTTAGTAAATTTTAATTGCTAATATTTCTTTTTATATAACGAAAAATTAATAATTCCATCTTTTCATTTCCAATTCCTTAGATATGATTCTGGCTCTCCCTTAGCTTACAAAATATAATTACAAGTCATTCAGTAATTTTATTAGTGAATACCCCAAAGACCACGGGATGCATATCTTCTAGACTGGCTCATCTTTATATATTCTGTTTCTTCATGTATTCCCTTACCTGCCAGATCACCAGATGTAGTGAATAATATTCATTACTTAATTATAATTATTAGTCAAGGGGTTTCTACCCCAGACATATAGCTTCTGAGCAGTCTGTTAAACAGATTAGCAACAGGTTTGAAAAATAAAACATTTGACACTGTGAATATTATCTTCTAGTCCGCTAAGAAGAACAGTATGAGAATTAATACCTATTTATTATTTGGAGAATGCTATGTAATGAACAAGCACAAAGACAGAATGACATCTGTATGTGTATCCATTGCTAAAATTTATTCACTTTTGAATGCATTATGGTTTAAAGTACTTTTAACATATAAATTATTCATGTATAAACAGGTTTAACCAAAATGTTTGTGTGTTCCTTATGTGGGCGTTTCTTGAAAGGCGGAAAATAAAGGGAGGGGTGGTGGGAAGGAGCTTGAAATGCCAGGGAAATCTAATTTGCAAGCAATTTGCACTTGCAGCTATAAATTTCACTTGAGATTTCCAGGTGTTTGGTGCACTCCTATACACGGGGAACATTTCTCATGAAATGAAACTTAAT
Organism: Patagioenas fasciata; assembly: GCF_037038585.1. Lineage (NCBI taxonomy): Eukaryota > Metazoa > Chordata > Aves > Columbiformes > Columbidae > Patagioenas > Patagioenas fasciata. The sequence continues at coordinate 21,839,217 of NC_092521.1, forward strand.
GGCTGCGGTAAAATGAATCAGGGGCCTTATCTTGATGCAGGATATCTGCATCCCTACTCCCTGTGAATCTTTACTTCATGGATGATTCTTCTACTTCTGCTGATTCTTCTACTTTTGCACTCTTTGTTTTTTTGAAAAGAAAGCAGATGAATAGGCTTTCTACTAATGAGTTACACTAAGACCCTGCCGAATTTACAGACATACACTTCATGGATGTACTTGTCTTTTATAAAAGCAGTTCTTTAATTCATTTTACTATATATATTATAGCATACTTGAAATAAGAATCCTTGAGCTATGGGTCCTGTGCATTCAAGCAATGAGACATCCACCATCAAAATAATCCCAGTTTAAATGGGAAAGGCTGGCAAAGGGGCATTATCTCACTCTTTACCTTGGAAAGTGAGACTCAGAAAGACTTTGTTTTTTCTCAGGGTCACAGAGGATAACTGTGGCAGAGTGAAAAAGTTATCTCTTGATTTAGCACCAGTTTGTGCCAGCTCCCATGGAAGTCCTGTCAGCAGCACTGCAGTCTTGTATTTTTCTTGTAGTTTCTTTTTGTCCTTTCTGGCAAAGCCTAAATGTCACAAATTGTCACAGATATAAGCAGATCTTACAGTGAGGCTGGACTGTCCTATGCAGAATGGTCTGTACTGAAAGTGAGACTTTAGTCTGGGTCTGTTTAATAGGTAGTTGAAGTAGGCAGCAAAGTGAAATATAAGTGATTCATTCCACTTCTCCGTGCTACTGGTTGAAAGAGCAAGAAATTAGTAACTAATGAGCAGAACTTCAGAGACCACAGAAAAGTTGCAGCAATACATGGAACTTTCTGTGAGCTTTCCTTTGTCAAGGACATTTCAATCCTTAGAGCAACAAGCGCCATGTCTGTAACAAGCCTGGCCAGCAGAAACCAGGATGTCTGCTGCAAACAGCAGCCAAGCTGGAGGTTGCCTCGATATGTTTCTTGATGCCCCAGATTGTTGGACTGAACAGTTCTGCCCCAATTTTAAGCAGGTTTTATCTCTTCCTACAGGAAGAAACTGCCAGACCACGACAGGGATTTGTTCCTGCACTTTATGTCCACATTCAGGCTAGGAAGTTGAAGTCTTCCAAGGAAGCAACCAAGTGAGTTTTATCATCTCCTCAGTGTCTACAGCAGCTTCTCTAGAAAGCTTTATCTGTTTAGGGGATTTAGAGATTAACAGCATGGCCAGACTGTATACTGTCTCTGGGCACACAGATTAAGTGTGAGGAAATATTGGCTTCCTCTCAATTTTTATCCTTCCAGCTCTAGATCTGTGATGAATGGCGGGGAGGGCGCACAGAGACGGGTGCTGCAGTGTCAGCTAGCTGGGTTTCTGTGACACAGACCAGTCCTCAGGGACAGGATTGCAGATAGTGATGGACCGTTTATTACTGGCAGAGCCTCTGACTTTACCCTTTTGCCCTGGACAGTTGTGAATAAACAAGTAGAATTTGAACACTGAGAAAAATAACAAAATGCCTTTCTCAATTTTAAAAGCCTCATGTGCTAGCTTGGAAGAAAATTATCCCAGCTGCCAGCATTTCCAGGAGTTCCAGATATCTCCTGCAATGCAATTATGCAGGCTCAGTAGAAAACTATTCTGCACATTTGGAGCTAAAGGACAATATAATAAATGACTGCAGTGAACTACATTGCTATTGCATCAGATTGCATCTGAAACCACTACTAGTGGGTTTTCTGGTGCTGGAAATCTGCCCTTCAGGATCTCATTGTCCTCTTGTTTGTTTGCTTACATCCTCCTTGATACTGCAATACCAGTGCCAGTCCAAGGTAGATTAGAAGCAGCTGTTTTGTAGCAAACAAACAAAAGCCTTTGTCTATAGCCGTTATCACTTTTTACCAGTGGGAAAATAAAAAAGAAAAAAAAAAAAAAGCCAGCTGTCTGTTTGCAGACAAGCAAATGGTCGAACTTTTTACAAATGGAAAATGTGGAGCTTGATCCAAGAGTGATTTCAGGAAAACCCTATATTAGTGGAGCTTCATTTACTTTGGGAAACAACACTAATTCCTGCAGTTCATGATACAGCCAGCAGTTCTAAAAGCTCTGAATATTGCCATGAAAATATTTCAATGTTACCGTGCTAGTGCTCACTTAGAGTGTGTAAAAGACTTCTACAAGCTTGACAAGAATAAATTGAAAACATAATTTCAATAAATAAGCAACATAACATAGAAGGACTAAGCTTAAAAAGGAAAAATGAAGCACAAATCTGTCTCACATAGCAGAAAACTAAAATGTAAACCAACTGAGTCTAGTCCTAAAGGCATTTTTAGTATATCGAATGCTTCTCCAAATGAACACGCTACTTCTAACCCACCGACCTCTGTGGCTACAGGGGAGCAGGGAATATGAGGTGGTCTCTTCTGCTGTGGATCTCGCATTCTTACTCCCAGCAGATGCACTGAAAGATGAAAATGGGATTTAGACACTGAGGCCTTAATTTAGTCCTGTAGCTCTAATGAGTAGACATAAAATGCACTGTTGCTATGTTCTCTGAAGAACTGGTAACAGAATGTGAATATCATAATCTTAATCTTCCTTTCACATTTTCTTGTATTTTAATTAAAAGATGAAGAAATTAAAAAAAAAAAAAAAAGAAGTATCTTTCTTCACTACAAGATATCACCTTACCACAAGGTCCAATTAAAATATTGAATTATTAAATTCACAACATTTTATTTTAATTTATATTGCTGAACATTGTTCTTGAATATACTCATGTACATCTTCAGGAATATGCACTTCCTCTGTCTTCTGTCCAATTTAATATAGGCTTGATTTAAAAAATAAAGGTCACTTTGTAAAACATATTTCAAATAAAGGTAGTTTTGTCAGACTAGACTAGAATGGTCTATAAAATGCCTTTGTAAATGGAAACAAACAGAAAAAAAATAAATTAAGTGCTTTTAGTCCTAATTTACATGTGTATTTTGCACATGCTTCACAACTGAAAAGTTTGCATTCATCTTGGGAACTGGAGAGCTTTGCAGATCCCTGGCACTCCTAACGTATTATCACATGCTTTTTGACTTAGCTTGAATGGGTGAGCATATGGTGGTATTGCCAAGTTTTATGAGCCAAGTCATATGCAACGTGTTATTGAGAGTCTTACTATTTTTTAATAATCATGTGATTTGGGGCAAGGCAAGGCGAGACCTAGAATGACTCCTAGGCTGTTTGGAATAGGTACTATTAGGATTAAGGTACCTAGATAAGAGTGCAAGATATAACAGTGTATATGAATATAATACATATATATATATATATATATACACACAAGTGTGTGTGTATATGTGTGTGTCTACTACCATTTTGGACCTTTGACAGAATAACTGCCATGTTCAAAAGTTTAGGTGGAAAAGTGTAGTAGTCCTTGGAACACTTTTGCTCAAGCCAGTACCTGTCAGTTACTGTGTCTGTATTTTGCAGCCTGAGAGAAGCTCTGAGAAGCCCTTTCCTCTAACCTTGGCTAACTTGTGGGTGTTATTAAGTTCTCACTACAATTAGATGGTCCGACTCACAGTTCTCATGAACCTTTACCTGAGAGATATCATTGCTTTCAGATTTAACACTGGAGTTCCTCTTGGAAAATCCAGCTCTGACATGCATTTAGAGCCAAATAATGACTTTGAAGGATAGTTTCCACTGGATGGGACAATGGAAAGGAGGAGTAACACTGAAGTAACATAATGCCTCTCTGAATATCTAGCATCTGTAGGGGTTCTTCTCTTCGAAACTAGCAGCTATCCTACAGAATGTTCATGCCCATCTTTACAATTTGACACCCCATGGTTTTATTCAAATTGCAACTCACATCTACAAAATGTCATTAGTTATGGCTAAGCCCAACAAAATCTAGTAAGAATTTTAAAACAGCAACATCTCAACAGCTATTTTGTAAGAAAAACAAAGCACTTCAGTCTTGGCCCTGAAGAAATGTAGAAATCGGTTTTAGCACATATTAGGCCTTAAGTTCCTGAATGTGCTAAAGGGCCACAGAGCTCCTCCGGCTGAGACCTTGCCCTCCAACTCAAAGTCCTCTGCTTGGAGGTTATGGGCGTACATGACAAACAGATGATTTGGAACTGTGGCTAAAGATTAGCTGCACTCAAGACGGTAAAAAAATCTATTTTGGAAAAATATTAACACATCACTTTGGTTGTGTTTTCTTCCAGCCCTGTCAACATGCAGAACATGATTCCTGCTATAAAACTAGAGTTCATTCTGTTTCTTTGAACTTTGAGCTATACTCTAGAAGCAGTTTACTACTTCAGACTTCATGCTGTTTCTGTCTTAATGACCAGTGGGGACATGATGTCCATGTGCAGGCCAGATGAAGGAGGTTCTAATTTAAACTAATTAAAAATCAAGAATATTGCCAGTGTCAGTATGGAGCTTGAAAAGATAATTGCTTCAAAAAAATGTGTGTAAGAAAAAATAAATTGAATTCAGAATATGAAAAATTCCATAAAAAAAAAAAAAAACCAACTGTAGGCTTTTTAATAGCTCGTTCCACACTAGCTAATTAGCCTCTTAGGTTTTGAAAACTGCTCATGAAATGTTCTGTTAGTATTGAAGAGATTTTTTGGTTTTGTTTTGTTTTGTTTTTTTCAACCATGAAGTCTTTTGTCTTGGCTTTTTCTTTCCTTTGGCATATTCAAGTTTTTTGCCTTTCTTTTCCCCTTGATCTTTGGGTTTGTCTGCTCTAAAATTAAAAATAGTATTAATAGTTTAGTTCTTTATTCTAGCCATGAATCAGCTGAACAGTTGTGCTCTTTCTGTGATTGGATAATTATTCAAAATTATTTGAAAGTTTTATACAAATATCTTTGCCTATAAAGTCATTGTTTTGACTGGACTTTAAACCCAGGCTTTTCTTGTGGGTTTATTATAAATGATTTATAGAATAATGTGCATACATGTGTAAAAAGCTTATAGGTTCTAAAAAGAGATTGTAGTAATGGAAGCTTCTTCCAGGTATCAGGTAGCAGATCCTGAGAACCTAAATCCAAATGTAAGAGAATGGCTGCTAACAGCAGCCTTAAGTCTCTCATGACTGGAGTGAAGGACTAGATCACCTTCTGTGAAGTGATGTGACTATGGACTCAGATTGTCTCCTGTCTTCTGACGCTATTCAACCACTGCAGATAACCACTGATGCTCCCTTAGTGCACCGGAAATCCTGTAGTAAAAGAATGCTAATATAATGGTTCTTCAACCACTTCTGGGGCTGTTATTAAGGATGCAAGCAGAGGAATGAAGGTGTCACCATACTTGTTGATCTTTGCCTGCCACCTAGGTTCGCATTGTCACAGTACCGGTTAAGCTGCTTTAGTTAACAGTAATAGAAGAACAAAAGCAGTTTTAACACCGGTGGTGTTACCATCTTGTAGGTGCTCATCTAAGCACTATGTTACACAGTGTAATTGTGGCTGAATTAGGTCACATTTTGTCACATGGCTTATTCCAAATTGAAGTTCCTTCTGTTTGATTTTTCTTGCAGCAACAGCAGCAATGTTCTTTAATAAATGAACAAGCTCGGGAAACATTTCCAGAAATGTCTAAAACTACAAAATTAGTCAATAGCAATTCATGCAGCATATGACAGAAGTGCTATTATTTTCAGGGAAACATCAGAGCCTGTGACTACAAATCATGATTTAATCTGAACAGTCAGTCGAACATAAAACAGTTGTAATAATATTTAAAGCATAATATCTGATACATGTAAGAGAGACAGTCCAGATTCAGATGACTAGCTACTATTACATTAGGGACATGAATTACTTTTGACTGGGGCAACAAATTTTGTAGGCAGTTCTTAAAATTTGCTCGTACACAAATCCCTTTCTCCTGCAGGGGATCCAGTTACTCTGTTTAGATTCTAGGCAAAGAGATTATGTACTGTCTACAAATCTACAGTCCCTAGGCAATTTAGCATGGAAAAACAGCACGGACTTACTCCAAATGGTCTGCGGTGGTTTGAAGAAACCAATGTGAATCCCAGAAGCAGTTAGTGGACCACACTGCTTTAACTAATATGCCCTGCAAAATTTTTTGGGTGCAAGCTACAAGGATGCAGCTACATTATCACTGGCTCCAGACATAGTTCATTTACAGTTAACCGACCTATATTTGGAGTGGTTTGCACTGTACAAAGTACAGCATGTCCTACGTTTGTACAGTCCTCAGCATAATGTGACCCTGCTCTTGATTGGCCTCTAGACTGCACAGAGATACTAATAAATACCAGGGAAATAAATGATCACTTAACACATTTGATATATTTTCTCCAGCACACAACAGCAATACTAATATGTACACCAGCACAACACAAGCAGATTCTGCTATATGCTATATATTTTTAATGCGATGGCCTTGATCCAGACATTTCTGGCATCATTTTCTCCTGTCTTTCATCATTTTGCAGTGAAGTTATGGAGGGTACTCTAGATTTGAGATAGCTGTGGTGTCGTATTACAAATAATGTAGAATAAAAATCTAGTTTATTAGCACTCTAGGCAATTGCTGTGCAAAGAACTGGTTGTTAAAAAAAAATAAAGATCACTGAATAGATTGAACAAGTAATTTTTGTCCCAGTCTTCATATGCTGTGCTGTAAAACAAATGAAAGTCTGCGAGAGAAATCTATTTCCTCTTCTGCCTACTTTTTTATACTTTATAAATAATTGTTTTGGAAAAATTAATGTCACAAAATAAGAATATTTAGAATTTCATTGAAGTTCTTTTTCTGATAAAGTTCTCAAGTTGTTCTGCAAAAAACAGGTGAAGAAAAATTCAGGTGTGAAAATTAAACACTGCTACTGAATACACCAACATCTCTTATGAACTCACCTGATTGGAGGATATGGAACAGAAAATAATTAGACTGGCAAAGCAGAACTACTGTTACTTCATTTAGCTGAAATCTAGTCAACAACTTAAGTGGTCCCCATTCTCATTGTGCATTAAAATGATGCCAGGAGGTCCCAACCAGGCCTTGGCATTAGGGAGACATACTGTAATATTGTCTCCTACCATGTTACAGACAGAGCAGGAACAGAGAGAAATGAATGAACCAGGAATAACATTTACAATGGGTCATAAAATTGCTGTTAAATCTGTGGGTGGTACTTGCTAACAGCATAGTCCGAAGTGACATAAGAAAGGGAGAACTGGTGATGAACTGATACGAAGAGAAAAAAAAGAAGATGGTGAGAAGAAAGCATGTGTGGCAGGTAGTGGAGTGAAGCTGAACTGAAGTGACTGTAAACAACCAATTGTTAAAGAGAAAACAACATTGAAAGTAAAACTACAGGGGAAAAATCACATGCTGATATCACTGGTTGGTGCATGGTAATTGTTGCTGAAGCTGCTTCAGTAGGTTCATGTGTCAATCTTGAGGTTCAGACAGAAGAATGACTGCCTGTTACAACCTTGCTTTGGTTCAAGGTGAATCATGTGTGCACTTTCAGGATATTTTGTCTTCACCTACCTTCAAATACAAAAGAAAGATGGTGTCAGCTTCTGTACCAGCTTAAAGTGATTCCTAGTGATAAACTTTTTTTAGTCATCTTCAGATAAGAGTAAAAACAAACAAACAAGAAAAAAATGCAATCATAGCTAAGTAACATCTATAATTTACTGTGTACTTTTCAGGCATAGGAGAAACAATCTTCTTCTCCCCAAACATCAAAGAGATTAAGACAGACAGCTCTCAGCAGAGGCCAACAGAAGGAGCAGGGGGAAAAAAAAAAAGGAGTAAGACTTTTTACTCAGATAACTTTGCTAGGAAAGAAGTCTTTTGAAATACTTTAAAGTTCACAGATTTGGTGAACTTGCTAAGCGTATGATAAGGGAAGATGTTGCTTGACATCTTGAGTGTCTTATTTGAACTACTAAGACATTCTCTTCCCTGGACTTACAAGATCCAGCTCATCTCATATGCAGGCAAACTGCTCCTGCAGAGGTTTTTTTCTCTAGATCATTACTTCAGTATCTCACCTTTTGATTGCCAAGCTCACTTAGTGCTGAGGCAGGGTTCTTTTGCATATCATCCTTCACTCTTCATCTTTGAGAACAATGTTTAAATTAAGCACACGATGGCAGGGCTTCATATTTTGCTCTCTGCTTCCATGAACGATCAACATGGGTACATGGCAAAGGATAGTTTGGCAAGAGGTATTTGCATTGTTTGGAATAGCATTTAATCTGAAAAGATAATTACTGTTGTCTTCTTTGTTATGCAACTAGAATCTATGGAAAGAGAATCATGTTGCACCTCAACAGCATACAACTGGGTGGTAGAAACTGGATTGAACCAGATAGACAGAAATAACTTTGGGTGGAGTGGAGGAAGGCTATGGATCATATGCTGATTTGTTTAATGTTGACCTGTCTCTATGGCAGAGAGTTTAACAGGTTCCAGTAGGGACTTGCACGCAGCACATACAGCTATAATTACTGTGGGAGGGTTAGAAGTCCATGTGTGGCCACAGGCTCTGTGTGGTGCCTATTCATAAAAGCAGTATTCCTTCTCTCTGTGGCTACAGACCAGACTTCATGAACGTCTTCACAGTGGCCCATTGTTAATAATTAAAAACAAAAAGAGGAATGGGATACACTGGGTGGAAAAAAGGATAGCTGAGATTTAACTGAAGAAGTTGGTTAGACTTGCAAGTAGAAGGAAACCAAGAAGGTTGTTGGCTAAGACCCTGTGAATACTTTACTTACTTGTATAAAACTATAAACAAAGGCTGTGTTTTCTTCTCTCTTAAAGTGTTAATTCTGCATACGTACTCATGGCTTCTGAGAGTTGAACAGTCACATCCCCTAGAGGTTCAAACTATGACTGGACAAATTTACTGAAGACTAATCCATTGAGAATTATTAAACTTAACGATACCATCTCTAGTACAAGGTGTTCCTGCACCACAACTCAGATAGTTGGAACGCATTCATGTTTGTCTGGTTTACCTGCCTTCTTTGGTGACTGTTATTAATTCTGCATCTTCATCCAGATGTTCACCCTTAAATAAACCTCTCCTCTCTCCCAAAAAAAAGACATCCCCTCAATATGCTTCTCTTCTTTTGCAAACAGATGAGGATTGGGAAAGAAATGTAGGAGAAATCAAGAGAACAAATGATAGGAAATGGCCTCAAGTTGCAGCAGAAGAGGTTTAGATAGGAAAAATTTCTTCACAGAAAGGGTTGTCAGGCATTGTAAAAGCCTGCCCAGGGAAGTGGCTGAGTCACCATCCCTGAAGGGTTTTAAAAGATGTGTAGATGTGCCACTTAGGGACATGGTTTAGTGGTGGACTCAATGATCGTAGGGGTCTTTTTCAGCCTAAATTATTCTATGATTCTAGATCAGTTGATCCAGTAGAATAGAGGCAATAAACCCTTCTCCCATTCTGCAACAGCACTGCAAAATTCAAGTTAAATATAGAAGTTGTGCTGTAAATCCCACTTGCTTGTGACACTTGGTTAACAACTGAGTGTGACAGATAACCATGTGCAACGGAAAAATGGTGTCATCAGAGGGTGAAAGATGGGCAATTGTAATTGAACTGAAAGTGTCGCAAGAAATTTCCATGGAGTCCATAATTTTGGATACTACACATCTACAGCATTTATGCTTTTTGCTTTCACAGTATTTTTTCAGTCTCACTGGTGAAGTGCAGATCTGGAGGTCAGAAACACGCCAGCTGCCGTGGTGACTCTGTGCTTTACAAACTGGGTTTGATTTCCCACACAGAGTTTTCCTCAGGACAGCCAGCCAGGATGTCCAAACACCCGTTTGGTTACTGCACGTGTGAGCCGGGAATCCGGCTGCTCTGCCGCCGCAGTGACGGGAAGATTCACCCTCCGTCCCTCCCCCGTCTGAACCCTTCTCCTCGCAGGTCGCCTCCACGGGTCAGCGACACGAAGGCGCGCCCCGGGCGGACCGGCCGCCCCACGGGACGCAGACCCTGGGGACCCAGCCTTCGCGGAGGCGGACGGTAGCAACGCTTCCCGCGACGGGGCAGGCGGAGCGCTGCCAAGGGCGTGCCGAAGCCTGGCGGCGCCGACGGAGGAGGAGGAGCGGGAGGTGGCGGAGGGCGGAGCGCGGCGGCCCGGTCCCTCCCCCGCCGTCTGGGGGCCGCTGCTCCGCCCCGCTCGCCCGCCCGGCCCGCGGCTGCCGGGAGCGCCTCCATGCGCTCGGGCCGCCAGTGCGCAGCCGCGGCGGAGCGCAGCCGGGGAGGAGGAAGCGGCGCGGCAAGAGGTGGAGGGAGGCCGAGGCCGGCGGAGGTGGCGGCGGCGGCCCATGGCTCCGCGGGCGGCCGGATGAGGCGCGGGTGTGCGGGCCGCTAGCGCTCCCCGAGGCGGCTGCTCCGCTGGGCGAGGCGCCGCCAGCCCTTCTTGCGGCTGCGGCGGCTCCGGCTCCGTGTCGGGGGCAGGTCCGGCTCCTCGTCTGCCCTGCGGGCTGGTGTTATGGCCCCTTGGGGGAGCGCAGAAGGCTCCCCGGCTTGGAGGTCTGCGCAGCTCCTGCTCCTGGTTGTCTCTTGCTGCGGTAGGTACCGGGGCAGTGACGCCACCCGTCCGCCTCCGTCTGCCGGGCCGGGAGGCGGCCGCCCGCCGCGGGGGAGGGGGAACAAAGCGGCCTTTCTCCCGGCCGGCCTCCCGCGGCGCGGCGGCCCGGCTGGCGGGGGGTCCCTCGGCCTCCCGGGACCGCTACCGCTGTCCACGCGGCGACCCTACTGGTGTCGCTATACTTCGCCAGCCCTGTCCTCCCCTCCGAACTCGGCTGCTCCGGGACTCGCTCCGGGTTTTTTCGTATCTGTGGAGGTGGGCGGAAATCTCCTCTGGGAAGTCCTTAGAACGGAGTCTGGGATCTGGCCCAGCTGCCCTCTGCTTTCTCTCTCGCAGATGTGCGTTGCCGGAACTCCGGAGTTGGCGTGCGGCCGCGCAAACAAACCAACCCCGAATCCTCTGAGTCACCAATAATCGCAGTCTGTGCATAATGGGGATGCTTGGGAGATGTTCCGCGTCCGGTCGGGCTGGTGTGTGGGGACAGGGCGAGCCCCTCGGAGGGGCTGCGGGGGCTCTGGCCCGGTGTGCTGAGTTTGTCACACATCAGCACAGGCCTTGGAGCCCTTCCAGGGACCATCGCTTCTCCTCAGCCTGTTTTCAGTTCATGCCTGAGTGGCATTTCACTTATGGCTATAAACCTGTCTTTAAAACAGAACTGCTAATGAAAAATACTTGTGTAAATGTGTTAGGGAATGTACTTACATTGTTTTTTACAGTACGTAAGTGGCCCACTAACATGCAATAAATTGAAACACTGATAGTGTCGCATGTTTTCTCACAGAGTTGTGTTTGTTTTATGAACTTGAGCGTAGGTTGTGTCTGTGGGCCCCTGACGTGGGAAGCAGCCTTTGGCACGGAGCTGGGCACGTGCCTTGCACAGAGGACAGCAATAGGGGCCCGGATTTAGCAGTTTCTTAAGTAGGTGCCTTTGCTTTAAACACGTAATTGAGTATATTAAATATTTTGTGTTTGTCTGTGCAGAGGGCTTTGTCCAGCCCATGTCTGTGCTGCAGAGATCCATGTGAACTCTTGAAGTGTAGATGTACCATGGAATTTGTAAGAACATTTCATACTTAGGTGACTAGAAGGTAGGTTGCTTCAAAAATAACTACAGCTACATCAGTACCTGTAGCTGAATAGTTTTACTGGTGTAAGTTAGTTTTTGAGGGGCCCTACGTGCATGAAGCAAGCAAGATAGCAGCTGGTCTTTTAAATACACACAAAGTTAAGGAAAATAATTTTAATATTTAGTGGGCTTTTAAAAATTTGATATGTCAAAAGCTACAGTAAAAACATAACTGGAAAGGAGTTGGCTTATGGTAGAGCAGGAACTGGTAGGGAAAATCTCAAGTCTGCATAATTAAGCTGTCCTTATGTTTGTATACTTGAGAAATTAAACTTCTGTGCAAGGGCTTTTAACAAACTCTGTATTTGTTTATTATGACAGAATTGAAGTAAAAAGCAAAAATTACAGTTGTCGTGATATGCCTCATCAGCCTAACTTCAGTATATAGATACTTAGGCAGCATTGTCAGCATTTCCACTATAAAAATTTAAACCACAAGCACAATCTTTAGTTAGAGAAAAAACAACAAAATAAAATTCTTGCTGAATAACATTTTCCTTAGGCCTTAATCAAGGCTTTCCAAATTTCAACCAAGAACAAAGGCTCTATAAGTTTCTTTTGTCTTGCTGGGAAGCCTTTGCCATCTATCACCACTACCGGGAAGAAGAAGCTGCTGCTTATTTTGATCAGTGTGCTGCCTTATCCTCACGAGGGATTAGTTTCTTCTGACAGTTTTTGTTACAAATATCTGAAGTTCTGACCAGTTTCACTTCTCAAAGGAAAGGAATGCTAGAGCATCCAAAGTGAAAGTGAGCATTCGCTGTGTAGTGTAGCCCTATCTTTAGCTGTCGTTTTGGTTTCTCTTGTTTGTTTCTTTTGGGAGAAGGAAGTAGGAGTGGGAACTATTCCCTATTAAAGCATTTTACCTTCCTGTACAACTGCTTTTAACTCTTCCAAACTAAACTAATATCAGCATGAATTTGATGGAAGGTACTGCTGACAGCAGAGCTCTGGACTATGATGTTGATTCTCAGCAAAGCCTTGTAGATATCATCATGTTACTGCCTGTTAAGGCTTTGAATACAGTAGGTGGTACTCTATGTAAATGCATGTTTGGAAAAGCAGTAGTGCATCACTTGGGTTGCCTTTGCTGATGCAGTTTCCACAGCTATAATATCTAGAATTTTCCACTAATTAAAATACTAAATTCACCAAGGTTGATATGTGGGCATCGACTTCTCCAGAGAATGTTTCTCTGTTTTCTTGTAGTTAGAAGGATGATGGAAGGAAGGTTTTAAAAATTCACTGATGATGACTATAATTATAAAAATTTGAGAAGGAGGAATACTGATGAGTGAAATATTGGAATAGCAACTAAAGAGAATTGTAGCTTGGTGGGGTGTTGGGCAATGGTATATGTTTTCACTGTGTCTGGACTTCCTGTTGGCTTGAGAGTATAATATCTACGAAATAATTGATTGTATGGGCATCTGTATAATCCTGGCATGGCCTTTAGTGGGACAAATATGGAGAGATTTCTGCATAACTCAAAGGCCTTAACAGTTATCTGAGTTCAAAACAGAACCGTATGTTGGTGTAAAGTGGTTTCTTTAGGGGAGAAATTCATTTGAGAAATTGGTCCTGCTCTTGAGGGTAGTGTTTTTCAAACCAAAGTTTGCTGATTGATCAACTGGAAATCAAATTAATCTTAGTCATTTTCTTGTTAGAACACAAGCTTAGAACAGAGAATATAATTCCTAATGTTACTGTTTTGTTTGATTTTTATTTAATGCTTAACAGGATGATGCCGTGATGCTGCATTTTCAGGACCGGTTGGGAGGGATTAGTGTTCCAGAGCAGAGGCTGAGTTATGAAAGGGTCTCTGAGGTGGCACAGTGCAAAAGCTAGGATATGCTTTCCTTTGGAACAGAGTCTGGAAGCATAGATATTTGGCTTCTCCAGATTTCTGGAAAGTTGAATGTTTTGTAGTCTTAGCTATACTTGTCACCCCAATATATTAATTTGAATTTGTCCCACTGAACAGAAGGCTACAGGGAGCTGTGTTCTGTACAGTTGGTAATAGTCAGAGCAGTAGTACAGTAGGTAAATTTCCCTGCTTCTGGCTTTGCCAGATGTAATGAGTATCACGTAAAAACAATTAAAGTAGTGGGACAGCAAGCCTAAAACAGTCCAAAGGTAGAAGATAGGGGCAGGTAAAGATCAATCTTTATTTTCTTCATCTCCAGGATGGGTTTGGCATTAGTGAGTACTTCTAGAAGCACCAATGATTGAAAAACATTAGCAGAGGTCAGAAAATTATTATTGCCAAAAATTTTAGTTGTAACAATGTTGTATGTTACTGCTGAGACTGCAATGCTATTGACATTATTCTGTCCCATTAAAGAAAGACATATTATCCTTATATGAGCTTTAAAACACTTAGTTTTGGGTTAGAGCCATTTCAGGTTTCTGTGGTACAAATGTTGCTTGATATTACAATGAGACTATATATATATGAGTAATTCTTCAATTGGTTTTAAGATAATGCAGGCAAAATTGTCATAAAAGTTCACAGGTCAGGACCCAGATTTTACTTACCGATCAGTTTGCTAATGATGGTGTGAGGAAGAATAAATAATTCTTCAGGTTTGTTCACCTTGTTTGAAAGAATAGCCTGAATCATGAAAGCAAATAAAGTCTGCCAGCCAGTTTATTTAATTTTCTAAAGAAGCTGAACTATAAAGCCGGAACAGACTGTCCTAAAGGAATGGCTTGGCTTAAAAAATAATAGTACCTTAAACTCTTGAACGTCACTGTTTAGTGATACTTTTGTGATATATTGAACAGTTACATTTTGCGAAGCTGTAAATCACGTTATTGGCAAAACTGCTGCATTCAATTTGCTAGAATGGTTTTGTAGTCCTTGAAGTGAAAGTGTCCTAATTTTAATGCCATAGAAATTTATATTCTCTGATAACTTGATCATATGTCAAGTTGTGCAAGTACATCCATATTCAGCTGGCTGTGCAGAGTCACAGTTAGGTCTGTAGCCAAAACATCTCTGAGGTCACATGGACAATATTTAAAGCAGTGTTCATTTGAGAGAAGTAAAAACCCACATCCTAGACAACCTTGTAGCAAAAAGAGTATGAAAATTACATCTAAGATAGTTGGTGTGGTTATTATTATGCACTAAATGAGAACATTGTCAGCCAGAGAAAGAGCAGAGAGGTACCTGTAGCCGAAATCAGGACAGAAGCCACCCGACTCCATTCCTGTCATCAGAGGAACGTGGATAATTAGTGTGGCTTATTTGGCTGTTCCTGTCATTGCTAGGAGTGGAGGAGCTCTGTCGAGTTAATGTTGGAAGGGCCCTACAGCTGAATCTGTGTGACTCCTTTGCTTTAGTCCTATGTTAGTATCAAATAGATGTAAACTGTATGGGTATTATTTTCAGCTAAGCCCTAAACACATTGTTTTATATTTAACCAGGCTAAAACTTGCAGCTATGATCAGTCTTGTGGTTCGTTCCCCAATCTCATGTTTTAAACTTAGTATCTTTGATATGTTAGGAACATACCTCCACACATCATTTATCTTTTACCATACACTTCAGTTTCCCAAGCTGTAGACATTATTTTCATACTTGTTAAGTGTAACTCATTAATTTCCATAATTTTTTAAATTAATGAATACTGTTTGTACAGTAAAAATAGTGTGGGTTTTCTTTTGTAGATGTCTCTACATTTTCCAATTTTAATGTTCCATATTGTCCCAGATCGTTAATGATGATGTTAAATACCAGGACAGCTGAGTTATCTAGCTAGGCATTAATGAAAGAGTGTGATTTGTAAACAACCTGTGATTTTTTTGGCTTGTATGTGTTTCAGAGTTACTAGCTGTAAGATTTTACAGTACCGATCGCTTTTGAGGTGTCAGTCAGCAAGATTCAACCTGCTTGGTTGACGTGGTTGTAAGAGAATACAGGGTACCGATGCACTCAATACTGTGGAGGTTGGTTGTAGATCAGAGTTCCTGTGTTTATCCCCTCAGTACAGATAAATGCTCCAAGGGGTTTATAGCAGGCTATCTGATACTGTACTCTGGAAAATGGTATTGTTATTTTTTGTTTTCTATACTTTTTTTTTTTCTGCAGTTGTTCGTTTACTCGTGCTTTATTACATGAAGGTTTACTGTTGCATTGAAATATATAGTATTGATTCTTGTCAGTTTCTAAGTTTAAACTACTAAATTTAACATAATTGACAGATCAATGTGAATACTTTGAAAAGCACTATTCTAAATTTTAGTTCCAACTTGTTTCTCTGAACAGATGCTTTAAATTTGAATATACTATAACTTTTGCTATATTGTTACCATGTTGATGGTGTCTTTTTAGTGAGACAAGAATATTTAGTAGTTATCTGCTAGATATTTTTTTTCTTGCTATTCTATTTGACACCGAATTGTAGGTTTTGAGGTAATTTCTGTATAACTTTCTCATCTTTTTTTGCAAGGGACAACTTCCTGGAACTAGTCAGGAAAAAAAAAAAAGTAGTTGTCCATCTTTTTCCACCCCTCTGACTTACTTGTTACTGGATCAAAAGTAAGTCAGCAAGTAAGAATAAGAGCCCCCAAAAATGAAAGGAAGCTTACAAGTGGAGCATATTTTGAAGGGGAAAAAGAAAAGTCACACAAAAACATTTGGTTTAGTAGCTAGAGTTGTCATAAGATGGTCTCACTTTTCATTTAAGCATCTCATGACTTGTCGGTACTTTCCCGGATACCTTTGGTGGGTTGTGGATTTTTTTAGTGTGCAAGAAAACTTAACTTTTTCACTCTGAGTGAACTATAAACTTTCCACAAAGCAATGAAAGTGAACTAGTTGTCTTTCTCTGAAAGTGGAAAGTACACTTGAACTATGTATTAGGATGTGAACTGCGTGTTTTCACCTGTCTGATGGTGTGTCTGTAATTCATGGCTACCCTTCCCGTAACCTCCGAGATGTTTCCTCTGCGAAGTGGAAGCCCCTGGCACTGACTCTGGGTAATCAGAGCAGACTTCTTAAGTCAGTTTCATCCAGAAAACAGTAGAATGATCCACTTAACAAGCAGTGTGCACGCACTATGGCATGTGGTGGAGGTCTATAATGAACTTGTTTGTGTTAAAAACTTAGGAAAAAATGACTCTGGTAGAGGCTTATGTAGCTTGGTTTTACTACTCCAGCTTTGTGTGAACCTGTTGGGAGATGTAGATAGGTCCCTCTGAAAGCACAGATTGTGAGAATAGTTATTTCATGAAAAAAACATAGGATTTTTATTTTCCTCTAATTTATCCAGTAGTACTAGTAATAAGTTTGTTCTAGTCAACAATATCTATTAAAAATTTAGTGATCTTAATAATTTAAAGAACTACTTTTTTAGGAAGAACTTCTTCGTAACTGAAGGTGAGCACTTTATGGCAGAAGATGGAAGTCTTGTTGATGCGACTGGTAGGGAAAATGCATGTGCTTACATATATAGCTAAAATCTAGAAGCCAGAGCAGATGAATTAATTTTTGTGAGACTTTGTTTAGCACCTTTTTTCTGCACTTTAGGAAGTATATTACAGTCCAGTGCATTAGTATACCCCAATAGGTGTTTTCTTTCTATTGAAATTGTGTTTTGATTATGTCAAGTAAAAGACAGTAAAAGCTTCAATTAGGAATACTGCAGTAACTGGGACTAAGGTAATGAATAGGTCACCTGCAGTAAATGAACCCATATATATCAGTGTTCCTATTATCATACAGTATTAAGTGGAGGCTTTAACCCTCCACTTCTTTTTTCCTGGGCGTAGAGCTAAAGAGAGTCCTTTCCAAAGAAAGAATGAATCCAGACTCATAATTAACATGCTATTTTATTCATAATATTCTTGTATTTACTCCAATCTGCTCGTCATACTACTAAGCAATTACATTTTTCCATTTACTCTCTTCTAGAGAAGTGCTCAGAAAAGTGCATGTAAGTGTTTATACTCTATGGAAGTATTTGTAACTGGACTTGGGAGAGTACATATTTCTTTTTTCCGAGTTGATAATTATTTAAAAGTATGGAGACGGAACATTTCTCTTTTCCATGACGCAAACATCAGTTTAAATATTCTGAAAGAGAGGCCTATTGGTGAATTAGGAAAATTAATGATAAAATCATCAGTCGCCTGTCTCTTGATCACAGTGACATGCAGCTGGAAGTGCTGACTGAGATGGATTTGAGTAGTTGTGTCTTTTGTAGAAATGGCTTTCTTCATCAGAGCACCTTCCATTGTTCGTGTTTCCTATGTAAAGGTACTGAAAGAGCAACCAGTTCCATGGCTGAAGTTTAGGCCGTGTCTGTGGTGAGGGGTATTCATGAAGGCAAGAGAGCTGGAGTGGCAGGGGGGGAAGGATTGTGACGTCTTGGGAAGGCACATTCACAGCTAAAGGTTGCAGAACTGTTCTTCTGTGTGGAAGAGGAAACCAGGTGGTCTGGGAGAAAAGCTGTTGTGTCTGGGCTGTGCAAGTGGAAGGGAGGAAGGAAACCAGCCCTTTTATCTGAAGGGCTGTTATGGTGGCTGAGTGAGCATCTAATCAGTCTAAGAGGTCACTCTTAGGAGTAACCAGCAAGCAAGAAAAGGAGTTTAAGTGCAGGAGGAGCCCAGGAATTGTGTGCATACTCTCAGGCAGTGGGATGCTATGGATTCATGCATTTTACCTGTGCTTTAGAGAATAAGTGGATGAACAAAGAGAGATTTTTTTGAGTATTTTGTAACTCAGCGTATGGCTTTTGTCAACATTTTGAAACATCCTTTTTTGTGACCCTGCTGTGTGTTCCTCTTTCTGGCTGATAGTGGCATTAGGCAATTTTGCGCTATTAGCAGCTTTACTGCTGGATGTGCCTGGGAGTTGTGTGATTCTAGATTCCAGTTACTACTGACCTCAGTGTTGCTGCTGATCCAGCTAACACTGTTTCTAGTGCCTGTTGCCTAGGTGTTGTCTAGCTTGCCTCACTCCAGTCCCTCATTTCAAATTATCTGTTGTGTCTGTCATCTGTGCGCGCTGTAACAGAGCTTCAGTGATATCACAGTTCTAATGTAAATGGCAATCCAATATACCAAAGCCAAGTGATAATGTTACTACTATCTCATTAAGTTCACAATAGCAGCTCTTTCTGTTTCTTCATCCATTGTGGAAATCTGTGGCAGTACTGTACAGCCCTTTCACCCTTGCACTGTAGATGAATGAGACTGGGAGAAGGACTCTATCTTTATCCTCTTGCCATAGTGAGGAACACAGTCTGCTTTTCCCACTTTCTGTTGGAACCACAGAGCTTGCAGGTGGTGCCTTTGGGGTCTACAAGGAGTTTTCCTGCAATAAGAGATCCTTTGTTGTAAATGTGCAGATGAGGATAAGCAGCAGTGCTGCAAACTGTCCTGTGCCATGACATCTCCCAGGGATTGACTCCCTTGCAAGTCAGATCTGCTCAGAATGAAAAGTTAGTCATGACTGGGGAGTTGAGAAACACCCCCCTGTGCATTCCTAGCAGAAAGGTCTAGTAATATTTGACAGTGACTTTTTGGAATGAGTATCATGAAATATTCAGATGTGCATCTGTCTAAAATGTTAATTAAAAGCATGGAGGCCAGGCAGATGTATGTGGCAATCAAGTGAGTAAGCCTACATTTGAATGTTTTGCCATTTTTCTGGAACTGTCTTTAGTTTGTGGCTTTACAAAGGTGGATCTGAACTCTGGACAGCCATTTAGAGCATTGGACATGAAGGAATTTGACTTGAAATGCAATAGGTTTCAGAAATTATTAATGACCAAAATAAAGCTGAATTTATTTTTTTTTGTCTGAGATCCTACTTGCTGACATGCTGCACATTTGGGAGCCAATGAAGTCTTCAAAGCACCTCAATTGAAATAAGCATGCGAGCTTTCCCAGGCATGTGTGTGTTAGTCAAGTAAAACATGGGAAGGAGGTCTGAACTAGCTTTAAAGTTGTGAGTTGTTGAGCATAGTTTATAAGTTATTGCTACTAAGGTAAGGATCATGGCATCAGATTAAGTAACTCCTTCATGCCTGTGCTGAAATACCGTGTACTTTTGATGTATTTTTGAAGTGTCAATATATTTAGACATGTAATCAGAATTTATGTTTTGTAGGTTATGGAGTTCCATTGTTTTGGGTTTACTTTTTTCTGTATATCTGGAAATCTGCTCTTAAAACTAGAAGGATGTGCACTTAAATGAGCGATATACTTTGTTATATAAAAGCAGAGAAACAGAAATTCGAACATGTAGGCATTATGTCTGACATTGATCTTGTACTTGTCACAGTGCTATGTCGCATCTTTTGCTATTTTAAAATTCACTGTCTCCCTTTAAAAAGGGTGTAGGAGCAAGTGCTGAATTTTGTTAGCAGGTCGGCTTTTAATAGAGTGGAATGTCTGCCTGTGTATGTAGCTTTTTACCCTTTATTTTACAGCTGAATTAGTGTGTTGAAGCCTAATTTACTCATTTTTCTCTTCCAGCTACATTCTTGTAAAGGAAACTCATAGCTATTTGAGCCTTAGAATCTTTCTGTAGCAGTGTAGAGTGAAGCATCCCCTGTTGCAGCATGGTCATGATTATTTAAAAAAAAAAAGAATTACCAAGTACTGTATTCTTCAGTTAAACTTCTGAAGATATAGAGTTTTCATATTTGTGTAGGGTAGTCTAAGAACTTGTCATTAATCTACAACTTTGTTTCCTAAGCCAAGACTAACTTGCTCTGTTGTCTCCTGTGTTGTTGACTACCACATTAACCCTTCTTTAGTGAAGTTAGCAACTGACTTAATCCATAATTCTGTGTCAGCAGAAGTTGAGAAAATCAGGGTAAATCTTTGTTTTTCCAATGTGTGTATGATTTTCTGTAAGTACTACGAAGTCCTGTGATTGCTTTGAATATGTATGTACTTGTTTGGAAGGGAGGGAGTGAGTGTAGAATTTTAATCCACTCTCAGCCTTGACTTTGCTGTGCTTTGTTGTGATCAGTTTAAATTTTACTGCTGACATCAGTAAGATCAAAGTCAAATCAGAATGAACTGATTTTAAAAAAGTAGTAGAATTATTACCTGCACTTTGATAATTATAAGCAATGAAATTAACTTTAGACCTTAGGAATTTTCAGTAGCATGTTTATTAGCTCAAAGTTATCTTTATAAAAAGCTACATTTGAAAGTTTTATCCATCAACTATTATTGTAGACCATTTATTTCTGTTGTTGGTCCACATTAGTAACCTATACAGTTTGTTTTGCTTGGAGAGGTCAAAGACCATCAGGTGTGCCATCTGTACCATCACTTTTAGCTGCAGCAAGACCAACAGTTACCTTCTGGGGACTGAACCAGCTAAAACACTTGAAGAGTGAATACACAGGTCTCTTGAAAAATCATGTCTTGGTGCCACAACACTTGCAATGACCAAATCCATGTAAAAGTTGTCTTGAAATGTCAATGGATAACAATCAGTGGTGAAGTATAAAGAGTGTACGAATTTGCAAGTATTCTGTCTTCATAGTATATACTTTATCACAAGACTTGCTCTTCCGTTTTGCAATCTATACCAACTTGGAAGTACTTCCTAATTTTAGAAAGTGGTGTATGTATATACTATCAATAAAAGATGAGGAATGGAAAACTCAGATACCTTGAAATATTCCAGACTTCCTTTATGCTTCTTTCCCAGAACTGTACCTCTTGTAGTGATATCCTCTTCCTTTTTTTTTTTGAATAGCAAACACACAGTGAAAACAGTGCCCTTAAACTGTGGCGTATTATTATTATTCATTAGGCAGAGTTACCAGTGGAGAATTCTAAGGGGTGTAATCTGCTTTCATCAATGCACAAGTGTTACAATGCTTTTCATGCAAATTGAAAAGAAGCTACAACTGCCTATTGAGTTTGGAAAATAATATTAACACAAAATACTACTGTCTTTTTTACATAGCTGTTTTTCCAGAGCGTTCCTCATCCCTTTCTTCAAGAAACCATTTTTTTTTTTCATTCATATGCTGGTTGAATCATAGTCCACCAACAAATAGCTCCTGTTTGAGTTTATTTCCTTAGTTGGCTGTTATTTCATATATGACATCTCTTTGTAGAAGAACTCTTGGATATCAAGTGGTGACTTGCTGGTACTGTGCTTTCTTCTTATAAACAGGCTTATACAGAAAGAATATTATAAACTTAATTCATATCTAAACTTACTGTGCTTTACTGATGTCACATGCTTGGAAACAAGCCTTCAATGAATATTTTTCTTTTAAAATATTTTTTTATGTAGTCTAAAAGTTTTTTATTATCTGAGGTTTGAGTATTAAGATAGGCTAATAACCCCTCATGCTGCCGGTATTCCCATCAAGTATTATTGTTCGCAGGGTAGAAGCTGAAGCACAGAAAATAAATAACTGTTCCTTGGTTGTGCATGGATAGTTTGTTACTGCACGTTTCTGGCCCTATGCTGATTTTATGTGGGAGTGTGAAGTGGGGAGCGTTGGTTTGCCCTAACTCAAGGTGGAATCAGTGTGGGAAAAGACAGACTTATTACAGGGATGAGAGGCAGTAGGGGCATAGCTTACTGACCTGAACTGCTCTTTGGAGAAGTCTCAGTCCTCCATGCAGGCAGACTAGTCTGTCACTCAGCAGGAAAATAGAGGGTGAAGAGTCGTCCTAAAGCATTTAAATGCAAACAACACTGTTTTGGGAAAGATGTAGTTGCTGAGTTTCCGTTGTGAAACTCGTAATAGGCTACTTTGAGAGCAGTGTTTCTGTACTGCTTTATTTAAAACTCCAACTCTTATCCTTGTCTGTTTGTACAGGTGTGACTACCAATTTCTCTCATCCCCAAAATGCCAGTCCTTTTCTGCTCATAAGAAACACAGTCCGTTGTGTGTTTTGACTGTTGTTTCTTAAGTGACTGGATGCAGGCAGCTTTAAAAGGTTTAGTGATGAGCTGCTGCTTAGAGAGCTCCTTCAGACCACCTGTCTCTTATTGGTAACAGACAGTACAGCATTTTTTCTCAAATAGTAATGTAATTCCACATAGAATACAATAAATTTAGTAACAAGAAATTGTACAATGAAACCTTAATATTGGAACAAAATATATTTTTTTAAAATGAAATTCCTATTAACTGGATTTTTGGGACTGTTACTCTTAAACCAAATGTGGTAGACATAGTCCGAAATATTGGGAAGTTTTGGGGAATGTACAGATGTGCACTACTGCTCTTATGCTGTGTGATCCATCTGAAACCAGGTTCAAGTTGATATTCAGATCGCCAGATAACAGTGAATATGCACAAGATAAACAGCTGGAAGTGGCTTTTGCAGTATGGGGTTGAACTGGATGGACAAAGGGATAGGCAGGAATTCTGCAACTTGACCTTCAGTTAAGGTATTTATCTGAATGATGCTTGGCAAGGATTTCCTCGGAGGAAGAGTTGAAATATGTTTTGGTATAGTATCTCATATATTTAATAAGATTTTTTAGGAAACTAGACTGTAGAAATAAAGTTGTTAACTGTTTTCAGGAAGGAAGTTAATGACTCATGTAAGCATATGTAGTGAGAATATTTTTTGGTCAAGAAAGGAATAAATGAAAAGAAGAGGCAGTGGAAGAGCTTTTGTCAAGGCAAAAGTGGAGATAAGGTATACTAGGTGTAGGGATAGCATACAGGAAGGTAATTACAAATATGAATGTTAGGGTAAATAGCGATAAGGATTTTGGAAATACCTGATAGGTCACATTCTCTTCTCCAAGGTTTTAATTCCTCTCATTATGTTTAAGCTTCTCTTCCTATTTCTGCTTTTGTCACCGGAGCTCCGTCCTGGAGAGAGCGTCTGTGTGCACACACACGACTACCTGCCTTTTCCCCGCAGGAGGGCTCATGGGTTGGAAAAGTTTGTCAGTGTACCTCTCTGTATTTTCTTGGTGAACATCCCAGGACCTGGAGGGGCTGGGGAGTGTGTCTGTGTATGAACCCCCTTTCCTGTCTCCTTTGGTGGGACTGGCACATGGGCAATTCTGTGAACAGGGCTGTTGGAAATTGGGAGCCTCACACCAGCTGTATTGAGGCAGAGAGGGATGGTACAGCCCCAACTGTGACCATGTTTCCGTGGAAGGAGGCAGCTTATTTCTTTCTCATTTACCTCCCTAGGGCTTTTTTATTAAGGTGGTAACGTTAGGTAGAAGTGAATGGGCCAGTTCACACCTCTGTAAATGTGCCCGTTTCAATTATCTTACTTCTTGGAAATCTATTTGCTCATTTGAATTACTGTGAACTTACATCTAAAACAAGAAGGGTCAGAGCACAATGAATTTATAATGAATTTTATAGACATTTCCAATTTCTTGCAAAGTGCTCTGATGGAAATGATGATTCTGTGGCCCTGGGGTACATGTATGTGGTGGACAGAGGGTCAGGGAGGGAGTATCTGCACATGGTTGAGAAGGAAAGCAGGGTGCACTTCACATTCTGTGTTACAAAAAAGAGTGGGATAAAAGTGAAGGATGCAGGACTTCTCTTGCATGTTTAGAGCTACTGCAATGTAATAAAACTTGGGATTTTGTGACTTGTACAATGTGAGACTTTTCTTACTGGCTCTATAGAGGGTAGGCGTGGAAAGTGCATTCAGAGTCATACAAGCAGCCTTTATTGTACACTATAGCATCTACACGTAATTGTGTTTTCTTAATTTCTGTAACAAATACCTTGAAAAAAGTCAAAACCAGAATCCATGTAGTAAATTACCTGTGTGTCTACTTTAACACATTCCAAGTTTTCCAGTGGTAATTTGTGTGTAGTTTGTGATGTAGTTTGACAGCAGGGAAAAGATATACTTATGTGTTTTGAAACAAACTTTGTTCTGCCTTCTTTGGCTATTGTTATGTACCCCGTGGCTGTCTTGAAAGTGCTGCACTCTGCTGAACTGCAGCTGCCTAAACTGGCTGTCAAGTCGAATGCTTATTCAACTCTACAGAAAGGATTTCTTCGCTTCATTTTGCAATTGTGGAGTCATAGTACTATACAACACTCTTGTTTCTAGTTCCTTACAGTAAAAGATTGTGCTTATCTTTTCTAACTACTGGGAATCACTGTGGCAAGAGGCTCCAGTACCCTGCAGTACTGTGCAATGTGAAAAGAACTGTTCTGGCTGTCAGATGTGCACTTCTTTTCATCACATAAGGTGTAAGCGTTAACTATATTGCAATCACTGTTTTGCGACTGCTTTCGCATAAGCTTTCCTGTCTCTATAGCTGGCCTCATTACAATTGGTCTAATTGAGACTTCTCTAAATGCTTCCTGAAGTTTCCACTTCGGGAAAGGGACAACCCTGGTGTTCAGAAGTTTGAACTTTGTTCTGAGTGATTTGGAAGGAGAAAGGGAAGATGAGGCATGATGAGGAGTGTTAGCACAGGACACCTGTTAAGTCGAAGTTCTGTTTCACTTGGTTTTACTATCCTGTTGATCTGCAGTGGCTCTTTAGTACTGATAGCTTTATCACTTATTAACGTTACTTAAGTTTATCTATTCTTTCCTTTGTGCTTCCCACCACCTGGGTAGATCTGTCCATGGGAAACACAAAGCCATCATATTTGCTTTCTTCAAACCCTCTTGATTCTACTGTGGTTCTTATAAAGCACTGCCATCTGATTGTGTTTTGGCACCTCGTGGGCTGGGATGTCCAGTTGTTCTATGTATCTTGCTTTTTTTACTGTCCTTTCCTTTACTAGACAAAAAATGCGACATATACAGTTCACAAAGCAGTGAGCTCTGTGGAACAATAGTTGGTTTTCTTGTTTGTACAGTTCCTGACACAATAAAGTTATAATCATGATAAATGCTTATTTGTGCTGTTATGAAAAATTGCAGCAATATGTTACCATGTTTTACAGATATAATAAGGAAAGTAAATAAAACTCCACACATTTTGAAAATTTATTTTTAAGATACTGCATACCGTCTGAAATAAAAGGGTGTTACACTCTTTTACAGGTATACTCATGCTAATGTGTGAGGTATGGCACCAGCATCATTTTTGCAGGACAAGAATCACAGGATTAATAGCAGATAACATGAAAGGGGGACAAAAGGAAAGATCTCCTTTCCAAAGAGAGGGAAAGAAATACTAGTTTGGGTCTTACAGATTTACACCTGTTTCTCTATTGTTTTTTAATTATACAGGGTGTTTAAAAAAATAGACCCAAATTTCAAGCAGTAGTGATTTCAAATTGGGCACGTCTTTTTAAAACACCCTGTATAAATACATATAGGCTACTACTAGACTTAAAATATCCATGGAGCTTCCTGAAGCTTTCTGTTTTAGACTCAACAACTTGAATAAATGCAGTAGCTGTAGCAGAGTTTTCTCAAACTGCACATAGGACTTGGATAAAACACAAGTTTTACTGGATTATAAATTTTACTGGACATTTCCTTATCATTTGTTTGCTTTAAAACTAATTTGTTTGAAAAAAAGAATGTTAAAATAGCAAGACTGTCACACACAGAATTCTTACATGGTTGCGGAGCATACTCATGCAAGTATGCGTGCACACATGTTCGTACCTGGAGTAAGCCTTGGCTATTTTAAGATCTGATTCTTAATTAAAGAAGCTATTAATCTGAGTAAAATCAATTTCACATCTTGCAGGCAATCTGTCGTCTTTGAATAGAAGGAGTTCATGGTGCATTTTGAGGAATGCAGAATGTTCTAACTGGCAAGTTAAAGCAAGTTCAGCTCTTAGTCTTCCTAAGTCCTGAAGATATGTAATAAACAGCATAGTTTAGGCAAGTCTAGAAAATTAGTTCAGCTAGTTAATAGCCTTTGCTATCATAGCGATTGAGATTTTGAAGCTGAAAAGTAACACTAGAGAAAGAGTTATGTGTATAGAATGTCTTTTTAAATAGTGAGAATGGAAGCATCTATATGTTGTGGTTCCCTTGAAACTCAGTGACATCTCCACTTCTGTCTTCTATAATTAGAATAGATCACATTAATTTCATTATTCTGAATAATTTTGCACATGGGTGTTCGCATGACATTAACAAAAAGCTTTGTTTTACAGATGCTGAAGGCACAGGTGAGAGGTGCGTTTCCTTAGGAGTTCTCCGCTCCTTTGGCTGTGCTTTTTACTGTGTTGTTGCAGTCCATATGAATGGTGGCATGCTGAGTTAGGAATGTGTGCAAGGTTACTCCTACAGTTTAATTAATTTAGGGAAGCATTAATAAAGAACAGAGACATTCCTGTATTACTGGAAGATATCTGGGCAGACTGTGTGACGTTTCGTGTAAATTCAGTTTCAGTCTGAATAGGTGCTAAGGGTCTAAAAACGCAGTTGCCAGACTTTGCATAAACAAGTCTGCACAAGTATTTGCAAGGTCTGTGGTTTCTGTGAACTTTTTTTGTAAATTAAAGAAAACGAGCTTTCTTGAGAACTCTGTAGTGCTTTTAAATTCTATCAGAAAGAAACTAAAACACATTAGAGAGTGTAAAAGGTTGTCAAAATCAAAGTTTTATTTCTAGCAATAAGTAGCAAGAGGGGAAGAAAACACAGTTTTATCTTTCATATGAGGATATTTTTCCTGATGCAGTAAACATCCTGTGCGTTTATGATTTTTATATTTGATATATGTGCAAAATGTGCATGTAAATATACTGTTGCTTCACCACCCTTTCTACTAAATGGCTTGCATTCAGTTCAGTTATGTCATTACAGTGAATGCACTGGGATGCTTTGCAGTTAATTCTGATTTACTGTTATTGCCTTCATGGAGGTAGAGTTGAAACTCAGCAGGTATATACTGTTGACTCCAGTATTCCCTGGTTTGCTCAGGCCAATATTCCAGAAAAATCTAGCAAATCTGGAAATTACTGTTAGATTTCTTGATCCCCCTGCTTTTGCGCCAGTCAGAAGTATGAAATAACCTCCTTGGTTTCTGCCTGAAGTGTGACATCTTAGCACATCTGTTGAATAAAGACTTAAAATAAATAGATTTTGTAGTTTTATTTTATGAATCCAATGAGCTTTCTGGATTTGAGACCATTATTCTCTGGATATATATTAGGCAGTGATTTTTATTTTTTTTTTCCTTCTAACATGACTAGGATTTTTCTTTTCTGTTTTGAGTTTTTGGTCACATGAGATGTAGGCTCTATAATAAAGATGCAGCAGTGGAGCAGTGTTTTCCTTCTTTTCAGAAATCCTCGTGATTCTCCCCTACCCCCCAATATCAAGTACTCCTACGCTACTTGAGTCTTTTTTGGAAAAAAATCAGTTGAAAACTGAGTCATGCTGTCGCCTGGAACTAGAAGCTTGAATGTTTTGAGGGTTCCTGGTAGGTATTAATGGAGTAAGAGCAGATAATATTTTCATTTCTGCAAGCTTTTAATAGATTTATGATGGCTGCTGTTATTAGTTTATGAATAATTATTTCCTTTCTTCTGTTAACACAGAATGGAGTCAAATCATTTGAAGAAAACAGGATAAGCAGCAGTATTATATTTTAAGAATATGTATCCTGAGCCCTGCTTTAACTGTCTAGCTTCTGATAGAGACCTAAACCCTTCTGGTTGGCTGTAGATGTCTGTTTGGGGTTTTTCTGTGGTGTATTTTGTTCACTCATTTGTTCTTAATATAATACACTAGCTGTATGTAGACTCTTGCCTACTGCCGTTTGTTCCTGTAGCTATAAGGAATGGAGATGCGCATCAGTCTAAACCTGCATGGAGCAAAACCAAAACTAAGTTCTTTACTGTAACAGTGATTTAAAGAAACTGTAGTAGACAAAAATACGAAGCATGTGGAGAGTATCAATCAAATCTGAAATGCTCTTCCCCCTACCATATAAGCACCGTGCAACCCACACATCGAAATTTTCCCCTAGTCTGGCACTTCTAAAATGTGAAATACTTTCAGTATCTGAAATGGAATTTCAGAAGAAAAGAATAGTTACTGCAATTGAACATGTACAAAGGCTCTGAACAGTCCTTTGTTTAAATAATTGAGTTTTATTATTTTAAACTTAGTGGTTTAAAATAGGTAGAAACTTCATATATTTTCTAGTTTTGTAAGTAATACAGCAATAGAATGTTTTCAAATAGGAGGGCAAATTATTAGGTTTGCATTCATGGTAGAGCCTAATCAGTTAAGAATAGGCACCTAAGCCTTATAAAGGAGAAAGTTTAAGGATGGATAGGCATTGTGATCTCTCTTGCTTCCCCTGCCCAGCCACCTCTACCTCGCTTCCGGTCTACTCCCTTTTCTTCTGATTCAACACCACCCCACCCCACCGCCCCCCCCCGCCTTTTTTTTTTTTTTTAAAAAGTTACTTGAAATTTAGCTATAATTTAGTAGAAAATATTCACTGTTTGAAATGATTCGTTGATTTTAGTAATCTGTTTGTTTTTTTTTTCTCAGTCTAATCTGAAATACTGCACGGGACAACTGCCTGAGAACATGTACAAGTTGCAGGCAATGGTCAGGGGAATAACTACCCTCATACCTGGCTGGGCAGAAGTGTAGGGTTTGAAGTGAATAGAACTACTTATGTGCTTAAAATCAGGAATCTTGTTGAAGCTGAGCCAGTGTCTCTGCTAGATTTACAATTTCCACTGCTCGCTGCCAAGTATATTAGAGCTGTCTATAAATAGTTTGTGGAATTTTTCAGTGAGAATAAAAAAAAAAGCCAGGTTCTTTACCGTCCCCACCTTTTCTAACTACAGCTGAGAAGTTTAAACTGGTTTTGCTGAAACTTCCACACAAAAATACTTCTCTTAAATCAAGTTGGTTTAGTTATTAATTTAAATTTTTGTATTTTAATGACAATACACAAAAAAATGGTCTTGTGGGATTTACAGGTGTGACTGAATGTGGTTGTGGTGGTGGTGTTTTTTTTTTTCCTCTGTGTGCAGCGTTAAATCAGAGTTGCTATAGTTACTGCTCTAGCTTCTCTTTTGCAATCTAGAATAAAGGAACTTCAGGTTGTCTTGCTCATTCGGGGTGCAAAGGTCCCTTTCAAAGGTGTTTCCTGTTCTCTTGCAAGAGTCTCTCCTGCTGGTACACCCAGAGCAGAGGTTTGTGCTGCATGAGATACAGCCAAGGACAGAATTGCTGGTTGCTCTCTGTGTTTGATTGGCAACAAGACAGAGCTGTCCCTTCCTACAGAAAGGAGAAGGAAGAGTGGAAGTCGACTGAGAAGCCACATCTGTAGAGCAGGAGTGGGAGAGCTCACGTTGTAGACTGTAGCATCTTCCAAATGTTTATTTGATGTGTCCCAGTGGTGCCAAGGGTGTTTGGATACTCCAGCATCATCTGGCTGACAGCATCTATTTAAACTTCGATTAAGTTAGCATCTCAGTATGGTTTATATGGAATTTTGTAAATTTTCTTATGTGTGTTGCAACAGCATTCACGATTGGTGTAGTATTAGTGAATAAAGTACACAGTGCTTAGTGAATCCAGAAGGAGAACTTGCGTTGTTCACGCCGAAAGCTGCAGAGCCTCCGCAGTCATATGGGTGAAGTTGAGGTGGAGCCTCCCTGGCAGCACTGGAGCTGTGATGGGCAGAGGTCCCACTCCTGCTGTTGGGTAGCTGAGGCTGTCTCTGCACTAGCACATCCCACAGCCTGGCAAGAACACATTTGCGGACTAAAACAAGTTATGCTGGAGATCCAGTGCTTGCACTGTGTACACCTCTGAAGGGATTTCCTTGGACTAGCTCTGGTGTGACCCAGATGACTGAGTACCCATTATGAGTAGGAGGGTGGCATCTAAAAGGAATCCAGTTTGATGGTTCCAAGACCACAAAGTAATGTGAAACAAAGCACATGAAAAGGAGCAGATCAGGAGACTGAGACGCATGCTCCTTATCTGAAATACCATCCTAATACAGACAAATCCCAAGTTAACAACATAAAATTATCAGGAATAAAACATATATTTTGTTTTGGTAGAGAAGTTAATAGATCTGTTATGACCTAATCATTGTATATTCTTCGAATCAAAACATTGACTTGTATAGTGAACTTAGGTGTTTTGTTTTATTTTAGGGTACCTGTTCTAATAGTCAATTTTTGAAGAATGAACTCAGACTTTTTGGTGGGGATAATAACATTGCAATGCTAAAGAATGTAAAAGTAGTAGACTGTTGTTTTTTTTTTTAAGATGTTTAAGTCAATGTTATCATGATTATAGGAATAAAGGTAGGAGCTGTTGCTCACTCAGCTACTGATTAACTTAGGGTTTAGGCTCTGTACAGTGAATATAGATTTGGAAATTTCCTGGCTGTGCTTGTTCACCAAGAGATGAATAAAGACTTGTTTTACAAAAGTGTCATGCAGCTACATGTCATTTTATGTCCCTCTGTGAGGAGGAAAGAACAGTGTGTGAGGGGGCAGTACAAATATGCAATGCTGGACCAAGAGGTTTTAACTATACAGTGCAGACTTTCAGCAGCACCATACCCATTGTTTTATAACCAAGCAATAATTTTCTAAGCACAAAATGGTAGACATTAGTTGTTGTAAAAAGTAAGAATCTAAAACCTACATAAATTGCGGAATTGATTCTCTAGTTCTTGTCTTCATTTTCTGAATAAAACTACATCACAGTTGGGCTAAAATAGAAACAGTACTACACAGAATAACAGCATTGCGTATTGTAAACAAATGCTGTGCTTTATCTGTTTTTACAGTGAAATTTTATGTGCTTATTTCCTGCTTTTGTATCATAAACACATTTATATAAGCCACTATTTCAGTACAGTTTCTTCTCTTAGTAATTTTTATTCTTTCCATAATTAAATAAATTATGCCATTGTAG
Source organism: Patagioenas fasciata (assembly GCF_037038585.1). Taxonomy (NCBI): domain Eukaryota; kingdom Metazoa; phylum Chordata; class Aves; order Columbiformes; family Columbidae; genus Patagioenas; species Patagioenas fasciata. Next base: position 21,870,787 of record NC_092521.1, read on the forward strand.
TATTTGAGTATACAACACTTTCATTTTGCATGAACATTAGCTTTCACTGTGTGAAATTTTACATATATTTACTGTATCTTCTATGTAGCAGATGTTCTGTTATAGGGATTTGGGATAAATCTTGTCACTCTGTTGCTCAGCTTGCCTTTAGTAGAGAATTCTGGCTGATGTCTACACAGCAGTAAGGCTTTATCTGAATGCTTCTGTCTATTGCATGTGTAATTTTACATTAAAAGAAAAAGTTATTTAATCCTTCCCTTACCTGAAGGATAATTTGCATCTTGCTGCACAGTTTAGTGCTGTTTTACAAATGACCACCTGAAATTCCTATGGCTCCAGTACTTAACCCTAAGGAAATACGGAAAAGAATTGCATATAGCTTTTTAACACCAAGCTGTTCATTTGAAAATAAATAACACAAATTTTGTCAGTATTTCTTACAAAGATTGTTCAACTAAACTGGAGATTATTGATCAGTTAATACCTAAAATTCAATACTGTCACTTGTCATGGTTTTTAAATTGCCTTTTGTCATGGAATACATGAATTTATGCAGAAGCATGTGTTGCCCCTTTGTCAAGGAAGTAAGCAGCAGCTGGGTGTAGGACAAAAACTTCTGCTCAAAGATGCAGTGCACTCTATAAAAAGAACAATATGAACATGAAAATATGAGATGGCTGTGGCTCGTGAATCTTGAGTAGTTAATCCAAATACATATTGGTGCACAAATGTGTTAATTTGATTTTATGCATATCTCTAATCAAAAGGATGCAGTGATTGCAAACTAAGCCATCAGAAGGCAGGAAATAATAAAGTGGTATCACCTGTAAAGGCTGTGACTGGGTTCTGTAGGAATCTGAAATGACACAGCTGCTTCGCTTTGTTGCTGAATGTAGAGTTGTAACAAACGTTGCTTGGCTTCAGTGGACTGTGCGCTCTGGGCCCTGCCGCACCTTCGTTTGAAGCATTCCCTGTAGCAATAATACTGTTTATTTCATGAGCTGTTCTGGGAGGGTAAGTTTCACATGCTTAGACTGCTGCCTTTTTTTTCGTTTGGTTGTTTTTTTTCCTTCTTCGCTGTTCACTCCACTTTCAGTTCCTTGTCGCTTGCGATGTTAAGTTGCACATGTAGCTCTGTTTCTGTCTTCTGAGGAAGGCAAAGTCTGAATTTCTGTGATACAATTTAGTAGTGGTAGGAGAACACGTTCGCAGAGATAGAAGAGAAAGTACAGGAGAAACTCTATTCTCAGAGACTCTTCTAGATTATAAAGGCTGAAAAATGAAATCTAGTCCATTTTGTACCCTCAGTTTCATTTGAGATTATACAAAGTGGTTTTTTTTCCTCAGTTGCATAATCTCGGTTTACTGTGTACTACTCCTGCAGTACAGAAGAGTTTGGCAGCAGTATGATCATATACCTATGGATATGTAGCTCTTCACTGTTGTTACAGAATTAAATCCCTGCAGCCAATGTGTTTAGTTCTAAATGCACAGTAGTTTAACAAATGTATTTGCAAAGTGTTCAGGAGATGAGGAGCTTGTGAACAATGACCCAGAAGACTAAGCAGCATCCTACCTAATTTTTTTTGGCTCATTAACTATGTGTGACCTACGTGTAAGTAATTGAATGTCATATTTTGGGTTACATACTGAACAAATGTGTTTATCATAGAATGGTTTGTGTTGGAAGGGACCATTGAAGATCACCTAGTTTATCTGGAGGAGGGCGGCCTCCCACATGCTCTGAGCTGTACCATCTTAACCTTAGGGCAGCCGTAGGTGTGACGGATGGGCAGGCTGTTTTTGCACTTCTCTCCCACAGACTCGGCAGATGAGTGTGACTGCGGTTCAGCCTGACACGCAATGTCTTCAGGTGGAGCTTGTTTCTGCACAACTGTGCTTAGATGTTTACAGGAGGTAGGAGGTGGAGTGGCCACTGGCTGGGACTGTCACAAGATGTGCTGGCAAAGGAGTCATTTCCAGGAAGCATGCTGGAATATTACAGAGGCATCGCGGGTGTTTCCAGCTCCCACATCTTTAGATCAAGAAGGATATTGCTATTTTTGGAGTATGGCATCATAGGACCATTGCTAAGTGGCTTTTTACTGGGGTAATAAGTAAGGCAGAACCAATTTGTTCGTGGAAGTGTATAGTGAGATTCACGTTTTGGTAGCATCATCCACACTTGGTCAGAGGCAAAATTTGGTGAAGATTAATGCAAGGGAACTTCTGATGACAAGAGCAAGTATAAACAAATTAAGCTTACTTTTTGTAAGGTACAAAGCGGACAGGAATTTGGGGAGCAGGCTGAAGAAAGGAAGTTTGATCACGAAGTATGTTGTCTAAAGCAAAGCAAGTTGAACACGTACCATGATAAAGGGTGTTTGGAAACTCATGATGATGTACAGGAAGTGCTGTTGATCTCTTGTCCCTGATAATTGTGGTTCCAAAGAAATTTCCTGTCCGGTCTGCTTATGTAGCATTCATTATGTACCACAGTACCTTTTAACTCCAGGTAGTTTAGAAGAAGCTCTCTCTTCATAGCCATTCTCTTCAGTTCATAGAGTTTTATTTATGGGCGGGGGGGTGATTTGGATGCTAAAGATTTTAGCTTTGATGGCGATATGCGTGCAAGGTTTTTTGTTTGTTTGTTTTGTGGACAGTAACTACTTGGTCTAACAACAAAAATAAAGATAAATGTGGTGTTTGCCACTATGTATTTTTTTTCCCCTTTTCATTTCAACAGTCAAGTAACTTTCTCTGTAAAACACAATCTGAATTTAGCTGAGACCCAAGATACATGATGTTCTTCCAAGCTGAAGTTATAAAATCTGATTTTACAATCACAGTGGACAAAGTTGCATGTACCAGATATTTTGGGTGCACTTCTACAACAGTCATCACTTCACTGTATCACTAGTTTTAGTCAAAATGAAATTAAAACAGGGTTTTCATTTAAGAGTCATTATTTGCTATCAAATATATCAGTATTTAGATAAAATTACTGGTCTTTGTTTGAAACCTTCATGTATCTGGAATACAGAAGCCTGTCTTGTTTAATCTGAATGTTTTGACTAAGAGAGACAATTATTGGGGGGCTGTGGATTTGCTTGGCTGTGCTTTTTGAAAACTGCATGAGTTTGAGTAAAAATTAAAGGAGAAACTTATTTCAAGACTGTAGGCTTAGTTTTATGCTCTGCAGTTATATGCAGATAACATTTTGATATTCTTCCCATGTCGTGCGAGCCGAGCTGCGCAGGCTGGGGGGTGCGGGCCGCCCCGCGCTGAGGGCTGCGGCCTTGTGCTTTGCAACACCTCAGTCTGAGCATCGCAGCTACTGCCTGGGTTTCAAATACATGGAACAAAGGGCAACTGGGTTTTTTTTCCAAACATGTTGTGCTTTTGAAGTGTGAAAGCATGGTTTTTCCATGCTTTGCCCTCATCATTTTCCTTTGCACTTTGGTTGAAGTGTTCACTGCGGCAACATTTTCCTTGTTGCCAGCCCCACTGCCCTGGCCTGTGTTTATTTTCCTATCTGTGACGGTATTCAGATGATGTTAGTGAATCAAATGCCTTCCCAGGCTACTGTTTTTGTTGGCTGTTTCTGCCTGCTTCCAAGATAAGACAGCATCTCAACCCAGAGGATTTGAGGGGGATAGAAGAAATTGACGAAGGTCAAAGGGAATGGCTTTGGACTGTGAAAGTAGAATAAAATTTGATGGATGAGTCCGTCAGAACTAGAAGCTTTGACCATAGCTATACTTTGAACATTTAGGAGATTTTTAAAGAAAGAAAAAGACATCAGAATTTGGAGATTGTTCTATACTGTAAACCTATTGGTAAAGAATCTAACTAATTAATTAACCAATTGGCTGATTTTTTTTTTTTTAATTGCAGTCAAGGAATCTTAAGAGATATTAACAGCAGCTATGACAACAAACTCACGGGAACTTAAATGGAAAGCCATTAAAAGTACTTATTATACCTTTGCTTAACCTGTAGGTTACCAGAAATTTAACATATCTCATATCCTATTTACCAAAGATTCTATTCTGATTTTTTTTTTTAGGGAAAAAAAAGGCATTTACTATCTTGAGCCTTGTCCTTTTGAATATTTAATTTAAATGCAGTTGCTGACCATATCCTAAGTTGCAGGACTAAAGTTGACACACATTTCTGTTTAATATCACTTAAAATAAGTGGTCCATTTGTCATAAGCCTTTATAAAGGAGATGAAGTCACTGAAACAAAACGTGATGGAAGATGTCAGTTTTTGAAAACAAAGCTGTTTCTTGCAGGCAGCATGAATTTGTGCAGGAGCTTCTTGATGTGTCTCTTCCCGCGCTGCACTTTGCCACATATACTTAAGCAGCTCCTGCAAGTGATGCGGGCAAACTTTGTGTCAGGCTTTGTTAGGTGGCACCTGGTTCGGTTTAAAACTTAAGGTTCATATGGGAATGAATAGTAAATATTTCTTTAAAACATCAAGATTTATGAAAATTTACCAGTGACCTAAGGATTTTTGTTATATATATACTCTGCTGTATTAAACAGATAGACTAACAGGAATTTCAAAGATAATTATGTTCCCATATCTTAATGGAAATTGCCGATCTGTTATCTGTTATATTGATATTCTAGTGGATTCAGTTTATATGGAACCGTGTGACATAATTGTTGAAATCATATAAAGATCATTGCCTAAAAATTTCATAAAGGTGTCAGCAGTTAATAACACATGGCATCTGAACACACTCTATTTCAGTGACAGTTTCCAATAAAAAAGGAGGTAATAATCTGAGAGGTTTTCTCAGATTCATCTTTCTTGTCGTGAAGGATTATTGGGAAGGAAATAATTTTTTAGAAAACCCGCCTTCTTTTGATATTATGGTACTTCGATGTGAGTTGAGGCTGCATCCTCACAGATTAGTGCTGCTTCTGACTAATCACTGAAGTTAGTTTGACAATAAAAGCAGCCACTTTATGTCAAGAGATTAATTGTTAGGTCATAAAATTTATTTAGATGGAAAATATTAAAGCATTCTGTTTTGGATATTGACTTATGTTTTTTTTTTCTTAACCCATTAATTCTAAGTCAATGTGTACAGGATTTGGATGTAAGTTCCCATTTTAGTATGCTTCCCATCTGATTTATAGGTTTTTTCTCTTTTTTTTTTTTTTTTTGATATATATACATTGTTTTTATTCCTATCTGTCTCTTTAGTGCTATGTAAGTATTTTCATGTTTTATCATTGTATTTTTATCAGAACTAATTTCATCAATATTCTGAGTGTTTTGTTTTCCTGGTCTTTACATATAGTCAGCTTGTCTATAATTCAGATTCTGGGGTGTCAGTGTAGTGCCCAGATACTGACTGTCTTCAATGTATTACTTCGGGGTTTTTCATATTTCTAAATGTTTATGAATTCCCTTCTTGTCATGCTTTTCATTTTCAGTGTTCAATAACAGCTACAGATATAATTGTATGTGCTAATAATGCCTTTTTGAAAATACAGAAGTGGTGAATAATCCCTACTGTAATTTGATAGATGAAATATCAGTAAGCAGTTTTTAGCTTAAAACAAGAGGTCTTGAAATGTGTTAATGTTTTCCTTATGTTGGTGGAAATAATAGAAAACAAGACAATCAGAAATGTGCTTCTCTGGAAAAAGTTACAAGTAAAATCACTTTACAGCAAAGATGGTGTTTATGTTGTAAACTTAGAGCTAAGTGTTACTGAAGACATTCAGCATGTTGATTTATGTGCAAAATGGATAAATTGTTTGGAGAGCAGCTTTTTGAAACTTATGGGTATATTTTACTTTTGAAAATAGTTTAATTGGAAGGCAGTTTATCACTGATACGTTATTTTGTATTATTTTAAAATACATGTCTTTTGAACATTGAAGGAAATTTTGCTTTAAATTGAGACAAAGCAACTTAGTATGTAAATATGTGCGGTGAAATTAATCCATCAAAAATGGGGGAGGAACACATTACTTAAGAGTCCACAAATTTAGTTGTGGGTGAGATTTTTTTTTTTGTGGGTTTTGGGGTTTTTTTGAAGAAAAAAAAGAAAAATAAGAAAAATTAAACTTCCCCTTTGTCTACATATTCTGATCATCAGGTTTCTAAGATTATTGTGTCTTTAGAAAGTAAAAAACTATGTGCATTTGGTATCAACCCTGGGAGCAGTTTCTGAAATGTTTTATTTGCACTCACTGCAGTGGAGGAGCATTGAGATGCTTGCTTAGGTGTGTATGATCAAGGTCAACTCTAACAATCTATAACCTTGGTATAAAATGAATTTTATATTCTTTACGTATTTAACATTCTTGTTACCAAATATACCGGTCTTACATTGCAGTACTGGTTGAACAACTGATTTCACATGTGTGAAAATCCGTGTGACATGGCAAACCTTCAATATTACAAAGCTTTGAGGGACCGAGAGTTGTGGTTTTAGAATTTGCTTAGTGATGTATTTTACATTTTAGATTCACTGCCTGTGAGCTTACTTATGAAAGCAGCTCACTCCTGAAATGCCTGGAAGATTTTATTAGAAATTTGTTGTAAAGGCTAAAAGAAAAGATGTTGAATAAAGGAGAGGGGAATGAGAGCTGTTTGGGAGAAACATGCACAAATACAAGTTGATCTGCCACATCATGTAATAGGGCTGCCACCTGTCAGCCAGTGTATTTGCTTTAACGGATTTCTTTTACCTTGGAGGAGTACAAAATAATATGAGATTCAGAGGAATAACATTTTGTCTCTTACTCTTGATGACCACATGGGTCGTGTTCGTCCTTGCAAGTATAGTTGGTTTTAATGAACATCGATGGGGAGTTACTCTTGAAGGTAGCTAATTCCTGGCTATACCTGAAATATCTTTTTGGATAAAAGGGTTAGACTACAATTCATTATGGAATAGATGGAGGTCTTTCCCCGGGTGTGTTTAGTTGTATAGGATTCATTTATAAATCTTGATATGGGAGGAAATGGGGAAGATGCATTGAAATAAACCTTTCTTGAAAAGAAAATAACGTTTGATGCAAAATCTACCATCTAAAATACCTGAAGATTCTCCAAACTCTTTACTACTATCAGTCTCTTGTTCCTTAACTTTCTAGTATATTTCATTTTTCCTAATATGTTAATGAGGCTTGTTTATTTTCACTTTATAGTAACTTTTTCTCTAGCTTTTCTCTTAAGTTTTATCATAAAATCAATGTAGGACCTTTAATGTTTAATATTAATTAAAATTATTTCAACCTTGTTCTTTCTGTTCTGTAAAAGGGTATCTCAAGAATTTTTACAAATTTTATCTTGGAAATTAGCTTATTCATTATGTTTAATTTTAGGAAATGGTGCTCTTGCAGAACATTCTGAAAATGTGCATATTTCAGGAGTGTCAACGGGTAAGTCATTTTTTGTAATGTTTAAATTTCATGCATGACTTAAATAGTAAATATTGAAAGCCACCTGGTATCTTATGAAGAGATATTTGGCTATAAAAATTATTACTGCCTTTTGCAGCATGTAATAAGGAATGAAGCAACTGGAACATGGAAAAATTCTCATAAGATAAAATTGATACCTGCATGCTCATGAACAGATTATGCCTTTCTAAGTGGACTGCTTAATTATTTTTCCATACAAACATTGAACTAAGAGAAAAGTTGGTTTAAGTTGAATTGATATTTTCTTTCCACAGGAAAGTTTTTTTTTTTCTGAAATGAAATTTATTGAAATGTAATTTTGGACACTGCTACTATCAAATAATATAAATCCAGAAGTTAGGTGTTTCACCTGATTAGATTGAAGCAGGAGCTGAAACTACTGTACACTCGACTGCACAGTTTCCTTAATAAAGAAAAAAAAAAAGAATTTTAGAACTTGTGAAACTGAGGGACTGATGAGATGCTGGGAGAACAGGGGGCATAAAAGCAGCACAAGTTGCTTAAAGGTTGCAGTGTTCCCTTCCAGTGAGTCCTTCAGCCTCCTCTGAGCAGCAGCCGCTGCGGTTGGGCCTGTTCTGCCTTAGCAAAGTGGCTGTCTGTCCATTGAGGCATTCAGTGATACCAGTGTCTGATCTTTGTTCTTCAGATGTTAAGCAGTGCTGGCTAAGCTGCTCTTCGTGTTTTACACATCTGTAATACAGATACTGAACGTGTGTGCGGATAGGGAGACAAACACTCTTCTTCAGTGGGCAGAAGAATACAAGCCTGATTATTTTCATAGGGAAGCTGCCACTAATCCCTGGAAATCAAACTGATTATCATGCTCTTCTCCTAAAATAAGTCAAAATGCAAACTCATCCTTTTTGACAACAGCTTGCACATCTCACTGTAGTTGTCCTCGCAGGATAGCTTCAAACATTATGTTGCAAATAGTGCATGCAGTTAGGTTTTCAGATAAACGTACAGTCAGTGGATGGTCTCTGTTACACTGTATAACCACCTTTTTCCCTTCCAGTGTTTCCTGTTCAAAGACTGTCAAAGTCTAATTATAGATCCTTGCTACCCATTCTTGTGCAGCTTAATGAGGAATGTAGTAGTAGTGCACCAAGTATCATCATACATGGTATATTATGGCACACTGCTAATTATAAATAATGACACTGGTACTTGCCACTCCTGCAACAGTTGTTGCTGGAGTTGGATTGTATGAAATACACAGACGACCTAAAATCTAACTCTGTAGCTTTCTGGATCTGTTTTAACATACGTTTTAACAACCCTTCACCCCTTTGGTTGCTCCAACAGTCATGTCACAGGTCGCAGTACAGTCAGAAAAGCATCTGCTGGGCAGGAGGTGAATGGAATTTTTGACTCTGCTTGCAGAACTTTGGCCAGCATGCTTGAATACACGGTGCCAAGGAGAAGAGAACACAATGTACTTTATACACAAAATAACAGCAGCTGGTAGACAGACCTTTAACTACTGAGATGAAAGATCCAGTGAGAGTTCCATTTAAAAGTATTAAAAAAAAAAAATTAAAAAACCCCACATATATAAAAGTATATGTAAAAGGATTTCTGGTGGTCCCATGTTCTAAAACAGTTTTCCAGCTGGGGAAAAATAAATATACTCTTAAAGCTTTTATCTTAATATAAGGTAAAAATTCTTCACTGGAGAATTTTGAGATAACGGGAATGGGAGTGGTCTGTTATTGAAAAATCTGAAGGAAGTGTGTAGGCAGACCCAGCGACGTTTTCCTCACATACAGCTCTTTACATGTATGTCTTAAATTTTAGGTGTATGGCCAGGTATAAAAGATGGAGATGGACCTAGATGATTTCTGAGTTCCTTTGAAAGAGTTTGTGTCTCCCAAACATGTTTTTGAACTTGCAGAGTATATATTTCATCAAGCATACCTGGACAGCTTTATATCTATCAGAACAATTTTAAGCAGAGTTTCTGTAAAATAGAACCAAAGACATCTGGCCTTTAATCTTTCTAAATCCAACTTTAACTTGGTGCTGAAACCAACGACGTGATTTTCTTGGACAGTTGTTACTGAGAAGGGATTTAAAATAAAATGATTGTCTTGATGGTAGATTTCCTGTCATGCTGCTGCTGTAAGGCTACATGACCTACCTTACTAAATTATGTTTTAATAGCACAGACCTCTGTGGTCTTTGGTATTTATTCTTCTGCTGTGCATTATATCTGCCAAGTTGCAGGTACATCTCTAACATATGAGCATGCTTTTTCTACCAATAGCAATAATGGAATGTTGTCTCTTGCCTATAAGCTATCACTAGAGAACAAGTGTTTATGCCTTTAAAATTTGAAAAATTGAGAAATATTTTCAGGTCTGTGTTTGGGATATGTTGCACCGTAATTGTCACAACTGCAAAACCACTTTCTCCCACCCCTGTTTTGAAGAACTTCTATGCTGGTTAAAGCAGTTGTTCACAGCAATTAAAAAAAAAAAAAAAGTTCCTTTTTACTGATCTTTTTCTCTGTATTACAGAGCAAAGGGTGTTTTAAATTAAAGCTTTTTAGTTTGACCTGTAGGCACAAATTCCTATGCCTTCTTCCCCTGTAGTTCTCCAAATAAGACTTTCAGTGGCTCCTGAGATTTACAAATGCAATAATTATCCTCACTATTCATGGTTTAGACTTTATCGCAACATTATTCTCTTTTTACTCTAAGCTGTTTTAAACACCTTCAGATCATTTATCCAGCTGCATTCGTGTCCTTACCATGTCCAATATAATGCATACCTTATCATCTTGTGGTTCACATTGAAAGCTAATTCTTTTATCTTTTCAAGTGATCTCCTGGCATTACTGTGAAGATAAATCCCTAATCTCCCTCTCCCTGCTTTTCTGAAGTGACTTTTTTCCTTGACATGTTGTTCACTGTTACTACAGGTACTTTACTTCTCTAGATCTTGCTAGAGAATTTTTGCATAGGCTTCTTAATAATGTTCTTATTATTAATACAACTTGCAAGTTGAATTTGGTACTGTAGAATTTTCATTGTCTCTCTTCTGTTTACCAATCAACATCCTGCAAGTAGTTTACGGTCGTCTTCTGTAGTGTGGGGTGGTGAACAAGTTTCAGGAAGAAGGGAATAAGGAAAACTCTTCGTATGTGTTTTTAGAAGGTCTACAAGGAAATCCATATACACCAGAAAACCATGTGCGCAGCTTATTCGCTCAGCAGGATTTTTTGACCATTATTTTGCACTTCAGTCTGTGAAACATCTTCAGTCCTAATTAGAGTATTGCAATCTACTGAACAGAGTTATGCCAAAGTAAGAAAACAGAAATGCAAATAGCTTGTTAGGAAGATAAAGGCTCACAAAGGAAAGAGTTTAAAACAGGAAACGAATGGGCAGAATTGTGCCAAAGAATATAGAGGAATTGAGAGGCATGTAGGCAGAGACAACACCCATGTGTGGTTGTGCAGGAGGGAGTTGTTCCTACCCAAAAACCTTAGAGCCAGCAGCATGAGATTGGAAACCATCTTGGCCATGCATCCGTATGTATATTTGCTTCTCTGTGCAAACTTCTCATTTATTTTGTACTTCTGCCTCAGTTACAAAATCCTCTTCTTTTTCTGACTCCTCTAATTTTAATTATTCTGTTTTCTTATGTATTTTAATACTTTAATAAATTATTCCAAACCTAGTCAGTTTTCCTGTAATTTTAAGTTCCTATATATATTACTGACCTATATGGCAACTGCCTGCAGGGCCACTAGCAATTGAAATTAGAAGTGCAAATTCTCCACAACATAGTGAAAAAGATGTTTGCCTCTATTCATACCTGCCTGTTTTATGCACTCTCACTTGAATTGTGGGTTTTTTTTAATTCCCGTGCCCTTCTTGATATTGCTCGCATTGTCCCTGTTTAGAAACATCCAAATAAAATGCATGTTATGTTATATTCTTAAAAGCTTTAGAAGAAACATCCCAGTTTAGCAGAGGGTGAGGAATTGATTTTAAAGGCTTGGTATTATATTTGTAGATTCCCTTTAAAACTTTTGTTTCAGAAGGTTATCCTTGATTTTAAAAATCTTTCTGAGAAACTGTTGTCTTTCAAAATGACAGTACTTCTGAAGTGCAGTTTCTGTACAGTTGACCTTGACGTTTGTATGCTTTTTAAGCAAATGGGAGATTTTTCTTGTCTCCTGAGTAAGAATTTTCAGTGTATGAATGTGTACCAAGTATGCAAGTACATTTAGTTCATCTAGCTAACCTGAAGTTCAGGAGGCTGTATATCCCTTTGCAAGGAAGTGTTCTTTGAACCCCCACTTTGTCATATGCACACTTTCTTCAGGTCGATTTTTCTCTCTTCTGGAGCAGAAATACAGTATTGTTCACTCCACCCTGTACTTTAGTGCCTGTGATCATTCTTGCCTCCTCAAGCCCTCCTTAATCTGCTTCTTTCTTCCCATATTGAAAGGTGCTGGAAATGGTGACACTTTGCCCTGAGCACTGGCTTTAGTGGAAACAGAGAAAAAACATCTCAAGTAAAAGAATCTTAAAAAAAAAAAATAGAGATATTGCTGATATTGCAAACATAAGCTGAAAGAACTGAATTTGAGTAAAACTAGAAGTTTTCAGTGTGCTCTGAAAATACTGCCTTGATTATACAGGCTTTCCATGTGGAATTTCTTCCGAACTCATTTAACAAGCAAAAGTTCCTGCTTGTACTGCTGCAGGGGTCAGGCTGAGTAAATGGTGTAATAGTGGTCAGGGTGCACTGCGCCTGCATAGGAGATTGCAAATCTAGTTGCATAGTAAATTACAGTGTTTGGAGGTTCCTATTCAACAGACACAAGATGTACATGTATTTATAGCATGCTTAAGTTTTTGGAGGTAAGCTTTGTAAAACTGAATGAACACGTGTCGAATGGACTATTTTTATCTTCTGGTGTAAAGTTTTTCTTTGTCAGGCAAATGTAAAAGCTTCCTTGAAGTTTTCAGTGACAAAATCTTGTATGTCAGTTTGTAAATATCTAAAACCAGATAAATGTTGTAATATTATAAATTTCGCTTGAAGGCAACTTATTTTAAGCTGAGCATTATTTCAGTAGTAACCAAGTAGTACGTGGAATTGCTTGCCAGTATCTGCTAGATTGGTACACTTGTTTTACACATACTTCTCCTTTTTTGTGTATGTTTTTTGTTTCATACCTATTAAAAATGCTATTTTACTTCAATATTGAATTGCAAATAACCAGTTTTTCTTTCCAGTCCTTCCTTTTCTTGTCTCGACAGATCTGAACTGTATCCAGATCATTCACACAGGAGTAGCATTCCAAAATATCATGGTGTTAGAGCACCACCTATAGGATTTGCTCAATATTAAAAGGTGGCAGTTTCCAGGGAATAGTTGATTGAATATTCAAATAATATAATATCTTTCTGTATTTTGAGACTTTTCCGTCTCTAGATATTAGGACAGTTCCTGTATTCTGTAGCTGAAGTATGTTAATACTTAACTGTGCAGCTCTAATAAGAAACGTGAAAAATTGTTTAAAGCAATGTTTTCTTAAAGCTGTATGTGAAAACAGTAAAATGACTGAGTTTTATTTTAGTTTCTAGATATCTATAAGCTAATGTAGAAGATGCAGGCATATACCAACATTTTTGCCTTTTAATCCTTTTAAACCTATTTTTAGAAATGCATTATGCCATACAGAAATATTTTTTGCTTAAGGTTATAGCTTTTTATTGTATTGGAAAGAGTCAGTAGTTTCAGGTCCCTGTTGTCTTGAAAAATGATCTTAAAAGCTTGATTGAGGGTAAAAATAGAAAAAAATAACCTGTTTACAAATTACATTATTACAAACAACTTTTGCTCTCTTACAAATGCAGTTCATTCTTCATCCTGTTTATTCACTGCATCAATTCTGATTGGTTATTTTGATCAAATACATATTCAAAATTTTAAAATTCTAAAAGCTTTTGATCACCAGACAATAATGAAAATGCCTTCTCATTTGTAATAGTTGTTGTGTTTAAACTGCTGTGTGTAACTGATAATGCTGCTAGTAAGCTTTGAGAGCTCGCGAGTTTTGGACTAGCAGTGAGGAAACACTGAAATAAGAGCACAGAGGGCAATTATTTTTCATGTCCTTTCTGACCTCTGAAAGTTCCTCAGTTTCAGGCTCTGTAGCAAGAGTATTCTGGCCTTTCTAATTATGTGAAGATTGTGAATATTATATGACAGGTGTTGAATATAAGGCTGCTAAGGGAGGAAAAAAAGCAACAGTGAAACAAACCCACAAAACTGATACGTACGTTACTTGAAATAAAATCAGCAGAGCTGAGAACACTCCAGTGAAAGGAACAACAGAGTTAGGACCAATAAAAAAGCTGCACCTGTAATAAAGTAAGAATACAAATGACTGAGTTACTTCAGTTGCGTAGAATTAGTCCTATAAATACAAGCTTTCTAGTCCATTATCAGAAATACAGTTATGCAAGTCCCTCTTAAGAATAATCTCTTGTAAACCTGACTTTTAATATCTATAAATGAAATGTGCTGCAGTAAGTGCTCTTTGCTTTCCAGGCATTGGAATAATGCGTATGATGATCATTTCCGTGCCAAGGGCTGGAAGAGGGGATTGAAATGATGGCCAGGCACTGGGTTTTCTTAAGACAGGAAATTTCAACTACTTGATTATTTTGCTTTAGTTTATTTTTCACATTCTAATGGATTTGTCAGTAGAAGGTGTAAATGCATAGTTAAATTGAATTGAGTCTTTGTGAAAGCTAAAAATAAAATTAAGAAATACAAGATCTTTCACATTACTAATAAGTAGTCAAAGTCTGTATAGAGTAATCTCTTTTCATGTGTAGCGCTAATTGCCAATAGTAGAAACTTCTGTACTGCCAACACTGGAAAATATATTTTGGCTGACATGTGGTGACCTGTGTCCATTACAAGCTCCTTTAGACATTGTTTTTCTTGCTACCTCATCTAACTCAGTGTGATATTTTCCCTGATAAGGTTTGATAGATTTTTGTCCTACTGGCTTTTTAAAAAATGACATTAATCAGGTTACTTTCAATATATATGTATTTTTTAGCTTGCGGAGATATTCCAGAACAAATTCGATCACCAAGTGGGACAATCACGAGTCCGGGGTGGCCCTCTGAGTATCCTGCCCGAATCAACTGTAGCTGGTACATCCGTGCAAAGCCGGGGGAGATCATTACTATAAGGTAACAGTGCTCCTGTATTAACCACATGGATTGAAGAAGCGCTGACTAGACGTTTTTAACTGCCAGTTGTTGACATTTTTAACTGCAGGTTTCCTCTTCCTTCCTGTAAATGTAGGATTTCTATTTTGTCTGGTTTCTGCCTTTCCTTTTGTCTGATTTGCTCTTACAGATCCACATCACATTTGTTTTCATGTGGAGAGTTGCTGACTAGAAAAAGTTTCTATATGCTTATTTATTTGATTTCTTTTTAATGTCCTTGAAATATAAGAATTTTGCATTAAAAAATCGATAGGAGAAATTCTTTAATGCTTCATTGATATGAAGTCTCACAGTGTGCTTAGAAGTGACAGGGTGTAAATAGTAAATCAATAGATATGATTGTGGTTTTGGAAGTGCTGACTTTTGGCGCTGGGAACTCCACACAGTTTCACGTACCTTGTAACTGTTCTAAAGAAGTAACATTAAAAGGTAGTATCGGATGTTCAGGTTCTCACCAGTTCATTGCCCATCACTGCCACAAGGGAAATCTAGGCTTGTTTTAGCATCAAGATACAAATTAGTATTGCTTTGCAGGCTGATTCTGGAACTGCATTAGCTGCAGATTTACTTCAATTTCCAGTACAGACCTGCTGACCTAAGAAGCAGATCTTCAATATGAAGTATTTGCTTTGACATCAGTTAGTCTTCTAAAGTACTGCTTTTTAGTGTAAACAGTCTTTCTACTAAATATTAAATTAGCATAACTGCCATGTAAAGTAAGTAGAGCTGTTCATCTACTAGAAAGCTTTCTAAACTTTTTCATACAATTTATTTTTCATGAAACTCATTTCTTTTTCTCTCACATGGTTTTCTTCCATTCTTGTATATGTTTCACATCTCATTTCTGGTTTACTGCTGTGTTGTCTGCACTGACCTGTTTTGCCCAGACTGTCTTCCCTTCACACTTCATTACCATGACAGTGTGTCTCGATACAGCTGTTCTCATGCCGTGACATACCCAGTAGGTAACCAAGTAGTGCAACTGGGCGCAAATCTTACCTGAAATCATGGTTTTGAACAATTTAGCTGTATTTATAACGTGAAGTCATATTGTTGGCTAAGTGTAGCATTAGCTAAAGTTCTGATGATATTTGGGTTAAATAAAATCACTTAGTATATGAAAGTAATTAAATGAGACACATAAAGACAATGTCATTAACAGATTTTTTTATTTTTTTTTTAATTACGGCTTAATTTTTTTTTGGTTTTGATTGGTTTTTTTTAGTAGCAAAACTGAGCTTCTTTAAGTACTGGATGCAATATTTTGGTTGATGGAATGTATTCTTGCTGTCCTAATAAAAGTACCATCACTACAAGGTTAAATCCCAATCTTACGTGGGTAGAGAGGCCACTTTTTATTTCTGATCAGAAAAGAACTTACAGCTGATTTCCACTTTTATGTGTAGCAATTACCCAGCAATTTTGACATCATCTTTCTTTTTTTTTTTTTTTTTGTGTGTGTGTTGTTGTTTTTGGGTTTTTTTGTTTGTTTGGTTTGGTTTGGTTTGGTTTTTTGTTGTTTTTTTGTCTCCCTCCCTCCCAGCTTTCAAGACTTCGATGTTCAGGGATCACGACGATGCAGCTCAGACTGGTTAACAATTGGAAGCTACAAGAACATGGAAGGCTACAGAGCATGCGGCTCCTCCATTCCATCACCATACATCTCTTCACAGGATCATGTTTGGATCAGATTTCATTCTGATGACAGCATCTCCAGAAAAGGCTTCAGATTAGCCTACTTTGCTGGTATGTTTCAAATGATATCTAGTTCCGTTTTATGGTTTTTGTTTTCTGTTTCAAGAGCTACTTCCTTCTACCAGGGTACAGTATATGCCTTTCCTGTAGTTGATTCAAGGTTTATTGAAAATATATATTGTCTAGATTATTTTGATCTTAAGTACAACAACTATTCAAAGCAGGAATTAGTGTTCACAGTAATGAGCAGAGTGAATGATTTGGAGGTGGGAGGAGTTTGCTATTCATTCTAGGCAACTTGGGAGGTTTTTTAACACAGCTTAAGATTTTAAATTTTTTCATCAGAATAAAGTTAATTGTTAAAATAGTTGGGTATACTTCTGAGAAGCATAAATACAGAGCAAGAGAATAAACAGTGGGATTTTTTTTTTGCGTTTGCATCATTTTTTCCCATCTCCAGAAGGTATACTCACTATTAAAACCAACAACAATCAAACAAAAAAAACCCTGTTATTTAAAAAACTATTAACAGCATAGATTACTGTAGCCAAGTATAGGTATGGTTTTGTATACGCAAAACTTTTCTTGGATAATTCAAGTATGCAATATAAGGTAGTTACCAAGAGTAATAGTTTAAGACTGTTTTGTGGGCAATTCTTGCTTGAGTAACTGTTGCCGAGAGGACAAAGACAGTCATGGTTAAAGACTAGTTCCAAACTTTTTTCTGTCCTTAAACAATATTAGGATTTTATATAGTAGCATGATCATGGTTTTTTATGTCCTGATAACCAAAAATACTCAGTTAGATTCTTCTTTGTTTCACAATGGTTTCATGTTCTCTTGCTTCCTCAGTATATGCCTATACTCTACTCTCTGGCCTGTTCCAAGTCTCTGTGCACTAATTTCAACTCCTCCATAAAACAGTTTATACTCTCTTACACCTATCCACTGCCACCCATCTTCAAAACTATTCCACCAAGATTCAGTAAAAGGGGCCCTGATCTTGTCTAACCTAAGCCATGTTTGCCCTATTCTGTGTTCTGTGCTCTTCCACAAACTTGAGGTTTCCAGATGAGCTCATCCCTTTTTATTGCCTGTTTGCAAATTTACAAAAAAGTTTCCTCTATGCTTCAGCTCCTGGTAGCTTAGCAAGTCCTGGGAGAAGTGATGCAGCCTTGCATTTGGTGCTGGCTCAACTTTCAGAGCAACTTTCTACCTGTGTTTTGCTTACTGTCTCACCAAAAAACATAATGGGGAGAAAAAAGCCACTGTCTAATCCATCATCATCTGCTGCTGTTTCTTCTAACTGCCCACGCACATCCTGTTATCCTCTGTAAGGTGTCGACTTCTGCCCGGCTTGTCTCCCTGGCCTCACAACACAGAGGGAAGGCAGTGTTCCTGCCTGAGGGCTTTGAGAAGGAAGGACCTTTTAGATAAGGATGTGGAATGGGCAAAGGAGGCAACCTGCAGGCTCAGCAGAGTTCTTCTGAAAATCCTTTTCTGTCTCTTTGTCATATCTTGGAACAATTCAGTATGTAACCCATGTTGGAAGAAGCTGTAACGTTTTCAACAAAGCAATTTTTTCTGTTGGGTGATTTTTTTCTTGTTAGCATCACACAGTGGTACCCAGTGCCTGATTTTTTACCACAAGATTGCCATTAATATTTACAGCTCCATGTTACAGCTTCTTACCCAACCTCCTTGCAGAAACTGGGAACTAAAAGCATTGAGCTAGGGTATAATCAATACCGGAACAAGTTCAATGACTCTTCTTATGCACATTCTACTATATTACCCCTCCACTTATGGCACACAGTCATTCAGTTTAGGCAGGACAAGTTTCAAATTCACTGCCAAAATCTATACTCATTATTTGCTACCCTAGTGTTATGAATGATGTGTTTGTGTGCCTGTGCATATACAAAATACATACATATATATATGTGATAGAACAAGATCATATATTTCTGATACTAGATTTGTTCTTGTGTTGGTGTTTTTTAACAAAATAAACAGCACTTTTATTTTTGTTTTCCTTTTATTCTCTGTCAGTGAATTTATTGACTTAAACACTCTTCAGCAGTACTTGTAACATTTACCACTCTTGTTGGTTCCATGTTTTTCCTGCATTTGTTTTAAAAAAGCCTTGCTTTAGCAATTGCCAATTTTTTCAAATGCTGATATTGTTGCACCTTTTTTGAAAAAATCATTTCAAGGTAGCACTTTTCTTTTTAGTGTTAAGATATTAAAATAGTAAAAAGGAGAACAGAACTGTGATGTGACTTGACCTATCAACGCAGATTTGTTGCAGCAAGGGAAATTCAGACTAGATATGAGGACCTTAACCACTTTGTGTTGTTAAGCATTGGAACTTTGAAAATACTTGATTGTACAAGGCCCTGAACAACCCAATCAGACTTTGGTTAGCCTTGCTTTGAGCAGATGATTTGATTAGGTGACCTCCAGAGATCACTTCCAATCTGAATTGTTCTCTCGTAAAACAAGATAGAAACTGTTTCTCCTGGAAAATTTTGTATTACAGTAAGTTCATCTTTCTTTTTTTCTTTTTTAAAACCCGAAGTATGGCAGTATTTAGATTTAGTGTGTATTTGTCTAATTTATTTCCTGAGCTACTGCTGTGTAGAACCATCTGCATTACAGATTTTTTTGGAAGTTTTTTGGAGGATAGACCATGGCAGTTTGTTTTATGGAGAGAAGCCTGACCGTTTTTACAGGAAAGAATTTGAGGAGCCAGCTAGTACTGCAGGACAAAACGTTTCTGTATTTCAAGTGACAGAGGAGAGAAACAGTATTTCTCAGATTTATTTTTAGCACCTTAGCCAGATTTTTCAGTCACTGTAAAGGAATGCTGTTTTCTTGCTTGGGTTAAAGTTATTTGACTGAAAGCAGCTAAGAATGAGGCTCATGCTGATGTGCTGACAAAATTCCAACTTGAAAAAACTGTTTTATCTTGAAACTTACTGAAATGTATGATTTACAGAGACTTTAAATAGTTGTTTCGCCATTCTGGGCTAGCTGGTAGAGCAAATAAATAGTGCAAACCATCAGGCGCTATATTTTAAACAGATAATATTTTTATAATTTCTCTTTTTTTATATTTCAGGGAAATCTGATGAACCAAGTTGCGATTGTGACCAGTTTCATTGTGCTAATGGGAAGTGTATTCCAGAAAGCTGGAAATGTAATAATATGGATGAATGCGGAGACAACTCGGATGAAGAAATCTGCGCCAAAGCTAATCCTCCAGCAGCTCCTTCCTTTCCACCTTGTGGGGACAAGCAGTTCCAGTGTCTTTCTCGTTTCACCAAGCTTTATACTTGCCTTCCAGAATCTTTAAAATGTGATGGTAACATTGATTGTCTTAACCTAGGAGATGAAATAGACTGTGAGGTGCCAACATGTGGGCAGTGGTTAAAATACTTTTATGGTACTTTCAGTTCTCCCAACTATCCTGACTTCTATCCACCTGGAAGCAACTGCACCTGGCTGATAGACACTGGTGACCATCGCAAAGTAATTTTGCGATTCACGGATTTTAAACTCGATGGTACAGGTTTTGGAGACTATGTCAAAATATATGATGGATTGGAGGAGAATCCACGGAGGCTGTTGCGCGTACTGACAGCATTTGACTCCCATGCTCCCCTCACAGTTGTTTCGTCCTCGGGACAGATAAGAGTCCATTTTTGTGCTGACAAAGTGAATGCTGCCAGAGGATTCAATGCCACCTATCAAGTAGATGGCTTCTGTTTGCCCTGGGAAATCCCATGTGGTGGAAATTGGGGTTGCTACACAGAGCAGCAACGTTGTGATGGCTACTGGCACTGCCCAAATGGAAGGGATGAAACCAACTGCACCATGTGCCAAAGAGATGAGTTTCCCTGCTCTCGAAATGGTGTTTGCTACCCTCGTTCAGATCGCTGCAACTACCAGAACCATTGCCCTAATGGCTCGGATGAAAAAAATTGTTTCTTCTGTCAGCCAGGAAATTTTCATTGTAAAAATAACCGCTGTGTGTTTGAGAGCTGGGTTTGTGATTCGCAAGATGACTGTGGAGATGGCAGTGATGAAGAGAATTGTCCGGTCATTGTGCCCACTAGAGTAATAACTGCAGCTGTCATTGGGAGTCTTATTTGCGGGCTGCTGCTTGTCATTGCACTGGGATGTACTTGTAAATTGTACTCACTCAGGATGTTTGAGCGAAGGTAAGAAGAACAGATGGCCTTGAGAAGTTAAATTTTTAAAATATCTTCATATATTTTGTTATACTTGAAACATTTTTATTGACATAAAATTATTTTTGCATGTTATTTCTAAAGGTGTTGTTCCTTTTTTTGACAGTAAAAAGAGATTAGTTAAAAGGGGATAGAAATATTCCGATCACTTAACTATTGAGTGTTAAGGATTCAGTTGTTGTTAGCAAAAGGAAAGTGGAAAAGCGGCGTTTCTGCAATTAAATATCTATGTTCTCTATTTAACAGCATGTTTCTTCTATTGTAGACTATCTCATACCAGGATTACACATTCTTCAACTTTCATAAAACAATATAAGCATCTCTCTTGGTGCTTTTTATATTTAGCCCATGCTTTTGTTTTAGGAACTTAACTGTTGGGTTGGTTTTGTTCTTGTCTCAGCTGGACAGACCCATAGGAATAACTGCAGAGACTTGTTGTGTATTCTTTGTCAATTAAATTAGTAGAACTTAAACTACTGAAATGTGTTCTTTCAGATTATAATGGTTTGGTGTAGTTTTACTCTTAAATATGTATGTATACACATCATAGTCTTATGTATGATGAAATTTCTTTTCTCTTTGAAAGATCATTTGAAACTCATTTGTCCAGAGTTGAGGCTGAACTCTTAAGAAGAGAAGCTCCTCCATCGTATGGACAGTTAATTGCCCAGGGTTTAATTCCACCAGTTGAAGATTTTCCTGTTTGCTCACCAAATCAGGTAAGATTCCAAAAGAGCAGGCACGTCACTTAACTTTTAAGGACGCTAAAAGAAAGATAGTTTAACTTTCATGTGCATTGTTTTGTTCTATAGCATTTGCTTGTCTTCCCTTCAGGACAGCACTATTATACTAAGGATTAGCCATTGGACAAAATGATGGTACGGTAGCACCACACAGTTTTCTTAGCAGGCTTTTTTTCTTATTAATGAATGCCAGTAACATACACTATAGGATCCCTCTTGCATGAAAAGTAATAGATCAGTGGATCTAGTTCTATGTTCTGTATTGATGATGTTGTGTAAAATAAGTTTGCAAGATAGCACCTTAAAATTTGGGAAAAAAGAATTTAGACTACTAATGCAATATGGTAGTTCATATCCGCTGTGCAAATATGTTTAGGTACAATCATGCCCATTATGCACAGAAAAGACAGTGGAAAAGGCAGGGCTGCAACATTGTATAAAATTAACAGGAATGACTAACAAAGTAAAAGCTAGTACATGGGAGCTGATGGTGTCTAGCCATCTTGATTCTTACATGGATCAGGAGTACAGTTCTTACTTGGTTGATGAATTTCTATCAAAACAATTTTTTCATTTTAAAAAATGACTTTAGTTATAATGCTCTTTTGTGAAATGGAAGAAAAGTCTCAGTCTAAGACTCCTGCTGTGCTGCTGTATTAGAGTTGACACTAACTTGTATTGTGTGTTGTAGTTAATAAAGCGAAGTTAGCTATTATTGCTGAGCATGCAAGAAAAATAGTTATAAGACCATGAGAAGGGGAATTGTTTTGTTGGTTTTTTTTTTTAATTTGAACAGAACTGGTTTCATTACACTTATTCTACCATAGATTTCACTTATTCTTTCACACATACACCTTCACAAGCAGCAACTGTGATCCATCACAAAGGATTTTGAAGAGGAAAATCATTTGCAATTTGCATAAGGGGCTTTGAAAACATATTGGAAAGAAAACATCATTAAGATAGTTCAGTAGCTAAATTAGCATTAAGCTCAGCTAATGAGGTTATTAATGAATACATGTAACGAACACAGTAGAATCCCTCCTTCTTGTTGGATGGGTTATGATGGTTATAATAAAGATCTGTATGTTTCCATTTAAAATCAGTTCTCTACTTTTACAAATTTGCTTGCTGTCATCTTTTCTGAAATGAAGCTTCACCAGTTTGCAATGCAGCTGCACTCACAGGCCTCCTGAGGTAGAGTTAGCTCAAGAAAGTCTGGCAAGACAGTGCAGTTGTCATGCCCAGATGTGCAAGTCCTTTGGTACAGGTAGCCTGGAACAAACCAGTGTTTGCACATCCCTACCCTGTATGGGAAACTTCAGGTTAGCTGTGCATTAGCACGTTTAGGTAGCATTATGTTTTTTCAGACAAACTTAGCTTGCTCAGACCTGTTTTTTGTCAGGAAACCCCATAAAGGTGGCCTAAAGGTCTTGGGTTTTACTAAAATGCATTCTTGTGATAGAGAGGACAGTTCTGAAAACCCAGACATGTAGTGGCCGCAGTGAGAAATTGGTGCCAGAGCTTCTAAAAAGCTGTGCAATTACTGACATTTTCTTTTATCTTCTGTTTGACTTAAATTGAATTAACTACTCGGTGTTCTTTGCATGTATTTTAAATTATTTTTCAGAACAAAAATATAATGGAATTTGAAAGACCTACTGAAAGTGGCAATCTTTTGTAGCAGCACGTAACAAAGGGTAGTTTCTATGTAACTGTGGTTTCACACTCCATAAAAATACCACTGCATGTACAATAGTTTTGAACAATGGAGAAGTGTTAGTAAATTCCCATTATGAAGACCACAATTTCAGATACGGCTTGTGGCCTTGAAAACTTGAGTAGCTATAAGCTATGAGCTGAAGTTCATTCTGTGAACTATTGGAAGAGCTAGGCGGCACATGATGTGTTTGGATACTGTGCTGTGGACATCCTGTAGTATCTGCAGGATTGTGGAAGGGAGCAGAAGGTGATAGCATGAGCACACTGAAGTTCAGTGTTTGTAAACTAAGTGAACTATATACATGTATGTTAAATGTTTCATTGGAAGAAAGAGCTATTCTGAAGGCTAATCTGTATTTTTGCCATAATCTTCATTAAAAAGTTGTGTATATAGATTTTATCCTGTAATTAAACACATCAGTGAATATTTTCAGAATTATGGGCATCTGGCAGATCTTCTGCCCTGGTATTTGAGAATTGAGCTATATAGCTGAAGTACTGTTTTCTGTAAGTTTGAGGAAAGGAGTCCCAAATCAAAGGTGTTAATATTTTTGTTTAACGAATTAAAAGTTATGCAAGGTTTTAAGCGGAAATATTCAGGGATGCATTGTTCTATAGCTGAATGACTAGAAAATGCATACTGAATTTGGGAAATACATGGTTTGGAACACACAGGATAATTAAAGGAAAGTATTAAAACATTTTGAAATTGGAATTAACTGATTATGCCAGAATGGTGGGGGGGGTGGAATCTAACTACAAGCCCCTGCTAGAGGGGATATTTAATTTAGTCTCTAATTGAGGCAGCCCCATGGTAGTGGATAAGGAAAGGTCATCTCTGTTAAATCTTTCTGGAAGATTTCATTTTTAAATCCCAAACTTTTTGAGGTGTGTTTCTGTGTACTGTACTTTAAAATCCACAATGACTACTTTGTCTGCTTAGTAAGATTGTGTGTAACAGATCTTGCATACCTGCTGTACTATACCTTTTGCACCGGATCTGTAGGTCTACTGTAGTCAGTGTTCCATATACAGATTATAGTGCACTTGTTTATTTAGAGGTCCCTGATTTGGACAGAAACATACCTTATGTACTTTATTGCTCTTCTATTGCTCCTTTTCTTTCATACACATTTCTGATTAATTTCCCTCTTCGTATTGGTTTTTTCCTCAAGAGAATCTAGGCTTCATTCATGCATGGTTTGTTTTTAACATAGCCTGTTGCTACGTATACTAGTTCTTTATAGTAAAGAAACTTTTTTTTTTTAGAGAGTTAAAGACTCTACATTTAACTTTGTGATTGTATGTCATTTTTCACATTACTTGTCATTTTTCTTCTGTTAGAACGGTGCCAACGTCCTGTCAACACTTGATTGTTGCATGTTTTCTTATTTAGGCTTCAGTTCTGGAGAACTTGAGACTGGCAGTACGATCTCAGCTTGGATTTACCTCGATCAGGCTTCCTATTGCTGGCAGATCAAGTAACATTTGGAATCGAATTTTTAATTTTGCAAGGTCACGTCATTCTGGATCATTGGCATTGGTCTCGGCGGATGGAGATGATGTTGCCAGCCAAAGTACTAGTAGAGAAGCAGAAAGAAATAATACTCACAGAAGTCTGTTTTCAGTTGAATCTGATGATACAGACACAGAAAACGAAAGAAGAGACACAGCAGGAGCAGTCGGTGGTGTTGCTGCCACCTTGCCCCAGAAAGTCCCGCCTGCAACAGCAGTAGAAGCACCGGTGGGTGCGTGTGGGAGTTCCTCTGGGCAGAGCGGCGGTAGCGGTACCAGGGATGGTGGCAGAGAGGTGACGACTGTAGAGCCCCCAAGCACAAGTCCCGCACGTCACCAGCTCTCTAGTGCGCTAAGTCGTATGACTCAAGGCTTACGCTGGGTACGCTTTACTTTAGGGAGATCAAGCTCAGTGAATCAGAACCAAAGTCCTTTGAGACAGCTCGATAACGGGGTAAGTGGAAGAGAAGAGGATGATGATGTTGAAATGTTAATTCCAGTCTCTGATGTAGCATCAGACTTTGACATGAATGACTGTTCAAGACCTCTACTTGATCTCAGCTCAGATCAAGGACCAGGGCTTAGACAGCCTTACAATGCAACACACCACGGTGTAAGGCCGTGCAGTCGAGATGGCCCCTGTGAGAGCTGTGGCATCGTACACACTGCCCAGATACCTGACACTTGCTTAGAAGCAACAGTGAAAAATGAAACTAGTGACGATGAGGCATTATTACTCTGCTAGGTACGGATTGTTTAGGAAAGATTGTGTACAAGTTGGAGCAATATCTGTCATTGTTTTGTACTTCACAGTTAAAACTAGTTTTTAGTTTTAAAAAAAATCCAGGACAGCATTATGTTGAAACTATTTTAGCCTGTGTGGTTGATTAAACATTTCTTATACTGGATGACGTTATGGAACTATTCGAGTGATGTTTTAATGGCTCTGAATACACAATGTGTGTATCCAGTATAATCCGATTACTCTTTAAACTGAAGTTATCCTGTTAGTTTCAAATTGAGTTTATCCTGGTACTGTAGTTCAAACCAGAAACATGGCTGCTGAAGACTTATTTGGCTGCCTGTTTAACCCCATATTAACAGGTGAATTTGTACAGAATTTTCCTTTAGGAATTGACTCTGTTGTTTTATTGCCAACATACTTGTGATTTAATATACTAAATGCTGGTAAGGGTTCTTAATGTAAAATATGTACTTTTCTTTGAGTTTATACAACACTTTGTCTAAATATTCTTGAATTTCGTCATAATGTGAACTTATTTAAAGGGAGGAGAAACTTTCTCCAAGAGCATTCTTTTTCTCTTAGAAGTACAAAATGCAATGATTTGTGAAATTTAGATATAATAGATAAACTGATGGCAAAAGCTTTTATAGCACTGACTTTCCTAAACTGCAATCTAACATGGTACAGCCAAATAGTATGTAAAATCCCCAGTCATTAGTCTTTTTGATTTGAAGTAAAAAAGGGCCTATGATATTACGATATGTGTTAGTTATTTAAATATCCAATATGTACAAATACACTACAGAATTAAGTTCCAACTGGTAATAGATCTTTCCCTAGTACTGTAGGGTGTAAAGCTTGTTCGGACTCAAGGGATTTGCACTAAAATCATATTAAGGTCTCTAATGAGCTTAGTGCACAAGCACTATCACTTTAAGTACTATTACTGTCTAATATTGCAATGGCTATATATTTCCATGGCTCTTTTCTTGGGGTGTTGCATTTTTGTTGCAATTGAATTTGCTTTACTAATTCCCTATTTATTCGTTGTATTTAAAAACTGGTCTACTTGGTTGCAGACTAGTTGTTTTAAAAGCAAAAAGAAATCCCTTTTAGTGTATTTTTTTATTATATTACATGTTGGAGCAAAACAGATCAGTGGAAAAAAGCTCTTAACTTCCAATTTTGTGAAAAGCAGGTTAATATGTGGCTACTAGCGTGACAACAAGAATCTACACCTTTTAAAAACAAAAATGTCAACTACTGTTTTATTTATTCTTTGCCAGTCTGTTTTTAGTAGGCTTAAAGATCCAGTATGAAATGTATTTGTGTGTGATTGTATGCTATTTATTAAATTTTAAATACTTTGTTGAATGTCATTTTAAAGCATGTTTAAAGTCTTGTGCATTTCTGTCGTGTTATGCTGTCGGGCAGAACTGACTAAAATGTTTTAATATGTATCAAAATTGAATTGAGTTTTTGTTATGTTTTTGAGGTACTTTTAAAGATAAATCCAAGGTCTGTCTGACTTTTTATTTTAGTTTTTAAAAACCCTCATCTCTGAAGTACAAATCACATGCAGAAGAAACAAATAGCTGAATGGATTCCAAACCGTATAAATCTTCTCCCTCTTCTCTTCTTTCACAGACACAGGGATGAGAAAAGTAAACAATTTTACCGTCTGGTTGACTTTATTCATGAGAATTAGCAGGTAAATTCTGAGTTCAGGACATGGTTATGTAGATTTGTGCTTTTGAGGAGAACCTTATGTGCAATACAGTTGTAAAAGATTTTATTATAATGACCCGTGTGGTTTCAAGTTTCAGAACAAATCACATCACACTGGTACCAGTTCAGGTACAGATTGGCCCATAATTACACATACTTGAGTAAAAGTCATCAATGGCCATTTTTATTCACATTGAATAATATCTGAATCTGTGGGTAATCATTAGTCTGATTTCAGTGGCGTTGCTTACAGAGCAGGCAACTTTGCAATAGGAACATGGTAACACACCCTGAAATACATGTGAACAGTACATCCTGGTATAAAATACTGGGTTTTTAAACCTTCCTAACTAATTGATATTAGAAAGTGGTTACGGAAATGTTTGTCCCCGAGGCGGATGCATTTTGGAGAGTCTTCACAGAATACCTTCGGTGTTATACACACACGTAGTGATCTAACTTTGTTCCATTAGATGCCCCAAATAGCATGTACCTATGGACTCCAT
Organism: Patagioenas fasciata; assembly: GCF_037038585.1. Lineage (NCBI taxonomy): Eukaryota > Metazoa > Chordata > Aves > Columbiformes > Columbidae > Patagioenas > Patagioenas fasciata. Next base: position 21,898,429 of record NC_092521.1, read on the forward strand.
ATTGCAGATGTAAAAAGAACACAATGTTTAATTTGTTTTAAAGGAGAAATGCTACACGTTTAACTGAGAATTTACATTTGATTGAGAATTTGGAAAATTGTAAATAAAATTCATATTTGTATGAGGCTAATTTGTTGCAGTGATTTTTTTTCTTTGTGATTTTAAAGGGAGTGAACAATTTTTCTTTTAGTAGTGATTGTGGGTATGTTGTTTGGTTTGCTTTTACTGAGACTTCTGTTAAGTCATATCCCTTTCATTTTGTTCTGGAGAGCTTGAATTAACATTTTGTTCAAATGATTCTTGATTTAGCTCAGCTGCGCTAGGGCATTTTGAAGAAACGTCAGAATGATTCACTCTGGAATTATCTTATTTTCTGTAATAAATCACTTTCATCTGAAAGCTTTGAAGAATGTAGGTTGTTGTGAGGCGAGTTTTCTCCTCATGTAAATCTTTGGAAGCATTGGAAGGAGTTTGTCATTGTTTCTCTTCATGTATCGTGCTTTTCTTGTCACTTGATTTGCATTGAAACATTAAGGGGGCTGAATGAACCTCCAGTGCTTCAAGGGCTTGTTTTGTTTCCAAAGTCAAGTCCATTTTCAGTACAATTTCAGCAAGTATTGCTGATAGCTCTTTTTTCAAAACAGGTTCTCGGAGAGGATGCTGGAATTAGTTGCAGTATCTTGTGTTCCGCTTCCTATGCAAATGCCAAAGCAAGAACTTGTGGCAGAGCTTGGATTCAGTCTAGGAAAATCACCATTCAAATCTGGGACACGAATACTTTTCCAGTGAGTTCTCACATTAAATACTTACTGCAGATCGAAGTTAATCATGGGTTTTCCTGTTGAAACAAGGCTTTTTCTTCCTTTCTGAGAAGTGAATGTTTACTGACCTGTTTTATTCTGCACCTGTTTGACTGCTGCAGTTGTCCTGCACATTTTCCATAAATCTTTAACAGCTTTAATCTTCCTGTAGCTGTGATACGTGATTTTTTTTTTCTCTTGACTGTGTCTCTTTTCTGAAAATAACCAAACTTGTACACGATATCATCTACAATCCAGTTGCCCCAAACAGGGTGTGCTCTGAAAGGACAAGAGAGAAGTCTGTCCTGTCCTTTTGCCAAGTCATTGAAGGTATGGAGAAGTAAACAGATCAATAGTTAGAACTGTTTTCCTTCTCTCTCCTCTTTTGGGATTTGACTACTGTAGTTAGTTTTCCCTCAAAATGAATTAAATTAGTTCATGCATATTGGTCTTGATATGGAGGTGTGTTCTAGAAGAATGTTCCTAGCCTGTCAATGTATGTGTCCACTTGAGGCTTCCATTCACATCCAGTGATTTATTTGGTGAATAGTAACTTGGGGCAAGAGAATATAGTTTCCACTAAACTGAAGCTAGAGAGCAGCGTAGGGGAAAGGGACCCGGGGGTCCTTGTGGACAGCAGGATGACCATGAGCCAGCACTGTGCCCTTGTGGCCAAGAGGGCCAACGGCATCCTGGGGTGTATTAGAAGAGGAGTGGTTAGTAGGTCAAGAGAGGTTCTCCTTCCCCTCTACTCTGCCCTGGTGAGACCCCATCTGGAATATTGTGTCCAGTTCTGGGCCCCTCAGTTCAAGAAGGACAGGGAACTGCTGGAGAGGGTCCAGCACAGGGCAGCAAAGATGATTAAGGGAGTGGAGCATCTCCCTTATGAGGAAAGGCTGAGGGAGCTGGGTCTCTTTAGTTTGGAGAAGAAGAGACTGAGGGGTGACCTTATTAATGTTTACAAACATATAAAGGGTGAGTGCCACGAGGATGGAGCCAGGCTTTTCTTGGTGACAACCAATGATAGGACAAGGGGCAACAGGAGGAAACTTCTTCACAGTGAGGGTGAGAGAACACTGGAACAGGCTGCCCAGGGGGGTTGTGAAGTCTCCTTCTCTGGAGACATTCAAAACCCACCTGGATGCCTTCCTGTGTAACCTCATCTAGGTGTTCCTGCTCCAGCAGGGGGATTGGACTGGATGATCTTTTGAGGTCTCTTCCAATCCCTGACATTCTGCGATTCTGATAGACAAGATTATCTCCATAACTGATGGGGGAAATGAGAGAAGAAGCTCTATAAGCAACCTAGGTTAGAGATTCCTGATTGGACTTTGAGAAAGGGCATTTGGGGAAAGCCCGCATTACAAAACATACCTGATCTTTGTGAATATTCTGACAAAAATCTGTGTTTGTAAAATTTCCCTCTGTCCTGGAATCTAGCAGAAGTGTTTACATTTCAGCATTAGTTCCTCCTCCTGACTCAGTTGTATTATCAAAGTACCAAAGAAAAAACACAACCTGAAAGAACTTTACTTGTATTCAATTTGAAAGATTATTCCACATTACAGTGACCCTGTATGCTGCTTATGCAGGAAGGAAAGGGGTGGAACACAGGAGGCAGAAAATTAAGATGAAAAGATGAGTCACTGTGTTTTGATTTTGAATGATGAGGGAGTTGTAATAAAATGGATTAGAAGCTCTAAAGGAATATAATTATAATCTATTCCATTGTGAAAATGATTTTTTTTTTGAGATAAGCACTTGGAGACCCCCCAAAAATAAGTCAGAGTGGGTGGGGCACGTCAAATCAGGAATGTGTAAGAGAAGGAAAGGAGGAGTTCTGGTTCAGGGTGCACTTCCTAACAAGAAACAATGGTTTCTTAGGCAAAATGTAAAGGGCAGAAGAATAAGCTTGTTTGAAGGAATAAGAAAAAGATCCCTGAAACAAGGACACATTATAGAGAACAACAGGGGCAGATATCTGAGTCAGAGGCAAGGCAGAATAATTAGCAGAATTACGTTCGTAGCTTTGCAACCAAATAGTTGTGCATCTAAAGGTACGACAAAAGAAACACTGAAATAATTTTTAGTTGCTTCTCCAGGTCTAGAAAATGAAGCAAGAACGATTGGTAAAATGTATTGGTTTAAACCTGTTGTCTTTCCTATGGTCAGTTAAGAAGCACCTTCGAAAACTCCAGTTAGAGGTGGTGGTTCTGGAGCATCAGATGAGAAACAAAGGCAGGAGCAATATACAGGATAATGAGGAAGGTCATAGACGGGCAGCTTAATTCTGCAGTGGTATGGCAAGGGATAAGAGGTGTTTGGTTTTGCTTTCTGTTGCCTGGTATGTTGAGCAGCAGTTATAACTCTGACTTCACATTGCTTCAAAAGATAAATGTTGAGTTTGAGAATCAGCCAAAAGAATATAAATAGTATTATGCAGTGATGCTGGTTGGTTGGTTGGTTGGTTGGTTGGTTGGTTGGTTGGTTGGTTGGTTGGGGTTTTTGTTTGTTTGTTGTTGTTGTATTTTTTGTGGGGTTTTTTTGTTTGGTTTGTTTGTTTCCAGATAATGCATTAGTAAAAATACCAGTTTCCAAAAGAAGCTGATTTCTGTGATTTTGTGGTTATGTTTCTTGGAGTTTAAAATATCCCACCTATGAACTAGCTTTATTTGACTGAGATTATCTACCAGGAAGCAACGGACACATCTGATCAGCCTCTTTCCCAGAATGTCCTGGCACCTAGAATTTCAATGCCTGAGCTGAACTGCCTTTGCGGTCTCATGGATTTTTAGAAGGTGGTTGTTTTATTGGATGCTTAATAAGGGAAGTGAATACTGAAAAGAGCATGATATTACAGTTCCTTAGGGGCTGCTCTGCTGGGTTCCTGATCTTTTCCTTGGTTGTGCTGTCTGTGATCTGTTTGTGTTGAGCAAGTTCAAGGAGCAAGAAGCACTTAGTCTTACGGAAACCAGGCAGAACACTCACCACCTATTGTTGCTTTTAAAAAGTAGTATGGTCTTCAGCACGTGCAACAGTTTTGGCTGGTTTTCTTTGTGTCACAGATGTGGGGTCCACAGCTGGATGCTAATGAACTGCAGCATCACTTCAAATATATTTGGGTAAAGATTGGCACTTGGAGCTTCAATGTGACCCAGTACTTAACACTAAGAGAGTGTATTTATCATTGTACAGATGATCAACTACAGAAATCAACTCCAGTCACAATCCTTTTTTTTTAGTCTGGTTTTATTATAGAAAATGAATATTATGTACTTGCTTGGAAAGCATTTACAATTGAAGAAACCTTTAGAGATTAGATTTTAGAACATCACCACCTGTTTGTGTCTGCAAATCTGTCTCATGAAAGTAGCCAGCACCAGATTGTTCAGAAAACTATTATAGTTGCGAAGTTTTGGTGAGGGGTACCTGTCTCACAATGATGAGGTAGAATTCCATGTAAACCATCTGATTTTATTGAATGAATGTTAAATTCCCACTGCAGAAATGAGGGGTGTGAAAGTAAATGCTAGGTAACCTGATGTTATGGGTTCTTTATGAGAATTGCAGAGAAATGCCTATTGAGTATTCCACGTCCTTCTGACTTTCTGAATATGGGAAAAGAGAATCACTCATTCCCTTCTGTAAATCCAGAGTTCACATCAAACTGACACATCTTTACACTGAGTGTCTAAACCAAAGTGCTTTATCCAGCATTACTGAAATCAGTGTCATCCTTTCTGCTCATTTTCTGGAGTTGAAAATCCAGTTCATGATCCAGTCTTTCTTCCTTGGAGGAAAGTTGTCAAAACTGGAAAATATGTTTAATAACACATTTTCATTAGCTGAGCTTTCCCTCCACTGCTTATCATCAGTCTCTAGTTTCCTTCACATAACATCCTTTATTGTTTGTCCAAAAGCTTGTTTGTCTGCATGCCCCGCATTTTGAGATATTCATCTGCTTCACCAACTTTTATTTGAAGCTTAATGTCAGTAAGAATCTTTGGACTAAGGAAAACCTGAAGACTGATGATAGACGGGCTTTTCAGAAATAGGGTATAGTAGGAAGGATGTTAAAACGGAAGAAAAGGCAGGATAAGACTAAGATGGGATAGTTACAGGATAACATTTTATGCTGGGGGATAGCAGTTAAAGGTTCCAGGGGGAGGTGGGTGAGCATGTGCGCACCTCAAAAGATTTAAACTGATTGTGTCTTCATTATAATGACTTTCAGAAGATGTCCTCAACATCTTCTGAATGTTCCAAACTTCATTCATCCATTTCTTGAAAATCCATTCATTAATTTGCTGAATTATTTTATTTTGGTAGGTAAGTAATAGATATGGATTGGGTTTTCTTCAGGGTTCTTCATCTTAAATCCAGTAAGTTAATCATTAGATTACTGACCGTTCTCTTTGATCATACTTCTGTGATAGGTACACTAAACAAGACATTCCAAAGTTTAGATTTCCAGGATTACTTGCTTTGCTGCAAACCACAAAAGCAGTAGCGTAAGATTCAAGTTGCAACTGATGACTTTCTACAATGTCTCTCAAATCATTGAACTACTATGTAGTATTTTAGTATGATTAAATATTTCTTAACAGGAAACTTCTCTGCACAGATGTTGTTTAACCCCAGCCGGCAGCTAAACTGAAACTGGTACAGGGTCTCGCTTTGGTCAGTTGGGGTCAGCTGTCCTGGCTGTGTCCCCTCCCAGCTTCTTGTGCACCCCCAGCCCACTTGCTGGTGGGGTGGTGTGAGAAGCAGAAAAGGCCTTGATGCTGTGTAAGTGCTGCTCAGCAATAACTAAAACATCCATGTATTATGAATACTGTTTCCAGCACGAATCCAAAACATGGCCCCATGCAAGCTGCTATGAATAAACTCTATCCCAGCCCAAACAGGTACAACAATGCAGAGTCAGCCACTGATCACAGAGCAAAGATTTGTTTTAAACTATGCAAAAAGTATAAAAGATGATTAAAAAAAGAGGATAAAAAGAGTAAAAAGCTTTGTGTATGAATGAAGGTTACAAAGCCAATTAGGAGCCAAAGTCCTTGTAGCAAGAACAATACATATTCAGTTATTACCAAGAATATGAGACCTGTTGTGTTCTCACAATATTGTAAGGATTATTTCTGTCCCACAAATGGTATTTCAGGCCATTCTTTCCAGGGACAGCTGAGCTGTTGAAATATCAAATGTTTACCAAATGCATGTAAGTGCAGCTGATGTGAGATTATCTTCTTTGTCCAAATGGACTGAATAAAAGGGCTGCTTAGATAGAATGTCATTATCTACCAACAAACTTTTTAATGTGTTCAAAACCACCTGTGGGTTAGATTCAGTTATCCTAAGCACACCATTATAAGGTCAGACACTCAATTACCTTGTTGGTTTGTGGGACCTACAGCTCTGAGTTTGGCATGAAGTTCCAGGTAGGAATGTTTGTAGACACTTAAGAATAGGATCCAGGGGACGTCCGAGGGGATTCTCCACCCAGGCCAGCATGTCCAAGTAGTGGCATTGGAGCAGGGAGAGCTGTGTTTGGGTCTTTAGGTTGTGTGTCCTGAATCGTCTTCTGAGAAACAGTTTGGGAGCAGATCCTGGTTGCTGGTGTCCTCTGGTGGTGTCTCAGTCCCATGGTGACAAAGGGGACCACACCACATCGGCCTGCAGAGGCTTTGCTGGGATGAGTGTGATGCTTGGACCACCATTGCCTTGCTTTCTCCTGGCCCCTCTGCACAGGCAGAACTCGTGAGCACTGCTGCAGGGAGCACGGGTCACCCTTGGGCTCCCCGGCCACCTCTTTGAGGAGCTCAGGTCACCCTTGGTTTCTGCAAAACCTGTTGCAAAGCACAGGGTCACCTTTGAGTGTCACAAGCCAAAGAATGACCACATTTTCAAACTAGCCCAGCATGTTTCAAACCCTGCGATGTACAGGGCAGGCTGGAGTGAGCACCATGAGAACCCAGCCAGCCCCTCCTCAAAACCTGGCCTGCGTTCTCCAGGCAAAGAACCTGGAGCAGGACAGGCCTGGGGTCGGCTCTGCCGCCAGCCCCGGCGCCGGCCAGTGCACTGCTGGGCACTGGCGCTCCACTGGATGTGGGAGGTGGAGCTGCCAAGGGCAGAGGGGGCAGTTCCTCTTGGTCTGTTTAAAGAGCACTGTGTGGTGTGTTTAGAGCCATTCGGAGATAGCTGCTGCTCTGAGAGAAGGGTGGGCAGTGGAACACTCAGGCAAGAGCAACCTTCTGAGCTGAGGCCTCGGTCTCACCCCATGCCGCCCCAAAACCTGGCTCAGCAGAGACTTTTGATCAAGGGGGGAAAGGTCGTGAACGACGACCACTCTGTGGTGGCTGATGTGTATGTGGAAGATGGAGTGGTGCAGCAGATGGGACCCAACCTAAACCCTCAGCCAGCCACTGGCCTCGTTGTGCTGGATGCGACCAACAAACTGGTGATCCCTGGAGGCATCGATACTCATACACACATGCAGTTCCCTTTTATGGGTAGCAGGTCAAAAGATGACTTCTATACAGGAACAAAGGTGAGTGCACATATGCATGTCTGTGTGTCCACATGAGGTTTCTTAGAGAGGGATGTCTGCTGGTTATTCAATATTACTTCTAAAAGAGAGAAAAGAGTGTGAAACAAACACCAGCAATTGTTACTGTACCTTGGCTGGGACACTGTAATAAGCAGTTAGGGTATTCAGAGGTCCACCTTCAACGAGCATGTTATTTGGGTTCCTTCAGAGACTTTTCTGGCTGTGGGTGGGAAGTGCTGGTGCGGTTATTTGCCTGGGCTGTCCCCATGCTGACTACAAACTTGCATTGGTAAATGCAACAAGCTTCCTACTTTTCTGAACAAAGGTTAACTAAAGCAACAGTTTAACTCCCCAGTGTGCTGGGAGCACTTCTGTGGTCATCTAATCTTTTCCCTGTGTTAACATGGGGGAATGCAAGCTTTTATTTCATCATTCACTTCGATCCTTAGCTGTGTCTCTCCGTGAAAGTCCAGTTCAAATACACTTTCTAAAAGTATCTAATTTCTCCCACAGAGCAGGATGTCCAGATAGTCACGTTGGTGAGCCAAAAGGAAGACTCTAGATCCAGCCTAGTGTCAGATGTCCAAGAGTTAGGTATTGTGGACCTGTTTAACCACAGTCAAAGTGTGAAACATGTTCAGAGATATTTACTCAAGATCATCGTCCTACAAATATTTTGGCAAGAGAATCAAGGACACAAAGTTGTGTTCTAACTGTTGCAAAATATGCTTCAATGATTAGCTAAGATTTACCCATTCAGTTTAATAAATAAAGGCACTGAAATACCTCTCTTGACAAAGAGAGGGGAAAAAAAGATATTAGAGGAAGAAAGAGGCTTCGTGTGGAGTTGCGGAACTCATGACTTTTCTTTTTTTTTCTTGAGGTTTATAAATAGTATTTAATTCTAAATCCTTTTTAACAGAGAGGAAGTCCATCCAATTTGTTCAAAAAAATATTGACAGTTTGAACAACTTATCCTGAAGAAAATGTTTTGCTGAATTCATCAGAGATTCACAAATGTTTACATCATTCTCCAAACCTCTTATTTTTGTGAAATATACTGACATATTTACAATTTTGCTTCTGATTGCTGAGTGAAGAGAAGAATGAGACCGATTGATCTAGGAACAGAAAGAGTAATATAACATGAACTTGAACTGTGTATATTTTGATCTGAATTGGTTGTAACTGTTGCGCAAAAGGTTCTCTTCAGAGCAATAGAGAAGATTCCTCTGGTGAATTTGGGAGACTGCAACAATTACAGCGAAAGAATTTCTGTATCAGATCAATTTCTGTTAGTTGAGAGTATGTTTTCTGGGAGTGACTAACAAAGATCCTTCAAAGGAAAAAAATAAAGTAGTGATTCAATTGTCCATAAAGGAAAATGAAAATTATTGAATAAAACCCCAATTTTTGACCTGCACAACATACATAAAGTAAGATTATTTTTTATTTATTTACTTGCAAATATTTATAAGGGGGCTGTAAATATCTCATTCTATTTAAAAAACTGCTATGCAGTTTTACTGAGTGATACCCTACCAGTAACAAAAATAATTTTTAAACTCTAAAAATCCTTTTGGTATTAGACAAGAATTTGGGGATTTTCACACTGGATTGTCATAATGAGTCTGTTCCTTTCATTGTGTGTCTGCACCTTGAAACGTTCCTGTCACACAGGATTGTTTTTTCAGCTATGTAGGCTCGAGGGAAGCATTTCTCAAGGTGACTATGAGCCTCTGGTGCTCTTCTTTCTGGGTGATCCGTCCTGCTTAAGGAAACTCACTGGTGCATGAATGCTGCAGATTCAGCTCCAAATCTTAGATAAGATTTTGTGTATGTGTGCAAACTTCTCCTGAGAATTTCCCTATGATTCTTCTGCATACCTGTTTGAGAATATCCTTCTCAAAGGAGGTGAAATTAATTTCTGAAATCACTTTGCAAGTTCATACTTTACTCAGGGAAACCCTTCAGTGTCTTTTGGCTTTTCAGTGTGTGTAGATTAACTGTTGCACTGGGAATCAGAGATGGTGGGAGGAAATGTGCATTCTCTCTGATTGCTAAATATTAACTTTCTTGCTTTCAGGCCGCTCTAGCGGGAGGAACCACTATGATCATTGACTTTGCCATTCCTCGGAAAGGCTGCTCTCTTATTGAAGCTTTTGATACATGGAAAAGCTGGGCAGATCCTAAAGTCTGCTGTGATTATGCACTGCACGTGGCAGTTACATGGTGGAGCAACCAGGTAGACACAACAGCTGATTTTCCATTCCATCAATTGGTACCGCACCTGCTTTGAATTAGTCCTCACTTGCTAGATGTATCTTGCTGGCACTGTTATAGTTGATATATTTTTCTGTGTAAAAACTACATTTCAAATAATGCACACCCTTCTGAAAGTATATGTGTTTCACAAAATAATAAAAGCCTGGAGATAACCTACATCTTTGGATAATATTGCACAAATTTAGAGGAAAAAGAAGCAGTTTTGCAAGACCAAGACCAGGCAGACCATAGGGTGCAAGATGTATTTGCCTAAATTTTGCCTTTTGCTACTTCACCAGTTCCTTATCTATGCTCTTGTTGATTTCTGTGGGGTTTTTTTTGGGTTGGGTTGGGTTGGGTTTGGTTTGGTTTGTGTGTGTGTGCGTGTGTGTGTGTGCGCGCGCGCACGTGTGTGTGTGTGGTGTTGGTTGGTTGTTTTTCTGGTTTGTTTTGGTTTTTTGATTTTTAGGGTGTTTTTTTGGTTTTGTTTGCTGGTTTGGTTTTCTTGGTTTTGTTTGTTTGTTCTTTTTAATAAGGGTATACATGAAAAATATGGGATTTAACTCTATTTGTAAAGGAAGAGTTTTATTCTTGAGTGACTGCAGTAGCATCTCCTTAAAGAAAAGCAGTACTGCAGTCAATAATTACTTGAATGTGAGATTATCTAAAAATAATTCCTCTTTGGAATTTACAAATGGGACACTCATCCTTAGTGCGTGAATGTTTGCTGATAACCTGAAGGCTTTACTGAATAATTTAACCTTTCAGGGGCTCGACATTTATCTGAACCTAACCCATGTTTTACAATACCACTTTGGATCCTCCGAGAACCTGCATCAGTCCATAGATATAATAAGTAAATTCAATGTTTAAATATGAAATATGAGTACTTCTTCTAATTTTTAGCTTTCAAAATATATAAACCAAAGCCTTCACTCTGCAAACACCTAATCTTTGGTATTCCATGCACTGAACACTAAATAGACAGAGCCCAACTTCTAGCTCAAAGCAAAGACATGAAATAAATTCTCCAGTAAAGTTTGAGAAAGTACACTTGAAACAGCCTTAGTAGAGAACAGTGGAATTGCACTGAAAAGTCCAATAAAACCAGGGAGGCATAAATCAATGGAATGCTCTGGTTTATGTTAAGAAGTTAACTGTTTTTAAAGGCCAAGTTTGAAAGAAATAGAAAGGTCTGATATTTGTATCTGTAAAAGACTTGGGTAAAGAATACTTTGATATTTCATGCCTTTCTACCTCGCTATAATCTCCTCCGGATTTAAAGTATGGATTAAAAACATGCATTCTTTCCAATGCCTCCCGTTGGTCACAGTAATTAGTCAAGAAGTAAATAAGACATGCCTCTTTATTTGTGCCAACGCACAGCCTTATGTCAGGTTTTTATTTGTTTAATACTTGTAAGAGTATCGCAGATAAACATCAATTACTGCCACCATTTTGCTGGGAAGGGAGAGTCAAGGTTAGGGAATGAATAGTCCTAGCTAACCAGTTGCGCAAGAAACCTTTGGGCTAATATCTGCATCTTTCTTTCGTTCTTTGGGACTCAATGTCTTGCTGGGCTTCACAGGCTTTAGCAGAAGCAGGGAACCGTATCAAGGAGCTCATATAAGACAAAAAAAAAGCCACACAAGCTTGGGCTTGCATCTAGAGTTTCAGAGTCATTTTGTTTGGAGTCAGGACAAAGCTCTAGGAGATCTTTTCTGTCACTTTGTTATTTGCCCAAAGCTGAAACCTATTATGATCTAATTTTGAAAATAAATTTTGCAATAATCTCTATATAAGTTTGGTATATTGATTTTAATATTTAACAGGGTGTTTTCAACATCAGGAGGTTTATTTAGAATAAAATTCTGCTTCACTATCTTTTCCAAAAAGCATTCCCTTCCTGCAATTAGCTTGTGCTTCCTATAGCTGCACTATAGTGGTACTGGTCTATATACTTTGAGAATCAATTTGGTAAAAGAAGGTTAGTATAAGTCAGTCAGTCTTTAAATATGTCTTTGGACTGAAAATATGTTTGATGGGTGAGGAAGGGATCACCATTCATGCTACTCATTTTTTTACAGAAAATTAGTAACAGGTAAAATATGAATTGCTGGTTTTTGAAAATTGCTGACTGTGTTTCAGGTGAAGGAAGAAATGAAAAGTCTTGTTGAAAACAAAGGTGTCAACTCCTTCAAGATGTTTATGGCCTATAAAGATCTATACATGGTCAATGATGAGGAGTTATATGAAGCCTTTTCCTGCTGTAAGGAACTTGGAGCAGTTGCTCAAGTCCATGCAGAGAATGGGGATCTAATTGCACTGGTGAGCATTTGACATTTTGTACATCAAAGTCAGGAATATAAATGATCCTGTTATCTAAGCACTTCAATAGATGTATTAGTGCCACCATTGTATTATTGTGAAAGGCTTTTCTACCCTATTTTACTTCCAGGGAACTGAAGACAAACGTCTTGTCCAAGATTCTGAAGGATGCTTGTACTGGGCTAAGAAATTGTAACCTGGAGTCCTGGGTTCAGGGTAGACAGGAGGCAAATGATCCTGTTATAATGAGAGCTATACATGCAGTATGATACACTTACTTGCAGTGTAATATGTATCCTTGACACAGAAACCATCAATCAGAGCCTGACAGTCAACCTGGTGAAAGGGGGAACTCTTGGCCAGGTATTTAGATGTCAGGTGTGTGATGCCTAACCCTAGATCTCCAAACATAACCAGATCATGTAACAGGAATAAATTCAGAAGTACAGAGAAAGCTTCACTGACCAGGCACAAAAGTCTCAGTGTCCATCTGTGCATAGTTCACCTCACTTCGCACTTGCCTGGGCCGCCTTAGCGCTGTGCGGAGGCACTGGGAGTGTAACTGCACTGCTATCTTTGAGTTTCTTCAGCTATTCTAGTCAATAGTGCTTGGAGTCTGTCTCAGGTCCCATAACAGAAATGAATTTATTGCTAAATAACCTCAAATCAGCAACACATAAGTTCCCAAAATTTAGTAGGGACAAAATCTTATACTTCTTAAAACCCTGGAGCCTCATTCAGGGCTCTGGATGTGTGTATTTGTACTTAGTAAGGATTTTTGAATTCTTTTTTCAAATGATGGGTTAGTATTGTCATCTCAGTTACTGGCTGCAATAATTTCAGAGTATGTATTGAGAAAGCAGCAGGGTTTTCAAAAGTGGTGATTTATCCCTGCAAGCCAGTGGAGCATGTTCTCTGAAGTCGCTTAGATATTCAGAGACCTGTGTTTATTGAGAGAGAGACTGGATTTCAGACAACACAACAATAACTTCTCTTGAAAAAAATATATACCTGCCTTTTTTTCTTTTTTTTTTTTTTTTGTCCTCAAAGTAGTTGCAGTGTCTGGTTTAGGATCCATTTGGCTGGCAGCATGTTTGTGACACCATGGTTGCACTTTAACTGACTCTTACATGTTTCTGTGTGGCGTTCAGGGTGCAAAGAAGATGCTGGCAATGGGAATAACTGGCCCTGAGGGGCATGAGATGTGTCGTCCTGAAGAAGTGGAAGCTGAAGCTACGCAGAGAGCAATTACCATAGCAAATGCCGTAAACTGCCCCCTTTTTGTAGTCCATGTAATGAGTAAATCTGCAGCAAGGGTGATAAGTAATGCACGAAGAGAAGGTAAAATCCCAATTCTTTTATGCTTCTACAATGGCATCGGAAGAAGGGTCATGGAAAATCAAACATAGCGTCAAGGTCCTGCTTGTCATGAGTGCCATAACCCTCAGAACATGAGTGAATTTCTTGGAGTGGGATGTCTGAACTGTGTGTGTGTGTATTGTGGAGTGCAAGGAGAGCTAAGCACTGTGGAAGAACAGCAACTGGGATTGACACTTTCCCTTCTCCTCAGAGCAAACTTTTTTCTCCTTCATATTGTACCTCCAAAGTCAAAGTCATGGCCAGGACAGTATTATTATATTAAAAATTATGAGACCAGTAAGACAATACATTCTCTGCTATTCCCCTCCATTGAGTTATAACCTGCAAGCCTCTACCAGCTATTTAGATGAGAATTTCTACAACAAAGACTACACCATGTTTTTACAGACAGTGCCATGACATGTCGAGGACTTCTATTCACTGAACACATCATGGTGATTATAACAATGTCTGAAAGCCTTGATTCCCTCCAGGGAAACCTTTCTCAGGTCATGCACTGTAGGGTTCATAAATAATTCTGGTCAGCCAAGGGAAACTGACCCTCCTGACCATCTTTTGAGCAGACTAGAAGTAGCCTGGAGGTTGCACAGGTCTGTAAGTTTGTCCAGAGCACTCTGTGGAATCACAGTGCTGTGAGAAGACATTATATGGGTGGAAGGAGCAGGACAGAGGCCTGTGATTTGGAGGGACTAAACCTCTATGGAATATCATCTCAGATTGTGTTCATCTGACCTAGCATGAATCACAGAATGGTACAATGTCCTGAGTTGGAAGGGACCCACAAGCATCATAGAGTCCATCTCCTGTCCCTGCATATGACAACCCCACCATTCATACCATGTGTCTGAGGGTGTTCTCCAGTCTCCTCTTGAACACTGTCAGGCCTGGGGCTGTGACACCCCCCTGGGGAGCCTGTTCCAGTGCTCCAGCACCCTCTGGGTGAAGAACCTTTTCCTAATGTCCAACCTAAACCTCCCCTGGCACATCTTCCTGCCATTCCCTCGGGTTCTGTCACTGGTCACCAAAGAGAAGAGATCCCTTCTCCTCCCCTTGTGAGGAAGCTGTAGCTGCAATGAGGTCTCCTCTTCTCCAGGCTGAACAAAACAAGTAACTTTAGCCATTCCTCATATGGCTTCCCCTCCAAACCCTTCACCAACTTGGTAGCCCTCTTCTGGACACTCTCCAGTAGCTTTATATTCTTTTTATCCTGTGGCGCCCAGACCTGCACCCAGTGCTCCAGGTGGGGCCGCACCAGTGCAGAGCAGAGCGGGACAATCACCCCCCTGCCCGGCTGGCAATGCTGTGCTGGATGCACCCAGGACACGGTTGCCCTCTTGGCTGCCGGGACACACCGTTGGCTCATGTTCAACTCGCTGTCAGCCAGAACCCTCAGATCCCTCTCCACAGACCTGCTTTCCAGTCTGCTCCCAGTCTGTATGTACAGCCAGGGTTGCTGTGTCCCACGTGCAAAATCTGGCACTTGCTTTATTTCTTGACCTTAGAAAATTCTTACACAGGGGGTGTAGATTGTTAATATCAAAATGCAGAGTATGAGAGCTTGATGAAAGTGCAATCAAACCCAGTGTGATATCATTGTGCTAATATAGATTGATGTGCTTATGTGGAATAAATATTGATTATGAGTTCTAGTAAGATTTAGCAATAATTCAAGTTTATAAAAGAATCTACCAGAATATTTTCTACTAGCACATCTTTTGGTACTGTGCTATGTTAGATTCCTCCACTAGATGACAGTGCTGCTGATAATATGGACTATTTCTGTCAGTGTATGGTTATTTGTACATTCACAGGTGTGGTGTCAACATTAAATACAAGAAGCTGTAACAACAGTTAAAATACCCAGATTAAAGATGAAAAACTGCCTCTGAACATAAAAGAGCTAAGATAGGAGGTGGTGTTTTATAACACACTGTTCAAGTGCACAGTTCTATGCTGATAGTAAATACTGTAAAATATTGTTAGGCATATGGCGTTGTAAAAATAGTCCGCAGTGCCAGTATTATAACTGATTTGATAACACTGTTCTTCTTTGATGTGCAGAAAGAAGAAGTTGTTACAACTTATGCTTATTGTGGTGCAAACTGGATTGCGTAGCTTCCTGAGTTCATGCAGTCAGAATCAATGCTTGCCTTTGTGCACAGCAACATATAACATCTCTCCATAATTAATTTCTATTTGCATGAAAGTATGCTGTTTAGGAAACAGAAATCTAGGTTTGATTAAGAAATTTTGAAAGATAGCTAGAATACCACTAAGGCAGGTACAACAATCCTAGTTTTTAATGAGACAGATCTGTATAAATTCTGGCTATTAGAAATTCATTGGTTTGAGTTTCAGTAAAAGTTTCTTTCTGTTCTTCAGTTAAAAGTGGTAACGCAAAACAAGGAGTTCCAGGCAAAAGAAACAAATTCTCGAAGTATTGTATGAATGCCATAACTAAAGCCCAAGTATGTTGCTGAAAAGTATTCAACTTGGAGAGGTTAAAACTATTTTAACATGAAAGCTGTGTGAGCTCTTTAATAGTGGCTCTCAAGCATTTGAGATATTCACTGTAGTGTGGCTTATTCATCTCTTCAAGATTATTTCTCCATCTTGTGATGATAGATTCCTGCTATTTATAATTCTGTATTTTTTCGTGTTCTTTTCCAAGCACTTAGCATGAAGTAAAATGTGTGAGTGCATATTCCTCCCTGCCTGTGTCGGACAAAGATTAATATCCCTTCCTATTACATCACTGACCTCAAAAGGGGAGTGACTGATCTTCATTGAGCATAATCCATTTTATGGGTGACATTGTGATGTCAGAGTTGAAGCACTGCATGGGATTCTATGGGATGGTGTTTTACCTGATAAAAAATTTGTCACAGCCCAGTTCTTCTTTGTCCTTCATTTAGTTATACAAAGTGAACAATAATATTAGAGCTAGAGACCAAAGGCCTGATCCAGTTTGCTGAAGACAGTAGGTGTAATTCTGTTATTTTCAGTGAGCTGTGTCTCAAACCTTGATGACTGAACTCAGTCATACAGGCTGTAAAGGGATACTTTGAGGGGAATCGCATGAGTGACCATCTTCCCTTCTCCCCTCCATGTCAAAGTCCACCATCTATGTCTGCTCTGATCTCCAGCAACTCCAGTCACCACAGGAAATCTCCAGATTGTAGCAGGATGTTTTTCATGTACATCAGCAACAGCTACAGTGCTGGGGAAAATGCAGAAAATTCAAGTTTTCCACATTGTGACTGTGTTGGGGAGGGAGAGGTCAATTCATGCCGCTATCCTGTTCTTTTAGGGCCCTACCAGCCTGTTTGCCAAAAGCAAAAGTTCACCATTTCTCCATCTGAGAGGGTGAAAGACAGCACCTCTCTGTGAGAACTGTTCTTGTTCATCTCAGTGGGCTCTTTCTTCACCCCTGTGCAGAACAGGATCTTGAATCTTGCTAGAATAGGAAGAAGGGCAGAGGAACTGTCTGCTTCCACAGAAGGGCAGTCTGATATCTCTGTGTGCTCAGTCTCATTCCCCTGAGGATCCTCTTTCTGCTATTGTGTAAAGTTTTCCTTGCGATGAAAAGACAAAGCTGTGGAGCACTGGTGGCAGGCAGTGCAGCTCCCTCTCCTTGTCAGGATTACCTGATGTGAACTTCCTGGGGAAAACAAATGTGACCCTGTCATCCACTCCTTCAGCCAGTAACACCTACGGGAAAACAAGGCTAATAAAATAGGATGTAGGGATATATGACTAATACTGCCTCCCACTTAAAAATGTTTTCTTTCCAAGTGTACAAAAGACTAGAGATCACATTCCTTTGCCCATTTAACTGCGCTGTTACAGCTGAGGAAACAGGACTTTCTAGTGCAGATCAGAACTATAAAGCATCATCTTACTAAAAAGTCAGTTTTTAAAAGGTTTCCTCCTTTAAAAAAAATGCATACAAAATATATGTATTTGGTCAGATTACAAGAAGCTTACTTAGACTTATAAAGTCGGTACCTCCTACCATCAGTCACAGGTTAGGTCTGCTCTTAGTGAGAGGAAGGGCATGTCCATAGCTGTGGACACACAGACTCAAACTGATTCTGCGCACAAGAGTGCAACTAAAAATGCCAACTTGTTAGCTGGCTGATGCAGGACAGATCAAGTCCAGAGAATAGATAACATAACTGATGCAATGTTGGGCTTGAGCCAATAACCCTGCCTTGCAGTTCTGCTTCTTTCAGATCACAGCTGGTCAGTATCTTTGCCCCCTATGACCTTAAGTGCTTCTAAAACTTTTACTAGAATAAGCACACAGGTACCAGTTTTTCAAGCCTGTAAATGTCAGTTCATGTTTCTCAAGATTATAATTCTTCTTGAGTTCTGATAGGTGATAAAATAAATTGCAATTGTGTATTGTTCTTTGTTATAAAGCAATTTATGTGAAAGTAGCTCTTGCCAGCCAATTTGGGCATCTGATGAAGAAGTCACCAAATCCACAGCTATTTCCCAGCAGCTCTGAGATGTCAAAAAGACCAAGCAGCAGAACACTTTCTGCTTACTATTTTTATTGAATGCAGGAAAACATAACAAATAGAAAGACCTGATTTATTACTGTGTTACTCTACTTTAATGCATACAGGCAGAAGCCAAGCTAGAACAACCTTAAAGCAGAATTTCCTTGTTGTCAATTGAGCTAAAAGAGCCTTAATTCAGAATTTCCTTGTTATTTAGATTAAAGCAGAATCTTTATGTTATTGCACCCTTCAGTCTGGGTAGTCACAAACCAAATGAAATGCAAGAAATTGCACAGCCAGCAGAAGTGTTCAGATGTCCATTGAAGCTGCAGTGTTCAGATTCAAAATCACTTGAAGAAATGGCTTGTACTCCTTACCACTCATGGGAACAAGTGGAGTTGTTCAGGTCAAATTCTGATCGTGGAAATACTGTCATCAGCTATGGTACGTGAATTAGAATCAACTCAGCATATACAGCTGTGAACCTGGAAGCTTCTTTTAGTTTTTATGTTGTGAAACAGAGATAAGAAAATTATGGACACTAAACATTTACTCCTTTCCTACCATTTCAACTTTTATCGTTTATAGTTATGTCCTAATGACCTATAGTTCAGGTTTCCTTTGGATGGAAGCTTCTTTAGCTTGTTTAAATACAGTAGGAAAGACACACAACACACCATACTTCACCCCTCTCCCGCTTTCTACTGACTTTGCTTGTGAAAAATCTGTCAAAAGCCTAATAAGCAAGTATAGGAGATAGCTTATATATGCAGGACTTTTCCTATACATATCTAGGTTTGTGGCAGCCTACCCTCAAATACTGTGTTTGGAGTTTCCCAGGGAAGACCAAGATCCCCCCTGACTCCTACAGCAGCTCTGAATTAAGAAAAGACTGATCTGACTCAAATCTCCTCATTCTCTGAGTGTTCATATCACTTCCACGGATGGCATCATATTCAGTGCTTTAAGTTTTGAAAATAAGATGCAAAAAACAGGAAACAGCTTATTAGATCGTAGTTTCAAGTGAAAAAAAAAATGGTGATGGTGTCCCTCAGAGCCCAAGTGTAAATAAGTACAGATAAGTGGGATGGAGAGCTTAGAATGCTCCAGCCCAAAGCACCAATATGACACAAGCATGTTCAGGAAGTCAGAGCATGCCAGGTGGTTATGGCAAATTGATAGTGCCAAAAGGGAGTTTTTAGTTTGTGTAAGAAGTTACACTATGTAGTACTTCGAGTAAATGTACAGTACAGTAATGTCAGAGCAGGTCTTGAAACCTTGTAGAAATAACTGGAGGACTATGGGTTTTAAATGATATGAGGCCTTTTTGCAAGTGTAGCGCATAATATTTAAGGAATGGCACCATGCAGTGGGAAACATAGTTTGAAAAATTGAGCTCCTGAGTAGCTACTTATGGTAGCATAGCAGTTATAATCCAGTAGCTCGTAGAAGTGCCAGAATCTAATGTACAGGAATTTCTACAAAGTTTTGTCTTGCTGTTTTCTGACAGTACAGTGAATGCATGACTTGCACACAGAAAGCCACAAATGGGTAACTCTCTCTTATCACCGAGCAATTACCAACTGAGCCTTTGCTGGGGTAATGCAGTGGTAGTTCTAATAAAAATTGTGCCTGGAGTGAGATCTGGGATCCAAAGCAAGATACCCACAGTCTGTAGAGAAAGAGGAGGGAGAAAGCCCTCACTGGGATGCAGCAGAGGCTGCCTTTAGCCAGCACCAAGCAGCCTATGGGTGAGTGTGTGAGATCCCAGCTTGCCCTGGTTCTGTGGTGACCATCACACTCAGGGGCATTACCACGTCACCTACAGAAGTGCAAAGTGGCTGGGCCACCATCTTGTTCTGATGAGTTTCAAACCTGTGTTTCCTAAGAGAAAAAACAGTTTAAAAGTGTAAGCTCTATCCAAGGCCAACAGCCGGTCTGGGTTGGTGTCCTTTTCTGAGGAATCTAAAATACTGTGCAGCAGAGAATCAAAGATTAAAATTTGGAAGATAACTTTTAAAATTAAATTATTTATAGTTTCTGATTTGTGAAATGTTTTTATACTCTTTAAAATTATGTCTGGTGCCATATTCTTCCTGGAACAATTATAGCCTGACAATTAAAAGTACCACCTTGTAAACTCTATATGCTGTATGTATGAACTTACATTGTTACATAGTTAATAATTTCAGAGCACCAAACAGGTGCTACCAAGAAATATATGGTTCTTGAACATAATTAATGCAACAGAAGACTGTGTTCCTCTTGAAATCTCAATCACATGCCTGGTAAACAAAGTGTAAAACCCATTATAATATATCTGTCAAAAATTTAATTAAAAACTTGCCCAAGTTATGTTCTTAGGAGGAAATATATTGGGACACCACCAGCAGAATATTCAGAACAGAGATGTTGTGTTACAGCTTAGTTTATTATGTCCTTGCATACCTGGTGTTTAATTTGAAACACTCATTCAAATTTGAATCCATTGCCAGCAAAGAGATCTGGAACAGAGAAAATACAAGATATGCATTTTTATGTTGTTTGATGATGATACTATTGCTTTACATTTTTCAGGAAAGGTGGTTTATGGGGAGCCTATTGCTGCTGGTCTTGGCACCGATGGCACCAACTACTGGAATAAGGACTGGGGTCATGCTGCAGCACATGTCATGGGACCTCCACTGAGACCAGATCCATCTACTCCTGGTTTCCTCATGAACTTACTGGCTAAGTAAGCAGATGAATAAAGAGTGACAGCTGATGCTCAAATACACAGCAAATTCTGTCTGGAGTATATAATAACAGGCTGATGCCCTGGAGATTTTCTAAGTACAGAATGTTACATTACCAGGAAGGAGAAACAGAAGGCGAAACCTTAGATGGAAAACATTTTTGTAATAGAAATTAGAAAGTGTTCAGATTTTGTGTCTCTGAACTCTTGTGGCCTTCTGTTCCCATTTTATTTTAATCAATAAGCTTTGCCTTGCTAGTACTGCAGCAAAAACTGAAACATAACCGGGGGGACACTAAGGCTGTAAGAGAATGGGAAATATGTAAAAAGTGGGGTCACAGCTATAGGTTCTGGGTTTTTTTGTCAGCTGACTTTTACACTTGAAATTTGGATGCTGCATAAAAACTGAGCTTGCTGAGTTCTGAAAGCAAATGTATAACATCTCCTTGAGAGGGAAGTAGGAACAAAAGTATCCTTCAGATACTTGCAGTTAAAAAAAAAAAAAAAATGTATGGTTTGCTGACATTTCGTTACCAATAAAGCTTAAGTCCACAAAAGGACTGAATTTGACTGAAGAGTATGTGAAGGTATGCCTGAACACTGGCTGATGGTTGTGCAGATCCACAGTAATTCACAGGGTATATGGAGTCATACAGTCTAAAATTGATCTAAGTGAGGATAGAACCAAGCCCCTTGCTCTGGAGAAAGTGGGACATTCCTCCATTTGTGGGACATCTTTGACACATCCAAAGTAAAAGCATGATTTTTGGTGCTTCGTTTCTTCTGAGGGGTTTCTGTAGAGGAAACTGCTTCACAGGAAAGCTGACTATTACTGTGGAGCTACTCTTGGAGGATGGGACTGAAGACAGGTTGGCAGGGCACATCAGTTTTTCCTTGCAGGAGGAATGGCTGGATATACCCAGGCTTCCAACAGATTTTTTATGTGGCATTGCCTGGTACGTGCTTTGATTCATAATGAACTTTGTTTCTCCATAGTGATGACTTATCTGTGACAGGGACTGACAATTGCACCTTTGATACATGCCAGAAAGCTCTGGGGAAGGATGATTTCACAAAGATCCCTAATGGAGTGAATGGTGTGGAAGACAGGATGTCAGTCATATGGGAAAAAGGAGTTGTAAGTATGTCAAGGTGTCTGAACATGGAGGTAGTTGATTTCTCCAACAAAATTTAATCTCTGAGCAGTATCAACTCTCCACTTTTATCAAGTGTACTTATCATAGGTTAACTCTTTGATTGAATGCCATAACGGAGTCCTTATTTCATGGTCCTGGGAGATAGAAAAGATTCTTAGTGTTTATAAAATAACACTAGAGAATAATTTTCATCATTTAGAAGCAAAGGACTGCTATTTCTTCAGCAGTAGTGCATAGTACATTTAGTTGAAGCATTTTTTTTTAAATGATGAAAGGAATGTAGAAGGAAAGAGGAACCCACAGTTTCAACTTGGTCAGTTCTGTATTTTTTCCTCTGTGCTCTGTCAAACTTAGCTGTTGGAGGAGCTTCTGCAAGGCCTGTGTGCCTGTCGACTTCTGTTTTGTGTTTTCAGCCAAATGAAACAAGCTAGAAATGCTTCTCTAATGTATGGCTCAACCCTGTGATGTGATGAGGTGAGCACCTTTAAGTCCCGTTGACTTCAGATTCTCAGTGCCACCACAAGAATGCTCAGTGCTTCTCAGGACAATGTCCTTCAGCCTCTAAACAAATAAATACGATAACTAGTGGCCAGGCTTTTTGGATATTATAGAACAGAATCATAGAATAGATTGGGTTAGAAAGGACCTTCAAAGGTCATCTGCTCCAACCCCTGCAATGAGCAGGAACATCTTCAACTAGATCAGGTTGCTCAGAGCCCCATCCAGCCTGGCCTTGAATGTCTCCAGGGATGGGGCATCAACCACCTCTCCGGGCAACTTGTTCCAGTGTTTCACCACCCTCATTGTAAAAAATTTCTTCTTCATGAGGTAGTCTGATGAGGAACCAGTGAGGCAATCTGGTGAGGGATCTGCTGCTAATACAATTAAGTTCCAGAGATCCGGGTCAGCTTTCTAATTAATATTAAGTTTTTTTACAGTAGTGAAGTCTTGTTGATAATGCACTCTGAAACATATTTATTTGTCACAGTAGAATTATCTACCTCACACACTTGGTAAGGATGTGGTTCAGAATCCGTCTTCTTTATCTGCATTTGGGATTCATCTCCAGTTGGTCTATACAAAGCAGATTTCCACCTATATTTGTACCCTATTTCCCTGAAAATAAGACCTACCCTGAAAATAGAAGTCCTAGCATGATTTTTCAGGATTTTTGAGGATGCTTGAAATATAAGCCCCACTCCAAAAATAAGCCATAGTTACAGTTCATTAAAAAAGTCAATTTAAATAGTGTTCAGGCAACTATACATATAAAAAAGTAATAAGTTTTGGAGCAAAAACTAATATAAGTGCCTGTCTTATTTTCGGGGAAACAGAGTAACTTTAGTGTGATTATTTGTGGTCTGAACTGGAATATAACATAGCTTGTGATCAGTATGAAAGTGAGACACAAATATATACATCAGTGTTGCTTTTGAACGTTATATCCTGTTGGGCAAAAGTTCAAAAAGTTCTTCAATCCTACCTTTTCTTATTTGTAAAATGTTACAAAACTGTGAGTGTTTGTCTGGAAAGCTTCTCTCACTTCCCACACACCATTATTTAGAATTCACCACTTTCATTATGTGTTTCTTCTCAGATGATTGCTCACAGCCCACCATATAAACATGTGTTTTTAAGACATTCTAATTCCTTGAATGACCAATGCACAATGTTACTGCCAGTGTAGCTGGCTTTCTGAGCAAACAGAATTAGATTAGATTAGTTATGTAGCAGCTGACAGTCCCAAGACACATGTATTCGTTACGGCTTACCATTTTGCTGATGTGTCACATCGGCAAATCTGTTTTTTATACTACTTGTCCTCAAATATTTATTGAAAGTACTATCCTCTGTGTTACTGTTGAAGAGATTTGCAAATCACCTTTCCTTTATTACACATTGTGCCTTGCCTCTCCTTTCTCATCTTCTAGGCTTTCATGTCCACTACAACAGTCTGATGTCCACATCTCCTTAATACTGTCTCTCACCATTTTCCATAACCTAGATACTTGAGAGATGCTATATCTGCTGAGGAAACTGTTGAGCAAGAATGCAGATTCAAAGCTAGCTAAAAAAATTGATTTCAGTTGACTTGGGACTAGGTCCACAGAGCATTTGGTTTTAAAGTTGTCTTTTTTTTTTTTTTTTTCCTTTTGCTGTGGGATGAAGTAAGATAAAGTTATCGTGTTCAGTGAATGAACATTGCAGTACGTGCATCTGAGACAGCTATTTTTATTTCCTTTAAACTCTTCAGTATGACTTTTAAAAAAAATATTGATGGGATGTTGGCAGAGAGCTGTTGCTCATCCTACCCTTTCAAAAACAAGAACATCTTTTTCATTCCTTGTTCAAAAAAGTAATGGGTTTTCTTTTGTGTACTCTTCTGCAGTACAGTGGAAAAATGGATGAAAACAGATTTGTAGCTGTTACCAGCACAAATGCGGCAAAAATCTTTAATCTTTACCCGAAGAAGGGGAGAATTGCTGTGGGTTCTGATGCTGACATCGTAATTTGGGACGCCAGTGCTACAAGGTACGTGTGGGCAATTATTTCCTCTCACCCAGCCTCTCTGCAAGAAAAAAAATCTTATAAAGCCTCTGTGCAGCTATAAGACATTAGAGTGAGGTTACGGCACTTTTCAGCAGCACTTCTCATGTATTATTTACAGGTTAAGTGTCTCCTACAACAGTGTATGTAAACAGAGATCTTTGATCTCTAGATGGGCTTGAATAAATTCTCCTGGATTGCTGACCAAATGCAAAAATAGAAGAGTCTGTACATTATACTACCAGGGCTTTGTATCCCAGGAGTAAAAATAACCACTTTGGGATCTTAGAGTAACTTTCTTAATTGCTACAGTATGTTTAGCTTTCCTTCTACTGCAAAGAGCAAGGACAGGAGCCTGTGTTCCTGCAGGATGACCCATTGCAAGCTTGTGTTTTGAACTTGCAGATACCTCAAACATATTTAAGGGTGCTCAGGATGGATGGTGAAAGCATGGGGTCTTACCCTCCTAATGTCTTCCCCACAGTAGATAGAGCAAATATAGTGGTAGCATCAGGAGTGAACACAGTTCTGAAGTTCAAGCTGTTCATGCTTATGCTTTTATTTAAGGAATTTTCTAATTCTGTGTGCGTTAAGTCTGCTAGAATAGAGCTTGTTGCACCAACAACATATGCACAAAAGGTGTGCTGATATCTTACCCTTAATGACGTGATGCCCTGCTGCATTTTTGCTACAAAGGACGTTCAGTGCCTTTCCTTGAGCCTCATTACAGCTGATTCCTGTCTTAAGGTATATTCACACCACCAACCAGCTCCACACTCAGTTCACTATCAACATACCAAGAATTATAAACCTTGCTCTGGCTCCTGTGCCCCACCTGGTCTTGTCTCATCTGCTTGGCAATGGTCTGGCAGCTGGTTGCCACAGAGCCAGCCCACCAGGGAGGTGTGTCTCCCACCTGAGATGCCCGTGGGCTGTGTGAGTGTATCTCTGCTGTCAGTTCCTGAGCAGGTTAGCTGAAATCTTCAGGCACTTTAACAGCTGAGTCTTGCATGTGAGCACAACCAGCCCTGCACATAGCAGCAGCAGCAGGTCAGGTGTGCTGAGATGGTGCTTTTGTTTTGGGCTTAGCTCCTGTGAGCAGTGTGAGCATATGACTGCCCTGAAGGCACACACTGACCTCTTGAAATCAATTTCACCCAAATAGTCAGTAAATCCATAGAAGATGGCAATCACTAACCATTGATGAGCTTTGTGGGTTGTTGTGTGTGATGATAGTACGGTTAGCTTTCACAGTGTTTGGTGTTCCTGAAGCCTGAGCTGTTGTAACTCATAGATGACATTAGATTTTCAGTCTTCACTTAAGACTCCCCTGATGGTAGAGGCAAGTTTTGAAACTTAACTGGTAAAATCTGATTTTGAAAGCCAAATTGAGGAAAAATACCCTAATACTACATTTACCTTACACAAACAATATTTTTTGACCAATCTTCTGGTTTTTGAATTTTTGTTAATGCATTTCTCACACTCATTTCAGTATATTAATGAATACCAAAAATATGTGAGAGAGGAAAAGCATTCTGCGACTTAGGCTGCAAAGCTCGAGGACATGAGGTTGCTATTCAGAAGTCCCACAGAAACTGTCAGCACCAGCAAAAGAAGTTTCAGGAGTGTCAACCCCAATAAACATAGAGGTCTGCCCAGTGCTGGGTCAGAGAGATTTTCATGTGCATTATGCCTTCTGGCATGTTGAGCAAGCATATTCTGAGATACTTAGCAATGAGCTATTTCAGGACAGTGGAGCTATGAACTCTGATTAAAAAAAAAAAAAATAAAAAAAAAAAAAGCCAACATGAAGTATTCTTTTCTGGGCTCACTCCTGCTCTGCCTGGGGACAAATGAATCTAGAAGCACAGCAAAGTTCTGACATTGTTCTCAAGGTGCCTTGTCAGCTCCTGAAATTATTTATCTTTTTGCCTCTCAAACATTCCTTCCGCCTCCTTCCCCTTTCTCCTGAGAGTTCTAATTGCCTTTTTGCTCACTGCTGCTGTGAAGGTACAGTTTTCCTTCAAATATTTTTTTCAAACATTAAACTGTATTTTCCTACTGAGTAAGCTGATTTTAAGTTCAGCTGGTACTTTTGTGTTTGATATTTTTTTTTTCCTGATCTGATCCTGTTCCCATTGCTTATCCCCTTGGCTTTGCTGGGAACAAGCCTCTCTGCAGGTACAATTGTGTGAACTACATAAGTAAGTGTAAAAAAATCGCCCTAGTGCTTGTCTGTTCATTTCACCATAAATCCTGAAGAGGGCACAAAGAGCCCAGCAGAAAAAAGGAATCTAGCTGATGGACTTCAGCCATTAAGATATTACACAAGGTGCAGCCTCATTTAATTGTTGATTCTGGGGAATGATTATCAGTTTCACAATAGGCTTGTTCCTCTTTCTTGCTAAGTCCTTCCTCTTTTGAGCATAACTTTTTTCTTGTTTGTAAATCTTAATCTTGTAAGAGAGGAAAACACAATTTTCCAGTTCTGATTTGATGCTGCATTGCTGTAGTTTTAAAATACTGGCTGATAGTAGCCTGAGGAGTTAGACAGTTGCTGAAGTACTGCTGTGAAGAACTGATTATCACAACCTGTCAGAGGAATTCTATAGTGAAGGCTCTGAAGTCATTCTGAAAGGTAGTGAAGCTCTTCAAAATACAAAAACTTATGCCCCTACAAAATCAACTGCATTTCCTCTTCCACATCATTGCGCAATAGCAAAATGTTGTGTGGTATCTGGGTATTTGGGATTTTCTCTTTCTCGGTTGCAAAAACCTAGTGAATTCAACATGACATCTCTGCAGGCTGGGAGCAATCGCAATTCAAGGTCCCACTTGCAGCACCCTGTCACTTAAACTCAAGCTTTCTTTCTACAGGTCAGCTTCACTGACTGGCCTCTTCCTGTAGCATTTTCTGATAAGTTCTGCAGAAAATACGATATGAACAGTAATCAGATTTTCTACTGTATATAAAGGCTTCCAAATGGTTTTAGCAGGCCTGCACGAAAGCAAGCAGTATTGGGAAGAAACACATTAACTGTGTAAATGTAGAAAATGCATCAGAAAAGATTAGTTGTGAGTTCTGCTAGATCAGGTCTATTTCTAAGCTTCCTTACACTCATCGCTTATTCATAAAAGAACACACAACTATCAAAGGGAGCTGTTGGTTTGTTGCAGCCATGTGCTACCAAACATCATCTTGCAAACCTCGACAGCCTCAGCATTCCAAGCACAGCCTGTGCACACAGGACTGGTTTGTGAGAACTCCTTGGAAAAACACAGGTAGGCAGCAAATGTGTGCTCACCGTACCATCTCATTTTAACCTGTGCTTTGACAAAGAATGTTCACTGACTTCTTTCAGCTGCACACAAATAATGGAACAGCCCCAAGTCTGTGAAACAAAAGCAACTGTAAAGACTGTTCCAGAAGGAGAGGGCAGAGTAAACAAGGAAAAGGGAATGTCACCTGTCGTCAAGCCAGTGTTCTCTATAGTTGATGCCTTTAGCTATTCTAAAGCAAGCAAAATACCAAATCTCCAGGGCTTGTTTCAGAAATGCTCAGCAAGGAATCTAAATACTGCAGTATGCAATTCAGGCCTGGAAAGAGCTGAGCATTTATTTTAAAGTAGGGGCATAAGGTGCTAAAGATCTCGTAAGAGACATTCAGCTCATGGGAGATATTAGGGCTCAATAAACTCACTGTAGCCTGTCGAAGTCTTGCAAATGAGCACTGGATCAGGCCCCAAAGGCAAGATCAAACACCTGTAGGGATAAAAAAACACATTTCTAATGGATTTTAGCTTTCTAAGTCCAACCACTTCATTATAACAGCATGCAGTCTGAGAAGCTTCACTCATGAGTATTTCCGTCTCACCAAATATAGCCTAAAAGTTAGCTACTACTGAACACAGAGGTGGAGCTGGCTGTGCAGGTAGCAGTCTCTCACCCCATCCTCCTTGGGCTCCGCTTTGGCAGGTGCAGCCTGTGCCTCATGCATGCCAATGGAGCTGGGCTCAGCCCTGCGTGCAGCAGGGATGGCTGCACCCCCAGCTGCACAGATGCTACAGCGGCATCCCAGATTAGCGGGGAATGCTGGAGAACTGAGTTGAGGAGGAGGACATGTTTGTTTGTAATCTACCTGCTATGACGTGACTAGGAAAAATGTGGTTTCTAGTCCCTGTTTGTTTATGCATATTAGGGGAGACTCACTGGAAACAAATCAGTGAGAAGTCAGAGTGCCCCAGTCTGCTGATGTATGTTCCCTCAATGACTTTGCTTGCATGTAAACATGTACACGGATAAATCTTTTGCATTTGTTAGAACCAACATCTGAAGTCTACGTCTTTCTCATTTGTAGTCAAGTCTTCAGCCTCAGAGGCCTAAGTGGGGACAAGTTACAACATTTAAGCACTCTTTGCCAAGCAACTGCCTGTAATTTTTCATGACATGAAAGAGGAAGAAACCAAGATGTTAGCAGATGATTAGAATAAATAATGCTGCAACTGTCTTATTCTTTTGATGAATGAGGATAATTTTGAATACTGAGTATATGGATAACTGCATCTAGACACAATGAGGCAAAATGAAATAATGTGGCATACAGAAATATATGCATAGGACAAGTATGTTCTGGCATTTTCAATAGCCTCATACTCTTTTGCACAAGTGCAAACTTGTGCATGCATGAATGTGCACTAATTCACTAGAATCAGACTTCCTGTCAAAGGCCTGTTATCTCAAATTAAGGGAACACAGAGAAAGAAACCATAGGCACAAATTAAAATACAGGAAATTCCATTTAAACATAAACCATCTTTTTTTTCCTGTGAGGGTGATCAAACACTGGCACAGGTTGACCAAAGAAATTGTGGAGCCTCTTTGGAGGTACTTAAAACCCAACTGGACATGGCCCTGAGAAACCTACTTTGATCAGAGCAGAAGGCTTAGAATAGATGATGTCCAGAGATGCTTTCCAACCTCCATGACTCTGTGGTTCCATGGACTGTAACAAAATAAGCTTCTCTGAGAAAGCGTGATGTACATTTCCCTAGTAACTTGCTCTCACAAAATGTCAGCTGCTCACTTTAGAGACCTGAATCTTAGAAATCTTACAAAAAGCATCTTCCTTATTTTCTTCTTTTGTAACATTGTCTTTTCCTCCCTGGTGATCACTTCCAGATCTTCTTTGGTCATTGAATAGACTAATTATATTTTCCTCTCTTTTTATATTTTTCTGCAAGCTTAATTTCTCATTATGGTTTCCCTCATGCCCATTATGCCATTAGACAATTTTCACTTCCGTCCTGAATCATCTTGGAGTGCCTGATAGGACCAGACTGATGGGATTGTTGACAAATGAGTTACCATAATTAGAAAAATAATCTTGTTGTCTGTCTCTACCTATCTTAAAATGATGAATTTTGGGAGATATGATTGTGTGAAATAAACGTACCATCCCTTACATAAGTCTCTTTGACTTGGAGCTCCCAAACATTAACTTCCTACCTCTTCTTACATTTGTTATTTTATCCACAAATCTCCTCATGTCATATGGCTATTCAAATGCAATGTTTATTTAGAGATTTTTTTCAGAGGCTAGGAATACAATTTTATAAATAGTTGCCTGCATGTATTTTCATGTGCAGTTATTGCAATTCCATAATATAAAATAGGCAATGGGTTTTTAATCTACATTATAGGCATATAGGTACCATTTTTGCATGGAGATTTTAAGACTTTCTCTTCTTTTTCCTCTCTTTTTTTCTCCTTCTTTGTTTTTCTTTTTTAATAAAACTGACTCTTTAACATTAACAAAGTTCAACTTAATGATCATTATAAATAGTGATGGGTCAGGACAACACAGAAAAGTGAACAAACTAGTTATTTTTTTTCTAGATTTTAGAAAAGCAGGTTAACAATACGGGGAGTTCAAAGGCATCTGAAAATGATGTGAAGAGGCAACCAACAAAGACAAACCTGGCATTTCTCACCTACCCCAGCTCTAAAAAGCTTAGAGATACTGCACTGTAAGCACTGGGAGAAGTTGCTTACAGCAGAGATGCTCGCTCTTACATAAGTTGGTTTTCTATGGCAGCTGTCAACAAGGCCGTTCTTTTATCTTCAACAATGGACTTGGGTCATTTTAGCTGCCATTATTACAATGTTTTAAATTAATTAAGTAATTTTAAAATAGGTGTCCCCCCTTTACTGAGATGTTGAGCAGCTATTCTTGCCTAAGGGCTGTGGATTGCAGAATTCCTTCATATTCCTATAACTATCTTTTTAAGAAAACTGTGTGAGGTATGCATTAAATTTCCATTAAAAGTAATTAAATTGTCCATTTCTTATGCCTGCCTTGAAAATTAATGTGATGATCTTCACAGCAGTCAAAATTTAGGTTTTAGAGCTCACTTTAGTCTGACAGATCCACCTTCGCCGTGCTGATGTAGCTTCATGTCCTACACGTTGTGAGGAGTAGAAGATTAAGGTCTAATGTTTTCCCTTCATCCAGTTCCCCCTCCTGCCTGACTGTGACTCACTATTTAGTATTTCAGGCTCTGACTGAGGCACAGAAATGTTCATGATGCCCCTGGGTTGTGTTTGACTTGAAATGAAAACTGGTATCTGTAACTTCTTAACAAAACTTGAGGGCATAAGTTTTGAGCTGGCCACCTGTAAAGGTTTGAATTCCACTCTGCAGCTTGCTGTGTTAGTCTGATCTGATGCTTTTTTCTTAATTTCAAAATTCAGTTTGTAGTTTATTTAGATATAATATTCTAGGACTGGCAGTAAAGCCCTTTCTCACATAAAGCATAAATAAATACAGATTATTAGTCACTGAATCCTCACACAGTTAGAGAAAATCTGGTAGTTTTTCTTGAACTAATATAGTTGCTATTTGCCTATAAATTAGTTGGGCAGATGCACTGGATTGAGAAAAGACAATTTCAGAATCATGCCTTCCTCTTTGGTACTAGAGAAATATCAATTTTTATATTGATAGCCTAAAATCTCTTTGCAAGACAGGTGCATCAAAAGCAACTGAAGTGAATCACGTGGAAACACTGATAAATTAGGAATAAAACAGGGCCCGATGTCTTTGCAGTATGGTCGTTATAGAGGACAATGTTCTTTTAAGTATTGAAGTAATCATTCTGATCTCAGTCTACATTTGAGAAAGGGTTGCCTCAAAAAAAAAAAAAAAAAAGCCACTGTAATTTATAGATAGAATTAGAGAATTTTACAAATTCCATTAAAAAATTCCAATTCAGGTTTTGAAGCCTGGAATCAGAATCTGCTTTGTCATGTTGGGTAATCCCTTATGTCTGAAATCCCTCAGGATGCTGGAGACAGCTGTTACATTATACTTCATTATGGTGGCAGTCTTGATTTCTTGGATTACAAGTAGTTTACAGCTGGTTTTGCCATTAATTGACTGGTCAATAGTGTTCAGTTATTCAAAGTGAACATTGGATTTTCACTAAGATTCCCAGCAAGCTGCCTGCTACTGAAATGGTTGGTACAGCAGTAAGCAGTCTGTTGCATAAGGTTGCTGAGTTGTGAGCTTCAGATCTGAGCATACTGTCTAGTTCTGTTTTACATGGTTGCTCACTTGCTACCTGAAACTTTCAATGCCGTTGATAATGTCAAAGAGTTAAATCACAGACAAATTTTGGTGATCTCCATCAAGGAGAATGTGCTTCACCTTCAGAAAGGGCAGCATGATTTAAAGCTTCTTTCAAAAGAAGAGTTATAAATGAGTTCTATTCAGTTTGTTGTTGAGACAAGCTCTGGGAGACGTGTTTTGTCGTACTATAAGGTTTATGTGTATAAGTGGATATTTCTTTT
The DNA here is from genome assembly GCF_037038585.1 of Patagioenas fasciata. NCBI lineage: Eukaryota > Metazoa > Chordata > Aves > Columbiformes > Columbidae > Patagioenas > Patagioenas fasciata. The sequence goes on from NC_092521.1 coordinate 21,930,549, forward strand.
AAATGTGCAAACTCCCAAACATTTTGTATCTTTTTATGAAAGACGTACTTACCTCTGAGGCGTGTTAACTCTAATGATCCTGCTCTAGCACATTTAAACAGCTCACATGTTGAGCTGAATGACCATGCTCATTTTTCTGTTCATTTGCTCAAATTACCTTTTCCATTTTTCTTTTGGTTTCCCAGTGCTATTGCACAAATAGATATGATGTATACCCAGAGAATGCTAAAGATAATAATATCACAATTGTTTTTACTTAATATTCTAGCAATTGGACTCACAAGGGTAATGCGATAAGCTAGAGGAATATTTTCACAAACTCTTTGTAGGGCTATTAGAACACTCATGGATTAAGCTGTTCGACAGTGTTCATAGGACCAGTGAATTTAAGAGACGTCTGACTTCTATTGCTCCCTATTTCTACTGTGAATCTACAAGACGATGCTGATACTGGTGAACAGGCATGTGTAAGCTTTCTGTCCAAGATGTGCTGAATAAGGAAGAGTTTTTATTCCTGTGGGCAGATTGGCCATAGACAGTACTTCCACATATGCAGCCTTTGAAAGCTCAGTTGCCACCAAGATTTAAATGTAGCCCTTAGAAGGACCAATTTCTCTTAGTTCAACAGAACAATATGAAAGGAAAACTAGGTATCCTTCCACAAATTGCTTTTTCCTCTGTATTACTAATTATTTGAAATATTTTATATGTCATTATTTTTGAAAATGGCTATACTTCATGAAAGATATTTTGTTGTTTTTTTCTCATTTTGATAAGGATGTTAACTAAAATTTTAGAAAATTCTTCTCCAGATATATCAATATTTAAATCTATTAATATCTCTTAGTAGTTTTTTCTTTGATAATTCTTTTACAGAAGATGTAGTCTCTGGAATAATGTTCATACTATATATGCATGATAGGTATTAATTGTGTGAGCATCCATTCTGGAAAATGCTGACTGCTAGCCAAAAGCATGAAGCTTCCTTCCTTTAAGAAATTACAGATGATAATAAAAATATAAACTCTCCAAATTGTTTAAAAAAATCTGTAGATTAGAAACAGGAAGTTAATAAAATCATTAACTAAAATTCAAAATCTTGTAGACACAGTAAAGAGTAAATAGCTCAAAAGGGAAAACAGACAATAAAGTATACACATCCCACACCTCCAAATGCTAATGTCAGTTCTAGCATGAGCTCTGCCTTTACTGTAACCAGGTAGGACTGGAGACTGGCTAGAAAAATGGTGATCATAAAGCATGAGGTTTGTGCATAAGAAAAGCATAGCTCAAATGAGTACTGTTAATGTCTCAATTATAATTTGTGTAATACCCTTGGAGGGAAGGTATGTAGAAGTGTGATGTTGTCATTATTATTTAGCAGCATCGAGATATTTGAGCTGTCAGTCACTGGATCAATCCAACTCACATTAAGAGTTACCAACATTCGTTACCATCCACTGACTTTCCAGTGGAATAGTCTTTGTGTTATTCATGGGCCTCAGTCTTTGAAACATTATAGCCATACTTTTCGAACTTGAAATTGCAAGTCATTTTAGCTAAAAGGTCAGAGCTTTTTCTGACCTTATCATACACAGATATTTGCTTGACAAGGCAGAATGAAATCATGTTATCCAAATAAAATATTACAACATGATTTTTTCCCACTAATCTCTTTCTAGTGGAAAATTTTATTTCAAGACTGCAAAGTTTTGTCCTTTTGACTCTCCCTTCATTCTTTTGAAATGCAATTACTGTTCAATGAAATGTTAATGCTCTATCCTATTTTTACAGCTGTTCCATGATGTACTGTACAACGTCGTAGTTTAATAATGCTGCTGAACTTTCTTCCTTTATAAATTTCTCAGAATATTATGATGAAGAAAAATGCAAGGATCATTGTAATTTTGAGTGTTATTTTGTTTCACAAACACAGGACGATATCTGCAAAGACACATCACCAGGCCAATGACTTCAATATATTTGAAGGAATGGTCTGCCATGGAGTCCCAGTTGCGACAGTTTCAAGAGGCAAAGTGGTTTATGAAGGTGGAGCTTTCAATGTCACAGCAGGAGAAGGCAAATATGTCTCCCGTCCACCATTCCCTCCATATGTCTACAAACGAGTCAGGCAGCGGGAGCAGGTTAATTAAACTAATAAATCTCTGTAATGCTTTGTACAACATGAGGATAACTAGCTCTTGGGAAGAGAGGTTTGGGGATTCAGTGGTAATTTCACTTACTAATCAAAATCTGCCAAGGTGGGAGGAAATGAAACTAAGGACTCAATTTTTATTGTTCTTTATCTTATAGAAAAATGTCATAGACTAGTTTCTGCTCTTAGAGTAGTCTGTATAGCTCTTAGGCTAAGTCTGGGTACTTTTTAAAAAGAACATGTCCCACCTGCAATAAAAGTGAAGAGTTTTGTTCATGGGTAATCTGACTAACTGACAAATTTCATCACTGATTTCACTGAAAATCAGAAAGTCTTAACATCATATGCAGGAAGAAATCTTGCACTGTGGAAGAGGTAAATAATTTTGTAACACTTTTGTGGATCAGATATTTGGAGCTAAACCCTGCAGAGTGGTGAACATTTGGCTCTGTTCCAGTAACATGTTAAAAGCTGAACATATGCAAAGTGCACTCCTGGACCACACAAGATAGCTCTGTTCAAGCACTTCTATATTTTTTTTTAAAGAGAAATATTGCAAAATAAATGAAGATTGAATTTTCAGTGTCCATTTACCATGCAACCATTTATGAAGAATGATTTTGAGTCCTTGGTGTTACTTGCTCAGGGTAGGATTTTCAAAACACTCAGACCGTATATATTTGAAAATCACAACCTGAATCAGTGGGATTCACTGCAGGATCTAAAAGATGAATCAAACTAGCATCCATATGAGATCTAGCCCATTGAAATGCTTCCAAGATAATTCTGTATATTTCTTCCTGCTGTTGTCTTGATGGACTGAGAAAGGCATGTAAAAGTGGCTGAGTGAGGCTTTCCTCCAAAGACCACACTTTTACAGGATCTGGTGGGCTGTCTGCAAGTTGATATATGCAATACAGTGGATAGACATCATGAGCCCACAATTTTTCCCTGGGAACTAAGAAGAGAAAACAGACTAGTGCATTTTTGTTTTTTTCCAAACATGAAGGAACATAAAGGAGTTTGTTTGTTTGTTTGTTTTTTGTACCAGTACGAGTCAGTGTAAATTAGATAAACTAGAGATATTTTCAGTTGCATTATATTAGCAACTATGATGTTTCTACTTTTTATTTTAAAACCAGATTCCTCGTTTAAATCTGTCTGCAAATTTTATATATTCTGTTTAACTTTCCATTGTGAATGAAGGTCAACGTTTCTGGGGGAAAGGCAAAGAATATAGTCTGTGCCTGGACTTCCCAAACCTAGTAGATAAGTGAACCGGTAGTCCTAACTGTGCATTTCTCCAGAGAAAAGATTTCCCTTTTCCACTGATCATCTAACTGAATTGAAACAATTGTTCCAAAGGTCATGCAATTCTATGGCCAGCTGTAAATATGATTGTCTCACAGGCTAAAGAGTGAGAACTGCTCACCTGCAGTAGACTCATTCTGCATTTTTAATCTAGATAGATTCTCTTTGCAGTGTTCCTCTTAGAAATCACAGTCCCTTGGATCTTCAGTGGGGTATGTATCAAGCACAAAGTTGTATGTGCCTGTGAGTCTATTTAATTCACTGGACATTGAAGATATATGGTATTTTGCCAATGAGGGCTGCTTATTATTTATAGCATTTTCTTTGTTGTGCAGTATTGATCCCTTTGATTTTTAATGCAAATTAAATGCCATGTAATGGCAACAGAAACTAGCAATTGAAACCAGATTTGTACTGGCATTACACCAGCAAAACTTGTGGCATTACTTTTAATGTAAGAGAACATGCTGCAGTTATTGAATGATAATTAGGTTCTTCCTCAAGCACAGCTGAGTTTTAGTGACTCTAGATCCTGGCATCTCTGCTGAAGCCTTAAATCCCCGTTAGAAGAAGATGAGTATCAAAACTAAACTGAAATTTAAGAGAAATTTGATAATTATAGAATTCTGAAAGACTTCTGTGAATGTGGTGGTTTCAATTTCCCATCAAAGCCAGAATTTTCCATTAACCAAAACGTCAAGTGCAAAATGTCTTCAGATGTGATTTTTCAACCACCTCAACCTCCTGTAGCCAGAAGCTGGGATGGTAGATGGTAGATAATACCCACACAAGGCAGAATTCACTTTGTTTCACTGATTTTCATTAACCTCTCTTACCTATATTAAGAGCATCACTGGAAAATGTGATTATTTAAAAACAAGCTTATAGCTTGAACACACAGTGAGTCAGCTGTTCTGGAGAGCAGCTCAGGTGTGTGTTGTCTGTACCTGTTTGTTCCTGAGTATCCTGAAGTAGTGGAACCAAGATTAAAAAGTATATATTAACAACCAGATTAATTGATTTATGATCATGTTTTAGTATATCCTAATTATTTATGTGCCATAATCTCTGGGGTTTTGCCACTCCAATATCTGTTTGGACTAAGGAGGGGAGAAGCATCAATACAATGAGATGGAACATAGTCAGTTCCTTCTTTAAAAATAGGTTTAGAATTGATTTGTTACAGTGCTGAACAGATAGAGCAACCCAGCTCCTTAGTAAAACTGAGAACTGGACTGTTTAATCCCACTGTGAGGGATCTTTTCAAAAGAGAGGCTTGATGAAAGTGTTGAGATTCACAACATACAAAGCTGGGTCATCACAGGACTGTTTCGTTTTTGTTTTTGTTTTTTTTTTCATTGTGTCTAATTAGCAGTTGCAAGGAGAAGAGAAATAATAGTGAAAGATTTGAAATATTTTGTTGCAGGTCTGTCAGCCTGTTCCTGTTAAGAGAGCACCATATACAGATCTGGTCTCAGCAACATCCGTTGTACCAAAATAATAAGCTCACCCCTCAGTTTTGGCCCTTGCAGGTAACTAGCTTTTTTGATTAGTGAAAATTACTTAATGCTTCTCTGAAACTCCAAGAAACCAGAAGTGCAGCTTGTGACAGGCTTGTCTGAAATAAGCCCTCTTGGAAGCTGGGCTGTCTTGGCATCTTTAAATTTGATGAAAATATTTGGCAGCCCAGGCATGGAGAAACCGATTGGAGCCTCATTTAAAAAGTTCAGTTGAGAGAAGCAAATGGATTTTAACTGCTAGACTGAGACACGAGTGTTAAGGTCCATAGTAAACCCAACTTTGCTTAGCACCAGAAGTACAAACAAAGCTTAAATATTTGACTTGTAAATTTACAGAAACAACAACAACAAAAAAGCTTGATGTGAAAAATGAAATTCTCCAGGGTCCCTGTATTACAGACAATATCTCTCCACCAGCTGTGCTGTTTGGGTTAAACTGGTATGTATGTTTTTCAAGGACAACAGCTATCTTGATGCAATAGATGTGCTGCAGTCAATGGCAGCAGTGGTCTAATGGATGGTTGAGCTGCGGTAAGGCTCAGTTCTGCTAAAAGGGAAATAACACTTGATATCTCCCCTTCCCATCACTCCAGTGTCTGCAGTGCACAGCTTGGTTATTGGCACTCCCTCACCTGAGTACACCCTGGTGCTTAATAGATCTTTCTGAGCTGTCTGACTTACTAAGCCTGCAGAAAACATTGAGCTTCCTTTTTCTAGGCTAGTTTACTGTTGGCTTAGTGAGCTGAACTGTCCCTCAGAAGACCTACGCAGGATGAGTGCAATGCAACATATGGGTGGGATAGGGCAGCTGGGGAGAAGGACTGGGAGACAACACCTCACTCTTTAATTGTTTAGCAAGCAGAAGAAATGCCTCAGGAAAATGTAGAAGAACTAGGTAAGACCTTCAACAAGCACTGAGACATAGTGCCATTGTATGCCAACTGCAGCTAAAATGTTGTCTGCTAGAGCAAGGGAGTTGATTACTATGGGTTGAGGGCACAGTGGGAGGCAGTAAGCATGAGAAAACCCAGGCTGAGCTTTTGGGTGCCTATGTGTACCAACAATGAGATCAGCTAGTTTGAGAAATTATTTCCCAATAGATGGATGTAAAGCTGCAGTTCACACCTCACACCGAATGGGTCTGTTCTTAGTGCTAATTAATACGAGGACAAGAACAAACCTGCAATGGTGGGAGGGTGAAGTTAGACTTTCCACATTTTATTGTATCATTCTTTTAAAGTTCCCTTACAGTGAACCTCATGCAGGGCATCAGTAGCAGCAACAAAGGGCAGGATGCTATTTATTTTCCTCTGTCATAAGGGAGAAAGCTTTTGTAATAGAGAAGACTAAAGGGTAAAGCTGCAATAGACTGAGGGAGCAATAACCATTTTTTCTAGCTCCTAGCACTCTTTCTCCATTATTACCTCTCTGAGTGACAAATTGCAAAGCTGAGATTTTCTTTTGAAAGATTATATCATATTGTCTTTTTCTTCTCTGTAGATAAAAGCAAATGAAAATGACCCTGCTGTTCCTGTCAAAGCAGTGCATTCTGGATCCAACGATCAATCCACAATCAACTTCTCAGGTGCCAACATGGAACAACAGTAGCCGATAAACATTACACTGCGCTTCCTGCATGAAAGTTGTCATTGCAATTTCTCTTTAAAAAGGATTTTTTTAATAAGAACTAGAAAATTCTTTTTAGAAAATGGAGTAGTAATAAAATGATAACTACAGTTAGAATGTGGCACCAGCTCTGTAGGTGTTTAAGAGTAGGTAAGTTTTGGGATGGTATTTCTTAATATTTATCTTCAGAAGGTATCAACTAACTTATAAAGTAAAAGCAATGAGTGATGGCCCTTGAGCACATTTTCTACATTCTTGCTCTGTTAGGTCACAGGAGGTGAACCCTAATTCTCTAATTTCATGTGCTAGGAAGATCTCTGCTGTGGTTAGCAATGCAGAGAATTCTGATTGCAGATACTGAATTTGATTTTTTGTTTTTCCATGCCTGGAAGGGGTCAGGTACAGAAAAATGCTTGTTCAGGGGAACTGTCACTATTTTAGATCTGCTGCTACACCTCCCTGTCCCTGTCTTAAAAGGAGTTGATACATTTTGTCCCTGCCAGCTGCACAGCCAAGCATTTATTGATGTGTTCAGGTGTTTCCTCTGTTATATCATAGGCAATCCTATGATGAACCATGCTGATAAAGTCACCTACAATACTGTTTCATGTTCTTGCTTTATAGAGGCACATATTCCCACAATTTGAAGGCTTATGGATTGAGATGACCAGAGTAAGAGCATAACGTGCTTATTGAAAAAAAAAAAAAACTTATTTTACTGAAAATGCAACTTTTTTTCCTGATGTAACTAATGCCTTGAATTTTTTTGGTAGGATAGGATTCCTAATTAAAAACAAATCTGATTTCCTCCATTTATCTGATTTCCCATTTGAGAGGTAATTGTATTCTTAGAAGTACAACTCTGTTACCGTGTCTAGACAGGTTTTGCCTTGGAAACCTAGAATGTTGTTTAAAGTTACATTTTTACTTGTGATAGCCTGTCATTTTAAACAACTTTCACTGAGGAATATTTAAGAGATAAACGAGGCTAACACAAAAACACCTGTACAGTGAGTTTATTGTCCTATATGTAGAAACAGTATAACCTGTTACTTCTGTGCAACACATGGGCCAAACAGACACAGAAGGAGATTCATATTTTAAGACAGACACAGAAAGCATATAATAGTTACTGCTACGTTTAATTTGGTAACTTTGAAGGCAGACTTGTGGTTCCTGCTCTATTCATAGGCATACAGTGATGTATGAGCATGTAGGAGAAAAAAAACTCCTCCTAGATCTGTGGTTCTTGTGTCTCTAAATATTAAAGGATAATTTTCTTTGTAAGGTGGTGGAAGATAATGTGGAGATGTTAATGAAGAGCTAGCACAGGTTCACATTTTTCAGGTTGTATTTGGGGTGACAGAACAGCAGAACCAGGCATTCAGTACTATTACAATGACTGTTACAAGGGAACAGGGTTCACTGTTCAGTGTAGATTTCTATACTGAAATGGTCTGCATATGAGTTTGTTGTCTAGTCTCCCTCTGTAATCAAGAGAGAAAAGGATTCTTCTGGAACACTCTTCATCTCGGCATCAAGAGTTAAACAGGCTAGATGAACCTGTCCAGAGCTGTGCTCCTTTGGGATGAGTAATTTTCTTGCAATGTCAGTTTGTCTCCATCAACTACAAAGGGAACACCGTGTGATTAACTATGGCATGGATGTCTTCTCTGCAGCCACCTTCCATCTAGCCCATCTTTGCTTTTCAGACCTGGAACTTTCTGGTATGAAGGATGCCTGTCTTTTCTTATGTTTTGTCTCAATAAGAGTGCATGTCAACCGTTAATCTACTATTTTTAATTAATCTTTTGCTATCTTGGAAGAGGAGCAGAAATTTGGGAAGAATAAGAGAAAAATCAATGGGGAGAAAGGACTTATTTCTACTTTTAACAATAACTTGTATATGTGTGGAGTCTTTGATCTGAGGCTTCAGGTTTTAAGAGCCCTGCAATTGCATGATATGCCTGTGAGACAAGTAAATATAATTAGAATACGTTTACATTTGTTAGAACTATGGATGCTCAAAGCTCTGAAATCACTGAAGTGACAGAATATATGTAGTTCCCTGGTGTTTAACATCCAGTGTTGGCTTAAGCGAGTTGCTCAAGGCCAAAATGACTCAGTTATGACAGAAATGAAGCCCAGGAGTAAAGGCTGCCAGTCCTTTGGATACTGTGGACGTGCCCAGGACTTTCAAATGTCCTTTGGGCTCTTGGGACACCTACTGAGATCAAAATGATACAGAAGACTGCAGACCATGAAAGCCCAAAGGAACAAAGTTAGTGATTTTTCTAAAAACAAATGTTTTCACAGTGTGATAATAGCAAGTAGTTTTATGAGTTATATAAACAGCCATTTTGTGAACCAAGCTCTCCAAACCATGGAAGTGTATTATCTGGGGAAAAAAATGTATAATCTTTTTAGGTTTCCTACAAATTTTTATTAGATTGGAAATGAGGAAGCTTCTCCCTGTACAATTAATGAAGAGTTTCTGATCCCTCTGTTGGTATTTACTGCTCTGTACCATTAATTATACTCCTCACAGGGGATATTATTTGGATTTTGTTCTTAACAAATGCTTACTTTCTATTTCCAGTTACTGTTTTAACTGTTGTGTGCAGATGTCATGGAAAAAACTACCTGCATACTGTGAACTGTGATTTACACCAAAGCATCTGCTGTATTTTTATATCTTTGAGTGCAACAAGTTATCAAGCCTGCCGGGTTTGCGAAATCTGTTTCTTTTGCCATGACTCATGCAGGCCCTAGAACCTGAATCTTGCCTCTAGGCACAAGGTGCCTAGTAATAGCCCTTGAGAAACCATGTGACATGAAAAACATTTCAGCTGTGCTATTCAGGCACTACTGCTAAAGCTGAGACTGTCAAGCTCCAAATCCCTGAAGTTCTTGTTCTTTTCCACTTACGTGGAGCACACTATAGTGGTGGGATCTTCACTGGGATATAATTTTGAAACTGCCCAGTCCCTATTCCAAAACACCAGCAATGAGCCAAATACAGTAGGATGTTTTTTCTAGTAGACATGTAGTTAATTTGGGATGAAATGGGATTATAAAACACATTTATGTGAGTGCAGGTCCTGAACTGGAGCACTGGAAGGAGCACTGAGGGGTCTCTCAGTCCTGCCTCAGTTTCTAGACCCTGACAAGGCTTCTGAATTCATCCCACCATGTCATCCCTGCTTATGCTTACTTATTACATTCTCACAAAGTTGTTGTTGGTGCTGTACTCTAAGTGTTGTCCTAAAACAACAGATGCCCCACACTAGCTGGTTTAGAGATTACTTTTGCAGCACAGTTTCCTTGAGCCTTTCACAGAAAAATAAGACAATAAATATTTTCCCAAATCACAGAATCACAGAATGTTAGGGATTGGAAGGGACACCAAAAGATCACCTAGTCCAATCCCCCTGCTGGAGCAGGAACACCTGGATGAGGTTACACATGATGTTTGAATCCTACCTAATTTAGCCACACTACTCCAGCTTCCCCTGCGCCTACTGAGAAAAATGCTTGCTTTATTTGATTCTTCCTTCTGCCTGTTGGTCACCCAGTAAGAGATGACTATCTCTGATTGAGAGGTGGCATCACTGCACTGAAACTCTTTTTCTCTGAAGCAATGTATCTCAGTACAGAGGATCCGAGGATCTGTTTTGTCAAGGGTGAAACACAGAACAGACTTTCCTTGCTTTGGACTTCTCACTGGGATTTGACTGGTTTCCCCTCTACTCTTGTATGGAAAGGTGAAGACTCAAATACATTTTTACAGGAAGGAAAAACCTCTGTTAACCATATTTTTATTGCTCTCCCCGGCCAGACGGATATTTGGGATCTTTAGTTCTCCATTTTCTTTGGTGAGGTGGATTCCAGGAGCAGGAGCAGAGTAGGAATTTGGGAGATCTGATCCTGGCATACCTAACATTGCCTTCATCCCCATCATTTGCCAGAGAAATCCTCGTATGGGCAGTGTGTGCTAGTTGCCCGGTTGTGTGTTGGCTGTCATTGTGCTGCCTGTGAAGAGCTCATGGCTGCGGTGCGAACACCTGCACCTGCATCTCTCCAGCCTCAAGTACCAGAGGGCTTGTGCAGAGCAGCGATCCTGGGACATGCAGCTTCGCTGGGCCACTGGAGGGCAGGGCTGCTATTGCGGATCAGGAGTGAGAGGAGAAGGAAGTTGTTCTCCTGTGCAGCAGCAACCGCGGAGCATGTTCATGTATTTTGAATTCTGTGCCCATAAAGTTGACGATAACATTTTCAGACTTTATTTCATCATCAGCAGAGAGTGATCCTTTGATCTTTAGTTTCCACTTTTGAGATGTAAAACAGAATGAGAGGAAAGGCTTTGCCTGTTCATTTCTTCTTCAATTGCAAGCATCTCCGGGCTATTTAAACTGCTACGAAAACACAGTGAGTCAGTGTGACAATATTGACAGAGCAGGGATCAGGGTGAAAGCATTTGCAAACCCAGTGTCCTCTGACTTTGCACACCCAGCTACTCACATGAAATGCTGCAGCAGAACTAGCACAGATTTAAAAAAAAAAAAAAGGCTCTTAGGTTAGCTATGAAGCAAGCCAAGTTCTGGGGTATGGGTGGTGATGAAGAAAGGTCTATAAACACAAATATTGAAAGGAAGTGGCCTAATTCGTATTGAGCTTCAGGAGGGTAAGGAGCACTTAGCATATCCCTGCATTATCCTCACCAGACAATGAGGTCACCCTTTCATTAATTTTGCAAACCACATTGGAACAAATTGGGGGATTTTTCACAGTAAATCAAACAGCTTCTACACTAGTGAAGGATGTTTAAAAAGGAAGTTGAGCTCTGCTGTGAGGTGGGGCAAAGAAAGGGATGAATGAGTCAAAAGCCAAAGACAGACTTCTCCTCAGACTCTTGTTCTGTGTGCCAGTGGTATATGAATACATTTCTGACAAGTCCTAGTAAGACAGTTAGAGAGAATGGCCGGTAACATGAAAGATATTAAAAATTTCCACTAGGCCAATAAATTAATAAATACACCCTTAATTTTAACTGTACCTGTAGTCATTTGTGCTCAGCAGAAAGAAAATATGCGTGCTTTTATGTATGCGGAAGAATGATCTATTTTAGCAGAAGAAAACATACCAAAAGGGGAAAGAAGAATTGGAATGGTGAGGACTGGGGAAAAGAGCCAAAATAAAATGTAGGAAATGTGAGAAGCGGGTTGGCAAGATGAGGAACAGAAGTAATTGTGGATGGAATACTTTTTTTTAATTGTACTTGTAGGCTTTAAGAAAAAAAAAAAAGAGAACAATGTAATCATGTGGTTGAGGGTTATGGTAAACAGAGTGGCCAAGGGAAGAGCTGAACAATTTGCAGAGGAGACAGCTGAAGATAAACAAACCCCCAGACTTCCCCAGCTCACAGGACAGAAAAAAATGGAGAAAAAAAACCAAGTACGGCCTGCAGAGAATGAGAGGTGTGTCCCTGTGTAAAGCCAGGTGAGAGACAGACCTGCATTTTTGTCTGTACAACTAAAGAGGACAGTTTAGTGGGTATTTCTTCTGCTCCTTTCTCAACCACAGGTCAGTTGAAGGAATAGAGCTAATACTGTAGATGTGGGTAAGAGCTGTTCTGCTGCTGAGATAAAGGTCACAGTCTTCGAGGCACTGAAAGTGAATTTGTTTTATAATTAAAAAAAAAAAAATCCAGAATGTGCCATTTTCCCTGGTACCCCAGGTTTAGGGAGGCAGGGAAGAGCAAACTTATCTCCTTTAGCATGTTCTCCAGCTCACCTCCAGCACACAGGTGTGTGTATGTATGGTCATAGAAACAAACAGTGTATTAGCCCACTTGAGTTGGGTTTTGAGTATCTCCAAGGATGGAGACTCCATAACCCCTCAGGTATCCTGTTCCAGTGTTTGACCAGCCTCACAAGTAAAAAGTAAAAGAGATTTTCTTCTGTTTATCTGATATGCCAGTCAGGTTCCTGGCGTTTGTGTTTGGAAATGGTTTCCAGGAGAAATTGCACCATCATATTCCCACAGACTGAGGTGAGGCTGACAAACCTGTAGTTTCACAGATCCATCTTCTTGCCTTTCTTGAAGATGGGAGTGGTATTCACTTTCTTCCCATCCTCAGAAACCTCTCCTGACTACCATGACCTTTCAAAGATAATCAAGAGTTGTCTCACAATGATACTACTCAGCACCCTCAGCACCCATGGGTGCCTCCCATCATGTCCTATGGATATAAGTATGTCCAGTGTGTTTAAATGCTCTCTAAACATGTAATACTTCATGAGGGGTAAGTCTTTTTTGCTCCAGATTTTCCCTTTGATCTGAGGGACCTCATATGGCTGAAGGTCAGTCTTACCAAGGCAAAGAAGGACCTTGGGCTTTTCCATGACCTTTGCAACCAGGAATGGGGTCAAGTATTTAGGTAAAATGTTTACCAGAGCTGAGCAGTTTGTACAGGATTGCCTGTTTTCACTATGTCTTGGGTTTGCATGGCAAGGTTTTGATAGTGGGGGGGGCTACGGGGTGGCTACGGGGTGGCTTCTGTGAGAAGCTGCTAGAAGCTTCCCACATGTCTGATAGAGCCAGTGCCAGCTGGCTCCAAGATGGACCCATCTCTGGCCAAGGCCGAGCCCATCAGCAATGGTGATAGCACCTCCAGGATAACCTATTTGAGAAGGGGGAAAAAACTGCACATCAACCTGAAGTCAGAAAGCAGAGTGAGAATATGTGAGAGAAACAGCCCTGTAGACACCAAGATCAGAGAAGAAGGAGGGTGGGAGGTGTTTCAAGCACTGGGGCAGAGATTCCCCTGCAGCCCATGGTTCAAACCATGGTGAGGCCGGCTGTCCCCCTGCAGCCCATGGAGGTCATGGTGGAGCAGAGGTCTACCTTCAGCACAGGGAGGACCCCACAGCAGAGCAGGTGGATGCCCAAAAGAGGCCATGACCCTGTGGAGAGCCCACACTGGAGTAGGCTCCTGGCAGGACCTGTGGCCCTGTAGTGAGGAGCCCAGGCTGGAGCAGGTTTGCTGGCAGGACTTATGACTCCATGGACAACCACACTGGAGCAGTTCACAAAGAACTACAGCCGTGGGGAAGGGTTCACACTGGAGAACTTTGTGGAGAACTGTCTGCCATGGGAGGGACCCCACACTGGAGCAGAGGCAGAGTATGATGAGAGCAATGAACTTGTCAGAACGCAGCCAAAAATGCTCAGTTCTTGCTGACATTTAACGCATTTTCCCCTTTCATCTGCAATAATAACCAGAGTGAAGAAACATATCCTCTTGTCAGTAGTACTGGATATCTAATCTGTTTTGTGAAAACAAAATTTTTATAGGACCCTTCATTTTGCTTCTTTTCACCAGAAAGCTTTTTGCTACTGGTCCTTGAAAGTAGTACCTGGGATGTAAATGATGTTCTGCTATGATCTAAGGCTGCCCCACTTTAAAAAAAGAGGACATAACCAGGCCACTCAGACTTTCAGCACAACTCTCAATACTGCCTGGTATTAATCTAGCACCCCATTTTCTAGAGATAAATTGTTGGCACACCAGCAACCTGAACCACCTTGGTCCATAGAGGAGTGAGGCTTCGTTTGGAAGACCCAGAGAAAAAAAGGCTTTGTGTTTTTCAGTGGTTTGGGTAGAAAATTACTTCTGACACTTATTAATGGAAGGTTTTAAATAAGTCTTTATTCATTCACATAACAGAGACATTGATCAATGGCTCTCCTGGGACCATGCACATGTGATTGAGGAACAGAGTAGAGTTCACTATTATTATGCAACCTTACTGCCTGTTGGGTGATTTTTAGCTCTACACTATTGTCACATCAGTCAAGCCACTCCTATGTCTTTCTGCTCTTAGCATTTTTTCTTGTGTCATATGAAGGTCACATCAACCATGTTAGTTGTATAGGTGAAGCACTTAGTAATGGCTCAGTTTTGTTTCATTGAAGCCAGTGGTAGCTCTAGCAACATAATTAAACCCATTTTTGCCACTTCTGCAAGCTCCCTTGGACTGCAAGATTTGAAGCACTGTTCACCACTGCTCTTGTGTCCCTCCATCTCAAAACCAATTTACTGTGTTTGCACGCAGAACACCTGATTCCTCTGTATTCTAGCTCTTGTGAGCATTCTTACTTTTGCATGTGCTACATTACCTCTCTCATGATCATCAAAGACATGGGACAATCTGCACTAGCGGTACCGTCAATGGACATGTGACAGTGGGAGACTAAGATCAAGTAAGGAATTCCAGGGTTAGAAACTCCTGAAAGACAAATCAGCAAAAGCAAGTGGCAGAACCATGGAGGGAGGGAGAATTCGGCTGGGCTAGAAGATTGACAGAGCAGGTAGAGCACTGGCCCTGCAGAAGAGATGGCTACAGAGGTAGGAGGAGGTATATGAATCTAGGGATGAGAAAGAACCAGGCTGAAGTGTTTGGGGCAGTTGAAGGTTGAGAAATAGACATAAATATCTAGAAACCTCTAAGTCCTCTATAATTAGGTTCTTGGACAATCCAGAAGCCAATGGACAGCTTCTGCTGTGTCTTCTATCTTATGTGTCTGGCAAATGTGAAGAAGACAAACCTGATGTAGTGGTAGCAAATTCGACGAATCCAGACGCCGGCATAAGCTCTTTGATCGAACGGGCGGGCCGGGCGAGAGTAAGGAGTCTAATTCAATGTGAATTTACCATCCGTACTCTTTAATGAACTCTTAAACAACACTGAATATCAATGTCCCCGAGACCACGTTTTTCCAAGCCTTATATACTCTATACCAAAAGGCCATGCGGCAAGTGCAGGCTACAATTGGTTACACTCACAGTCACTCATCCCCCCCCACTGTGGTGATTGGCTGCAGGGCACTGTTCACAGACTCTTCATGCGCAGCGGCAACGCCCCTCCTGCAGCCTGGGTCGAGGGCAGAGCAGCTTCTGTTTACTTTCCTTTTGTCTCTGGTGTCTCAGGGAAATCCTTCCGTGTAGCACAGCCGCATCAAGCCCTGGCTTGTTCACAGCACACAGCCAGAGACTCTCCACAATTCCTCCTTTTTTTTTTCTTTTTGGACAAGCCAGGATTGATTAGCTGTGTGTTCTAATCCTTCTTTGATATGTGATAAAAAACAACTTATACATAACATATAAATAACAACAACAATCAACATAAACAGTGCACTTTGCAATAAACCTGAGGTATTCCATTGCCGTTTAAATATCGCAATGGATTGATTAAACAAATTCCAAGAACTTTGGTTTAAAGATACTCAACTTATAACAAACGATGTGCTGGGTGTTGATAAACTTACTCAAGAGGTAGTGGTGTTTAAAGATCTACTTATATAACTATAGTACGCATACATGTCACAGCTAAATCAATGCAAAGGTTACACCTCACTCTGTGACCTCCGAGGGTTCTGCTGCAGGGAGTTGACTTGGTTGAGTTTGTTTCAACTCCGGCTTTACTGCTCGGCTTGGAACCCACAATGGACCTTGATCTGTGGAGAGACACATATACCCTCTACCATTAAAAATAACAGGTACTGGTCCCTTCCACAATCCAGTGGTGGGATCACGATATCTCACCATGAATTCCGGTAAAGTGTTTTTCCTTCCTAGTCTGATCTGATAATGATGAATGATCACAGGAGGCTCCTCATGATCTCCAGTTAGACATAAATAATTCAAGGTAAACAACACCTTTGCTAAACGCTGTTGACAATCTAACTCTTCCTGCTTCTGTTTGCTCAAATACCCTTTAATCATTTGATGTGCTCTCTCGATGATTCCTTGGCCTGTTGGGGAATGAGGTATACCTGTAACGTGTTTCACTCCCCATTTCATTAGAAAAGTTCTAACTTTCTGGCTAACATAGGCAGGGCCATTGTCTGTCTTAATCTTTTCTGGGACACCCATTACAGCAAAAGAAGCTGTAAGATGTTTACATACATGTAGTGCTTTTTCCCCTGGTAAAGCAGTAGCCCATATCATTTTTGAAAAAGTATCAATTGTGACATGCACATATTTAAGTCTTCCAAATTCTGGCACATGTGTCACATCCATTTGCCATACTTCTAAGGCTTTTAAACCTCGAGGATTGACACCGATTCCTATACCTAACATCTGGCTTCCACACTGAGGACATGCCTGTACAATACTTCTTGCTTCATTTAAAGTTAAATCGAATTGTCTTTGGAGACCTCTGGCATTCTGATGAAAGCTCTCATGACTTTGTCTCGCTTGTTGGAATTTATCTGTTGGAGGCATGTGCTGTACTGAACTTACTAAACTATCTGCAATTTGATTTCCTTCACCTAGACCAAGATTCCATTGATGACTGCGGATGTGAATCACACAACAGGGTTCTTTTCTTTGATTTAAAATAGCTCTCAATTGTACAAACAATTTTCCTAATCGAGGATTATTCGATTGTCTTAACAGGGCATTTTCCATTCTGGGTATTACACCTGCTACACACAAAGAATCTGTGACAACATTTAAAGCAGATTTCAGCCAATTATTTAAGGCCCATATTACTGCCGTGAGCTCTAAAGTCTGCAATGAATCCTCTTTTGAACCTTCAATTAAATGCTGTTTCCATTGACTATTCTCTTGCCAGACACATGCTGCCTGGTGTCTTCGTTTTCCTGCATCTGTATATACTGTAAGGCCTTCAACAGGTTTTGCTTTTACTTTGCTTCTCTCTAACCACTGATTTGTTCTAAGGAATTGCCATAGTTTACCTTTTGGTTGTCGTGAATGTACCTTGCCTATAAATCCTAATAATGCATTCTGTATAGGCATCGAATGTCTCAGCCACCATTCTAAATCGGCTCCATTTATCGGAATACTGATGTCATCTGGTTCCTGACCGCTAATTTCTAGTATTCGAGATCTTCCTTTTCGAATCAATTCTCCAATTGCTTCTGGTCTCGTTTGAATACTGAATTTTGGTTGGACACTGAGAAAAATCCACTCTAATAATCGTAAATCATTTTCTGGTTTCGATCTGACAGTGGCACAAAAGGAAGAATCTGTAGCAACATCTATGGGGAATTCCCCGTTTTTGTTTTGCCACTGGCAGATGATTGCACACGGATGTTCTAGATTGCTAATAAGGAGGGAAACTGGTCGATCAGAAAGTCTTCGGCTAGACCAATTTGTCTGTACTTTTTGTGTAATATCAGAAAGACATTTGAGATGCACGGACTCTAAGCTTATTTTCTTAGCTGGATCACCTCCTTTTAGAAGTGAAGTAAGATGTGCTATATCATTGTTAGTAATGCCTACGCAATTTCTAATCCATTGTATGTCCCCTAACAATTTTTGGACATCATTTAATGTTTGTAAATCAGTATGTAATTCAATTTTTTGTGGACGAATCTGTGCATCACAAATGGACCAACCAAGGTATTTCCAAGGTGCAGACTTTTGAACTTTCTCTGGAGCTATAACCAACCCCTTTTCTTTGAGTTTGATTGTAATTTGGACTATGGAACTTTCTGTGAACTCAGCTTGTTGACAGAACAGAATATCATCCATATAATGATAAATAATTGTTTGTTTCCATGATGCACGAATAGGTTGAAGTGCCCATGCAACATACATTTGGCACAGTATAGGAGAATTTTTCATACCTTGCGGTAGCACTACCCACTCATACCTTTTAGCTGGTTCCGCTTTGTTTACTGAAGGCAGTGTAAATGCAAAACGCTGTGTATCTTGCTCATGTAAAGGAATGGTAAAGAAACAATCCTTTAAATCTATAATTAGAATATGCCAATTTTCTGGTAACATTACAGGTGATGGTAATCCAGGCTGTAAAGCACCCATGGCTTGCATTTGATCATTTACCTTTCGCAAGTCATGTAATAATCGCCACTTTCCACTCTTTTTTGGTATTACAAAAATTGGGGTATTCCATGGACTAGTAGAAGGCTTGATATGGCCTGCAATTAATTGCTCTTCTACTAATTCACGTGCCTTTTGCAGTCGCTCTTCTGTTAATGGCCACTGGTCAACCCAAACTGGGCTATCTGTTAGCCAGGTCAATGGAGGGTTGGGCAACTGCTTTCCAGTGACCACTAAGGAAAAGGTGAAGTAGTTAACACAGCACCAAGTTGCCCCAAGACGTCACGGCCAATAAGCGCCTCAAGGCTGCTTGGCAATTCCATTACATACACCCTAAGGGTAACACATTGACCTTCAGGGAAACTAATCGAAATGGGATCAACACTTATATTTGGAGTAGTTTGACCCCCTACTCCAGCTACAGTGGAAGAGATTGATTTTTGAAGTTTCCAATTTCGTGGCCATTTGAATTGACTAATGATGGAGACATCAGCTCCAGTATCAAGCATTGCATTTACCTCTACAACAACAGTAGAATCAGATTGAAATAGTTGCACACGTAACATGGGACGCTGAGTCATTGATGAGGTGAAGCAAACTGCAGGACCTGTCGATCCAAATCCTTTATCATGCCTTTGTGTTGAGGATGCTGGAGGGACTCCTGGAAGCATTGGTAGGCAGTTTTCCAGTGCTACTACCTGAGCTATTCTACTCCCAGAAGGAATAAAAATTGGCGGATGCAGAGTGCAGGCCAGGATTTGAACAGTTCCTGTGAAATCTGCATCAATTATACCTGGTATTACTATAAGACCTTTGATACTAGCAGAAGAACGGCCAATCAATAGGCCTCCAATGAGACTATTTTGTCTAAATAAAGGTCCTTTAGCATTCGTTGGTATTCTATGAATTGCAGTATTGGTCAATGTTATATCTACTGCTGTCTCCACATCAACTCCGAGGCTTCCTGCGGTGCTTGGCTTGTTGAGGTGAAAGAAGCCTGGTTCACAGTTGGTCGCTGATTGGGATACAGGTTCGGAGATGTTCTTTATGTCTGGTAGCTGCTGAACGTATACCATAGTTCGTGATTATTTGTTTTGCTTGCTGCAAAATTTTCCAATCGTGTGGTTCCCATACCGCTGTCTGAGTGTTCATATTTTGAATTACCGGTAGGGCTAATTTTGCTGGAGACCAATCACCTTCTAGAATGGCATCTTTGATGACCCCTGACCATCTGCCACGTCGGGGCTGCGGCTGGTCAGTAGAATCTATAGGCACCTTTGATTGCATTGTTTGTGAAGGGCAAGCTGGTTTTTGAAACTCAATTTGTTCCTTATTTTTCTCTACATTTGACACTCTTAAGTTAAGTTGTTCAAGCTTGTTGGTAATGACTTGCAGTAACTGTTCTACTGCTTGGGGTGAGCCCAATGATGTAGGAGGAGGCTCACAAAAAACTTCCGCGGGTGCTTGCGGAGGCAAAGTTTGAGGCGGCCCCGGCCCTCGCGGCGGCGGCGGCCCGGCCCCCACGCTTTTCTCGGAGGGAGGGGGGGCGTCCGGCTCGGGGCAGGGCAGAGGCGGAGCGGTAGGAGGAGGGCGGCACTCAGGGCCTCCCACATCCGGACAGTCGACCAGTTGCACTTCCGCCTTCTTGGCACATTGCCCCAGAGACTCGGAGGGGGAAACTTCCGGTCCTTTGTTTACGAGCCGCGCAGTTTCTAATCCGCGTTGCAGATCGGATTGTGAAAGTATTGGCTGAGCCGGGACCCCGCGACCACCCCGAACGGCAGGCAGACCCCACAGAGTAGCCCACAGGCCCCTCTTTTCTTTTGGACAAGTTTTATCAGTCCAGGTTTGTTCTGGGACAAGCGCCTCCGCGGCTCTCAGGGCGGCACGTTGTTCCGATTTCATAATTTCTAATGATTCTAATACGGTTTTCCACAATTCTCTCACAGCTTTAATTTCTTTCTCTTCTTCCCCTCTGATAGTTTTGTCCCACATAGTGTCCCCCACTGATCTCCATTCCGTTGGGGAAAACAAAAGTGGAACTTCTCCAAAGTGTCCCCACTTCTGAGCTAAAAAAATCAATGTGATTAGCTTTTCCTGTGACGATTCAATACCTCTCTTAGAGAGAATAGTCGTCAGCAGTGCCGCGGCTGTTTCAATATCCATTATCTTATCAGCGCGGTCTTAACCGTAGGATGCGAGTGGCCAGCTCGACAGGTGCCCGTCTTTTGATACCGGACTAAGCACACTATCCCACACCCCGGCTTGGCTCCGTTTTTATGAACGCTGCTTACCGCAGTAATTTCGATCCGGAGCGTTATGCTTTGCTAACGATCCATCCCTCTGCTACCATTTGTAGATCCGAAGCGTTATGCTTTGCTAACGAACCATCCTCTGCTACCAACTGTAGTGGTAGCAAATTCGACGAATCCAGACGCCGGCATAAGCTCTTTGATCGAACGGGCGGGCCGGGCGAGAGTAAGGAGTCTAATTCAATGTGAATTTACCATCCGTACTCTTTAATGAACTCTTAAACAACACTGAATATCAATGTCCCCGAGACCACGTTTTTCCAAGCCTTATATACTCTATACCAAAAGGCCATGCGGCAAGTGCAGGCTACAATTGGTTACACTCACAGTCACTCATCCCCCCCCACTGTGGTGATTGGCTGCAGGGCACTGTTCACAGACTCTTCATGCGCAGCGGCAACGCCCCTCCTGCAGCCTGGGTCGAGGGCAGAGCAGCTTCTGTTTACTTTCCTTTTGTCTCTGGTGTCTCAGGGAAATCCTTCCGTGTAGCACAGCCGCATCAAGCCCTGGCTTGTTCACAGCACACAGCCAGAGACTCTCCACAACCTGATCCTGCCATTATGTGCTCTGTTAGCTCAGCCCAAATAGATTTGTGCTATAGTCCTAAAAGCTTCAAGCTGTTTGATTGCTCTTACACAGATTTCTAACATACCAGATGATGCACACCCCAAGTTGAAAAACAAGTATTAATGCAATCTGGAGTTCTCTGTGGTGGATAGCATACTATCTCCCATGGCTTCTTTTCCACACTTTTCTGAAATACTGATCATAAGCATTTGATCCTATTTTTTTGCATTTTAAAATTGGAATTCCATGGGAAAGACGAGTGCAAAACACAGGTCCCTGTGGAGAAAGAGCACCTCAGCTTTATCCGAAGATCCATTTACTCTCTGTCACACCATGTTGTCATTTGCCACACTTCTTTCTTTCTTCCTCACTGCCTCTCTTGCCTTGAGTATTGGAAACCAAAAGCTGACCTGAAAAGACAGAAATATGATGCTCTGATCATAATATGACTGAGGTAGAGATCACCCAGACACTAACATACTGTACAATCAGTATTGAAGACAAACCGAAACAAACGATATGTGTCTGCAGCTATCTATCTGGATTCACCATAAATATATGCATGTGTGTTTGTTATTTCCATTAGCGTATATATATGTACAGGGTGAATATTTTTGCAAGTAAAAAGTTGTTTCCTAGTGGTATTAGCAGTTGCACTACCACTGTGTTTTAAAACAGAAATATATCACCTTCCATTTTGCTAAGCAACAACTGAACAGTGAGCATCCTTCTCAACAAGAGAGAGGCTGCTCACAAATGTCCAATATTTGCTGTCTAGATTGCAGGAATACTGTTTGTGCTGGAGGTGCTTTTCATACATTCATGAAAACCAAGTTTCTTCTCTGGAGAGCTCTAAGACTGAGGAGTATTTTCTTGCCAGCACATAGTCATTTGGGTGTGCCCATGTCACGTCTGATGCACATGTGTTGAAGGGCAGAACAAAACCATTTTATGATCTAATCTCACCAGCAGGCAGCTCTTCTCTGGCTCCTGTGCAGGAGAGCACTGGGGAAAGTCTATTAGCACATAATTGAAGTTAAGAAGTGTTTAAGCATTTCCTAGGTCTGACTGCCATCCTGGGAGAGGGAGATTTTTTGTTCTCTACAGCTGATGGCTTACCGTTCTAGCAAACGTGTTCTTCACAGTTTTTGCTTGTAGTGTTGCTCTTTTCTTGAGTAATTTTGCATGCAAGTAATGTATCCGTTTCATCTCAGTGTCAGGATAAAATGAAGTTGACACAAGTATCTTAAGCTGGGTCAGGAGGCCAGAGAATAACCCAAAAATGATTAAGAAGAAGATGATGACTCCAAGCTGGATCCATGTTGTGGAGAGAGTGAGCTCTGGCTGAGGGATGCAGTCATGTTTAAACAAAGAGATCTTGAAAATATCAGTCTTTGCAATATGCTCTCTCCTATGAATGATAAAGCTCTTCTCATTCTTCTGCACAAGAAAACGGGAAAAAGAGAGCTGATTATAGTACTGATTCCCTCCTTTCTTAATATTTCTTCCATTGGATATTCAGATTTACAAAGGACTGTAAGTCATCTAGTCTATCCAGTGTCTATATATGCTGTACTCATAACAATACATTTCTTGGCTATTTGTAAATATTTCCGACTGCATTTTTACCATTTCTCTTGGTAGATTGTTGTAAGAGTCGATCTGAAGATGGAACAGTATTTGCCTGAAACATAGTCATCAGGGACTGGGAGAACTGAAACCCTGACAGAAAGAACAGATGGACAATGACTTGGAGAGAGGTCTGAGGAGAAGAATTGTGTTGCACAGGTCCCTCCGACCCGGGTGGCTACCGGTAACAATGGCTGCTGTATGGACTTCGCCTGCTGCCTCAGCTAAAGAAAGGTGGGCATCTCTCACGTCAGTGTCACAGTGCCATTTTGACTATAAAAGTGGTGCTTCACAAATGTCAGCATTGTGACATTTCAATTTTAAGCTTCTAGTCTTCTCCACATATATAAATGGAGGAATAAAAGTACTGCTTCCTATATTCATCATTCTCTAGAACTATGATGACACTTTAAAAAATGCAGAGAACTGTCTGGTTCCATTCAACATACATATCTGTAAAGGCAATGGCTTTTTTTTTCATGGACAAAGTGTGATCTTATCAATGTTTATAAATATCTCAAGGGTGGATGGCAAGAGGATGGGACCAGATTCCTTTCAGTGGTGCCCAATGATAGGAGATGAGGCAATGGGCACGGACTGAAGCATAAGAGGTTCCATCTGAATACGTGGAAAAACTTCTTTACCTTGAGGCTGACAGAATACTGGAACAGGCTGCCTAGAAAAGTTGTGGAGTCTCCTTCTCTGAAGATGTTCAAAACCCACCTGGACACATTCCTGTGCAATCTACTCTAGGTGAACCTGCTTTAGCAGGTGATTTGGACTAGATGACCTCCAGAGGTTCCTTCCACCCCTAACCATTCTGTGATTCCGTGATTCTGTGGTAATGATGTCATGATAGAACTGATGGCTCATTGGCTGTATGTCGGCAGGTGCTGAAGATGAGGGGAATTTTTTCAACACTAAATTAAGAACTGTGAAGTACTGATAAGTACTTACTTGCTGAACGAGGCTGAGTTGAATCTCTGGATCTGGTACTTCTTGGAGATGTTTATTCACATAAATAATTAACCAATAAAACAAATAATCTACTGCAGCAAACAGAAGCCATATGAAAAGATGAATAAATACAGGGAGAAAAAAATACTGCATGTTTTTTCTGTCCTTCTTTGTGAGGCAGAAAGATGGGATTGTCACATAATATTTTCTTTCTTTTCTGTTAAGTGGCAGAAGGCAGGGTCTTTGCTGTTGCTTTTGGTGCTCATCAAATGCAATGAACTGTTTTGTGATATAAGTGTTCTTAAATTTGTTACTGCGGGAGCCCAAAAATTTTTTCATAAAGAGGCCAGTTCCAAAAGAAGCTAGAAAAATCCCCACTATAGGCAATACCTTCTGCCCTATATAGGGCAATATAGTCAGCATAAAAGACATCTGGTTAGCAATTCTCTGGATCTCTTGCTTTGTGTCATTTAGCTCTTGCTTTAATGCATTATCTGAAATGGAATAAGATGGTGTGAATTCATGTTTTAGGACCACAACATCTTTAGGTAGCTCAGGGGAAACCTTGACCATCTCATAAATCCATTTTACTGCCTCAACATAATATTTTATCAAGACAGATTGCTCAAACTCTAAATGACAGGTTATACTGTCTGCCAGAACCTTTAGGTTGTGAAAAATATTTTGGATTTGTCCAGCCACAACGATACCTGTGCCAGCTGTAATAAGAGCATTCCTGCCATTTTGAAGTCCACAAGAAAGAAGGAACAGGACACAAAAACAGCGCAGATGCTTGAAACAGGAGAGTGCAATAGAAAGAGAGATCCAGATGAATCCAGAAATCAGTAAGGGACCCAAGGGGTGGTGTACCAGTGAGAAGTGCATGCCAAGGAATAAGAGAAAGCTCAAGAGGAAGCCAACTGCAGAGCAAACTGCAAAAAGCTGCATCCAATTCTTCCAGCCAGGCTTCCTTTCAGATATAAAAATTTCCCAAGCATTCTGGGCTACTGAGACAAATGTTTGCATTTTCTTCTGATTGCTGCTGACACTGCGATAGCTCAAACTAAAAGGAAAAGAAAACAAAAATATTGTTAGTTACAGGGTCATGCTGTTGACAATGGTGTGCTTTGAAATGCCTCTTCACATTGCAAAAAATGCAGGTCTGACTCACATGAGGTCTGCACTGCACCACATGAGACCCAAAGCGTCATCCCCAATATCACATATGTAAACATGCAAGTCATGACTCTAAAAGGTGTTCTATCTTTTTTCAAGGATGTTTGTCCTTCTACTTTTTGTGCACTTTTATTTCTCATTTGCTATATAGAAAGAATGGTTCGTATGTACATATATGTGTGTACGTATGAGGAGAGAATGAGAGGGATGCAAGCCTCCCTGAGCACCCAGTGCTTCCCCAACAGATGCCAGCTTTGCCTTACAAGGGCACCAGGAACAGAAAAAGGGGAGCATGGAAACTTCTCATCGTTGCCCTGATGCAGGGGAGGGCGGCTCGACCCGTGGAGAGCAGCTGCTAGGAAGGGAGGAACGGGTGGATCTACCTGTGTGTGCTGCCCTGGGATGGGAAATGAAGCTCTCCCTCTTCACAGAATCATGGAATAGTTTGGGTTGGAAGGGATATTTAAAGGTTGTCTAGTCCAGGCACCTGCAATGAGCAGAGACACCTGCAACCAGATCAGGTTGCTCAGAGCCCCATCCAGTCTGGCCTTGAATGTCTCTGAGGATGGGGCATCTACCACCTCTCTGGGCAACCTGTGGCAGTGTTTCACTACCCTCATGGTAAAAATGTCTTCCTCATGTTTAACCTGAATCTCCCCTCATCTAGTTTAAAACCATTACCCCTTATCCTATCGTAACAGGCCCTGCTAAAATGTCTGTCCCCATCTTTCTTATAAGCCTACTTTAAGTACTGAAAGGCCACAATAAGGTCTCCCTGGAGCCTTCTCTTCTCCAGGCTGAACAGCCCCAGCTGTCACAGCCTCGCTGGAGGTAGGTCAATATGAAAGTAAGAAAGTGTGTCTCAGAGGCATCAGTCCTCCTTTGGGTCTCTCCTGGGACAGCACAGCTACAAACTGGACCATATACACTCTTAATCCTAATTGCTTGTACTGGTCACCATCTCTCCTGCCTACCAGCATGCCCATACTGTAAATTACAGAGTATTTCTGTGAGATTCAATTCAGTTTGATGTGAGACAGTACAGTGATCGCATCTTTCCTTCTTCTTTTACAATATAATATTGTCCAAAGATGGAAGATCAATTTATATGCATATTAGCCTTTTAACATACTGGAACAAATTAGATACTAATTAAATAAAATAAATGGTTGCAATTTTATCTTATAATACGGAACAGTTTTCTTTGCAAATACATCCTGAAGATATTACTTTGTCTTTAGTTTAGCTTGAACGCAGCAGGTAGCCAGGAACTAAACTGTTCTTTTGTACATATACTGTATTTTACTGGCATTTGACTTTATGAATTCTGCTAGCATTCACTGCATCGTTTTCCACTTCCTCTCATCATTAGCTATTAGTTACGTTGTTATTAGCTTTTCATGAGACAGGAGCTGAAGGTGATGAGAGCAGGCATCTGCCCCCAGCTGGGACCTTCTTGGACTGTTGTACTTGGTGTGCTGCTTTTCCTCGGTCTCACTTAGGCCTGATCCTTTCTAGTGCTGAGGACTATCCTGAAGGATGCTGAGTTTTTTGGATGCTTAAATGCTTCAGCAGGGGTTAAGGGTGGGCAACAGCTCTCCAGGTCGGCTCAGCCCCTGGCACCATCATTCTGCTTGGGAGTTTCTTTCCTCCAGGGCCTCAGTGAAGTCAGCTGTAAACAGTGTATAACAGCAATTAGCAGCTCCTTTACAGGAATAAAATTAGTTAATTCATGTCCCCAAAGTATGTACAAGTCACCACCTGCTTGGGAAAGTGGTGCAAGAGAAATTGGGAGGGGAGGAAGCACACAGGCCACTGGAGTCCAGCTTTGCCATAAGCAGAGCTGTCCTCTGCCGAGGTGGACGGTCTGCTTTATCCTTTTCCTACTGAACTAGAAATTAACAAGGCGTTTTTAGGAAACATAATTAAAAAGGAGATATTCAGAACCCTGGAGCCAAGCAGAAGCAGACCTAACAATCAGCAAACCCTGCACTGAATCCTGAACTTCCTAGATCGGATCCTTAAAGAGCACATGCTGCCACAGCTTCATTGTAGATCTAAGAAAAAATATTATGTACAGTGAATAGATCTGGAGTTCTGCTTTTGATTTAAGAAGACATAAAAAATCAAACGTAAAAAGGCTAGCATTTATGTAATATCACACTAAAACATCAGTGTGAGAAAATAACACATTTTGAGCTTTCTTTTGCAGTGTTAACTTCACAGCTGTTCTCAAGTGTAGTTTCTGCATGGTTTTGTGTGTTTGTATGCATGAGTATGGTTCATTCCTGTTAATGTTTACAAGCATTCGGTAAATGGCTGCAATATGTGACTGGGAGTTCGGCATGACTGCATCTAAGTATTGGAGAGAGAGTCAAGAATGAAGCCTTAGAACTAACAAAAGCCATATTTCTGGACCAGCAGGCTGAAGACTTGCAAAATGTGGACAGAACTTGAAAATAATCAAAAAGTCTCCTTTAGTGGGCAGATTTAATGCTGTGGCATGAGATCATTGCACTACTCAGCAGATACATGGCAGGCTTGCCCCTAACCTCCATGAGCCCAGAGTTTTAAGGCAGGAAAGACATGGTAAAGAGACACTGAATTTTGGAGCCTGTGTCACAGATGCTCAGATGTCTCTCCATGATCACCGAAGGTTGGAAAAGGAGCATCCCTGTCCCCTGCAGAGCCTGTCGCTGAGCTCAGCCACCACTGGGTCAGTCAGGCTCACTGTTTGTATCTCCGTGGCTTGTCTTGACACCTCCATTTTCCCCCATAAAACACAAGCAACAAACATAGATATTCAGCACAGGAGAACCATGCAAAGGATGAAAACTCTTAACTTATTATTAAAAAAATGTGGAGGCTGAAAATCCTTGCATCAGTAGGCACTTAAACAGCTGTGAATGCTTGGGAAGGGAAAATAGCATTCTGTTTCAGAGGTAGAAATAAATTGAGGCTAATTCAGTGCTTAAAGAAACAGTAAACCTTGAGATCTTTCTGGAATGATCCCTCTTAAAAACATAAATCACAAAAGCTCCCCTGAAATTGTTAGGTGCAAATACAAACTCTAACAGAAGGCTGACAAGAACAAAACCTTCATTTTGACTGCAGCGTGAAGCGAAATATTTTTGCTTCTGTCCTAATGTGGGGGCTGCTACCATTATTTATGTAGCATAAGGAAAGAATTATTTTTGGAAAACATTTTCTTGCCCTTAAGTGCCAATTTCTTTGTCATGGTGAATGCCACAGAGGGGAGCTGGAAACTCTTATGCTCTAGTTCTGCCTTTGAACCTGATTTTTCTGTAGAGTTCAAGGGGAACCACTCTATGCCTTAGTTCCCCTCTCTAAGAAATACTTGCTCAGATCTGGAAGTGTGATAATCATCTACCATATGGCATGCTGGCAGGAGTAATTATAAGAACAAATTCTCAGAAAGAACCTTTCCAGCAAAGAGTTTGAGCCATACTTCTTAAGGCTTGTGATGTACTGAAATTAATTCAATATAATGAAGGGGTATTACTCTTGTTTCATTTTAAAATAAAAGTGGAAAATTTAAAAGAGTTTTTAAGATCCTGCTTGTCATATTTCAGTTACTGGCCACAGTTTTTAAGTAAGCAAAGTATAAGTACATGACATCAAGTGTGCCTAGAAAATGTCTTTCCAGCTCAGCCATGTACTGTACTAGAACTATATCATTTTTATTAAGTAACTGTTTACACTGTGTGATTTCTTCCCTGCCTGCTACGAGACTCCTCCATATTAATTGTCTGACAAGTTGTGGCCACCTTCACTACCAATTTGGTCCTGTCCTAGTCCCTTGCTCACCCCTTATCTGATGATAGCCTGCTCCAGTAGAATTAGAGGAGAAGATACTTCAGTTGGAAGTAACCTACAATGATCATATAGTCTAACTGCAATAGATCGGAACTCCTTCCATTTACAGGCAGTATTCCTAAAACCTTCTCTACCCAGGCTATTGCTTGCTTAGAGGTGATCACCAGGCCTACATTTCTGGTTTAACCACTTTTGCAAAATCTTTGCCAATTTTTAATATCACAGAAAAAGCAAGAATGGGATTTACTAAATAATTAGCTTTCCTAGTAGGGACACAGATCTTTTAAGTCTAGTTTCTGTTTTGACACAGATCTAACTCAGACAAAGCCTGGTGACTATCAGTTCCCTTGAGTTAGGGCTCATTAGTGCCACCTGGTTTTTGCACCCTCACAAAAAGTCTGACAAAACTTTTCTCTGTGCAGCACCGTTATTTGAATTGATCTCAGGAGGAGCATGGCAGGTTGGCAGGCACTTCACTCTGTGCAGTGCACAGGATCCTCATACATAAAAATAAAGTCCTATTAAAAGAGACATTAGGATAAATGGGAAACTTATATCCTTTTGATGCTAAAGCTTCAGCTACACAGTGATCTTTGCCTCATAAATCCTGCCTGGATTTTGTACAGGAATTAAGGAACAGAAAGCACGCCATAAGAATATAAACACAAATATTTCCTTTTTTGGCAGTTTCAGCAGCCTTCTTTCCAAGCCTGGATCAGTTGCATTGAAATGTAAGAGAATTACTTCCCTTTTTCAGATATCATCAAAAAATACAATGCTGAACTATGGTTTAGTAAGAGGTCTAGTAAGAGGCAAAATTACAGGAAGGAATCCCACATTATGTCCTTTGGTCAATACAGGGCATTGAGGAAAGAAATAAAAGCTCAATCAAAAATCCAGCAACGTTACTATAACTATCCCCCAGGGCTTTGTTGAGACCAACTGTCATTTCTCATGTTGATGTTCTTTGCTATAAATTGCAGGGGGAAGGAGAACAAATGGTACTAAACACAACAAATACAGGCAAGGACTGAAATACCTAGTCAAATGTGTGCAAATGGGAACTTGAAATACTAAACAACACAACAATGTAAATAAAACAACAGTTTATATACATGCAAAACCAAACAGAGAAAAATAATAACTGATCTCTTCTTTTTTTTTCATGTGTTTAAAATATGTGGCTCAGGAAAATTCTGAACACTGCAAAATATTATCAAGCCTTCAGGATGCCACAAATTGGCTAAATGTCATCTAACATCAGATGTCTACGGCTTAATGTCCACATCTGAGCTCTCTGTCTTTATGTCAATGAGGAGAAAAGGGCAATTACTCAGAGTTATACCTCAGACCTGTTTTAGAAGTCCACTCTTGCATGGGACGGATTGCATCCTATCAGAGCTTTTTCTCTATTTGTCTTGACTATGAAGAGCCTGGATTACTCAGCCAAAGCTTTCCAAAGTCAAGTGAGATGGACTTCTCCCTGTGTTTCTCCTTTGCAAGCACAGGTTTTATTTGACTAAGCTGGGCACTCAGAGCAGAGCAGGGCACAGAAAATGTGTCATGGGCAGCTGGAGACCTATGGAAGGAACATGGAACAAGAAATCAAGTTTTCTTACTTATACTGTTATGGGCCGTGTTGCATTTGGAAGCACTGATGCAGGAGACCCACAGACAGACAATTCCCTTAAAATGCAGGCAGGAATGGAGGCACAGTTTGGGAAACCCAAATGGTAGTTTTCTTATTCACAAAAACAACTCCACAAAACACAGAAAATTCCGGTATGAGGGACAGAAGGGAACATGAGAGGTTACGTAGTCCCTTCTACACATAATATCACTATACACAGCTTTGAGAGAGCTTAGGACTAAATGGATTAATGAATTTCAGGAATAGACTTTCTAATTAGTAAGGTAGCAACAATTAAATTAAAGCAAGTTCTTTTACCTTAGAACAGCTAACTCAGTCAGTGGCTGCTATCCACATTTCCTTGATATTAACCCTAAAGCGTTACTTACAGGCCCTCCTGTAAAGCTCATGAAGGATCTTCACAGTGCGGTGAGTCTCTTGATTTTTATGAGGAACCACGATGGGCACTAGTAAAAAAATTCAGATGAGTAATTTGTTTCCCATACCCTCCCTCAATGAGTCAGGCATGCTACGATTTTGAAATGTTTCTGTTTTCAACAAAGATTCATGAGGAAGTAACATATACACAAAACCAAAATAGTATATAATTTGCAAGTGTCACTTTGCACCTTTTTTTCTGGCACAGTAATTGATATCAGCAAATGAGTTCTGGGCCCAGATTTCAAAGACTTAATTTTACCTTGGATAATGCCTTAGGTCTAGAATATCTAAGCTATTTTGGTGCTTCCCATTGCAAGCAGCAGCAATTCAGTGCCCAAACAACTTTGAAACTCTAATAATTTTTAACCAGTGTTCCTACTTAGATCTGTGTAAATATTTCTGTAAAGAATCTGTCAGAATATGGTCCTTCGAGTGGTACCCACCTTAAATATCCAACAAAGAAACTCAAATTATGTACAACAAGTCATTGGTTAATAAAGATACTTTATATACAGGAGGGTAGAGATGATGTTCAGAGGAATTTGACAGACCGGAGAAATGAACTGGCAAGAACCTCATGAAGTTCACCAGAGGAAAATGCAAAGTCCTTCCCCTGAGGAGGAATAACTCCAGACACCAGTACAGGCTGGAGCTGACTGGCTGCTAGGCAGCTTTGCTGAAAAAGATCGGGATTTCTTTGTGGAAAACAAGTTGAACATAAGACAGCTACGCGCCCTTGTGACAAAGAAGGCCAATGGCATCCTGAGCTTACCAGCAAGAGCCTTGCCTGCAAGTCAGGGAAAGTGACTGTGACTGAGCGAGCACTGGTGAGACCATGTGGAGTGCTGTGTCCAGCCAAGAAATCCCAGTGCAATAGAGCAAGGTGATCTAGCTGGACCTGCTTTGAGTGGGGAATTTAATTAGATGGCTTCCAGGAGTCTCTTCCAACTTAAATGATTTTATTGTTCACCAGATGCCTTTCCAGTGAAGACTGAGATATCAAATGCATTTAAACGTGCCTCTGATCTCTACTGGCAAGTACTATGTATATGTGCTGTGTTAGTATTCTACATTTGCTTTAGATAAGTTTAATGAATATTGCACACCTATCATTCTACCTCAGTAATTAAAAAAAATCCACAATAAAATATTATTATTTAGTAGCTTTAAGGTCCTAAAGAATGGGTGAAAGCAGCCTATCTGCCAGGAGTTTATCTGCATAAAGGACCTAACAGTAACTTAGGGATTAATGTTGGCATCATAAATACCCCACAGCTTTTGCAACATGAATAAGCAGACACATGATCTCTTATTTTTGCAAGACATTAGTTTTCTTGCAGGCAAATTAAAAGTTCATTTACTAAATGTGGCAACTGGATTTGCTTCTTACTCATGGTACCGAGAAAAAAAAAATGTTGAGAAGTGTTAATTTGTGTTCAAACACAAACAGAGTTGGAAATCTGGGAGAGATTTCATCATCACAATATATGGGAACACAACACACAGGAAAGTCTTTTAGTAACTTGTAATTCATTCAGTAGACAGATAAGATCATATTTCTTACAACTTTCTGGAAAATACATAAGAATTTTACTTTGCTTTAACTTTGGCACTTAAAATTTTACTTGAAATAAACAGTTGGTGTGCAGACACTATGGTCTCTATGCATATTTGCATGTATGGGAGAGAAAGATGATAATTCTGGACACTCATCCTCTGGATACTGGATCCTACCAGTTATCGGATGGATCCATTGAACCAGTCAGACCTCTCATTCAGTTGTTATCAGGACCATTTGATAAAGAGGACTATAGATTTACTTTAAAAGAAACCAAAGACTGGTACACTTGCAACAGCAACAGAAAGAATAAGAGTACTCTCACACACAACCTACTAAGCACCTGTGACACCTTTCCAATAACATCCTCCACACACTGTCTCTTACAGCCACCTTCAGAACTAACTTGGTTTTATGGTTTATGTTTAAACTTTAAGGTCCATTTTTGAAATAAAATATATCCATTACTTTTCTCAGAAATGTCATAGGTGGTTAGGTCCATTGCTGAGATGCTACCTACTACACCTAAGGAACTGGAGACTGACTGTCACTTAAACTCCAATTTCAGACATCCAGGGCTGTACACCAGGCTCAGTTCTGTCCTTGGTCTCTTTCTAGAGTCCAGTGCAATCAGCAGCTACTGAAGTGCTGGCATGAACGTTATCCATTTGCCCTTGGTTGAAATGTCCCTGCATGTAATTTTCTAGACAGCTGTTTTTCCAGCAGGTAGTGGTAGCACTGAAGTGGCAGGTCTCACTGACTCACCATAAGACCAGGTTTCCCCTCCAGAGAGCAGCTGTTTCAAAAGAAGTTACTGAACAACTTCCAAAAGCTGGCAGGCAGCAAGATGAACATAGCATAATGTTCATAGAGTCTAAATTATGCATAATGTAATGGTATAATTAGATATGGTGGACCATTTATAACTGGAGAAAGTCTCTGTTGATTATAGGGTGAATGAATTAAATGTTCTTTTAGCAGAACATATCCTTCATAGGGGAAAATTCTGTAAAGTGATCCAGGTAAGCGCGTACTAAGTCAGACCAAGTCTCTACTGAGCCCAGCATCTCAGCCTTGGTAGCAGAATGTGGCAGCTGTTTACAGAATCACAAAGTAGTGATTGTGGGTCAGCTGGACATGGTCTAGATGACCCTGCTTGAGTGTGGGGGAGTTTGACCAGATGACCTCCAGAGGTCTCTGTACTGGTTTGACTGAAAACAACTTAATTAACTTAATTTTCTTCATGCAGTTAGAAACTTTTTTTTTTTTCCCCATAGTTCCATGGTTGTTGTCTGGATTTAATTTGAGAAGAAGGTGTCACCTTCTGTCACACCGGGACAGAGTTAATGTTTTTCATCAAGTAGCTTTCCAGTGTCTTTGAGTTGCAACAAAGAGAATGTAAGAGCTTGCAGTTATCTTTGCTGTTGTTGTCTGGGAGCCAAGGACTTTTCTGAGCTCTTTGCCTTCAAGTGTGAGGCATCTAGGAAGGGAGACATGGATGGGGCAGATCTTGACTGACATCTAAACTGATCAATAAGAGTATTGCATGCCATTAGTGTCATTCTTCATATTTAAGAGGAGTTGGATTTTCCAGCTAGGTAGACAAAGACCCATTCCAGTTCTGCTTCATTTTTGGTGGAGTTCTCTTCAGGAGTTCTTCTAGTTCAGTCTTTTGCCATCCTGCCGACTTGCAGAGGCCTCTGGGCCTTTCTGCCTTTTTCTCTCTTCTCTCTTCAGGATTGGCTGTTCAGGACCAGGGTGCTGCTTCCTGGGACTGGCTTCTCAGGATGGACAGAGTTTGTGAGGAATTGCATTGAGTATCTTTTATTTTATATGCTGTTTTCCATTTTATATATATATTAGTAGGTATAGTGGTATATTAGTATTATTTTGTTATTTTATTAAACTGCTTATCTTAATCCATTAGTTTCTCCCTTTCCTTTTGATTATCTCCCCTGTTTGGGGGTAAAGGGGGCAACGAGTGAGAGGCTGTTGTGGTTTTGAATTGTTAGGTCAGGTTAGACCCTGACAGTACCTTCCTTCCAAGCTCAGCCATCCTGTGATTCCATGATTCTGTGACAGCTGAGATTCCTGTTAGTCCATTTCTCCCATCTCTGAGGCCACTCTGAATGGTACCACAACCATCTGGTGTATCAGGCACTCCTTCCAGTTTGTACCATCTGAAAACTTGCTGAGGGTGCATACTTTCCAGGTTATTACTGAAGATGTCATACAGTATTGGCCCCAGTATCGACGCCTGGGACACACTGCTAGTGAACATTGTCAAGGTGGACTTTGCATTGCCAATCAAAACCCCCTGAGCCTGCAGTCCAACCAGTTTTCAATCCACCTCATTTTCCGTTTATCTAACCCACAGTTTGTCAGCTTGTCTATGAGGAAGTTATGGGAGACAGTGTTAAAAACAGCTCTTCTGTCATTCACCAAGCCAGTCACCTCATTGTAGGCTGTCAGGTTGACTAGATATGACTTCCTCTTTGTAAATTCATGTTGAAAGCTTGCTGAAAATGGTTTCCAGGATTAGTTACTCTATCACCTTACTAGGGATCAAGATGAGTCTGACCAAACTATAGCTCCCTGGATCCCTCTCCTTGCTCTTCTTGAAGTTGGGAGTGACAGTCGCTTTCTCTCACTTTTCAGGAACCTCTTCCAGGCACCAAGTCCTTTCAAAGATAATCAACAGTGGCCTCACAGTGACATCAGCCACTGCCTTCAACACCCATGGGTGCTTCCCATCAGGTCCCATGGACTTACTTTGTTTAAATGTTCCCTCACCTGATCCTCATCCACCAAGGGTAAGTCTTTCTTGGGTAAGTCTTTCTTGCTCCACACTTGCCCTCTAGTCTCAGAGGCTTGGGATTCCTGAAGGTTGGTCTTTCTAGTAAAGGCAGAGTTGAAAGTTGCCTTGAGTATCTTGGGCTTTTCCACATCCTTTGTCACCAGCACTCCTACTCCACTTAGCAGTGGGCTTGCATTTGCCCATGACTTCTTTTGCTGCTGATGGACCTGTAGAAGCCCTTTGTGCTGCCCTTTGCCTGCCTTACCTGATTCAGCTCCAGGCGTGCTTTGGCTTTCCCAACCCTGTCCCTACGCAATCAGTCTCTATATTCCTCCTGGGCACTCTGTCCCTGCTTCCACCTTCTCTATGCTTCTTTTTTAATGTTCAAGCCATCCATGCTGGCTTCCTGCTGCCTTTGTTTGATTTAGTTGGGATGGATAATTCTTGAGCTTGGAGCAGGTCAGTTTTTAACATCCAGCAGATTTCCTGGACCCCTTTTCTATCCTGTTCCATAACCCATGGGATTCTTTCAAGATCTCTGAAGGGATCTAAGTCTTTCTCAACATCCGCTAATGACTTTCTTCATCTCAGCATGCAGTCTGTAGAAGGCACCATTTTCTTCACCTGGGATGCTGTCTGTCTCCTAGTAATTTTTTATACAGTGAAATAAAACAATTTATAGGCACAGGTTTTATCTCTTGGCTATGGAAATTTCACACAATCCCTTTGGGGCTCCAGGAAGAAACGAGGCTCCCACAGCACCATTACAAGCAGTGGGAGTGTGCAACAGGACTTTTTTTCCCTGAGGATCCAGTTACGACACTAAGAATTTGTTCATAATAACCCAAATACTGGATAGGTCAGCAGCTTTTAGGCAAAGAACCAGGTTCAAAGAGGAGGTGGGGAGGAAGGAATTTTTGCATGGGCTTGGGCTATATATGAGAAAGAATGCAATTTGTAGTCGTCTGAGTGGAATGACTTTTTCCACCATTTATGTTTTTAAGAACAAGGAGTTGTGGGCGTACTCACTAATTTGAATCAAGTCATGGCAGTGACTGGCAGTGCTCCTAGTGTCTTCTAAAGAAACAAATAAGCCTACAATTACATACAGACACAGCCTGTAAAGTGTCCTGACATTTCAGTTACCTAAGACCATGGCTCTTTTCAGTGATACAGTATGCTGATGAAAAGCCTCAGCAGGTCTTTCCTAACCCATATGGTGCAATGAGGGTCAGGTGTGCTGGTGTCACTGATTTTTTTGGCAGTTCTTTAAAGCAGAATATTTTAGTGACCCACTCGTAGCACACACTTAAAAACTCTTGTGCCAGTGCAAGGATCAACCACATTTTCTGGGCCCAAGGTGGGTAACTCCTGGTTGGGGGTGGCCACTGGGTCACAAACTATAGCACAAGCCTCCCTTGGGGGAACACTCTTGCTAGCTAACAGCAGTTGCAGGGGCTGCCTGGCCCCTGGACTTCCCTGTGGATGTTGTTCAGTATTGGCCACTGTAAAATGGGAAGAACTGACAGCTTACTAATTTGAGCAACAGTACGGTAATAGCTGTTGTTTATTTCTTCTGCTCTGCCTGTTGGTGCAGTACAGATCCTTTTGTCTGCACTAAAAAAGTGAGGATGGTTTCAGAATTAGTGAATTTCTGACCTCTTTTCCCATTTTTCTTCTTGATCCCTGCAGAAGGACTAGCAAAATTTGCTTGCACATAAAAAAAAATATTTAAAATATCATTGCTCAAGATTCTGCTGTTCTGGCAGTTCCTTAATGCAGTTCTATAGATAACGATGCCGTGATTAAGACAGTTTTGATAATGCTGTGCTTCAACTACTGTAAGATGCAAGCTGGATGCATATTTCTTCAAGTTTGTCTTTAGGACATATCCGTATGCTGCAAGAACAAAACAAGCTCAGAGCTGTGAATACTGTGTAGCATTTAAATCACTCAATATTCTGCCCTCCCTGTTTCAACATAAGAAAGATCCGCTAGCAGCTAATAGTTCTTCCTGGCAGCTGGCTTCCAGAGAGCCAGGGAAGAAAAAAAGACCAGTGTTTGTAAATTTTGTGCTCTTGTTTTTGAGTCATGATTTTAATTACTGTTTCTGTTTTACTGCTACAGCAAAAATGTAGATTAAAATAAGGAAATGAAATAATGACAGTGGATTTAACTCACAGCAAGCAGAGCTCCACCGGATGAGCAGTATGTCTGGAGCCAGGGACACAACAGCCATGAGCAACTCATTCTCAGTGTGAATCAGGGTTGCAGAAACTCACTTCTGATGGGCTCCAGCAAGAAACCTGATCCAAATACTGCTGAGCTTGGGTAAAGCTTGTATCTGATGCTAGTAGCTGAAGGTAATCTTTGTATGATATAAAGGTAGTGTTTGAGTCATTAATGAAAGCACTGACTTCATGTTTTCTATAAAGAACTCTTCCTGTAATTCAAGTTGGGGAAAGTTCCTCACAGTGTCCAGGAAAGAGTTTAACAGGGAGTTTTCAGCTGAATAATCATCCTTGAAGGCCACATAAATGTTCCTGAATTGTTCCCAGGAGAATGAGATCTTGATACCTCTCCACAGAGTCTTGATTGAGTGCTCAACAGATACCATGAAGTGACTGCCAAAGGCACAGATTTGTCACATCCTTCTTTTAATGAAAGCTGGAAATGCCTCTCTTCACTGTTGTGAGTTACTTTACTTTATGTTTCCTAACCTCTTCCATGTCGGAGATGTCACTCCCAACAAATTACGCAGCCAGCTACAGCTGCTACCTCCAACTGCATAGAGAATAGGCATTTTTACTGAAACATAAAATAAACATTTAAAAAAGCACTGGTAGCAGTTTCACAGTTACAATGAGTAGCTGCACCTGCCTAACTAGCTCTACTAAAAAGCAGGACACAGTCTCTGTAAGATCCCGGGTTAAGGAGCATGTGACAGCAACCTTATTTGGAAATAAATGCTTGCTGGGCCGTGGCTGCCTGTGGGATTCCTGCCCTTCAGTCCACAGTCTGAACTGTGGGGCAGATTCTTGGACACATTCTTTTGGGCTGGAGCTTCCCCTGGTGCAGGCATGTACCTTGTTTTGGATTCCTGCGAGTTCCTGGCCTGAGCATTCTCACCCTCCTTAGAGTTATGTGCCCGAGTGCTTGTGTATTCCTGCTTTAACACATTTCATCCTCAGAAAAAGACTGTTATTAAAAAAACTTAAAACAAATGGTATCACTTTGACACCGTTATACTAGCTAGAGATTGCACAAGAGGTTATTCCAGAAAATCTGAGAGGGGAAGGAATCTCTGCCAAGCCATAATGATGGGGATGGGCTGGGGAGAGCAAGGCAAGTTCTCAGGCTGAAGGTGCTGTGTGAGCTGCTGCTTAGCTGGGGGTCACCTGGGGATACTCACAAAGCACATCTTCCAGGAGTGCATTCCAGATAATTTTCATCAGCTTGAAGTAAACCCCAAGCTATTCATACATTGATAAATGATTTTTCATTCCTTTTTTTTCCCTTTGTGTTTTCCCTCTATTGTTCCCTCAATACCCTATAATCTTTTTCACTAAAGCAAAATATATGCCAAACAAAAGAACTGACTCTTTTAAATTACTCTAAGCTAATGAAAAACAAATAAGATACACCATAAAAAGGTTTTGCCCAGGCAGTTACGCTGCAATGAAATACCAAACTATTCCAATCTAATTTTTCCACAATATATGCTATTCCAGGTAACTGAAGTCAGCATTGTTCACGTGAAGGCACCCATTGAGCAAATACAGCCAAAATGATAAAGGAAGAAGGTTATATGGAAAAAAGACAAAACTGTAATAACAGCATTTATTGGAACGTATCTTACCAGGAAATCAGATACATTACTAATAAATTCCTTACTGAATGCTATGAAAAGAATCAGTGAGATAAGAAAAGAAGTAATGTAGCCAAGGAACAGCAACTGGATAGCAATCTTTACTTGGAATAATGTAAGTAGAATTTATAATAGATCTATCAAAGCATCTGGCAATGTTGCTGTAAAATAAGTCTGGCATTTCCATCTTTACCCCTCAGTCACTTTGAAGGAGCTTTTAACTTTGCTAACTTGATTCAATCTTGCAATAAAGTATCCAGTCTTGTGTGGTTTGGTTGTGTTAGTGACTAAGACGAAAGTTCCTTTTTACCAAAAAAAAAAAAAAAAAAAAAAAAAAAAAAAAAAAAAAATTCAAAAGGCAACCTAAGGCTTACAAGACAATACTTGTCACTGTTCTTTACAAAGCCGTTCCTTGTGTTGTCTACTTCTGGCCAAAAACTGAATTCTTTGTCTTCTGTTTTTTGATTCTCACATGGTTTAGATAAAGAATGGCTTCTTTAGATTAAAAAAAAAGGGGGGGGAGAGGAAGTGGTTGGTGCAATGAAGTTAGTCCTTGAGTGTATGATACTAAAATCAGTATCAAACTAGAGTGTTTTGAGGAAGAACTGGTAAAACAAAGGGGAAGGCACAGAATGAAACCCATAAAACAAACCTCAACTCATACAAGTTTGCAGAGTTATGCTAATAGTTATAATTTCATTAGACATTAATATGTAGTGTTATGGGTTCCCATTTGTCCTGTAACTTTACAAGACATGCCATCTTCCCAGACAGCTGCAGCCTGTATCAGCTACAAAAATAATATTAACTGTTCTCTAGCCATTTAATAATTAACAGCATAGTTCACCTCCTCAGAGGCAAAAAAGGAAAAAAGCCAAATACTTGAGTCTGAACTATTTAGGAACTGAGAATATGCATTATCCAGCAGTTCCCCCAGCTAATTAGGGCAAAAAGTTGAAGTTTAATGCTTCTTCATGGACGTAGAAAGGGGTAGTATTTTGGGAAGAAGAAGAAAGGAGAAAGACATAGATAGGAGAGGAAAGGGAGTGATCAGCGTACATGTGGTTCTAAAATGTAACCTTGTCTCTCTCTGTGCCAATCCTTCTCTGCAGGACGGTTCTCGGGAGTGCCCACCAGAAGGGGGACCCAAAACCAGCACCATGGGTACAGTGATACTCCCATTTCTGCCTGGGCAGGGGCCTAAGCTACAGGACATCCAAGGGCATGGAGAGAAGACAAATATGAGCAGAGCTATCCTGGAACTAACCTGCAATGAGAATGATGACAAAGTGTGATGTGAAAGATTCATATCAGGTCATTATAGCTTCTGTAATGGATTTTCATTTATTTATTTATTTATAGTTTATTTAGTTTGTCTAACTGGAGTAAATGAAATTATTCTTTATAGAAACAAGCAAAGAGAGACAGCATACATTCTAGCAACTAGAAGTTGCAGCTCATGACAGTTCTGGTAAAAAGGAAGAAGATAACTCAAATGTGGAGAAGTTAGATGTTTATTTATAAACAATGTTATGACATCAGTGAAAAATGAGCTTCCAGTGATAAAACCTAAAAGGTAGGATGCTGCTTTTCTTCTGACCCATCCAGAGATTTTTGACCCCCCAAATTAACTAATAAAATCAGACAATTCACTGTATGACATTTTCAAAGAAATTTGGTGCAGTAAAAAAGTAAAAGAAAAACCTTTTCTTATTGATGATAGGAAACACAGGACAACACTGCCAGTTGGCTGAGGGATAATGGAAGAAATTTTCTGCAGTCATTTTTTTTTTTTTTTTGTATTTTAAGTCAATTCATTCTAAGTTTTGAAATAAGTTTAGTACAATGATTGCAGCAATTAATTATTAAATTGTTACAGGTAACCCCTCTTAGCATACATCTAATGAACAGAAAGACAAAAACATCATTAAATGTTCAAGTATGTGATTTCCAAGAAAAGGAGTTTCTATTCTAGCACATTTACTTCCTTCTGCTTTCCTATCAAAAGCAACATTAAGGTTTCCAGTATATTATCCTTTCTTCAGTAATCACACCTTCAGTTAGTGTTTATCAACGTTTGTACTTTGTTAGGAAGAAAAGTTAATCAGCTATTTCCTTTCCTGAAATCAAGCTAAGATTTTATTAAAGATGAGATAAACTACTTTAGAATGAAAAAACATTCTGTAAATATGGGAAAACTGAGGGAAACATTTATCATCAGCTAACAGGTTGCAGCATGGAAGATTACGTGAATAATAGGGCATTTGACAGAAAATAAGGGTGTGAGGAAGCTTTGACAAAGGCAACTTTCCAGCTGAACTTAGCCAGCCAGAACATGAGTTTTTCTCCAAGTATTCAAACAATACAGATCATACACCAGCACTGAGAAAATATGGTTAAAACCAGTTTTTAACTGAGACATGAAAGGTAGTTGCCTTGAGGACGCATTTGTGTTGAATTGTAATCACTAATGTGCTGAATTATACTGTGCTGAAAGAGCTTGATAATAACCATGATGCTAAAAAGGATTGTTTGGAGGCACGAGCCAAACCTCCTGGAAGCAGGAGAGGGAGGGAGCCTGAGGCTGCTTCCTGCCCCGGGAGGACTTACTGCAATAGAAAAGTACTTTGCAAAGAAAGTTAGCCTGAAATACAATCAAAATCTGAAATGTAAATTATGTTATATGCTAAAAGCTCTACCATATGATAATT
Organism: Patagioenas fasciata; assembly: GCF_037038585.1. Lineage (NCBI taxonomy): Eukaryota > Metazoa > Chordata > Aves > Columbiformes > Columbidae > Patagioenas > Patagioenas fasciata. The sequence goes on from NC_092521.1 coordinate 21,972,516, forward strand.
AAAATCAGTAACTCCTGCTGAAAAACTTGATCTTAGCTGACAAATGTCCTATTATGTACTTTTCAATGATCCCAAGGGAAACATCAGTGCTATGACAGAACTACTCTGTTTTCTTTGCTTCTGGCATGCTGTAAATCTTTGAGTCAATTGGACGGGAAAAAAGGAAGATGCTCTATACACTGTAATTACTTTTCCTTACTCCTGATTTACCAGTTCCTGATGGATTTTGCCCCCTCACCACAATTATACTGAAAAATTTCTTTCTATTTTCTGTATCTTTTATATGGAGGTTGTTTAAATATTAACAAGGTGAAACGTCTGTAAGAGGAAATGCAACCAAGTCTTCTCAGTAAATTCGGTGAATATCCTTCTTGTTTTACTGAAGCTTCTTAAGAAGATTGATATCTTAGTTACTTAACTATTAGGTAGACAGTACAGCTCAGATTAGGAAAGAAAAAAATCTTGTCATGCTTTTAGTTGAATTGATTTGCTCCCATTTATCCAGAATGCCAATGCCATGGAGAGTTTAATCTTGCTTCAATATAATGAACCCAGTAACTATTGAAGTCTGTTATGTATTAACTCTTCATTTCCTGCAGCTTTTTGCATGTTCATTGTCTTAAGATACAATTAGTTCCTTTCACATTTCTAGTCAAGATATTTTTTATATCTTTTAATTGCCACAGCCTCAATGTCTCTACCAAGAGAAAACGCCTAGTTCTTTACATCAGTGGAATTTAAGCAGGAGGTAATTGGATTGAGCCAATTGGTTTGTCCTCTTTTTGGTAAAACTTTGAGGCAGTTGGAACTGACCCTTTCCTACAGCTCCAGTCCTCCATCCAAGCAGAAAATCTAGTTGTCAATTAAGACACACAATCCCTCATAGCCACACAAATCATGTTAACATTTTTAATAAATTAAAGATTCCTTTATTTATAAAACCCAAACAAATCATAGATCCAGAGAAAACAATAAAATACACCTTCCCATGCCTCTGTGCTTCCCCACTCCTCTCCCAGAGACACCATGCCACACACAAGGCATTTCCTTCAAATCACAGAGTCTCTCAGATCCTTGCCCCTTTCTAAAATACCCAAACCTCCTTTCTGTATACTCTGTCCTCCATATCAGGGTGAGACCACAGATGAACCCCCTGTCAGGTTGCACCAGACCTGCTGCTTAGCTACCAGCCAACCCAGGTGCTTTCTTGGTCAGGCCATTCCCTTGCCCAGAGATTTAACCAGAAGTGTTTTAGAGCTTCACAAACATCTGTGTCATCACTTCCAGGAATTTCAGCCCAAGATGAAGGCAAAAAATTTCCAGATTTGGCTAGTCCAGTAATCAAAATAGCATTTGCAGTTCATGACCTCAGCTGAAAATATCACCATAAATAGGATACATATCACAGATTTGCCTTGCAGGGGTAGCAGTTGTATTCCTCAGCCTGGATATATTAGAACCTGGCTGAAAATGGGTTTGTCTCAGTGTCCATGTGAAATGATGCAGGCCTGATCTGCCACGGTGGACAGTTTTCCTTGAACCCCGCTACAGGGTCAGAGCTGTTATGTGCATCACAGATATTGCCCTCTCTGCCTCTAGCCAAAAGCCCAAACTGCAGCACCCTACCAGCTCCTTTCCACTCCCCAGCACCAATCCAGTACACTCAGTGCTCCATCTGCACAGTGGGAGAAGATATACTAGTTGGAAAGGTAGCAGAACAGAGGAAGAAGCTAGACTAGCTATTTTTAAGAACTTTTCGAGGAGCAGAGAGGAAGGAGAGCTTTAGTCTAGGCCTCTAGTCCTGGTCTACTTCTTGCTAGATAGGCCAAAAGACCTGACCATGAGGCCTGCAAGTAACTTAATGTGAGACTAATAATAGATCAAATGTCTAGCATAGGTTAACTTTAATACAAATAACAAATTAGATGTCTAGCAGCAACTAACTTCTAATTGTAGAACAAAACCTATCCTGGAATTGAGAAATCAGCCATGGACAGTTGGCTAAGCATCTAGTGATTACTGCCAGTGCTTCTCAGACTAAATTTGTGTGTGTGTTAGGAAGAAAAAAATGAGGAGACCTTCTGTGAAGGGCAGACCAGATAGTCCTGGGACAAGATAGCTCGATAGAACAGGCAGAAAGAAAGAAAGGAAGGAAGGGGTGGTGACCCTCTCCTCTGCTTTACCTTGCATGCTCAGTGTCACGGTTATTCCTTCCTTTCCTTGGGTTTTGGTGGCTTGGGGTTTTGATTTTTTTTTTCCGTGTCCAGGCTGCACTTCTCCTTTTTCATATAATATAAAGAAACCTCGTATGCTACCTAGCCTGACAACAGCTGGGCTTGTGCTGGGAGAGAGGAGGTGGATACCCAAGGGATCATTTGGAGGATTTTGCTTCACCCATATGTAAAACTGTGCAATAACTCAATGTATATTTTGAGCTTACTTGGCTTTTTGTCAGTAAAATAGCTACCTACCCTTTGGGGCTCTTCTTGGATGGCGCTTTCTCATACATTCTTGCATTTAATGGGGTTTGTTTCAGTTTCAGTTTCAGTGACAGGGTGTGCCTGTGTGTGGGTGTGTATCAAGGAGAAACCTAAGACTTTTATAGCCTGAAATGTCTTATTTCCACTTCTCAGAGTGTTACAAGGAATGAGAAGAGCAAAGCATGTCTTCAACTGGTCATACATGGTGGATGCCAACGTGATACACATTAATGAAAACACTTGATGCAGGCAGTTCCCTAAGGTGCGTTTGGCTGGGCAGACCCGTTCTCCCTGGGGTATCCTATCTCAAAAGAGTCCACTGCATGTCCTATCTGAAAACAGGGTTATTCAGCGTGAACCCCAGGGTTTGCTGGTCATCCTTCACCCTAACATGATTGCAAAACATGATCTTAAACTACACTAAACTGATTTTAAAACTCTTTGCAGGTGTAACTCCATGCAGCTTGGCAGGATGTGTTCTGCCCACACCCCAAGCTTAAGTAATATTTTTAATATAGCTGTAAACTTATGATTTATGCAGAATATTATGATTTTGTTGATTTAAATATGAAGTACTTAATTTAACTATTTCCCTCACTTTAAACAGCTAACCAATACTCGGAATACCATACAAAATGGCCTGTGGACCTTTTCTCTCAGAGTTTGAGTTCTTCACTTAAAAAAGATTATGATAAATTGTTTCAGTGATACAAATGCATCACATTAGAACCAGCTATTAGCCTGTGTGGCAAAAAAAGAATGGGATTTGTTTCTATTTTCCAAACTCAAAATTATTGTGTGTATTTTATTTTGTTTTTGTTTTTAATTAAAACTCTAGTACAGCATCTTTTGTGTTTGTGGTAATTATTTTGAACTTTGCATCCCAAAGGAGAAACGTGTAAATAGTTCACTCTTTTGTGGCTATTTGTTCCTGCCATTAGCTCAGGAAATGTATTTTCCAAGCTCTGCATTAGTTTAGCCAACTGGTGACAAAAGTGGTCGTTTGTGTCAGCACAGCAGAGCCGAGTTAAGCAACAGAATAGACTACATTTCTGAGTAACACAATATGACCATCTGAGGAAAGAGTAATTGTACAAAATGTTTTGTCTTAAGTGTATACTTTATTATTCATGTGCTAGTTGTCAATGTGGATGGAGAATAGTTTGCAAATTATTGACAGCTGTCACTGGAAATGTTTATATTTTGAGGACTTTTCAGTTTGTTCTATTGTCCTCAGGGTCAACATGGATGTTACTCTTGACTTACACTCTACTGAAGAGAGTGATTTAGGTTTTATCCAAACATACATTTCGCTACCTGCTTTGTGTTTGCAGCACGAGCAGCAATGCTGAGTGCCACCTACCAGCCCTCAGAGGGGAATAACTAAGTGATCCTTCGCCAGCAACTGGTAGGACAGCACAGCACAGCCATTCATGAGCTACCAAATCAATGATTTTTGAGAAATGAGGGTGTGGATAAAGCCACACTCATCTGAGACAGAAACTCTGAGGTCAGTCCAAGTCCATCAACTTACAGTGAATCCCTGTGGGGGTAAAAGTTACAGTACAAGACAGTTTGCACTGTTTGAGTTAATGGAGAGCATGGGAAGACCTGGATCCCAGTGGTGCTGCAGGACTCAGGGCAGTGATACCTGCCCAGTGGCGGGGAGCTGCCTGCAGAGCTCCCTGTGGCTGCTGGAGAGCCTGGCGGTGCTCCTTGGTCCTCACCAGCTCAATGGGGCACAGACAAGCATGTGGCCCCTCTGCTCATTCTGTGCTGACAATCTCTTGTGGAGCTCTGGATGCACAGACACCCTCGAGTTCTCCTTCTGGCCGTCCTCCAGCTCCGCTTCCTCCGAACTCCTGCTTCCTCCCCACGTCCTTTCTCTGTCCTAATTTCTCTTTGGGGGAACCCAGTGCTGCCGCTTCTGCCAGCTCTGCTGCCAGCCTGTGATCTTGGCTGAACCCTGCTGAAAAGCCAGCATGGGTTTGGGCTGGCAGCACCCACGTCACTGCAGGGAGCCTGCCACCACCCTGAGCTCCCTGAGCTCCCAGCCCCTTGCTGCATCAGGCCATGGCCCATGCCAGGCAGCTGCCTGCTTCTGCAGCCCTGGAAATGCCCTTCTGAGGTGCTTCCCCACTTGCTACCAGGAGCTGGCATAGAAGAATGCACACCTCAGATTATCTGCCTACAGATTATGTGGAGTGGTTGCTATGCACTCTCTTTAAAACAAAACAAAACAAAACACCACTAAACCCCTACTGTTCTACAGTATTTTGAATACTCCTATTTTATGCCAAAACTGGGAGCTGGTCCTATAGCAAGCTATTAAGTGCAATAAAACATGCCAACTAGTTTTTGTGTAATAATCCTGTAGATTAAAATTTAACCACAGTTTGCACTTCAGAACTGGAATCTAATAAAAGGTGAGTGGTTTCTCGGACAGGCATTGTGTCAATTTGAAGAGCCTTCCAGCCCAGCCCATCCCCCCCCAGACCACAGTATCTGTCCATATCCCCCCAAAGCCCTTCATCAGCAGGAGTCTGCACTAGACCTCTACTGAGGTTCCCTCCAACCTGAATTGTCCTCCTCCCCAGGTATAGGACTTTGCATTTGCCTTTGCTGCATTTGTCCTTTGGGCCCATTTCTCCAGCCTCTGTAGGTGCCTCTGAATGGCTGCAAAGCCCTCCAGCGTATTGGCTGATTCCCACCCCTCAGTTTGGTGTTGTATACAAACTAAATGAGACCAGACTCCACCACCTCCCCCAGGTCATCTATAAAGATGGTCAGGTCTCAGGACAGACACCTGCAGCACCCTACCTCTTACCAGCATCTAAATGAATTATGGCCCATTAACCACTGCCCTCTGAGCCTGACCACCCAGTCAGTTTTTTACCCATCTAGCTGTCTATCCATTCAGACTGTCACATCCTAGCATTAATACTTGACAGACCTAATGTTTGGAAAATAGTACACATGCTCTGCCAGCTCATTCTTCTTGAGCTTCCTAAGAACTGCCATGTGAGTCAGTTCATCTATTTTTTGTGACAATCCGAGAGCCTTTAAGAGCTTCATCACATCCTTTCCTTGTCTTGAATGTGTCTTGGATGAGCCTAGTAGTGCAAAAACACAGATCAGCCAAACTTAACTTGGAGATTGAAGTCAGTGTCAACTAGGTTTAGAAAAACATTACATTGTAATCACCCTAAATAATGACTGTTTCACTGATTACTTTATATGACATTGTGGCTGGCAGCTGGGAGTTTTGTCTTGTCTGACTGTTATCACTGACCTGTAGTGCTTGTATGTCCTGTAATGAATCAGGGACATACAAACAAGAGGAACTAGAACCATTCTCCCCTCACAAAACACTGGTCTTTATAACAGAGTGTGTTAAAGAAATGAGACATTTGGGAGCTAAAGACAAGTAAGGCTTGGCTGGTTCTGTGCTGCTCTGGCAATGCAAACATGGTTTTGCTGCTTTGGTCTGCTCTGAATCTGTCCTTAAAAGTTGAAAAAATTCAAGTGGTTTTACCACCAGGCTCCATAACAGCAAAACATTAAAAATAGCAAGTTGAGTGTTTATTTATGAACTCTTTGCTAACTTTTAAAGCCCAAAGATATTTCTAGACAAACACACATATTAAAATGGAGATAAAGCTGCTCATCAGGAAGATAAGGGTAGAAATTATACACATGCCCCAAAACACTTATTCTGAGCCTAGAAAATTAGAAGTTGAGCTAACTCTTGGAGTGAATGATGTTGACTTTTACTCATGTATCACTGACAGCCAGAAAAGCTTAATGCTTCCAGCAGTGACAATGCAAAAGAAAAAAATATTTTAAAACCAGGTCTTTAAAAAAATCACAAAATCAAAGAATATCTGAGGCTGGCAAACACCCCTGGAGATCATCTAGTGGAACCTCCTGCTCAGAGCAGGGCTGGCTACAGCAGGTTGCTCAGGGCTGTATCCAGTCAGGTTTTTAGTATCTCCAAGGATGGAGACTTCACAGCCTGTCACAGAAACCTAGAGTTTGGTTTTAAAATATTTTTTTCTTATGTTGAAATGGAGTTTCTTTTATTTCAGGTTGTCCCCATTGCCTCTTGTCCCTGTGCTGGGCACCACTGAGAAGAGTCTGGCTCTTCTTTATGCTCATCCTTCATCAAGTGTTTATACATACTGAAGAGCTCTCCCTGAGCCACCTCCTCTCCACCCTGAACATCCCCAGCTCTCTCAGCCTCTCCTTATATGAGAGGTGTTCCAGTCCCTTAATCATCTTGACCTTTCTCTGGACTTGCTCCAATATATCCTTGTATCTCTTTTACTGGGGAGCCCAGCACTGGCCACAGTGCTCCAGATGGGCCTCACCAGTGCTGAGCAGAGGGGAAGGATCATCTCCCTTGACCTGCTGGCAACACTAAGCCTAATACCAGCCCAGGATCCAAGGGCTTCCTTGCCACAGGGGCACATTGCTTCCTCACGGTCAACCTCTTGTCCACACTCCCAGGACTTTCTCTATAGAGTTGCTTCCCATCCAGTTGGCCCCCAGCGTGTGGTGGTGTGTGAAAATCCTTTTAATCCACTCTACCAAGCAAAAAAAAAAAAAAAAAAAATTGAGGGCAACATTGAAATTCACTGGCACCTCAGATCAATTAAGTGAGCCTTACATACCTGTGGTCCCGAGAGCGTATCCAGTACTGCCTTCAGGTCCTGAGAGGCTATAGGAGTGTGACCAGCCTCATCTGCTTTTACATTTCTGCGCATGCACTTGCCACTTACAATTCTCTTTATGGACAATGTGCACCTGCAGCATACAGTTTGTCCTGACTGTTTTAGGATTAAATGGGTCATATGGTACAGCTGCTTGTGTCCTTCCCTCTGCTACAAATTGAATTTAAGTCACTGCTTTGGCCAAATGAATCCATCCCTTAGTCTCCATGCTTTGACAGGAAAATGCAGGACACAAAATGATGCTACTCTTGTCCCTTCCTTTTCCTGTGAATCCAACCCCTTACTGCCAAGTGAGGATACCACACTTGGGAATCCAGATGATTAACAGGGAACTGATCTGGGCTGAAAAGTACACATCACAGAAAATGGTTATTTTTTCAGCTGAGCTATGTTTCCGCCTAAATAGTTGTATCCACACTGGGGAAGGTGGAAACCAGCAGCTGCATGAGCATGAGCAGAAGCAGATCTACAAGAAGCTGCAGGTAATCACAGGTTAAGTACACCCCAGCAAAGCAATCTTTAGTGACTGATTTTAGGGGAGTGCTGAGCATCTGACACATGTTGACAACAAATTATCCAAATCTCTCAGGCGTGATGCTGCCCCTTAATGCTGTGGCTGTAATGGTCTGGCCTCAGGGGCACCAGAATTTATTTCTTCTCCTTCACTCCTGAGCCTCTCACTGAGTTGCCCTGTGTTGAAGGCATTTTCTAGTGAAGAAAAAGAAAAATTACTTTAAACCACCTTAAGCAGTGGAAGGAACTAACACAAAGCCTCCCTTCACTGGGCCACTGGGAAAAAGGTACACACAATGGCTTCTTTCTGTCTCACTTTCAGGGAAAGAAACGTACACCAGTCATTCCCATCCAAAGAACAGGGCTGTGCAAAACTCATTCCCACAGAAGTGCCTCCTGGCTGCAAGTAGGCACTTGTGCCTGGGAAAGACAGAGAAAAAAAATCAGTTGTTTCTTCAGGGTTATAATTTCTTTATCACTCTTTCTTCTTCCCTCTCTATGCTTGGCGTGTTGATGCCAGCACCTTCTCAAGACAGATGGGATGGCTCTGGGTTTTCATCTCTGCAGGGCAGAGTTGAGGATGTTTGGATGTTTTAAGGATATTCCAAGTTAGTTCATTTCAAGTTACAACCCAAATACCATTTTCCAGGTTCATAATGCACAGTTTTGTGATGCTATTTGCTTCCTTCTCAGTTTTCCTTTAATGCCATCTTAACACATCAGTGAACAACAAAAAGCAAATCAATTCCAGTTTTTCAATGCATTTTAAAGAAATAAATTGCAAACATGATTATTGATAACAGAAGCTGCACCTTTCTACACAAGTTGTATAAATACATGTTCTGTGCTATTACCAAGAAAAATTCCTCACATTCTGACTATTCTTATAGTAAAGTGCTTATGTTACTGAACCTGTATATAGGGGAATGACTAAACCTACTGAACCAAAGGCAAAGGGTCGGATGTCTTTCGCCTGGAATATTATGAGCCACTGAGCATTGCAAAAACTCAGGGTCAGGCTGAGGCTCTGACAGTGGCACACCACTTAGAAAGTGGAAGTTCCTCACACAGAATCAGCTGTAATGACTCTGGCTGCAGGATGCACAGTGATTGCAGGTTATGACAGCAGCGGGCCAGAAGTGATCCAAAAGTATCTTCTGAACCACTGAGGGTCGCAAGCTGTGTTCGCTGTGATGCCACATCAAAGCCAGAGATTATGTGGGTTGTTTCTGTTTCAGGTTTTCTCTGAGAGTGGACAAAATTCCTAGTGGGCACACGACATGCTGCCTGAGCATTGTAATGGCAGTTTTTTCTTTCATTGACTACAAACAGAGAAAACACCGCACTCTATGAGAGTAAATATCATGAAATCAATCAATCCTAAGTCTATTACAGTAAAAAAAATCATGTGAGGACTAAATATAAAAAAATAATGACAGAAATATCAGGTCAGGTACTATGGCCTAATTTTTAACAGAGCTTACTACAGTGCTTAAACTCACAGTTTTTATGTGTGAGGCACAACAAATATAGTGGCATAAATCAGTCATGCACCAGTGAGGTTGCTCAGTAGGAACAATAAGTGACTCCTTAATCATATCGGCCTCTTCACATGGAGACAAGCAATGCAAAGCTCCCTTCCAGCTGAGGCTGCAAGGTGCCCCTCTACCAGGAGGATACAATTGCCTGGGACAGCAGAGTCTCACAATGTTTCTGACATAGCACAGTGGACAGAATGGCTCACCTTCAGATCACTGCATAACCAAACCTACGCCTTTGGAAGAATGCTGTGTTTAACTCCATGCTTAGGACTGGTGCAGTGGTTCTCAGTGGGAAAAGGTTACATCCTGTGTTGACAGTGCTGCTTTTCTGCTCTGTGGCTCAGAGAGTCCCTGCCAGCCTCGTGCCTACCCTGAGATATCCCACTCAAACAGGCACAGTTCAGGTCGGGAAAGATGGATGAAACCAGAGCGCACAATGATACAGCTGGAGACCATCTGCTCTCTGGACTTAGCTCCAGCCAACAGGAGCTACAGATGTGTAAGCACATGTTCCTACGAAGCACAGAACAAGTACATGTGTGTATTGTGAGGCTGAAGCTGTGAATGGGAATTACTAAATAAGTGTAGAGGCAGTGTTAGCTGTAACTCCATGATTTGTGGAAGTAGCGCCATGACGTGGTGCTTCTCTTTGGGCAGTGAATATCTGATTTGTTACACACAGAATAGAGGACACTTAACAGTACGAGTAGTATATTCTGAAAATGCTTCTGAGTTCATGCCATTCTGCCAATGTAGGCAGAGGATCACCTAATTTGTGGATCCACCTAGGACTTAGGCAGTTGCAGGCATGCCTAACTAAATCTTCAGATGCCAATGCAACTTTACTGATAAAAACCTGACCAACCCCTGTGATCAGTGAGGATAAGTCTTAGCAGTTGCATTATGGGGGATTTGATATTTATAGAGCCAGTAACAGAGACTAAGGGTTCATGTGCACCAAGACTCTGCTCCATTGCTGAGGAGATACATGTGAGCTGCTCCAGCTGCGCAGGTTCGAAGCACTCTCTGCAGCCTGGATCCCAGCCACAGACCAGTGGAGGTGGTTCCTCCCTGCCCTTACCCTGTGCCCATGTATGCTACCTTCTGCCAGCCCCAGATTCACACAACTATATAGCTGTTTGATCAGAGAAATAACAAGAGCTAATCCTGGCACAGTACAGCTTAGTTTTATTGGCAGTGTGACACAGCTCAGCCTACCTTGTCCTGAAATCCCATGCAAATTCATATGCTTCACTTTGAGGATCAAGAGGTTGTTCAAATCCAGTCTAATAGAGAGTGGGTAAAAATGACCTGCTATCATTCCTAAGAGTCACATGGTGAGTGTGTGAACAAGAAGTGGACTTTTTTTTCCTGATACCAAAATAATTACAGAAGGGAATTTGCAGATTGCTCATATGTGCTGTCTCTGCCAGTCCTTTTCTCAGTTCTCTGCTCAGATTTTTATAAGGCATCTCCAGGCTGATTTTCATCCCTTTAACTTATAAGAAAAACTTAGCTTTAAGTTTCAAGGGAACTGAGTAAGATCTGTCAGCACAATTACTCAGGTAAACATAAAAATATGGGTTTATATACAAAAGTTGAAGTAAGCCCTTCTAGTGTGTCAGAACATGTTTTTGAGCAGCATTTATCTGCTAATGATCCCTTAATGGTTGTGTCTGACAAATAACACAATGAAAGGAACCTAAAAAATGTCTCTGCTGATAGCTATGACTACTGTGGTGGGAGATACAGATCTGTCTTGGATGAGTCAAAGGTAGAGTATGGCAAACATTGCAGTGACAAGTACTTGGTTTCAGATGTTTCTCATGGTCTATGAAGAAACACCAGTTATGGAAGTGTTTCATTTCATCTGACCCTGACACTGTAGGAAGACAAGCTTTCACAGATTGGGGTGGTGATTGTAAATCTTTGTCCCCTTGCTTTAAAACACAATAGCTGGCACAGAGAGGCAATCTTCACATTTTTGGTCTGCCTGCAGAACATGTTTGGCTGCACAACATAGTTGTGGTTTTCCTTCCCATTAAAACCAGGATATTATGTATTCAGCTATTACATTCCTTTATTTTTGTTAGCAAATGTATAATACCAACTATTACAAGACGCTGCCTCCAGCCTACAGCACAAAAGCCTGTGTTACTCAGAAACCTTCCCACCAGCATGAAGGAGAGCTTCCAGCCCTGTCACCCACCTCCTGCACTGCACAAAGCCTCCTGTGTGCCAGCACCTACCACCACCATGGAGCCAAGCACAGGGTGCTCTCACAGCCCTGGGGGAGGCTAGTGAAAGTAATTTTTTAAGCCGGATGTATTTCACATAAAATGTGAGTGTGGGAGGAGATAAACCATGGCTTTAGGCTCCTTAGAACACTGTTTTGGAGGAACCATTTTCCTTATCTTCCTCCAGTTTGTTTTATAGCAGTTTTTGTTCTCACGGCTGACTTAGCAAAGATGGAAATAATGATATATAAACCTGGGAGGAGAGGCTGCAGAGCAAAGTCCTGTAAACTTAAGATCTGGTTCCTGAGGACTTTATAGGCTGTGATACTTGAGGTGATTTTTTCCAACTTATGTGCTCTCTCCAGGTCATGGAGGCATTTGCCTACACGTTTTATGGAATCATTCTAGAGTCTTCACATAAATCTTTTTCCCAACATCATTTTGGTCTTCAATATTTACAGCAGAGGCAATTTATGAGCATAATAAATTGTTTTAACAAGAAAAAACCCCACATCTGCTTTTGCTCCGCTTTCACTGACACAGGCAGCATATGCCCATATCACAGCACTGGGACATCAGGGGACAGTATAACCATGTATCTCTATAATACAGTCTTGCCTTTGCTAGTAACAGGTTCCATATGAGTTGGCAAGGCCTCAGGACTGAGGCTGGTCAGGCTTGCCCTGTCTGAACTCACCCTGTTCTGCCTGCAGCTCTGGTTTACTCAGCTTAGCTGTGACAGCAAGTTCTCTAATTGTTCAGGTATCTATGGCTAATGTCTTTTATTTTGTGTGACACAAACCTAGCTTTAGGTAGACACTAGGCAGTAGTAAGCAATGATTCTGAATGAGGTATCTACCACTCAGCATGGATGTAGTGTAGAGAAACACAGACCTGATGTAACAGCAGAGGCCTTGCAAAGCAGGCACGCAGGACACAGCATAGAGGAGCATGGGCAAGGGGTGATGGCAGCTGGGGCATGTGTTGGCACTGGAGACCTCCCAATTATAAACAACTTTCTACTGGCCAGTTAAAGAACTACAGAGCTGGAGAAAACAGGGTTTAAGGGTAACAAAGAGAAAATGAGGTAGTATCAAACATATGTAAAAGACACCATTTACAGAAAATTTGGGTGTAACATGGAGCTGCAGACTGGTGAAGAAAGAACAAAGGTGCAAGTGCGTGTTAGCAAAGGATGACTTCAGGTGGAACTTGGAGAGAGAAAGAGGAAACCACCAACATGACCATCATACACCTCCAGAGAGGGACTCCAGATGCTGGAAACTGCCCCACCAACACCAGAATGCAGCCACCAACGTCAGAACCCATTGGAGTAGTGGAAAGGTGACAGGGAGAAGGGGTAAGAAATAATAAGTGTGTGTATAACCATTTTTAATTGGATTGTGGTTTTGGGAAGCACTCTCTAAGCACAAAAGTAAGGTACATAGAAATGCTCTGTGCTCTAAGGTATGGAAGTAGTAGTAGTAGTAGTAGTAGTAGTAGTAGTAGTAGTAGTAGTAGTCTAAACAGGGAAATGAGATGTACAGGAATGTATTTAGTGTCCTTAGATATTACTTCAGTGACTCCTCCATGATTTCACAAGAAGTCTGTGAAAGGCTGGCATCCCAGAAAGGGTCACTGAGTACAGCCCTTCCAGTTACAAGCACTGCATCAGCCTGTTTAGAAACCCCTGAAACCTCTCATGGTCTATCCACACAATATTACTTCACCATTTACAGAAAACTGAACCAGCTATGCCTGCCTCTTGACATAGAGGTTCAGTTCCTTTAGAGACTGTTTATGCATTCTGACTCGCTTTTAATTGTATTAACATTATAAAAGATATTCTAGGCACTAAGGAAATATGTGGACAATATTTTATATGGCTACTGAATAGCACCTGGAAATCTCATGTTTCATGTCTCAGCCTTAACAATTCATCCAGTTCCTAAAAAGGTTCTGATAGTCACAAACAGTCCTATTGATTTCTGTTGTATTTGGAAGGTCTGGAACCAAGGTTTTGGTGCAAGATTGTGCCTGAGAAATTTTCTGGAAATAGCAGTTTGAAGTCTACCCAAAGGCAGTGTGGAGATGCTTGCATTACTACTGCTTTATTGCATAACAGGAAAACTTTACTGCCCAGGCTATCAAGTCAGCCCTAAGATTTTCTCCAGTAACCTCAGTTCAGTGTTTGCGGAGAGAAGAGTTTGTGAAATCAGTTTTAGTTATCTAAACAAGATAACAAAGGGACAAAACCCCATTGCATAATCAGTAGAAATGCATAGTTTTCAGTGATGAAAGCAGTGAATTGGCATTTGCCTTCTGAGCAAAGCTTTAAGGCAATTTCTGCCAAGCAGACATGGGTCTTATAGCCTGGCTATATATCAGTCTGAAACATGTTAAACATTGAATGTCCATACTATGACTGCATTTCTGAGGTTTTGATCCCCAAAGCCTTGGAAGTTAAAACCCAAGCTGAAATCCAGTCCAGCAGTCCACATATGTTGTACACAACCCTCTCGCCTCACAGGCTGGGAGACACTGCTGAGAAGTGAAATTGGTTGCTGCAATTAGCAGAGGTCAGTGCTTGTGAAACAACTGCACCATCTTAACCTCAGTGGTTTATAGATCTTAGGATTTAGCTGTCTCTGAGTATGAGACTAATAACTGAGCAGAAAGTAATGCAGCCTGAGCAGACTGCAAAGGTTTCTCTTGTCTGTCTTCCCTCTCTTTCTTTTAGCCTCATGATTTCATGGGTCTCATTTACAAGTATGATTCTTTAAAAAATATTAATATCAGATTCTCTTCTAAGAAAAAGGTCAAAATATAAATCCATGCAGTCTAGTGACAAAGCTGAGTTGGTCAGTAATTCATCTTATATCTACTGAAGGGAAAAGTGCCATTAGACACAGAGAATGGAAGACGGGTTGTTGAGATCCGGTTGAATAGATCAATCTCACTGCATAGCTTGTTTGTACACCGGTGTCTTCACTGCGCCTGTGTATGCAGATGTCTGACTTCTGTCTCCCAGACACCATATATGCACAAACATAATTCAGACCATGAAAGAAAGGTAGAACAGAAAAAACCCTGAGAGAGGCATGAAAGGCTCTATTCCATCTGGAAAAAAAAACCTGTGGATACAGCACAGTTCAGCATAAGGCTTTTCAGAGAAGCACTGTGATGGCTGAGTGTCTGCCTGCAGCCATGCTTTCCACAGGGCCTTGCAGTTGAAGAGTGAAATAATCCAACCTGAAGTTCACCTCCGTCCCGCACATCATGTGCCTGGGAGCGTGACTGCTGAGGCTGCCACGGACCAGCAGCCAGGCAGGCAAGGGCTGTGCACGTGCTGGCAGGGAAGGCTGCCGCCAGCCTGCGGCTCTGCTTTAGCGTGCCAATAACGCTTAGCACAACCATCTAATGTAGAGCTTTTCTTCTTTCCTTTGAGTATGCTGTGATCTGCAGTGGAATAAATTAATCCTCCAGTACAAAACCACTATTTTCTGCAAGGATGAAGAGGATAACCTAAACCCTTTCTCCACAAGCAAGGCACAGCCCTCAGAACTAATTAGCACGGAACAAACTGTACTGATAACTCTCCGCTTTCCCCTTCCTGGGCCAGAGAAAGCAAAAAGATTGAGAGCACCACTAAAATTGAAATTTATTGCAGGGAGCAAACCTTTTAACATAGGAAATGGGAGGCTTTACTGGAGATAAAACCTTTTATATTTTGGTTTCCTGCCACTCTTCGGTGCACAAGGCAAGCCTGTTATCTCCCACTGGTTTCCTGGGGCTCTGCAGGGCCCCAGTGACTCAGAGCAGAGCCTGCAGATCTTCCTCCCAACAGTCACCATCAGCTGACTGCTTCTTTCAGTGGCCTTGTCCTCAGCCAGCCTGGAAGTCTTCTGCCCCTCGCAGTGTAAAGCTTTGTTTACCTTTGTAAAACCCTAGAGAAATCCAGTGGTTTGGTATACATAATATGTTACACTCAACAGCTGTTGTCAATGCTGATTTAATAGCAGGTAATAAAACTTTTATGAAAGTGCTCTACAGTGAGCTGCCCTAAACCAAAAGTGTGTTTAAGAGCTGCTCTTCAAACTCTGGCGTGAAGCCAGCGGACTGGTGCTAACTACTGCCGAATCTGGCCCCTCCTCTGCTCACCCTTGACTGGCACCAAGTCCTGCTCTCCTTTTTCTGTTAAACCTTAAAGATAAGTTTTAACAGAAATGAGAGTTTTACTAGAGGGAAGGCATTCCAGAAAGTGTCCTTTTGTGTTGCTTGTCTTAATAGTCACTATATAAAAAAGACCAAATTTGCATACTTTCTTTTTCCATTCCCAAGTGACAAATCCTTAAAAGTCAATGAACAGAAGTCCACTGGGAACAGTTTTAACTGCATCAGTCAACAGGAATTTTGTTGTTGACTTTGGTGAAATAAGGATCTGAGACTGACACCTCCAGGGTGGGCTTCTCAGGTTTAAACAAGAGATTGTTTTAAAAAAGACAGTACCATTTCTAGGTTTCTTCTGTGTTTTGAGCTTGTACTGAAATCAGAGAGGCTAACCTGCAAGTTCCACTTTCTTCCTTTACCCAGCATTTTTTTAGAGTTCAAATTAACATGTAAGTTCAACTGAAGCTTAATAGCAGAGCCAGAAGATGGGCTGGCAGAGAAGCACAGGTAGAAACAATGGCATTCAGCTTAATTTCAGCAGCTTTCAAGATAATATAAAATAATGAAATTAAACCTGCACAAATCCACTCTCCAAGGCAACAATTATCTTCATTGTTTACCAACACACCTGCCAAATCTGGTTTTGATGCCATAATCATTTCCTCTTCCTCTGACTACAAAGGAAAAGAGCTGAATGTGAGAAGGGATGGGTATATTTAGGCCACAGAAGCCTTCCCTGATATTCCTTTTTGAAGCCACCAGTCTCCTGGTTATCTTGTAGTACAATATACAGACTTGAAAGACTCACGGTGATGCTGAGAGCACCATATCTGCAGGCTAGCTGTAGCATTAACTGAGAATTTTCCAGTGTTTAAGAAAAAAAAGGTGCCATTTCGTCATTGGAAAGTATTAAATGCCTTTGTATTTTGCGTTTGGTCTTGCTGAGTATCAGTTTCTCTAATGGGAATGAACATGCATCAGAGGAATAAAATTATATTATTTTAGGGTTAAAATAATAATTGATAGTACAGGAAATAAAAAATTGGAAGATTTAGGGAGTTTAAAATAAGATGTATTCTTTCAGACAACAGATATAGGCTGCTTATGTGTGAAAGCCATGACACTTGCAGAAAGCATGGTGGAGGCGCAGGGTTCAGTCTGCAGCAGAGGAAAAGAAAGGAGTTGAAGCCTGTTCTGTGTTGTGAATATGATAGTCAGTAAGAGGTGGACAGCCTCTACACAGGGATGTTGATGTTTATTTTATTCAGTTGTTTAAACCCAAATACTGAGAGGTTTGTCAGATTCTGGATCAGAACCCAGGCACGCTCAAGCAGCACTCCCACACATCTGCCCGTCCCTGCCTTGGCTCCCCGGTCATGTAGTTTCACACAGGCTGGGAAAGTCCCTTTTCCAGCACAGGCCTCACAACTGGCTCTTGGGGGTTCTTTCCAGCTCAGCAAGGGATTTGGGTGTGAAGTCTTTCAGGAGTAAGCGGAAACTCAATCTCACTCTCCCACTCCTGCTGTAAGTGAGAGACTGGGCAATACAGCTGCCTCAGCACACTTCTGAAAAACAGCCTGATTCAGAACTGGCTGCCTGGTAGAAGAAAGGCTGTGGCCTCCTGTCTTTGGAAGAGGGCTTTTGCCCTGCGTCTCAGAAACAACTCCTGAACCTCTACAATCTCAGACATGTCCAGAGGTATCTTTGCAGTCTCTGCTGGGTTAACTCAAGGCACCTCTTGCCTTGCAGCCACTGAGGGTATTTCAGTTGCCTTCCTGCAGAATTCAACACTTGTCTCCAGCAGCCTTGGACTGGATGGCACGGTGGGGCCTCTTCTGTGCTGGAGCCATGTAGGAGGCTTCAGTCAAAAGCCCATTTGAGTCAATAGTACGACTCAATTAATGGAATTCAGCTGACTAGATGTACATCTGAGCTATTCCCTTTATAGTCAGTGACAAGAATAGGTACAGCTAAGCTATGATCCATTTCCATTTTAAAGGAGACATCTAAAATGTCAGATAAATTAGGTTCTAAATGTACCATTTCCACTCCCTGTACAAGGAGACCAGAATGAACCACTCAGATACACACATCCACCTGGCTGACCTCTGAAATTAGGTGAGATGAGTCCTGTTCCTAGACACTTGCCAGACAGCAGAGCACCCTCAAGCTTTAGTACCAAGGGAGCTTTAGTGTGAAGGCACTGTAAAACACAATGCAGGGGGCTAGGGAAGGTGGTGGTAGAGCTTATGTTGTAACACATGAAGCATGCATAACCCCAGATTAGGCATCTGTGCAACTCTTGCAGCAGGGAATAGATCCTGGTGCCACAGCAGGACAGCCAAATCTCCAATGGGGATCAACAGATGCAAAATCTGTTCAGTGCCATTAGATGCAAAAGCTGGAGCAGTCCCTTCTCACAGTAACACCCATCAGAGGGAGATAATGTGCACCTTTTATGCAGATTCCAATGAGTAGTTTATTTACCTGCCCTAGGAGGTCCCAATCTGCCAGTGAAGTGAAGCACTTCCCAGAGGGCACTTTGCAGATGCTGCACTGAAAGAGTTTGCTTGGTATAACATAATTCAGTGTTGATTAGAGTAATAATTAGAGGGCAGGTCTTGTCTCACAGCTCATGGTGCCTCCATATCACTCGAGAGCCTAGGAGTCCTTCCAGCCCCTCCTCATCACCATTTCACTAGTCATTATTAGTACCTGCATTTTCATTTTTAGTGAGACATCTAAACACTTCTAAAAAACCCAGCCCTGGCTACATGCCAATCACCATCTAATTCAGCTACGCCCATCATCCCTGAAGGGGATCTGTGTGGTTTCACATTCCCAGTAACCAGTTCCTCTGAGGCTGACTTGAGTGTTGCTCCCAACAAAAGAAAGTTCCAGTGAGGGCTCAGTGGGAGACAACTGCATCACAGCTTCTTCCAGCTTATTCTCCCCTGTGGAGCTTTGGGTAATAGTTCTTCTTATAACAAATTCATTTTGTTCACTTCCAGGGGAGATGATGTATGGAATTTGGTGTTATTTGACAATGGCCCATTGTGGAGCCTTGCAAGGCAGGCACTTACTCCATAACTTTCCTTTTCTGAATGAATTGTGAGCTGTTTCCTTCCAGATTGCCATTTTCTTCTTGGCCTTTACTCAAGACAACACTTTTATTTTTTTCTGAGAAGAATTTGTCTTTAACAACTTGAGCTGTATTAACAGTTATGACCTAGATACATGTGTGCAGTAAATAATAGGATAGTAAAATAAAAACCAAAACCACATTTGGGTGTAAGGGAACTTGGGAAAGAAAGAGGGTGTCAATCAGAGACTCATAAACATAATCTTTATGCCATCTCATTTCACTGTTATTTGGCATCCTTAAAGACTGCAGATCACAAGCAAGATCAAGGACTATGGGAGTCAACATCTTGGATCCCAGCCTCTCATTTAACCTTGGTCTGACAAGTACCCCTGCTAAATGCTTCAAAAGAAAACACAGGACATTTTTTGGTACATAGGAGTAGGATAACCTGCCCCACCAAAAGAGCTTATCCTTATCTGTGGTGCTTGGAGATCAGCTTCAGCCCTGAAACTCAAGTAACTGCATCCCTTCCAAAAACCAGGTAGGAGTAGTTGTCACATCGAGGTCGACGATGACACTTTCTAAGAAAAAACACCTGCATATTGGTTTGTTTCTTTTACCTGTTGAAATGATTAGTGGGCCAATATCACAAGTACTGAACTAGAAAAGACAACACTCTGGTTGTGGCCAAGGGACAGAGAGGAATGAATTCATTTGCTTAGTAGATTTTTGCTTTTTCTCCTCTCCTCAGGCTTTAATTACTTTGTTCAGTTCATTCATATTATTATTGTTAATTATGGTTAACTGGCCATAAGCCCATTCTCTTTTTGCAAACTTGTACAAGCAGGACCAACTCAAGAGACATAAATATCTGGTCAGAACAGCAGACTTCTGGAAAAGTGGAAAGTGAATCCTGTTGCTTACTTTTCCTGAAGTAGCTTCTCAGCAAGTTGTCTGGCTCTTACCCTTCCAGCTGATGGTGGGCAGGATACATGCTGGAGCCCTTTCTAGTACCCCCTTCAGCTCCCACACCTCCCATCTCACCTGTGGTGGTAGCAGCACATTGTATTTCTTCAACGCCATCCAGATGTTTCTTTCAACTCCGTGTGCTCTGGCTCTCCAGAGGCAGGGGAGAATTGGCCCTTGCATGCTTGGGACCAAAATCTCCAATTTTGTTCACAGTGCCTAGGAGCCCGGCTGTCTTACAACAACTTTTTATTTCTGAAATCCTTGTTGACTTCATTCTTTCTCCTTGAACAGATCTGCATTTATTTATGTATTTATTTAAGACCATATTGAATAAAGGAGCAGTCTTCAAATCTGGCAAAAAAGGTGCCATGTTCCCAGTTTGGAAAGGATGGATCTATCCATTGCTCATCCACTTTAATTCCCATCTGGCTCTGTATCCCATATACAAAGGTGGCCAGGCTGCATCTGTAAACAAGGGCAGGCCATACCCTAAAGCCCTGGCTTATATACCATACATACTGTGCCATTGCCTGCATGGTCTCTGCCATGCAGGGCTCTCCTAGGAAATGCATAGGCCAGCCCTTGTTCCCAGCACTTTGGGAGAGTTGATCCTGTTTGAGGAGGGGAAGAGGAAGGAGGGAGCAAGAGAGTTCAAAAGTGTGGATGCAAAGCAAGCCATGCTGCTGGGGTTCCATGACTGCAAATTGCATCTGGTGAGTTTTATTTAGCAGTGCAGATGTGACCTAACTGAACAAGATCCAGAAGCTGGAGTGTGGCAGGGACACCAGGATGATGCTGTTGCAGGGGTCCAGCAGCCAGATGGCATCTTGCTTGTCTGCAAGTGAAACTCAAGCAGCTGTTTGAGAACATGAATACAGCCAACCCTCATGCCATGGTCTGTCACCAAGGCTAAGGTCAGCCATGGTGTTAGTCCAAAGTGCTGAGGTTTGCATGAAAGTGTGGAGGAGCTTCAGTGGGTAAATTTTTCCCTTCCCCACATTTTTTCCTTCACAACGTTCAAATTCATTGTCA
The DNA here is from genome assembly GCF_037038585.1 of Patagioenas fasciata. NCBI lineage: Eukaryota > Metazoa > Chordata > Aves > Columbiformes > Columbidae > Patagioenas > Patagioenas fasciata. The sequence goes on from NC_092521.1 coordinate 21,993,276, forward strand.
TTCGGGTCTCAGGAGAGAGACTTTCCTAGACTTCTTCCAGAAGCAGAAAGTAATGAAGGGAATAAGCAATGATTCTTCTTTTATGTCATATCCGGAGGGTGGCATTGTCATTTTGGGAGCTATTTTCTTGGCCTACCTTGGAAGCTGAACTGCCTTAGGCTTCCTATGCAGCTGATGGTGAAAGGTGCTCAAAATGGCTTTCCAAGGGATCCCAAATTAGAATTACCCTAGAGGGCCTCCTGCCTCTTTCCATTGAGTACAATTAAATAGATTCTTAATTTTAGCCCTCTGAGTTTCACCTAAATTAGATGTCTGAAGACATCCATCTCAGGCTGTAAGTGTGGCTTGCTGAACTGCATTGACACCCAGCTGTGACAATTAAGCTTGTTTATTAACATTGGTTAAGGGAGTGGGGGGAGGGAGAAAACTATGCCAGATTATTCTGAATCTGTTCCCTGAAGCATCTGCTCACATTTTAGGTATGAACCAGTCATATTCGATCCGGAAAGGTCACGGGAAGGCAACTCAGTCCTGCTCTCAGTTTATGGATCATTCTTAAAGAAAACAAGGAAGGAAAAACTGTGCCTTAACAGGTAAAAAACCACAATTACTATATAAAAATAAGTTCTTAACCAGGAGTGTAACTAAAGAAAACTAGATACTGTGATCTTTACTGCTACCTCAGCATGCTAATTGAAAACAAGAAGACAATGTAGTTCACATAAATCTGAAATGGAGATTCTTATGTTCTTTTTTTTTTTTTTTCATCTAACTGCAAATTTCAGAGTTGAGAGTTGTGCCAACAGGTTTTTTTCAGTTTAAGGTTCTTTAAGATGCTGGCAAGAACATGTCACCTCATTGTCTCCACTCAACATTTCCCTGTGTAGCACGTGGCCCATGTGTTTGGGGGACAGATTAGAGATGCGGTTTTTAGTTTATTTGGTGGCCTGGTTCCCCTCATGTGACCCAAACACTTCCTGGCTCACTCTGAGATCTACTCTTCTTAGCTCCCACTTTGTTTCAATGGTCAAAGTGCATCAGGACATATAAAAAATAACTTTATTCCTCACTGGCAAAGAAACAAGTTGGAGAAAAGACATCTGTTGGTCAAGTACCATATTACCCCAGAGACATTCCTAGAGAGCCAGAGCTGCTGGCTTGCAGGAGGTTGTGCTTGCACAGCCATAACACAGTGGACAGGACTCCCTTGTTTGTGCATGTGGCTGTGTAAATATGTGCATGGATGCCTCAGGCACATGGCAGGTGGTAGCTAAGACTTCTGAAATTCCAAGTAGCAGATCTGAGAGTAAGCGGGTCAAGAGTTTAGACTCTGAATCAGAAAATCACAGGTTGGAAGTTGGAATAGAATCAGAAGATGGGCTGAGAAACTTAAGGAAAATCTTTGTGTCATTTCCAGTGTGTGGCAGACTGTAATAAGGCACTTGAAATGTCCCTAGACTTCTTAGCTGAGTTGCTTCCCATGCAGCAGCACTCTCAGTGTGCTGGTGCCTGGGAGATGTTGTCTGATATAAATGACTTTTTCTCATCCTCAGAGCAGCTGTCTGCCACTGTTCAGGATGCTGCAGCTAAAGCTCTAATTAACCATGAACAAAATGGAGGAACAATGAAATATCTGCTCATTGTTACTTTTTTATTTCACATTCCTATTTTATCCTTCATTCTTCCCTAAATCTGTGTTTTATTCTCATCAAGGGGATAACAATTTTGGCCACTCTTGGCATTCAAACTAGGCTGACATATGCTGGCAAGTGTACTACCGACCTCTTCTTCACGCATCACATGCACTATTTGCATAGCCGGACCTGCTAGCTGAGCTTTGGCCTAGTAAGTGTTGGTATTTTGTTTTCATTTCATTGAGTTATGTCACCTTAATATAATCTCTAAAACACTGATCATTCCCTTACCAAAACTCCAGCTTGACAGAAGGACTTTGACCAACACCTCTTACACAACCCTGCTAATAGCTGTCCAGAGAAATCATAGAATCACAGAATATCTTGAGTTGGAAGTGACCCATAAGGATCATCAAATCCAACTCCCTGCTCCTTGTAAGAATACCTAAAACTAACCCAAATGACTAAGAGCATCATCCAGACACTCCTTGAACTCTGACAAGCTTGGTGCCATAACGACTTCCCTGGAGAGCCTGTTCCAGTAACTGACCACCCTTTCAGTGAAGAACCTTTTCCTAATGTCCAACCTGAACTTCCCCTGATGCAGCTTCATCCCAATCCCCCATGTCCTACTGCTGGTCCCCAGAGAAAGGAGATCAGCACCCCCCCTCTCTGCTACCCACCTTGAGGAAGCTGTAGGCTGTGATGAGGTCACCCCTCAGCTCTCTTCCTCTCCTCTCCTCTCCTCTCCTCTCCTCTCCTCTCCTCTCCTCTCCTCTCCTCTCCTCTCCTCTCCTCTCCTCTCCTCTCCTCTCCTCTCCTCTCCTCTCCTCTCCTCTCCTCTCCTCTCCTCTCCTCTCCTCTCCTCTCCTCTCCTCTCCTCTCCTCTCCTCTCCTCTCCTCTCCTCTCCTCTCCTCTCCTCTCCTCTCCTCTCCTCTCCTCTCCTCTCCCCTCCCCTCCCCTCCCCTCCCCTCCCCTCCCCTCCCCTCCCCTCCCCTCCCCTCCCCTCCCCTCCCCTCCCCTCCCCTCCCCTCCCCTCCCCTCCCCTCCCCTCCCCTCCCCTCCCCTCCCCTCCCCTCCCCTCCCCTCCCCTCCCCTCCCCTCCCCTCCCCTCCCCTCCCCTCCCCTCCCCTCCCCTCTCCTCTCCTCTCCTCTCCTCTCCTCTCCTCTCCTCTCCTCTCCTCTCCTCTCCTCTCCTCTCCTCTCCTCTCCTCTCCTCTCCTCTCCTCTCCTCTCCTCTCCTCTCCCCTCCCCTCCCCTCCCCTCCCCTCCCCTCCCCTCCCCTCCCCTCCCCTCCCCTCCCCTCCCCTCCCCTCCCCTCCCCTCCCCTCCCCTCCCCTCCCCTCCCCTCCCCTCCCCTCCCCTCCCCTCCCCTCCCCTCCCCTCCCCTCCCCTCCCCTCCCCTCCCCTCCCCTCCCCTCCCCTCCCCTCCCCTCCCCTCTCCTCTCCTCTCCTCTCCTCTCCTCTCCTCTCCTCTCCTCTCCTCTCCTCTCCTCTCCTCTCCTCTCCTCTCCTCTCCTCTCCTCTCCTCTCCTCTCCTCTCCTCTCCTCTCCTCTCCTCTCCTCTCCTCTCCTCTCCTCTCCTCTCTCTCCTCTCCTCTCCTCTCCAGCTGAACAGACCAAATGACCTCTCAGCTGCTCCTCGTAACTCTTGCCCTCCAAATAGCCTACTGGTCCCACTTTGCTGAGGTGTCCTAAGCCTCCACACTCATAAAGCTAAGGGCATCTAGTGCCACTCACCCATTCCATGTTCACGTGAACACCAGTTCAGCAATACACAAATTTTGGATGGCACTTAATAAACTGTTCTTGATTGTAGGAACAGAGGACAGACATTTATGACAAAAACTTTTCCTCACACTTGTGTCATGCACTTTCTGCAGATCTAAGATGTTCTTTTCATTCTATATGACCTCATGTCAAGTGTATTTAGTGACATTAATGCTCTATGGTATAATTAGTATGGCGGCTTCTGTTTCTCCCTGGGGCTGAACTGAGAAGTGAACTGACAGGGCGCTGTGTCAGATCTGGGAAACTAATTCCCAGCCATTTCCTCCCTCATCAGTCATCGCCTGCCTGCTGCCCTCAGACCTGATAATTATACAGGCAGTTCAGATAGGACTTGCTAATGAAGGACCATGTAGTCTTTGTTCTTATTTCTGGCTGCTGAGGCTGGGTCCACTTCTCCTAAGCTCAGCTGCTGTGAAGTTAAACATTCAATCCAAGCCAGTCATCACTCTTTCTGCTGGTCAACAGGGAGAGAGGGACAGAAGCTGATTTCCCCAGAGTGATTAATCTCATCCTAAACTAGACCTCTAGAATAGGCAAATATTACAATAATAATTCTAGAAGTGGATTTATCTTTGATTTTAATCGCATATAGCTTTATTTTTCACCAGCTAAATCTCATTCTAACTATCTGTCCTAAATGGGCATTCTTGACTGGGAAAATGTTCAGCTTCTTTCTCCCATACCTGCTTGCACCTGGAAAAGGCTCACTCTAAATATTTACCTAGGAAAGGACTGAGTAGTTAGTCACACCGGGAGGATTGTTGTGAGACCTACAGCTCTGGTGTGGGCTCTTTGCTACTTGGATGACAGGAGGTGAAAACTGCACAGAGGTATGAGCTAAGGAAACAAATATTAACTGCTCTAGACTCTTTCATAGCAGCAGCAAGCTTTGTGAGAAAGCTGTGAAATCTAATGCTTTGTTAAATTTTATGTCATATTTAAACATCAGTATTTAACTGCCCATATAAAACCAGTTGTATTTTCATTTGTTATACAATTGTGAATGGCTATTTGATAGTAGCAGGAGGCCATGAGGGTGCAAAGGTGTGCTGACGAGTGCTGGCTACATGTGCACTCTCATTATGGCAAAAACATTGCACTACTTAAGCCTTGAAGAACTGCAGTGAAGTCACGGAAGCAGAAAAAAACCCACAATTAGGGTGGCAGAACATTTTACACTTTTTATTGGCACAAACTCTTCCCAGAATAACAGTATGAATCAACCATCTGAGCCAATGTTTAGCAGTCACAAGTAAAACAGGACTGTTGAGATTAAAATGGTCTACAGGACTGTTTTGTTTGAAATTAAGTGGAGGCAGTCAAAAAGGTGTTGGTGAGGGGAAAAAGCAAGCAACCTTGAGAAACCGTCTCAAAGAAGAAAAGAACCCTGGAGATACTTGGAATCAAAAACACACACTGTGCTGTGCAAACCAGCCAGCCTGTCAGTTTTCAGTACATTTACAAGGCATAGGTATCTGATTTAGTGGCAGTTTTGCCTGTGCTGATACTGCTTCTGAGGAGTCAGGCAGAGAAAGAAGCCTTCACTCCCACCAGCTCCATCCCCATCTCCACTCCCAACCACTCACATGGCCGCAGAGGTGTGGACAGCTGCCCGCTCCCTGCTGCAGAGGCCACTGCTGCCAGCTGGGTACTCTGCTCCCATTTGAGCCCTGCTCAACAAAAGAGAGATGCTAATATGAGGAGGTATCTAGGGTTAGGGCAGAAGCTTACAAACTTACTCTTTGTACAGTCCAACTTGTTTAATATAGTTTGACAGCTGAAAATCTAAGGCTGCAGCTTTCCTAGTGGCAGGAACCATACCTGGGCAGGGAACACCACTGGCATTGCTCCGGGGTGGCTGGGCAGTGCCCTCCTGATGGAACAAGGAACAGGATGGGAGCTCAATCCACAACCATCCTTAAGAGCCACTTTGAGCGAGGCCACCCATTTCAGACACTGGAAGTCCAACTGGGTGGCACGGCTGCTCCACACTATGCGGTAGCACTTCCCAGTCCCAGCACATTCACTGTGCCAGTTACACCAAAGTCTGAGCTTGTCCCTTAAGCTGGGCTGGCATCTCAGAGCCAGCTCCATCCCTGGAGCTGTGCCCGTTTCGGCAGGTGGGAGCAGGAGAGCGGCTGGAGCACAGAGACGGTGCTGGGCTAGGGGAGAGGCAGCCCCAGCCTTCCCCTGCTCCCCTGCCTGTGTGCACACACGGTGCAAAAACCTCCGGCAGTGAACGTGTTATTTGACAAATGGCACTTCACTTGCAGCAGAGTTCCGAGCAGAACAGCTTGTTTGTTCTGCAGCTGCCTGGGGCTGTTTCCACAAAGTCCACTGAAGGACGCTGCCCGCCACCTCAGTGTTATCTCAGAGAAAAGCAACAAAGCGCTCCACACAAGTTCTGTAAAGAAAATGTTTTATTTAAAGTGTTAAATATCATCACCAGAATGAGTTTGATTTACATTAGTTGGTGTTCATTACAGGCCTAATCTGCCCCCTTTTTTTTTTTCCCCAACTGTAATTCCTTTTAACTTTTTAAAACGTACTATGTACAAGACAGCAGTGATCACTGGAATAGTGCTATTTACATGACTAAACCATAAGTAGAGTTGCAGACATGTGAAAATTAAAAAAAATACATAAATTTTTTAAAATAAATACTGCATAATGAAAAGTATGTACAAACCTTCCATGCGTCATGTCCTTGATTTTAAAATTTGAAATAATTTATATAGGACTATGTATTCAAGAATGTGTGAGCACATCTCACAGTATCAAGAAAGTGGTTACATATTTTTGTTTAATATCCTGGGGGATATTATAGACCACGTTAGTAGTATTTATTTGCTGCTGGTAGACAGGTGCCTAAATTATTTCAATAAATATAACTTTACCAGTCTGTCCATTAACTTTAAAATAATCCATTATATAAACTCTGAAGACAAGACACAATCTTGATTTATATGATATTGCACAAAGTAAAAGGCATTTTAAGTGATAATTTTATTACTTTTGCCGTCTCATGAGGCATGTACAATTTCTTAATGGGAAACTTTTAATAGACTTTCAAATAAAATCAGAATAATTCTGTGTGGCCTTAAAGGTAGATGTTAAGTATATTTCAAAAATTATTGCAAGGTTTCAATATTAAACCTTAAATAGGTATTAAATGCATACAAACACCCAGAAAAAAAAAAAAAAAAAAGGACATTTTGTTATTAAATGTTAACCAGTTACATTCCCTTTAAATAATGTAATTTAATGAGAAGCTTGAACTTGCAGCACCACCCAACGGCAGTTACTGTCTGCTACAAAAAACAGGTTTTTGAGGATCCATTGACTGACTGCAGTTGAGGGTTCTGGTAATGGTGTGAAATAACTGTCAGAGTGGTATCAATAAGCTTTCTTTAAGGCTATTTTACCAACCAAAGATTGACATGTTTCAGACTGATATTACCTAATTATGTCTTTTGCAACACAAATGTGTAGTTTATGAAAATTGAACTTTACAGCAGAAGAACCATATGAATTAATAACCTTTGTTACTTTTGTAATCTCAAAAATGTAGCAATTAATTTGGTTTAGTGCAAATAAGTGTTTACATTTATTTCCCCCAAATCAACCATGTACTTAATTTTTCCTCTTTCCAAAAACCTTTAAGAAATGATGGTTCAACATTTGAATGAAAGATGCTGGTGCTGAAAACAAATTTATTGAAGACATCTTACAATGGCCACAAGATTCCAGTATTTTGCTGTAGAATTCAATTTGAAGGTGAGAAAAAATGAAAATAAGTTACCATGCACTGTACAATAAATTGCAAAAAGTTCAAATATCTTTTTTATCAAATACATGCTGAATTACATTAATGTACTCCCAAGCCATGTTGCAAAATCCTTTTCAACATGCTTGAAAAAAAGTAAGTTCTTAAACAATATTTTTCTCAAATAATTCAGAAATGCAGAACAATCTGCAACCCTGAACCAAATATGGGGCATAAGTCAAAAGGTAGCCATTTTAGAATATGATGATCATCCTGGGAGACAGAGGGGAAAAAGAGCGAAAGGAAGAAGGGAGACTGGGAGGAGAGATAGAGAAAGGAGGAGGTAAAAGAAGTGTACAATTTGCACATTATGTTGAACTTTACAAGGCTTGTACCTTTTACATTTAAATAAATTTAATATATTACACTTATTTCTTGTCACATAAACAGAATTTTAAATATTTGCTAGAAATTATTTTTTATTTTTAATATACGTCTGCAAAAATACAGACCATGACTGGTTTAAAGAATGATAAACGTGGTGTGTCTTTGTATCACCCTGTTGCATTCTCTTCCATTTAAAACCATGCACTAGTGAAATTTATTTTTAAAAATAATATAAATTATCGAAAATGGCTGATTTATTCTTTTTTTTTTTTTGCAAGTTGCAGCCCCAAGAAAATAATTTAAGTGTTCAGCTAAATCTGTGTCCATGCAAAAAAGTTTCTTTAATTTCATACAGTACAGTATATCCACAGAATTTTATTTTTCAGAGAGTCCATCACATCTGGGGTTTCACTGTATCTATAGCTGGAGGTATGAAGCCCACCACTTCAAGTCTTGAACCTTCTCGGTATGAAGAGTTTTCGGATCTCAAGCAACTGTTTCAAATGCCAGTTGACTTTTCCAGCATCCTTACATTTTTTTCTTCCAATGTCTGTTAATCCACTGACTTGTAACATGGCTTCATGGGAGGGTAACTCCATTTCTGTGGCATAATCAAGCTTTAGGAGGGGAGGGCAGATAAATAAAGAAACAGAAGCAACAAAACAGATATGCCATTTAAAAGGACTTCTGTTGCATGAAACAGATTGATTCTTTTAGTTTAGTCCATGGCTTCAGATTGGACCGAAACTGAGTGTCCCTGAACTCCAAACCTATCAGTTCTTCATGACTTGAGTCCTTCACCTGAGGGCCTTCCATAGGGCACAATGTGTGCAACTTCCTTGAGAACACAGGATCGCGTTGCAGCCCTAGAAACAGGCTCAGAAGACACAACATTAAGCATGCAGTGTTACCAGGGTTTGCGACCTGTAATTTTTTTTTTGTAACGCTGGTTGCTATGACAACAGTTTCACAGCTGCTATGAGCGAGCATACGAAGGTCCTGTTGAACTTTCAAGAGATGATTGGGAAGCTCTTCTAGTGAGAGGAGCTAAAGTTGGGTCTACTAGGGAAGAAGGAGGGAAGAGTTTGAACCACCCAATCACCATGTTGGACAGGTCCAGTTCATCTAAAAGTATCTGTGCCACTCCCATAAAGGATTTGTGATCCATACGTCCATAGTCTCCCCAAACAATTATCTGTTAGTAAAAGAAACACAAGAAAATAGAAAAAATCAGCAAAAATTATGAGAGCTTCAATCTGATTCTTCAAATGCCTCTAATTATTTAATTATAGTAAGGAATGAGATACTTGACTGCTGGAACAGTTTAGTTCTGTGCATACAAACCACGATGCAGTGACAGAAACGGCCTGGGCACTAACAGAGCAGTTATCCGTAACACTAATGAGCCCATACACATGGTAGAGGCAAAATAATCCAGAATTAACTTTTGTTCAGCAATGTCTACTTCCATCAGCAGTTGTTACTGTATTTGTGTGCTCAACAAGGATTTGAAATAGCAGAACTTGCCAAATGAAGCATGAAAGGAGTCTGAAACTCATTCAGTGCAAACTGTACAGCCGATACTTTCAGATTCAGAAGGAAATTGATGCAAGTTACCTGTAAAACTTTGCCTTGGGGACTTTCTTCAAATGATAGAAGTTGCTGATAAAGTGGTTCCAGCGTTTTTCTTGCTACCTTTGTTTTCTTTTTGGCTATGCAGACTCCATTTTCTAATAGATACACCTTTACATATGGTGCTTAGAAGAAAGAAAATAAAGAACAATAAGTAAAGAAGTTGCCCAGATTTTTTGCTTAACAGATGCAATGTTCTATCACCATATGATAAAATCTGCCTTTTACTGGACATATAACATACCTGAACAAATCTCCACAAGCAATATTAACATTTATTCAAAAGCAAAGCATCCATGCATTTTCTTTACTTTTTTCCCTGGCATAATTTTTTCTTTACTTCTATTTATGTATTTCTTTTGCCACTAAACAATTCAGATTTTGACCTGGAAAAATTAGATATTCCTATATATATAATATCCCTATACTGTATAGTATGCAAAATAGGCCTGTTAAATAAATTAATGACTTGCATTGACTTTTGTGAGATTTGGATCAATGCTCCAAATTGTTAATAATTTAAAATTATCTACAAGGTGAAATTCGGTGAAGAAAAGACTCTGACATGATTTCTATTTTGGCAGAAGAGCTTGCTAAAAATATTTTGTCCTTTTCATACAGTGTTATAGGACATCAGACTATAAAATAAGGAGTAAGTATCAAATACTGGTCTACTTTTCAAGCAGGTACCTATTGCACACCTCTTGTTGATTTTGTCCTCACCCCTAACATTCCTGTATCACATCATCAGTGTATACCTTTCTTTCAACCCCATAACCAAGGATTCATGTTTTATTACTGAAATTCTTTTGTATGTTGTGGTAGCACAGAGATCAGTTGTTTCGTTTTTTTTCTCCCGGAGCAGGGTTGATTTTTGGTACATACTATAAGCTTGTATGCCATTTCAGTACATTTTGCATTTCAGTGTACAGTACTGTAACCTACTGATAAGTGAATTTGCTAAAAGAGTTTATGTAAATTGAACAGTAAAGCCTCAGAATCTGGGGGGAATGTTGTGGGGTTTTTTTGGTAAAACACTATTCATGTCACCAAGATTTTTCTTCCTTACCTGGCAGTGTCTTTGAACCTGGTTTTACAACAAGGCCACGAGCTCGGATTATTTCTACTTCCAGTTGTCCTTTCTTGTCCATCATTCCCACCTGGATATCTCCTAGAAAAAGAAATCCTGGCATTGTAATTCAGAAATACATAAATATATGGAAAGCTATTGGAAGATCTCAGATGAATATGTGGTGACTTGTATCTTCCACATTCCACCAATAGGTACGATCCAGATTTAAACACTACTAGATAATTTAATACTTGTCCTCTTCACTACAGTTTGCATTAGTAAACAATTTAAAAACCCTGCAATAACATTTTATCTCCTATTTTCCATGCCCCTATCACTTCAAATAAATTTTTTTTTTTGGTCTTAAGAATTTCAGACTAAAAAAAGCACCAAGGAAATTAGTATGAAGCAACTCTGTAAAACTGTGTGAAATCTCTTCATTAGGCATCTAGTTTAAGACCAAGTATGACTTGTGAATATAGTTTTGGTCTTAACTGAGTTGTTCAAAACCACATGGGAAATTCATATTTAAAGAACTAGAATCTAGATAATTCCTATGTTCTAATTACCAGACCCAGTAGATTATATTGTATCTACAAGATATAAATGCTTACCCATCGATGGTGTTGCCAAAGTCTGCCGTCCCACAAGCTGGGCAGGACCAAGTCCATCCAGAAAATCACTGAACTGGCTGTCTGCAGCCAACCTCACACCAGGGAAAATCAAACTAAAAAATAAAGTCGAAAAACACCAACATTAAACACATTTGAATTTGCCGTTTTCTGTTTTCTAGATGTTTTGCATTTAGCATCTGTGGTTTTGGGACTACTGGTCACAAGGAACTTGTTTACACTGACAAAATTACAAAACAATTACTGTAATTTTCAAAACTTTACAGTGTTCAACAACAGCAGTAGTTCAGCCTCCAGCATACAACCAAACAGGTGAAGGAAGCGCTAAACCTTAATGTGTCTAATTTCCACAGTAATATTTTTCCACCATGCTCTCTTTCCCAATATATTAAAGACCACTGTTAATTATTGTAGTATTCATATGAGACCAGTTTAATAAGATACTAATACATGCCCTTACCAGTAATCTAGTTACATGAAGGTAAAATTGCTCATGTTTCTCAGTCAATGTGAACTTGTTGGCTGAATATCAACTGTATCAAGTGAAATTAGTCCATTAGACTGAATACTGGTCACTATTTTAAAAATCGCCTTTAAACTCTGCATCCATTATAAATATTTTGTTAGGAGTGTCTTTGAGAATGACATATATTCATTAACGGAACTTAAATCCACTGTGGCAAATGACCAAAGTAACTTAAAATTCAAATTCTTGCCATAAATTATCTGTGACCCATTAGAATGCAACAAGAATTAATGAGAATTGTAATGATCAACCATAAATAAATGTCCATCTCAAGCGCATATAGTGCATCAACTTGGACACGTAAGATATATTGTTCAGTGCTGTGAGTACCACTAATATATCTATCCCAAATAAGGTTTTTCTGAGCAGTGTCTTGTACAAACCACTCAGAAGTTTTTCAGCTTGGGCTTTTATGACAAGCATGATGCATGACAGTTTCATACTTCTGCCCAAATAATTTCTTCAGGACTAATTAGCAGAATCTTTGAAAAATTCTGAGCCCAGTGAACGGCACCTGGAACTGCTCTGGAAATGCTTTGTTCTGCAAAGTACAGATATGAGAGACAAATTTTCTGAAGAGAAACTGCCCTTTTCTGTGCTTTACCTCCTGCCCTGCAGCTGCTGCCCCTCTTGCCACACTGTGGGCTGGTGGCTCTGACCCCCAGGTTCCTCCTCATGTCACCACAGAAACCATCCTCGTCCTTCCTGCACCAACAACTAGAGACTCTGTTGGTCACAGGGGAAGACAAGCTTGGGCCATCGATGGCATTAACTTGTGAAGGGAACTCTGACTATCAGGACCTACACTGTTCACTTCACTTTCGTCCAACTATCAGTTTCATGGAGAAAAACGCCAGGTAACCACAGTCATAACCGCTGCTTACTTTCCCTCAGAGCTGTAGCTGTTCATGCTCCCGTCCGTCGACTCCCGGCTGGCCTGACGGGTCATCCAGTTCCTCATCTCCACGGCCAGCCCTGTCTCCGTGCTCCTCTGGACCGTGCTCCGCAGCTTCTTACCCCCTGCTTCTGCGGAGACAAAAGCCAAGTCCCCATCGCACCGCGCTGTGGGGCATGACTGCAGGCACCGCACCACCACGCCACACCTCGTAGCCTGAAATTAGTGACCTGTACCAAAACTTCCACTTTAAAATTACCATTTTTTACTAATAGGCAGGCAGCATCATAAATCTCTTTTACAGGACCACACTTCTGTCACCGCCAGCTCTGCAAGGGCAGCCAGCATACGCAAAACACAAGTCTGCCCACAGAAGTAACCAGATTTACATTACCCATAGTCTAGTGTGTTTAAAACATGTTCTCCCTGGATGAATACATCCCCCTTAGGAATTCAGATACAATGTCACCATTATGTCAAAACCTGTAGCGTCTGAGGAATGTTCTAATTCAGATGATTTGTTTGATTTAAAAACATTCGGTCATTATCTGCTAAATCAAGTGCCAGATATCCATTAGTGAGAACTGCAAACAACAAATCAAGAACCCTTCCCATTCTTTCTTCTCTGTTCACGCTCTTCTCATTTCACTAGCTGCTTTAACTTAGCAACTAAAAAATACAGTATTGATTTATGCACAATATGAAACTTTATTTCCACCTCCAAGAGTAACAATTTTTGTACCTTCTTGCATGTTTTAATTTCAGTTGTAAAAACAGCAGTGACAGATAGCTGGGTACCAGACAAGGTAACAAGTATTCAAAACTTAATACAGAAGCATTTTAGTGTAGGAATTTTGATCAAGACTTCAGCTGGAAGGTATATCGAAGGTGCCACCAAAAAAAGAAACCCAAATCTGAGTGGGAATGAAGCCTCAGTTTTTCTTTCACTAATATGACTGTCACTCCATGTCACTTCTGATTTTAAATGCTGTTCCCTGCAATGGTGCAGGGAATTCTGTCTTCCAATTTCTTTTACCTGTTCAATGGATAAAACCCCCTGACTTCAGCACAGCGATGCATGATATACTGATAATACCATAAAAAAAGGAAAACATAAATATTGATGAGTGTAGAGTAACATCCAAGATCCCAGGATATCTGTGGACTCGCCCTGTTCTGCAGTTGTTCATAGCCTCTGTTGCCCTTGCACCACCTCTGGCTTATCACATACCAGACGGCAGAACTGTTGGACGTGTGGGGTTGGTGAAGCTCTAGGGATTTGAGAAGGGGAGGAGACTGTCCTGGGATAGGGACTCTGACACCCTGAGAAGCACAGGGGCTGGCTTAGAGCAAGAAGACTTGCACCCTCGGACAAGGAACTGGAGAGAGGCACTGATCTCTCTGTCCCCACTTAGTGTCTCTCTGTCCTACAGGCTGCCACGTGGGTTGAAGTCTCCTGGGTGCAAAGCCCAGGCCCTCCAGTCAGGGGATTTTAGTGAAGTGGGAAATAGATATCCAAACCACACTGAAAACTCACTGGCTCCTTGTCAAGGAAGATCTAACAACACTGAAATATTTAGCAGTAGTGAGACATTTCTACAGCAGTATCATGAATTGTTCAAATTGTATTGCTCATAGAATTATAGAATGTCCTGAGTTGGAAGGGACCCACAAGGATCATCGAGTCCAACTCCTGTCCCTGCATGTGACAACCCCACAGTTCACACCATGTGTCTGAGAGCTTCGTCCAATTGCTTCTTGAACACTGTCAGGCCTGGGGCTGTGACACCTCCCTGGGGAGCCTGTTCCAGTGCTCCAGCACCCTCTGGCTGAAGAACCTTTTCCTAATGTTCAACCTAACTTCCCCCAGCACATCTTCCTGCCATTCCCTCAGGTTCTGTCATTATTACAAGCTTACTTTTCCTTAAGACCATAACTTTTAATCAGTATAAAAAAAAGTACAAAAGTAATAGTTTTGCTCTAAAACTTCAGCTACCCACATGAACTTAGTAAATAAGTGAAATAATTTTTTTACTATGTCAAAACTGCTTCTGAAAAATCCCCATCAATATCTGGTGCAATAAATACAAACAAAAAAGATACAAGGCTAACATGACATATGAAAAATGAAGAGCAGAAGTCTACAGTTTCATTTCTATTGGTTTGCACTGTTCCAAGTGTCTGCTGGTTTTATTATTTATATCAAACTAATGAAAACTGGCAGCTGACTTCCAATACTGGTCCAGAGTTGTTCTAAAATCCAGTTATTCATATCAAACAAATATTCCAAAAAAATTGTCTGAAAAAAACCCCACGCTATAGTTTTGTAGAAAAGGCACACTGTGTCATAGTTACATATGAAAGGCAAACGACTTCCAAAGTCCCATGTTCTTTTCATTAAAGTATTGTTACAGGTTATTACTCTTCAATTGTAAGAGCTCTTTTGATTAGTAAGCATTCATTTTTGTTCAGTCTTTTGTTGAATGATGGTCGTTTTCGGTTCATTGTTGCAAACATGAATTTTCTCATGCAAATTTAACAGAAAATCTCCATTCTACATGATTCTTCAGTCTTTTCATGTCATATATTTCAAAGATTTTGGGGCTTGGCATAGGTATGAGTTTGAATACATGATATGTGAAGGAGTATATCGTAACTTTTAATAATTAGCAAGGCAGATTTTTTTTTTCTGAATTAGAATTAAGTGTGTATCCCTTTACTGTAGCAGAACATTAACAGAAAAAAAAAATCAACACATCTGTTGCACATCAATTTACTGAGAAGTTAAGGCGGAACTGGTGCAACTGCCATTCAAGTCTTCATAGAGGCACATGTGTTTAACCAGCTCTTCTGAGCATCCCTCTGAATCTTATTTTTAAGCAGTTTTACTTTCCTGCATGTATTTGAAATAAGTGCTCTGGTTCACATGAAGGTAGGCCAACAGCTGAAAAAAAGACAACTTTGATACACCATGTAAATTAGGCATGCACAGTACATCCAACCTCTATGTAAGTGTGGGTGGTAAACAGAAATTATTTTGACCTTAACATTGAATTTAAGAGACTATGTAAATAACAGTTTTCCAGTTTTCAACAGGAACAGGCAGAGCTCTCTGATTGTCCTGAAAGATCTGACCTTTCAGCAATGAGGCTCCTAATCATGACGTTTATGTTCTTTGAAATAAGAATTGAAGACTTAACGGCGAAATGGCAATTTGGAATAGAAGTACAGAAGAAGCCTCAGTTCACAGTCATGACTCCTGAACCGCTACTTTAAAGATGAATATTCTTCCAACTCAAGCTTGGCTAAACTAACGTGTAGTAATACGCATGAGAAATACCTACACTCGATTGCCCACAACCCTAGCAACACATTGATCCCTGGAAAAATGTAACAAATCAAACCACAATCCATCAAACAATTTAAAGGCAAAGACAGTATTTATATAATCCGTAATTCGTGTTTCTTAAATTCAACATTAAAATACTCAAAAGATTGCAAGTAGCAATAAAACTGCGAAGCAGTTTCTCAATTCAAAGAAATAGATTTTAGTGCCATACTTCCACGCTGTAGCTGGTGCAAGATGTGGTAGAATGTTGTACCACTCCAGTAAATTCAGACTGTTTTCCCTCATTCCTGCCTGGAAATTAAAACCTCTTCTGTTGTGCTAATTCAACTACTTGTGTGGCTGCATTCTGTACTGGACCCAGCCCAAAAGGAACAAACCAACAATATGTTTTAAAGCTGTTCTTTTTCTTTTAAGACAGATCATTTCCCAAAAACATTTGTGAAAACAAACAGACAGTTAAATGAGCCCAACTGAGGTGATGCTAATCTCTAACCAGATGAATAATTTGGGAATGCCACTAACACAGAAGTAAACATGTAACTGGTGCCACTCTAAAAGTGGAGATTGGGTTTGTAATCATAAAATACCTATACATATACACTCACCTCATGCATGTTGTTCTATTCTTACCAAATGAAAGGATGCGGAAACAAGAGTCGAGTAGTGTACTTTGTTGCTAAGTATGTTGCTGACCACCTACACTGAAAATAATTTAACTTGCAATTTACTAAACTCTAATAAAGAACATTGAAAACGTTCTCCAAATTAGTATAATCTAATTGCCTTAGAAAGAAGACATTTCTCTCAAGTCCTCATCACAAAATATGGAATACATTATCTGAAAACACTAATTCAGATTCTTGTGGCCATATTGTAAGGAGTGGAATAAATTACCAGAAATAATTGCTTTGGCATTTATGAAAGCACATTCATTCTTACAGTTAATCACACTGGTAATTTAACTAATATGGTTACTGCAAATAGACTCCACAGGCCACATCTTCTAAATCAATCATACATGGAATTATTTGTTCCCACAATTTGGAGTGCAAATCACTTGCAAATTAGGAGCGCAAAACTATTGATATGATCTTCAGTATCAGATGAGGACAAGTCAAAAAGTGCACTGAATACAACAGATTACCCTCCGTGATCTGGGATCTAGACAGATGAAATCTGTCTCTGGCAGGGAGAGCAAAAGCTCTCAGCAAGAGCTTCCAACACCTTCCCAGCCCCGGGCACAGAGCCCTGAGCCAGAACACGGCTGGAATGGGCAGGGGCAGCTTGGCCACGCCAGTCCCCAGCTGGTACCTGATCACCTGATCTCTTGGTAGGATTTCTAACGAGTAGAGAGCAGCTGTGGCTTCAGAAATGTGCTCAAGTGCTTGCAGTGGTGCTTTTCTACTCCTCCCACCTCACCTAAAAGGCTGCATAAAAACTGCTTCAGTATTTTCACTGTTAGATCCACAAAGAGAATAAGCTGCCTGTAAGTGACCACTTTTCAAGAGGAAAGCTCTTTGAGCATCTAGACATCTGCTCTGGGCATGTTAAGAAGAGGTCAAAAAAATCATCAGAGCCAGTCTAGGAACATTTGATCCTACTTAGGAAAAGGGGGTCAGGGTAGGTCCCAGATTCCCTTGAAACTGCACAGCTCTTGGCCGCACTCTTGAAGCACTGCTGGGAGCCACACCTGAGTTGTTTCTTTCCTTGCATCACCCACAGAGTCCAAACAGCAGACACGGATTAGGATCTATTAATTTACGCAGGATTTTGGAAACGCAGATTCCACAGTCACCTCAGTTTGAGAAGCTTTGAGAAGCATCTCTCTGAGTCTCAGAAGCCAGTGCTAACCAACAGCTTAGAAGGCCTCGTGTCATAGTCCTTCTGATGAAGTTTTCTCACAGCGCATGCTGTCAGTGTTTATGAAGCCCAAAGAGCACTGGCAGGGCCAGGGACAAACTGTAACCAGGGCCTTTCCCTTACTTTGCACTTGTAAGGAAGAAGGGAAGACCTGCATTGCAGTTCCTGCTCCCATGAATGTAAAACTTGAGAAATTTTGATCAGGATGGGAATGGCATGCCCTGATATCCCAAAAGCAGAGGTGTATTCAGTAGGGAAGCTGTTCAATATGGCAGCAGCCAGGTTTGGAAAAGAGAGCTGGGGTTGACAGCCTCAGTTTGTACTATGAATTTTTAAATTTCTTGGGAGGCCTCACTAGTTTTTCATTTTCATTTCACTTTTTGTCCTGTGTCTTTATGTTTCCCCTTCTCTCTTTCCTCTGGCCATACTGGAAGCATGGTTACTTAAGATTAAGTTTAATTAAGACAGCACCTAAGAAAAAGTGAAAGAAAGAGAGAACTGAATTAAACCATCAGCCTCAAAACTGTTCCTTGGGCTTCTGGTCAAAGGCTGGTTTGAAGCTTTCAGGCCCCATTCTAGACAAATCCCCCCCACAGGACCCAAGATGCAGCCATCATGAATGCTTTTCTTCATAGTTGTGTGAGATGTACTTCCAAGTCAGCTGCTGTACTGAGATTTACTGAGCTAGTAAACTACCCCTTGACTAGCCAGTCTAACCAGAGATCCATAAAGGTTTAAATCTAACATGGAAAAGACACATTAAACATCTCAAACATGGGATTAAAAAAAAAAAAAAGCTGAGTTCTGATGCAATAAAAAATAGCAAACATCGATTGCAGAATTGATATATTATCCTTATTACTTGTATTTATAAATGTGCAAGTCCTGACAGTGAGATGTGAATTGGGAGCACAATGGCACAGAGCCACTCAGGCCATTCCAGCACTTCTGCAGAAAACTCTGTTTCTGTTACTGATAAGACCATTGGTTTTCTAAGTGTGGTCAGAGGACACACCTGCCGAAAGTCTCGAATGATTGCTGTAAAACTGAACACAGGGATATGACAATGAAGAAGCAGGTGGCTTTGCAGCCCACAGCTGTATTTCCCACGTGCCAAGTAACCTGAATTTTTCAGGAACCCTCATTTAGACCAGTTACAATCTCCAAACAGGTAGATGTTCTTATCATTCAAATATAACAGGTCTGGCTTTGTACATATTTTTTGCATGTGTCAAAACAGAATGGTAGCAGTTTCTATCCACTTTGTACATTCTGTACAACAATCTACGTGACTACAAAGAAATGTACAGCAGTGGGAAATCAGTCTCATCCACAAGCTATTAAAATCCTGAAAAAATAGAGCAAGGTATTTTGTGGAATTACGTTCTAATTTTATATACCGTTTACATAAGGAATCACTAAATAGGTGCACATCTTCACCACAGGAAATCTTTAAACCCAGTCTTTGATTTTGCCTATGACAAAGGCTGACCATCTTAAGTAAAAAGAAACTATCACTGCGGTTTTGAGTGATAACGGTTTGAGGTTTATATGTACATTTAATTTCCTGTATATAGAACATTCTTATGCATTTATTAATAACAATTACTCCATGAAGTGCCAAAAGGACATTAAAATTTCTTAAGCAGTGAAGGATGTATATATCGAGGAGCTTAGAATTGCTTTCTAATTTTTGTATTATGTGAATTGAGAGCTACTTTCAAAATACGTAATAATAACAGTAACACCATTCTTTAACCCAACCTTGATTATTTTTAGTATAGTTAGGGTCATTATACACACTATCAGATGGATCTGTACAGCATTTCTGAATGATGTAGCAAGTGTGTTGAAATAATTCACCATCCTCTATTAGGGCTTAATGACATAGATGGTGCCAAGTAGTTGGATGGCTACTGAGATTACACAAATTAGAAACAATTCTTCTTCCTAGTTTTGTTTAAGATGAGTAATGATACTAAGCAAATATCATTATTTAAATAACCACCGTTCCCACAACTCTGAGCAAATTTCACACCGTAATGACCCATTTTCAAACTACTGCTGTTAAGCATTTACCTCTCCAATTGAAAAAACAGCTACACAGTGTGCTGCCGCTTTGAGTACACTGTTGACCTTGCTATTGAAAAATGACAATTACAGTATGTAGAGATAAGCAAGATAGTTTTTTTCGGGTTTGTGTAGGTACCACTAGAGATGAAAGCTGGCATACACTGTAGCTTCACTGCTGCTGTTATAGCCACACCTGAGTTATCTGTTAACTTATTCAGGTAAATGCCACAGTGTAACTAGCAGCCCAGAAGAGAAATGCAACAAATGTAAGAGAAATACAGCCTTAAAATTCTGTTGGGCATTTCTATCATATAGTCAGGTTGAAGTATGTTGTACTTTGAATGTCAGTCCTTCTGCAGTCTCTTCTACTTTTCTGATGATTTTCCAGATGTTTCCCAGAATACATGTGTTTTGTTTGCCATGCTCGTTCCTTCGCCAGTAACTGTACAGTTTTTTCTGTGCTTCTTCTTTTAAAAGGTTTTATCCAACTTGGCATCTACATCTACTTCACCAATGCAGTACCTGAGCATAATTGGTAAAAACACTTGGGACTGGAAAGAGAGACGGAATTACTGGAAATGCCTTCTGTACTGCCTCCACCCCGGAGTCAGCACCAGGAGCTGCACAAGTGCGAGAGACCCAGCCCCACCGCACTGATGGACAAGCTGGCTCAGCTCAGCCCTGCAGTAATGCTCTAGCAACAAATGTAAAAAAATATCGACCATACACTTAAATGTTGTGCAGATTCTGTATGGAATGATTACCATTCCATGTTCAGAGTGATTTTTATCCTCTAAGATAAGCCACCTCATCATTGCTTGAAATGCACCTGAAGCAATCCCTGGCGTGTTAACATCAGTCAAGCCAAGGTCTTTAAAGCTTCACCTTTTACAGTGATACTCTGCCACAAGGCACTATATCCTTCATTCATATTTCACCTTGGCTCTGCTTATGAACATTCCATGTAAACAAGGTCATCTTTACCACCAAGGCCAAAAAGTAGGCCAATTCCCCCAAGAAGATGTAGTTATTCTCATTTTCTTCATTGCCTGCTACTCCTACTATTACTCAATTATTTTTAAGAGGATAATTTAAAAGTGTAACTACTTCATGCACAGGATTCTCTTCACTTTAATAATTACTGTGTTAATGAATTTATTGTTACCACTTCCCCTATTTTCTATTTCTGGTTAATTTATTGTCTGCTTATTGTTGTCTACTGGGACCTCCAAAGGAACAGTGTGATCTGGTTGCCCTAACCACAGGAACAGAATCCAGGAACTGCCGAGCTTTATCCCAGCTCTACCAATGGGGAATGATTAATTGGTGAGAAACACCACTGAAGCCAATAATAGTGTTCAAATGAGCAATTCAGGATGTATTTAAATAAGTCCTGATCTTTCCCGCACCAGCATCAACGGCAACACTTCTGCGGATATCTTTGTGGGATCGAACAACCCTTCAAACAAGTTTCCCAGACAGTTATCAGCCAGGTGTCAGGAGTGTATGATGTGCCTCCATACCTGCCGAACTCCTGCAGTAACACTCAGATACTTCTTTCAGTAGACCTCAATACGCAAAACTGTAATGTATCTTTTCCCCATCTAACACAACTAATTCTTGCTATTTTTGGCATGATTGTCTTTGGCTGAAGAACATTCTGTGGCTTTTTTTTTTTCTCAACTGGCTTTTGTTTTCCTGACATACTGAGAGACCAAGATGCTTTCCAGTTCTTTCTGAATTAATTTGTCTTAAATTATCATAAATTATCTCTTGAATTGTTTTTAGCACCTGCAAAGCATTTGACTTTCCCCTTGAATCTCATAGCTTCACTACCACCCAAAAACTTTGGCAAAAGAAGACATTAAATTGAAATATGCCCCCTTTTGAGGAGCATAGTTCTGCACACAGATATTGCCATGACCAGCATTTCCATAGCTGCACTCCTGGCAACCTGCTAGTTAATTGTTTATATAAACACCTCACTGTAAATGCAAATCAGAAGGGAAGGTAAATAGCGTATAAAAAGGAAACTGTAGCACAGATTTTTTTACAGGCTACAATACACACGGTGTAATCTGAGGAAGCACCAAGTTAACAGTCCCACTCATAAGAACAGACGCAGGCTTTCTAGTGATCATATGTAATCTGAGCCTCCCTCGTATCTTCTAATTGCATGTTGGATAAATGTAATTCTTCTTGTACATAAGAATTCACTTGCTCTAGCACATTTTTCAGTTGTCCACAGGGAAGTTTGGTAAGGTCAAATCCACTACTTTGAAACACAGTATGTGCAAGAAATTTTGCACTATGACTACACAGTCATCTAAAATGATGCCACACATACTTACATTGGTCCTTTGAATTCAATGACAAAATTTCCTTTAATTGAAACAAAGCCAGGATTTCAGACAAAATGTGAGGCTTGGGATGCTTCATGCACAGCTTGAAGTCAGATCGATACCGATTTGCCCTCTGCACCCCACACCTCTCTTAAACAATTTCCATGTAATTTAAATCCGATCCAAGCATTATTTGATGACAATTCTCACTTCACTATGCACTTTCTTATCAATGAATTTAACAAAAAATGCAAAATACACCCTTTGATAACCTTTATATTTCGACAACATACATAATTCACTCTGGTACCACACCAGATGTTAGTTCTGTGTGTGCACATGCACATATTATAGAAGTAAACTGATGATGAAAAAAAATATTTTCAATACCATAGCTAAGAATAATAAACTCCTTTAAAAATAACAAATGTGAGTTAACTTGAAGGACTCATCCAACTGCTCACCAAGTAGGAAATGGAAGAGTAAGTATCAGTTCCCTGGGCTGCACACCTGGATGATGGTGGCAAGTTCAGGCCTACCCATGGCAAGCTCATGGCTGCCAATTGGAAAACTGCAGCCTTTCCACATTTCTTCAGTACATCATAGCTTGGATGCCAGGGCTTAAGAAGCCTCTCACTTTGATCAATTGACACTCAAATGCGTCTTCTCAATCCTCATGTTCAAAAATGGTTTCTAAAATTATTCTTATTAATACACTGTATTGAGTTACTTACTATTCATTTACTTCTGAAAATGACATTACTCATATTCTTTGATACCCAAAGATGTAGCTTTGGGCCAGTGTATTCATTTCGGCAGTTAATGAACAGAAGTCTTCAAGGGAATATCACAAATAAATGCCTCAACAGGTCATATTTTCTGTTTGTATTAAAAATATTATTTGAGTGGGAAATGTAAAAGCACCCCTGTAGCAGGTTATCTTTTTTTAACCTACCGAATTAACTACATCTTGGGGACAGATTACTTATGAAGTGGGTTTAACATCTATCTTTTTCAGATTAAACTGTAAAAGAACATTAAGTACATGAACATAGGAGTGCATGTACCACATCCACTTAAAGACACTGGTGGTACATAAACATAATTGCATAGAAGCAATTGCACAGAAGACAACAAATTCCAAGTTGAGTGCAGAGGTGGCTTGTTAAAAAAATGCATTTTTTTCTTTCTGATCTCCAAGCACTTGGGAAAGGAGTTTAGCTGTCATACCTGTCACTCCTTCTGTAACCTGAGATGTCTGAAAACTCAGGTACCAGAAACTCAGCTCCATAAAAACTGCATAGCAATTATATCTCTATTTTTTATTGGAATTACATGGAGTGGATTTTCAAGAGTAGCCTACATCTAAATAGGATCAGATAATGTAAATAACACAATGTGTAAAAAAACCTAGCACAGATTCTTTTAACATTTCTCTTTAAATAACTTGACAGCACAATCTAAATAAGTAATTACAATTATCCTTAAATTCACAGGTATTCATCTACTGAAATCCACAGATTTCATATTTCTTCGAACTAGTGAACAGTTTTTAACATACACAGATCTCAAATGAGGAATAAGTTTAGTGTTTCCTAGAGAAGTAGAGAAAACAAACCAGAAAACAAACCAACACTCTGATTTCACATAGCATTAATGCAACTGTTGTAACTAATAACCAGGACTGAAAAGACAACTATTCTGGAATGACAGAGAAAGAAATCTTTTAAAGAATACCTATGCATCTTTAGCATAACTTAAGATATTTCCTGTGATTTAAAAATGTGTTTTCAGCCATAGTATTTATTAGCATGTCAAAAGATTAAAAACGCCCTCTGAAGCCTACCCTGCAGTCTACTGGCAATGTTTTGCAGTTCACTTCATTGTTCAGGGCAGGGAACAGATGAGGGTACTGAAAGACAGCACATTTCACCCCAGGGAGCAGCTCCCTCTTTTCCACTGATCGGGGCAACCTGGCCAGCCCCAAAGCAGGGTCCAGGGGAAGGGCGAGGGATCACACCTCAGCATCTGCATCAGAAATACAAAGGTGCTTTGGAGAAGAGACTTCAGGGACTATTGCACATCAAAAGATAAATCAAGATGTGTGAAGATTGGGGACAAACATTTGCCACTGAATTCTCGGCCTGAGATGTGGAAGGTGACATATGCGTACATAGATATTTTAAATACAGATTATGAATAGCATATATACACAGTGATATGTGTTCATCTGGCAGCATTGTACAAGTACTGCTATCTTAATGCTGAAATCTACAAAATGTGCAATACGCTCAGTTAATGAAATTAGAAATCTTGAATTAGTCCTGATAAACACTAGGAAGACCGTACGTTCATTCTATATGGAAACATATTTAACAACAGCAGATTATTTTCTTTATAAACTCTGTATTTTCAAAACAAGCTCCTGAAACTCAAGTTCTGTTCCGGGTAGGCATGGTGCCATGCTTAACTATATGTACACGCTTGTTATCCAATGCTTTCTGATCACTAAGTTTTGGGGTGTTTTGGCCACAGTTATACAGAAAAGCTATTGCACATCTTTCCTTTGTTATGTAAAGTTCTGGTCCTATAACAAATATATGGAAGTTACACAAACATTTCACTGGTTGGACTTTTATGAGTACAGATTGACAGTAAGACCTGCAAGGTGTACTTGTACACATAGCTCTGTACCTACATTGCCGTTCCTAAGAAAAAGTTAAACAGGGCCAGTATTTAATTGTTCAGATCCAGCATTCTTTATAAATTATGTTGTAATAATGGACAAGAGGTACCAGAATAAGTCTACATCATGTAGAGTTGGAAAACCACCCGTGAGGAAGTGTGGTTTGTTTTCCTTATGAAGGAGCAGAAAATGTTAAGACCCTCGACCCCTCCCCTCCTCCCTTTTTTTAACATAACTAAAGCTTAGTAAGTAACTTCATTTCCAATGTGATGATAAACATAATTCTCCAGTTACAAGCACTGTGGCACCACTCCCCCTTAGCAGAAGTAACTGTCCGGCAGTCGCACCCCCGCACCGCCGCCCTCCGGGAGCGGGCAGGGTCCCGCTGCCCTTTCCGGGCTGCCACGGCCGAGCGCGCCCCAACCCGGGAAGAGACCCGTGGACCCCGGCCGGGGGCACTGCCCCGCACACAAATGCCGCCACACGCCCGGCCCCGTCCCGCCGCAGCCTCTCACCTCCGTCCTCCTCCTCCAGGGAGTTCATGCAGGGGAAGTACACCGCCAGCGCCTCGAAGGAGGCAGAGAGGCTGCTCCGGCTCTGCGACCGCTGCATGCTGCGCCCGCCGGCCGCGGTCTGCCGGCCCATCTTGGCCGAGCGGCACCCGCCTTTGGCGCGGTACAAGAAGCGCGGCGTCTTTGCGGCAGGCGGCGCGGAGCAGCGTGGAGCGGAGCGGGAGCAGCGGCGGAGCGGCGCGGAGCACTCCGCGGGCGCTCAGTGGTGCCGGGGGGCTGAGGGCGGCGAGAAGCGCTGGGCGGGCTACGAGTCGCAGAGTTCCGCTCTGTCCCGCTCTGCCCGGCTCTGTCCCGCTGGCTCCGGCGCCGCTGCTCACGGCGGGGCGGGCCGCCGCAGCCAGCACGGGGCCGCCTATCAGCGGGGTGAGCCGTCAGCCGGCGGCGTTAAGTCACCGCGGCGGGCGGGCGGGTGTGTGCAGGGGGCCGGCAGCCGTCGTGCGAGCCTCGGTGGCGGGGCTGTAAATACCGACAGCGCCGGAGGGAGGACCGGGAGACGGCGCCGGGCGATAGCGGCGGGCCGTCCCGCAGGCACCGCCCGCAAACTTTGTTCCTCCCCGCCCGATCCCCGCGGGGCCCGCGGGTGGCCCTAGCGCGGCAGGAGGCGGGAGGGGAGCTCTAGGGCGGGCAGGAGCGCCCTGATGGCACCGGGGGTAGCTCAGGCTAGTGACCACTGCCAGCACTTCTGGCCGGCAGGACAAACCTGCAGCCAGCGGGCAAGTGTTTGGAGAAGGAATGAATCGCTGAATCACAGAAGGGTTGAAGTGGGGAGGGACCTCTGGAGATCAGTTGGTCCAACGCCCCTGCTCAAGCCAGTTGCTCAGGACTGGGTCCAGCTGACTTTTGAGTATCTCCAAGGATGGAGACTCCACAGCCTCTCTGGCAGCCTGTGCCAGTGCTCAGTCACCCTCACAGTGAAAAAGTTTCCTGATGTTCAGAGGGAGCCTCTGGTGTCTTGGCTTGTGCCTATTGCCTCTGGTCCTGTCAATGGCCCAGCATCTGGAAAGGAATCTGCCCCACAAGCCACAGGCAAATCCTTCATCTCTCCTCTAGTTTAAGCAAGCTGTTTGTCTCTGAAGCACACCTGCCTCTTTAGCAAATGTGGGTATATATTTTCTGAATTTGCAGAATTTGCTCACAACCACATTTTTATTGCTGATTCAATTTTCTGTCTGTATTTTCCTCACCACTGTTTGACATTAGCTTTCTTTTCTGTTCATGCACTATATTAATGGACTATATATCATATGGCAACCTTTCCCCAAAAATGATAAGAAACTAAAGCACTGGACATAATTAAAGAAGAATTACAAGCTACTGTAGCAGTCTTTTGCAATACAGAGAACTCATTCCACTATAGTTCATGATAGTGGAAAAGCGGTATCAAACCTTGCACATGGCCACTGCTTTCTTACTGCCCCTTTAAGCAGTAATGATAGTAAATATATTGTTAGTTTTGTTTTGTTTTCCATTTTTCCATTTTTCTTTCAAAGGTCTTTAACTCCTCTAAAAACATGCAAAACAATATTTAGGGTTTGATCTAACAAACTTTGCAGATAGAATGGCAGTTTGAAGCCAACTGAAATTCTTCATGAAGCATGTGTGAAGAGTCACGCATCTGGAGTGTATTTCATTGAGTTGATGTTTGGAAAGGAATACTTGTGCGTGGATAATAATAAGAGATTATGAACAACCGACACATTACTCTCATGCCTTGCTAAGGAATGAAAAATAATCAGAACTTCAGCACTCAGGGATGGTACCCTTCGTCACTCAATCTACAGGAAAACACTGAGTTTTGACAGCTATTTTTACAATATGCACCACATTTTCATTTCCAAATTATTATAATCTAGTATTCCTAATAAAACATGTTTCATGTGACACCGTAGGCACTTATTTTAGAACAAGATACTCGTTTCGCCTGCAGTAGCAATAAATGGCGTCTAGGGCAACTCATCTAGGCTTTAACATCTTTCAGATGTCTCATCTTCCAATACGTGTATTTAGTTGGTCATTCTACGTAAGTTCATGTTTCTGGGGCCACATGCCAAAGGCTCTCACCTCCCAACATATCTGTGACTCTTTGCTGGTTATCAAGAAAGTGAGCTGCCCAGACAGACAGACAAACAGACATCCCCCTTGTGTGCCGCAGGCAGGTCTGTGGGGAGGCCATGATCACAGAAACCTGCCACACTGTTTTGAGGTGGACACCTGGTTAGTCTACAACACCTCCAGCACTCCCTTACCCTTTGCATTCATACCAGTGCTACCTCACATTAAAGTATATTTAAATATATTTGAGGTGCAGAGTGAACTTTTGCTGTTTACAGATTACTCTAAAAAGATGTTACTAAAAGACTATAAAGCAAACAACTCTAAGATCAATTATAATTATAGTGATAGTCATAATAATAAATCTCTAATACACAATTACCATGTAATTGGCAAAAAATAAAACATGCTGAAGTAATTGCTAAAGATATCTGCGAAAGACCTGATGACTACAGAATTCTCTGTCTATAAACGCTAAAGCAAACAAAATAGCTTCCTCTAATATTTTTAGCTGTGTAAGATATGTTAGAAAACTAAATGTCTGTGGCTTGTTTTAATAATAATTCACAACAGCTTTTGAGAAGTTGAGAAAAAAAGGTAATGCTCATTACATTTCACCTGAATTACTGAAGACTTTTATAAAAACAGCTGAATAAAGCTGAATGTGATAACCAGGGTGCACAGAAAGGAAAAACAACAGTTGGGCAACTTGGCGATATTTACAAAAATACAGGAAAATTGTAGAATGAATATTCAAAGAAGAGAAACTGATTTGTAACATCTGTTTAATCTACTTTCACTCCCGTTTCTCAATACTCCTTTTATAAGTGCTCTCCTTAGAAGAATCCTTTATAGAAGAAATAACACCTGCTTAGGGGCCAGCAGACTTTCAAGCAGCTTGCTCCTGTTTTCCTTCTCGGATATGAGGGAGGGCGAGCACCTCTGCCACCCCACACCGCTCTGTCCTCAGCAGACGCTGGGAGCCCCTCTCTGATGCAGAGGCTCCACGTCCTGCCATGACCCGGCCATGGCAGGGGTGCTCAGCACCCTGTGCCAAACCTGCTGCTGATGGGGCACTGCGCTGGTGATGTGTGCCCTCGGTGGGAATTCGGCTGCGCCTCGACGGCTGTGCCCCTACGTATCTCAGTCCCTTAGCACTGAACGAGAAATAGCAGCCCCGGTGATTTTAATAAGTTGATGGTTTTGCTAATATTGCACAGTATATAAAAAAACCTGTTGCTGTCATTGATAAAATCAGCCCCTACCAAGAACATCACTTCAGATATTCCACAAACTGTAGTCAATTCCAAGTTACCCCAAACAGAGGTTGCAATACAAAACACCTATTCGGTAAATCTCTGACAAAGTACCAGATCACGATCCTGTCCAAGCTTCCTCAACATGCTTCTCTGTCCTGATTTTCTTTCTTTAAAATAAAGGTTTAAAGGGAAGAAACAGTGACAAAGAACTGAGATAAGAAAGTAATAAATTGTCAGTATTCTGGAATCTGAGGAGTCTCTCCTTGAACAGTTGCTAAGGATTGCATTATACAAATAACCTAATTGACAACAATCTAGACACATGCCTTGGCTGCAGAAAACAAGATCACTACCCTGACACTGACAACATACCCCAGTTGTTTTCCTGATTTTTTAAAATTTTTACTGCTGCTCATTGATTTGTGTCACCAGTTGCAAGTGAATCAAATCCCTGTTAAAGGAACTGCATCCAAACTCATATCTCAGTGCTAAGTATCAAGACAAAGCATGGGACTCCCAGGTATCATATTTCTTTAACGTTTTCTGATGGTTTGCTGAAAGAACAGGACGTTGTAAGAATCCAGGTCAAACAGAACAAGGTCAAACATCTGCTATAAATGTATGTACTGTCCTGAGGCAATTCTATTTGTAGAGTTGGATATATTATCAAATATTTTGGTGGCTTGTCTATCAAACTAGGAAGGTAACTGCTTACTAGTTGTATTCCCTGAAATTACTAAATAATACCATGTAACATGAATTTGCAGCACTGGATCTTCAGTGCCAACCTTCTCTAAATACAGACAGCAAATAATAGGATTCTGGGTTTAATAAATGTATCTTTCTCTTTTTACATAGATATACTATGTGTGGAAATTAAAAAACAATATGGAAATTAATGTATTTTCCATCTTTAGACTGTGAGTGTATTTCAGCAAGCATGCTCCAAGTAAACACAAATTATTACACTTTAAATTGGAATGCTTAGGAAAAATAATGATTTAAGAGGTTTCTTTCTTCATATTGCTATTGCTGTGTAATGAACCTGGAGGTCATAATACCCTGGATTTGAAAAATGCAAAATTGTTTGTGCAGATGACTTATTTTAATTATTGCCTGTGTTATGGATTAATTCCTAAAGCCTGCTCAGGCTCCCGAACACAAGATAAAAGCACACTTTGCCATAAGGGGGTGTCTTAAGGCCTTGTGCAGATCTCGGAGAGGATTTTTCAGTGCAGTCACTATGGAAAGGTGATCTGAAATTTCTGAACACCCCATTTTAAATCTGTGATAAAGAAAGGTGTTCTGGGAATGCAAATGGAAAGCAGTTAGTGCTCCTTTCTTCATCACCTTTTCTGCTCTTCTGTCAGTCGTTGCCCATATATTTCTTTTTTGTTTGTTTGTTTGCTACAGAAGGGATTTATTTTGATCATAGTTGTCGTCAGAAAAGACAGTGCAGCTGCCTAGCTTTTTACATGTTAATTATCTTTAACTTGCACTACACCTATCGACTACTAGGCATAAGGTATTACAAGTATAATTCAGACTCTTTAATGACTTTCCACCCAAAGGCATATGGAAAGTCTCTGTGTAATGTGTCACTACAAGAAGGGCAACTGGCTTCCTCTTACGAGGTGAGGGACAGTCCCCCACACCTCCCACTGAAGTGCAATCCAGACCGTATTTTGTTTTATTTTTAATATTTAGCTGAGTGTTGCCCTCCTCTCACACCCTCAGTCTTCACTAAGCAGAGACAACCAACACACATTAATAGAGAACGAACACTTGATAAACATCAAGAGCCTCAGATAACTCAGTTATCCACCCCTCCAACAAACAACCCAGTATGAAACCCCAGCATTTATCTAATTCTAGAAAGACAGAAAAGGGAAAATAAATACCAGTATTAGTTGGAGAAAATGTTATTCTCCAAACAAGTTATTATTCAAGGAATTTCCAGTAATTTGTCCAGGTCACTGAGATATGAGACTGTAATTATTATTGAATTAAACTTTATTACTTTTTTTTTTTCTTTTTGCAAAGCTAAAACAATACCCTGAAAAGGTCATTGAAAGTACTGCCCAGACTGTGTAAAACAGGGTTTATGTGTGAAACTTGTAACATGTAGTAACAAGCCATTAATGACTGTAATTTGCTAGATGTTGGGACTGTGCTGGCTGTCCACATGCTACAGAGGGGGACATGTGGCAACTCCAGCCAAGCAGTCAGAACGGACAGGTTACAAAAAGCTACAAGGCCCTTCACAAAGTATTGACTTTTTACTGTTTCCCATCATGTCACAACTCATGACTAACAGGATCATGATCTCTGTCCCAGCGCAATGGCTCGCAGTCCATGCAGCACTAACCTTCAGTGGTCTCCTACCCTGACTGAAGTTTCATGACATAATGAGCACTCCTACATAATTTCTACACCCAGGAATCAGATACAAGTGTTCTAAACTTTATTTTTTAAAAAATCAGCAAAATTTGGATTTTCTGAGCATTCCATATTAAGCGGTCACAGAGCCACACTTTTCCTTCTGCTTACGTGGCAACAGTGCGTTTTTCCATTCTCCCAGTTCTTTCAGCATTTTCTACTGTAAGGTCAACTCCACCTCAAGTATCAAGCTAGGTACACAGTACAGATTTCTACCAAAATAGCTTTGCTGACTGACACAGCTGTTCTGAGAAAATTCCCTAGTTGTTAGTGCAAGTGCAGTTATATCAGCAAAACAGGATTCTCCTAGCACTGCTTGTTTTGCATGCTCACGTTAGGACTTGTTTGCTGGTACCCATTCCAGGATTCCTACACTGGTAATGTGCTCCCACTGTTCTATCACCTGAACAGTCAGTGCCAGTGAAACTCTACCTGTAAGCAATTTAGCCCTTATATGGATCACTTCAAAGTCTTGTACATTTTCGGAGGATAGAGATTTGAAGAGCTGAAACAAAATTGCTATATTATGTCTCTTCCAAAATCACAGATTTCAATTCCTGAAAATGAAATAGAGAATTTCTAACATAAAAAATGTTTGAAGAGGTAGAAACAGAAAAGCAGTAAGATTTGTCTTCCTGGAAATGTAATATGCTTTCAGATCCATGGCGATACCAGTTTTAAACAATATAGCAGGATTGCTTGTCCTGCAGTTGGCATTCTCTTCTGTATTATGCCTTCTTTAACAAACATGAAAGAAATCTGTAAAAGCAAGTCTCTCTTTTGTGTTAATGCTAATATTTGTCACATGTGAAAGCTCTCTGTTCTTATTTAAATAAAATGTATTTAACTTTCCCCTTCAATGTTTATATAAAGACCACAAAACCAAAATAAAGTCTTATTTTTTCTAAATAACAAGGGGAGTTTTTAATGGACCAGCATGTGGCAATGCAGTATAGCTAGCTCACAACTAAGAGGTCAGAGTTGAAGCAGAAAAGCTTTTCACAGCTTAGTATTTCTATTTTAATTAAAATAATTTCACACCTTCATGATCACAAGGCCATCTGCAAACCACAAGGTATCTTAGAGCTCGGCAAAATATATTACTTTGTAATACTTCATCAGGGTGAGAAACAAGGAGCACAAAAATAAAAATGCACTGCTTTTCTAAGGAAAAAGTGGTTTTGAGAAACAAACTCACAGGAAATAATATCAAAGTAAAAAAAACCAAACAAACAAACACCACAAAAAACAACCAACCAAACAAGAAAGATATAACTGAAACAAACAAAAAAACCCAACAAAACCAAACCACAACCAAAACAAAACCAAGAGGGTTTGTGTGTGTGTGTTGTGGTTTTGGTTTTTTTTGTGTTGCTTTGGGGTTTACTTGTTTGTTTGTTTGTTTTTAATGCATACATGGAGGCTGTCTGCTGTCTCTAGATCCTAATCCACCCTTTTGTCTCTGAGAGTAACCTTCTTTATAATTCATGAGACCCATCAGCTTAGAAACAAGCTGCAGTTATTCACGTACCCTCTCAAATCTTATTTCAGTTGCCTGTGTATTCCACTGAAGGTTTTCCAAATGTCATAGACAAGGGCAGTGTAATTAGTTTCTGAAACTGTAACTTCAGTGAAACATGATTTGTTCCCCTGTATAACTCAGTCCTTTGGCACAGTAGGGACAAAACCAGTACAGAACTCCTGGCACTTGGGCAGCCCGCGGAGCAGACTGTACTGCACAGCAGATGCACCCAGTCAATGGACCTGTGTCCACACAGCAGTCTGCTGGTGTTAAATAAGAAGATACACTACGGAATAGCACCCTATGATGTTTATGCTTTTATTTTTCCAGAAATAAAAGATGAAAAGAAAAAAAAAAGTCCTGAGATGAAATGTGTTTTGCAAACCACACGTGAAGATGACAAATGAAAACACCAGGATGGAAAGCAGGGTATGTACCTGTCACCCCCTGTTCTCTGCACTCCGCGACTGCAAAGACCAGAGAGCACAAAGTTTGCTGAAGACATTTCCACTAAAATGCAGGTCTGGTTAGATATGTTTGCTGTATAAGAGTATTACATTATCATTGACTGGTGAAAGCTTTGGTGAGTCCAAATGTCAGCATTGCAAAGAGATATTTGTCCTCAAGTCTGTAACCTAATCTTGACATAACCTGTAGAAGGTTAATGTCTATTAAGCAGGGATGATTTTGCAAAGTTCTGTGCCTATTAGGTTATCTGTTTTTCTTCAGACCAGAGACTACATTTATTGGAAACACTACATGCCACAGTCCTCTGCATTACTTCAGTGCAGAACAAACAGTGGTTTTCTGAGGCCGCTTCTGCTATGCAAAGCCCTTCAGAGACTTGCCACATCCATCTTGTAAAGTGTGTGCTTTCAGATCCCCTGCACTGTGTAGTCCATGGGCAGCCAGCTCCACCCCAGCCAGCTGGCCTGGCTTCCACTTGCATCCTTATGGATAGTGCTGCCTGGTAGGTGGGAATCTGTGGGTGCCTGAAAGTGCCAGAACCTCAGTGGAAGCCACACCATTTTATCGAGATCATGAATTTCACTTCTTACAGGTGCAAATATGTGGTGTGAATACTTTTAGTCTTAATGAAGATTTTACAAGGGGACCATGTTTAGAGAATTCAAGTCACTAATGAAACACCTTAATTTTAGTGGTCATCTCTAAACTCACTGACTAGAGTCTGAGTCAGTTGCTGTGCACTGGGATCCATCCAGAAAGAACAATAAAAATGCTCTCCAAGCAAAGTATAAACAACTGAAAGACATGTATTTTTATCTACTGATGTCATGTTTAACTGACAAAATCACAAATTTTAGTTTTATTTTATAAGTTTCACAGTGTTTATATTTCTTTCAGAGGAACATGCGCTGTTGTCATTACACTGCTCTCATTTCCAGGGTGTTTGAGTCATAGCAGTGTCTCTTCAGCCATGATCACAATCACATGAATCCCAAAATGCCATTGCTGATGAAAAACAACTTTATTTTTCTCTTTCATTTGTTTTTATTCTGGTAATCTATAGCTATGTCTACATGAACAAATACAAGACCAAGACAAATTCTGATACACAGGAACTAGATTATTTTACTGCTACATTTTTAGAACAGTCTCTAGCATAATATCAGCCTGAAGTTCTAGTGCTCCTCCAATAAAGTCCTGGTTCGGGAGTTAACATGGGCCAGAAATTACTTCCAAAACGCTTCTTTTGGAGGGAAGGAGAGTATCACAGCATGGATTCGAGTAATTCTGTGTCAACTGAACTCAGTGTGTGTTTTAGTGCTGTAATAGAGAGGAAACCTATTTCTCTCAGATGTGATACTCCTACAGATTTAAAACTGTCAGGCAGGAACTAGATTGCAGGTACAAAATATGAAGCTAGTTTGCCAAACAACTTATTTGGCTTCAGAATTGCTGCGCTACAAATAACTTAGGAAACAAGTTAGCTGTCTGAAAGCCAGTTAGCTTCTTTACCTACATTGGCCTTTAAGAAATAAAATTTACTTCTCCACCTAGTAAGGTTTTCCATCCAAGATGATCTAAAAATATAATCAAACACAGACAATGCCTAAAAATAGTGTAGAATTATGTCATAAAGGTGTAATAGGCTACAATTTGCAATAACCTAAAATGAAATGATTAAAAACATTTATACAACATAATCATAGACTCATAGAACCATAGAATCACAGAATGGTTCAGGTCAGAAGGAATATTTAAAGATCATCTAGTTCCATGTCCCTTGCTGAGGGCAGGGACTTCTTTCACTAGATCGGGTTGCTCAAAGTCCCATCCAGCCTGGCCTTGAACATTTCCAGGGATGGGGCATCTACAACTTCCCTGGGCAACCTGGTCCAGTGTCTCACCCCATCCTCACCATAAAAAAGGTCTTCCTTATATCTGATCTACCCTCTTCTAGTTTAAAACTGTTATCCTTTGTCCTATCACTACATGCTCTAGTAAAAATTTTTCTCTGCCTTTCTTATAAGCCTCCAGTAAGTATTGAAAGGCTGCTATAAGCTCTTCCCAGAGCCTGCTCTTCTCCAACAGCCTCAACTCAACCTTTCTTCAGAGGAGAGGTGTCCCAACCCTCTGATCATTTTCATGGCACTCCTCCAAGAAAACAAACATTTTCATGGCCTTTCTACTGCGTGCCTTATCTTTTTGTATAGACATGGTCTTTAATTTATGTGTTTTTCAGACACGCCCAATTCTAAATTTAAATCTGTAGCACAATATAGAGAGCATAGGTCTATGAATAATGTTCAAAATTTTGATCAGTTTTCCTAGGATTAAGCTATATTTGCTATTCGTCTGTATTTCAAAATGTTGGTCTTTTAGCTTCAGCTGGGTACTTTTTGTTGTTGTACTTAGTCAATGTTTGCATAATGATAATGCTAGAAGATCGAGACGAGATTGGACCTGAATATAGAAGACACTGCATGAACTCATTATTTACGTTTTTGCTCAAAAGAGCTTACAGTCTGAAAGGTACAGCAGATAAAAAACACAGACTGCAGAACAGAAAGAAATGGCACCAAAGTTACACCACCCTCGGTAAGTCAGTAAAGCCTTCATGTCGTCTGGATAACCTCCAGTAACTGTATTCATTTTCAAGGGTCACAGCAGTCCCCGATGCTAGTGGTAAATCACTCATCTAAATGCAAAGGTGTTTCTCTGGGTTAGAGACTAAAAGAGAGTCTCTAAAAAACCCCACACAAAAAGGATCTGAATGGTTCATGCTTGATGACATAATGTGTTTACTTAATGTAGCACAATGGAGCTGGTACTTTAGCCCCAGCTTGGGTGCTGGAAACTGCATCAGTGCTGGGTTTGGACAAGCTAAATAGTTTTGCAGAATATGTCACTTGTTTGCCTGGAGTCAGCTTAGGTATTTGTGACACTGAAATGCACCAAGATTCATCTGATTTCACTTCTGCATATTAAAAGTAGGAATCTAGTTTAAGCCAGCTGCCTAAGCTCCCTCTGTATCCAAGGGACAAAAGTTTGAAACAATCTGATTGTAGCAGTTTGCAATGCCTGTCTAACCTGAATCTCCCCTTCTTCAAAACAATTACTCCTTGTGCTGTTGTAAATAACAGAACCAAATCTAGAAGATAACCGAATCCCAAATGATCCAAGCTGCTGGTGACTGTCAGCTATATAAAAGAGTTTCTCAGACTTTTCTGGACTATAGTTAAGACACATCAAGTTTTGAGCTCAGCAGAGTGCAAGGCAGTACAACACAGTACTTCTTCTGACTCACCCACCCAGGAGCCCATGGGCCAAGTGACAGACAGATCAAATCAGCTGCTGCCTCCCACCTCCCAGTCCAGATAGAGATGCAAAGCTACGCCCTGACTGCTCCTTTGTGGCACACACTTGTGCGTCTGTCTATATGCACATGTATATTTATATCCATATATAAAAATACGCACACAGAAATGCTATTTTGTGTTTATTCACACACACTTGCATCTATATCACGTTTTAATGGGTTTTTTACTGCAGAAAGTGTAGGAGTTGATGATGGGCTGAAAAAAGCAATCGGAACGACAGCTCATCTGTTTACCATATCTCCCAGACTATGTATATTTAAATTGAAGTGTTCTTATATGTCAACGATGTGTTAAAAATAAACCCCAAATAATCAATATAACTAAGTTTTTATTAAAAATGTGATTGTTAAGCCTTTCTCCATAAATTTTAGCTGAGTAGTACATAAGCTATTTTGCAGAAGAGCTGAGAAACTCTCTCTCCCACTTCTTTTGGAGGGATCTGTCAGGAACCCTGGGTTCTCAGAACCCTAAAAGTCAAGCCAATAATTCTTTGCTTATTTCTTTCCCCCCTACCCTGCTCCTTTTGTTTCAGAAACAAAATAAAATAGATACACATTTTGTTAATTAAAATTCCTTTTTTTTTTTTTTCCTGTATGAATACTGGCTATTGTTACTTTCTAAAATAATCTTTTGTGGATTTAACAAATGTCAGACTTTCATCAGGATTCTGCACCAGCATTCTTGTGTAGAGAGCTCTACAAAATTCAATTAGAATAGAAGCAACCCACCAATGCAAATGAGTTATTTGAATACGTTTTTTCTACATCTGCCTATTATGTAGTACATCAAAGATAGTTGACTCTTTTCTGAATTTTACAATGTGGACCTTTAGCTAACATTTTAACATGTTTTAGTTAATAAACTTCATCTAATTTTCTCTATATGCTACCCTCATTCAGTCCAACCATGTTTAATAATCGTAATATAATTGTGTTTAATTTGGGAAATATCTTTAAATTCAGGGACTTTTAATATATCGATGAGTTCAGTCCTGTACACATGAAAAAGAGGAAAAAAATTCTCAAAGCAGAAGTGTGACAAATGACCATAAGATAACTTTTTTCCTGCGGACATTTAGAGAATGTTTTAAATTTTAATTTAAATCTTATTTTACTCTGTGCAATGTGATATATTAACAGGAAGGTATAGAATGCACAGTTAAACAAAGCCACCTCCTGGCTTTGCTTACACCTGTGCAAGTATGGAATTACTTCATGAACCTCTCTAGATTAACATTAAAATTAAGGTTTCATAGAAGTATGTCAGATAAGGGAAGAAAGCAGCTGAGTTATGCACTTATTTGCTTTAAAACTTTCATAATTAAGCTAAGAACATGGTTAGAATATTGTTCTTAGGGGAAAGATAAGTGTTCTTAAGCAGGATTAAAGACAAATAGCTTAGCACCAATGTTAAGCTGTTTAACTGTGATAATGAAAAACAGCTTTGATATGAGCCACTCAGACTTTTGCAAAAAGCCAGATAAAACTTATATAGATGAAGTCTTCAGAGTGAGGAAAAAAGAGATGTTTCTTTATAGAGCTGAATCTACCATGCTGGCTAAATCACACAAACTTCTAGTTTCCAACATCTATATACTCTAAAAGGTCTAATTACACAATAACCTTTCTGTCAGTGCGGCTAATACCAATGCCTAGGAAATGCACGTAAGGAAAAATAAAGTATAGGAAGGAATGCCTTTCTCACTGACCCCTGGTTTAGAGGCTCTCTGAGTTAGCTGCTTTTCTGTTTAATTGCCATTGTGAGGTCTGAGCCACCTCATTTTGTCTAATCTCTTTTTGAGTCAGTATATACATCAGGCCCATCCAGTATCCTATAGAATGGGTCTGACGGGTTAAATCTGTACTGTGCAGAAAGCAATTCCTCTTGCTTGTTTGCCTGGTAATTGCCTGTAGCGCCCCGGTTCTTGCACTGTGAGAGCAGTAAGTCATTCTGTAGTCACCTTTCTCACAGCTTTCCTGACTTTACAGCCCTCAGTCATCTCCTTTAGTCATTATTTTCGGAACTGAAAAACCCTGTTCCATATTTTTCATCACTCTTGTTGTGTCTCTCCCTACTTGCTCTAGCTCCGTGCCCTTTCTGAGGCTGTGGGACCATCAAAAATGCATACAACAGAATACTAGTATTTTCTGACACTCTTTGTTGTATTTTCCTAATAATTGTAACTTCATATTTGGGAGAGAAAAAAACCTCATAGGAGTTCAACCATGGAGTCAAAAAAGAGGCAAGACAACATTAAATCACACTTTCAATTTGAGATGACTTAACCAGAAATGAACTTTCTTATTTTTTAACAACTTCTAAGCTGTAAAGAGTGATGTAAATATTTTCCTTCTATTATAGAGAACCTCAACACATAAAAATCCATGTTCAGGCAGTGGTCTGAGAAAGTACTGACCAACTCCGTGTGCTTGAACTCAGGAAACCATGCCTCCTTCAATATTCAAATTTTAACTCAGGTTCTATGCTTGCTTTGTATTGCATCCAGCAGGACTGAGGTGTATCAGATAATTTAATTTCAAGTTAATGTATGATTGACATAGACAGTTATAAACCTGGACCATTTTACCGCCATATGACAAAATGAAACTGTAGAGAAAAAATAGGAAAGCTTTTTAGACTTCCTAAATAGGAAAGTGTTTGAAGGTGGGTAAAAATTTTCGATGGGACTAAGATGGTGAGTGGCTAAGAATTTGGCAAATAGGTAATGCGATCCATCAGAGGAAGCAAGCAAATAGGCCTGGAGAGAGAACTGGAACATTAGGTGAAGATGATATATAAATGAATGACAAAATAAGAGCAGCTGCTTCTTAGGCACACACCATCAAATGACAGAATAAAAAAAGATATACATGTTTAACTAGAAAACACCTTGCTCTGGAATTTGACGCAAATTGTGCAATTAATTTTTATATGGGACTTGGAAAAAACACTGATCATCACTGCCAGATTTTAACTGGAAGGGAAAGAAACCCCTTTCGTGGTACTTCAGGCTGCCCAATAAAACTGAACTAGAAGGGATGACTGTAGTCAGTAAAATCTTTGGCTCAGGTTGCATGAAGGAACCTGTAAACACAAACCCTGCAGAGTCATGTAGACCCAAATGCCTGCAGAGTCCTGGTGATACCAATGAAAGTCTGCAGGGATGTAAAGGCTCTTGGACAGTCACTTGTGAGATCAGCACCCTAGGAAAAGGATATTTGCTGCAGGCAACTAAGAAAACTGACTAGAGGGAAGACAAATAATGGGTGCAGTAGTTCTTCTGAATTCAGTATGACCAAGGATGGGCTTTCTTATAGAGAAGAAATGATTTGGAACAGGAGAAGTCAATTGCTGTGAGGGAGTAGAAGGGCACAGAAGAGGGGTTCTTTACTCAGCACCTAAGATTAGGAGGTCTGATATTGACAGTCATCAAAAGTGCTTTTGCAGGTATTCCTGCCCATGGCAGGGGGGTGGAACTAGATGATCTTTCAGGTCTCTTCCAAAC
This sequence comes from Patagioenas fasciata, assembly GCF_037038585.1. Classification (NCBI taxonomy): domain Eukaryota; kingdom Metazoa; phylum Chordata; class Aves; order Columbiformes; family Columbidae; genus Patagioenas; species Patagioenas fasciata. The sequence goes on from NC_092521.1 coordinate 22,033,116, forward strand.
CAAACGATTCTATAATTGTATGATTTTCTGTTAGTCAGATTAATATTTTATTTTGTTTGCTTGTTCTTTCTCACCCTGGTCCTACATCTTGGTATCACATCCAAGGTTACTGCTAGAAGCCTGTTTTATATACACATGAAGGCTGTTTTATATCTTATAAGAGTACATCATATTTTTGATTCGTAGTTTTAACTCAAACACATGAATTAGCACCCAATAGCTATCTAAACAGACACTTTTGAATTATGAAGACTTACGCATTTTATGTCATGGATACCTCAAGAACTGTCTCTTCCTTTTGTAATTACTCCACTGACGGGTATCAGCTTTACCTAATCCATCAAACAGAAAAGACGTAAGAGCAGGGTATTTTTAGGAGAGGATTCTTCAATTTCAAATGGACCTCCACTTAGAGCTCACAAATCGCTGACTTTTAGGGGAATCTGTGAACCTTTTCTTCCTCCTTAGGATTTTGAAGAAGGGAAGCTAGGAGGGAAGAAATTGTACATTTTCATCCCAGTGAGCTCAAATATCAGATGATTGAAATTTACAAAATAAAACAACTTTTAATTTTGAAAAATAGCACTCTAGGAAAAATATCTTTCATTTCCTAAGCCTCAGTTTATTTCAGGTTCAATTTGAATAAAAAACCTGACCTAGTACTTTGAAGGGAGTGGGGGGTCGGCAGCCCAGAACACATGACTGGAAGGGGCTTCTTGGGTCACTGAGGCTGCAAGTCCCTCACTGTAGGACTTAGGAATCCATCAAGTTTGAAGAAACTTAGCATTTGCAGGTGGCCATACTAACATCTTCCTTTTTCAGTCACTCATCAAGAGGTATTAGATGTTTTGTGTCAACTGCCCTGCTTCGTTGTACTTCTACAAGTGTGACAAAGCTGCAGTAAGTCTCAGGATCTGATTCTTTACAACCATACTGTTTCAGAAGACTAAGGAGACTATTTTGATCTGACTGCAAAATGATCTTTTCAATCAGCAAGGTGGTGGGAGGAAACAGTTGAATGCAGATCAATTGGGTTAAGGAATAATGATGCTGATGCAAAATAATATATTAGCATTGTAAGTACTGAATATAATGAATCTGGGTAAGCAGTCATATGAAAATCAGGTTAACATATTTCTAAAAGAGCTCTGGAGTTCAATAGCAAGGAACACATCTGTTCTTCCTCATGACTGAGATACTTTTAGTGACCTTTTCTTTAAAAAGCTGTACTTTGAAGACCACATATTTATTATTTAACATTGTGTTAAATACTTCTGCAAAATCAAAAGATAATGTACATGCTCAGAACCTCTAAATGATTAATTTGAGAGTGGAATGAAGTTGCATTCCTGTTCCTTTTATGGTTCTCAAATGTCTCTCCGTATTGGCGATTTATTTTCAGAACAAATAGAAGTAACATTGTAATTACCCTTCTATGCTAACAGTTTTGTTATTGTATTTAAGATGTTTTAAAAGGCACACATGGCATTCACTGGCATAAACACTTGTATTGTGAAATGGTTCCACTCTGCTTATGCCTGCTCTTTTGCTGATACAATTTTCCAGCAGTATGTCTATATTGTGCTTCTAAATACAGTACTGTTAGCTTTCACAAAATAGAAGGAAACACAGTAGTTGCTCTCTAAATTATTAAGACCATATTATGTAATTAATTGTAACATTACTTGTCAATTCTGAGCATTTATTATTACCAGATGAAGTAAATTACAATAATATTCAGAAAGGTATTGAAACATCACCTGTTAATGGCTAGGATAAAACCAAAATATTAATCTGTGTGTGTGTGTGTGTGTGTGTGTGTGTGTGTGTGTGTGTGTGTGTGTGTGTGTGTGTGTGTGTGTTAAAAGACAAAATACTGTGTACAGGTGTATGAGAAAGGAGTTTACTGGCATACTGTTGGTGCCCATCAGATGATATGAATGAGGGTTCAGCATACATTCAGGAAGAGGGAAAGTGCCAAGTGTGCAGAAAACCACATTTCTGTCTAAGCTGTGAGGGAGCTGGTGACATAACAGAAGTGCCGGTTGGGCATTTTACCCATCAACCGTCAACCATCATTTTACACAATGCACTTTAGACATCAACCATGCACGGAAGTACAGAACACAACTAATCTTCTGATAAAAGTTACTTCCAACGAGCTCTACCTTGCTTGATAGCTTTTGTTCAATTATTTTCTGAATGTTTATCTTACCTCCCTTACTGAATCATAGTAATCTGAATACTTTTTTTTTTCTTTCCATGCAGTATAGTGCTGTATATTTATATATAAACAGAGTGAGTGAGAGCACAATCCTTTTCTTGTCCCATAATAAACATTCTACATTTCCCCTCCTTTCTTTCCTGGGGAAGAAACACTTGACATGCCCAGTTTTGTTTCTTAGCTACTGAACAACCATTTAACCCAAGCCTGAGGGCCTAAAATTGTAAAACAGATATCTAGTTTCTAAGTGTTCAAGACTGTTTTGTAATGAAGCAAAGGAATTTACTCATAAATCCTGTCTAAATCGATATTGATAATACACTCCTTTCCACTACCTAAGCTAAGCAAGGATCAATTATAAACTGGTGAAGAAACTAACAGAACTGGTTGGTCTGGTGACCAATGATAGAATCCAAGGGAAAGGCAGGAAGATGTGCCAGGAGAGGTTTAGGTTGGACATTAGGAAAAGGTTCTTCACCCAGAGGGTGCTGGAGCACTGGAACAGGCTCCCCAGGGAGGCGTCACAGCCCCAGGCCTGACAGTGTTCAAGAGGAGACTGGAGAACACCCTCAGACACATGGTGTGAACTGTGGGGTTGTCACATGCAGAGACAGGAGTTGGACTCGACGATCCTTGTGGGTCCCTTCCCACTTGGGACATTCTATGATCCTCTGATTCTAAGAGCTCCATGAAAAAAGGGAATAATCAATGGTAAAGTCTTCCATTTCATTTCATAATTTAATTTAATTTCATTTCATCCATTCTTTCAGTTGATCTTCTTCCTGCTTAGGGGTTAGGCTTTTTCATGACAAAGTTTTAGTGCGCTTCCAATCCAGTAAGGACTGGTGGGAGTAATAGCCATCACTAAGAAATCCTTCCCATACCTGCATGTGAATCTCTCTCTTCTCTCTTGGAGGAGTTATCTGGTCTTCTTCACTCATGTCTAAAATATATTACCTTTTGCACATGTTCTGCACCTGTAGATTGTCTCTGAAGCTGTCTCTTGACAGATCAAAAGAAAAACGTTCTATACCCTTGTTACTACAAATTTATTACAAAATAAACTCAGGAACTATCATAGTGCAGAAGAACTTGCACGGAAAAGCCACACAAGTCAAGCTGTTGCTTGGCTGCCAAAGAAAGCACCAGCATAGGCACTGTTACATGGTGACTTTATCACCATGTTTCAGTTTGGAAGATGGGAAGGAAACAGTTAAATCTGAATAAACCCTATCACATATATAGAGACTATCAGTTTTCACTGGGAGAATTACAGAAATTAGAAACTGAGAACTCTATTAATCCAGCTAGCCATTACCAACGCCAGAGCCAGGGTGTTCACTCTCAGGCAGCCCATTCAGAAAAGGACCAAAAATCCTACCAGCATGATGCTATTAGTTCCTGTGTGTTACACAAGTTACATTTTTAAATAATAAGTCAGCATGTCTACAATATACTAGAATATACAATATATAGAAATTCTTCTACTAGCATCACTTACATACATTTGGCTTTAAATAAAACATATTTAAATCAGGCTTGTTTTCTTTGAGACTGTTGAACTTAAAATTTTTTCAGAGAATTGGACATTTTCTCTCTACTTTTCATTATCAAGTTTAAAGGGATATTTTGAAAAGGCATCTTAAAAGGCATCTTAATGTAACAGATAAAAATCCAGACAAACTTTTAATTCAAAAGAAATAGAATTTTTAACACAGATGACTTACTTTTGTTTATTGCATTGAGAATGGGCCTGTGAAATTATAATCTGATTTTGTGTTCCCAACAAAGCAATGATTTTCAGTTGCAACTCTTGCTTAGTAGAAACTACAACACTTTTATAAATGTTTGACACTAAAAACCCACAGGTGATGCACTAACAATAAATGACTACTGAGCCCAAACTGTAATGTAAAATTAAGGATCACGAAGAGGGGCAGGGAGAGAAGAAAGCATGACACCTGAAAACAAAAAAAAATGTCTATGTGAGTTGCTCATGTGTTATCCTCTGCTTTCTCAGAAGAATTTTCTGTCGCTTCAAGCAGTGCTACAGAGTTCTCCTTCACAAAAGCTTTTCTCCCTTGCTATATTCTTCCCCAGCTGCTATTCTTCTTCTAACTCCCTTGTTGCTGATTCCCTCAGACAGCACCATGCTGTCATTTAGTCCTCTCCTGTGTGTGCCTACTTCTCCTTCTTTCACTGAATAGTTGTTAAATTTCTCCATACTCATCTTCCCTCACCTCTTGACTCTTTCTCTGACATTAAAGTCTGCCTTGCTGCCTCCTGCTGCTCATCCTCACCAATCCCTTCTTTCATAGAATCATATAATCATTTTTCTTGGAAAAGATCTTTAAGATGTGCTTCATCTTTGATGAAAATCTTCTCAACAGGCTGTCTGCTACCAGACACAGACACTGAGCCCTTCATCCTGGATCTGTACATTTTTACTAGTCAGATCTATCTTGCTACCTTCCTTCGACATCAATATTATCCTATTATATTAGTACCTTCTTTTCATACTGATTTAAGATTAATGTCTTCTGGGCCTCTGCTTTCATAAGGGTTGATGGAACAATTTCTTGTTAATATTTTTAATTCTCAAGTCTTTTTTCTAGAATCTAGAAAACTCCTACGAGGTCACTGTTTTCATGTCTGCTTTCATGGCTGCTTACTTTCAGTGAGATCCAAACTCTGCACTAAAAACAAAAAAGCAAAAAGGCATGTTCGCTTCTCTGGTACTTAGACACTGGATAGACATGCAATAACTCAGGATGAGAGGTGGAGAAAAAGTAGGAATTGATGGGCTGAAAGTGGGACTGGAAAATGCAGTTAACTCTGCTAAAGGGAAGGAATGCAAATTAGCTAAAAATGGCTAATTAGCTCCCTAGAAAGTATTTTCAGATGAGAACAGAATTCCTGGTGATATGCCAAAAAATAGAAAATAAGTTCAAGGATTTTAATGAGTTTTATCTGTGTGATCACTGACTGTGATTTCAGCCAGTTCTATCCCATCCATACTTTTATATATATATATATTTATGTAAAAAATTATAAAACACAAAGCTTAGAATAAATAATAAAACTCAGAATTATTTCTGTGGAGATAGAGACTGCAGTAGGATTTGCATGCAGGTAAGTATTATCAGCACATTACTCTTGCCATCCACCTTATCCTCCTGAATTTAATTATCTTTGTGGTCTGCTCATTGAAATGTAGATGAAATTAGCCAAGGAATTATAAAACTACAAGGTGCAATGGAGGGTGCACACAGGTAAATAAATCCTCCAACATGGAGGGGTGACTGCATGAAACTAATTTTCTCAGCCTATATTTATAGTACCAACATCTAGAGGGGCAGGATACAACTTATAGCCACCTTCATGATTTCTTACCCCATTCCTTGCCACTATTTTGACCCAAGCCAGCAGAGCTTTCCCAAAAAGCAGTTCAGGAGACAGCATGGGCATGGAAGGATTCCAACAGATCTTAGAGATAGGCAATCCTGTTATGAGGAAAGCTTAAAACAGGTTAGCCATATGGACATCAGCCAGATCTTGCTCTCAGAACAAGAGACATACCCTGGTCTTTTTTATTTATCTGTGCGGATGTAACCTTAAGTGATCATAAAACTGAGAGCTCCGCAGGTCTCTCTAGAAGGAGACCTTCAAATTCCTTTCCATATATACTGAGTAGCTTCAAACGCCAGATGAGAACAGGATGACACCAAGGTAAAATCAGATGACAGAAAGTTTTTTCCTCAATCCAGGAAAGCTGAGAATATGTAACATGGACACAAGTGGCACATGTTTAGATTCATCTTCCCACTGAGGAGAGACAAGCATGGTGGCAAAAGCCAAGATTCAGCTTGGACCATCTGAGAAAATTCATTTCAAAACTGCAAAGAATCCTTTGCCCATTGGGCTTCTGTTCAACAGTTCCTATAATCTGCCAACACACTGCATGAAAGCACTTGTTTAAAATGGAATAGCAGAAGGCAAAAGGCATGCCAGTTGACTTCTACTGTGCACTGAGCATTTACAGACCTCTCCATAAGGAAGCTGCTGAACTGACCGATCTCTTCCTTTTCACACAGCCTGACCTCTAAGAGTGGCTGTTGCTGGCACCTGGCTTCCGTCAGTACGTTAGCAGAATATGAGTCTCGGCTTGCGCGCTAGCTGAGAAGTGGTGCTTTTAGAGGTCATCCCTGTGGCAGTATGGTCTTCAGCCATTGGGTTGTGCATGGAATGGAACAGTGAACAGTTCTTGTTGCCTCACAAAGTCCAATTCTCCAGACTTTTATGTATTTTACGTATTTAACTGCAAGTGATTTTCTATACTTCCTGGCATTTCTGTCCCTTTACTAAGACATGACTTTGGCTATTGGTGAAGTTAAACAACAAAGTGTAGTAACAGCAGCAGTGAGACAGCTGAAAGGTTTCTCTAGTCGTCATCCTGTAGTGGTCCTAGAAAAGGCAGAGAGCTGGAGCAGAAAAAGGGATTGGTTTTGTGTGAAAAGTGGATTCACATGTCTTCCCTCCCTTTGTGGGGGTTGGTATCCCTCAAATGTACCACTAAGTTCAGTGGAACTACTCATATGCTTAATAGCAAACACATGTACTCACATAATTTCCAACTTTCATAAATAATATTCTACTGCAAAAATAAAATCAGAATGTCTTTACAACAGGCAAATAATAAAAAGTCTGCCCAAACCTTTTTCTTCCTCCAAGTTACACATATTCATATAAAACAATTTTATTTGCATCCTCTGGATGGGAGCTCAGTTTTGAGTCAAGTAATGCAACTCACAGTATCCACAGGTCGTGACTGAAACATGACTGAATGTGACTGAAACAACTTTTCAGTCACCTACAAACCACCAAGGAGCCAACTGAAATGCCTGCTCTGCAGAAATGCCTGAGAACAGAGGGGAGCTCAGTACGACTTGGGAAACGAAGAGGATGTATCTACCTGAGAAAGAGTGAAAAAACAAGGAGATAAAGCTGGTGTCAGGGGGAAGAGGTCCTTCACCCTATTCAAGAAAAAGCACATTTTGGTGAAACACAGGCAAAGTTTCTAACTAGACTTTCAAAACCAATAGTGGTCCTATTTTAGTTTTGAAGACCCTTTCAGGATGCATGAATTTCCACAAGATAATTATCCCAATCTGTGAGTTTAAGGTCTCAAAAATATTAATAAAAATGTTAATACTGCCCAATCTTGGATACTCTATTATACTGTATTAAAACAAAAGTAGAATATTGCCTTGCTAGAACATGTATTATAAATTACAGATTTTGGAACATTTACTATACAGTTTCTATAAAAATCAGTTTTATTTTGTAAGGTATTACTATGTCATCTTTTCCACTTAACGTTAATTAAATATGGCACTGCCTTAATCATGGCAGGTTTCACACAAAATATTGCATTAATTTTGTGTTTTGAAAAATACTTAAGATATCTACTTGATAAAAACTCAGTAATTTTGTTAACTATTAATTAATTTAGTTAATCACAGGAAGTATTTTTTCCTTCACAATAGAAATTTGTTCTTGACAGTTATTGCTGCAGCAAATAGCAAAAAGAGCACTTATTACTGTGAATATTTTCAATTAAGTCTCAATGTGATTTCATAGACAGAGCTAAAAATAATTTTTGCTGACACCAAATTCTACCTAGAGAATGGCAGAACATAAATATTAGAGTAGTATGCTTACAAAAGAGGATAGAATCTGAATGTAACTTTTGGAGCAGAGTTTTAATTCATGTCAGATAACACATATATTAACATTTCATATTGTAATGAAAAGATCATGACAGTAAAAAAATTCTCTTTTTCACACAAGCACTTTCAAGCATAGAAAAATTCCTAAAAATAGGTATATAACGTTAAGGAGACTGAGTTTTTATTACTTTGGAATAAAAAGTAGGACTGCTAAGAAAATATTTCCCAAAGGTTCTCTTCATCTTGTGCAGATACACAGAGATAGAGACAAATTAGCTGATGAGGAAAAAAATACATTTTTGCCTTTGTTAAAGAATCATTCACGTTTTCCTAACCATGCTCCAGTAGAAATGGTTTGAGAACAACCTCCATGTTTTCTTCCTTCTATGACATGTTCACAATGACAATTTTTTGCTTCTTAATATGTTCTTTGAGCAGGAAGAGTGTGTTTAACTAAATTCACATATGCCTAACAGTATTAGAAAAAATTCTATCAGTTTGTTCAAGCAGTAATCAAAATGCCCTAACAAAACGTGTACTGACATTTAAGAAAAATCTTGGAGAAATTCTTCAGTCGTAAGCTGCTGAAACATACAAAAAACGTAGAAAAAATACACAGTTCACCAGTGTACTCCTAGATTCTCAGGTTTCCACTGAATTTGGATACAGTTGTGATGTCTTCAAAACCCTCACTATCCATGGCTAAAGCATATGGTAATTGATAAGTATAATGATGTTTTACTTCAACAAATTGAAAACAAACCAAAACAAACAAATTAAAAAACACCTGAAGTTGTCCAATAGCGTAGTTAAGAAGAACATCTCATTCCAAAGAAGTAAACCTGAAAAATCCTGCTACTAGCCCAAGTGATGCCTAAGTTTGCCAAATCAGCTTTTTAAATCCTAATTTTCCCTCTGATTTTGATTCTGTGCATGTTAAGAAGCTACCTACTCTTGCCAACATCAGCATTCAGAAAACACAGTTCCCGTACATTCTGCCTCAGGAACAAATCTGCTAAGCTTTAGAAACTGCAGCTACAGGACCCTGCTTAAGAAATACAGTTTAGGTCACTGTTTTCTTTACTGGATCTCTAGAGAAGCAGAACATAAATCTCAGTTTTACGCTGCAACCAAGAGGATGTATCCATCTGGATTCACAGCCACTTCCCTGATGTAGAAGACTAAAAGATTTCCTACTTTCGTGGAGAGTACCTGGCACATACCATCTGACACATAGCTGACATGCACTATTTTGCAAACTGAAGTTTTTGCTAGCACCCCAAAAATGGAAATTCTAGGTCAAATAAAGCATTGATAAAGGGAGCTGTGACTATAGGCTAACAGGCTAATTTGTTTGTAAGTAGAGGGTTACCTGTGTGTTTTCTGCAAATCACCACTGGTACATTTAGCTAATTTCAAATTACGCTGTTGTTTATATAATTTCTTCTATAAGATTTTTCTGATAGTGGCACATATGAATTTTGAGTGATAGCATCATCACAGAATCACAGAATGGTTGGGGTTGGACAGGACCTCTGGAGATCCTCTAGTCCAACCCACCTGTTAAAGCAGGTTCACCTAGAGCACAGGAATGTGTCCAGGTGGGTTTTGAATGTCTCCAGAGGAAGAGACCCCACAACCTCTCTGGGCAGCCTGTTCCAGTAAAGTTTTTCCTCATATTCAGGTGGAGCCTCCTGTGCTTCAGTCTGTGCCTGTTGCCCGTCATCCTATGATTGGCCACCACTGAAAAGAGTCTGGTCCCATCCTCTTGCCATCCACCCTTGAGATATTTATAAACATTGATAAGATCACACTTTATCCATGGAAGAAAAAGCCAATCTAAATGGGGAATATCCCAGTTCATTATGAAGGACACCTCCACAAAGAGTCCTCCACAACTGTATTCTCAGTATCTGCATGACTTCCCATGAGCAATGTATCTTGTGCAGCATTCAAAAGCAAAAGTACTAGAATGTTTACCTCCCCATTTTATCCAATGGAGGGCACAGATTAGCCTTATTTGTAATACAGGCATATGAAAGACAGCTGAAAACGGTAATATGAGAGTGCAGTAAAACTCTTTTTTTTTTTTTTTAATACTTCAGATTCTACATAAGTTACCTATCAGTTAAAGCCAGAGAATCATTCTGAATTAGTCTGAAAAGCATGCCGCTGACACCACCTTTAGTTTCAGGGCTATTTTAATGATTTTTAACATTCATCTATCAAAAGGGTATTAAGAGTATTGTTGATTGCATGAGTAGTGTTAATATCTCAATATTGAGATATGATTTGCTAAGGGACCCTTAATATTTCATGTAGTTTAAGTATAATGAAGGAAATCCTTATTATTATGAAATATTAAATTTAAAAAAAAGAGATGCAGCCCTAATTAATCTGTAAAAATAGATGTCATATTTATTTATTTTTGGTGCTAAATCCCTGATTCTGATAACTGTCCAAGAGTAAAGTACAACAGCCCTCTTCCTGCTGGCCTTTGGAGATCTGAAGTAAACCTCCTCTCACAGCACATTGTTATTTAGTGAAGGTGCTTCATAGAGCAATGTGTGGAAACATAGAATTGTAGGATGGTTTGCATTGGAAGGGACCTTAAAGATCATCTAGTTCCAACCCTCCTGTCATGCGCAGGGACACCTTCCACTAGACCAGCTTTCTCAAAGCCCCATCCAGACTGGCCTTGAACTTTTCCAGGGATGGGGTATCCACAACTTGTTTAGGCAGTCTGTTCCAGTGTCTCATCATCCTCATGGTGAAGAATTTCTTTCTAATATCTAATCTAAATCTATCCTTTTCCAGTTTTAAACTGTTACCCCTTGTCCTATCACTACACACTCAATAAAGAGTCCCCATCTTTCTTGTAGGCCCCGTTTAAGAACTGAAAGGCCGCAAAAAGGTCTCCCCAGAGCCTTCTCTTCTCCAGGCTGAACAGCCCCAACTCTCTCAGCTTGTCCTCATTGGAGAGGTGTTCCATCCCTCTGATCATCTTGTGGCCTCCTCTGGAGCTGCTTGAGCAGGTGCATGTTTTCCTTATGTTGGGGGCCCCATAGCTGGACGCAGGACTCCAGGTGCGGTCTCACCAGAGTAGGGCAGAGGGGCAGAATCACCTCCCTGGACCTTTTGGCCACGCTTCCTTTGATGCAGCCCAGGATACAATTTGCCTTGTGGGCTGCAGGTGCACATTGCCGGCTCATGTCCAACCTTTCATCCACCAGTACCCTCAAGTCCTTTGCCATAGCGCTGCTCTCAATCCAATCATCACCCAGCCTATATCCATGTTTCAGATTGCCCCAGCCCAGGTGCAGGACTTTACACTTGGACTTGTTGAACTTCATGATGTTCACACAGGCCCACCACTCAAGCCTGTCAAGGTCTCTCTAGATGGCATCCCTTCCCTCTAGAGTATTAACCACACCACTCAGCTTGGTGTTATCCACAAACTTGTTAAGTTTGTGCTCAATACGACGTCTGTGTTCCCCACAAAGACACTAAATAATACTGGTACTATCCTTCTGTGACAATACAAACAGTAGTCATTGAGGTGGCTATGTAAAAACCTGACAAAACTAGCAAAATTAATTCAACTGGAAACAACTAAAATTGAATTTTCTTGCCTAAAATGTAAACTACATAGATACACAGAACAGGTAAATATTCTAGATGTTTCAGGCAAACTGAAAACTGAGTAACTGCTGGAGTAAAAGCATGAAATTACTCTACAGCATGGGCATAGGAGTAGTTACATTTATACAGTCCTAAAATTACATTTGGCCCTTTGAAGGCAACTGTGAGGCTGATGCGGTCCCCCTGTAAAAATGAGTTTGACACCCCTGCCCTACAGAGTTCTTTTCACTCTCCAGTTTCACTATGATGAAGTCAGAGCCCTTTTTTACAGAATATTCAACAAGAAATTCACATATATCACATGTTAACTAAGGGATTATAAAAATCCCAAAAGGAGTTTTCAAACTGAAGCTTTTTGAAGGAAAGTCTAAATTATTCTTTTGAATAGCTCTCACGTAGCCTAAAAAATAAATGCTCTCCAGATTGAATTAATTCAGAAAGGACTGTGATGGGTTTTCCTTATGTAACAACACAAAGAAATAAAAAAACAAACTTGTTTACTGTGAAAGCAGAAGTAAATATCTTGAAAGTTTGTCAATTATATGGATATATATTTTTTAGCAAGGATCTTCTGAGAATTCATCTGCTCTGAATAAGAAGGTAGCACAGCAGCATTCTTACCATGAAAGATCACCCTACATTTCTCTCTCTATTTTTACCTCTAGTTATGAAAAGGAAGAAAACTCGTGAAACGTCAAGCTAAATGTTCTGATCTCACAGCTTTCTCCTTTTTTTCCCTTATTAATGAAATCAGGTGGTAATCTAAGTAAGTTGCTTTTTATTGAAAGGTTTAGGAACACAGAAAATCATTTTTGGAAATATAAGTAGAGTGTTTTAATCATTCAAACGCCTACAACTGGGGTTTTTAATTTTACTTCTGCCACAGTCATCTGGAAATCTCACAGGTGCATATCTCACTGAGCTGGTAACTACATATTAGAGAGCTCAATGAGTAATTTGTGAATGGGGCAGTCTTGCTCAGTTAGTGTAACGACCTGCACATTTTGTCCAAATATAAAACAATTTCTTCTTCCTTCCAAGTCTCATTACAAGACTTCCTTCTTCTCATTACAGGACTTCCTTCTCATCTACCTGGAATTTCCACTTATATATGGCATGAGGTCTCTCCCATACTTTCTGTATGAGAAGTGTCTTCCAGAGTAATTCTAGAAGATCATAACTAGCACTGCCTAGAGTTCAGTTATGACACCTCAGCTATGTATTTCTTTTCACTGCATCCATCTCTCACTGAAGCTTTATGAAAATATGAGGACTCAAACATATACCTAACTCCTCTACAGAAAATCCCTTGAGGAGAGTTGCATAAATTTTGTACTGCCTTATCTTCTCTCCTAGTCTTTTTCTACATGTGGAAGAAAACAATTTAAAACAAAAAATCTGTCACCTTAATAAAATATAGTTAAAAGCCTGTGTAATCAGCCTTTTTAGATTGCAATTACAGTCTATTTATTTATTAGCTACTCTCCAGAATTTATTTAGTAAAAGCTGATTAATGCTCTTGGTACTATGTTTATTATAATGGTACTTTCTCTTCGGTAAAGGATTCAAGTCACAATCCTCAATTAATCAGGAGGACAAATTAGCCTTAATCTCTTGTCAACTGCTAATCCTATATTTCTATCAATGTAATATGGGTTTATGTTGAAACTAAAAGAGATTACACATCAAGAACAATGGTACAACTATAATACAACACATTAAAGCAATCTTTCTCTGGAATAGGAGAGGAAATAAAACCCCAAACCAATGGCTTGCTTCGAATCACCTGAATTATATATGTGATGTAAAAAAAAAATACATGGCCAGATTTAAAGTAGTGAATGATAACTTCGGTTGCTATTTTGGCCACATAGATTTGTTCTAGGGATAGAAAGTAACAATGTATATTATGAAAACAAATATGCTTTTAGTTCCGTAAGCTGTTTACTTGGCATATTGGATCTCCTTTTTAACAATAAAAGGCGATCAATGTAATTTTTCTTTTAGTTACCACTGGTGGAAGTGATTAATCATCATCTTTTTAGTAGGAAACATATGTACTGTATGTGTGGTACAAGACTGTTTTTATATAAATCTGAACTTTGAATTGAGAAATATGAAACTCCATACAAGACCAATGTTCCCTACAGATTTCAATAACTGAGGAAATTGCTTTACAGACTAAATGGTTGGTTCATGACAGACATAAGTGAGACTGTTCTACTTATGAATACAGTACTTTAGACCATAGTTTCGACACCCTACAAACCATACAGAATCAAAAATTTGGCTTTTCACACACACACATGCAGAGAGAGAGAAAATAAAATCCCACTCAAGCTTTACTTCTCTTTCATTCCTTCTAAGAAAAGATGTAGCCATAAAATATCAACAGTTCAATATACTTTAACCTTTTTCACTGGGATCACCTTTTGGACCTCTCCAGAATTTGTTAAAATGGAAAAGCCTCTTTATGATGAACGTTATTCAATTCTCTCAAGAGCAATCATCGTTTTATTTGCACTGAGTCAACTGTTTTTTGCCCCTTTTTTTTTCTGCAGAGAAATATAACTTCAAGAATATAATGTCATAGTTTAACCCCAACAAACTTATAAAGGATATTAAGAGAGCTCAGGACACTATTACACACTGTCCCAAAACTACACTTTTATAACCCTCTAATGCCATGCCACACATGGCATCTTGCCAAAGTTGATCTTCATGCTACAGGACCGCCTTTATCTTGGTCATTAAAAAAAAAAAAAAGGTTTTTTGGTTCTCATGAGATTTTAATAGGTTTTATTACTTGTCTGTGTCTTGGTTGACCTTGCATAGTCTATCAGTGGTTTTCCTGTGATTTTTATCTTGGAAGAATTCACCTATTAGAACAAATAATGAGCTTACATGGAGCAACAAGTCGCCACAGAGAAGCTGGAGCTCAGGCAGTGTCAGTTGACCCTGCTCTGTTTTCATATGAAGGGCTGTTGGAGTAACGCTCAACCACATGGTTACACCTCTCTGCAGGCACTGGTCACTCTCCATTCATACTGTTACACGCTTTTTGTCATCTATTTTAATAGATGCCACCTATTGCGGTTGTATACCCAAAGACGTCATGGGACTAAGTCTCTGAGAGTGCACTGGGCCCTGTCCATGTGACTGTATGTACACACACAGAGGAAATGTTTTAGTATGTATGGTCCATGACATGGTCCAGACTCTAAAAAAGTCTTGAAAACATAAATTAAACTGCTTAGGCTTTTGGATATAATCAGCCTGCAAATGCAATAAGTCTTCGCTAACTAAAGACAAGACAAAATATTTTCCCAGCTTAAGGAGAAATGTCAGCTAAATAAAGGAAGTCAAGACACCCAGGTATCCACCTGCCAGAGACAGTGCATGTAAGTTGAAAGGGAGATCTAAGATCTTGCAATTAGAAGAGGACAAAGACTTCACTCATTAATGAAAAACACCTGAGAGTTACAGGTCTGCACCTGTATGCAAGCCTGATCATCCATTCCCTCAGGGCTATTCAGCAGGATAAGGATTGCATTCCAGATAGGAATAGCCAAGCAAACACAGTTAAGATGCTGGTTTGGATTTGCAACTTGTGTTTTGCTTTCCTCTGTAAAGAAAGACAGTTTTGTCTGTGGAATCAAGACCTGAAGGTTGCAACAAAAACTCTCTCTAACTTGCCAAATTTAGCTTATAGTAATTATTGCTTCACTCAAGTGTATGGAGTAGTACTTTATCTATTTTTTGTAGCAATGAAAAGGTACAAGAACCAGAACTAAAATAAATTTTGATTTACCTTGCTGCTCTATTGTATATTGTCTTTTGCTAAAGTCTTACCTAATATTTATTTTAAGTAAAATTACTTTTGTGTCATCCAACCATTAGCTTGATTTCAAGGTTAAAGAAATTGCAGGAGTTTTGAGGCTTTTTTTTTTCCTTAATTGCTTTGAAATATATAAAAACAGTTCACAAAATACTTATCCTGTACATTCTCACACTTCAATTTTACATTTAAATAAATTATAGGAAAGAAATAGCACAGCAGTGATACACATTGTTAAAAGTAGAATGAACTTTTAAAAAATAAATTACAACTCTCCTTTAAGCCCAAATGGTAACCAGAGAATGAGTCTCATCTATTTTTATTCATGTTTTCAGTATTCCCATGGTGTTAACTCTGGCATTTTTTCTGCTTATTCTTTTCTCATAACAATAGTGATCCACAGAGCACCACTTAAGATCTTTTCATGTAATGGTATGAGAACACATTTGGATTCTCTTGCTATGATAATCTGAAAAGACCAGTTCCTAGGGCCTATGTTAATGAGGTCAGATCTCTTCAACTTCTTGAGTTATCATTTTACTCTCATAAATTACCTTTGATGGGCTTGGTCAGCAGAGTTACTGGATTAGCAATTTTCTAGGAAATTAAGACTGTATATGTCTGGGGAGAAAAGAGCATTGCTTATTAAGGTTTTTGTCATATTTCAGATGTATTCAATTCTCTGTCTGGAGGCCTCCCAAAACAGAATAGTCACTAGCCATAGTTGAATGAAATCCAAATACCATTGTTAGGTGTTAATTTTTTTTACTATTATTATTATTACTATTACTCCTTTTACTCTCACCTGTAACAACAATCAACATACCCTTTGCCTGCAAAAAACCCAAACCACCATTCCTACCTGAATATACTGAAAGAATTCCAAATCAGAATAAAAACTACTTTGTTGTATGTATTTTGAGTGCCAATTTGTAATACCATGCCAAGGAACAAGAAAAAAATAAAATTAATTCAAAAAGACAGTAAAAACATACCTTTTAAGGCATTTATGGTAAATCTGATTCATGGTTCTGAAAGCAGTCATGATGGCCTACTTTCAAAAAAACTTCTGGCATAGATTTAGTTATAAAATATGAATGAAGAAAACCACTGCAATACAACTATGCTCTACAAAACACTTGGAAAAAACTTCAGAGATACTGATAGGCATTTTTTCACTGACTTCCATATGACACACAGTTTATAAACGCCTACTTGCTATAAATATAATCACAACTTTCTATACAAGTAGTATTGTTATCTCATGATATTGGTATGCTTTTTCAAGCCTGATATGTAAAGAGATGATACTTGCCTCTCACCTGAATGAGATAATTTCTTAAAAAAATACCTAAGAACCCTTTATATTTTGACCAGTTTCTCTGTGGTCCTCTTGCCTTGCCACCTGAGTATCCCCTGACTCTCAGTTCCAGAAAACTGTACTTACAGGATATCTACAGCACATTAACGTTTTGATCCCTGCCCTTGTATCAATGCTTGTACCAAAACATGATTCCTGGTGCAGGCACTTACCGTGTGAAAACAGGAACATGATGAGACAGACAGGGGAAATTTATAAATTCATTAAATACATTAACTGCAAGTTTTAAACCTCCAGCATTCATGTATAACACTAGTGTCCGATATTTACTAGTGTCCAACATGTGCTGATGGATGCTTAAGACACCCAAAACAATTCATGATGTGAGCTCACACTCACCAACCAACAGGCCATCACGTTGTACCACTGGAGACACAGCATCGTACACATACTTCCTCCTGGTGCTGACTTGTGGCCACAGGCTTGCCCACCGTATCATCAGCGTGCTTGCATGACCCAACTATCTGAATGGTACACATGCCTGTCCTGCCAGGTGCAGCCACATTTGGCCACCAGACAATGTGGCCCTTCAGAAGCATGGTCAAAATGGCCAGCAGGAGCTGGTGTAACAGCTCAGCACAACAACCCATATCCAACTGATACACAAGAGGCCTTTTCGGAAGGCGGCAGCTGGAGGTGCAATGGCTGCTCTTGTTGGGGCCAGGCAGCGGCCACCCCTGAGCACAGACCTCTCCAGGGAGCAGCCGAGGGAGAAAGGCTGCTGGCCAGAGTCGAGCCAGCTCCCCTGGTTTCTGCTGCTCCACTAATAGCACTGAAACACAGCTCCTTTTCCAAACCATCCCATTCACACTCAATGGGTCAAGAGACCTCGAGCACTTTTGAAAGAGTTGCATTTCACATTTGTCCCTGACTTGAGCGCTTAATGAGTTGTTGGGTAAGTCACTGGATATAATAGAGAGAAAAACTTCAGAGTGGAAGTCCAAAATAACTAAGACAGCATGGTATTCAATCAAATCTAGGTGAGCCACACAGTACAGATTCTAGTGCTGAGACATATTTGAACAGCATGCAAAGAGCTGACATCCTTCATTTGATATCTTTTACAGTAAGAGACACAATATTAGATCAGAACTAATAATCTAGTGCATTGTATTTGACTTGATATTCAAACACAGCAACACTGTTACATGAGTAAAATTTAGATTTCTAGGTGAGTAAGTGGCTAAGTTTATTTCTTGCCCAACCAGACATTTTCCAGATTTGTATAAAGATGACTTCATCTTTTGCCTCGCATGCATTTGAACTCAGTAAAAATAGAAATGCATATGAAACTAGCATTTTCATAGCCTGTGAGTGAGCTGGTAAAACATGAGACTCCTGCAAAGACTTGCCTACTGATGGAGTCATCACTGTCTGACTGTTATTCAGAGCTTTCACTGTATACGTTCATTCCTCTCCTTCATTCCTTCCTGTCTCGTATCACATTCAGTAAGGTGCACACTCAAGCTCCCTCCTCTCTTTCTGTACTACTCCTTCATCTGCACTGTCACCCCTCTTCCTTACCCTTCCTTTACCCTCTTTTTTACTTCCACTCTTTCCAGGTACTTTAAATCCGCCTCCTGCAAAAGTTTACATTAAAAATTTACCACAATTTCTGACATTGCAAATAATTGTTTTGTTCCATTTACTCATATATTAAAACTCTTATCACTTGGGTTTCACAATATAAATTTTCCAGAGAACTGAAAAATCTCTTATTAATGTTTGAATGGTGGTTAGCACAATGGAGAGCTTCAGATGGGACCACACACAGCTGAACATATATATATATGTACACACATGTATATGTTGAACCATATATATATACATATATATATATTGAACCATATGACAATGTTACAACAGTTTTTCTTAAACATTGAACATACAATATATCTTATGTATATACTTTGAAATATATAAATACATATATGTGTATAACTATAGAATTTGCTTAAACACTTTTTAATGTATATGTCATTTAAATACAAGTAATGTTTTTCCATTTAATTACACTCATCCTATACAGCTTTCTTAATTGACAATGAGAGCTTTTCAGAGTGCATTATATGGATTTTCCCTGAAATAGGAAGAACAGAAAAAAATGTGTAAGATTTTAAATGCTTTAGGCATCGAAGCAGAAAAACTCTCCTTCTTTCCTAGGTAGAATATTTTAACATCAAATTTTAACCAAGATAAACAGAAATGAGAAAAATTTATACTGATGGTGAATATGCCTGTAGGCTGCAAAGAAATCAATTAAAAAGAAATACAACAGTTGTACCAGAGTAATAATATATACCATTTTGTTAATTAAAATTGTTTCATTTCAAAATAAGGTCGCATTTTCGAATGATAAAAAGAAAAAAACATACTGAAATACGCAAACACTATTTGTGACAAAAGCAAAGCACTTTTGCAACATTTCAGCAACCCTTCACAAACTCGCAGGAAGGATTCCCCCCAAATGGAAGTAGAGCAGCTCATGTTGTCTCCTGAGAAGCAAGGAATTAGTGCATTAAGCAGGTTTCAGCAAGTAGAAAATAAAAGCCTCAGTCCAACCTGAAAAGGATCTTTGCTAAGAAAAGAATAGTTTAGTAAATGTCCAGAGAAAAAAAGATGTTTGACTATATTCTTCATTCCGTAGAACAGTGTTGATTAGGCAACAAGATATCCAAATTATTAAACCATAATACATAAACATTATAAACATTTAAGTGATAATTTGTGAGGGGGAAAAAAATCCAGTTCCTACCAGTTTGGCTGAGTTGTGACGTGCTACGGCTTTTTCGTGAGAGACCCACGATGGCGACCATCTTTGCACCGATGCTGGAGCGTCTCTTTTTGCCACCACCACCAACAGTGCCCACTGCAGTGTCCGACTGGCTGCCATCATTCTTCTCCAGTGTGTACATGTCCCCGCCGATGCTGGTGCTCTTAGTCATGTTCTTTCCTGAGGTGCCCATCTGTCTGCTTTGCATTTTGGATGTAAAGACACTGTCAGCCAGTGGATGGGTAAACGGTGCAGACAAAGAAGAGTAAAAAGGGGAAGACAGAAAAGGACAGGTTTCAGATGGAAGGTTTTGGGAGACTGGAGGGTAGAAGCAGCTAATTCACACAGGTAGGGTTCAGTTCTTGAGAGGTAAAAAGCAGAAACTTTAATTTTAGGTTCCTGTTTGGTCTCCTGTAAACATACTTGGCTCCTCAAAATTTTGTTTTAAATAACAAGATCTTATTTACTGATTGTCTGAAAAGACATTAGTAGCAAAAGCATATCTAAGAATTAATACATCAGTATATCATATATGCATTTTTTGCTTGGGAAATTTAAATTCTGTAATCAATGGTCTGCCACGCTTTTTCTCACATAATCTGTATTCCCCTGGGAAACAGACACTTGATTCAATACTGAGTGGATATCACTCTGAAGTCTAGCTTTCATTTCTAAACACTCAGACATTTAAAGGATGTTTTCAGTAATCTCTTTTAGCTCAGTCATCTTGTGATTTTGATGAAATTACACAGTCATGAACAATGGTAGTTTTATTTGTTCTCTCTCTTCAGCCATGACTACATGTATTTTATATGTATTTCATACAACACTTTATTGCTATGTGACATAGATCATCATTACCAATAAATGGAATTTAATTCTAATACACCTTTTGTGCTCATTATAGACTGTTTCTACACATTTGATGTGGCTGCATCTAAATTACCTGCTGCAGCATTTCACAACATGAAGACTAAGGGACCTTTCGTTTGCACAGAAATGACAATATACAGTGGTGGCAGCAGTACCTATCCAAATTTTGCCCTGACATCTAACTGGTAGGTGTCTGGACAAACATCCAGACCTGGAAACTCTGGAGTTCATGTTGGGCTGAGAATACATAGAGAATGTTTCTATTTCAGTGAAGTTCACGCACAGAACTTAAACCTTTATTATTCTGTTCTGTACAGTGCGTCTCACTGGAAAGTCCCCACTAGATACAATCTTAGACAATCCCCAAAACAGTGGAATATTTCTGGAAACCAGGGGAAATTATTCATTTCAGTGTTAAATCACCAGTATGTAGAGGCTAACAAAGAATATTTCTATTTTTTAAACAGATTTTCAAAAACATGCAAAGGCTATTCCTAGAGCTTTACTGTTCAGTAAATGGCTCTCGAGTAAATTTTAGTGTGTATAGCCATACTCATTTCCACTTTTCTACAGTGGCCTGAATCTATTTCAAAAAAGTAAGTTTTTATTGCTTCTTTATGAAGCTTTTATGATAGACATATTGTCACACAAAACTTATCTATGGATTTAATGCAGTGTCCTCAAAAACAAATGGACCACTGGGTCTCTTCCCACTGACTCAAGGGGAAATGGGATGAGGTGTCAGATTTGGAACAACAATGCAACTGTTTGAGATATTTGGGAGGTACCCATCAAGTGCTTTGCTCTTTAGTTGACAACTGCATGTGCATGAAGGCACAAAATGCTTGGAATTAAGCCACAACACAGAGGAAAACAGTTCATAGAACTGAACCTCTGCCATCAAGTAAAAAAAAATATCGGATGTGCTTCTGAAGGAAGATAGAAGAGCAAATATGAATGAGAGTTTGGATCACAAAATGGAGAGGCACAAAACAAAGCTCAGAGAGAGACTTAGTGGCCTTTTGTGGACAGACAATAACAGAAGACTGCATCACAGTGGTAACCTGACAGTTTTTTTCTTATCCTTTTTTAACTCTTGTTGTTCTATGTTGGTTCACACTGACTCATATTGGTACATTTAACACTAAGGAAAGAGAAGGGTAGGAAGTGAGTAAAGAGGAAGGCAAGGAAGGAAAAAAAAAAGGGGATCTCTATTTCTGGGTCTTTTTAGGACTATAGGAACAAACTTGTAACATTATAACATCACACACTTTATTTGCTTTCAAACTAACAACTACAGGGACTGATTCACAGAAACAAGATGCCGCAGAAACTAGTTCTCAGTTTCAACACTATGACTACCTTGCACATACAAAATGCAAGAGACATCTAGGAAGAACAGTGTTGGGAAGAGCTAGTATCTCCAACTTTATCTTATGCAAAATTTTTCTAAGAATCAGAAAATTAGAGCCCCTTATCCAGTAATGCTATTTGTAACCCAGTTCTCTAAGGAAATATTACTAATGTGACTCTGTTTTCTGACAGGTCTCTCTTTTTTTTAATATTTTAAAAAATCAGTTCAAATTTGACACAGGAGTAGAAACACAGAGCTATTTAGTTTCTGAAACAGTTTTGAAAACGTATCCCTGGAGAGAGATCTTATGAATGCCCCTTTGGGGAAAGAGTGTTGTGTAAGTCATTACTGAATTTCTGCTATTTCACGTGGGAGCTCATTCACACAGCACAAACTGATAGTGGAAGCATACTAACAATTTTCCTGCTTGCAGTACAACCTGTTCCAATGATCCATTTTTCAAGAATGATATCCAGAAAATCAGTGGGTTCTTGTCATATCTAGTAATAATAATTATGACATTGCTTTATAAGTGCTATTAACATTTAGG
Source organism: Patagioenas fasciata (assembly GCF_037038585.1). Lineage (NCBI taxonomy): Eukaryota > Metazoa > Chordata > Aves > Columbiformes > Columbidae > Patagioenas > Patagioenas fasciata. Next base: position 22,055,480 of record NC_092521.1, read on the forward strand.
AAAGGTCTTCTGTCATAGCAGTGAAAACAGAAATATTCCATTTTCTCATAAAACTTACACTGAGAAGAAGGTTCCCATTTCCTGAGTTTAATGTGCCTTTGAGGTGCTTCATGTGTAATTTCCGAAGATGTATAATTCTATTTTAGTGCTATGGATTACAAGAATTACCCTTATTAAAGTAATCGATGTGCTTAAAAACGCTGGCATGCAAACAAAGTTGCTATAATTTCACTATTCATTTAACTAGGAAAGTACTATGCATTACAAAAACTTGCCCCTTGCCTGCTGTCTAAAGGCTTTTGTATCACAAAATGAAGCTTTGCTGTGTACACCTGTCAACAAGGAGGTAGACTTCATTGAGCCACATTCTTTTGACCAATTAAGGAAAGCATGAAAGAGTTTTCAAGTAAAAAAAGGGATTTAGATTTGTGTTGATATACCAAATACTAGTACAAATTACTAATATTGAAAGTTCATTTGCAAAACTCTATTTTTTCATGTAGAGTTCTAAAGATATTTGCTTTAATTAAAGCTTTGAGTTCTGCCCACCCCCTGCTCCCTCCTAAAAGCAGCAGAAAAGACATTTTTGTTATTCTCCCAACTAGCAAACAGTTCCCGGAGAAAGTCTCAACTCCTCTCTCAACAAAAAGTCTTTGAGAAATAAGTACTAGGAGAGTTCTGAGTGGCTTGTAAGTGTGTCATAGTAAATCTGCAGTGGTTATGAGCACCTACTTCATCAGCACGCTGAACTCATCCTGGCCATCCAACCCTCACTCACTAATTATTCTTGGTAGATGCTTGGTATCCTTACCAGCAAAGCTATCCTTCTACCCAGAACACCTTTTCACAGTGACAGAAATTTATTATTCCCAGAAAAATAGAGAGTTGTATGTCAGGTTTGGTTCCTTTCTTGAGTAACAGAAATATAAGATGGACTTCAGAGTAAGAAAGAGTAAACACTACAACCTTTTCTCTTAACAGGAAACAAAAATAACTTGAAGTTTTCTTTACATGTATTATACACATACACAAATGTAACCACACATGCACCCAGTTAAATATGTGTAACAATATTTTAAAACTGACATTAAATAAAAGTAATATATGAGATGAGTCAAGGAATAGAGAAGGCACTAAACCCAGGTTTTTCAAGGCGTCTCATCTAATACTCATCTTAAAAATATCCCCCTCAAAGAGAATATCATCCAGGTGGGGAAAACAAACAAAAAACCAAACAAACAACACATTAAATAAAAGAATTAACTACGCTAGTCCCAATCACATGTATACAATGGCATAATAATCACCCTTATTAGAATCAAAACAAGAACAATATCATCACACAGTCCCAGCTGAGTGGCAGTCAACAGCAACAGCAGGGTGAGAGTGACAGCCAGGCCACTGACTATGGCTTATGGGGATGAACAAGAGCAGGGTGATGGGCAAAGTTCAGGTGGTAATATTAGTTTCTGAGCTACTGCTAAATCCAAGAAACCACCTGAGGACACTGAGAACCACAGAGAGGTCTCTGTCGCATGAGTAGGCTAGAAAGTCACGTCAGATGCTTCAGTTTTCCAGTGAACAGAGAAATAGGAAAGATTTCTCTACTCAGTCTTCCACTTCAATCACTTTCTTTTCTAGTTTTTCTCAATTGAGAGAACCAACTTTGTATGCCCTTCCTAAAATATAGTATTCCTATGTAATCTCTCTAGGAACAAGCAGAGGGAATACTCAAATTCAAGTTAAATGAATAATAACTGCTAGGTGTGAAACGAACCCTGAAATCTGATAATCAATTAAAACAGTCTACTTAAAGCAAACTCAAACCAGGTTTTAAGCATATTTACATTTTCCCAAGTGATAATTATTCCAGATAATCAGGATCAAGTTTGGCATGGCAGCTTCCTACGTATTTTACAGCACATTTTCTTAACTGTTTGCGACCACCTACACTACAGAAAAATTTTAGACTAATACATTCTCAAAGCTAAAGCAGAACGTTCTTCAAAATAAGAGAAAAATAAGACATTAGAAAAAAAAATGAGAGCAAGACGTCTATAAACCTGTGTAATTTAAATCCAATGGTGGACTACAACAATGCTAAGCACCAGATGTTATTCTTAACAATATACCATGCTGACCAACTCAGGCGGAGTCAGACCAACAGATACCTTTGACAGGAAATTTAATACAGTCCTTATTGTCATTGAAGACCCCTGTGCCACATGTATCGTAGTTAATAAAATGGCTCAGGCCTGTTCTCTGACCTTGACAGCTTACATATACACAGCTAGTTTACATCCTTCCCCAAACAGAGGTTTCTCAAAGCTAAAGCAGAACTTGAGATTCAATAGGACCAAGTGCTGGGTCCTGCACTTGGGTCACAACAACCCCAGGCAGCGCTACAGGCTCAGGGAAGAGTGGCTGGAAAGCTATCTGGTGGAAAAGGATCTGGGGCTGTTGATTGACAGCGGCTGAACATGAGCCAACAGTGTGCCCAGGTGGCCAGAAAGGTGGCTTGTATAAGGAACAGTGTGGTCAGAAGGCTAGGGAAGTAATTGTCCCCCTGTACTCACTGGTGAGGCCCCACGTCAAATACCGTTTTCAGTTTTGGGCCCTTCATCACAAGAAGGACATTGAGGTGCTGGAGAGAGTTCAGAGGAGGGGGACAAAGCTGGTGAGGGGTCTGGAGCGCAAGTCCTATGAGGAGTGGTTGAGGAAGCTGGGGCTGTTTAGCCTGGAGAAAAGGAGGCTGAGGGGAGACCTTATTGCTGTCTACAACTACCTGAAAGGAGGTTGTAGCATGGAGGATGTTGGTCTCTTCTCCCAAGTAGCAAGTGACAGGACAAGAGGAAATGGCCTCAAGTTGCACCAGGGGAGGTTTAGATTAGGAAAAAATTATTTCATGGAAAGGGCTGTCAGGCATTGGAACAGGCTGCCCAGGGAAGTGGTTGAGTCACCATCCTTGGAGGTGTTTTAAAGACATGCAGATGTGGCACTTAAGTTAAATTTTGGAGTTGATGATCTTAAAGGTATTTGGTAACCCAAATGATTCTATGATTCCATGATGCTAGAAATCTGACATTGTTCTCAAATTGATATTCTACAGGTCAATTCTAGCCTGTAAGCTTTTTCTTTATGCTTTTAAACAAAAATCATAAGGAAGTACAAAATTGGTATTCATATATAGCCTTCTGGAAAACGCAGTGTTGAGTTTCTGGGTTTCTTAAAGGCACTAATCTTCAAGATCTCTTTGCAGAGACTCACTTGTTTTCAAAACACTGAGTGCAATTATTCTCTGGAATCAAATTTGCTGTCAAGGTTTTCCAGACTGCAGCTATAACAGATAATCAGAAACTACAGTTTATCAATATCTGTGCTGAATCACAGAAATATTACAAAACAGTGGCAAATAAACACTTCCAAAATACAATGCCCAAAACTGGGTACTTGGAAAACAATGCCTTTTGCAGTTGATGCATAGCCAGGGGAAATACCATAAAGTGCCTAAGGAAATCCTCCCAGAAGGGAGGCAGAGAAGTATTTCTTGTAAGATCTTTGCTTCAGTCTTTGTATCTCCTGCTTTAGACAGACCATCTGCTTGAAGTAGTAAAAAACAAGTCAGAAACTTCATCCAGCCTCTCCCAATTTGTGATTGACTTATTCATGCTTTAAAGGTGTTTAATAATCTAACAAGAAAATACTAATTTTAGAATTAATTGATTATAATGATATGGTTGACTGCTGTGATATTTTCCATGAAGCAGCTGCAGACACACTGAATCCTCATTGTTTCGTATGTACCAAACAGAAAGTCTCATCCTGTCTCCACAGTTAAAAACCTGCAATCTTTGGCTGCAGCTTTTGAACCAGTTTTAGAGTTGGATGGCATCTCACTATTTTTTCAGATTCTTGCCTACAGAAACAAACTTGTTATAGAAACTGGCTGGTTAGTACAGTAAGTGCCAAATTTCCTCAGTCGTCTTTTGTTTAGGCCAGAAAAACAAATAAACTAAAAAAACCAAAACACAAACCAAAAAACCACACTGACACCTGGGAGTCTTTATGCTTCATCATGATGTAAAATATGTGGCAATCCAACCAGAATGGGGTTGGAGGAACTAAAGATAATGAGTCCCCTGAAAGCTGTTACTGCTATAAAAAGCATTTATGACGTCCCATGGGTTAAAGAACCTGATCAGGATTTTTGCAGGTGTCCTCTTTTGTTGCACACGGTAGTACTTCCTGTTCTTTCTGTACACTAAACAATCCAATAGGCAGCAACAAGAAAGGCTAAACTAGGAAAAATACACTGACTCAGTCATTCTCCATAGACAAGAAATACAAACAACAAACAGGTTTAAACCCAAACCTTAGGATACCACAGTCATTCAAAAAGCAAAGATCAGATCCTTTCAGACATCCTCTGGCACCATCTCATTTCTTTCTCCTCGACTTATCAAAACAATAATTAGACTCTTGTAAGGTGAACAACTCTCTCCCTGCACCTCGTTTGTTAAATAACATCATAATCCACCTGCCAGCTCAAAATAAGTCCCAGCACCAGGAACCCCAGCTGTAGCTCAGCTGGTGACTTGCTGAATTGAATGGTCATTCCCCATAACCCATAACTGTTGCCCAGCATTTTCTCCTGTTTCTTCCTCTCCCTGCTCTTCCTTCTGCCATTTTCCTTACTAACAACAAGACAGATCTTTTGTGTTGGTAGATGTAGAAAAGTTTCCTCTTCCCTCTTCATTAACCTGGTAAGTTGGCAATACATCAGCAGGAGTTCTGCAGGAGTAAAGTACTGATAATTTTATATAAAACTGACTTTTAAATCAGGCCCTGGTCCTGGGCTGTAACAGCCTGTGGCAGAAAGCAGCACAGGGAGCAGTATAGAATCTTTACACCCAGTGAGTCCACGATCACCAGCAAATAACAAAGAATATCATTTATTCTACAAAGAATAAATAAAAATGCTATTCTATCTGTTTCTAAGGCTGATACACTAAAATTATGATGACAATCTTGATTTTGTTTGTTTTTCACTTTCCAATAAACACACTTTACTAAAATCAGTATTATGAAGCACAGGCATTTTTGCAATCTACCATATTATTAGTATTTATAAATGTGAAGGGAAAGTTATCAATACTGTCTGTTTGTACTGTATATTGTTAATGGGATTTTTGAGGATTTTTTTTTTGTATTTTTGCACTCTTCTTTACAGCAGAATTAGAAATGAAAACATATAATCTTGTTGCTCTCTCAAAAGCGTATGTATTGGAGAATCAGGTTTACACTTAAGTCATTTGGCAGATCTTGCAGGTTTCTTTTTTTCCCAATGGAAAGTCAATATTACTACTTCCCTGTTGTTTAGCTTAGTTCTCTGGTAATAATCCCTAACAAAAATAAAACACCTGCAAAAGAAAAATCCACTCAGCCAAGTGTGGAGTACAGCTGTGTGCTGTGATGTCCTAGGGAAGGGATTTTAACTATTTCTTCAATTGTTGTAAGAGATATTTTCTAATGCACATCTCTTGTGAGACTGGAAGCCCCACTAAAGATTTTGTTTACAGCTTTTTTTATAAGCAGGAGAGGAATTTTAATGCCATTCTTAACAGAGCTCTTAAGTCACTTGGAGAGGCTCTCATTTCATTAATTTGTAGAAGAAATTTAACAAAAGCAGCATTATGGGGACAGCTGTGATGTAGGAAACAACATTTCCATGGGAACAGTGCTTCCGGCCAATGAACATACTTATCTGCCAATTCACATCAAAGAGAGACACTACACGTTCAAAATTATAATGACTTAGTCTCCTGCAATTCACTTGGTCAAAAATTATCCTATTAACTCATTTGTGATATAGATCTCTAATAGCTAATGGACTGACTTAGTAGTTTTGTTTTACTGAAATTATAACAAGTAAGTTGGTGGGAAAGCAGTTATGATGTATTCTATTATTTATATTATTTATATTACTATTCAAAGAAAGCTTGTCTGCACAGCTCAAAGTAAAAGTAAGAATAATTTTATATGAAGTATCTGTTTCAAAAGTATCTTTCATTGCAAATCAGAAATACCTCACATATCACAGTACATAGTTTGACTTGACCTGGATCTTCCCCACTATGCTAGATAACAAGCTCTGCACACTGCTTTGTTATTACACATCAATATAGGTATGCATGTAGCATATTTTTTAAAAATAGAAACAAATTTCAAAATTGCTTGGAGTCAAGCCATTGGGTTACTTACCAAACACGGACACAACAAATGAGGGATGTGGAAAAAACACTATAACAGATTACTTTTTCCAAACACTAGCAACTGAATTCTTCACAGAGCTTCCAAGATTTTTGATAAAAGTTTTCACCATTTCTGTGAGAATAATTGGCCATTTTTATATAAAAATACAATTTATAACATTTTTTAAAATTTATAACAACTTTTTAATTTAAAATAAATTTATAACAAAAATATTATACCCATATTCATCTACTGTTGATAAACTTTCAAATTTACCTTCGCATAGTTACAGAAAGGCTTTATTACCCTGCTAACAGTAGTAAATCTTTGCAGAAACCCCTTCTTCCAATACAGTCAACTAAACCAGCCATTTACTATGTGTGAATTCAAAAGAAGGCTAGCAAGAAAACTAGCTGAGGTCCAGAAGTCTTGCATTATCCAGCTGTCATATTACTTTGATGTTTATTTGTAAATACAAGCAGTCCATATGAGCTCTGAAGGCTTGGCAATAAAGTAAGTACAATTCAAACAAAGACAGAATCAGTTTAGAATAGCATCCAGTCTTTGAGTTTAGAAGGCATCTTCTTTAACCCAGCCTGGCAAGAGGCAGTTGCATTTGTAAAAGCAAGTTAACAACCAGCTTGCCAAATTAAAACAGTAGGCAACCTGATTTAATTTAGACTGTCTTACAGAAATACACCTTGCATGTACTTTAGAAGTTAAACGTTATGTACTTATTCAAACATACTGTTGAACTACAGTCATCCAACAGAGATGGAAGAGAGGAGTCATTCTATTTCTTATATTAACACTGCTGACTACGACACAAACTACACTGCAAGCTTGCTTAGTGCTGCCCAGATTTGTTCCTTGAAGGGCTGAAAAGATCTCTGTGAAAAGAAAAGCAAGCACTGAATTGATAAGCTATACTTTAAATCCACTACGCGTCCCAGATCTGAAACCACCAGAGAAATAATACAAAATGAAGTCTGGAAAGTGAGAAAAATTTCAGACTGGAAGGCGGAAATTCTCAAACATATACAGAGATAAGAGACATCATATATTGCCTTAGGGTAAGATGAACTGTCATTTATCATCTTTACTTGCCAAGTTGAAATTAGCTATAAGGAAGGTTTTCTGATTTAGAAAACACATTGACAGCTAGAAAACTTTGAAAGATAGACATGCAGGAACTGGATAGGATGCACTACTGAGATTACATTAAGGGGAAAAAAATCACACAATACACATGGAAGAGCCAGATGTCCTGAATGGACTTTATTTAAATAAGTTGCAGTAGTCAATATGGCTTTCACTATAGCTGCATCTACACTCATGAAAGACTGGAGTGTTTTGATTCGTACTGTATTGTGCTCAATTGTTCTTGTACTGCCTACGTGAATGTGTGCAACAGTGGGCATCTAAAGAATAAAGCAACTCTGATGTTTCCTTCATTCCTTATAAATTCAGGTTGCTTCAGGACTCCAAAAATCAGGGTCAGAATAGACACTGCTAACATCTTACAAACCCATAGCATCTTTCTGAATTGATCTTCTGGGACTGAGAGCTAAATGGACACAAGCAAGAGATCTGAAGCCATAATTACCTCAACCAAGGAGACATTATCTGGGACATCATGATCTTGCCTGTCTGACTTCTGTCAGTTTGACAAAATGACTTTGAGTCACTTTGAGCCTCTGGGGGAAATTAGAAAAAGCATACAGAAAACTTAAGACCATCATAAAAAGAAAATGTTGTGAGGAAACTTGCCTTACATCTTTCTGAACACAAGTCTGCAAACTTTGTTTTTCTGACCCGAGGAGGACAGGTCTATGACCAGAAGTCCCTGCTGAGGCAATGTGCATGTTGCACACCATGCACCTTTGGAGCAAAGGCTCCTCTTCTTTACCTTGGACCTCCATAGGAATCGCGCTCATGTTATCGCTACAATTTGGAAATTGCCAGACTCCCAGTGGTATTTGTAGGCAGATATATAGGCTTATTTCCTACTAGAGCTCACCTGATGACAGATCTCCCACCTTGTTCAGGTAGCACCTTATGGTCTTTATAGACAGAGTACAAACACCATGCAGGTACAGTGATAATACTGAACTAAAATGTTCAGGTGCTTGGTCAAATAGCAGTAAAATCAGATAAAACTGCTGGAGGATCACCTTACCATAGGTATTAAGTAAGCAATAGTAAAACTAGCACAAAACCAGTAACTATTTTAAAAATACTTTTACGAAGTAACAAAAAGGAGTTTATGTTTGTTTCTCAAAAGGCTAAATGATAAGCTTCTTAATTATTTTTAATGAAGTACATTTAAAGGAATCAAAAAAGGAACCATGTTATTTTTACAGAATCTTTTCACTTTTCTGTTGATATAATACTCAGGCAAAAATAATGAAAACACACAGTACTGAGACAGAGCCACAGAATCATAGTATCAAAGAAAGAAAAGCCTAATGGGCTTCAACATTCAATTCCTTGTTTTCATAAGTTCCTACCCTACATTTACTTGTTGCTATTGCTATTCTTGTCCACAGACCTCTTGTGCTTAGTACTATACAAATAAAGATAAAAAGTCTGTCTATTGAAGAACGTATGATTCAATCTAGTTCTAAATATCTTCAGTCTTTTTTCACACACTTGAAAGTGCAAAAACTAATGTCAACATTTGTATCTGCTTCAAAGCATTATGTTATTTTTTCCCTTCATTCCTAGTTCTCTGCATGTCCACAGGGCTTTTCATCTGCACCTCTTGCTTGTTGGTGGTGGTTTTGTTTTTTTGATTGGTTTTGTATTTGTTTTGGTTTTGTTTTGTTATGGTTGGTTTGTTTGGTTGGTTTTAGCCACTGATGCACTGTTAAATAATCTCTAGGAACAGGAGTACATCAGTGCTTTCTGGATCACGGGTCAGAGCTGACTCAACAGAGGTTGAAGTGCAGGCTGCATTTTGTGGAGAGTGAAGCGGTCCCAACGATATTGTGCCGCTGTCTAAGAAAAAATGTCTGAGTTCCCTGCTTGGCACCATATATAAAAGCTGCAGACTGTTTCAAATTCGGTATTTTCACTGTTCACCTGTTAATAATTTATATTTCCAAATTCATTACCTTGTTATTTCCTAGTGGATCAAAATAAATTTACTAGCTGTAAAAGAGTCCATACAACTTTTGTACTTGCTCCAAAGTAACAGGAAAAATAAGGGTGTGACAGATGTTAATAACTTAGAAACAGGTGACTTTGCTAAATTTCTTAAATTATTGTATTGTATTCCCAGTACAGATTTCACAAGAAAGATGTGAATTCATAGAATTCCTTTTGAACCATTGATATTTTGTATCCTTTCTGTAATATTTTACCAGAAGTCAGATAATTTTCTTCTGTATGTAATCTATGAAAGTGTAAAAAGCCAAATGGTTAAATTATTGACTGTGTTTCATTACAGACCCTGTAGCTATATGAATCTGTAGCTTTTGAAGATTTGCCTCACTATGTGATACTAAAGTTAAAAACCAGTGGGTTTGAATCTATGCTTCAAACGGGGCAAGAGTTTGTCAGGAACATTACTAGACTACACAGCCCAATGATATTAATGACATCTTACTGGAAAAAAGTTTATTTTAGGTCCTGTGATTTCAGTCAGACTGGCAAAGTATAAGCAGCTCTCTGTTGATATAGTCAGGAGTATGCAAAAGAAGTATGTTAGAGGAACACAAAGTTGCTGTTTTTTGTTCAAGAACTCTTTCCATCATACCTGTCCCAGCTGCCTGAATAACGAAACATTTTACAGCTGAAAAGACCTGGTGAATGTTGTACTGCAACCCGTCTATCTCATCCCAGTAATGGCAAGGTCACATTGTCGGGATATTAACAAATTTATTACCCCAAAATCTTGGGTTGAGAGCTGCAGGAAACAGTACACTGACATGTTTTCCCTGAAAAATTACCTGGAACATTGACATAACTGTACGGAAGTTCTCTCTCTCCCCATGGCAGGAATTACTCTGAGTGAACATTATATATGTATATATGGCTAGAGCTATTGGGAGCACAGACTGCCTGTGCTGCCATTTTGCTAAAGGATCGATCATGCGGTGGGGAAAGAGTCTCAGGCTACAGCTTTTCCTTACAAACATATGGCCTGTTTGGCCAGAAAAGTTAGACACAATTAATTTCTTTCATCCTGTGCTGTCGTCAGAGCAATCATAATAATCATTCTGAAATAGCTTTAAGAAAAGAAACAGCACGTGCCCACTGAAAATGGTTTATTGATGCCTGTTATCCTCTGCACAGTTTTTGATATTGTTACCAGAACATAGATTTTTCAAAAAATGTTACTGGCTTCCATGCCCGTGAAGGAGCTTGCACAGATGGAATTGACATGCTTATTCATCCAGCTTTGCAAAACACTGCATTTAACTGATAATAGCTGCAATCACAGTGGAAGGCTCATAAAAACTGAAATACTAAGGTCACAATTTAATGAAAAACTAAGGAACAAATACCCATCAGGAATCATTTTTAAAACCTAAAAAATAAATTCTTTAAAGATTTTCTTGACTGAATGATACAGACAACAATCAGAAAGTGAATTTGAAATGAATATTTATATCCAACAAGGGAAATGGCACAGCGAGCATGAAGAACCATTAGGAAAAGCAAAAGTTTTGTATCTGAACAAACCATAGGATCATAAAATCATGGAACCATTACTTAATACTACATCCTGCACCCTGTTTCTTGTATCTTCAAGAGCCTCTGCAAAATTACACCCCAGCTGCCTTTTTCTACTACAAATTCTCCTTCCTCAATTGTGTCATCTTCCTACTTAATCAGCTCTATTTCTTTTACTGTCCTTTAGCATTCACTTATTTTCTGCACACTGGATGTCATTGATTTCTTCTGATACACAGCAAAACACTGATTCTTCTGTGCTGTCTCTGCATTACCCTCTTCATACACTTCTCTCCCCTTGCCCTTGTCATGGATGCAGAAATTTCTCACTGGATCTCCTCCTCAACTGTTTGATTTGCCTAAGTGATTGTATGCCGTCTTCTGATTTCCTTTCCCCCCATGCCGCTTTCCTCATTCTTACCTCCAGCCACCTGGTCATGACAGTGCTAGGTTAACAGCTGGACTTGATGATCTTAAAGGTCTTTTCCAAGCAAAATGATTCTGTGATTCTGTCACTTTGTCACTGGCTCTTTCCCCAAATCATAGAAACATGCTTCACTTTAGAAACTGATGCAGAACATCTTGCTCTCATCAGTTCTGCAACCACGGTCACATCTCCTTTCTTTTTTTCAACGCTGAATTAATGGACCATATTTTTTAAAGTAAACCCCTTAAGTTCTTGTTTTCCAATTACATTTCAAACTCTTTCCAAATAACTACCCCTTTTTCCATTTGGTTGAAACGACTCCTGCCAAAGTCTTCAGTGATTTCTTAAGATTGCAAAAGTACACTCTTTTCTTCTTTGCTTTGCTGCAATTAACCATGCTTTAATTTATTACTTCCCTTAGTTCCCACAGTTCATCCCCTCTCAATTTCTTTCTCTCTGTAACCTTTCACTCAAAATGTGCTCAAGTAGATTCCCATTTTCTGCCCATTCAGTTAAACTGTGATGGTCCCACAGGGCTGTAACACTGTCTCCTCTACTGCTATCCCTCAAACATCTCTTCATCAACAGTACATCAAAGCATTATGCTCGCTGCAATAAAAACTCCCTCTCATCTGCCCTGTCTCCTCCTGCCTGCACTGAAATCTCTTTCTATGGCACCTCCCTGTGAATCACTGGTCTCAATTCAGTATCATTAAATTCAGTATTTCCCCCCCAAAACCTCCCTTCTGCATCTCTTCCCAGACATGTGGATCATGTGTGTCACTCAGACCTGTTGTTTGGGCAGGCCTTGTAATTCAGGCTTCTTATTAGGTCCACTTTTTGGTGGCTTGTACATGGTTTCTATTTCACGTCTCTGACCTCTCTGTGCACCCACACAGTTCATTGATTTGTCCACTCTCTCACCATTTCAGATGTTGCCTACTGCAGTGCTTCTCTCCAGCCCTGGGAATTTACCTGCGCTAAATCCTTCCAGGATACTGTAGGAAAATGAATTTCATAGCTTTTCAATTTGGCTCTGTCATCTTTCTCCATACATCAGTAGAAAGCTGTACTTTCTTCTATCCAGTTGTACATAATTCCTCTTTATTTTCTAGTATTTTAGCAGTTGTTCCTTATCACATTTATCTTTCCATGTTCATGACTGGCAGATCAGCTCCTGCTGCTCATTAGACTTGCCCCTTCATCCACTTGATGTATTTTTTGTAAGCACCTAATGTTTTTTCCTCATTGCCTCTAATGCTTCAAAAGACCTCTTCACAAACATGCACAAAGCTATCTTATTTTCTTTCTTCAAATCTGCCCTTAGTACTCTCTGTTGTCAAGGTGTCCCCAACCCAGTATTGCAACTATGTCCTGTCATGTGGAAGGTTTCTTAATTCTCCTATGTTTCCCTCTCTGGACTCATGTCATCTCATGATGTAGACTTTGTGTGCTTTGAACTGAGGTTGTATTTTTCTTCTGTATTTCAACAGTATGTGGCACAGTGAAATCCTGCTCTGTGATTACAGTTGCTGTGTATTAATGTGAAAAAATTACCATGACTTTCAAAATTAATGTTTAGGATTGGTATTCAGAAAAATGTTAAGTAAGGTTAAGATTTAGAGCAGTCTTAGAGAGATTTCTTGCACTAAAATAATAAATGCTAACACATGAGATCTAAGAGGGCTTTTTTTTTAATCCCTAATATCAACAGAGAGCTGGAATAAGAAATAATATCAGGGAGCTGTATATAAGGAATCCTTGTTCCATGTTTTCTGTTTACTCACAGGTGTTGCCAAGAAAAAACACAATTATGTTTTCCCTATAGGTCAGCCGTATGACAAAGTTTAGTTTTACAAGGTTTAATTAAGGTAAAATGTGATGCTGCAGCTATTTCTGGAAAAACAAAAACAAAACAACAACAACCAAACAAACAACAACCAAACAAACAAACAAAAAACCAACCAAACGAGCGAACAAAAACCAAGAACAAAACACACACCAAGTATTGATTTATTGTGCTCCAGTGCTTCAAAAGCTAATGCAGTTTATTGCACCGAGGGACTCTTTAAAGTAGGCATGGGAAGAATCCATGATGGATATCTGTCTTCATGGTCATTTAAGTTACATTGAACCCACCTATGATCTCAGCAGGCTGAAGCCCTTAGTGCAACTACTATCATTACTCATAAAGTATATAAGCACAGTGACATCAAGAGGTATGATGTATCCTTAACAAGCTAATTTTTGATGGTGGAATGACTGAGTGCAGCCCCTGTATTCCAGATTGCTCAGAGGAAAGGTGAATGCTGTTCAACTAAAGACCCACCTCTGAAGTAAAAACGTATGTTTAAAATTGCCATCTGCAATATAGCTTTTCTTGACACCAAAGATCTCAAGAACTAGGTGATAATTTACTACTATTCTGTAACAGATGAACTGTCTGTTTTGGTTCTGTTGGGTGTCTCAAATACCTATAGATATGTTTAATTATTAAGTGATGACTGGGTGATTGTTTAATGTTGGTGGTGGGTCTGAAAACATTTTTCGGAAAGCTGAAAGTTGTTATCTTATAAATTGCCAAGTATAAGGTACCTTGTGAACTGTCAAACAAGCAAGCAGAAGGCACTGAATTTACAACAATGCTTAGGATTAACTCTGCCTTCAGGTTTGTCCGCTGAACACACAAGTCATGATATTTCAGTATTTCAGTATGTTAATGATACACAACTATGTGTATATATACCTATATTTGGAGCCATATAGGAATCAATCTGTACTTTTCAGTTAGGTTCTTACCCTAGAAGAATGTTCAGACAATACTAAAAAGATAAGCACTTATTTTACCATGAGGAAGGAAGGTAGCTATAGAGACGTTCCTTTTTATTCACAATTTACTTATTAAGAGTGGTCATAATGAGTGCACAAATAATACTAGAGGCTGATTTCCTTATTAGGACCCAAAATCTAAACCAAACAAAAGTCACTGCACAGCCGTAACTTAACAGTGTCTTGTTTCCCTATCAAGTAGGGACTCCTGACTTTTGCTGCTTCTTCCTGAGGGCGGAGAGCAGCTAAAAAGCAGAGGAACAAGCTGGCACAGGGAACAAGAAGTTGTTTCTCAAAGAGGACTTGACTTTATGTGAGGGACAGCATTTTGACTGAAGACTAACCTCAGTGAAAGCTGGAAATCAGGAACAGGGTCATGCTTTTTGAGAGGCAGGACTTTCATATCTATTGAACTGGGAACTTAGCGTAAGCTGGGAGAGAAAAACGTCTTTAAAACCTCCTTTCTCACACTGTCATTTGTCAGTCCCTGGAAAACATATCCAAAGGCAGTCTTAAAGACAGCTGTTTCTAAACAGCTACTTTTGTTGAATTCTGAAATGCACTCAAGAGTGAAGGAATGATGGTATTTAATGTGTAAAAGCAGTAGTATGGCTATATTGGCCCATACCACCCCAGACTGAACACTACACATTTTGATTCTCTTTTTGTATCACCTTTGGTTTGTGCATGTTCGCACATGTGTGTATGTACAGCCATATACACATGTAGGTTTGTAGCAAAGGAAGAAAGTGGATTGCCAAAGTGCGCTCTGTGCTTGCTCTAATATATATGAACATAGTATTACAGGAATAAGTTATCTAAAGGTAGTGCAGAATTAGCAGGTTAAAAGAGGGTTTTTTTTCTGAGATTTTCTGCCATTTTTGTATAGGTGAGAAGGAGTTTGAGAATATTCAGCAAATCTCAAACACATGTTTTGCTAATGAAGAAAGAAGAAATATTGTATTTCTCTTAATGCAAATTACATAGATTTTGCAATATGAAATGTCACTTATATTAAAAGTCATGTTTCAAAGGATTTGTGCTAAACTGCATCAATCTAAAATATTATCTGATAAACCCAGATCCAATTGTGCTGAAATGTTTCTGGACACAATACAGCAGCAGAGGTGCATGACCCCTCCACAATACAGCAACCCACGACAGTTATTCACATGTGACAAAAAATACAGTAAGACTCTGCTTATCCACATTGATTGTCGATCAATATGCACGTTTATCAACCTACACAAAGAGGATTAAACAAAAAAATTCAAATTCTCTTCTTTAATACTGCCACAAATGAAAGTAAAGACGGTTTTGATATTGATGAGATATCACTCAACAAAAGATTTTTCCCTGAAATGATAATTCAAGTAGGGAGTATAAAGAGGAAACTTACAATTTCTATTGTTTATTATACTCACACCCAAACTCTACTTTAAACCATTTTAAAGTTAATATGCTGTAGTTGCCTGCATAATAATGAGTCAAGTTAGTGTGCTGCATCATTTGGTATGCAGAACAAGTTCACTGAAGCCGAGAGTGAAACTTGCTTAAATATGAAAGCATCATGATCGAAAGCAAAGAAAGCTGCAGAGAACACAGACAATAAGCTAAGCAAATGGAAAGAAAAAAAAAAAAATGGGAGGGGAAGACAAGTAGGGCCCTGGCACAGGAGGAAGAAGAGTAGGTCTACAGAAACAGAAATATATTTTACCTGTCATCCTCTTTCCCTTCCTCAGTTTGGTCTTCTTGAGCTTTTTCATCATTCCCTGATCCTTTGACTTCCTCCTTATCACAGTTCTCTGTCACCTCTTGCCCTTCCCCTTTTTCATCAATTTCTTGCTCCTTTGTTCTTTCCTCCTCCTCCTCCTCTTTTTCTTCCTCCTCAGGAAATACTCCATCTTGTTCATCCCCTTCCAGCCCTCCCTCTTTTTTCCCCTCTATATCCCTTGTCCTTCTGAAGTCAACAAAAATTGAAATAGGCATGCAAAAAGAAGAAAGAAAAGAATAAATTAAAGTTAAGGTCATGGAGAAGAGCATGCATGAACTCACAAGAACAGAAATGCAAAATAAATGAAATAAAAACTAAAAGATGGAAGCAGTCGTAAGTTAAACCACGCTGGTTAAGACTCCAGACTATACTGGACAACCCTAGGATGTTTTCTTAGGACAATCTCTAAGTCTCTCTTTGAATAAAAGTTGCATGGCAATACATCACATTTGGAAATGTATACATAACTGCAAGGCAGAAACTATGTGGTCCTAACAATGATCATATCAGTAGGTATTTAAACAATCTTTTCAAATGCATCATTTCTCTCAAGAGGACAACTTTCTGAGGATTAATGTAGGCTGACATTAAATTTTGCTGAGAATGCAGGTGGGTTACACTTTCCAAGAAAAATAGTCTTTCATTCCTTCTACAGTCACAGTCATAGCTTCTCTGAGTGTGCACAGGGCACAGGCAAAGGAGATGCCGTTTTGCTCACAGATGCACTATGTCCACCTTGTTGAAGAGCAGCTCAACAGCTGTATGCCTACAGTTATATTGGACTAGCGTAAGGATTAAATAAATTGTATTAGTCTCTGTAAGTATGAAATAAGACTTCTATAGAAGTTCAGTAGATCTAGTTTAAAAGGAAATGAAGATGCCTCTAATATTGCTGGCAAAAATTTTCAAGTTGAATTGTCTTTTCAGCCATATTATTTTACAAAATGGTTTTCAGAAAGTCCAAATCTAAGTGTGTCTAATGCTTGCTGACAGCATATGTTTGTATGTGTTTTAGTATAGCTCAAAATGACAAAACTTAGCTAACAATAAATACCATGAAGACTTCAAAAAGCATTAGATGAAGAGGACATTTAAACCAGTATTTTGCAAATTCCCTGCAAATTTTAACCTATGCAAAATATTAATTTAAAATACAAAAATAGACAAGCATTCAGTTACTTACATCACACAGCTATGGCTGGCACTACAGCTCCTTGTGCTCACCTGATTTTCTTGTTTCCTCGTGGACGCTCTGACTGGACAGACATGTAGCTCGTGCTGCTGAAACGTGAAGCACTGCTCGTCCGTGACACAGCGGAGACATCACTGACATCGCTGTCTGAAGACTTATTGGAAATGTTGTCTGAGCCTCGCTGAGGATCCCGTCCTGACCGATACTGTTAGAGGAAAGGGATAAAGATACAGATGCTGTCAGTGACATACATACCACCACAAATGAGCTATGGAGCTGGTCCCTGATGCTATCTGAACTGCCTTTGTCACCAGACTGTCTGAATTTTTATAATGAAGTTTTTAACTGACACAGAATACAAGTTGTGTCTTGGTTTCTATTATTTTTACTCTACTTTGCTATCCCATTTAAATTATTAGCTCCTCAGTTTAATCCATAGAGTGGCTTCTATAGAACTTCCAGCTCTTCCAAATGTTTCAAAAACCTTAGCAAAGACATCTAAACCATCACACAATATTCTCACCACAACTGTTCCACCAGGGCACAAAGCAAAGCAGAGAAACTAAGTGCCTTGCCCATAATTATTGATTTCATGAAAGACTGAACAGGAAACACATGCTTCATGCTATCTATAAAATATGTGTCTCAGAAACTAAAAAAATACAATAGTATTTGAGCTTTTTAACAGTATATTCCAAACACAGAACTGGCAGGTGACTGGTGGTCAGCAGTAAGCCCATACAACATAAAGCAGTGTTGTGCAGAGGTATTCAAGTTAGATCTGAACACAATATTATGGCTATATGTTCTTGTTACACAAGTTAGCTTTAAATTAATGCTAAGTCTGTGCCACTCTGCATTGTACTATGTGCAGATATAATAAACAGCAGAAAGACTTTTTCCCTGTCTTCTTCATATACAGACATTTCAGTGTATACAGAAATCTGATGGGCTACTACCGATAATATTTTCAGAAAATCAGTGCAAGATAAATTGTCAGTGAACTCTTGGGGTTAGGAACATTGGACTCAACCACCTGGAGAATATAATTCATAAAGTGGCAGACCTGTGTAGTCCTGCAGAAAAGAAGGGTGTCCAGACCTGGCTATCAATTTTTTAGAATAACTGTCTTTCATGGAGTACACAGATCATTTGCTTCTGTTAAATTGGAGAATATTCTGAGACTGTGCAGTGTCTAAACAATGTTTCAGAATAGCATTTAAGTGCCTATTTACACGTAGAAATAGTAAGTTATTTTGCCCATTTTAAAACAGGGAAATGAAATAAAGACAAGAAAAAATGCTTGTTCAGGTTACACTGTACACCTGTTTCAGACAGCGATCAAGCACAGCCTGAACTGCAGGCTTATGTGAAAGGGTTGCACATGCTGCAGCTGTCTCCCTGGTCTGTGCTAATTTACAGTATTTCTGTTAATTGACAAATCACTCAAGCCTTCCACAGACCATATGCCTCAGAGTGAATTTAGCCAGCCATAAACTTGCAGAGATTCTCTGTGATCACAATGTTTAAATGCTGTAATATTTGATGACTGTTTTTATTGATTCCATTAATATTTTTGCTTGATAAAGAAGACAGTACATGTTGTTATCGATATATTCATTTGAGGAACATAAAAACAATGATTAAACAGCTGTCCTGATCATCAGAAATAATGGATCATTATACCAGAATAAAAGGATTGTTCTTTTGCAGCAACAGCTTTTAAGAGAGCAAATACTTAGCCCTTTGGAGAAGAAAAAAAGAACTATACCTAGTGAAATGCATATATATTGAGTCCTATCTATTCAGTTCCAACCACCTAATCCTCCCCAGAATAATTCTGCATCGAAGACAAAGTTATGAGTATAGTTTGTGTTGATTTAGCCTAAAATTGCCAAGACTGGGAAGCACAGCCTGGTGTACAGGGCTCCCACCAGGCACTACAGAAAAGGCACTGAAGAGCTGCCCTCAGACCATCAGTGTTTGCCAAGGCCCTTGAGCAGATGCACTTGCGGTGCCCGACCTCGGGGCAGACACACCACTGGCATTGCTGACCCCATGTCGCTGCCCATTGGGGAAATAAGATAGACCATAGTGTCAGATGTAAATAATTGATGGAACTGTTAATTAAAGTCCAGTTGGGGGACAGATATTACTTGTGGTGATTCGTAGGATAACAGACCTCGACCTGCAGATCCCACACTGAGCTTGCCAAGCAAGAAATAAACGCTTCTGAGTTAAATCCATGCAAGCAATGTGAAGCAGCAAATGGTACCAGCATTGCACAAAGTTATTCTAAAGGGCCATTCTGCAGCACACTGAAAGTTTCAAAAACCTATAGTTTTGATTTTGTCTGTTTCATTTCCACACCTGAAGAACTTCAGTTCTTAAAATACATTTTTCATAGCAATGTGCTATATATAACAAATCAGACATTTTCATAAATGACACAACCTTATTGTATTTTTTTTCAAAGATAATGCAATAGTAATAATCCAGTGATATATGGTCAAGATTGAGAATCTTTGTGGTAAAAAAAAAGCAACTTAAAGGTAAATAATTTTGGAAATATCATGTGAAAAAAGATCATCAGATCATTACCAAATCAAAGGCACTTCCCATCAAATGTTTTCAGTTGGGCCAGATGGCCCAGAAATATTATTTGACCCTTGCTGTTTCAGGATGTTTTATGTTTGAAATTGGGAAGGTTAACTGATCCTTTCATTAAATCTGAAGGTCTTAGTATGCAATATTTGTTTTTAAAAGTTTTATTTACTGATTGTCTGAGTTACAGTCCCAGCATCGTGCTGGACAAACCTCAAATACCTCACTTTCATTCAAACCTTCAAATACCTCACATTCATTAGCTCTGCTCCAAATTGCTCTTTATTCTGCTGCTACGGTTTACTTTTGACCTTATATCTAACTTAATTTGGTTTAGGAAATGGATTATAATAGTAAGTGTATTGCATGTTAGTGTTTCAGTAACTGCAGCACAGAAGACAAAATGAAACGTACTGCTTGTCTGACAGAAGCCATGCTGGCATTTCGGTTTTGTATTTGTTTCTTAAATTGCAATTCTACAGAAGGCAGTTTCTGAAGTGGTCTTTTGTTCTCTGCCTCAAAAGTAAAATCACAATTCCATTGTGTGAATATTGGGTTTTTCTCTTTCATTTGATATACCCTGACTGTAAAATGCAAACATTTTCACACAATTTTGCACTATCCTTTGTTCAGTTTTTGTGCAGTTACAGTTGCCCCAAGGTGTTATATCTTCACATATTTCATATACTTCCTTGTTTTCTTCTTCCAAATTTCACTTTTTTTTCTTTCTTCCTAGATGTCACCAACTCTAGGATAAAATCTACTACTACACTGAAAAGGTCTTCACTAACCAAGTGCCATTCCCCCATTATATCTGGAACACCACTACCATTTCCCAGCCGTCTCCACTGCTGTCCCTGCATACCGTACCGTGCCGTAGGAGTTTGCACCATTGGGATGCACCCAGTTGGGTAACTGCAGCCCCGGGGCTGGGGCTGGGCTGTAGTGAGACCACAGGCCTGGATCGTGAGATCCAGCAGCTACCCTGTGTGCTCCAGTTTCCCTCAGAAGAAAACAAGGGCACATGGACAGTAAGGAAGCCTCATGTGTGCTAGTAGCTCCCCTGGTTTGGACAATCAGAATGTCCAGGCTGTGGTGAAGCATACCTGCCCATACGAAGTTTAATGAAATACTGTTTCTTCTATCTATCTATCTATCTATCTATCTATCTATCTATCTATCTATCTATCTACCTACCTACCTACCTACCTACCTACCTACCTACCTAGTAACAGCCACAGCAGTAGGAAGATTATCTCCTGACTTTCCCCATGCTGGAAATATATGTCTCTTTTACTGGAAAAAGGTTAAATTTTAATTTCCAATCCAATCAAAACTCATATAATACAGGCAGCTTTCTGGACTTTACGACCCAGACAGCCCTAAGAGTGCCCAGTTGCTTCAAGCTGTTTCAACAGTAGGAAGTCTACTGCAAGCAGAGGGGTTGATTAAAAGCCACTTTTGTATTTTTAACAGTAAGACGATTTTGTCCTGTTCTGCTGTGTTGAAGAATGGGATAAATCTCATTAATACAGGTTTTATCAAACAAGTTTAAAGTTTCTAAAAGCCCTTTCCTCTGCATTTGTAAAATATTCAGCTGGAGACCCTAACAAAGTGAAAGTTAAGCAATTGTGCCAATACCTTGTAACTGCAATACATTACTTTCTTGTAGTGATGAATTCAAGATTATAAAGCTGAAAAAATACAACCTCTGCAAATGTTTTGACCTCTTTGTGAACTACCACATATGGTTAAAGGCCACATCAAGCTACAACTGCTCTAATACTTATTTCTGGAAAGAAACTGTTTTGGAACTTATGACTCAAAAGAAGTTTTAAAGTGATTTGTATTATTTAATATATTGTTACCAGCCTTCCATCTTGGACTATACAGTCACACAGTTGTCCAAGCAAGTGAAATTGTCAGCAATTTCCAACTGTGTGGGGTTTGTTTTGTTTTGTTCTGTTTTGTTGTGGTTTTGTTTGTTTGTTTGTTCTGTTTTTGTTGCAGTTGTTGTTTTGGTTTGTTTGTTTTTTGTTTTTTTTCTTTCTAATAGTCTACTCATCAGGGTGTTTTTGCTAGCATTTACATAGGGACATGCAAATCTAGCCAATGTTTTTACTGATCAAAATGCTGAGAAGATGCTTCAGACAATTGTTCATTGTGCTACCACAAGAAGATTAAAGAACCTTCTGGACTGTTTCAATAGTTCTTTGCCGCGCTGACAAAAGCTCTCAAGCAGTCAGAGCACAAAAGTGTATGAAATGTTCTGTAATTTCAACTGTAGCTTTCAGTGTAAGTTGACAGCCTCTAAAGACATAACAAATTTTAGTTACTACTCATAATTTGAATACATGTTAATGGGTTGTTTGATTCTTTCTAAAACCTTTGTTCATGGCTGATTCATGAAGTCTGCCATTAGAAGTAAAACCAAATAATATTTACAAAAACAGTGTTACATTTCTATAAAGCAAAATATTATAAGTCACTTTTACAAAATAGCATGTAGAAATGAGTATGTAGAGAGAATATATGTTTAGTTGTAGCTTGCATATGCACAAACCCAAGCTGAAGGCTACAATGAATCTACCTTTGCATGTAATTCATACTTAGCCAACTCAATAACCTGTGCTTACATTCACCACTCCTGTCAGGCTCCATCAAAGCAACGGAGGTACAGCTGGCCAGGTCAGCCTCTGCCAGCCCTGCTTTAGCTGCCAGCTGCACATGGCAGCCCTCAGTCCCTTGGGAGATTTAAGGACTGACCAGGGAGATTAACTCTTGCACTGCTTTGGTACTAGGTATATAAAAAGCTCCACAGTTGCTTTGGGCTTCTGAATATGGAGATACAACCAGTTCTAGCTCAGATTCATTCTTGGCTGCTGATCCTTACTTCTGCTTTGCCATCCTGGATTCTATCTTATCTTCTTCTTTTTTTATTCCTAATTATTGAAGCCTGCTTTCTTAGCCCTATATTTTGCTTCTGATGAGTCCCATTAGCACTGTTCCAACCCTGTTCTCCCTTCAGCTAGTTCTTGCTTTGCATCAGGCACCCCTTGATCTTCTGACCTTGGCCCGGCTATATGTCCCTTGGAATTCTTGTCTCACAGTAGCATAAAAGAGAGGGCTACACGTGGTGTTCCTAATTCCAAGCTGCATGGTGCCTGAACCAGTAAATATAGCTGGATGTACAGCTCTGTACATCCATCCCTTACTCTCATTCCTTATTCAACATCATATTTTCCCATTATTAAAACCATCCCAGTCTACTTCCACTTTGAATAATAAGAACTGACTGTAATCTGATTTGTGAAGTCCACCTTCTGACTAGTCCTAACCTCCAATACAGTTAGCCCCAAATTGAAACATGTCAGTCAAAAGGAACATCCATATTTCTAGTGAACATGTGAAAAACACCTACTTCAAAAGTTCACACATCTTACCCTTACTGGTTTGGTGCCGTCTGTTTATCAATTTCTGTAACCACTGCTCACGTATACATTCTTACAAAGAAGATGCTAAAATCTGATTTCACTATGGGCCTATGCCATGTTGCAAACAGCATCCTACTGCTAAATTCGTGAATTAAAAATGAACAATCAAAAAGATCAAGCAAGTCAGCAATGGGCCCTGGCAGCAGAGAAAGGCAGCCTGGGTTGTATTGACTGTAAAATGACTAGTAGATCAAAGGGACTGATTATTCCCCTTTACTCAGCAGTCATTAGACCACAACTAGAATATTGTATCCAGATTTGAGACCCAAAGTACAACAATGGCATCGATTAACTAGAATGAATTTCTAGGGATGCCACCAAGATGACTGGGACTACAGTATTTGCCCTGTGGAGAGAGGCTGGGGGAGCTGGGCTTGTTCTGCCTTGAGAAGTGGTGGCTTTGGGAGTACCTAACAGCAGCCTGACAGGTCATACAGGGAGGGTGTCAAAAAGACCGAGCCAAGCAATTCACAGCAGCTCTGACTGGCACATTTATTACCATAGGTACAGTGAAGCAGTGGATCAGGTTGCCCAGAGAAGTTGTGCAGTATTCATCCTTGAATGTTTTCAAATCCTGACTAGAGCAACCTGTACTGATCTCCAAGCTGACCCTTGCTTTAAGATAGGGGTTGGACTAGACAGCTCCTGAGGTCCCATCCAACCCAAATTACTCTGTCGTCCTGTGGGTCAATGTGATCCAGGAGCTGAGGAAGAAACTGCAAAGGCAGCAGTAATGCAGAAGCCACCAATGGATCACTGTCTAAGGACAACGGGAAATCTAGAGGGAGGTAGTAAAGAGGCAAGCCAAATCAAAAGACAAAAAATCATCTGCTTCACATATATTGGCATATGGAGTAATTTTTTTTAAGAACTCCCTACGTGCACAATATAAAATAAATATAGGTGAGCACTAGAAAATATCCTGGGATTACAGCAAGGAGAACTTACAGAACCTGCAAATATTTTGTGAAGAAGAAAGCAGTAAGGCAGCTCTTATTTGGATCTTTTAGTGAGCTTGAGAATTATCTTGTCAACAAGTCTGTCCTCCTACAAAAAAAATCTGTTCCTGCAGTCAGTTTCTAATTTCAGCTGCACTGATATCTATTCTGAAATCAAGTTCTTATTGATAGAGAATTAATTCACAATGATAGCTTCATCCAGTCTAGGGAACTAAGCATTCCTTTTTAATCTTAAAGTAAAAAGTCTTAAAGTCAGCATCAAATTTTACAAATTTTGAAAGGAGAGAGCACTGCAAACCTTCTGCTGGGGGATATAAAGTTATCGAACTTTTCCAAAGACAATCCAAAATCACAATGACACTGTTTAAAATCCCATATCTCCTATGAAAACCACAGTGGTTAAAAAACTGTTGCTTAAGATAAAGTAAAAGGCAAGTAAAACAGCACAGGAAAAATTCCAGGCATTACCTCAAAAAGTTCTTAAAAGATAATCCAAGATGTGTTATACACTGGAGTGAAAACACAAGGTTTATAATGGCCAAGCAGATGTCTCATAACATCACGTGAAAAGCTACTTTAAAGCCACAATTCATAGAGAGAGCTTCTAGTCCAACAGTTAATTGAACAGGACTCTGGGACATGAGATTTCATAATAAAAAGAGGCTACCACCACTGTCCTTCGGTAGTATGCCTCATGTACCATATAACTAGACGTCTACTTAAAAAATGAAGATAACTACTTTCCATAATCTCTCAAGGAAAGTAACTGAGATTTTTAAGAAGAATTTTCATAGTCTGAATATTAAAGATTATCTTTTCCATGGTTCTAGTTGATTGTGACAGATTAAATGTAATAGGAAAGAGATCCATGTATAGCATACAGCTAGGGTGAAACAGCTAGAGTTGACTATTTAAATTGGAATGAATAGAAAATCTCACGTGTTCTGCGGATGGACTTCACCTTGTAACATGATCTGATGATTCCAAAATGCCTTAATAAGTTTTAGGTGAACCACAGAATGTTCTCATGCAGCCAGCATATTCCCAACAATTCCCAACATAGATAATATGAAGGTAAATAAATAAAAGCTTTGAAAGAAGAACCCTTGAATGATAATTAAGGGCAGAAGGATGTCCAACAATCAGTCGTCCTTTTCTGATGTGAAAGTAATTCAGGAAAGCAGGCAAAACAGTAAATAAAACCAAGCTTTTTCTACGATGTATTTGAAACATTTGCTATACAAATTCCCTTTCATACTGCTGACCTTCTCCTGACTTTAACTGCTATTTAAAACAGGATATAGTCAGTCACCAAATTTTACTTTAGAGAAACAGGTCCACAGTCTGGCTTTGTGATGGTGGGTAATTAATTCTTCCTGTAGACTTTCTCAAACTTGTCAGCATCTTTTTAACTACCACCCATTAACTTTTTGACTGTCTTACACAAAAGGAAAAAATCTATTTAATATAGATATCAGCAATCTGTTAGCATTCCAGAGCACCATGCCAAGTCTTCCAAAGATGCATCATCATGGACACTGTTCACTGTAAAAATATTGAGTTGTTCAAGTCAGGGTGATTACAAAAATGCAGGTGTTCAGGGCTTCACAATCTTACTGTGCAATTGCATTTAATGGCATCTCCAGTGCTTTATCTACTGGTGAATTCCAGCACGTTTTTTAGGACAAACTGGTGAGCCTGCCTACAGTTAACTCAGTTGCTCAATGGGTATGGTTTCAGTGATGACTCTTAATTCTGTTTCTAGTCCTTTTGGTCTTCTAACTGTAGTGAATCCTACTTATGTTGGATAAACAGAATCAAAGTGTGCTTTCTGCACTTGTTTCTGTTTCTGAAGTGCTTCACATGCCATTTCAGTCACCAGTGCACTCAAAATCTCTTGTATTTCATACAGTCTCACCATTCAGGCAAGAGCTTATTTTCTTAAAGAGGGTATCAAGGCAAGATTTCTATTTTAAGAAATCCTCTTCTGTCTCTGATCGTTCTACCTAATTTGGACTTCTCTGAGATGTTACTTTGCAAACACAAGCTAGGAAGTCAAACAGTATGCATTTTAAAGAGTTCTTATTTAACCTGGATTTTAAACTACATTTCCCTCATTTGTATTTAGTCTCTTGTGAAAACAAAAAACAAAAAAGATGGAAAGGCCATCATCTTTTCATATCACATAACTTCTTTTTTCATTACACTTTGTTTCACCCAAAAAGCCTGTTAAGTATTTCAGTATACTTGATGGTTTGAGACCAGAGATATGAACTTTCTCTATGTAACATCCATATATGACTTTCACCAAATTTATCCTGCGCCACAGCACCTTCAGAGGAATTCATGCTGAAGAGAACATCTGGATTGACACATGGGCCATCTGGTGAGTGCTTATTCCTGTAAGCAGAACTGCCTAAGGACTATAAATAACACAATTGCTCAAGAACAGGATATAAATACATCTTTGTAAGTCCTCAAATCCATGGATATTAGAGGGTAGCCTCCAAAATCAAGCACAATTTGAAGGAAGGTCCATAATATTTTTTCTTATTATCTTGTTTTCACTGATCTTGGAAAATCCCCGTACAATAAGAAATATATGAGCTCGGCTGATAATTAGTCTATAAATTTTCTGCCTATTCATGTCTAGCTAAAGGGGAAGCAAATCTGCAAGATGTAGATGCCACCATCTCCTTATCCTTCCATAGGCAAGTCAAACTGCTTAGAAAATCTTACTTTTCCCTAAGATGTATTTCCTCAGCAGCTTTACCCTCGTCATATTACAAGTAGGGGGAAAAGACTGCAGGGAGATCCTGAGCATGCAAATAATTTCCAGGGAACAGAAAAACTGAACTCTGTTTTTAGTCATTGTGCTTTGGTTCTCAAAGAGGGAGTAATTAGAAAACAAGTATTACTTATGTCTGTCATAATGCATTGTAAATACTATAATAATTTACCTCTTTGCTTGCTTGTAAGGTTAATTTGAATTCACTTTTACAGAAAATATGCAACACCTATTAACATTACTTACAGCTTCAACTTCACCACATAAACCACTTTAACAGTAGGATAATAATATGTAACATTTCCCGATAATAAAGAAAAAAAATAATTTAATTGAAACTATATGAGAAATTTAGATCATTTCACAAAACAGTTATCTATATTGGAACTGTTCTGGGGTCAAAAAATTCTGTGAACATTTTTAAGACCATTAATGCCTATGAATTATTAGAACTCTTGAAGTTATTTTCATTTTACAGGTTACTCCTTAGCATAGCATTTCCTAGATTTATGTGACTAGAAAATAGCTTAGAAGTGGGAAAGGAAACATTTCTAACTGCCTCCTAAAAAAACACCCAAGTTACTTCTTTACAACTCTTTAAACCGAAAGTCAGCCTGTTTACCAGAAGTGAATTTACATTATTGTCTCTCAGATACAGTGTTTTGAATTTTGTTTTTAGAATAAGCAAAGGGCAGATTTTATTAATTATGTAGTTGCTTAAGGTTAAACTGCAGAAGTATGAAAATGACTATAATTGTTTATTACCTGATGGCACGTGTCACTCAAGAGAGAACTGAAACAGGATGACACATCCTGGTTCCCTGAAATTTACTGGATCTAAGATAGTCTATACGAGCAAATGAATATAACACCTTTTAAAGATCTTACATAGTTTGAAAAAAAAATATATTAGATCAATTTTACCGTGACAACACAAGTTGAACTTTATGACAAAATTGTGTATATTTGGTTGTATCATAGATTATTTTTTTCCCGAATCATAAACTGACTCTGGAAGAAACAGAATTTCCAAAATTCTTTTCAGCGTGACAACTATTAGATGAAAATCTATATGTATTCAAAGCAAAGATTTAGGACAAAGTGCTCTTTTTTGGGGGAGAAGGAGGTTTTGTTTATGTAGACTTTAACTTTATTTGATAATTTTATCCAAAATTTCATTTTCTACTCTCTTGGAATACTACTAGTAGAATAAGTTTGCTGCAATAATTGCAATAATTTAAGTATTCTATGTTTTATATTATAAAAAGGAACACTTTTGGGGTACATCATTATTTATTGAGAAGTAAGCATTACATTTTTAGAACTGCTTTTGATTTTTTTTTTTTTTGTTATTTCCTGTTATTATTCACCAACCCTGGACTGTCAGTGAAACCTCTGCTAAAACAATGACTACCATCTGCAGGAGGAGGAGAATATTCCTTCTCATGTATTTCTAAAGAAAATATTCTCTTGCCTCAAACTAAATCAATATTACTTTTTGTAAGCAAAGACTTTACTTCCAACAAATGACAGTCAGAAATACCATAGGTTAGAAGGGCCACAGAGATAATTTCATGTTTTAGCAACATCTCACTAGAAGTGCTGCTGAAGGCTTAGAGGCTTTACAAAAGACCTTCCTATGCTGAGACCAAAAGGTCCTAATGCTACTTTGATTAACTCCATTGTGCACAGACAGTTCTTACAGAATAATGGTGGTTGTTACATACCCATCCAAATCCTTCATACGTACTACTTGCAATATGGATACTTGAAGGGACAGGTATATTCATAAAATTAACTGCAAGAGATTATGTAGTTAAGATACTTCAAAAAAAAAGAATCAAATGCAATGTCTTAGGGAAATCTGATAGAGATACATAGCTTTTTTCTTGCAGGACAGATGGCAAAAATTCCTCAAAACCACAGATCTGTTGTTTGGAAAAACGCTGATAAACTGGGAAAATTTCTGCTGATCAATTTTGGGCTGCTATCAAAAAAAAATCAACCCATTTAATAAAGAGAAGCACTCACAAAGACTGAACCGAAGGAAACATGCCCACTGCTAACACCACTTCCCAGGGCTCATCACTCTAGTCACAATTAAAAATGGGAGCAGTGAGCTCTGGGTGAATCCTCCAGCTCAGGCCTGGCTGAACCACGGGGGCAGCTCCCCAGAGGCTCTCCTGCCCCAGGCCTGCAGTGCTCGGTGGCCTCTGAACCACCCCTGTGAAGCAGCCAAAATTCCTGCTTCCTCATTTTGAACCCTACATGTTTAAGCAGGCTCCATGCAAGCGCTCCATTGGGACTTCAGGTCTATCCTTTCTGCTTGCGTGCCATGTTTTCCTTGATTTTTCAAGGTCACAAGCCTAGCAAATTGATCTAGAAAACATGTTTCCATCTAGCTGGAACCACTGTTCTGCCCTTGTTATCTTTCAAATGTGAATAATGTTCTTTCGGCACCTGTTCTGCCTGGCACAGAATTAAGTAGCACAAACTGCAGCCTGGTATAATGTGTTATCGTATTAGAGATTATTATTTATATACCTTGGAGCTCCCTGACTGTTGCAGCAATTCAATTAACTTCATATATTCTTTATTTCTAAATGTCAAACTTTGGCACCCAGATATTTAGTACATACTTTCCAGTTATTTTTCTTTCTTGTTTTCTGTAATTTTATCATTTATTATCAGAATAAGATCAGTTTCAGTATATCTTAGATAACTAATTCAAGCATAGTCACTATTTTATACATTAACTGTTACTCCGTTCAACAGTATCTTGGAACTTTACATCTTAAATTCAGATAAGAACCATAAACAGAAATTATTGAGTTTTCTATGAAAAGACAGCCACTGTAAACCAAAATAGACTAACAGTTTAGCAATTCACATGTCCATACAAAGCAGTTCCGAAAGGAAAATATCTTCTATTGCAAAAAGGATAAAAGGATTTAAAATACATTGCAGTGATTACTCTGGATGGAAGTTGGTCAAAACTGTACCCATGTGATTTAAAAATGTGATTTAAAAACTAAATTATTAATGGAATGGTTACAATTACTTAATTGAATCTGACTTTGATAGAAATCTTTTGACATGTTTTGACATATATTCTATATATAAGTGCTCGATAAAGTGTTGGGTTTTTTTGTTCCTGGAAAATATTTGCTTTATGCAAAAGAATATTTAACTTATTACTGTAAGACTAAACCTCAATTGTAAAATTATAAGGTTTATAACAACATTTAATAATGTATTAAACCTCTGCTTTCTAGATATATGATTAGCAATAGAAGCTTACACAAAAACTAAGAAAATGGCTGATAACAGAAAGTACCTGCTGACAGATAAAGACAGCCAGTATCAGTCTGTTTTGAGATGTTTATATTTTACATGTAATTATGATATAAAAATGCAGTATTTGTCTTAACCACAGTATTACATTTAAATATACCCTAAATCTCTAATAGAGACATGGACAGTCAAGATTGAAAAATAAATTAGAAAAGCATCAAAACCAAAATGAATTAAAAGAGAGCTTGAATTAAATGAAAAAGAAAAATGACAGCAACAGATATATTTTCTGAGAGTCTGCATATCATTGACTAAAGAGGAAAATATTAGAAATCACACCAATCCATATCTGTATTCAAGTCACTAAATTACTTTTAACCCATCAACAAAATAGTTTGATAAGAATAGAAATAAAAGATGTTTTATACATTACCATGTGTATAGAGCTCAAATCTAGAATTCTAAATTTATTTGATCTAGCTACATTTTCAAGCCTTATAACTGAACTTTAAATCCTGTATTTATAGGAATCAGAACCACAACAATTTATTCCACAAACTTTTTTACATTAAAAATACAGTAATTGAAATTATTGAAAATATAAATGCTATCAGCACTATGGGCCAGAGAGATTCTCTCTGCCACCGAGTAGTTGAACTCCTTACCTACCACAAATGAGCAGGATTGATCAGGCAACCTGAGCACTCACAGGCTGTTGAGAGTGACAGGACCTGTCCATCCAGATGAAACAGCTGGTTTAGCTATCAAGCAAGCTTCTTGTCCAAAACCACAACTACTGACTAGTCCATAGAAAGCACAAAAGCTACGAAACAAGTAATAACTAAATAGTTTCCTCATATGTCAGCCTAATTGGTTTATTTCCTGAAGCAAAGAACTTACTGGTGTGGAGGTGGGGAAGACGAAGGGACCCCATAAAACTACGCACAGCTATTGCCATTTCTAAGCCTATCATATTCTACTGGTTAGACCCTGAGTTTTACAGATATTTTATAGAAATTATCTGCATGGAATATTTCTGTGTAATATTGTCAGTGTTAATATTTGCCCTCTCAGTTATTCTTCAGCATAGTTCCCTTCTAATTATTTCTTCTTTCCGATGTTTGTCCAGATCTAAAATTTTAAAATTTATACTGGTATGTGGAAAAGAAATGTGTATAAACCAGATTTCCAATTGATGCACTGTTTTGAGGGACTGTAGCTATCTAAGCTACACTCCATTTTTTATTCAATATATTGAATATTTCTATTTACATTCATAACAACAGAAAGTGTAAGGAGCAACTATAAGATCAAAGAGGCATATTAATATTCACTATAAATTATCAAATTATTACTGGCATATCATGATCCTCCCAGAACTCCCAAACTCTAAATTTAAAATTTTCAAAACCAACATAAATCAACTGCAGCTTGTATACAGTAAGAATACCAAAGTTCTCATTGTCCTGTTAGCTTGGATGTTTGTTCAACTCCCCCTCCACAAGGATTTTGAAAAGGAAAGTTACAAGTTTCTTCTAGCAATCTTTGTTGTTCTGTTTGAATTTTTAAGGAGGAGACAAGGGCATTCTCAAAACACCATTAAATCAAATCACAGAATCATAGAATCATTTTGGTTGGAAAAGACCCTTAAGATCATCAAGTCCAACCATAACCTAACCTAACTCCAGCACTAAACCATGTCCCTAAGAACCTCATCTAAACGTCTTTTAAACACCTCCAGGGATGGTGACACCATCACTTCCCTGGGCAGCCTGTTCCAATGCCTGACAACCCTTTCTGTGAAAGAATTTTTTCTTAATATCCAATCTAAACCTCCCCTGGTGCAACTCTAGGCCACTTCCTCTTGCCCTATCACTTGCTACTTGGGAGAAGAGACCAACACCCTCCATGCTACAACCTCCTTTCAGGCAGTTGTAGACAGCGATAAGGTCTCCCCTCAGCCTCCTTTTCTCCAGGCTAAACAGCCCCAGTTCCCTCAGCTGCTTCTCATCAGACTTGTGCTCCAGGCCCCTCACCAGCTTTATTGCCCTCCTCTGCACTCTCTCTAGTACTTCAATGTCTTTCTTATGATGAGGGGCCCAAAACTGAACACAGGATTCAAGGTGGGATCTCACCAGTGCTGTGTACAGTGACACGATTGCTTCCCTAGTCCTGCTGGCTACACTATTCCTGATACAAGCCAGGATGCTTTTGGCCTTTTTGGCCACCTGGGCACACTGCTGGTTCATGTTCAGCTGCTGTCAGCCAACACTCCCAGATCCTTTTCTACCAGGCAGCTTTCCAGCCACTCTTCCCTGAGCCTGTAGCACTGACTGGGGTTGTTGTGACCCAAGTGCAGAACCTGGCATTTGGTCTTATTAAACCTCGTACAGTTGGCATCAGCCCATTGATCCAGCTGATCCAGATCCCTCTGTATGGCCTTCCTACCCTTCAGCAGATCAACACTCCCACCCAATTTGGTGTCATCTGCAAACTTACTAAGGATGCACTTGATCCCTTCATCCAGATCATTGATAAAGAGATTAAACAGAATTGGCCCCAATACTGAGCCCTGGGGAACATTACTTGTGACCGCTCGCCAACTGGATTTTGCTCCGTTCACCACAACTATTTGAGCCTGGCCCTGCAGCCATTTCTTTATCCATCACAGAGTACACCATTCCAGACCATAAGCTGCCAGCTCCTCCAGGAGAATGCTGTGGGATATGGTATCAAAGACTTTACTGAAGTCTAAGTACCCAACATCCACATCTTTTCCCTCATCTACCTGACAGATCACCTTGTCATAGAAGGAGATCAGGTTGGTCAAACAGGACCTGCCTCTCACAAACCCACATTGACTGGGCCTGATCAGTTGATTTGCTTGTATGTGCCATGTGAGGTCACTCAGGATGATCTGCTCCATGATCTTCCCAGGCACCGAGGTTAGACTGACAAGCCTGTAGTTGCCCAGATCTTCCTTCTGACCCTTCCAGTCAACTGGGACCTCCCCCGTTGGCCAACATTGCTGATAGATAATGGAAAGTGGCTTAGTGATCACTTCTGCCAGCTCACTCGGCACCCCTGAATGTATTCCATCTGGCCCTGTAGACCTGTGGGTGTCCAAGTGGTGTACCAGGTCACTAACCATTTCCCCTTGAATTATTTAGGCTTCATTCCACTCCCCATCCCTTTCTCCTGGGTCAGGGGGCTGGGTACCTGGAGCACAACTGTTCTGACTATTAAAAACTGAGGCAAAGAAGGCATTTAGTACCTCAGCCTTTCCCTCATCTCTGTCACTATGTTTCTCCCTGAATCCATCAGGGGATGGACATTTTTTAATCAACAACACAGTTCAGAGGATACCACAGCAGCTGTAGCTATGACACAACTACTTACTGCAGGTTTCAGAGGAAAGAGGTAGTTCTTGGACACTTTTGGACATTGTGACAAGACTGAAAGTTAAGGATATCTGCTTCTGATGTATTCAAACTCAAGATCTTCCACCTCCAGTGTTACAGCTCTTACCTTTTGCACATTCTCTCACATGGATAACCCATAAGGTGGTACTCAATTAATTGTTGAATTGAAGTGTCTCAGCCTGAAGAACTGCAGCTTTTCAGTGTCGGTATGCTCCAAGGGCATTTCAGCTACATCTACACTACTCTGATAAACTTAATGCATGCTTAACTCTTCTACAGCTTAACTTGTCTTGGTCTTGCTAACAGGTTAAAAGATCACAAAGTAACACCCTAGAATGCCTAATATACTAGTCTCCAACACCAAACACAGACAATTATGCTCATATCTAAAACTTGAATTGTGGTTACTGATTAACAGTAACTGTTACATAACATACATCAGATGATGTATAAAGTTTCAATTTTATCATCAATATGAATCATTAGAGTAGGAAAGCCCTCTTTGGTCTTCTGTATTATTCTCTATTTGGTGTACTTTTTTCTACATTTGGCCAAATAATCTTATCACTAGTTCTGCAAAAATTTCAGTTTTTATCTGGTCTTTTACCCCAACTTCACTCCTTGTTGCTCTAATATACTATATTCCTAATTACTACATTACTGACTATTACTAATTGCTATATTATATAACTGGATTTCTCTGCCTTTTTGTAGGTCATTATTTTCTCCTAATAAAAACAAATAAAATGAGCCTCATGATACTTTGAGGTTTAAATGTGTGTCAGCTATTTGCCAGTCTCTGTTTTACCTCCATTCCTAAAGAAAACAAACATTTTTCACTGTTCTAACTCCTGCATAAATCCAGCCCCCTTTAGTTTAGCATTCAGTGTTACTCAGACCCTTTTATAGTGGCTATTATGGCCTGAGTTGATGGAATTCTCTCTTGATTATACATTGATTTCACACTGATTGCGAACATTTCTAGGACTCCACGTACTACTGGGAATAAAGTAGTAATAAAGCTTTTCAATTCTCCCCAGTAAACCCACTGGGCACATTTCCAGTCATGGAGGCAAAGAAGGAGGAATAGTACAATTC
Organism: Patagioenas fasciata; assembly: GCF_037038585.1. Taxonomy (NCBI): domain Eukaryota; kingdom Metazoa; phylum Chordata; class Aves; order Columbiformes; family Columbidae; genus Patagioenas; species Patagioenas fasciata. Next base: position 22,090,293 of record NC_092521.1, read on the forward strand.
CTCCCACCCTTCATCCTTCCTTGGTCAGCAGGGATCCCTGAACCTGAGCAGTGGTGGGAATGGCCAGGGGAAGGAGTAACTCACCAAACACACCACTATTGATTTGTTTGGTAGAAGAGCTAATGGCAGCAGCACCAAGCAAGAAGCAAGGCAGAGAGATTCAAAGAGGTTTTAAGAGGTAGTTTGGGAACTGATTTCAAAAGCCAGTTCAACCAAATGTGAACAAAGTGAATCTACCATGCTGCTTGCTTGGCTTCTCTGGGTTCCTATCTTAACCCTTCCCTTTTCACAGTGCCTCCTGCTTAAACACTTAAAAACTGGGAAGCTTAGTTTTATGTTGAACGATAAACTAGTCCTAGAAAGATTCTTGAGGAAAATTACATAGATCAGGCTGCTGTTGCAGGACTACAGTATGATAAATGGCTATTTTTTTCCTCTGGTGGAACACTCTTGTGCTACTATGCTTTTTTTTTTTTTTTTTTCTGTATTACCAGAACTCAGGTTTTCCTGCATGTCAGCTTCTACCAGCACTGCCATTCAGACTTCAGTATATATCCTATTTAGTACAAGTCTACTAGTACTCAATATTCAGGTGTTCCGATACCAGAAATACTTTTACCTAATCCTTAATGCCCACAGTTTTTCCACTCATGTCTTCTTAGTTGTAAGTATGTTTACATGGAAATAAAATCTATTACTTGCTTTCCTTATGTTTGTGCTGAAAACATACTAAGCAACTTCTGCATTTAAGGAAATCTCTCTTTTACACAATAGACAACCCGTGAAACTCAATGTATACAAAGTAGTATGGAACCAGAATACTTAGTTTTCTAAAAATAGTGAGGCATGTTTATGATTACTTTAAAAAGTTTACAATTTTATCAGTCATGAGGAAAAATTCTAAAGGAAATTCAATTTCATGTATCAGCAGCTTCTAAGAATAGAGATGCCTGTAAGTAAACTTTTCCCACAGGCTTCTCAGTGTATGACTATGTACCATAGAAGTGTATGTACCTTCCTATAAAGCCTCCAGTACTGACTTCCAGAGGTAGAACAAAACTAGGGATATATTACAGGATGCCTATTTTAATATTTAATATAGCTTCTACTGGTATAGTTTTTGTTTTCTCAGCAAGGAAGGATCTTTTTTCTTAACTCGAAAATCATGAATCAACATACAGTTGCTGTTGACTTCCATTTAAAGAAAGAAATAGAACAGAAAGGTAAAAGAGAATTCCATGTGGTAGCTTTCCTGAATATCACTTGAATGCCTGCTTGTGCCAGTTGACAGATTTAAAAAATTCAAGTCATTGTATAGTACGCAGAACATGAGATTTCAGTCAGCATTTGACATATGTGTTTTAGTTCATGATTCCAGAATAATTTGTGTAGAAACCAGGTAGATAAATTGACCTTACTCATTTTCTGTCTCTAGATAATATAAGCACTTAATTAAGGGTAACTGAAGCAGTGGTGGTAAAAAAGTGAAGACGGAACTCTCACATGGTTTACGAGAGTTATAGTTCTCATATGGCTTTAAAACTACACAATTTTAAGAATGCATTTTGAATTAATACATATATATCTGAATATTCAGTGTCTAGTTCCACAAGCTCATTGATAGAATAAATGACTCATTTTCAAATACTGAAACTACACTTTGGCTGAAGAGTAAATTAACTGTTTATTTCTGGAGACAATTTGTTTGATGTGTGCAATAAATAAATCACCATATTCATAAAATAATTACATTTATAATTTTCCTTTTTAATACATTCCAATAATACTGAAGGTAAAACTTAATTAAAAAGATAAAAGATGTAGAGTGAGGCCCAATAATATGATGTAGTAGAAATGGAAAAACAGAGAAAGGAAACGTTTCCTTAGGTAGTTATACTCTATCCAGCTCCTTCACGAGAGCCCATTTATTCTCTATACTCCATACCAGTCCTACTTCTGATTCAAATTTCAGTCCAGCATTGAGGGAGCAGGAAAATTGGCAGAATAACTCTGGTTATACATACAATACATAAAGTCATCTTTTTCTGGTACATACAATCATAACATTTATGAGGGGTCTGTTCACAGTATTACGCTCATCTCTAAAATGTAACACCTTTCCAAGCCGACAATATAGACACACCTGAAAATATTTTTGCCATAAATGTCAACATAAAACAAGCATCTAAACATAACAGTATACCAAGTCCCTCCAACATGTTCATAAAAATTCCTATGCCTGCTGTAGTAAAAACTACATTTGTAAAATACCCAAATAATCATGCAGCACATCTACAGAGTTTCTAAGTATTCTAAGCCATTTTCATGGTTTTCTTTTTCTTTTGTCAGTTCTATTTTCATTAGCAGTGTTTTCCATTTTGTCATGGGTTTCGTTAAAGCTCTTTATTTTCCCACACAGAAATTTACATTCTAGAAAGTAATTATATAAAGTATATTAGTTTACATTATCTGCAAAACTAATAATACTTAATAAATTTGATCTTTTTCTTGTCTTCAAATATTAAATGTCGCAGTTTACAGTAACTTTGCCCATCCTTGGTGCAAGGAACTACATCCTGGAAATAAAAGTGTAAATCAGAATTCTCTTCCTCAGCCAGCTTTTATAGGTCAGAAGTCTCACGTTTCCCACTTACAATCTGACCTCGATTAATGAAGTCCTTTAGAGGACACTAAATTATTTTTGTATAATAGAAGTTTAAATTGAAAATATCTTGATTATTTTAATTAACACACTGTATATGACATGACCCTGTTCCAGATAGCAGGAAATTTTGGGTAGTATATTTGGGCCTAGACTACTATGAATGATTCAGATTTTTGGCAAACTGCCACATCTGGGGTGGAAGCTTGTGTTGATGCATAAAACACTTTTTAAAAAGCTAAACTGCCACTATAAAACTAAGTAACACTACATCTTCCAGTATTCAATAGATCAAAATAATGCTGTGTTCAACAAAATGAAAGCCATGAACATGTTTCAATAGCTCTCATTCCATCTGTCACTCAATAAACCACTTTTTTTCCTTCCCTTTGAGCTTTTAAATCATGGCTCTATTTTTCATTCCATTGGATAATTACACTGCCACTTTTATTTAATTTAACCTCCCCTTCTTAAATTTTAATAATCGAGAACACTCTGTGTTAAGGGTTTTCCTGCATATTTCCAGTAATTTTATTATAGACACACAAGAAACTTTCACTGAAGAAACAACCTGCCAGTCATCTATTACTTTCTAAAAAGGGTATTGGATATTTCAGTTTAGCATATTTTGTTGTTTTTCAAAACAAAACTCCCTTGCCTTAGAATGATAATCTTGTTCCAGCCTGGAATCTGATCCTGCTACCTGTTTGTACTTGCTGATTTTCATTTGGCGATTCCTCTCTTCTACATCAATTGCACCTGTTAAGTTAAAAAGAAAAAGAAAAAAAGAGAAAATAAATACACAAGCAGTCCTCAATTCCAAGTTTCAAGTTATGCTCATGGAAGTTTAAACAGAAAGAGATGAAATCTGATTTACTTATATTACGGTGTAAATAATTTTAGTTTCTGAATTACAATTTTGCAGAAAACAAAAAAAATGTAAGAGGAGAAAAACAGTAGATAAGTATTTCAGTAGAATCTTAATAAGTGTTGTATTTTCTACACAATTCAAATGAAACCAGCTATGTGGAAGAAATGAATGTAAATGGAACAGAATAGATAGTTACTATTTCAAAAATATTCAAGAGAAACTGAGGCTTGTTTTTTTTTTTCTTTTTAATAAAATAAAAAGGAATGGAAGGACAACCTCCTTATTTTTTGTGGAGATCCTGGTTCTGCATTTGTTACAGTGTGATATCAGCATTTTTATACCAAATTACTAATCAGGTAACAACCACAGTTTGGCAGACTTTTCAATTACCATTTGAGCATATTCTTAGTATGCTCAAAACAATTTAAAGAAGTGCAAATGAATGCTAAAGAGCCACCCAGTGGCATCACTGTATTACATTCTAATGACACACAGCTTCAAGAATGATTTCAGATTTCACTCTCCTTGGACCAAATGCATGATTAGTCTCAGTTAGGGACGAGTTCTTACGATATGACTGCAGGCTGGTTTCAGCCAACTGATAATGTAATAACACAATTTACTATGTAAAATAATGAGGAAGTAAGTGCCTAAGTTGAGGTGGAAAAGTGAAAAATAGAAAAATGAGAGGAAGACAACAGCCCAGATTTAAAAAAAAAAAAAATATTAAAACAAAATATGATTAACTATTATACACACACAGGCTTGACTCTCTGCCACTTTCACATGGCATAAGAGAAGAATAGCTCATTATCCACTGAATGCTAAAAAGCACTCATTTTGACTTATATTTGTCTTAAACTTTCCATAATTTTAACACAAAAGTTGTATAGGATTAAAATTTTAGAATCCCACTAATCATAAATAAAAGTTTCTGTATATTATACATATGAACAATCTGGACTTTTTTTTTGTGGAACTGAGATTGAGATATTAGATTTCAGTATACTGTATAAATCTGATTTAAACTGTAAACCTCAGCTCTAAGTCATAACCTAATAGTAAAGCGGTGCTTTGCATGGGGCCTCTGCAGGTCCCCAGAGCTTTGTGGTTTTTTTCTTGACAACAGTAATGGTGGTAGCACATACAAGGAGACCCGCCTGCTAAATCTTGCAGCACTTTGGGGGAAATCTGGAAGGAAGAGGGTGAAAGGAAGAGGGAAGGCAATAAGGCTAAACTGTACTGTTATCTATAAACCCTCTGGCTCCTGATTTTTGTTTTTGAACTCTCCATTTTTTCTCCCTACAAACAACATGAATGAAAAACCTTCATCAAAATTTTTAAGAGAAATGAAAATAAACAAAAATGAATGAAAAAGAAAAAGCAATGTTTTATAGGGAGAAATAAAATGAAGAAAGAAAAAGCAGATGAAAATTCCTAAAATACTATATACATAGTTTTTCTTATCACAATTGCCCTCAACCATTACAGGCCCCAAAGCAACACTTGCTGATTTATCTTTAAGATGAAGTTATTTTTTTAAGGATCTAGTTAAAAGCTCTAAAGATACACTTTCTCTCTTGCATACAAAAACTTTAAACTGGAAAATATTTTTCTTTTTTCAGTGACAGAAGTAATACATAATTATTTTTGAAGTAAAATACTCTAACTTTTGCTTGAAGAAAGAAATAATCTTTTGCTGAAATCACAACATTCTGCAAATCCACTTGTCATTCTTCCATAATGTAACAAGGGAGATGTTTTTCACCTAGAGGGAAATTCTGTCTATTTTTCTTATGAAGTGATTTTTATGGAAACATCACATATATTCTGCCAAATTTCAGGAAATTACAATAAGTGATGAAACAACATCTCTTGAGCCTAACTTAGAAATTTCACAATTACTTGTGAAAATATTCATTCTTATCTATGATCATTTGGCAAAGTGAAATTTAGGTTGACAATTGCTCATGGTCTACAAAGCCAACCACTCTGAAATATGCAGTTGAAAGGGAAGTATAACTCAGAATCCCTCAGTGTGAGTCCTCTGCAGCAAAATAAGCAAAACTGGTGGCATATTTTGGTCTTGGAGAAAAACAAGTTCGCAAAATTTAGGAAAAAAATTCATTTCCCACAAAAGCTTATGTAACTGTAAGTAAATGTAAGTGAATGTAACTTGCTATGTATTTTTGCAACTGCCTTCAACAGGCAAGTTAATTCAGTTACATGCAAAAAGGGGGAATCCTGAGGGCAATGGGAAATTCATAGTGCAGAAGATCAGCTTTGGTTGTACTATGCATGGAGCTGACATGCAGAACGAGTGTGCAGAGTGACCGGTTGCTGCAGGCTGATCTCGATGTAACTAAAGCAAGATGCAGTTGTGATCTGGACGGGAGTAGGAAAGGTGGTGAGAGTGTCACAGCACTTGCTGTTCATGTGGTCAGCAGGCTTGCATGTCACACTAAGTGGCGGAAATGCAGGGCTGTCATCAACACTTCTGCTGGCAATTCTACACTTAGCTGAAACCTATGTGAGGATGGTTAGCAGAAGCAGAAGGTACTTCCAGAGAGTTCAGTGACTGGGTGCGTTAGGAAGCTTCGGCTCCTAACAAGATTTTGGTAACCAAGTCTGAACATCAGTCCTATACTAAGGACTCCATTGTAATCAGGAGGTATATATAGAGTGTGTGTAGACAAATCAGAACTAACCTGAATCTAACAATAGTGCTGAAAATATAGGAGCATAAGCTTTTGCAACAGTAGCACAAGGCTGACTGAGCCTCTGTGTTATTCAGGTCCTTAGCTACAGCCCAGAACAAATCATTTTTGGGACTATAGAGACTGAGACTAGAAAAATTAAAGCTACTTCTGCTATACTTTCACGTACTGCCGTGATGTACCAAAGAGTACACAACCAAATTTTGGCCAGGCAAAAGTGAGTTCATTTGTATATTTCTGCCTTAACTTCCCTCCAGAATTTTACTTCTAGATCGTAGCTGTGCCTCCAACAGAAATATCCAATGATGCAGTCAAATTTCAGCCATAGGAACACAAAAATTATGAATGACTGATGGAAGAACAAAGTCTGGTGTTACTCACCAAATTCAACTGTGATCATTATGCTGTAGGCAACATTTTGGAGCTTTGCTTATTTTGAACAACTCTCTAATGTTTTAAAACCCATGGCCCAAAGGTTAGCTCAGTGAGGTTTTCATCTGTACAGGGAAATTCCTGACTGACAAAAAGCCAGCTGCTGATTCAGTACCAGCCATTTTCCATATTTGTAGGAGAGAATGTGCTGGGGGAAAGCAGCACAACTACAGTGTGAACACAGTCCTGGAGTGTCAGACTAAAGCGCCCAAGTACTGTGCACAGCAACCCTGTGTCAGAGCCTAGCACTAATGACTAAAGTAAATTAAGCCTTAGGTCGCATGAATTGTACCTTAACCTTTTTTAACTATGGAAATGTAACTAGTAGTAAAGCAAGTGCAAGTAAAACATCAACTATAGGATATTCAGTAATGAAAGAAGAGGAAATGTCTCAAGACACAGATAAAAAGGGTGCCTTGAGGCTGCGGGAGCAAATCAGAACAGAAGAGCCCAGATGCCATGAACAGGAATGAATAAGTAGAAGTGCCACCAGGAAATCAAGCCACCTACAGAGACCAAAACCCAGTAACAACTGACAGGTGAGCCTTTCTTCAGAGACATCCAGTTCAAGTTGTAACTACTATTGCATATTATACATAGTAGAAGAAGGAACTCTGATTCTTTTATTAAAGCAGAACCTAGGCACAAGGCCTGTTGAGGTGGCATCTGCATAATTCCTACTGTGGTCTAGGTGGGGGCTGTGTAATTCCTACAGCAGGACTCAGGGCAGGTTCCAGTTTCAAATGCAAACTATTATTTTCATGTTTTAATTTGAAACGAGATAAGATTTAGCTACTTCACCTTTAAAGATTTCCTCATAACTGAAAACTAAACATCTGTTTCATGCTAACAATTTTAAGGGGCTGTAATCAGTGGAGGTAAGCAGTCATTCAGTTCAGCCTGGAGCTAAAGACTGCTATTTGCTCCTCAGGTCAAATATCGGTTACTCTCTCGGGTAAGACTCTTAGGCTGATAGCCTGTGGTTCATACCAGAGGAAAGAGGGACAACAAAATGGCCTTATCCGGCTCAGCCTAAGGAAAACCCACCTATTTAAAAAATAAAACTGAAACCACCTGGGAGCTGTGGGTTTTTTTCATTCTTTCATTGCCTTTTCCAGTGGGAATTATTAAATTATCCTGGGTACTATAGATGCTGGTGATGGTGATGTGTTTGAAGAAGGAGTTGGCTGTACAGTGGGGCTTCTGGGGCACAGAGAGAGTAAAAGGGAAATCTGGGGTATGAAAGTAGCATGGAGTTTCTTTTAAAATATTCAGACCGATTTCATTTTGGATAGGCATGGAGAAGAGAGATAGATACAAAATTTTGGAGGCACAGCAGCACAGCCATGGAGGAAATCTAGTGATGAGGGGACTACAGAATCACTGATAGTTTAGAAGTCAGAAATCTGTAACAGAGATGAAAAAGACAGTGTGCTGGTGGGAATGCTCTGTTCCTGGAGTGGTGTGGGCAGAAGGTTTACAAGAGCCTTCCTTAGCTGATTCTGGTTTCTTTCTTCCTTTCCATTTCTCACCCTAATTTGACTCCCTCAAAAAACAAAAACAAAAACAAAAAAGCAAAGGAAACAAAATTGGGAAAACCCTTTCTTAGTTTCCATTTCCCAGTGTCTATTTTGAAATTGCCAAAATAAATTAAAATGGTTATCCAACTCTATGGCACACATTGGCTTAAACAAAATACATCAAAGAACTTAAGGGCAAAAACATGAAAATATTTTTAATAAGTCACCCTACCTGCATCCCCATTCTCTGGATCTGCTTTCTTTTCTTCTATAAACAAATGAAAGCAATATGTAAAATAAAAAGAGGGGGAGAGAAAAAATGCAGAAATAATAATAAAAGTAATATAAATCATGCATTAAGAAGGAAAAAAGAATAAAATCCAACAAATTAATTCAAATTTATGAGTTTAGTCAACCAACCAAGTATGGTGCTCTACATCCAAAGGCATAGTCACTGCATGCTGGTGTATACATTTGTGCGCTCTTATCAAAGACTTATTGGAGGGAACCCATGGGTACTTTGTGCACTTCCAGAATCACTAACACACTCAACACAAAACAGAGCAAAGCAGGTGCCAGACATAGTTACTTTACAGTTTCCTTGAATAGGATGACATAAAAATAAAACTAAAAAATTTGCTTGTGCTATATGTTTTATGCAGTGCACACACAATATGCAGTCTAATGGTTCAAGCATAGAAATTGAATGTGTCAGAATAGTTTCCAATAATTACTTTAAATCTTCATGGGTTTAATATATTCTCATAGCTTCTACAGGTTAAAAGGTTTAATGATGATATTACGGTAGCTTGTCTTAGAGTTAAAAAATGATAAAGAACAAAAGACACTAACAGCAATACTCAGAACCCAGTTCACGCACATAAATCCAGCTAACTGATGCCAACAAATATTCTGAATGCATATCAAAGGTTGTAAATGGCTCAGGGCATTTCTCTGTCATAAAGAAATGAAAATACATTGGATCCCTATCAAATAGTTTGGCAGCCCATAAATACTGCACTTCGAAATCCAAGTTTGGTAATTAATGTGAAAGAATTTTAAGTCAAATGAAATTTACTTTAATTAGAAATACATTAACTTTTAAACCGACTGTCTTTTCTTACTCTAAGCCAAAATGATATTAAATTCAATTAAAACAATCCCATGAATACGGAGCAACAACCCACAAGCTACAAACCCAAAATAGCATGTATTATAAGAATCAAATATTTTTTCCAGAATTTTTGGTTATTGAGGGTTGCTCACAAAATTATGATCTACTTTACAGAACACAGACTGAAGAGGGAAACAGAGCTGTTATATTTTAAGGAAATACCATTTTGTAGATGGGTATCAAAAAAGAGGATGAAGTGATATTCAAAGAGAAATCATACTGGGGCAAGGTAGAAGTGTAAGAAAGAAAAATATGCTCCTGCAGAGAGCATAAATAATGTACCACACTTTGATAGGATCTGGCATCCCATCCTTTATGGGATCAAAGTTGTTCTTCTGCTGGCAACTCCTAGTGGAACTGTTAGGCAAATTAATGGGAAACAGATATGGCAAGTCATAAGCCTATGCTTTTGAAAAGGAGTGGATACCAAATGGGTTCTTGAAACCTCTCTTATTTCCTGACCTTTCCTCCCCCATCCTGTACAGTTTATAATTAAGGCCTTTTGCATTCTTCTGCTTTGGGCTTTAGGTATCTTGGCCTATTTTATCTGTGTGGGTTGTGGATATTGCTAGGAAAATAGTAAAAAGAGAGAGATAGTCATGTTTGCTTTTCAAGCTTTTTTTTTTTTTTTAATTGTTGTCACCAATATAAAAGCTACAAATACACCACTGTCTTCTATTGCCTCACTACTTTCTAAGGCAGAAAGCAATTTGATAGCAATACCACTGATCCAACATAATGCAAAATACATGAAAGTGAAGTAAGTTATTAAAATACCCTTGAGTTTGAGCTCAAATAGAATGATGACATTCCTAAGTTATTTCATACACATGATGAAAAGAAATCTTTACTTTGTCTAAAATATCATCTTAATACAGAAATCTAAGACTATATAGGATAATTCCTTTTTTTAGATGCCTAGAAGTCCATCCATCCATATGTCTGGAAGTCTTTCAACCATGAGTCTTTAAATAATGAGGTTGTCAAAATAAGGGAAACTTGAAACCTGTTTGACTTTCACTTGTTCTTGCTCCATATTTAAAAAGTATATTGAAAAAGATTGCAAAATTGACTTATAGAAAAGAATACCATAGTATTAACAAGCATAAAATTCAATTACATTTTTGAATTTTAAAAGTGTAATTGAAATGCTGTGACATTTATTACAAATCTCTACAGTGAACAAATCCTTTAGATCCACATAGTGGATCCTAATCTCCAAACTGAGGTTTCTGTTGTATTGTGAAGAGCTGTCTGAAGAAGTATGAGAATGAACAGAAGATTGAAGTGAGAAGGATCTTACTTGGGTGGGAAGCAGCAGAACTGAACAATATTGGTATTGCCCATTGGCCAAATAAAGCATTGCTATTATAACTTCTTAACAGCAAAGATCTTCACAGCAGCTATGGGCCTATTCATTGCCCCTTAAAAGAATTCAGAGCAGGTTCAGAATGCTGATACTAAAGTAATTAATGTTTTTGGTTCCCCCAATTATGAGGTGCTCAAATCAAAAAAGGTATATAGAGTCTTAATGTATTGAAAATGCTGAAAACCAATAAATTACCATGAGATCATTCTGAAATGTCTCAAACTGAATAATAAAAGATGAGAGTCACCAGTCATTCCTAAAAATCTTCGTGTATTTCTATTTACATTATTTCTTCAATAACATCACATTAGTCAATATTTTTTGGCATCACTTGAAATAACTTTGGTTTACAAAGTGAAAAGCATTTACTGTATCCTGTGTGTAATTATATCAATTTAAGAACTAAAGTTTTTCGGAAGTAAACAAGGTGGAGAAAAATAACAGGTGCTTTCATGAAGGAGACATTTCTGTATATTATAGAAAATAACTAAATGTTTTCAGCTTAATCAGAATATAGATATTGATGAAATACAGAGATGAACTATACAGATTGAGAGACTGAAATTATGAAAGATCTCTCAAAACCTTCTTCCACCATCACAGTTGAAATTGCTATTAAATGACCACTGACATTTCGTAAAAGAGTAGACACAGCTATGTTCCCCTGGTCCTGTAAGGGTCTATTCTTTCCAACAGGTACTAATACATATAATAGGTATCTAAAAATCTAATATGTATCTCAAAGATAAAATGAACACAAAAGAATTCTGATCGAGAGACTCATACAAGAGTGGACTTAGCAAGAACTAAAACTGATTTTAAATAGCTTTGATATTTTCTTGGAAATGCCTTAACTCAATGAGCTCTGCTGTTCTGATCGGAACCTGGAGGTGCCATGGCCAAAGCACCCCAGCAGGCTTCACCCACCTCGCCCCCAAAAGTCCTATAGAGCAGAGACCCCATGTACCTTGCAGCAGAACACGACCATCTCTGTACATGTCCAAACAGAGTAACAGTTCCACAGAAGAAGCAGGATAGGAGATTTTTCCCTAGCCATGGATACTGATGGCAGTGTTGAACAATTGCTCAAAAATTGCTGGCTTCCTTGGGAAAATAATGGGAAGCTTGACTCTAAATTTAAAACTGTGAGGTGCTGGGCTTAATAGTCTTCCTCCCAGGGTTTTCCCCTTCTCTCACAGCTGACTGCCGCAAAGTTGAGCTTAGAGCCTGCTTCTAGAGACATGGTTTAGTGCTAGGCTCAGGTCAGGTTACGGTTGGAGTCAGTGATTCTGAGGGTCTCTTTCAACTGAAATGATTCTATGATTCTATTCTATGATTCTCTCTTGAACTGTCTCTCCTGCAGTGAATTTTAGCTGTGTGGGGAGCAGTTCAACAGGTTGGTTCAGGATAGTACTTTCACCTGAAAAGAGAGATTTTCACCAGAAAAAAGAGATTTGCATCAGCTCAAGCAGAGGCCTAAAATAAACCTGCTTTATTGAAAACTGAATCTGATTTTTCGAAGTTGTGTAAATTATTAACTAACATTTTATTTTAAAAATCAAATGTATATATAGGACCCCAACTTTTGGTAGCCAAATTTCTTACCAAAGATTTCTCTGGAAGTGCTATTTATGAGAATACAGGAAAGCTGATTTTATACTGAAAAAAAAAATCCTTAAAACAATATTCTTATCAAAACAGGCAAAGGAAACAAGATTGTCTTGTAAAAGCAAAATCTAAGTTATTTGCTTTGAATATCAGAAGTTGTCAGTTAAAGGTCTTGCACTCAAAGGATGCCACTTCCTCCTGTTTCCTCTCAGAAATTACCTTTAAGTTTTGTCATTCTTGCTGTCTACAATGTGAAAAATTTAACTGTCTAACTGCTACAGGTCAAGCAAAATATCAGGTGATATGTGATATAAATGGTTGCTGAACTCTGCTCCAGGAATTTATGTCCAATATGTGGCCAATATAAAAAAAATATTGTTGCAGTAAGCAAGGTCTTTCCAAGAAGTATGTGATCCAAGTCACAATCTGAATGAAAATAATATGGTTGACACCTACAGAAATGTGGAACAAGAAAAAAAAAATTAAAGGTTGTTTAAATTTCTTTTTATTACTGTTTAAATGACATTGAATTGTCAATGACTGTCCATAAAAGGGATTGCTAGAATGAAGACAATTTCAGTTAGCCAGCTTCCTAGTGGGGGAGCATGCTTTGCATTCCTGTTTTCTATTTGAGAATTGCTTCATGGGTTTGTTGTTTTTTTTCTTCTTGACTTCAAATTTAACACACTAACCAAAGCCTGAAACCCAGGGGACATTTCTCACCAATTAAACAAAATTTTATCACAATACTTAAACCATGTTAACAATGTTACTTTGGATTATTTGCAGAATACGTGGCACTGCTTAGTAAAAGAATTGAATAAGATGGTGTGGTGATCTAGGCTATAAAGTTAAAGAATCTCTGGAATCACGGGTCAGCTCAGGTCTTCATCACTAGGGTTAGATCAGGGCAGCAGATAAAGGACCAAGGTCTTTCAAAGCATGCTGGGAAGTTCTATTTTGCATGTTCATTAAAGTAATGATTAGGGTGATGACCAGCTTTTTTTTTTCTCTTTTATTGGGGTGTGGATACTTTTTCAAAGTGATTTTTGCAGGGTGCTCTGTGGTGTTTGTCCTTGCTGCGTCATATAAATATGTACATATATTTTGGGGGCCTTTAAAAAGTACTGAGTGCCAAGATAGAAAAAGAAGGAAGCAGTAAGAGGAACATTACCTAAACCACCCCATTTCACTTCTCCAAAGAGTTCTAGGACATCTTTCCCATACAAATGCTATGCAATAGGATTTTGAAAATACAAAATAAAAAATATCTTAGGAGTCAGTGGGTGCTTACATTCTGTCCTCATAAAAATCTGTTCACATTGGCCATGCTATAAACTCTCCATTGTCTTCATGAAAGCCAGAGCACAGCCTTATTGTAAGGCTCTCCAACATCCTCTTTGCCAAGCATGCAAGCTCCTCAGAGTCCCACCACTGGTGTATTCCACAGTACAACCACAGAATAATTCACATTCTGACACAGCCACTTGAAAATATGGCCACAAACACTTGATGATAACTATGCCTCTGCATCCAGAAAAGCAAACAGCTGTTACTAGGGATTATTCAGCCGTCCTAAGAATGCAAGACATTTCCATTAGCATCTTAAGAATGAGAAGTACGGTCAAAGATTAAAACAAAAAGAAAAACAATGGTGGTGATTGGTGTGTGCACCTGCATGTACAACTCTAGGAGAATAAAAAGTTCAACTAGGAAACCTTTACTGATTAAAAAAAATATATGTAACACTGTTCTGTCTTTTGCACAATGATGCTCTCATTTGTAATTATATAATCTGACATTTTTACTATTTTTTCTTCAGCAGACTGAACATCAACCTTCATTTACGTGGTTCAGTACATATGGCTATTTCAGGGGTTGGATTTTGAGGCCTTTGGATTCTGGTTTTAATTCTAATAAAAAGTAAAAATAAGGACAAACAGCCTCCCAGCCATCCAATATGATACATCTATTTTCATGCTAAATACATTTAAACTGAATTTTGAGTTTACCTATCCCTTAGGCTTTTGTTAACTAAATACAGAGTTGGACATTAAATTTAGTCTTAGTCAGTCCAAGGTATCAGACTTTAAACAGGCCTGTCAAACTAAATATCACAGAAGCCTACAGAGATCCACAAGACATTTAATAATTTTTGTGTTAAAATGTTACAAATTCCATCCAGAAATTTATTATCAACAGAAGGAAGACTAAAACAAAACAAACCACCATCCTGGTCTTTAAAGGTAAGTATGTTGCTGACTATAGGTGACACATTGTGTGTCACCGACAATAGGTGCGTACTGACTATAACAATAACTTAAAAATAAAGGGCTGTCATGTTCTGTTTATAAAGGGTAAGGATATCACAGTAGCTTCACTCTTAGAAGGCTTGAAAAACCTCTCATGATGCTGTAAAATAAGAAAAAAATCCAAATAACTGTTCTCTCTGTCTTCTACTGCTGTTGATCTCAAACTCTCTCAATCATACAAATTTTTTGCCTTTGCTTTCTCCAACAGTTTATTTGCCAGACCATTCTGCTGTTTGGCCCTCCATTGTCCAGCCTTAGGAGCTCTTCCAGTTTGGTCACCTATCTTTAATAGGATTTTTTAGTTTTTGTAGGCTTCATCTCCAGCAATCACATTATTATAAAGAAACATCATTTTCCATAAAAATGATAAAACACAGAAAAAAATGTTTCAAAGTCCTTGTCTATTTGAATTTCATTCTCAAAGTTAGCAAAAAGTCTAATCAATCCTTCATGTGCTCTTAACAAGAGAGCTTTGCTCCAGATGTTGCAGAAAAGAGCTGTAATGGCTATTTCTCCATCTTTCATGGCCCTTTAGAAATGGAGCTGTCCCCACTACTCCATTTTCTAACTTCCATCTACCTCCTTAGAAAGCAGCAATGAGTGGGCATCGCTACTCCACCCCTTCTCATCCTGGCATAAAACTAGAATTAATTAGCCAGCAGTATTTGTGCTACGTGCACACTGACTACCTTTAAAAGGTTACGATCAGCCTTTCCAAAAGTTTGGCAATCAGTTTTTGGGCACAGTTACTTGAGTCAGTTCCCATCTTCGCCTAGGCTGAGGAATGTTTTCTGTATCTCTTATGTTTGAAGACCACAGTAAGTATTACTTGCAATTGCAAATAGTTTCTGGCACAGCAGTAACTGGTTGGGCTGAACCATCTCACTGATGAAAAGAAAGATATCTGCTTTATCAGTCAAGTTCTTTGGCAGGCAGGGGTTTACTTCCATTGCTCATACTGAATACATAGCCAGGTGAACAAGCATATGTCTCCATGACACTTTTCGCAATACTTAAATCCTAGGAAACATATTAAATTATTTCAAAAATATGATTTTAGAAACAAAATGTGAAAACTTTACATTGCAAAGCTTCTCCTTCACCCAAGGAAAACAGGGTTTTAGTCATTAAGGACTCTATCAAGCTGCACTGCTGTCAGATTAAAAAATTTATATAAAAATATTATTATTAACTTTCTGAACTTGCTTTTGTGCACTGGAAATATACAATGTAAGCTTTGTATGCACTCCCATAGGACTGTTCAATTTTTAAAAATCTAGATTTTTTTCAGGGAATAAAATGTTCTCATTTTTGCAATTAAATATTATATTGTCCAAAGAGAGGAAATGGCAATATTTTTATTTCAATAATATATCCACATATTCAGATATTTAGCTCTCACAACACCTCTTGGTCTAATAACACCTCAAATCAATAGCTAATCCTTTAATTCACAAGAATGTTTGGTAGCATGCTAAATACCGTGAAAAGCATTTCCTAACAAAGCCTGTAAATGGATAATCCTAGTTCCACATTTTTTAAAGCAAATTCTAGAAGAATAGGAAAACATCTCCTTCTAAACGTGTGATTTTGAAATGCCACCCTTGCTTTTAGCTGGGCTCAGAGCTGCACCAAGTGCCTTGTACTGAAATGGGTAAGCTATTTTGTCATTGAGGTAGAACATGGAAGACTATCGGTTTTAAATGCACATCTGAAAATATGTTACTATTGTCCTGGTTTTGTTTAAAAAAAGACCAGTTTCTCTTTTAGTAATTTTTCCTTTCAGCTAAGTTCTTTTAAGTAACTGCACTTTTCTGAATTTCTGCATGTTTTCTCAGACACTGTTCACTCCCGAGTTGATAAGGGTAGCAATGGTACGCAGAAGAGGCCCAGGTTTAGACTTATAGCTATGGCAGCCAAAGTTGCTGATAAATTTCGCACGTCCCAAAAGTGAGAGAGGCGTATTTAGAAGGAGGGGAGGACAGAACATGTGACTAAAAATTGACCAACTAAGTATTCCATCCCGTTCACGTCATATAGCCTATAAAAGTGGGAGATCACGAGGGCATTGCTTTCTTCGACCATGGCTGGGATCTGAAGAGGACCCTGCCTGTAGTGCCTGTGATCCGAGGCCTGGTTCCAGACTCTGCATCCCTGAATCCAGGTTTGCTGGGAGTCCAGCCCAGGACCTCCAGGTGCCTGCCCTGCCACCAGAGCCACACCAGCTCACAGCTCCGCAACAGGCAACATTGCGCTACCCTGGGAAATTCAAGACTGGTTTTGTATATTTTGTATTGTTTTCTCTATTTATTAGTAGCATTAGTAAAGCATTTCTAAATTTTCCAACTTGTGAGTCTCTCTCCCTTTTCCCTCCTATTGCCTTTCCTTGGTGGGGAGGGCAGAGGGTTAACAGAGAGCATTTGCCACAGTTTATTGTTGCCCTGCAGTAAACAGTTACAACTGTGCACAAAAAAAACCTAATTGCTACTGAGCTTAAGGGCAATAACTTTTGCAACCGAACTGCTGATCATGATTTTGCATTTCTGTGCTATACAGTTACATTTATCAGTGCCTAATACATTTGCTATTGTTGGTAGGCCAGGGTTTTGCAAAAGTCCATCTGAATTGGAAAGTCTAGAAAAGTTAACAATACACAGATACTGTTTTCTCACACACATCAAGGAAACACAGGTCATAAAAAGATGTGTTTTTCTGAGATGCTAGATATAATTTTAAGGTTTGATTTCATCCAATCCCAGGAGTGTGATGTGTTGATCTGATATTTTGATTCAACATATTGATTCAATCAATAACTTAGGAAGGTTCTTGAATAAAAAGGTCCACAAGATTCCTTTTCCGTTATTACGAACAAATAGGAAAAGGATCACCCAAACCTCTAATTCCATTTTTGTAATGAAAGATATTCAGAATCACAGCACAGGAACTGGGAATGGATCTTAAGCACAAGTTTACTTAACACAGTCTTTCTACAGCATAATTACATAATTTCTAATTGTGATGATTTACGGAAGATGGAATTTAGATCACACCACCAATTCTCTTCTTTATCCATACTCAACTTCTTTTCCCCTGTAATTTAAGTGATTTCTGTCTTGAGATTTGTTTAATATGAAAACCACAGCAAGTAACATCTGCAAGATTCCATAAAGACAATGTCTGGCTCTAGGGGAGTAGTACCAAAGGTAAAACTGAGCTCTGAAGGAGCCAGCCATACCACCGAAAACAGAAAAAATGACAAAATACCACCCAAGTTTAACAGACTGGTCAATGTACCAAAAAAATGCTTCATATTTGAGAAGATAAATGGCATCCAAGAGGCTTATCTAATTTGGTGGGAAAATAGCAGAACAGAAAATTAATGAGAGCTTTAACACAGTAATTGTAAAATTAAAATTTAATTAGCTTAAATATGGGGAATTTTGTTGTTGTTGTTCTGACATGCCACAATGGAACAAGTAAGGAAGTGTGAACAGCTACTGCATTTTCAGAGCTAGGATGCCTTACTAGATATAAGTTCTCTGCCAGTAATATAAAGTATTCAATAAAATGGCAGATTAAACTTCAGTATGAAAGATGAAACTACAATGCACAATACAAAAGAAAAGTCATGATCACTATTTCTAAGTTAGAGTTCCTTCAATGTTTTGACTTCTTGCTCTCTGTTGTTACCATAACCTTATGTTTTCCACTTTTTGGCATGAGACAATAGCTTTTGATAACTAACAACTTTACTTCTAATCAAAATAGTTTTAATTCAATGAAGATAAGTTTGAAATTCCAGTCCATAAAATGTAATTTACTAAAACTATTCAGTTCTCAAATTATATCCTCCCCAGGGTGAAAAATAAATAGTTATATCAGAGTTTCCATACTTTTTGTAGCAGTTTTCAAATGCAAAGATAAAACAAATTATAGATTGTTTTCATGTGCTAGTTGGAAACTTAATGGCTAACTTACGGATTATGGAGATGGGAAATAAGCCCTGATAGGATATAAATCGAATCAGTTTAAAGTCTTAAGTTATAGTATACATGTCATCAGTTAATGCTTTTTGTAGAGTACATAGTTTATAGTTAATAAAAATTATATTAGTATCTCAAACTTAAATACTTGTAGTTTGCCAATATTTAAATATATTGAGGCAGAAAAGAGTGAAAAGTATGTGAGGTGAGCAGTGACAAAATCTATAGGAAAGGTAAAATGAACCAAAATAACACAGAGAAAAGCAGTAGAAGAGACAGACCTGAGTTTCTTCTCCGTGATGATTCCGCTTCTTCTGTGATCACATCGTGTAATGGACAGACATAGACAAAGGAGATGGGCGTGAGAGGATGTATTCAGAAGGTTAAAACTGACACTGAGGGAAAGGGCCAAAAATTGTTTTAGAGAGAAGTCTGCAAAGCAGAGTTAGTAAATGTGGAACAAAATAACACAGACGCCAGAAGGAAAAAAAAGCTGAGGAAGAAGTGGTTAAACGACTGTTGTTAAAAAGGAACAGTAAAGACAGGGTTAGTATAGGAGCTGAGGAAATAACCAAAATTATAATTGACAGCAAAGTCAATTCTTGTAATGAAGCTGAAGAAAAAGCTGGATAGTAAAAGGTATGTTAACTAGCATAAACGCATTCATTCGTGAGCATTCAACCTTGTGGAACTTTATCTACTTCAACGTAAGCATCATTTTACTTCAAAGTACTGAACATTCAGTTTAACATCACCAATGGGGAGTGTATTATTATTTTTTTCAATTATTACATTGTTGTAATTTATGCTGAACCAAACTTCACATATCCAAAGCAGAAAGCAAAAAGGAAACAGATGTTTTTTCAAAAGGATATACAAGCTCAAGAATTTCAGAATCCACATAACACACTCTGGAAAGGACTGCATTATTGTCACACTGTGCCAAAGGTATTACCAAGATCAAAATACAGAATGTGAGAAAAGAGAATGTACAGCTATTAACTCTCATGGTCAATTCAGCAGATATTTTTCAGAACAAAACGTTACTCTCATCTCACAAAAGTCTAAATTACTGGAAATGCATGCAAGTCAAATGCCAAAGCAACTGTCTCATTACTTACTTTATTACTTCACATTCAAAAACACACTGCCATTTCAGACATGGAGAACATCTGAGGGACAGTGTCATTCTCTGTACTGAAAATCCATTTGTAGCAAAACAATGGGAGGAATTCATCTTGGAAAGTAATAATAATTAAAAAGAACTGTGAAGCGACCATCATTAGCAAAACAAACGCATTCTTCCAAAAATAATCAGAAATATTAATTAAAAAATGTACCTATAAGCTCTAATTTCACCTTGCAGTTTGTTAATGAGTCAGAAAACATTGCCCTTGATTCATTAACACTGCATACATTCAATTAAGAATTCCAAAAAGGTTCACACACCATCATTTTATCCACATTTTACAGTCAATATCAAGATGCCATTGAAAAATGCAAAATTAGAATAAGCAATATAAATAAATAAAATGCAATTAAAGACAACAGTAAGTTTCATCTTATAAACACCGTGTTCTACAGTTAAGCAATTTTCTTCTATAACTGGTAGATTATAATTTTCAGCTACTATCAAATGCCAAAACTGTGTCAAAACTTTGTTGTAAACACAAGCAGCTTGTAACATGTATACTTAGAATGCATATTTTAAGCAATTAAGTTTGCTTACAGAATGAACATATGTGAGTGCTGAATATGAGATGCAATTCAAAAGAAAAACAGCTAATGTTTTTGAAAAAGGATGTTATGTACTCATATGTTAAAAAGAAAAAAAAAAGTAACGGCATATAAATATATATTTTTATTTGGGCAAGTACAACAACTCCATAGAATTAAAGAAGTGAATACAAAGATCTACTTCACCTTGACGTATTATAGCTTGTATTAATATAGTGTAGATATAATTGTTATAACTGCTAAATAAATCAATCATTATTATCACCACCAAAACCCTAGCTGAAGTACTTGAAAATTTCTGAAAATGTTTTGTATTACACATCTATAGCCCTGAAGCAAGCACTCCTACCATGTCAAAAACAGTCATGCAAAGGTCTTTATCATGATCCTTACATACTTTAAAAATTATTTTTACTATCCATAAGAATGCATAACTTTGAGACATATACTGCATTAAGATATATCCTTCTGAATAAATTTTCAAAGGATGGGTGGAATCACACTATTTCCAAAATCTGAAAGGCATTCCAGTACTATCAGTGAGGCTCAGTGCAGACACAACTGATTACCCGGGAAGCTCCCTTTGAAGATTTTAGAACCAACTGGTCACTACTTGGCTGCATATCAGTCACATATACCAATATTTTTTAAAAATGTGTTTTTAAAAGTCCTCAAGCAAAGTATGTGTTATGTAAAAATATTTTTACACATCAAAGTGTCAAACAAAGAAGTTTTTAATTATGAAGAATAATTCCAATAGAAGCCACAGAGGAAAATAAAAGATAAAAGGTATCTTCTCACTCTGGTTATCTGTTCAGCTGATACCTCATCTCTTGAGATACATGGCTTGTAATATTTTTGTATTAATTGTTGTAAATATTAATGAATTAGTAGCATTTGTGCAATGGTACTGCACTAACTTCTTTCAATTAATGATGATAAGAAGGAACTACTAATAGACCGATTAATTTAGACACAATAGCACTTACGTGAACCAATTTCCTCCTGATTAAGAAGCTATGCCATAAATCCCAAACAATAGTTTGAAAATTCTCTGGCTTTGTAGCTTGTAATCCATTAAAATAGATCTTTGTTGACAGAAATATATTAAAATCCCAGAACAAAACCATGGAATAATATTCTATTACATTTACATCATGTCAACAGGCATTCTTCATTTGCATAGTCATTGCTTTGTTGTGGAACTAGAATTTATTTGGATCAATTGTTCATTTTGATGCAGGAAAGTGGTATGTATGAGGGTACTATATGCAGATTTAGAAACAAATTAGACTCTCAATGAATAAACTTATAAAGTAAATGAAAACCAGGTATTGTACTGCAAGTCTGAATAAAACATAACAAGTACCATCTATTTTATCATGCTTTGATGCAGAATTTTCATTATAAGCAATGTCACTCATTAAAGAGAACTATTTAGGAACTTAGTGTTCAAAAAACACTCTTAAAACTTTACACATCGAACATGGTCGTCTGAAATTCTAAAAGTAGCATACGACAAAGAGACGTAAGTTAATTACTCTTTCTTTCTTCCCCTTGAGTTTTTTCCACACCTGCTCTCAGAAATTTCTGTGACTTCTAGATTTCAAAAACCTTACTTCTGTACACTGTTTACAAAATAAGATGTGCAATAGCACAATCAAATAAGCATAATCTTAAAACATGGAGGAAACTTTAAGACAGAAATGTTTCATGGAGTCAGTATGTTTCATAACTCTGCGTCATTAGTCTGGATGTGATTAAACCTGAAGAATGACACAATGCCTCTAACCCTCAGGAGAGAGATTCCCAGGCAACATTCGAACTCTGCAGAGCTAAGGATACAGATAAAAGAGGAAGAGTATATAGCAGAACAGTTAAGAACAGAAATATTTGTTAAAAGAAGATTTAGAGTGAAAGGCTGACTATGCTGGGGTGTGAATAAAATCAGTTTTCCTTAATCTTCTTTAACAGCATTAAGCCACATCATCCAGTTACCCTTCCTGCTGATACAGAGCCCGTTCCAACACTTCTCATTTTTTTAATGAGGTAATTCTCTACTAGTTAAAGGTGAGTTCTTTTTCTTGAAGTGGAAGTCCATACACACAAAATCACAGCTGTATACTGAACAGATGCTGACATTTTTCCTCAAAAATATAGGCAGAAGACTAACTAGGACAAATACAGGAAAGACAGAAGCAATACATTTAATTTTGCAATTATTTAATAAGATATGCTATATATAATATATGCTAACTAAAGGCAGTAAGAATATGGAAAATGTGGGTTATTACTACCAAAATACAAGGATGATAGAGAAGAAGGCAGAAAACAACATACAAGAAATATTAAATATCCTAAGTATAATGAACTCTATAAATCAAATGAAATCATGTGGACTGCATGACTTTTTCACAAGTCTCAGGAGAGAAACTGAGAAATTCAGAGAGAGTTGTTATGATTTTGTTTCTCTGAGTAAAGTTCACATAATTTTATAATGAAATAAAGACATTAATCCACTATAGTTACACACTCAATTTGAAATAGAATAAATCCTGAAAAGACAATAGATGTCACTAAATTAGGTGATTTAGGTATTCAAACATCAATACTACTTCAGAAAAGATACTTAACAGCATAGATACAAATACACCCTCTATTGTCAAGAAAGGATAGATAAGCTATCCTAAATCAGATATCTCCCTATTCTAAATCTATTCTCGTTCTAGTGATGTCAAGAAGTTTCACCACCCACAGAATCAGATTGTCCAGGTGATCACATAGATAAGATTGCAGGAATGGTCTCCAAAACACACAAAAAACCCAATAAAAGGTTATATAGAAAAAGGTATGTGGTTTGTTAGACTTTTTCAGGACACCGCACTATTTCTGATCCATCTTAAATTACAATTATACCCTGACTTAATGCAATTTGTCTAGGACACTGAAGTGCAATATTTGATTACATATGTGTCCTACTCACACTGGGATTGCAATTCCCAAGCACAGAGTCCCTTTTTTTTCTTTTGAATCCAATTCTTTGTTACTTCAGTACAGACTAGACATATTGTCTTTCAAAGTGGTATAGGAAAAGATAAAGTAGAATTTAAAAGAAGCAAATATATTAGACGACTATCTGCTTTAAATACACCATTTATTAAGTGCAAGAATAGTCTCTGGTAAGTGTGTAAATGCTCTTCTTTTTTCAAGAAAACAGTCATGCCATATATCCAATCACCATTACTCCTCATTTGTCACAGGTAAACAATCTGCATACATGCAACATGTAGCTCTTTTTGTAAATTCTACCCACTTCGCTGCTTTTCAAAACTCATAGCATTTTCATAGGATTTGCATACCCTTCAAATTGAAAGCCAGTCAGTACATATAATGACTTACCATCTGCAGGCATGCATTTTCTGATGTGCTTAATCTACCATGGTTATGATTTCTCTAAAAAATTAGTACTATATTAAAGAAATACGGTTTTCCCAGAAATAAGTACAGGAACACTCCATTTTCACTTCATTCAATTCCAAGAGGCATAAATCCATTTCAACTACTCTGTTTCCTTTTGGTCAACCATATTAAAATATGCCAGCACTTGCCCGGGTTTCTGTTCTTCAGCTGTTACTTTGAAATTAAAATCGTCAGTGGCAAAGACTATATGTCTGATGACACTGCAATCTTCTCAACAGGCAATGATAACAAAACCATGACAGGAGGCTATCCAGGGAAAAAAATGTCAAATCTACTGGCTCCAAATAGAAAAAAGGAGAAAAACAATAGCATTTCCTTTGCTATCTCACGAAGGCAGTTTCTGCATTAGCTGTATCATCTCTGGATGGAGGCACGGTTTGCTAGACTGCATTCAGCTTCCAAAACTTTGCATAATGAGACTGATTGAACACTTCAGAAACAATTGACTGGGAAGAGAAATGAGTATTACTGCCTTGGTACTCTAAACTATGTGCTTTCTCCCTGATGGAGATCAGTACATGACATTCCTACCCATAGCCTACTTTTTCTCCAACTTCTTCAAGGCATCAGATATCAAAATGCAAAACTTTGTGAAAATAGCATGCTGTGTTTTTTGTTTTTTTTTTCCTTCACTGACCAAGGAAATGTGATTAGAGGACTAGAGCTTTATTCACTTTCTTTCACATGCCATCTATTACAACTCAGAGACAGGGGTACTGAAAGTAGAAATGCTTAACAATATTAGGTAGGAACAAATCACTATTCCACATGCTCTTTGATTTGGTGGTGTCCTGAGAACGTGGTGTTCTCTGACAGAGTGCTCACATTAGCTAAAGGAAGGGCATACTCACATGGGACACAGCTTGAATTTTGATGCTGTGCTTACCTAGAGTTCTGCAATTTCACCTTTCCGATCTTTCCAAATCTCTGCATTAATACAACTGACTCTTTGTAAAATACTGAACAATCATTTTGCAAATTGTCTCAGAACTTAGAGATTACAGTACAGTTAAGAAAACTTGTTGATTTCTGAGATTCAGGAACAGGAATTTTACCAGCATCTTCTATTGAAAAGCCTGAAAATAAGAACCATGTCACTATTTTATTTAATGACCTTAAATTGTCCTTCAACAAATTTGCTAATATCATTTCTAGTCATGCATATTTCTTTAATATTAATGCTTCATATGATACAGCATTACTGTTATTTTTTCTGTTATTTAGATTTTTTTTATCTATTTATGTTTTTATCTATAATTTTCTTGCAGTCTCAGTTCTTGTATATTTGTGTATGTGTGTAGTTAGTATCTATTTTGTGTATTCAACATCTATTTTTTCTCACAGATTTTCTTAGTTATAATACTGTAATGGCTTTTTCCATGTGACTGGTTCCATTAAATTATTGACAGACAAACCAAACTTAAAGATGTGGCAAGACAACCTATAGCACAAAAATCTTTGTATGAAAAGGCAATCAAAAGTAACAGCAATATGAGGTGCCCATATTCTTCCTGGCATCTCCCTGCAGACTGCCAGCTGTAGCCAGGGACTAAGTTGTATCAGTATCACATTGCTATTTTCTGTGCAAGCAGAACATTTAAAGCATTCTTAGATGAACAAAAGCACAGTCCTGTGCAAAGAGTAAATCCCATATTGGAAATCTTCAAGGAATCTGAAGTTTACTTAGGCAGGTTCCATCAGGTTACATCACTGGTAGACCATGGTCACAGATACAATGTATCGTAACACCCAGGGGTGAGTACACTGTCATGATACCTCCTTCCAGGTGTCCTGACTCCTACATCTTGCAAATGAACTAAGTGTAATGATACAGGGATGTCTACAGGGGACAGAAGTGTGCCACGTAGCAGGTAACGCAAATCCTGGAAGCTGCATTGATTTTGTTACACGGGGTACTGCTCAACTTCTACCACTTTAGTACATGGGGCTTTTTGACAAACAGAGAGAATCGGTTTGGAAAAGCATCCTAGGAATACAGATATGCAATAGTTGGTGCCCATTGGAGAGTCTGTTCAGAACCACCTCAGATAATCCTGCCTCAGGTGTAATCGTCCCACATGAACACACTATGAAAGACATTACTGATAATGTAAATCAGAGCAGAAGTTGTGCTCTTATCAGGCATCAGCCCTCACAGAAAGACCTAGGACTGTAGACTGCAGAACACAATTTCTATTCAACCTTGTGTCTATTCTAGATTTTGGCAGTTGAGACTGTGGCTTTCTAAAGCAATTTCATGTATTTCCTGCAGCATTGGAGGTCAGTAGTGCTATTCCAGATCGAAAAATAGATAAATATCAGATAAATCTTGCTTTAATATACAAAACACTTCTAACGCAACAACTTTTTAATGTCGATATTTACTTCTGATTTCTATTCTTCTACCTGTTTTGTTTCGGTTTTGTCTTACAAGATTTCACACATTTTCCAAAATCTAGAATGCTCTAAGAATAGGCAACTAACAAAAACAGCTCCCATTTCTAAAAAAAATGGGGAAGGTGGCTCTAAACAAGTGTTGCTAATAACTATGAATGTGCCACCTGCCTAGACTGCAGTTCTAAGCCCACTCCAGCTGGGAGATGGAGTTAATGTTCTTACCTAGCTACTTTGTAAGGGGAAAGTCTGGGCAGACTGTTTGCAGACATTGTATTTTGAATCTGTCATCTGATAGTTAAAATGCTCAGTTGAAAAAGAAGATATGTTACATTCTGATCCTGACTCTTATGAGAAGTACTGGTTTTATCCTGTAACTTCCTCCGATGAGTCAAAAGGCAGGGAACAGGAGATGTCGATCTGGCCTTTTGCAGCCAGGTTCCCCAATTCCTAGGATGCAGAGTCAGTCCAGATTTTGTGGCTCTTCTTCAGCTCTGACTCTTGCACTTCCAGCTGTACAGCAGTTGAGCTTCAGCAAAAAACTAGGTGAGCCTAAAACTGAGACTGCAGCATTAATTTAGGAGATGGCACAGCTGGACAATCTTGCAAACTTGTGTGACTGTGAAAAGTGTTGTTATTAGAAAAAGTGAGATAACGAATACACCCAACAGCTCAAAAACTGAGCCTATGTATTCTTTGAACTGAAAAATTCACATTCACTTGAGTGGATGGGGATCAATCTTCAAACACATCATGAAACCTAAAGATCCTTTCCTTTCTTTTCCTTTCCTTTTCACTACTCCTTGCAGTGTGCTTATCAACATAATATCACAGTGCCTTTTGCAAGTGCATAAATTAATGTGATTGGGTCCTTTTATTTTCTGATTCAGAGGAGAGAACAATACTATTATTATCATTAGCATCATTATCATGATTATTATTAGGTTTACTTTTTATTGCCATGTGTTTGTAGCAATAAAGACAGAGTCAAAGAATTGCATTTTATGCGTGGGAGGGAAGAAAGTTTGTGATAATTTTTAGTTTCAGAATAAATTATTTCATATACAGGACTGAGGAAGTAAGAGTGCTCTTAGATTTGAGAACTGCAGCTGTACGGAGATATAAAATGCAGCTTGTATAAAAATTATATTGGAACATTATTTCTGCCATGTGTGATGGTGCAAGAAGGTTTCGGATTCAAGTCTTTAGGAGATGACTTTCCCACCATACATGCAGTAGACACCTTGGTTCGGTCAACTAAATAAGAATCAGTATAATTCATAGTTGGATTCCTGAGGCTTGCACATATAGATAAATCATGACAAAATTCAAAACTGAAAAGCAAGCTAAGTCTAGTATTGCGCCAGAACACTTTTTTCTAATGTATGTGCATTCTAACACAATTTTTTACAAAAGCAGATCTATTTTGGCTAAGACAGAACTATGTAATCTAAATGGTCTCTACATACTAAAAATTTCACACCAAATTGAAAAAAAATAAGGTACACCAAGCACACACGCATTACAAAAGCATGAAATGTGTTTTTTATAGTCTCATGCTTTCATGTGGTTTTCCAAACCCTGACAAACCTGGCTCAGAATGGTGTTTCTTTTTCGGCAATGGTTTGTCATCAGTTATTGTACCATTCACCTTTTTCTGCTGGTCCTCCCATGTAACTTCTAGCATAAACCAAAAAAAATCAGAAATATTATGTAACTTACATTATAAGACACCTAATACCACTTGGGACAACTTGATCTAAACAAATGTACTGTCATTAACATGGCAAAAAATTTGGGTTAGTTATTCAATTTAGAGGCCTGTGGTGGAGAGAACTAGCAAACATCTTAAACATTGAACAAAACATACTATATGAAAGTTAGCATCTGTGTAATTCATCAAATATTCTGATCTCTTTGATATTTAACAATTGGAATTAAGAAAAACAAGGTTATTTACACAATCATTTCTTCTGTTTTTAAAACTTGATTATAGAGTTTCTTACAACATCTTTATGTTTCTGTGAATGGAAAAGGAAGTTAAAAATATTTTGGTACAAAATCTTTGCAAAGGTATAATTCAAAGAAACAAACAAAACAAAACTGAATCAGTAATCATGTAGGTTTACTTTAAATTGACAAAGTATTTTTAACAATGAATTGTTAAGTCACAACTAGGTTACATTTAATTTCTATATCTCAGATTTGATTTAAATTCAATTTTTATTTTAGGATTAAATTACTCAATAAAATCTTTCTTGCTAATTATGGATCCTGTACCCTGAAACCAGCATTTCTAACCTAACCACTCAGAAAAAGAGCTATGAATAGGAGCACATACACTCTCCTCTAGACAGAGACTCCATTTGCTAGACTCGCCAGACATTAGTCTTTCTGAGGTTGTCAGACTTCTTTGGTCTACACTTTAATTAATGGGGTGGTTAGCATAATACTATAGGTTTTAAATCTTCTGGTATCTCCTGTGAAGACCAAATCTAGACCAATTAACTAGATAGATTCAATACTCTAAACTCCATTTTTGCTTTGGATTGTTAAGAAGCTGCTTATTTTGCTGAACCCGCGAAGTGCGAAGTTCTTAACAGCCACTGCCCAGAGATATAACCACTTCTATGGTCACAGTAATAGCCAGTGATGGAGACTACTATGATAGATATGAAATACATTTTCAACCTTATAAATTCAAAATAAATTGACATAAAGTTATATTAGCCTATGACTGTTACTTTTTTTTTCCTTCTGTTATTCAAAATATTAACCTGTAGACATATTATCTGTAGTCATCCTGCAGCTTTCTTATCTGTGGCTGTTGTTCTGTGACAGGCTGCTGTCCTATAAAATGTGGCTTTGATTTTTAAAAATGATGGAGTTGTAGGCTTCAAGTAATACATCAATAAAATTGTCACTATAATGATTTCATGACAGCACAGATACACATGCTGAAACAGGAACTGTCGTCTTTCAAGTGCCATGTGTAATAAGTACTAAATAAGAAATTTCAAAAGAAACATTCTGTTTTCAAACTACAGAAATAAAATCTTTCTGTTTTTTTTTTTTTCTAATGAAAATGTGATTCTTTCTTTTTCTCTGTGAAAACACACATTTAGCAATTCACTGATGCCATCTATGCTTCCTTTCTCTTGGTGAGTCCAAAAGAGTGTTCCTAACTAACACACACACACAAAATTTCAATGACCTTAGTAAAACTACCTTTGAATTTAAGGAATAGGCACCACTAGGAAAAAACATTAGACAATCATTTAGGTCAAATAGTGGAGATAGTTAGAACAAGATAAAAAGTAGGCAGACAGTAATCACACACACAGGATTTCGTCAGGATATTTAACAAATAGCCTAAATACTGGAGAATACCAGGAAGCCCAGAGTGATTTCCACACTAGCTTTATGGCAGTTTTAGAAGACAGGACCTTCTCGGTCAGAGTTCTTTCTTAGAACTCCTGATTCAGTTATGAATGTAAAAACTGTAGTTTCCTTAGTCAACAAAATCACTCATCATACTGAAGTTCCCTACCAAAAGAAAAACTTTCGTAAGTCTTGCTAATTTTTTGAGAGCTAAGTACCTAGAAAACAGTCAACCCACTTAGGAGCACTCTAGAAGTGCTTCTATAATAACATTGATTTGACAAGCATGAAAAAATAAATATCGAATAAAAACTTAACTCTTTGAATAAATATTTTTGTGATCTATTAACCTTAAGAAAACAAAACAAAACAAAACCAAAAACAAACAAAAACCAACAAACCAAAACCTACAACCAAGACATATAATACAAAACAAGACAGGCTACTGTTTTATGTTTATACTGAAAGTGATAGTATGAGTATAGAAACACTTCCAGAAAAGGTTCAAATGGCCATCCTTCTACAGCTTTATTTATTCTTACAGCACATCAGCATTAAATTTAAATGGTTGCTTAATTTTATCAGCAGTTAAGCACAACTGTTAGATTAAGTATATGCAGGCTGGAGGTACTCCAGATCAGGTGAAAAGTTTGATTGACTTCTAGAACATTGCAAGAGTATGACTAGTACTGGTTATTATTTCAACTGAGAAATAAGAATAGATATATCCATTAGATTTACTTCAACATTTAACCTTTACCATTTTCTAATTCCATTTCCAACTTAATGCTCTACAAAGCTAAGAAAATAAGTTGTTAAATGAGAGCTTTCTGTTTGGGAACCAGTAAGATATGCTAATGAACAGGCAAAAAGCAAAACGTCAGTGCTTCATATATCCTCTCTAGCTAGATAAATATGCATTATAGTCTCTCCGATCTCTTTTTCCCCCCAAGGCAAAAGGCCACCATCTATCCATTTGTTGTTTTAGCTAAAGTCAACTTTGATCAAATCGTAAATATTTGTATACTTCTTACCACACACACTTCCCATACAAATGAACTTCAATCTGTTTTCTGTTCTGATAATCAGTTTTGACTTATATATAAAGAAAGGTGTAAAATTATTGTATATTTATACAAAAAGACCTCATACAAATTTTATAAAATATGGGAATATGAGATTCTTGAGTCAGAAAAACTGGGGCTAGAAGGATTTGGCAGATGCACTGAACCAGATTTTTCCCACCAGTATGAAAGATACAGTCTTTAGCTGTAGTTGTTTCATTAGATGCAGTTGTTGCTCATACCCCCACCACAGTGAATTAGGCAGCCAGGCTCCCCCCGCTGTGTCAGGATGGTCCCTGGTTGTGTGTCGTTCCCTCTGGAGAATGCAACCCACTGCCTGGGAGAGGGGGGTGGTGTGCTCCAGTACATCTAGCGTTAAGTACAATCTCAGCGTTTCTTATATCCTTGCTTAGAATATTCAATATGAAAAATATTAAAAATAGGGAAACAATACATTATAAGAATAGTTGCATATCTCCAGTTTTTCTGAATTTCTAAACATGCCAACTTAGCACTGGGAATCTTGCAGTTGAACTGAAATGATGCAGCAAACTGCAGAAGTACAAGATGATGCAGCAAAATACCAGATGCCAATGATGAGGAGTTTTCTTATGCAAAGAAAACTTCCTTTCTTTTCTCCACCCTTTTCATAATGACCCCTGTCCTTGAAACATTTTTATATACTTTTTCTTTTACTGGAATTTGCCTTTTTTTTATTAAATCCACTCAGCTTTTATATTCTTTTCAGCTCCTAAAATTTCTGTGAACAAATATTTATCATTCCATTTCTAGTTTTAGACCTTAGATGATGTTATCCTAAGTCTTCGCTTTTTTTCAGCGGGACATAATTAATTTAGTCAGCTTTTCCTGCAACTGAAAATTCCGCAGAACTTCTATTTTTATTTTATAAGATGAACACTCAGAAAGGAATTATGTTCTTAACAACGTATGGTGACAACTACTGTAAAAATGAGTCAAAGTGGATTTGGCTAGTACTTCTTAAACACAAAGCAGCACACTAACAAGCCATTAGAACTGTGGGATAAACTGTCAAAAACTGAGAAACTATGTTTGGAACCAGATGCACAAGATCTTTAGACTCATGCATTAAGAAGACAAGAAGAATCATTAATTAAAGACACAGAAAAGGCTAAATTCATGTCATACAAGTTTTAAATTACAAAGCAAGAATACAGAAAAAGACATTGGTCTCAAGAGTTCACACAGAAATATTCTCAGCTCTGTCAAACCTCTACTGGGGAAGGCAAATGGCTTCAAGTCATGATACATGAATTGTCCCACACATACTACATGATACCTGGAATGAATCCAGCCCCACCTTGCACCACCAGTATGTTCCTAATGGCATCAAGGCCAGCCTGAAGTGACCCAAAAGTCAGCAATGAAGGCCTTATGACAGACTGCTGCTGCTCCCACATCAGAGAAACAAACCTTCACATGCCTCAGCAAAATAGGGCTGGTGTTCCCCTACCCTGCTGTAACAGGAACTAGACTTGTCCAATTTCTGAAGATAAGTAACATCACACATAGTGTTTTCCTGACAAATTTAGAGCAAGACCTCCTGTCTCTCCAAGTAACATTCTACAGCAAATCTGAGGACACCCTTTTTTATCTTCCCCTTTTGACACAGTAACAGTTCATCTACATTTCTTCCTCCATACACTGGAAGAATATTCATTCCCTGGGGCTTCACCAGGAATACATTCAAAGAACTTTAACGGAAGTCATTATGTAGGCAATAAAAAATATTGCTACATATCTATATTATCATTACTGGTGTACTGTAGGTTATTCCTTTACTCCAGAAATGTTTTCTTGAAATTGATTTCAACACTACATTAATTATTTGCAGCTTTGAAGCAATTAACAAACCTAGTCCTGTAGTAGTCTCTTCTCATTCTCTACCTGCAAATCCCATCAATTCTTCTCTAAACTTAATTTTAAATGTTTTACTAGTGGATCCCTCTATATGGGAAATAAATCAATTTGAGTCTTCTGTTGCTTATTTTAAAGAAAATTGTAGAGCTACACAAGCAAGGTCACAGAAAGTACTTGTTGCAATATCACTTAGTAAAGTCACAGCCTGCCTTTAGCTAAACATCAAAGTTGCCACTTTTATAAATACGATAGAGATGTAGAACATAAAGAAACATCAGAAAAAAACAGAAGAAAAAATACAGTCAGTTAATGGTATGTTAAATATGTCTACATTCATATTTGATAAAGTATATTCAAATATCATAAACAAAATATATTATTTTGAAGTCAATTTCAAGGCTTTTTTTTTTCCAGAACTGTGTGGGGCAGGGGAGGATCTGTTTGTTTGTTTCAGATCTCTTTACATGTTTCTAAAATATGGCAGTTTTGCTCCCTCTTCTGGGTATACGCCTGAAACACATCAGAAATGAATGCAATACAGCTGGCCTGCTGGCCTATCTGGAATAGGCAGATTTTGAATATCTCAGAGAAACAGCTCTACTGAGTCACCTGTTTGGATAAGCACTGCAGGTTTATGTTGGCAGGACTGATTTAAGGTGGGAGAAAGGCTGGAGACAGCCTATGAGGAAGATGAAGACACTATATAAAGATCCCACTGATGGCTCTGCAGGTTTCTGAGGCACAGGCTGTAGGAGACTGGGGATCCAGTATCCCCAACAAGCACAATGACACACTCGTTCCTCTCCCCTTGCATCCTTGCCTGGTCTGCTGGGGACCAGACACTGGGCTGGATGGATTTTTGTTCAGACCCAGCTATGAAAGGTAAACACAACAAAAGTCAAAGTATCTCCAGAGTCTAATGATTAACAAATTTAAATGAGGCATATTACAGGTAATGCTCAACATAAATGTGGAGCAAAATGCAAGCTTCTGCTCTGCACCTCTCTCCCACAGTCTCTGCTAAATTTGCATTCCTATTCCTTTGGTGTCAGCAAGTGATCTGTGCACAGCCTACAAATCTACTCTGCAGAATGCAGAATTAAAGGTTTAGCTTGGAATGTTTTGGTCTTGGTGGAGTTTTTTCTTTTGTTTGTGTTGTTGTCATTTTGTGGGCTTTGGTTGGTTGGTTGGTTTGGCTGTTGTTCTTTTTTTTTCCAGGTTATTTTCATTCTTTACTGAAAATGGTGTAATTTGTAGCAAATCTTTATCTTTTATTCAGAAAGGTAATTTATTATTGTATGACCATACATCTCACACAAACACACATAAAAAAAGCTCTTCAAGCAATCACAGGTGTTTTACCCTTTTTAAGTGCAGTTAAGACTGAAGCTTATGGCACAATTCTAAAATGTTAAAAAATTATTCAGTCAAAAAAATGTTTCTGAAAATAAGCCACTAGTTTTAAGTACTAATACTAAGCAATAAAGAAAATACAATAAATGGCTTACAGAAAGATGAAAAATATAGATTTGTTTCTTCAGAAAGTTCTAGGTTCTTCAGAATATCAAGTGCTACTAATTAAAAACCTGTAAGTTTTCTTATTGCTCAAATTTACATGCAAATTTTACATGCACCTTCACATGCAAATACCATCCATTCAAAATACCTGTGTTATTTTTCAGCATTACTTATAAAATGTTAGGTTAGTAACCAGAAAAACTATGTTTGGCTAGCAGGAAAATTACACCACATTGTCATGCACCAGTTTTATAAATGTTATTTTATATTGTGAGGTAGTTTTGAAAGACACCACCTCACATTTTGTATAAGTTAAATTTGAAGCTATTTATGGACAAGTTAGTAGTTAGACTCTTTCTCACCTGTCATATTTCCCTGGTAGTTTTAGAGCTAAATACATAAAATAATCATGTATATCATAAGGAATTTCAGCAGAATGTAGGTACTCCAGTCCGGAGAATCTGCATCTTATGGGTATTCCTATTTTGTTTTGTTGTGCATTTTTTTTCATTTCACCATTTTCCCAGTCTGCAGATTGCAGTTACGTGCCTGCCTACAACCAGCACAACCTCAACAGGTCTATACCTTACTTTGCTTGAACTAGAACTTAATTAAAATATACTATTACTCTAGGTACTCATAACACATATGATTATGTTAAGTATTCTCACAGCACACATAGAACACATATTCAATATAATTTTTCATGCAAAATTCAGAAGCTGTCACGGTCTCTTAGCAAAGGCCAGGAGAATAGAGAGCAAACAACAGACTCATGGCAGTCACGTTTAGTAGTTCAGGCAAAGTTTAGGCCCCTTCTCCAGGAATCCCAAACACTATTAGATGGAACAAGATGCTCAGGTCAGTCTGCAGGGTGAGAGTTCCCTCTGGCATGACAGCCACATGCTTGTTTTTCAAAAGAGCCTATGTATTCACTGTTTCTGTCAGTCATTTAAACAGGTCCACCTGTCATAGCTTCTTTGACTGGGGTCCCTTTATTATGCCTAGTTTGCACTTCAGTCACCTATACTCTTTATATTGTGTCTAAACTGTGCAGCAAGTCTGGAATACAGCATATTTTCAATTCTAGGTCTCCAGGCACCTAGACTGCTCAGGGAGTGGTGGGGCTCCTATGGAGGCAGAAACTAGAGGGCACAGAAAGGGGAGCACTCAGTGACTTGGGTCTTGTCTTGGTATAGACTCAAGACACAAGAAGGCTCCAGACACTTCCCAAGCTGGGAGATGAGAACTGGAAAGCATTCTTGATTCTCATAACATAGACAAAGCTGTTGTGTAATTATGTAATTACATAAAATATTTGAACAAGTGAGGGAACTGATAACCTGCACGGCTTAAAATTCTGCTTCGGTAACTGTATCATATTCTATGCACCCTCAATTAAGACAGTAAAAGACAGAATTACCAGGAGCCTTCTCTCACAAACGCAAATGATCAAAAGGTGTCATAAAAAATACATAAAAAAGAAATGCAAAAGATCTGAAGAAAAATTGAAAAGTGCAGTGGTTTTATAATAAATATTTGAAAATTAGTATTAGGCACAGACCATCCTCTTGGAGTAAAAGAGCTGTGAAGAAGAAACTTCTAAGCCACAGAATTGACACCTTAGAGAAATTAAGAAATATATGAAAACAAACTGTTAAATACAGTTTAGTAGTACTTAGTTTATTGTGCAAAGTATATATTTCAGGTTCTATAACTAAATATATAAAATATTGGTTTTGTTGAAGGAGTGGAAGATAGGAAGATAAATTCAGAATGAAAATAGCTTTAGCCTGACTTAATCATGGTTGGTTTGTCAACCTTGTCAAGTCAGTGGCAAAAGCCTCCAACTTTACCAGTATTGGAATTTGGATCTTAAAAGTATAAGACACTGAATTATCTGGTAATTAGCATGCATTTGAGTTACAGCAGCAGACTTACAGCATTTGAACTCAGTCAGGACTATGCTGGCACAGCCACTAGAGTGAGGGATGGGACCCTGTGCATTGCTCTACCAGGCTGCTGACACAGCACCCTATCTGCAGAGGCACCTCGTTCAGTTTGTTGACTCTGGATAATAAGTGGCATGTTAAAAGCAGACTGGTTTTCCCTGCAGCACAATGAACTAGCACAGGCAAACCTGAGTCCCTGCTCTCCTGCTACCTGTATTCCCTCTGTTAAGTCATTCTAGGGGAGAGGAAGGTAGGAATAGCCTGTAGTACTGTGACTGGGGCTATCCCTACATGGGGTCTTGGTAGAGATGGGAGTGCAAGAGGGAATATTCAAATTGTAATAACCCAAGGCACCACATAGATGATATTTCATTAATTGGCAAAAGCTATTGATGAAACAAAGTCTAAATATAATATGGTTTTAAAAGTCCATGGAAAAATAATAACAAATTTATTCAAAATTATCAAAACAGTTTAGAACCATGAACTTGGATAAAAGTTCAAAGTAAGCTGTGGTTGTTCATTGCAACTTTCCTGTTCTATTTTTAGATAATAAATATAAATCTCCATGGTAACATTTCAGTGCTTTAAATTAATCTTATTTCTACAGCATTTGAAATACAAGAGACTATCTAGTATAATAAGAACTAGACAATAGAGACGATTGCTAGTAACATAAGCCTTTCTCTACCAGTATATTCCAAAAAAAATGGTCCAGCTCTCCTATGACTAGCAAAACTGTGCCAAAAGTGACAAAAAAGTATACAGACCTAGTAAAAACTGGAAGAAAACACAGACAATTTTTCAGATGTTTGTAAACAATACTTGATCTCTCAGGATAAGGCAGACTAGGAATTACTACATGAGCAAAAATACAAAAACTATCCCACTAGTTGTAAATAGGCAACACGATCACATATCTAGATGGTGTAAACTGTATCTTCAGTGATACAATTTAAAAAAAAAAAAATCTAGAGTTTTTGATTCAAAGAAAGATTTGAAAATTACAATTTTAAGTGCAAGAAATAAAACAACACATTAGAACTGAACATACATGAACTTACTAATTTTGAACTAGTAGAACTAAACAAGACACACATACATGCAGCAAAAAAGTAAAATTTCTCAGACACCCACAATTCACTAGCAATATCATCATCAACTTGCCTTTTCGCCCATTAACAGGTGGGGTTTGATGTTTTTCCTCATAATCTTTACAACATTAAAAACAGATAATGACAATTAACAATTGGAACAGCTACTATGACAAACAATATAACTATAGCACACACAATTATTTTGCAAACTAGATTAGCACAATTCCATGCACTATGCTTGAGTTACCACAAAACACACAGAGTGAACAGTACACAGCACACACACTAGTGAGCAGTACACATGCAGAGACAGAGGAGCAACCAAAGCAAGAAAAATGTATACTGTACTATAATGAAGAACGGGAAGGCAAAGATCTTAAAGGACACTTTGGATACTTAAGTGAAAACTACAATTGAAAACATAATAATACTGTTTTCCAGCTGCCAAATCTTGAAATTACTATACCATCCAGATTTCTGAACATGTAAG
Organism: Patagioenas fasciata; assembly: GCF_037038585.1. Classification (NCBI taxonomy): domain Eukaryota; kingdom Metazoa; phylum Chordata; class Aves; order Columbiformes; family Columbidae; genus Patagioenas; species Patagioenas fasciata. The sequence goes on from NC_092521.1 coordinate 22,127,953, forward strand.
GAGCCCTGTCACAATAATTCTTCTTTACTTTGTTTTAAGAATAAAATAGTGATCCAGATTTGCTTCTCTTAAACAACAACGGCAGTAGGGTCCAGGGCATCGAATTCCAAATAAACTGTCATACAGGCACTTACACTTTTAAGCAGGAACAGCATTTTAGGCATACTTATGTTTAGCTAGCAATTCTTCCTACCAGCTAGTACTAGGTGTCTTTCTGGCTCAACTTGTCATTTTTTTGGGCCATCCCTGTGTAGCACTTAATTCTCCCCCCACAACTGCAGCAATACCCTCAGTTCATTCCCCTTCTCTGGGCTTCATTCCATGGGCCTTGAGGTAGGTACCTCACTGCCTGCTTCTAAGCAGCTCAGTTTAGCATTGGTCTAGTGACAGGTATTCGTAACCAGAAAAGCTTATCTGTGCTGCTCTTCCACATCCACCACAGTTGATGCGCTGTCACAGACAACTATTAATAGGGATAACAAATTAAGAGCTAAGAGAATTAAACCTATTAACAGTGCATGTAAATGCACATTTATGCTTTTACAATTCTTTCTTTGAGAAAGAAGCTTAAGAGCAGAAAAATCATGGTTGAAATAATCATTGGATCTCAGCACATCTTTGAGCCTATATTGGTGGGTGTTTTCTGAAATTAGAACGTAAAGTTATATATTTTAATCACATGGTATTTGAGTTAGAAAAAAAACACTTCAGCTTGCTTGAACTGATCATCATCTATCAGTTCTCATCCCACTAACTACTTTTTTTTACCAACTGAACTGTCTTCCAAGCAGGTTGAGGGACATTATACAAAATACTCAAAGTATTTCAATGTGATGCAGTTTCTCACTATTTTTGGTCAGCATCATCAGTCCACTTACACAAACTAGGGAAGAAAAAGTGTCATGATACAATACTGTTCACTCCCCTGATTATAAAAAGTATAAATGCATTGTGGAGGGCACCACACCTATGGGATATCCACCCAGATCTGCTAAGGCTGTAACTTGATCATAGTGAAAGGGAAGTTTCATACAGAGAGATTAAAAAAAAAAAAAAAAAAAAGTAAAAAAAGAGAGAGGTTATTTTTGCAGGTTGAAGTATTTAAGTATTTTAAGCATTCACAAACTGGTAAATAGACTATGCTATGTTGGATTTGGGTTGTTCTTACAGAAAATGGTATCATTGTCTGGATTTTGACTTTTAATATATTTACAAGCTAGCTGGTAAAGCTTCCCTACATGCTCAGGGGAAAATGTTTCTGAAGGAGACAGGCACTTGTGGTCAGACAGACCTGCCTTGACCTCTGATTCCTCAACTCCAATATGCTTGTTTTCTTCATCTTCTGCTGCATTTGTATAAGCAAGGTATGACAGAGGGAAAAAGCAAGACAAAAACATGCATGCTATGTTACAAGCTATTCGAATTAAAAACATCAAAGAAAAGACATTCACAATAACATACAAACCCTCAGTCTGGCATAAATTATTTTTTGAGTGAATCAAAGGTTACATCAATCCTTGTGTTATTTTTCATTAATATATCTGGTTTATGCCAATGAGATTCTTCTACAAGAAATGGTGGCCACATGCAGCCCTTAATATCCCTCATTGCCAATTTCTTATTAAATTATTGAAGCACTGGAAAGTAGATAATAAGTTCCAAAGCAGAGAAAGCAGACATATATTGGTATATAATTGGTTTAAAAACATCTTCTGCTTTGGTTTTATCCAGAAATAAAAGTCCAAGCCTCTACTCTCAAAGAGCCTTTTCAAATAATGTATAAATTGTAAGAAAGTGGGGATCGTAAAAAAGTGGAGATATTCAGGACCTTAATAAGTGCAGAAGAAACAACACAAATATTTTTCCAGCTTGCAAAAAAAAAGTCCTCAATTTGCCAGATAATATAGTTTTTACCCTGATTTCAGAGTAGTTAGAATTCAGAAAGAAACTTTTCCATTAGTAACTACAGTTGCCTAGACCTTATCTATATATTAGAGAACACTGTAATAGTTAGAAACAATTATGACAATACAGTTAATGATAAGCAACAAAAGTATATTTGTGTTATGTCATTAATAAAGAATCATAACTTTCTTTTGTGACAAATCTCATCTAACACCAGGGTAACAACAGCAATGATCTAGAAGAGTGTTGCGCTGAATAACAGGTGTACCATATGCCTGCTCTAATTTAAATGTCAGTTATTCATAAAATAGTCTGGATGTGATGCAACATTTTGATTACTTACTGATATTTTTTTTTTCTCTCTGTTCCCGTATTTCTTTTCCAGTTCTCTCATTACTTATATAGGTTTATGTGCAACTAAACAGTTCATTGAATTATTTGATTTCAAGTTTAGTTAGAATGTAATAATAACTTAAAAACTACTAATTTTAACAGGTTATTGGTAATACAGAGAGAGATTTAGGTTCTACCAAAGCCAAAGCAATGGAAATGAACCTCTACATAGATTTCTGCTCTATAATTCTGTGATAAAGTCATGACATTGAAAATTCCAATTAAAATATTCAGAAGAGACACCATCTATATAGTCAATCTTCTCTCATGGAGAAGAACATATAGAAAGTGTGGGAAAGACTTTAAAAAAGGTTAATGGATTCCAGTAGAATTAAACTAAAATGTTTCTCGCATGTTGGTACCCTGAAACATAAATAAACCATAGCTGTTATGAGCACAGCCTTATGAATCTTTAATCATTTTTCTTCGTAGTGTAAGTGGTAAGACCTTCAACCAGCATAAAGAAAGAGGTGTTTAATTCCTCCTTTTGCCAATCCGAGGTAAAATTATAAAACATTACTTTGCTTGAAAGGTCAGAACCTTTCAAGTAAGCACCCTAAGCCCTGTATTGTAGGTAACATTTTTTCAAGATTTTCTATGGAAATTGTACTAATGCAAATAAAATATTTTAATATTCTTCAGGACCCGAGAACTCCGCCACCTCTCAGGAGAGTGAACTAAGCATCCACAAGTAAAACCCAAAGGTATATTTTTGCAAATTCCTAGCTAAAATCAAAAACCCAAGCTAGATCCATGCATAGGCAGACTTGTTACTCATGTTAACTAAGCCATTCCCTTTACTTTCCTGTCAAGTGCACATCATGCACGTTACTCCATGCAGGTGTGAAGGTGTCTAACATCATACAGTCAGTACCACAGAAATATCCACAGGAAAAGGGGATGAGTGCAAAGATACGTATCTTCATTTTTTAGATGGCTATGTTGGACTGTCAAATTCCTAGCCAAGGTGTAGGTAGTCCAAGTTCCTGTCCTAGATTATATAGATGTGATCAATCACCTTTTACAAAACAAACTACTGGTATGCCATATATTTTTTAAAATCTGAAATCACAGCTGACAGAGTTTAATAGAATTATGACCAGTGCGAATCCAGGTTCTCTGCAATTACATTACAATAGTCTGTCTCCCATCAAACTATGATAGGACACTGGAAAACACAATGAAATTCCATCCCATTGTGAAAATTTTGTCTCATTTAACAGAGAAATTATATTTTGAAAGAGTCAAAACCCCCTAAAATAAATAGCATGTCTTTCTGTGAGTCAATAATGTCTGTATTTTCCTAACCAGAGTGCCTCAGTAACTGGTGCTCCATACTGCATGAGTTACAACACAATACAATTGACAATATAGATATTATTTTTTTAAAGATTTGAAACTGTATCTGAGAGAGATAAAAACTGGAGTTATGGCTGATAGCTATCCCTGATTAAACCTAATCAACTACTCTGGTTAATTCTATTCATAGATAATTTTAAGAGAGGACAGTTAATCAGCTTTAATGTCATCTTTAACAGCCTCTGAAATAACTTTTCCAAGACACAAGATTATTATGAGATCATGAAATTGAAGTCTGTACCATAGAGCATAAATAGAAGAGTAAATCCTCACTGAGCTCTAGTATTTGCTGGATTTCTGGGCACTTTATTTACTTATAGGTTTTATTATATTTGTTTGGCCTGACATAATTTTCTAGTATTTTTGGTTGGGTGCATTTTCTTTTTTAATTATTATTATTTTCCTGTCTTTGGTTTTGGGTTTGTTTGTTTGTTTGTTTGTTTGGGTCTTTTGGTTTTTTTGTAGGGATGAAGAAGGAAAGGGTTATGTTGTTTGTTTTTCTTTCAAGGGAAAAGGAAAATTTTATATTAGGAAAAAATACTCTCTCTCTGATTAGTGATTAACAACAAATTGCAAAGGCTAATATTGAATACTTTCAAGAGCACTTCATGGTGTTACATTTTAATTAGCAGCAAGCAGTTGTTGAGTTCATCCTTCCACCAAGGCAAGAACCAAGAAATATATCCACATCTAAATGAAAAAATTCTTCTTAAACCTTAAGAACTACAAATACTCCACTATGCACTTACTGTCTCTAGCACTAATGATACAGAACATTTAAGAGTACGTAACCATTTCACTGCTAAAACCAAGTTCAATTTAATACTATTGTTTCTCTACAAATTTTCATGAGTAACAAGATGACTCTATCTGTAGCATAATTTAAAAAGCTACATGCAAAATTTCAGCTATAAAACCCCAAAAGTCTTCCAGCATTTCAGTAGTGAAAATCCGGTAAAACCTTAAGTGGTCCCAGACTTCTTTTCAGAACCATTTGCCAGTCATCTAACATGAAAATATACCAAACTAAAAAAGTCTAAAGGAAAACCCAAACTGCCTAAACGCTTATGGCATATTCTGGCTAAGACAGGATAATGACATACATTCCACAGATACACAGTCTTTCTTTTGAACAGGTAAATCTGATACTGGCAGCAACACATCTGTGGGAAGCTAAGGAATGAGCCAAAATGTCATGGCCATAAAAGACTGTAAATGCAACATAGCTAATGCTATATGTATTTTCTCCTACTGAGCATGCGGGACACTGAGAAAAACGTATACAGGTCAATACACTACTGTTAGGAATGGTCCTTCATAGCTACTCACAGCTCGATTTCTTCAAAACAAACTTATCTGGCTAATTCAGAATTTTTGAAATAAATTATTCTGTGGAAATCTAGATGTCCTGGAGCAAAAACCTGCAACCACAGAACAGTTCACTAAACTAAATGTACCTCAAACCAAAGTCTTTTAATTCTGATCCTAATCTTAATCTGGAAAGCAGTTACCCACAGGTTTGTGGTGGTCAGTGTTTGTTTGGGGGGTTTTTATATTTATTTTCTTTTTCCCTGTAGGTTGCTTACTTTCCAGTTCTAGTCACACAGACATAAGTACACCACACTCCACATTATACTGAGTGCTGCACTATAACAAAAAATCTCCCCAACTGCAAATTACTTAAATCCCTTCATTTCTGTTACATTTTAAGAAATGGTATGCACTTTCAACCCTATAACAAATACAGATTATTCAAATGTTGTATACAGACTAAATGAGACTACTGTAAGAGTTAGAAACACAGAACGTTTCCTGTTTTTTACAAAAACTAATGACTTATTTGTCTATAATGTATCTTTTAATAACTCTTTTCTTCAAGATGATTGTAACTTAATCTGGTCAACAATAAAATCCTTGACTTCAAAATACAGAAAGGTTAACCTTCACAGCATATTTCCATGCAATATAAAATCCCCTCTCCCATTTAAGTCAAGTATATGCTTCTCTAAGAATGGAAAGGACTACGCTGCGACAATGACATTGTTCAGTATGGTCATATAGCCTTCCCAACAACAGACAACTGTTTTGATTATCACCAGAGCATACAATAACACATTTAAATCTACTCAAAAGTCTATAAAGTTTTCAGGTTTACTTGCTGCTTTATTTGTTAAATAGTAACATAAACCCCTTCTACTACAGTTAGTGTTTTCTGTCCTACTGAATTTCACCTTTTATCACCGATACTTCATTTAATTAAAATAATTTTTTGTTAAATTCAATTGTCCATAGTAAAAAAAAACTTCTATTAATCATAAAATTATGTTCTGTCACTAACTGAAGTTAGGTAATCTGCTGTTCCTGTAGAGCATTATTCCTTTTAAAGCAAATGATTATAAGCCTTAAAGAAAAGAATTAGAAAATCCTAAAGAACGACAGAAAAAGCCTCAAAGTAGAACTACATTGTTATTAGAATACAAGCTCTTAATTCATGACAGAAAATTATATAGAATTCTGTGTGAAAGCTATATCTGTGGATTATGTTTTTAACTACAGTGTTTATCAACTTTATAGGTGCAAAACTCAACACGAAACATGTCTAGGTACTGTATCTTGAGCCACTGATGATGCTTTGATTATATATTAAAACTCTGATATCTGTGGATTTGACAGTTTTCCATAACCCAGATTTTCCAAAAGACTATTTTAGACAGAGGTACAGAAAAATATTATGCAGTCTTCAAGTAAAAACAAAGAGTCCCTCAAGTCCCAGCAGTACTTACCAGAGCAAACAATTCTAGCACTCCTATAAAAAATAATTATTTCATTGTATTTATTGTCTTTCTCTCGAAAGAATATATGATGTAAATAAGACTGCTACCCTCTCCAATCAAACACAGTAAAAATATGCAGTACTTGCACAACTGCTGCCCTAAAAAGCTCACAGTCTAAATAGATATACAGGCAAAGAGCAAGGAGGAGTGGTAAAACGTAAAAGCATATACAGCAATGACAGCACACATCATGTGATTAGATGTGATCATTTCCTGGCATATCTACACTGTATTTCATATAAGCAGTTCACACATAAGATGACAAAGAAATGAATATACAAGGGTGATAATCTGAGAACACAGAGTTTTCTTTCCATGGAATTCTGCTTCCAAAGTGGAAATAAACACTGTGAACATTGTAAATAACGAATTAAAAAGTCTGATGAGACAGATACAGGAATACTACATATAGACCCTCAGTGGTTTAACCAAGGACTGCAATTGATATCTTATGGCTTGCTACTAAGCAATTAAATAGTTTTAATGGTGTAAAATATAAGGGGATCTAATTTTAAGCAAAAATATTATAAGAACCAATTATTTTTTGTTCCTATATTGTTTGAAAATCACCTAATCAGTAATTCAGCAACTGTATAATGTTAAAATATATTTGCAATAAAAATGTTGTCCCTACTAAATGCATGGTTAACATTAAACATGTCAAATAGCCTCAAATGCTTAAATTTAAACATGTGTCTGAAGTACTAATCCTGAAAATGTACATACACACATAGGTTAACTGAAATACTCTTATTTGCTGCTGTGCAAAACCTTGGTATTTAAAAATGGGTACAAGTCTAGGTACTTCTCTAATGATCATCATATTTAGATAGTATTATTTATACATTCTTTTTTCATGTAGAACTCTGTACAATTTATGAGCCACAGGTCTGAATATAAAAGAGACTAAATTATTCTGACAATAATTCTGATTATGTCTGTGCAATCAAGGAACATCAATTGCAGTTGTGTTTATTTTTCCCTACACAGCCTCTCAAAAAGGCTTTCAGGTGAAAAACAAACCCTCCTTTATGTACAGACCTTCATAAGATTCTATCTCCTTGTCTCCATTGTCTAGGGAAAGTAACAAAAAAAACAAAACAAACAAACAAACAAAAAAGGGAACCAAAGCACAGGGGTTAAAAACAATAGAAGTTTTATAAAAGATACAATATACATGTTAAGAAGGATTAAAATAATAAAAAAAGGAGTGTATATGGCCATTTAGACTGATTTTGCACAGCACATCTAATTATCAGAAGCAGAATTGGGCAAATATATTTGTTATCAGAAATCTGTTTGTATTCCTCTGTTTCTAAACATTCTGGAAAACTTCTCCATTGACTAGTGCTGTTATAAGACATTAAAGGTAAGCACAATCACAGTACCAGTGAAACATCAAACATTAAATATGTTGCTGACCTTTCCTATTTTAAAGATTACTACCTCTCTTCTTTCTCTTCCTGTTTCAGGATGCAGAGATTTTACATTAGCAATATGTAACACACTCCATGTGAACCCACAAGTGTTCAGCTGTGCTCCTAATTCCCCAAAGAGCCAGAGTTTAAGCACTAAAAAACATACAAAGATCGTTTCCTGTGCCTGTTGAAGTCAATGACAAAACACCTATTAAGTTCAAAAGGAACAGGATCATGCTAATAGTCCATCTCAGCTTGTGTGCACTGCACTGCTGCTGATTATTGTACTGATGCTGATACATTTTAGTCAAGACTATTGTCGATATTAAAATGTAATAGAAGAAAACACAGTATAAAAGGCAATACTACTATCAAATTCTAATTCTGTACACAAAAACTCAAGAGATTTGAACTGTAATTCCATAGGAAAAATAACAAATATAATTGACCTTCATGAGTAATTTTGCAATGTCATTAAGGAGAAAAACATAGACTTACTTCTCTCCAACGTCCCCTTTGGTGGGAGCTGTGGTAACTGCCTGCCCCTTCGCCCTACTACTGGAGTGCTTGATGGACTTGTTTGAACAGACCCAGTTCGAGGATGTGACCTATGAGACATATATCAAAACAAACCATAGCAATTAAATGACAAATTCATACTTAAACACCATTGAGAACTGAAAACATGACTAAGTAGGCTTTAGATCAGCTGGGATCCTTGCAGTCCCATAGTGAAACTATTATCTCTTTTCAGAAAAAGTCCTCATTAAAAAGAGAAATCGCTCTTTGAAAAAGAAGAAAAGAAAGCCAAACTGAGGCTGAACATCCATAAGAGGTTTGTTTGCACAGTCAAGCCAGAAAAGATATTGCATGTATATTCATGTGCATATGGATATAATAGCCACATACACATAAAGTCAAATTCAGTGATCTTTACTCAGCTTGTAGTTGGTTAAATTACCACTGAGTGGCAATGAAATTACAGAGATTTGTCTAAACAAAGTAATAAACTGAGAAAAAAACACAAGATTTTTACTAACTCTCACTGGGGATTTGATGTTACTAACTCTCAGAAAACAAAATAATATATTCTGCAGTTCTCAAATAAGGGGAGGCTTTACTGAACATAATCTAGACCAAAATGTACTCAAATTTTTATTGTATTATCTTTATTTAAGCTAAGAGTAATGTATAGAAATTTTCAAAATGTCAATCAGTAAAGGATAGCACTCAAACAGGAACAATACAGACTATGGCACAGTAAAATGTAGTCAGAGAAAATGGTGGTTAAAATGGTAATCAACAGACAAAGTTAGCACAGATCATATAAAGAAACTTTTTTTTAAAAAAAAAATAGTTTCATTTGGTGCTGTTATGATGGTTGTTCCATAAGCGATGTCTGATGAACACGAAAAAAAAATCTTATTCTGTAAGAGAAAAATATGATAGTTATGAGGTGTTTTATGTTGGAAACCATCCAGGATTCCTGATAAATGAGAAATCACAAACAAATGTAGTTAAATACTGTTAGCAAACAATTCGCAATGGCAGCCACACCATTATATCCAGAGCAGAATATAAATAGTGTGTTGACACTGAAAGGGTTAGTATCTATTGCTACTAGTGATCAGATAAGGATGAGGCGATACCAATTAGCTACTGGGAAAATAAAACGGTGAGCTGGTGGGCAGCAGGGGATTAGTCTGATTGATTTGTCTGTTTCACCTCGGTAAGGCGGGTGAAGGAGGGGCAGATCTTCCCGTCATTAATGAAGGCATCGACCTGATGAGGTTTGAGTCAGGACGCTCTGTGGATCGGGAGCGGGAGTTGGTCCGCTCTAGCATAGGACGTTGCTCTGTTGATCTGGATCTTTGATATGGCTGTCTATCTGCTGCTTCACAATTCCTGTAATGTTAGTTAAAAAGCAGCTTAGTTGACCTTTGACTTTTCTATTAATCATAAAATATGATGCATGATAATGGTTTGGAGCAAATAATTTTGTTATGTACATTTTTTTTGGGGGGGGGAAGTTTTCTTAGTTCACTTCTTGATAGCATAGAGCTTTTTATACATTTATGATTTGGCTTGCTTCATACTTTTGATAAATGGGCTGAAATGTTTCCAATGTCTCAGTAATGACTATCCATGCAATAGTCTGTTTCCTGACAATTTCTGGGTAAAAATATTGTTATTTTGTTAATTGATACATAAACATTGGAGGAAAAGACTAGCTGACATAATACTAAGTCTCACTAAAGCTGAGGACTCATTTAATTGTGCAGTTTAATTGAGCATTTTTACTCACATGATTAGATTTTTATATACTGCATTATATTTAGAGATAGTAATCTTGTTTGTAGGAAAGTTATCTTATAATTCCCAAGCACTGTTAAGTATTATTAGACTCAGGATGTCTGTCAAAATATAAGCTAGGCTATAGTGATGGATTCATATACGATGCTTATACCGCAGTCAGATGAAACTCTTCAACGTCATTATTAGTTGCAGTGGTTTCACCAACTACACAAAGTCTGGTTTGTAACTAAAAAATTTAAAAAAAATGAAGCAACAACTTCTATCCCACAGCTTGAAGAATTGTGCCCAAGTAGCAATGGAAAAATGGGGAGAAAGTAGACTAAGTGAAAGAGAATCTCTTGATCAAGCAGCCTGGTTTTCTATTATCTTAGGCAATTAATCATGCCGTTACTTTCAGAAATTAATCAAGCCCCACCTTTTTTTCACAATGGAATTGGTCTGTTTGCAAGGAGTGATATTTGCTAGCAATATCCTAAAATAATTTTAAAAGTAAAATCCATACCCTGATGGAGCTACTTATTAAATTCACAGTCCTCCCAGCTGTCCTTGAGTAACTGAACAGCCATAAAATATAAATGGGGAACATGTACCCTTCAGGACTTTTCCTTGAGCTAAGTCATGCCTTTTACAATGAAGTCAGATAATACAAAGAGTGACTTGATGGTGATTAAGTGTAACAAGAAGCTGAATTTTAATTAGTACCAAAAAAAGAGAGAGACATACTACAGTCTCATTATGAAGACTCTGATGTTATTAACAGCGTTTTACTTCTAAAAACCATACGATACATAACTGAGACAGAGTAGAGCTGTCTCTAGGGTGGCTAACTTTACTGAATGGGTTGATAAAAGATTCATTAAAATGAATGTCTCTTCAGGCCTTCCATGAGGTAATTATTGGACTCCTAGAGCATACAAAGGAATTGCCACAGACAGGTTCAGAATAACACCATTCACATGAACCTACATCTATAAGCTCCTAACAAGCAAACACACCACAGTGAGAGGCTGAGGCACTAAAGATTGGAGGAAAAGTACAAAGAGCCTGGCACAAAACCACAACAAAATTACCTCACTTCTTCTATCAGTTCTGTTTCTGAATAGGAAGCTTCATCAGCGAAAACATCCACTGTCTCGCTTCTTTTACATTGTGGATAGACAAAGAAACACAACCTTAGCTTTGGTAAGAAAGTTGCTTAGTTTACGTAACTGTTTAAGAGAGGTTTCTGTGCTATTGTAGGTGAGAAAGGTGTCAGCTGTCTGCATGGTGATTAAAAAAACGACCACGGGAATAAATTCTTAGAAAAAGAAATCTCTAAATTCTAAGAAAAAAGTATTCCTAAATTCACCAACATTGCAAAAGAGAACATGACCAAGGTCCAGACAACCCACCCCTACCCTGTGTACACACGTTTAAGAAAATTAGTGGCGCCCAGAGACTTTCTTCTTTGGGTCTTTCACACAGAGAGAGCTAGAATAAGCCTTCTCCTGCCAGTGAGTGGGACTGCTGGAGCACACAGCAGCAGGGACTGGGCCATATGGCAAGAAGTACATTTTCTATTTCTCTCTCCTTCCAACAACATCTGGGACACATGGAAGAAGTAGCGCGAGTAGCAACCAAATGTCACACATAAACACTTCATGAGAAGTTAAGCCTCTTTCACTTGTTATTCCTAAAGCCTCATTCGCTTTAGGTGTTGTATAAAAAGGTTTTTTTTGGTTGTTAGGGACCTGACCCATTGCCTGTATTAGAAGGCAAGGAGGCATTTTTACTGTTAGGACCTGCTCAGTGGGCAGGTTTTGTATTCCACAGAGCATCATGGAGCTACTATAGCTAACCGCTATGCTAATAGATAAAGGCCTCCGAAATTTATGTATTCAGTAGTCACTATAAATATTCAGTTTGCCTCAATCTGCAGCTGGCATTTACTTCAACTGGAAAAACAACGAGGAGTTCCCAGAAGTGAAGGAGAACCTGGATATGGAAGTGAACCTTTGGTTTTCGCTTTGGCATCACTGTTGCTTTTGTAGATTGAAGGATTTGAAGACTAAGTTGACAGCCTGAGTTGTTACCCTCAAGTTACAGGCTACATGCTGCAAACCCCTCAGTACCACGAGTAGCAAATGGAGGGCTATATAAGAATACAGACAGTTGTCCACTTGATAGCTTCACTGTGTGGGTTTAGATCACATGCATATAAAGAACAAGTCAACAGACAGTTTTACTGTCTGGAGTGAAACAGGCCTGTTCATTGTCCTCACGTAATTTTGTTCTTTTAACAGTAAACAGATGTGCTATATGAATCAGGTCTTCAGAAAGGAACCATCCCTTCTAATAAAAAAATATCACTTCAATATCATGTTTAGACAGTGAAGGTCCTCAGCTACCACAGTATACAACTGTGCATGAATGTCACAATCCAGACATAAGCGTGGAGAGAGAGTTTTTAAAACACATCAATGAACTAAAACCAGAAGTTCGTAACTTTTTAGATAAAATTCTTGAGGGCTTATGCTCCCAAGTTATCTCAACGAAAGTTTCCTCTATTCTTATTATAGTTCATATCATATGAATTACTGATTTTTAAAGAGGGAAATATAGTCTAAGTAATCAGCATACACATAATGTTTTAATGTATGCGAGAGCTGTTTGCTAACAGACTTTGTTATAAAAAATACAGTCAATGAAATGTCAGATAGTGACCTCCATTTACTACTGCCTTTAATATCATCCTTCTGCTTTTGCGAAGGCAAATATGCATGGTAGGAAGCCCATTCCCTTGTCAACGTTTGTGAGATGTGTGAGCATAACTTTCCCTACATTGAGTTAAAAACAGAGCACTAAGTGCTTCCTTCTTAACCAAACACACCTATCACTCTGAAACTGTATGAGCTTTCTCTAAGCCACCACAGAGAAAGCTCTGTGAGTAATCACAACTTAATTTTGTATTCCAAACCCATCAAAAATTAGAATTAGAATCCCATACTATTTAGGTACCACTGTGAACTCTAGTAACTACAATATCTAACCAAAGATGCTACATTTTGTTTTAACTACTGATTTATCTGCATTGTTCTATATTCATATTCTAGTAATGTCAAAAGCTGACTCTTCCAATGCAGAAAATAACCATTTCCAATTTTTAAGTTTTCAGATTTGTTACTTTTCTTAACAAATAGGAGGATTTTCAATAAATAAATACATTTTTTCATCTATACTTTGATTTATTTTTCCTTATGTTAAGAAAGCCTTATAAAAGTTGAACATTTTTCAACAGTAAGCAATCATAACAGCTTACAATACAAGTAAAACTTATTTTTTCCCCAAAAATAACTGAAAGCACGTTATTTGATAGCCCATATATTAAATTCTTTTACTGTGTGCAAGACTGAAAAAACAAGTTATGAGATCAGAGCAATCACAATTTTACTACTTGGTTGTTCTTGTAACAAGAAACTGAAGAAATGAAAATGGAATTGCTGTAGAATTACAGTACATTACAATTCAGCTCCTAGTGCTTTTTTGGTTGGTTTTTTTTTTTTTTTTTGGTCATCTAGAAACAGCGAGCACAGAACAAGAAAAATGCAGTGACATGTTTTCTAAAGATCATCATTTCAAACTCCAGCTAATACACAATGGTAATACCTGTCAGTGTCTGTGGATGGCTGCTGGATTTCAATCCTTGGACATGTTATTCTTCTACTAGCTATAGGAACTTTGCTGTTTAGTCACAGACACAAGATCTGTTAGCATAACATAGATAAGCATGTCTACAAACAACTGAGATTTCTAGTACCAAGCAAACTTATATTTGAGTCATAAGTGTTGTAATGGAAAATGGGAAGGAGCAGTATGCTGCCAAATATCTAGAAAAACTGGTGACTGGCTATCTCACCAAACTACTCATCATCTATACCTATAAAAACACTTATATAATATTATGTGTTCCTATAACAAAAGTCAGAAATGCAATGCTCTTAGGTACTCTTGCAAAATAAACAAAAACAGGAAGCAAAGCAAGATATATTTGCTGCAGTATTATTCTATCTTGCTTTAGATATACGTAGTATATATATCTTTACACACGCACACACTCATATGTTCTACGCACATGCACATTACGCCATGGTGTATGTGATAACTGCAGGTATATCTACGTGACAGCCACAGGCATCACTAAGCTGTAACACTCCAGGATCTGAACTACTTTTCTACCAGCTGACTCAGCTGAGCAGAGGAAGCAGTGAGCTCGGCCGTGCTCCCGGGCACGCCGTGCTCTGCACAGCCACACTGTGCTCTGCACAGCCACGAGCAGCTGCTACAGCTACAGCAACTCTGGTGCTGACAGCCCGCTCAGGTACGTGTACAGGGCATTGCAGTCACTGTGGTGATTCTGTTCCAGGCATTTCTAATCATGCTAACACATGATAGCATGATACAATTATAAAAGTACCTCAAGAATGCACATATAGCTATGTCTGGAGAGATTTAGTCTCCAAAATATGTTTCATCATCAATAGATTGTATTGTTTAATTACAGAGTAGCCAAGCCCTACTTTAAGTAGACTGGATTGTTTCTTCAAGGTTCCCTCCAATCCAAATTAGTTTATGATTCAATGGATGCAGTCAGAGGTTTATGCTAGCTATTACAATCAAATATCAATAAAACCAGCAAGCAGTCTTGATCCTGAAAAAATTAAGGCTGAAATAATGTGCTGAAATATTTCATATCTTTTTTACCTATAAAATCAGACCAAATTAATTTTGTGCATTTTATAGGAACAGAAAAGCAACTTGTACATTTGAAGGGAAAATAGTAGAAGTAGGTAAGCAATTTCTTCTTCATAGAAGATTTTAACATTGAACCAAAAGAAGTGCTGAATACTTTTAAGAAAGAGGCTTCTTAACTTCCAGTTAACACTGCCAGTTGTCACAGATCTATTTGTAACTGCATTCAAATGAAAGCAAACACAGCTAATAATAATAATTTCTATTAATTAGTTAACTTTAGCTAGTTTAAGAACCAGTTTTCAGTATTTTACTCAAAGGTATTTTACTCCAGGCTACCATTTCCTTACAGAGAGGTGAACCAATGAATGCAAACAACATATATGTTGCCTTATGTCCTACCAATTTATTTAGCTTGCACTAACTTTATCATATTAACATTTATTAACATTTTTATTTTGTGCCTACAATATGAAATGTTTGGAGGCATTTCTTCACAACTAATTTAAAAGTCTGAGAGATTTTAGTAGATTTTTGCTATAGTGTTATATGTTATGTGTTTGTTTTTAAATTATTGTTTCTGGTAAATATGACACATTTTCACCTATATAGTCAGTTGCCTTTTACAGTATTTTGCCAACTACTTCCAACTTTCACCTTCTTTAACACAGACTCTCAATTGACATATATTAAAGAATCACACTGCAGGAACAAATATCTTCATGTGATGACTCACTGATTAGCACTCTAAAGCTGGGAACTCAAAATTCTCAGAGAGAGTTGAATTCCTCTCCCCCAGCTCAATTTTATAACCCAATATAGTGCTGCAGCTCACTCCATAATAATAATATAAATTCCAATAAAAATATTAGAAATATTCCAAAGTAGAAGTGTTTCGGTTTTATATTATAGTTTTATTAAACTTTTTTTCCCATTTTAGAATACAACATTTCACCCACTCAACTTGAATGTTGTATCATAATGGATGAGCAATGACAGGATTATCCAAATGTTTTAATCAGCATGTATTATTTCATGACTGAAGAGTAAGTGGTAAATAAGACAATGCATAGAGAATCTTGAGAGAGAAGCAATGAGAGAGAAGCATTTCCTAGTAGGGCACCAATGTTCAAATGCATTTCAACTGAGCACTTAAATTACAGGTTAATCAAGTAGATTAGTTGTAGGCTCAAAATTAAGCATGTACTTAAATATGGCCTTGTATAGTGCACAACTGAATTCAAAATTTGAAAAGTATTTGGCTCTTGGTGGTTTTGTGTTGTTTTTCATTGTTTGTTGTTTGGTGGGTGTGTTATTTTTTTCCTCAGATCTTAAATAAAACTTTATTTGCACAATGGCACATTGTATTTAGTTGGCCTCTTTTTTTTCAATAACCTTTTAAAAGACCACTAATATCACAAATGGTTTAATACTGCAAATACATATTTTTCTGTCTTCTTAACTTTTGGCAACAGAACTGTAATTCTGACTTCACTGAAGTCAAGAAGAGTTCTGCCTCTTGAGGAAGCCAGGATTGCAATCAGAACATTTCAAGATAAGCAGTTATGTGAGACTTTATTATCCATTCAGCTCTTATATTACAAATGAGAAAAATAGCATAATGTTTCTGTTAAAAGCATTATATAAATCCATTGATCTGAACAGACTCTGACCCATTTAAGTAGCTTTCATTCTTTTAAAGCATGTTCTATGCCTTGCAGTCTACCTAAGAGTCATATTGGTTCACAACAAATATTCTTATATTTTATTTCTTATTCCACAGTTTTATGGAGCAAAATTTAAATGGGGACAGAGACTACTAACAAATAAGATTCTTTTTCAAATTACAGTATTTTTTCCCCCTCATTTATTTGCATACATTAGCATCTATACAGTACTAAATATAAGACAAGTCAAGTAAAGAAGAACTATTTAATGGACCATCAAAAGCAAACACAGAAGTTTTGTTTACTCTAAGCACTTTCCAGCCTTCTTCAAATGCTCTCCACTTTCAGCATGCTTGTGCACCTTCCCAGAAGAACCGATATGCATGGCCTTTGCCATAAGCACAAATTAAGTATATACTTCAAACACCTAAAATTGAAGAGCCAGCAAGCAGTGGCCCACTGGCTTAAAAAGATAGGGAAGAAATATGGTCTCAAGTAAGTCTCTGTGGCTGCACTCATGGTGAGAAAATGACCCTTACAAACCTCTTCTCTCTAGAGAAGAGAGAAACTTGAAGGATTACTTTTTTTACCAGATATTTTTAGTTTCAAGTTGAGAAAGTCACTTATGTTCTCCTTCAGTCTTGGACTTTCTTAAACAGAATTCCTGTATTAGTCAACATATACACGACAAATATGAATCACAATTTTATCTAAATGGCGCTAGGACTGCAGGTGAACTGTGACTAATCCCTTATATATACATATCTATCTTCTATTTTCAACATATAATAAGATTTCATATGATTTGTTATATTCAGCTGAGTGTAGGCTAATAGCCTTCCAGTGATCTGTTTTAGATACAGAACTATTTCTCCAGAGAGATCTATTGACTTGTGTCACCACAAAAGAATAAAGAGAAACACAAAATTCAAAGTATCTTCAGTAATTAATTTACTAAAAAGTAATTAATTCAATATTAACACATAATTTACATGTTAGTAAGTATTTGTATAGAGAAAATTATAGCATTTGAGAAACCAAACTATAATATTATTTTGTATAATTTCACAACAAATGTTTTTGAGAGACTCTTGGTCTTCATCAAAGAAAAGTTCCTGGTAACTCTGCAGGAGTTTCACTTAAGAACTTCAGGATTTACCAGCATTTTGGACCCACACCATATATTTGTTTTGGTTAGATAAAATATTCCACTGGCATAGTCCAGTTCCTACTTAAAAGATAGGGAAGGGCAGAAAGAAGCAAGCTTTGTGCACATTAATAAAAGAAATAAGCAAAAATAAAGAAGCAAAATGTTGCAAGCTCAAGAAGAAAATGAGGGAGAAGCAGCAAAGTCAAAGAACTAACAGCAAAGAAAATCCATGTGCTCCCTTGATCAGGAGACAAGTGCAGCTGGGAAGAACTGAGGACTGTAAGGGACACAGCACCTTGCATGGGTTATGCATCTATCACACAGGAAGATAGATTAGACAGTTAGAACTGGGATTTCTTCTAAAACTAAAAGGTATTAGATCTCAAACACACATTCTGTGTCTGTGAATGCAGGCCGATATTATCAGTCAAAAGCCTTTTTTCATTAAAGTGGCCCTGAACAGCGAGAACACATTTTAAAAATAGTTCAAACTAATGTTCTTTTTCTATTTGTGACTAAATAAAACATCTTAATCGTGGAAAAAAGAGAAGCACATAAATTAGCCTCCGTTCTGAGCCAAGAAAGATAGGCATAAAGAAAAACACACTTATTAGGAATAACTTTGGCACAGTTAAAAATGAACTCTTATGATAAAGATTAGAAATACATTTTAGCTGTATCTGTAACACTACACTCTTTACTTACCCATAGTTTTCAGCTGAACCATTGACTACATGATCTGCCCATGAACTTGCACCATTGTACCACCTTTACAATGCAGTTAAAATAAAGAAGTGTTATAAAAAAACATGTATTACTAATAAAACTCTAATTCATATGACACAACCGCTTCTCAATAAAATTTAAAGCTTTTCAAGTGTGTCCAAATCTTTTTGTAAATTTTGTTCTTTCTCTTAGGTATGAAGAAAATCCTATCTTTTTAAATTGAAACCCAAGCAATTTCTGTTTATTTTTTCCTTATATAATTCTTACTACATTTCACCTTTATTCTTCTCAGCAGTCTAGTCATAAATTTCAGTTCCATAAAGACTAACTGTTCCCTTACCTTGACTTATACAAAGTCTTCATATTTTCAATTGTTATTGAGTTTGTGGAATAATTTAAAAATAATTGTGGAGATAGATATAGTATTAACAAAAATAATACTCTAAGTAGCACTTTTTTAAAATACTGCTTTTAACTTCAAGTATCTAACTTCTCAAAATTTATTTTTCTGTTTGATAGGGTGGTTAGTTTTTAGAGGTATTTAAGATGCAGAAGAAAACTCATCTCAGATCAAATAATGAAAACTAGTTACATTTTATACCTATATTTTTCTTCCACATACTGAACATGGGCTACCTAAACACCTGCAGCATCATTACAGTAAATCAGCTGAAGACAACATAGATGTAGAAATA
Organism: Patagioenas fasciata; assembly: GCF_037038585.1. Classification (NCBI taxonomy): domain Eukaryota; kingdom Metazoa; phylum Chordata; class Aves; order Columbiformes; family Columbidae; genus Patagioenas; species Patagioenas fasciata. The sequence continues at coordinate 22,147,144 of NC_092521.1, forward strand.
TTTTATCTTAAGTAGAACCATGGAGAAAATAAATAGACAAAAAAATCTGTTTTCATTCCAGAAACCAGGGGATAAACTCTTTCTGTGCTATTACTCCAATATGTTAAGAGTCCATGCAAATCATCTAAAATTTGGTTAAGGGATTTCAACAGGATCTCTACAGTTTCAGATTTTCAGGATCCTGCATGGGTAAAGCCTTGGAACTGCAATAGCTTCACTACTCAACTATTTCCGCATGACAGTGAGTGAGAAGCAAAGCAGGGATTTTCAGAAAAGATCAAGGGACCATCTTATTATCAACTTGACTTCAAATCTTCCCTTGTCTGTACTGAAAATCCTAGCCAAGGTCTGCAGAATTAACTTTTTAATGGCTTGAAGGGTTTTCATCAATCTGTTCTCAGGAATTATGGCAGGATGCATAAAGCATTTTTTGCATAACTCCGTATTTTCCAAAATTCTCAGATTTCCAAATCTGAAATTTTGCAATATGGTTACAAACTAAACGACCCCACATCTCATCATCATTAGGCTGAGGGAAGACTGTATGGAGTGCAGTATATGTTAATGTCACTCATCTGCTCTTGTTTCTTCTGTATCAAACTGGATGGCATGGGGAATGGCAATTTTTTTGCATGTAGACAGACAAATGACTGGATGAAAGTTACTTAAGTTTAATCTAATTTTAAATTAGATTTAAATTTTGTTTAACCAAAATTAGAATAAAGTTTGAAAATGACAGATATATCTTTACACTTGCCCTGATCATTCGCATCCTTAAAACTGAAGCCAGTCTCTTAAGTTGGCCATTATTTTAGATAAGATTCTTCTATAAAAGTATTGTGTTACAGACACCATAAATATATAAACACAGCTTTAAAATTTCAGTGCACTTTATTTTTTTTAATGACTGTATCTATTCATAGTAAGGAAATGAAAAGAAAATTTCTTGCCATTAGTTAGAAAATATTCTCTGCTTTCCTGCTCCTGTACTGTAGACAAAAATCAGATACTGACTCAAAAATGAACAGAGGAAAATAAAAGATCTAATTGTGCAAAAGGAGAAGAACATCAAATTGCTTCTTTCTGGACCTTGCCTAGCTCTTTAAACATGAAATGTTCTTATGAAACAACTATTTCCAGAGACACTCCAAAAGTTTTTAGATTATGTGTCAGATTTTAGTTATACGATGTTCACTGCAATGCACCATTTGCATACCAAAATTTAGGAGGAACAGTAGTACTTTTGGTACCAGCACAGCAAGCACCCAAAATCAATTTGAAGGCATTCTTTTAGTGATTTTTAAGCCAATACGGGCAGTAACATGTCAAAAGCTGAGGAGCTTCTTAAATGATTCAGGGTATTAAAGAATGAAATTAAGGATTCTAAATTGTCCTGTAATCACTCCTAGTGACTGAAAAGGTTAGTCATTAGTAATATGCTGCAGTTAAGTGGGGAAAAGACTTTCAATTGTACCTAGCTCTCCTCTGTTCTATTCAGTTTTCCTCCCACATCTAATGAATAAAAAATTTTCAAAAATTATGCTTAAAAATAATTCAATGTCAAGTTAATGAAGAGCTAAAAGAAAATGAGGTACTTAAAACTATGGAGATCAGTTGTTTCGTATTTAGAGAAATACTCCATAAAGTGCACTGTAAATTAAAATATAATTAGTCTAGGCCAATTAAAAATTTTAGACTACGCTTCAGAAAGAATGTATTACTCAACTTTATCTATTTTTACTATATAAATGAAAATACCTTTCAGGAGTATAGGTTGTGTCGTCATAATATGTATTAGGCACTCTTCTCTCCTGCCTAGTCCTCCTGAATATGGAATAAACAGCACAGATATTTCAGACATTTTAAAGGGTGCTTCTTTCATGATGTTTTACCTCACTGTACTAACAACATAGTGATGAACATAGATTACATCTATCTACAGTTCAGCAGTATCTCCTGAACATATATTTTCATATATATGTCATTTTACACTTCTACTTTTAAATTATATTCAGAAATAATTAACAATATATTAAGAACACTTGACCAATACAAACATATTTCATAAGAGTGAAAAATTACATCAATAGGAAAACTGTATTTGAGCAACTGAGAAATTTCACCAAAAAGAGCATATGGATGTTAGAAAATGTCTGAGTGGTAAAACGGAAGCCAGAAAACAAAATGGAACCAAAAGTTTGTTTCCTCAAGTGAAGCAACAGAAATTCTGCCTGAAATAAACCTTTCATCCAGCTTTTATTGCCTTCTAAACACTAACTTCACAGGCTAAATGAAAATAGCACATACGGTGGTGTCCTCAGTGACGAAGCTGAGCTCTGAGAAAGGTAAGTTGAGAAAGAACTTCGTTCAGTGATGTTTTCAGCAGATTTTTATTTCGGAGACACTACTAATATTTTAATTTTAAAACTAATCGGGATAAAAATCTTGAGAAAATTGCTCTGTCATTGAGATCATGAGTATGTCAGCCAATTTAAAATGGATGAAGGTGAAATTATGAAGTAATCTGTATAACTCAGTAGAATTGTGAACTGGGGCATATAAATAAAAGCATAAGTAAAGCTCTACATGTCCAGCCATAATGTCTTATATATGTTCAATCTGAGTAGTGCTACCGTGGTGATTATCACATTAAAGAATCAAGGAAAACTGGCTGGGGTTACTGAGCAGCAGGATGGTCTTGAGAAAGAGCAGGGTCCAAAGGGCACTGAAGTCACTGAAGCTGCACATGTGCCTGTTGTCTGCCTCAGGCATACGCCGGAGTATCTTGTCAAGTAGCCTCCACTTCTGTTGGGAGGGAAACAGTTGGACTTCTTCTAAAAAAACTATCACAAAGATAAAATGACTAGTGCCATAGCCTAAGAATGAACTCAGAAATTAAGGGTTTTGATAATGTTAATGTGTCCTAGAACTAATGAACTAAAGACTATCAAATCTGATAAGCAGTAGCTGATACAAATTTCAGCAAAAAAAGGTTAGAGACAATGAAGAAGTTAGTCTGTGGGGAAAAAGAAAAAGAAAAAAAAAAAAGGATAAAGACTACTAGAAGAGACCACAAGAGATAATGAGCTGGCTGTGAATACCTACAAGATAAGCAATGAAAGGAGCCATGAATAATAACAAAGGTAAGTAATTTTTACTGATGTACCTGTATGACATATTTGTCCACAGGACACCCACACTGGTGGATTCACAGTGACATACGATACAAAGTCCCAGATAACTCTTCCCTGAATGCTGGACTCTGCAGAACAATATTTGCTATTTTGATGAATAATGGAAACTGGAAACTTATTTCACATGCTTAATAAAGTGAAAGACAGGTAGAGAGGTGGCTGCTTGATATCAACAAGACATTGATTAAGTAGATGGAACTCAGAAGATGGGACTGACACTTTGACCTACAGAAATAATGTAATTTAGGGTAAGCATTAAACTGGGAAAATGTGTAAAGATAATGAGGAAATATTGTTTTAATAGTAGTTTTTCACATATTTCCAACAAAGTAAAATAAGGAAGAGGAAATGACTTCTTGTTTTTCAATGGATAAGGAGGAACTGGATAAAGATTATGCTTTAAATGGTCTTTAAATACACAGAGAATTGCTGCCAGAATATAGAAAGGCAAAAAGAGTAACAAACTAGGAAAAACTATAGTGGCTTTGAGGTACTCAGAGTAGTTCATATTTGGTAAGGTGACTCAAGCAACTTGAACACTAATTTTACCTGCAGGCAGCCTGCATTCAAGAGGACCGGAAAATCCAGGATTAGTTTCTAGATCCAAGGAATCTCAAGATACTGCTCTAAAACTGAGCTAGAGATATTCCACTTCATGTCAGATTTTCCTTTCTGACCCCCGGAGGAACTGGCTTGGAAAATATTTACTTCATCTCACTGCTTAAATTCCAGCTTTTTCATCTTTATGCAGTACTGTCACTTTTGCCATGTATTTTAATTTATTTTACTTTATTTTTGAGAAATTAATCTCTGTAGAAGCAAAGATTACATTTGCAAGTCAAGATCCTCAAACTAAGGCAATTTGATAAATAGTTCCAACTTTCTGCAATATCTGAACAGTCACAGATACAGCCAGCAATGTGAAATGGGTTCAGATAAACTAATGCACATGTGAGTATATAACTAAGGCAAAAAACAGTATACAAAAATTAACTACTGAACTATGAGCACATTTCATCACATATTTTCAGAAAACAAATGAAACATTCCTGTCCTTACTAAAGGTCTACCTGCAGACTGAACTTATTTACACACTTTCTTTATATCAGTTTTCATGTAGAACAGCATCTTTTGAAAACAAATGTTTAACCGAGTTCTAAAGATTATAATGTCTATTATATTATAGCTTTGGAGAATTTCTAAAAAGCAATATCTCTTTGGAAGGAATACTCCTATGATACTATAGAAGTTTCAGATTCTATTTTGTTTCTGCACACAAAAGTAGTTTTACACTTAGTAAAACTATGGTTATATATGATCTGAATCCAAAGCAAACCTTAAAGAACTTCTCAGGAACTCATATCCAGAAGGCAGCCATGAACTTAATATATCAAGAATTCTTTAGTTCCTACTGTGGAAAATTTTACACCGTCTGTCTTGCAGAGCAATAGTCATTCCAACATTTGTGATCTGAAGCCACCATGTTCTTTGTATTTGCTCACAGTTTATCAGATTTATATCCTTACTTCTATTCACACACAACCATATAGACTTTCTCCTGTTTTGCAATATTTTCTGAAAATGTCATAATCACAGTAGTACACAAGGATGTCTTTACTACACTTCTTAAAAGCCAGTGTGTTTCAAGCACAATTATTTCATAGAAATTATTATGGACTTAACTTCTCTCTGCCATATATTTCATACATGAATAGGAACTCTGATATTCTGCAATCATGTACAGGTATTGTGAATGTATACAAGTACTCATAAATTACAGAATAAGCACTATACAAAATAGGTTTATACCTTTAGTTTTCACTCTGTTTTTCACTTAAGAAACATATGAGGTTTCAGAAAGACTATTTCTGTATACTTTGAAGTAGATAAGCTTTTCCTCATTATTTCAAAGAGAATAATAAGTATTATAAGCCCTTGGAAAATTCCAGTAATATAAGTGTTATACAAAGACACTTACACATAATATCCATGTAACCTAATTTATCAACTGTCTTCTGTAAAGCTGTTCAGCTTCTCTTGGGATTTACCATAGCCCTGAGTAGTCAATTTTAGACACATACATACTCACAGATTATTATAAAAAATGTTCACTGTCTGTGTTGATCACTTTAAACACAGATCCCATTTGCAGTTTGGAAACCAAACACAGTACTGCCCAAGTATAAGTGGCAGAGATAACAATATGCTCCACATGAATTATACCTCTCATGATCATAGTAAGCACCCTCAGAATAGGTACGGCACATCTTACGGGAGCGAAGTAATCTGATTGCATCTTCACAAAACAGAGGATACATTGGGTGATCCTGGCTGCCAAAACATAAAGGGTGAGTACAACGAAAAGCAACACAAAGATGAAATGAGGACAAAACAACGTGAAAAGCAAGCAATGTCAGCAACAGAACAAAACACTAGGACAAAACTCAGCTGGAACTTTGGGGAATTTTGCAGAACTACTTTTAAAAATTAAGATATATTGGCCTGCAGCTGAGACTGTGAAAAAGGTATCACACTCTGGTTTTATCTATTGGAACCTTTAACACAGTCACGTATGTATGACATTCTTTATATGTAAATCACACTGATAGCAGGTATTTGTGGGTTTGGATTGCAATAATTTTCTCTATTGACTTTTAAAAAGACATTAGAATAATGTAAAGATTGCATCATCTTCCTGCACCACCAATTATAGACTGCTTGCAGTGAAAAAAAGTTTAAAAAGTTAAACATACAAAAAATTGTCTAGTGATTGTCTACATGCTATACTAAGAAAGCTAATGCTGACATTAACTCAACACTTCTAAGTTTTTTACCACTATACACAGACTAATAAAGCCAGAAGTAGACATGCAGGTACATAGAAGTACATGCATTATCCACACAGAGTCACACAGAGGAAAACATATACCTGGCATCTCTGTAATGGTGATCTGTGGATTGGGTGTACCGGGAACGAGGTAAAGTAACATAATGACTGAGTAGATGGCAGAAAGAAAAATAGAAATATGAGACAATAAGATGGGAAACGAATGATAGACATCACACAACAAAAGACATAAAATGTGATAATATAAGAGCTACAAAAGTGTAGCACTGAGTACTGAAATTATCAAAATTAGAAACAGTTCTAAAGGTAAAATTATATAGATGATTCACATATTTGTTCTGAGAAGCCTGCAGGAGACAACAGATTAAATGGATAGCTAAAATTTGGGATTTTCTACATTAGTTCAGTTAGGATGAAAAAATGTATAAATCTCTGTCCAAAAACAATATCAAGAAGCCAGATTGCCTGTTCCCTTCCTTGAAGGCAGTGGTAACTTCAGTATGAGTAATATCTATGGGAGGGGTTTACCTAATCTGTATGAAAGGCTACCACCATCGGGGAAACTGCCCTCACAAAGCTGCAGAGCTTTCCCATTTCTGAGTGTGTTTTCCTAATACTTATCCTATTGTGATAAAAGATTAATTCAGATGAAAGCCCTGTTATTATTTAAATAATAATTGAAGAGTTATCACATCTGTAACAGAATATGCCAAAAAACAAATGCATGCATTTCAAAATAATAAAATCAAGATATTTGTATTTTATTTGCATTTTGAAAATATGTCAAAATGTATATATTTTTATATACTTTTATTGGCTACAACACTAGATCTTTTCCAATTAGTAAAAAATACAAGAATGTTATTTCTCTTTTAGTATAAACATATGCACATGGTAGAGGAAAAATTGTTTTGAAAATAGCTTTTTTGTTCCAATTTACAAGGAATTATTACAATGCAAAGGAATCCCTGGTCTACAGCTCCTCTGAAGTTGGCATATTTTAAAGCAATGTCTAATCACAAAAGTCTGCATTGGATATGTAAACCGATTTCACCACCAAACCACAGGGTTACCCTTCACTTTTATCTATCACGTCTTAATTTGCTTAAAATTAATTACTTTATAGTAATCAAACACATTGTTACAGGTAGCTATACTACGTACTCTTATGATCTTTTCCCCATTTGCATGTGGATATTTATAAATATTACATATATCACACGATACATATAAATATTATTTATAAGCATATAATGTTAATTATAAAAAGTACAAGAGATCTTTGTGCTCACTTCTTGTCAAATAAATGCAAAAGCATAGTCACCACTATAAAAAGCTTCTAACTTAACTCCTGAATTATGCAATTTAAACTTTGCCACTTGTTACAAGAATGAGGAGCCATTCGGCAGGGCCCAGTTTGACATGGTATGCTGAAAATTTGAAGGTGAGGTCCTAAGAAAGACTAACAAATGAGAAGATAATCACAGAGCTACACTTCAGGCTGCAAAAAGAGTTAGGTTTCTAAAACTAACGCACAGACCCAAATACCAAAAGCGGTCTACCCGTAACAGTCTGGCAGTCAGCATGATGCCCAGAAGCATTAAAAAAATATTTCATTATGTTCTTCAAATTTGCTTTAGAATATATGCACACCTACAGGAAGAACAATTAAATAAAAATGTAGGAGGATACCCCACAGCAGCTATGATGTGTGATGATAGCAAGCAACCGCATACCAGCTTACACCATACAACATGGTGACATTCTCAGGCTATGCCCACATGAATGTGCCCTCGAATTTTTTACATGGAGCCCTGGAATTAACACCACAAAGCTCTTGCAAATACTACATTAGTATTAATAAGTAATTAAGTGCTTCCAGCTGGTAGATGACATTTTAAGAATTCACTTTCACTTCTCCTTTTATCTCCCAGTGAATTACTGACAAGTTTTCTTGATAGTCTTTCAAAAACATAAGACAGCAAATAAATATAATACAATCAACTAGTTTTTAAAAAGTAAAGCTTTAAACAAAACTACGATTTCAAGCTGAACGCATTGCAAAACATGGATTTTATGGGAATGCAACTGCCATTTGCAAGCAGCTTAACTTACTGTCCATAAGAAGGAACACCCAGACTGTTCCCTTCACTTACTTGTATGTGAAGAGAACATCATCAGTTAACGCTCTGATTAGGATTTGAGTCCTAACTACTTTTCAAATGCCCATTAAACTATTTTAAGTGCCCAACATCTGGTTTCAATGGTTTCAGGTTTTGTCCTAATACTTCTAGAAACTTAAGAGTTCTAGTGTTCTTCACAAGTTCTGAAACTTTTGCTTGTGAATGTATGGCAGGCAGTTCCACCTTTATTTTTATTTATTTTTTCTTAAAATCAGAATTTTGCTTGTCTCTATTGAGAAGTGAAGTAAGCCTTAGCTTACACTTTTCCTGATCCTCCGACAATACCAGATATTTATACTTTCCCATATTCTTTAGAGCCCATGTCACCCATGCTATCTAACTCATAATAGATAATAACACACTATAAAATGTTCTTATGAGTGTAATGCAAAAGGTGAGATTATGTCTGAATTAATTCAGAAGAAAAATCAGTTCCAAACATGAATTAACACAGTAACTTACTAGAGTACAAGGCATTAATAATAAAGCAAGAATATATAATCCAATAATGTTTGTACATTTTCATAATATCTCTAACTACAATATTAATTGTTATAGAGATATAATTCATGTAAGAAAGTGTCTCTCTGGAAAAGGTTTCTGTTGAAGAACAGTAAGATTTTTCATTAAAAATGCATGGCTGGTAAAAATAGAAAGGAAAGGTGCATGCCATATACATATGGAAGAGAGAATGCCTGAAGTTACATGTATGTACATTAGGAAGCAGCATATTTTTATGTGCTTTATGTACCTCAACATGCAGAACAAAAGGCTTAAATGCCATCTGTCTTCTGAGCAAACAGTCAGTACTCCACTATTTCTTTCTTTATTATTAATACTTATTTACTTTAAAATTACTTATTTATGTTTTTATAGATATGCTGACACCAAAAATGCCTATGACATACCTAATGCTCACTGTCCAAAATTGAAACATGCACAATTTTCATTTGGCTAATAGCCAGTCTAAACAAGATAAAATCATAATGAAAATAAACCATGAGGTAATAAATCCATTAAGACTTGCATCACCTAAATGGAAAAGAACTTCAGAAAAGTTCCAGATCTGTATCTAAAATAAACAAGTCTTGTGAGCCAGTCATGAAAACCATGATCTCATATGCAGGTGTAGATGGGAATGCTTGAAAAAACATGGAGAGATGGACAAGGTTTACATACAGCAGATTTTTAAAAAGACAAAATATCTCCACGATACTTTTTTTTTTTTTCCCATAACCTTCATTTAGATTTCTATAATTTTATCACACCTTCTTTATTTGCTACATTATAGTAGTCGATGGCAAAAGTATATTAAATGAGGGTATGGCAAAATGATAATACTAGTCTGTATCTTCACAGATTTCTGAAATATTACATATTTTCTTACAGATAACATAGATAGAAACTTACATTGAAATACCAAACTATTGGTTTTACAATATGATCATTAATGTACGCACACAGACACACATACATCCCACCCACCCCAACACTGGGGAAAATAGATTGCCACTGTCCTCACAAGAAGATTTCAGACACATAGGCAAGCATGATAACTTCCTTTTTTTAAAGAGAAGAGAAAATGATGACTTAAAATTTTCTGGTCGCTCACCTATTTGTCCATTTTCTTTCACCTTCCTAAAAATTCAATGAACCACTAGGGTAACAAAACAGAAATCAGTAATTCAGAGATCAACGATCGCCTAATTGGATGTACTTGGGATCCAGGACCAGGCCTGGTGTACCGGAGTGATCTCAGAAGCACACTTGACCCATCCATGGCAGACCTTTCTATTCTTCTTGTTGTGGAACCTGGAGTTTAACCTGGTTTTTACTTCCTGAGATATTTTACTCAATAGTAAAGATGAGGCATTAGAAGATAATATATTCAATTTTCATTCTCTGTGACCAGGTCCCACAATTTGATTAACATTGCAGCTTCCCTAACAAAGTGAGAAGCTGATTCCCAAGTATTTCTGTGAAAAAGATGAAGTACTGGAGTACTATTACATTCTGACGATCTTGTGCTTATTGGAATACCCATATATAATTCCAAATGCAAAACAAGACTTTCTGTTCCACTGTTAGAGCCTGCATTAATCAAACTCAGTCAACACAAGAAACTTCTACCATCGTATTACTGTTTATCTACTCTGATAGTCAGCTTTTTCCAGTATATTATCCGATTGTAATTTAAGTAATACATTGTATAATTGGCAACACTACTATCCTCCTCCATTTTTAGTAACACTCTTTTACACTTTTTCAACTGAAATAGCAAATAAAGTGTATGACAAGTATGAAAATATTGAAGAGTGAAAAAAAATGCTTTACTGGTATGAATTTGCCCTTAACCAAATCCTCCCAAACTTTTAAAGTTACAGTTTTCTGAAAATCTAGCAATATGAACAAAATGGGAATTAGTTTATTCAGATCACAGAGTAAGAAGCAAGTGGTTCTATGGGTCAATTAGTTGGAAATACAGGGGAAAAAGAGACATTGAAAGTGATAGAAGAGAGGGCTGGCGTGTGAAAATTAGCATAAGTACTGTAGGAAGAAATGAAGTAAAAACCAGGTGTGGGATCAAATTAGGATTGCAAGATTGAGTGCGGAATTGTTCAAGGGAAGAGGAGACTGGAACTCATAAAATGGTGTGGCTTCAGAGGAAAGATGTGCTATACTTCCTGTTGGCAGCTTACTCATTCCAACAAAGCAACTGCTACAACCAGTTACTTTTTCCAAACAAATGAGGCCAGTGATACAGTTCTAAAAGTTTAGATTCCCATCTGAACAAAGCAGGAGTTAACGTGCTCTGTGGTAGAATGTTTTCTATGTTGCTTCATAATCGCCTAAAAACTACATTAAAAAAATGTGAAGTCAGTCTCTCAGCTTTTAGAAAATGGTAAATGTTGTTCAAGAATAAAATATTAGTATATAGTTATATAAATGCCTGCTACATTTTATAGAAAAGATTAACAATACCTTTACTTAATAGTTTAGTTTTTTTAAAGGAGAGAATTAATTTTCTTTATACATAAACATCAACAGTTTTTCCACTGATGAGAGTATGGATGCTTTTTGCCACATCACTTGTACTGAAATGCCTGCTTTATCTCCTGGAATATATGATATCCTAGAAATATACCAAATTATTGGAACTGACAGTTTGAAGACATTAGCTGTGAAACTACAGCAATTGTGAGCAGAGAATTTGTGAACTGATACATAGTCAAGATGAATTTCAACAAGACAATCAGTATCATGTTATCACAGTGTTCCCCATAATGTATCTTAAGTCCTCACTGTAAAGGGCATAACACTAAAGTTTTTTATCAGAACTACATTATTTATTTATGTTAACGCTGGCATTTTGCATGTATATTTTATTCGGAGGAATTTATCTATGACTTTTTGTTGTTGTTTGTTTTTTTGTTCTGTTTGGTTGGTTGGTTTGGGGTATTTTCGTTTGTTTGGTTAGTTGTGTTGGTTGTTTTAAAATTTGGCTTGGAGGTTCTGAATCATGAGTCCTTTAAAGACAGAGCTATATTTGCAAGACTGCACTTCTTTTGCCATGGTCCCACTCCATCCCTGTGTTGGAGGTGCAGACATACAGAGGCACCAGGTGGGTGGTGCAGATAATTGTGCAATTTAACAGTGATTCCAATGTGAAGTAATGTGCACACTGTAAACAGCAGCTAAAGAGAAACATTCTTCTTTCAACCACCCTTCCTGCAAGGCTAGAACATGGCTGTGCACTAGGATTGTCATACCTTCAGTGGTGAAATCCATGGGGCTCATGACTGCGAGCCCCAGGAGAGGAACGTGTATTTGGCAACATTTTAAGTAAATGAAAAGCTGTTAATGGAAAGTGCAGGATAGTCTTGCCTACAGTAATCTCTACTGGTACACTCTCCAGTATATTTTTCTTGCAATTGTAGGTGTATATATACAAAATAATTTTGAAGTGCAATATGCTATTAATGCACACGGTAAAATTTTGAAAGGACAAAAAGAACTGCATTGATTGAGATTTAACTTGATGCATATCATTTTATAACATAGCTATAAGAAAATTTTCAGCAATACATTTATTTTACTTTACTGAGTATTTGAAAAAGCAAAGAAATAATGGCATTGCATACCCATATACAGGTATGTTATCCATATGACATACAAAGCTAAAAATTGAAAATATCTCAGAATTTCCACATAAAGCATCAGCTAATGTTTATACTCTACAATATCTTTGTATCTGTAATGTGCACTTTAATGATTGCACTGTAAAATATGAACTAAATAACAGATTATTACTTAATTACATATTATTCAGCTGTGTATTTAATAAAGAATATGAAAAACAAGTTAAATTTTCTGGTTTTCACTATGGTGCAATGTGTCAAAAACATCTTTTTGTAGTTTGACCTTATCTAGCACCTAGCTATTAAGTACGTTGGTTTAGAAGTCTGCTACTTCAGATAAAGCAACTCCTAGTGTGACATGATTTTTTGAAATGTAGAATATGTATTGGTTTTGGCCACATTTAATTTTCAGTTAAATAATGGAAGCTGATAATTAAATGGTACCTTATCTAACATGCAGCAGACTCATGGTAGTGAATTATTTGAGTCTTTGCTGGTTTGATTATAGTAAACAGAATATCTGACATGCATTTGGGCATTGATTTTAAGATATGTTTTTAAAAAAATACTTATTTCAAAATCATGAAACAAACAAAGTGTTCAGCAGAAAATCTGTATTGACATGTGCTGATGAAATCATGTCAACAATAGTGGTGTGATAGTCATGCTAGTCCTCGCACACTAAGATATCGTCTCTGAAGAGATTTAAACATAATCGAGAATATTTCTTTAAATAATCATGGCTATGACTGCCTCATTACTTTAACATAGTAGATAGCAATTTTAGTTCTTTACAATAGAAACTGTGCAATAGTCATGATGAATGGAGTTTAATTTGCTTTCTCTCTCTTGTTTCCTTGTAAGTACTTAGTAGAAAACCATTTCTGCTTTAGGAGTTTTCTCATACATTTCCACTGCAAGAGTTAGGCATCTTCTGAATGCTCTGGCCTACTGTATCTATGATGAATTCACCATTAGCAAGCTCATGCCTCAGGGAGAGCACATCTAGGCTAAAGAACATAGATTAATAGTTGCTGAATAGTATCCAAGCTGGTTAGAGCTGTGGGCATGAGTAGAATTTCCTTACACTGTCTTAGTGTTTGGTGTTAACTGTTGATATATATTTCAGAAATTAATACACAGAATTAGTTTTGGCATATATCTTGGTTTTGGAACTATGCTAAAGTTATAATTCACCTAATTACATCGATAGCTTAAATACGAAACTCTGAAGTCAAATCTGGCTGTTTCCAATTTTTTCTCTACAATTTGATCATTTCAGTTTCCCATTATAGATAAAAGATCTTATGGAACTTGGAATTACATTAGGTCATAAGCATTCATATTTCTTACCATTACAAATATAGGCTATTTCATAAAGAATGTGGACACTTGCAAAAAAACTCCTCACATTTTGACAAAATGAATTAGTACATCTATTTTAAATATATAGGTAAGAAATTAACTTGATTTCCCACTTTGAGTTACCAGTACACACAGTACATTTTTGACATTTTTGATAACAGACCAATAGATACAAATTTTAACTGTAACTTTACCCTGCCAGCTAAGATCAGTATGTGATTTGACAGCAACATTTGACATATTTAAAGGCCTGTTGTTTGAAATCAAAAGTATCTCAAATGAAATTTTTAAAAAGTCTTTCAGCTTTTTTTTTTTTAATAATTTGATTTTCACTTGTAACGATGCATTCAGTTTTGAAGGTATGTTTACATTGCTATTAGAGTCATTAGACATTTCTGTATGTGGTTTCAGCTAATTCCTTAGTGCCATATACCTTAGAGAACTTTATGTTGAATTATGTAGAGAAGGAAGGAATTTTCTTACTCATATTCTCAGTCATATTTTAACTGAGCATGTCTGAAGAAGGTACTTTTTCAAAGTCTCTTATTTTGCAAACAGCTCCAAGGGATAAATGGACCGCAGAAACAGCAAACCATCAGAGCCATGCGAAAGCAAAGTGTGGGTTTTTTCAGAGGTAAATGTGGAACAAAACAAGGATGACAAATAGAGAGATTATAAGCATATACAAAGGTACATTTTTTCCTCTTATCCAAACTGCCTCCAGTTCCAGCAGTTTTCAGTATCAATACCATTAAATAGTTCCTTTAGCACTTGTGTATGCACCATTTTTTTTTGTTATGTAACAGCATCACAAATACGAAGTAACAAAATCTGAAGTCTAATAATCTGTCAATTCATAAAACCACTGTCAAACTAAAAATTAATATAAAACCTGATAGTGGTTGGAAATAGTATTTTTCTATTATCTTCAGTGTTGCCTAAGACAAACAGGCTACAGAAACTGCATGTTGCAGTAGAGGCGTAACTAGTCACTAACCTGATTACACAGGGAACCACCCACCATGTACCAACACAAGAACCTCTGTATGTGTTTTGGAAAACACAGACAACATTTAAACCTATGTTCAGAGATTCAAAGTACACCTACCAAGCACATATCTCTTCATCTAAAGTGGTCATGTATAAATGCAATAACCTCATCACCAAAAACGTTCTGGTATTGTTTTTCTGACATGTTCTAAAAAATTAATTCTCTCTCTCTAGGTCAAGCCGGTCCAGTAAGGGTTATTTGACTGAAGTGATAGGGAAAGATTGTGGTGCTGCACTTCAGGCTGCCTTTCACTGCTATGCATTTATCTGGGAGACAGCAAGCAAACTCGCACAGTGAACAAACCCAGGGGTGTCAAACTCATTTTCACAGGGGGTCACATCAGCCTCACGGTTGCCTTCAAAGGGCCAAATGTAATTTTAGGACTGTATAAACGTGAAAATGAGTTTGACACCCCTGCATTAAGGCATATACAGGCTCTAAGGACCAGTTTAGATCTTATTTCAAGGATGACCAGTCTAAAATCCAACATAATATTATCTCAAAAGCATTCTGTATTTTTAAGGAAACAGTTCAGAAACCTTAAGATATTGTCTTCTGTACGAAAATAATAGCCTCATGAGCTAAAAATAGCATTCTTTTCTATAACATAAACAGAAATATCAAATAGTTTAATGTAAAAATGAGGCATGTCTATGATCTATTATACTTGTATACCATTAACATTCTCGATGATGAATACTTGATTCCTTTTCAATATCTTAATTTTTTTGCCCCTTTGACGTTTTTTGGCCAAATAAATTGTAAATCACTTGAATAGGTTTTTTGTGTGTTTTTTGTTGTTGATGTTGTTTGTTTTCTTTTGTTACTCCTTTTTCTAACTTACCTAACTAGGAACAATCAATTATCTTTTTTTTTTTTTTCTGAAGTATTTTATCTTACATTCCTTACAACCATTGTCCATCGCATTAATGTTCTTTTAAGACATGTTCACCTTTTCTGTTCATCATTGCTAGCAAAAAGTCACTGATTTCTTAAATTCTTTGTATTACAGTTAGCAACACCAATTTTGTGCTTTGATGTAATTTAAGAATAGCCTGCAATAACAATCTGTGAAGGTATTAACTTCAAATACTAGTCACACAGCACTCAATAAGATTATTAAATAAATCTGTATTACGCCTTGCCATATGTAATTATGAAATGGGACAATATGAAACAATCATAACTCTCTGATTATAATGTGCTGTTTTTCATCTTGGTGTACAAAAAGTGGGAAAAATTTCAAAATTAATGGTAAAAAATGTTTTTTCTTTTGATTTTCTCACCTGAAGACAATGAGGTGAGAAAGAACTTATCAATACTTTTTTTTTTTTTTAATGTCACAAAGGCTCTACCAAAATTAATCCAGGAAAATTAACTACATTAGCCACCTATTGCCTGCAATTCTTCCGTATATGATTAAAATTCATAAAGATTGCTACAGCTTTGCTCACTCTTTGGAAAACTGCATTAGGCAAAACAGTCTTGGTAAAATGTGCCTCTATACACAAAGACCCCAATTACATTGTAACACACGTTGCTGCAACTTTTGTTCTTGTTTTTTCTCACAGAAATTCTTCATGAAGTTGAGAAAAGGCAAACACAGTGCTAGAAGGTACTTTCGTTATGGCTGTGAATTGCACTGTATCCAACAGGAGAATTGCATTAACAATGAGCTGAAATTACCCATTTTTATGCCTCTTTATTCAGCAGCAAAAGTGACCCAATCTACTGTTAGATTTTTTTCAAGATATTGAGCACTTAAATAATGTATTAATATCATACATAAAAATATTTTTATAAAAAAGGACAACTAAGATATTTGTCTTTTATATTGCACAATTTCTCACAGGTTTTTCAGGTTCCCTCTTGGCAAAGATAAAAAAATTTGACAGTTTTGTGAGCCTTGCGCACACTGTAGATTTTTTAATGTATATCATGTAACCAGTGGATAAACACGTAAGGAAATGCTCATCTGTGGGAATAAGTAATTTTGCTATTTATTAAGGGAGTTACTGTGTTGAAGTCATTCACACTGATGAGTGTAGGGTACAGCTGTTTCTAATTCCAGTCAGATATTTACCTCTCTCTGTCTGGGGAGTAGTGGTCATCTATTACACGGTGTCGATCCATTCGGTTCAGGGTATTGTAATGTGCAGGAGTAGATCGAGTCCCTCGTGGTCCCTGATCCACATTCCGACTATGGATAAAAGACATCAGATTCTGAGTTCTGATTGCAGCTGTATCATGTCCCTTCATTGGGTTGTACAGACAATTATTAGCAAGCATGGTGGTAACAAGATGTGTTAGCTGACCTGTCTTTTGCATGCTTTTACTCTTACATAATTTTAAATCTTACAGTGAAAAAAAAATTCTCCTACAGGAAAAGGTGCTAAGTCCATGCTAGGTATAGAAGTTGGTTTTTTTTTTTCTTCCAATGTCTGCATGATCTGGAGATGAGAGGATATAATTTTTAAATTTTCTTTAAAAAGGTTAATTTTAGACAAAATTTCATTAGTCTTTCCAGATGAGTACCTTCAAGGAAAATTTCCTTTCTATCTGAAATGTACACTGTAAAGAATTTTCCATGAGCTCTTGAGTTTGGCTACACCATAAAGATGTAATCTCTAGTAATACACAATGAGGACTTCTGGCTGCTACGGTAGAGTGCAGATTGCTGAAAACATTGTCATCTAAATTAAAGAGCAGACACTTGTTTTGCTCTGGAAGTCTTATTCTGTAATCTCACTAGCATGGAATCTGAAAAAGAACTGTTTAATTAGGCATCAGTGGTACACACTGTGCAGGCCTCATTAAAGAGAACCAATCACCTTTACAGTTGTATACTGAGACCAAAGCTTTGCCCGTTGATTGCTTTACTCAGTTTAACCATTAATCACTACTGATACACACTAGCTTCACTTTTTCTGCTCTGTAAAACAAATCGACAAGAAGATGAAGGCAGAAAGACAACAGTTAGCCGTAATAATTATTGGATAATTAAAAAATAATTCTTTTGTATAGATTTGAAAACAACAGTTTGCATGCTTCCCTCCACACCAGTTCAACTTTTAGACAAATAAATTGTTCTGCCTCCTGTCCTTCCTCATCACTTTGTCTGTGCTTTTGGTATCTGTCATCCTTACCTTTTGTCAATTGCCAGTCCCTGATTAGCATTAAGCTGTATGTGTACCCTTTACTGCTGCTGTCATGCTCTTGTATTTTTCTGCATATAAGTGATATGAAGATGTTCCACTACACATAAAACTTTCCTTCAGCTCTACCTCATTTCTCATAAAGCATTTTTCCACTCTGGTTTTAATTACACCAAATATAGAGTTTGCTCTGGCTAGTAAACTTCATGTTTGTCATATTAAAAGCGGGTATAATTCTTTCACTCTACAACTCTTTCCTGCAACATGTTCTCTGTATGTGTTTTAACTACTTTATCTATAACAAAATGAGACTATAGCCTTTACCGAGCCATTGGACTCTTTCATGCACATTTGCACATTGACATGACTTCATGCTGCTTTTTAACATCCTACACAACCACATTTCTGCATCAAAGTGTTACTACTATTTCAGTTCTATTTCAACCTGCTAAGGGTGCCTTTGTCAGCCAGATTTACTGTTTAACAGAAAATTATAGACTTTCTCTAATTAAAACTGTTCTGTAAGACGTTGCTTTCACAACATGTGTCTTCACTCCTTTGGGACGTTCTTGCAGTTGACAGATTGTGTACGGAGCAACCGAATAACAGGTAAGCAGGTGAAAATGTGGAATTTCAGGTGCTAATGGTAGAGAATAATGAGCATCCTACTAAATTTACCACAACTTTTCAGCCTAGCCAGTCTCTATAATCACCTTGTTCTTGCTTTTTCAAATGCACTCTTAAAAAAAGCTAAACTTAATGTTGTTCAGTGTATGCCACAGGATCAACTCCATTCTGATACACAGAGAGAATAACAGCCCATTAAATATATTCACTGAAAACATTACAAGTGGAGTAATAATTTATTGTCAACTACTATGCAATGTTTATTAACAAAGTCCAGTAAAAGGACTGAGCACTGTGAAATGGTTTCTATGATGTAACCTGCACATCTGTGGCCCAAGAGCTTCTGCCTGCAGAGACATCAGTGAGTAACTGGGAGATCTTTGGGTGTGCAGCATGTTTACTGCAGTCAGAACATGGCTATGCAGCACATGTATAACAAAGTCAACTCAATAGCGTGCAAATGTGATTAACAATGCTCATAGCCTTGCCAAATACACTCAGATTTTCATCAGAAATAATAATAATAGAAAATAGGCATTTCTGTAACCCAAGGACTATGCCTCTTTTCTACAAACTCTCAAGTTCTGGCAACCCAGTTTGCGGGGCCAACAAGTCCTCAAAGAGATGATCTGGTGTGCGTGTGTGCAGGGAAATATATTAATAATGTATTTGAATGTGACGATGTAGGAAACAGCTGAGACATTTGTCTCTGTAAGTTTAAAATTGTATTTAAAAATGTAGCTTTAGGAAAGTCAGGAAGCAAGAAACATTTCATACACATAAATAAATGCAAAATTAAACGAAAATGAAAAGAAGGCTTTTCAATGGTAACCAGTGTTAATCAGTAGCTTGGATAAAAGTTCTGCCCAAAATGAACAAAGCATTCAAGCACACACAGACACACACACATAAAAGAGCTTTTGCTCAAATTTATGTCTACATCCAAGACAAAGAGGCAATTATGTAGACAGAAATCAGAAATTAGAATAGGCCACTGTGTGTCTACTGTTTATGTCTCATTTAAAGTTAAGATGTATTTACATATGATTTTATGTTTCAAGTAGAAATTTAAGGATTCTACCTGTTAGATGTCTATGATTATATGGGATAATTTGGGATCCTAATACCTCACTAACGCAAAATGATATAACTTAGTCTGTATCTGTTCAAGGAAATGGTAAGTAAACACATAACTGAGAGAATATGAAGTCAAGAGAATTTTAAGCTAACAAAAAGAACAATGATAACAGAAAGGAAAGCAGAATATGAGAGAATCAGAATGGCTGTAGAAGAAAGGCATACACACATGTACGTGACTGGTAATATTGTATATGAGATATTCAGTATTAAATGAGAATAGTGAATATTATGGACAAAGAAAAAAGCTTCCTTATTTCTATGTAGACAAAAGGGTTGAAAACAACCATTGATGAGTGAACTCTAAGAAAATGTCAAACCATCATGATGCAAAACATGGCACCTTCTAAATAGCTCTGGAAAATGAAAATGTGGGGCAATATTTTTCTTTCCTTAGATTGGAATTACTGATGTTTGATGAAAAGACAAAATTAGATGGATCTTTGAATATCAGTGTAATGTAAGAAAAAGCATTATTTGCTTTACATAATTTCATAAGATCTAATTAATTCATTGACATTTTGAAAGTCTGGAGATTCTTTCCAGTGTTGTTACAGGATCAATACCACTTCGATTCATACACCTGCATAGTTAAATAACAATTTACCTTTGTGGGGGAGGGACACTCGGAGACCACGATCTAGTCCGTCCTATACTATCTCCACGGTGAGGGGACCCTGATCGAGAGCAATGATTAGATGACATAACTTGTTCTGGCACTGATAGCGTTGAACTTTGAAGATCTCTCCCATTATGTCGATAATCTAAAAAGAAATGCAAATATTGAATGAATCTGAAACGGTACTTTTTAATTTCCTACCATACCTGTAGCAGTTAGAAGCATGATAAAAAATTGAATTTGATCAATATATGTTATCATGTCTTCTTGTTTTCTGTAATAAAAAATACATATGTAAAGTTGATTCCTCTGGTTATGCTTAATTTAAGTACAACTATAGTTCCTATATAGAAATAAATTGCCATGCACCAAACTGAGGATTTATAATAATCAAAATATCCAAATATATAATTCATTTATGGTCAGTATGACACATTAATAAGAAAACTAACAAAACTGACTTTTTTTTTCCTTAGAATAATATACATAACTGATTATTGCATTTTCTAATTAAAATTGTATTGTAATGCTTGTGTATCATATACTTCAAACAGAAATGCCCACACATAAAAACTAATCCAAAATTCAGTTCAAAAATTTGGGATTGGAAACTACTATGTGGTTAAATATCGAATTTGGGTTCAAAAAATATTTGTGTTTCAGAAGCAATTAAAGAAATAATGACTCAGTGACGTCAGATTTCACCCACAGGTCTGAACTTAAACAATATGATTCCTTCACAAATATATGCCACACAGACACCTGCTGAAATCATGGAGCTAATCTTGAATCAGGGCAATAGAACACATAAATGAGAGGTGTTTAACTCATTTTCACCAGGGCCACATCAGCCTCGTGATTGCCTTCAAAGGGCCAAATGTAATTTTAGGACCTTATAAATGTATCTACTCCCCCTGTGAAAATGAGTTTGACACCCCTGACATAAATGGTCTAAGAAAAATCCTTCCCAATTATAATAGCTTAAAAGGCCACCACATGGCCATTTTACATAGCGTTTTAAGAAAAATCTTTTTTAAAAAGCTGGATATATTAAAGTGATTGTCTGCATCAAATTGAAAAAGATGAATTCACTGTCCTAGGGTACAATACCCTCTGGGAAAAAAAGAGTTGGCAGATCTACAGCAGTTTCAAAAGTTTTCAAATTTTTTTTGAATACGCAATGATAAGAAATGGAAGAATTGCAAATCTTAACCTGATGACAATGTTTAGCGGAAATAGGTCTCCAGACAGCTCCTGATGGATAAGTCAACTGATACAACTGACTACTGTTCTGAAGACAGTAACCAAGTCACAAATATTTAGAGATCCACCTGGCACTGGAAAAATCCATGAGAAATTTGCCAGTTTTATACACTAAGCAAATATTATCCTCAATACAAAAATAAGCAGAGAACTCCTTCTCATTGATAAAACCAGCATTTCTAGAGAAAGCAGGGAAAGGACATATGAGATATTTTAATTTGCCTGGAAGCTGGAAGAACATGAAATGCACTGCAGAGAACAGCAAGGTAGGAAAACAAGGAGGATCATTTTGCAGGTTCTTTGAAGACTCTGGTCAAGATGTCACCAAAAGAAAAACTATAGGTAAGAAACAGGTAACCAAGGGAATACAAGAGCCCCATGGCCACCATCTGCTACCCCAGGAAGCAGAAGAGCTATAAGCGATTCTGAGTTAAGACCACAAGTGAGAGCTCTGCAGACTGTTTTTGGATAGACTAGAAGTTATTTTCTCTATTCTTAAGTGTTATTTTTTATATTTTACAAATTTTTATTTATGGTATATATCATTAAGACAACAAGCTCTGTGTTTCACAGAACTCACTAAAAAGCATTGTGTACAGAGTAAGAAATGCACTGAAACAACCAGCAGTTATTACGCTATGATATCATACTACATACTGAAATAAAATAATACCCCAAATCCCTATTTTCTACACAGAAGCCCAACTGAAATCAGAATAATTTATAAATGCTTGGTTTTTTACTATGTCAATAGGTGATTAATTGCAAACAACATTCTTACAACGCAAAACATGTATTTTCTAATTTCACAGTGAACAAATATTCTGACAATATCTTCATTAAAAAATTGAAAAATCTGGAAAATTACTTTGAAAATTTCAATTAACTATATTAATTGAAAAGTGTAGTAAATAGTAAGAATAAATAAATGACTTCCTAAAAATAATCTTCAAGTGGTAAAAGGTTTTAATCTTTAAAAGACAAGTTGATACACATGGGGAAAATTGGTATTTATCTCCACTAAGTCATAATCTGAAAACACAGAGGTGAATAGCAAGTTATTATGAGCTTATACATAATGAAATATAACATATTATTTACTGTACAAGTATGCATGACAGAATATTGTCTACTATTACCCTAAAAATCCATATTTATATATATGAAAAACACAGAGCAGGGGGAGTCTTAGTATTTTGCATACATGGGGAGCATTTGTAACATTTGGAGATAAAAATCGTAATGAAGAGCAGTAATATGAATTAATAGAAAAATTATATTTTAAAAAATCTAACATTTAAATCAACAGTTGTATATAATATTTGGTAAGTACAGTGGACACCGAAGTACAAGGGGAATGAGTGATAGCATAAAGTGTTCTACTTGAATAAACATATTGAAAGGCAAGGAATTCAAATAATAAAACAAAAAAAAAAAACTCTACTGTGTTTAAAAAATTCCTAGAAGTGAGAAATAGTAAATCAAAATAATTGAATATATTAAATCTGTGTACATATACAAATTAATTACTTAGAAACAAAAAGCCTCCTCCAGCTCTAACTTGCTATTGTAGTTGACTACTTGCACAATGTCGTTGCAGTAAATTAAAATATATGACTATCTAATTAAATTGTCAAGTATAATCCTGATCAAAGAATGTTTTACATTAAATTGGAAGCATGCATGCAATGCTTTCTGGTAACTTCCTTATAAAAAGTTCAAAAACCAGGAACTATCAGTGCTCCTAATAATTTTGCATCAGCATAACTCAACATGTTAAGCTGAGTTTGAAGAATTAGATTAATACTCTCTACTGTATAAATGCGTGAGGAAAATCAGGTATTTCAGAAAAATGAACCAAAAAATGACATGCTGTTAATAGCCATGCATATACAGCTTGCAGAAAATGCCATGTTTTGAACCTAGTTGCCAACATCCAGGATGCTTCTATCCACGCAGGATCCAAAACCCTGCATTTTCTCCTGACAGATTGTATCCTAGTGAATTTATAAATAAATAAATAAACAAACAAACAAACAAACAAACATGGATAAGGTGAAAATGTGGGGATTTTTTTCATTTCCTGGGAATCTAAGAAAACTGCAAGGCTCATGTAGGAGCTAGCTGACTAGTCACTCAGACTATGCTAGTTCAGAGAAAAGAGTATAAACATGTACAAATTTTTTGATCCAAAAGGTAAGAGTTTAGCAAGTTTCTTGATCAACTTTGGACTTAAGCAAGTATGCCTAAAGCCAGCTTTGGCAGATCAAATACTTTGGAGTTACAGTATCAGTCTCAAAGGCACTTGGTCCCAGTATATCACAATTTATTCATCCGTCTTCAAGATTTTATATTTGTTTTAAAACAAGCTTTCTTTATTTGTAATAATGGAGATTTTTTTTTAAGTATTAGTTTTTTATTAATAAGTTCATTGGTTTATTGTTTTATTTACTGTTTTATTTTTACAAATAAATTTTGTCCAAGCTTCAGGACCAGTTTAATATTTATTTTACTTTCTGAATGAAGAGAACAGAATAGTATAGTTAAAAGAATAGTTAATTATACCTCTTCTTCTTTGGCATGTGACCACTGCTGATCCAGAACGAAATGGTTGTCTGTGCTTGAATCACAGCACATGTGTGCCCAGTCAGTGGGATCCACCATGTCATTATGCCACCTATGCACTGATTTTTTCTCCAGCTGAAACCAGATGAAAAACATGGCACGTACCAGACTCCACTTTAAGATTTCACCTGGTATGGGTTTTCAACCCAAAATTTGGAAAGTATAAGAATTCACCTGGGATACAATGGGATACAGTAACAATATATAAAGTACCTAAGGTGTTGAAGAATGAACTTCACAAGATAAAAGTATTTTGAGACTATACTGATACCAAAATAATTGACTCAATAATCTTTTACATGTTTACTTTTTTCATTGAATATCAATGGTTTTTGTTGCAATTACTATTTATCAAATAAAATACTTTCGTATATAGGAAATGTGTGCCTTTCATTGACACATGAACTTCAGAGGAAAGACAAGCAGTCTGTGATTACTCTGCAGCCATGAGAGATGCAGAGAGAGCAATGGACCAGGTCCCCAGCTACAAAGCTTCAGGAAGATGACAGTAACACCAAGCTGACATGGTACACCTAGCACCAATCCCTACAACCCAGAAGTGGCCAAGACTCTAACAAACATGTTTAGCAATCAGTGCTGTAGTTCTTCTAACCCCCAAACAGACTTTAAAGCTGCTCTTGATAATTGATTGACCATGGGATATGAAGTGGTAACTCTGGTATCTCTAATTTGAGAACTTCTAATAGAATGTGAGAAGCTTTGCTTGTTCAGGGCTTGAAAGATTCATGTCTCTCTCAAGAGACTGACATTCTCAATTGAAAGAGGTATGATTTATTTTCCAATTTAAAAAAACTTTCCATGTCCTGGAGATAAGGTTAGAGAAAGTAAAAATATCTTATTGTGGAAAGAAATTATAGACAGTAAAAACAGGTCATAAGTGCAACTTGACCAAGGAGCTGCTGTTGAGCAAAGCAGATATTTATAGCAGTAGTAAAAACAGGATAAACAGTGGATCTGCTTGCAGCTATAAATACAAAGTCATTACCACAGAATCAAAGGCTCTGTAACTATAGAAAGCCTCTTAAATCAACATACAGAGCACACAGAACCTGATAATCAGTATAATCAGCAATAAACAACTGTGAGCTGCAGACTCTTAAAAGATGGGTGCATGACAAAGGCATCTGCAATGCCAGCACCTTCATCTTTTTATGAAAGAGTTTCATTAAAAACTATGATACACATCAAATGAGGTATTTTACAAGGCTTACTAAATACAACTTCTGCTGAGCTGAAGTTTTAATTTTATGTGTTTTAAGAGAATATTAATACATTAATACTTCAAGTATTCATGCACACATTACAGCTGCACTGTGCTAATATGCTGTGCAGGGTATATGGTCAGTAAAAACTAACATTAATGAACTGTTATCAAATTCTGCAGCGTTCAGGCACAACATTTCAGAGAATCACAAACCTCCAAGTATTAGTTTCACATCACTAGCACTAAAATAACCCTGAAAAAAAAATAAACACTGAAAAATACTAATGAAGCTTTTAATCTATATGTCTTGCTGCATTATTGATTTGAGAAAAACTCTTTGTGTTAAAAGTGTTCTAGAAAATAATATTAGAACTGCTTTTCATCACAGGCAAAATAATTGACTTGCTTCAGACATTGATGGTAAGTGGCATTTTCTCCACTTTAGCGTCTGTACTTGATTGAGGTGTCAAGCTTTCTCTTTATCAAAAAATTAATTTTTAACACTCACTGTGGCTGGTCTTAGAACAAGCACTAATTAAAAACAATTATAGAATCAAGTTGCCAGAAATGCTTAACATACCAAGATTTCACACATGGGCACTTTGGAGACAGTTCAGATTTTTTATACAAATGTGTTCAGCTTCTGTGGTGATTTGAACATCTAAATGCAGATTTTGGATGTCCTCTGAAAAAGTACTGACAGTAAACGATACTACTGAATTATTAGTATCTGAATACTCTGTAAGTTGAACATACATTATAGATGGATTTGGGAATTTTTTTGCATCAAAGTATTATTCTACAACTATGGGAAGAATGAATATATAGTGAAAAAAAATAGAAGGAACAACTAGTTCCTTTCTGCGCATTTAACTCAGTTCCTCAAGATGTGTTTCTAGTTCTACTGCACTAATTGTCTGTATGGGCCTATTACACTTGAGACAATTCTTTTGATAATTAATGTGCATGAAGAGAGTTCCCACACAGTAATAAAACACAGCTTGCTGAGTTTTCAGCGTTGTCTCTACACCCAGTATGACATACAAAACTTGAAAATACCACAGGTGCTACACAGATAATGTTTCTTCTTATTTAAGTACTCATCCAGGTATATTTTCTGCTGTCAAGCAAGTTTCCCAAATTAGCCTCCTCTTGACACTTTTGATGGGAATTTATCAGTCTTTTCATGGAGCATTGCCTTCTCAGAAATGCTCATCACCACATTTGTAACTCACCCCAACCAGGCTTTCCCTTATATGATGTGGCTGTCATGAGAGTGTCTGACAGGAATGCACCTTCCTTGCAGCATTCCATAATATATTAGGTGTCTTTGTCACACTGTAGATATTAGGACTGTGGTAGAACATGAGCTGACATGCTGAAACATACTCAGAGAAGACAATACTACTGATAATCTGCAAAGAAAACTTGAATTTAATTACATCTGTACTTTCAAAGTGGAGTGATACAGCTTATATTTAAAAATATAGAGCTAGGGTTTTTTTTAAATGTATTAATTGATAGATTTTGATGTTTGAAGAGGTTTCATCAGCTGAGGAAAGGATATAGATATATTTTTAATAGAAAAAGTATTACCATACTTTACCTTTGATACATTGAAAATGAAAATAAAAATACAAGGAAGAAGAAGAATTGAAGAATGAGAATAAAAATTCCTCTGTTAAGAACTGTAGGCATGAAGCTGTACATAACATATGTTTCCCTTGTTTAAAACCAAGAAAAATGCTTAAAGACCCTTTAACCTAAGTGGTGAGCATAGGGATTATTTTAACACTGTTTGAATTTCACGTTACTTTTGGGGGAATTTTCAAGATACACAGACACTAAGGTATTTTTTACTCGAGGAAGAAGCCACAGAGAACAGATTTTAGTGCAGAGGAATGGACATCAGCATATAATAAAATGTTTGTGTGTGTAGTTACTGGGCTTTTGGGGCATTACAGAGTCCCATTTAGGGCTGGCTGGTGATTTACAATGCAATGCCTTAATTTAGTTGGAGTGGAAGACATCCACTCTGTCTACAAATGCTGCAAGATGTCTTTTAATAGGCAGTTGATTTCATGCTGTAACGAAAGTATTTGTGAGTTCTATATCTGCTTTGAGCAGCAATCATCAATAGGATCCAGGTATAAAAATTCAGATCACATTAACAGCAAGTAGAGAGAGGGCCTTTTGTTTCCTCTGCAGGGAAAGCTGTGACACGACAGTGAAAGAATTCTTTTTAACAAAGGACTCCTCGGGTGTTTTGGGAAGTGAGGCAAAAATGAATAATTGCTTTTCATTCTTCTTCAAAAACAGAATCATTTTTGTAAGTTCAGTAAGAATTTCTTTACTGGTTGTTACTGTTTTTCCTAATCTTCTTGGCACTAGCCATCCTCTGAACAAATATTTTATTTGTATTCTTATTTTGCTCATGAAACATCTTGCTATCTTTTGCATAATGTGGAAAACTCACTATAAATGGTTTTCTTCTCAAGGCTGGAGACTGTATTATTTTACTTGGAAAACCTCTTCTATATAGAGACTTGCAATACAGTTTATGCAGAATTCACTGCCTTAAATTCTTCCAGGCTTCATCTGTTGGAACACATCTCAGACTACAAGTGTCTCATGAAACAACGCAGTGCAGCTGAGATATTGGTCTAAAACTGAATTCTAAGCATTAATATCTCACTTAATATTTAAGTCTTACAATAGGTGAGACTTTTTATGATTAAATAGTCTTGACAATACATGTACCTTTTTGTTCATAATGTCAGAGTTGGTAGGTTACTTGTACTTAGTAGGTTACAACAGATTCAACATTCTCTATGAAGAAGTACCTGGTCAGATAACTACTTAGAAATTATGGTCCATATTCATTGAATGTCATTAACTGTAACACCCATTCTGCTTTTGTCAATAGAAAGAAAAGATAAACCCAACCCACTTTTCATTTAATTGTATTTAGTATCATGACAATTTAAATGGTGTTTTGGAAAGTGCTCCTAAATTTTTCTAAAATCAGTATAAAAATACTGTATTGCTTTTATCAATAGCCATGGAAGAGCATTCTAAGGGGCATGTGAGGTTGCTGATGTGCACCCACACAGAACTGCTAATGACAGACAACTTTATGGGGGCCAAAGTTTATTGTTCAGGACAGTAAAACGAATGCTTTAAATGGTTTGAAGGCTAGGTACCAGCCACCTAAAAGACAAAAAAAGAACTGCTAGTGCCTCTCCTTCTGCTATCCTGTGCTAAGACTGAATGCAGCAGACATGAGATAAAGTAGAGATTCTGTTCTAGTGTTTTTGATCCCAAGAGGAAATGCATGTATTATACATTGTATATGAAGAGAGTTCTTTTAAAATCTTGCGAAAAATCACTTCTGCCTACCTGTTTAAATACGTTATAACCCTTTCTGACAGCAGCTGGTGTAGAATACATGTACACCCAAGAAAAACTACATCGAAGCTTTTCAATCGGTTTATCATTATTTTCTTAAAAAGCTTTTCCAGTTGACAGAAACAACATTCTCATTAATAAGACTGATATTTTTAAGTTTGTCTAAGCCTGATAAGATGCAAGACACCAGAAGGGATAGCTTTTACAGATAATTTTTCCAAAAGATGTTTGAACTTTTTTGTAAAAATTCATGAAGGAATAGTATTGGAAATAGACACACTTTAAGACTCCCATCAGGAAATTAAATCAGTGGACCAAAAATAACACAGCAGCGAAAAACAGCAGCTGCAGATTTAGTAAAAATCAATTATGATACAAGAAACTGTAGCTTATGGAGTTCCCTCCGTTTCAGTAAATATGGTCTAACACAATCTTGCTTACAGATGTACATTAAGAAAGATCTTCCATTGCTGAATTTCTATGTATCATCAGCTTATCCAAAGAGAAAGTCAACTGACCTTATGGGACCTATACCAGAGAAGCTATGTAAAAAGATATCGTGGAGAAAATCTCAACTATGATCAGGGACATGATGAAGCCAGACAGCATATATCTTTCAGTGAACTATAAATAAATACATAATGAGATCAAGGAAGGTACATGGATATCATAGAATGACTTGGGTTGGAAGGGGCCTTTAAAGGTCATCTAGCCCACTATTTAAAGAGGAACCAGAAGAAAATTCTTGCTCTTCTTAAAGGTTTTTGGAGATCCAATCCAGAACAAGCAGAACAAGCCAGAAAACACCTGATCCAATACTTTGAACAAGCAATAATTTCATAGAAAGGAACACTGTGACTACCTGATAGGTATTAGCAAACATACTTGATATGATACAGTATTTATATGGCAGAAGGAACAAGAGCAAAGTGAAGTGTCATGTTAAACCAAACCTGAAAATAAAAAAATGAAAGAAATGAGGTAAAAAAGAAAGAAAACAAAGAGAGACAAAGGGCTAAAACATTACACTTCACGCAAAGAAAGCATTTATTTAAACCAAGATTGTGATGAGTCTGCAAATGAATAGAAGAACCTTAAAGGAGAGAACGATGTGGATGATAAGACAAGGATAAATCAAAAGACTTGCAAAAATAGTGACAGCAGCACAAAATAAAAGAAAAAAAGAAAAAAAATCAAAACCAAGAGAACATCAAACTTTTCCACCCACACAGCCAGTCTGAATTAAAATGCAACTAAGCTGTAAAATTGTCAGCAGAAATCCAAAAGCTAAAAGATCCTAAAGGAACTAAAGGTACTTCAAAAACTCAGGTAAGGGAAGTAGACTCATTCAGTGAACTGTAAAGACAACAATTTTACAAGTTTTAAAAAAGAGTGATTAAACAATCTGTTTCCTGTGAAAAGGCTGGCTAACATAGGGCAGATTTTAATGGCCATTTTTACAGTCTTCACGTGAACAATACAAAATGCGCTAACGGAAAACAGGTAAAGAAAATCAGTTCTTTTAAGGGAATTTTCAAGAGAATTTATAATATTGCTAGGAAAAAAAGTACTTCAATAGAACTGGAGAATATATGGTCATTTCATATACTGCATTAGAGAATCAGATGTTATAGCTGTCTGAAAAGAAGAGACTCAGAAGTAGAAGGGTTATCATCTTCATTATGTCTCCTATTTTTTAGCATGTGACCAGGATGAAACAGTTATCTGTGCTTGAATCACAGAGGCAGTACATGTTGAGTGCCCAGCCAGTGGAATCCACCATGTCTTCATGTCAGCCTAAGACTCAAAGTACAATAAGTAGGAACAAGGGACTGCTGAGCACCACTGTCCCTCTGGTTCCTGTACTCCACACTGGTTGCATATCCTTCCTGTCTTCTGACTGTAGTAAAGCAAACAGGGGAATATAAAAATGCCTTAAATTTTCCTTTGGGAGGGAATAAGTTTTACTGTGGAATATCTGCAGAGTTCTCTTGTTCCAATGCAAGCAAGGACAACTTGCACTTAAAAATATATGTTTTCTAGGTATTTTAGTAAACGACCTAGCGTGAACCACGGCCAATAAACATGCTAACAATATGACTGGCCTTGTTTCTACCACAAACTGTGTATAACATTATATTAGTTTTAAAAGGGGATACTTGATAAAATTTACATGCTGGTTAATAAAAAAATCTGTTATTCCATTTTCCCAGCAAACACAAGACCTATGGAAAGGCAACAGGAAAACAGCAGGGGCAAAAGCAAGCAGAGCCTAAGAGAGAACTGTGTAATATCTGGAAATACAAGGATGACTACATAGACAACACAGAAATGCACCTGAGCTCAGACTGGTAACAGTTTTGAAGACAGGACTGTGAAAACTTAAGCTATTAGGTAGCTCACCAAATGACTGGATTTATCAATACTTGGGTGCACCCCACCTAGCAATATCCAGGATTGCCTATTTTATCTCCTTTTTTTCTCTCTACCGCCAGGCCCAGCTGCACTAAATTTCCTCTGCCTCCTATTTCCTATATACCCCTCCTTAGCCTGCCAGCAGCAGGGACATATACCTGATGTAAAAGCTGCACATATGCTGATGGGTGGCTGCGTGGCAGGAACACATTTTGACCAACCAGCTGATCAGTCTTAACAGCTGTTGCATAGACCAGGCAACATATACTGCCCGACCTTTGCTGAGTAAGCTACACAAATTATTACATACATACCCTTTAGCTAGGCCTGATCAAAGGCAACCAGGAAATGCCTAACACAGACTACTCTGAGTAGGTTAAAAAACTTAGTAGAGCAGTAGGATAAGAGAGTATACACTGAGCTGTGCAGCCAACTGTGTGCTGGTACCAGTAGCCATCAGAACTGGTTTAAAGGTGACATGGCTGCAGCCTAAATATAGTCTCTGTTATAGTCAGGAAGAGTATACGATTCTCTGATTTTATTGTTTTAAGCTATGATTACAGTATTATCTTTTTCTTACAAGAGGAAGAGAAATACTGTTTGCTATGATCACTTTTATCTCAAATGTTCATTAAACTACCAATTCCAATGCTTCTTAGTAAAACAGATTATCTGTTAAGGTGCCTCCTGCCCTAAATGTTCAGGTTTCAGACCTTTAGCACTGCTATTATTTCACCCAAAAGTCTGTCAAAAAACATCTTCAGATAAACAAAACAAAACAACACAACACTTTATGCTAGTTTTATCCTTTTATAAAAACAACAAGGAAACACACATATTGATTTTTTCCCTCTGTTGGTAATTTTTGTGGTTAAATATGCATTACCCATAATACTTACTTTGTGTCTGTTGGAAAAATACACACTCAGGTTCCATTTATTTTTCACCAGAAAATAATTAGAAAATTCATAATAATAAATTATGAATAAGAAAGATTTCTACTGAACACAGAAGAGTAAATTTAGACAGTAATACCTGAAACAACACCAATTCCATCATCACAGTCGTAATCAGAGATTTCACTGTCGCTGATTCTTTTGGACCCTGCCAAGAAAAAAAATCAGACATGTATCATTTATCTTGCTGTAAGTTAAAACTATTCTCACTTAACAATATATAGATAAACATAAGGACTTCATACTAGACAATGAAGCATTACTATAAGTGTATAACAGAAATTATTGATTTTATATTATTGCAAATGTTTCGGTGTACCATAAATTTTCATCTAAATGTTTAATGTACTATGCAATGAAAAGCTGAAATACAGCTCCACAACATTGCTTTTACAAAATATTTTCATATACTTCATATCTATATGTATTCACCCCATACAGAGTGAATTATTGACATCACACTGTTCATCTTCCAAGGCACCAACCCCCCGCAAAGTCTTGGAATACCAGAAAAATAACTTGTAGCAATAATATTAAACGGATGTAATATATTATTTAGGTTATTAGTAGCCATTAGCAGGAGAACAGGAAGCTTCACACTTATAGTGTGTCCTGAAAAATCAAATCTCTCTGTGATACCTTAGAGGCAAGACTACACCTGTCAAAACAGCTAGAGGTTAGTTGGGAAAAAGAAATTCCACATCCACAATTAGAGCCAAAATATAGGTGATGTAGGACAAATATATGTATATGCATATATATATATGTATATATGTCAGTTGGTGTTTAGCCTAATTTTACTTCTGTCTTCTGTGGCATCTTTTAAATGGCATTTGATCCCTGACATTAGGATTAACCACTGGCATATGAATCATAATTATTCATCTACTTGTTTCAGATGTGAAAGTTCCTGTTTGTCAGGAAGACAGTGTGTCTGTTCTAATCCTCTGGCCACATATAGATAGGTAACTGGTCAGTAGAAGATTTAACCTAATTGTCACCAAATCTTCAATCATTTGCAAGATTTTTTATTCTCACCACAGGATGATTTATTCTGAAAAATGCACACACAAAAATACCAGTAAAAACTAGGAGTAAAGCTAAAGAAGGCCAGGACAAAGTAGGATTAATATTCTACCCAGGTGACTGGCACAGAAGGATGCTTACTCTCCTTTCCCAACAGAAAACTGGGAGAACAAGTTGTAAGAGGTTTTGTGACAGAAATTTCAGAAAATATTTGAATCATAAGAACTGCTGTCATTTTTCAGACTGCCTAACATCTCTCTAGCCACCAAGGGATAATGGAAGGTCCTTCTTTAGCAGAAAGAGTGTCCTTACAGGATCCATATGGAAAAAGTTTTCTGTGTTGCATCTTTCTAGTTTTCAGCAGGCAGGGGTCCTGGCAACTGAGGCTTCTCCCAACCCATCCTGTTTACCATAAGTCATTAATCACCCCACTCTCCACAAATTCATATAATTTCTTTTTGAGTCAGAGTATTCCCTTGGCCTCTATAATACACTGCCAGTAAGTTCTGCAGTTTAATTTTGCATTGTGTGAAATAGTCTTCCCTTCATTTTATTTCTATTACACTATTTCAGACAATACAAAGCTTTTGTATTCTGAGAAACTTGAATGAGCATTCTGTATTCTCCCATAGCCACCTCTTTTTTTAAGCTGAAATATCATTTAGTTCCTTTGCATATGCAAACCATTCCATAATTCTGGTTGTTCCTGCTGCATTTGTTTGTGTGTTTTTTAGTTCTGTGTTTTTTATGAGAAGTCAGAAGTAATTGCAGGAATCAAGATGTGGCTGTATGAATTTATAAACTAGACTGCAGACTATTTCTTTTGGGATAAAAATTATTCTGCTAAAAATTATTCAACTAGAAAATGGTATAAGTGTGATATGTGTTACTTCTTAGAAAACGCAATCTAGCCTGCCATTAGATTATGCAACTTCAGTAGAGAAATGTTAAGTATTGTTATTTAGTGGCAGTAAAGCTTGAGAATTTTTTGCTCACAAATAGGAACTTAAAATTAGTACAAGAAAAGACATGCTTTAGTCTCCTGTGTCCTGTAATTTTTGCATGGTAGAATTCAGGTAGGTTCAATTTATTATAAAAGTTTAGAAATAGCCATGCTACAATGGGGAGGGTAAAAGGTGTCTTTGAGTTCAAGAAACAACAAATAAAGTCTTTCTCTACAATAAGAAACAGCAAGCAAGCTATCACAAATAGCACTTGGGAAAGCCTATACGAATAGGGTAGGAGCTAAGGAAACTTTTCAGCCTCTTAATGGACTTTCTGAGAATCAGGATTTCTAAAAGCAATTAAGTCTGACAAGGACAATGTTCAACCTGATTATTTTAATTATAGTACCACAAAGCCCCCATGAAAATCTCTCTTCCTCCCAAAGAATATCCATTCTGCCTGTGATGCTGTTCCTGCTGCCATTTTCAGCAGACCCTTTTACTGGCCTGGTGATACATATGCCAGCAAGCAAGGAGGACTGGTCTCCATGCCCCTTAGCCACTAATTCAAAAGCAGGCCATTAAATAACAAGGACAATATTTGTCAGCAAACACTAAGCAAGAGAGCCCTGATGGGAGTGCAGAGCTGTGCAATTCTGGCCTCTGATAAGCCTGGTGCTGCTCTGGCAGTGGGACTATGGCTGCTGTGCAGAGATGCTGATAACATCACTCAGGCGCTATCAAAGAAGACTGTGGGATGGGGAGAGAGGGACCACTGAACAGTTTGCTGATGCACATCACACAGATGCTTGTAAAGGCTTGTATCACAAAAGACGTAAGAGGGCTGCATCAACTATGATTTGAATGAATATCATTTACTTATCATCCAATTCATCCTCATGAAATCTAATTACAACTGCCGTTGCTCTTTATTTATGTTTATATTTACAGCTAAGTACATCTGCTTTAACACATTTTTATGGAGAAAAGATTTGCATCTTTGAGGATGAAAATAGCCAGCTGTTGTCACAGTGGGCTCTAGACTTCCCATTTGCATAGTAAGAATTATACGTTGTAGTAGTCACAGGATACATCTGGCAGAAAAGAGAGACTAAGAAGCTTCAGTGGACCACAGGTATAAAAGACAGGAGCCCCTCAAACCGTATCCACCTTTTCCAGAATCTCCTAATATCTCAACTCCAATACACCTTCCAGGATCTAGAGGCCCTTTTTTTATATACAGGTCCCTGTCTTCACACCCACCCAAGCTGCAGGACAGAGCCCGTGCATAAGGAAAGTGAATGGGCCAGGACAGAGACCTGCCCAAAGGATGGGAGTAGAGAAGGAGTAGAGTCGAGGGAAGAAACAGATTTCAGGGCTTTCTGCCTTTGCTACTGCAAAGAGGAAAGTCTCTAGTAATAGTTGACATCCCTTAAATACAAAACCTTTTTTCTCTATGATGAGATATGAAGCTTGTTCAGATCAGATCATCTATTCTATCTCCTTTGGCAGAGGCTATCTTGAGCCAAATCTAACAAATAACAGATGTAAACCAACTGAAAAATAATAATCTTTTAGTACTATTTCACATTCACTTGTAAATTTAAATACTGCTTAAGAAATCAAAAGTAATTTAAACCAGAATTAATTAAAAGGTTTTATTTTTGGAAAACAATGTGTTCAGGAAGGATGGAGGACATAAAGCATGTCAACTAAATTTATAATGTCAAGAAATACTGCCTGGAATCAGATTTTATTTATTTATTTATTTAAAATGTCTTCCGTTAACTTCAGAAATGGAACATACTAGAAAGTGCACAGGTCAAAATCATGTATTGAATGGAGTATTGGAAATACCAGTATAATTGCTGGCAGCTTAGTTTAATATTCTTATAATTTTTGCAGGAGTAATTTCATCTGCTATAAATTATTTTCAGATGGTAATTTTCTTTCTAACCTATTGACAACGAAAATTTGAAGATTTAAGCTTCAGTCCCAGCTTAGCCATGTCTTTTCAGAATACTACTTCATTATCTAAGTAATTTGAACTACTTATTATCAAATAGAATGAACAATTCATAGTTTATCTGGGAAAGGCGACAATGAAGCCTCTCACAAATTATTGCAAAGGACTATTGCTAGTGAAACTGTTATTTAGTATTGTGAGGGATATCTTAAAGTGTTTGACAAATACATTATAAAATATGGTACTAATTTCAAGAGCAATAATCCATTCTAACATTCAAAATTCAGTAGAAAGTTCAAGCATGTAACACCTGGGACACCAGGTGCATCAAATAAATGCATTGGTGCCAATGGTTTGCATATATTTAACTTTTATTTGATGGATTTTAGACATGAGGAATGGGATTAATTAAGTCTCACTGCCATTGCATTGGAATTTAGCTTATTAATGAAACATTCTTAAGGATATTATTACCACTTTGTCTGCTAACTGGGTGGTTACAAATGGTAAATACTGACTTGTGAATGCTTTCCACTTGGATTAATGGTTATTACAGTTACAGACTGAAGGCAAAATAGATCTCATGCTGTACGATTAGCTGGCATAAACCACATTAAAAAAAGCTTTAATTCAGCATAACCCCAACCCCAGTGAAATGAAAAGATATATTCTCATTCATTTCAGCAGGTTTTGGTTCAATAGCCTTCAACTATCAATAAAACTGTTTTCAAGTGACAGCTTACACTGGGGACAGTGGAGAACCTCCCTATCAGGACTTGATAACCTTCAGCATCCTCCTTCCCTCCCGTTACTTCCTACTCCTTCCCTACCACGGCTGCACAAGGTACCATCCCACCCAGGACGACAGCTCTGCAAGAGCATGTGCACAGCAGCACTGGAACTTTATGGCACTTGCACTGTAGATTTCATTGCAGGGTTGAGGAAAAACCTAAAAACTATTAGACCCATTATTTTCACTTTCCATTTAAAAAGTACTTTCTATTTAAATTTTTACTGTTTTACTGATTTTCTTATTTGCATTTTTGCTTTCTATTAGGTAGAAAAAGAATTTTAAATACGGTAGTTTCTTAGTGTAAAAACCTTTCCATTTTTCATCTTCATGGTTAGCAATAATGGAAAAAATGAGGTGTTTTATTCAATTTTATGAATCAAATACATTTTTTTTGTTAACTTTTTATGGGCTGCACTGTTGGTGGCCATGGAAGGCTCTAACAACTTCTGAATAAAAATCATATGGAAATCACTGAAGAAATCTTTGGAGAATCTTCTTTGGATGTCCCCTGCCTGTCTGTTTAGGAGGCATTTGGACAATGCACTTAATAACATGCTTTAACTTTTGGTGAGCTCTGAAGTGGCAATTGAACTAGATGATCATTGTAGTTCCTCTCCAACTGAAATATTCTATTCTGTTCTGTTCTGTTCTATTCTACTTTTACAGAAACATATTTCTCTCCGTAACAACATTCTAAATAACTGGAACTTTTCCAATTGAACGAGAAAATATACAATCATAATTATTTTCTTGCAAGGCAACCTAAATTTGTGGAGAGTTCTGAAAGATCTTCTGACTTCTACGTGACAACTGAAGGTGGCACAGCGTTGTGCTCCACCTTCTGTGCTTCATGTATTGCCCATTGATATTTCTGATACAGGCCTCAAGAGAAGACCAACATGTGAGGTTCAAAACTCTACTAAAGCCTATATGACCAACCAAGCAATATAGTTATCAGGACTGACTAGGATGAATCAGTTTAAATACAGAAGGAAGCGCCAGATTTACGGCTCAGGAATTCTCTGTTTTCCTTGTGGGGGTAAAAAAAAAAAAAAGTAAAAAGAAAAAAGAAAGTAGACCAAGCTCCTGAGCATCCTGCCTCTTACTTGCAAGAATCTTTTACAGGGTTTTGTGGGTTCCTTGGGGGAACGAAGAGCAGTGAAGCATGCTTACGAGCTCCTTCCCTGAAGCTCACAGAAGGCCTTCACAATCACTTAAAGTAACTCAGCGTTGCCAGTAATTGTTCTGTCTTCAAAGCTGACACATAAGCAACCCTAAAATCAGTCTCACAACAACTGTCTTAAGAATTTGTTCTCTCAAATTCATCCAGTCTGTGCCTGAGGGTTCTTAGTGTGAGCTAATTTGTCATGCAGTCCCACTGTCGCTATGTCAATCTGTCACTTTATCCTCCTGCACATAATAGTGTTTTTTTAAAGTTTTTGACCAATTTCATCTACATTGACAGAGGGTTATAAATACCAAATACAATTAAATTCCTACAGATCTTTGAAAATTATTGCTGGATAGAAGAGAGAGAGATAAGTCAAAACTCCTTAATGAAAAAGAAACATTATCAAGCCAAAATTTGTGGCTAATCCCTACGTGCACAAATCCATAGTCACCACAGCAAACATGGTCTTAGGAAGCTATGTGAAGATATAAACCTGAGACTAATGTGAGATTATTTCAGGAG
This sequence comes from Patagioenas fasciata, assembly GCF_037038585.1. Lineage (NCBI taxonomy): Eukaryota > Metazoa > Chordata > Aves > Columbiformes > Columbidae > Patagioenas > Patagioenas fasciata. The sequence continues at coordinate 22,185,776 of NC_092521.1, forward strand.
AGAACGGAATAGAAGAAATATGATAGACTAAAGGCAGATGAAATGAAAACTGGGCTTTATTAGTAGTACTCTCAAGAAACAGCCTGTGGTGGTTTTGTTTCTTTCCACCATGGTATTGAATCCATTTTATTAACAATATGCATTTTTTAAACATAACTTAGAGATAATTAGATGAACAGATAATTAAAACTGGAAGAAGGAAGCCCCATAATTAAAACTGGAAGAACTGCAAAAAGTCCCTCATGAAATGCACTACAAAATTTAAGCTTGTAAAAATTGTGCATTATGAATTTATCTATATTTAATTAGCGCAAACTGCTTAGAAATAGCAACTGGATTTGTAACTGTGGATTTAAATCAATATGAAACTGTAAAAATATGTATCAGTATAACTACTGATTTTGCCAGTACTTCACTTACCCATGTCTGTATTTAAAAAATACTTACACTGCTTCTCAAAAAGCCGTAATACAACAATGTTCCTTGTAACATAGCTTAAGCAAATTGCATTTTCCTAATATAGTTAATAAAGCTCACTACAGTTTACCTACCAAAGCTCTACCTAAATAAAACGCAGGCAAAGCAAGTATAGTGTTATAATACTGTTCCAATATCAATACTGAGATGTTGAGAACAGAGAATGAAAGCCAACAAAAGACCTATGACTGAAAAGCAGACAAGAAAAGCCAAGGAACATTTAAGCAATTTAGCACTGCACAATACATAGCAAAAGCACACCAATAAAATATTGAATTAAATTCCGCATGTATATGGAAGCACTAAGCATTCCTGGCATGCTGAAAATTTACCTGAATCATATGAATATAAGCCTCTGTCTGGAAAACAAATATTGAAATGAAGTAGTGTCAGGGAAAAATAGATGAATCAATACATGTAACAGGGGTGGTTAGAACCTTAAACTTCATTGAAATTGCTTCTGGAGACTGAAGAATTTGTAATTGTAGGTCACATTCATTCAAAACAATAAAACTGAAGCAGCTAGGAGAAATTAAACCACAAAAATTCCAGTCACTTCTGGATCAATATTTATATTTAGTAGTCACGGAGGACTAGTAGAGCTATTACACTTCCAATTCTGAAATACAACTGCACATTTACTATAAGCAAGTGTTTAGCTTGCAAAATGTATATTCAACTAAGCACACAATATGAGCAGCTACTCTTCAAGTTACTGCGCACTGCTGCTGGCAGGAAGTTATTAGCACAACATTCCTGAAATGCAGAGAAGAATCCTGCTTTAAATTTAACAGACTCAGAAGTGAAGTTCCAGTTCATCTCTGTCTCCAGCTAAGTCCTGACTGATTAGGTAAATATGTACGTACATTAATACCTTATCTACATATCATTGTTACCAGAGAATTTAAGAGTCCTGATGTGAGCACAATAATTAAATACTTGCAATATCTGTTTTATTGTTTGCATTCCTTAAGTCTGCCTGGTTTATGTGTTTTAGCTTTCCATAAAACCATACCACTTTTTTTTTTTTTTACTTGACAATGTAATAGTAGGCAAACTTTTGGACAATTATGGAAATGTGAAATGTTACTTTGCATTTGCAGATTTTGCAAATGTGACTTCCATAAAGTAATACAAAGAAGCCAGGAAGTCAGGATAACATGAATACTATCCTACCATTAATAAAACATTATGAATGTTTTTATTCCTTATAGCTCAACAGCTCACAGACATCAACTTGAATATTAAAGAGTGACAGTCCATGAGTAAATGATGCACCTCAGATAACAAGATATAACAGTGTCAAAGGAAAAACAAAAATTTTGATTACTTGCCAACTAGTGCTGTTAAGAATTCATTGGACGAATAGGTCCCTTTTGGCAGGTCACACTTTTTCTGACATCCAGTTACTAAGTATTTTAATATGTAGACCATATCACTAAATCATCTACTACTTACAATTTCTAACTCTCTGTATTTTCAAATTGGGTTTCCTGATAAACATAATTCATTTTTAGAGTACAGTTCTAGAATTCTGTTAAGCTATATAATTACAAAGCGAATGAAGGCCGGGGGGTGAGGGGAGGTTCAGCATCATTTGTAACCTTTTAGATGTGCGCTTTAGTGCATAACTTCTCTAATATTTGTATTCCATGGTACTAATGTCTTCCAGTTATGAATTTCATTAAAAACTGATCCCTCTTCGGCTACAAAATTACAAAAAATGGACTATAGGGAATTTTTCTAGTTTACTCCAGCATCAGAAAGTCACCAAAGGCTTAAGAGTACCATCAAAAAAAAAAAAAATTAAAACAGTCCAGAAATTAATTATATTATTAAAAATTAAGGACTTTCTGAATTTCATTTCTGGAAAGATCTGTAAAATGGGGTTCTTGTTAGAGTACAAGAATATAAAAATACTGAGATTATAACAGGAGTGAGAACTAAGGAGGCCATGTTTGTTTCTGTATGGTTGCAATACAGAAAGAAAAAGTAAGAATAGTATTAAACCCATCTGAAAACTTTATCAGAACCATCACACTCTTACGTGACAGTTTATTACAATTCAACAATTTAAATAAATAAATACACACTATCTTTAGCCAGAAAAGTAAGCTATTGTATGGACCTATATCTTTTAGAATATTCTTAAAGGTCACCTGACTTGCTATTTATCGACTGCCAGAAAAGCTACTTTACCCTATCCAATGAGTTATTTCTAAGAACTTTGCTTTTCTGTCATCATTACATGACAAAAGAGTAGTTTAATAACATGATTATATGAAGTCACGATAGCAACAGCATTATAAATAATCAAATTCCCTTAAACTGCTTCACAACAGAATTTTAAGTATTTCTGCAGTTTAATTGCAATTTAATAAAGTTTATTTTAAAATTTTCAAACAGCACGGAATTAATATCTCAAATAATTTCATTTACTAGGAACAATCAAAGTATTTTGATAGTTTAAGGCCTTTTTGAGACACCCCTGTATCATGTTAAATACCTTTTAACTAAAGTATTTAATAAATCATAGATGTACAATAAATACAATAAATAAATCATAGATGTATAATAAATACTGGTATATATATATCCATATTCTATGAACAAAACATCAATGTATGCAAACAAAGACAACATGCTCAAAGCCTGTGCTCCATATAAGAAGGAGAAAAATTAAGAAGAATGAAAGAGAAAAATAAGTGCTGTTCTTGCTCTCTAGGGTAAAAGTCTCACAATATATTAATCATTCATAGTCTGTGCCACTGACCATAAAATGCTCCATATTATAATCTGAAAAAAGTCACTGATGCATGTTTCCATTAAGTATAACTCACCTACTAGTGAAGAGCATTATTATAATTCCCTCAAGTAACTTTCAGTGACATTGATTTAAAATTATTGTACTGACTTACCATATTCACTATAAACTAAAAGGAAATTGCTGAGACAGCAAGATCCTGATTCTGCAGTAAAATGAGACTCTACAGAGCTCCAGGGAAATCAACAGTTTTCGTTGGATGACTGAGGGTTGAAATGCAGGGGCTCAGATTTCACAGGCTAAAGTTTCAGACACATTGTAATTAATTATTATTAAATGTTAATGATTTTGGTACTACCAAGTGTATCTCTTAATGTGCTACAACATAGACCTGACAATTTTGAGATTTAAATAATGGAAGAGAGGACTTGATTTACCAGCTATAACATTCAACTTATCTGTAATTTGACAGTACAGACACAGAATTTCAGGAAAAGCCCTAAGCACTCAGCAATAACAAATCCATCTGAAAATGTTATTGAAAAATTAATAAGCAACAGGGTCCTTTAGTTCAGTTTATCAATTTGCTTTTTCTAGTTGGACGTAATAATTTTTAGCATGTTAAAGTCTCAGCATTTCCCCAGAAAATATAGTCTGACTCAGGAAAGTGTGCAAAGCTGACAAAAAAAAGATGAAAACTTTTCCTGTGATTAAAAATACTTTGCTCACACATAATAGAATTTTTATTCCCACCTGAATGAAGAAATAAAATTTGGAAAAGGAAAGTTATATATAGTTTTTTGCACACTATATGCAGGGGTGTTTTTTGTAGAACATAACTATACTCAAAATTTGTCCCCACAGTTTAAATACTCATTACTATAATTTCTCTCCCTCACAGTTTTTTATATTCCTGAAGAATCATGAAACTCAGTGAATGGAGTCACTGATGACTTTAATTCTAAATGTAATGAAAGTCAAATTCCCTTTAAAAGAAAGTTACTTCACAGTCTATTTATTTGGAATTATTTTGATCCTGATTGATGCTTCTGGCATTCGGGTCTTGTAAAAATACAATTTGACCCACTATTTTGGACTTCTGTTTGTTGATTACAAACATCATCATTTCTAAAATCTTTTAGACCTAGTTTTCAGCAGAGTTTATCTCACAAATATCTACTACTTTTCTGTTATTGAGGATGCTTAAAATATAAAACTTCACTTTTCTGCATTCTCACGCCCATTAAAAGCTCTCCTTACACTGTTGTACATACCTATGCTGTAACTAGAGACCTGAAAATGTTTGGGTTTATTATTATTTTCACATTTCTGCCCTTGTGTTGGCATTTAGCTGTTGTGTACACTGTACACCCACTCTCTGTGGTCTACAGATCAATGATTCAGACAGCTTGGTTTTAAAGCTTAAAAATCTGACTTGGAAAAGTAATGTCAGTTACTTGGGAAATTCTTAAAACACTTGAAGTAAAACAAACTCTGTTCCAAAAAAATTCAGAGTCAGTATAGAACTGAAAAAATTATTGTTCTTCAAATACACAATAACCCAGAATTCTTTATCAACTGAACAGGACCAGCTCACACTGCATAAATGCACGTAATACATGAACATAACTGTAAAAGACTAAATAAGAATGTCTCAGATCCAATTTGGTGTCCGTTATCACTCTATTCTGGGCTGCACAGAGAGGAAGCCATTTTTGATTTGCAGTCCCATGGTATAAATCCTGCTTGATTTCTGTTTCAGCTCTTCATTGAATAGTAACACAAATGCTAACTTCCGTCCCATTGATCCTAACAACTACAAACACAACATTCAAGCCATGTTCAGTTTTCAGTGTAATCTGTAGTAAGCCTCTTACCTAATGTGAGATGGAACAATAATACAGTGGCCTAACATCAAACAGGAATGCTCAAATCTTTTTAAAAATAATCTTTAATTTTCTGTTTATAATCTCTTTTCAGAGGCAATACAAAAAAAACTTCAGTTTGTCTGTAATTCTAGTTAATGTTGTCTGAAATTCTTAATGTATGTCTGATTTTACGTCAAATGTTAAAGGAAATGAAGCCATTTTAAAAATTTTCGTCAAAAGTTTGGCACGATAAGTAAAATAGACCTACTCATTACCTCACATTTCACATAAGTTTAGAATACACTCACTGGATAAAAATCAGTCAGTTTATGAAAATCTGAAATGTAATTATCTGAAAGACCTAGTAAGTAATAATCCTATGTTCTATATTAGTTCCAGTTCCTAAGTAGATGTCTTTCAAAAAATACAAAGGAAAAAGCATGGTAATGATCCTTCATCACCAGGAAGTTAAGAGATTGTATGGATCAGAGGACTGGGCAAGAGAAGGTGGCCAGGTGGCTTAGATCAGTCTGTACCACAACGTAATGCCCAGTCAATGATATTGAGAGACAAATATACGTAGAAACTAAGCTATTGTCTCTGAAAGCTGGTTCCTAAGAAAATGGCATATGGAGGAAGCCTGCACTTTGCTACTGGCTGTCTGAAAATATAGGAGCACAGTCTTCAGGGCTGTGATATTTAAAAGAAAATAGAAATAAGTGGTAAGTGTAGGTGGTTCTTTTAAAATACCTTCAGAGAATAACACTTAAGTATTGTCTTCAAATATATGTATTTATAGAAACTTGGCAATCATGAAGATAAGAAAGCTTAGATGTGTAGATGTGTATTTATACAAACAACAAATCATCTTGTAATTCAAAATCTCTTTTTTATTTCTCACACTAACAATTTTGGGGGGCATGTAGTAAAGTACTTCATACTGTACTCACTAATTCTATATACAGAGGCATCACAGAAATGAACAAAAGGTGGGAGGACTGAACTGCTCAGATTTTGCAGCCCCAGAAACTGAAATCAGCTTGCTATGTAACAGCACAGGAAATGTTCTAAAATGTGCTTTGGAAAAGACAAACTTTGTAGACGTGCCTGGTCTTCATTCTGGAGATTTTTTTCACCTTGTTGTAACGTGCCACTGGATAACATCTTCTGTTTCATCAAGAACTTCAGACACAAGAAACTAAGATATTAAGTTTAACCTAATAGCATTCTGAAACCTCAGAAAAAAAAAAACAGTAAAAGAACCAGACATCTATATGTTATTAATATATTATTAGTGAAGTCAAACTGTCATAAGATGAGCTGTCTGCCCTTCACCAGTTCCCTGGTGATGACATTTAGGTTGGGAAGGGCTTTCTGGTAGTCACTTGGTGCAATGCCTTTTTCAGGCTTGGACAACTTACATTACATTGTTACAGCCTTGTCCAACTGAGTTCTGGATTATCTCCAACAGGATATTCCATCACCTTTCTGGACAACAAGAAATATTTTAATTTCCATTTCAGAGGTGTGACACCAATTAGATATTTATAATTAATTGCCAAAAGGATTCTGCTACCATTGAAGATCTCTGACCAAATGTCTCCCAAAAAGGAGACATTTTTATTCCAAGAGACCTTTTTCTCTATTAGCAGTACATGGAAAACTATCTGTTTAAACTGGAAATTATTTATAACACACAAGGATTCAAGAAGTGCATATATTCCCAGGAGAAGAAGGAAAACCCTTCTTCAAGGGATCCCAGTCTCAGTAAAAATGCAAATAGCATGATTTATTGTAGGAGTATGGAAATTTTTTGTAAATCACAGCAAATATCTAACACTGTTTATTTGGCTCAAGTTTTTAGAACCTCACATTGTGAAAGTACTCCTTTCATCTTCATTGAAACACAGGACTTCTACACCAAATCTTACTGTTTCATCAAAGCAGAAGTGATGATAAATCCTTCCCTTTACATTTACAGACAGACATATAAGATTCTTCAGTTGAGCATATTATCAGTATTAGTATAAGCATTAGCACTAGCATTAAAGAACTTCATTGATAATCAAATTTTGAGTCAGTACCATTGAACAGATCTTTAGTCAAGTATTACTACAATCTTTTCCAAAATAAATCTGTTACTCTTTTATTCATTCTCCATGGTAGTTATTTATTTCAGAGACAGGAAATAGTAAAAAAAAATAGGGGTTTTCTTGCATGACTGAATATTTTCTTAAAACCAGAATTTCACAAATTTCATATACTAGCAGATACTGAAATGTCCAACTGGTCTGTAAAAGTAATTTTACATGGAAAATTAAATTTCCTAAAATGTTTTACAAGATGGTTGATAATTTAGAAGAAAAATAATTTCAAAACTTTACTTAATAGTCACGGTACTTAAGAAGACTGAAAAGGACTGAATTGAAACAGAACTCCTTACCTGTTAACTATCATTTCTTTCTTCCTTTTGTAAAAAGTCTACTCTTACAGCTTGAAGGTTATGCACTGTAACTCTGTTACTCTGTCTCAGAATATTATAATATGGAGCATTTTAATCCTTCTCACCATCCAGTGCACAGACACAAAAACTGTCAACTACTTGAAATACTTATATACAAGTGATTATTTAATAGGGAATCCACATAGAACATAAGAAATAACAAAGTTTGTTTGCATGGCTACAAATGCATGTGTTTCTGTGAGTTTGCATGTAACATATGCACACACACACTCACATACAATGATTCAAAAAACCCAAAGAATTCCTACAAATAGCTTCTGGTTTGTTGGGGTTTTTGTTGTTTTATTTTGCTTTGTTTTGGTTTTATACCAGTGTCAACGGATATTTTACAAAGTTAATTCAGTGAAGGATAGCTTAAATCACTGAGCAGTACTGAGCAGTTAAACTAGAGAAACAACGAAGTACTGAGAAAAGATTTTCACCCTTTACTTATTCCTACTTATTGATTTTTGTTAGCATACTGTATGTACTCTGTTTTCAAAATATCTACTGGTAACATCAAACTGCTGTGCATCAAGCATACCAAACTCTACAAAACAGAATTTAAAATAAATTCTATTTGTGAATGTAACCATGTAAAGTAGTATCAAAACAAGGTAACAGGCCATGGTATTAATTCAGCTACATATGATGTTATATGCAGGTCACTTTATTTTTAAGTGTGAGCTAAAGAGAAAGGTACTGCACGTTCACTTTTGGTTAAACAATTCAGTTATAAACACAATATAGGAGATAGGACTTCAAGATAAAACCAGCACATTCCAAAAGATCAAGATAATTTGCTCAAGCTCAGGATCTGAACCAGGTACTCTCACAAGAAAAAACAGGTGTATTTCACAGTGTTCAGTATTACCATTTCTAGCATATCAGACTCTCATCAATAATCATAAATGACCTCATTCATAATGTCTACAAATGAACACACAAATTCTTCCCATCTACAGGATTTTAATATACTTTACATGGCAATTTAAATGAACTATACACAGTGTGTAAAACTAACAACCTACTTTGCAACCTTCGTGTGGGACTCTCGCCATGGAGCTGTCTGCGTGGCAAATATGGTGAGGGATGGGGAAGTGGCAATGAAGAGACATCGTGCGTTTGAAGCTTGTACCAGTGAGGTTCGTCATCGAGTAATGCTGTCTCTAACTCAATAAGAATCTAAAAAAAGAAAAAACGGTTAAAAGTAGGAAAGTATTACGTAACAGAACATTTAAAATAAGTATGTTCATAAATTTTATTCTGTTATTCTGTTATTGCTAAGGAATTTGTCTGAAGTTATATAAAAATCTTGCATTTAATATGAAACAAGTTTCCATGCCTTTTAAAACATTAAATGTATAAAAATATTTCATAAAACTTTTTTTTACCTTCTAACAACTTTCACAGCATCCAAGTATCTTGTAGCAAGTTTGTCAGCAACATTACAACATTTTGGTAAAATACAACAACAGATAATATAGATTTTAATGAACAATTCTAAAAGAAATCCAGAAATCATGTGCATGCTGTTACTAAACCAGAATAAATACAAAAAGAATCTCATATCAGTACTATGTAATAAGTGTGAGATCACTATTTGTTTACTAATAAGTGAAATAAGGACAAATGCAACAATTTAAAACAGTTTTGCTTTGCTATACTTGATTATTTTCTAAAAAATACTGAATATAGACATGAATATGCAAGCAACCATATTTCTGTAATAACTACCAATAATTGTATACCTCTCCTAAAAATTCACTTTCTTCCTCTCGAACTCGTGCTTGGTCCCAAAGAGTAATTTCTAACATTCGTTCTCTAAATTCTCTCCGATGAACTGGAGAATAAATGAATGTCTGATTCCACTTAGGTTCCAATGTTTTCTTTACCGTTTTTGTTCTTCTTTTATTTTTATCACTGCAAAAAACAGTTAAAGAGCAAAAATGTTCAAAACCATCATACTGTAATAAGTATATAATGGGAAGTAGGAAATCTTTAATCAGTAGTACATTTTATAGTGTTATGGGCACTATATGTCCGGATCAGCCCTTAATGATAAAAGAAAGTTCAGCACATATATTGAGGATAATTCGTAACTTCATATTAAAAATTAAAGGTAGGTGATTTCCAGTTCACGTGCCAATTCCAATTTTAAGAAGTTCCCTGAAAAAACAGGAATATTTTAATATGTTTATTTTGGAAACGGCATTTTATAAAGCAAAACATACTTCTCTAAATGGGAATCACATGAGGCACAGTCCAACAGTTGAACATGTATGCAGACAATACTGGGCACAGCAAAAATCTGCATTTCAGACAACAGAGCCAGCTGGTTCATTCAAACTTCCAGTCCTACAGCAGCTGAATCTTAAACTGCAGAGCAGGAGGGAGCAGCCAGCCAACGTGAAGGAATGGCCAGGGAGCTGTGGGCAGCATGGGGCCCTCTCTGCAGGGTTTGCCTGACTAAGGGCTCCACAGTGGGGAAACCAGTAGCCCCAAGAATGAGTTACACGTCTTTTTCCAGCAACAATGGAAGGAACAGAATTCTCAAAACAGTTCCTAAAATCCTTTGGGTCACTCTATGGATCCACCCAGGTTGAAGGTGGATCTCCACTACGAGGTTGGCTTGAGGTGTGGGAGCACAATGAGGTCTCCAAGCAAGGGTACCATGGAACTCCTGGCTCTGGCTCCAGGCTGTTGTTGAAAGCAAGATGTTTTGCATAATAACTCTGCTTGAAATAATTAATATTTTCTGCTGGAAACAATTTTCACTGGGAAACACCCACACTCCTTCTACTGAGAATACTGACAAGAGTTCTCATAACAATGCTTAATTTTAAACCTGCTGATCACTGCATAATGCAGCTGTGGTACTAATTCATGTGGATTTTTTTTAATGTGACAATGCAGATACTGTCTGTTTGCTAATACTTGCAATTGTAATGTATTTATTGTATTTCTGAACTGTTCCTTAGAAGCTGGAACAAAATATTAACTATGAAATAATATTTTTAGACACACTGTTAAAACAAAAAATGTAATTATTTCTATTACACTAAAGATTTGTTTACCCTTGAGAACTGAAACAAGTTACATTAAACAAGCTTTTCCATTGAAATTTGTTTAATCAAAGAGAGTTCAGTATCTTCATCTAATTAAATGCTTGATTTATTTAAGTGTATTTTACCTCTAGCATGTTTTCTTCTACTACACAAGAAATATATTGTTGCTTACTTAGCTTTTACCTCAAAGGAAAGGAAAACGAATTTGCATGTCAGGAAAAAAAAAGTACTCAGTAAGACAAATTGCTGATTCTTATATAAGTGATAGAAAACACACACAGTAATGAAAGAAAAAGTTCTGAATGCTTCACATAAATACACCATTGCAGCAGAATAAAATTTAATGTTACGTAACTTTTTGTATCTGTGTGCTTGAAAGTAGTTAATTAAATACCTTCTGTCTGGAAGAAAGTAAATTTTCACATAAGGATTCCTTGGCCTCCCATCTTCCCTTGAAGGAAGATCCTTTGCTCCCAGTATTGTCACTATTAACTGGTGACCAACCTTGTCATACCACAGTTTTATCTGTAATGAGAAAATATTACTTAGTGAACTCATATCTACAACAAAGTAGCATGTTAATCCTTAAAATTAATTTTGATCGTAAGCTTCTATTTGTATTGGTTACTTAAACAGAAAAGACCATGTTCTACTTCGTACTTACAACAAAGCATAAAAAGAAATCATTACTATAATAGCTTCAGTATGTACCAGGAGTTACTATTTTTTTTTAAACCCTGTACAATAAGTGCATTATTTTATACTAATTGTTTTTCACACAGTGGTCTGGTTAGGATTATTATCTCTTGGCAGTGATATTGTATTACTTGAAGTACTGATGTATGGTGTTCATATATATCATTTCTAAGGAGTTTATGCACAATGAATGAATACATTTTTCATGTCCTGTTTTGCTGGAAAGACTATGAGATAAGATCATCAATACTTCACATCTCTACAGGTTTTCAATCTCTAAATGTTCTTCACAGTCCAATTCAGCAACAACAAGACAAAAACTATTACTAATCTGTAGAAATCATTATTAATCAGTCTTAGACTTGACCTACTATCCCTTTTTACTACAGTCATTAAAAGTTGCTATTTAGCTATTTCGGTTTGAATACTATAGCTGAAAATGACTTACTCAAGGAGAGGATATAACTGCTTTAGAGCACTCAATGTGGAAGGGGTAAATGGTGCAGTTAGGACAAAATAAAGGATTCATTACATAGTGGTACAACTGCAGCACCATTACAGCTGACAGAGGAGACTCTCTTCCTGGGGAGTTTGCTTGAGACAGAGGACAAACAAGGGCATTTGAAGGAAGGACTGATCCTGCCTGAACTTAGGGGAATCAGACAAGATAATGCCCAGTCCCACAGTGTATCTTTAGGCAGGAATATACCCTGGCTAAGGTAAACACATCCAGGGAAAGGTGCACTTTCTGTGGAGCCAACCTCACATAATTTCAGAGACAGGGTCTCCATCTGCTCATCTTGAGATTTTCAGCCACTTAAAGAAAGGTCTTCATAAAATTCTCAAGACTTTTGTGCCACCAACAAGAGGTTGATTTAGCTTTCTGCCATTCCTTACACTTCATTAAGCAAGATTACACTAAGGCACATCAAATCAGTCAATAGTGGCAGTGCGTTTCTTCCTTCCGCATTACTGTGGATCTTGCAACCCCTGTAGCCACCAACCAGCAGCATTTGAATTGATACTAAAAAGGGGAGGATACCCTGTTTCTACATCCCTGGAAAGCAAGAGGCTTTGTCAGTATTTTTTCTCAACTGGGAGTTATCTGGAATATAGGTATCTCCATCCAGCTACAGATCACAAGTAGAAAGCTTTGCACCAACTGTATGATTCCAAAGCAAAGCTTTAATGACCTCTCAAGTGCAAGTCAACTTAAATGGCCTCTGACACTAAATGTATCCACCCGCAGGCTTCCCTGGGAGTCCTTAAGCAAAGGTCAGACTTGGTTAGTCGCATACCCTAAGGGGAGCACCACTGAAGGCAACCTTCTTCATCTGCTTTTTCGGGACAAAAAAAAAAAAAAAAAAAAATCCTTGCTTAAGCAGAATGCAATATTTTTGTGATCAAGACACTATCACAAACTGTGTCTGAATGAAGGTGAGATGATCCAAACATGGGTGTCTAAAATATTAGCTGAATTATTTTTTCATATTCAGGCTAAATAACTCTGAGCCACATTCATTGCAGACCGGATTTTTGCAGAAAAACTTCAGCTTAATATTTGAAGAATGACTCTAAGCAGAAATTTAAATCATCTGACATCACTTCTTTGAGATGCTCTAACATCTATGTTTTGGAAGAACTTGAAATCTGCTTTCACTCAAAACTTCTACTTTTCTCTATATGCTCTGAAAACATTTGGAAAACCTTGTACATAACGGGCATATTTTCCCTATAATTCCCTGTAACTTGGTTTGTTACAGGAAAGGTCAGGAGGTAGAATTACCACCAAAAGACTCTCTCTCCTGTGTTCATACTGCTAGCACTCCAATATACAGCACAGGCACTTATAACCCCAGATGTCATTTGACTTGGATGCAAAGAAAAGGGAAGAGACTGGGAGTGAGAGAATGGACAAAGAACCCCACAGAGGGAAGGACAGGATTGGATTCTCATGGGGTTATAGAAGAAGGAAGAAGGGACAAATCAAAAACTGCTTTCGAATTACTGAGAAAGTTAAGGATACAGGATGCTTCTTGGTGAAACACATGAAGAATGGAGTCACTAATGACAGGGACGATGGAAGAGGGGCAAAACCAGACTGAATGACAGAAATGGAATGCAGTGACAAAAAAAAAAAAAAAATCTGTAACTGGCACAAAACATGTTGCACAAAGAGAATGGAATAACAGAAAATGTGGCAAGAAGTCAAGGCAGGAAATTAGAAAGGAAAATGAGAAACAAGGAGTTAGACTAGCACACTGAACATGGAAATTAAGAATTAGAATAGGACTGATCTATTTCTGACTTTCCTGTGCATAATTATTGTGACTATATTCAGATGGTATGGTATTTTCCAACAAGAATCTTGTATTTTCTATTCACAAGGAGAGAAAGGATAGCCATTTAAGACAGCCAGATGCAGTCCAGGAGGATGGGATTCCATCCCTTCTTCTTTACCAGAGCTCTTGTGTCTCGAGGGGTGGATCCTTCAAAATATTGCAAAAGGTATTTACTAATTGTACATTCTTCATTGTCTGAGAGACTGGCATGAGACCCTGGAGCTGGATTTGGAGTGCTAAGTAAAGCACTGGAATTGAAGTCTGAGGTGTATATTATGCCTGGATAGAAACTGATTGTCTCAGAGTCTTATCATAGCTTCTCCATTCCTAACCAATAAATGCAGGACAATCCTACCACACCTATAGAATATTCTGTATGTTTTACATTGTGAAATAAACACAGGATAGCACACCTGTAACAAAAAAAAAGTTGATGAGGTTTTTTTATTTTTCATTTATAACTTTGTTGAGTTGTATGCAGAAAAGATTCCTAACACCAAAAAGTGAACATTGAATTATTCAGTCCATAGGGTGAAAACCCCACAAAAATGTACAGGTCTTATGCTCAGCACTGAAAGATTTGAGTAGCTGACTAGCAGAGCAGAATCTACAAACCCTCCATTCAGCAGTTTTTTACACATGCAGGAATGACACTCTTAAAGACAGTCTAAGAAACTTCAGTGTTGCAATTCTGATCTCAGTGAAGGAAAGGGAAAGCTAAACTTATATAAATTACACCACAGGAAAACCTTGCTGGGTGTTGCTAATGTGGAGGCTTACACCTTCAAAAAAACTTATTGAATAGGACTTTGTTTACCTAGAAAATTTAGGATGTAGGCACCCAAAATTCACTTAGAATGTGATCCAATTTGAATGCTTTCCAAAGATCTTTCCACTTACTGCTGAGGTCCTGGAAACCTATTTGCCATACACGTTTGTAATACTTTCTTTCCCTAGGCTCCTTCCCTAGGCAGGTGTGCACCTAATTCTTTACTAAACTTCCATTATAACCTACATTCAGGCAAATGGCCATTTAATTCAACACATCCTGAAAGCGTGAGATGGTCTGTCATCCACAGAGTGGCTCATCTGCAGAACTCCTTGAGAAAGCCTGCCAGGTTAAAATACCTGCCATGCAGAGCACAAGAAACAAAAACTCTTCTGCAGTCAGGTGATGAAGTTAGTCATCAAGGGCAATAGACATGAGGGTCTGGTCACAGTTCCATAGGATTCTTTGTGGGTTTCTTACCAATAGTGGTCTAACACAATATCGAGACACATTCTGGGTAGCAGGTCTGGAATCTGCTACACTAAAATTAAGCTTTCTTTGCTATCACACAGCCACACAGTACCTCAGCTTCAGATGAGACTTCATATTCCAGGGAAGAAAGGAATGTGCAATAGGTCCAGGATAAAAGCCCTCTTCTGAGAGACAGGTTCAGTCTCTTCAGTCTAAACAGGGCTTAAACCACAAATGTCCTGTTTCTGGAATGAGTCATCTACCCATACAACAGTACTTGAAAACTGGTGTTGCATTCTGAGAAGTGAGGATGCAGGTATCATGTATTCCTGTTTGGTCCTCTGTAGCCTCAGAAGAAGCCACCTGCCTCTGGAGAATCGACTCACCCTCTGGAGAATTGTCTCACCCTCTGGAGTAGCCCAAGTTCCAAATATAGTTAATGGGGATATGTGTCCTTTATTTGGGCTGGATCACTCATTGCAGATCATATAATCATAGAATGTCCTGAGTTGGAAGGGACACACAAGGATCATAGAGTCCAATTCCTGTCCCTGCATATGACAACCTTACAATTCACACTGTGAACTGAGGTCACATATTGAAGTATTTAGTTCTTTCCTTCAACTGTACAAGCCTAAGAGCCTCCCCAAGGCACTTCAGACTTCCTGGAAGTTAGCATGAGTTGAGTTATATAAATTAAGCACATAAATTCTGTTTACTAGATTTCATCCTTTTTCTTTCAGATCTCATCTTAACTAGAAATTTTATTCAGAGCTCTGACTGGGGTCAGAGTTCTAGAAAAGAAGTAATTATGTAATTAGGACCCATATTCTAATACATACACATAAGGGAAATCAGTTAAGAAAATCTAGATAATATTATTATTGTCACTTCTTATATTCCTGTCTCATGAATACTTGACTGTTTGCTTCACAATGCAATTCTAATGCTATTTGTGTACAGCACATACAGGCACACCATATCTTAAGTGACAACTTACGTGACTTTTAAAAACAAAGAATATTTTTTCTTTCTATGCTACATTTTGTTTATTTGTTATATAAGGGTTATTTCATTAATTTCATGGAAAAGAGAGAAAACTTTTGCCAATGGAAGAGATCACTTGCCCTGCAGCTTGATTTCTACCACCACAGGCCACTCAAGCACCACTGGGTTTGAGGAAGAGCTGACCAGGCAATTTTGTTCTGTTCTTTATAATTCTTCATGTAACCTACATTGCTGTTTATTTGTGTAATATTTTGAAACTGAGATACTACTTTTCTTTCTTTTTTGCATTATTCTGAAAGAAGAGATGCACCAGCAGGATCTGTCATTGCAGAAGAAAAAAAGATCTGCTTATTTAAAAAAAAAATGCTTACAGCAATCGTTTTATTTGGACTTAAGTTTATGTAGATGCAGAAACTGCCCTGAGGTGGTCAAGTCTTCAGCATAGCTGAGGCGAGCTTCCTGACTACTGAGGGTTGCTAAACCAAACCGTTATTGCTGTCTGCTTCAGCTGCTGTCTGATACGTTGGAAAAAATACAAAAGGCTGCCAAATTGAAGAGTTTCTAGGATATGAAAGCCAGAAAATTATGGAGGTTTTAGCCTGTCCTAATCCAGATTTCTTTAAAAAAATTCTTTTTAGTGTCTTAATCTTGATTTCAACAATGCCAAGTAAATGCATGCATATATTTTTATACCTGATCAAATATACTGATTTGTATTAAAGCAAAAAGCATGTCTGAAATTTTTGAAGTTAAAAAAAGCAGTGGTTTTGTGGCAATTCCAAAAAGGAGGTTCCACTAAGTAAGCGAGATATTGAATGGAAAACACAAATTAAAGAGCAGATCATTCCCTACAAAGATATTGCAAGGCCACACTCTGTAAGTTAGAAAATTGCTGGTATGCTAACTGAATTAGTAAAAGTTCAGGAGAACGTGTATGGTAGGGAAAAAATAATTATAAAATAATAATTGCAGTTTTAAAATCATTCAGTGATACAAGAGCTAGAAAATGAACGGAACAACATGGAGTGAAGTGTGGAAGAGGAACTTGTGCCAGAGTGTGGGACATTTATCACCAGGATCAGTTTCAGACTAACAAGTAAAGAAGTTGCAAGCAAGAATAAAGATGTGTATTTGCTGCTGAGAGCAATTAAACAAATAGGTATAAACAGAAATGTTAGGAGATCCTCATTCTTGTAGGGAATTCTACAGACACAGCTGTATGACAGCCCACAATGTAATTTATACTTCCCGACAATCAAAAACAACAGCTCAGAGCACTGAGTTGACTAGTTTCTCATGCCAAAAAGTAACCAGAGTTGTGCACTGCTGCAGAACTGCTTCTAATGCCCTTGTTTAAAGATCACTGGAGAATTTCCATTCTGTGCAGTCTGCATTGTAAACTTAAATTCAACAATTTTAAACTATATACCACCCCTACTAAAAGTGGCCAGATGAGGTACTTTTTATTTCAGTCCACTTGTAAAGGTGTTGCCAAGGTCCTAAGTTTGACTCTTGTCACAAACTTATTTAGCTCTGATTGTTGCTGAGCTTGGCAAATAACCGTTAAAGAGGTCCACAATGACTCCACAGACATTGTGCAGAAACAAAAATGGTGCTAAAGACAATTCTTATCTACAAGATCAAAAGTAATCTACCCAGAGGTGATAGAGTAAGCATCATGTACTTTCACCTCTGGCTGGATATTCTCTATCAAGCATTACACTTATTTTATTTTCTTCAATTACTCCATAGTCATTTGATCAAATTAATTTTTTTTTTCATTAGATGACATTACTCTAAGTAGAACTGACAAAGCTATGCCTATTTCATTATTTTATATAATATTTAAATAAGGAACTACCACACATTACTTCTACATTACAGTAGTTCATGAAACATGCAGATTTGAGGCAGATGTTTCTTTTTCAAATTTATCAATCATCACATAATTTCTTAATTTATTTTGCAGATATCTAAAAAGAAAATAAATATTAAAAAACTACTTATGTCATATACAACATTTACCTTTATGAAGTACTTAACAACTTGTGACTGAATCTGTACCCCTTTTGATATCACTACTATGAGCATAAGCCAACTTTCTTTATAATGTTAAGGGATGTTTTAAATTTTTAATACAAAGCCAGTTTATGTCAGTAGCACATAATAATATCTTAACCTAAAACAATACTATCGAGACATTACAGTTTTAATCTAATTTTTTTTTTTCTTTTGTATTTACATTTAAGCAGTTCAAGGACTACTTTTGGGAAATAATATATAGTGAAAAAAATTGTACTTTATCAAATATGAGTCATAGACAAACCACTTCCCACAGTCTTATTTATAAGTCCTTTATAAGTATATATATATATATGATCTTTTTTACAATTCAATATGAAATTTCGTCATCTCATTCTGATCATTTATACCCTTCCCTGAGCAACTGATCAAACAAGGGAAACATTTACACAGCTCCCACACAAAAGATTAACATCTCTATAAAAATATTTTGTAAGAAAAGCAGATACTATTCTATTTTTTAAATAGAAAAACATGCAGCAAAGTAAGATAAGCATTGTAACATATTAGTAAAACCTACTTTTGCGTAAATTTACAGTATCTTAGGAGTTTCCTAATGAAAAAAGGCAAACAACTTGTACCTAAACAGAATATCAAAGCTAAATAAATTCAGTAACACAATGGGAGAATTCCGTTTTCTTTAAATAGAGTTTTAGTTATTTCCAGTTACTTTTAAAATGAAGAATCAAGTTTCATACACAAGAAATTTGTTTCTTTAAACAAGGTACAAATTTTTTGCCTGTCTTCCACTCAAGGAGCTACTATTACTTGGAAAATGCAAAAAAGGATGTGTTAAGTAATGATAATGAATGATTTAAAGAGACATCATCTTTATATAATGACCTCAAGCACAAAATTATTTATTGCTTAAACAGTAAGCACATTTTGTTTGTAGGATGTATAACCACCATCACTATTGAAACCTGTATGAGTTTAATACTGGGTAAACAGCAAACAAAAAACTAGTTGTCTCTTTAAATGTTAATTTAATATTTTAACCCCCATGCAGAATTTTACAAGCTTCTAATGAGATGACATGAAACTTGTTAATATGGTTTAAAGCAACACACTAAAACATGGGAAAACGGACTATAATGTAACGTTTTCCTACTATGCATTTTCCATAACAAACGAAAGAAAAAAACACAACTTTAGTTTCTGTCAGGCAGACGAAGTCTTTACCTGAACCCTAGGAACAAAAGGCGTTGTTCTTCTACTAAGGCTTTGGCTCTGGTAAGCAAAATTAAAGAAAAAGCAATAAAACAAAACCAAAAAGGACAACACGCTGGAAACTAAAAGACCAAAAGTAAAAACAAAGACACACAACTATTACTTTAAACACAGCTTTACACCAACAACATATCTGTCTAACACAAAGTATTTTAATGCAATGCATAAATTAAATCTGCAAATCTGTTACCAAATCATATCAAAACCCTGTGATGGAAATTCTGGCCTCTGGGAAGTCAGCAGGAATTTTGGCACTGATTCCCCAGGAGCAAGGATTTCACTTTACAGGTATACAGATAAAATTCACAATAGATTTAGAAATAACATTAACAAAAGGAGCAGGTCAGCAAAGTGTGATTTCAAAGTGGGGTAGGAAACATAAGTTCAGTTTTACCATCTCTTTCAGGAAGATTGTAGATACATATTCAGAAACAGACACAAGTACAGTTCACGCACTGACAGCTTGGTTGCTTTCTAGAGTAAAGCAAGTGAAGTAAAAGGTTTTCTCTTTTCTCCAACTCTAAGAGGCATTTCTGCAAAAAGCCCTCCTAAACACTCAAAAAAGGAACTTAGTGCTATCCAGTAATAGCATTACATAGGGGAAGGTACAATCAATGTATTTAAATTCTCTATCAGTCATGACAGAAATGACAAATGGTACACATGGAAAACCTTTGCATGAAATCAGAACTAGAGCATTTAGCAAACTCAGTAGTTGCATCGCACACAGAGATGCATTTATAACTCGTATTTTTGTGAGGCAACACTTCAGACCACATACAGCCTTGTGGCTTCCGCTAGCTACATCAAGACTACACCAGTACGGGCAACATTCCTAAGTTGCTGGATTAACTACAAACTCCAACCAACTGCTCTCTACCTTCAGCTTAGGGCAACAGCGGCACAGAGGGGGTACGAGTACTGGGAATGGACATAAACAGGAGCACTTATTGATAACTCAGAGGACCAGTGAATGGGGGAAGAGGAGCATGGGAGTAGGTCACAACAACTACAGCAATCTGAGAAGGTTTGAATCATCTTTATCTCCCTGCCCAGTTTTCCTGAGATTATTGGTCTGTTTCGAAGTGATGGAAAGAAGCTACTACTTCCATAGGAAATGTACCCAAAGTATGGAGACAGGGGGTGTGATGATGCTTCTGCCACCCTCCCTGCTTATTTGGCATGCACATGTGCTGGAGAAATCTGTTCCATAAAATGTGTGAAGTCATCTGTTCTCACACCAAAGCAAGAGGTTATATAAGAAAATTTGACAGTCTGGATCACAGGTTTTGTCTGATGTGTTCCTGTGCTCTGTGAGGCGCAGCAGCTGCCCCCACTCTGCCCAGGCAGTACTGCATAGCACCACGTGTAGGTGCCAGAATGTGACCTACTCACATACAATAAAAGTAGCTCTTCAGTTTGCTTCTGCTCCGTATTACAAAAGAAATACAGATAAACCAGAATATTGCAATTCGAATAGGGGCAGAATATCTCCCACCATTCACTGAGGATCCTCAGCTGCCATATTCTGCCTTGGAAAATGGAGGGCAATAAGCACATTATGTGCACTACCTTAAACTTCTTTGGTTTTGACACTAGAGAAACAGTAATTTATTTGTGTAGAGGTAGAAAAGGGAGAAAAGAAAGGGGAAAAGGAAAAGGTGGAAGAGAGAAGTGGAGCATGTCTCATACTTCACCTTATCACCCCAATATGCTGACATACTATGTCCTTGACAATGTACAATATCCACTTTCTTTTATGTCAGAGATATTACAACTATAATTAATATACTGTATTTTTATTACTTTATAAAATCAATATGTATGTAAAATCTATTGACGTGATTCTGTGGTTCAGCTGTACAAGGAAATAATTTTATAAAAGACATTCCTTTTCTGTTAGAATTTCCACCAGTACAGAAATAAAAATGATGTTATGATTTTATACTTGTATCCATTAACATGGTCTTCTAGTCACATTATCAGTCTCTTAATCTAACTATTGCAAAATCATTCCAAGTTATACTTGTCATACAATATCAAAAAAGTAGCCAGAATGCAGCAATGAAGAGTACCAACACACAAATATTAACTTTTTCATAATGATATCAAAGGGAAAAAGAAATCAGTGAAAAATAACATAAAACCAGGAAACAGAAAAAGCAAATAATAATCAAACAAATAATTGCAGTAAAAGATACTCCCCTGAAAGAACAATATGGATCAAAAATGCTATAAAATAGAATACAGATGAATTTTTTATATACCTTAGTAAATTATAACACACAATAATTCCCTCTAACTGCATGTAATTTGTTCAATTAAATACGTATTTGGGTAGAATATTTATTAAAGGAAAGAAGATTCCTTTGCTATGTGAGATGGTTTACTTCATAGGAAACCCTATTAGCCAGCTCTGGAGTGTCACTGTAACCTCAACAACTTCAACAGAAGAAAACAGGTACACGGACCAATGCCAATACAGAGGAAAACACAGGAGACTGAATGGAGAGAGAAAGACATCCCTGAATGATAGAAAGGCATCACTGCGGCTAAACTGGCTAAAACCGTACTAAACATTAAAAAAAATACATTCCAAAACATTATTAATATAAAAAGGATATATAGCATTATCTGAATAAGGATGTATATACCCAAGTATTTATTCAGATACCTACAGCTCAGGCGGAGGTCTGAAGTATCTCTAGTTCTGCCCACAACTTCTCTATGTCACAGCCTATTTTTTTTTTTTGTATTTCACAGCTGCCCTAACAACAGCCCTACAAGACTATATGGCATTGTCTGAAACTACAGAATATACTTTCAA
The DNA here is from genome assembly GCF_037038585.1 of Patagioenas fasciata. Taxonomy (NCBI): domain Eukaryota; kingdom Metazoa; phylum Chordata; class Aves; order Columbiformes; family Columbidae; genus Patagioenas; species Patagioenas fasciata. The sequence goes on from NC_092521.1 coordinate 22,207,881, forward strand.
AATCTTGCCTGATATCTGTTCCCTTTCATTTATCACACCTGTCTGAATTCAGCTGCCATTGCTTGGAATGTCAACTGACTCTACACTTCCCCAAAGAAGAGCAACCTGTCTCCATCTACTGCCAGGGCTCTGCAGTTGTTCTCCTGCCTGGGTGCTCACCATAAAGAGCACTTTCCCAGTTATATTCACAACTTAGTATTTCCTTCCATTTCCATCTTACTCAGCTATTTGGAATGAATGAGTGTTCCATCAACTGTTCTGTCAGAAAAGAGCTGATTAAAAACATGGAAAACCCAAATACTGAATCTTGTCTGTATTGTCATGTTCTAACTAAACATTTTTTTGGAACTTGAGGAGATCTTTTAAATTCAATTTTTCCCTAATCTTTCACCTTTGCTAAAGGTCCAAAATCAGAAAATCTCATATCCACTCTAATTTTTCAAAACATCTCCAACTCTGTTGTTTTGGTTTTTTTTCACTAATTCTTCCAAAGTTTCAAAGCTTTTCAAAGTTATAAAATGATAAACCAACATTTTCAAATGTGAAGGAAAATCTATTCATTGCACTACCTTCAAGAGACATAAACCCCAAATTTGAAAAGTAAAAAACCCCCTTGTGATCATTCAAACCTAACTTAAAATATCAGATTTAAAAGAAACTACAGATATTTGCTGTTTTGAAAAAAAAAAACTGTTCCTGTAGAACAGTTTACTAGTCTCACAATAATCTTTCTAAAAATGTATTTTAGTCTAGACATTTCAATGTGCCTTGCTAGGTGCCATGTTGCTATGTATCCACACCATCTTCAGACATTGTGACAGCCACCCTTCCTCGCAAAGCAAAAGGTTTAGCACTAACCTCCCAAAGCCTTGAGCCAACGGCAGCAGGAGCTGTGTTGAGCCATTAATTGGTTAACATGAAATACAGCTATTTTCAATTTTTCTTTAGCTGTTGATGTTAGATAGGTGTTGACATTTTCAAACTGTCTACTAATTTTAGGCGTCCACATTGAGACAGTGGTACTTTAAGTTAGAGAGTTACTGAGAATTTCTGACTTAACCGTCAGTCAACTGTGCATTCTCAGATATCAGTTGTTCTCTGAGGGAAACAATGATATTGTGTAGCAGGGAGTATTGTATATAATTGCATACAGTATAGAAGGGAGTGCAAAGAGGAAAAACGTAGGAAAGATCTTTAAATGTCTCCTGACATTATTTGGTTTCCTTAGACGGAAAAAATGCTATAAACTTATTAATAAAGGCATTTTTCTCCTGAAACATACAAAATAGTTAAAAATAGGAACACTGCAGTTAAACACTTAATTTCTATGCCATTCTAAGACACATAACCTTGTGAATTCTGTTATTCTCAGAAAATACCTGCAATTCCTGATACTATCCTTATTCACTTCAAACTCCAATAAGCACAAAATCAACAGACTTATTGACTTCAGTAATAAATTCTAATCTTAAACTCCTGAAGATTTTGTTTCTGAAACTGAGAAAGAGACAAAGTAATTTCTGCGTGGCTCCTATTTGGATCATCATTCCACAGTGTCTGTGCATGGGATATGTGAGCTGCTTACTCTAGATATTGAATTTCATGCTGGGAGCTAGGAACCAAAACTTTTTAACGGCCTAATTTTTATTACATTCAGCCAGAAGATATTTATTTCCACCCTGTTTCCACTATCAACAGTTTTTGCTGTCTTCTAAAACGAAATTGGTTTTTAGAATCCTCAGTCTGTGTATTTTGACAGTTCATGTTCCTGTGTATTGTATTTTGTGCAAAGCATTCCACACTCTACTGTCAAGATTTCTAGTTTTCCATTTATCCAAAGGACTGAGTCTTTCAAAGTAGTTAACCACAACAATTACAGATAATTAAAAATTGTATCTTGTAGATGGTTGGTCTGATGAGCAAAACAAATAATGTCTCATGCATTGCAAAATGGAGCCAACATGGCTGCTGAACAGAGAGAAAAATATTTCTTCCCCTCCTCTATCAACACCATAAACCATTTCTGTGAGACCTATAGTCTACTTAGATTTTACGCATATTTTTATGGCACACTCATAGCATAACATAAACAACTTGGAAGAAATATGAATGTGACCTTTTCAAACTTGGTTAACACCAGTTTTTCACTCTTTCCATTTCATTTTCCTCTCCTTTTCAATGTGTAGCAGGCCACAATTGAGCACTTTTGAAAAAATCACACTTTGGAGTTATAAATGACACAGAAAGGTGTATAAAACTCAAGTTCTTTGTTTTAGTACAAAAAAAAAATACTCTTTTAAAGAAAACATTCAGGTAATGAACTTTGCTGTCAATGAGAGTGAAGAACAAAACTGAAGAAACAGTGGTACAAAGAACACAACATTAGTAAACAATCAAAGGTTTATCATCTGGGGAAAGGTATATATGAAAGGTAGTGCAAAAGAAATAAGCAATTTTAATGTCCAAGCACACAGGTAATAACATCTACCAACTGTACACGTTACAGTTGAAAAAGTGTATACGCTCAACAGCACAGACATAACTGGAGCCCAGGATTAGGCCTTTCTGAAAATTTGATTCTACCAGTCCAGCTTACCAGATAAATATATATAAAATTTCCAAAAGCACATAAAATTGAAAGTCCTTATGAAACTATCACCCTACCTACACTGAGATATATAGCATTAACAAAACAATGTAACTAGTTTAACAACAAATTTATGTTAGAGGTAGCTCGCACCCTACAGTGAGAGTTATATATGCTGCAAAAAGTACAACACTAATATTAAGGAAATATTTACATACTGAAAGTTGTCCAGACAAGAACTGTGGAACATCCCTTAACATGCCAGGACTCATAGGAGAAGTCACTGAAATAGAAGGTCGGTCCATTTTTTGAGACTCAAATGAACTAGAACCTGTAATTATAAATGAAAATATCTTATAAATAGTAGCACTTATGGATATTTCACAATGATCTTCAAAGAAAAATTTTACAAGTATAACCAAACATACAATAAAGTTGGGATAAATATAACTTTTTTATCTAGTTATAATTGCCAAATAATTATACTCAATCTTTCAGTGCTCAGATACAATTAAAAGCTTCCCAAGTTTATCAGAGCTGCAAAATGTCATCTGAAACATATGGAATGAAAAATAGTTTATTCAGATATTTCCAACTGTAATTATGTCAGTAAGTTGATGGCTCAATATTTCGAAATAGTCAAGTGAATACTTTACTGTGGTCAGAGGAATTCAATCTTCTGAAGCGCACTTATTATTTTGTACAATCAGACTAATTTTTAATTAGACTTTTACAAAAACATCAAAATGAGCATAATATTTTGTGCATTTTGTTTCAAATTTTGAAGGTCTGCAAACTCTCAGAGGACAAGTTTTGACATATAAAACAAAGTAAAAGTAAAGTATTTTTATAAATACAAAAGACATTACACATCTCACATTAAATGGATTTTATTTTAAGACTTGGCTGATCAGTGGAAAATTATTGGAGGGGTTTTTCATATTATTATAATCAAGTTTATGTCACTGCATTTATTCATGGCTTCTATTATAAAGGAGTTCTAAAACAATGATAAAAAATAACTCCAGGCTGAAATCCATCTTATCAGATCTAAGCCAAAGAACAAGTTATTTTTCCCCACATGAAATACCAGTTTAGCCAATTTAAAGAGTTCTGAGTGATTCTAATAAAGTAGAAGTGTTCTGATTTCAAAATAGCTGTCTCTCAGGTTTCAAATAAAGAACATTTGATCCCTATTTTGAGTTTATAGGGTACAATTGAAATGCAAGACAATAAAATCGGAAATTAAAAACTACTATTAATGTTATTGTATATTAGTTAGAATGATACTTTTCAATCAAAAATTGTCTAAGCTTATAGTCAAATGTCAAGCCTAAATCAAAATATCCCGACTTTAATAGTTTATTATTAACCAAAGGTAGACAGACAATTCAGTAAGGTGACATATTGAGACAAATATGGACAAAGAGATGAGAGCTATACTGACTATAGATGACATTTTTCAATTTATTTGTGCTTACATAAAAGAGAGAGAAGATTTTCCTACCCCATAATTGAAACTTACTGGACTCCAGCTGTGCATGCGTGCTGTCAGGTATTCTGGGAATGTCCCTGAAATCAGGAAAATTAAGACAGGCTGATCCTTTGTCTAACAAGCATATTCAAAATTCAGTTACACTATAACACTTCCCAAGCCACCACTTAATGCCTCAGGAAAGGCAGATGATCTGCTGGCTGTCTTCAGCCAGGGGGAAGATTTATCTTTTATCTGATATAAGTAATTTCAGTGGTAAATTAAAACCTACAGAACAAGTGGATTGGTGAATGCAGGAGAGAGGATGCACAGTTACAAATAAAATAATTCCATAAATTTAAAAACAAACAAACAAACAAAACAATCTCAGAGTTAATGGAAGAATAAAACTGTGAGTAGTACTTTATTATGACATTATACATTCATTAAATTTTTTGGACCCTCACTCAAACATACTTGACTGTCAATAATGCTTATCCCAATATGTCCTTTACCGTCCTTCAACCTCAAATTTGGACAATCTTACCTTTTTCATGACTAAATAAGACGAGCAGCTTCATTTGGCAACATTGCATACTTGCATGCACATGAGATGTTGCATCACCTGTGTTAAATTGTGTGTACAGCTCTGTAATTTTAAAGAACTTGGTTGCAATGACTAAGCACCTCATAATGCCCACCCACCCCCCCAAAGGAACAGATTCTTCCTATGAGGGGCAAACATTACTGTATGCTAATGAAAACTATCAATATACTACATAAATCATGTTGGAGGTATTTGAGCAAAACCAAGCAAGATGAAGAACTTCATCTCCAAGTCATGCCAAGAACAACATTTAAAATCACGCTGTGTGTTTGAGTGCGGTTGGTTTCTTCAGCCTGCATTGGGTGTAGGTGCCCAGATGCTGGCCATGGGGCACCATGCCGGGCACAGCTGGTTCCAGACGGTCCCAGCCACCTCAAACCGACCCATCCCCGGGCACAGCTGGGACCCTCAGCCCAGGTGGTGGTGCCTTTGTGATAAGGTATTTGAGAAAGGATTAAAAAAAGCTGTGCTGCAGCTGTAATAGAGAAGGGGGAGGACAAACAAAAACAAACAAACAAACAATGAAAAACCCAAATAAACAAAAAACCCAAACAAACAAATAAAACAAAACATGGGAGAAGCACCCCAGAAGACACCAAGACCAGAGAAGAAGGAGGGGGAGGAGGACTGATCGCAACCCCCATCCACCTGCACCATTCAGTGGGTGGGAGGCAGAAGATGCAGGACCAAAGGAGGGCACTTGAGCCTGGGAAGAAGGGAGATGAGGGGAAGGTGGGTTTAGTTTTGTTTTGTACATTTCTCTCTATCCCATTCTGTTATTAATCTTCCCCAAGTGGAGTCTGTTTTGTCCATGATGGTAATTGCTGAGTGATTTCCCCATTCTTATCTTGACCCACGAGCTTTTCTGTCTTACATTCTCCCTCTGTCCTGCTGAAGAGGGGGAGGGAGAGAACAGCTCGGTGGGTGTCTGGCAGCCAGCCAATGTCAACCCACCACACAGGTATGTCATAAGGAACAGAAAGTTAAAAATCTTTTCAGGGATATCTACTGTCTCATACAATTAAAAACAAACAAAAAAAAAATATTAAAAGATTTTAAAAAACTTATCTATTTCCTTTTTGGTGCATAGTTTCCAAACATTTTTCAAGACTCACTAGAAAGACAGCTTTACTAAGCAGATGGAAGAATCTTTCCAAATGAATTGATGGACAGCACCAATAATTCACATTAATTAGAAGGCATGCAACTGGCGTAACTGCCCACTATAGACAGAAAAAAAAAAATCACTGTCTCTGTTGTTAGCAAGCAAAATTTGCCAGAAACTTACAAGAGCTATTGAAGACATATATATTTGAGTTTGCATTTTCGATACCTGTAGAATTTATAAAAGCAGCCAATACTGGCCTATTACTTTACATAGAAATACACTCCTGAACCTGTCATTTTAAAAATTTCTTTCATATGAGCTTGAGAAGAAAACCTTAAAAATATGTGTCATTGTTAACAGACTGAGTATCTTTTCTATAGGTCGCTAAAACAATAAACTTGAAAGCTCTGAACACTACCATTTATGTTCCTAAAACATACAGATCCCAGTATTTCACAGTCCTGTATTTTTACAAGGACCTCCCACTGAGATAAACAGATGTAGGAGAAGCAGAAGTACTTCTAGCTATCTCTTTACATTGTAAGATACAGAAACATAGAACAGCTTGCGTTGGAAGGAACATTCAAAGCTCATCTAGTCCAACCCCTGCAATGAGCAGGGACATCTGCAACCAGATCAGGTTGCTCAGAGCCCTGTCCAGCCTGGCCTTGAATGTCTCCAGGGATGGGGCGTCTACCACCTCTCTGAGCAACCTGGACCAGTTTTTCACTTGTAAAAAATTTTTCCCTCATGTTCCATTACAGGCAGATTGTGTACAATAATGTGTCATTCCTTCCAAATTCAAACCAGTAGTAACTGTGAAAATAATACGCATTTTAAAACAACTCTTCGTGAAAATTAGCAGAAAATAGATAAGTTCTCTTTCTCAACTAGGTTAATTGTTAGTAACTGTCTGAAGAGTTCTGGCATGAGTTAGTGCATGGGTGCAAAGACCATCAAGAGACTGTTTCAAAGTACTAGAGTACACCTTAATGCAAGAGAGAAATCCTTCAAGTGGGCATCAATTATTCAATCAAAATAATTATCACTTCAGTTATCTTGTAAATCTGAACATGTAATGATTTTAAATACATTGAAACTTTATTCCCTGAGGCAGAACACAGACACATGGCATTATGTTTCCTTGGGTAAACATAAGATATTAATTTCTATTGTCCATTTGATTATGACCAGAAATCTCCTAAACTGAGAAGATAAAATGCATTTCAGTTCATCAGCTCAAATTTCATCAAAAACATTTCTGAAGTTGTATTGTTAATGTCAAAATCCAGTTACATCTAACCAGAATGCAAAATCTTACCAACTTGCAGAAAGTATTCAACACTGAGACTTCAGTTATAAACTCATTTAGATTAGTAACTGCAGTTTTGGAGGTGAAAACCCTCTTTTACATCTACATTGGGAATCAAGTACACAGAACAACTTTTTTAGCCCTGATCTGGCTCAGTTCTTCAGATTATGTGTCAAGCAGTTAATACTGAAGAAGGCATCTTGAGAGCCCACATCACTTTCTTTCAGGAATTACAGATGAGCTGCTCTAGTGACAGTAATTGGAGCACGTGGTAGCACAATAGAAGACATGGTGATTAGGAAGGTGCACAACAGAAGACATGGTGATTAGGAATGTAAACAACAAACAGTAAAAGTAAAAGCCTAGGAAAAATACAGGAGGTTTAACGCAATGAAGGGAATGCAGAAAGAGACAAAAAAATCAAATATTTTCAAGATGCAAGAAGTTCCTTGAAACTTGTGCTGTTTGAGAAAAAATGTGCCCGTGTTAAATGAATTTGAAACCTCCTTTTCCAAGACAATATTCTTCTAGCAATGTAGTCTGTCCCTTAGCATTACTATTATATCTACAACTCCCAAGTTATGCAAAGGTTTTTAAGATGAGGGAGATGATACAGCCTTTAAACTAAAGGAATTGCGATTCAATATGTATGTAGGAGATAACCACTCAGCTGACTGAAAGATAAAGCAGGTTTTGTTGCTGTCAAATTCATTTGAAATTGTCAAACCAAATTAAGTTCCCACACATTAAGTTCCTGATGTGTCAAACACATTAATTTCCTAGTAGAGCTGAACCCATAAGAAATTATCCTTGCTGAAATTCCATCTTCACATTACATGGTTCTGGAATTTTTTTTAGTACTCCTTAATTTCTAGTTGTTATGTTACCCATGCTTTTTACATATGAAGGCATCTTATATGAATTGTGTGCCTCATACAAAATAAAGCGATAAATATTATTTATAATTATTTCTAATTATATAACCTTAGAACAACCCGGGTTGTTAGGGATCTTGAAAGACTATATTGTGCAACCTCATGTGGTAAGATGAGGTTACCTAGTACCCTGTGCAGTTGTGTCATATACATCATAATAAGTTCAGTATGGGAAAATTAAAAAATCTTAACAACTCTATGCTTCTTCAAATTTAGTGGCAAGAATCCTCCTCTTCGTATCCCTGGTGTAATCAACTATGGAACTTCCAATGGAAAAGCAAAAAAAGGATGGATGTGACTGTAGGCTGTAGGAACTTGGAAGAAAAAGAAGACATGAAATATTCTAATATAAAAAGTCTACTATAAAAAAGGAATTAGAAAATCCCTACTGCTATGCAAGAAAAATTTAAATTCAGATACTGAGGGGTAAGTCTGAAAGATAAGAAAACTGGTCTTTAAACTGAAAATAGATTTAGATAAGATACAAGGAAGAAATTCTTCACCATGAGGTTGGTGAGGCACTTTAATAAATTTCATAGATTAAGATTATGAGAATATGGATTAGAGACTTTCCAAAGTATATTTATTATGTCATTAACTTACTGTATTTTGGGGAAAATTCTATATTATTCATTCTCAGTAAATAGAGTTCATCATCAGCTCACAGACCAAATACGAATACAGACTCATAGAATCTTAGAATCATTTTGGTTGGGAAAGACCTTTAACACCACTGAGTCCAACTGTTAACATAGCACTGCCAAGTCCACCACTAAACTGTGTCCTTAAGAGCCACATCTACACATTTTTTAAACAAGTCCAGGAATGGTGACCCCACCACTTCCCTGGGCAGCCTGTTCCAATGCCTGACAACCCTTTCCATGAAGACATTTTTTCCTAATATTCAATCTAAACATCCCCTGGTGCAACTCGAGGCTGTTTACTCTTGATCTATTTGCTTGTTACTTGGGAGAAGAGACCAACACCCTTCATGCTACCACCTCCTTTCACAGCAATAAGGTCTCCCCTCAGCCTCCTTTTCTCCAGGCTAAACAGCCTCAGTTCCTTCAGCTGCTCCTCATCAGACTTGTGCTCCAGACCCTTCACCAGCTTCATCACCCTTCTCTGAACTTGCTTCAGCACCTCAATGTCTTTTTTGTAGTGAGGGGCCCAAAACTGAACGCAGCATTTGAGGTCCAACCTCAGTAGTGTCACTGTGGGATGATCACTTCCATCGTCCTGCTAGTCACATTATTTCTGATATAAGCCAGGATGCTGTTGGCTTTCTTGACCATCTGGGCATGCTGCCAGCTCAATCTCAGCCACCTGTTGACCATCAACCCCAGGTCCTTTTTGGCCGGGCAGCTTTCCAGCCACTTTTCCCCAAGCATTGTATGGTGGTGTTGTGACTCAAGTGCAGGACACAGAAGTTGCCTTGTTGAAATTCATACAATTGGCAGCCAGGTCTGCTGAATAATGGTGGAAAGCCGCTTGGTGAGCACCTCTGGCAGCTCACTCAGAACCCTTGGGGCGACCCCATCTGGCCCCATAGACTTGTGTGTGTGTCTAAGTGGTGTAGCAGGTCGCTAACCATTTCACCTTGGAGTATGGGGTCTTCATTCTGCTCTCTGTCCCTGTCTTTCACCTCAGGGGTCTGGCTAGCTGGACCACAACTGGTCTTACCATTAAAGACTGAAGCAAATAAGGCATTTAGTACCTTAGCCTTTTCCTCATCCATTGTCACTGTGTTTCCTCCCACATCCAATAAAAGATGGAGATTCTTCTTAGTCCTCCTTTTGTTGCTAATGTATTTATAGAAACATCTTTTATTATCCTTTATGTCAGTAGCAAGATACAGCTCTAGTTGGGCTTTGGCCTATCTAATTTTCTCCCTGCATAACCTCACAACATCCTTGTAGTCCTCCTCAGTTTCCTGTCCTTTCTTCCAGAAGTCATAAACTCTCTTTTCTTTCCTGAGTTCCAGCCAAATCTCTTTGTTCAACCAGGCTGGGTTTTTTTGCCCCTGCCAGCTCATCTTTTAGCACATTTTATAAAAAAGGAAATGGAGAAATAAAAGTCAAGAGTGAAGTTATTAACCAAGGATTGCAACAACATAGAGTTTAACCACAGTTTCAGGGCCAATATAGGCTTAATCACTAATGAAACTATCACGGAAGGGAACCTGGTTTTGACCATATTAGCAGATAATGCCTGAGACCCTCTCAGACAATACAGGATTTCACACCAGCTCTTTCTAATTATTGGCATGATCTTTCATTCTAGCTATGCTTTTCATTTACAGAATTTTGCATACAGTTTTACTCTTTACAATGTTTATGAATCTCTTTGATATGCTCTGCCTTAGAAGTGAAATTTAGCAACATTTTCATCATGTTTAATATAAATATTTCTGAAATTACTTACCCTATTGGTCTTGAAACTACAAGTTCCACTTGTGGCTCAGGCTTGGATTCTAAGATGATATTATACACCTCCTCAAAGGTGGCTCCTTGTAGTAGCCTTCCATTCCATTCTAATACTTCATCACCTATAATTTCAGTAATACAACTCTGCTTAGGACATTTGCTGTGAACTGAATTTAAAATGATAATTTAACTCATTCTACTGTCAGTTTACTGAATTGTTAAACCTGTGATATAGAACAAGTTTGGAGTCCTTCACACAGGAAAATCCTGAGTACTAAAACTTTTCTGCAGCTCAGCTTCAAATATGTGAAGTTCAATGAAACAGTAATATCATCAGTAGGACAACTATTGAATTAGATATAGCTCTTACTTGCTTTAGCAGTTGTGACTTTAAAGAAACCACAACATGCTCTTTAAAGCATGCAGATCTTTAAAATAGCATATCTCATCAATTTACTATTTTGGAGATCCATTTACCTCTACAAGTTTAATATTTAAGGTTCAGATGGTTCTTATGTTAAAAGTTATATTTCTTGCAATTTCTCCAATCTAGCAATCCGTGGTTTGCATGTGGGTATAGAAGCAGTTTCTTAGCTGAGCTCCTTCTTTTGGCATATTTATATTAGTTTCCTTTGCTCTAAATAAAATACACACCACAAAGCAACTGGGCAGGACATTAGTGGAATATTATTTTGAGTATAAAAATGCAAATTAAAATGTTAAAATATGAGAATTTATATATTTCACAAAAGCAGTAATGTCAATAATCTAGTAACTAAATGTCAGGTTGATTTCTGCAGTAGTTCATCATGCCTATTTTACATATTTTCACATCTAATTAAACTCCCTGGTTTATTTTCATGTTTAGAAAAGTAGCTAAGCAGTATAGATCGAGAGTAGATACATACCTGGCCTAAGATGCCCCACTGTATCAGCTAAGCTTCCTTTTTTAACTTTGGTGATAAATGCGCAGAGCCGACCTGATTCAGTCATCTTCCCTCCTACTACCTGTTTCAAAGAGGAAGTATTTTCATAGAATGAAAATTATTTTAAATGACTTAAGTGTCCTGGAAACTGAAAGAATAATTCATTTATTTCCTTGGTTTTCAGATAGCCCAGGTAAGACAGATACACTTGAAAAAAACACCAGAGAATTTTGGCTATCACGGGTTATGTTTATGTCTATTCTGGCTATTTGTGTAATTTGAACACAATGCAAATACAGAATGCTAAATTTTTTAAATTTTAGCAAATATATGTGTAGTATTTCACTACATCATAAATTACCATCAAAAAAAAAATAAGGTATTGGTCATTAGATTGCTTACTTCAATACTTTTAAAATGAAAACATGTATTAATGTAACAGAACTCACGATGTTCACACTAAGCATCAAATGTCTCTATCAATTAATCAAACCCACTTTGGCTGGACAAGTCAGATTAAAATACTTGTCATACTGAAGATTTCTCTACAGTAAACTTCAACAAGTTTGACCTTATTATTTATCCTAGGATCAGGAGATCCAAATATCAGAGTTGGTTATATCTGCATTATCTTCAAATTTGTGAGGTTTCTTAAGGTCTTCATATTGGGATTTAAAATTTGTAATACTAAATCCAGTTTAGGTTACTTTCAATAACGTAAATCTCTGAAAATTCAGGTCAGGAATAACTGCTGAAAATCACTCTTTTCAGATATCTGTTGAGATTAAAAAGTAGTTACTACTGAATCTAAATGGTTAATTAATCTCAGTGAAGAGTTCACCTTCATAATAGATAATTTAAAATGTTAAACATAGAAGTTTAAATAAAAAAATATTTCAACATGGCACTGTTAGCCTCTTCTCTTGCAATTTCCAGCCCCAGCTCACTCAGCCATTCCTCATAAGACTTGTTCTCCAGATCCTTCACCGGTTTCATCACCCTTCTCTCAACCTGGTCCAGCACCTCAATGCCTTTCTTACAATGAGGGGCCCAAAACTGAATACAGCATCACTAGCCTCACCACCAACAAGGACAGTAGCATGATCTCTTCCCTAGTTCTGATGGCCACACTACTCCTGATACAAACCAGGATGCTGTTGGCCTTTTTGGCCACCTGGGCACACTGCTGGCTCATATTCAGCCAGCTGTCAATCAACACCCCCAGATCCCTCTCTTCCAGGCAGCTTTCCAGCCACACTTCCCTGAGCCTGTAGCACTGCCTGGGGTTCTTGTGACCCAAGTACAGGACCGGGCACTTGGCCTTGTTGAACCTCATACAACTGGCATCAGCGAAATTATCCAGCCAGTCCAGATCCTTCTATATGGCCTTCCTGCCCTTCAGCAGATGAACAGTCCCATCCAACTTGGTGTTGTCTACAAACTTACTTAGGGTGCACTCAATCCCCTCATCCAGATCATTGATAAAGAGAACTGGCCCCAATACTGAGCCCTGGGGAACACCGCTTGTGACCGGCCACCAGCTGGATTTTGCTCCATTCACCACAACTCTTTGGTCTGGCCCTCCAGCCAGTTCTTCATCCATTGCGGAGTACACCCAACCAGGTCATGAGCTGCCAGCTTCTCCAGGAGAATGCTGTGGGATACGGTGCCAAAGGCTTTACTGAAGTCTAAGTACACACCATCCACAGCCTTTCCCTCATCTACTAGACAGGTCACCTTGTGTAGGAGGAGATCAGGTTGGTCAAACAGGACCTGCCTCTCACAAACCCACATTGACTGGGCCTGATCACTTGTTTTTCTTGTATGTGTCATGAGATGTCCCTCAGGATGATCTACTCCATGACCTTCCCAGGCACCGAGGTTAGACTGACAGGCCTGTACTTGCCCAGATCTTCCTTCTGACCCTTCTTGTAGATGGGCATCACGTTTGTCAAGTTCCAGTCAACTGAGACCTCCCCAGTTAGCCAAGATTGCTGATAGATAATGGAAAGTAGCCTAGTGATTGCCTCTGCCAGCTCACTCAGCACCTCTGTACATATCCCATCTGGCGCCATAGACCTGTGGGTGTCCAAGTGGTGTAGCAGGTCACTAACCATTTTGCCTTGGATTACTGGGGCTTCATTGTGCTTCCCATCTCTGTCTTCTGGCTCAGGGGGCTGCGTACCTGGAATACAACTGTTCTGACTATTAAAGACTGAGGCAAAGAAGGCTTTTAGTACCTCACCTTCTGTCACTATGTTTCCTCCTGCATCTATCAGGGGATGGAGATTCTCCTTAGCCTTCCTTTTATTGCTGATATATTTATAGAAACAATTCTTGTTGCCTTTCACAGTGGTAGCTAGGCTCAGCTCTACTTGGGCTTTGGCCCTTCTAATTTTTTCCCTGCTTAACTTCACAACATTTTTGTATTCCTCTTGAGTAGCCTTCACCTCCTTCCAAAGGTTATAAATTATCTTTTTATTCCTAAGCTCCAGGCACAGTTCTCTATTCAGCCAGACTGGCCTCCTTCCCTACCAGCTTGTCTTTCGGCACATGGGGACAGCCTGCTCCTGCGCCTCTAAGACGACCTTCTTGAAGAGAGACCAGCCTTCCTGGACTCCTTTGTCCTTCAGATTCTGCCAACCAGACTCCTAAACAGATCAAAGTCTGCCTCTCAGAAGTCTAAAGTAGCAGTTCTGCTGATGACCCTTCTGACTTCTCCAAGAATAGAAAACTTAATTATTTCATGGTCACTATGCCCAAGGCGACCTCCAACTGACACGTTGCCCACAAGTCCTTCTCTATTTACAAACAACAGATCCAGTGGGGTGCCTTCCCTGGTAGGCTCACTAACCAGTGGTGTCAGAAAGTTGTCTTCCAGGCACTCCAGGAGCCTCCTAGACTGCCTCTTCTCTGCTTTTTTATATTTCCAGAAGACATCTGGTAGGTCAAAGTCCCCCCTAAGGACAAGAGCTAGCGATCGGGAGACTTCTCCCAGCTGCCTGCTTCTTCATCCTGGCTGAGTGGTCTGTAACAGACCCCCACCACGGTGTCCGCTTGTTGTCCTTCCCCTTAATTCTCACCCATAGACACTCAGTTCTCATTAAGCTCTCTCCCCTCTTTTGAGGAACATAAGTTACACCATGGTGCAATGCTCAGTACTGAAGAAAGCACACAGGGGTTGGCTTGCCCAGCAAGGATACAATTATTATCTTGCAGAGCAGACAGTCTCAACAAAATTGTGAAAACATGTCTCGTCTTTTTGAAAATATACAGTTTTTGAGCCTATCAGGGACCCTTTAAAATTACTTTCAGTAATTGAATATAAAATGTAATTTTGAGAATGATAAGACATTATCGATATAGGTATACAAACACTATGATATGAGAATACTTACATTATAAAGGTAGCTAGTTTAACTGAGAGGAGTTAGTTGCAAAATTATTCATTACCAACCTTCAATCCAAGCATTGCTCCTGAGTCTCTAGGCACACTTCCATCTTTTAGTCGTTTATTTAACAAAATCCGACCAATGAGACGGTCTCCGTCTTTGGATGGTTGCCAGGTTACTGGATGCTATCATATGATGTTAATGGAAAATACAGTGAACAGGATAGCAAAGACAAATACTTCAGTAATACTTTTCATTGTCTGATATATTTTTAAAATGCCATGAAAGTATTATGATTACACTAATATTTAATAGAATGACAAAAAACTGTGCTGGCAATCATTTATTCAGACATATAGTCCATCGCAATGTATTTCTAATATTTAACAACATTATCTATTTTACTAAATCAAATTTTGTTAGTATCTAGAACAATCTTTGCCTCTTGATGTTTAGACAGATACAGACAACTATACATAGTTATCAACACACAATGAGAATCATACCTGAGTACTGACAAAAAACAACCATAGAGGTGGAGTATAAAAGTAATACTGAAAAATAAGTTTAACTCAAAACACAAATTGGATGTAAGACATTTTTTCTTTTTCTGCTATTCCAAAAATGTCAGTTTTCTCTAAGACTGACAAATGTTTTCGGTGTTTTACTTTCTCTCAGTAGTAGTATATTAAAACTTATAGAATATAGTAAAAGGTATAATCATTACTCTATTTAAACATACTGTTTTTTTCTTAGAATAGTTATTTCACATATGAAGCATGATGAACATTGTTAGTCCATTACTATATATGAGCACAGTTATACTTGCACATTGGTACAATTAATAAGATTTCAACATTTTATTTAGTGTAATCATAGCACTTTTTCACAGATAAATACTATTTCATGCTCTATTTCATGCAAAATTAGCAGGCACAGACAAATCTGCTCCCATTACAACAATAACTCTAAAAAGATTTATCATAATCTCCACAAAACAGAAAGCAAAAATAAAAAATACCAAAGCAGATGGCAAAGCCTTTAATTCTGCACAATACTGCACAAAAATGGCATGGCAACAAAACAAAAGAACAACCATGACAGTGAAAGGGAAAAAAAGAAAAACAACTTTCCTGTGCAAAGAGACTCAATTTTCTCCCTTTTTCACCTGGGGTTTAAACTATTAATTTAATTTCAGCCCCAGGAGTAAATCAAATAAGCCAATCAGTAGAATCCTTATTGTTAATTACTTTATACTTGAAGGTAATACCATGATATGCTATTATGCAACCATAGGAACAACATCCTTTATGCCTCTCAATTTTTTTCTTTGGCTGCCAAACAGGAAAATCTGCAAGCATGCAGAGACTTTTCATTTGTTTTTCTTTTCTGCACCTTTAGAAATGCTACATTGTCTCTAGAAACACCCTATCTTTTATTTTATACACTATTTTTATGAGTGACAGAGAGCAAACAAAGACCAAATGAGCAGGTTAAAATGCAGGCTTCTCAGTACCTTCTCGCTATGGCTATGTTCCTCGTTTAGAGTTGTGCTACTACACGTATCTACCCCAGAGTCTTTTATCTGAGGCTCAGACCATTCCAAGTCCTCTTCCAAAGAGTGGCCACCAAAGCACACCATTTTCTTTTGCCTTTCAGATAAGGTGTTAGAATCCGACAGAACTGCCTGCTCACTAGTTTTTCTTTTTCCCCTTTGACTGTACCCTATAGGTGTGGGATAAAAAAAGGATACAAAAAAGAAAACATGCAAAGGTGTAAATAAAACAAAGGAAATGTGAAATGATAAAGAAATCTAAAAGGTAAGGCTCCACATGTCTCACCAAAGACATTGAGGATGCCTCACTGCTATGCCAAGACGTATGGTCCAACCAGTTGTAATCCATGTCTCCTGTGAGAACCAGACAGACAAGATAGTGCAGTAAAGGAAAGGTGAAAGAAAGAACAGACAAAGATACAGTAAAATTGTAAAGACTTCTGATTATCCTATCTGATTCACAATCTCTGCCAGCAGGACTTGCAAAGTGTTTCCATGAAAAAGTTAGGGATACAAGAACAGAGTATATGGGACATGAAATACAGTGAGGAAGGAGGTACGTGTGTAAGTGTGTCTACTTGTACATAATTTTATGTACAGTGCAAAAAATCATGGCTTCAGAGTTCATAACTGTTTCTCCAATATTACTTACAGGAAATAAAATTAAAAGGCAATTTTTATTGTATTCCTACCAGAATTTTCAGAAAGGAAAGCATTTGAATATGGAATGAGTTTTCATCATAAATACACAATTCTGTCTTAAGGAACATACTTCTCTGCTTTTCTAATACAAACTAGTATTTATTCTAATCACTTTAATAAAATACTTAAAACAACAGTACTCTATATTCAGCTGTACAGTAGATAATGTTTTAAAGAAGGTTAAATTATATGTTAAATATGATAGATTGACTTTTAAAATATAAAATATTTTTAGAATAAAAAAGCATATTAATTTTGCTTTTAAATTCCCAGAGAAATGTCTACTGGCTAAATATCAGGGAGAATTCTAGTAAATATAGGTACCTCATAACTGGGAATAAATGTGTAGAGTTTTGACAAAGTGGATATATCTTTCATAGAATCAGAATTTAATCTGTATAGCAGAGACACGGGAGGAAGAAAGATTTAAAAACACAGTTTTAATGAAATGGTCTGAATTAATGCTGCTGTCCACAGAACTGGAGAATGACTCATGTATATTAATAAAACATTCTCTTTTATGTAGGTACTTTAAAGTGCAAATTATGCCCACACATTTTGCATTATTACATTTCTCTTTTGTTTTCAGCACTGTCACTACATGTTATGTGAAAAATATTTTGTAACTACATGGTACAAAATATGCTGATATTATTGTAGGCAGGGAAAAATGTTAACTTCCTATCAAATTTTGTGACCAAAAGAACACTAAAGTACTTGTGCTCTTTTTATACAGACCACAAATGACACCCTTCTATTAATATTTCCATTACTTCAGATCCTCTGAAGATGCTCTGATATTGCATAACCTGTTCTTCTGAAACTACATCAATATGCTGGTGAAATATAACATAGATCTGTTCACAGCCCTAACACTCATCAAGAAAACTTTAGAGAGGATGTTAAGACAGAACCCCATAAAAATAAGCTAATATATGCTTTAGAAAAGTAAAATATGGTCTCCTCAGAGGGATATTATGTAAAATGAGAAATACTATATTTTTTTCTCATGTTTTCTCCTAATAGATAGACTTGCATATGCTAGATGGGGGAGAGTGGGTGGGAAAGTCTCATTTTCATTTTAAAGAGGGAAATGTATGGAATACAAAGGTTTTATTTTCAAAAAGACATGTTGAATTTAGTCCCTTACATTCTGGAGAAACATTGTAGAATATTAAATATCCTCTGATTTCATAAAAAAACATGGTAAGGGACCTCATTAAATTATTTTGAAGATTTAATTCATTCACATTTTCTAAGTAATAATTGGGCCTGCTGTAAATGTTTTAACTGTGTTTCATGATTCTTGAAAGGATTGGGAAATTCTCACCAAAACTGCTTTCTCATAATAGTCTCATCTTGACTATATTACAGATAAAAGTGTGGCTATCATGCTAAAGGGAAAAGAAATATTCTCCTGAAAGCTAATAACATTTTGCACAAGGTGCTTCTGGCGTGGAATTTTCAGTGCTGTCTTACCTCTGCTTCCAAAGACATTGCTTCAGAGGAACTGAGTGTAATCACCAGTGAGCTCATAAAGATCTAGCCTTTACTGCATAAATACACATTTAGAGATATGCAGAAGATCTCAAAAGTTCCAGTCTACATATCACTCGTTCTACAAATCCCGGTTTTAAAATACATTTTAAAAGCAATCTTAGGTGAGGAAACCCCATCTCATTACAGTAATGATGACTTCTCATCTTTAATTGCATGAACTAAAGGCACATGACCCCATATTGGTTTTTCCCAGCAGTTACTTTCTGTGTCACTGATACAACTGCTGTACTCAAAAGCAAAGTCCGCCTAAAAAAGTTGTCTTTTGCTTCCCTATAATTTGGTACCTAATCCTATAAGCAAAGCACTGAAATAAAATGGGTTTTATAAGCAGAACAATTCAAACCGATCATTCATTTTTACTGATTCTAATTCCTGACTATCGCTGAGAAATGCTGTATTTTCATTGAAATGACTAACTTTAAATGTACGTAGCTACCATTAGGCATTAAGAATCAACCGCAGCAAATTACTGGCCATTACTTTAGGTACTAAAATTCTCTGCACCAATCTCGACTGTCACTTATAAGCCAAAAGCAGGCATGAGAAAGGAATCCAGGAGTACAGCTATTATGTCCTTGCCATTCTACAGCGCTTTACCCGTACTCTGTGAAACCCACCATGGCTTTGCCAAGCTGTCTTGTTCATGCCTTTTCCCATGTTATAGTTTTGTATGAGCTTGTGAAGAGCAAGGTCTCCTATCAAGATGAACTTTCACTTTTGTGTCTACATAGAAAACAACTTCCTAAAAATAGGAAAACAAGTTATTGAAAAGCTGAGTTGCCTGAAATGTGCCAAGCACACACACATTCCCACTGCAAATGTGCATATACCTAGCCACCAAAAACCGGTCCAATCTTCACTTGTTACTGGCATGTCCACAATATGTGCTTATAGGCACATACTCAAAGACAGAAATTAAATCAGCTTTACAGTAACTGTACAGCACAGGTGTACTGTACATACCTGAGTTCATCCCATATGTATTTTGTGAGTAAATGTTGAGCACTGTGGGGATATAACAGTCTAGCATATGCACACCATCATTTGAAACATACACACTGACTTTCAGTTAGAGAAAGAAATTCTGTATTTTTTATTTCTGGTTTTTTTTTTTTTTCAATAGAGCTATCCAAAATGTTAGTCTACATACATCAATACATACAATAACATGTGACATTGATATCACATACTATTTAAGCTATTGAGAATGATACATTATTTCAAATAACTTAAAATTTTTTAAACTTCCATTCTATAGTAAAAGTAAAATGCATTGGTTATTTTCCTACTATGGAACTTCCAATTTCTGTCTACTTTCTGGGAAAAAAAATCTCTTAAGGTAAGTTCTTTTAAATCCTGTTAGAGAAATTTTACAGAAAACTCTCAAAAAAATGAATCTGGAAACCTCAAGTTCTTCTACACAAACTTTGGATATTTATTATACAGACCCATACACCTGAATTAAATAGCCCATGCTCCTTCTACAATCAGTGAAAGGAAACAGAACTTTTTAAGGTGTGGTTCATTTGATCTGTTTAAAATGTGTAATTCCAGGTGAGATAAACCATACCTTCATCATACCCAAAATGACACATTTCTCCTCCACTGCTTACAAGGGAGATCTCAGTGACTCATTTACACCATCACCACCTTTTTATCAGGAGGATCCCACTACCCTAAGATACTCTTTTGACACAGCATCAACTAAATGTTTGCATATCCAAGAAAAATACAAAAATTAGCACGGAAAGGACTCAGGGCCCTTCAAACTCTCATGGAAGGCAAGTCAACTGGACTGATTTTATACAATTAGAAACACCAAATATTTCTTTTAACATGTCATTTGAACAGCAGTATCATATACTCCATTTTTTGCTCTTCAGCCTAGCAGTGGTAACAGAGACTGAAAGGATTTTTGCACCAGTTTCTATGTTCAAGTGTTTAAACATAGGTCGCAGGCTCATCTGCTGGTGTAACTGAATTCTGCTTGCTAAGAAGATTTCCAAGAGTCCTCTCAAACATGTAGTACTATATGGTGCATCCACATACTATTTGTGTCCACGATTAGACTCATCTAGCTCAGCATGCCCAAGGCATTCACACACAGAAATTACTTACATTTAAAAAAATCCAGTTACTTTGAAGCAACAGTTATGTTTATCAAATGGTAAGCCCTGAACCCAAACCTGCATGGAGGAACACATGCAAAATTGAGCCTGTTGCCAGATTAAAGCACTCCCACTTCTTACTCTACTATTCTTCTCTCTCCTTTTCAGTCAAGATGCAGAAAGCTGACTTTCATTTCAATTTAGTTGTGTCTCACAGTAAATACCAATTACTCTGAAATTAAAATTATAAGGAAATAAGCAGTAACTCTACCCAAAGACTGTTTTGTCCATATTTGTATTCTCTTTTCCATTAAAATATGTAGCTATATATTTAAAAATGTCATAGACATTAGAAACTATAAAGTCTTTGTAGGTCATCTCGGTTTTGCCCTTAATATTGTATCAAATCATCTAAATGACAGGTCTAAATGCTATAGAAATTAAGTAAATGCAATCGAGCTATTATTAATAAAATATATAAACTTATAAAAATATACCCAGAATGACTGGGAGCCCTGTAGCATATTACATTTTTATGAGATATATATTGCTTAGTACACCCACCCTTTTTTGAGGTACAACAAATGACTTGATAAAATCCCTGAACATATTTTTTCCAGTGCAAGTTCCATAAACAGTAAAATCTTGGCCAAGTAAATGACGTGTGAAATCTTGTAAAATTAAAAATAATACATGCAAGACATAGGTTTTTGTTTCCTTACAAGAAAAATTGTTAAACCATAATCTTTCTGTAATAAGGACACTGTAATTTTAATTCTGACTACCAGAGAACGCACTTGCCGGTCTCTTAGATATTTCTCTTCCACAGTAACAGATGTTTTATTATTGAGAATATGTGGATTTACGGTGTGCTGCAGAAAAGACTCAGGAAAAAACTGTCACCTCGTTGATAAATTATGTAAGCTATAATATCAAAGCCATCTTCCATGGAAAAAGGAACTAATATATTAACAAGCTAGGTACAATCTCAACTAATGTCATCATAACAGCATTCAGATGCCTCTTGATTTCAGGAATGCAGCTGGATATGAGAAAGGCCGTATGTGAGGTCTGCTCCTATCAATGCCACTGAACTCTGTGTGTATATGGAAAGCCTGCATGGACAAACGAGACTGAGAAAAAAAATCGCATCAGTGACCATGCCTTTCTGTACAAATGTTGTTAAACTGAAGCCTTTGTAAGTTTACTGATGTTTAGTATCTTGTGCTCATTTTCTTCAGCCAAAATCGAATAGGCAGAAGAAAAGCTTTTCTTCATCTCCACCCAGGAACCTGCAGCAATGGGAACTTCCCGTTGCGATGGGAACATTGAATGACAGTGTATATTTAAAAGAATTCCAGTCAGTTTCCATTCCCCTTCTATATTAATGTTTGAGTATGTATTTTTCACTTCTTAGAACAGCTTTTCCACTGAGAAATACAGCACTTAAGTAACTTTTAAAAGACATTAAATAATTTTGACCAATCCTACACTGCACTTATCTACACTTTCTCGAGTGTTGTCCATGTTCACCGTCAAATGCAAAACCATTTATCTTCCAAACAGTTTACACATAAGATGCTGTATTTAATTTGCCATTCTACACATGCAGTCATTTGGGATGCCCTAAAGTGCCCAAAACCTTCACGTAGGATTTATGCATGTCCCAGACACCTTCTTTCTAAACCAGTACTTATCTAAACTGGGAAGTTCTTCCCTTGGTATATTACAGTATCACAGTATGTTTGGGATTGGAAGGGACCTCGAAAGATCATCTAGTCCAATACCCCTGCTGGAGCAGGAATGCCTAGATGAGGTCACACAGGAACATGTCCAGGTGGGTTTTGAATGTCTCCAGGGAAGGAGACTCCACAACCCCCCTGGGCAGCCTGTTCCAGTGCTCTGTCACCCTCACTGAGAAGAAGTTTTTTCTCAAATTTAAGTGGAACCTCTTGTGTTCCAGCTTGATCCCATTACCCCTTGTCCTATCATTGTTTGCCACCGAGAAGAGCCTCGCTCCATCCTCATGGCACTCACCTTTTATATACTTACAGACATTAATAAGGTCCCCCCTTAGTCTCATCTTCTCCAAACTAAAGAGACCCAGCTCTCTCAGCCTTTCTTCATAAGGGAGATGCTCCACTCAATCATCTTTGTTGCCCTACGCTGGACTCTCCCCAGCAGTTCCCTGTCCTTCTTGAACTGAGGGGCTCAGAACTGGACACGATACTCCAGATGGGGTCTCACCAGGGCTGAGTAGAAGGGACGGAGAACCTCTCTCGATCTACTAACCACCCCCCCTTCCAATACACCCCAGGATGCCATTGGCCTTCCTGGCCACAAGGGCACAGTGCTGGCTCATGGTCATCCTGTTGTCCACCAGGACTCCCAGGTCACTTTCCCCTACACTGCTCTCTAATAAGTCATTCCCCAGCCTATACTGGAACCTGGGGTTGTTCCTGCCCAGATGCAGGACTCTACACTTTCCCTTGTTAAATTTCATCAGGTTATTCCCCACCCAACTCTCCAGCCTGTCCAGGTCTCGCTGGATGGCAGCACAGCCTTCTGGCGTGTCAGCCACTCTTCCCAGCTTAGTGTCATCAGCAAACTTGCTGATAGTACACTCAATTCCCTTGTCTAAATCGTTAATGAATATATTGAATAGTATTGGCCCCAGTACTGACCCCTGAGGCACTCCACTAGATACTGGCCTCCAACTAGACTCCGCACCATTGACTACCACTCTCCGGCTTCTCTCCTTAAGCCAGTTTGCAATCCACCTCACTACTCTATTGTCCAGACCACACCTCCTCAACTTAGCAACTAGGATGCTGTGGGAGACTGTGTCAAAGGCTTTACTGAAGTCAAGGTAGACCACATCCACCACTCTGCCATCATCCATCCACCTTGTTACATTCTCATAAAAGGCTATGAGGTTGGTCAAGCATGACTTACCCTTAGTAAAGCCATGCTGACTGCCCCTAATAATCCTCTTATCCTTCATATGCCTTGAGATGGCACCAAGGACAAGCCGTTCCATTACTTTCCCAGGGATGGAGGTGAGGCTGACCGGTCTATAATTACCCAAGTCCTCCTTCTTGCCCTTTTTGAAGACTGGAGTGACATTTGCTTTCCTCCAATCCTCGGGCACCTCTCCTGTTTCCCAAGACTTGGCAAAGATGACGGAGAGCGGTCTAGCAATGACTTCAGCCAGCTCCCTCAGCACTCGCAGGTGCATCTCATCTGGGCCCATGGATTCATGGACGTCCAGACTACTTAACTGCTCCCTAACCCAGTCCTCATTGACTAAAGCAAACTCCTCCATTGACCTGGCTTCATCCGGGGTCTCAGGGGTACAGGGCTCCCCAGGACAGCCTCCAGCAGAGTAGACAGAGACTAAGAAGGCGTTCAGTAATTCTGCCTTCTCTGTATCTTCTGTCACCAGGGCACCCACCCCATTCATCAGTGGGCCTACATTGCATCTTGTTTCAAACCAAGAAAAACAAACAAAAGTTTCCTCAAATTCAAAGCTCACTGCCAAAAAGGACAAGAAATATAATTTTAAATTCTTCAAGCTGTGGAGACTACCTGACTACCCACTGCATGCTGAATACATACTACATACTGACCACCTAAGCCAATAATTGTGCATATGTGTCATAGAATCATAGAATCATTCAGGTTGGAAAGGATCTTTAAGGTCACTGAGTCCAATCAGTGACCTAACACTGCCAAGTCCATCACTAAACCATTTCCTTAAGTGACACATGTACATGTCTTTTAAACACCTCCAGGGATGGTGACCCCACCACTTCCCTGGGTAGCCTGTTCCAATGCTTCACAACCCTTTCTATGAAGAATTTTTTCTTAATATCCAATCTAATCCTTCCCTGGTGCAACTTGAGGCCATTTTCTCTTGTCCTGTCACTTGTTACTTGGGAAAAGAGGCCAACCCCCTCCATGCAACAACCTCCTTTCAGGTAGTTGCAGACAGCCTCCTTTTCTCCAGGCTAAACAGCTCCAGTTCCCTCAGCTGCTCCTCATCAGATTTGTGCTCCAGGCCCCTCATCAACTTTGTTGCCCTTCTCTGAACTCTCTCCAGCACCTCAATGTCTTTCTTGTAGTGAGGGGCCCGAAACCAAGCCCAGGATTCAAGGCGGGGCCTCACTAGTACCAAGGACAGTGGCACAATCGCTTCTCTAGTCCTGCTGGCCACACTGTTTCTGATACAAGCCAGGATGCTGTTGGCATTTTTGGCCACCTGAGCACACTGCTGACTCATGTTCAGCCAGATGTCGACCAACACCTGCAGGTATTTTTCTGCCAGGAAGCTTCCCAGCCACTCTTCCTGGAGCCTGTAGCACTGCCTGGGGTTGTTGTGATCCAAGTGACCCAGCACTTTGGCCTTGTTGAACCTCATACAATTGGCCTCAGCCCATCGATCCACTGTTTCACCTCTGAGCTGCTTTTCAGCACAAGGCTACAGTGAGCAGAATACATGCCATGTCACTTGATCCTCCTCTTACCTGCAAAGTCCCAGTGAAGCCCTACACCACAAGTCTAGAGAGAAATTGAAAGTGAACTACAGCTATTGAAAAACTTTCATTTATGAAGGTTACTTTCTGTGTTTGCGATACTGTCCGTCTAGACTGCCACACAGTGGGTGACTCCAAAGAAGAGCTACACAGACAGAGTTGCCTGGAGGTGATTATATGAGTGTTTAAACAGCTTCTTTGTCAGCTCTGACATTTCTGTGCCATGCTAGCATTTGGTGCAGGAACAACTGAAAAGTTGCCTGGCACATGAAAAGCACAGAAATATTTTTCAGCAGAGTCACTAATGCAGTCTGAGCATCAATGACAAAGGAAGCCTACTCTTGCAGGTCTTCTAGCAGGCTTTGAAACTTCCTACCATGCATTTCAACATTTCTTGTTCGAAAATAATTATTCCTCTGGATTTGTCAGCTTTCAATATGGAACAGCCTGGAAAAATGTCTGAAGGTTCTGGTCCCACCAAAACACAAAGGAGATGTGTTCTTTATGTAAAGGATATGAAGTACAGCCTTGACTTTTAATATGTGAAATACAGAGAAATACAGTAATGAGGAGAAAAATGCATCAGTGTTCATTAGAGATAAGGAAGCTGTGGACCACACTCTGATGTTTGCACTTAGCCCTGACTATTCAAACCAGTGGTACCTATACTAAGAGCTGTACTCAAAGGCCTCAAGAGCCTTACTGCTAGCAGTTGAGAAATCTCAGAGCAACCATATAAATAAATACAAAAGATGTAAGAGATCTTTTGTCAGATCCCCTAGAAAGTAGACCTTGAACCACTTGGGAGATTCTCTGCTGAAGTTCTCAAGAGAAGTCAAAGATTAAGAAGTGCAACCATACTTCTCCACAGGAACTTGACAGTTATAAGCACTAAGAAGAAAATCACTGTGCACAATTCAGCAGAAGCTTCTGATTTGGAGCTCAGAATACTAGCAGATACTGTAAGAAGTAGCTAAGTGTCCCTTGCCTGAAAAGTAGAAACACCCAAAATTGATCTCAAGCAGTTTTAGATTTCTATATCTGAACAAGTTACTTGTAACTGCATTCATCTGACTTGTTTTATACATCCACTTTAAGGCTGACATGAGTTGTATTCAAGAAGTGTGTGTTTTTCTTCAACAACTGCAAAAGAAGTCAAGATGGTTAGCTAGGATGTAGATGCCTTGTTTGTGGATATCTACATTAAGTCAAACAGAATCATAGCTCTGATATATGGATATGGAGATTTATAGGACCACTACACGTGTTAAAGGGTCTAAGAGTGATTTTGTGCGACCCTGCATAACCGTCCTTGTTAATGGTGAACATCTGTAAACAACTAAAGTTCTTATGGCCAAGAAAGAAAAACGGAAGCTACAGAGTTAGGATAAGATCCTGAACAGCAGAGTGCTTCATCCCAGAAGGCAGGAGAGAAAATAAATTGGGGGAAGAGGGAGTACATAGTGACGCATATCCATGTGGCAAGAATGATGACATGGAGAGCGCAAGAGCATCGACTGGAGATACTGCCACTAAAGAAACTTCCCTCTGGTCTACATGAGTCAGTCATTAAGAATTTAAAATTACTTTTCTTTTTTTTTTTTTAAGTGACACCGTTTAGGGAAAGATATTGTTAAAATTGAAGATCCTGGCTTACCCTCAAACAACACATAACCTTGTTTTCAACTACTCTTAACGGAAAGGATTATCTAATGTAAAGGGCGAAAGGTTTTCAGCTTGACTAATTTGTTGTGGCTCTCTTTCTGAAATGGAGACAGCATCACTGCTGATAGAAGAATATTTACTGGAAGTATTTGCTTACGTATGTTTTCCTGGAAGAATTTAAATTGCAGGAAATATTTGCTTCAAAATTACTTTTTCTGAAACAAAATTAGGCATAGTCTATTAGTTAAATATATTTTGATAAATGTTTTTGCTTGAAATAAATTGAAAGAAATCATATCAATATACAAAATGATAAATTACCTACTTCCTGTAGAAAGCTACAGCATATTAAAAGCAGTGGGCTGGAGTTGAAAGAGAGAGAGAAAAAAAGAAATACCAAAATGCCATAAAATCCTAACAGAGGTCCACACTCACCAGACACCCACTGGAAGAGGAGCATCCAGTCACAGCACAGTGCACGTACTAGATGACCTCACACACTTAGAGCCGTGCCTCTCATGTAACACCTGGACTGTGTCCCTGTATGTCACACCATGGCCTCTATCATATTATCCAGTACACAACTCACACTCTGGGCCATCAACAAAAGGACCAGTACTTTTAAGAAGTAATGGAAAACAGCCAGATATTTTATACTGGGGACCCAGTCCACCACTGCCAGTTGATCGTATTAATATTCAGGTTTCTCAGATTTGCACACTTTTGTTCTATGTTCTCTGCTACTCTATTTCACATAAGATCAGGGAAAACTGGAACTAATTAAGCATTCTATCTTACGCATTTCTCTCTTGTGCGATTGTCTTTGAAATTTTGTTTTAGGAAGATGCTTATTCCAAGTTACACTTTTGACCCTACTTCTGGCATTTTCATTTTTCAATTCCTTCTCCTCTCCTCCTCCACTTCTCCTCCTCTCCCTTCTCCACAGGAAGATTTGAGCCTATACCTGGAGAAGGAAATTCCTTGAGCAGAATACAAAGGAAAACAACCTTTGGAAAGCTGATATAAGACAGTATTTCAGGATCATGCCCAGTAGTAAGTAATTGAAAGTAATTTATTACTTCTTTACTATTATTCTAAATAATCTAAATTTTCAGTCTCTTGCAGGATACGCCTTTTTCCTTTTCCATGTCTATTCCGCAAAGACCATACATATGTTCACAGGCTGACCTCACACGTCTTCCTTGCTTATCTGCCATTACCATGCAACGCTCCAGCCCAGGGTTCCAACTGACAACTTCATTGCAAGTTCATCATCTCAGGTTTGGAACCAGTATCAGCAACACTAGTTTGCCTATGAGAGTCCCTGTGAGGCACTCATTTAAAGAGGAAACAAGCACTATTAGTAATGCAAGGGAGGATAAAACCTATTAATAACACTAAAGGATCCCACATCTGGCCCTTGTTTCAGCTGCTGAGTCCTCTGTAA
The DNA here is from genome assembly GCF_037038585.1 of Patagioenas fasciata. Lineage (NCBI taxonomy): Eukaryota > Metazoa > Chordata > Aves > Columbiformes > Columbidae > Patagioenas > Patagioenas fasciata. The sequence goes on from NC_092521.1 coordinate 22,236,220, forward strand.
CATTGTGATGATATTCCCATCAACTAAAAGCAGACAGCCTAGCAAAGTGTCCTGAGTGACCCTACCTCTTCTCACAGACTCGTCTACTGGAAGTTAAACAAGCTCTTGGATACAATGCACATAGGAATTCACTGGTGTCTGGAAGGTGACGAAAAAAACAAAACAAAACCAAAACACACACTCACACACATACACACACACACAAAAAAAAAAACCACACACACAAAAACTATGTTTCTCAAATCACTGGCTCAGAAAAATGAATCACCTTGGAAAATGACTGTTAAGAAACGACAGTTCTGTTCAACAAGCAGAGAAGATCCAATGGTTCTACGATGTGTTCGAGCTGCTGCACAACTGGGAACTGATCTGCACATGCACAACAAATTTCTTCCTCAGACTTTGAAAAGAGTCCAGGCAAATTCAACTGTCATGCTGCCAACAGCAAGGCAACTGTAAAACCTGCCAAGCCAGCTGGAAATGAGCCTTATAGCACCCTGGAAGAGAACGCAGTTCATAACTGGAGCACTATGAAAATCTGTGAGGAACAGCTGCAATGTTTGGGTCCTGTGTGCTCGTGATACCTCCTTCCGTTAGATTTTTCTTTTCATTACCATTTTATTTACATTCAGTGAAGGAGGCTTGGTTAAACTGAAGAAATAAGCAGCTTCAGAAAGACTCTATTTAGCATTAGTAGACATATTTACTTACTCAATTCACTTGTGCTGGCTTACGCTATATTCAGCTTTCCACAGATACACACTTTTTACTTCCTGAAGTTGTGACTTTGGCACAATAACTGTCAAAGTAGCTCCAACAAGGCTGCCTGGCATCTGGAAGTCTCTGAGGCATAGGATTTACTGTACATGCATTGAATCTTAAATGTGAACCTATTTCTATTTGGACATTTGGGACAGACATGTGAGCTCTGTACCTTTGAGAGGCAGTGTTTAACCAGGTGCATTTTAACTTCTTTTAGAAACGGACATCTGCTAACAGGGAGTCTATTTTTCTTCAAATAATACATTTAAGGCTATTAGAACAACTGAAGCCAATGCAAATCATAAACAACATGCAAACATATGCATAGATCCTTCTAATACTTAATAACAACCGAAAAAAAACCAACCAAACAACAAACAACAACATAAAAACTAACCCCTTATATTGTGTACTTATTTACTTTTAAGCTTTAGTGCCTTGATGTCAACAGTAATTATTACAGGAAATAACTAATCTACTTTGAATCAGTATATCTTAATTACTAAGCAAGTCTCGAATTTACAAAGGGAAGACAACAAGAGACCATGAAAGACAGCAAAGGAATGGATTCTTTATGAGATCTGATGTCAAATTCACAACCAAGAACATGAACTTAGCCTGACAGTTGTACTCATGACAAAGCTGTCTTAACTTCATCAAGATAACAAACAACCATAAGTAAAACTGAAATAGTGAACATGCGACGATGGAAAGGAAAATCTTCTTAGCTTAGTTTTAAAGAAACATAAATATATTAATTGATAATAGCCTTCTGTATTTTCAGCCCCAAAGTCACATAGAGATAAGCCTAATGAAAGGAGACACTACTAACAACATAGTGATACCTCCTATCACAGACACATCATTATCTAGAATCAATTTCCATCATCAGCCCAACAGCCGCCCTTACATTATGACTGAGGATCAGCCATCTGTTTCATTGATCACATCTTTTTCCTTTCTCTCCACTGCTTCCAGTCAGGATCACTGACATCTTGCTACAAAAAAAGTGATATTAAGAAATAACTCATCTTGTGATTTTCAATACGAGATAAGCAACGAACAAATAATGTATCCGTGCATCTAGTAGAATAATACAATAATTCTTATTTTATAATAGAAATATTTAAAATTTTGAAATTAAAAAATCTTATAAAATTATCAAGTATCTCAGTTTCAGTTCAACATTGCCTTTTTCTGTTCAGTTATTAGGTTTTCTCTGGGAGGAAAAGATACCCTCCACTTTGACCCTTGGACATAGCTGTCGTCCTATAAGGAGATCTGGAGGCAAAAAAAAGATCTGGTCCATGTTTTTGACCATGGTATTCCAAAAATATTATTACAAGCTCTCAGTGGGCACAGAACAGGACTCTAAATTCACTGGAAATGTCTTGATCACTGATAAGGAAACATATTTTAGAACAGAAATAAGAATAACCTTAAAACCAAATTTCTCTGTATTACATACTTGAACAACTAGGCATTTTGAATAGCAAACAACCATACAGGAGTTGAGTTGTTTTCTTGTCTGTATTTCTCAGTTTGCATTACGCAAAAAGCCATAGGCAAATTTTAAAATTCTACCTAACGATCACGAGCAAAATACTGCTATTCTGATATACATCACCAGTTTAAGATTAAACTATTTTTAACATGGAAATACAGCATTTCAATATAAATCATAGCAGTTCTCTTCTTTAAAGCTGATCTAACATTTCACAAGTGGAATACTCATAACAGCTTTTCTGATTGTCTAAACAAGTGTAATTTTTAACTAATGCAACCTGCTGCCTTCTTAAAACTGATTTCTAAACTGCAGCAGACACAATACAGGCTCACTTCACTGTTAAATGATTTAAGAAACAAGAGCTTAATCACAGCAGTAAATCACAAAGTATGACCCATCCCTGGCAGCACACACACTGCAAATGGTCTAGAAGCAGTCAGTGCATCTGTGATTTGGTAAGCTGGAGTGGCAGCAGAAAAAACAGTGTGAGAGGCTTTTTCATCACCTTGACACTACAATAAAAGACTTCATAAACTAGTAATTGTACCATTAATTATTGATGTCCCTTTTAGTAATCACAATGCAGAAAGTAATTTGGTATATGTAAAAACACCTATTTTTTTGAGTGTGGTTACATGTTATTTTTCTCAAACCACCTTCTTTGAAGGAAATTAATTACCTCCGTAAAGAGGAACAAAAAACCTGAAAATGAAACTCCAGTGGATTCCATAAGTAATGATCATAATGAGCTGTCTAATTTAGTTTCATACCTTCTTTTCAAAGGCTTGACGGCATGATACTAGAGAATTAAATTAGTTTAGAGAAATGATCTGTTATACCTGGTTTACAGTTTAAAGAATAGATGTGCAAAAATAAAATACCAAAGATTGCAGGGCTTTTTTAAGACACCTTAGCACCACCATCTTATTTTGAGCCTATATATATGTTTATATGTACATATGTGCATACAGGAAAATTCACATATGTGTTATATTAAGGTTAGGTTGCAAATTGAAACATTCAGAAGCCAAGAATTACATGAAACTTAGTTTGCCATGGAGTATTTAGTCTCTACACAAATGTGTATTAACAGGATATTACTGTGTATTAATATAATATTTCATAATATTATGGCAATCTTCCCCCATTGCCCAGGACCACCATGATGTTCTGTGCACAGAAAAAAGGGTCTAGAATAAATAAGTAACAAATCAATAGCTTTGCTTCTTCGGTTAATGACCCCTTTCGTTAGTTACTGAACATAATCTAAATGCAGATCGAAGTACAAAATTATTTGTCTCCTGGTAATATTTCTTTGATGGTCTCAGAGTATGTTAGTTCTGCAGGCATCAGGGTTAAGTTCAAGGAATTTTTCTTTGCAGCCTGCCTGCATAATGAAATTAAGTGGATGCTACAACTACCCTCTTTTAAAATGAGCTGCTGAAATGCAGATATAGAAATGAAAACCATGAAATGTTTCAAGCAATTTTCTGTGCCAAACTTGAGAAACATAGGACTTGATTTTTCTTCAGTCATTTCTAGGGTTGTAGTTCTGCCTATTTCTCACTCTGTTATACTCACGCTTAGTAAATGACAAGAATTTATCAACATCTACTCATCAAACAAGCATTTTATTTTATTATATTATTAAAATGAAAAATATTCCTCTTCCTATCATTCATCCAGGACCACTCATGTCTATGTGTACAAACTGGATGGAAACCTCCTTTGCATAGAAATTGTCTAAGGATGTTCTTCAAAGAGAACTAATACAATTAGCAAAATGTTGGGGAGATATAAGGGTAAGATTGTTAAAGCCATATATATGAAGAGATGTAGACACATTAACATTCCGAAATTAATTTTTAATCCTAATGATAAAAGTAGATTTCTTAATTGTATTTTTCAGTCTCTTCATGATTTTAAAAGAATACAGAACAATAGAAGAAGGCTCCATGAAAGAACAGTTGGTTGATGTTCTGTAATTATTTCATTTAGCTGAATACATAAATAAGCATGTTGCTCAGGGACCTTTCCACAGTCAACAAGAAGTACTCCCATAATTATAGCCTTCATGGTATCTGAAGCTGTAATAAAAGTTACATAAGGGATTTAATCTCAGTCTCCTGTTTTTATATGATCACAATTATCCAAAAATATATCTCCTGAGGCTAAATATTTCCAGAATGTGCTTAAGCAAAAGGTCAGTATTTTTAACTACTTTTTAAGGAAAATTCCCTCACATCCTCTGCTTCCTCATCTTTAATTTTCTGAAAAGCTGAGGTGAGAGGAGAAAAAAAGTCATAAGAATTAATGCCTGCAAAAACAGCAGGGAATTTCACCTCAGATTGGGCCAGGTCCTACATTATGGAGACTCTCATTGCACAAAGCAGTCCTTCGGCCAGTGTAACTTGTTTAGCTCACACCAAAAGAGTTTTTCAGAAGCAAACGAAAAGTACAGATGAGACTGGACCACCATTCTCTTCTCCAGGTAGAAGAATTATATTCACAGAATACAAGTTGCACATTTCTGGTGTAAATACTGAAACTATACTGCTCCAAGCTGATGTTACTAACTCATTCTTGTTACAAATATATCAAGGACAACAAACAAAAATGCTGCAAAGGCCATGCAGTGACCAGATAGACTTGCGTACGACACTTGTGGTGCAGCCATTTCAAAATATCCTCTTCTCCCTTGCTTCAGTTGCTCATTTCATTGTTTCTTCACCATGAGGGTGGTGAGGCACCACCACAGGCTGCCCAGAGAAGCTGTGGATGCCCCATCCCTGCAAGTGTTCAAGGCCAGGCTGGATGGGGCTTGAGCAACCTGGTCTAGCGGAAGGTGTTCCTGCCCATGGCAGGGGAGTTGGAACTAGATGATCTTTAAGGCCACTTCCAACCCAAACCATTCTATGGTTCCATAATTTCCTTAGATGTTCGCTGTACTTGACAATATCATTAATCCAGGTTAACAGAGATTTTACAATAAAAGACTTTTCACATTCACGCAGTGACTATCCACATCAGTTTTATCTTCAGATAAACTGCTACTGTACTAACCCACTACTACCTAAGGCAGACTAGCAGCAAATACATCATGTTCTTTCCATCTCCTGTCCTTTTCAGAGGCTTATGCAGTTCACTCTTGAAGTACTTATTCACTACTTATGAAACTGAAAGCCTTGAAAGGGAAACATAACAAAAAATATGAAAATTACATAAATAATTTTTTAAATTATTTTAAATTAAGTGTCAGAAACCTGTTGAAATTCAGGAAGAAATTTTTGTTGGCTTTTATGGTAAAGGAGAGGAAAGCAGGGCAAAGGCTGTCTCTTTTCCTCATCATGCACTCTTGATATCTCTGTACAGGACTCAGCTGTGAAAATAGTTGTGTTATCCAGCTGGCACAGGTGTCATCACAATGACCTTAATAGATATGGCCAGCTGACTTGTAAACAACAGAAGGATCATTCTCCTGATTTAAATCTGGCAGTGAACACTTGGAAATGCACCTATTAGTCCCTTGAAAGAGTGATCACCAAATTTTTCTTAGAACTCTTTGAAACACCCTTCTTTTCTGCCTGTGTCTGCTCAGAACAGACAAAATACCATAGAGCACGTTTGCTGTGTGGTAAGGACTGCAGTCCTTGCCCAACTCAAGGTTTTCTAAAAAAGCAAGGCCTTGAATAAGCTACAAGATAATAAATGTATTACGCTTAGAATATTTTAGTACCTGAATCTGTCATTTAGACTATTTGTATCTATCAAAAGAAAATAAAATTAGCTTAAAATGAAATCTTGATTAGTAATACTGCAAACACAAATAATGACACAATTAACACTTATTACTATACATTTCATAATGGGCTGTGATTTGTAATTCCCATTTCTAGGATTGATTTGTTGAAATAAAGAGATAACACAGGTTTTCGCAAATGTAGGATAGGCTATGCTCATAGCTACACACTGTAAACAACTAAAGCAGTTAAGGACTTTTTAGGGTGACATTGCACTTCCTGCCTATTTTTTTTTTAGATCATCCTCTGTCAAATCCGATAAAGAACTGGCAAGTATGATATGCTTTGGGAATAATAACTTTGGCAAACTACATGTCTCAACAAAAACAGTTATAGAATTTAACTGCTTCACTGCCACGATTCAGCATCTTTTCCTTGTTATTTTAAAATGAGATCTTATGCAAAATATGGCTTCCATGTTTCATATATGACTGTGTTCTAAAGATTAGTCTCTTATAATTTTGTTTGTCTTTACAACATCCTTTAGTTTATAAGCAAAGTACACTAAGCAACTTGTTATTTCTTAGTAAAGTCAGAAGCAACAAGATTTGACAATACAAATATCCCCCACTCCCTGGCCTTTATATATTTCCAAATGTAAGAGTGTCCCAATGGTGGAAAGGTAAAAAATTCATTGCACTTTTTCTTTAATTACAGGGTACTACACACAAAAAAAAATTTAGTAGGAGTCTGCTTATTAGAGAGACTAGAAGGAGTTCAATAGGAACCTTCACAGTCTTTTACTACGCATCCTTTACAAACATAAAATCATATTCTCTTATCTCCAAGATCACAGAATCACAGAATGTCAGGGATTGGAAGGGACCTCGAAAGATCATCTAGTCCAATCCCGCTGCTGGAGCAGGAACACTTAGATGAGGTTACACAGGAATGTGTCCAGGCGGGTTTTGAATGTCTCCAGAGAAGGAGACTCCACAACCTCCCTGGGTGGCCTGTTCCAGTGTTCTGTCACCCTCACTGTGAAGAAGTTTCTTCTCATATTTAAGTGGAACCTCCTGTGTTCCAGTTTGTACGCTTTGCACCTTGTCTTATAACCTCTTCTCCAAAAACTCTATCACATTGTGAAATCAGACATGAGAACTAAATAAATAGGTGAATGCAATGCTGGTGAAAGACAACTTTGAGAACAAGCTGACAGCTACAGGAGTTGTTCTAGCCTTTGTCAAACCATGAGAGAAATTCCTGAGCCAGTGTTACACTGCAGGCAATGCCATTGTCCTTTCACAATTTTATGTGGTCTGGACAAGACAAGGAAGCATCGCAGTCAAAACCTCACTGTAAGCCATAACTTATGAGTTACCAGTCCACAGTGTAGCAGAAGACCAAAGTGACCATCGACCTCTTCTTGACAGTTTGGGTACACTGAGGAACAGGAGCTCTCTCATCTATGAGAGGCATAACCAAATAGTTGACTCTGTAAAATCAATGCACTTTTTCACTTCCATGGAAGCTGTCTATGCTGGTAATAAACACTTTCAGAACTGTTGTGTAATCAGCAAACTGGGGATGGTGGATGTCAGGACTCTGCGGTTCTTTTCCTGGCTTAAAGGTGCCCATCAGGAGAACCAACAGGCAGAGCCAGGACAACCAATACCGGCGTGGGTTGTTATTTCTCAAACACTCTATAACGAAGGCAGATATTCCACACTGGAGATTTCAGGTCCTGCTCCCTGCTCTGGCCTTGTACAATGTCTTGGTTACTTAATATGATAGAAGAGAAAAATCATAAAAAAGTAGATGTGGGAGAGCTTTAAACTTAGCAAAAGGGCTATGAAGTCATTGTACAGGAATGAACAAATGCTAGTAGTGCAAATGGAAGAAAGTCAAAGGGGCATCACAGTTTGAGAATTTAGAAGATTTCGATATTTGCAAAATCTTACAAAACCCAGAGTGGACCAAAGGAAGAAAACTAGCACACAAGAGGTCAAAGAAACAAGCATGGGGGTTAGAGGGAAGTGAACTGAATGCAGGGGGGAAAAAAAAAAAAAAACCAAACAACAAAACACAAACCAAACACATCTCTTGCTTTGTTTAAGTTCCTTATGCCTGAATAGAAGATCGCTTCAACCCCCAACTGAAATCTAACAATTATAATGAACTGAAAAGTGATTCTTCAGTTCTTCCCATAATAGTAATGAGCAATGAGTTCAAAATACAAGGGACCTGAATGTTAGGCTTTGTTCTGACAGTGGTCCATTGATTTCCTGTCCACAAAATCAAGATAATAAAGCTTTCTTCCACCTACAGAGAAAGGAATGAATGTGAGCTACTAAAATACTACTGTGACGAGCATGCTGCAAAGGACCATGAAAAAAATGGACAGTTACATTAATCCATGCTCTTTCAATAAGAATTAAAAGAATAAATATCTGTGTCATTTCTCCAGATACCATCCATTCTCTACAATGAAAAGGCAGATTCCTGTTGAAAAAGTACCATGGGGTATTCAAAGATACTGGTACAAAGGATGTGAAGAATGTGAAGTACAGCTGACCATGCAATTCTTTAATTCATATTTGATTCTGAGACACAACAATGCAGTGTGTCAATTCCAGTTCAAGGGAAGAAGTAATAAGAGACGAGCTCTGATGCACAAAGGTGCAAATGTCTTTTCAAAGGTGAATGTTCAGGGCTGAGACTTCTCAGGCAGGTGTACAGGAGCTTTATTTGGTCACACTGTGGGTTTAGTTTACAAAAGTAATTTTTTTACACCAATACTTGCAGCTGTGATGTTTGGGATTATACATACATAATTTTTTACTCAATTTGGTTATTATCTATTTCAATATTTTAAAATCTTCATTATACCTTAGCAGGTACTCTGTTCTATTTAACAATATTAAAATACTGTTCTCAGTCTATATTTGACATCAGTCAGAATGTTGTCAGCTGGCACTGCAAATACAAATGTACGGGAGAATCTGGTCAGCATTTCTCAAATTATATTTATGTAGTAGATTTTTCTTTTGGCTTAGGAAAATACTTGACTTTGTTTTATGTAAATACAGCCATTTTAAATGCATACATTATAAATGTTGGTGGGTCTTGTTTTGTTTTGTTTACTAGTACCATCACAGAAGAAATGATCATACAGACAGAATTATCCTTGTTAATTAAATTACATTAAATACACTAAACATATTCATGAACACACGTTTTTGTAGAATACGGAGAAAAATGTGTTTGTCCGTATACAAAATTCTCATTTTAGAATTTATAAAATACTATAAAAATTAGAATACCTCAGTTTCATCTGTGAAGAGTAATTAGTTCTGTAGTTTGAAAAAATTTGCCTTGGGTGGCTAATGTCATATGGGTCATACTAAGCTCAAATGTGTAAAGTAGCACTGTTACAAAAGCCTTATGTTAATATTCACAAACATTTTGGTCCTTCTGTAAGCACACAATGGTGCTTCATAATTACTGATTACAGTAACACAATATACAGTTTTCAGATACTGAATACGGCTTTGTTATTCAGTTTAACATCAAATGTATTTTTACTATTTAGCTCTTTCACACAAAATTCGTGTGAGTCCCCAGCTTGTTTCTCATTAGAACTCTCTGAAAAGTCTATACTATATTGTGCAGCCTATGGAGAACACAATGCAATTGATAAAGAAAAATGATACTATTAACTGTCTGCTTCATCATTAGTATCAACAGTCAGCATTTTAAACTGTTACCACACTGTTTCAATACTTATTCCTGGAAACACATTTCACATGTTTCAAATTACCATATTATTTCATATTGTTAGCTACTGGGAGAATAAGGAGTAAGTTATAGGTATAAGCTAGTTCATTAAATTCCTAGATTTGATTATACATCCACATCATACTTACTGAAAAAGATAACCATGATCCATACAAATGCCTCCAAACGAAGCAGAAATTCTCAGCTGACTTCTGAATTCATGACTTGCATATTCTGCCCTTTGCTTTGTATGGCAGATGTAGTCGACACCCCCCCGCCAGCCAAAGCAGCAGCAGTTTGGAACACGGTTCATTGTTCTTGACTCAGGTTAACAAACACCAGTTCACATTAACATTTCAAATTGCAAAGTGAATTCAGTTTTTTGTAGTCTTTCCTACCAGTGGAAATATTTTTCAGCTACAGGCAAAAAGTATTTTTCTACATATGTTAAAACATTTCTCTAAAGCAATTTCCATATTTTAATAACACGTTCCCCATAAGCCAACGTTAGATAACACATGCATTTCCCATGCTGAGTTTCCACTCTCAGTTGCTGGTATTTTTCAGGCATTTTCTTTGCAGTGTTTTAAATGCCTCAATAAGATGTTGGGTAAAAAAGAATCAAGCATCTAAATTTCTTAGGAACCGACATAAATGGAAACTCTTATACAACTCTTATTTCAAAATGACAACTTCAGCAATCAATACACCAGAAAAAGGCAAAAGTCCACTGTCCAACATGAAAACCAAATGTTGCCAATGAACTTCACAACTAGAACTGAGATTTCCAGTCATTTATCAGCTAAAAGGGAATGTAAAGATGTGGAGCTCCACACTGAACTCTCAGTGATTCCAAATGAAATCTGCACATATTGCAGTTTTTAATGGCAGTTCTTCCCACTGTTTTCACAGGAAAATCAACCTACAATTCAAGAGCCTCTTCAGGCTTGTACATCTCCAGCCACAAATTGCTGTGCAAGTAGAATTTTGCTCATGTTCGGGAATGAGAAGCAAACCATCTCCTTCTCACAGCTGTCTGGGGTGCTTGCAAGAAGCACAGCAAAAAACAGGTTAACAGAATTAAGATACTTGACAAAGAAAACAGGTCTTTTCACTAAGCTGCCAATTTTCCAAGAAAAGAAGTACTTTCAGTACTTTCAGCTGTAGCCAAAGAAGATATAAAAAATCTGATAATATTAAATGAATATACTGTGCTAAGAATACAATCTTATAAGATCTATGAACACTGTGCTTTACTGAATTTCTACATTGAATGGGAATGTAACTTCAGAGTTTGTCTTTCCTTCATGTTCTAATTTACTTATATGCCATATAAATCAAATGATAATAGGAGTTACCACTAACAGTAACCTAATGAGTTACATACGTAAATAATTTTTGTTATAAATCATGAAGACTACAAAACAAAGTACTAGGAAATGGAGGATGCTTTGTTCATGTCAAGTTCTCTGTTGTGTCCCTATTTTTCTTTCTATTCTTTTAGTCTGAGCTCTGTGTAACACTGCAGATATACCCAGTATAAGCAAAAAACACATAAGTAAACTGTATAGCAAGCTTAGATTATTGCACAGTACCTATTCTGCATATTTTCTAATGATTGCTTAGGAAACGTGAAAGGTAGTTTTATCATATTTGTAAAACGTTGGATTTTTCTGGTTGTTCTTGAATTCCTTGATGCTTCTACATTTTTAACTTGTTCGCACTGGAATTTCAAAGTTTGCAGTGAAGACCTTTTAGATTTTTTAGCATTTTTAACAGTCCTGCTCATGTCAATCGCAGGTGTTAACTTCGCAATCGCTCCATTTGCTGCATTGCAGTTCTGTAATCTCATGTGCAAATCTACGATGTTAGCCCAGATTTATTGCTCTCCTGTCCTACTATGCAGACCTAGATCAGCCCTGTGTCCCAATTCTCTTCATTGCAAATGCCTCTTGCCAGCCCCACACAGTTCCCATTTTCCTACCTTCTCCTTGCTACTGCTATTCTTTTTTCCCTCTTTGCTCTCCATTCCAACTGTTTTATCCCCTTTTCTTTACTAAGGTTCCAGAAAAAGCAAAGACTGATTCCGCTGTATGAGTCTCCCTCCTCGGGTTGGCAGACACTTTCTGACTATTTCATTATCCAATTTTTTTCACAGTATTGGACCATGCTAGTCTCACTGTTAGGAAATAACTTGCCAAATGTTTTGCCACCAAAATACCATGGAAATGAATCCACTGTGAACAAATTGTGAGCAAACCAACATAAATTTTTGCCCATGATATAAAGGTTCCAAGTTTTTCAACACCAGGATGCAACCTAATTTAATTTCTTTTGTGAATATGAATATTTTGCTTGATCAAATCTTATCCTGTGGCAGAATGACTTTTTGAAATTTAGTTAGGTCAAACCCAACCCTTTTTTTGGTCCCCCTCCCGAAAAGCTCCACTTTCTCTGTTTGCTAAGAAATATAAATATTTATAGAAGAAAAAATAAAATCCTAATAGTGCTACATATATTTTACAACACAGCTATTACTTTAAGAGTGTTTTTTCTTAAGGGCAGTGTTTAAACCAAGACTAGTGGGGGTGGGACGCAAACAAATCCCACAACAACAAAACAGAACATAGAAAAGAACAAAGATTAGACACAGAAGTATGTTCAGACAAAAGATGCATAATCCCACAGACTTGCATTGTAGAGGATTATGGGGCTCCTGTAGAGCAGATGTTTGTTTATCGATGACACAGAACAAAAAAAAAAAGCAAACAGTGGGAGAAAATGAATAATTTTTCACTGACTACAGATGTTGTACATCCTAGATACATCTTGCAATAAAGACAGTCTTCAAAATCACTCAGCAAACTCTGGTTTGACTACAGACTTTTTAAATGTACTACGGAGTTTTGTTTTCTTGGTTTTCACTTCTATTCCCCAACTCTTTTCCATAGTATATAATTGTTATACTGCAACTGTTATGTGGCTAATCTTTGGAATTTGCATTCATAAAGAAAATCATTGACTCTCGGAAAAATTATAGGATAGAAAGAAGGTCACAACAAACAAACTGACCTCAGCACACAAGCACTACATCATAATGATTGTATTCTCTTGGCCTTTCCATTCTTAACAAAGAATGTGTTGTGCTGGTCTCCTCACTGCCTTAGGAGAGCATCCCATCACAAATTAACAATTTCAGTGAATGTGAATAACACAAAACAAAATATAAGAATGTGCACATAGTTTATTAATAAGTTTAAGCAAGAAACTAGTTATGAAAAATAAAAGTCCCTGTAGAGAAAAATGTCTACAACTGCAAAATAAATTCAGGAACAGAAAAATGGGAGATTAATTTAGATTAAACACAATATTTCATTGTCACTTTGAACATACCATTAAAAATTCAAAGTCTACAATCACATTATTTTAGCTTTATAATATTTAAGAATTTGTCATGCTAAAACACTGTTTTATTATTTTCTAGTTAAAGTGTCTGGCTAAAAGCAAAACATTACTTATCTTTTTTTCCTCTACAATTCACTCCAACTGCAAGCATTTTATTTTGTGAGAAGTGCACATCAAGGAGGCAGAACATGTCATATGCACACTTTTCAACTGTATTAAAATCCTACATTGTATCATGCCATAAATCAAGTTTAATGATATGACTTACTTTAGAAAAAAGAATGCAAATGACATGCTTTTTAGTGCTTAGTCATATGTGTGATGCTATAAAAAGATGTAATCCTTACAACCTTCTTATCAGTGAGATATTTTAACCCTGGACTTCAAAAGTGCATTTGCCATCCACCATCAGTTTGAATTGCCCTGGCCCGAATATTAGTCGTCCACCAATATACTTCTCTCTGGCACTGCTGAAACTACATTTGTGATGATGCTTTTTTCTAAATATTCTCATGAAAAGAAAATGTCAAAAAAAATCATTACGATAACTCCCCAGGGCCATCATATTGGAATATTTGTATAAACATAATTCAAACACTTTCTCTTACAAATAGTATTGTTGTACTTGAAAAGAAGACTAAAAATTTCAGTCAAAGATGAGACATAGCTTTACAAAAACAATGCAGTCTGTCACAGATGCAATTAATAATTATGTGCAGATGATTTTCATAGCAGAAGTACAAATGCTTTATTTAGACACATCTGCACAGGCATTTGAGAATAGACTTAATCTGGTATGCCAATTCACTACATTTGCTTAACAAAGGTTTATCATACTTTTAATTAATCACATTATTTTTTCTTAAAGGAAATAATTAGAGTTTTCTTAAAGGCAACAAATTTTTCATTCAAATTTGTGGCTCCCTAAAAAAGATGTTTTTATTTTCATGACTTTTTCAAAATAAAAGTTAGGAAAAAACCCACTGTCATTGCAAGTGCACAAGCAAGAAGAATACTTTCTTCTTTACTTTTCTTTCAAAGTTTTATAGGATTAAAAATATCAAACACAATAAACTCCAGGTATTATAGGGATCCCCCGCATAAATGTGCACTTGCATTCAGATATTTAAATATTTGTCTATCACCTAACAATATTTTTCCACTTACGCTTGTGCCCAATATTATAATTTTCTGTCAGCTTTAATTTAATGTTGTTTTACTTGAGAAGAAGATTTCTTAAAAAAAATGAGTCAAACCACCAGTTAACATTTTCACAAACTGTATTACTGTCAGCTTCTAATGGCTTCTACCAGAAAAATCTAGGCTGTGTGCATTAATCTTTCCATGAAAGTGGCTGAGCATTTGGATCTGTTAAAATGCAATGTTAAAACTTGAAGGTGCTTAGATTAACTGGATTCCTTTTTGTAATTAAAACATAAATTCCAACTAATGCATATGGGAGATTTCCTACTAAATTCTGGGGAGCCAAAAATATTCTAAGCAGATGGATTCAACAGAAAATAATCCCAATGTCTAAATCTTTGCATAAACTTTCAAATTAAAGTGTAAATTTATTTAAAAACAAAACAGAGGAAACATACTTTCTTACACTAGAACTGGACACTTTGCTGGTGTAATAATCAGTGCTAATGCCCCCTCAACATTTAAACTGAAACCTGGCTACACTTAAGACTGTAGGAAAACTCTCGCTGAGAGCAGCAGAATCAAGATTTCACCATTGCCGAGCAACTCAGAGATGCTGCAGCCATCAGGGATCAGCCACGCTCATTTTGCTCTCCTGGAAACTAAAGCTTTCCTTTCAGGCTGCTTTACTCACCATGACTCATGCCCCAGCTGTTCTTGCTGATTAGCTACATGGGCCACACCAGAAACCTGGGAGCTGGTCGACTGGCTGAATCTGAAACAGCCTCCAGGCCAAAATCTCCTGTATGCTCTCCAGTCTCCCAGTACATTTTCTCTCCTCACTGCACTCGGGGTTCTCGTCTGTCACTTTTCTCAACCTCTATATAACCAGTTCCAAAGCCCTCAAGCTTCTGAACTGACTTTGTGCTATTCCCACCATCATAACCAGTATGAGAAGCTCAGATACAGTACGCAATATTGTCCAAAGTGATAACAAAAGGAAAGGAGGAGAAAAGGCAAGGCAATAAGGAGAGCCCCAAACTAACGTTTGGAGATTAAAGCCGACCCGTTCTCAAATTATATGTTTACATAGTCCTGTACCTATTGGACTGAACAAAGCAATCACCATAGGGGAAAAGACTTTCCCCATTTCCTTTTCACCTCTCTTCCTTTTTTTGTCAGTACCATGATCCTAAGTTGAAGAAATAACATTAGCAAACGTTAATGAGCCAAAATATCTCATTTCATTGGCTCTCCTTTTCCCCAGCAATAACACTTAGCACCTGTGAGCGTCCCTTTAAAAGGTGGTGGTTTTTTCCATCTGAGGATGTTACATCATATGAAAGAAAAAGTCCGTTTTTCATTATTCAACTTTCATATTCCCATCATTTAATTATTTTCTGTTTGTTTGTAGGTGTTATATATGTTGATAGCAATACTGAAAAAATTAATTTTCTGAAAGAAAACTTTATCAAAGCCCCACAAACTATCATGAACTGCTCTACTGCTGCAATAGTAAAAGTAAAGCAGTACCTTTACACATATTATTCACATTCTAATAACAGGTATCATCTATAGAGTCAAAGGGAGCAAGGCCAATATGCTGATTGAGATTATGATCTGATAAACTTCATTACAAAGACATCTACTTGCACTTTAATCCACTCTGTCCTGTGGGAGATTGGCAGTATTAGCAGAAATGCACAGAGCCAAAGCAAAGTTTCTCAGCGTTGTAGACAGAACCGAATTTTTCTGCACTGAGGGCTAATGATGTCCTGTAGTAAGGCCCAGAGAGGCAGAAGAGATGTAGCTGAAGATGTGAATACATTCAGAGCCAGGTTTGCTGTTCCTGCTTCCTCCAGCTGTCACTGCAGCTTGAGGAGATTGGTCAGCTCACCCTCTCCCTCCCTCCAGCAGCAACCACTGCACCAAACACCACCCTCTCTTGCAGCAGCAAGAGCAAGCTCAGCATGCAAAATAATCAACTGGGCAATGTCACCAATCCTGATTATCCTGGGCTGCTGCCTACTTAGATTAGTCCTGAAACCCATCCAGGACATTATCTCCAGAGTCAGCTGCAAAGTCCTACACGCTTACTTCTTCTGTCACCTCTACCAAAGATGCATAAACAAGCCCTCAGCTGGAAAGGGCATAATTGTATTTATGCAAACTGTGATAACGCTAGTAAAACCCCCCACTCTATTGAGCTTATTATCAGTCACACACTAACACATGGAAACAGCTGTTGAACTGGGGTTGGCAAATGCCTCTCCAGTTCAGAGTAGAGAAGGGGCTAGCACTTAGCTCTGTGGATATGTCTAAGTGCTAGTTTTACTAATTTGCATCTTGTTAACAATTCAGGCCAATCCAGATCACAGAATACATCAATCTCAGAGGCAGAAAATTCTGCTCCTTGAGGCAAACCTGAAATACTTGATGCCACATTTATTTTAATAGTCTATGTTACTTCCACGTGAAAAGGACTTGCAGAGTATGTCATGCCAAGTTTATTGAGTATCCACAGTTTACCTAAACTCTAATTTTTGCTTGGGTTCATTGGAATTACTTTAGGATAGAAAATACCTTACAAAGCATTTCAACCTCTGCTCCTTCAAGCTGGTGTTACCTACTGCATCACAGAAATGACTACAGCTGCTCTCACATTCAGGAAGGTGCATCAGTTCAGCACAAACCCTCCCTGGCAATGGGATCCCCTCTGCCACCCAAAGCTTAGCATCACCCCACAAGAGCAGGAGACTTCTTTTTCTGTTTCTCACACCACACACGAGCAAGTGGCTGGGGGTGCACAAGAAGCTGGGAGGGCACATGGCTTGGACAGCTGATCCCAACTGACCAAACGGATACCCCATACCACATAGTATTGAGCTCAGCAACAAAAGCTCTGAGAGGAGGGAAAAAAGTCTGAAAAAACACAAATTCTTCTGCATTCCAGAGGAAAAGTACTTCGTGTTTGCTCTTAGTCTTTTATAAATGCATTCATTGAGAAATGCATTATGAAATCTATTTATTTTCTTTCTTTGATACTTGACTTCCAGTTATCATAAACTTAATTTTTTCCCTTTTAGATTTGTATGTAGCAAAATATGACACTGAACTTCAACCAGTAAATAATTCCAAGTAAATGACTAATTTTCAAGGATATAATAAATCTTTAATGAATAATATATTGAGTCTAATTTTAGAATCCATGTTTTCTCCTAATATCGTTTTAGGAATGCCTTCTCTCACTGATTTTAAATTCACTAAGCATATTTTTTCTAATAAAATGAATAGTTAAATCACAGCATCGTTTAACTTATTCTCTTATTACTGGAATGATAATGACAGACATAACCATTATCCTCTGATATCTTGGATCCTCATTTTAAATGGCAGGAAAGTACTTAATCTAAATTCAATTGGTTTTTAAATTTTCTTCCAATAAAGGTTATCCTCCTCTTTTCTGTAGATCCTTTCCTATTTTAATTTAATTATAATATTTTTCTTTAAAGAATATTAATTCATTTACAGGTTTGCTGGCTCACAACATCTAAATGATTACATTGAAAACCTAAAGCAAATCAGCCAGTTAATATATAGGACACAACAAAGCATATTCTCAAACAGAACTGTCATTCTTTAATTAAAACACAATATTATCTTCTCTGCTCATGTCTTCATATCTTTTAAATTCAAAATTCCTCATATTAAAAGGTGGAAAAAACTCTCCAGAGCAGGGCAGTTTGGAGATCTGTTTAGGGACTGAACTAAGAATATTTAATCTTTTTACTTAGGTTCAGTCCTCATAATTATTAATGAAGATGCATCTTAATTGAATAAGAAGAAGTTTTGCCATTTGCAGCAACATTAGGAGCCCAGATTACATATATGTATGAACGTTGCTCTCCATTTCTGTTCCCACGCAGCCTTAGGCAAATGCAGAAACTTATAATTTGTGATTAATACCGCTGACTTTACCAGGATGATTTAGAATGCAAAAAATAAGCCTCTATATCTTTCAAGATAAAAGTTCAAACCACATGCAAGGCTAGATGAATGTCTGGAATTTAAACCCTCACCATAAATCATAACAGAAATCATCTATTGAAAAAAACTCTTAAGAGACGTCATAGCTTCTCATCTCTCCTTCACACAAATGCTGGATGCCTTTCAAGAAATTCCCTGTGATCAAACACAAGATGTTCCTCAACCATACAAGTTATTGAGCTCAATATCAAATTAACAGCATGGCAATGAATGGACTGTGATATATAGCAGGCTGTATTAGATGTTGTAATGGCAATTATTCATCTTAAATTCTGTGAGGCTATAAAAATGGTTTAGAAAAAACACCCAAAATACTACACATGTACTAAAGCAGAGCTTTTCTGCCCAATAAAGCACTGTCACTTGACCAAGTTAGCCTCTAGACAGCAATATATCAGTTTTATTGCAATAGTACCTATAAGCAACAGTCAAGGATTAGAGCCCTCTTGAGTATGCCTCAGCCTGTAATATGGAAATGCAGCTACTATTTTATGCTTATGCTTTTTCATAAATAGTTCACAAATACATGATCTGATGGGGCTGTCCACTTCAGGAAAATCTGCTTTATTTTTACAGGGACTATGATAGCCAAAGCATTTGGTGGATTATGCTACATAATACCAAATTTAAACCTCTAATAGGAAGGCCAGATCCCTGGCCTTGAAAAAGATCTGCTGTGCACTCCTCAGCCATGAGAGTGGGCTTAGCTGCCAGCGGACAATTGGCCAGTGTGAGAAAGCTTTGGGGTAGCATAGAAATGAAAATGGCAGGTACTTGGCGTATACTTGTGGAACCAAAAGATTTCTGCACCAGAGAACACCTTACCTAATAAAGTATGAACACTAGGACATCACAAGCTGATTCGATACACTATAATCATAGCTGTGCCACTGTTAATCTGCAGCTGTGTCCCTCATGAGTCACACTGAGGTCCCATCCACTCTGTCCCCCAAGAACAGTACAGCTTTAGGGAGCTGTTGTATACAGAACATCAGTTACATATTAAATAAACACAATGAGTAAAGATCTACATATGAATACCGATCTGAAGCCTGAAATGGAGGGAAAAATGCAAATCTATCAACTTAGCTTCTACAATGGAGTTGAATTCCCTTGCGTCATTCACTATTAGACAAGCCATTGCAAAATTATTTACAACCCACCTTGACAAATATGATTAAAAAAGATTTGCCAACTGTGCTAGTTGTTCTCATACAAGGATAAATCTTTAATAACTTCCACTCTTGCAGCAGCAGAGGTTTCAAAAGGCAGCTGGAGAAAAAACATCTAGCTAGAAAGATCTAAAGAACAACAAATATTCAGAAAACTTTATACAACAGCTAAAAGAAGAATGACAAAATACATAAACTAAAAAGATATTTAAATTTGTTTCTCAGACTGCAGTATCTGAAGTTCTGCTTTGCAAGCCTGCTGATCCTATTGCTATAATTTGATAACGGCCATGCCATAGTGAACAGGAGAAACAGTTTCTATGGTTATTTATTGCCATAAAAATCACTTAATAATGCTGTTCAGTTCATCTCTACCAGAGGCCTGAACTGTAGGAATTTAGTCAAGAAACAGTATTTCTAAGTCAAAAGAAATTATGATAATGAGCCTAAGTAAACTGCAGAAAGTACTATCTGAACAATATTTAACACATTATAACTCTCCCCAACAAATATAGGAGTGGCTGAACTCAAGTATGGGTCTGTGATGATCTGTTCCATAAGGAACAAAATATTAACACACAATTTTGGCTGAAAAAGGTGCTGTTTGGAAGGCTATTACACTATTTTTCTTCACTACAACAGGAATTTAATACAGACCACTCACTTAAATCTCTTTAATTATTTGGTATAACTGTATAAAACTTCTTGTACAGAGCATATTTCAACGTGTCAGAAAGGATCTACCATCACCTGTGCAGAGAGGGGAAAAGTGTTTAACTACTCTTGAAGTATTCTGGGTGAATGAATCTCATTTTTCCCTGCATATTGCTTCCTTCCTCAACCTCAGCTTCCCCTTGAGCAAGAGGCATTTTTAATATTATATAAATTCCTAATATGAAAAACAAAACAAAACAAAACAAAACACATATAGCAGGGGTTGGAATCAAGTAAAAGAAACACATGTTCAAGATCACTGAGGAAATGGGGCCTTGCAAGAGTGTACTTTTTCATAGAAACCCTGGACCATCTGTTCAGTTCGTATCTGCATAACTCTAGTGACGTTAATGGAGTTAAATATCTAGGTAAACAAAGCATTTATGTTGCTCTTCTTAACAACAGAACAGCTAAGAGAAACAGAAAGGCACAAGGCTAAAGGTTTGTTCTAGTTGAAAAAACAAAGTATTTTGAGAAAAGTAGAGCAAATAAGATAAAAGGGAGAACTAAATAAATAATGGATTTATGCACCTGCAGATTATCATCATATCACAACAAGCTGATTTCAAGCAAAAAATATATCCCCTATATTCTCAGGATGTCCAATCTTTTTGGTGTTAGTATTCAAATAATAATAATAATGAAGACCTGCATAGGGAAAAGAACAAGAATCACAGATACAGTTGTAAGATCAAGTCTTTAAAAAACTGGGAAATGGCACAGTGAATGCTACCAACTCCAGGCTCCTTACCAGCTCCAGGTTCCCACTGAACAGCACTAGACCTGCCCCTTCCTCCCTGCTCAGCTCCCCAGCCCCAGGCTGCCCTTGCCAGAGCCAGCAGCCCCTCTCCTGCCCTGAGGCTTCTGGCTCACCCATCTACTCCGAGGGACAGCTTCTACTTCTCCATCTCGTGTCTGTGCCACAGTGTTCTTGTCCCAGTTTAGTGGTTTTCCTTTAGTCAGCTTTGTAAGTCATCTGTTTTTTTCATTCCTGGGGTCATCAGGATGTGAAAGATATGTCAAGATTACAAAATATATAGTATCTCTTTTGTACTCTGTATTGCCTTGGTCTGGAGCAATTAGAGGGAAAATCCTCTTGTGCCTATAAGCACCCAGGAGAAAACTAGTTACCTATTCCTTAGGAAAGGTCCTTATATATTGTGGTTATACACAGGAGCTTCAACAAGTTCAGTAGAGCCACAGATATAAGTAAATGAATACTAACAAGCCTCTCCTAAGCATTTGTGACCTGTGATTTTTGTTCGGAGGCTTATAATGCAGCCAACACTGTGCCAGTTTTCACAGTGACATGAAATGCACATCCCCAGAATGAAGGTGATGCACCACCTCAAACTGGTGTCTTAAGTGGTTTAACATGGACAAAACATTTTCCTCTGGACTTACCATTCAAAATGCTTGAAATACTTATTTTGTGAATTATTACAGTTTTGGGGGTTTTTGTTTGTTTTTCGTTTGGTTTGGCTTCTTATTCAGCCTGCAGCACAAATGCAGCAAGGAAAACTGCAGCACAAACAGCCAAGTCTCACTGAGATGGAAATTACAGATAAAACAGGCTCCAAGTAGGAAAACTGAGGAAGTCTCAATGTAAGGCAGTGCTACAACCTGTTTTTTACAGTCCAGGTGACCCGCAGCTGTTATGCGTAATTAGCAACTACATTTATAGAATTACAATGTACTTTCATAGTACTTCTTACAGCACATTTTACCGTTGTCAATAAAAAGGCAACTTCAGCTTCACCCAGCTCAGTAAAGTGCTCAGTGATGTGTATCTGTGCAGAGTCACTGAAGGTCACTGCCTTCACAGGGTGATGGGATTTCATGCTCACCCTACACAAATGTAAATGGCTCAAAGAGGTAGGGCACTGAATACAAGCCTCTTTCCAGATATTTAGAAAGAACAAAGCTGTTCACTAAGCACTCTGTGATTTCACTGAATTTCACAGGCACACTGAGACTTTAGCACTTCTGAAAAATGAAGCTTTTATCTTGCACTGAGAGGCATCTTGTCTAGTCATCTGATCTACTGTAAAGCGAATACAAGGAAAGTGTTAATGTTAATGCTAGCAAATTGGAAAAGTAATGTTTTACACTCACTTTTCAGTCACTTTGTGCAGATAAAAAGGTACTGGAACAACAGAAAATCAGGCTCCAAGAAGGCTGAATGGGAATTGTGTCAAGATGCCTTCTTGTATAACTGCTTTTACAGTTTTTTCCTTTCTCATAGAAAACTATTAGTGAAAAAGGCATTGAGCGCATATTAGGGAAAAGGGCAATGAGCATATTATACATTTTTCTGGTACAAACTTTGCCATAACCATAATATCTTTGTCAACTTAACCTATAACAGTAACACAAAGTATTGCCATTTTTATAGATGCTTTTTCTCACCTTACAAAGGTGTCAGAACAGATTCTTATTTGCTCAAGCTTACTGCTTAGAGACTTCATCTTCTTCCATAGGCCAGGGCTGAAAAGCCTCTTATCTCACAGGGTATCTGAACACCAGTAGTCAGCCTCTGCAATAATGAGGCCACAGGCACAGCAGCTCGGCACAGACTCATCACATGAACGTTCACCCAGGGTTTCAGCCATTAGGGTCCTCTGCTGCTCCAGCGCTACCAGTACTTCAACTACCACCCTCAAAAACAATTCTCATCTCTCAAGATGAGTTGCAATCACATTTAGGACTGCAGTGCAGGCCTATCTTTAGACACTGAAAGTCAGGTAATGTTTGGATTTGGTCCAGATCATCGAGCATGAGAGAGGATGAGGAACGTGACATTCATTCAAGACGGCAATGAGCTGCTGGCTCACCACAGCTCGCTTTACTCAACCACGCGTCAGGACGAAACCTTCTGCTCACTGTCTGCTCAGTGCTTAAAGTGAGACACTAGCACTTGCTGTCTTCTCAGCTTTTAACAAGGACATGAAATTGGTTCAGCCACCCTATTGACCTCAGTTTCCATGATAATTTTATACTTTTAAAATAAAATTCCTGGTTTTGAATGGATTTTTCTTTTCTTGCAATACTGCGTACACAAAACAAATAGCAGAAAACCTGCTGCAGCTTGCCTTAGTTATACTGAATTACATTTATGAAGATTTCAACTACTGATGAGCCCTGGCTCATCATAGAGATTGATCTGAGGCAGTGAATTATGCATGGCTGAAAACAAGGAACTTTTAGTCACATAAATATATTCTCTACATGGAAGAGACAATAGAAACCTTTTAAAATGTCCTCAAATGACTAGTCTGAAAATCAAACCTAATTCTGGTGGCCTTCATCAGTCAAAATCTTTCAAGAACAAATTCAATTATTTCAACTCATCAATATATTAGTTTAAAAAATGCTTTTTGTTGTAATTATCTTTTTTAACTGTATTGAAATTGCATGATGAAAACAGAAGATTTTCAAAGGAACTCAGCTCTTAGAAACTCTCAGTATGAACAGATTTTCAGAACTGAATTTTAAATGCAAACTATAATATGCAGAAAACTTGTTAAAAGTCTTAAAAATTATAAAATCCAATGAAAAGTAATACATGCAGTCACTTCTTAGATAAGGTATCATGCAGCATCTACACATCCCGCACAGTGCGTCTCAAGCCAAGCCTTTCCTTGTTCGTAAAAATGTATATAAAATTAGCCTATAAATATGCATAATGGTAAATAGCCATGGAGATTTGTGATAAAAACTTTTATTTTATTCTTATTTATATTATGTAACTTATGTCCATATATTTCGATTTTCCAAGTAAACAGATTATGTAACTATGGCCCTAAAAGATATTCATAATCTAAATGTTTAGAAAGGCTGAAATTATAAACACTGGAACTATTTCTTTAAGAATGTTTCTCTAGAATACCGTTGATCTGAATACTTTTCCTTAAGAATTGCTATCTTCAATCTAGTCTAAATTTCAGTGTGTGACACAGGTATTTTTTACATATGTATTGATTCAATTCATCTGTCTTTACATGTCTCTAAGGAATATCTTAAGAGAATGTAGAAAATACTGCTGCATGAATACAGGCCATTAAGTTCACTTTTCTACTGAAACAGATGAGACATAAATCAGAACCCGCATTACCACATACCCTCTATATCTCCATACTCATAAATCCTACTCAAACTTTCCTTTAGAACAAGTTACTTAATTAGTGAGGTGAAATGAAGAAATCAGATATGTGTGACTTCACACAGTACATGTGCCAATTTAGCAAGTTAAACATTAACTAAAATAAACTGTTTTAAAAGCCTCTTCAATTCTGAAAGGCTGTAAGTGCTACAGCATAATCAATAAAATAATTGCCTAAACAATGTGGCTTCAAAAAAGAGAGAAGGTGAAAAAAAAAAAAACAATGTACGAGAAAAGTTAAAAATTCAGAAAAGGCAAAAAGCACCACTGAATAACATTTTGATGGGTTATAGAAAGCGAGAGCTGGCTGCTGTGTAAGGAGTGGGGATCTAGCCACAAGAAACTCAGTCAAATTTTTATGTGATCTCTCTCCATTTTTCCCCTTTTATCCTGTAATGTTTTTTTTTAAAATGCAACAACGCCCAACCACAATCATCTAGTAGTTAAGACCAAAATTGACTTGTTTTATCATTAACACAGCTGGATGTTCTAAGATTCAAATATTTTAACAGTAGGCCATGATACATTTTATAGGAAATATTTTCAGAAGCATGTTAAAATTAGATTTTTCAAATGCTTTCACACTTCAAAACCATGCAGAGAACTTTGTAACTAAAAAAGTGATGATTTATAGCCAAGAAAAAATAATGCTGGGCTAAACATTCTTATTTTTCCTTTGCAATAGTCTTTAACCTCTCCATGACAAACAGGATTAGTTCAGTAGAAAAGGTGAAAGTGTTAGCATACATATTCTCATAAAACTTTACTCTTAGGAGAGATGTAGGTAGGTTGTATCTCCAGGCAAAATGAATTTCTCAATGCAATTTTACAAAAGAACCACTGAGCACCAATTTGATAGACTGAAATGATCAAATACTCTTCAGATACTTTTATTTAATATTTTCTCAATTATCAGAAAAGTCATTATTATCGCATCACAGTTTTTCTGTCTTGCCCCTAAAATTAGGATTGTAATATCAAAACAGTGGACCATCACACGAGAAATGCACTAATGATCTTTTGAAATTAATGAAAGACACCAAAAACTTCAAAATAGATTTATAGGGTTTTAGATATATTCTCAATAAAATATTACTGTTGGGAAAAGTTAGCTAGAATTTCCACAATTAGGGTGAAATTCAGTTCTTAAATCAATAATCAGATTCCTAGGCAGGTGGCCCAATTTTTCAAAGGTTCTCATCATTCACCAGGTGGATTTTCATTGGTGGGGCTGTGGGGAGTCGCAGTATTTCATTCTTTTGGAAAACCTGACCGGCTCCACTGGTCTCTGAGTGAGAAATGGGGACAGATTTCTGTAGGACTGTAGCTCTGACAGTTCCTGCCCTGAGCTGCCCAGCTCACCCCTCACACTCACGCTGTTTCCTTCATCACAGACCCGGCTCCCATGTTATAAAGCAGCCCCTGAACAGCTGCAGTTGAAATTAGAGCCCAGCCACTTAAAGGACACAGAAACTGGTGCCACTTTACATGGATTGTTCATGGCAAATATTTCTGGTGCCTAGATTATAATTGCAATGGATGAGATTTGAATGGGGAGACAACTGGGGGAAAAAAGGGAAGGATATGCTTTCTTCTAGCAAACATGTGCTTCCGGCTCTCATCTTTGACAATATTCAGTTTCATCTGAAGCAGCTTCTCTGACCATCCCAAGGTCTTGGATGGCACATTCGGGGAAGCTTGGGGCAACAGGGATAAAGGACAGAACATCCTAGGATGCATCCAGTTTTCAGGTGAATGACACATACGCAGCCCATTCTGCTTATTTCCCCTCCACTTCTGTTTCTCTACTTCTTTCCTTCTGATTACCCTGTCCTAAATTAAATACACATAAAAATAGCAGCAGAACAAGAAAGATACTTACATTTTTAAAGAAAATGTTAAAAAAAAAAAAAAAGAAAAAGAATGTATTATTGATAGAATGCTTCCAGCTAAATAATTATTTTTAATTAATAAAATAAAATTGGCAATGGCCAATTAGTTTCTGGTAGTTAACAGGGAAAGTAGCAAAAATACCTGCAAAATTAGTTCAAATAAGTCACAGGAAGGCACTAACATAATTTAAAATTTAGGCATTAGATATGTGACAGATAGGTTTGAGTGTTTTATTTTACTAGAAGAATAATGATTTCATCAAAATATGAAGAAATTGTAATTTGAAAAACATATGCTCTGTATTCTGGAAGTATTATTTTCTTCTGTCATTATTTGTGTTTGCTGGGATTCAGCTGTGAAAAAAACTAAAAACATCACAGTATTTAGGTAAATATTCTGAAAACTTCAGAGAAAAATTCCATTATGGCTTTTTCTCCTGCCATGGCATTGTAAAGAACAGAAACATTCTATACAGAATCCAGCAAGTCTTCATATTGGCACATCTCTGCCAAATCTGTATGAATTAATAGCTCTTATTTTTGGTGCAAGTCTTGGATTACAAGTCTCAAGTTTCAAACTTAGTTCTTATTTTATCCAACCTGGTCCACCTATTTCTAATCAAAATTTCATTTTAACTATCTATCTCCATAGGAAGCCTTGCATTTCTTAGGATGAACCCCTTTCCAAGCATGTTTGGACAGCAGTTTATTTCATTGCTACTTACAGTAAAAGGTTAATGAATATTTATCGAGTTTATTCAGGAAATATTCCAGCTGCCAAGATGTGAAAGGATAATGGGAAATTATTTTGAAACTATAACAGAATTTTTTTTTGTTTGTTTTCTATTTAAATTTGAAAAATATTTTTAAAGTACTCAGAGAAACAATCATGATTTTTATTATATTGTTAAGATTGGTCACTCAGAAAATTCAATGTCTTACCATTTCAACTGAAAAACAAACCATTTTTACCTTCAGAATATAAAATGTTGACAATTTCCAGGGCATAATACACATTGCAATTAGTGTTAAAAATATGGAGTTAAGCTGAAGCTAACTTCCAGTGATAGGAATTTTCCTTGAATTAAAAATATTAAAAATCATGTTGTCCTATTAATAATTAATCGTTTTTTCATCTGGAACCATAACTAACTACAACTAATGTACTAAAATACTTCAATAATAACTCATAGTTCTTCCATTGCATCATAGAGAATTAATCTGGTGCCTGCACAAGACTTCTGCTATAGCTGTAGTTTCAGCAAAGCCCCAGGAAATGTGATTAAAGAATTACAGTTTTAATGGTTTGTGTACATTTGCATATAGAAGGTTCAGGTTGTAATATAGTCAAGGTTTTAATGACTAAAACTGAGTATTAGACTTTTTTGTTGGAACCAAAGTGCTATGAAATTATTCACATTCATTTACTGATGAGAAAATATTCTGTGTTCTCTGATTATTATATGAAAATATTTATTCTTCCTTACTTCAGCAAATCCTTATCTGTCCACAGGTTCTGATAAGGCATAATCAGTTACACACCCTCTTTTCAGCATGCATTATAATACCTAAGAAGACATTCAATATAATTTTATCAAGAAGTTTTAAATGTTAATATTTACCATCTTTATGCCTAATTAGTGCTATCTCACAAAAGTTTCCTGGCTTGATGCAGTGTGTACCTGCCTGAATGCTTCTGCCAGCAGAGTGAAAGGAGTGATGTAAGGATGTGAATATGCAGCCAAGAATTTGGGAAAGGCAGGGCTCTTTCGTGAGGGATATTATTGGCTTACACCAAATTTAAGTGACTGCATATTTAAAATGTTAAACAGTAGATTCCTCCAAATGCTGCAGAATATCACATCCCTTCCCTTCATCTTCTAAGGAACACAGAAGTGTCTAAATAAGAGACGGTTTGGGAAAAATATAGAAAAACATTCTTTACTATTAGAAATCTCTGCAACTTCAAACATTCTAGCTCTATTATCATCTATGAAAAGTATTTTTGTAGGAAAACTCTATCATGGCTGATAGTAATATTTTAAAGTAGTAAGATACTTCTCATTTAATGTTGTAAGAAGTGCTTTAAAAGCAGTGATTTTTTTTTTATTGCTTGAACATATAAGGAAAACAGCCTAATACTTCTCTCTTACTATATGTTATCTTTGCACTTAAAATATAGGCACTTCATAAGGGAAAGGCGGGGGGGGGGGAGGGGGGAGGGGAAGAATTTCCAGTCAAACTCTTCATACATTAAAACCACATTTACCTTATATACGACGTAGAGATGCGAAACAGTCTCTTAGACTGCAAAATTAAGTGAAATAATAACAAGAAAAAATGTGAGTCCCTCAAATCTGGCTTTTAATAAAACATGACACACATTTCAGTATTTAAATAGTCAATTATTCTCCTTATGATGATTCAAAATGTCATACTTTGAATTCTAAGATATCTCCATACTGAAATTGTGTGGGATTTCAAAGTCTCTTGTGTTCAAGTCAAGTGGTGCAGCTCAGTCCTGAAATTTTGCCTTCTAGTACAATTTCTTCCAGAGAAGTTAGACTTTCAGGAACTCTCTAACCTGAATGAAGCAAATTTTAGAATCAATGACCTCATTCTAACCTAATTTAGCTCAGAACAACTTTGAAGCCAAAGTTTTTGAAGATATACGAAACTGGCACTAGTAGGATTGAAATCAGGTCCCTTAGCTCTCAGAATTTAAATCTGAGAGCACTGTGATGGTATCCCACTTGCTTAGCATCTCTGCTCATGTAAGACATGTACTGTTCTTAAGTAACACTCAGTGTGCCTTCTGCTCCTCACACCATGAGCTACCACACATTTCCAACTTGCGATAAGTATATTGTTTCCAAATAGACTTCATTCTCTGTCAAAAACTAAACTGTACTTCTACTAGATTGGTTTCAATATTGCAGTAAACAAATAGCTCCTGCAAGCTTTTCCAGAGATAAGGCTCTTTTAACTCCTATAATGAAGAAATTAAGTTCTTTTAATGTTTGTAAAAGACCATAACAAAGCCAAGACAATGTTATATGTCCATGTTTTCAACACACTTAGTATTAACCCTTTATCCTGTATACACACATTTCTGCTCACACTACTTATGCTCTGCAGATTTCAATCAACAGCACAGGGACATCGAAGTATATAAGATCACTGGAGCCTCTCTTGCCATATGTTTTGTTGGGGTTGTTGATTGACAGTTGGCTGAACATGAGCCAGTAGTGGGCCCAGGTGGCCAAAAAGGCCAACGGCATCCTGACTTGTATCAGGAATAATGTGGTCAGCAGGACAAGAGAAGTGATTGTCCCCCTGTACTCAGCACTGGTGAGGGTGCACCTCAAATCCTGTGTTCAGTTTTGGGCCCCTCGCTACAAGAAAGACATCGAGGTGCTGGAGAGAGTTCAGAGAAGGGCAACAGAGCTGGTGAGGGGCCTGGAGCACAAGTCTGATGGGGAGCAGCTGAGGGAACTGGGGCTGTTTACCCTGGAGAAAAGGAGGCTGAGGGGAGACCTTATTGCTGTCTACAACTACCTGAAAGGAGGTTGTAGCATGGAGGGTGTCGGTTTCTTCTCCCAAGCAGCAAGTGATAGGATGAGACAAAATGACGTCAAGTTGTGCCAGGGGAGCTGTAGAGTGGGTAATAGGAAACATTTCTTCACAGAAAGAGTTGTCAGGCATTGGAACAGGCTGCCCAGGGAAGTGGTGGTGTCACCATCCCTGGAGGTTTTTAAAGATGTGGAGATGTGCACTTAGGGACATGGTTTAGTGTTGGACTCAGCAGCATTAGGTTAATGGTTGGACCCGATGATCTTAAGGGTCTTTTCCAACCCAAATGATTCTATCGTTCTAGGCATATGAGTTTCTTTGATAAAAAACGGGCATCCATCTAGCTATCATGTTTTATAAAAGACCAGAGAAAGCAAACACTAAACTTAAGAACTGCACCTCTGACAAAGCATGGACACATTTGCCTTTCCCACCACAGATTCCGCCCACCTCAGATGTCAGCCGCCGTCTGTGCAAACAGATACCTCTCACAGGGTGCTCTGGAAAGTGGCTGGGAGCATGATATATGCATATGCCTGAACTGTTTACCACCATTGGAAAATCTACTTAGAGCAAATTAGAGCAGTATTTAGAGCTATCAAACACCTAGATTTGCTTGAATGAATTCTGTTTTTCCATGTAGAGATTGTTCATTGAAGGAACTGTGGAGTTTGAGAGATTTGTGAAGAATTGTAGAAGCAGACGAAACCCCAGCTCCAGCGCAGGTCACCTCTCCACTGCCTATGTTCTGAGTGGGGGTAGGACAGCACCAGGGACCACTGGCTTTCCTGAGCATGGCTGTGGCAAGTCTCTTCAGACTGGCACTTCGGCAGACTGCAGATGTGACAGCATTGCCACAAGGAATATATGGGCACTGGTAGTGTTTGATTTTCTGACTTTACCTGGAAAGCCTAAAGACACACAAAATAAGCCTGTAGCTTCACATCTGCTTCATGCTGGCTGACAAATTATGGGGCCCTTTCAAACCTGCCCTAAGGTCTATTCATTACAATTGCACTGACAAACATCTAACTGAAAATGTAAATAAAAAATACTTTAATATTTCCTCACAATAGAAGACACTTAAATTGGACAAGCAATGGAGACAGCTGGGCCTAATTTGCACACCACAAAAACCATAACTTCATTTGGAGCTTTGTAGGTGATGGTTCAGTGTTCACTTTACTGCAATTAACACCACAACCGTTCTTACTTTATAAACCATGTTTCTCAGAGCCTTGAGGCTGATCCAAGTAAACTGAAATGGTTTTGAGAAAGAGTTGGTCAACTGAACAATCTAGAACATAAAAAATAAGTCATTACGTTCTTTATATTTACTGATTGAGGATCCATTTTACTGCCATTTAAAATCTATGATTTCATAAAAGCACTGGCATTTCAAGAAGTGTTTTTCTCTAACATTTTAAGCACTTTTGTTCTTTCAGTGTTATGGAAAACAGAAATGTACCATACAGTCACCTGGTAAATCAGTATTCAGTTATGTCATTAAGGACAATTTTAATGTGTATGAAGACCTGCACAATATTCAGTCTGCAAAACCTTTCTAATTATGGCACAACCTAAGTTTCAAGTAAGCACAATTATGATCTCAGTTACATACATTTAACACTTGTCATGCATTGTTTCCCAGCTTTTTAAAGAATGAACTGGTCTGCCACACCACTGGCTCCTCACCATCCTCCTGTGCTTCTCACCTGTCCAAAACCCCTCTCAGACTTACAGGTCAATGCTCTTTTCCCAGCCACTCACTGTCTCTCCCAAATGGCTGCTTCTGCTTCTCAGCCCATATCAGAATCCTCTAACCTACTGCTCTGGAAGCTCCAGTTCTCACCTTCCCAGCTATCTTTATCAGATCTGTTTCCTTCACTTTATCTGTTCTTCCCAAACAGTACCTCACAGGTTTGTTCTACTTGATCTACCAGTTTTCTCTCCCCTCTTCTTCAGCCTCAGTTTCCATCTCAACCCCCTGGTTTCCAGTCACACAATGACATTTTGGTTTGCAGTTCCTAAACTTCCTTCCCTTATCTGATCATCCTTCTGAAGCCTCCTGATTCCCATTCCAATATGCCAGTCTTCAGTCTAGCTTATAACCCAAATTTCCTGTCCAAATATAGTTGTATTACAAAAACGGTGCAGTATCTTAAGAATCTAGCTCTTCCACACTTGAATCTCCATCTACAATGCTTCTTCACCATGTCTTTGTTTCACATGGCTTGCCTGCTGGGTGCCTGAGTGCTGTCTGGGTGTTCATCAGCTTTCTCCACTCACAGTTTCCCTTGTCTCCCATGGAGAGGAGACAGCAGCATTCCAAGGCAAATGTTTCTCAGACCATTACCAGAAACATGCAGAAAATATCAGGTTCCATTTTTAGAAATCAAGGAAAAAAATACCTTAAAGCATGCAGCTACCAAAATGAGATCATATCCAAATACTTAAAGTCAAAGACATTCAGTAATAATAAATGCTCTTCCCAGAGCTCTTAATCCAGCAGGTGGTTCGTGTCTCTGTTGGACTTGGATAATGAAATGGCTATTTTCATTTTGTATGCATATATACGTTCTAACCATATATAACTAAAAATGCTTTTCATTTTGGAGACAAGCTTCAAAAGGCAAACTTTCAGCCCTTTCAAGAGCACATGACTGTAATTTTTCCTACATTTTCAGACACTTCACAATTTTCAGACCATTTTCTCAAAACCAATGTCAGGACCTTGTAAAATCTCAGATGTAATTCAGCGAACAGCTGCTGCTGCAGCTCAGGCCCAGGCTGTTCCTCACAACTGAGCAGTTGTTAATATTTATTTGCAGAATCTGTGAAAAGACGTGGGTACTCCATAGAGAAAGAGATGGAGAACAAGTTATTCTCCTCTCTGGGAGAACTCATTATTACTGCATCCAAAATCTCACTCTAGCATCACCACCCTTCATCACTCCAAGGCCAAGTGTTTTATATTTACCATTATATCTTTGGCCAAACAGATTTTGTATGTGGCTTAAAAGTACAGCTGAGAAATCCTCAGGTCTGGAGAGGTTTTGAAGGGCAGAAACTGAGTAATTTGAGGGGAGGAGAAACCCACTTTTATAGGAGGTGTTTAAAACACTTAATTGTACTTTATCAATTAAGGAAATAATGTGTTGCAATACAAGGAAGACTGATGGGGAGATTATGTGCTGGACTCATTTTTGTGGTATTCATGAAAAACTGCTTGCTTTTAGGTAAGAGAGATCCATGAAAATAAAAAGAATGAGGTAGGACTTTGTGGGTCTACCCATAGCAGCGGTGAACGCTGGATCCAGGTGGCGAGACCCCCTCTTACTCTTCATCCTCGAAGATTTCTTCTCACCTCCCCCATGCCTAGCAGAAGCCAAATCTTCCCAAATCCACTAAAACAAATACTTTTCTGGAGCTCTAGGGTTAAAAAGTAGGGGAGAAGTACAACTGGGGCTGAGGATATTATCCGATAACATGAGCTGGGCTGTGGAGGCTGGCACCAGCTGGCTTTGGCTCTGGGCACAGGTGTTACTGCTGGGCTGGCTGCCTGTTCTGTGCATGGTCACAGCCTCCCGGCCCATCAGCAAGGGCAGAAACAGGACCCTGCAGCTCAGGCTGGAAGCAGGCACAGTCAGAAGCAGCCAGACCTCTTTCCCATCCAAGCAGTTGCTCTTTTCCTCTATGAAAAACCAAGACTGTTCCATGTTGGTTCCAGCCACAGGCCACCACTGAGCCATGCTGAAACACTCTATGTGTCAAGAAAACTGCTTACAGTGATTCACTGTTGCAAGCTTTTTTCATTCGTTTATCAAATACATGCTCAATTTAGCTTAATTCACTACCTCAGAAATCAGGACAGATATGATGTTATCATTCTCACTATTATTAATCATTGTTATTAATAATAATGTTTTGACAGTTAAAATACCAAATTATTTAAGTGAAAGCTACTATTTATGCCAGATTACTATGATGACAGAAAATCAAACATTGTTTGTATAGTATTTTCTACGTACAAATATTTTGTATGTTATGTGTACAAATAATATATCATTTGTATATTATTCTGTATACTATGTTTCCTATACTGAATTTCAGTAAACAAACACTTTGTTACTACTTCCCATATATTGATTTGGTCTAGTTTCCTCAAGTTTGTTCCTAATAACAAAATCCTGAACACCCTGAAGCTGACAGTTTTTCTGCTCATCAGGAAGACTAAGTGGGTCAAGGTTTCATCACAGTTGTTTCAGGTAAGTGCATGTAACTGTCTACTTTGACCTGGGCTAAATTTCCTTCCATTCTACATTGTCTTGTTCCTTACTAGTCAGACCACAGTTGCTGCTACTGGCATATGAAAATTCACAGTAATTTAATGAATTCTAATGAATTACTTGGTTCAGGACCAATTTGAAAGCAATATTAATAAAAAATATTAGCAAATTTTCT
Source organism: Patagioenas fasciata (assembly GCF_037038585.1). NCBI lineage: Eukaryota > Metazoa > Chordata > Aves > Columbiformes > Columbidae > Patagioenas > Patagioenas fasciata. The sequence goes on from NC_092521.1 coordinate 22,270,578, forward strand.
GATCCCAGCCCACAATAGCAGATGACCATTCATGAGAATTAGCAAAGGTGCACTGAAATAGTAATAACTGAAAATAAGTTATAGCTATTGTACTTCCCTTTCCTCGGTATTCATACCTTGAGCATTGCTATGAAGGAGTACAAACCATTCATGAGAATTAGTAAAGATGCATTAGCATAAGCATAATAACTGAAAACAAGTTATAACTATTGTACTGTAGACCAACAACATACATGAAGGGTAAGAGAAATAATATTATTCATTTGATTCAGTTCAAAGTGATGGTCCCCAATGCTTTAATATTTAAGTCACACATTACTTCTCGTTACATTGGGAATCATTCACTTAGTCTTAGCTTTTCTTACTGACAATGCTGTAACTCCAACATCATGAATTCTAAAAAGCGCTAAAGCCAAAAAGCACCATATACCCACAACAAAAATAAACGTCCATTGATATAAACCACCTCAGTCATTTCAAATTTGTTTAAAATTTAAATAAGTTAACTTTATACACACAACGTTTTTTGCAGATCAAATGTTTTTTAACCTGCAGCAGCTGGCATGAAACTGGCATAAGCTCTGTATCTTGTGCTCTAGTTAATTCAACAGAAACGCGGTCATGCGCCCACACTTGATCCAGATCCAATTTGCACTCATTGTGATCCAGGAGTACCCAAATCTGGTATTAATGGACATGAAACCACGGCCTTATACGACAGTCCAGCTTTAGATATTTTGCAGATTTAATTGACAGGCTTTTCAATAGGCATGTTTTTTCCTTTAACATATCCAAATAGTAACTGCAATGTGCTTTTCTATGTAAATCATTAAATTTAGATTTAAGTAAATTAAAGAAAAAATCAGAAAAAAACATCTCCCATCACAACAAACTTGAGTTCACCTGTGGAGGACTGCAGATATATGATTGCAATCAATTCTAACAGGTAAAATAAACATACAATGGAATGGAAACTGAACCACAGCTCTATATTGAAAGAGTCAAAAAATTACAAATCTTACCTTTTTCACTAACACTTTCACTTTCAATCTCTACATCATCACAACTCGTATACTCTGGAGTGGATGCCAATTCTTCTTCTGAGCTACTTAATGAAACCTGGCGCATTTTACCTCCCTTTTTTGTTTTATGGGGCTTTGGTGGTGGAGGTCTGACAGATTCAGACTGGTCTGAGCTGAGTGAATCATTCCGTAACATGGTCTCCATCTTTTCACGTTTTGTTTTCCGTACAGCAGAATTGGGATCCAAATGGTGTTGTTTCCTTAAAGAATCAGAGCGCCTCATGTCTGGTCTTTCCAGAGGAATGGGACTCCTCCTAGGTGTAGGAGGGCTATGATTTGTGGTCCTCTGACGACTGGGACTTGGTCCCTGAGCCTCTCGAGTTCTTTCCATAGAATATGAACGTTGATTTTCCATGGCAGCTCTGCGCTCAGATACTGATCTTTGTCTTGACGGTCGTTCCATCCTCAGCATAGACATCCGAGAATCTTCCAATTCAGTATTTGCCAATGAGACATCACTATGTCTCCGTTCATGACGTGCTCGGGACACTTCAGCATGGATACGCATTTGTTCCTCATATGGTTGTGGCTTGACTGGATAACGAGCCAAATTAGGATCACTTCGGTATCGTGCCTGATATTCCTCTTCCCTCTGCTGTCTTTCATATTCTTCCCTGTTCTGTGCATCCTCCTCTTCTACCGGATACTCCTTGGAACGCCTGCGACTCCTTCTGTTGGAATCTCTATAATCACCCAGTTCAGGTTCTTCATATAACTGAGGCCCACGCTGCGACCGCCTATCTGAATAATCTGATGGTGACCTGGGCATCGCACTGTCTGATGTAGCATACTGTGAATATTCGTCTCTCTCGTCCCTTTGGTCGTATCTTCTGTTCTGTTCTCTTGATATTGATGGGCTTCTTTTCCTAAATAATCATGACAAGAAAGAAGAAAGAGAACTCTGTGAATATTTCTTATTGCACAAGTACACAGTTAATGCTAATTAAACCGTAGAATGATCAGTTGATGGAAAAAAAAAATCCATTGATTGCATTTCTTTGTGAAAGTGCTCACACATTTTCTGTACTAAATTAAAGAAAGCAGGTCATGCTACAAATCTGCTTATGGTGCACAGTTTAAATACAAAACAAATACAAAACAGCTTTAAAGGAAAAATGCTAATGCAACATTATAAAACATAGAATATAAATACTTATGTTACTTTGTAGCCATAACTGCTTTACAAGTACCAAAATTTTATAATCCTTTGTAATCATTTTACAGCTATAAAACTTGACCATGTACTTCTATTTCATAAGGTTTTATAAACACCACAGAAATTAAGGCAAGATGCATCATGCAGTTGGTTTGATCCTTTAGCAGCCGTTATTGCTTAAAAACATACATGTCCATTCCCACAAATTTATAGTGTTTGCCAAGGGCAGAAAACAGGACAAACAAAGATCCAATGGCAGCATTTGTCTAAATCAGATGAAGTCAGAAAACAAAAGATTTTTTTGTGGTGCATAAGAAGGGAAAGAGCTTCGAAGTCCTGTCTGTCTGACTTGACAAACAAATCCTTCCCATCCCTATAGGGATGGCAATGATATTAGTCCATGCATTTGAGCAAGACACACCAGCCAGATACCAAAGTGGAGTTCCTGTAGCACATTAAGCATTGACTCTTTGTCATAGACAATATCTAGCCACAGACAACTTCTGAGGCTTCAGAGGTGGGTGAAAAAAAAATAATCAAGAGATTTCAATTATTTCCTGACACTGACAAATGATTGACTGAAGCACATGATTTTATTATATGCAATATTTTAATAGAGGATGTGTCTGGAATATATTATTAATCTTATATATTCTATTTCTTTGATACAACATTCTTTGCTACTTGATTAGAAGGGATCAATTCAATAGGGAGTAGTGATTCACAGGGAAAAAACAAGCTGGAGCTTCAGACCCTGTCTTTATCAATCCTAACAGCGTAAAAAGCCTTTAAAATGCTACTTCCAGACATGTACAGATTCCTACTTAGTTTTTCACCCCAGATGGACTGAAGGATTTACCTGCAGGAAAGTGGAGCAAAGATCCCAAATGTGGATAAAAGAGACTGAGAGGTGGGCCTTCTCTGGAATAAGATATATCAGCTCAAGCTTTAAGTAATGAAAATATGTATGTGAACCTATTTTTCTGTTATCATCCCTTTCTTGTTATATTTAGTTCTATTTTTACAATTAAGATCCCTTTGAAAACATTTTCTACCCTCACAAATGGCCACTAATTCTGAAGGGCAGTCTTGCAGGAAGCAACCAGGAGATCCTGCCTAGTGTGGGATGGGATAAAGGAGAGCAAAGACACAGCCCTGTTGTTGCCACAGTTGTCCTAGGAAGGATAAGAAAAGGAAATACTTCAACTTAGTGAGGCAGAGAAGAAAAAAACGGGTTCTCCTTGGTGCTCAGGAAGATAGAAAGGGCTCTCCCTAGCTAGTGGGAGAGAAAATGCTCTTCTCACAGCCAGAAAGGAAACATCGTCTCTGCTCAGGAAAACCACAACTGTCTGAGCAGAGTGTGCACATGGAGGTGACTAGCAAACTTGCATCCTCTCTTGGGTACCATACAGGGTCATTAAACTGTGCCTGAAAGATTTGGACCCAGTCTTGCCTTGTAAATAATAAAGTACTGTAGCCTTACAATGGCATCTGCAAATGGGGAAACTCCTCCTGTGAAGCATGACAAGTAATATAAGCGTCATTTATATGCCTTTTTGCTTATGGTGAAGCTAAGATATCTTATCTGTCATATTAAAGTGTCATGTTAGTACCAGCACAAATTATAACCTCTGCAAGTTTAACAAAAGCTCTATGGATTCTGCTACTGGGACTCAAGTTGAATTGTTCTAATGTGATGTGAACAGAGTTCCATAAGTCTAAAACCAGAGTGGTCAACTGACAATTAGGACAATCAGAACCTAGACGGTTTGCAAAGACATAGTAATTTTCACTAAGACAACAGAGATTAGATGTAGAAACTTACTTTAAGAAAGATATTTTTATTTTAAATACTTCAGCTGATTAAAAAAAAAAATATACCTTATCCCAAAATAAGTTGTTCCAATAGCAAATTACATAAATCACTGAAAATTTCTGCCATGTCTATAATAAAAATGTGCCTATTTTACCCTCCCCAACTCTGCCCCCCATGTTGACAAAATCTTTTATCTATTTGCAAATCCAATCAGAATAAATGGCACTCAGCAGCTATGGCATTCATCTGTGTGGATCTCATTGTCAGGTTGAGAAAAATATGTGTGTACATGGAATGTACACGTACTCTGCTGTTAATACTCATACTGTGTACACTCAGTCTGTATGACATATGGATCAAGTTGTGTTCACAGCCACAGATTTTTGCATAGATTGATCCTCTAAGACAGGAGTGTCAAACTCGTTTTCACCAGGGGCCACATCAGCCTCGCGGATGCCTTCAAAGGGCTGAATGTAATTTTAGGACTGTATAAATGTAACTATTCTAAAACATCAAAACACTCTAGTGAGTATGGTTTATAGGATCAACTCCATCATGAACCATGTAACACACAAAACTGTATAGAATCTAGTTTGACAAATCTCACACATGCCTTGGAGCAGATTGAGTCTACACGTTCTTCAGGACTAAACATATGCATACATGTATCTATAGTAATATAAATAACAGAAGAGTAGGAATTGTTTTAGCTACATGTGTATATATATATATATATATATATATATATGACTCCATGTCACAGTGTCCTCATACGGATGCAAAGAGTAGCGTACAAATCTCTTCTGGAAACATTGCTGCTACAAAGTCATGGGTGGAGAGGCTGAGGGGATAAAAAAGGTGGAATTTCCGTTTGAGTACAAATACTTACTGTAGACTTTTTACTGAGGCATATGTACTTCTGTCAGGAAAGTACATCATCTGAGGAACTGGCACAAGATTTATTAAAAGGCCACCCTTTTTTCTGGCATGAACTATGTTAATAAGAGGAGGATGTGCCAATTTAGCATTTTATTTTTATACCTCTTACACAAACATTTTATAACCTTGCCTGTTATATTTACCACAAGCAGTCATTGCCTTTCCTTCATTTTGTTGCTAAGACATGAATATCGGAACGCCACTTGTGTCTGACAGAAATGTAAAGATCAGCTCGGTCCTCAATCTATTCCAACCTTTCACGCAGGAAAAAGCTTTCCACAGGTGCCCAGCGTGTGGCAGCTACTAGACCACATGCAAGAATAACGACCTTCCTGAAAATGCAACCTTTTTCTTCAGCGAAAGCAGCCTGATAGATAAAAGTAAATAATTTAATGCCTGGCCTATGTTGATTGGCACTACCAAACTCCCTTTCTAATTAATTTCATCCCTGCTGAAGGGATCTAACTTCACTACAGGGATCAAATGCCAGAAGTTGTAAGCCTATCCATCAGAAATAAATTAACTGTACCCGTACACCTGATCGGCCAGAAGCCTCGCTGGCAGGAGAGGGCTCATCCTGCCCAGCAGCCACCATAGCACTTGGTCCAGCCTGTCACTCTATTTACTGGTCGCCACACTACAATTAGCCCCCCTTTAGCATTAATCATTTTTTTTCATTTTAAAAATACCTGCTACAAACACAGTTGTACCATGTATGCTATACATTTTAAACCAGTGTTATTAAATCATGGTAGGAGGAGCAGTACTTGTGAAAACATGGACAGTCACTACTATTAAAAATCTGCTGTTATTTTTAGATCACAAGCTAATTCTCACTCACCTTCATGAGCCTTTGTCTAATCCATTTCTCACCATTAACTACCTTAAAGATACACCAATAAAGGCCTTTTCTCGTGTACTTCCAGCTAATACACCATGGAAAATGGATATTCCCACCTTTCCAGGACTTTCCTGGAATATTAAAAGTTAAGAGAAGTTTAAATGTATGTCAACAGCTGTGATACGCACCCTCCAGCCGCCAGCTCAACTAAGCAGTATGTATCTCTTGTCAGAAGGATTAACACCTTTTCTGCAAAGGCTATCACAGCACTGAAAAATCCTCCAGGCCACTGTGTTTACCGCTTCTTTGAAACAATAATAAAATAAAATCTCTATTATGGTTAGAAAACTCCAGAAATTACACAAATCTCTTAGGCACATTCTATACTTTTTTTCTTTTTATATCTAGAAACTGAAACTTATTTTCTACTAATTTTCACCATGTTTTTAATTGCAATTTATCAATACATGATATTTTAATACACATCTTTTAACCTTACACTGATGGAAACCTTATTTTCAGTGCACTACAGATATCGCTATGTTAACATTTAAGGCTGGACTGGCAATTAAACAGAGGACAGATGCTCTCTATTAACCCTTTCCTTCCCCAGAAGGGAAAAGGAGAGAGGAAAAGGGACAGAGACTTATGGTTTGAAAAACTAAAACAGCTTTAATAAAAAAGTAACAATGAAAAAGAGTGTAACAACATTAGTACTATTACTAATACTACTACTACTAAAATAAAATAAATCATTAAATAAATACAAAACCAATATTGAGCTCCCCCATAAGGACCCCAGAATCACGCACCTCTGCAGAGCAGGTGCTGGGAAGTCCCGGACTGCACCCTGCAGCAGATGGGAACTGGATTCAGGAACACATAGGTCGGGATCAGAGGCAGAGCAACAGGCAGAGCAATAGGCAGAGTCTCTCACAAACACCAGCCGTAATCCCTTAGCTTTACACTGAGTATGATGTGTATGGGATGGAATACTTTGTTGGTCAGGTTTTGGTCACCGCTCTGTCTGCTCTCCCCACAGCTTTGACTCTTCTACATCTTTTCACTTGTGGAGTATAGGAGATTTAGCAGTGAACTTGGTTCCTATAGGGATAAGTATAAACACGAGCCCTTCTGCATGCCATTCCTACCATTACTTTGGTAACAACTGTAAACATCAAGCATTATCAATTCTAGGAGTAGATATCGACTGAAAAATGTACTTAGTTTCAGAAAGTTCAATTACTTAGAAGAAACTTAACTGAAAGGAAAATTACCGATAGGAGAATTGGTTCTTAGTCAAAACAGGACACACCAGTACTATGAAAAGCAAACAGCTGGACTGTAACCTGACCTCCTGCTCATAAAGTTATTCAACTCCTCCACACTACAACAGGAAGTAAGTATTGGAAAAAATGGCATAGAAGAATATGGCATCTATCCTGCTTTGATGGCTCTGATTTCAGTAATGGAACTACATAGGTTGAAAGTCTTTGACATTGCTTTGTATTCTTCCTTGAAAAGAAAACACTGTTCTGCTTTGATTTACCTTTTTTAAAAATTAACCCAAGGAAATTTTAAAGGTAAGTTTCCATCAAATTTCGGAAGCCATGGATATGAAAACACTCTGTAGAGTATGCAAAGTATTTACATCACAGGAAAAACTAGATTTCAGGTCTTCCTGGCTACTAATATTTTCTCAGACCCACAGGAGATACTTTCGAACTGGAGAAAACTTCCAAGAAAATATCATTCTAGAGATACTTTCAAACATATGGGTACCTGAATTCATCTACATTTATTTGGAAATGTTTATAATTAAGAATTTTTTTGTCAACTAAAAACAGTAAGGGGTCAGTGGGTCTGAACCATCATCAGTTACTTGAAAACTGAATATTGGTCAACTACTTGTAAGACCTAATTATTATTTACTAGACAATACTTAGATATTTTCTTCTCTGTTCCCTGTAGAATAGCAAGGAATAAAATTGACTGGAAAATTAAAACTTAAAATATTTCTCCTGCACATATTGTTATTTTGCTTAACTGTTTTGAAAATGTGATCCTTTCAGTACCTGAAAGAATAATTTGGAGTAGGTAAAAATTCATATTTCACACTGAAATTCCCGCATGAAAGTTATGCAAGAGACGGGGCTTCTTGTTAGAGACCTCACCAAATACACTGAGGACAGCTTTGTCTCTCCTTCACTATATGGCTCTTGTTGGAAAAACAGCTTTTTTTGGTTCCTGAGTGATCATAAAAGAATAGTTCTGCTATTCTAAACTTTTATACTACTGTGCGTTATATTTAACAGACAGCCACTGGTTTTAAAAGAACAGTGACAGGGAGCAGATAAAACATTATCAAGACCCTCAGGTGCACGAAGGTGAGCTGAACACACTCCGGACCTTGCAGCTGAAACTGCCTGAGTGCCATGAGCCCAGAAAACTGCTGCGCAAAATTAAGACCTGGCTGCCTTTCTCAGGGAGGGTCCTACTCTCTCACTGTTAGGTACTCTTCTGAAAGCATTTCCAACTACTTCCTTTACCATACTGAAGAATCTGCAAAATGTTTACCTTTTTTTGGCGATGTTTTGAAGAGACTAGCTGGTATTGATTTAACTTCTTTTCTCATTCTCTGCTTATAACTTTTGCTTTTGCTGAGTCACATTGTGCAGGAGAAATCGTTTTACACACTCTCCAAAGCAGTTATGGTTCCAACTTATTGAAAAAAAAGCTTTTTCTGCCTTCTAGGAAGTTCCAGTTTCTACTAAGATCTCTTTTTGCAGTTCTCCAATGCTGCCTACTTTTATAATAAATTAATCTTCTGATCTGTTTGTTCTCCTCTCCTTGGCTCCTCACCCCTCTCCCCCAAAAAAGAAAGAACATAAGCAACCAATGCACAATTTGCAAGCTAATTCATTTAAACAGCCTACTCTGATAAAAAGAAAAGGTATTTATTGCATTTCTTGACCACTGAAGTTTTAAACAGGCCGCCCTGAAGTACATCTAACACTCAGATATCTAAGCAATTCACCCAATATAGTTAATCTGAGACATTATTTCATTTCTCTTTTCAGCCATGCATTACAAATTTTATTTTATAGCAACAATATTTCAGATTATTTAAAATACCTTCCAGCTAAATATCTCCAAACAATAATGAATTAAGTTTACAATGCTGATTACAAAATATACTGAACCATGAGAGTGATACTGCTGATGCTGATCTCTATTAGACTTTATCTGAAAATATAAATTCAGCGATTGCAGGCTGGTACCAACAGAATGAAAATAAATCTGCAGTAACAAAACATTAAAACATTAAACAAAACATTAAAATAACTAAATTGACCACTGATAACAACTTTGCTTTGAACTTGACATGATTGGATGGCATTTAAAACAATACAATTACTTCAGCATCATGTTTTCTGTACAAGTAATTCAGCAAAAAATCATGATTGCAGCTTTCAAGGGCTAATTTCACTTTCTGTGGGAAAAAAAGAGTCATAACATGGAAAAAACAAGGAACTGCTGAACAAAACTAGTGATTTTAAGTATACCTTGCTAATCTTCATGTGTTTAGGTAATAATTTTGCTTCGCAGTTTTTTATTACATCAAGAATATCACAGATATAAAATGGAACTACCAGTAAAAATAGCTTTGTCCTCCCTTATCTTGACTAACTTTTCAGTAGTCCTTATATCATATAACTTTAGAGAACTGCAAAGGGAGAAATAAAATAACTACATTTTAATCTTAGTTCATTCAGCTACATTGCTGAACGCTTACCTTTTAGATTAAACAACTTGACATTTTTCTTTATTTCTACTATTGAACATTTTCAAAATGAATAGTTTGCTAATTATTTCCACTTAATTTATAAACAAGAAATATATCACCTACTTTTTCAGTAAAATCTTTTGTGAAAAAAGCTAGTCATAAAAACAATGCTACATGGTTTAAACAATTTTCAAGAATAACTGGTCAGAATGTGGATTCTGGTTTTCTGTCTCAGTACTGACACCAGGGAAGTAATTTGCAGAAGGGTGGAATCAACAGCTGCCACTGAGGAGGATCGACATCAGTTTAAAACACGGGGTGTTAAAAGAAGAGTAGGTCACAAAAACATTAAAATATAAGAATGAGTTAATACAATACTGAACTCTAACTAAAAAGGACTTTGAATAATATAAAATACAAGAAAATTCCAGAATTCTGCATATACTATTTTTATGAAAAGAAATCCAACTTTTCAATACATAATTTTGTCACAGAAAATATCATACAATTTAAAATACGAATTTAAAGAAAAGCACAAACTTTATTAAAGATAGTATTCGCAAATATCTGAAGCACAATAAAAAGTTTTTCAGTACTTCCATGAAGCTTTTCTTTGCTAAAAGTAAAATATACCTTCCTAATCATTCTCAAAAAGAACAAAAAATGCTGAGCATTACACATTGTTTTCACAGAACACATTCAGCATCTTTCTTCCCTGCTTTACCTTTTGATCAGCCACTGCACATCTGGGAAGTAGGAAGCCTCGGGTTCATGAGAATACATCAATTTCTGTGCTGGCTAGGTCTTTCATTTAATCCTCTAGGTTCAGTGAAATCATATGAATAGTCTCTTAATTTGAGACACAATTTTTTAGATATATTTTACAATCCTTTCCCTTCCCCCAAAATGTAATCACAAAATATAAGGCATCTAGGAACAGAAAAAAAGAAAAACAGAAACAAAACCAAAACAAAAAGTCTAGTATATGAAACTACAGCAATTCAAGTCAGATAGCTGACCCAATGGGAAGCTATTGAGAGCATGAGAGGAGTGTTATGGTTTAATGCTGTTACCATGTGCTGTATATAGCTGGAGGTCAAGTAAGAATTTGCCCTATAAGGAGGATTATGGTACTTAGCTGATTAGTGCCTTGCTACAGTACTATTGCCTACAAATGTACGTGCACAGCATTTAATTTTAACTATTTTTAAAATTCTGTAGTTCCAGTACTTCACATTTTGTGTTACTAGGTACAGCCTCTTCTTTGTGTTAGGTCTCCAATGAAATTACATATTATCCCTTATTTTTCATTTGTAACAAGACAAATTTTGACATAGTTTTCAACCATTAGGTTAAAGTACTTATAGTATGTACTTCAGTCTGATGTGTTAAACATACTGTAGAAGTGAAAATACTATTTTTACATATCATTTAAAAAAGAGCAGTGATATTGAACTAATTATTTCTAGCAGTAGACATCAGAACTCACTTTCAAAATATGGTGGGAATGTGAAAATAACAGAAAGCAAATGTGTAGACAATCTCGTTTGTATTAAACAATTATAAAATAATTATAAACACATTTTTGCACAATTTCACAAGTAAGGTATATTCTATCTATACAAGATAGCTTGCAGATAAAAGCACATACTCCAGGCAAATTCAACTATAATAAATTTAAGCCATGATAAAGTGGTATTACATGGGAAAAATATAGACTGAGCAGTTCTTCTCCACTTCAATAATAGTGACTTCATACTCCTAGAAAAGGCATTCTGACACCAAAGTTTTTTTCCCTCAGCCATCAAAGAGAGTACAATACACTTCATCTATACATCATTGCGTCTAATTTTGAGTCTAATCTTTTTTAAGTGTTTCAGTTTCTTACCACAGAGATCACTGAGCAGGTTCTTTTCCCAGCAGTTAAAAGTATCCTGGTTTTACAAAGGAAACCTTTTAGTCTAATTAAGAGGAAAATTTTCTTTCAATGAAACACTCCATCATTACTAGGATATTAAAACCATTAAATAAAAAAATAGCTACTTTAATAATGATCATACAGTAAGAAAATATCAGCAACATAGACAGTCCTATGAGAATTGTTTCTCCTAATAACATCTCTGCAGGGTACTTTGGATTATAGAACTCCGAAAACTTTGACTTTACCAATGGATGTGAGTCAGTGTATCTTTTCGTTTTTTCCACTCTTTCTTGTATCCACAATTATACTATATATGTGATATCATAAAATGAACTTTAGGTTTAAAGTATCTCTATGGTTCATATTTCAGTCTGGAAGAGATGAAATAGATCGCACTGAGCTGTTTTGATGCCTCCACAAAAGAACAAGCGAAAAATAACTGCTGTGAAAATGTCCAGTTTCCTCAGTAATGTGAGGTAAAGGCCCATTATTAAATTCAGTGCATTAAATCAGTGACACCTCATGAATGAATGGGGGCTTGTGCTTCTCCAATAAAAAGCTGGCAGGCTAAATGTGTTCATGCCAGGAACATCAGCTGGACCACTATGAAATGAGATAGGTGCATCGACAGCTCTTGGAAATTACCATGATACATAAAACTTTAAATTTCCAATTCAACTCTCATTCTCAACATGCTCTTGAGACAGGAATAAAAGTGTATATTTTTAAAGGAGCATCTAAGTCTATTCAACATAAAAGCAGAACATGAATTTACAGAAAAAATTATTTCATAGAATAGTTTGGGTTGGAAGGGACCTTCACAGCTCATCTAGTCCAACCCCTGCAATGATCAGGGACATCTGCAACCAGATCAGGTTGCTCAGAGCCCTGTCCAGTCTGGCCTTGAATGTCTCCAGGGATGGGGCATCTACCACCTTTCTGGGGAACCTAGGCCAGTGTTTCACCACCCCTCATGGTAAAAAATTTCCTCCTCATGTCCAGCCTGAATTTCCCCTCCTTTAGTTTAAAACCATTACCCCTTGTCCTGTTGCAACAAGCCCTACTATAATGTCTGTCCCCATCTTTCTTATAAGCCCCTTTTAAGTACTGAAAGGCTGCAATAAGGTCTCCCTGGAGCCTTCTCTTCTCCAGGCTGAACAACCCCAACTCTCAGCCTGTCCTCACAGCAGAGCTGTTCCAGCCCTCTGATCATTTTTGTGGCCTCCTCTGGCCCCTCTCCAACAGGTCCATGTCTTTCCTGTACTGAGGGCTCCAGAGCTGGACTCAGGACTCCAAGGTGGGGTCTCACCAGAACAGAGCAGAGGGGCAGAATCACCTCCCTTCACCTGCTGACCACGCTCCTTTTGATGCAGCCCAGGATACAATTGGTCTTCTAGGCTGCAAGCACACATTGCCAGCTCATGTCCAGTCTCTCATCCACCTGTACCCCAAGTCCATCTTGGCAGGGCTGCTCTTAATCCCTTCCTCCCCCAGCCTGTATTGATACTGGGGGTTGCCCTGACCCAGGTGCAGGACCTTGCACTTTGGCCTTATGAGGTTCACATGGGCCCACTTCTTGAGCTTGTCCAGGTCCCTCTGGATGGGATCTCATCCCTCAGGTGTGTCAGCTGCACCACTCAGCTTGGTGTCATCTGCAAACCTGCTGAGGGTGCACATGATCCCACTGTCTACATCATGGATGAAGATATTAAATAGCTGGCTGTCTCAAATCACCTCCCTGATCTCCATGTGCCTTAGCACAGCTTGTAGGAGGATCTCTTCCACGATCTTCCCAGGCATAGAGGTGACGCTGACAGGTCAGTAATTCCCTAGTTCCTCCTATCTAACTTTTTAAAAAATGAGTGCAATGAAAATACTGACCTTTTCCAGCAGGAAGCAAACCGGTGTTGATTAGTCCTTTGTGAGCTACTAGAAACACAACAGCCATGAAGAAAATTCACTGAAATACATAACTATGTCTCCTCCAAGAACGTTTTGTGGGAATGAAAGGCACTTCAAAATAAAACAACTAAAATAAAACCAGTCTTGTAAACAAGCCCTGAGGTGTATTCTGAAATCTACTGCAATGAAGATAGACTTAATTACTCTAGCCTTACTTGAAAAAGAAAAGAAAATGCCAATTTTTTATATTCCGCAGGAGAAATAAATGTTCCTTTTGTAACTCCATGTGTATACAAACACCCCGACCAATTGATGCTTTACAGTTCCTGTCACCAGCATAAGCTGCATTACCCAAGAGACTAGTTTTCAGTGGGATTCTCCAAAGTCAAGATAGAAATTATGAAATTCTGACTGAAGTTCAAGATTTTGGACCTAACCTTCCATCGACAACAAGAAGGCCAACTGGACTCAACTGGCAAATATCTGAGAAACACTGAGAGGGAATTTTTAAAGTCATACAGGTTCTCAGCACCTTTGATAACACAAGTCTATTATGAAAATTACAGAGTACTTTCAATAATTCAGTCAAGTAGAATGTGAGCAGTCAGCTAATAAAACACAGTAAAGGAACAGGAAAAAAGTAAGCAAGGAAAGTGATGATTTAAAACATTTTGTGAAGACATTCATGACAGCTTTTAGAGATTAGTGATGACTTCATCACTCTCAGTACTGTTATTGTCAGATTGTTGGGATCAGTAGTATTTTTTAAGTTAACCTTTCATTGTTGAGCTAAGCAACAAGAAAGTTTAAATGTATGCTCACTGAAGCACTTTTTAAGCGTGAGAGCAAATGGATGTCAGGCTAGGGAGCCATGCTCTGCAAGAGACTATAAAAGACATTCAGGATACTTGAGTTGACGAAGCAGAAAGCAAAGATCAAGTTTCTGTAATTTTAGAGGAGAAAAACAATCAAAACAGTTGGACAGATTTGACTTTTACAATTGCCAAAGAATATTTCAAGGTATATAGCAGTTTTGAAATGCATATCCAGGTGAATACAAATCAGTTACAAGATTAATAGATTCATAGGTAATAATGAGAGATGGATAACCATGGTCACATCGTTTGATGTCCTTCCTCCACAGAATTTTTTTTCCAAGGATTAAATTAATGCCAGATATAAGTAAAACTTCGCTGAGAAGGAAGAAGGTATCAAATTGAATTTGGCCTCACTGTGGCACCAAGCTCATTTATCTTCATCATTAGGGTGATATTTCTCAAAACAATGGATTAGATTATTTGGGTTTATATGGATGATATGCTATTAATAGCAAAACCTGGAGAACGTTTACCTTTGCACTATCCGGCCATTTCCCTGTAGCAAGGTGAGAAAAACCAATGGTACCCAGCTGGAATTTTGAGTTTGATTTATAAATACGTAGAAATTTGGGGCAGGGAGGGCAAGGCAAATGTGGAAAGTGGATAATAACAGCCATGTTAGAAAATTATTGCTACAGATATAAACAGTTAAAACACAGATAAAATCTTGAGAGTTACCATCGCCAATACCTCATAGAAAAAAACTAGTTTCTAAAAGTCAGTTTTGTGACAAGTGGACAGAAAGATAGTACTGTGCTAGAGATTATAGATACTTCTTCGGCCCTTTTTTGCTTTTTTAGACTAGTTTAGAAATAACTTTGATAATGCATTAGAGACTATCTCTGAATGCAGAATTCAAGCGCAGTTGCTGATCAATAGTGTAAAGGCTAAAAAGTGACATTAATGATACAGAAGCATTTTCTAGCTAGCATTTGCCCAACACTAACAAAATATTTGCATATGAAGAAAAATTCGAGTTCAGCAAAAACTTGAGAAGAAAAGGTATTACATCAGTTTAACTGAAAGTAGAAACTGTACCTATGACTTCAAAAGGATATTTCCTATTATAGAACTAGAAAAGTAAAGCACAAATTTATTTTGGAAAACAGCGGAACTTTATGACTTTTTTTTTTTTCTCTCTTTCAGTCATTTAAACTATCAGGGAAACATTTTACCTATGCTTTATGCTGTATTTACCTGCTTTATCTTTACGATTGTTTATTCTGCACTAGGACTGTTCTTGTGCCTTGTGACAACTCTGTTCCACCAGACAGTTTAACCACACATGTCCCTAGAGACATTTAGTGACAAGTGGTTCACCCCCTCCACTTTGACAGGCACTGTAGCTGCCCTATTCTATGCGTACTTTTGCCATAGCTCTTCCTTAAAGCACTGGCTTAAGGGAATGTCAAGCTGAAATTTTTTACGCTACTGGAAGAAATACCAGAAAAAGAAGTCAAACTTCTAAAGTCATTAGGAATAACACATTTCTGCAAGACAGCAAACTTAACATAGAAAACACATTCATAGCCAAGAGATCCAACATTTTGCCAAATATTCTGAAATCTCTTTGTCAAGAATCATCAAATATACAGGCTTCCAGGCAACGGTTGGCCCAGCAAAATACTTGAGGACTTCGCAAGGCTGGCAAAGATTGGCAATTATATAATTCAACTTAATTCAGCTTAATACAAAATCATGTTTTCTCTCTTCCTCAACAAGCTACCTTAAGAGAACATTTACTCATTCAAAAGCCATTTTCAGGTCAGGTCATTCTAACACTGGTAGAACCATGTTGTCTCAATGCCTGCAAACAGTACTTTTTTAGTTCAAAAATTCTGGATTTACAAAAGAGTCTTTCACTTATATAGGAGCCTGGACTCGACATTACAGTTCCAGATTATCAAGGATAATGGATCTATTCATCACATAAAATAAAATTATTAAAGATGGTAACAGAAACATTGAAGTGATTGGCATTTTATGCAAATTATGTATAATCATAGAGACTAACACGGAAGCCTATAAATACTGAAATAACCTGGACTGGGGACTTGATCAGGGCTACTCTGTTATAGTCTTAAAAATACAGGGGAGCTGCAAGCAACAGAGATATGCATTTCAATGAAGTGGACTAAAAGCCTTTCATTAATTGTTTTATTTGGAAGTTGTATGACTTGCAATCAGTGTTTTGCACTAGTTGATAGAATGGGCAAAGAAGCTCATGAAGGAGTGAAGAATGGGATAAATGCTAAATATAATGAAGCTGTACTCAAAATGATAATAAAATTTTGCTTAATAACAATTTGACAAAAGATAAATCTGTAAACCTACATTACAGCTTTACAAATACTGCCAGCAGAAACAAGTAAAAAAAAAAAATCAGTACTAGGAGAGAGGAGAGACAAATACAAAACAAAATGCAATCCAGGATACTTCTAATCTGAGTTTCTGTCACTTCACATTTTCTGTAATAGCAACGCTTGTGGGAAACAAGCAGGAAGTGTTGTACATTGCTCCTGTACACTGTTTATTTATTTTCCTTCACACATACCCAGAAATATTTCTGCTTTCAAGATGTTTCTTATCATTCCCATTCCAAATTTTTCAAAATATTGTCAGTTTATTCATAAACTTTGTCTTCTGGCTTCCTATGGTGAGGAATGATTTGCCCCTTCTTCTTCCTTCTAAATGATCATTGCCACAAAGAATATTCTAGTCTGGAATGGGACCTCATTTCTTGCCTGCAGCATTTGATACGTCCTTATGAACGCAAAGGACGGGAAAGGGTTATGTGTGAAATGTATGTCCTAATCAGCCTTAGACTAGCAACACAGCAATCATTTCTTCTTCACCTTAAAAAAATGTAAATAAACCCACTCACTTTCATACTCTAGAAACCTGTGAATGGCCAAGATCAAGAATTCAAGATCACATGGGCTTTATCATATATACTCACAAACTTTAATTTTCAATAAATATCCTGAATAGAGTTCAACAAGTAGGAGTATAAGTCTCCATGCTCCATTATTTATGGTAAGTTTGAAGTTGCCTGAAAATGTCTCTGGGATTATTATCTCATTAAAAAAGAGGAATGACTGCATGACTAAGGTTGGAGCCAGAACATCAGTGCTAGGTGTCCCTATGAAAATGCTCATAAAAACAGCCTTTGAAAGTGAAGAATCCCAAGTGATTTTGATGAGGACATGTGAAAAGCAGTTTTACCACCTGATTCAATGACCAAGCTGAAGCACCAGCATAACAAAATACTTTTTTTCATGTAAATTACTTGCAAAGATGAAGAGAAAATTAGTCCTCTGGACTTCTGTCTTAATTATCTGACCATTAAAGGGAGTATTGACACAGACATGATTTGCTTTCCCAATTTCCTCTGTTGTCAAGCAAACTGCTGTCTAATAATTATGCCAGTGTTTCATACAGCACAGCAAAACATAAACACTCCAATTATTCTAGTACATGGGTTCATTTGTTCTGGTCCCCAAAAAACAAACACATGTTCATTCCAGTAACACAACCTGCACACCAGTTTTATTGCAAAAACTGTTTTGTTCTGATGCATTTTTTTAACTTTCCGGTTCTTCGCATGTTCCATAGATGACTGGCACATTTAGGCCAATAATGCAAGATAATAAAGAACAAATAAAAAGCAACACACGTTACATATACATATGTGTGTATATATGTATATATAACATTTTTTTAGTTACTCTTCCTGGATCCACATATATTCCTGTTCTTTGTCATCAAAAGTACTTTGTGACCATGGCAAAATCACAACCTTATCAACACCAGGGATGCAGTACCTATATATTCCTATACCACCTTTTAACAAGAGGCATGTAGCTATCAGGCACAGTGCCATGATCGTGCCCAACTGCAAATCAGATGTCTTCCATTAGAGAATCTGTTTGCATCAGGCCTTCCAACAAAACATATTTTTAAAGCAGTTATCTTCAGAGCCTTTTTCTGAGAGAACTTTTCAGGTCATCTTTTATGACGCTCCATTATGACGGTAGGCAACAGAAAAGCAGATTTTGTATCTCTTCATATGAACTGCAGTTGTGGAGGCTATTCTCAAGTAATGATTCAAGATCAGCATGGGAGATAAAATTGAATGTACTGCTATCAAGAGTGGATAAAAAGCAAATAGCAAGATTAAAAAAAAGACAATTTAAATTAGAAGATTCCCAGATTTCTTGGTTTGAGGTGACCCACACATTTTCCTTACAGTAAGTGGTACACTAAGGAATAGTGGTACAATTACTCTATAATTATTAACAATTACTTTTAGAGTTGAAATGATTTAATGTGCTAGCTTCACCATTCTTGCACAATACCGTGTTGCGGATTGCAGAATGGAAGGTGCCTAGCTTTGAAGTCCAGGGTGAAAGCACAAGTATGAGAAAACCTAAGGAGCAGTTTGGTCTGCAAAGCCCCCAGTGTTGCAGATGTATGAAGAAGTTTTAACACTCATTGTCCATGTTCTCTTGTATGGAAGGCACAATGCATATAACACCAATGCACACTTATTCTGATTAGAAATAACATGTAAGTTTTCCAAATTTATTACTTTAGTAATAAATAGATTAAAAATAAATAGGTCCATAACAAAGATAAAACCTTTATTTGGAATTCAGATGGATAAAGCAAAGGAATAGGAGGTTATATGGCTCAAACTTCCTGAATATTTCAGAAAAGTACTTATGCACTGAATGGGCTACTGCACATCCACAATGTGATCAGCCTCAGATTACTCCTCTATGCCTTCAGCACAACAAGGAATGGTGAGACAGAATAAAGAGGGAAGCATATATCTTCAAAGACAAGGGTCAGGAAAAAGACATATAAAGAGAAGCAAGAAAGTACATGTAGCATAACCTCCACCTACTGTAAATGAGGTTCCCTTCATTACATTCAGAGACCTATTTAGTGGTTCTGATATCACCAAATTTACTCCAGCTAGGCGTCTGAGAGTCTCAAAAGTGCCTAACCTCTGATTCCCTATTTCATGGCTTTTCCCAAAACCATTACTTTATGACAGATCATCTTCACCAGAAAAGCTGTTTTCCTCCTATTACTTATATCTCAGTAGAAATGCTGCTGTTGGGGATTTTAAACCTACTTATAACTTTTCCATAACACTCAGACAAATAGCAGTCTGAATTTGAGAAATCTATGTGGAAAAAAATGTAAAATAAATGCTTCTTAAAATAATAAGCCCTGGCTATAATATTATATTTTTTTCTTCAGATTAAATCAAAATATGGCAAAACACTAGTAAGTCATAACATTATTTTGGAGTATTCAGTATGGAAAATTTAACAAAAAAAGTGGATGGTTGAAACAAAAATTATTCTTATATTCCAGCTAGGGTTTTAACAAAAGGTTTATTAAAAAAAAAATAAAAGACAACTTTTTTATGCTAAAGATCTATGAAGATCACTGTTAACAATAATGTAGCATCCTCTAAAGCAATCCAAAGCCCTAAATCTGAAGGAAAAAAAAAAAAAAAAGCCTTTTATATACATATATATATATCTCATTGCTAAATCTCACACTAAGATGTATTTTCTGATGAAAACCAGAATGCCAGAAAAAATGCCTATATGTGGATCACTTGAGCCTTTGAGCCTTTATTTAGTGGGGTTAAAACTAAGTATTGGTGCAGGGCCTGATTTTCAAAAGGACAAAGATGTCCAGACAGATATAACTTCAATTGTAATTCCAGGCATGACCAAGAGTTACTGCCAATTTTTAGAATACATCCAGAGATCTGTCAGAGAGGTGAAAACTGGCTGAGACAATAAGTAACCATGCCATAAATTTAATAAAGTTTCAAATCTTTTAACCAGTAGTGTTGACAATGCCCTATGACAGTTTCACTGTAAGCCAATTTTCAGTGCTTAAAGAGCCAACACCAAAACATTCAATAAAGCACATGTTTCTGAACAATCCGGCCCATTCTATATAGATCAAGATTTATACCTTTATATAAATAAAAATATTGCTATTTTACACCATTCTGTTCAGTAAAACAGATATTTCTGTGATGTGCTCAATAATGAACATAAAAGCAAACATGGCGGGTAAATGTCTTTGGAATTCAAATATCTTTTCCTAAATCTTAGATTACATTAATTCTGAAATAGAAAATAATTTAGGAGTATTTGTAAAATACTTTTGAAATAAATGAAGGTAAACTTAAACATGTTATGTTAAAAAGTGCAACTGCTTCTCTTGCCAGGATCTAATGGGGATGTTGTACATGATTGCTGGATCAAAAACCCTAGAGGGAGAGAAGAAAATATACTCCTTATCTCCTTTGAAATATTGCACCTACATTTGTCACATTTCCACAGACATTTATATGGAAATTTCTCAATTACCAAAATTCAATTTGCCCCTGAAGTATGATCCTCAGGCTTAGAAAGCCTTGGAAATTTTTACTTATGTTTTCTCTCTTGAAAGTCATACTTCAGTGAGTTCATTAATTTGAGGTTTCTACACATCATGGCTTTTCAAATCCATAGCATGACTTACTTCCAAGCCGATGAGCTTGGACAAACTTCTATTATAAGCTTAGAATAGCCAAAATGACAAAACGCAAATAGATTATATTTTTCTAGTATTCTGAAACAAAATTATTTTTACAATAAGTAAATTACTATAATTATTTTATTAAATTTCTAGAATTCTGGCATAGACTATTTAACTTATTTTACCTATCTTTCAACAAAATTCATTATATCACGAAATAATCATATAATAGGTGGTTTAGTGTCGGAGAGGTTTTATATTCTACTAATGCACATTTTTTTTTTAAAGTGAAAGGTGGTAGGGGGGTTTTTGTTGTTATTTTCAGCCAAAGGGAGAGTTTTTAAAAATAATTGTAGTATTTAGTTTATATTCTCTAAAGCTCCATACTTTTCATGGCATCATCAGAACTGGAGAGTACATGCTGGGGCCGTATTGTACTTTCCAGTTGAAAGAACAGCAAAAGGAGACAACTGCACATTTACTCTGATATTCACTAGGGAAAAAAAAACAAAACACATTCAATCCGTACAAAATAAAAAACGTACATGTTCACTCTGAGGGATGCAATAAAAATAAAAATACAAGATCCTTTCAACAAATAATGACTCATGCATTCAGTCTTTGTTCATTTTCTCTTATGGCTCATACGAAACGCTACAAAATACTGGGTCACTGAATATACAAAATGTAACTGCACGCTTAGTCTCACAAAGACATGCTCCTTTACAGACTCTTTTAACAAAAGGACACAGCTAACCAATTCAAAATATGCAATGCAGTCTACCAAGTAAACCATAAAAGTGATATTTCTCAGTCTATATTTGCAACTGTGCCAAGAAACAACAGAAGAATCTAATCAGAGCAGGATTTCTCAGAGAATTCAGTGCCCTGTACAAACACACAGATTTTCAGCAGAATTCTCAGAAATAGCCAGTGAGAAGAAAAACATCAGAAGAAAAGGTACAAAAATACATAAGCGACCTGTTCTTTATTTATTTTCCAAGATCCAGACACCAAAAGAGAAGAAATATCTACAGTAATTAAGGTACTGGATCAGTTATCCAGGAGCATTATATTCCAAGAACATTTAGAATGACCACAGATTTTAAAACCTCAAAACAAAACTGAGATCTTTTGAAAACTATTACCTTTACACTTCTGTGAATCACCAGATACTACACAATAGCTCTCATGTGTTAAAATGTACGTAGTTCTTCCACCCGTGTCTGTAATGACAAATATTTAATTTACCTACTTATTGTTTAGCCACTGCAGATCAGGGAGATAAAAATTTCACAGGAAGAGGCATACAGACTTTTTGGTAGTTTATTTTTAAGAGTAAAGGGTAACAATAAGATGCAAAATTTGTTTTTACAGCTAGCTTTTGCAGTCATCACTTTTGCACATAATCTCTTTTACTCTTTCATATATAAAGACTTAATCAGTTTGCCTGTTTGTAGGAATAACCATAATAAAAAAAAAATAATAATTTAAAAAAAAAAAAAAAAAACAACAGAAAAAACTTACCTTACAGCAACTGGAGTTCTTTAAGATGTATTGTTTTGATGCACAGACACCTCAGGCACTCAACATGTAATCTTAAGGCCATGGATATTTGTTGGGGCTGTACCCAAATGCACCCACCCTACTCCCTACAAGGCGTGAAAAGGGCGATGTGAGGACCCGCAGCTCCCTGGCCACCACAGAATCCGGGTGGGAGATTCCTCAGTGGTGAGGACGGAGGAAGCTCCATGGCTCCTTATGCACAGGATGCCTCAGGAACCACAGGGATTAACATCCACTTTCTTTTTCAAATGACTGGTCATCAGCACCTCATTTCTGCTGACTCACAAACTGTAACCTGATATGCAGAATCTAGATGCTCCAAGTCTATCTAAAAATTACTCACACAATTCTGCCACAACGAGCAGCATACCTATAAGCCTTTAGAGAGAAACAGGATCCCATAAATGTTCATATTAACCCCCAAAGCAGCTTTTTAAGAAAACTACAATCCAGTCCTGAAAGTGAGGAGTCAAGTTCCAGCATATTCATCTTCATCTAAAATAACTCATGGAAATATTATAAAACAACCCCCCTGCCCTCAAAATATCAAATCACCTATTGTATTCTGAGTAGAGTGCATTCCCAGAAAGGAAAAATAAAGAAAAAGTTGGAACAAATGTTAATTCTGCTTCTGTACGCTTGTTTAGGATTAATTACAGGGAAATACAGAGTATCTTTTAAC
The DNA here is from genome assembly GCF_037038585.1 of Patagioenas fasciata. Classification (NCBI taxonomy): domain Eukaryota; kingdom Metazoa; phylum Chordata; class Aves; order Columbiformes; family Columbidae; genus Patagioenas; species Patagioenas fasciata. Next base: position 22,293,706 of record NC_092521.1, read on the forward strand.
TCAGGGTTTAATAAATCTGATAAAAAGCTTAGTCATAAATAAAAACTTTTTCTTCCCAAATTCACTACAAAACTAGACTTGACCACAAAACCGATGTTGTCAAAGGAACATTAAATTTCAGTCTTGCTAACAAAGCAAAGAATGATTTTCTATACTATTTTGCTCATTGTGCCTTATATTGCATTAATCCAGTTATCCCTATGTGTTTCAAATAATTTACATTTTACCGCCAAATTATATTGGAAAATGTAATTTTTTAACTCAAAATATGAAGAATGCATACATAGGGATTATATTTCTGTTTTACTTTAATACTTAGATGAGATACCTATCTAATCACATTTCAGTAAACCATATTTACTACCTGAAAGTGAATAAATCCTATGCCTAACATTATCAAGACTACATAAAGATAAAATTCTTCTCGAGATAAAATTCATGACTAGATATATTTTTGCTCTGTGTGTATGTCTGTGTGTGAAGACTTCAATCTGAAGCTCAGCTTATCTACAACAAATTAGAAGTAGAAAACTAAATAACACATGTACCAGAAATCACATTGTTCTGTACTTTAAAATAAAAATCAAAGATAGCATATTTTACTCTAGAATTAACAGATTTTGCTCCATCTGATGTGCTACATTGTGATACTACTTTTAAAGATGCAAATAAAACAGATTGAGGTTAACTACCTCTACATAATACAGGACAAGAACTTTAATTTCCACATATATCTTAATGGGTGCACATTGACTTACAAGTGCCTACAGATCGTTGGATTTTGTCTGTCTACTTGCATGTGCATATCCACTCCTGAAGTTAGCCCAGAGAATCTGCTCTCCCCAGGCTCCCTCTACAGTCAGTGGAGAAGAGGCAGACAAGTGATGGGCAGAAAACAGAGCAGAAAACAAAGTTTAGGTTCTCTGAATCATCGCCTAGAGAACCCATCTCTATCCATCGACTATGAAGGGAGCCGAGGGAGAGAAACTTCAAGGTCAAGGCAGCTATTAGGAATCCGTTGCACAATATCACATTGTGTAAAGTGTGAATGAACTATCACAGTCCTCATGGCTAAAAACTGGCATCTATGTCTCTTTTGGACAATGGTTTGTGAAAAAAAGAAGATTCATTCATTTATTTATGTCAGTTTCCAAAAATACTAAATGAAATCGGAACCTTTGCCTTTCTGATAATGAGTATTACAAATTAAGATGTTCAAACTAGCAATGAACTTTGTTGTCATTAACACTCAATTGTAAATCCAGAAAAAAAGCAGCCTAAAGACATTATCAGCATGGTTTTGAATAGATCTGCCTTTTTAGATTTTTACTTAAAACAAAACATTTACTTAATTTTAATTTTTTTAAGTATGTTTTCTTTAAAACAAATGAAACAACAAATCTCAGACCCAAGGGACTAATTGATCTCATCTAATCTGAGAAAACAGCAGTTAAAGCACTTCAGAGCAAGCTCCTTAAGTCATCAGTCATTCCCTTAAGAGTCACTAGAAAGAAACGGCACTGTAAAGTCTAAGAAATTTTAGATGGCCAACATGGGAAGAGATTGTTCCCTAGAAGTACTTATTTTTCACCATTTACTGTAAGGGAAGACTAGACAATTAAGATACAGCATTCTACAATGTAGACTTTTAAAGCCAAATGAGATTAATCCAAAATTAAGAATACCAAAAGCACTATCCCAACAAAAAGGAACCACAAAGGCAAACTAGTCATGGAGACAAATAACAAATATAGGAATAGAAAAGCCCTACTTTAAACTGTGAAATAAGTAACAGGAAAAAAAAAGAAGTTTTATTAGGATCACAGTATGAGAAAAACGTATCACTATCTTCAGGACCATTATGGTATATGCGGGGTATGTGTGATACAGCTGCTGCATCATGAAATGAAATCAACAGCATATTGACCTGAAACTCAAAATGTAGTACTACATGTAGTCTTACCTGTTCTGTACTATGTTTATGAATCTTTATATTGCTAGTACTCCGCCAATGTTTATATGACTTGTCATGACATGAAAAGTCCAAATACATTGAAATAATATCAAAATAATCTGTTTAATAGGACCCATCTGCATTGTGGTCTTGATGTTGTTTTCACTAAGTAAAAGGAATTCCACGGGCTGTTTATTTACTACCAGGACAGATAGTATTTCATAGAAACCTAGAGCAGTTCAGGTCAGAAGGGACCTTTGAAGATGATCTAGTCCAACCCCCTTTATACAATGCAATAAAGTCTCCCCAGAGCCTTCTCTCCTCCAGGCTGAACAACCCCAACTCTCAGCCTGTCCTCACAGCAGAGCTGTTCCAGCCCTCTGATCATTTTTGTGGCCTCCTCTGGTGCCTCTCCAACAGGTCCATGTCTTTCCTGTACTGAGGGCTCCAGAGCTGGACACAGGACTCCAGGTGTGGTCCCACCAGAGCAGAGGGGCAGAATCACCTCCCTTGACCTGCTGAGCGTGTTCCTTGTGATGCAGCCCAGGATATGATTTGAATCCTTACAGCAACCTGCAAGAACTGAATAATCAATCCCCATCCTAGCTGAAATGGAAAATGTGGCATGCTAAACTGTCTCACAGATTTTCCTAATTTAACACAGATCCACTAAAAGGTTGAGACAGCTGCTCTGATGGCTCAAAGACTTGGTGCAACACCAGAGCAAATAGTCAGGATATAGGATTATTTTACCAAAAAAAGCTAATCAGAAAATCTTTCAAAATCAGTGTATTTGATATTCTGAATTACCCTTCCAGTATTGGATATGTAATAACTCAGGAAAGCTGGCATTTCAAAACATCAACAGTCCTCAAGCTAACTAGTCTGAGCATACTGACAACATTACAATGCTTTGTGGTTCATCTTTACATGTATTTTTAATATTTGTCTTAACTTTTTCAAGATTAACTAAAGTCTTAGAAAAACATAAAATCTCTTGTAGAACAAGAACTATACTTGGTAAAATATAGTGTATTTTTGCACCACTATTAGCCTAATGCTGCATCTTTGTACACTTTAAAGCCCAGAATTAACATGTTCCTTGCTTCCTCAGACACAAAGGATTCCTGCATTGGTATCTATTCCATTATTCTGCAGAAAGAAGACTTAAAGGATCTGTTTGATATCTATATTTCTTTCCTCCATCTCGTTTCTCTTCTTGCTGCCTAACTCACATGCTGTCTATCACCATTACATATCTGATAAAAAGGATGAGACCATCTGGCGTGAATGTTCTTTTCTCTCTCTCTCTCAATAACTGACAGCCAGGATGATGACATTGCCCTCCAAATGTCCAGTCTGAACTTTCAGACAAAAAGAGGATTGACTCAGATCTTGCCAGGTTTGCAGCAGGATCTGAAAGTAAGGTCTTTTTCCTTTATAATGCCTCAGCTGCTTTAGGCTTATTTTCCAAAACAGCGTCAAAGAATTTTTTCAAAAGAACTCACAGCACTTTGACATCATTTTAATAAGTGGCTTCACAGAATAATTCAAATGTCAGGAAATACTGAAAGACTAATAAAAAAGTTATTATAGGATAGATGTATCTTGAGTAAAGGTTTTTAAACTTAAAATGTATCTTTTTAGTCCATATTAACAAGACTTCATGACTTCTGAGCAGGCAAATATTCAGTTATGTCTTTTTATCAAATATTCATAAAATTTTACTGGAAAATGGCTCTAAGCCTAAAGATATTTTGCAAAATGAAAATAACCGCAGTATTGTTAAGTTCTTGTAGAGGGTTCTGATTTTTAAGTTGATATTTAATAAAATGATTTTGCATTATTTACCCAATTTTTCAGTTTCTAACTTTGAACTACAAACATCTCAAAGCCCTGTCCACAAATATGAGAATAACTCAATTTAATTTAGTCAAAATTAGTATTCTGGATTTGTTACAGAGCTTTAAATGACATGCAAAGTGAATCATAGACTGTTAGAATGGTTTGGGTTGGAAAGGACCTTAAAGATCATCTAGGTCAAACCCTTGCCATGGTCAGGGACCCTTTCCTACTAGACAAGGTTGCTCAAAGTCCCATCCAACCTGGCCTTGAATGTTTCCAGGGATGGGGCATCCACAACTTCTCTCAGCAGCCTGGTCCAGTGTCTCAGTGCTATCAGAGTAAGAAAATTCTTCCTAATATCTAATCTAAATCTACCCTCTTGCAGTTTAAAACCATTCCCCCTGTCCTTTCAGTACTTTGTCTAATAGAGTCCCTCCACATCTTTCCTGTAGGCACTCTATAAGTATTGGATGGCTGCATTAAGGTCTCCCCAGAGCCTTCTCCAGGATGAACAACTCAAATTCTCACAGTCTGTCCTCATGTGGAAGGTGTTCCAGCCCCAGATCATCTTTTTTGCTCTCCTCTGGCCCCTCTCCAACAGGTCCATGTCTTTCCTGTACTGAGGACTCCAGAGTTGGACATGGCACTCCAGGTGGAGCCTCACCAGAATGGAGTAGAGGGGCAGAATCACCTCCCTCGACCACACTTCTGTTGGTGCAGCCCAGGATATGACTGCCTTTCTGAGCTGTGAGCACACATTGCCTTGAATGCTAAGAAAAATACATGTTTGTAAGGTGTATTGGTACCTCAATAAACAATCCAAATTACTGTGGCAGTTTATTGGTACCAGCTTAGAGAAAATTAGGTGAAGGCCATTACATTACATTTTATGGGAAATTCTAGATGTTTGTTGCATATAGAAGACACTTTTGGTTTCTGTTTTATTACAGAGGACTAAACTTTAAAAGTCAATGGTTTTAGGTAACATGAAATTTTCCTGCCAATATGTGCTTTTAAACAGTATGCTGAAGTACTGTATTATTATCCCAAATACAATAACCACTTCAAGTGAACACTTCCAGACGATTTACAAAAGTTATATTTAAATGCTATAGAGTATAACAATTTTCTTAACTAAGTAACTGCTTGAGAAATATAAACTAATTATTTTCATAAGAGACATTCAGGTACCATTCATTAACTACTGCCTTGAGTAGGTATCTTTTGCAGTCAGTCTTGAAAACCCCATTCCCTTGAATGTCTTCATTAAATTGAAAATTAAAAAACTTGAATGTCTTCATTAAGAAATTTGACTTATTTTAAGCATTAATGTGAGCTCACAGACTGACTGTCTCATGTTCACAAGGTCAAAATGCATGACTGTGCTAAATACACATGGTTAAACACTTTAGGAGATAAGAAGGGGTTCTTGTGTGAGTAAATTCAACTTCAGTAGAATCTGTGTCACTTTATTACAAGATCTGAACTTCTGCACTTCCTAAGAGGTTCTCAGCTGGTGAGTCAAGAAAAGTGTATTCCCTAAACAAGCAATGTTTATGTAGACACTTGGTGGTCACATACAGTCATTAAGGAATCAGTTTTGTATTACCACCTATGATTTTTATTTACTAAGATTACATCTGATAACACAGCTGTATCAAAGATTAGCTATTACCCCTGATGTGCTATACCTCCTCCCTAATAAGCATTTTCAGTCACCATTTTTTCTCTTCATTCAAATTATTTAGTAAGAGGAGATATCTTGCAAACTTGCTAAGGCAAACAAATGCAAATCATTTGCATACTTCCTATGTGTAATGCTGCTACAAAGAAAGACCAATTTTGTTTTCATCTAATGAACACCAAGCCAAAGGTTTTAAATTTTTAAACTTCCACTTACTTTTCACCCTTCAGTCAGACTGCAGCACCTTATTCCCTAACTTCAACACATTCTCATGCTAGGAAACTATGGTATTACTCTAGTTCCAAAAGAACTTTATTGAAAATTGATAGCTGCATTCTTACACAGGCCTCAGAATCCAAATTTAAATACTTATTTGGCTTTTGAAAGAGAAAATGGGAAGTTATGTAAGCAGCTACTTTTACACTCACCAGATATAAGGATGAGAAGGGTAAACATTCAGAAACCTGGGAAAAAGCTTAGCTAAACCTTCGTTTCCCCATCCTCAGTCAAAATATACCCCAATATTATTTGCCTATAGACTTTCACAGTAAAAAAAATATTTTGCACTTCAAAGGCAACTCACATTTTTATGGGAATGTAGAACAAAAATGAAAATTAAAACTCCATAACAGTCCATTTTTAATGCTAAAATCAGGTTAGAGAATAGTCATTTTAAACCTTTGTTATGAAAAGCTATGGAAACCAGAACAATATACATAGGGCCGATTAAAAAAAAAAAAAAAAACCACACTATGTCAAAATTAAATTGTACAAGAACACTAAAAAAGGAATAAGGAATACTTTAAGAACAAATTATTTCTTTATAGACAAATGAAGGCTCAATTTCTAGTAACACTTCCTGCAGGTAGAGTGGTCCATAAGTCATTTACTGGGAATGGGTACGTGATTCAATGTTGAATTTCAAATACTTTACATAAACATTCCAGAAATACAATTCAGTTTCATTCAGAGAGAAAAAGATGTTTCAGTAAAGAACATACAGTCAAAATTAATTATAATATATACATATTAGCTGTTCAAATAATCCAGTCAACTCCAAATTAGGAAAAACTTGTAGCTACAGTACAGTGAAATCTGAAATATTTTCCTTTCTGATCATTCTCAACATTCTCAACTGTTTTCACAGCTCACTACAATCTTAGTCAGCTATTCATCTCAAAATAACATCAGCTTCAGCTAAAATTTTAGCATATACATTTTGTTCTTTCAAGCTACCAAGTGTTAACTCACTGTAAAGCAGTTTATAGAGAAAAAAGAAAAAAAAGCAGTAAAAACTTGATTAAAATTCATGTTTTTCTACTGTTAAGAAAAAAAACCTATCTTTTTGGCAATAGAATATTATACTGTGTGCTATAATATGCTCTACTACATTCTATCCCGTATTATATTAATATTGTAGTTTAACATAGTTGTAGCTCAGATAAAAAGCCTATTCAACCACTCAGATAATCAAAAATAATGTGAGCAAAGTAAAATGTCTTCACAAATTATGCAGAATGTCTTCTGTCCTTTTTACTGGGAATTGTCAAGTGAAAAAATTCACTCTGCAACCAAAAAGAAAGTAAGAGACAAAAGGTATAATTATGCTTTTGTTTTTAAGCAATGTTTTGATGAGTAGGAGTATCCACATTCAAGCCAGAGGCTACCTGAATACCTTACCAAGCAGTAAACATGATGAACTAATTAATTTACAGTGTGATCTCATTTAAAATTTCACTTCCCAGAAATAACAGTTCAGCAAGCAGTGACCATTTTGCCACATTTACTTAAGAGGTATAACTACTAGGAGTCTGTCATTAGTCAAAGAAAAAAACAAGACAAGTAACAGGAGAAGGTAAGAGACACCTATTTTAGCAGTGTAAGCATTATATATGTATAGCAGTTTGTAATTGAGCCTGGCAAATGAAGTAAAAAAAAATTACAGTGGTACACAAGGGATTTTCTCCTAAATGAAGCTTCAAACAAAAGCTCAAGCTGCGTATGGGAGCTAATTACATAGCCTTCAAAGACAGTTGGTGTAGGTGTTTAAGGGCATTGAGGGTAAAAATAGAAGTCTGAACAATTAGTAAAAATTCCTTTTGTAATTGGGTGGCAGCTCTAATCCAAACTTTTCTTTTTTAAAGGTAAAATAAAACATATATGTGATGTACAGAAGCATAACTAAAGAAATATCCCTAAGAAAACAAAAACCTCAAAATTTAGGGCATAGATTTTTGAGCAAGCACAATATAAACCAAATTCTTTCTTTTATACTGTAATTCCACTACAATAAATAGAAGTCCAGTAGTGCAAAACACGTTATCTCTGACATCTATTAACAGATATTCTCTTTACCATGATCAATGCTATTAAATAACAGAACACAAAGCTATGGCCCAGAAGAAACCCTAATGCAAGCCCAGAAAGCACATGGTCCTGTGTATCTCTGCCTTCAGTTTGACTCAACTACTGTTCATTTATTCAGTCATCCAACATGCTGCTCAAGGATGTGCTGCCTGACTTGAAGGAGCTATGAATGAGCACTTGCAGCACATCTGCTCAAAGGGATGGTAAATTGTGTGCAGGGAATGTGTGACCCACTACATGGGACAGATGAGAACAGACTGAAAAATTCAAAGACAACGTGTTATCTAAACTGCATTCTGAGTGGGTTAACTGATCATTCACATATTCAATGTTAGGCACACACTTCATTATCTTCCTGCACAGAGATAGTCACTTGCATTTTTAAAGCCATCTTTCATCATATGCATGGTGTTATAGATGGTATTTTTCTAGGGCTTATCCTATTTTAACCTTTCTTTTCAACTCCGGTGTTAGCAACATCCCCTGTTGGTCAAATTAAATAGTTTGTTAAGCAATATTCTTTCTTCCTGCTTTCAAAATAACAATTGGTTTTAGGGTCCATACAGATTTATATATCTCTTCCTTTACATTTTTTCTTATTATTTTACTAGGAATTGAAGCAGGATTTAGGACATGGAATCTGGCAGGGTTACATATCATAGTTTTGAAGATTTATGCTACCTATGCTACCTTCATCCTCTTACATATTTTAACTTTTAAAGCTGCGCGAATTCAAAATACAGCAACTATGCAAGTTAAACTGGAATCCATTTGGATGATTGAAATCACTGAAGTTGAAGAAAGGTAATAATCTCCAAAACAATTAACAACACGATCTGATCCATCTTCTAGTGAAATCAGTGAGAGACTTTCTATTGATCTCAGTAGAAGTTGTTGAAGTAGACAGGGGCAGTACTAAGCATAATGGACCTCAAAGAAGCACTTATACTACCAGGGACTGGGTATCTGGTGACCACATTTGAAAGAAGAAGAAAGCACTGCTTCGCTACCTTTCTCTCTCCTTTCATCACAGGACACATTAAAGATCTGGGGTTTATATAGTCCTTAGAGCCAGTGCTTGCAGGGTGGCTGGAAGACAGAATTAATACTCAAAAAAAAAAGGATCTTTAAAGGCAACAGAAAAGGTAAGCATTCAGGAAAGTAGATGCAGGGAAAGATTGCTCATCTTCAAGCAAAATGTGTATTAGGTACCTTATGATAAACTAATCCACCATGTGAACTTCGGAAGTTCGGGTGGGTAATAATAGCTGTAAAACTGTAAAAATACAAGTTCCAAGTTTCCTTTTTCTCCTTCATGGGCACAAAAGATGTATGCTGATAATATTCAGTATATTTATAGATGACTTCTAAACAGACTTAAATACTGACATGACAGTTTTCACAGTTATTTAAAATACAATGAAAACTGACTGTTAATAATGACAAGAGATCTTACAATAACAATCAGAGGATAAGGTGGCACATAATATTAAATGTTAAAAAAACATAAAAGGGCAAAAATAAACCTAACCAGACTTAACTTGTAGAAGACCATAAATTAGCTATCATCTACACAAAAAACAGAGGCATTATGGATAGCTTTCTGAAATGTCATCTTAGTTATCAATAGTGGCCAAAAGCATAGAAATAATGCTTTGAAATGTTGAAAAGAAACAGTGAAGGCTGATTGAAGATGTCAGTTCATAGAATCATGCATGAAAATAGAAAGATCAACAGGAAACATTCACTCACTGTATCTGACAAAACTGCATGTATGCCATGAAACTGTCAGGTTACAGCTTTTAAAACAAACAAAAATGAAACGGGTTTTTTTTCCACAAAGGACATAATCTGCATGTTACAATAGTATACTAGCATGTGTATGCCAAAACACTAACTGGATTAAGAAAATTATTAAAAAATGGGAGGACAGATATATCAGAAACAGTCAGCCGAAATAACGCCTCAAGAAATTCCTGAACTTGTACATCTTGGCAGCTAAGATGTTCTACACCTTCACTGCTTTTCATCCTGCTCCCTAAACAGAGTCAGAGATGGGAAACTGAGGTACATGAATCTCTGACCCATATGGCCTTGCTTACAACATGAAAAAGTCAGTTGGATGGGAAAAGAAAACACAAAGGTTGTGCTTCAGCAGGCACAACTTTTCCATTATCCTTATACGTCATAGTCCATACCATTAGACTAGGTGGGCAGTTCTAAGTGGCAACTATATAGCCAAAACAGTTGTTCTATTTTCTCTAAATAATACGTTTGCTTTCCAAGGAGAAACCTAGTAAATCTTTTTGCCACTAAATTAACAGATGGTGAGTTCTCTGGAGTAGGACCACGCTTTGCCCTCCATTGACTGATGTATTCATTGACTCATATGAAAATTCATGCAAGCTGAATTTTACTTGGATGATTTACACATTAAGCAGAAAAAAAGGTAGTCTCATCTAATTTAAAAGCAAATACATATTTTTTTATAAAGTAAGTCTCTATCCCTTTCAGCTGCAGAGAAAAAGTAGAAAACCTGACTCCTAAAGATTCTGAAATGGAAATCTACAACATCCACTCTTGGGAACAGGTAAAAAAAAAATATAATAAAATTTTTTAAAAGCACCAACCACCACCACATCACCACAGCTGTGATTTCACAACAAGCCTGAACTGAATCTTTGAAATACAGTTTTGGTTGGTCTTACTCCTAAAAGTAAGCCACAAAGCTATTTTGCAAACTTCTATAGTGTGTAGCAAAAAGTAAACACAGAAATGTGCAGCCCAAAAGCATCCACATTCATCACCTGAATTTGAGAGTTTCCAGACATACAAAATCAAACACAATAACAGAAGTGGGAAACTTTAATAATAATCTTGCTTAAATGCAAAAATTTTTGCTGCAAAGTATGCAGTCCTTGACGGAAGCTGTTCGAGGAGGCCAGGCAGATGTTTCTAAATCAAATACAGGACACATGCAGTGACTGATCACAGCATGACTTTAGTATAATATAAAGGTGATCTATAGTGAAAAAGGCAACAGTGATTCTAGGACTAAACAAAAACTTACTCAGTAACAGAAATAAGTATTGGTATCATTGTAGGAGATACTGTAAGACTAACAGACACTTAGTCACTTATCTTCAAAACAAAGTAAGTCAGGTGGAAGACATACTGCAATGACTAGGAAAATGCAGAATTTCACTAAAAAGTAGTACTAAAATGGTTTACCTTATCTAGCTATGCAGAATGAAAGTCAAGAGGGAGTATTATGACTCTATGTATTCAATTAGGGACAAACAGAGAGAGAAAATAACACCTTAAGCTACAGGATAATTCTGTAACAAGATGCAATAGATACATATCAGTCATGAATAAACTAAGACTAAAACCTGAAAAGGTGTCTAGCCATCTATGAATGCAATCCCATCTGGGATTGCATTCCAAACTGTAGCAGAGGCTCAAAACATTATTTTACATTATTTTACCACAGAAAAAGTAATTTTTAACAAGGTGCCATCTGACCATGATATAGAAATATAAGCTTGAGATATGAGCGCATACAACTGGGTTTAACTACCACACATAAGGAAATGTAGAAAAACAAGGCTTAGATCCTGCTTGTTCCACCATCTTGTTTAACAAGTCCTGTGCTTTGTGTCTTTCAGTGCTCATATGTACAGTCCTGTTTTCCCAGAAGTATGATTTCATTTTAGATTTGCTAGACTTTAGTTTTCACTGATGTGTGAGAATTTGGCTCTATCCAGGAACAGATTTTTGAGAGGAAGACAAGCATGTTCCAGATGGCATGAAAAAATATCAGCTGTCTCATTGTTGCATCTTCCTTACCCTTTCATGGATAGACTAATTGATGCAGTTGAGGTCAAGAATGAATTTTAGCTATGTCAGATCAGCAGGGACTTATTTTTTTTATCTTCACCGGAGTATAAAGTATCATCTACTTAATAAGGTCATGTGGCATTCTTATCTGTGGGTGTTACTCCTTTTGTAAAAATATAAGATACTGGTAAAGCTCTTGGTCATTTCTTCCCTTTTCTTGAAATCTTACATTATTGGTCTAATTTTTTAAGTGTAAAAAGAAAAGAAAAAACAAACAAACAAACAACACAATGTCAGTCTTTGCAGTAGGTGGTATTTTGTAAACCTCTCAAAAGTATTTGCTTGCATCCTTAACTGGATTCTCATCCAAAGACTGTAACATAACTTTACCCACATCAGAAATAAGACATGAAGTTACAGTAAGTATATTTAGCAAATGAGTGAATTCAGCTACAAAGAACTGTTCTAAAGACTGTTAAGATAGAATGTGCCTCAAATAAATGTGACTATAGCCCTGCCTGGCTGAGCTCTTTATACTTTAAGAATTTGTGTGTTCTACTACGTTTTATTACATGATCTCATTCATTTGGAAAACCTTTAAAAGGAATCACCTTTGCACTTTTCCCCATAGGCTACAAACATTATGTTTTAGTTTTTAAAGGTCTTTGTTCTCTCTCTCTCAAGAAAGGATTCTTTTTCACATTAAGGGCATGCAAAGGTTGCTGGGTTGTTGCTTTTTCTATTGTGTTTTTGGTTTGGTTTGTTTTCCTGAGGAGGCAGGAGCCTAAAGGAAAAGGAAAGAAAGAAAAATAGGCTGTTTGACTTGAAAGTGTGTGAATACTAGGGAAGTAAGTAAGAAAGTGACCTAAAGGACACTTCATCTATATGTTCTGTAGTGAGTAGTAAGCCACTAAGAATTTCAGTCTTGCAAAATATCTGCCAGATACTATTATGGCTATAGGAAGGCACCTTTAAGTAACAATTATACAAAGGAACAATGTTTTGGAGATTCAAATACTGCTTGCAGTCACATTTTAATTCATCAAGTTTAATTTCAAAGAAGGGGCTGGTTTTTTTACTAGTAGAGTATAGACAAGGTCTCTTGAGAGCCTCTAAACTGTCAGGCAAAGTTATCCAAGATGTCAATGAAGAAAACTGCCAAAGAATGTAACCATATCTTGCTCACTGGAATGAAGTAAACTACAGGACTTTTAATTGCTTAAAGGACTTTTAATGGCTACCCAGCCCAAACAGCAAGACACATAAACATGTTCATAGAGAGAACATCCAAGAGGCAGATATAGTCTTTGATGATCTCTGTTGATAGAATGTAATGAAAACTTAAAAAAAAATCTGCAAGAATTAGGTACACCACTGGATGCCATACTACCTTCTAAACTCAGGATTGAAGATATAATTATTGCCTGATGGGCTTCTGCTAATCATAATGGCCTGCAATATACCCACAATGTTTTTACAAATAAGCTGTGCCCCAAAACTGAAAACAATTCCAAATCAGGATGCAAAGCAAATGAGGGGAAAAAATGTGAACTCAAAAGAGGAAATTGTGATCGAATACTCTTCAGAACATTTTAGCAGTTGTCCTTCACTTCAGCAGTAAGTGAAAGTAGTTACACAAATATAACAAGTGGGAAAGAGAGGAAGCTGAGAATAATTAACATAAAGCTAGAAGTTAACAGAAATCTAGTAATGGGACAAAACATATATAAGGAAAATCCCCTGTCAAACGAGATGGGAACAAAAAATGTATGAAGTATTTCTCCAAGTATACTAAGAGCACAGAAATTCCAACAATTGTATGAATCTGTTACAAAATGGAAAATTTTCAGTTGATAGAAATGTCAGCAGGTATTGCTCTCCCGTGGTTTGAAAGGAAGCCAGATGACATATTGATATTAGGTGGTGATAAACATAATTATTTCCCATTCCATCAATAGCTAATGAAAACTCTGATTTTAGTAATGATTGCTTTACAGTCTTAAATGATACAGAGTTTATAGTTTTGTACCCAGTAGCTTCAAAGGGCAAAACAAAGACCAAGGTCACGTGTTAAAAGTAATTTTCAAGATCCTGAAGCACTGGGGGTGTTGTGCCAGTAGTTATTTACACATCTTCCAAGTAAACATGAACTTGTCAGGATGGCACTGACTGAATGACTAAAGGAATGGGATAACTTCAAAAATTATGTTGCAGTATAGCTACAAGGAATCTTAACAGCCAGGAAAAAACAGGTAAGTCGTATCGTTGGGATAGAAGACTCCACATTGAAAAGTGGTCGCTTCCATTTTCGAGAAAGAATCGGAGGAAAGAGGCTAACATAACCCATGAATGTCTAAATACGGACCTGAGGAAACTGAATTAATTACAACATTTGTATTACCTCCATTATTGCTATAAAGTTATATTGCAACTGACTCTGTATATCATGTCTAAGTCTACTGATTGAACTCCAGGAAGTACAAACAGGTAAGGTTCAACCACTGGGAACATGTCATTTAACAAAGCCTCAATGAATATGGACTGTTTAGCTTATCAAATGGGAAATAAATTTCATCCCAGGTACCTTCTTGATTTAGGAAAAACAGTAACAAGACCTAATACACAATATTTGAAACTAAACAATGAGGTGGGCTCCTTTAACAACACTCTTAGAATCTGAATGATTTTACAATGGATTGAAATGAAAACTGCTGACTGAAAGATGTATATTTTCTTAACAAAATGTATTATTTAAGCCATGAGTCCATTTAACCTCAGAATTTATGGGATAAACTGATAAGCATACAGATAAATTGATGAGAGTCATGATAAATATTTCAATGATGGTCATAGAAAACAGCTACCTGTGGCTGTAGTGGGGAATCAGTAATACCCACCACCTGGGTAATCTGCTTAAACTGCACAGATATCATATCTGCCCTCGCATCATTTGGACTGCTAAAATTGAACATAAGACATGCAATACATACAATAAAAAATATACAGTAGTACATATCTAAATTATACTCTGAGGTAAAATAGTCTTTAAGACTTATTTTAAAACAAAATTAATACTAAAATCAATATTATTTGAAATGCCCACTATGGAAAGTTTGCTTGAATTAAAATATCTCTTATTGATTGACTGCAGCCACAAAAGGCATTACTAATGGATGTCAAAAGAAAAGCAAATATTTTTGAAACTCAGTAAACTGGTTCACTGGGAAAGAAAAACATAATATAAATGTCTAAGAAAAAATAAATAATAACATTGCATATAATATTTTATTAGCAAGATGAATGGTTAAAATTAATTCAGAAAGCTTGTTTCAAAACTGCTACAATGTTCACCTGCTTGTGGCCAATTAATACTGCTGTTTTCACATGTTATTGTGGATAAATACATATAAGATCTGCTATAAAGATAAAACAAAAACATTGGAAGAATATTATGCTCATGAGAACTAAATATTAAGACCATTTCATCTTGGAATATCTGGGGGAAAAAAAAAGATCTATTGCCCTCATGTCCATAAGCAGACCATATTACTTCTGTGCACAATTCTACTCTCTTCCTATGTAACATAGTTTTATCTCCACCCAGACACTCCCTTACTTTTACTACAACTTTCCTTATCTCCCTTTGTCTCAGATCTTTGTGGCTTACATTATAGATTTTATCCCCCACTTAGCCTTTAGCTGGGTCATAAATTAAATTCTAAAAGAATTATTATTGTCAACCCATATGGTCACCTAGATGACAAAAACAATATTTCTTACATCAAGACCATAAATTGTATTTGAGTTGAAAAATAAGCTCCTAAAAACATTTAATTGTTATTTAGAGTCTTCTGATGTAAAATCCCCCAACTCTAGAACAAATTTTTTACCCTTTTCTAGTCTAAGATCTTGTTTTCCCTTCAGCTAATGGATTTCGCTGCATCTAAAAAAAAACTTTTCAGGGAGCAGGCACCTATCAACCATTATCAAATACACACTTTACCTTCTTTAAATATACTGCATCTTTAGCCTCTTTAACTTTAAGGCAGGTTTTCCAGACTTTGAAGTGCCGCTGTAGAACTTTTTTAAGCATTTCTCAGGAGTGAAAACCCTTTGAAAGACCTGAACCTAAAACTGGATACAGTTAATGATCTTACTAATGTTTTTCACTTATCTCCCACGTAGGCAAATCTGATCACACTTGATTTACGTTCACACCTCTCTGAAAGACAAAATTTTGTCTGAATGAAAGACAAAGTCATGAAACACCAGCCTACTGTCAACAAAAGGTTCTGATTTGCCAAGCCATTAGGAACTCGCCCATTTGAAACTCTTACTGTTCCTGCATTACTTTACTACCTGACTAATTGACCCACAATTTTATCTCTGTCATGAGTCAATTTTGGGACTGCAACACTCACATGACCAGTTCATGAAACGTAAGCAGTCCATTCAACTTTGCAGGTACTCATGTTCTTGCTCCAAACTATACCTCATCTCCAGTTCTGCTTGAGCCTTCTCAGCTCCTTCTCTTAATCAGAATAACCATAATAACATAACACAATAACCATAATAATGATAATAAGTCAAACACTGCTGAGAAAGTGACAGGTTTTTTGCCCTTCACTCGTGAAATCCACAGATAGGGTTCTTTCTCAAGCCAAAGCCATAGGGAAGAGACTCCTGATTCTTCTGACTCTTCCACCCCCTCTCATTAACCTGTCCTTTCCCATCCATCAGGTTGATTATACTGATGCACTATTCTGAGGCCAGCTGGACACCATTTAACCTCTTCCCACAGTATACTGTGTTAGAAGAAGATGTAACTTTTTATTCTCCTATACAACCTGTAACTATTTCTGTCAGGGTTTGATCACCTCAAGCTACAGAACTGTACAAGACCACAATAAATACAGTAGTACTCTGCAGGCTTATACCATAATAATGTACTTATCTATTCAGTAAGTAATAATTAATAATATATTTATGGATTACAAAGTAATAGTACAATAAGTTCTTACACTGGGCCAGAAGTCATTTAAAATTGAGAACTGCATGGAAATTTTTCACTCATCTTTACAATTAAATCTTCAGGACATAGTCTGTTTCTAATTTAGAAACTAAGCTCCTAATGGTGAAAATAGAGGGCATACATATTTTTAAATAAAAGGAAAAGTTTGCATAATATGTCTTTGCTTTTGCTGATGGTTACCTTGCCATCTATAATCTATGGACAAATGCCTAACTAATACATAACTTACAATAACAGCATAGACTTCTGTGCTACTTCTGTCATACAGAAAAAATCTCAAAGATTATTACATCAAACCCCAAAAATATAAACTCATAGAATCATTTTGCTGGAAGAGACCCCCAGGATCATCAAGTCCAACCATAACCTAACTGTAGCACTAAACCATGTCTCTAAGAACCTCATCTAAATGCCTTTTAAACACCTCCAGGGATGGTGACTCCACCACTTCCCTGGGCAGCCTTGTCCAATGCCTGACAACCCTTTCCATGAAGAATTTTTTCCTAATATCCAATCTAAACATCCCCTGGTGCAACTTGAGGCCATTTCCTATTGTCCTATTGCTGCTTGGGAGAAGAGCCCAACCCCCTCCATGCTACAACCTCCTTTCAGGTAGCTGTAGACAGCGATAAGGTCTCCCCTCAGCCTCCTTTTCTCCAGGCTGAATAGCCCCAGTTCCCTCAGCCCTGAAAATGCATTTCAGATACACAATTTCCTTTAAAGTATTTGAATCAGTCCTTCTTCTCATACTGCTTCTGACAACAAACCCCCTTTTCAGGTTTTCAAGACCAATCTCATGCTATGAGATGTCAAAGCACTCCAACCAGCGCTTCTTCCTCCAATCCCTGGCCTTGGCCGCTAACACACTAAAGAGAGAAAAGACAGAAACAAGACAACTCCGCATGTTCCAGTATCTCTTGCCAGAGCCTTAACTTACCACACTACCCTCTAGAGCCGAGAACCAGGAAGAAAGCTACTGATAACAGAAGATGTTTAGCTACAATTATCAAAAACCTCAGCATTTCCTGTAAAAGACAGGGGGCATAAAAAACAATGTATCAAACTAAAACCAAACAACAGATAAATTATTAATTATATACCCCTTCAATTAATCTGTAAAGATCCCTTTATTTTCTCCAGTTTTATAGGATCTTTCTACAGCATACTGCTTTTCATACTTACTTTGTGCTCTGATATTTTGTAAGCTTTACATTTACAGGAACTGAACTGAAACAGAAATGTTTACGTGTTTCTAATGAGCTAATGAATATATTTTAAAAGTGCTTTTATTACATATGTGCCTAAATAACTATCCATAAAACACATAAGAGTAGAATAGGTGTAACTGCTGTACCTTCTGATTAAAAATATCTTAAAATCAGAAATCAGGAGCTGGCTATACTAGTGGTATAGAGTCAAAGTTGAGAAGGCAAGACAGTCTTGCTCCCTTATATGAACTTATGTAGGCGAACAATGACAAATGTCTCATAAGTATGTAGTTCATGAAGTGGGAAACAAAATCCTAGGTCAATCCTTAATTGTTCTTATATAGCAAATGAGAAGATTTAGGAATCTGAGAATTTGACTCATTATGTTTCTAAGCTGTATATGGGATACGTAAGCAAATAAATAGATGCTCTCCTCCACAACTCCACCAAGTTCCCAGCCCTGGTGAAGCAAGTCACCGATGTGACCAGCAAATAAAATTTTGGGGCGATTTTGGCATTTTGGGGATCTACTCCCACTTCCTCATCTTCTACTTCCACTTACTCAACTGCATCTCTGATTGGGGTATCCCTCATCTCCTGGTTGCCTCCAGGGAGCAGTGGCTACGACCTGGAGTGCTCTGTCTGGTGTCTCTGTGATCCAATTGTGAGACTGTGACCCTCACAATATGTTTCTTTTTTCTGATGCGTCTTTCACTTTAGTAACCTTCTAGGTGGTCCTTATACTTTCCCTAACAGGACAACAAACAACCCCAGGCCACAGCTGTGGATTCTCACAAGGAAGTTGTGTTTCTGAGCAAGCATGTCCACTGTCGGTGTGTCTTGTGCTGGCATTGGGGCTCCCTGCTTGTCCCGTGTGTCCCTGAGCCTCACCTGGGAATCCCACACTGTGCTACGCCTTTGTTGCATGACAAGATGTTCAGTTCCAGAAAACCAGTAGGACCTGCTCAGAACTGCAAGCAGTACATAAATGTAGTCAGGAAAATGTGAGTGTCCATGATCTATCAGCTACCTAAGTAATTCTCCACAGATTTCCATGAACTGCTTAATTTACAAGATGCATGTGGATTTATTTTTCAAAATGTAAGCCAAACAAACAAAAAGAGCAATTCTTCTTGAGAACAACCACAAATTTGTGTTAATTATTAAATGTATTTTTAAATGTGTGTGTTTGTATATACATATATATATATGTACATATACATACATATATATATGTATATATATATACGTAATGAAAAATATCCTTGATGTACTTTTACAATAATTTATAGTCTAACATTGCATCTGTGGATGACTGAACATGAAACTTATCTGGAACCAGCCAGAGTGACAGTGCAGTTGGATATGTACCCTGAAGCATTTGGAGAAGTATGTTTTTTACTTGAATGAATTAATTGTAGTTGTCTCTGTACAGTATTTCAGAGCTATTCAATTAAATTTTATGTGGCTTCTATTAAAGAAAATATCTAAAATGAGAAATTCTGGAGACGGTAGCACAAAAGACAAAGAAGAGAAATAAACAGCTAATGATAAATCTAATTTTCATTTTAAACATGTATATTGAATTTTTCTCCTGTAGCTATTCTTTAAACACAATCATAATCAATGTAACCCTCTTATTAGACAAATAAATACCTGACAAGCCTTGCTTATTACTTTTAATGAATTAATATTCTTCTTTTTTTTTGGCACACAGAGCCTAAATTTATATTCTAAAAAATGTGGCTATATTTTGTGCTGATTCTTTTTCATTCCAGTGGTTTGGCTGCAACAGCTGCTGTTGACAGCCATAAGGGAAAAAAAGGTAGGCAGCACTGTAGTTATCACTAGACTAACAGGAATGCAGAACAGATTTAAGTGAAATGTGAATACATTGAAATACATTATTTTCAAATATACCTTCTTTGGGAGTATGATTATTTTTTTTAATGAGCCTGCAATATTTTCAGAGAATTTTTTATGTAGGATTATATTTGATATCACAGAATCGCAGAATCACAGAATCGCAGAATCACAGAATCGACTGGGTTGGAAAAGACCTCAGAGATCATCAAGTCCAACCCTCTCTTCACTGTAGAAATGATACTTTTTTTAAGTGCAGGAACCTGAATGGTGTTAAATTAAACAGTAAAGGTGTTTGAAAAAAATAACTCTAAGTCTGAAAGCAGGATATTGATAATTAGTATAGTTGGAAATAAGCTTCTATGGAAAACGATACAGTATAGAGCTTACTTTTGGCAAATCACGTTTGCATTTGCAGAGAATTGTCTGACAAATTTACCTTCTGAAGGGTTCCACTGCTGTCAGAGTGTCCAAGGATAAGCAAACATTGCTGTAGGCTTGGACCTCTGCTTAAAAAGGGACTCAAAGATTTTTTTGTATTTCAATAAATTTATTTGAGTAACCTCAATCGAAGTTTTAGTGATAAGACCCAGGCTGTGGTGATTTAAATTTCATTAAACTTATATTATTTATTTTGTGTAATTTTTACATAATAAAGGTTTTGTATTTATTCTCTAAGCAGCACTATTCCTCCAATCAACAGCCATAGTAGTTAGATGAAAGAATAAGACTTTTTTTATATAGACACTACATCTAAACTACTACGGGAAAGAAAAGGATAGCATTTCTTTATCACACTGATAACTGATCTCTTCTCTATATATGAATCTTCTTACAATCTAAGTAGAAGGAACTGCCTTTGCCAAAGGAAAGATAAAGAAATTACTGCTACAAACAAACATTTATTCTTTAGCAACTTCTGTTTTCTTTAGAAGTTATACCATCATTAAATATTTCCACGCATTATAATGCCAAAATAACCATTCAAACTGCTGTAACAAGGATACACTGACCTCATTTAGACAACTGATTTGAAATCTGGGTGCATCTAATAGTCATATTCATATTTGTCTCACGCTCCTTTTTCAGAATGTTCTGAGTTTCATTATAATTACCACTAACTGGTTAATTATCTTCAGCATGTAAAACCTTAGGTGTGCAATGTGAGTAAGAGGCAAGGAAATTTTCAAGGAATAGTAGTAATTGTAATCCTTGCATTCACATCTCCTTACCAATTCTAGCTCCCCAAAAAGCTGAAGCTACTACTACCTCACCTTTTCTGGTCAGCAATACACTTAAATCAATGCAGCTGCCTACAACATGTCAACTGGTCTCTGCCCTAAAATATCTGTGTCTCATCACTGATTTCACATGAGGCAAAGCAGAGCTGGGCATTTCCTTCTGCAGCCTAAAATGTTCTGGGTGCCTGATACCAGCCTCTTAAACTCAGTGTCAGCTTTTGAAATACTCCTTCTAGATTTTGAACTTTTAATACAAGCTCAATGTCAAGTGTTCGTAAATATACTGTCTGACTCAAAAAGTTTATATAACTGTTTTTTATATAATAGCTTTCCGTTTTAGCAATGCAAAGGGTAAAACCTTTCTGCCGAAAACTTTGAAACTGCTGATAAGTGCACCAAGCATTAAAAATGCCTTCAAAATCTATACATTCTGTCCCCGGGGTTTCTTGTTATTTCTTTATATAGATACATGACTTCTGAATTAAGTCTTGCAAATAAAGACGAAATATAAATCTGAAATTTAAGCAAACACAAATTCTGATAACGTTTTAGCTACAAAATTCTCTAAGTGATCAGGTGACAGTTACCGCTTTGGAAAATAAAAAGGCTGTTAGATTGGGTTTAGGTCAAATTAATTTTCAACCTTATGGGAAGAAGCATAATTTTTATATGCGATATTATTCTTTAGAGAATATTCTGAACAAAAATTTACTTCATAAAAACTTGTGTAAAAGGTAACATACAAACTCAGTCCAAAGATTTTTCTGAAAACAAGGTCTTCCTTGTCAAAAGGATGTTAGATAAAAGATAAATAAAATTAATTAATTTCATTTCAGTTCTTTGACTTCCATTGCATTGAACTGAAAGACAGAAGAATTAACAAAATATAACAGAAGCGATGCTGGCATGATGGAGAAAACAGAGGTAGTAGCAGTAGTATTTGTTCTGCTAATAATGCTATGTAGTGCATGAGTTTTAATTAGGCATTCAGTTACAGTAAACAATAATTCCTATTTAATGGAAGATAAACTTCCAGAGACAGTACTGAAATCTCAGCTCTTAGTATACTATACTGCATTGTCAGACAGTAAAAATAATCAAAAATGCCTTCTTTCTCTACAATAACTTCACCTGAAAAAAATTGGTAGAAATAGAATAAGGCTAGAGATGGAAAACACTTATTAGATCACCTAGTTTGTTTCCATGACAATGAAGGATCTTTCCCCACAGTACATTTTCGAGAGTTTTCTCAATCTAATTTCAGAAAGTCTTATTTTTTTAAGGCTTATACCATTTCCTATGTGATTCATTCTATAATGTGGTAGATTAAGAAATCTGCATGGGAATTCAGTCAAACCCTCTATTAATTAGATCACATTTCTGGAATTATTTTTTTTTAATCTCTTAAATCACTTTCTTTCTTGCTGTTTAAGTAATTAATACATATCTATGCTGCTCACCTGTCTCCTTTCAGCTCTAACTAAACTCACCTGGACATATTTCTATTTCTCTTCATTATTCTCTCTTGGATTTTTTTTTTACCCCTTTTATTGCTTTTCTGAAATCTAGATTTGCTAAAAATGTTTGTGAAGAATTATGCACAGTGATCCCAGTGTCAGTGTTTCAAAGCTGTTTAGGACAGCACGTTCCACCTTCTACTTAACAGTTAGAAACACTACTCAAAATACAGCATGGTGGTCAGAACTTTTTAACTGGGTGATAACCTGCCACTCCTGGTCAGCCCCAACAGGCACCTGTGGGCTTTATGTGGAAAACATTAAATTTCCATTCTACAGATGATGTTTATCGGAAGTTCACTGCTATTTTCTAAAAGTCTACGTTATCTCAATCCTAGTTCCTGAGTGACATGCCATATACATATGTTCATCACTAGAAGTTAAATACAAAGCTCCTTTTTCCAACTAATTCACTAGAAGCCAAAATTCTCATCAACTTACAGAAAGATGGTTTAGAGAAGGACTATAAGGATGCTTGGGAGGGATACTATAAGAGCTTTTCATTGCAGAATGTATACTTGTTTTATTGTATTAGATTTACTGAAGACAGCAGTAGACATTGTAATCCTCTTTAAAAAAATAAATTTCTTCTGTGTATATAACTTAAAATCAGTAAACCACCAGAGTAAAACCCATCTCTATCAACTAATCAAGATCAATAAAGATTCATGAAAAGTGATCTTCAATTGGTCACTTTTAGTCTTTTTCAGTTAGGAGATCATACAGCTACAAAGCATTTGAAAAAGGCTGTACTAGTACCTTATTCCTTCTAGTGTTTGTACAGAGCTGGAAAAAAATGAGACCCAGTATGCACATATTTAAATTATTTTACAGGACTAGAAATGCTTCAAGATACACAGACAAGCCTAGTTTTCCTGAGAGAATGTGAGGAATACCTGAGATTTTTGTTTTCCTTCATACAAGCAAAGAAGTTAAATTTTCTGCTTCAAAAAAAAAGAAGAAAAAAAAAAAAAGCCACAAGATTTAACATTAACCACAGAACCATACTTAATCCATGATAAGATACCTGTATAAATGTAGTACCATCACTGGCTAAGTATTCAGGCTGCCTTATTTATTATACATGATTATATACCACAAATGAAATGCAGCAGCCCTGCAGCAGAAAGTGCAGCTCATCAGCACGAAGTGTATCATAGACAGAAAACATAATCAGGCGAAATGGAGTCTGTGCTTTCACTGCAGAGTTAACACAGATGTCTGCTGTGGCATCGACAGTCTCCTTCCTCACAGCTGCTCTCAGAAACCTCTTCTTTCAGTGCAGTAACGCTTCTACATTGGACTGCCCGATATGTTTTGATACAGGCAGAGTCCAGGTATAGGGTCTATAAGCAAAGGTCCCTACTATGACTGTTATCAGTTTCATGCTGGCATCAGGCAGTTTGCAATTAGTATAAAGTGCATTAAAATTAATCATTATAGCATTTTCTTTTACTTTTTGAGTGCACCCAGCTCTGTCTTTGCTCAAGTACACTCTAAAAACGCACTGCATAGAATGATTAAGTACAAACCCTATCAAAATTACAGAAAATACAACTTTCTTTCTAGATCTGCTCAGTACACAAGCTAATGCAGTACAGTGCTGATTAAAATCTGAAATTAATATATTGGCCTGAGAACATGTTACCTTCTCTTCTTTTGATTATATAACTTAAAGCAGTGCATTCTCTTCTGGAAAATAAAAATAGCCACCAATGGCCACTAGCGCAAAATCATTTGAAAAATTGAACCAAATATAAGGGGATTTTTTTTGTTTTTAGCTAGTCTTATGAGCAGGGAAAGATGTTGAGCTTTGAATGAAGTGCTTTTGTTATGCAATAGAATGAGATTCATCCCCATCTTAGGTGGCTCGGAAAGAAATGAAAGTTTCTGAAATGTGTTGTTTAGGTACATGGAGATAATTAAATATTCCACTCTATTGCTGTATTTTAAATTTTGCATTACATGAGGAATTCATGACATATGATCTAATGAGGATATTTTATTATTTTGCAGCATTTTCTTGTCAGGGGAGAGAATTGAACGAGGAAAAGATACAGACAGGCAATAGACAGAAATAAAACACTGCAACTCAATGAATAGATCTATATGATAAATTCCATTTCCTATCTTATCTCCACACTATTGCATTCTGTATATTTCAGTATACTTTTCCCACACATTTTCTTGGCAATTAGAATGAACTAACATCATTTTCTGGAGAAAAAAAACATATCCAATCACTAACACATCACTCCAAATTCAAAATTCTTATTATGAAACACCTAGAATTCAAGCAAAGCTGATGTATTGCCAAAGACCTATTAAAAATATATGTTTTTTTCTTTTTACTTAGCTCATCTTACTTCACCTGAAGCAGCAGTAGATTGGAGATTAGTTCTTAATTTGACCTAAACTATTGTTTCAATATCCATTTGTTCCAATCAAAGGTGAATATATACAATAGACTTCTTTCCATATGAGACAAGAACAGTTCACATATAATCCACATGTGATCAAAATGAAATACTGATCAATATACCTTGTATAACTTCAGTAGAAAAGTGATTATTTGGACAGCATTTAGACACCAGTTATTATTCAAAAGGCTTCCCAACTAAAAGTAAGTGGGCAATGTTCAAATTTCTCAGCTTTGTTTATTTCTATATTTAGCTGTGAACTCTCAAATACAGACTTATTCATAGTGGGTTACAACAGACTAGAATATAGTAAAGATACCTTTGCATTAGTCGCATGGAAGTACTGCAACAATGAAATCCACAAAAATGTAGATCTGCAGGGTTTTGCCCAGTTTACCATCAGGAGGCCACACTGCACCCCCTGCAGAATTAATGAGGTTTTTTTCTGTGCTAAACAGGAGAACAAGGTTATTTCCATACACTGGAGCAATCTTGTGAGCAGAGTCCCTGAGTAGCTTATAGAGTTACCCAGTTTTTTAGGGTCTCCATTACACGTGGCAAATTTTATAAAACATCCTCACAGCACAACGTCCTCACACTCATTTAGAATTGATACATTTATTTGCACATGTTCACAGAGTAGAGAAATAAAGTTCACTTCCCAAATGAATGAAAAAAACTTCTGAAAGACCTATCCCAAGACAAAAAAAAAATCACTGTAGTGAGGACACACCAGCTGTGTAGCAGACAGTGTGTAGGGAAATAATGTAATTACTAATATGATACAATTTGCAGCTGGTATGACAGGGAGCATCCTTGGTACAAGTGAAGGGTATGGCACAAAATCCTTGCACATGTGCCACATGGCTTAAAATCTAAAGATGAACCTGACTTCCCAGAAAAGAGAATGCAAATTTAATTTGATCTTTCACTTGCATATACTTGCAAACCCAGGATCATTAAGACCTTTGCAAATATTTATATAAACTTCAGAGACTCCCGTAAGGTATTAAATATGAAATATATCCCAGAAAACTCCAGCAGTGAAGTTTAAGTGATTTTCCTGGCACTACAAAGGACATGTTGACAGTAGCAGGTGCACAATTCAGACCCCTGCTCCTTAAGTTCTTCGATTGGAAGACACCATAACCTGCTTCTCATCCTTTATTCTAAAATAAGAGATTTTAATTACTATTACAGCTACTCCTTGTATACAATGTTTCTGCTGTGTCCTACAAATGAGAATACTTTAACTATAAAGACCCATGCTGAGTGCAAGAGAGCTTTTGAGCACATTAATTATTTGATTTGCTGTGTTTTTACTATTTTCATTCTTGTTGCATTTTAAAATCTTTTCTGTCCTCCCTGACACCTTTCCAAAACTTCCAAAAGTATGACAGTTAGAAGAAGCAGGTTCTACTGGAATAGTTCTTGAAAACAGGGCACTTAAAAGCTTTTACTGTAGGTTATTTGAATAATGATCAAACAGTGTTAGAGTCACTGTGACACACAAGAGATATAAAGTTTGGGTCTGCTCTAAAAACCACATTTTTCTTGTAATTTTACAGCAGAACAATGCCACCATTAGCAGTGAAAAAGTGAAGTTCTCAAGTGAATAAAATATTGACTATCCCTGGAGTCTTAACATCAATGCAAAAAGCACTTGCTCTGAGTGCAATCTGAAGACATAGGAGGAACACCATTAAAAAAACACTAGGAAAATCAAGAAATGTGAAGAGAAAGATTGGTATATAGAAGAGGATGCGGTAAGAGAGGAAGAGAGATTTCATGCTTGATATTTCAGCCAAAGTTTTTAAAGTTATCCTAGATTTTTTAAATTATATTTGTATAACTATACTTGCAAATAAATTTTGTAGGACCAGAGATAATAAAACAATAATTAAACTACAAAATCTTGAAATGCTGAGTTTCCATCTTTTAGTGACGTTTTATTCATCATCTTCTCTAAGTCATTTTAAAAATAATATTTTGAATGTGTTATACGGAGAAAAAAATTAAAATTTGCAACAAATATTTTCATTTCATTATTCTACTACTTAATAATAAAATGAGTTATTATTTACTTACAAATATGCATGTGTAATACATGCTAAAAGGCCCCACCTTTGGTGCACAGTAGTTAAACCACATACTAAACTTCTTCAGTTTAGAGTATCTATCGCTCACTTTATATCTTATTTTATAGGTTAACAATTATGACTAATTTAAAGTAATTATCGTAATTGCATTACCTTGCTTGTCAACTGAATTTTGTGCACCTTTTAACAAGTAAAGGTTATTGTTCCTATTACTATGTATATGGCTATTACTATCTAAAAGGCATGGACTAAAAACTAATTTTTTGAAAATATTGATGAAGTTTCATGATAAAAAATTATCTGGAATACCAGAAGATATGAATTTGGAAGTATATCTTAATCAGAAAGATAAGTCAAAAATTGCAGAGGGATAAAGTATATTAATCAAGATAAATTTCATTCTTCTGAATAAAGACATGTAAATTCAGTCTGACTTCTGTAAAATAAATCCAACCCAATTCTTATTCTAAAATCAATAAAAGTTATGTTTCAGCAATTCAATCTGTAATCCTTGTCATACTTAGACAAATTTGCGACAAAATTCTCGAATACACATTTTTATTTCATTCCTCATTCTCCTAATTTCTTGCTACCAGAAAGCTGCTTCTGCCTCCTATTGCAAGGCACATGCTGAAGTGAAGTCAAGGACTTGAAAAACTTCCAACTTCTGCTTCAAACCTTTTATCTTAGAGTAAAGCTAAAATGATACTGTTACCTCCAATGCTCACAGTTTTTCAGAGGCCATTCATATATTTTTTTATTCCTTTTCCCAGAACCTTGAGGTCCAGATACCAATCTTTCTTGAATTGTTTTGAAACATAGTGCTTTCTATGCTGGAAAGCAGCTCTGCGGAGAGGGATCTGGAGGTTCTGGTTGACAGCAAGTTGAACTTGAGCCAACAGTGTGTCCTGGCAGTGAGAGGACCAACCGTGTCCTGGGTGCATCCAGCACAGCATTGCCAGCCAGGCAGGGGGGTGATTGTCCCGCTCTGCTCTGCACTGGTGCGGCCTCACCTGGAGCACTGGGTGCAGGTCTGGGCGCCACAGGATAACAGGATATAAAGCTACTAGAGTGTCCAGAAGAGGACTACCAAGTTGGTGAAGGGTTTGGAGAGGAAGCCATATGAGGAGCAGCTAAAGTCACTTGGTTTATTCAGCCTGGAGAAGATGAGACTGAGGGGAGACATCGCAGCTACAGCTTCCTCACAAGGGGAGGAGGACGGATCTCTTCTCTCTGGTGACCAGTGACAGAACCCGAGGGAATGGCAGGAAGATGTGCCAGGGGAGGTTTAAATTGGACATTAGGAAAAGGTTCTTCACCCAGAGGGTGGTGGAGCACTGGAACAGGCTCCCAGGGAGGTGTCACGGCCCCACACCTGACAGCGTTCATGAAGAGACTGGACACCACCCTCAGACACATGGTGTGAACTGTGGGGTTGTCACATGCAGGGACAGGAGCTGGACTTGATGATTCTTGTGGGTCCCTTCCAACTCAGGGCATTCTATGATTCTATGAGTAAACTTGCATTCTACCTTTACAGTGTGACATCAAGAGTATATTACTGAGAAATCTAGCGGGACACTAGATCCACAGTTAGCAATTGGAAGGACAGCCCTGTCTCACCTGGAAGGAAAGCAGCAGTGCAGCTGCAATACTACTCTCTTCCATCCTCACCAGTTTCACCAGACCTACACAGCCAAACTTCCCAATTTTATTTGTGCTATTCTGTCCATTTGTAAGTTGTGATAGTAGACATCTAAACCGATTTGTTTTCCCTTCTAATTATCTTCCTACCCAGAATCACAGTACACCAAAAAGAACAAAAAAAAAAAAAAAAAGGAAAAAAAAAATCATGAAACATCACAGCTCAATCCCCAAATGTATCTATTACTTAATCAAGGGTCACCACTAGCAACTTTGATCTCTGGGTGCCCATGTGGGAACATGCAGTTTTCATAAACTACTGGAATCTTGTCATTGAACAAATCTCTTTAAAATGTTTCAAGTGGAGTACACAAAATCACTAGTCATTTTTTAATATCATGGTCTCTGTCTCTTCCTCTTCCAGAAAATAAGATAATACCCACTTCTTATGGGGATGTTCTGAGGAATGACAGGAATTACTGGGGTCATTTGAGAATGGAAAAATATTCCTTTTATATGTTCTGATCAAAAATGTTGTACTGGGTAACTCAAATATAGATTATATTTCTGTTGCTCTCACCCAGGTGAGGAAAAAATATCAAGTTGAAAGGCATGGTTAATCATTTCCAAATTTAGGATTATTTAAATTGGTCAATTTAACATACTATCTGAATTGAGATAAATTATCGACCTCTGACCCATCCTCTTTTTTCCTTCCTGGCATGAGGTTAAGATCATATGCCAGCCAGGATTTTATTACCATCATCATATAACAGCAGCTGATGTACAATGAGAACAGAGAAAAACCTGTTATGGCTGCAAATATCCACAGCTCTCTGAGATTCATGGAGGAAGCATATGTCAACTTATTAAATCTGTAGCAACTGAGGTGGAAGTAACAGAAGGTATCTCTCTCCAGAGCTGGAAGAAATGGGAAGAGAAATGGTTCTGTAAGGAAATCTCTTCTTTTCTCTCTCTGAAAATATCTGTAACAGGATGTTACAGGGGTCGTTCTTCCTAGAAATGGGGATTTAAAAACAATCCCAAAAACCAACAGCTGCCAAGACACTATGGAATGCAGAACTCCTCCGAAAGAAATAGCTCTGGGGGAAGTTAGTACATTCAGTTGCTTCCTCCAAGGCAAAGAGAAATATGAGAAGAACACTTAAAAACTCATGCTACTTGTCCCACTTTCTCCCAAAGTAGCAAATCAAGAGGCAAAGGATGTATGGTGTTACATACACTTATTCACAGCTCACAGAGGACACAGAATGCTCCATGAGAAAGACACGTGGCAAAGGTGCAAAAAGACCAAATGCACAGCTGTAAGAGTCTCTGCTTTTTACATACAACTTACTGTGCCAGTTTTCCCCTTGTGTTTACTGGCATTTATATATATATATGCACATAGGGATTCACCTGAATATGGCTTATGCCTCTAATTTTAGGAACAAGAAGAAGACAGAGGATCATTTGACATGGATAACATCACTGAAGTACCACAGATATATAGGCTAGCATTAGCTTAGTGTTGGAATCCTGATTCTGTCTGATGCAAGACAAAGTTAAGAATCTAGGGAGGAAATAGCTTTACTATGCCTTTAACTCATTAAGGAAAAAATACATAGTAGGAATAAAAGTTCTGGATTTTTTTTCCAATATTGCATGTTTTTTTACAATTGAGAAAGCGTATCAGCTGCAAATGTCAGGAAATGATTTAAAACAGGATTATATGAATCTAGTATGGAGGCAAAAACAGTGTCGATGTGAAAATCCCAACAAACCAAATTTCTAAAGGTAGTTATAGACAAGCTAGTTTTTGAAAGTGAGAAGAGGCAGTTTCAGTTATTATTCAGTATTGTATGTTCAGAACATGGACAATATACTGTCAGTTCTAACATCAACGATGTGTTTTTATTCTTGGCTCTTAGACTAAAAATATTTGAAAATGCAACATACTCTTGGGATTCCAGTTAACCTCGTGCTTTGTTGAACTGATACAGAGTCAGGAAAAAAAAATCAAATATATTCTACAGAAATATCTCAACAAAATTGTTTCCCAACAAGCGACAGAAAATGATCTGCTTCCTTCAATGTCAAAGTAATCATTACTTGCGCCATGACAAATAACAATTGTCTATGCCAGTAATTCTTGACATCATGTGACAGCTTCATTATAAAACAGAGCATTAGTAAATAGCTCATAGCTATATTTAGGAAATAAAACAGAAAATTAAATAATGAAAATACTTTTTTTTATCTAAAATTATATTTTCTCTGTAAATATCTGGTTTCACAAACAGGCTAATTTATCAGGCATTTTAGTAACCTTTTGAAAAATCAATATATTTATGCAACAGATGCTTACCAAGGAATTGAAAAAGTGGAAACCCTTAAGGATCTTTGAAAATATGTGGGTTTAATTTAACAAAAGAAAATATAGTTTAGGTTTTTAAACTAAGCATGTCTAATTTCAAACATGCACCATTCCTAAGTCTCTGCTGTCCATAGAATTTGTGAACAACATTTGTACTATTTTTGGGCTGAACATATTAGTTATGCCCCTATGCGGCCAACCTAGACAACAAATTCACTTTCACACAGCTGTAACAAAGAAGAAACAACGTGTCGTGGGAGAAACCAGGTTTAGGTAAATCCATTGTTTTCCACTCTCAGAGAAAAGCTGTGAATATATACTGCAATGTTAAAATTGGACTGATACTGTTCTGTACAGTTTGTATTAATTTTAGTCACAAAGGAGACTCGCCATTATGCCGTGATGTGTTAATCTGAATATTGCCCAAAGCAAGTGTGTCTTTGCAAAGCATGCTGCTACAAAGAGAGCATCTGACAGCACAGTATTTGTACACTATACATGAAGAATGGCAGTTTGTCTGATAACTAAAGGTTTTTAAAGACATTTAAAAACTTTATTTCATTCTTTTTAGTCTTTTTAGCCTGAAAGTCATCAGAAAAATGTTAGACTGCAAAAACACTGAAGTTCCTTTGGATGCTGCTTTAGAATTCAGCTGTATTGTAAGCACTAAGTATGTTTTCAGAAAAGGTCTCCTGCTTTCTTTTTCCGTACACATGAGGAATTTATTCCCCAAACTAGCTATTTGGCAGTTGCCAAGAATGCAAAACAATTCTTGTGAATTCCTGACATGAGGTACTTCTAATAATTTTTCAACAGAAAGTCAGTTATTACTCAGGAAATAGCACTACAGCCCCCAGTGCAGGTGAAACACAACTTTGAGGTAAAGTCACAGCTCCTACTGCTGCAGCTGGCTGGAGTTGGTAATGTCACACAGACGTGCAGGACCAGGAGAAGGCCCAGTAAACCAGCTCTCTCTTTTATACTCGCAATAGCATCTTACAGCAAAGTGTTGACATGTAGCAGGCAAAAGAGAACGAAACTGCAATATTCCTCCAACTGAAGCTGTTAGCAGAGATAACTAAACCCATTTAAATGGTAAAATCAATCTAACTCATGAGGAGTTGAATATCATTTTGGTCCTCTCACACTAGCTATCGTAACACAAAAAATAAGCAAATAAAAACCCAACTCATGTAAGGCTTATATGGGAAATGATAAAAAACTAGTTTAATATATGTTCCTGATAATGTTTGGCGTAATATCAGAAATCGAAGGCTGAAATAACTGGCTCTCCTGCAACAAAATCACAGTGTATCTAAATTTCCAGAAGAACTGAAGAACTCCTAGAATACATAATGTAAAATTAATAGGAATGTATTTTAAGTTACAGTTATATGCATACTACCAAGTTCCCTATGACTTTCTGATTTATATTCCATTATCTACTATGCTCTTAGTATGCATTATCCTGTTTTCCTCACATTATTACTTTGTAAAAGCAGCAGTTGATCATTCTGTGCTTTATGTCAGCTGTTATCTTTCTGGATTCTTGACTTTTACTTTTTAGATGCAAAACCAGAAAGAAAAACCTTAAAAAGAACATGCATAATTTCTTTTTAGTCTGACAAAAATATATAACTTCAAAGTCTGAAGAAACAGACCACATTATACTTCATCAAAGCAGAATCTTTCACACGCTAGAGGTATTTTTGTTTTCCTTACCACAGTTCTGAAACATTAACTCTTAATGCATGAACAACCAGTGTTTTGCAAGTGTGTTACATTAATTGTGCAATGCTTTAAGTGAATAATCTACCTAAAATATACACTGCCTTGATTTAATTAGAAAAAAAAATAAAATAGATTTTTTTTTAAATGAGTAAAACAAGAAGGATGAGCTTCTGAAATAAGTGTCAGAAGATTTTTAGTGGCTATTCAATAGATGACGTCTTCAAAGTCCTTTTATCAACTTTAAAATACTGGTACTTATTCAGAAGACAGAATCTTTTTACTCAAAAACCTCAAATAACTTTTAACTAACTTTAACTTTAGAAGACACAAAGTATTACTTAGTCCCTCATTATTACTGCTGCGTATTGTTGAAAAACTGAGGCCACAAAGCATTGCTACCTAGAAAAACACGACTGCTCCTTCAACAAGAGAGCCCACACCAGACTGAAGGCTGGGCTTTCTAATAATCCTTTCTTGTTTGCCAGTCTTCTAGAATAAATATAATTCTAAATCTCAGGCACAGCAAATGCAATTAAATAATTCTCTGATGTCTTCTGATTTGAAACTGATACCATATGCAGCTTTTGCCAGAGACATAGAAGAAAATACACACCTAAAAGCATCATGCACATGTATCTCGAAAAAGAAGAAAAAAAAAAAAATCAACAAAAAGCATGCACTTTGATCTACAAAAACAGAGAATCAGGACTTGGTTTGTAGCTGATTAGAACAGTTGCTAAGGGCTTTGTTGGTTGCTGCAGGCCTGAAACTATGCACTTGGAAATATGCACTGTTTTACAATCACAGTTGATGATACATAAATTATTGCTCCATTTTGTAGAGCTTCAAAGATTTCACAGTACACCAAAGGGATGTAAGAAAAATCTCATTGACTACAGATTTTACATATATATATATATTAAAAAAACTTAGTTAATTTAAATTATTGTGATTACTAAAGCTACCTCCATAATTTTGCATGCCCAATTAGAAATTCATAATCAAGATGTCAGAACTTGAACACAGTAACATTAAATAAATATTAAAATATTTATAAAGGAAACACGAGCAGTAAGGGAGAGAATCCTTACAGTAATATTCCGGGAAGTAAAATGGTAACAGTCTTCTGAGTATTAAGTGCAAATATCATTGCATTTTAGAAATAATAACCCATTTAAATGGGATTTCTCCCACAGATACAGAGAAGAAGAAATACTGGACATAGACTCTGCAATATTACTTCCACCCTTTTTCCAGAATGTTTCCATCAGTGCACTATCTCTATAAAAAACTACAGGGTTCTTTTCCTCCCTCATCTGCACTCACACTCTTCTAGATAAAATTCTTCATTGTTTTTACTGTTAATACTTAATAGCTGTATAAATAAGTTCTAATCAGTCTTATAGTATGTTTACTGAATAATGCCACAAAAATGAGTCATTATTAATTCAGTTTACCCCTCAAAAAAAAAATCCTAAGAAACGAAATTAATAACCATCTCGCACCAATAAACAACAAATTTTCCCCATCATTTCTAATTCCCACAATATAATAGCTTTCATAAAAGGACAGCCTACAGAGCTGACTGACTTGCTGCAAAGCAGCCACTGGTCACCTATAATTCGGCCAGTTAAAAACATTATTGAAAAGCATCGCCCACAGTATCCAAGTCTTGTAAAAATAAGAAACTCCTTTCTGCCTATTTTGCAAATGGTATGCAGGACTACTAATTTACATCTTTCAGCAAATTATGTATGGTTAAACAGACACATCTTTGAGCATTTAATCCTTTCACTGCCACATCCACACAGGAATGATTTTCTCAGACAAATTTGTTTATGAATATTTAATATGCTTTAAGGATTACAGCTAATAATGCTAGCTTCTAATGGTAGCTAATGTACTTGAAAGATACATAACCATCTTAAATATTTTATTCTATCTTTGCTGGCTTTATTTCTGCAGATTGGGTTCTCATTTAAATCCTTACATAAAACATAAAAGCAGCAACAGAAGAGACTCACTGCTACCATAAAAATATTGGTATCTGACAGTGCAATTATAAAAGTACTTCACTGGAAAACATGCAAATAGATTACTATCAGCAGAAGCATAGAAATAGTAAGGCAAAAATGTTTCATTTCTACTCACCTAGTGTTGTTCAACGTTTGTCCAAAAATATCATTTTGTAAAATATTTGGAGGGGATGAGAAAACCCCATGAAAATGAGATAAAACAGAATTGCAGACCTGGCGCAGCGTCTCAAATTGCATTTTCTCTGTTTCTTTACCTTCTATTTTTCTTCACCACCTGTCTTAAAAGTCATCTATTTTGTACACACCATCAAATGCAAACATGCCAATCAAGTTCCATATTTCTCCTGATCTCTGTAAAAACTGTGCCTAAATGAGCACGGGCTGATGGTTAATTGTACAATCATTATT
Source organism: Patagioenas fasciata (assembly GCF_037038585.1). Classification (NCBI taxonomy): domain Eukaryota; kingdom Metazoa; phylum Chordata; class Aves; order Columbiformes; family Columbidae; genus Patagioenas; species Patagioenas fasciata. Next base: position 22,328,972 of record NC_092521.1, read on the forward strand.
CTTCTAATTCAGTCGTAGAAGATTTAGTACCCGTGCGGCTTTCTCCTGACTGTAGCAAGAATTCTAAACAGCAGTGAGCTTTTTGGGCATTCCCAGCTGAAGTGTGAAGCTGAGCTGCTTTCATGTACTCTACTCATATTTCTCTAAGCCTATTAAAAACACACAGTGAATAGATGCTGTCGTCAGGAGTTTCAGCACATCTGGCTGCCAGCAATAAAATCTCAGAAGTAAAAAAAATGAGGACAAGGCATCCTCACACTGTTACTACTGTCTAAGAGGAGGAGGATTTCTGCATCTTCCCCTCCTCCTTCCCTCCCCTCTAAAAATGACTAACATCACTGACTGTGTATGTAGGGTTTGGTTTTTTCTTTCAATGTAAAGGCAGCTCTTCAGAACAGAAAGATCGCTCTAAAATATTCTCCGATATAATAAATAACACGTAGCACTGAGACTGTAACAGTATATCTTCCATCTCATATCTGAAAAGCTTTACCATATCTTACATGAGATAACATGTTTTTCAGTGCAAACATTTAAATGTAATATCAATTCATGACTGAAGCAAACAGTATACATTCTATACATAAGTACTTGGTTAGGTACTGTACATACAGCATCAAGGCAATGATTTATCACACTAACTTGAACAACCACTAAAAGGAACGGCTGCATTATGTGTGTACTGCATTTAAAATTAAGAAGTCTTCAGCATCTTTTAAAAGTTTATTACACAGAATCAGCCATGATGCAACCAAGCAAAATCAATCACTTCTCTGGGTGCTCCACACCTGTCTACTTCCAGGAAAACCCACTGCCTTATGAGCCTACGTCTCCGGTACACACACAGCACAGGAAGTCAAAGAGCAAGAAGCAGAATCAGTCATCTAACGGAATACAGCGAGACTCTGCAGCATAACATGCACAGTGAATACCATTAAATGTACAGAAAATAAGCATCCTTGACTACAAAATGTATTTTTTCTCTTTTCTTTCAATGCTTGTTATATAATGTCATCCTCTGGCACAGTACAGAATATATTCTATCATAGACAAATTGAAAAATAACAATTAAAAATATTTTCCTTGGAATATCTCATTTTCTATCCACAGCTTTTAACATCTTAGCACTAATTACAAAATCTCCAAATAAACCAACATAAAATGAGGGCCACTATTAAAGCTCTTCCACTGAAAGTGATTTTAATCCCAGAAGATCTGGGAATAAGCAACCTTCCAGCTAATTAGAAGTGTTGTACTGATGTGATCAGAAGGGAGTACTCATCCAGGTTTCTTTGGACAGAAGGATGGCAGCAACAACTCAGATTTTCCATAATAAAAAAAAGAACAAATTCAGCTCTGAGCCCCTCTAAAAGAGATATAGGAGACTCCCTACTAACACCCATGTTACATATTAAAAAAAAAAAAAAAAAAGAGAGACAAAAATCTGCTAATAAAACTGTTCCCAAAACTCCTGTGAAAACCTACAAAGTACCACATAAAATAGTTTTTAATATCTATTTTATGCCTATAGCATACTGTGCATTATGGAAACATTTGCATTTGAGAAACCTATTACAGTTTGTCGTAAAAAGCACCAGGCTAGACGTATGGCAAAGGTGGTAACTGTTGACATCTTGTATTGAGAGCTAATGAGTACTACCTTTCTATAACAAAATTAAAACTTAAAACTTGGTAACCACTTTACTAACATTACAGAATATTCATGTTTGTAACATAAAAAAAAAAATTGCCTATACATTCGTTCCATCAAAAAGACAAAATTTTTGTATCCATGGCAGGAAACAGAATCATCTTATTCAACTTATTCTAATAATTATTAGACTTATATGCACCGCTTAACAGTTCAGAGATGATGTTGACCGTGGAGAACCAATATTTTATCATATATTTCAATTATATCACCGTTTGCAAACAAGGGCTAAAGATCTGACACTCACCTTTCTATGACTTAATTTTCAGATATTTAAAATGGAAGTTACGACATACATTCTTTATTTTTTTGTAAAATTGTTCTAAAACTAGTGACAAAATAAGAAACGTATTTAAAACTTTTATTTTTTTTTCATTTAATTTTGTGGTAAGGAATAGTACTCTGCAGCTATTCAGGCAAGTAAAACCTTTAATATGGAAGACATAAAAGTAAAAGGATACTTTTAAAGGCGAATACTCCTTAGCTGCTACTAGCAGCAAAATTCGTCTATAATGACAGAGGGTTTGTGCAAATACACGTTTTTTGAACACCTGGAATTTTCATCAAGATTGAACTTACTGTTGATAGAGGTATAGGGGGGTTTATTTCAAAAAATAAATGCTACAGAAAAAAACAAACAGAATTGCTTTTTTTTCCTAACCCTTCTATTGTCATCCAAGAGACCCTTTGGCCAATAAACAATTCTTTCTTATTATTGTGGTATTAACACTGTAATGCAGACTTATTCCTAAGCCCTTTTCTTAGTTACTTCCACCTTTTCCAAAATGTAATCATTTGGGCTGAGAAGAATCAAGGAAGCAAAGAGGCCTGGCAAGAAAGGACTGGAGGAGGGGATGGAATGAAGGAGCATGAGCTGAGTACCCACCCTTTCAGAACCAGAATGGAACTGACAATCAAAAGAACTCTGTGGAACCACACACAAAATTTACTTCCTGTGCATTAATATTGTCTGAGAACAAAACAGTACAGAAACTAGTTACCTTATGTCAATCCTGGTAGTGATCTTCAAATGTGTCAGTGCTTTTTATATTAAAAAATTTACTGTGGTGAAGGGCACAGTGATTTAGTGTCATTTTTAAGATTTAGCAAATTATATCCTCAGCATTCCCAGATAAGAAGCCTCACACAAGAATTCTGGAACAGACAGGTTTTTTTGTCTGGTTGGTTTTTGGTTTTTTGGTTTTTCCCTATTTGATATTTAACTTACTTACACTTGAGATTTCCTATTCTATTCTTCAGGTCACTCACTCTACACCTTCCAACATCCATATTAGAAGAAAAAGAAGTCCTACCTGCACAGGCTTCTTTTTACAAAACATCCCTAATCGTGTACTTCAACACCCACCAGGTAAGCCAAGCACTACACAAGCACTTGCAATTCTGGCATTTCCTAACATTTGAGGGTCTGATTCAAATAATTTCGATAGGGATTTTTATTATTTTATTTTGTGTATTCATACTTACATATAAATCTAAACACTGTTGCTAGTTATACTTTGATAATGATACATTTCATTTCTACACCAATTTTACAAAGGATTTCATAGACATGAACACAAAGTGCTTTAAAGATATTGCACAGAATAGGAAAAATGGGTACCAGATAGTCAAAGCAAATACCAGACATGGCTGACAGCCTATTTCAAAATGAAAAGACAAGCCTGGGAAAGCATCATTGGATCCATTAAGCCAGGCTACACTAAGATCCATACAGATATCTATTTCTCTAGCCAAGCGGAATCTTAATAAAAACCCTCCAGCTAAGAGCAGTTTGGAAGAAAAGTTATTCTAGAAATCTCCCAAGTATGTATGGATATTTTTTCAATTTATATAAAACATTTGTTTCAAATATAAGATTAAACTTCTTTGAAAATAATTCTAGGATTCAGAAAGCTCTTAAGGTAAACATACTGTATGAAGTTGACAATATGTACAAAAATGTTATCTCAAACATTACTTAACGGCATCACTTCTTTATTATAGTCACACAGAAAAGACATTTCACAGAAAGTTATATCTTAAACAAGGTAAAGTCATGCAATCCCATTAAAGCTATATATTTCAGCTCATAAGGCAAAGACTGTCCTGTGATAAAAGATACTATCAACTACAATTTTAGATTCAATTCCATTATAATTTATTGGATATTACGTTAGTTCAGTGGAATCACAGAAGAAAATGGTAGAGATGAGCCACTTGGAGTTTGAGGGTAAGAGTGGGTTTTTCTAAATGCACATGAATTCAAACCTCTACTTTTTCATCTATACAGTAAATAAAATTGGGTAATTAACCACACATAATGCCTGTAATATAGCTGCCATTGCTCTTCAATATGTCCTTACCAAAACATTTAGCTAAATATTTAGGATTTTTTTTAAAAACTGACCATTTAAGCATTCTCTTTATAAAAAGAAAAAATATCTGAACAAATGCTTTTCAGACAGGTAAGTTAATGGTGGCCTTGCACATTGCATGATATTATATTACTGCAGTTCATAAAACTACTCATTTTGGGTCAGATTAGCAAGCTGATGCCCCAAGCTGGGACATGATTTTAAAGGACTAACTGAAATTAAATTCAAGGTTGGATATTTCACTTTGCTACTCCAAGTGACATGCAACCAGAATTCCTTTGGCAGTAAAGCACATATTCATTTGTAGTTCTTCACATCAACGTTCAGCTTCACAAGAGAAGTTTAACAAGAACTAAGCCAAAATCTACAACTGTCAATTTAATCACATAAGAAAAGGAGTCATAGAAGCCAGTATCCTCAATATCTAGGATAGGAAATTATAAAGAGAGTGATGCCGATAAAGCCCCAATCCCAAAATGATAAAAGTACCTAAATCCAGGCTGCAACAAAGCATCGGTCTCTGCCCAAGAACTGTAAGAATGAATCCTCTTCTTGAGCTGGCACATGAACAGTCATTCAAAACACACCCTTCTTTTTATTACAGGAAGCCTGGCAATTAGAACAGTGCCTAAGAACATGGAAAACTGAGTCCCAGGTTCCTCTCCTGGCTTCCTCAAATATGCCCACAAAGTCCTCATCAACACCCTCTTAGCTATTCCAAAGGGAATTTGTCATTGCTGTTGAGGCTGTTCTCTGTCCCGTAAAATAATTAAATATTGAAAGAACTATTTAATTCACTGAGTTAAACATTCATTGAGAACAGAAAAGTGATACTGATTTTATTCCCTGGTAGTCAGGTCACAGATCTACAATGGAAGATACTGAAATTCCAGCTAAGAGATCAAGCCTTGTTACAGAAAATATCCACTAACAAACTACAGTAATGTAAAAGAAAGTTAATTCATCCTTGTGTTTAACCACCAAATATTGTTTTTTCTTGGTTGCATTTTTATCTCACTATCTTTTGCATTTCCCTGTTTCCTTAGTTTCATTTTTGAGGCATTGTATCTATATTCATATATTTCTTTTCAATGTCCCTCTTCATCTTCCTCCTATTTAGCCATTTAACAGTAATCTAGATTCTCCTTTTAGCCTAAGCTACAGATTTTAAACTGAGGATGTGAGACTTAGAAATCTGGACAGTCTGTTTATCCATTTTTTCTGTCCATATTACCGTCTATCACCATGGTTATTATGCTTGAGGAAAGTGGTTAACTTCATACAGGCATAAATATCAAAACAGTTAAATTCCAGCAAACTGTGTGAAAATCAGCATCATCATAGCTGGAGAAAGTCAGTGCACATAGAGGAAGGGTGGGCAGAACTGAGCCAATTGATTTTGGCAGAAGAAAGACAATAGGAATATGGTTAATAAATAGCCACGTCATTGCCATCTTAAGTTTGACGATATCATCTTAAGTGATAGGAAAAGGTTCTTATTGCGATTTTCCACATCACAGAGGAAACATTATAGGCTGTATTGATTCCAGTGCTCATAGAACCACCTCTCCAGTATTTAACTTCCTCATTCCTCAGTTTCCAGTGGACTTGCTGCTAATGGTATTCCATGCACAAAGGAGTAACCAAAGTTTATCTCATGTTCTACCAGCAGGAATACCAAATAATGAAATAACAACAATTTATCCTTAGAATGAGCTTTACAAAAATAGCTAATTGTCACAAACTTTGTAAGTACATGATATATTAAATACTTCAGGAAATGAAGCTTCAGTGATCCGGTTCAGGTTACAGATAACAATAATGACAGTCCTCCAGAGAAGATGTATGAACCCAAATCCATTCTCTTATTTGCTGTGTTTAGGGTGCTAGAACTTTGCTGTTCCAAAATCCATTGAGCTGCCATTCCCTGTAGCAGCCACTGCCGAGTAGCCTATTTCCAGTGAAATCAGGGATAACGCTTCATGCCAATAGCCTTTGGATCAAGGCCCAGAAGCACAGTTCAGCACTCAGCCTCTAGTGCATTTCCAGATCTTGGAACTGCTCAGGTGCCCATGGAAGCAGTCGGTGTGCTGCTCCTCAGCCATGAGCTCACAAAGCAAGGAGCACAACACTCCGAATGGTTAAGAGGACACTCTCATTAATCTGCTTACATTCAGGATAAAATACAAAGATAAGTTGTCAGTTTATATTTTACACCTTTACGGGAAACTGAATATTCCCATCTCTGAAAATTCTCAGAACTAATGTCATTAACATGGGGGGGAAGAAGTAAGCAAACGTCTTTTTCTAATGAAATACAAAATTAACCTTGACATGTATAGATTTCCAAGAAAGTCAAGGAGCAAAGACTACATCAGCCCAAAAGGCTAAGTCTTGATGAGAGATTCCAGATCTGCTTTGGCCTTCCTAAACAGGAAAGTGTCAACTGTCCCTAATTAGGTGTGCTGAAGTTCTGTGGTGAGACCAAACAATTCATTTTCATTCCCTGTGTCTAATCATCATCTAAGTAAATGGGAGAAATAATCATGATCCACTGATCAGTATGGCTCTAAAACTTTTTAAAAGGTGACAAACAAGTTAAACATGAGATTTTATTCATTTGAAAATAATATATTTTACAAATAAATATTTGGAAGCTGGGATTTTACCCTATTTTGACCAGCTATGGCTTAAGTAAATTCTAAATGTATGAAAGGAAAAAATGAAGAGTTGTGAAAGTTAAATGCTAGATGACTTGTGTATTATGAAGTTTGAGTGTTAAAAAAAACCCTACATTTTTTAAAACTCAGATAAAACAATGAAAGGTCTGAATTTGCTCCTGATGCACATACTAGGAAATGTGCCATATGTTCACTCGAAAAATCCTGCTGTTTGGTCTAGTATGGACACACACAAACTGGCACTGACCATCCTAATTGCGCATTCCAGGATGAGTAAGATAGAGGAAAGAAAATAAATAAATTGGACAAGGGAAATACAAAAATTATCATTTGTCCTTTTGTTAGTAATGGTGATAGCCTATACCACAATAGTACTACTTCTTGAAATGATTCAGTAGATATGCCTCAGAACCAGGTATGCCTCCCAGTATAATTATTTTTAAGCTATCTTTAAAATGAACAACTTTGGCTTATTGGTTAATTTCCTTAGCTCAATATAGATTATGGCTTCTCAAATCTCTCCACGGAATTCTTCATGCATTAGTTGAGAGGTAATATGGGGAATTTTATTTAAATGTGACAAGGCATAGAATAGTTGAAAATAATTACATGAAATGTTTAATTTTAATTATTTCTCTTATCTCTCTCCATCTCACGCTTCTGAATATTACCCAATATATACAACTTGAATGGTGAAACAAAAGGCTTCTATTTCTAGGGTAGACCACAGAACAGAGAAAAAGCACAAGTTGCATCTTGTGACTCGAACATATGAAATGATACAGCGTGGCGTTTGAAGGCTTTTTCCAGCACAAGTGGTAAGACACTTTGAATTTTGCTATTTTGATAATAATATCATATACTACGTAACATGTTCACAAAAACAATTCTGAACACTAATTTTAAGTATATTGTTGCCTACCTCTGGTCTGCAACAAAGCTCTAGTGCCCAGTTCCTGCCCCACCAGATCTGGGCATTTCTAAGTACTCCTTGCTTAGGGACTTCTGTGCTTAAAAAGGAAGATGTTATTGATTTTAGGTAAATTCAGAGTTTGAATTTAGATTGTCTGAATCAGTGCTTGAAGTTATCAACACAGATCACTAGATTCCACTTAAATACAGATGACTAAGGTGCATAGTTTAGAAGCCTAGCTATCTTTTTCTTCCTGTATAATCAATAGAAAGGAGCAAGTAAAAAAAAAATAATCATGTGACCAAAAATTGCATGAGTGCCCAAAAATAGGTTTAATGAAGTGTTCTCATGCTTGTCTAGGTACCTTATTTAGGAGGTATGAATATAACTCTGTGGTTGCATTTCTATTGCTGGATCTGAGAGCACTTTCCAGTTCCTGCTTTGGCTGTGTTCTGACAGTATGCAAAAAAAGAAGTCCAGGTGTGCACATTCCCTTCCTTTTTCCTACCCATGCATTGTCCCAGCAAACAATCCACGCATTTTACAGATCTGCATGCTTTCTAGCAAAATTCCTAGTGATGGTTAATCTCCCATATTAAAAAAGAATACCTAAAATATAGGGATACATGTTTTTTAACACACTACCCTGACCTAAGACATAATTTACCTAAAAAGTGCTGGGACAGAATTCACATTTGGCAAACAAAAACAAGCTATTTGTCTAATAAGTGTAGCAACTGCTTCTTCAACCTGCAAGACCATAATTCACATATACTTCTAATTTTGTTTCATGTCTATAGGACTGGTAGGTTTCCTACAGGAGAAATATATCTGGTTTTCTCCACTAAATAATACACATTTGTGCCTGTTCATACATGGGTTATAAAATACATAAATAATATTTTTAAAAGTATTTTAAAAATACTATTAAGATGGGAGAATTGGGCAATTGGAGTTAGAAAAGGTCTAACTGAGACTTCATTTCCCTGAATAAAGGAATAGCTGCATTACCTGACAGGAACAGAAAGCTGTTATACTCTGGTTGAATAAACAGAGGACTACGTGTAATACACATTGATACAGCAGGCTCAATACGCAGTAGATGTTGCACCTTGCAGAATGCGTGGTTTGGTGTAGTATATTTCAACCAATTTTACCTTCAGCTGACTCACAATCAATTGATATTTCTTTGCACCTTATTACAGTACATGAATTCTGCTTTATGCCTCATTTGCAGTTCTGGATGGTTCACCAATGAGATGTGTCTCACTAGTCAAGAAGTGGTGGCCTAGAACAGAGATTTGATTGATTTTCGAAACAATGCATTGAAAACTTCATCTGCTACAAAACAGATTTCTGGTTTTCACCTTCATCAGAAGTTATCATTTGCCATCTTTCAAAAAAGAAAAAAAAAAAAGAAAAAAAAGGTGATTTAAAATATTACAAACAAAGTATTATGCATGATTAATAATGCAAAATACTGAAATCAGAAGCTGAAAATACATGGACTAACAGTTTTCAGACATCTGTCTTTCCTCTCTACCTCAGAATGATGTGTTAACGTGAAAGTTGATTTCCTCAGTGCTGACAGGCAGTTTGTACTTTTATCTCTTACTCTCCAAATTGTACCAATTTAAGAGAGAAGACTAAGAGCACAAAGCAGACAGCAAAAATTAAGTCCTACAACAGCCCACTGATGATTACCAACAACATAAGTGCAGCCAACACAGTAATGATTTCAATGGATACACTCAGGTAAAAAGATTATGTTCTCTTTTTGAAATACACCGTTATCATCCTCTTTGGAGGAGATCCTTTACATAAACATTTCTTTGGGGGAGCAGGCTCATCATAAAGCTCCATAGCATGTAAAGTAACAGTTACGTTGATCCTGAAGTTCATGGTGTTTATACATTGCAGAAATTGTATCTTAAGAGATTTATTGCAGTATCTCTACTTTCAGATGACTGATTTGGACCTTAAAAGGTCTCCAAATTTGTGTTGAGTGTCAATGTGTCCAGGTGATCTGTGATGGAAACAAAGGCTAATATATGTGTAAACTAGAAGACTGATCATTCTCCAAATGACAGTAAGATTAAAATTAGCCTTTTCGTTTTGTAGAACAGGAGCTAAGAGAACACATTTATGTACTGGATTGTTTATTAATTTCTGCTGTTCAGTACACTGGGTAAAAGTTGGAACCTTCCATATCTTGGTAACAAGTTCAAAGAGGCTAATTTATCTTTCTTTCATGTCACTATAAGATTTATGGTCTCCTGGGTTGCTCCTATCTTCAGCTGATTGGAATACCAGAAGAATATTTTCCTGATGATCACACACCTCTGGAATTCATTTTCTTTGACAGTGTCACGAAGCCTGGGTTTTATCAGGACTAAGGCAGTGTAACTATCTTACTTTGGAAAGATTTCCATTTCATACTGGAGATTTATGTTAGTGGAGTAAAGGCAGTGCTGGCCATTACATTAAAAGCTTTGGAAATGGGGTTAGTGTTAATTTCATTAATGATTGTTGTAATAACTGTAAGGCTTCATGGTACTTGATGATATACCATAGTATAAATTTGCAAATAAATCCCATTTTTAGAGAGAAAAAAATACTTCTGAGTGAAGTACCCGTATGCCACATAGAGCATGAAATTTAAAATGCTTGTCTTGAGGGAAATCTCCTGGTTTAGTTAGCTTCACTGGGCTTCATTCTGAAAAGAACTGACAGCTTTTGTGAAAATCTACAAATGAGACTCGAGCATTCTTAAAAATGTGTTTAATTACTTGAAGAAGGAGCGAAGAAGTAAAGCAGGTAAGAATAAATGGTATTGATCTAAGCCAGTCCATCAGTCACTACTGCAATGTAGTGTCTGTCATCATCCAGAACAAGTTTGTTGAGGAGAAGCTGAGATACTACTACTATTGGTAGTAGTATCCAGAGTTTGTTTTGAGTGAGTCTCATCTCTAAAATATTCCTTCCTTTTCCATTGTTTAAGTGACACATCTTCCTTTATTCCTTCTCACTCTGATTATCACGGAAGAATCTCTGTATCAAAAAAAAATCTGCTGCATTGCAACTATATTGTTTTTGCTTTCAACTTTACTTCAGTCAAAGATCCAATTTCTTCCTTCAAATATTGATACATATTTTCTAAATGAAAATAAATTCACCAATCATTGTATTTACTTGAGCGAGGAGGCATGAGAAGCACCCAAAATAAACACTGTTTTTTTAAGAAAAGGAAATACAAGTTACATTGAGTTTCTTTCAATAATTCCTTTTGAATGGTACAGGAAGATGAATCATTATATGTCCATTTTAAGAATAAAATGCAATTATCTCAGCATCATGAGGAGATGAAATTGCTGACCTGTCTAGTTGTTGATTTTTTTATATATTCAAGAGGTGCGATTGTAGGACTAATTGTGATTCCTCTTCTAGCTTAAATATTTTTCACAGTTTTAACTGGAGCATAAAGATACAACTGAGGCAGGTCCATTTTTTTCAGCCCAGTACCTCATGCCAAAGTCAACAAGATTTAATTAAAATTAATCTACCTCTGGGAAAAATGGTTTTGTGCACTGATTCGGAACTTTAGAATGCAATGTCTCTCTGAAGCTTCCCAGTTTACTTGGAATTACAAAGAAAATCAGATGCTTTCTGCTTTAATTTTATCTGCTCTAATGGCTATTTTTTTTTTTAGGTGATCATCAAGGAAGTCTATCATTTAAGGTCTAGGATTTTCACAAAGTCATTACAGAATAATACCTTTTGCAGCTAAGATACATTGCTTCCTATCAGTTCATTACCATAAGAACTGTTGTCCTTGCTGTTTTCTTTTTGCCAAAGAAAATAGGTTTTCTGCAGCAAAGTTCATGGTTTGTCCTGCTACATGCTGCATAATAAAAACTTACTTTGGCAGATAAACTACATTCAGGGACCCATTCAAGGACATAGTATCAGCTGACAAAACACTGGACCAGAAACTAGGAAAACTGTGTTTGGAGCAACTTAACCTCATTTTATTCTTTGAAAATGATACACTTACTGAGGTCCCTAACAGCATTTCCAGGAAGGCCAGTGCTGCAGAAATGGGCACTTTCTGATGTCATTTTCTGAAACACCAGGGCGTGATTACAGGGCATCGTGCTGCACAGGGCAGAGATGTCAGAACAAGTCACGTATCCACAACCCACTCCATACCATACATAGATATTACCTTGAATTTTAAAACTCTGCTTTAAGTTAAGAGGCATTAACTTCAGATCACCTACATTTTCTACCGAACTTCAAATGACATTGTACCGCACTACTTTGCTGGAACAGGTAACTATTCCCTTAAAATGTCTGTGATTGTCTTCCTTTTGGTTAGTAAAGAATGCAGCAAGGCCTGTTTTTACTGAAAGATATAAATTGACATTTCTCATAGCTTGGGAGAGAAGCATCCACTTAGTTTAGCACAAATCTGAAAGGAAACTTATGAATGGTTTCAGAATTGTTGGAAATTGAGGAACAGAGGTGGGCTAGAGCTAGGGGAAAGAAAAAGAACTCGGCTAGAGAAGAAAAGGATGTCTGTCTTCAAGTGAAAGAATATCATGGGGTACATCTTTGAAACCACTTCCAAGGTCTAGCCCAAGTTTGGTAAGAACTGACACCAATGAGAAAGAGATGATGATACACAAAAGAAAATGAGCTAATAAAATAAATAACCAGATAAAGACATTCCAGAGTAGCCAAACGGATAAACAAGGAACTGGCTTGAAGAAGGAGCAGAAAACAGAACAATCATGCTAAATACAAGGCAGAAAACAAAATGGCATCACTTAATAATCTAATTTTTAGTTATGAAAACACATTCATCCTGATCTTATTTAATTTCTTTTCAGTTATATTTTTCTAAAATCTGACTTAATAAAATAGATTGACATTTACTAAAATTATTAAACTTGTCATGTAAAAAATAAATGACAACTAAATTGCACTACAGAAGTAATTGCTTCATCTTTTGTGACTGCTATGGGCACAAAGAGAGAGCAAGAGAAAGAATTTGTACCAGTAATAATTACTCATTGTCATTACTTTTCATTCCATCTATATAGCTATGCTAAAGCATGAAAATAAAAGGTTATTCATTGAATTGCATCCTGAAAATTCCAGAACCACTTTGCTGTCAGAAAATACAAACTTGAGCTAGCAGAGTCCTTTATTAAATGTTATCCATTTCCCTTGGCTGTGCTCCACAGATGTAACTTATTCACCTTTACACACCAATTTTGTAAGCATGAAACTCAAACAAAACCTGTTATTTATCTTTCTGAAGAGAAATTAGCCTCCAAAGAACAAAGCACAGCATAACTAAGGATTATGAACACACAGTGAGCTCTAACATTCATGTTTGTGCAAGGTCAATAAAACAGCACTTAAGAAGATCTGCTCGACCTACAAAGGTACTGGCCTCATTAATTTAAAAAACTGAATTAAAAATGCTACTACCCTCATTTTTTCTCTGGTATTGCTTTCTTTCAGGGTCAATTTAGCTAAAAGCAAAACTACATTTAATTCCATAAATGTTAGCTGCAGTCAGTACTTAACAAAAATGTTCCATATTCTGATACGGCCACAATCTCTGTTTACAGATATAGATCATTAATGGTCTTTTAGCACAGTTAAAGAAATAGCTGTGATACACAAAAACATAACACTGCAATGGAAGGCCAAACTCTCCTTCTAAGATACCAAATATCAGCACCAAATAACAAAACTTCCCTAAGTTCATTCTGCATAAGAATGAGAAAAATCAAGTAGTAAGTGCTAGTTTTCAGTAAAAAGTATGCAACATATACGCATAATCAAGAAAAAAAATAAAGTAATCAGTAACAGTAAGCAAATACAAACATCATGTTGCAATGGAATTATTTTTGAAAAGGTACTCTATGGTAAATTGTGAAAATGAAATTCCCTAACACTGACATGAGATTTGCTCAATGCAGAGAATGACTGCAGCTGAGCTCAGATTGTCACTTAAAGCTGGAATTCAATCTCTTTGTTATGTGTTTAATTAAAACACTCTTTCATGTTTGAAAATAATCACAGCAGTTGTAGCAGTTGTTAAGGTAGGTTAGTTCTGCAATGCTTAGGGAAATTTCCTCTTTCTTTCTTCTCCAAAGAGACGAGCTTTCTCTAAAAAAAAGGATCCTAAATTGTATTTACCTTTAGTCAGAGCCTCAACACTACTCAGTACAGATTTTACAACTAAAAAAAGGCTGGCCTTAAAAATTATATTTATTTACTTATTTATTTTGATAAAACATCATCAGAAGAAAATATATAAAAACAGCTGGCTCATTGGTTGTTCTGCTGCTTTGGATAAAATAACAGTACAGAGAGGGAAGCAATGCACATCTCAGAAAAACCACATTGAATTGACAGTGTGGCTGTGTGTCCTGAGTGTTGTGTTAGCACTGTCACTGTTCCTGTGAGCAGAAGACCCACAAAATCGAAATTAGGAGACAAACAAAATTGCACAAGCAGTTTTGTTTCTCAGAAGACAGACAGTTCTGCAAAGGCAACGGAGAGAAAAAACTCCCCCTTTTTCCAGGACATTAGAGCAGAATGTAAATGCCACAACCCATTGCAACCTATTACTAACAGGCAGAAATATAATATACCTCTTATAGGTAGTCTGGGCTGTTAATAGATAATGTCAGCACCATTCAGGAACTTCTTACAGAGACTCTGCATTACAGATGATACCAAACTCCTTACTCATCCTTGTAGATGTAGATTAATCCTTGTCAGAAGTGTCTAATTATTTCATTAAAATTTCTGTGCTGAAGGTTTTCAGACTTTCTTGGACCCAAGGTACTTCTTTTCAATAATTAAATACTGCATTTTCTCTGGCTCATTTCCCATAAATTTCTGTTACTTACTCTGGCCATAGATATTATTAATATCCTTTTTATGGCATTCCAGATTGAGAAAGCACATAAGCATAGCTTTAGTTTCTTTCTGAAAACTGGAATAGCCAAGAAATGTTGATCCACAACATGGAATCTATATGTAAAGGAATGAAATAATTAGGAGTTCTGTGGAGAAGAAACTAACTCGTTTGTTTGAAGTTATTACTTCCAGAATCATATGAAGCATACAGTGAAATGGAAGACAGACAGCACAAGAAACAAAAGCAAAATTACTGAGACTACTGTTTTCAGACTGACATTGCTTTCACTTTACAGCTTCAAGGACTGACTGCCAAAGTGGTGAAAAATGCTGGAAGAGAAGCAGGAAGATGAAGATAAAACCTTATTCACATGCAGTTTAAATCCCGTAAAACTTAAATCTTTAGTTAATATGTTAAAAATACTGTAGGGTACAGGGAAAGTCAATGACAGCTCATTGAAGTCATGCATGGAAAAGAATAGTAATTGAATTTGAAACTCAACCTGCAAAATACTTGTACAAAGTATTAGATTTATTAATGAAGTGAAAGAATACCATTATGCTTTCTCAACAGTTGTGCGGTTTTTCTACTACAGTGGACAACAATGTTAAAAAGAAAAAAAAAAAAAGGTCGGTTAATTCTTACATAAAGAATTCTAAAAGTTTAGAAACACTGTTGTCCTTCTGAGCACAAACAAATCTGCACATACCCTTGTTAGTCTTGGATACCAACTTCCTTACTTTAAACACTTTCACTATTATTTTAACATTGCTCACTCTCTTTAAATATGTCATCAGGTAGAAAAACATAAGTGTAAAAGTTAAAATGCCTTGAGATTATTGATACTTTCAAATAGTCTTAGTTCCCACAGGTTGAAGTAAAGATTGTACACTCTTCTAAGACACCTGGGCTAAAGATACATCAACTTGGGTACTTAGAAATAGAAACAACCAAAATCAGATGTGGCACTATAGTGCTGTGTCATATGCGTTTCAGACGAAAATTAAGGATTATCTTGGGAAATGACAAATTTCCAGCCTTACAGAAAGAAACATAATTGACCGATTCTTTAATGTCACATTGTCATATTGTAAATTGCAATAAACTGCCATCAGTGATGTTCTCAGTATCAGTTGTTCATAATCGAGTAATTAAAGAAGAGTCATTTGAAAAATACGTAACATGAAGCAGATGGACACATATTTTCGTTTATTTAATTCATGCTGCTCTTCAATGTTTCTCAGCTAGCTTACGCCTGCTTTTTCCTCTTTCCTCCTCTTCCCTCTTATTTTGGTCTCTTTTTCCTCTCTCTTCACACCCCAACATCCCCAACTGCAGTCCCAAAAGACAGAGCCTACGCTGCCAGCTCATACTGGCACTCCTTCCAAGAACGGAAGCCAAGGGACACGGGGGACAACTTTCATTCTATTGCCATTGGTAACACAACAGAATAAAACCTTTATATGTGGTAAACACATGTATACATTCTATAAAGAATATATGCACGAAACCTCCATCTTCAGATCCAAATAGCCTCGACAGTTTTGTTTGCAGTTCTTACTCAGAATAAAATGCATCCTCCAAACCCACTATAGTGTGTGGGAACCACCATAGAAATCTTTTTTCCTGAGATAAAAGGGATGATAGAAAATGAACCCCCAAAATAGGTATGTATCTTTGAAAAGAGGAGGGAAGCAGGATATATTTTAACTGTGTCTGCTGGCCTGGAAAATAAATACTGTTGTTGTGCAACTCTGCAGCTGCTCACTCTCTCAATTTGTTTTTCTCATTCTGTTCTTTATGATTTAATCTCATATCCTTACAGTTAATCTGAAAAGGGTTCAGGCACTTTTATTCATTAGTCTTGCTTTAAATCATGATCCTATAGATCATGATCTTTACAGATACAAGAACCAAGTCTCTTTTTCTGACATGGCTTGCCCTCTGATAGATGGAGCAATAATAATTTTACATGAAACATGGGAAAAAAAACTTCCTAACAACACTTGGGTTTTTTTGCATTGAATCTCATGAAAAATATCCTCGAGGACAGCTTTTCTTACACTAATAGAATGCATCACAAATATAGATAGTAAATTCAAAGTTAACATTTTCAAATTTTGAATTCATACAGGATAGATTAGGAAAAAAAAAAAACAAAAACAAAAACAAAACCACAAAAATTCATCAGTCACATCTACCCAAACTTCATAACATAATAGGCATTATATTAGAAATAGTTCTGTCATCATAACCTTGCACTGGGAACAAACAAGGGTTGTTTCCTACTTCAAGAGCGCTATTGCTTAAAAAGGATTGTAAAACGCCACATACACAGAAAAGAGGTTTGCAAAGCAACACCTCTAGAATGTCACAAAAGATATACAATTTAAACCACTGAATTCATAAGTGGAAAATGACTGAAATGGCTTTGCAATGGATCCTACCAAGAGCAAGAAAAATAATTATTTGACAACTCAAGCATAGCAACACCACCTAAAGATCCAACAATTCAGGCAAACAGAATGACACATAAAAAAAGCTTTGTATCAGCATTAATGTTCCCTGTTCCCCAGCTTTTTTTATTAGGATGTTGTACACATTTTAATAGGACATTATAAACATTTGCTTTGGCTTAAGCTTCGGAATGAAGAAATCAACCATTTCACAAGCTGATTGCCTGCTACAAAATGACTGAAAAAAGATTATGTCTATACAAGTAATTTTGCTGCTAGAAAGAAAACACAATGTATTGAATGATGAGTAGCATAGGTCTTGAGAACAATAAAGTACATGAATGGTTTTGATCAAAATAAAGAGAACCTTTTTGTATAATCCAAAATTAATGTGAAATTGGATAGTACAAATCAAAGAACTGCTGTGCATAAAGCCATAAATCTAACATCTGTGCACAGCAGACCTCAGAATGGACCTTCTCAGTCTATGGATTACATAGAGTAACATTTTGCATTTCTTTGATTCACATCATTTGGGAATTTTCAGGGAGCCTAGTGTTACACTACATCACCATCCATACTCTGCTCACAAGGGTAAGTCTGGGAAAACCACTACAACCAGTTACTTCTCAATTGCCCTTAGCATAAAATCTCCACGCAATACAAATTATGCTCATCTCACCTCAAACAACGTCAAAAATAAGATCATCAGTTACTGAAAGTAATCAAACACTGGATCCTATGGTGTGCCTGCTGCCTCTGCCTGCTCCGTGGGTTTACTACATGGAAAGCAATAAAAGCACTATAAGGCAGATTATGAAGATTGGATATGAATTAGATAAAAAAAATAATGGAAAACTGTTCTGGTCGTGGTAAGGACAAATTCCCCCTGAAGAGTTTTTGACTTCTCTGTTTTTCTGTAATGGATCCAATACAAGAAAAAAAGTCCTATGATAACAGAGTGGCTGAATTTCTGCATGGAATTAAATTAGGAACAGAAAAAACCTGTCATGATGATCTCCCATGTAACAGGTTTCACTACTGCATAGTTCTGTTAATGTAAAAAAACCCAACAACAACAACAATGAAAAACACACAACACACCAAAAAAAAAAAAAAACCATAATGTGAAGCACTCAGAAAAGACAGAAGACCAGAAGCCTTTAGGAAAACTTATGTACAATTGCCTGACAATAACTGCAAGTTTAAAATAGATAGTATGAATTTTGTATGAATCTTGTTAACTTGAACAATAATAATAAGAAGAACATATATGGATTTATACATTTTATTATTAAAATTATATCAAATTCTTATACATATTCTATGCATGACTTCATTATAAAGATAATAACGTATTATTTTTTGTTCCTAACAGTGGTCAAATGTAAAAAAATTCTAAACCTTCCCAGTATTATTGCTGAGAACACCAATGGTACCACAGCACATACAGGTCCAAACTTAAGCCTTATCGCCATCTTTCAGTTCTGGAATAGTCTCTCGCAGAGATGCTGATATTCTCCTCTAAAAGCCCATTTGACCAATCAGACATTGACTGGGCATCAAGCAGGAGTCTTTTTCATTATGCCCAGCAAAGGAAAGACAGTTAATATGAGGAAAATTAGGGAAGAAAATTATTCAGAAGACTCTCTAACCTTCAATAGCATTCTAAGCATACTTGTATATGTTAATATACACTAGTAGTAGTATCCAAATAAAACAGGAAGAGGATAATGACTGAAAAAAACAATCTGGATTTAAACAATATGCTGAGTAGAAATTATCACAATCAGCTGAATGGTTCTGATTTCAGGCACGAAGTCTACATTCTTCCTGTGGGTAAATATTACTTCATACTGTCCAAGTTTATCATATAACTCTACTTAGGGTAAATGCATATTACATATCTCAATTATATATTTATTTGTATATCACTCTCTCCCTCTCAATTTCTGCATGCATATAATATAAAATTGCTTTCAGAGTTACGTTATAGCTGAGAAAAAGAAGGGGGTTTCGATCATCAATTTATGTATGATACTATTTTCCTGGCAAAAATAAGGAAAAAAAAAAAAAACACACAACCAGAAGATAATCAGTCTCTCTCCTGCTCCTTAGCATCAAGTTAAGCTGCCAGTTGTATTTCTCAGATACCATGCATGTAACTGAGGAGCACTCAGAACCATTAATTACTGAACCAGCTGAAATCAGAGGCAACAGGTAGAATAAGTTTAACAAAAAGGGTTAGATTTGTTATTGAATAAGACCAAAAATAGGAAATAAAATACGGTGGAATACAGGAGGTGAGGGGAAAGGAAAACAATTGTATTATATTAGCTGTAAAAGTTACTATAGCTTTCTAACTTGTTCCAAGTTTGCAGAATTAGCACTGTAAGGAGGTCATAGCTGGGCAGCAGAGGAAGGTTGCCAGACTATACTGCTCTGGTTGCCAAAATCCAAGGCAGGTGGAGGTCTCTGGAGATAGAGGGTATCATTGCTGTGGAAACACGTGAGCAAGCTCACTCTCCTCTTTGCCTTCCCACCATATTTAAAGTTCTGTTCTGGTCATGCCTTGAAATAAAATATATTTCTTCAATGAAACAGTTTTTACTTTAGTGTTCTAGTAAAATATAGCCACAGAGGTTGAGAGCCTTCTGGTGCCGTTTGGTATAATCACATCAGGAGAAAGGGAGGGAAGTTCCAGATCCAGCCTCTGGCTAAACTGGGCCTTTCTACATTAGCACTAAGAGCGCCACAGTTTCAACCAATGCCAAGTAACACTGAGCTAAAACAGTGAAGAAAAAATGTTCATACTAACGACAACAACCAACAGCAAGAAACTGAGAAACCATGAAAAGACTCAGGTCATTACACAAAGATTTCACCATCTTTTATAGTGTGTACAACAAGTACTACCAGATGCTTTAATTCATTAGATTCAACAGCCACCATCTTCCATTAATCTGCTTTTTTGAGCCCTATTTTGGATTGCTAAAGTTCTGCCATAAAGGTAGTGACCATGAAAGAAATATGGTAACATTCTGTACAGCACAATGACTATGATTCAACAACACTGCAAGCACACGCAACTAGCTCTGTCACACTGCAACTGTCATTTCCCGTGTTGGATTTTTAAGGAGAAAGAATGAAGAACACACATTGTAAATTACCATCTGAATACAAAAAGAGACTCCTCAGCTCAAAAAGCCTAGTAGGTATTTCATAGGCTACAGAATAAAAATAAGATGAAACTTAAAAAGATAAAATTTGTAGCATAAATTTAGCATATCCGATCAGTATAAACATTGAATAGTTTCTTACCTGTCTGAAGTTGTGTCACTTGTTACTTGATGCCTTACTCCTGAGCCATTCTTAATTGAGTCTTGTCTTGTGAGCCCTTGAGATCTGTTTTTGTCCGAAACTTGTGTGGATATGTCACCTGATGGTCCTTGGTACTGCAAATGCTCCTGCAGCTTTGCTTTCTTCTCTTGAGGTGCTTCCTCGTTCCGCAAACCTCTAACACCTTCTTGCTCAGGCTGCTGTGGTGCATTTGTTCCACTGTTATAGAACCAGGCTCCTGATTTTGTGAGGATTTCTTGTTGTTTTCGGCACAAGTTACATACCCACATTACCTGTTCAGACATATTTAAATGGAAAAACTGTTAGTGTGTAAATACTCCAGAGGAAGTTTTCATCAAGCATACATCAATTGATTGTTGCCATTTCCAAAGACAGAAAGAATACTATTTTAATTCTTTCTATTAAAATTATAATGGTTTAGCTACAGCACAATAAAATATGTCTATACAACCCTGGAGGAAACTGGTTTAGAAAAAGAAAAAATCAAAACTTTTATTCTACCTTTGCTTCATCATTTATTATAGAATGGAAAACCACAGATAAAGGCAACATAAATGAAAAGGATCTATATATTGACATTCCAATGGCAGTAAACATAAGATTTGAAAATGAAGATTATAGGTTGAAGATGACAGGACTATAGAAAAAAGTAATAAATCATTAAACATTTAATCTACCCTCTTACTAAAAGTAAGGAATTTTGGAATAGATCCTCTTCTGTTGCAAACAAGTAATTTTATTATTCTCCAAAATGCTCTGCTGATTTACTTCAGTGGTGGTCTGTATCTTAGATTTACATTAAGAGAGTTAAAGAACTGACTTGACTTTCAAAGTTGTTGTAAATTAAAGCCATTTTATAAATAAAGTAACACAATATATATGGTGGTGAGTGTCTCATAGCCAAAATTTAGCTTTCAGTGTATGCTTATTAAATTATTAAATGATTACAACATCCCAGTTGTGAGATTCTGCACATAGTAATGAGATTTTTTTAATATTCTATAGTGTACTTGCTTGAAAAGCTTTTGTATCTCATCACCTTTGTCACATGGCAGTGCAGGAAATTGCCAATGACAATTATCTGTACATTAATTTCTGATTCAGTTCTTATGTTACATAAGTAAAAGTCAGAATGTAATGAAACAAATACTAACAGACCAGTTATTAATACAATAGCACATTCAAACTGGTTATTACGTTACCTTAAAATTTGGATTGTACATAGCATTAATTCACTACAAGCCTAGTCCTTCACCTCTTAATCTTCACTTTTCTTTAACCTTAACTCAGCTCTTCTGTTCTTTACATATTATTGTCTTGGTTCACAGACAAAATGGTGTCATTTTTGCTGCATGTTCCTTGAACATCTACACTCAGCCTTCAATCTAGTTATCATGCCTCCCGTTCTAACCCTAGAGCAATGTGCCTCTTTTTCAAGGGTTTACAGTACAGGGCATTCGAAGGCTTACATTAATGATCTTCAGTATTCTTTTAAATGCAGGTAGCTAGATGGTTGGATCACACAGAAAATGTAGTTTCTGCCTCCACAATGCATCTAGCTCAGTCCACCAAAAAAGGCTTCAGAAGCTGTGATCTGTATCTTATCTAACAGAAAATGTGGACGATGCTGTCTAGTCAAGTCTCACCAAAATATTTTTACGAAAGCTTCATATAGAAGGCTACATGGATGCAAAGTTCATACTCAAATTAAACTCATTGATTGCCTCATTCACAAACTGCCAGGCTTGACCTGGAAAAGGAGGCATCGCTTGCCCATTTAATGGTGGCAATGTGCCCCATCCTGGTAAACTTCCTTCTTTGCTTTTTACAGTGCTGATACTCCGTCTGTGAGAACTCATGTCTGCTTGTCTCAACAAGATGGAACAAACTATCAGATCAGTGCCAGTAAAAAAGAGAGGCTTCCTGAGTAGCAGCTGACTTGCTGAAGTAGGTTAGATGTCCTGAGAACAAAGGTCAATACTGTTTATGCTTCAGGCCTGGCCATCATGCAAATACAAATGTAAGAACAGGTCTGTTTTACTTCTGCTAATTAAGTTAGAAAGTACACAAAACCTCCAAACTGAAATTTCAGCACCAAAAACAGAAGTATTTTTGCCCTCTTTAATCAATAGCGATTAAAAGCCTTTAACATTTCTGGTTGGTTTCTACACAGCTGGAAGCAGTTCTAAACTTTCCATGTATGTGTCAGCACATTGCAAGGACCAGATCTGAACAAAGTATTTAAGTATACAAATACACAATAACTTGAATGGATGAGATAATATCCCCCAAAGTTTTTGTGTGCTATTTTTCCTTCTACTAGTAGATATTAAAAAGTCACAAAAACTAGATATCACAATGTAAACACTTGAACAACTACATCCTTGGCTGACAGCCACATTTTGTCCCAGGACAATGCACTCCAGGATGACCAGTATTATTATTTTGTACACAACAGAATGAGAGGTCCTTCTGAATGAATATGATTTAATATCTCCTCCTCTAAAAGCAGAATCACGAAGAGTACTCCTGACTTAACCTCTTCCCCATGACACACCAAATTTAGTGATCTGTTTCACCACAAATGTGAGCTCCTGCCAAACTAGGGAGATGTATAGCAGAACAGAGCAATCCAACTGTCAGCACCGTCAGACCCTTATGAAACAAGCAAACATTTTACGATTAAAGTTCAACCAAAGCCAGTCCCTGATTAAAGATGCTATACCTATCTTTGTTGTTGCTATCTACTGTATCATCATCTGGTATTGTACTTCCATCTCTACAGCTTGGAAGCTGGTTTTTACTGTCAGTGACACTTCAAGGAAGACATACTATCCCCCAGGCCCCACTGAAGTCAAACTGGTTCTAACTGTTTTCATTGCACAATGTTTCTTACAGACTACCAATGTAATTGGGTCAGACCTGCATGAAATAATATGATCCCTTAAACTGAAAGCTCCTCATGAAACAATTAAATGACAGACACACATGTAAGATCGTGTCATAAGAGCACAGGTGAGAAGGCGGCACTTTCCTGGAGAGGATTTCTCCTCCTTCCCCCAGGGCGCTGCGACAGTGCGCTCAGCAGCTCACACACACCGAGCAGCTCTGTCCCCACCATGTCCCAGCCAGGACAGAGCGTTTCATGTGACTGAGGAGGGAAAGGGGAAACTCCCCGAGGGGACTGCATGCTTAATACATGCATTCTGGCATATCTGCAGAGAAGAACCACAGATGTTTCCCTTCTATAACAGGAATGAAAAAAGAGAAAATCCCTTCCAAGTGAACTCTGCACACTGCTCCACCCTGCAGAGTTCACCTCTCCTGAACACATTTTGAACATGAACATCAGTGTTGCAATTTGTGGGTGTCAGTTCTTCTCAGCATGGGAACACTGCCAATATGAAAAGGAAAAAACGGACAAAAAATTGCTCTCCAACATCTCTAATTATTCTTTAAGTACTAAGTTTAGAATATAAAGCACTAGCAGTACTGTATCGAGATGCACATCTCAGTACAAAAGGCTGAAACACCATCTAGTGCTTAGGATAAGAATTACTGAAGTTCTTTTCAAAGAACTCACTTCGAAGAACAAAATTGAAATCTTCCTCTATTTAATATTAGATTAAAAGACACAGTACATTTGACTACGTATCAGCCTGAGTTTGATAGTTCAGACACCACAAGCCAAGAAATAATTACACCAAATCCTCATAAGCCTTAGAACACTACTTCGAATTACAGATATGCAGTGGTGCAAAATCATACTGGAAGGTTCCTATAAGACAGTAAGGCTTATTATTGCAGTTTTACCAAATCTTTTAGAGTTCTGTTTGGCAGAAGCACATAATATATTTGCATTATATTAACATATGGGCTTGCTGCTAGAGGTCTTCAGAAAATTTCACTTGGTTTAAATGTATATATATTACTGTTATTGTCCTTGTATTTTATGTAATAAACAATTCCTTAAACAATATACAAAGTAAAGAGCATACAACATTGAAAGCAAGGGGGAGAAAAATGGAAGAGTAGGAAAACTCTTTGCTTAGGTACAGCATCAAGGTAACTAATCATGTTTACTAGCACACTAAAAGTAGTCTCTCTCTTTTTTTAATCTGTCACAAATGGAAAGCAATTTCATCACATCATGGAGCAGTGCAATGTTTGAAGGCAGCCTGTACCAAGGAAGTGTTTTCGAGGAAGGAGCACTTCACCTCTCCATTAGTCACTGCGCTGACTTGGAATAGATGCTGCCGAATCAGCATTAACACTCAGTGACACGAGTCAGAACTGCATTTCGGTAATTGTTTTTCTACATAAAAATAAATTCCAAATAACTGTTTTAAGGTCAACACAACTAATCTGGATTTATTTGATTGTAACTGAGAACAAAATCTTGCAATACTGTGAAATACTCCTTAAAGATGTTTTCGGTTTTTATTTGATGGTTATTTGATAGCTAATTTACTGCTTCTTTGATAGCTAATTTACTGCTTCTCTTTCAAAGCAAAATGAATCTGCAAGATTTCATGTCCTCTAAAATAAATTAATAACATTATTGACATTGTGTGGTAGCTGCTTCTGATATTGCACTATAGCAAACAGAGGTTATATCTTAGTATTTATCCATTCAGTTCTATCTTATTCATTCAACTACACCTGTGGGATACCTTCAACCTTCTTGTCACACCATTTTCTTCTGTGAAATTAATGTCTTTAGTCAATGAAGTATATTACAGGAGCAAAGATTATATCTGAATTTGTGACTCTTGTAAGAATTGATACAGATTACTTATTTTTTCAATATTTTGCTATGCCACTAGTCTGTGCTATAGTACTGACTTTCACTCAAGTAATAAAGTTATTATCAATTTGACAAACTGCCAAAACGGCTAATGACACATGAATACTCCTCTCCAAAAATTGCATTAAATACCATATGGATTCCAACATCAGTTAATAAAAGAAGGAAAGTTTACAATATTAGTAGGAGATTAACATATTTCCATAAATTTTAAGGGATATATGTATTAGCAAACAAAATTCTGTATACTGAGAGAGCGACTATACTAGACATTTGCTTCTTGAGGAAGCTGTACACAGTGGTGAGGTCTCCCCTCAGCCTTCTCTTCTCCAAACTGAACAAACCCAGTGACCTCAGCTGTTCCTCTGAAGTCTGGCCCTCAAGACCTTTCACCATCTTGGTCTCCCTCCTCTAGGCACACTCCAATAGTCTGATGTTCTTCATACACCGAGGCACCCAGAACAGCACACAGCACTCAAGGTGGGGCTGCACCAGCGCAGCGCAGGGTGGGACAGTCACCTCCCTCCACCAGCTGGCAATGCCGTGCTACCCAGGCTAGAAACCCTGAGCTGCATCCTGCAACAGCTACACATTTGATGCCTGTATGAGAGTCAGTCACAGTTGTACCTCACAGAACAGTCAGAAAAACAAAGATTAAAAAAAAATATGTGTATGTCAGTTTAATGAATTTCAAAATAGAAAAGGAGAATAAGCAACAGACACAGTGACACCTCACATAGACAGGTATATATAGTCTCAAAATCCTGAGAACAAGTATATTTTATGAAAGGAAAAAGGAAATTATGTACAATGAAATAAAGCTCTTTTTTTTTTTTTTTTTAATTCCAGCATCAAATAATCCCCTTTGTTAGGAAACACATCTGGTTAATTGCCTACGTATTTTCTTTATCGACAGCTCTCTGTACTTTCATAATTATTTCACCCTTTAAAACATATGCAAATTCCATATGTGCAAAGTCCTTCTGCTACTTCAGCAGTCTGTTGAGGTAGCTGGGCAAGTCCCTCCCCTTCGCTGCTACTATAAATTAGTAGGATTTGAAAGTCTTATTAGTGAGAATTACTGCCTTCCCTAAAATAAGTACTACTTCACATTTCACCCAGATAATTGTATCTACACTTTAACAACCACTTCCTGCTTAATTATTATTTTGCATCCTTCCCTCCCTGTGGGGAAAGGGAGGTAGAAGGTGGTAAAACTCTTCATATACACATTATGTGTATGGGAACTGCCAGTATAAAGCAGAACAATGCAAAGTCTCACACTTAAGTCCTTTGTGTCCTTCAAAACTCATACTAAGAGAATACAGATGAAGTAACCTCAGGAAACAAGTCATGCACGAAGTATCTTGAAGAACACCAATAACTGAATAGGCTACTAATGCCTTTTCAAAAAAAGAGTCCACACTATGATTTCAGTCAGCAGCTAACAACTAGTGGACTGTACAAAGTATTTTATCCTATTATAAAGATAACTTAGTCCTGACAAACTTTGCATCATGATTTGAAGCTCTTAGCAGAATAGAATGCTTTCTAGATATATGTCCTGGAAACCATGTCTGTGCCTTAAAAAGGACACACAGTTTGCCTAACAAAGAGCAAGTAGTTTGTTAGAAAATCTTTTTAAATAGGCTGTACAGTTATTACATTTCAGCTCACAGGTAAATTTATGAATTTATCTTGATAAACCAACATATCTTATAGTGTCATCTCCTTGTAGCTTCTGCTTCTTCCTTCATTTTTTCAGCATACACTACAGACAATGTCGAGTGAAGCAGGTCAAGGTCTGTGGAGACACTGCATGCAGCCTACATAAATGGGTTAGCTTATATGTTTGAGGCTTCAGAAAGAAAAGTGGTTAAGTAGGCATTTTCATTGAGACCAAATCCTGACACAGAGGTTTCATTATGAAAGAATTTTTGGCTTCTCAGGATGTGAAGATTTATGTGTTTTTAATTCCCCACTCTGGACCGGGTCTAACCCACATTTAACTCCATGAAAGACAAAGACAGAAGTCTGTCTCTCTCTGATGAAGCCATCCCTTTCTTACCTAGCCGTCACACGTAAGTTTGTAACTGGTGGCATGCTGTCCCTCAGGTAACTGCCTTACACAGTTTTGTGGACTTAGGGCATGAACAAACCCTTGCCTATGATAACTATATGGCATGAAGATTAGAATGTGCCCTAAAGGACACAGCATTATGTTACACTTTCCTAGAGTTCAACGAAGAGCAGAAATGAAAATAATGTAACATACCCACTTTGCAATATCATCATAACAGATATCGAGCTCCCTCTAGTGGGCTGTAGTCAGTTCCATGTTCGCAATGTTATCGTAGGGCAGCAGAAGTAAAAGGCTTTGGAAAGGTGTAACACAAATTTTGAAGTCCTGCCTCAATGCAACCCCTAAAGACAGGCAGATCCTAATTCATTTTATTTTTCTTTTCTTTTAGATTTCTAATCTAGACACTTGAAAGGCATAAAGGCCCTGTACTGACCTAATACCTAAGTATTTGAATAGCCTCTCACATTACAGTGTTCTCTGATGAAATTGTTCATGTCATAGAGTCAGCTTTTCTACAAATAAAACTAAGTTTAGGTACTTTAGGATTTCCTCAGATCTGTGAAGTACAAATTTTCACACTGAATCTTCCTGAATTTGCAAAATCCCTTGTGTTAATAGGGAGCATCAGCCACAGATAAAATGTTTTAACTACTTTTATTCTTAGAACAATTTCCCCCTAATTTTTTTTTAAGACTTTTTCCATCTCAATAGTATGCAGATTCTCCTT
This sequence comes from Patagioenas fasciata, assembly GCF_037038585.1. NCBI lineage: Eukaryota > Metazoa > Chordata > Aves > Columbiformes > Columbidae > Patagioenas > Patagioenas fasciata. The sequence continues at coordinate 22,357,031 of NC_092521.1, forward strand.
AAAATGCCTGGTTCCAAATAAAAGACTCATTTAAGTATAATAACGTGAACAAAAAAATTAGATCTTTCCTTATATTTCTGTTGCACAGTTCTTGTTATCAGAGTATTCAGTAGCAGGAACTTTAAAGTTCCAAATTAGAACCAATGAAGTGTTTCATTTTTCTGTAATTGACTAAAAATATACTTGAATAATTTTAATTTTATTCCCTAATTTGAACGCTCTTTCTCTTCTTTCCTGCCAGTACAAAGAAATCAAATGCTTGAAATCCTAATTTTGATGTCATAAAAGCATTGACAAAGTTTTGTGTTGTCTTTTGGTTGGTTTTGTTCTTTGTTTTTTACAATTAGTACATTAGTTATAGTAAAATGTTTAAAAGTTGCTGACAGATGATGACTAGGTCAGTAAACTGCCTCCTGGTTCAATGTAATGGACGACCATAACTGAGCCTATAAAGATGAGCTCACCATCATGGATTCTAGAACTGCAATTCCAGCCCATCCTTCAAAATACACTTACATACACCAATAGTATTTTGAAAGATTTTTTTTTTTAATGATAAATGGTAAAAAAAAATCTGGAAGCTCAAGGGCTCCCCCCACTACAGTCTATATTTGCAAAGGCAAAGTTGTTTCAACTTCAAGTAAACTGCCACCAAGAGATAAAACTCCCAAAGACTGATTCTATGTGACTCAAGTTTTCAAATGATGGAAGGAAAGCACTCTTCTAGGGGAGAAAAAATATATAGATGTATATAAATAAATAAAAAATTACATCAATACTAGTTAAATTTGAAAGCAAAAAGGCTACCAATGTTAATGTACCTAATCTGAACAACATGTTCTAATGACACAGCTGATATATGATTTATGATTAATAGCCCGCTGTATCCTGCTGTAACTCCAAATCAGCTGATAGTAGTTGAAGAATCAAAACTCTGTCATCAGTTTTGAAGCAATAAGATAGTACTCCTCTCTTCTTATATCTGGTTCAGAATTATATTGCTTGAAAAATGTTTGTTGACTAACACTGGTTTTGAGAGAGTAACTCACAGATAGCTAACCTCACTGTAGTAAATGCACACCTGCTCTGATTTCTGAAAGCAAAAAGCATGCACACTTTCAACTTTTACAAAAGGAACATAAAAAAAAAACACAACCACTGTGTAGTTTCTTCTCATGCATTCATGGTAGATTCCTGAGTATCCTCAAATGTCCTATCAGAAAAGACAAAAAGACTTCTTTAAGGGTCGAAAAATGGTAAAATATTTAAATTGATGACCAGAGAAGTGTGCATTCTATAAAGCCTAAAGAGTAAGGATATGCGCTTTTCGAAGTTTTCTATGACTTTTTCTAAATTCGCTAAAGTCATCCTAGTGAAAAAAAAACAAGCTGTCCTGGTTTTGTTAAAAAACAAGTTTCTCTTTTAGTGAATTTTTGCCTGTCAGCTAAAGCCTTCATATTAGCTGCATTTTCCTGAAGAACCCGACACATGTTTTGGTTAAACCTAGCAATGGAATGCAAACTTATTGGTAAGCACGGATGGACATCTCGCGAGAGGGGCAACGAGAAACTGATGACCGAGAGACTGACCAATGGTGTATAACATTCCATTCACGTGAATACTTCATATAAAAGTGGGAGATCACGAGGATCTCGTCCCTTTTCCCTTTTCTTTCCCTTCTGCTTATGGACAACATTAGGAGAGGACCTTGCTGGTCGTCCCTGTGAACTGAGGCCTAGTGAGAGACTGAATCCATCTCCGGTTGGCTACAGAGTCTAATCCAGGACTTTGGGTGCTGGCTCTGCAGTTGCTGAGACTTACAAGATTGGTTTTGTATATTTTGTTTTATTTTCTCTATTCTTATTAGTAGCATTAGTAAAACATCTTTAATTTTTCCAACTCTCTTCTCTCTGTCCTTCTTTCCCTCCCGATCGCCTGTCCTGAGTGGGAAGGGGGGAGAGGGAGGGGCAAAAGGGGGAAGTGGAGGGGAGAGGAGGTTAACAATACATCTGCCAGGGTTTGATTGTCACCCCGCAATCTTAACCCTCGACACAAGCCAAGAAAACTAATTACATTCATCATTTTTATCCCTTTGGATCAGGGTCCTCACATGGACACAGCATTAATTTCAGAGTTCTGATGGATGATTTCTTCAAATTATATACAGGCAAAAAACCCCCACATTCATGCAATTCCACTGATTGTTAAACACAATGAAGATGAAATCAAACCTCAGTAACTTAAAGGATTCCTTGGGAACTGGGCTGACATGATTGGAAAGGCAAATATTTTTTAACTACTATAGATTTATCTGTAGAATTTATTGAGATCAGTTATGTCTTCAGTCCTATTTGACAAGTTAATTTCCCATAAGTATACGGCACATAAGACAGAGGAAGAATTGCTCACATCAAAATTGGCATCACCACTCATACAACTATAACTAGAGTTGGAACATGATAATGCACAACTACAGGGATAAAAGACAAAGTTTCTATTCCACAGTAAAACTGCTTTTTATGAACTTAAAATAGTAACAACTAAGCTCCTTGTCTAAGTAGCATGATTGCAATTGCCTTCTAATTAATTGTAGAGAATCTAGTAAAGTCTGGGATATCTGGGGCAAGTCTCAGTAAGTTTTAGCATCTCCTCAGGCTTTAAGAATAATAGCCACAGCTCCCTGGCTGGACCAGGCATAACAAAGATCTTGCTGCACATTTTTCATATGATGGGGGTGTAGGGGAGCGGGTAGAACTAACTAGACAAGTCATTACATTGCATATGATGTCATGAACTTTCTGAAGGATGCCTTTAAGGTGTATTGGAACAAAATAGAAGCATATGATCAGATATGGGCCAAATTATTTTGGTGTACATGGAAAGAGTTGTACTTTCACTTTGAGCAAAAAAGGATGCTTCATGTCTAGTAGTTTTAAAATAACTCTCCAAATTACATCAGGGCTGTCTAAAAACAAAATGTGTTTGAGTTCTATTAATGCCCAAAATTCAGTGTTGGATTCCTTTTCATGTGGCAGGACTGCTGGTAACAAGGTGAGAAATACTAGCTTTGGAGAGATCAATACGAGGAAACTCACAGATTTACACACAATTCTCTTCCTTTTGGCCTAGAGACACTTTCAATTCAGCATCAGCTGTGAGAACTACTGCAGGCATATGCACATGTACTTAAAATGTAAATTACAAATTTACAATATGTACATGTCATCTAGCTCTGTGTTCCCACACCAACAGACGTGAAGAAAACTTTCCCAAGCTAATTAGAGGCTAGAGAAAAGTAGATCAGCACAACATTTCACTTGTTGAGAGCATTATCACAGTGACAGGAACAAGGTGGCACATTAGGGCTGTGGTTTTGGATCAGTCGCTGTCCTTGAATGCTGTATTTCCTGTGCTTGCTAATTTCATCACTGCAGACTACATTCAGATTTACAGCACTATTATTATCAGTTGGCTTAGACACTGCATGCTTTCAAATCAAATGCATACTTCTCTAGTTATCTTTTTATTTATTTATTTAGGAATAATTTTGACAAAATACCACAGAGATCTGAAAGACTGATCACAGAACTTTTATGACACTTGTGATTTAAAATATCTCGCAGCAGATCACTTTTGAGGGACATACACTGCACAGATGTGCTCCACAGAGTCAAAAAAATACATCTTTATTATTAAAGGACCCAGTTAGTTCAAAGCCTTCTTTGTTCAGTATGTCACCTGTGCTCTATAGGAGGCTTCAACTAACAGAATCCCATGCTGATCTGAATGGTAACCTGTAAGTAAAAGTATATCTATTTTAAAATAACTGAAAACAAGGATCATGTCTTTTTATCTTTACTAAAAAGGTTAACGTGTTTAATTTACACAACGTTTTCCTTAAATAATACCGAGATAATCTGTGCTAGTAGTGTTGTACTAAACATTAAAATGAAGGAATAATAAATAATGTTAATAAAAGCTAAAAGTTATAGGAGAAAGAAAAGTCTAATACTCTTGGATTTGTTCTTATTTTAAATTGAACTTTAAATTTGTGACACAACTACAACAGAAGTATCAGAATGCTATTCACAATACAAAATGTATCTACAGTATTTTATTAAGCTTTTAGCACAACAAAATTACAGAAGTCTACTGTTGCAGGACCATGGCCGTTTCATTTCAAAGTCTTTTATAAATAGCTACTTAAGATAGGTTCATGAAGAAGCTATAAACCAAAAAATAATCATATTCATCTAGAAAGAGCCCAGAAACATGGATTACCAAAAGAAAAAAAAAATCTCTTTGCAACATGGTCCATAATAACAAAGTACTTTCTCTTGAATAAAAATTAACTTTTTTAGACATTTTTAATGTGCACTTCAGATTGCTGTCTGCTTCTGTAGGCTAAATTGTAAGCAGATTTTCACTTTTTTTGCTACAAATATTTTAATAACAATGCAAACAATTATGCTCTCCCCAAATGACTATGGCCAGACATCCACCACAGTGAAAGTTTTCTTTGGGCTCTCCCAATGATGGGCATGACAAAAAGAAGCAAAGCCAGGATTAGATAAAACTAAAAAAGAATTAAAAGCAGAGTTAGAGGAATTTCCTTCCCAAGTACAGAGTAAAAATATTATGTTAAAAAATATACATAATCATCATGGTGTCAGAGTTTAAAAAAGTGTTAATGCTGAATGCAGACAGACAACTAGACACTTGTACACGTTGGCAGAAAAAAGCATTTGAACCCTGTTTTCAAGGTAGAGGTAAAACTATTCTGACCTCTTGGAAAGATATCATACGTTCCTTACCTTGAACTGTAAGAAATCCAAAGCGTTAACAACTATAAATATCATCTTTCATAATCACATGACCAAGTATCTGAGAACAAGAACACCTTAATTAACCAGGTCATGACTCTGAAGTTATGTAGCAATTACACTGAAACTGAAAGATGAACAGGTTAAATGAACACTAGTGATTAACACTGCCCAAGTTTAAACATTTAAAGACAAATGAGAGGTGTACCTGTATAGTTAGAATCTTAGTCATTTATTTTCATTTCAATTAATAAAGATACATCTAAGATTCTATCAGTATAAAAAAAGTCTAGGGATTTATTTTGTGAAAGCATATTATCCACAACATCAAACAGAGCTTCTGTTAATTTTTTAATGTATTTGGTTTAGAAAGCATAGGGTTTGGGCTTTTTTCTTACAGATTTAAAATGATCCAGACTTGTGAACTACATGAAACTAATTCTCTAAAAAACTACAAACATTAGCACACATCAATTGACTGAAATTGAAGTAGCTACCTGAAATCCTGGCTTTTTCATAGATCTCCTTGATGCTGAATGAAGGCATCTTTACGATCCTTCAAGCAATTTTTAATTTTCGAATACCCTGCTATTTATACTTCACAGGTGACATCTTGTTTAAAGACAGTATTTTTCACATTTATTTAAATTTCTCCATGAATGTGCTAAAGTCAAATGTTTGATGAAGTTGTTTACATGAAGTCACTCATAATATGCTGAATAACTGTCTTGCCTGTGCATTCAATATTTGATATATCAACAGATGCTTGCCATATAAATTTCTTTTTTCATCTAAACAACAGATAATATAAACCCAAAGCAAGTCCTTTTACATTTAATTTCTCAACCTTTCAATAAACTGTTCCCTGAAGACACTAGTTAAATAAAGCTCTAAGTAAACAGTTGAGGGGAAAAAATAACCAAACAAACAAAAAACAAAAACCAAACACACATGCACCTTGGGAGGTTTGCTGCTTTATTCTATTACTAACAATGTCTTCATTATTTATATATATAGGCACTGGTTTCCAGCCACTGAAGCTGAATCTAGGTAATTAAACATTTATACCATCCCCCGCTGTGCCATAATGTCTAACTGTGTCCAAAGAGTCCTAGGTGTGCTGTTACACACCCGGGACTGAGACAAGGAATTTGCTGAGCTACCTTTGATAAAGGTCTACACCTCGAACTTAATAGCACATGATATGGTTTCTGAATATTGCAAGAGGTGGCAAAAATAACTTACTGCTCAAGAACTGTTTCATCTTATGGTTCCAGAACTGCAAGTAGCTCTATTAATTTCAACAAACATGAAAGTGAAAATTTGTTGATATGATAAAGTATATATCGTTATTACACTGTTTCCTTACACTATTTAAGATAAGATTATTTTAGGATAGCTTAAAGAAGAATTTAAATTAAAATGGATCTATTTTGCACAGTTTGATATCAGAAGATAAATTTCTAGTGTTTTCAGCATAGGAGAAATAGTTAGCAGAATGAAAGCCAGCCCCTCTAATTCCATCTCTCTAAATCAACTATAATGCTTTTCGGAAATTCAGTACCATTTAAAAGTAAAACAACAACTTCTAATTTCTGTACTACAAAATTACAACACGATAGCATACATGCACAGGACAAGGTTTACAGGAGGAACTAGTACCTTATACACTAACTATAAAATTTTTTGGGCACATAAACTCTTTCTCATCTAAGTACATATATGACTGTAGAAAGATTTTCTGACTTACTCTTCTAGTTAGTTTTCTGTTTATTCTTAAGCACAAAAACATATCTGAGAGTGTTCTCCAAGCATGGACCTTGCTAACAAAAGCGAAGTCTCACTACATAGATATAAAACCCCATGTAGTCATTAGAATGAACTATTTAAAATCATTTTGAAGCTGTATTGTGTCAAGGAGTTGTTTTAGTTTTATTTTCCAAATAACTTTCAAATACAAGAGAAGCTGGAAAAGGAGACTGGCAGTTCCTAGGACCACACACTCTCCTTGAACACTGTGGAGTGTATGTCATTGATCTGTGCATGAGGAAATAGGGCAAAGGGCATTAAGGTGAAGGGAGGGGAACAAAAAAAGGAACTCTCATTCCTTCTCATTCCTTCCCCTTGTTCCCCAAGTTCTTCAGCAGCTCAGAGGAGTTAATAGAAAGTTGGACTACAGTGTAGTATAATCTCCATGTTCCTTGGCTGTGATGGCGAACAGAGAGTGTATCTTAGTAAGGCCATCAAAGTTAACAATACATGGGAGCTAATTTAGGGAAAACATTTGTATGCCAGTTTAGCCATCAGTAGGATGCATTGACTATGTCTGGTCTTCATAAGGATATCAAGCAAGTTTAAATCTGCAACTTTAACACGATGTGTGTGTGTACTGACTACATTATATTACATTGCATCATGATGGTCCTGAATATAGCGAAAATTGAAAGCTAGGTAACATATTTTTGAGTAGAGAACATTATTTGACTGTGCAATCACAGTAATTTTCACAGAGAGAAAAGAAAGCAACTTGGTATTTAAACATATTTACAGAGAGTCCATTTTATTTGTTTTGCACTCCAGCCCCAAGAAACAGAGGACAGAAAAACCATGAGCTTTCAGTGCTGTGTTCATTAAAAACACCTTCTGCAGCTGGAGGTTCATTCTGTAGTGATGAAGAGTGAGCTCCGAACACAGTAAGATAAGGGAGACAATATTAGACAAATGGATACATGAGAAATAGGATCAGAGAACAGCCTGGGACAAGTGGCCCAAGACATGAAGGTCTAAGTTGCCAAGTCTCCAAAATGCTTTTAGAGGAACATGGCGAAGGAAAACTGGGGATTGCAGTAAGACAAAGGGAGGGAGAATAATGCCCTATGATGATTGCTTGTAATCTTTTCTGATGTAATTTTATACAGAATTTGCTAAAAGTTCTTCAGCTAAAAGTTTGCCAAAATTAACTGCTATTTTCTGAACTCTGTCTAGGAATCTCAAAAGTTATTAACATTTCATTTAATGATTACAGTTCAAATAAAAATACAAAGTCAGTCAAGATATTAGGGAAATTAACCTAGTAAACTATTCAGTAAATACATTTGATTCTGGATTTGCATAGAGAACTCTCTGAGATTTCATTTAAAAAATTCTGCAAGTTCTTAAGACTGGTGAAGGTTGAAGACTTGATTTTTAAAGACAAGCTATTGGTCTGTGTCGTAAGTATTTCAAAACGTATACATTACAAAGGTAGCAGACTTACGTCAAGGTAAGTCTCAAATGTTTTATCCAATTGCACAGGAAATAAAGACAGAACAAGGAGGCAGTTCCCTAGCACTGCTCCTCAGATTTATCCTTTACAGAATTATAAACAGTTCTGTTGAAGGTTTTGATTTATGTGGAGCAGATTAAAACAGTTTCCCTCAAAACAACTTCCTGAACCTAGTAAGAGAGATGAAGGAACAGAGAAAATATCAGAACCTCCACTGAATTGCCCATTTCATGTCATGTCCCTTGAAAATCAACACTTGAAAAACATGAACTGATGTATCTAAACATCAAATGACTGTAACTAAAGACTGTACATGGATTTTATCAGTTTTTAAAAGCCAGATCATGACCAGCAAGCAAAGTGTTTAATTGCTTATGCAGAAATACAGCTATGAAAAGAAAATTTCTGCTTCCAGTTTGAGTAACAGGTCTGTGTTAGGATCTGTGAGACTAATACCAAGTAGTTCAGCCTTTCCACTTTCTCTGATGGACTCCAGATCAGGTTCCAGTGCCATCAGTGCTTTCTCAGGAAATTATTCTTCCTAGCGCTGAATGAAGGGGGTGCAAGAAAACTGAGAATGACTTCCCCTCACTAGCAGGAACATGAAGGAATCACAGTTTCTCTGAAGTCCCCTTTCTCCTTCAGCTTTTAAAAAACATGTTTTCTCTGTATCATAAACACACATATACATTCATTTTTTTTCTTCAGTTGACTCCAGTTTTATGAGAAACATTCAACAACTTCAGGGATGGAGGAAAAAACAAACAAAAGCAAACAAAACAAACAAACAAAAAAGACAAACAACAAACAACAGACAAAACACTAACAAAAACTAATAAAAACAAACAAAAAAACAAACAAAAACAAACAAAACCCCACAACATGCCGTATTTCACCATCAGCAACAGGCATTGCCTAATCCAGCAAGAGATTTTCCCTCTCCTACAGACACATCAGAACTGACTTAAACAGCACTTGTTGCAAATGTTTCCATGTAGTTTAATTAAGTTGCATTTAACTGGAATCATGAAACTGGTCTTTTTAGATCTGTACCCAAGACAGTTATTAAGCAAACAATAACAAAATGAACACTTGAAAAACAAAACATGAATTGATGTTTTTAAACCTCAAATGTTCATAACTGTACACTGTACAGGGATTTTATCAAAGTTTTTAAAAGCCTGACCATGACCAGCAAGTAAAGGAACCTCAATCAGAAGGAACCATGTCTTCTGCTGCCAGCAGTTTCCAAAAACTTTCTTTATCAGGTTGCTTACCTACTTGTTTTCCTCAGAAATACCAGTGATTACCTTAAAGCCACTGCCTCCAAGTAAAGGTATGTAGTATATAATTTCATTTAAATTCAGGATAACATTCAGTCAGAATTAAAATATGCTACTACTTCTTCATTTTCAACTATTTGCAATGAAAATATGTTTTCACACAAACTGTATTGCACTTCTTAGTTCCTCATCTCTTTAATTAGACCTTCCATGATTTTCAATGATATAGCCATACAATTTCACTACTCCAGCTAATGGTGTTGCTCATTTTAATAAAGTTATTTTGTTAGCAATATAATCATCAATATCTATGTAAAAGGAAGATGATCTTGTGAATATTTTTTGAAATAAGCTTCATTTCAATCATCCTTAATTGACTCTGGTTTCTCAAAGCGCATTCCTCTACCTCACAGTCACATTTTGATTGAATACATGACACAATTGTAGGAAAACCTTGAAAATGTACCTGTGTTATGTGCAGAAAAAAAATCCAGAAGATAGGAAAAATTCACTAACCACACTGTTTTCAATTAAAAAAAAATATCAACTGTTTCATTCTCAGACACGATCTTACTCTTTTATAACTTAACAAAAATTATTCCTTTCTGGCGTATCTGGGTCTCCATTTTGCAAAACTACTTCTTTATATACTGTGATACCGGACTAACGAAGGACTGGGACATTCATTAGTCATTCCCATGTTCATTGTGGAAAAAGGCACAGTGAGCTTTACACTCCAAAGTGGTTTTCTTATGTAAAATAAGTTCCTTTCTGTGCATGTTTAGAGGTACGTTTGCAACATTACAGCACAGTCAGAATTCACATCCAGCTCCATTCCCCACCACCATAAATAGCACCAGTAGTTTGGTGCATGATTGTCCCAATCATTCAACACCCTGTGCTGTCCCAGCTTTTCCCTGCAATCTTAATCTTTATCAAAAGATGTGACAAGACTTTTGCAGGGGACATACTAAAATGTCTTTCTGCTCTCTAACTCCCCACAGATGTGTTGCTTTGAATACACCTCATTTTCCAAATCCATATTGTTTAATTGGGTCAACATACCACCAACAGTCACTATGTTTCTATAGCTTTATCTAGGAGCCCTGTAGACTGAACATGCCATTCTATGGCTACAAAATACAGAACAGATCTCTTAAGAAATACTACAATTCACATCTTCTCCGATATGCTAATACTGGAAAATGAAGGATATCCAGTAACATTAAGGATTCTCTAACTGTCTTAACCTACTGGTAAATGATGCGTCACACAAAATCCAAAAATCCTGTTTATTTTGAAGGACCTATTTTGATGGTATCTTCATGGAATACACCAGGGTTTTTAACCTTCCTGTTAGCACTGCAATAGCAAGATGGATACCACTGCTGTCCCTCCTTCACAATGGAGCTGAGAAAAAGTTGACCTAAAATACTTATTTTCTTTCTGCCTTCATAACTTGCAAAACATGTATTTCAAAATCAACAGAAACAGACATTACCTAAACCGACTCGAGGCACCATCATTATTTATGGAAAAACCTAACTAGTTGATTAGCCAGAGAAATTCCTGTCCCCTCCCTCCTTAACACATGTACATGGTAAGACTAAATAATCATACAACATTCTTACTTCACTCCTTCTATTTTCCAAGCAAATTTAGGATTTGATATTGCTACAATGTAATTGACTAACTTACAGACATCAGTTGTGAATCAACTGGGAATACTGTCAGCATGCCTCAGTTACTTACAAGATTATACGGCAGATGTAAATTCTTCAAGAAGAAAATTGTTCATCTACATTTTGTACCCTACAGCTACTTCTATATTCTAGGAACTGGTGTTACTTCGTAGCTTCTACGAGTTCACAGCCTTTTAATTGTGAAAAACTAATGATGCAGGCCAAAAGAAAACTATGTAATGCTCTAACAGACTGGGGAACCAGTATGTGGGTTTACCATTTAGGATGTTTTTCCTAGAGGGCAAAAGCAGCAGGTGACTTACAGCTTCTGTATTAACGCAGTGTATTTCTGAGCCATACATGTGAGTTAAACATGAGCCTTGACAGTGCTATCAGTTAGAAAAAAAGTCCATTTATTGTATTACAATACTCTGCTGTGTACAAATTCACTAAATGCCTATGAACGATAAAGAATTTCTTTTCTCCATCTAAAATAGGAGCTTATTTTACAACCAAGGGAAGTCACTTTTGTAACTGCAGTTCTTTAGAGTACAGGAGAGATTTTCATAGAAGAGCAGATCTACACTAGTTCAGGTAGTTTTCTCAACTCTATTCTTTAAAAAAAAATCACATTTAATTTGGTAAAATATTGAAATATATCTAGGCTTATTCTCAAATTCAGCTTTATACTACCCTTTCTAAACATAGCTAAAATAAAAATCTGATTAAAATATTTACTGTAGGTGTAACATTAGCAAGACAAATGCAGTGTCAGTGACATGCATAACATCTAACATTATTTCAACATTATGCCCAATACAATACGTGCACTATATTTTAGGAATGCCTACATACCATTTAATTTATAAAATAATTTATATGTTAATGGATAATTCCATGACATTGCAGGCATATTCCTGAATGTTTAAAATAAATGTTTTCTTAATGTTTACTGGTATCTAATTGTATTGTCATTAAAATCAAAACTGAGCTACTACGCTAAAAAAAAAGTTACAAGCTAAAATGTTGAATGCATACATATCAGTGATACAAACATCCCTACCACAGGCTGAGAGAATTTAATAAAATTTAAGTTCAAAAATTTTATCCCACTTTGATAAAATTTGTTCGTATTTTTGTAAAAGAAACACCTACGAGACAATTACCTCTTTCATTTTCCTAAACTGTGCACATATCATATTGCAAAACTAAAGGAAAAGTAGGAGCAAGCTCACAAAAGCTGCAAACAGAGCAGAACATCATGCATAATGTTCACAACAACTCACAAGTTATTAGTAAGTTATCTGAAAAACAGGTAAGCCTTTCATGCCAAACATTGCTTTCATTTCAATGACAGTAACTCCCCTTGCCTTCAGCAGGAATTACACCTGTGTAAATGAAAGCAAATGTGGGCCAGGAAATCAGTTCACCCATAAAAGAAAGGAACTTTAAACAGAAAAAAGGCTCTAACCACTTTGTCCTCCTGGAGTTCATATCCACGAAAGCAAGAAAGAAAGGACAGAAAAAAGACAAAGAAGGGAAGAGTCACTTTCATTTTGAAAGCAAGCAGTAGAACTTGTTAGTAAAACAAACAAACAAATATCAAAGGAATTAATAAATATCTGTCTTATTTCCCCAAGTGGTGAAGATCTCGTGAAAAATGTGACATTTTAATAATATTCTTAATCCTTTCATAGGTGAAATTGAGATTATTTTATATATCAAAGAAAATATTTGTACAAAAAGATTGCACAAAGAAAATTATTTTCATAAAAATAATTTGGGATTCATCTTCTAATTACCTTAATAAAACAAATGGAGTGTCTTATAAAAAGGATGCAGAATTTAGCTCTACACGTCTTGGACCCCAGCATTACAAATGATTAGCATGCATCAACCCTTGGCACTTGCAAAGAGTCCAGCGAAATTAAGAACGTCTGTTTACTGCAACCAGACATGAGGTGTGCATAATGGCATAACTGCGTGTTAGTAACTCAGTGCATCTTTAAAATACTAGAGCTCGAAAGCATTAAGCGACAGAGTTTGTCACAAGTGTTTACTGTATGTCATGTCAGATCTGTGTTATTTACACTTTTTCATATCCATAAATATTAAACACAAACATTCCCATTCATTATTATTTTCCTTGAAGGAATTGAATTTTTAGCTGCCTAAAATTGTAAAATGAAAAAATACTTTTGAAAACAAATATATTCAAAATGCTTTCAGTCAAAACTTTTTACCATTTTTGTGAATGATGATTTTTTTTCTGGTACCTTAATTTTACATGCCAACACAGAGACTAAATCTAGGCATGAAGCACTTAGCCATGTTGGAAATACAACTGCTCACCAAGAAAGGGTGACAACTCATTTTATAGTTTTGTTGTTCAGACACCTATATGACATACTTTGTGCTCTTATAGACGTTTTCAGTTCCCTCTGATACTAGAGACACCAACACACAGGAGAAAATACAACAGAGGCCAACCAAGACAGTCAGGGCAGTGGAACACACAATATATAAGGAGAAGATGAGGGAAATAGGGTTGTCTAGCCAGAAGGCTGGGGTAGGGAAGGCTGCGGGAACAGGGGAACTACTTGCATTCCTCAGCTACTTAAAGGTGAGCTATAGGGAAGACAAAGCCAGAATTTTCTTGAAGATGCACAGCTAAAGGACAAAACACAACAATCAGAGGACTGGATCGGACAGAAGTAAAAACAAAATCACAAGAGTGTTTAAGCACTAAAAGTGATTGCCCAAAGACAATTCTCCATCCTTGGAGATTTTTACAACTCAGTTGGACAAGATCCTGAAAACCTGGTCTAACTTCAAAGTTAATCCTGCTTGGAGCAAGCTATTGGTCTAGATAACTTCCAGATGTGCCATCTCACCCAACTCACTCTATGATTTTATGTACAGTGGTAAAAGATCAAAGTATTTTCAAATACACTGGGGATTTTGGTGGCATTCTCAATTATAGAAATAGGATGCATCATTGAAAGCTATCTAAATCACAAGACTTCTAAGCATTATCACTCTGTGTGCAAAGACATACTTATCTGCACAGCATCAGGTGTTCTGCTACTTTCCTAGCAGCACTTCTTGTCCCATTGCAATAAGAGTGGCACTCGTTGCTCATAGATATTTTGAATGGAAACATCTAGTGCCCCAATCCTTACCTCTGATGAAATATACCCTACTATGCAAGAGGAGTATAATCCATAAGCAGGTATTTTTAGCAGAGGCTAAGAAATTTTTAAATTGTAAATGCCTAATTAGGTTGCTTTCTGAGTGAATGTCTCACAGCTGCAGGAAGAGGCAAGTAACAGCACAGAAGAGCAATTAAGTCAGAATGGTCCAGCTCCCCACTTTAAGGATGCAAACAGCAATTAAATATAACATTTTAATACAAACTAACCTGAAAATATTAAATAAACTTCAATAAGACACAGTAGGTAAAATAGCACATGACAAAAATTTTAAATAAATTAAACTGAATTAAAAAGTAAAGGCAGCAGGTTTCACAAAAGTGAGAGGCAGACAGCGGTATTTCAAACTAGTAAATGGGAACATCTTTAAAACAATCAATAATGAATGAAGAATGTAAATATTAAGTAAAAGAGGTTAAAACTTATACAAATTTTCAAAAGGGGCAAGATCCTTAAGAAAACATCCTTAATGTTGTAATAACTTTTAACGTTTTCAGTTTTACCTTCTGCTTTTCATCTTCTGCACTGCACCACTATTCCTAATACTTTAGAGCAGACAATAAATAAGGTGCATAATATTTGAAGAAAATGCTTAGAAGTTATGCTATTTTGAAAGTGTTAATTCCGTATAATTTTCACTACATAAGATCCACAGTCTGGTCATTTCGTGACAATTAGTATTATGTGTAGTATTCTCCTCAAAGATACACACTGAAGCATGGGATAAAAGGCAATAAATACAACTTACAACACAGGAAATTCAGACTAAATAAAAGGAAATTTTTCTTCTATTTTTTAGCCATGAGAGTGGTCAAGAACTGGAACTGGTTGCTCAGAGTCTCCATTCCTGAAGATTCAAAACTCAACGGGGCAAGGCCTTCTGAAAACTCATACTACAACACTCTTTGAGCAAGAGGTTAATTATTCTATGATTCTATTCTTTCTCAATCATGAAGAAAATCTAGCTATATTACCCTTTTAAAATAACTGTCTCCTACATACAGTACAACTAAACATTTTGTTTTGTCATTCATATGGATTTCTTTCCCAATTTTATCTCTATTTCAAAAATGCCTTATATAATTTACCCATTGTCCTGACTACTTTTATGCTGCTCTATCATAGTATTCCAGTCTAGCCCAATCATAAGTGATAATTATATATAGAAAATTTTTCCTATTAATTATTCTAATAGTCTTCTGCAAGCACACAGATGACCTGCATCTCCTCACAGTATGAATTATGTTCTAATCGATTTCTCCACTTAGTTTTCACCTAAGATAAGAGGATTTTTAAAACACTTCTGAGGAGTAAAACCATAATACACAAGAAGAAATGTAAATTCACACCAGAAAACAAATTCAAATAACAACATAATGGAGTATACATACAGACCCATAACAGGGTTGACTCAGAAATTAAAAAAAAAAAAAAGAAAGAAAGAAAGAAAGAAACTCTCAGTGCAACACTGCTGTATGTTTTAGAAAGGACAGCTTAAGAGTTTTGAGACAGTTTTTCTAACACTCAGTCTTGTGCCAGGAGGTTCTAACTTTAGAAACTAATGGCTCATAAATATTGATCTGATAATACTGTTCTGTTGCATCACTCTCTCATTTTGCGAAATCTTAATTTGTCTTCAGATCAAGAGTTTCCAAAACTCAGATTAACTTCAGTCACAGGAAAGATAAAACAGATACTAAATGCACCATAAGACTGTAAGCAAAGAGAACATACTGACTCACATTTCCTAGAACCTCAGACTATATTAGTAAAAATCATGGCTAATCAATAATTCTCATATATCAAAGATATTATCAGTAGAAGTCTCACTCTCTGTTAGCTCAAATGTTATCCCAAAGTACAAGCACCACTGAGGCAACAATTAAAATTATATATATATATGTATTTATAAACTATATATTAAAAGAAGATTAAATATTTTTCTCAGAAATTAATGGCCTGATGAAGATTCTCAAACACTTCCAGCACAAAGCAGTAATTCCAAAAAACAGTGGCTTTGAAAGCACTGTTAAGACTCCAAATCCTGTCATTCACACTGTGGTCATAACAGTAATCAAGACTCACTTCACATAATCTACCTATGTTGAATAATGTCCAGGATGAAGAGTCTGTTTTCGGAAACAGGCTATGAAATATAAAGACATGGGAAGTTCAAGACAAGCCACCACACTTTACTAAACACTTCAGACTACCTCCAGCTTCTCAGCTGCCTCCTCCACATTGCTAATAAACATTCTTGAGTTCAGAGAAGTACAATGCAAGTAGTGACATGACTGACCATATGATAGACAGTCTAGTCAGTCACTTCAACACCAAAGACATTTAAGAAATTGTTCAATTCAGTTCTCAAATAAGTTCTCTAAAAAAACAGCAAATTGGTCAGACTTCAGTGGTATTTGTTCTGTTCCCTTTGAAAATGCAAGTATATTTTACTATTAGTTTTACAGGGAAATATGAATATTCAGACATATAGAAATGTTAGCAAAATGACTGGAATTCCATCCCAATCTCAAACCTAGAATGAGTCAATATCTACACCTTATCCTTTTAAAAAAAAGAAATCTGTTAGAAGGTCAATCTGGCATCTGATTTCATAAGTCAAAGCCACTCTTCAAGACAGTATTCTTTCACTTTAAGTGACTAAAATTATCAGCTTGTCTAAAATTATCAGTTCTTCATTGTGTGAAGATCATAATAACCTCTCAGATTTTCGAAAGCTTTGAAATAGAGCAAAGAGTTCAAGCGTGCCTGTCCTCTCTTAAAATTGAGACCATCATCTGCTGCTTAATGAGATTCAAAACAGCTACCAAACTAAAATAGTTTCAAATAAATAAAATTAAAAACATAAATAGTTTTTGCAGTTGTCATTTGAAGGGAATGATCATATCTACATAGCTTGTATGAAAAGTGTGGGGTTCTCCTGAAGAATCAATAGAACCTCAGCTGTCAATACAGAAATGCAGACTTTGAATATCAGTTCTGATAGGCATTAGTTTGCAAGAAAAGTTTACAATCTGGAAAGGTGCAATGTCTCCTGGTTCAAAATGATTGTTGTGGTAAGGCTTTTACTGTTAGTATTAAATGTAGCAATTTAAGGAACTGTTTTGCTGGGACAGAGCACTACTTCTACACTGTCTGGGCACAAGCAGGGTCAGCAGCTTGGCCAGGGCCAGAATCAGGGTACAAGAGGTGATACAAGACGGGCCATGCTCCCACCAGCAGGATTGTGTCCCACAGCACACATGCAAGGGGAGCAGGGTAGGGGCCAGGACTGTAACAAGGGTCAGCAAAGAATCCAGGTCCCCAGCAGTTCCACGGTGATGAGCCAGGCTGGGATGCTGAGCCTACAGACCTGTGCCAGTAAGGGACCAAGGCTGAGGCCTGAGTTGAGGAGCAGCTCCCAAGCGAGGGGGTGGAGGCTGCGGCAGGGCTCATCGCAGCCCCGTCTCCCACAGCTCTTTCCCCAGGGCTGAGCTGAGGTCACAGCTGCGCCACATCAGAGCTGCCCAGGAGCACAGGCAGCCAAACCCCGTTCCAGGGAAGGAAGGAGGAACAGTACTAAAGACCATGATGTACAGTAGCTGAACTGTAGTCCTGATCAATTCGGGTAGAATTTTGGAAAGACTAAAGAGGGTGATCACCTCAAATAAAATGGAGCTGATCATTTTTTATAGATGTCTTAATAACCACAGATGTTCACTAAGGTATTAACATTGTTTTCACATAATCAGGACCAGCTTTCAGATCAGAAGTCTTTAACATATTTGATAATACAAACTCTATTCATGCAGCGACTGAGATACGACATTCACTCTAATTAGAAGGATAACTTTTACAGCCTCCAGTTGTGAATTCAAAACTTCTGATTACGAGATTGTGTTCTGAATTTCAGAGATATTTTTACTGAGATTTCCCTGAAAGATTAATACATGTGTAGGTTATCAGATTTTACAGGTGTTGCAAGGACTAAACTGGGGGGGGAAGTAAAAAAGAAAAAAAAGAAAACAACACACACAAAAAAGATTGATAGGAAATTATTAAGTTTATATCAAATCCTAGTGACTTAGAAATCCTCATTGTGATAGACTAATTCTTTGGTCCTTGTCAATTGTTAAAAGAATTAAATGGATTACGCATTAGCACAAGCACACTAAAATTTTGTTTTGTAGCTCCATATGGAAGGTCGCACTGCAAGTCCTGCAGTTTTAATCACTCAACAAAGAGAACTTGATGGTTTTCTGAAGATAAAACATAGTTCCAGAGAAATAATCAGAATGCAAAGGTTTCACAGAACCAGAGGGAGCTGAGAGTACTTCCCCACTTACACATCATGTGTTTCACACACAGTTGCTATGTCTGATAAAACAACTGAAAATCTCTTACTTTTGGTGTTCAAAGATAAAAAGAGAAGGATGTTTGAGTGGCTGCAAGTGATAGCAGGTTGCATTCAGCATGTGTCTAATTAAGTTTTCAGGCAAGTATTGTCTTCTTCCTCTTCAAGCGAAATGTGGTCTTACTGAATTGGCATTCTGAGCTGTTGGAATTTATATTCACTGCATACAAAGTTGTATCTATCTGGGAGCTGTATTTGTGCAATATTATAGCATGTAAATTTCTCAGTTGCATTAACTTCATTCTGCTGTCTACTGCCTCACTCAGTGTGTATTTACCTATATAAATCAGTATAAAATTAAAAAAGAACAGTATCATATTTTGCATATAAGCAGTACTTATATTACTAAGAACAATTATGGCTTGTTATCATCTGATTTGTTATTTCCATTTCAATCAATCTGAAATTGTTCATAAAGATAAAAGAAGACAGTTCAAGCTCCCTTACTCTCGAGAAATTAAAGCCCCCATCCTGGATGAATACTCCATTCACTAAGGAGATAAGCAGTACAGAGCAGCAGCACCACCCTTTATAGTTTTATTTGTTTGATCTAAAAGGAAATCCCACATAATGATAAATTTTGTTCAGTCTGAACTGAATTTTAATGCTTAAATTTCAGGCACTGTAACCAAACAACAAATAAATCATCCAATCATTCTAAGAATCCTTATCTAATGCTCTGACAACACTCAAACATTTTCATGCTCTGCCCCTACTCATGACCATGAATGAACTCTGTAGGCAGTGGTCCTCCTTGTGACCTTTGAAGAGAAGAGTTCTTTGCAATTCTACATCTTCTGAGATGTATGGTGCTAACACTGGTCTATACTAAAATATTTAGTGACAGAATCTGGTGTAAATGTCATTAATTTGGCTTGAAACTTAGTATTATGATAAAGAATATTTCAAGCAGTTTAAGACAAGGTCCAAATCAGACATACATAACCTGCCAAAAAAATGTCTGTGAAGACCAAAGAAAATCTAGCATGGTTAAAACAGGAAGTTATTACAAGTCACCCTTCAAGAAGTTGAAGTTGTCTCCATTAAGGAAAACAGAAAATAAGGAATTCAGGTGAATTCTGGTAGACCAAAAATTATTTTCATGGAATAATGTGTATAGGCATAAAACAGATGGTAATTAGAAGACTACCACAGTCTGTGTCTAAATTAAATCTATTGTAGTCATGTTCATGGTGATTAGAGAGATACTCTAGAATATTATTTTATGCAAAATGCACCAGAGGATATACTTAAAACTGATATTTCAGAAAGAGAAGTTATAAAGTGAGTCAACAACAACAAAAAAAGCAGTAACAAATTTTTAAATTCAGAAGATATACAGTGTAAAACATCTCAAGTCTAAAATATGTAGCTACATAACCAATACATATTACAAAGTCTTTCATTGACAAGAAGAATAAAAGGTGGCAAATGTGATCCCAATTTACGCATTTTTAGGGAATTTCATTGTTAAATCAAGTGAATAATAAAAAGTGATCCTGACATCCGCATTGGACAGATTTTTAGAAAACAAAATAGAGAATAAAATTAGCAAGCATATGAATAATTTATGACAAAATGTGGAAAAGTCAGAATGGATTTAGTAAAGGTAATAAATGTCTGTTATGTGTATTAGAATTCCTTCAAGGAGTCACAGAGAAAGTGTGATGGGATTTGCTCATACTGTTGAGTTGGGCTTCCAGGCTTTTAAAGAATCTCAGCTGCCACAGAATAGCAATAAATTAATCCATGAGAAAACTTAATTGATTGCATTACAAGAAGTACAGGAATAAATGGTCAGGGTCTTTTAAGAGAGAGATATCACTAGTGAAGTCTCAAGGGGGATCTGTCTGGAGATTCCCTGTCCAGCATATTCATAAATTATCTAGAACAGAAATTAATAAGAAACAGAAAAGCGTATCTAACATAGTTATCAACAGTAGTAGGAAAAAAGCCAACTGAGAAGAGTTGCAGAACGAACTCATAAAACTGAATGGAGAAGTTGGCTTAGAGAAAGGCAGATTTAAGTTAGACAGTAAGAAAAGCTTTCTATGGCGAGGACGGTGAAGCAGTGGAAAGAATTACCTAAGAGGGTGTGGAAGAATCTCATTGGAAATCTGTCAAAAGAAGTCAGACAAATACCTGGTTTACATGAGCCATCCTGGGGACAGTCCAAATGATATATCAGAACGCTTCATTAGGAGATGAATCCTTCCTCCTAATACACTTTTTCTCTATTTCTATGCAAATAGGCATAATGACTCACATATCTGTCCTGACTGCCTTTTATAATCAGTTTAAATTAATACAGATAGTATTGTATCTCTTATTACCAGAGACATTATTTAGTCAGTTATTAAAAAACAGTAAAAATATGTGAGCTTACTGAAGACAAAACTTTAAAATTAACTTAACAAAATCCAAGGCAGTTTAAGAGATTTACACATAATCTTGGTTACTTTAATAATCAGGAAATGCCAGATTATTTTATACTGTGTCAATCCAAAACTTGATTCCATTATTTAAGCCTACCTTTCAATCTTGGACAAAGAAATTTATAACATTTATACCATTGTGTTCTACCTTCCAAAAGATTAAGATAATATTTACAGATTGCATGGTGTTTACAATGAACATATTGCAGAAAGAAATAGACTTATGGAAACAAATTACACTGAAAAAATGATTACATCAATAAATATTAAAAAATTATTGTATTGATTTACAGAAGATGTGTTTCAACAGAAGATTAGCATAAGATGTGTTGAGTCTCGTCATGAGTATTCTAAAGTGTCTGTCAGAATTTGAGACGTGTATCAGATGTGAACACTTTATCTGAAATGCTGAATAAACTGACCTCAGAACTGTCTTCTGTGACTACTTCAGTTCTGCTGAATTTTTTACTCTATGGTCCAAGTTTTTAAAAATCCATATTGCTGTTTTACCTATTGTTACAAACAGCAGTATACTAGCTGTAACTGTGTTGTTACTTCATTTATTTTGATGTTTGCATGCATATTTATATGTCCATATACCTAAACTATGTGTATATGTGTAACAGATAATAAAGACTGAAAAGCTCCATAATATATTGTGTATACCGTTTTAACACTAATTTTACAATAATCTTGTACAGAAGACCATGGACAAGCAGAAAAGAAAAAAAATCTTTCACCTGACTTGTAATAATTGGTGTTTCAACATTAGCATCACTAGATACACCCACCTGTCTCCAATACAGATCACCAGTCTTCCAGTCAAAAAACTCTACTTTCAGGAGTCTGTTAGTAGAAATGTGGCATGTATTAATTTAAAAGCCATAGTCACAAATCTATCTGCAAATGGAAATTATTTGAAATAAGGACAGATGTCTTAAAAGTCCCTAAAGCAGATATCATCACCTCCTTAAAGAAAATCCTTTTCAATAGCTATGTGATTTGGGTGCATAAGAAATGAATAAGAGATACTGACTTTAGGAGAAGTTTGTTACTAAACTTTCATAACTCCATACCTTATTTGACCGTAAAGACACTCTTCCTCCACAGCGTGCACAGAATTTAGTTTGGCAATATGAACAGTTATGGCCACAGCCATCAGCAAACTTTGTTTTGTGGCAGATGCCACAGGTTGGGGCATCACCCTTCTGTTCCTGCTGCTGCTGTGATTCTTCACCCATCTTCTTCACTTGCTCCTTATACATTTCAAACTGCTGATGTAATTTTCTGCAGAAGAGAAGAGATCATTAACTGTTGTTTTATTTAACCTCACAAATACTTTGCAATCACTAAATTGCAATAAATTCAAAACACAAGTCAGAGAGAAATACTGTAACAAAGTAAATATATTTAATTTATGATGCTCCAGATGTGTAACATTCAAGAATTACTTCCTTTTCATTATAACTAAATTCTAGGAGGAGGCCCAACACTAACATGCAGCATACAGTCCAGTTGTTGCAAAGAGAACTAACTTCGCTTTAGGATGTAACCAGCTGTTAGCTACAAATAAAACAGTAAGAAACATGGTCTAAGTTATACAGGTGCCCATGACACTAAACAATAAACTGGTTAATAGCAGAAAAAAAAAAAAAATCGAATTTATTCTTCCAAGTGTACTTTTACCTAATTCCACCAGACAGATGGAAACATCTTCTCTTGATACTGCTTATCTTCATTTATCCTAAAATACTGCACAGAATAATGATTCAAAAATGCTTTTTCAATCACTTTTCAAGCACTGGGTGCAAGCCCATAAAAAGTTACATCAGTTTAACAAGTTGTTATAAATCGTGTAAGCCATTTGTATCATTATATAGGCATGGCCATCACATGCCAAATAAGTAGATTACCTTAGGTGTAAAATCCAGGGACAGTAGTTTAAGATACACACACATATATTTTACCTTCCATTTCCAGTAGACTAGAAGTACATTCATAGTCAGCTGCCATGTGCATACAGAACGGCAATGATTCCTTCAGGCATGCTACTTCATTCGTATTTCTGAGACTACAACCAAATCTCCATACATGATAGTTAAAACTGCCTCACTAGGATCAAAGTTGCAACTCACTGGATGCTCCATAATGGCAGTTTTTTCTCAATGCCCCTATTTCTGAAGGTAAATGATGTAATGGGAAATTTAATTTTCATTTTTGAAAGTTATAATTGTTTAGCTGAAAAAAGGCTGGAAAATGTGACATGGAGTATTGTAAGATTCAGACACAAAGACAAAAGAAAACTTTGCCTTCTCTTTTGTTCTTATCCATGTGATTTAAAGGCATCTGAACGTCGATCTTTAAATTCTTACCATGGAATTCAAGTCACCTAATACTGCTAATAGAGACTGCAAATTTTAGGAATCTAAAAGTTATTAATCTAGTTTAAGTAGTTTATTTAGTTCCCTGAACAGATACAAGCAAAACCCCCAAAATGAAGCATTTTCTATGAAACGTTAAAATGCTACACTAATGCTATACTAAGTCAAAAGCGCGAAAGATATTTATTTTTCTTTAGGATTTTCTTCAGGAGATTCTTGAGATGAGATTATTAAAAACACACATGAAGCCTAAGATAGAACAAAGAATATCTCCTGGAAAAAACTAAATCCAGGATACCAATTTCCTTAATCACAGAATGTTACGGATTGGAAGGGACCTCGAAAGATCATCTAGTCCAATCCCCCTGCGAGAGCAGGAACACTTAGATGAGGTTACACAGGAATGTGTCCAGGTGGGTTTTGAATGTCTCCAGAGAAGGAGACTCCACAACCTCCCTAGGCAGCCTGTTCCAGTGTTCTGTCACCCTCACTGAGAAAAAGTTTCTTCTCAAGTTTAAGTGGAACCTCCTGTGTTCCAGTTTGAACCCACTGCCCCTTGTCCTATCATTGTCTGTCACCAAGAAGAGCCTGGCTCCATCCATATACACTGACAACAGTATATAATTGGTAGTTAGTAGCCTGGCCCATTTCCATCAATAACATATGTAATCTCTGAGACCTTGATTGCCTTTTAATTTTGCCAAACATTGCATATACTTCATTTAAAGCATATTATCTATGCTGAACTTCAAGTTTATTTTAGGTTACATTCAGTTTTGTGATTTCCTTATTATCTACGGTCTTTGTTTGTATGATTATTTGCATAGCAGTCTCACTGATGCATAAAAAGCACAAGCCTTTTGCCAGTTCTTAAGCCTCATGTGCTGAAATAATTTCAATTTTGTTTCCCCTTGGGCACAAGAATCTATGTAAAGGTCACAACTTTTGCCTCAAAGCATAAACTTTTCGAAGTTATACAGAGTGTTTTTTTAAAATCCTTCTTCTAGTAGCAAACAACTTATCTGCCAAAATAATTTGTTATTACATCTTTTTCTGTTCCAAGAAAAATATTACATGTATCGACAGCTGAACAAAGAAGACAGAAATCTATTAAATAATCAGTTACACACTGTATGTGTTCTGCTTACTGAGCAGAATCATTTGAGATGAGTATACGCACTTGAAAAAAAATGCAAAGTATTAATTTTAGGAATTCCATAAAGAAAATGTTTATTTTTCTATTTATAGATCAATGTTTTTTTTTTAAAATTCTCTAGACGCAAGGGGTTTAGCCACAAACTAAACTAATAACATGCAGCAATAATTAGGTCTTTAGAATAGTGGAGAATTTGAAGCACATTTAGTATACATCTATAACATTCTTCAGAAAATGCAACACAAATAAAGCTGCATTTTGTTCATGTTGTCTGCACTCACGTCTCTACTAAGAACATTGCTACCTGAAAGAGCTCGGGAGTTCAGTGACCAGGGAACTGAAAGGAACCAGTACCAAGGCCAACTTCAGAGCCTGGAGCTGAACTTGCATATCCCAAGACTACAGCACCCAGGTCCTATACTCCAGTGAATTACTCTGTTGATTCAAGTACCCAAGATTCACGCTGTAAGACTGAAAAACAGGCTCTGCAGATGAGCTGCGTTTTAGACCAAAATGATTATCCATTACACAAACCTCATCCTTAGGCATGACAGCGTTTTTTTTGGTGGTAAACCCAGATAATTACATCAGACCATAGCGTAAAAGAACATTTAAGTAGAAAACTCAGCAACCAATATCTATAACCCTTATATATGTGTATTTTGACAATAGCACATGCCATCTATCTGTACTGGTGCAAAATCCCTCTCCTTTTCCTCATTGTTTCCAAAAATACAAGTATCCACTTTAATAACTGCTATAAATTTTAGAGGAAAAGGAGAAGTTGATATGAGTTTATCCAAAGAGCAATTGATAATGAAAAGCTAGGCTGGAAAATTGGTGTTTAAGTTCTGCTCATTTTCGTCTCTTGAGAATGAATTCCCTGAATCACACTCATATCTGCTGGAAGTTACAGTGGCAAAGTTCATGAGGTTTATATGACTAATCAATAACTTTTTTAACTGCAAAACTTCGTATCCAAGAGAGCTGCATAGAAGAATTTTCAGTGTCAAAAGCAACTGTTCGTAAGAGTTAGGGTTGATCTGTCAAGGTCAATAAAGAGTTTCTATTGGAATACTTGTTTTGTTCTGGAATGCAGTTAATTTAATTCTGCTTATTCTTGGTTCCCCACACCTTTCTGGAAATGAGAAATTCAATATCAATAAAAAGAAGCAGCAATACATACATGACCCATGACCTACTGCCAAAGGCAAGTAAGAAAAGCAAGTTCAGTAATCTGATGTCTCTTATTATTGTGAAGTTTTTATTTTCTCCTGTCATCCAGCAATGCCCACAAAACTTACAGCACTTTAACAAAAAATAGTCCTTAGTACTGAGAAGAAGTTCCAAAGCCATTCCTGCCTTCCAAAAGTTCACTTAAATGTTTCTGAAATTTCCAAAGCTGTTTGAAGTCTGCCATCAGAAGTGGGAATGTTAAGCAAGTATCCAGGAAGCTGAGGCCAGATCTAAGTGTAGCAGCCACTTCTCATTTCCTGGCTACAGTTCTCTTGAAGTTTCACTACTGATTGTAGCCTGACCCTCATTTCCTACTCCCAGGCACAGAGCACGGACGTGGCTGGAATCGCAGAATCATAGAACTGTTTAGGTTGGAAAAGACTTTTAAGACCATCAAGTCCAACAGTTAACCTAACACTGTCAAGTCCACCACTAAACCACATCCTTAAGTGTCACATCTACACATCTTTTAAACACCTCCAGGGATGGTGACTCCACCACTTTCTTGGGCAGCCTGTTCAAATGTTTGACAACCCCTTCCATGAAGAAATTTTTCCTAATATCCAATCTAAACCTCTCTTGGTCCAACCTGAGGCCATTTCCTCTTGTCCTATTGCTTGTTATTTGGGAGAAAAGATGAGCACCCACCTTGCTACAACCTCCTTTCAGGTAGCTATAGAGAGCGATAAGGTCTCCCTTGAATCCAGGTTTCAAAAAGGGTTTGTTCTCTCCCAGTTCATTCAATGACTGTTCTGCCTGGTGGCAATGACTATCTGGTAACATATAATGTTCTTCCCTGTACTTTATTAAAGACTTAATGCTTTCTACTTTTACCATAGTGCTAGCTAACCTATCACTGAGTACACCCACTTCTCTTCTTAAAGGATACTATTCTTATACATATAACCCCATGTGTTGGTAGAGGTTAGGAAGCAATTGGCTGAACATCAGCTCCACTGAGAAGATACCCTGGAAAATAGGGTGAAAAACAGGCTTTGAGCCACTGGTGTGTGCTCTCATTACAAATTGGACAGATTACATATGGTGCTACATTAGCAAGAGTATGAGCAGCAGATAGAGAGGTTATTTTTCCTCTTTAGTTGGTGCTGGCAAGGCTGCACCTGGAATATTGTGTCCAGACTGGAGTCCAGCAAGTCAAGAGGGATGTTAGCAAATTCGACCAAAAAAACTAGTCAGGAGCCTAGACTATGTAATCTGCAAGGTGGGAATAAAGGAGCCATGTTTGTTCAATCCAGTGAAGATGAATGGACTAGGGAGTGATCCAACATCTGCCTGAAACTAGTTATCTAATCTAAAAATTACCTGAAAAAAATTACATAGCCAAATTCTTCCTGGTAGTCACATATCCAAAAGAAGGGGCAAAAGGTACTGTAATAGCACATTGGGAGGTTCAGGTTGGACATTAGGAGAAGTTTTTTCACTAGGAGGGCAGTGCAGCACTGGAACAGGTTTCCTCACGAGGCTGTGGGGTCACCATCACTGGAGGTTTTCAAAAGCTCAGGCTGCCCTGATCTAGTGCTGGCAATAAGAATGCTTTGAGTGGGAAGCTGGTTCACAGTTCCCCTTCAAACATTGTTTCTGTGATTATCTACTTGACAATGGCTTTGTGGAAGATGGAATATATGAAGTCTAAAATCAAGCAGAAACATAGGGGAAAGTATTCAGCAACAATTATTTGGCTCAGCAGTGCCGAACACAAAGAAATGACTTAACTTTCACCAATAGGGGAAAACAAACAAACAAACATTTTCATTCTTTTTATAAAATACTGTGAAAATAGTTAACTTTCTCAAAGTTTGACCAATGACCTCACATGTATTCTCAGCTTCATGTAATGGAAACGGCAGATAAACCTTGAGTTTATACTTTCATACTGATGTGTAGAAGTTATAAAAATGATTTTTTTTTAAAAAAAAAAAAAAGCAGTATGGTGAGCAATGCAAAACAGAACTTTTCTTAATCACCACATGACAGTTTTCCCAGTAGTTGACTGAAATGAGAAAGGGCACCACATAAAATCCCTCTTCAAAAGACCATAATTCTACCTTAAGTCTAGCAGACAAAGAAAAATTATAAAGCAATTAAAGACTCCACCTCTAAAAAAGAATCTTACATCCAATTCTGTTATTACCCAGGCTAATAACACAACTACAGTCTTCATGCTATTAACAATTCAGTTTTCAGGCTTCATACCATTGAAGATGAAATATTGACATAAACTAGATGTCGGCAGAGATCTCCACAAATATTCACTTAATCCACAACACTTCAATTTTCTTGCTGGCAAAATGAAATCTCTACTGTCTCGTTAGAACTGTCATACTATTTTAACTGTCTGGTTTCCTCAAATAAACAATAATTAACTATTTTCTACTCTCAGTAGGTTTAACTTCAGAGCCATCTACAGAAGTGAAATGCCTAACCTTAAATTTTGGTTTAAAAAAATCCCACCAAAAATATTTAGAGAATACAAATTGAAAAGGGTTAAAGTCTTAACTGTAGGTTAAACTCTTACTTTTTAGTCTATGCTGTGGAATTTACAATAACTGGGAGAAGTCCAAGATATTGAGAAGAGCTAGTCTGAATTTTCGAATTAAATGGCTTTTCATTTGAGACACTTACTTTGATTTCCTGCTGAAAGTACCAGTTTTATTAATAGCTGATCCTTCACTGACTTGTCTTTTTGATCTCAGATATAATGTCCAAAAAAGAAGAGACCATAAAATCCAATTTGTTTGGGTGTTTACTTGACATGTAAGAGACCTAGATTTTAATTTCTACCTGCCTTGAATCCCAGTCTCCCACATTCTATGCAGGAACAGTAACTCACAAGCTTATCTCAAAATTATGCATAGTCTCTCCTATGGGAGTGGTTGCACTTTGTATAAATAATCTGAAATTTTTTTAATCCGTTGTAGTGAAGAATATAGGGGAAAATGAACTTCATACTAGTTTTTTCAGGTGGGAAATGCATTTTTTTTCCAACTGTAAAACTACAGAGATTTTTCCTAGCTTTTAAAGTATATTTTCAAGAACAAGGGGGTTAAATATAAGCCATATAATGACAATAACAGCCATGCTCAGCAGTGTCAAATCATGTAAGTTTTCACGGTAAGTGGGTTTTTTAAAACCTAGAGTAAATCCTTCCAAAATTGTCAGAAGAAATAGATCTCTGATTTCTTTAGCTTTTTCACCTATATATATAAGTTGTTTTACAGATGGGGCTAACTGGAAAAAAACATGATTTTCATGTTTCCCATTTTCTAACTCATTAAGGAATACGTACTTCAATTAATCTGTGATATCCATTAACTTGAAATAGGAACAGATCAAGACTGATGAAACTTCAGGTACAATAACATGTTTTAAAAGCCTAGAAAAATAGAGTGGCCACAGAATAAGAACTTAATGGAGGGTCTAAAAATGGTGAAAGACTGACAGGCTTACAAAAGAAATCACTTCATTCACACTAAGAAAAATACTGCCTGTCTCCCAAATCACAGAAGTATTTTTAATCAATACAATAGTCTTATTGAATTCATATTAAAAACACAAAGTGGCCAAAATCTGGATCCTCGGTTAAAAGACACAGATGCAGTTCAAATAAGTTACTGCAGTTCACACATATGGGACATAATTTTTTCCAATAATTTCGCTGAAAGAACTATTGTAAAAATCTTATACTTTGATTCTGCATATGTATCCTCTAAATTTAAGTGAATTACACTGACTGTGTCCGAAATGCTGAAGAGAAGAAAAAGAGCTAGGAAAACATAAAGAAAGGAGTGTACTTGCCCTTGGTTTATATCAGTGCTGCTGCTCACTTGTAAGTCAAGTAGGAAAAGCCAACTACAGCAAAGCTAATCAGCATCCAAAATGCTGTTTCGGTCTCTCCTTGTCATAGAAGAGATCATCGTAAAGACATTCTATTATGCCCTAACAGCATTTGCCTAAGATGGGGAATGCAATCAAAAATTCTCTGCTGGTGGGAGCTTTCTATAAGCCACACTCAGAAGTAAAAGACATGGCTACCCCGGCTCCATTCTCTCCTTTCCCCATTTACTAGGGCTTTCTGCAAAGGCTTCCAGTTCACACTTTATCACACTTTGTTCTCAGGTTTTTTTACTTCCCTCACAAAATAGCAAATATTCCTTTCATCACACTCTTCTGATGTCATAATGAATTACTTAATTGATCTGGTATGACACTAAATAAGTTTGTAACTACAGATGAAGTCATGCCACTGAATCTATCTTATTTTAATACATTCAGAAACTCAGTAAAAAAGACAAGAAAGGATACAGGAAAAAAAATACTGTTTTAATAAATGAGTAGAATATGACTCAATGAATCAATTAATTACATGTCAGTTAGAGTCTAACTGGAAGTGGTAGGATTGCTTTAGCTGTCTAAATTTTGCTGTTTATAATGCTCAGTATTGAATAAAACTGCAGCCTTTGTTTATTAACTTGGTTTATTAGCAGCAGTGCAGCTGCTCTTTGCTGGCAAGGTAGCAGCCAACAATAGCTAAGTACGACAGTCCTGTGCAAGGCTACAAGAAAAAAGATAACATGGAGAAGATGAGCATATGGTCACTTAAAGGTTAAGCTAATTAACGTTACCATATTTCTGTGTGGTTTTAATGATATTATGATAAAGCTAGAGAGTATGTATACAAAGGAAAAAAGAAGTAGGTAACTCCTGGCTGTACTTGTTTCTTCCAGGTTTCCTCAGAACAACAGACAGATACTTGCTTCTACCTTTTCTGCAGCAGTTCAAACTAATTTGAAGATGAAATTCAGAAGTGGTATCTTTGTGACTGTTTCTTCTTGGTTGTTCACATTAATCTTTAACTGAATATTTCATTGTATTTTTATGACCTGTAATATACAAAAAGCTATGAAATCCCAATTAAGGTTTAACAGGCAAAATATAGTAATACACGCAATTCATCTAGATTTTTTTCAACACTCTTTTTTTAGCTATAATGAATAGGAGGGGCATTTAAAAACAAAGAGAATACTACATTCTTCCAATAGTTTAACAATTGCCAAATCATTCAGTCAAAGCTACCTGATTTCTCTGTAACTGACAGCTGTGAGAATACCTGCCTATAAAGTAAATAAGGTTCCTTCAGAACTCCAGATGAAATTACTTTACACCTTTAAATATCTTCATAACCCTCTGTGTTTCATTTCAACGTACATGAACAGGTTCCAAACATTCTTTCCTGAATCTTATTTAAAATCTTAAGTTACAATGGAAGTTTCCACAACTTTCATACAAATATTTTGGTGCTATACAGGGGTGTTTTTCCCTCATTCTCATTAGCTGCTCCTGTATTAGGGAAAAAAATAAAGTTTCTTTAAGACATTATGAGTCTATAGGTTCCCATTATGTTTTTCTCATTTGTTACTAAAAAACATTCCTAGCTAAACTTTTCATTCTTTTTCCATAAAGTCTCCATTATTCTTCTAATAAATTTTGACATCTACTACTCTACCTTCTCCACCCATACTAGAAATATACATAGAACTCCTTTTTTAATGTTAAAGCATGAAGTAAGTAAATTAAATCCATATTGTTATACAAAATAGTGGTAGTTTTCCTTCTGCTCTTTACCCTTGTGACAAGGCTGACACTTCCTAGGTAATTTTAGGTCTTATTCAAAGATTAACCATGCCAGTTGTAATTGAAAATTGGAATCTTCCAGTGCCTCACTCTCCAAGGAAGCTCTCCAAGTTCATTCCACAACTCTCTCAATTAAAGATATTTTATCTCCAGTTCCATGGGCCTTGTCCCTGTGTTTGCAATCCACACTGTCCCTAAGGAGCTGCTTTGGTAAAGTGCTGAAACTGTAAGCACTAATCCTCAGCTGACAATGAAGATCAGGAGCCAGTAGTTGAACTTCCAGTAAAAATAGGCTGCCAGCAAGTGCATGTGGCAGAGCAAAAGAATAGGGTCTTTAAAGATGGGCTATACTGTCATTTCATTTCTATTTCACCACAGTTATAGCAAGCAAAAGAAATTACAAGATTGCAGATTAAATATTACAGATTGTTATGGTCAACCTTATTTTTTTACTAGCTTATTACAAAACAAGATGCAAGCAGTTACTGTGTGCCTTACATTTCCAGATACTTTCAAATTCACTTGAACAATTTCTGCCAATTCTGGTGAGAAAGAACAATTGCCTGAAAGACAATTTGATTTCAAGTTTGGAAAAATGGTCGTAGTGACAGAAGAGAACTTTTGGAACTGTCACATCTGAGGGTAAAGATGCATCATGAGCTCAAACTTTACTGAATATTAGAAAGGATACAATCAGTGACACCTTACGATAGTGACACTATTTGAATCTTCAGCTTTATTGATAGCATAATATCATCACATATTGCTGCTGCTAAAGCAGTTTGGACAACTGGTAGGGAGTTTTCAGAAACTATGCATAGGAACAATGAGTCTTTTTTTCAGCATTCAGCCTACCATTGCTGATGACCAGCATCTGTCCTTAATTTCTATGGGAGAAGGCAAAAAGGACAGGAAAAATAAGCATATCAAACGTAGCATCATATACATTTAGAATCATGATCCTCTCCACTTGCGGTAGTCTGGGTATCAGAAAACCCCAACGAGAAACCCAAATTTCTTAGACCTCCAAGTCAATGAGCCACAAGAGACTCCCAGGTAAAAAGGTAGAAAGATGAGTCAGAGTTCCATGCTAATGAGAAGGGAGATAATTTCTCATTTGTTTTGCAACAGAAAACTATATTATGAAAAAGAATTAGGATTATTTTGCAGTTATTGCAGCACCTCTATTACGTTATGGGCTTTATACAAAAGTTAAGACTCCTATTTGGATATTTTCTATGC
Organism: Patagioenas fasciata; assembly: GCF_037038585.1. Lineage (NCBI taxonomy): Eukaryota > Metazoa > Chordata > Aves > Columbiformes > Columbidae > Patagioenas > Patagioenas fasciata. The sequence goes on from NC_092521.1 coordinate 22,389,812, forward strand.
ATATTTGACACAGACGTTCATCCCCTGTGCTAAAGTTCTCACCTGAAATCTTAATCACTGATGAATACACTTGGCTGAGGCGCTCATAAGATTTCCTTTTACAGTCTATCTGTATCCTATCATTCTACTCTTATATTTAAAAACCATGCCGTTTTTTATAGCTACTGTTACATGTTTCTACCTGATTCATCCACTTGATTGAAATGTTTGTAACACAAATGTTATATTAGTCTAAAAATATCAGAGTATAGTTTCATGTTGGCTACTTCTACATTTTTTGATACTGTTTGTGTAGGAATTCAAATAAATATCAGTTTTAAGGAAGCTGGGCCACCCTTATGAACTTTTTAATTACTAGACCTTTATTTTTTAAGCAGCTTCATTATTAAAAAGTATATAAATTACTGTTATATCCAAATAATTCACACACAAAAATGTTTCACGGTGTATCTTATATTTGACTTGTTTTCATAAATCATACTTTTAAAGGTATACAATATTTACTGAATGTATCTTAAAAAGAGGCTAATTCAGTTGCTAGCAATTAAGCGCATTGCAGCATTATTACATTTATAAAGAGCATCTCCAGCAGAGATAATATTTCTCACAGTCACTCGGGTTACTTTATTTGCATGATCAGTTGACTTACAAAAGGAAGGCATTAACTTCACACCTGTAGTTTTAGAAACGTCAAAATAACTAAGTTACTGTGTTAAACTTTTTTATCCTTACTATGAAAGGCAAAATTACTTTTTCATTAGACAATTGCGCACACAGTCAAAATAAATACATGCTAAATAATAGGTCAGACTGTCTTGGCTCTGAAATGTAACACCTCCTGACATTACAGTATCATGATTAGAGTGAGTTCATTCCATATTGTTTACAACATTCATGAGCACTTTCAATTATTAAGTAGCCCCTATCTTTTTACCTCTGTGATAGGATTGTTCTTATCTTGATGATTTCCCTTTTTTAACAAACAGGAAACAAATTTGAGCAATGCTAGGAAAGCTGGCGTAACCAAGTCTCAGTTGTGCTCACCATAAGGTTGCCTCAACTTTACCTAAGCAAACTACAACAACATGCTTGATGCTGAATTACCACCACCAGAACTGGTAGTAATAATTACTTGTGGTGTATCTTGCTTTGGTTTGTATCAGTACTCTTACACCAAAAGTACCCTCAGTGGAGCCATACTGCTAACAGCGCTATAAGGGGAGATCCTCTTGAAACAGTTTCCCAGTTCTCAAAACACTATTATTTTCCATACTGTTCATATTTTTAAACTAACAGGAAGTAGGGCCAATATACAAATTATTTTCATCATGCTAATGTATCCTCTTCTAGAAACAAACAAAAGGAACGGGCCTTGAAATGGAAAAATCAAATACAAACCATAATAATTATTTTTTATGAGGAAAGAGCTCACAAAGGGTAAGAGATGCTGTCACATACAGGAGAAATTTTTTGTAAGCGCATGAACAAGCTGGGTAACAAGTTTCCCCATGCTAATTATATCTAAATACTTGCATCCATATCTTCCCTTTATTCAAGAAGTGCACTAAACTCAAACTTTACTTCTCAGAAGTAAAATATAATGTTAATTTAGGTTCCAGCAGTATTTTTCCAATTTAGATAAACAGTATTGGATAATGACTGAAAAGATAAGAGCCTCAAAAACTCTACAAATGGTAGTTAATCTAGTACTACTTCTGAGAGACAATGTTGGAGTTTTCCAAATAATGGGAGGTTTGCAAAACTAAAAAAAAAAATCAGTTCCAGAGAAAAGATCAGAATTCAATCCTACATTTAAATCCTATAACCCCTTCATTAAAGCTTATTAATTAACCATTAAAAGCTCAGAGCTACTGGGTATAAATGAGGGTTGTAAGAGAGCCATGGTGGGCCAGCTGATCCTGCTCTGCGCTTCACAATCCCATAGAGTGGAAGTGTGTGGTAGCAGCAGACCCTATAAACCAGCTGAGGGAGCAAGGACACTGTGACACCCATAAAGTCAGGAACTGTCCTAGAGACAACTTTGAAATTCTGCTTTTCTATAACACTTGAACACTTTTCTCTGTCAAGACTTAATATCAGTTTATTAAAGCCACCTCCTGGAGTACTTCTGTTTGGAAAAACAGTGAATATAAACAGATTCTGCTCAAGTTTGTTTGAAGTTTTAAGTTGCAAGTCTTAGTTCTGGTCTTCATCAACCAATTTCTTTTTCTTATATATAACAGTTATCATGTTCATGCATTCTTTCTTTTCATACTGTTGAGCAGGGATCAGAGATTGCTGTATTGTCACATCATTATTTAAATTGCTGAGAAATCTTTTTATTTAAATAGTAAGATCTACAGATATAACCTCTGAGTGGGTTCAGCCCACCTCAGATGTTCACTGCAAATCAAACTTGGCAGACTCTGGCAGAAGGAAAACCTTTATGTTGTAGTGTTGCTCTCCCTTGCCTCTTTTCACTGAGGTATCTTCAACTGCCACGGCCTTTCAGCAAATCTCCTATCCTAAATTAAAGACATTGCAGAACATAATTTGGAAAAAGAAATATATATTATTAATTCTACTGCAGAACATGGTCAATTCCACCTAAAGAAAATAAATCCAGATGTCCAAAATCAATTGCCGCTCTTATTGTAGATAAGTCTTTTGTATCCAGAATTGACCAGATACTACAGACACTACAAGGAAAGCACAATTATCAATACTGATAAATCTTCTTCCCCTGCTAATGTAACTGATCTGTTAGAATAGCATCTTTGTAACAGTAAGTTTCCAGCATTGGAAGTAGGATCTTTCTTTGAATATGAATACCCCAAAAAAAGAAGCTGATTATATATACATCTCTCTCTCATCCTTCCCTGGCCTCTAAAGGTAGGGTCAAAAGAGAGGCAAAGGGTTTGGTTAGGACATTAACAAACAACGCTTGAACAAATCGCCAGAGGAGACAGAGTTGTAATCCTAGAACTACCATTACTCACCAATGTTACATGTTTAACCAAAGAAAGAATATTTATTTCGTGTACATAAGTAATTAATATAGTAATAACTAAGAGATATACACAATGGAGTCACAAATTCAATAGTAAATCTTTTACAGAACAGTTTTCAACAGAACACATAGCACCACATTTTGTGATGAGATTCAACAGGAATATCACAAAGAGGAGAATGCAGTGCCACCACTACATATGATGAAACACAGCTGGAATATGGTTGTTAACTTAAATATACATTTAATGTTGAAACAGACAACATTCTGCTGTTTCAGAAGTCATCTGTTAATCAGAGTTTTGTCACACAAATGTAGCTGGTTTTCATCCTGTGGGTAAACACTGCACTGGAAACAATAACACGTGTTTTGCTCTTAGGTACATAACTGGAAAACAGGGGTACACAACTGTTCCAAAACTGTTTCCTGACACAGATTGCACCCATGGACAAAGTTCACCTGAGATGAGAAGTCTGACTGTGCTCCTGCTGAAAGACCTCAAGTTCTGCTCTGCTGAATAGCCTGCACTGAACCAAGAATATCCCTTTCCTACAATAAAACTATCTTTAGTAATCAGCTGTGGAAGGAGAGAATACACAAGCGCATGAAAAGCTTCCTGAAGGATGAGAAAAAGGTGACATGCAGAACAGATAACTGGGACTACTGACAGGCTTTCAAATTTTGGAAACATTGAATTATGTTTGCGATAGAACAAAATTCCCAATAGGCCACGATAAAAACCGGATTTTTGTTTCTGTGAGACTGCTTTTTTTTTCTCTGTGACAATCTTCACCGTCTGTTAATGTTATTCATAGATGAGACTTTGTACCCAGTAGTACTCATCCTCACCCCAGGCCCCTGATCAACTCACCCTAGCACCATCTGTCTATGTTTGTCCTGAGTCCAAGATACTCCAGGAGACACATCACTATGAATTTACTTCAACTTTCTCTCTATGTAGAACATAATTAGAAAAATATCTTTAGGAAGAGATAAGTGAATTTTCTTCTTCTGTAAAAAGAATATTACTTCTATTATGATCACAGAAAGCCACCCGTTCACTCACATGTAAAAGCAAATGGGAATTATTACACTGAAAAATTTAAAAGCTCGAGTCATCTGTAAAATAGAAGACCTGGCTGAAGGTTTAATGATACAAATGTTTTGAGGAAAATGCTCCTTTTGGAACACACCTGAGATGTTTTGGATATAAATAAATAATAGAGGATAAACAGACATGAAGTTCCTCTAGCTTTGCTGCCCCTTCACATCTCTTCAATTAAGGCATGAATACCTCATTTTATTTTTATCTAATGAATTGACTGAATACTCCCACCATTCCTTATTGAAGGAACAAAACAAGACAACAGTGAAAAGAACACTTTACACACCCTCGTTCACTCTGAAACATAATACAATCAACCACTGCAAATACAAAGAAACAAAAGCATATAACTGAGGGAGTAAACTCTTCCAAACACAACACTGATGCATAGTTATCAATTAAAGAGAAATGTTATTGAAAGTTGTGAATTTAAAAGCACGTAAGCAACATTTCAATTTTCTTCTGAAAAACGGTGCAGCTGAGAAGCCTAATTGTATTTCCAGCAAGCCTAATTATATTTCCTGACTCCAGGGGACGGGAATTCCTCAGATACTGATGACTGACAGGTCTGGTTCTGCTTTCAACCTGCAAGTAAGCAGAAATACTCACTGCTATGTGAAATTTAGCATGCAAACCAACCACTGTTTCCACTAGGATCATTAGCAGCTGGAAGTTCACAATACTCCATGGTAGCATCCAGCACTACCTTCAACTAGGTCATTTGTAGGAGTTATTCAAACAGGTACGAACTACTCTCAGTACTTACGTTCAATAGCAAACATTAAGATGTACCACACAGGTAGCCTTTGTGAAGTGCCAAACATCTTTCAGTACCAAAGAAACTTGATGGAGTTATAAGGTGTTCATCAGCACCTCCAGGGTTACTGTCACTAACTGGTTTAGAAACTACTTCTTGGTTCTGAAATTGGTTATCGATTCATGAACCTGATTTTTTTTTCTTTAAGAATTTGATCCAACTTCTTGAGGGTAATTATGCAGTTATGACATTATAATTGATTCAACCATGATCACAAAATCTCTCAGTACTTATTCAACATTGTTCATTATGCTCTTCTCAATGTCTTAATGTTAATCATACATGATAGAAGGGGCTTCCAGTGTTTGTCTTAAGAATAATCTCTACCCTTAGTGCAAAATAAAAATAGAATTTTTTATATCTCAAATTACCATTCATTAAAACTACCCTTTTGAAAGACCTTTTTATTACAGCAATCACTACTGATTTTAAAAGTCTGATGTATTTGATAAAGATAGTTACATGTCTTCAGTAAAGTCACTTTGATTATTCCAGGAAATGTTATTTCCACTTCCAAATAACCTTTTATACATCTTTGACTTCAAATTCTTGGTCAGCTTGCTTCCCAGTTCAATCCAATCTAATAACTAAAAAATGTCTCCTAGTTATTTTCAGAAACTTTCCAATCACTCAGTAACACGTACAACAAAAGAAATAAAGGTATCTTTTGTTCATGCTTTCTTACGATCAGTTTTTATGGAAGAAAACCCAGGGATTGCTCTGGGAGAAAGCTACTGCTCTGCAAAAACCAAACAAGTCACCACATCTACATTAGTCCTACCGTTATTCATGTGTGATACTGAGTATTCTGGGCTTTTATTCCACATTTTTAAAAGCCATTCTGAGCTTTTCCAGGTGAAATTTAAGAGAATGAAAGAGATTGAAAGAAGATGAGAAAGAAGAATAAATGCAGAAGAGATACTGAAGGACTGTGTTAATTTACAGCCTCATGCAAAAGGTCTAGAGAACCACACCAAAAGGAAGTAGCTCTTAGCCTACAATGCCAGGTGAGCCTATTTACAAGAGCTGAACACAACAGGGAGTTCAAGTCAACAGTTTTCATGTGAAAACAGAAGCTGTAATGCCAAAATGAGCCCAAGTCAACTGTGCCATACAAACAGTTCCTGGTGATGAAGATAAACACCTATATCTCTCCTGTCTTATGTGAGTGCTTCCTGAAAATACTCTATATTTCCACTGCTATTCAGGTAGCAACATAATTCACAGAAGCATCTTTTTAGGGAAGAGACTTAGGACACTATATATATATATATGTGTGTGTGCGCACACGTGCGCATATGTGTGTATGTGTGTGTATATATATCTACATGAGCTTCACTGAAGTCACTAACTAGTTCTAACATCCTTTGATGTTGTGATTCTGACCACTAAGCTCCTTATTTTCTCCTGGAAACCTTGACCAAAAAGAACACTAACTAGTAAACAGTCACCATCCCTGGAGGTGTTTAAAAGGCATTTAGACAAGGCTCTTAGGGACATGGTTTAGTGCTAGAGTTAGGTTAGGTTGTGGTTGGACTCGATGATCCTGAGGGTCTCTTCCAACCAGAATGATTCTATGATTCTATTTAAAAACTAGATAATACAGACCACACCATAACGTGTTGATCTGTTCTTCAAATCCACTAGCATCAACTGACATTTAAAATGTTTAGAACATCACAAAATGCTAAATATCTCACTAAGGCAAACATTGTGGGCTGAAGAAATAAAAATAAATAAATAAATTGATAAATAAATAAATAAACACCACCTGTTGGAAATACTGGGGATTAATTGCTTTCAAAAGTTCATGAACATCAGTGTCCCTGATGATAAAAGTGAGAGCCCCCAGAGTAACTGAAATACATGAATCCTGTGTAGTGTTTTACGCAGTTCAACCTCATAATGCTATGCTCATATATATATATCCATCAGCGAAAATACTGACAACAATAACTGATTTCCATGGAGAACAAAACTGTAATAGGGTGGAAAAGTTCAGAGAGCCAAAAGAAATCTTTGAACTAGAAAAAGGGAAGATGGTCTACGAATTTGCTTTTTTCTAACCAGAGCTCAGAAATGCATCCATTAGTGATGGCAATTGCATACACAGATCTCAGTTCTCCACACACTGTAAGGGTCCTATTTGTATGTTTACTCTACAGCACAGAAGCCTGTGCACACTGACTATTCCTGTCAAAGGTCAGCATATAAGGAAACAGTAAACAACTGTTTCAGTTTTTGGAGTGAAAAATAAAACAAACAAATTCATACTCCTTTTCTGGTTTCAGATCCTTCCTCTTAGCTATATTTTTTATTTATGAGGACATATAAACCCTTTTTTGATACATTCAAAATTTAAAGAGGTTTGTTGTGTTCTGTGTGGGGAAAAAAAAAAATCCCTTACGAGGAACTGGGATATTTCTTACCAGGTTGATCACCACATGTTGGTCTGATTTAAGTTGGTTTTGAAAGTACTATTAGCATTACTAGCTGGTCTTTAAATTCTAGCAGGATCAAATTTGCTAACAGAACACAGTAACCCTTCAGTTATCTCCGCATCCCACCAGTGGGGAGTGAGCGAGCAACCACGTGGTGCTTAGTCACCAGCTGGGGTTAAACCATGACACCAAATCCCATCATTACACCTTCAGATCATGCACCAGGCACAGTCTGGCTGGACCATGAGGTTTAGGTTTCAGGCTAGGATTCTTACTGTGCAGGAATGTTGTAGAGCTGCTGAGTTCCCAAGCTTCCCTTCAGTTTCAAGCACCTTCATTGTATTCCCACATGACAAAGTTTTTGTACTGAGACTATATTCCCAATGGGAATATTGAATCAGCAAGAAAAATTTACTAGAGGGCAAAGAATTATTTAAAGCAAGTGACTTAGATAATATAAAGCCCCTGGAAATTCAGGCTTCAGTATTCATTATGTTCACTATGAGAATCACGAACCTGGCCACTATTCATAAATATGATACCATTTACTGTACTCTTTATTATGTACCCAAGTATCAGATGACAAATGCTCCCCACTTGAAGAGAAAGCTAAAAGCAGCAAAAAGCTGACAATAGTTTGTATCAACCTGCAAACAAAACATGAAAATCAGAAGGTATTCTCTTTTGCTTAGTCTCTGTCAAGTCATCTCCATGGACTTGAATAAGAGATTATTTTAACAAAACAGCAGGTCTAAAAGAGAGCTAAGAATATATTGCTTACTACAATATTTCATTGCATAGAAAAAAATAAAAACAAAACAGTTATTAGAAATTACTTCTGCAACCTTGGATTTTGGTCAAAATTTGCATTAATATAAAAGAAACACACCATGAATGGTTAAGAACTGAGACACAGTGCATGAAAAAATACTCTACACATAGAAGCAGCTATGGGTGCACTGAACAGTCACTTCTAAATAAAAATCCAGACATCTCTACAGTGAAATCCCTATTTTCAACAATTAATTTCTGCATATGTTCTACCCTGAAAGTGAGTCTGCCCTTTGTAAAAATTCAAGGTTTTTTCAATATTTCCAGCAAGGTTTAGTCAGATTGCCTCAGCAAAAACAGCCACTCCTTCACCTGCTTACTCTCTGACAGATGTAAAAAAAGGAAATAAAGAAGCAGGTATCTGTAATGGGCTGAAAATTGCATGGGAAAGTAGAAGCATGTTAGAGGAGGGAAACAAAAATCTAAGTAATGGATATTCGCAGCCTCCAGACATAGGAGCATAAGGGAAGGTAGTCACTTAGCGACAGAGACAGCAGAGGAACTATACTGAATAGTTACATTTTGTTATACATGTAAATAACAATTTGCAGTTTAAGATGGTCATGAACTCTAGGGAACACAAGGTTCAAATTTCATTTGGCAAGTCAAAAACATCGTTCCATTTTTTTTGAATAATTTCTGAGAAAAATAGAAGTCTTGGAACCAGTAATATTGCAAGTAAGATAAGGTTCACATTAGTTTTACTCACAAAATGTAGCATGCCCTGTAACCTTAAGGAGAAAGACTTGAAATTATTAAGAATAATGCACAGCCAGTAGAGTGCAGCAGCTGTGATATGCTCCTCTCTAGAAGTTTTGACATTCCTAAGACAATTTAATAAACATCATACAAATTAAACTTGCTGTAAGGCCTTTATCATCAGTTCTTCACAGAATGAAAGGCACAATTCTTATTTGAAAAAAAAAAAAAAAAATCCATTATGGTTATGGTCAATGCCAAAATAGGTGGATAAAGGCAGGTTCCACTGGAGACTGAGGTCACCCATTCAGCTGCGTGCTTAACGTGCTTTCCTCTTGTTACAGTAAGAGTATCACTTCTGTCTTGTTTAAGTTAAGCTTAAACAAGCATTTTCTAAATCTATTTGCTTATCTCATTCAGACAACCTGTCATCCCTCTAGGGGTACTGTCCATTTCTTTTGGAACACAGCTCAAAGCAGGATGTTGTCAGCATATTAGCAGCACCACAGCCCATGACATCCACAGACTAAGAAATTTCAAAAACTGTAACAGAGGGAAAATACTCTCACACAAATCTTTAATTATTTTACAACATGTTTCAGTCTACATTGTCTAGATAGTGATGGGTTTATTTACACCTATATGTATATACATATGGAAACATTCTGTTCTTCAGTCATACTGATTTTTTTTTTACTTCTTATGTTGCGTAACACAAAAGACCTAGGGATTTCAGTATACTAAATAGTTCAGCTACAGCCCCATTTCAGACCTACCTTATACATAAAGTGGAGTTATTTTCCTTTATTACTATTATATCCATTTTCTTATTTGAGTAAAGTATATACACTTGGATTATCTCAGTTTGGAAGGCTTTTTTTTCTTTTTCTTGCCCATAATGCTAACTGCCAGCTAAGTATTTTTGGTTGTGTTCTTTTCTTCCTACATGCAAGTCCATTTTTTAACCCCAGATCCTTGAGGAATTCCTCAGAACATCATACTACCTAAATTTTTGTTTAAAGAAAGCTATTTTCTTTCACAAATAGACATTTTTTAAACAATAGATTCTGTACATTTTCCCTGAGTATTCTTTAATTCCTCAGTAATAACATTTCTTAATTTAGCAAAAATGTGAAAACTATTATCTTTGAACTATTGCATTCTGTGGGTTCACCTGTAGAATTACAAATCTGTATGTATTTTAGGATTAAAATAGATCTGTTGGATTCCAAGTTAAATATAGAAATACGTTTCTTATGATCACTATATCTACCTGCTGCCAACATGTTTCTCTTTGTCTTCTGATAAAACTTGGTTCCACTATATTCATGACTACTGTCTTGGTGTCACTAACATTGTGAACAATCTAGCCAACATAAATTAGTCTTTCTTGTATTAAATATTAGGAGTAAAAGATCTGAAAAAGTCCAGGGCATCTTTACAAGCCAGGCAAGCATGATCTTATGCTGTAAATGGTAAATTTAACAGTATCATAATAGTAAGAGTCATGATCAGTCAGCCATCAGAATCACACAACAGAAGTTCTTTAAGTACCTCACATTTACTTTATTATGGAGACGAAACCAGATGTATAGCTAAGAAGGTATTCTGTGAATTTATATCTTACTTGGAAAAAGCTATAATCTTCCTGTTTTCTTCATACTGCAAATTCTAATTTTATTTTTAGTTCTTTTACTCTTCATTTTCTTTCCATCTTACTGCCTAAGAAAATAAACGCAGGGGAGTGCTAGACTTCTCATGACTACCATTTCACAAGTGTATTGGCTGCAGAGACGTATTTTTCTCTTTAAGAAAAATATTCCTTCACGTGGAGTGTGTTATTTTCAACAGATTCTATTAAAAACCATACTGAACATGAACTACACATACTGTAAATAAAGCTGCTGACTATATATAGTGCAAATTTTATTCAACAGTTGTTTATGTGGGCTTGCTATCACACATGGGGTAGATAATCTGAAGAAATTCAAAGCTACTTAGTGGTTGGTAGGCATATTGTTTACACAGTAAATTTAGAATACAAAAATAACAATCTATTGATTTATGCCAAGTATTTGAGAAATGCCAATCTATTTTAACCAAAATTCAAGCCACTAAAATATCTGGAGTCAAGTGGCTGTACCAGAATTACTCTATGCATGCCCTCCCCCTTATGTACGTTCTTATTAAATATCCATTGCCAAGCACTGCCAATACACAATGTTGGGAGTTCCTTTATTTTGACTGCTTACTACCATCACATAATGTTCCAAGATTCATACAAAACAAAAATATAAACTCCAAGTCAAACCCTTGGGCACAAAGAACATCACCAAATCCTAAGGAGGAACTATCCGAATATACCTTTTACAAAAGATATACCATATGAATCTAAAGAAATAAAAATCGTCAGGCTAATTGCTGAGCATCAAAAGCAGTTGTTTCAGAGGGCAGCTGAGTATTTCTGATCTGTAAGGATGTCAACATGGAAATATCTTGAACACTGCAGAAAAAAATCAGGATGAAGTACACAGGAGCTGGAGATAAAAGTATTCTTCATCAAGGAAGGCCAGATATACAAGACCACTCTCAATAACCCTTGAGTGATCATGGCATTTGGAGAGGTGCATGATGACTGGAGGAAAGCAAATGTCACTCCCACCTCCAAGAAAAGTAAGAAGGAGGACCGAGAGAACCACAGGCTGGTTGGCCTCACCTCGATCCCTGAGAAGGTGCTGGTAAAACTACTAATCCTGGGAACAATTCCCAGGCACATGAAGGACAAAAATGTGACCAGGAGTAGCCAGCAGGCATTCACCAAGGGGAAGTCATGCTTGACCAACTGGATAAGCTGCTATAACAAAATAACTGGATGAGGGGGGAGCGGTGAATATTGTCTGCTTTGTCTCCTGTAAGGCTTTCCACCATGTTCTGCAAACCACTGAAGTCAGAAAAAAGAATTTAAATAATGAATCAATATTTCTGTTCTATTTTCTCCCTGAAAGTTATAATAATCACCAAAAAAGTCCTGTTCATTAATAAGTTAAGGAATTTGTCACAAATAAGCAGTGCTGGAAGACACTTGAAAAAGTTACTTAGTCCATTTTCTTGTACCAGCACAGGATCAGCTAGACTAACATCTCCTCTAACAGATACTTGCCAAACCTGCTCTTAAAGATTTTCAGTGACACGGCTTCCACGCAAGCCCTAGGCAAACTACACAAGTATTTTAAGTTTTCTGCTGTTAAAAAGTTTTCCGCACCAAGCTGATTAACTCCTTTCTGCTTCACCACCAGAGGCATGGAGAAAAGAATATTTCCTTCAATTTTTCAGCATCTTTCTGCATAATTAAAGATTTGTCTGGCTCCATCCCCTGCGACTTTCTCTTCAGAAGGCTAAATAACTTCATGTATTTTGATCTTTTCTTATACATGCCATGCTTCTTAGACATCTGATTATTCATTCTCATTACTCTCCACTGAATTCCAATTGCTCCATAGCACTATTGAAGGATAGTGTCCAAAAACAGGCATGTGATTCCAGGCAAGACTTCACCAAAGCTTAGAAGAGTGAAAACTTCTCCACAGCAGTTCCAGGTTACTGTCTACACATTCCAGTACAATATTTCTCTCTTTCACAATAATGGCTCCTGCTCAACTTACATACTATTATGGTTCCCAGATTCTCGGCCAAAGAACTTCTACCTACATCATTTTTCTCTAACCTATGTCAACCACATAAACTATCTCTATATAACTACACCACCTTGCATTTATCCTTTTGAATGGCATCATAACCATAGTTTGTTTTTTGGTGGGGATAATTTTGAAATATAATCCTGCTATTAGCTGTTACACTTCTCCCAGACTTGTGCCATATGTAAGTTCAATTAATATACAATTTACTTAATTTCTCGGTTATTTAATACGAACACTGAACAAAGCCAGTTCCCAAAGAGGCCATTGTTTGAAAAAAAATCTTTCCATAATAACAGCAACCATTTATAAATACATTTTGGCAACTATAACTTAACTGTTTACACGAAGTCTATAGTATTTTCAGTTTTTTCAAAGCCATATGCTTCATATGTACAACACTGGTAAGCAGAACAAACTTTGCATTAAGGAAACTGGGAATACAAAGGATGTACTGGGATGTTGTGAAGAAAATGTAATATTGCCAGTATCTAACAATAACCAATAAAGAAAAACTTCACTATTAATATTGTATGCAATTTTATGAGAATATCAGAAACAGAGCTCAAAATAATACATCACTTTACAGAATATCAGGTTTATGGCCTATTTCTCTGTGTAATTTTGTTAAAATTTCTCACTGTGTATTCTCAGAAAATAATTCACAGCTTTCGTGGCCTGCAAGTATGAAACCCCACTTAAATATACAAATTTTAAAATCAACTAAAACTGATTATGCCTGGAAAATAATTAACAAATAATATGCATGTTTTAAATGAGTTATGCATGGGTTCAAAAGCAAACATTTATTTTATCATGTGAACTTAAAAGGCATTCCCCTTTAGAAGAAAGTAAAGACAGCAACTTAACTGTTTAAAACTTAACTAACAGCAGAAGTCACATTTTAATAATTTGAACATTTGAAATCATAAATATTTTAAAATTTCTCATGATGAAAATCATGCTTGAAGATCTACTCTCATACTGAATGTCTTAGCTTTGCCAGTTTCTGTTAAATCTTAACATTTTCAGATAGCAAGAAAAGTAAAATTTTTCCTATGGCACTCATACTGGCTTCGCACTACAAAAGGTCCATGGATGAAATACTGGCCCCATCAAAGTCAAAATTCCCTCAGCCTTGAGAGAACCAAGATTTCACCTTATATCCGTTAAAGTTTTGAAACTTCACAGATATTTAAGAAGCATGAAACAAAAAAATGAAATGACATTTTCCTGGTCCTTAAAAAGCTCTTCACACATATTACGCAGATTTGTATAGCATTGTATACATGACCAATATCACAAATACCATGCATGTGTATAGACATGCTATACATAATACTACATGTCTTACCATTCCAGCTCCTCATGCACAGAAAACACATCTCTGGGAGTTTCACGTGTGGAGCATTTGCCGGAAAAGGCAAATGGAGCAGTAGTAACTCCTCAGATTGGATTCTAATGTAATCACTTAAGTTACTGATAAGGAAAGTAACACCTGATTTTCAGTTTTCCCTTTGCAAATGAGGGATTGGAAAGCAAAGTGTCACCTTGTAAAATGCCCTCATTAGGATGATCTAAATGGGCAATTACTTTAAACATACTCGTCCAGTATGTTTTAACGCTATACAGACATTACTTAGTCTACAGAGAGCAGCTTACTTACGTCGGGGGCTCCTTTTCATTTTGCTGTTTTTGCTGTGGTTGCAGAACGTTATTTACCAGCTCAGTGATCCCACTAAAGGGAAACCACCTGTTTAAATAAGCAAATAATGTGACTGAATAACCAATAAAACCACGCTAGTTTAAATGTTTTCTTAGCCAACGTCAATAGAAATATACAGGCGGACAAGCTAGAGCCAATGGGAATGCTAGCTGCAATACTAAATCAGCCACTAAGGATGTAAGGGAAATAAAGTTTTACAGTTCACCAGTTCACAAGCAGGCAGCAAGAACCTACATCCAGCTAACGTGTGGATGAAGTAAGAAGCTGCAGGCAGCTCTTACAAGCCAGTCAGGAAGCAGATGACAAACTACCTGCAGCCTCTTAGGTATTAAGGAAAGCCAATACCATCAAAGGTGCAGAAAGCAGAACATGGCAAAGGTAGAAAAGTCAAGCCTACTGCATTTTTAAGGTATTTTACTTACTGTGTCAGCTGTGGTTTTTGCTCTTCTTTGACCCTAAAAAGATAAGTTTGCACAACTGAGTGCAACATGTTTTAAAACAACTACCCTGAAGTTCTATAACTTGTAACACATGGGCAGGATAAAGTTCTTATTTTGAGTTAAAAGGAGTTAGTTTAATATTTTTCATATATTAAGTTTTCATTAAGTTGTATTCTGTGCTTATTCCATTTAGGATTAAAAATGGGGAATGCCAAGTATCTAAAAGTTTTAGTTACAAAGTGAAATCAGCAAAGTTTTACAACTGGGTTCCAATTCTTTGGCCAAAATATCATGTTAGAACATTTCCAGCAATAGATTCAGCTATAAATGCAAAGGAAGGTGCTTTGATTATGTTAGCTATCATCTTTTTTTTATTATTATTTACAGTCAAATTGCCTATCATAATTCAAAGTGAATTTATAACATGTAACAAGCCATTTAAAATACAAAATCCTGAACTAACAGATCAAAGGGAAACCTGCACTATATTTATTAAACTACAGCGATGTCAGGGTCTGCATACAACAACTAAAAACTAAGGAAGGAAAGCTAAGTAATTTTACTCGGAGGAAAACGTTTTAGGACTTGGTAAAAAAAATACTTACATAATACATACAGTAAGTTTGTATAGTACTGATTAACAGTTGTTCATTGTCTTTAGGGAAATATTCTGTCTGTAGTACAAGCTTTAATTTGAGTGAACAAGACGATGTTCTATGCAATTCCTCTCCATCAAACCCAAGAATGGAGACGTATACCCACAAGAATATTTATATCCTTGAATTGCAAATATGTGTCTTAAATATCAAGTTAGTGTCTAGCTGACCTATATGTTAAAAAAAAAAAAGTTCCTAAAAAGATGTTCTGAATGTCTCTATGGAGAACACTCTCTTAACTAACTAATCAGGAAGTGCAGGCTTCCAATTTAAGCAGATGTTTAATGCTGGTCAGAAGATTAAAACTCAGCAAAATAGCTCTATGTCTCTTCCTCCATATGATATCACAGTGAATACCTCTACAAACAGGGTCCAAAAGAACTAGACACTAAGACACGCTAGAAACTTTCTAAAACTGACTACAGAAAGGGAAAACAGAACATGCAACACACAGTAAAAAGTCTTCTAGCATGGTTTTGCCTCTTCAGCACTTTTGAAATCTATATACAAAGACACGTTCCAGTACCAAAAGGAAAAAAAAAAAAAAAAACACCTCCAAAATTAAGAAATATGAAAATAAAATTTTGTCATACAGTTGCAATTCCACTCTACCACACATCTTAATTATAATATTATCTTTAACCAAGGGATTCCATACTAGTTTTTTGACACAAGAAATTCAAAGGGGGGATAGGGAATCAAAGTATATCCATATTTTCTTCACTAGGCAGCTTAGGACATTTAATTCAGATCCCCCACCATTAAGAGTCTAAAAGCTCTATATGGTCAACTGTGAGAAGGAAACAGTCCCAAACAACGGCTCAGAACTCCTCAGTCGCATTTCTAGAGCTCGACAGTGTAAATACCACTGCCTTGGACAAAGAAAACTGAATATCCAGCTGATCCATGGCTCCTTATATTCCTCTCTGTACGTGACTCCCAAATATATTTGGTGGACACTATTAAGTTATTACTTCATCGTGAATTTTCTATTGAACTAAACAAAGGGCATTTGAGCACTTCACCTTAATCAGATTACGATCAACATATTTCCTTTGGATAGTGACCATGGTCAATTTTTTTCACATGTGGAACTGAGATCAAAATAGAGTAAGATCAAAACTGCAATAGTGTATACTGATCCTGAGTGTGTCATTTGAAATCTTTGGTATGTTTTTGTCAGGAGGATCTAGCATCTTTACATAATACAATCTGTTTTGTGACTTCAACTGCAGCTGTAAACCCTTGGTAATTTTGAAAATCTTAGTCAAATTTTTAGTTCAGCACAATTAAATAAAAATACATTGCCCATTAGTAGACACTTTTAAAGCCTGCCTTTAAAATTATTTTCCCAGCATTTTATTGGAACACTGTGTTCTAAGTCACGAGTCTATGACCCCACAATTCAAAATATATCTCCTATGAAATAATCTTTTCTTCTCCTACAATTCTGTGTCTCATCAACTATACAATTTCCAACACTGCAGTTATGTGAGGACAACAACTTCCATTATTATATAAACGTGACGCATTCCTTGAGCACACTCCATGCATCCATCAGTCCTTGGATTAGGCAATGAACTTTCCTGACTTTATAACAGCAGTGGAGGGTAAGCTACAATTTGAAAAGAAATTATGAAAAAATCTATTAAAAAAATAGATTCTACCCTATGAAATTAAACTAATAGTGACATTGTAGATCAACAGGCCTGGACCTTTCAGGCGTACAGCACAGATATTTACCTTTCAAGGTCACAGAATAGAGATTCTGGATATAAATCAGCAAACCGCAGCCTAATGCCTGCTACTGTCTTTCCACAAGACCCTTCAATCAGAATAAATCAGGACCAGAAGTTGTAGTAACTGACAGAAATAGTGACATATTAAATGAAATACACAGAATGCATTTTTAATAAAACGGTGGTTTAAATAGCTTTTTCTAGACAAAAGAGGACTGAAGACACTCCTGATTCTTAAATCCTCTCTACGTACATGCATACAGTTGTATTTACTTTGGTTACAAGAACTGCTTTGTGTTTTAATAGATCGTGTACTTTCATATATATGCATTGCTTTCTCCCTTCCTTTCAAAAATCAGCAACTAATAATTGTTTAAAAGGATTGGAATGACAGATCCTAAAACACTCAAAACTCGATTTCTTCAACTGACTAACTGAAAAACACCAAGTAGAATGACCACATTCTGCTTCTTCCAGACTACCTTCCCACATCTTTTCAATCTTATCCTCTAAAAACCCTGCCAAGAACAATGTCAGTCCTCATTATTTACTAGAAACATTTTCTGGTCAGTATTTGTTTACAAAAACCACCAACAGGCTGCAGATAAAGTTTCTGATTGACAGTGACTTGGATAATGAATTCTAACAGTGCAGAATATTAAACACTTTACCATCTATTTTCAATTTTTATTATTTCTGTCATTACCTGAATTCACTCAATGCTTTGTACAAGGACCAAATTACTTCTAAAATGTTAGAAGAATCGGAGGCCATTGTTACATCTTTTTTTGCACAGATCACAACTCCATATGCTGCTTCACTTGAAAATGAGCAAGGATTTTTCTGCTTGTCAACAATAAAGAATTTTTGCACCTTGCACTTTGTCATCAGGAAACATTCATGCACTTTGTGCTTTGAAACATTCACAGTACCATTTGTCTTGTGTTCCTCTGTAGCCTACACAGTGCAAGTGCCAGATCCCTTTGATCTTTTCCAGGAGCTAACATCATTAGGTTAGATCTGAAGTCTCAGTGAGCACTTTTTGATGTTAGATCTTCTCTGTGTAATAAAAAATTTCCTGAAAGATTCCAGCTAGTCCCACTGACACAGAGAACGAATAGGACAGAACAGAAAGAAGAGGGAAGAGGACAAGAAAAACAGAAGCAGGAGAAAAGGCAGCAAAAACATTAACACAAAAAAATTCTTAGCACTTTAAACTCCTAATTCTTTTCTATACGTCAATATACTGCTGTCAGTAAAACCTCTTCTCTAAAATCTACTACAATGAAGCCGTAAGCCATTCTTCCCAAAAGATTCATTGGTCACAGGTAAACCCACAAGCACTCTGCTATCAGACCTCTTCTGTACTTTTAAATACTTGGGTGCATATCCACAAAAACACATGGGCAGAATTCAGGTGTCTAAATCCACGAAATCCTACATATCTGAAATGAAACAGGTATCTAGTTCTCCAGTGAAGTTTGGGGAAATGCAGATTTCAGGATCAGCCATCCTTGGCAGTGATAAACATTCTAATACCTATCTCCAATCCAACAATGCTCTCAAGATTCACAGCTTTGCCATCTAAGGACCTACAAGCACAAGGAAATCTGACCTGCAGGACTAGTCTGGGTGCACCTAATGTCTCTTAGAAACAGAGCTGAGTATAAAGCACACAACATACCACGTCACTTCCATTTAAAAATGTTACAGGGCAGTAGTTAAAAGTCCTTGACTTTGGTTTCCTTGGCCTGAGGGAATCAAAGGACACCCCATATCTCTGAACTACCTCAGTGAGGTGGTTAGAAGAGGCTACACTGGGATGGAAATTTTTCCTAGACCTTTTGTTGAAGCTAAGAGGATTGGAAATGCAGATCAATCTTTTCTTTGGGATCCTGATTTCCTTCATCCATTAATAAAAACCTCTAAATTTTTATTCATTATTGCAATTAATGTTGTGACTGATGCTGTCTGTATCAATTTCACAAAGTTGTTGATACTTTTAAAGTAGCTATTTTTATTAAATATTATGCCCATGAAGTCCAGAGAGTGTGACACTTGTATGAAATTTTGTTTAGAGAACATGGAGCCTACTGGCCCAAAACTCAAAGCAGAATATATGTACAGTAGTCTCAATGAGTAATGTGTGTTGCATTAAACTTGATTAAGAATTAAGAAGAAATATTAATATGCAGAACTATCTGATTTTCCTAAAGTAAATCATACAGGAACAAGGAGAGATAGTCTCAGATCTATAAAAAGAATCTTCACATTTTCTTCCCCTACAGATACAATACTGTCATGGACCTCCAGCTGTGTTCACAACAAAGAAATAGAGAATAATTGAGTGAAAACTGCAGCAAATAATTTCTTCTCAAATACAGATTTCTAGTTATGTACATAAAAAACATCCATAGAGCTGATATGTTCCAAATAAAAACAACAGCATGAATGCTAACTACTTGACACCAACACATATTATAAAGTGAATTAAACTGAACACTGTCCTCAGGATTTGCATTTGTTCTTTGCATTTTAGACCCCACCAGCCCAGATGACAGTACAGAGCCAGCAGCTGTCTCAAGAGTCAAGATCCAACACACAGTCTTTGAAGAGAAGACAGGTTTCTCTCTCTCTTCAATAATTAGCAGATTTTAATTATTCCAAAATCATTTGATAATTGGCAAATGTCTTCTCAATGCAAAACTAGTTAAAAGCAAAGAGCAAAGACAAAAGCATAAATTCAGGTTTTGGATTTAAAGTTAGATACTGCTCTTTCTTGCACAGAAGTCAACAAACAGAGATACTACTAATGCACAGGACTACTGTGACTACACCACACTAGAGACTGTTCTGAAAAGCAAAAAGGATTATGCAGAAGCCACTTCTTGTAAGTAGTAAAAAGAGGGGTTTTCTGTGTTTGTGATGCTTGTGATAGTTGCTATAAAAATGAAAAATCTTATGAAAAGCTAACAAATGCCTACCAATGAGATATTTTTAAAGCCATCCCTTCCAAGCTGATGCTTCCATTACCTGAACATAGGAAGTTCTAACCCATCTGAAACACAGAGATCCCCACATCCTTTAGGGCACAAAGTTTTAAATGAAAGACGCTTCAACAAAAATTCATAAGCAGATTAAAAAAAAACCCAACTTAAGTTACCTTATTACACTAAATTGTGTAGGTGGCCAAAATACACTAGATGAACAAATTTGTTCATGCTTTATGATGATACATGCTGCTTACCAAATGTCTATGAAAGCCTGGAAAAACTACAGGTTACAGGTAAACTCTCGACATACTTAGAAAGAAGAAATTACCTTTGCCATTGGAAATGTTTAATTAAGTATGTTCAAAAAGCTGGGATTTCTATATTTTGTGGCTCATTACCTTCCATCCAAAATCCTGATTGCACATTAAAGGAGAAGAGTAAAAAGGAGATCACTGTTGAATCTCTCCGCAAAAACTTGCACAGATTAAAAATGTAATTCCTAAATTAATACTTTGCAACAATGTTAAAAAAATATAGCATTACTCAACATGAACTGGGCTGTAGACTTTAAAAATAATTTTATTAAGGTATATAACTGTCTTTCTCAGGAATTTATATATTCCTGTTCTCATACTACATGATCATAAACTTTTAAATGTATTTACCATCACCAATATTTCTTAATATAGAGAAACTTCCTCCCCAATATACCCTGGAAACAGCACTGAAAATAAAATTCTGATAAAATTCTGCTCCTCTCCCCTCTCCTTTCCCCCTTTCCCGTTTCTCACCAGCAATGGCATTCAGTGCGTAACTATATCAAAACCATTGTGGGGATGCCTGTTCCCTTGGTGCTGAAGAAGGGGGAAGATCAGCTCCAGCCACATTCAGAGGTTTCCACCACCCTGGCTTAGAGTGCAAGGTCCATTAATCCATTTTCCTATATTGCCTGCTGTGGACTATTTATTTTCTGCTTCTGAATGTTTGTAATAGTATCCCAATTATATGCACTGTACCAAATGCCAAACATCAAAAAAAAAAAAAGTCCTAGTATGCAGTGACTACGTGCTCAC
Source organism: Patagioenas fasciata (assembly GCF_037038585.1). Taxonomy (NCBI): domain Eukaryota; kingdom Metazoa; phylum Chordata; class Aves; order Columbiformes; family Columbidae; genus Patagioenas; species Patagioenas fasciata. The sequence goes on from NC_092521.1 coordinate 22,411,037, forward strand.
ATGTCAGAAGTGAAGACATCTGACACATACACAATAAATGACTTTGCCTGCACCCATTCTTAACAAAACAGTGGAGTTAACACAGTCACACAGACAAATATGCGTAAAATCACCTATTTCCTTGAAAGAGGGCACCTCTACTGAATAATTAAATTAAATTATGCAAGTATGTTTAACTCCAAGAAACAGATGGAAGAAGGTTAAATATAAATGCCATGTCAGTTGGATAACTGTAAAATATTCACGTATTAGCTGAAGTGGTTATCTGCATTAATTATCCTATTGATGTTTTAAGAACATTCACCTTAGAACATTCAGCTTAATTATTTTTTGATCAAAATTGGTCTTTATTTTACATGACTGCTCCAATTTTATTAATTTAGAGAGTATAGGTTGTTGAATTAGGAAGGATCATATTTTGGACAATAATGTCTTTTCAAATGAAAGATTTTCCTGAAGAAGTGTGTAGATGATTTTCCTGACTAATTCTGACCTGCTTGTAACAAAAATATGAGCACAAAAACGCTTCCAAGATCAGCAGCTGAGAGCTAATCAGACATTTGATATTAGTGAACAAGCAGGTGGAGAATTTGGGTGCTTGGGCTAGAAACAATATCTGTAACACATAATAAATTTTAAACTTATGTAAATCCAAGCTGAAGAGGTTAAACAATTCTGAAGTCCAGTCTGAAGTGATGTTAAAGATACAAGAGAAACAAGAAAGCACCATACACACTTCACTGACAAGCACAGACCTACACATGCTCCTGTATAATAGGTCCAGCTGAATGAGCTCTCTGCATGATCCCCAGGTGAACACCATCCATAAACATAATAAATTCCGTAAGATTAAGACTACTCTGACATTTAGGTGCTAATTAGAAACAGTATGGTTTAATCCAAAGTCGCAGACCAATAAGTCTCAAGGTGAAATTTTGACACTAATATTTTTTAGAAAATCTATACTGAAATCTGGTTCACTGCAACTGAAAACATAGTGCTCAACAGCCCTGTACTTTCAACTCTAAAACTGCAGAGACTGACAGTACATTTTGATTATTTCAGAACCAGCAAATAAATCACACTCTGCTTATCTTAGGATATGAACTCTTCAGGGCAAAAATGTTTCCTAGTATTTGTTTCTGGGACAAAAGATAGAGACACTGTGTTCTACAAATAAAAGCTCCCATACTTCTCACACATTTCCTAGCTTAGTCAGACCTCTTCCTTTCCTTTATGGTCTTGATAGTAAAACCATAAAATGAGTGGCAAAATAAAAACTCAGCACATGAGAAAATGACTGTAGTACAACCATAATAATAAGTAAGTACTACACTGAATGGTAGCCACTGTGATATGTGCAGTTCCAATAATTAATTCATGGATCAATGCTCTCTTTTGAAGGTTATCCAAAATTGCAAGTAGGAGGCCTCAAGCAAGAAGGTGATATTAAAAGCTCAATGTTAAAAATCTAATGTTTGTCCAAAACTACCACATTGCTTCAAATGGGCTACTGCAGCTTTTTCCTATATTTAGCAAACAAAAGAGTATTTTGGTTATCACAGATTAAGTGGGAATTTGTAACCGTCAGCATGTGGAACATGCCTGCTGCTTCCCACTTGGGTATCTTGTGTCTGCTGAGGTAACAAGGCATGTACAAAAACTAGGAAAAAAATTATAAAGCACTAATTAATAGAAAGTCTTGGATCAAGCAAAGTTGTCAAAGAAGGGAAATAAAAATAGCTAGAAGACAGTAGCATTATTCATCTCATACAAATAATATTAACATAAGAAAACATACTCAGTGAAGAAGTGTCTTCCACTTCTAAAGCTCTAGAAGCTTTTTTCAGGTTGCCTCATTACCAAATTTCTTGAACTAGGAGTTTCACCAGTCTGATCTTCTCTGGGTAAATTATCCATTACCTGTTAGTTGTTCATCTCTGATACCATATATAACAGCCACATCAGAGCAGCTAGCTTGAAACATGCAAAATCAAAAATCAGCCTTTGTTATAAACGCAGTAAGAGCAAAACCAAGATCCAGTCAATGCACACGAAGGCTGTCAAAGGCAGACATTAAAAAGAGCAAGCAAGTTTCAAGGAGTCCCTGAGCCTTTGTAAATATTTCTCTAATAGAAGTTCACCTATTCACTTTCTATTGGCTCATTTAAAGACCAGCTAGTAGTACATAATTCTTCAAGAGAATGAATTTCCAAATCCAATTATGAGGTCATGAGATATAGGTAAACACCTCCTTGAATTTAATTGATTTGTTTTGTCAGTGGACTCCTTTCTAGACAAGAAAAAAAAATACCCTGCTCCTATGAATACACATTTTCTTCTAAGAAGCTACATTGTGAGACAATAGTTTAATCATTTGTCATCTGTCCTGTTGAGTACTTAGTCACACTATTGTCTCTCTCACACAATCTGAAAATCCCTGACTTCTCTATGATCTCAGTGCTCATATGTTATACAGGTTGAAAAGCCTCACATGTGAGCCTGACACTTCTTCAGGGCCCCTACAGTAGCAGGAACTGCCTTCACTCAGGATGTTCAGCGTGTTCTAAACTATTTTAACAAAATTTTAGCTGGTTAAGATTTAAAAACATGTATTCTTAAATTCATCAGGGAAAAAATTATTTAGGTTTAATCTCTTTTCTACAATTTAATAACTGTTACTCTCATCAAATCCTGCAGATATGTGGATATTTCAGACAGGTGATTTACAGGGAATAAAATATTCAACCTAAAATAGCAAGAGTGAAATCAGGAAAGAATACTGGACTTTCCTCTCATTTTCAAAGAAAATACACAGGCAAAATTTCCCAATGGTCATGTAAGATTTGTTCACAAATGTAATTCTGTGTAAATATGCAGACCACACAGCAAGCCTCAGGTGAGATTTGAGCTGAAAAATGTTTGAGTTACACATACTACTACAACCCAACCTCCTAACAAAGATTAATTTTTGACAGCTAGAATACAATCAAATGTATCTATTTTAAAATAAAATTTAAGGCAATTCTAGTCATCCTTTACTTTATTGCTGTTGTTAGTTTTAATTTAGCCAGATTTGGTTTTGCTTGTTAGGCCTCCTACATTTTTAAGGACAGTAACAAACAGTCAGTTAGAAAGAAAATTTTCCTCCAATACAATCCTTGAGACAAATACCCCACTCTTCTACCTCTACTTTAAAAAAAATCAGGTTTCAGCACAGGAGTTCCGCAAAAACACTTAGGTCTTATGTCTACCACCATAATCTCTTAATATTTTGTGTAATAGAAAAAAAAGTTTCATAGTCTTGCCTACAGGCTGTGTGAAACACATCACAAGATCTGCATCACAGTAAGCTACATTTCAGGAAATGAAGAAGACTATAACATGATAACTGTGTATTATATTATATTGTCTTGTTCATGACCAAAATGCAACCATTACCAATATCACTGATAGTAATAACACATGCACAAATATATCCTAATGTAACATACAGGTTTACAAGACTATTCAAGCTTGAGTGAGTCTGTAATCTCCATGCACAGTTTTACCACAGTGAACTTCAATAGCAGATAATCAGATACCATTTTAGTTGTTGTCCTACACTCGCTTTTCTTAAAAAGAACACAACAACAACAATCATCTTTTTTTTTCCCCACAGAAAGGTCTTTCTCTTATTATTTCATTCTATTTAAATGAAAATTTTAATCATAAGGATTTTAAAGAATGTTTATTACACTGTCTGGATTGCAACTTGCCTAATTTAATGTAACTGATTCTATATTGGAAATATGAGATTTTATTTTTTACTTAAGCTTCACTCGGTTTTGCAAGTAACTGAAATCCTCGGGGAACTCATAAAACAAAGCAGAAAGCCTAGTTTTAAAATGGATACAAAATCTAGGATACTGAAATCAAAAAGCTTTAGTCCCTTTTCGGAGCATTAGTTGAAATCTACATAATACATTTTAAATATTCTGGAAAAAAAAAATGGCCTCAGAAGTAATAAACGTACAGACACAACAATGTAAGTAGAGTTTTGTTTCAGAATAAACTACTCCAAAAAGACAGGTTTTGCTAGCGGTTTTGGTTTTATGATGGGGTTGGTTTCTTCTGTTGTGTTTTTTTTCTTCTTCTTCTTCAACAGTAGATGGCATTCCAAGCATCTTCTGCAGAAAGTGCTTTCCTAGATGCTTGTACTGTCACCAGCTGTTACAGTGAAATATGCAACCCTGGGCTCAGCTGCTAGCAGGTGAATTAAATAAAATTCGTTTTAACTCTGTAATTAATTTGAAATCCGTTAGTAATTATTTCAGTCTGGAGAAGTCATTTTGCCTGTTAAACAAGGATTTTACAACATTATTAGCCATAGTATGTTCACCAGCTCAACAACTACACAACAGATAGTAAGTTAGTGTTTCTCAGACTTGCAACATTTAATTGCATTAAATGGATTCAGATTTCCTCAGAGTGCAGACAGCCCTAGAGAAGGATCGCTTGCAGAGGAAATAACAGGAACAGAAATGTCATTAATTTGTTCTTCTTGTTCTCAGACTCTTCAAAATGAGCTTTATGGGGACCCCCTTTGTGGGGTGGACTTATGTCCTGACTCCACATGTATATGAAGCTCTGAATGACCATCACAGAACAAACAATGGTATTGGCAGTGTAAGTATTTCATCAGTAAGTCCGGCTTACTAAATGACATAAAAAATACAAGTCCCCTACCAAAAAAGAACCACTGTACAGCTTCTACTATGAAAACAAGATTAGAATCTGATTTAAACAGGAAATGAAAAACCAGGAGAAGAAAAATAAATGAGAATAAATGCAGAGTCTATTGTTCCATGCAAATTTTGTGACAATACTTTCAAACAGATTTTTTAATCTAGGAAAGTGTTTGTACTGACACAAACTTTTCCGTGCCATCTTTTTGTTAAAGAACAGAAAATGTAATTACATATAATATAGATATTGCCATGTGTAATAGCCAATTTATCAGAAAATCATTTATTTTTGCTGATTTGCTGGTACTGTTCACATAAATCTTGAAAGATGGAGATTATGTCATTATTAAAGAAAATTTTTAAATACTTTCTGAGGGAACAATTCCAATATTCTTAAGACCTGTTATGATAATAAAACTAAAATACTATTTTTTTCTGAAAAAATAATTAATTGAATGAAAAGATAAATGGGAATACTTTTAGCTACCTGAATTCTCTATTCATGTATTCTACAGAATTTATTAGTTTATATCAGGGAAATCACTGGAAATTCCTGTGATATAATCTCATCTATCTGTGTTACAACCTCTGTCAAGCTACATGAGATACTTGAGGTAAATACAACGCCCAGTTTATATGCTACTGAAAGAAAGCAGAAGTGGTTTTCTTTAAACGCAGTTGTCATCTGGTCATTAATTTGAGGCATGGAAGAGCTAGAATCATCAGTAGAATACTATTATAAACTGTCTGCATAACTAGTTATAGTCTACAACAGTGGAAATGTTCTTTTCCATTGGTTTCTAAGCCTGAATCCATGTTCCACTAAGAAACAAGATATACCAGTCTATTTTTTTACAGAACGGTTTGCTAGTTCTGTCTACCTGTATCCTTTGATCAGCACTCTGTTGGGGTTTCTCTGCTATTTACATCTTTATTTTAAAGTGAATTAAAGTTAGAAAATACTTGGAACTCACCAGATTTTTCTAGATTTTTTTCTGATTCTTTGTCTTGTACACATTGTATGAATAAGGCTCTCCTAGTCTGAGGAGTTCATTTAAATCGATACGTTTTGTAGTAATTTTTGTTTCCTATGTTGTACAGATGTATTTACACCTAGAAAGCAAAGTGATTCTAATGTTTTATCACAGATACCAATTAAACTGGAGTTTGTAATCATTCACAATTATTTTTATCTAGTGACTAGGCATTAGGCTGAGGAGATGAACATAATTTGCCTACATTCTACTCTCTCACAGTTAGTTTCAACTTCTAAGGTTTTAATACTGATGTTCAATACTATCTGCATTAAAAGAGGAACTGGTTTGGTAAAAGTAATCTAAACAGAAACCAACAAACCACCTTCTGTAGAACACATGACTGAGATTAATCTTTAATGATTTTGACTTTTTTGGCCTGGAACTAAAATTGTTTCAAATAGCTCCCATATCACAAATTGCATACTAAGCAGAAGCTTAAAAGCATTTAAATGATCTGCTATAAAAATTAATGAAATTTCTTTCAAACTAAATATAACAGCCTCTGATCAGAATTACTTAGCCTCTCCAAAATATCTTGTTTTCGCTGAGAACATCAGTAGTCTTAAAAGCTAAAACTATTTCATTTTGATTAATTTTCATTAACTTCTGCCACATATGAACCCCTGCAGTGGCCACAGGCTGAATCTAACTGAGACATTTCCTGGTCGAGTGAGCTGTGGTTTTATTCAGCCTACTAAAATCTTGCTACACCTAAACTTGAGGAGTGTGATGGCTTGTGTCCTTTAGACTTGATGTTCCAGAGTACCATGCAGGTTGATGCAGCGGCTGTACTAAATTTCAAGGCTGTACTGCCATGTAAATTTATTTTCTCTTTGCATCTTAATTTTCTTCACTGTCTTTTTACAGGTTATTCAGCAAATTGGTTTAATAGCCAGTGAAAAAAATTCTTAAAATTAATCTCTCTCTGCATTGTAGAAAAAAGAATGAAATGAGAATCTGATACGTGTATCTATTTCCATTGCTCAGTGAAAGCAAATCATCTATTCTCCAAATAGGCTCCAGGAAAGACTTCTGCAATCCAAAAATGAAAGCCCATAACCAAACAAAAACTGTATCACTACTTAGTAAATTCTATGTTTATTTACAGTCGCTCAATTGTGTTTCATAGGACAACTACTCACACACACTAATAACTATTCCTCTGAGCAAACGATGTAACCTCTGAGACCTTACATAAATTAAAGTCTAAATCAATAGAAGCTGTTCAAACATTTAATTTCATTCTTCTTCTGGTTCAAAATATATTACCGTGGTTCCTGAAAGTAGTAAAGACATTTTGGTAAAAATCAAAATTATTTCCCCAAAGTGGTCAAAAACTTTAAACGTGTGATTACTTTTAACATAGATTTTTAAAAATATAAATGAAATATAACTGAAACTGTAACAGTCTTAGAGTTTTCTGTCTGATTTTGCTTTCTTCTTTTTTCCTAAAATTAACTTTCCTGTCAGGCTGCAAAAATCTTCCAACACTGAGAGGCAGAATCAGGTGTCTAGGTTTGTAGCCTTTAAAGCTTTTCACCAAATACCAATGCACAATTAAAGATCATACTGTAATTGAGGAAAGCTACAGTATTCTCTCAACAATTAACATTTTAAAGTTGACTAAACACCCAAACTTTGTGAGAGGATGTAATGTCTCTTGCATGGCATTACGAAGAAGAATCTGAAGTTTGCCCTTTTTGTTTTCTGTTTCCTTGGAATAAATCTAGGAACCAATTAAGACCCAGAACACTCTCTCTGACGTACGTGTTATCTGGAGCACTCACTACATCCTTGTAACAGTGATCATTTTTGGGTTCCAGAAACTCAAGATCGCCTGTAATAAGTTAAAGGCACTTGTAGGAGGAAGGGAGGGGTAGAAAAGAACTTCGGTTCCCTCAGATCTCACATTCTTCCTCCAGCAAAACTACACCTGTCCTAGAGGGATAAATGCAATGCTGCTTCTATAAATACTTGCTTTTGTGTAATATTCTCCATAAACACATGTTATTCAAACTCTTCTTTGAAGAAGCGTTCTAAATGTTTAATCATGGAATTCTGAAGCGCAGCTCTGGATGACCATTTAACTCCTAAGTCTTTATTGTAATGCAGACACTCGTTCTCATTTCCAGCTAATTACAAGCATTCATTCATGTCTGTTTGCAATTAGGGTGCATTTAAAATGAATAGAACTACCATTCATGAAGACACTATAAATAAATGAAAATGAGTATATACAAAGTGGTATCAAACACAGCTTGGACAATAGTCCTGTGATTTAAAACGTAGCACATACTAAACATTCACAAAAAATTCACTTGTTAACACACTTTGCACAGCTACAACACTAGTATCCATTTCTAATTGGGATTATGAAAATAAATTTTGTAAGTATTTTCTTAAATCCACACTAGTAGTATAATGAGAAGTAAAGGCAATCTACAGGAAACAAGTTTGAAAGTGATTCTCAAGTTCATAGATTAGTGAATTTGTCTGCCACTCTTTTGTACGGCAAACACTAACCCCTTTCTTCTGAGGAAGGAAGTGCATACATTTTTGCTTAAAGAGACAGTGAGAGATAAAAATATGTACTTCGTACATGAAAAAGCCACCCAAAACCAGCACAAGGAGCAGAGTTTTCAAAACTGCAGAAAATACTGATGCAAGGATGAATTTGCTACATTTCAGTCATGGTTATTCTGATTAGCCATTGTCTATCCCAAGCACAAGTTCAATACACGCAGTCATGTGTAAGGGGCAAATGAGAGAACACTGCACTAAACAGCTTAGTGTGTGATAAAAATATAGACCTACTATCTTCTATCTTGTTTAAATCTCCCAAACTGCAATTTAAGCTCAATACTTCTTGTCCCATCGCCTACAACAGGCACAAACAGCAGCCTTTCATTTCTTTGGAAATCTTGAAGTTCCCCTCGGTATTCTGCCCTAAAGCATATGAAATTTGTTCAGCATCTCCTCAAAGCATGTTTTCTGGAAATCTCACCTGGACTGTTGTCAACTAATCCACTGCTATTTTGAGCTGCAGTTTTCAAAACTAGACACATTTCAGCTGGGCATTTACTGGTGCTGGAACTGAAGTATTCCCTCACAGCTTTGTAGGACATAGTGATGTTTATGCAACCTATGATGGCAAATACCCTTGCCAAAACACCACAGACAATTAAAGTTCATGTTCAGCATAAGAGGCAGTTTAAAGTCTAGATATTGCACTTGGGAATTGCTACCTAATCAGTTGCTAACTTCGATTTAAATGTATTATTACATCTTAGCATAGTACTTACTGAATAATGTCTTTGTTTAATATTAGTCAATAATTTTAGACCATATCTCTAATTTATCAAAATCATTCAAACCTCTTTTCCAACATGCTTGTAAATGCACCCTATTTCATCATTCTGGACATTACTGAATGTGCTTGACAACTTCAGCTGTTTCATTCAGTACATCTTTCTGTTCAGAGAGAAAACCACCTACCTATTACCATTCTATAGCAGTTTTCTCCGTATCATCTGCCCTGATTTGCTTAGGAATATGTTCTGTAAAACGATATTAAAGCCTTCCTCAAGTCAAGATATGTTATCTATTGCTACTTCTTTGCCTACAGAACCTGATACCTGTTGCAGAATTAGATTATGTGGTATGATTTGATCTCGATAAATCCACATTGTCTGTTATTCATTTCTTTTTTATCATCTAGATACTTATAAGAACTTGTTTATTTCTCCGGTTGTTTTTCTGAGAATTAAAGTGGGCTGATTAACTTCTAATACTCCAGCTCTTCTTCCACACATGCCACCCCCACTTTTTAAAGGGCGATTCTGTGTTTGATCTTTTCTACTCTTCTCTAAGAGCGTATCCAGGAATGAGATTCCATCAGATTTCCTCAACTCTTAAAATAGCTTAGAATAAAATCCACAGGACCCAACTAATTAGTAATTTTATCATTACCTTCTGACACATAAATGCATTTAAATTCACAATTTTAGAGACAATCCTAGCATCTCCGTTAAATAAATAGTACTTTAGCCAACAGAGAACTGTTTTCTAATGCCCAGTCTATTCAGACCATTTGTCTGAACACAAATATTAGTAGAAAGTCCGATCTTGACCTTCTAGAACAAGGCATAGAATATCTGTGACTGCTTTCAGAATTTTCTCATTCCCATTCCTGAAAAAAATGCAATAGTCCTGAACAGTTATTGAATGCTCTCTCCTACAGTTAAAACAATTGTCCTAATGGAGAAGAAAAATTTAAAACTGTTTAATAGTTCTAGGCAACAGTGTCTTGGAAAGCACAGTGGTTTCTTACTAACACAGGTGATCACTATTCACCAAAGACAGAGAAGGTTCATCTGTCATAGTCCTGCCAGGCCTGTCTGTGCCACTGCTTGCCTGTATCAAACATTCCAGGGGTTTTTTAACTTATCTGGCCTATTCCCTCAAGATCTCAGGATTCTTAGTCACAGCTGAATTCTTACTTGAAGAAGTGACCCTGATGGAGAACAGAAAATGCCCAGATGGATGTGTTTGTCACAACTTCAGAAACAACACATTCTGAAACTGACCCTTACTTATAGTCTCAATTTTTTCATACAGCAAATAATACTCTTTTTTTCCCCCACTCAAAAGAGACACCAACTATAAGGAGAAGGACCAAGGAGCTATACTTAATCCCCAAATTTATTATCAGGGCATATAATTCAAAAACTTATTTAACTTTTTCTTTCCAAACAGTGTACACTAAACAAGGGGTAGACAGAGTGACCAGCAAAATTGCAGTATTATAGTTCAGAAGATATAGGCAAGAATGTCATGAGGACTGGGGAGAACGTCAGTGAGATGCAAGTTCATGATTTAGCCTTACTAGAAAATTGATAAAATCAGTAATTTAATTTCAGCCTTATCCACTTCTGTATACACAGGAGACACAGACACTCTTTAAGAGTGTTTTGTCTGTGAAGTTGGTTCATTTATTTTTCCACTTTGGTGCTCCAGCTCCTTGATCATCCCAAGTGCACACATATTAGTTTGCAGCCAGGCCCATTATGGCTGAACCAAGCAGTCATCTTGATGCAGAAAAGCCAGCTATGAATGAGAAGATAATAAAGATTGCTCTGCACAAGGAATACAAGTGCCATCTGGTTTGGAAGCCTGGGCTTGTTTCCTAACATATATAAAATGACAGTATTGATATAGACTGAAAAGTCTATTCTGAAAGAATAGAAGGGGGGAAGATTAGAACAAAAATGCGAATTTTAAAAGGTGAGGTTTTTTAAATATTTAAACATTTTACAATAGTAGTGAAATTTCAGAATTTTAATATTGGATGCATTTCTAAATATGTTCTATTTCAATCTCACTTTCTTGAACTTGATGCAATAATTGCTCAAAGAGGTGGTATTACATGTAATGGATGAAGTAAATCATAATGGTCCCTCCTCTGACTTAAAAATTTTCCATGTGTGCGAATCCAAACATGTAGCCTTTTTCAACTGAACACCCCTTCCAAGTTAAGCCATCACCTATTATGTCTTAATCATATATTATTAACAACCATCTAACTGCAGTGTGAAAATTATCTGAAATGAAAATTATGTGAGCAGTTTTACAGTTTCTTAGATGTTTTTTAAAAAATATTAATAATAACATGCACTGAAAAAATAGAGGTTGCATGCTATGCACAGGGCATATTTTAAGTTAATGCAATAACACCACACCTTTTTAATGTTATTTCAAGTGAATACTATACAGGTCCTATTTAAATAACAATGAATAACATTATCTAAAAAAATGGGGGGGGTATGTGTCCATTCTGTTTATGCATTGTCAAACAAATTTCTGTAGTTTGCTTTGCTAAACCTGTAGAAGTCAGTTTTTTAGTTTGCCTAAAATTTTGTTTCAACATCTCTGATAACAGCTGTAATACAAGCAATGCTAAAAATATAGCAATATTATCTCATTGACTGCAGTGACTAAAAAAAGTAGCACTGTGGAAAAAAAGAAAGGCTACATTCAATAAGGCTAGATGAAACTATAAAAATACAAAATTACTGATCTTCAGAAGGAGAAAATAGCGAAATTCTTCCAACTTATGTGAAAAATTATTCTGGAGAACCTGCATACAGTGGCTTGTAATGCAGCTCAAAGACAAGCTTATACCCGGAAGAGAAACACTTAGAAAATGGAAGTGTGAGAGCAACCTCATTTCTGTACAAAATAAAAACACTCTAGACTGACCTATAAAAAGCACATGAAATTACTACCTAATTAATTACCCATAAGGTTTTTTACTGCTAATACAATGCTGCAGAATACCACTGATTTGCAAAATGCTTTTAGAGCAGAACGCAGTGATGGGAAGTACTCTGCCTTCTTCCACAGTTCTTATAAAGAAAGAGCAAGCTCTTTTGATTTCAATAAAATGACATTCTATAAATAAAATTTATTTATATCTTTGCAAATAAGCACAAGAGTTACAGTGATCATGGCTTTAGAAATCTTGCCTAATTTTTCCATGATGTTTCAAAGCCCAGCTTAGCATCTGGATGTGCTGATTTTTATAATTTTAACGATAACAGGTTTTCAGTACTTGAACAAGATCTCTTCAGGAATGAAGAAGAGCTGGTGGCAGACGAACAAGATGAAGTGAAAGGGCAGAAGAGACCACTTGGAAATGTTTGTATCCCTATTTTGTTGAACATACATACCCTCAAACTGTCAACTCAGTCAAAGATGTAAGAATTCTCCTGGAATTCGTCCTGATAATGGCCTACCATACAGCACCTACAGCTCCTCCTAGCTTGTCAGGATATTCCGTTTCAACTTTATCGGTGCCCATATTTATCAGCTGCCATTATCATTACTATCTCAACCACAGTAATGCAAAACTCCTCAGCAAGAAGCTGTCAGCCATTATCAAATTGCTATCTATATTTTTCCACCACAAGGGCTGTAGCCTAGTTTTCTACACTCTACATTGATTTTTAACAGAAGAGAACATCAAGCGGAAAGTTTCATTTCTTCAAAAAGCTCATCATCTTATGACCAACACGTCCAGGATAAAGATCACGGTCAACAGTTTCACTCCTCAGGCATAATAATGGGTTTAGTTTACATGAAAGGAGACATAGCTTTTCTACAAAAATCCTCAACTACTAAACAACCCGGTATTTTGTTCTAGCTGCAAGGTGTACTGATCTCACCTCTTCTAATATGAACACAAAGAAACATACATATTAAAAAAAAATAAAAATAATAAAGAAAAATGTTAAAATAAACCCCACTAACTGCTCATGAACTGCTCATGAAATTCCTCCCTCAGGGAGAGAATGTGAGAGAACAAACCAAATGTAACAGATGTTAGTCATGTCACTTAATGCATGACTGAAAGACTGAAGACACTATGATGATGAGGACAACATACGAACCTCTGCAGAACAGAATGGGATTAGCACTTCAGTATCATTAAAAATGAGGGAGCAATGTAAAATAAAAACAAAGATAATTCTCTTCTTCACATTTAATTAAATTGAAAAGTATAGAATGCCCCCACAAAGATACTTCAGAACTTCTAATTTGCTGCAAAGCCTGCCAAAAACCCAGATGACTATGACTGAAAATTTACATTAAATCAGCCACAGATGACACAGCACTGCGGTCAAACCAATCTATACTAATAATACTCTATTTGTGACGTCTTGCGTTGTTCCTGTGCATGATTTCAGGATGTAAATGGAGTGACTTCATTATAAACACTACAGAAACTAGTTACTGAAACCACAAATGAATGCCAAAGTTCCTAGAATCATTGTATTATTAATTATAGGTATTATCACAGCAGGAAAAAAATAACGTGGACTTCGACTTTCTTTCAACAAAACAGGATATTTGTTCTGCACATCACTGACACTAGCTATGGGGGAAAAAAAAGCTGTAATTGAAAACTATTGGAAGTGACATCTTTAAAAAGTATTATAATTGTATTTATTGCCACTTATTTAAAAGCCTCAGAGTTCAACCAAAACTCCCATAAAAGGAGCACGTAAATTTTGAATGTATTTAAATATAATTTAAAACATTTGGAAAATGCTAACTGCTTTCCTAACTACTAGTTGAACTTGGGAGAATCACTAAAGAAGGCGGTCAACCTGAAACAAGGCAAGTCTAAATCAGCCTTCAAGAAACACAGTAACTGCCCAATTACCTTTCCAATAAACTTTATTATTTCTGTCCATTATGACAGCACACACAGGCTTCAGAGAACTCCTTCCCACCGCTTTTGAGTTAAAGTCCATACATATAGCAAGGGAAAGCTGGAGAGCGCTGTTTTCAAATAAGTTCAAGGTCATGTTCAAAGAGTGCAAATGTTTATGAACATGCTTAACTTCATTTACACAAGTCTCTGCACAGGCAAGGACTAATGGCAAGATTTAGTGACTACTGTGCTGCATTCTTACATGGCCTAAAAGTACCCCAAGAAAACTATTTTAAATGTCTAAATTATGCATGAAGTACAGTTAATGAAGTATCCTCAAAACAGAATCCAGATACTTGAAAAACCGACAAAGAAACTTTATAGATCTAGTCAATAGAAGGAAAAGGACACTGCTCTTCTGAACTTCTGTCTCTTCCATGAATTTGCGTACCTGATTGAGAATACTCTACACATTTGAAATTATGTGCAATAGTACCGTAAATTTTCTTTTCGCAGAATATTCTTGGAGAAGTCTGAACCTGAGTGGATTCATTCTTCTCATAAACATGATACCAAACTTTTAGATAATAGCTTGTTCAGACAGAAATGAAAGGAACAGAATGGAAATCCAGACCTTTTTACACTCCCAGATGAAGGCTCTATCTGTAGTCCTACAGAGCCAAGCTCTCCAGCTTGCTTTTCTGTCAGCCTCCAAGGCATTCTGCATTGTCTGAATAATATCATAGGTTCAGCAGCTGGGATAATTAATGTCCTATCAGGCTTTTCACTTCATTCTTGTAGCAGGTGTGAGTCTCAAACATCCTGGGTGGAAGGTTATGAAGCAATCTTGTCAAGCAAATCTTGCTAGAAGCCATTTCTAAGCACAGGAAGGACAAGAAGGTAAATGCGAACATACCTGAATTACCTTATTGCCTTCTGTGATGACATAACTGGCTGTGTGGACAAGTGGGGAGTACAGAAAAGACGGAGCCAGACTCTTCTTGGAGGTGTACAGGTATAGGTCAAGAGGTGGCAGACAACTTGGAAAATGGGAGATTCCAACTATACATAAGGAAACATCTCATATTTTGAGGGTGGTCACACACCAGAAGAGGTTGTCCAGACAGACTGTGGACTCTCAATCCTTGAAGATTCAACAAGTTTGTAAACCACTTCACCTACTTGATCTTGCTTTGAGCAGGACCACCAGATTACCTCAAAAGGTCCCTTTCAACACACACAATCTTATGATGCTATGACATGGCCTGTTGCCTGGCCTTGTATTCTGACCACCTTCTGTCATTCCCTTATAAAAACGTAAGATGTTTTCAGTTAAATATACCCACATTTGCTGTGTTTTACAACAGACTCAAAGCCATAGGTATTCATAAGATGAACTCACTATCTCAGACAGAGTTTAGGAAATTCTCTGACTAGTTTTTTTAATAAGACAATGGATCTCCTGTTTCTTCATGCTAAGATACTTCTGTGCACATGCTAGTGCCCAAAGTTAGCCATGTAAAGAACTTTAGAAGAAATACCTGGTTGCATAGCAATGGTTAGGTGCATGTCAGAAGATAAATTTATTAGACATCTGTATCTTATGTATGTTCCTAAGACTGTGCATAACCTTAGCAGTTTATTCACTTTACTAAAGTTAAGAATGGCTGTTCAAGGCAAAGTAGCACATTAAGTGTTCATTGCTATTATCAGTGTTATTGTGATTCTGTTTCAAATAGAAACGGCTCATTCCACAAACAAGTATTGGCTCCCGTTTTTATATTATACTTTATTGTCATCATTCATTACACTGCCCATTCACTTACAATTCTTAATTTAGTTTATAAAAGCAAACATTTGAATGAGGATTCAAAGAACCTTCTGTACAAATAAGATCTGCCATTTTGCTAAGTGCTAGGTAAGTACTAGTGTGAAAAAAGTAATTATGGTTTTCATTTACATAAATACTGTCCAAAAAAGAGACAAATTATCAATTTAGCTTTGCCACTTGAAAAGCTGAAACAGCAAAATCTATTCATGTTCCATTTTCGTGATCGTTGCAACTTATTACAAAATGTACTAGCTGTAAGAAAAAAAATAGATTGAGTAATAAATATTTGTACTGAAATGTGCGAACACAGTTCCTGTAATTGTTCTTACCTAAAGCAAAACACATCAAGCAACATGACAGGTGGCCTCTGACAGATGCCATTGATTCTTCTTTGTTTAATACAGAACAAGGTGCCACTAAGTGACAAAGTGAACAAAACATCCCTGACATTTGCTTTTTGGAGGATTTACCACAAGTGGCAACAAGTGGACTGGCTACTTTCACTTTTTAATGTTTTTAATATTTTCAAAGCATACTGTACAAAAGGGGTAAAATCATCATCTCAATGTCTACAGATATCAAACAGGCATTTCTACTTCTCCAGGTCACAGAAGCTTGCAGATGTTACCCAAGATATTTCAATGCACAGAAAACAAGAGAGTTACAATTCCAACAGTTGTCCCACCATGAAAAGTCATTTCACTATGGGGATTAAAGTAAGTAGGCAAATGAAACATGCCCCGGAAATGTGAATCTGGACAAAATCTATGGCAGAGTATGTTACACAACTTTTCCTATAGACCAAAAATTGAAAAGAACACATTAATACACACATGGAAGACAAGAAATCATGTGATGTGTATTGATAATAGCATGATTACTAGCTATTATCACTATTTCTTTTTAATTTTACAACAAAAGCAGACAAATCCTCTGAGTTCTCAAACAACAAAGATTAACATCTAAAAATAAGCAGAAGATAGAGCAGACTAGGTATTTCTAGCTAGCTCTCGTAGCCAAAGTTTTTGACACAGACCACTACAAAAATTCTACAATCTGTTATACAGGAGTTAGACCATATGGTTGTAGTGACTCCTCTTCAGCAAGAGCTCCTCATAGCTTTGAAATCTATGAGTGAACATTTTAACTATGAACTATTAGGAAGCATGCTGCATTAGGTTAAAGACAGCTTGAAACATTGTGAGTAGAACTGACCAGTAACAGCAATTTTGAATTTCTCTCTAAAGAGAAAGCCTAAAATGTCACATACATTAAAAAATTATGTCAAATAGTGACTATTGTTTCATTAGCATTATTTTTTAAAAATAAGGTTTAAAAGTTTCTATTCTCTCCTACAATAACAAGTCATTATTCATTTTCATGATTATTTAGTGATCACATACAAATACACTGATCTTTCAGTAGGAATCTAATAAAGAAGACTACTTAGAAATAATGATGCCAGTAAGTAGAATATCTAGAACTTATCATAAATAAATAAACCAGCACAACTATTCCCCTGTAAATGTTTGGTTCCTTTAACTTATTTCTATAAATGTTTTTAGTACCACTAAAATGTATCTATTTTTGCTCTGAAAATGTTTATAATATAAAATGGAAATTAGGAAAAAAATGAACAATGCCACTTTCAGTGAGTAATTATTACACTAGATATGATTAATGCATACATTATTTTAATCTTCCTTTTCATTTACCTATACAAAAGTAAAGAGAAGGAGTTTTCAAGGTTGAAAATGCAATCATGTGGTTTTCCCTGCCTTAAACAGAAGGTTAATCGACATCTTCACTGTCACAACAGTAACTGTGGTTTAAGGAAATAAAAAAGCTTTCTAAGTTTAACAAAGTTTACAAGAGTCTGTCAAGATTTGGAGACCTAACTTCAATTTAAGATATCAGCTGGGTTATTGCACTGGAAATGTGCTTCTTGAAGCCTTCGTTGGTCTGTCATTGGGCTTCATTCCTAATCAACTCAGGATATGAATATAGTGAACAGGAAGGAATTCTACTTTTGCAATAAATCAGCAATCTTGCATAGTGAATTACTATAAGAACTCTTAAAATGTCAAACATCTTAAAACAATTAATACTGACAGAAGAAGATATCAGAGGCAGATAAAGTGAATTAGCAACTGAAAAATACTTAATTTTCAAAAAATACTACTATCACCAAAGGACAGCGTGTTAATTATGAATGTCAGAAAGGAGCCTTAGATTATGGAAAAAATACCAATTGAAGAATGGGCTGTGTTGGATTATTTATTTTGTCAGAATGACAATTCGCCATATCCTTATCTCCTGTGGCCCAAAAACCAAAACAGTAACAAGCATTCATTGGCCTGATCCTAAGAAATATCCCAAACGGACCAAAATTTTTTAAAAGGCATCTCAAGCAATTACTCCTAAACCACAGAAAAAACGTAGAAGGCAAGACTCAAACCCCATCTAATGGTTCTTTCTCTTCTTTGCCTTCTACTTTGTCTTTCGTCTACCTCCCATTGCCACCACCAGATCAGAACCTCCCTTCTCAGCGGCAGCCCCACGGCTGCAGCCCCCCATGAGCCGACCACGATCAAGGCAGCTGACAGCAATGATTTCACTGCTTCAGGCTGACCAGACTTCGTGTTCTGCCCGTGCTCCTCCAGCACTGAGCTGCAAACAAAAATTAACACAAAAATACATCTTTTCTCTTGCTTTCTTTTACCTTCCCTTCATGTGTGTTTGTCAGTAAAAGGAAGAAGAATCAAACTAACAATGGTTGCTAAAGCCCAACTTTTTGAGTTTTCTTTTTCCTAATGGGATATTTCAAGGACTGTCAGATCTTGTGAAGGAGAGTTGCTTTTTTAAAAAACTCCCTAGTTAGCATGAAAACATTAAGATATATTGTTACCAAAAAAGTGTTATTTAGCGTTTTACACTCTTAAGTGTTCTGTTTTTCTTCTTTCCCTGTCACATAATTAAGAGCTTTTAATATATTTTTGTGGCCATCCTTGTCATAGGATTAAGCAGGCCCAGGTTCCTCTTCTCATAACTCTGAATTTATTTTAGCTGTTCAGCAATAGAAAGCTATGCTGTTAGACTATTTGCTAAACTCATTCATCCCCTCAAAACTAACAGAATATCACTCCCCTATTGCAGCTCAACTAATCTGTTATATTAATCTGCACTCTGGCAGCCTCCTGAGTGTTAAATGACGTATGAAGTATAAGACAGTATGACCTCTCCTACATCAAACCAGAATTTTGAATCATTAAACAGAAAAAAAGACAGGGAAAAGTAATACAACATACAAGTTAGGAACACCATATACAGACAGGGTAGGTAACCACCATGAGGTCAGAAGTACATCTTGCTAATTCCAGGGTTTTGTAAGATCAAGCAGCAAAATTATTAGTTTCACAATTCTATTTGAGAAAAATCATCATAATTTAATGAACAGAGAAGTGCACTAGAATTTATTTTTTCTAACTATCAACTACATTGTGATCTGGCAAAATTATTGGTTTGTTGCAAAGACAGAAAGGCCCATGAACTACAGCTATTGAGCCTTCCATTTTACTGACTGCTACAATGTTCACATTGTATTCAAATAATCAGTTTGCACACTGATATAATACAGAGTAAACAGCCAATCCACAATATTATTTAATTTTCATATAAATACTAAGTATATTTTTTAAAGTTAAAACCTGGCTTTCATCTCAGAAAAAAAAAAAAATGAGGCCATCCTTTATTTACTGCAAAAACTACTCAATACAATTTAAGAGATTATTTAGAATTTTAGAAAGAAAACCTGCAAATTCATATGCTGGTTCTTTCTGTGCTTTAGGCAGGCTGTGTGCACCACAGCTGCAATCCAGCACTGCCCCCCTACCCAGAAGCTGTCCCTAGGAAATGGCCATTGCTCGTCCCCAGCCCATCATGCACAGAGTTCAGTCCTCTACAGGCACAGGCTGCTGCGGAGAATAACACCGACACATTTTACACACATAATAAGTCAGCAAGACAATTATTTTGTTCCATGTTTACGCCAATCAAGATAGATGCTCTCTTAAATTCAAATCAGATTAAATCTGCTTCACTTAGAATACTTAAAAAAATTAATTCACTACTGTATTTGCCACTTTTTCTCTGCTTTGTACTCCTTAATAACATGAAAGAAAATGTTACATAAAACATAAATAATTTATGTATCAAATTCAGACAGTTAAGCAACTATCCTACCTATTCTCAAAAACTAATTTCAGGATGCAAAAACATGTCATCAGCATATAGTTAAAAACAAACTGAAATTCCCTTTATATGAATTTAAGTATCAACGCTCTGTAGTACGTGAGGCATGGCATTTTTGTAGTAGAAGCGTGCAACCACAGCAAACAATCTTCTGATTGTCCCACAAATATACTTACAATGAAAAAAAAAATTCCATTATACTTAAGAGTTGTTCTACAGTTCTCCCAGTGCTGCCAGAGGCCACAAAATAGAGCAATTTTTTGCTTGTAGTGTATAAAACTTTTAAAATTTTTAAATTTCTGTCTTAATACGTTTTCTTTGTGCTTTTAAGTCATATTCCTACTTAAGTAACTACATTTTCATGAATTTTCACCTCCAGTAATATTGCCAAGATATTGTTGCTCTGACAATGAAACCAGTTTTATTTCCATTTACTGGCTGATTTTTTACTGTGCTCCATTTTACATTACCTTTAACCTCTATTCATTTTTAGCACAATTATTTACTGAAATTCCTTTTCCTGATATCTAGATTGTTTATGATGATGAGAAAAAGAGAAAAGAAAAAAAAAAAGGCATGAGTTTAATTTAAAATTCCCAGAATTTAAAGTGTAGCAATTATTAAGTACTGAGGTTTTGTTTTAAGGGTTGTGTCTTTATGCTGCTTTCTGAAACGCAATAGATTTAGGCACATGTACATGGAATTCCATACTGTCATTTGCACTTCAGCATTTTTCAAAGCGTAACCACAAGATGGTCTGCCTTTAGCCTCTACTGTACCCATAGACTATAGCAAAGACATAATATTTCACACAGAGAGTGCAAGCACCTATAGTGTAACAAATGTCAAATTAACCTCATTGAGTTTTTAGGGTAGATTCCGGATTTCATTTTTAGCCATGTGTGTGCCATACTTTGCCATAAACTATTTTCCTATGGTAAGAAACCAAAATTAATGAACTCAGATGTTAATAATTTAAAATTTAAATAAATGTATACCCCCATATGAATTCAGGGTGGTATAGGTCAATGAATATTCTTTTTTATTAATAGACAATAATGACCATGCCCTTTCCATTATAAAATATTGCTTTCAACTGCATAAAACTTTGTCACTTTTCAACCGTTTGGCCTGATATTCCACATTACAGGTTTTACTTCACTCTGTATTTCTTTAACAACCTATATAAATGTTTCTCTACTTACATAAACAAAGTTGCAGGAGAACAAACTGCTTTATTTTCAAAAAAATAACCAAGACATCTGATGATATCATATTGAGCAACATACTTTGGAGGAAGGCCATAGTATTTGACAAAGGATGTGGAACTGGTTATCGTATGGAAACCAGCCAAAAAAAAAAGCCTGAGAGTAACTTCAGATCACACAAACTAAAGAGAATGCTCAGAGTTTAGAAGCCAAATCCTCCAAACATTTCATCTGCAAGGAAAACCTCCTAACCTGGACTGAACAAAACCATATCTGAAATGACAGTTCTGAGCTTCTATGAGTCATATCAAGTTTTGATCCAGATACTTTAAATGAGAACAGAAAGGCTCTCTCTCCTGAGATCCCTGCTGGGATCAGGCATCTTACAGGAGATGCATTATAATCCTCAATAAATCCTAATATGTATTACGCTTATTTCCCACCTCGGCTAAAAACAGAACCCACAACTATCAGGCATTCCTCTGCTAATACTGCTGACAGTCAGCGGCACCATATTCCATCATCCTCTTTCTACGCATTCAGGCAGAAACCAATGAACAGTCACTGCTAATACTTTTATTAGCTCCTGTAACAGAGATAAGAGTTGTCATTCTAAAGGTTCCATCCTTATGCGGATCAGTGCAAGGCAACCTGATGTGCTATGCTCGCATATAATCACTTCTGTTTATAAAATGAAGAACTGAAGAGTTATAAAATATATTAGAAATTTAGTGTTGTTTCTGTGAGCTCTACTCGGATTCTATACATGTGTTACAATAATTACATGATCACACATCATTTTTACCAAAGATCCTATGCCCCACTTAGCACTGTTCAGCTCAGCAGCAGTTATTCAGTATTTTATGTTCTTCTCATTTCAGATCTCCTCATTTTCCTCATGCTGAATCTAATGTACACTATTCTAAATCCTGCTCTCATCACATTAATTCAGTATTTGCAACAGACTTTCTATTTACTCTTGCTACTATCATCTGAACCTTTAAAAAAGGAAGGTTATTTACCACTAATAGGAAATTCTTCAAGATATGTAATCACAGATAGGTTCCCACCAAGTGTGAGAATCACATTTAAACATTCAAGATCAAACTTTTCAGCTTGAGAGTTCATATGCATTCCATTATTTCCTGTGCTACTGTCATGGTTTAACCCAAGCTAGCAATATAAACACAACAGCTGTTCGCTCACTCCCCTCTACCCACCCCTGAACAGAGGAGAGAATTGAAAGACAAGGGAGAAACTTGTGGATTGAGATGAACACAGTTTAAGAAAACAAAAACAAAAACAAACAAACAACAAAAAAACCCTACTAATAATATATATAAAATGGAAATATAATATAAAATAACAGATACTCAATGCAATTCCTCATGAACTCTGTCTGCACTGAGCAGCCAGTCCCAGGCAGCAGCACCTGGTCCCAACAGCCAATCCCAGAGAGAGAAGAGAGAAAAAGGCAGAAAGGCCCAGAGGACACTGCAAAACAGCAGGATGCAAAAAGCCAAAATAAAGAAACTCCCAAATGGAAATCCATCAAAAAAGGGAAGAACCAGACCAGATCTCTATAGCCAGAAAGCCCTGACTCTCCTGAAATATGAAGCATGATGCTAATGGCATGGAATATTCTGATTGATCAGTCTGGATGTCAGTCAAGCTCTGCCCCATCCATGCCCCACTTCCTCGATGCCCCACACCTGTGGGCAGAGCTCAGAGGCCTTGGGTCTCAGAGGAAAACAATTTAAAACATTAGCTTTGTCCTGGGGTGCCACCTTCTTGTTCTCAAACTAAATCCAAAGAATGACCATGCTAGCTATGAAAAAGAAAGGTTTCTAACCGCGTGAAAAAAAAAATCCACTTTCAGTCAAACCAGCACAGCTACTCGCCTACAGTTTTATGGCAGAACTTCTCTGCCCGGAGCTGCCTCACACCTGGAAGTCACTAAGGCATAATGTAAGAGTGGCTGATCTGCAGATGCCAAGGATGAAGGTTCTCTTTGCAGTCGATACTGTCATCACTGCCTCAGGCAGTTGACCCACACCCCCAGTGTAGCTGGCTATTTCTTAGTGCTTTCACACCAGTCAAGAAGCAATTTTGATAGCCTTTACTGTGAAGGTATTTGCGTGCCTCTGGTTCAGAGAAAGAAAGACAACAGAATTTTGTTTAACGTAAATAAAAAGCAACTTATTCTAGACACCCAGGATGGAAAGTAACATCCAGGATGTGAAGCAATGTTCCAGTTCTGGAACAATGCACTTTAAAAAAGGAAGAATTATCTTTACTTTAAAAAAAACTTATCCTGGATGCCTTCCGAAGCAGAAGAGGAAGAGCTTTCTCTTGTGCCTCTGTGCAACGGGAAAGAGCATGATAAGGTTAAAACAATATTCTAAAGACCAGTTCTGTAGATGATATACTCTAAGTACTGGACTAACTTTGAAAATTCCTTTCCTGTTCAAGCACAAGTCCAGAGAGAAGCCCATCTGACATTCTAATTAGATTGACCTAAACTGCCAGATTGGAAATGTGTCTAGTGGAACTCTCAGACAAGTAGTTTTGAGACTTTTTTTCCATTCCTTCCTATTTCTGAGCTCAAATGTCTGGCAATCGCTACAGTTCTTCCAAACATGTCTTCACCAGACAGACACCCAAGAAGGTAAGAATGGCTGTCAGACAGAAGGAAGCTATATTGCATGCCAAGCAAAGCCTGAAGCCAGAGGATTTTTTTAAGCATCAGCTTTGTGAAGAAAATTAACTGAAGTCCAAGAAAAAGTTATAAAAAATGAACTTCCCCACTGAACATGAACAGCCAGGAAAAGAAAAAGAGTAAATAAAGTGTAAATACATAAAGCAAATACAGAAACAAACAAAACAACAAAAATAGAAGAGATTCAAAACAAAGTGAGGTTGTTTCAACTTAAACATGTGGCATCCAGGATGTGCCTCATTCCTTTACATTTCTGAGGAAAGTATATGGGGCTGAATAGGAGTGTGCTGAACAGAAATCACTAAGGATAACAAAGTTCTTGAGACCGTTATAAAAATCACTCGGTCAATATTAGGAACTGCAGAATCATAAACCAAAAGGAAATAACTCTTCCATCAGTCATCAGTATTGTTTTTTACTGTGTACCTACAGATGCAAAGCTTAGCTGTGTTTTGAAAGAATCAAGTAACAATAGGTCTGGTAAACCCTGTAACAGACTATCCAATAGATTAATAAATCCTCATTCCCCAAATATTTTTAAGAGTTTGTACTTTTTTTTTACTTCTTCTCCTTGATTTGCTACTAAAGTTGTGTAGACTGTTATATTCTCCCCCTATTAAAAGAGGAATTTTTAAGCTGAAGAACATAAATAATAAAGTTCCTCTGGAATCTATCTTGGGAATAATGTATTTTGTCATTAATTTCCTATATAAAAGAGCACGACGCATACTTTTACTGATATCCCAAGTCAGGCACACCGCTGCACCACTAGAACTAAGGCACGCTGACACTGTGTGCACTATAAACTAGCTGACCTGAGGTAAAACCGCAACAGGGGTGGGATGAGAGCCAGTGCGGCAGTGTCACACTGGGCTGGGACCACTGACACAGTTGTCACTTTCTAGTGACTCCCCAGGGACCCACCTGGGACCCACAGCCTCAAGCAGCTGCTGCTGGCAGCCTGTGGAGAACGTTCCAGAAAGGCAGGCTGAGCCCACACAGTGACAGGCAATGACTAGGAGTGGCCAATAATTTGCAGACTAAAAGATGAGAGTTACCAGAGAAAGAAAACCAGTCCAGCCACTGCTGCTAAAGGAAGGAGTGTTAATGCCAACACACTGATGTCAAACTTCTTGAACAGCACATGCAGTCCTATTTATCCCTCTTCAAGAAAGATGAACTTACATGTGTTAGGAAGATGATTAGTGAATCTAATTTAAGAAACAGGATGTGATACTTGAATTGTAGTAAAACTAGAAATGAAAAAAATGGAGTAAATGCAGAGGCAAATATCAGAGAAAGAAGGAAAATGTTAATGAACAGGTATAAATCAGCTGGGACTGGTTTAAGTAGGAAATGGGATGGTTTCTGACTCTAAAGAAAGCAGTATACTAGGACACGTTCTAATAAGAAAAGTGAGAGCAAAATACAGTTAAACTAAGCAAGCTTTACCTATAAAATAATTACGAAACGGACTATTAAAACATGCTCGTCTGAGAGCTAGAGTTTGGACTTGGTGACCTAAGAATCATTCATTCCTTCCAGGGACTCACCTTCTGTTCAGCTACATGCTAAAATAAATAGGAATGAAGAGTAATTACCAGTTTTCTTTTTAAAAGCAAAACAATCCATGTCTTGTAATTAAAACATCTGGTACGAAACATGAGGATGCCAGTAGAAACTTGGTATTTCTCATTGTGCCACAAACACTTCCGTATCTTTATATGCACGTATGCCCCACACGTACAAACACCTTCATTTCCAGTAGCTGGTTATAAATGTGCCTTGGATATTGAAGCTTGCTGGTGAGACTTAGAAAATAGTCTTCAACACATATTTCTGGCCATTATGTGGAATTCTCTGTCCTGCAGGAGCCTTGTACTTTTTTTCAAGCACTGCACTCCCAGAAGACTGCAAATGCAGCACAGTAGATTATAAGCTTCCAAAGCTATCAGGAAACACTGTAATGACAAATTTTCTATATGTTACCAAAAAAAAAAAAAAAAAAAAGAGAGAGGTGGAAATGGCTACTAAAGATTTCAATAAATAAATTTTAAAACATTAACACCTGGCAAGAACAGCACTCCATCTGTTCTGTTATCTCAATAATAGTCACATATACCACTTTAATAAGATTTCCAGCTAAGTAAATAAAACTTGTACTATGACCATATACACATATATCTATATTCTCTAAATTGTCCCAGTTAGCAGTGCTTCATTGCTTTTAAGGCAAACTATAAATTAATTACAAAAATTCTGAACAAAAAAAATGGCAAATTTTATTACATAAGGTTATAATCACGTTTAGAACACATTTTTTATAATTTCTCCTACATTTGCATATATAACTGTTACAGTCAAACATGCCATAAGAAAACTCTCTTTTGTAGTTCTGAGGTGCAAAAAGATTTAAGTTCAGTAACTGGAGCATTAGAAAGCAGATGTGTAGTACTTATATTCAAATCAGCTTCTGATAGTATCAATTTAATAAAACTATCAAACTACCGGAATTCCTCATCTGTATTGTACAAAACAAATCTGAGAAAACGTTCATATGGATGGGGTATTAAAAAAGTTTTGATTAAAATATATGGGTTTAATCCTGTATCTAGTGCATTCTCAGTTTAAAATGGCAGTTCCCAAAGCTTGGATATTGTTATCTAAACACGAGAAGAATATGAAAAAATAAACTTTGGTAACAAAATTCACCAATAGTACTGGAGTTTGAAGTTCATTGAGAAGAATCATAAGAAATCTTAAAAGACTGACCAGACAGGTAACTACATGTTAGATAATATTCAGTGTAACTCAAAGTAATGCACAGGGGAAAACTAACCCTAGCTACAAATATAAAGCTTACTAATAAATTAGCTATTATGTTTCAGGAAAAAGGACTTATAGTAGTGGTTAAAAAATTCCCCACTCTGTGCTGAACTGCAAAACCACTGTAGCTCAGCTTTCTTAACTCTCAAGACAGAACAACTGAGACTTTGTTCCAACTCTTGCAGAAAATCTAGAGAAAAGCATAAAAAATTATTTGTTAACCTCTTTTGTGAGGAGAGGGCTGAAAAGACACATCTCTAGTATTTAATGATTAGTTCCTGAATTACACTATGTTCTAAGTCAGGGTGCTGCAAATCTGCAAAACAATAGTTTCCTTTACTGTTTCAAGTCCTGATGTCTCTGAATTTTGCAATATATACATCAAGTTAAACATCAGAAGCCTCTGAGAAATGCATAGTGTACTGTTTCTTCCCCAGTATATTTATCAATGAACAATCAATAATTACACAGTACAGAATTTCAAATACTTATCAACATACAAAACCATGTCTGTCTTAACCTCGTTTTACTATTGCCTGTCCAGAATTTTCTCAAGAGAATGGCAGACTTAGTACCTCATAATCCTGTGGAAGTTGAAAAATACTTCCTATTTCTTCACCACTATTTGTGGTGAAAATATTAAAAGCCTAAGGAGACACTCATATGACATCCCTGCTGTTAAAGGCTGCTAATCTCCTTGGTACACAGGACTGTATCATTTACTGAATTGGTGAAAGCCCCCTGTGGCCCCAAATCAAAACAAAGTCTTATTTGCTGCTTCTGCAAAACCTCTGCTGGTCTGATACATCTGCTATGTGCTGTGCATGTCTCTTGAACAAAATATTATTCCAAAGAAAATAATATTCCAGATACCTGTGTTTTTAAAATAATAAAACAGATCAGTATCTACATCCCCAGCTTCATCCAAGAGGTTTAACATTATTTTTAATTCTATTCCTCACCCACCAGTGGAACAACAGGGGCTAACGTTACACACCCAATACCAAACTTTATTACAAGCTACATGACTCATGCCTAGTAAACTGATCAATTGATAGGTATTACAAAATGTAAAATATATTTGGGTTGCAAAATCATTTCAGTTGTAGTGCCTTCTTGTAAAACTACCTGTAAGAAGTGAAAATACTAGCCTAGAATTACCATACATTTTCTTAGCATGCATTTACCCATCTATGACTATTTTGCTTCATGAATCAATTCTGTGTCCCATCGACACTAGCTTCTTGTATGGCCTTTACCATAGCAAATCCTGCAAAGTCTGAGAGATGTCATAGCATTTCTTTGTGTGTCATGTTCTCTTAAAAAGCCCTCCAGCTTACCCCTTAGATTTTTCAGTCTCTGACTCTGCTATATCCTTTTTCATATATTTTGTTCAACACTTCAGAAATCACTGTACTAGAAACGATAAACCAAATTCCTAGCTGTGACAGTTGTCTCAAGCATGCATGCTAGCAAATGTGATTGCTTTCTGTGTCATCTTATATCCTTAGCTTGGGAAATTATTACTTACAAAAAACTCTGTAATATAAGAATATTTAATGTAATATGACCCTCTGTTTAACACAAACTGTCCCGAGACACTTGAGCCCCATGAATTTACAATTTTTAATTCACAATTATTCTAGCATTTGAGGAAAACTTAACACCTTAGTTTATCACAGGTACTGCAAGCCTACCAAAGCAAGCCCAGCTCCCACATTTTGCATTTGCTGTAAAGACGAACAACTTTTCTGCTTCCTTAACCTGAAAGAGGTACAACAGCGCACCCAATCTGTAAACACTAGAATACACAAGTGAAATTAGGTCCCTAGGGATCCCAGAAGTGGCAAAATGGCATTTTGGAAAGACCCACGGAAAGGATGAGAGAGAGGGTGAGAGAGACGGAGAATAACCCACATTTCTGAAGGACAAAAAGAACATGCTTCCAGTTTCATCACTAGATTCTGCTGCAGACAGAAGCCCTGGAGATCTTCTTCACAGACTTCCCATCTCTGAGGACAATGAGCTTTTGATGGTCAGGCACCATCTAGGCACATAACCCTTCCCAGAAAGTCCAACTCTTGCTTAGCATGAGCAAAGAGTTCAAGATGGGTATAAAGTATCAAGCTAAAAGGTAAAAAGCCCAGTTTGACCCAAATTTCTTTATATGTTTTCAGTCTATCATAGATATCAGGTGAAGCAATTGAAGCCAAAACTTGCAGAACATCAAAACTGATCACCACACTACAAACTATTTCACAAAAAAAAAAAAAAAAAAATCCTCCTCTGTTTCAAGGATCTTCATAAAAAACAACCAACCTTTTCAAGAAAATGACCGTCCATCTGTAAGAAACAGTCTCAGCAAATCACTTTGCTTTTATTTGCTGTTTAATCAACAGCACCATAGCACACCATGCTTTCACACAGATTTGCACATGTAGCCTGAAACAAGGAATAAACACAATTCTGGAAAAACGTGCCATAAAATCATTCAGGCTTGAAGCCACAATGGTGAAAAAGAATGGGAAGTACCTATATTCTCCCAAGTACAGATGAACAATTTGCTTCACCAATGAGTAAAGCTTCAAGCTTTTTTCATTTGGAATGCTAAACAAACACCAGAGAAAATATAAAAATAAAATCTTCCAGTTTTTCTTAGTATTCATGATAATCTCCTCAATGCCAGCATAGGAAGTGAGAGTAGACTGTAATTTAATTTTATGATAAAGCCATAAGGGCACATCCTCAGTTAGTATAAATCAGCACCTTCCAAAATACTTTTTCGGCTAGGACACTGTCATGGTTTAACCCGAGCTAGCAATATAACCGTGATAGCTGCTCACTCACTCCCACCTCTGCCTCCCACCCGTGAACAGGGGAGAGAATCAAAAGGGAAAGAAGAAACTTGTGGATTGAAGATAAACACAGTTTAATAAACAGTAGAATGGCAAAAGGCCAAACTAAAGAAAGTCCCAAACAGAACTCGTCTAAACAGGTCCCCGTCCCGGGTCCCAGCCACTCTGAGACTAGCCAGAAGATCCTGACTCTCCTGAAATACGAAGCATGATGCTAACAGCATGGAATATTCTGATTGATCAGCCTGGATGTCAGTCAAGCTCTGCCCCATCCATGCCCCACTTCCTCGATGCCCCACACCTGTGGGCAGAGCTCAGAGGTCTTGGCTCTCAGACCAATTAAAAACATTAACTCTATTCTGGGGTGTTATCTTCTTGTTCTCAAACTAAATCCAAACAATGACCATGCTGGCTATGAAAAAGAAAGGTTTCTACTGCATGAAGAAAATTAACTCACTTTCAGTCAAACCAGAACAGACAGTCATTCTTCATCATTTGGAGCAAAGTCCAAAGCCAGTTCAGGAAAAATTACATAAATGTGGTGATAAATGAAAAAAGAAAAAAAATCCACCACATGTCTGACTTAGAAACTACTTCCAATGGTATTTAATGAAACTGATTAACAAACAAATTTAAGTTTGAAAGTACTGTTAGTTCTAAGTGTTACTTACTATTCTCCGATTTCATTTATAAATGTTTACTGTTGCCTCTTCAAATGTTCTCAGCACGAGCCCTGTTCCAGGTTGTCGAAAAATTAACGAAAGCAAAAAGGCATATTTAAGAGCAATTCTCTGGGGAATGTTAATCACAGCTACATTTTAACAAAACTTGCAGAACTACAAATTTTAGCATAATCCAGAGTAGACACACACTTCTAAACAAGAAAAAGTCCTGTGAGCTGCCCCCAAATGCTCACATTCTAAATTAGATAAGGAAGAATAGGGAAAAATGGGCAATTAAATTTGTTCTCTATTATTCTCTATGCATGGGACTAATTTAGTTTTCTGAGGAGTTAAACAAGTTTCTTGTTCTAAATGAGATAACAGAAGGCTATTTGTAAAATTAGAAGTACATTTTATTTGTTGGCTGTGTTGAAAACACAGAAAATAATATTTAAACACTATAGAATATAGGTAATATTGGAGTATTTACAGCAGAGGCTTAGCCTGCTATGGTGCCAGATTCATTTAATGATGAAGCATTGGTTCAGCAAAAGATTTTAATCAAACAGATAAATAGAACAAAAATAATTTAACACTGTATGTCCATTCTGGCTCAAAATTTTGTTGGTTTATGTACTTTCAGCAGTTAGTTGAGAAATTCCAGTCCCCTGAAAAGAGAGAGGTAGTCAGAGTTAATAATAATCTCTAGCTGTACAGATTAGTTGGGCTTAATTGTTTTTCCTACCCAAAAAACGTGAGATCACACATTCTTAACAATTCACTATTCCCTTTCATATTTGTGAGAGCACTCTAAAGGCATAAATATTGTTCCATAATAATTTTTGATACAGACTGAGGAAAGGTAAAAGAAAGGAGTTCTATTAATTTGAAATACAAAAAAAGTCCAGCTAGAACATCCACATAAGGAAAGGAAGATACACAGTTCAAACCTAGCAGTGATTCCGTTTTATGGAAGAATGCACACCAGAAATTCAGCACCTTTCCACAAAATGGAATTACTGTCTTTGACCTAGTTTAACCGGTAGTCTGGGTTCTGCAACAAGCCACCTGACATGCTGCCCAGAACTAAGGGTCCTGGAAGCCCCAGCTGTCTCCGCTGCTGAAGAACCAGGGACTGAACAACTCAAAGGATGCAGAATACGGCTTCCCACCAGCCTGCCAGCAAGGCTGCCAAGGAGCTGGGGAGAGGAGCTGGCAGAAATTCTGGTTTCTCACAGCAGAATCCAGATATCAAAACTTGTCTGGCTTCTAACAGCACATGGAAAGTTCTGTCAAAAAAAAAAACCACACTAAAATTGATTTTTTTTTTTCATTACCTCAGTGAATATGCAAATCCCAACAAAAAGTTGAGAAGTCTAATGAAGGTCTGAGTACACCCAGACCTTACAGAGGACGTTAAAACAAGCCCAGGAGCCCACCAGAACATACACGGCTGTACTACTTCTGCATAATACACTGAAGTAGGAAATTGTCTTGGTAGAGTTTGAAAATAAAGAAAACCTTAGGTAAAACCTTGAAAACTCTACACACAAAAAAGGTGTTTTCTCCCCTCTAAAAATTCTTCATGTCATTTTCCACCTGGACCTGCCTGTCGGCAGTTACACTGAACAAAACTCCAACACTCCTCCTGCCTTCCTTTTCCTCACAGCTCCTGACTGCCATGTCTGACACTGCATGCCAGCCCTACAAAGTCATTGTAGGAGTGGAGTAATGGTTGCACTGGACAGAACCTGCCTGTGTCGTAGAAAGATCTTGCTAGGAATAAGCACTGCAAGGAAAAAAGAAAAAAAAAGAATGAGTGAAAGGAGGTCTGAAAGAGAGACAGTGAATGAAGAAAGAAAACAAGTGTTACCCAGTTCCAGCAAAGTCAAAATAAACATACTTTACCATTAACTATTACATATCAAATAAATTCTTTCTCGTATCCCATTTAAAAATATACAAGGATTTTTTTGTTCCCATTGTAAAATGAGAGCCCTAAGAAGATAACCTATATTGAAACTGAGTGTTAGACCATAAAAGAAATTGAAAAATACAGGGAAGATTCTGAGGCTCACAGACAAGATCAGGAATGAGCACTGCCTTGTCACAGATCACTTCTTTGATCACTTCAAATGAAACCAGTGGAACTAACAGCAGTCAGATTTACTGCTGGTGTTTCTCTTTTCCTTGCCTTTTTTTTCTTTATATTTTCCCTTTTTTTTTCTTCATCTTTTCACCTTTTTTTTTCTTCCAATATTATATTACTTTTATTCCTGACCCAAATAAATTTATGGCAGTGAGCTAAATTCATCCATCATACATGTCGTCCCAACAGATAGCCTGACTTATAAAAAGATTTTTTCTACTGTGTACAAGGCCTGAAAGGACAGGTCAAATAAACCCAACCTAACAGTATTCAACGGTAAAAGTGTTAAAATAAGAATAAATGTCATTATTCACTGTTAGACTACAGTGCTAGGGGCACAGCAAGCTAATTGCTTCATTACAATGGACGGATTAGATTATTAAAAGTGAAATGATTATCAAGTGCACAGTCATGGGGTCATACTTTATTCTTCGTTTCTCCTGGAGGCACAGTCATACTGATGGCAAAGAGTGTTTTTAGAACTTTTAAGTATCCAGGAGGCTGCACTTTTTCTTTTCAAATGAGGACAGTGTCACTCTGATTCACAGTTTAATAATTTCCTGATCAGACTTCAACTTTTTCTAATGAGGATAAGAAAACATAAGTTGTATAAAACTGAGTAACCTCCCTGTCAAACAAGAATAACCTGGGAGAACACACCTCATCACACACTCTATGGTTAAAAACATCACTGCAGGTCAAACTGTAGATTTTGCTGTTATAGATACTGCTATACTATTAACATATGGATAGTAGATACTACAATGCAGTGCACACTGCAGGCAATGGAAATCAGGACAGGATCTAGGGTGAACCTAAACAAATCTCTCAATATGCATCAGGACCCAGATACCCTTACCTTTGAACTGTCCAAACCAGCTATATTTCATAGTATGCCATGGCCCTCACCTGATGCACATGGCGATGCTTCCTTTTTGTGGAAACCAGGGCACAGAGAAAATGGAGAAAATTTGAACACATTTTAATTTTGTCCTATTATGATGTAAAACCCTGAAGTCGAGTTGCACACCTGGATCCAGAGAACAGGGACGTCTACCAAGCTGCAGATATTTGGAAATGTTTTCCAAGAAACTCTTGGATTCTCAGTATTGAAAATTGTGTTCTCAATTTGAAAGACAAGTTTTGCAACTATTTATTTTCAATACTAGACTGAGCTCAAATTCATATGCCCCTTAAAATGAATGGCCTGCCTTCCCATTGAAAACTTTCTGCAATAATGACATCCTTCCTCAAGGACAGAAAATAACAGAAACAAAAAGAGAGAGACAGAAAAAAATGAACATACTAAGATATGAGTCTCGTGGATGATGCACATTTGCTCTATTTTTACTAAAAGCACAGAGAAAGGAACAAAACCTACTTGTGCTGCTTCAGGGGCAACATTTGTTCAAGGCTGCGAAAATGTATTTTGGGAGTGCAAAGGGATAATCTAAGTCAGATTTGTTCTTGTTTCTAATCACTTCCTTCTTTGTGAGAGTGCAGACAATCCCAAAACTTGCTAACAAATGTTAAGGTCAATTCCCTCTCCACCTCTGCCCAGGAAACACCCACACAGCTGCTGCAGACACAGTAGCAGGCCTTTTTCTGGCCCCAAAAACAGCTTGGTTACTCTCCGCAGCACACAGTCAGAAGCACGGCTGGGCAATTTCACTGTATATTGAGCATTTTGGTATCATTTTTACAGGCGCCTTCACTCAACCCATCCACCTTCTGAAGAATTTAGATCAATATGCTCTAACTAAAACTGGATAAAACAGTTTATTAAAATAAGGAAACATGGCAAAACAAACTAGTGTTGAAGTGTAGACTACAACTTCCTTTAAGTGTGTCTGGCAGATTGAGAGAGCATAAGTACGTTGTATCAAAGCAAGAAAGTGAATAAGCAAACAATCAGAAACTGATAACATCCAGGCTCTCGCATTTTGACTGGCAGATCTGTCTATCATAAGCAAATTAAAAACAGCACTTCAGTTTGAAATGGCGCAGGTGACAGCAAAAAACAAAACAAAAAAAAAAAACCCTTCAGCTCTCAAACATCAGCTGTTAGAAATAACATTAATTAGATACGCCCCTTCCAAATTTCTGTACTTTGATTCTTACTTGACTAAGCTGGATAAATTTAACTACAGACAAGAGTTAATTTTGTTAGCACTCATGAAGATGTATTCCTTTAGAAACAGACATATTTAGGACAGCCAGATGATTAGGCCCAGTCAGTGTGGGTTTATGAAAGACAGGTCCCTGCTTGACTAACCTGATCTCCCTAAGGTGACCAGCTTTGTAGATGAGGGAAAGGCTGTGGATGTTGTCTACCCAGTCTTTAGTAAAGCCTTTGACATCCTATCCCACAGCACTCTCCTGGAGAGATGGCTGCTCATGGCCTGGATGGGTGTACTCTTTACGGGGTAAAGAACTGGCTGGATGGCCAGGCCCAAAATGTCGTGGTGAATGGAGCAAAGTCCAGTTGGCAGATGGTCACAAGTGATGTTCCCCAGGGCTCAGTATTGGGGCTGAGTCTGTTTAATCTCTTTATCAATGATCTGGATGAGGGGATCGATGGCACCCTCACTAAGTTTGCAGAAGACACCAAGTTGGGAGGGAGCGTTGATCTGCTGGAGGGTAGGAGGGCTCTACAGAAGGAATCTGGACCAGCTGGATCAACAGTCTGAGGCAAATTGAATAAGGTTTAACAAGGCCAAGTGCTGGGTCCTGCACTTGGATCACAACAACCCCAGGCAGCGCTACAGGCTCAGGGAAGAGTGTCTGGAAAGCTGCCTGGTGGAAAAGGACCTGGGCGTGTTGGTCAACAGCTGGCTGCATATGAGCCAGCAGTGTGCCCAAGTGGCCAAAAGGGCCAACAGCATCCTGGCTTTTATCAGGAATAGTGTGGCCAGAAGGACAAGTGATCATCATCCCCCTGTACTCAGCACTGGTCAGGCCACCTTCAAATGCTGTGCTCAGTTTTGGGTCCCTCACTACAGCAAAGACACTGAGCTGCTGAACAGAATTCAGAGGAGGGTGATCAAGCTGGTGAAGGGCCTGGAGCACAAGTCTGATGAGGAGCAGCTGAGGGAACTGGGGCTGTTTAGCCTGGGGAAAAGGAGGCTGAATGTGGTGCTCAGGGATGTGGCTTGGTGGAGAACTTGGCAGTGTTAGGTTAATGGTTGGACTTGATGATCTTAAACATCTTTTCCAACCTAAATAATTCTATGATTCTGCATAGGGATTTGCCACCTAAAAGAGCTAAAAGAAAGATATCAGGACAAAGAAAATTCAAGACAATAAGTCAACTATTTAACATATTATCTACAACAGATAAAATAGCACTTTAGTATTTTATAGTGTAACACAGAGAGTAAACAGCTTTTGATCAGAAAGTTTTTCTTAATGGGACCCCAAATGCTACTGACTTGTTACTGCTTATTTTCTAAAAATAATTTACATTTTTAATAAAAATCATATATAAACACATACAGAGGACATTTTCAATTTTTAATATTAGACAACTACATGTATAATTTCTTCATTGTGCTTTATTAATTAAATAACTTTCAGATTTAAATTAGAATTGTTCTTTGAATATTTTTAATTCCAGAAAAATTTGTATCAAAACTGATTCAAGTAAGTCAAATAATGAGTATGCTTTTAAAGGCTAGTTAACTGGGTATAAAAAAGAGAGAATGGTAACCACTGAAAGCCCTACTGTCCTCCCTTCATCTACTGCAAACAAATAAAAACCTGAAGTTGTATTTATATATGAGATGATGTCATAAGTGTAGATATCAAATTGCAATTTCCTTCAGCTCCCTTACTTTTCACTATTGTAAGCACAATACTTGCTACACGTGATTATTTCTGAACTTTAACCTCAAAGCTTTAACATGTTTGTGGAAGGTACACTAGTTTCACTGTTTATTAAAATGCTAACCTTTATACTCTGTGTACTCCACAAACTGACGTTGCACAAAAATATTTGGAGATAGCAGAGCAGTCAAAGATACATGAGATTAACCAAGTATTTAACATTAAAAAATTAGAAAGGAATAAACCCTAGAATGAACAGTAAACACAAGAAGTACTGAAAGTACAAGGCTTGGTAACTTCTCCACTACTTCATAATTTCATTTTTAACAGGTAGAGTGAATAGCTTGCTTAATGTCAATATTTATAATGGATAACCATCATTTTACTTGCTTGCTTAGGCATTCCAGGCAAATTGAATCACTTTTCTGTATTTATTTTACAGATTCTATCCACTTGTCTGCATCTGGTGGAACACTAAACTTCATGTTTATTCACCTCTAAGAAGGGAAAACATTATTAATTTTTGAAGAAATTACCAGAAAACACCTTACTGTGTAAGAGTAATAGAGACATCAGCAAAATATTAGCAGCCAATCTACAATCCATGCTTTCAATACAAACACCTCCAGCTCAAGCAGTATTAGCAGTAAAAATAAGAAAATTTGGAAGCTTCTACAGTGGTTATGACAGTACAATGAGGGTCCCCTGTATCAAGTGAGAACAGAAGTCTTAACCAAACTAAAGAATACAATTCCAACATGACAGAATGGGGTTTTATTTGTTTCAAGATTTCCCCAGGCTGGGCACACTGGGCACTACACCTCACTTCAGATTGCTGTTCTCTCTGCTCTTCCACAGTCAGCAACACCAGCTCAGGAACTACAAGTTTATAGCTTAAATTTTATAGGAGAGGAGCAAGGCTGTCTGCAGTCTCTCACTCCCACATGGCCATTATAGATTTTGACATAAATGATGAGGAATAAAGGGCATCATTTTTTTCTTTGACAATAAGATTGAATCAGAAGTGATCTAATGACATTGGTAGACTTATAACAGATAACAAGAATGCAAGTCAGACCAAAATCAGGCTCAATCATTTTATTATGGAAAGAGTATTTTCAGGAAAGAACCACAAAAAAGCAATACAGTGTTTTATTTGCCAATGACATGGTTTAACCTAAATATTTTCTTATAAACTCCATCTGTAAAAAATCAGTCATGAAATGTGTATAATTTGAAATAACCTGTATTAAAACCTATAGGACTGACAGACTTAAATGGTCATCTCCCACAACACTTCTGCGTAAAAT
Source organism: Patagioenas fasciata (assembly GCF_037038585.1). Lineage (NCBI taxonomy): Eukaryota > Metazoa > Chordata > Aves > Columbiformes > Columbidae > Patagioenas > Patagioenas fasciata. Next base: position 22,448,652 of record NC_092521.1, read on the forward strand.
TACAAAAACTAAGAAATCCTATCTTGCATAACCTAAATATAAGTGAAATGAAAAATATTAAAGTAGCACTTACATAATTTAAAATATATTTGGAGCACTGGAAAATATATCTCACTTCTTGGATAGAAAAAAAGGGATTGTTTAAGATGAACATGCCCTCCATAATATCTTCCTTTTTTTCAGAATAATTCTATTATTGTCTCTCATATATCTCTATCAAAGTTCCATCCTCATTTTCTACAGGGAGAAATGTCTAGTATAAGTGTGTCTTCTTTATATACAGCATTAGGAGGAAAGACGTTTTAGAATTTCATTGGACAGTAACACAGGCATTCAAGCCAGCAGTACAAACGAGTAATGGAGTCACTGTAATCCAGTCAGACACTGGACATTTCTTGAACCAGCCACTGAGACAGTCTGAATATTAACCTGTGAAAAAGTAAAAGCCTACTATACCCTCCAGAAATTTAAGTCTGATATTTATAGAAAAAATGTTCAAAAGGAAGTTCGTTTTAATAAAATTGCTGGCTTCTGAGTAAATATGACATTTAAAAACATATAATTTATTCATATTTGGGGGCAGTAAATCATTCCAGAAGAGTGGGTTTTGATTCTGGAAGTAGAACAACCACACTCAGTTGGGGGGATAATACATGTTAACATGTTAAAATATTGCTTCTGTAGTAATTTTAACCAGCATCCTAGAGAGGAGGCATAAGAAAGGGGACAGCTGTTTTATTTTTCAAGAAAATGTAAATCAAAGATGACTGTTGTAGCAATCCGAGACCAAAAACAAAAAGTAACCAACAGCAGAATGTAGCTCCTAATGAATACTGGGCTAATATTAGCAACTGAGGAGAACAAAATATGTGAATATTTAATAGTCCTACATAATAGTCCTAGTCCTAATAGATTTATTTCTCTTCTGAAAGAATGAAATATCCCTCTAAATATAGCATCACTTAAAAATAAGACAGCTTGATAGGCATTCAGAAAATTGCTACTAGCATGGTAATATTTTTAGTTGCTATATTTCTTCAGCAGTCATTTTTTCCAAAAATTCAATTAAGTCAATGAGGCTACAGATCAGATGCACAAGTAAGCCTTCAAATATATAACTTAGTAGGATCAATTACTTTTATTAGAGTAAGAAAAAAATTAAGTGCTTTGATGCAAGGTCTGTCTTTTTCTTATGTGTTGACATAGACAGTGGCAATGGTGAGTTCACAGTTGGTGTTTGCCTGTGCAATCTTACGAACTTTGGCAGTTCATGAGTTCACGACTCTGGCATATTGAAATTCAATCATAGTTGCTGTCATCTACAGGATTCAGTGCTTAAAATTATGTTTTAATAACAGATTAAATTGCAACAAAATAATTTATTTTTCATCTTTTTTAAAATATCCATGTAGCCTGTATTTCAGTATATTGCGAACATATAGCCAAACTCATCACACAATTTGAACAATCTCCATACAAAAACTGAAATACTAGGGGCAAAGCAGCTGTCCTATAATTTCACACAATAAAAAGAGTGTCCAGTCACCTGTGAAAATATAAGAGCTTGTTTGTGCAGCAATTACAAGCAGGACCTTTGCTACACATCTTTCATTATTTATGTCTCAGATCACATTGGGAAATGCAACAACACAGCTTTCTAGAGCCCATTCACTTAGCCAGCTTCCTCTAAGTGATTTCCTCTCTCCTTTCTTTCCATGTCCTATAAGCTGAACAAACTTAGTCCATCATATCAGAAAATCAGAATTTTTCAGGTGTCTGAGAAAAAAAATGTATACGCTGTTTGATATAGAGACACAAAACATAGTTCTATCTGAAATAACACCAGCAATGGTCTTTCACCTCTAGTTATTTAACAGCAAAAATTTTTGAGCATTTTCTTTGTTTTCTTCATGAGAAAAGCTCTGAACAATAATTTTGGCTGCATCCACTCACAGACCTCAAATGGCACCTTCAAAACCAGAAATTATTTCATGAGTGTTGCCTGCTGCTTTTCACTGCAATAGGACCAGTCATTGCAGACTGTGGAAATGGTGGAATAAGTCCACTGCTTCCAGAAACTCCAAAAGTACTGTAGCTAATCTCTCCCAGCTCCTCAGTTGTGTTAGCTCAGCAGCTTGTGGGACTGTACAGTAAACTGGATCAGTTCCATTTTGTAGATTAAAAAAATGTTCTGTCAAAATGGTGAAGGGGAAAATATTTTTGATCAGCTTAACTTCCCTGAAGCAGTTTCACTGGACAGTTCAGGAGACACTTGCACCAGGGCCATGATGGTGTCATGGAGGCAGGACGGAGCAGCTGGGGTGGTGATGGAGCAGCCTGTGCTGCACTGACAGCAGAGAATTACCCGGGGCTCCAGAGCTGAATTTAGCCCCTCAGAGGTACCTTCTGGAGAAGCCTCTCTTGCTGTGTTGATTCTGCAAAGAACCCAGGAAGAGTGGTGTCACTAAATTTAAAAACACTGTGGTGGGTTAACCTTGGCTGGCTGCCAGACACTCACCCAGCTGCTCTCTTATTCCTCTTCTTCAGCAGGAAAGGGCAGAAAAAATGATGGAAAAGCTCACGGGTTGAGATAAGGGCAAGGAGATTCCTCACTGGTTACTGTCATAGGCAAAACAGACTCCACTTGGGGAAGATTAATTTAAATTGTTGCCATTTAATAACAGAGTAGGGCAGTGGACATGAAAACAAAGCTAAAAATACCTTTCCCCTACCCCTTCTTTCCAGGCTCAGCTTCACTCCAGAATCTTCTGCCTTCACCCCCTGAGCAGCCCAGATGAATGAGGAACAGGTGTTGTAGTCAGTCTATAGCACTTGGTCTCTGCCAGGCCTTCCTCCTCACACTCCTCCCCTGCTCCAGTCTGGGGTCCCTGCCATGGGATCCAGTCCTTCATGAACTGCTCCACCATGGGTCCCTTCCATGGGGTGCAGTTCTTCAGGAACAGACTGTTCCAGTGTGGGTCTCCCATGGGGTCACAAGTCCTGCCAGCAAACCTGCTCCAGCATGGGCTTTCCACAGGATCACAGTCTCCTTTGAGCATCCACCTGCTCTGGCGTGGGATCCTCCATGGGCTGCAGGTGGATCTCTGCTCCACCATGACCTCCATGGGCGGCAGGAGGACAGCCGGCCTCACCATGGTCTGCACCACAGGCTGCAGGGGAAACTCTGCTCTGGTGCCTGGAGAACCTCCTACCCTCCTTCTTCTCTGACCTTGGTGTCTACAGGGCTGTTTTGCCCACGTTTTCCTCACTCCTCTCCGTCACAGCTGCTGTGTAGCACTTTTTAATCTTTTCTTCAGTATGTTATTGCAGAGATGCCACCAGCGTCACTGATGGGCTCAGCCTTGGCCAGCAGCGGGTCCGTTTTGGAGCTGTTTGAAACCAGCTCTGTCTGATATGAGAGCAGCTCCTGGTGTCTTCTCACAGAAGCCACCCCTGCAGCCTCCCCCAACACCTGGACATGTAAAGCAAATGTAAATACTTACTCCGTACTGAAAAAGAAGTGATATAATTTTTAGTTTTGAATCTAGTAAGTTACATGGTTACGTATAAAATATTCTGTAAGTTTTCATTTTTTTTATTTTTCATTTTATTTTTATGAACCTAATTATTAATTAAAAGGCAAAGAATAATCGGGTTGAAGGGCAAGAGTTCATTAACAATCCTTCCCTCTATTTCACACATAGAGAAAGTTTTTGAAGAAAAACTTTATTAAACTGAAACTAAGGGTCAAATATATTTCACTAATGTAAATACAAAAACTATTATGCAAATGTTCAAACCATCCCTAAAATATATACTAATGACAACGGAACATATTAAGCAATAGAAATGCACAGTAGAGCTCTTGTATAAACTTCCTTCCACATCATGATAATAATATTCAGTAAGTTTACAAATACTGAATAAAAGATATTTATGTCCAAGATAGAAGATACTAAATGGTAATTTCCCTCTTTTAACATAAGCCACCATCTTTCTTGTGGGCAGCTTTACTGAACACTCAGCAGCACCAATGGGAGGCAGGAGCTGGTTTAAAATAGGTCATTGTTATTAAGGAAGTGCTTAGTCTTACTTGTGTTAGGAACTGCAGTCCTTTCAAAAGGCAAACTTTTCACAGATAACTATAATAAAAAACTCCTAAGCCAAAGAAAAACCTTGTTGTTATGAAGAGTGATAAAAATTCTAGCAACTGTAAACTACTCTTATTTAACCTAAGAATAAGATCAGGAGTATATAATTCAATTATTTCAATAATAACAACAACAAATATACAATAGTGCCTTTACTCATTTAATGACCCAGTGAACTAATTAATTCACTGGTAAAATTTCAGGAAATCCTTTCTTATTGAAAGAGTAAATGTTGTAATTTGCAAAGCACAATGGTTAAAAACTAAAAAAAAAAAAAATAATAAAATAAAATAAAATAAACCACCAAACTGATTATTAACTAATGAGCTGTAACTCAACTTCCACAGTGAAACTCTAGTTTCAGTGAATGCTTTTTAATTTTTATTTGTTTTTTATTACAAAGGCACTATTTTAACCTATATTCCTTTTAATTAATGGTTCTCTCACTTGTAAATAACTGGTCCTACTGAGTTAAAAAATAGTTATTTACTTCTGAGAAGTTAAGTTCAGGCACAAGTGTCAGAGTTGTAATGGCCTAATTCTATTGTTTGTGCAGAACAAATATGACCATTCATACTAATAATTACAAATCTAACCAAATCTTCATTTTACCTTTCACCAAATAAAAGCTTCTTCTATACAGGAGAATATCTGTTAGAAAGACTTTTCAAATATATGATTCAGACCAAATTTTAGACAAGAACACTCAAATTCTGTGGAAGACATGTTAACATAAACACTACAAAGTAGTTTAAAACACTTATCTTCCAACCATGCCTAAATAAATTCAAAATACATAAATGTACATCAATGCTCAGCTGTAGTCCATTAAATTTCATTTATCTTTGGGCACCTGCGTGTTCAGATATCAAGCAGTCAGAATTCAACACTTTCAAATGCCAAGTACTTTCTCTGTACTCTACCCTGAAAATACCTTTTCTTGGCTCAGAGCCTTCATAGTACCCTCAACAGCGTTTTTTCAGATAAACCATAAACAAGGCAGGAAAAAAATATATTTGGATTTTCTGATATGTATGTTTAAACATGAAAGATACAATTTGTAAAAATACAATTTTATTCCAGTCATATTGGGGTTCTGCTTATCTTCACGACCTGCTAACTTTTGAATTTTCCTGGCATTTATGGTAAAGTTCAGCAGAATAATTAAAATTACTGCTTCACTTGAAACGTCTTCTGATGTTATATATATTAGTATGGAAGTAAAATCAGCACTGAGGAATATTCCCAATCAGTTAAATTTAGCTCCTCAAATCTACCACTTACATGTAAATCAGACTATCAGCAAAGTGTCCACAGGCATACTTCTACAACTAATGCAAAAAGCCCATAAATTATTAAAAATCAGAACAAGAAGCCTCATTCTATTCATAAATTAAAATTAAGCTCTTATTTTTAAACAGTTCACTACTGTGATATTTCATATCTGTAATGCTGCAAGTCATTTGAGAAAAAGCAAGATTTTCCCAAAGCATTTTAACTTTCGTACAAAACACGTGTTCAGTAAAAGTATACTCCTCAGCCTTCTAAACGTGACAGTGATGCTATTTTTCTAGCTGTTAGGTAATACATGGTTCAGCTGTCATTTACTGTGCAGCAGTCGGTTACACAGAATGAAATGAATCATAATCGCAATGACTAACCAAATTGATGAAAGCATGCTGAATCAAAATCCATGTTCCCGAACTGTCTTAGGGCCTGATTCAGCAAAAACATACTTGATTTCTATACCACACAACATCTTTCACAGGTACCTGTTTATCCAGGCTTTTAAAGCAAGGGAGTGCTGAACTCAGAATGCACAGCGATTCAATAGCATGGTTTTAACAGACTACTATCAAAAGTGACCTACGAACTTGCAAATACACAGTAGCTACAAAAATATTATTAAACCAATGGCTAACTGGCAGAAAATAATTCAAAGCATAGAAGATATTCAAAGCATAGAAGATATTCAAAGCATATGTTGAAATCTCTTGAACTTCTGTTAATACATGGCAAGAGAGATGGTGTGTGAGTTAAGGAAAGAAATTATCAGCTTAAACTGAGTTTATAGATTTTTCTTTCAGTCTTAATGTTACACTGTCCTAAGTTTACAAGTAGTAGACAAATCCTGTGTTTGTAACTTCTCATCTAGCAATCAGACTAGCTTCAGCTACGAGATTCTATCTTCTGTCTCAAAATATCCACTCATTATTCTTATTGGTGAATGGCATGTGAAGATTTTCTTTGCAATGTACTTTTGTTGATAGGTATGCTTAATCCTGCATGCTGGAATGATCTTATATTCCAAGGTCTTCTTTTACATCTCATTCTTCGAAGGCTTTCTGAATTTAGAATAAGAGATATACCAACTCCTAAGAATAACCTTGGACCAGAAAGGAAACATGCTCAGGTTCCCAGAAGTGAGTTTTAAATAGTAAAGATATGGATAAATAAGCATGCCCTAATTAATAATTGATTGAAATATATGCAAAAGATGCAGGTCGACAAACAGGCTTCTAAAGAAGTCTGGAGAACCATAGAAGTCAGTGCCAGTAAGGAAAGTGGCTATGACATTCTTTAAGACCAAATTGTGAAGAGTTACTCTCAAAGCCAGAACTCTGAGAGTGAGATTCAATTTACCTAGCTCAAGATGTCTACAAAGTAGACCTCTACATCTGACACATTCACTCAATCTTCTTTTTAAGTCCATATCCAGAAACTGGCTCTGCAATTCATCCAGCCTGTCTGAAATGTCTAATTTGAGATGAGATTGATCACATCCTAAAGGTGCCTTTTCATTTCCATTTGCTTTAAACTGAATCTAAGAGATTTCAGATGTAGATGTCTTACACTGCAGATATTCATATGTGGTCAGAGCAATCCCAGAGAGTCTCTGGGCTCAATCCTTAACCCAAGCTCCAAATGTTGTAACATGGGAATGAAAAAGATACCAAAACTGAGACAGTCATTTTGATTAACAAAGATGAGCCTAAAGAAGTCTTCTATTGTTCTTCCCCGTAAGGACTCCTTGAGATGTAATATGGTGTGAACAGACTTTTCACAGTCAGGAGTGTGGACAATCCCTTTCCACTATCCATCTATTTTCATTAGGCCCTTAGTAATTAAGTATCTTTGGGACCTTAATTTCTTTGTCAAATTTGTTATAAGCCAGCCAACAGCTTCCACAGACTAAATAAAACTGCCAGAGGACACATCTGTCTCCCTTACAAGACTGTAGCAGTTATGTCCTTCCAAGGAGGTGCCAGATCTGTGTTGTAGATCCTTCTCAGATTGAGATTTGAACACAGCTCTCTTCCCTAACAAACAAGCTATGGGCAAAACTAGAATAAGATCCTACCAGTGAAGTTGTGCAACTGTGCAGCCAGGAATGTGAATATATGGACAAGCAAGAGAAAGTCTAAAGAGCTCTGTGATCAGGATACTCGCTAGAGGCAAATCCTTGTTCTTGCTCCAAGGGCTGTTTGTGCATTCCACTTAAGCACTCTGATACAAACTGCATAAGAGGCATCTGATACAGACAGAATACAGCTCACTGGGGATGAAGGCAAACACTATGCATAGCTGAGGTAATGAACTTCAAAACACAAATGAGGAATGATTGATTCAACAGCAGTTCTGCAGAAAAGCATGTTGAAAATACAGCAGATCACAAGCTGACCATGAATTCATAATGCTATACCACAAGAGAAAACCCAAACACACACGACACTGGCTGTACAAGGAAAGTGTTCTGTGCAAGACACATGATGTTATCTTTGTGCTCCCACACACACACACTTTTGTTTGGTATGTGTCTGGTTTTGGATACTGTATTTCAAAATAGATCAGTTAGAAAGTATATAAAGAACAGCAACAAGAATGGCCAAAAGCCTAGAAAATAAGACCTGCTGAGTCTACAGAAAGGAGACAATGAGAATCTACAGTAGGTGATATGATCACATATGTGAAATATATAAAAGGTTGCTGCAAAGACAAAAGCAACTGACTGCTCTGCATTTACATTGAGTACAAAGTAAGGAGCAAATGGCAGGAAAGAGATCTAGGTTTAACAGTAGGGGAAAAAATGTAATGGTAAGGGTGATGGCTCTTAGTAATTGAGACAAATTATCCAGGGAGATCAAGGAATCTCCATCCCTAGTTAGGTCACTAGTCAGGTTTGCCATTCTCATACCTTTCAGTAGTAAACTGGAATTGAAACATCTGTACAAGTTTCATCCTGGATCCAAGAGCTTTACCCTAAGATCTGTTTGGTCCACTTGTCACCTTCTACTGTGTAGGCAGCATAGCCTCTGCAGAGCTGATTAGCTTGAGTTATGTCTATCATCTGTTACATGGCCTTGCCTCAGCTGTGAAGCCTACTTATTCCACTGGCCAGGTGGGCCCTCACAGTTGGGACAAATAAGTGTCAGGAATTGCTGTCTTATAGTTGGTTATACCACAAGGCAAGGGATGAATTGGAAGACCTCTTGAGGTCACAACAAGCCCTATTTTCTACTATTCTACATGTTAGCTGTGCTTTAAAAGCACTGTTACTCACTTATTCTTTCTTTAAAGAGAAAAAATGTATAAATGCACCGAGACTTAGAGTAGCAGCCTACGGAAAAAGATTTCTTGCTAACACACTGGAGTACTTGTTTCTGAGAAGTTATATGAGAGATAGTAGCAAAACCTTTTCAAAAAAAGGGTGCTTCTAACTAACAATTTTATTTAAAGGTCTGAACATTTGATGTCCCTCATATGCTTAAGATAATACTCATTCTAAAGAAAGCATGCTGTCACAAATGCATAGAACCAAAATGCCACATTATATCAAATACCTAGTAATGCTTCATGACCTGTGAGATGTTCTGTGTAGAAATAAAATATAATATTTGGTATAAGAAACCATTCACCTTAAAAATATTAATGTTAAATAAATAGAGAATAAGTCATCAGAAAGTATCTAAACAACTTGATACGAGATTGAAGAAGAAAGAACCAGCCCCACACAGACAGTAAAAAGGAAATTTTTGTTGATGTTTTATTTAAAGTTTAAAGATTTTCTTTCAAAATTTTCTAAATAGAAGCATTAGGACTTCTTTGAAACACAAGTTCAGCTCTCACTAACTCCTGTTAAAACAAACAGGATATTTCACTATGGTTTTAATAAAAGAGTGTAAAGTCTAAATCAAAGATGTTCTTGTGACAACCTTGAAGCACTCCCCCGCCTTGCCCCCATCCTTAGCAGAACAAAGGACTGTGTTATGCCTTAAACATCTAGGTTTTGTTACTTTGGGAGGATAAGATAGATGGCTGTGGAGGCAGACATTTCGTCTTATCTTTCCCAAGGTTTTATTTTGTGTTTGGCAGAAGAGATAGATGGCTGTGGTGGCAGATATCTTGTAAGATAAAGGCAATCGAGTGAAGGTCCCATGGCCTAATTGGAATGATAGAGGTGAACCATCTGTTGGACAACCAATTACCAGAAGAAACCACGAACTAACAGCTACACCTGACAAGCAAAACAATTCACTTCTGGTCAGTACCATGAACTTACCCCTAGTTTGAAGACCCCAGACCCATTTCCAGAAGAATCTTCCTAATTAGCATGAAGAGCGAACAGAGGGAGGAGATGAACCACCCACATGTAAATGAACTGGGTTATAAAATGACCCCGTGTGTGGCATCAGGTGTGGCATGTACATGGTGCACAGCGTGACTGAAGTCTTCAGTGCGACCACCCTCCCTCCATAGGACATAATCGCTGGACCGATAACCTGTAGAGTGGTGATATCTTTCTCTCTCTCTCTCTCTGATATCTTAGTTTTCCTTCTTTGTCTTTTTTTTTTTCTTCCTTTTCTTGAACATACAAAAGTAATATCATTGTAAGTTCTGCTACTAAAGTCTCGTTAAGTTTTGGATTATAGTTACTAGTTATTGCCAATCCACTGTTTTTAGAAGGACTTTTGCTGTCAATGTATTGATAAGTTTTGTGATATTATAACATACTTTTGCCAAGTCACTAATTGCTGTAATTTGTATTCCACCACGTGCTTTTAGTAAATTCATAATTGAATCGGACCTCTGGCATCATTGTCTGTCACTCACTTTGCATAACCGTACAGAAATACCCAGAGTTAACTCACACCTGATCTCATCTGTTGGGTCGGGGCACGTATCACGTTCAGAGTTAACTCATCCCCCATCCCATCTGTTGGGATGGGACAATTCTTTAGTCACAAAGCTTCAAAACTCCAGAAGATACCTAAAGTACACCATTATAAACTCCTTCCCAAAATGTATTAATTTAATTTCAGTTTATTAAAAAGCAACTAAGATCACTCTGTAAACATGTTTAGGCAGAGAAATGTGATGACAGTTGATATTTTAATTAGACACTGTAAAAGAACTGTCTTCCACCTTCAATGAAAACAGCAGAGAACAGTATAAATTACTTCAAACTCCTACTCTCCAGAAATGATACATATTAACTTCTTAAATGCACTGCTAGCCTCCTATACAATCAAGTACTGTTACCGTAACTCTTATCATCTCAGTCCTGACTGATCCCTTTGCAGCTTCAAGACAATACCTTGGAGAAACAACATGAGGAAACAGTCACAACATAATACTACGCATAAGCAGCTTTTCAGCATAGCCCTGATTCTGCAATTTCATTGTGTCATCAGAAGTTTAACAGATCACGAGACATAATTACTGGGGTTTACTGAATTTACAAAAGCACTATCAGATTAGATGCAAACTGTTCTGACAAATAAACTATAATATACCCTCAACAGACAGTTACACTTCAAAAATGTAACAGTTCCTCCTGGTACACCACGTAGTTTTGCAAGAGGCAAAATCTATATTCAGTAAGAATTGAAAACAACATGGTTTGATTTGAACTTAAGATTTCTAACAAGAATTAATTTGCCTGAGACATCTGGTTTTGAATGACATTTTTAAACAATAAGTATTTAAAGAGATTTTTCTTAGGAGTCTAAATTAAGAGGACTCACTGTTGCCCACTTTTAAAGAGATCAAGTTGTCTATGATAACTTGTAGCTGTTAACCAGGATATAGTGAGACGTGATTAAGAAAGCCCACATGATCTAACCTTAACTGGAAAAATCATCCCCACCTCAAAGCTCACTGTTAAGGTGCAATGTCTGTTGCAGTCAAACAAGTATAGAAGATATCATAATTCATAATTTCTTGTGTTCTTTTGGGTTTTATCTCCTCAAGTTGCTATCAAAAAAAGCCATCAGAGAAGACATTGAAATAAAAACAAAAGATGGCAACACACACACACAAAAAAATCCTTCTTGGGAAAGGCAGGACCAATGGACTTAGAAACTTTCATAGCCTTCTGACCGACTGTGAATACAGCAGTAAAACTTTAACGAAGCCAGTAGAGCAGAGGGTTAGAGGTGGCATTCACTGAAGAAAATTACCAAGGCTGTCAAGCTTACCTTACAGATAAAAACTGAACATTTATACACATGACTAATTTCACATTTCAATGGATTAAATTTCAATGTTCAAAGCATTATCTTACTTTTTACTCCTTATTATGGAACACTGAATATGCTGCAAGTATTTTAAAACCTCATTGGCAGGGTAAAAACACATTTTGTGTCAGTTCTGTAGTAACCTTCTGTGTATTTTTACACTTCCAATATAAACATTAATTAAGCTGTTGTTTCAATGGAAAAATCAATTATTTGACATTCTCAGTTATTTAAACATTACTCAGCTCAGAAATGCATGCAGACAAAATCCAGAATGGACCATTCAGCCCCCTAACCTCGCTCCCAGAGACCACTGAATTTCATCCAGTCACTGCTTTCTAGGATACAGTCTCAGTGCCTTAAAGTATGGTCTGTGGTCTTGTCTTCAATACGTAAAATTAAATGTTTTCTTCTTTTTGTTTCAAAGCATTGTAAAAGCAGATTTATTTGACAAGATTTTTTTTTTTTTTCAAAAAGCACATACTAGCTGGTTTTAAATACTTATTTTTGGGGTTCTTTGTTGACTAAATCTTTCTATTTTTTGGCCTCATATGGTGTCAGGCCTTTCTACATCCAACCCATTCTGCTTGTACTTTTTGAATGCGGGAACATCAGCACTATTTCAGCCTTCTGAAATTTTACTAAACAATAATATTAGCAAACCCAGTGTAACTCCCAGACTGTATAATCTCCAGATACATCCTGCTTAGTCACTAAGAGGAAGTACTACTGCTATTATTTGTAGACAGTGCCCAAAAGTGTGCTAGATGCTTTACAGAACAATTGTAAACACTGGGTCTTCTTGAAGAGCAAATGGTACAAGCTGTAACATCCTGACAAGTATTATCTACAGTATGAAATGTCTAAGCATGTGGTTGAGAGAAGAGCAAGGGATAATTACAGTTTTGAGAGATGCCCAAAAAGCAGTACAAATGGTTAAAACACACAAAAAAGGGGGAGACGACAAAGAATATGAGGAGGAAGCAGAGAATGAGGTAGTAGGAAGGGAAAAAGGCCGGAAAGATGGGAGGCCAGGACAGGGGACAACCATCTTCCTCAATTATATCTTTCCATATAACTTCCACTATCACTTATTTACACTGCATGAAGTTATTACTTTTAAAGTCCTCTTGACCATACTTTATTTTATAATACAAAGAAACAAAAGCCAAATAATAGTGGTGTGGCAATGGATTGTTCTGATCAGCACTTCAGATTCTGGCAAAACACAGCGTAAAGCTATGGGACCATAATTTAAAATAAATAACTAGTTACCTGGAGTCCTAATTTATGATGTAGCCAAAAGCAAATTTTTTTTGCAGTAAACTCTGTAAATTCCCACATACATTTCTCTATTTTCAAAAAAAAACCAAAACAAATAATCACCACCTACATCTCTGTCATCCCTCCAGCCCCAAAAGCCAAATCCTAAATATGCAATGCTTTTAAAGCAGCGTAAATCAGAGTTAGTTATTTATAAACCAGGATAATTATTTATAAAGCACTACAATAGCTTTGTGAGGCGGATATTTACACTGCTGCGACTCACAGCCATCAGTCTACTGCTTGCTTTCCCCCAGGCCCAGCATCCTGCCCCACATCTCATTTACCCACGGTGCCATACAGAGTCCTGAGGTCTGTATTTTTTTGTTTCAGTCACCACAGCCACCCAGTTATTACTGTGGCTGGGCAACCACAGACACAGAGCAACTGAGGACACGCAAGCCTGCGATCAGTCATACCTTCCTAAAGCTACCTATGGACTTGACGGTGGTGGCTGATAGAGAGCAACCACCCTCTAGCCAGGCCACTGTGTTTCCATCTGTCTTCTCCCCCTGGATACAACAGATGACAATGCCAGTCGATTTCAGCCACACACACATACAAACGGGATCTTTTATAAGGACCTCATGGTAAACCTGTGATGCTTTGAAAATATATGGAAAGCTGGACAACCAATTTCTCCTGGGAAAACATATCTTCTACTGGGCCAAACTGTCCATACCCGTGAAAAGCTGAAATGCCTGTATTTTCAGAGCCATGAGTCAACTTTACAAGAAGAGCATTTTATCTTTAGAATAGTTAGGCAAAGGAGATAGAAACTCATGATACTGCAAGTAGAAAAGTGTATATGCACATCACACAGGCTGAAACATAAGTCTTTACAAATAACGTCAGTATCCTAACATGTTGTACAAATCTTTTTTTTCCTGTGTGCATCCTCTCAAGCCAGTCCTTTGATATAGAAAAAGTACAAATTAAAGGTAAAAAAGCACAAGACTGATCCCATAAATTAATCCATATGGAGGAAAGTGCTATCCAAAATCTTTCAGAAAGCTTACACAAACAAAAATAGAATTTGTAAGAGGACAGATGTGCATAATGTAAAGGAAAAGCTGTCATTGAAAGTTTTATGCTATATGCATGAAAGTAAAACACCCACAAAGATAAAAGTTCAAAATATGTAAATATTCCTATAAAAGCAGAGAAGGACTTACACTCAGTTTACAGACATAAATTCACTCTCTCTGAGTGCCATGCATTATGCATGTTAAATATTACGAAAAATATCCATTTAATAACCTTGACAAAAAGACACCTTCCTAGTACACAATATTCAAAATGCATGCCGTGGGTCTCAAAAATCTCAGAAGAGAGACAGTCAAAGCAGCAGATTTTGCTACCCATCCTCCTTTTTAAAGAGGAAGCTCCATCACAGGAACACAGTGCACAACTGTAGCTAGATGTATTTCACAGAGCAAACCAGGCCAACACAGAGAGCAAATCTGGAAAGCTTCTGCTTTCCATGCCATCATGTTCCAGCAAATCCTGGCAAGAATTCATGCTGACCTGACCACTATTAGTTGCTACAGATTACAACTCAATACCATCTGCATTTCCTTTCCCCAAAAAAAGTAAAACAACCATAAGGAGAAGAAGTTATGTATCTATTTTAAATCCACACATATTTACTCCAGAGAGTGAAGGGAAAAGAATAAATAGTCCACATTACAGATGTGAGTCACACTACTTAATGCACTTTTGGAAGATGCTCAAATACCACAGTGATGGGCACAGCATAAGAATTTGAAAAGCACAAAATAGAAATAGAATGGAGAAAGGAAACAGAGCCCAGGGACTAGCCATTCATACTGACACTCATCATAAATTATATTTTTTAAAAAATGAGGAAATCCATCCTTGCCCCTTTCTAAAATATTTGTACAGTTCTTTTGATAATATCTCTAAACGTCAACCCTTGTTTTCAGCATCTTTTTTTATCCTCTCATATTTCTCTATGGAATGAAATGACACAAATTTATTGCTTAGTCAGACAAAAATACCTTCCACTTCAAAAGGAGCCTGCCTTCGAGGAGAATTACACTTGAACAAAGACTGCAGGATTTAGCTCTATATTTATCTCTATGCAATAACGGTAGTTCATTCATATAAATATGGGGTTTTTTTTTCTTTCTCTACTCTTGACAGAAGGAAAACATCTTTCAGGGGAATTTAACTCAGTAATATCTCACTAAAAATGCAGAATAAGCTCTGGTATGACTTTGATGGAGGGTTGTGCTTAATAAATCTGTAGATATTTTCAAAATGAACATGTACCTGATGTTTCAAGGAGCCACTTCACCTTTAGAAAAATGAAACTGTTGAGTTATTCATTTGACTTCACTTCTCAGTATCCTGTAAAATATTGTGGGTCATCTATCCAAATGCCATTGACAACAGCGTTTTCCTAAGAGAGTTTAGGCTATCCTTTGTGTATCCATTATGCTGTACCATTTCCCCCACAGCTTACACAGAACTCAAGAGGAAGCTTTAGTGAAACATACTGAGAAATTAAACCCCACATGAAGTTTATAGTTTAGGTTTGATTAAGACCTTTATTTTGTCCACTGTCTGCTTCCAAGATTCTGAAGATTACAAATGAAAACAGTTCTGTTGCATTTTTTAAGTTGATTTTACCTTGTCACTACTTCAAAACACTTTACTCTTTGTGAGCTTGGTGATTCAAGCTGATCCTCACATCATACTGAAATCATACTTTATATTGGATTGTAAAAATTACTGCCCAACAGAAGTTGCCAGGAGCCTTCTTTAAAACTGTAATGTTACTATTGCATACTTAAAATACAGCCTGAATAATTTTCCATTTCCTTCTTTCTTAATTATTTTTAAGAATGCAGAGATTTTAGACAAAAAACTTGCATTTATTTTGATATGCCACATGATTTCTCAATGTGAGAGAGTTTAAATTGCTTTAAAATACAAGTAACACAATAGCAATCAAATTGTGTAGCATGAGACAGTGAGGTGTTTAGTGATGAAACAAGGTATGGCACTTTATTTCCAGTGCTCACATCACACCATCATTCTTCAAAATGTTCACCCAATAAAATATCTTTTTAAACACACATTGAAACGGTTTTAGGAGATCATCTCACAGTTCAGTAGCTGTCCCACGAATGATATCTGAAGATTTCATTATGACAGTAACAATAATGCAATGAATCTTGGAAACAGACTTCCAAAGTCAGCAACTAAAGCCAAGAAGAGAGCTGCCGGGTACTGAGTGTGAAGGGCCAGCTGCAGTTAACATGTCCAGGACACAATGCTTATTTTGGTATAAAAAGACACTTAGTGCTTCAGCTTCACCACACTAGCAACAGTCATGTCCACGATAGTAGTAGCTTTGCTTATTTGTAAGCATGACTACTCCGCCGCAGAGGGAGGACAGTTTCCTTGAGTTTACTCATTGTCACCCAGTTGGGCTGGGGAAGGACACGACCCAGCGCTCCGGAGAGCGGAGCCCCGCACGTCCAACAACGCCGACTTCCCCTTGGCGACTGGGGCACAGCACAAGGGGAGAGCTCCCTCCCGCCCGGCCCCCGCGCCCGGGCGGCAGCAGCGGGACCCGCCGGGCCGGGGCCACCCAGCCCCGCGCAGGGATGCAGGGGCGGCACCGCCCGGACAGCTCCCGGTGCTGGAGCCCGGCCGCCCGGACAGCTCGCGGTGCTGGAGCCAGCCGCCCGGACAGCTCCCGGTGCTGAAGCCCGGCCGCCCGGACAGCTCGCGGTGCTGGAGCCGGCCGCCCGGACAGCTCCCGGTGCTGAAGCCCGGCCGCCCGGACAGCTCGCGGTGCTGGAGCCGGCCGCCCGGACAGCTCCCGGTGCTGAAGCCCGGCCACCCGGACAGCTCCCGGTGCTGGAGCCCGGCCGCCCGGACAGCTCCCGGTGCTGGAGTCCGGCCGCCGCCGCCTCCCATGGCCGCGTGGGGCGGGTGGCAGGGCTCCCCGCTTCCCCCGGCGCCGGGGCTCACGCTTGGAAAGAGCAGCGGGGCGGGGGCGGGTGGCAGACACGTTGTCGGGGGAAGATGGCGGCTGTGGCAAACCCACCCAGCGAGACGGCCGGAGCCTAGGCCCCAGCGATCCCTCTCCGACCCGGGCGGCTGAGCCAGCGGCCGGCAGGGCCGCCACCACCAGCCCAGAGCCCGCCGCGCCCCTGGGACGGTGCCCGATGCCGCCGATCCGCCCCCTCCGGCGGCGCCAACCGCCGCCTCGACCCACCCCCCTTCCTCCTGATGGCACACGCCGGGTGAGAACGGCACCTGTGCGGCCATGTTGGGCGCCTTGCCCCCGCCAGCGCCGGGGCGTGCGGAGCCGGAGCCGCCGCGCCGCCGCCCGCCCCGCGGAGCTCGGCTGAGGCAGGCGGCGAGCTCGAGCCGCGGAGGCCTCCCGGCCCCTTCTCTGCCCGCTCCCGCGGCGGCAGGTCCCCTCCCCGCGACCCATACTCGCCCGGCGCCGAGCAGCCGCCGGGACAGAGCCGGCGGCGAGAGACACCCCTGCCCGCCCCCGGCCGCCCGGCTCCTCTCTCCCGCCCCGGCTGTGCCGCCCCCGAGGCCGGGGAAGAGACTTCCGCGCCCGCAACCGAGGGCCCGGAGGACGAGAAAGGGATACGCCCGCCCTTACTTGAGCACGGATTGCTCCTTCTCCTCTTCCTTCTTCTGGCGGTCCATGACGGCCAGAATTATCTTCCGCTCTTCCTCAGTGAGGTGGCTGAGGTCGGGCATCTCGGGCTGAGGAGCCGGAGGAGGCTGAGGAGCGGCGGGGCCACCCCGGGGCCCGGCGGGAGCCGACATGTTTGGTGGGAGCTCGCCGCCGCTACGGGAAGCGTTGCCCTAACTCCAGCGGCCGCGGCGGCACCAGCGGGAGCGGCCGCCGCCGGCGCCGGGAGAAGCACATACAAATCAATACCCTGTAATCAACCGGCAGCCTAATGACGGCCCCGCCGGGGAGGGGCGGGGTGGCTGGCAGCCCCGACCTCGCACCCACCCGCCCGGCCGCCGGCTCGCCGGGGGGCAGAGGGGAGGACGGGGACGGCGGGGCCCGGGGGGCGAGCACGGGGAAAGGGGAGGGGAGAGGGCAGCGCCGGGAGAGGAAGGGCCGGAGGCGGGGTGGGGAGGAAGAGGGGAAAGGGCAGGATTAGCCGCGGGAGCGCTGTGGTTTGGGTGCGAGCGAGATTATCCTAACCCCGAGCACCCAGCGGGGAGAGCGGGGACGGAACCAGTGGCGGGAGGGGGGAGGGGGCAAGAGACGGGGGCAGAGGCTGCCGGGGGGGGGCGAGGCAGGGGGCGTGCGAGAGCGGAGTCCCGGCGCCCCGGGGCGCGCAGCGGGGGAAACCCCAGCGGGCGAGCGCCAGTCCCGGCCGCCGGCCGCGGCTCATAATTCCTCGCCGCTGTCCATGGAGGGGGCCGCGGAGCGCCGCGCCCGCCTCCCGCCGCCTCTCGCCGCCGCTCCTCGGCTGGGCCGCGCCGCTTCCTGCCGCCGCCTCGCTTGGTTGGTGCCCTCTCGGCTGCGGGATGGAGTCCGCCTAACCCATGGCATGGCGGAGAGACGGAGTCACGGGAGGGGGCTCTGCATCGCCCCACCGCCTTCCCCAGCGGACCGGCGCGGGGCCCGGCTGCCGCCCCTAGCGGCACCGCGCGGGCTGCGAGGTGGGGGGCGGACGACAGCGGTCCTTATTTATTTATTTGTCCCCGCACAAAAAAATGGACGCGATAAAAATCACGCGAGGAAGGACAAGGAGGAGCCAAGGTGCCGGCGACGCGCTGGGAGGACCGAGCCCGGCGACCGCGGGGGGGCGGAGGGGGAGGGCGGGAGACGCTGCGTGGCCGCTGCTACCATCGCTCCGGCCGCCCGCCGCCGGAGCTGTCCAGGGGGGCGGGCGGAGAGGGGCGCCCGCCCGGCGGCGCCCAGCCCCGAGTGCAACCTCAGGGCGAAAGAGCTGTCGGGGGGAGCGCCGGACTCGGGAAGGAGAAGGAAGATACACTGGGAAAGGCGAGGGGGAAAGCGGCCCGGGAGGGCTGCAGGGTCGCCACAGCATCGTCCCCTCGAAGGTCCGACGGCGTGGTCTGCAGTTTAGGCTGAGAAGCGGGGAGCAGCGGCGGGAGGGGTGCGAACGAGGGAGCACCAGGCAGGCCTCCGGCTCCCGCGGCCTGGAGCAGGACCGCTGTTCGTCCGGGAGGGTCCAGCCCAAAACAGCGGCTGCTCCACCAGCGCTACATAGCATCTTGCTGGAGTGTCCTTCTGCCAATGTGAGGCGGGAAATTTGCCCCAGCCTCTGTCTTGATAGATTCCTCCAACCAAGAAGAGCAGGAATGTGACACTGCTGGGAGAAGACTGGAGATGGAAGGCCTCCTCCCACCCTAGAAACCAGGTGATGGTGGAATAAACCTCTCAAAATGCTTTTGCTACCCATAAACCCCCACCCGAGCAGTCATTTTGATGGCAAGGAATAAGTTCTGGACAATGCCCAAAATGTCATCCAGTCAAAATAAAGGAGAAATAACATCCTTGGGAAGTGCCCAAGGATGACGAAGAAACTATTCAATCCATATCTGTGGGTTTTCAGTCTATTTACAGACAGTAGAATTCAACCTGCTGTTCACTCGCATTATGAGACATAACTTTGTTTCACATCAGCTTTTGGATATCATATAAGTGTGTGTAGCAATAATAAAGTCATTTTGTAAGGTTTGATTTGGACAGTTTGAAATCTCCACCATGGATCATGCATTTCTGGAGCTGGTGCTATTTCTTATGGACTATGACACCAACTTAAAACCAGGTACAAAGACCTGAGAAAAAAAAAGTCATCATCGTGAAAGTATCCTGATCCTCATTAGCTGTAGTTCCACAGAGGATGAATTCTAGGATGTACCTTGATTAGCTGAAGAGCTTTGCATGTGATGCTGGGCTTAAGACATTCCTTTAGGAAAAACAAGTTCTGGAGGAACATCAGCAGAGGGACATGATAGTTTGGGTGTGGTAAAGCAAGTCTTAATAGTAATCTATGCATATTGTCATGCACATATATTCATCAAATTTTATTAATAATTTTGTCTAAGAGATGCCATTGGTATCCTTAGCTGAAAGGAGCCTGTTCCATTTCTTGATGCAAAATTATCTGTAATAGACCCTTTGCTATTACACGTAAACTATTGTATAGAAACTGAGCATAATGTATTTGAGCAGATACCCTTGTAAAATAAACTGTGTGATTTTCATCGAGTCCTCAAAGCATTCTGCTCTTCCAGTCAACATCACCTTCACCTTTCGGACTGGATTCTAGCCAACTGGCTCTCACCCAGTTCCTTGTTTCTTCCAGGCACTAGATAAATCTGGCATCTAAGTCAAAAAGAGGAGGAAATGTAGAACTGTGTGTCATCAGATTGCCAAAGATAGTACAGTCCTTATCAATCTATGAATGTTGAATGGAAGAATTAACTGGACTGATCCCTTTGGGAAAATACATTTTATCCTGGTGAAGTGAGGAAAGAGAGAAAACACTCAATCACTTTTAAGAGTAATTAAAAACAACCAGCCCATTTGAAGGCAATCCCTCCACCCTGTCAGGTTACACAGTTGTTGAAAAAATATTTCATGCCATGTCTCAATCATAAACACTGACAGTATTCTGACCATAGTTTTGTTTGCAAGACATTGCTACCATTCTTTGTGCATTGCTTCATTCATCTGAGTTTCTTTCCAACAGATGTTCACCTTTGAGCTTTCTGGATTTACAGTGCCTGCTTCTGTAATAATTTCAACGTGCTTGTGATTTTTCATCCACCAATTACAAATACCTACTCCCAGCATGACTGTAGAATTTCAAGAGCTTTCTCTTCTCCTTGATATTTGCTCTGTTCCCACTAAATCCGGTACCATTAAGCAGGTAACTATAAACAAACAAATCCAGGGACAGGAATTGTAATCCCTATATGCTACCTAGCTATTTGCTTTGAAAAGAGGGAGCAGATTCAGAGTAGAAGATATTCTGTGACTCACTGAAGAAATTGTTCAACTTGACCTTTGTCTGCTTCTGCCTTTCTTTCTCCTCATCAGTTCACCTGTCATTCCTTGCATTTTCCTGCAATTAAATCAAAACCCTATTTGTTCACATTCCTGTCAGCCTGAACAGAATTGTCTCATGCTGTTACTGTTATTTACATTACCCAGGTGACATACTGATGAAAATATAAGCAGAGCACAGATTTCTCTACCTACTTCAGAATAATTGTGTCAACAATAATCTACAATCAACCAACAAGACAAATTATCATGTAGTATGTTCATTTAAGAAATTTATTTTTAAGGAGCATTCATTTGTAATTCCCTCAGCAGTGAAACATCTATAAATTCTGGCCTTCACATTCATGTGTCTCCAGGTACCTGCCTTTCCTGTTCATCTCAGCTCTCATTACAAACTCAATACCATGCTCTGAAAAGATAGATTCCCGTTCTTGTTTTACATTCTTCCATTGGAATTGTTCTTCCACTGTATAAGCTGCAACTCAAAATTCACTGCAGTCATACATCAAAGGTACGTGATACTCTCTTTTCTCTCTTTTGGTGGCTTCTCTAAGTCGTCTGAACATACTGACATCAGCAGGGTTATTAATATAAGTTTTCTGATACCCTGGCTTTTTTTTCTGTTCTTTTCCATTTCTGTTAGACAAGAGGGGTTCCCAAGAAAACTGGTTTTAACCTGGTTTTATGTATCACCACAAATTGTCTTTCACTAAGGGTCACATTGTACTTATTCCTATTTCCTTCCTCATAGCAACTACAAGACTAAATGAGTTGGTAGATTTATCATTCAAGCATGCTAAGTGTAGTTCTTTCCTGAAAAAGTAATGCTAACATCTGCTTTATAATGTTTTGTATAAGGAAGAAATCCAGTGTAACTAATTCTTGCCATTATTTTTGTCCCAGATTGAAACATTTATTTGGAAAACATCTTTATGTAGCTGACACAAGAAGAACTTGAAAGCATTCTGTTATGGATCAGTGAATGGAGAAAATGAAAAACATGTTCTTGGTTGAAAACCTCCAGTATTCAGATTCTTGATGGATCAAATCAGTTATCTAACCAGCAAGAAATGCATCTGGTAGGACCCTTCTTGGAGGCATTTTGCAAGGCACTCCTCAAATTCCTGTTGAGGAAGGACAGAACTTCACATTACAACAATTTGTGATTCGAAGGTCCTATACTAAGTGCTATCAAACCATCATGGAGTGATTTACTGGTGCAGCTTTGGATCACTCCCAGATTTCCCCTGTCTAAATTGAGGAAGCTAATAATATTGTATAATGTTACCTACATTTTAATTTGGTTCATTTCAGGAGGATTTTGCTTACTCTATATGCATTTTTTTTCTTGCTCCTAGCAAAATTATTTTACTTGGATACTTCCCAACAACTGATTTGAAGAATTATAGTTATTTACGGATAAAATTTAGTTTTCTTTAACTGTTACTCTCACTTCTCATAAAAGGTTATCCACAGTTTACACAGCACTTTCCACACCTCTGTGTCAGCTGTACTTGATGAAATAGCCCTTCCCGTTTCAACAGTATAAATGATACACCTGCAGTAGATGGAAAAATGTTGGTCTCTTAGCTAGTGCCCCCACTTTTTCTTCCTCTGCATGCATGTGATCAGTATCTCCACAGACTCAGAAGAAGGGGCAAGTCCTTAAATTGTGCTGAAGTATGCAACTTAGCCCTACCCACTTCCAAACCCTTCCTTGCTCAGCTGCTCAGGAAAAGCTTTTTGAATTAGAGGAATGCGGAGCTCATCATGGTCTTCGTAGTGGTTGCTGCAGGTACGGAGAAGTTTTGACCTTGTTCCTAAATCAGCTTGGGTGACAGGAGATTGTTTTGTCCCCTCCCGGTGGACCAAGGAGTTGGTGCCCAGGTTGTATTTTGAAATGGGATGTGGGAGAGCCCTGGCACATAGGTGTTTGCTAAGCACAGCTGGCTGAAAATTTGAAGAAAGGCTTTGATCTGTTAAATTGTTTTCTGAATTGGATACTTGAGAAATATGATTTCTAGAGCTTGGGATGTTTTGTTCAGAGCAATTATACACAGACATACAATTCATAAGATCATAAATGTGACAAATTCTAATAATTTCATCATGCCTCGTTCCTGTAATTCTGTTTACATGCTCAGTTTGAAGTATTCTGACTGAATGAAGTGTAACATAATATTGTGAATTGAAGATGTAGATAATAGTCTTTCCAGGATCTTAAACTTACTCAGTATTTTGTGTCTCAATTTGACAATTCAATTCTGATTGTTGTTTGGTTAGTCAGTTGAAACGACAAAGGAGGAATTTTTGGAAGAAGCTAAAAATTCCTGCATAACAGCAGTTCTTCAGTTATAGATTTCTGTTCGACTCTTGACCTGTACGATCAATGTTTCTAAGTAACTGGGCAATAAGTGAGGCCCGGTAGTCTAACAGGCCAAGATAGTAATAAATCAAGTGTTTCATTTTCAGCAGCGTAGCAGTTGTCCAGCTAAGTTTCAAGAATCCTACCAAAACCATACAGGAGTCTATTTTTATTGGTCACCCACAAGCCCTTCATTGGTATTTAATACCTTCATTAATATTAAAAACTGTCCTCAACTCGGGCACCTTGGTTTCTTTTTAACTGTTCTGAGTTGTCAGATACTATACAGATTTCGAATATGAAATAATGAGCTATTAATTGATGTTATTCAACATAGAACATTATCACACATTCCTGTGAGGTATGGATGGATACGGCATTGCCTTCCCTCTTTGCTGCCTTCCGATCCCTCTGCCCTGACCCCTCCTACATTTCTGAAACTCAAGGTGTTTCAGAACAAACACCAGTATTAAGTGCCACGTGATTTTTTTTTTTTCATTCAGTCATAAGACTGTCCTCCAGAGTTGGTACAGAGTATCCTGTACCATATCTCAGGAATATATTAATTCCTATTGTAGTCACAGCTTGGAAGTCCCAAATCTCCTGATTTCCTGCAAGACAGAAATGAGTGTTTGCTCTTTTTTTTTTCTTAATGGTGTCTGTTATGCGATTATGTCTCTCAATTAATTATTCATTATTAAAAGTACTAATAATATCCTGGATTTATCATTAATGTTATTATGCCTAGAAAGCCTGGTCATGTATGAATAGTCTAGTGCCTTAGATATCGATAGAAAAAGTAGCACAAACAACAGCCTGTAGCCACAGCAGGCTCAGAGAGCCATGTATGAAATGCAACAGGTGGGTAACTCAGATAAACGCAGTGGGTTGAAACGAAAATAGAGCAATCAGAGAAGTTAGCAACACTAAATAAATGGAAGATTACTGGGTTTTTTTCATGAACATTTTTGTCAAATGGGTTAAATTGATCTTTGAAAAAAATAAGGAGAGAGGGTTTTGGAAGTAACGTATCACACAAGTGGAAAGTTCTCAAGGTGCTGCAGATCTGTTCAGCAGAGATGGCAACATCCATCCATGCAAAACAAGCCCATTACTGAGCTCCTTCTTTCACTGCACCCAGTTTAAGTCATGGCCTCTCTGTTGTCAAGAGAAAGAAACCACTGGTTTGACTGCTCATTTTCCTCAAAATCCAAAGGCAGCTGGGCTTTAGCTGTTTGGATTTTCAACTAGGGCTAATTCTTGCAGATCCAGAATATAGCAGCTTTGATAATGAAAACAGGCCTGAAAAGGATGATAATTAAAGCTTAGCATATGGTATTTTCTACCTAGAAATCTACCCATCTAGGTTTCACATCTGCCAAATGACAAAAAAAAAATTAATCAGGAAGTTCAATTAATTCAAATAATAGGTAAAGGCAGAAGTGGTAGCACTGCTAAACTGCTTCTAAAAGCACAAGGGCACAGGCAATTTTTTCTTTTTTCCAATTTCTAATTTAAGCAAACACTCTTTCATTAAAATTTTAGCTCCAGTAGATGAAGAAAGGAGCCAGTATGTGGTGAAAGTGCATTTTATATTCCAGAGACAGGAGGCACTAGAATGACAAAAGTTAATGTCTAATTGGAAAACAATTTTTCTCTTGTGTCTTGAGATCATTAGTTGGACACTTTCTAGTTCTCTTTTCTTGAAAAAGCTCCTCATGATACTAGTTGACATACCTCAGATAAAATCAAAATGTGCAGCATGAAAAGTTTATGAAGAACAGTATTAATCAACATTAATCATATTTGGCATTTTACTAGGCTAAGGGAAAAATTGCATTAGGCCAAATGAAAGTCAGCAAATGCATGGTAACATGACGATGCCTGCTTTGTGTTCTGCTCTCCAGAACAGGATTCTGCCATGCTTAAAAGCACAAGTATGATTAAAACAAGATTCATTCACTAGTGACATTAATATGATTAAATTCATAATGATTTCCTAATAAGTAGGAAACTGAAACATTCCGAAAAGAGATTAATGTGCACAAAAGCTTGGCTATTTTACTAGCAACATTAGTCTAAGAAAATATACTACCTTTGAGTACAACTATTACCTTCCCCAGTATACAGTATCTTACAAATTGACATGAAAAATATAGTTAGGATTGCTGACAGACAGCGAAGATAGTTACAATATTAATGGATCATAACTTTATATTTTTATTTTTATTTCCCGTTTTTCCTGATGATAGTGAGGTGGGAGAAGCAGTAGATTGGAAAAGTTATCTGCTTTCACAGCAGCCAGCAAAAAAAAGCAGTCTTTCCGAAGAATTGTTTTGCAAAGGAAGGGATGGAAAGGAAACGGTAATATAATATGAGCTAATTTGTAACATTTCATCTTGCACTCAAAGATGCATATCAAAAAGGAAATGCTGTGAATTTCCATCTTTGGGTGTAAAGGGAGTTACTTCACTCTCAGTGTGCAAGGAATCTCTTAGTGAGACAATACTTTAGCCTGCCAGCTATGAAAGCCTGCCTTGTGCCTTATAACAGGGACTGCATCTACTATCAAATTAGTGGATGACACTTTCAAGAGCAGGGGGTTTATTAGTTGGAAAGAAAAAGAACAGAACCAGCAACTACCCTAATACCTAGAAAGTCCATAACACTGAGCTAAAACTGCTTTGTAGCTTAGATTTCATTGAGCAACGTACCACAATTAAGGTTACTGCTACAAACTTGGCATACTAAAAAGCCCAAGCAGGACACGGCTGCACAGAAGGACTTCCCAGCCTCATCTCTACTTTTGCGCAGGGAAGAGTTCCATGGTAGATGTACATGCTCTCCCACAGAGAGCAGGCATTGAAGCTCTCCAGCATCTATTGGATTGAGTTTGTTCCACTTGTGAATTTAGGGGTGCAATAAACATGTTGCATGTGCTGCACTGAGGGTCAGATGTTTACAGTTGCTTCAGTAACGCAGTCCTGTCCTTACGATGCTTGTCTCAGTACTGTTGCACTTCTCTCCATAACAGGTTAATAATAAGTTTTTATTTTCCATCAAGGTGTTAACAGTAAATATCCAAATAAATTCCTCTGGTTATCTGGGTGCATTCTTTCCTGTATTTCTGTCTTGAATATGAGCTGTTCTGATGAGTGAACCTCTCTGTGCACATGTTCTCCCTTGTTCCAGCTATTTCAAAGGACAAAAAGCAGGAAACCATCAATAACAACTGATGGCATTTTGTTGGTGATGCTATGGATTTCATATGTATTCACCCATCAATCACCATCATTTTCAAAAACATTAATGGCTGTCAGCTGTTCAAAAACCATAAGGAGCAGCCCATAACAGGCCCATATCCAAAACTCAGTCACAAAATATGTAGAAAAAAATAGTAATATATAGAAATAAAGCATTACTACTTATGTAAAAATCACCATGCCCCAAGAGGACTGTAGGACAAGTCAACATTTTACAAACCAGTGTCAAAAAGGGCTGCTTTTCCGGCCATCTAGTTTTAGTGCACCTGGCAACATATCTTTTCCAAGGTAATAATGATTTACATCAGTGACCCAGGGGTTTTCCCTCCTTGCTTTCCACAACTATACAGAACACGGATCCAGTCTCCAGGTTGCAAGCTTTACAATGATATCTTTGGTAGAATAATAAAATATAATAGGAAATAGAATAGAACAGAACTTTTTCAGATGGAAGTGACCTGCAATGATCATCTAGTCCAACTGCCTGACCACTTCACGGTGGACCAAAAGTTAAAGCTGTTAAAGCTGTAAAGTTGTCAAGGGCATTGTCCAAACACTCCTTAAGCACTGTGTGTGGCAGTTGCACACACCCTGATAAGGCCCAGAGATTGCAATGGGAGAGCTGATGGCTCTTCAGCACCTTTTGCGCCCCACTGTGCCCGTCCCCACCCACGGACACACCCTCACGGATTCCAACCCTCAGGTCTCCCCCTCTTCCTGGGGCACAGTGACCCCCTCGGCTGGGGGAGCAGGAGGGATGGGACCCTCTGTCAACAGACAGGGGCCTCAGCCAGTGAGGTGCCCCAGGCCCTGAGGAGCTTCTGGACCTTGCAATGACCACAGCCCAGATCTGACCAGACTTTAAATGGCCTCCCTGCCAAAGACCCCCTTGGAGTGGTCTTCTTGGAGCAGTGAGACTGAGAACAGAGCACTCCCCTTAAATAGGAACACCATCTAAGGAGAATTCCTGGGACTGGGAGCCCTCACTTTCTCCTTGGTGAGTGATTATTTCTCCTGGATATATCCTTGAGTGAGCCCTTGCCCTCTCAGGGTACCCTCGAGTGAGAGAAGCTTCTCTTCAGTGAGTGTGTGTATGCTGTGGATCATCATTCTTGTGTGGTCATATCTCCAAGTGGCGTATCGAGCCTGCAGTTTGTTAAATGTTTCTGGAGTGCTGACTGATTACCCAGCACCCATTTTGCATTGGTTTCTGTCATTTGGTTTCAATCTGCCATTTTCTTTTCTGTTTTGGTTCCAAATTAAAGTTAGTTTAAGCTTATTATTTGCTCAGGGTCATTTTTGGGTGCCTCTGTGACACACTGACAGGCTTGGGGCATCGACCACCACTCCAGAAGGCCTGTTCCAGTGTTTGACCACTCTTTCCACAAAGAAATGCTTCCTCATGTCCAGTCTGAACCTCCTCTGGTGCAGCTTTGAACCATTCCCACGTGTCCTGTCACTGGATCCCAAGGAGAAGAGCTCAGCACCTCCCTCTCCATGGTCCCCTTCTCAGGAAGCTGTAGAGAGCAATGAGGTCACCCCTCAGTCTCCTTTTCTCCTGACTAGACAAGCCCAAAGTCCTCAGCCACCCCGCACAGGATATTCCTTCCAGCCCTTTCACCAGCTTTGTTGCCCTTCATTGGCCAACAGATGAGACATTTGATCTGATTTAAAGACATCCCAATTAAAGACAAAAAGAAGTCATTTAGGCCACTGTCTGCAGCAGAACATTGACAACCTCATTTCGAAATAGGCAGTCAGATTTTGCCGATCTGGCTCTTACTGAAAGCACTTCCATTGCTCAACACCTCGACCTCTCTGCTAGAGAAGAAAGTTAAATTCTTTCTGTCCTTCAGTAGATGCAGCTTAAGATTCACAAACAGAAGAGCAGCATCAACCCGTAGCAGCAGAGGACTGCAGGCCAGATAGCAACAGCACTGCTGACTCACATCCTGAAAGCAACGGAGACACGTTGGACACATGGCTGCTTTCTTCTCTCACAAGGAACTGTTTCTCATTTCTAGTCAGAATGTTGCCTCCTGTGACCTTGTCCACTCGATGTCACATCTTAAGCTTTCATATATTCATCTGCTGTTACACTGAAGTCTATGCTGATGCTGTCTGTGATTTTATATCCAGCAACTATTTAACTTCATTGTTCTATGTCATGATTTTTCCCCATATTGGTACATAGAATAAGAAGCATATGCAAAGATGTCTCAGCTTTGCTTTACACTTTCACAGAATAGCTTGAAGAGGAAAAAGGTAAACCTATTCATTACCTGACCAAACCATTTCAGAGGGAGGAATATATTGTCTCTCTCTGATAATGCCCATACGTCCTTATCAATCATGTTTTGCTGTGTTCAGACCTTCATCCTGAGAAGCATGAAGGAAGTAGCATAAAGTACTCTGTGTTCACATTGACTTTATTCCTATTTGATGGTACATCATGTATATACTGATTGCCTCTTGTACTTCTCCAATTTTGGTACAATGAATCCTATATTATTTTTTGAGAAAGAAGAAAAATCAATACTATTTTTTCCCAAAAATGAAGTAAAAACCACATGACAACAGAGTAGGGTGCAACAGGGCTAATCATTGGAGATAGCAAGATCTGGGGTGATAGGAGGCAACATTTGCATGACTCAAGAAGGAATAGAAATTTCTACAGGGCATAGATACATGAGTCAGAACCACATATAGAAACTAAGCAACAGACAAATTTTGATTTATAAAGATATAATTCTATTGAGAGTTTCTGTTAACTGGACCATAAACTATCTGAACTTCACTCCTGTAGTTTATAACATCACTGAAACCTCTCGTTACAGTCCATTCTGCATCTCTGTTTTCCCTCATATTCTCACACACACACACAAACATAGGAGTCCGTAGGACCTGAAGGATTATTTAAATACTGAAAGGACCTAATTTATCAGATTTCTAATCACATGATACTTAGGAGCATTTTACTTCAAGACATTATGTGAGGAAAAAAGCATTAAAAAAATGATAATAAAATAGTCCACCAGACAACATGTAACAGTTGTAGTATTTTCTATGTAAATGAAATTAGTTGATGGCTGAGAATAGGATTTTCAAAATCCTCTAAGCACCAGATATGAAGACATAGAGGAAAAGCTAAATTAACCTGCTTAAATTCTGAGTATACTAGAATATAAATTGCCAGAATCATGCGGAGTACACACACATGCGAGCACTCACACCCCGCCAGAGGCAAACCCACATTTTTCCCCATTTCTGAAACCAGTACCTTGCTGTGTTGGGTTGCTTAGGAGACACTGATCCAAAGAGTTATGTCAGCAGGATTATATAAACTCCCGACAGGTCTACCAAGGCTGGGTACATCAAAGATAGAGGCCAGAGAAAAAATTCTCTCTCGATTCTTCAAGCGTGGGAGCTGGATGCAAGGCTGACCACCTCCCTCTTCAAAAATACTACTGGCTAAGTCTTCACTTTGTCTCCATGACAATTTCCATCTCAGTTTCTTGGATTAGTGGATAGTCCCAAATGAATTTGTGCAACAAGCATCGGTCCAATCGTGCTTCAGCAAGGAGCTCAAACCTTGAAGTATCTGCTGCTCCAGAGTCACTCCATGTTATGGATGAGATTCTGGCATGTACATACAATGCTGCAAGCTGGAAAAATCAGCTCAAGTTATGAGGGAGATGGAAAATTACAGTATTGATATTCTCAGCATGAGTGGGTACAGATGGTCAGGAACAGATTGTATCAAATTGAAGAACAATAATAAAATAATGAACTACTCAGGTTCCCCAGCTGGAGGGAAAGAGAGAGTTGCACTGATTGTGAGTGACGCCATGTAAAGAGCCCTGTGAGGCAGATGAGGAACCAATTAACAGCAAAAGAGCAGGTACACAGTGCAAGGTAGTAGGTGAGAATGAAAACCCTCCAAGCACTCCCACAATATAAACCCACTTTCCAAAACATCCTGCAGAACCTCACTAGCAGCAGCACGCCCTTGTTGACATCGCTGAGCACAAACAGGAGAGGAGGGACAACTAATTACGGGCTGCACACAACCTGGGTACCTGAAACTTGTTCACACAGCAGCACTGACAAAGAGCTCATCCAACTTTGATAACTAAATCACTCATTGAAGGCAAGAATATGCTCTTCTGATCCACAAAATCACATCAGACTGGATGTCACAAAAACACAGGCATACCAGGTTCTGACCCACAGAATTGTTCGTTTGTTCCTCTAAATGCTTGGGCATGCAAGTTTTATGCCCTGACAGTGAGTACAACATACGTGCTACCATTGTGAAAATAAATAAAAAGCAAATACTTGCATAGGAAGCAAATAAGAAAATAATCTCTCAAATGTAGGGAATTTAAATGTCAGTTCTTAAAAAACAAGTTTTCCATAAACAGGCATAATTTTCAGCTTTCACATTAAAAAAATCTTCAGTAAAAAATGTTAGTTGAACTAAGAATTTTCTGGTATTTTTCAATGGGTAGAAAAAGGAGAGGTGGGTCACTGCAATGCTGCTGAGGGGCATCATCAGAGAGGGACAAGCAAAGCAGAACCCCCCAAATACTCACATCAAAATGCCATTCAAAATGGAAAAAGAGAAAATGTATTAATAGTTATGAAGAAAAGACAATCATATTGGCATGCAGCAAAAGACGGCTCTGTTTTCCAACCACAAAAAGCTTGCAGGTGATTTTAATAACAGCTAGAATGAACAAATTAAAAAAAAAAAAAAAAAAGATAAAATATTATTACCATCTAAAAAAAAATAAAGAGAGGAGACTTTCACTGCATATTAAATCTGCCCTGTCACCTGAAAAAAAAAATCAATTTGGATAATTCAAATATGAAAATAACTGTGAGAAAATCATCTTGCATTAAGCTGAAAGTAGCTTAAAAATTAAGCACTGGAGGGCACAGTGTGGGGTAAAAACAATCAGACCTGCTCAAAGAAGGTGGGAAAAAGCAACACAAAATGATGCTCTAAATATTGAACCGAGCACAAGAAAATATGAGTCCATTGTAGAAGAAAAACCTTCAAAAAACTACCTGAAAGACACTTAGTGGCTGTAAAAACGTCATAGCATCACCATCCTCTTAAAAAAATTCTTCTACATACTCACACTGAATTGGATTTGCAATGTCGCTGCATCTTTAGGTACTTTAAGAACAACAGATGACTTTTGGCAGCCTGATCTGATCTTGACCATGATTTCAGGCTGTGCATTGTCACTGAACAGCCAATGCGCACTAGCAGCATAGGGCACAAACCCAACATACGTGGATTGTGTTGACTTTCAGAAAGCTTTCAAGAGGATCTCTGAAATTTTTCACTGACTCTGGACAACACCCAGAAAATTTTATGGTTTCCATTAAGAGACCAGATGGGCCAATATCTCTAACCAGTTAGTTTGGAGTTAATACTGCGTTAACTGCATTTTGGAGGTAACAGATCTTCAAGACAGCGAAATTCTGTGGTCAGGTCACGGACGTGTAGGTCTGGACATTGCTGATGGTATCTGCCTCCTGGAGACATTGATAAAAACCACGCCACTAAAGAACTGTCAGAACGGAATAAAATGTCCTGAAGTTGGCAAGTCAAAAAACAAATGTGGTGAAAACCAGTGTAACCCCAGATGATTGTATTGCTTCATAAGTGGGAAGTCTTGAGAAGCGTTATTAGCTCGCTTACTAAAACAGTAACTTTTGCTTGATTGCATCTGTGAGTAAATGACTCAAGTGGAAAGACTTGCTTTTCTGTGGCTGGCCTCCAGCGGGGAAATCTAATGCCCTCCATGACAAGCTGGGAGTCTTTTGTAGCTATGCATTAAACATATACCTGCGGCTCAGGAAGGAACGGATGAATGGAAAACTGCTTTCGGCACTGGTGTTCCCCTTGGTTCCTGGGAGAGATGTGGTTGTGCAGAGTGAGGCAGGCCCTGTTCTGGGACCAGGCACACCTCTACACCGCTGCCATGAACTCTGGCATCCCCGAAGCCAAGGAAACCATGGGGACATTTCCACTAGAGCAGTAACTGCAGCAGCAGCTTTGCAAGAAAATTTGGAAAACTGGCTGTGATAGTACAGCTTAAAGGCAGCTGAACTCCTATGCTTCTGATCACATGAAAAGTGGTTTGAATTAAGACAGATGGATAAAATGAGAACCTGACTGATCTGCACTTTCTTCCTTCAGATATCTCTTGCTGAAAGACTTAACTGGTTAGTTCAGCATCCCACTGCACACCGTTTTAGCTCTTGCCATCTTGCAAACGATGTTTGTGGTTACTAAACATTTTAACAAAACATTTTTTAATGAGTGGGTTTTCCAGTGTTTAGTTCTGATCTGTTCTGCCACATTTTTCTGTGTCTGCCACCATAAATGGATCCCTTAGCGTGACTACCCAATTGAACTTTGACTCAGCCTGAAATTCACTATGATGTTTGTTCAAAGTGCAGTGCTCAGTCAAAATCTCTGTCTAGGGCAGGTCCCATAAAAGACTCTCCACAGAATAAGGCACAAAACCCATAAGCGTACTTGCTTTTTGAAGCAAGTTACTATGCATTGTTCACAGTTCGAAGAATTGTCACTGAGCCAGATTCCTGATTTTATTCTTTTTATTCCTGGGGGAGAGTGGGGGAGTGAAACAAACGAAACAAAACACCACTGTTCTGATTAAACCTTAGTTTCAAATCACATTTAGACACCAAATTACCACATTAAGTTTATTCCGCAGTTTGACATCAATATCATAATCCAGTTACCTACTCCACACTGCTTTAACTTGTGATAGTGAACATTTTCTGCTCAAGATATTGTACTGCAGCCACTGGACAGCCATAACTGACAGGATTATGTAAAAACAGTGGCTTATCATGAATGTCCTAACGTTAAATACTCACTAGAGAATGACGCAACTGCAAATATTGCCAGTGGTTTTGTTTGCCAAGGTTATATTTTGCCTTAAGTGATGCAAAAGAACACAGGCTCCATTCCTGAAATAGCTGGTCTATAAATATGATACCTTTAGATTTCTAGCTGAGCCAATGAATCTATTGCCTTCAGACTTAAACGGTGGATTATCACATTTGTGGAAAAAAAAAAAATGTAGGCATTTTAGATATTTCACCTTACATACTTGTGGCATAAGAGATTGATTTTTCCCTATTGTCTTTACTCAAACTGAGTGAGAAAACTGCTGACACGCTCCTTCCTTCTCCATCTGTGCCTTGCAGCTCCCCCGACTCCTGCCATGCCAAACCCCACACCTTTGGCCAGTTTGCAAATTATTGTTATGTTCTGGTAATAATCCTTCCCCTTTGGATCTCCTCTCTTCTCATCCTCCAAGCATTTTTGATACCAGGTTTCCTTCCCCCAGGTACATCCCAAACACTAAGCACATCATAGTGTAGGTTCGTGGGCATAAATGATTCAAGTGACCATAGGTCTTCCAGAGCTTAATAATCCTCATTTTGAAGGGATTCAGGGCAATGTCCCACCAGATAATACAATACGGTAGCAATAACCTCAAGAAAGTTATTTCTGTTTTCTGGTTAGCAAAAGCTAACTGATACAGCAAAATCAACGATGACCATAGAGGAAGCAAGAATTTTTGAGGTGCTATTTAGGGAAGAAGTTGTGTGAAGAGAACAAAAACAGAAGAGAAAGCAAGCCATACTACTGGAAAATCTGTAATCCTCTGATCAAACCAATTTCACAACTACAAAGAAGTTGTTTGATCCTCAGGTACTACTCAATCTCTACGCTAGCTCTCCAAGTTCAGAAAACCAGCAAAAGGCTATTCTTGCAGGACACAGTCAAAGAGAAATGAGTAACAACCTAACGCTGCTGTGTAGCTACCCAGGGATGTGTGCCCTGGATAGTAAAAGTCGGAAGGCTCAGATTGAGACTCTTAACAGATGTAAGAGATCCCCTACCCCTTGCTACCTCCTGCCATTCATCCTACCCTATGCCATGTCAACTTTTCTACACTGTTTTGTCAATCAATTGTATTTTTCAGGTCGCTGGAAAAAAATTGTCTCATTCTGCAATAAGGGGGGAAAAAAAATGACATTTTCAAATAATTCCACTCTGCTTGAACACAACTTAAAGGCTTGGATGTCAGTCTTGTAATAAATACCTGAGTGCTGCATGGCTACTAAATCTATATTAAATCTGTGGTTTTCTATCATATTGTGGTTTTTAATCACATTTTTACAATGACGGTCAAAATGCCATCTCCATCCATTTATCTTCTTAATAATCAGCACTGCTCCTTTGTCTGCTGAAAGATCTTTGGTTTTGCCCACACAAGCCCTAAAAGTAGAAAACATGATGTAACATGCTATAAACTCCTGATCATATCCATCTACCCACTGAGAACACATCGTTTGCATCTGCTGAAACTGCTCCAGGCTTGGACAAAATGAAGTCACTAAGTATACTAACATTTATTAATATAAGAAAAACTTGAAAAACCATGATCTTCTACTTTATTTCCTAAAATCCACAGAGATCTCAGACCAAATTTTCAAGGTACCAAAAAACATCAGCTCTGCTTAAAGTCAGTATAACAGTAATTTCTCATCACCTTTGAAAATAAGTCCTTAAGTTTGTTTCAAATCACGTATAAAGAATATTATTTTCAACCCAGAGGAAGTGTGTCTTTTTAGTTCATATAGGAAGGAATGACACTTTCTGCAGTTTTTAGTTGACGGCATTTGAACTATGATCTTTGATTTTATCCTAGAATTCTTCACATAGCTTCGAAAGCACCAGATGTCTTAGGTGAGCACATCAGAGTCTTTTCTTTCTGATTAAAGTCCCACTTCTTCAAATGCCTTTGCATCTTTCTGTAGATAACACTGAGCTCTTCAAATTTCCAATAGACTATTATCCACAGACATTTCTTTGTCCTCACTCACAGAACCTCATTCATCTTCCTTCAAATGGTTTCAGACTTTTGTGATGCTGAATAGACCAAAACTTCCAGAAGGTGCTCGCTTGTCACTGTTTTTGCTCACGTTAAACCTAACTGCTTCTACAAGCAGTTCTGTCCAAACATAGGCAGACATTCACAAGTTAACCAGCCGCATTTGGTATCACAATGTTCATTATAAAATAAAACAAAGTTTTAAATTGTAATAGAAATGTCAGAAGTATGGGAGAAATGTCCTCTAAAAGTAACAGTTTATCCTGTGCGACCTCACCTAGGCGTTCCTGCTCCAGCAGGGGGATTGGACTAGATGATCTTTTGAGGTCCCTTCCAATCCCAAACATACTGTGATACTGTGATCTTCACTGACTACAGAGCGAGATCAGGTACGCAAAGCTGCTCACTGTGCCTGTTCTGCAGCACTCGGAAGTTCAGCAAGATGAATTCTACTCCAACTGCCACATTCTTGGTCCAGTGGCTATTATAGGATCAGAAGGCAATGGAGAGATCTTTTCACATAACAGAGCATGTTAGGTTATCTGACTACAGACTAAGCAAACTAAACACTAATCCATAGCAAGGATCAGAAGAACAATTAGTGAAAACTGAGCACAGACTCACTGGACCCAAAACCATCAACAGAATAATTCAGTTCATGATACCTGGTGCAAAACCCACTAAAAGTGTAGTAAACTCCCGCAAAAGCTGTGCAAACTGAGGGATTGCCTAAAGGGGTATAAGGCTTCTTACAGGACACAGGGTCACAGGGACAGAACAGGGGACTTATATAAAATTCATTATGGGATGTTTTTAAGGGGGTAGCAGTGATGTCCAAAACTTACTATGGGATGTGAAATGGAAGCACCAAAGGTGTGTAAAGGGAGGGACTAAGGTAGATGGGGGAGAGAGAAGCATGGGAAAACCAAGGACAAAGAGGATAAAGGGGCCACTCCCACGCAGAGAGCTTACCCACCACACCTCCACACACCAGCCTCGCACTTCATCACTGTAGTTGGTCTGACAGCCTCATTGCACCGATTCTAAGCCGTCTTGTGTGCATGTACATATCAATGCCAGCAAACTTCAACTGGGGCTGGCCCATGAGTGGGACAACGAGAGTCGGTATGAGCCACTGGAGTGGGACCACGAGCCTGAGGGACCTGATGGCCCAGTGGCCAGCAACTGGGAGAGATGGGCTGGCTGCCAGTTGCTGGGTGGGCTGTCTCACAGCAGCTACCACAGACCCACCCCGCAGTGCGTGCGCAGCCCATAGTGAACTTCAACCCTGTGACAGTCAAGTGCAGCCTGTGTTTGCAATAGGGGCCAGCAAAGGCACTGCCCTCTCCCCAGGCTGACTTGTGCTGGCCACGCATTTATTGTCTGCAGCATGTGTAGGTGCACACAGGAGTGTTGTTCTATATTGTTATGGGAATGGGGATACAGTCTTACAGCAGCTTTGGATCAAGAGGGAAAATACACCTCATATCCCAAAGGCCATGAGATTCGCTGAACCACAAAGTGACAAATACCCACATGGACAATGGCAAAAAACCCAAAACAAACAACAAACAAACAAACAAACAAAACACAAACCAAAACAAACATTACAAACAAACAAAAATACCAACTCCTGTGGAAGTTTTTTAGTTGGTCTAAAACTTTTTGCTATTTCCACATACACCTCAGAAACCCAAGTGACAGTTTGACTTGTCTTAGATATCTAGAACATACATAGATTAAAAGAAATTATTTTATTCAAATACCTGTATCATTATATATGATAAAACAGGAATAAAATTTTGATAACTCCACAGATGCTTTATCAGCTAAATTCATCAAAGTTATGAATACTGATCAAAATATTTCATTATTTCTCTTTCAAAACAGTTTTTAAGTGCCTTCCCAATGCAAGACACATATAGAAGTTCTCTTTTTTAACCAGCAGGTATGTAGGCACTGTATTTGGATTAGAAAATAGTCCACCATCTCACTTCCACCCTTTTTTTTTTTTTAAATCCACCACACCAAAATTTGAAGGCAATCATTAACAGTTTCCTTTTGTTTTCTGCATCTTACCTGATGCTAAGGATTTTATGCTACATTGGCTAGAGCATGGATACATAATTTCTAGACCATTTCAGTGATGGTCTATGACTAACTTGTATGTGCACTGCTTGCAAGCACACAGCTACTGTATTTGATTAAATAAATGTAAAAGCTTTACTCTGAGTATTGTAGCATTATGTATTTTTGGTGCATGGCCACAAGAAGTGTTGAAGACCAAACCGTATGGGTTTCCAAAAGGGACAAATCAACAGCAGCCAGACCAATAGCATTTAAATCCATGGCAAGGGATCCTCTGAAAAGACAGAGTGCAAAACTCCAAACAACTGACTTCCAACTAGAAAGCCCCTGCCCACACCTACACTGGTTTGACAACTAGCATGTTTCTAGAAGTCATAGCATGACTTTATTTTGGAAAACAGACCTTTTCCTGGAATGCCGAGAGGGCACCCCACTTGACAGACCTGTACTTGACAACAAGACTAAGATCTCTGTACAAGACCACACTCACTGAATTCCGAAAAGGAATTCACACCCAAATACAGAAGCTTTCAATCACCCTCGTAATCTTAAATATCCTTTTTTTCAGCGTGCTGTTACAATCTTTCTAGCAACATTTTTAGCCAACCCCGATCCTTTGAGTTGCTCCACTTGGAGGCCTGTCTGAAAGCAATAGGGCACAAAGGCCTTTGAACATGAGAGACCTTTGGACACACTCATGCAGCAGAGCTCCACACCAGCCCCACACTGCAGCCACACTAACTGCAGGACTGGCAGCTCTCTAGTTACCTTCAGAGTTGTGCACCAAGGCTAATGAATTCCAAGAGGCAGGACTCCTTCGCAGCAGACAACGCAACCACCAACTACATCAACTCAAGCTAAACTGACAAGGCTGAACATTTTTAATTACATTCCAGAAGATTAGTTTAGTTTTGCAAATTGTGCAGGACTAAGCTCAGTCACAAGCCTTACTTTGGACTGCACATTCTCCCTGAATTTTCTGTGTTTCGGGAAGGAAATAAACTGTATTTGGCACAGAGTGCACTGTGTTAGTACAGCAGGCACACAGCCAGCACCAGTCTATTCCCTGATCTGTTCCCCTGCTTCTCATCATCCTACTTACAGCTCTTCAGATCTGCTTCTCCTCCTGCATCACCCCATAAGGTAACTGATCCAGAGAGTAAAAGATACATTATGGCCTCTTACCAAACAGCCATAATTTTACCATGATGATCCAGGAATCTTGCCCAAACAGTGCTGGAAGAAACAACTGAAAGAGCAAGAACTAGAAATGCTTATGGATGTTAGTGTCAGTAGATACAGGATGCTACGTGAAGGCAAGTGCTCAAAGTGCTCAATTTCCAGATTAAAAAGTTAAACTATAAAGTTTATTTTAATTGAGCTCATTTTCTTTTCGTGCATAAACTAGGTGAAGGTGTAGTTACAGACTGCATTGCAGTGCAAAGGCTTACAAAAATCCTTTTGTATGGAAGATGTTAAGCAACACTTACAGTTGTTAAATATATCATATTTCTGCAAGAGAAGCCTTCACCCTAGGAGGCCTAGTTCAGTTCCAACATAGTTTTCTGATCACCTTAGCATCTTCAGTAAACAGCTAAGTCTGTCCCATTGGAACAGGAGAGGAACATTTCCCAGACAAACAGTAGAAGAACTTCAGACTACATATATCTTGTGAAACTGAAGCTTTTATTTTTTTATATAAACTTAAAATAGAAGGTTTATAATAAATGTCATCTAAAGAAGTTTCCGGCTTTTATATAATTTCCCATCTTTCATCCAGATTTTAGAAGTTTTAAATAAGCTAAAGAGAAAAGATATTTATTCAACTACGTCACAATATTAGCAACAGTCTGAAGTTTTGTCAAGTCATATAACAATTGTTAAGAAGACAGAGCAAAACTATAAATATGTTTACAGATGTCTGACATTCCTGTTGAATTCCTTTTCAATAAAAGGATGTACTGTAATAAGTAAAACACAGTATATTTGTCAGTTGGAATAATCAAGATTTATTTCATTGCCTTAAGGTCACTTGTTTACTATATCAGCTTTGGAACAAAGGGGTTTTTTGCCTCTGACAAATTTGAATAAAGTCCAGGCTTCTTTTTTAGTATGAGTACCACAGATCAGGATTAGAACTACAGATATCCTCCACCAACTACCAAGTTATCTGCTTATATGAGAAGGGTCAAACTCCACTGCAATATACAGTGTTGGGCCAGTAACGTCAGACACACAAATAGCTATAAAAGATTACAGGGCCAATTCTCAGAACTACCCAAAGCAGACGATGACTTGAGACATCAGAGCACGTGTATACTTGGAAGAAAGGCCATGTTTCTGGAGCCACACACCATCTTACCAATGTCCATCAAATTAGGTACTGTGGATTCATTCAGTAGTGACATTTTCTTTCATTGTGACATTTTGCACAGATGAAAACAGTTATTTCACTACTGCCACAATATGTTTCTTCTTTTCTGACACAAATGGCACAGATCCTGGTTTGCTGTGCTTACGACGATTCAGTTCCCTAGAAGTAAAAAACAGAAGAATGGAGTTAAGTAATCAGACGAACAATTTAACAAACACTAGCTTCCTTCTTAAGCTACTAATGGATATATGCTACGATTAAAATAAAATATACATATATTTAAGAATTACTCTGCTTTTATTAATCAAAAGCCATATACTTCTTCCCTTGAGAAGGACTGTCCCTCTGAAAAATAACTTTAAAATGGGCTAATTTAGAAATTCGAAATTGAGCCTTTACTTGGGATCTCAGCTTGCTTTGTTTTCTTGCCAGCAATATCTGCTGCTCAAGTTTGTAGTGTCTTTCAGCTCAGAAAGAGGACTAAAACCCACTACTTTTTCATTTGACTGTTAATTTAATGGCTACAAAGTATTCCACCTGCTCCTAGATATGCCAATATGGCAATGATCCAGGTGACTGTAAACACTCATCATGGAGCCTGGCACTTAATAAAACAAAAACAACCGAATACCACACCAAGAAAAACCACAACCTCCTCACACCCAAACCAGGCCATTTTGTTTCCATTGCAATGTTGCATTATGTTGTGTTTAACAGAGCACTGTGGCTCCTTCCAGCATGGTATTTGCTCCCATTTCTTCAGTGAAGTTTTGGGAAGCAGCCAGTCCTCATTGATACTGGCACTTATCTGCATTTTCCTTATAATCAAAGGCTAATCAATCCAGTAGTTCATGATCACTTATTCAGATGTTAAAAGTAGCTTCTACTTGTTCCTCCCACACCCCGTAGCTGTCAGTCCCACACATCGCTGCTACAGCACAGCAGCGATGCATTTTATTCAGATTGAGAGAAAACAAAGCCAGAAGAGGAAGACATACTTTCTCCGACGAGCTTCTCTCATGATGCGCTGCTCCTTGATTTGGCCAAATATGCTCTTAGGCAAGTGCCGGTGTTGAGCTATGCGTCTGATCTTCGGGTGATACTGGAACTTCTCCTTCAGCTTCTGATTGTAATTCATAGCTGCCTTCTCTCGTGGTGCGAGCTAGAGGCAAAACAACACAGGCAAGCATGTTGTAAAAGAACAGGGATTTAACTGTTGCAAAACTTCCTACAAAAACAAAAAATAACTTTTCATTCAAATGGCTTCCTTCAACAAATGACTGTAATCACAGAAACTTCAGAATTAGGGTAGGTAAGTATTAAAAACCTACAATTTCAACAATACTCCAGTGCTCAAACACAAAACATTATCGCATTTTCAAAGCTCAGTGAAGTAACTGACTACCCCCTGAAAATCAGATTTTAATGTGCTATAGAAATAGCTGACAGTAAAACCTCTTTGATCAGAGTCTGCCTGCTTTCCTAACCCCTGATGATGATCAACTTCTGTTGTGATACAAAGATTTGCAGGCATTTTAATCACTAGCCAGTGTAAGTACAAATGCTATAAATGAATTGTCTTTATGAACAGCTTTACAGACAGCTCTTTAGGTGGCCTAAATCTTACCCAGTGCCTTGATGCATTAGGAAATCTGAAAAGTACACTGAGCTTCAAGTATTAGCTTGACTATATGGCACATAGGGAGTTCCAACTTTCATCATGCACATAAAAAAAAAAAAAAAAGATCTTTGTATCAAACACAGATGAAATTGAGGTGAGCTAGTATTACCACAAAATACACTATTTTTTAAAATTATGCCTGAGCCATCATTAACAACACTGAAACTAAGAAATGCCTTTTCCTAACAGCTAACCTATAAAGGATATATGTGTTTTTTAAAATAGGCATATTTCCTTTGGTCCTAATGCTTTTTATCAAAGGGAAAAACCCTGTGTGCTGTGTTTTTGTTTAAAGCATGCACTGCTTCCTGAAGAATTTCTTATGTATTTTGGATTTGCTTAGATCTTTGGGAATTTCAGCTGAATTTCAGTCTAGTGAGCTTTCACACAAACAGAAAATCTGTTAATATTAAGTATTTAATATTAAATATTAACAGAGGATAATCCTGTCATCTTCCTCCTACATTCCCACCCAAAACACACTAACTCAAGTGACATTTAAAAGCCCTTCCTATTCTCAAACACACAGTGGCACAAGTCTTTTGCGCTCTCACATTTGCTTCATCCACTACTACCTGCACCTGAAGTATTAAAAGCAAAACAATAGTTCAGTTTCTATATAATCAGCTTTGCAGCTGACTCACTGAACAAACCTGAGTTTCAGACAGTAACAAAAAAAAAGCAATAACAAAAGCAACAACTATATTACACACACAGAAATTTGGAAATTCCACCTACATTATTATGCAACATGCTTTTCTCCCTCCTTTGAAATCAGCAATTGGCTGTTCTCCACTCTGGAAATCACTTTTAGAAGTGACTTCTTTTAGAATATTTCATAAATTCTGAAAAAATAAATATCCTACTCAGATAATTTTGGTCCAAAATACCATTGATGGTCTGAAGGCAAGTATTAATAACCCACATGGCAAAGGCATTTCTCTGTTGGGACAATAAAGAAAAAAGGTACCAGATGCAGAGTTGCTCACTGTTCAGAAAATTCTTATTCAGGCATCACAAACACAAAATACTCTCACAGCCTCTGTTTCTCCACATGCCCTTATCAATAAAAACAAATCCTTCTGCTTTACTTACATTTATCATGATCTCTCAAATTGCAAATGAGTAAATTTTACAATCTTAACCCACTAAAACTAACATCCCTCTGCCCTTTACTGAAATTCCTCCTAGTAAGCCAGCCTAAATAGCTTGTTCACTCTCAG
This sequence comes from Patagioenas fasciata, assembly GCF_037038585.1. NCBI lineage: Eukaryota > Metazoa > Chordata > Aves > Columbiformes > Columbidae > Patagioenas > Patagioenas fasciata. Next base: position 22,491,650 of record NC_092521.1, read on the forward strand.
TAAATCCCAGGTGTTCCCACTCTGCAGAAAACTGCCAAGAAAATCCAAATTAAAGAGCTTTTATTTTAATTAAATGCAATGATTTTCCTTTAATTTAAGAAGAGCGAATTGCTGCTGATTTAGAATAGCCTTGATGATCCTACAGACAAGAGGTGAATCTGTAAATTAAAGATACATCCAGGATATCTTATTTAAAAAAATAGCACAGATTAAGCAGTGGTTAGCTTGAGTCCAATTCCATTTTTATATATAAAGTCATTTATAGAAAGGCCAGCTGCTGAATGCCAATGCCCCATATACGAGGCTGGGCTGAGCACATTCTTATCTACATGATGGTAGAAGAAAATTTTGCAGTAATGACAAGTTTCTGTCTAGTTACAAAAGGCAGCAGACAGCTAAGAAAGCAGACTGCAAGAACGCATGGAATTCCAGTCGCTCTTGCAAGTCATTTTCCAGAGGTCAGCGCAAGCAGCTGAAGAGAACAGCATTGCTTCCCATCCTGCTTCGAGCTGGAGAAGATGCTGTAAATGCAGCAGGATTAGAGATTTCGTTTGTAGGGACCAGAACACTCCACAGTATAATAAATTAGGATTTATATGACATCATGAGTGGAAGACATGCTCAAAGATGAAGTATGACCATTTTTCATACATTCCAAAAGTGAATGTGCCACTTCTTTCTTGTATGAGGAAAACGGAAATTATGTGGCAGAAAGACAGCTGAGTTGTGCCATTACCGCAGTGGTACTTCACAGCAAATATCTAGAGTAAAAAGGGGCGAAAAGAACCCTAAAATGCAACCAAGTTGTCAGCAACAGGAAAATCTGAACTTGAGTAAACTGCCTATGCCTTTCTTCCCTCCAGATGAGAGAGGTTGGTTATTTTTCCCATCTAAGCAGAAGGAAAGTAAGCATTTTTCCAGAGTTCTGACTGAAGAGCTAAAACCACCTTTAACAAAAAATTGTCCTTTTAAAGACTATGTACTGTGCGGTCTTTAAAACTCCACACTATTAGACTCCTGTAATTCAGCATGAGAATACGAAATAGCTGTTTATCTATCCTGTCCAGGTTGCCCTTATACGGCAGGGCAGACAGAGCACAGATGCAATGTATTTTTAGAATCCAAACATATTACAGCAATTTTCTACACCATAGTTTGTCTTAATTCAATTTTTTCCATTGCTCTGCTGAAAACACCTTTTAAAATTTATTGTCATAAAGTTTATTACTCATTGTTTCCTTGGATCAAAAACAACAGAAAAGGTAGCGTAGATGTTGAGAGCACAAAATCATAGCTAAAGGGATGGAGTTACACGTGCATTGAATCAAAAATACAAAATCACTATGAAAAGATTGCCATGTCATACAATATCTGGTACTGCTTATCAGCCATATGTCACAAAATGGTGTGCCAGCAGCAGACCAAAAGGATATACAATTAGACAGTTTTGATATGCTCCTGCTAATGCACTTTGCTAGATCAAAATCAAGACCTGTAATTGCACTTTCTCCCATCTTTTTCAGTCCTTACTCTGAAGCTGTCACTTCTGCATCTTGTAAGAAAGCAGCAAACCTACGCTACACTCCTCACACTAGTTTTACTGAAACATAAATCATTCATACGCAGAAGGTTTTCTTCTTCAATTGTCCAGTGCTCTGTTCCAGTTCTTAACTACTCTGGAAATGTAACAGAGCCAAATTTGGAGCTGTTACAGAAGTAAATGTTACTTAGCATTTACACTATAGGAACTGCAGGTGCAGATTTTTTCTGATGTGTCAAAAGACTGAAGATCAATACAGCTTTCTGAAGTTTTACTGATGGTTCATTGCTTTCACTACAATTAAAAAATCTCAATCTACCCATTTCTTTGTATTAAGTAGATTAATTCTATTTTATTAACTGAAACTTACTCTATTATTGCTGCATTTCCAGTCTTTTCACTCAGATGAGGCTCTGTTTTCCTCTCTTCCTCAAAAGCCAAAAATCATTTACCTTTTCAGAAATGCCAAACCTCTCCAAAAGCACAGGTACAGAAGACTCAAACATACATAACATCACATTTTATGTACAACAGTTTGGAGTATCTTGAAATTCTTGTTTAACTGGGTCTTCTGCTTCTGGACATGCAAAGCTAGATGTTTATTGCTTTAAAAATGAAAACTTAAGTCTTATTTGATAGTATTTACTATTTAATCAACTTTTATCAAAAAACTAAACACTGCAAATTATTTTAATGCAACTTCTGCAGTAGCCCTAACAGAGATTTGAGGTTTGCCACCCCTATTTAAAACCCATACAGACTTTATTGTCAGCAGAGTGGAGACACAGCATGCCTCTGGCTCCTCCTGAGACTTATTCTTACTTTAATGTTCCACTGATTTTAAATAATGAGTGTGATGCCAAATACATTAAAAAACAATAGAAACATGCACGTCGGAACCGATGACTGCTATGGCAGCCACGGTTCAGAAAGTATAACCTTCCAAGCAGATAAATGTTCATCACTCGCAACATAAGCACTATGTACTCACCACAACTTCATTGGAACCCAGCAATGCTAAAACCAAGACTAAGTACTCACCAAAGGAAAAAAAAAGTTTGATTACCATTCCCCTTTCAGGATGCTGGTTTCCATTCACTCCCACCCCTAAAATATCCATCTTAAAATACAATGCATTACAAGATGTTAGAATTATATCAGAAATACAGTGACCTTTGGATGAGTCATTCAATCAAATCTTCTCAGCGAAGAAAAACAGCAGACCAAGCAACTAAGCGTTTAAGACATATTCTGACACTTCCGACAGAATTACTGACTGTTCAGTTTTGAATATTCAAAATGGTCAAAAAATAGCCACAGACTATGGAAAACTGGACATTTACAAAACAAGCTACCATATGCCTATGAAGATAAGAACATCAATCCTCTAAAAAAGGAGCAGGTACTAAAGAAAAACAGCGGAACCTGATAAACAGCCATTAACAATTGCAATGTTAAGAATCACAGGAACTACCAGGTTGGATTGAACAAGGATTGGCACAGCTGCCTGAACTGAAGCAACATTTCCAAGGTACATCCAAGAACGTGGTAAGACATAAAGATTCCGCTCTTAAGTTCCATGAGCAACAGTTACTCTCTTGTTCCATGTCTTGCTATTTCAACAGCATCAGGCTTGAACACACTTCCACACAAGGTATGGGGATGTGAAACATGACCTCTTCTTATTATAACTTTTTTTTACAAGTTAATTAGCATCACCCATGTGACATGAAAGCAGTTTTTCTACATAATTCACTATGCCCCTTCTACGTTCTTCCTATATTTCTAAATAATTTTGCTTTCTTAAGACGTCTTTCGACATTGCAACCTGTTTTTTTTTTAAGATAGGATGACAAGTTTTGTATTCTAAATGACAAGATGACTTCCATTTCTGATAGTTTAAAAAAAAAAAAGGGCAAAACACCAAATGAAAAAAAAAAGAGAAAAGGCACATGCCACTTGACCTGTGTATCTTGGGAGCTGACAGCTGGAGAGCTTTGTCAGAAATCCTTACAAACTCTTACAGGCACATACAAAAGCTCTATTTGTATGATCCCACAACAGCAGAACTGAATGTATGTGCAGCCTCCAAGAAGGACATTAAGTAGCAACAATGTACTTACAAACAGAAAAAAAAAAAACCCAACAAACAGATGGGCAATTTTATATAGGATACACTGGTCAGGGAACTCAAGGAGTACTAATGTGCAGACCACAGCCAATACCTGATAGTCATAACTAGTAGTGCCTTTCTAGGCCCACTCATGGTCAGTTTTCACTGACGCAAATACTACATGAAACAACAGAATGTCATTCACCACTCTCCACTTTGAACACTGAAAAATATTCAAGTTGTTCTTTTGGTATGTAATATTTCTACAATGCAGGAGTAGTTGGGTTTGCATATTACTTCCCAGAGCCAAGTATCCTTACTCTTTCATAAGAAAAGGAGCCAATGCCACCTAGTAGTCAATAATGTGAATTTTCTGTTCACATCTGAAAATATTAGGAGTCGTTCTATATGAAAATTGTACTTTTTACATTCTTTCTACCCACTAGTCCTTCACAAAAAGGGTACAGAGTTAAGTTCTATGTCAAAAATACCAGACAATTCTGTTGCAGAACATCTTAGATAAGAACAGCATGCTCCTGCTGTGCTAAGTATGAATAAAAAAAGTTTCAGCTAATGCTGTAAAACCAGGTGAAAAGGACATTGCCATGACCATGTTGATACAAGAGCAGGAAAAGAGGTAATATTTCTGCCCAATACCGCACTGTCTAAGCAAATTGAACATAAAAGATAAATCAGAAAGTGAAGTCTGTAATGAGTTGCACAGTCCTTAGAATTAGCAAGTACAGCATTGATATCTAAATGTTAAATGTTCAAGTGGAACACTATGTGGGAAAATCCCAAGAATCAGTTCAGAAGAGGAAAAAAAAAAAATCATAGAATCATAGAATAGTTTGGGTTGGAAGGGACCTTCAAAGCTCATCTAGTCCAGGTCCCTGCAATGAGCAGGGACATCTTCAATTAGATCAGGTTGCTCAGAGCCCCGTCCAGCCTGGCCTGGGATGTTTCCAGGGATGGGGCATCTACCACCTCTCTGGCCAACCTGGGCCAGTGTGTCACCACCCCTATGGTAGAAAATTTCCTCTCATGTCCAGCCTGAGTCTCACCTCCTTTAGTTTAAAGCTATTACCCCTTGTCCTATTGCAACAGGCCCTGCTAAGAAGTCTGTCCCCATCTTTCTTACAAGCCTCTTTTAAGTACTGAAAGGCTGCAATAAGTTCTCCGCAAAGCCTTCTCTTCTCCAGGTTGAACAACCCTGATGCTCTCAGCCTGTCCTTACTGCAGAAGTGTTCCAGCCCTCTGATAATTTTTGTGACCTCCTCTGGACCTGCTCCAACCGGTCCACGCTATAGCATCCTCAACAAAAAAAGAGTTATTCCATTACAGAAATTCAACTTCAATAGTAGTTTGTAACCACAAAAACTGTATAGGCTATCAAGATATATGGGTATATATTTTAATCTATAGCTCTATAACGAAGATGAGAAAAATAATAGGACTTTCAAATACCTATGGCAAGCCATGGCTCAAGATGCAGATGCTGTTTTCGCTGTGCTACTCCGTATCCAGTGCTTCACAAGGCACAACAGTCCATGAACTACCCCATTCCACACTGTAGCCCTAAGTACTCCTACCACTCCTATTCACCTGTCACCTCTCCCAGCTCCACTTCACTTCCCTCCTACGCAGATACTATCACTTAAGAGAGCTTCAGGTAACCACAAGCAGCCCTAGACAGAATTATCCAATAGATCCATCCCCTCAACTGTACAATATTCTTCCATGAATTACAGCTTCCCTTTCCTCTCCCCTTATTCTTCACAAGATCAAGTAGAAACTCCCTGGAGCGTTATTTGACAGCTATGCTGATAGGCTCAGAAAAAGCAAAGTAAGCCACTCCAAAACAACCTAACAATATAAAGCTACATAAAGGGATCACTCCCAGAGGACAAAGTGTCAAATCAATTCTCTAACGTCATTCAGTACTTCAATACAACTGTGCAGAGGAATACATGCAAGTGGTAACTGTAGCAGAAAATTTTGGCTTTGTCTATACATAAACCTTTGAACAAGTGTAACTGATGAGACTTGTATCCAATTAGACTGATGTCTGTTCCTCCTATGGACACTTCAACCAAACTGACTTACACTGCAGACACCACACTACAGGGTGTTCCAAAAAGATGGACCCGATTTCAAAGAAGTAGTGATTTCAAATTGGGTCCATCTTTTTGAAACACCCCATAGTTTGCATACCTGATACCTGAGAGTTACATAGGCTAATGACGATCTCAGTTACGCACCGGGGCAAGTGCTCTGTTTCACAACACATATGCTTATCATTGCACATCATATGCACAACTGCACATGAACCAGTTGCATGCCAGCCAGAATGTTTTAAAAGTACTACCCCTGAGCCTCAGAAGAATAACTTACGTATGACAAATCACAATTTACTGCTTTTTCTCTAGTGCAAAGGGATGAATTCTCACCTGTAGCATGCAGGTAAAAAAACTCCCATCTTGTTTAGTTAGAACTGATGATTATTGTTAACATTAAACAAGACCAAAAACCCCACCCTGCGTAGCAATAACAAGGCATGTAATTCTATTATTACAAGCTGCAGTAAACGCAATGAGTTATACTGCATGTCAGTTCAAATTAAATACAAATGTCAAACTACAGTTTTATATTTTCCCTTTAGAAACAAATTTTTAGAAATTGAACAGGCTAACAGTTGTAATAACAATTTTTAAAATGCAAAATGCAACTCTTACCACTCCCAGCTTTTCAGAAGCATTAGCTTTCCACAGACGAATATTCATCTCATCTGAGCCACAGAGAATATATTTGTTATCTGAAGTCCATTTTACAGTGATGACATGCTGCATTCGCTTTGTATGATATACCTCCCTAAAGAAAAGAAACTTTTTAAAATGATCTATCATCACTTTTCCCACCAACATTACCTTTCAAATAGCAGAAAGCATTCTGTTCAAGACAAAACGAATTTTTAACTTGTTGCTTTTTTAAACACTTAAATCTATACATAGAGAGATTCAAATAAAGTATGATGATCAGACTGATAAAGGACCACCCAGGATAAGATGCTTTTTAGATCTGTGTTTTCATAGAAATTACAGTAAATAGCTAAAGAATAACTATTTTTGCAAAACATGCCATGGGTATATCATATGTGTACTGTTCTCAGGATGGTTTCCATTAACATGCTGTTACACTGATCAAGCATTACAGAATGGGACTGCAGAAGAATTGGTGCCACAGAATCTGACAGCACCATTACAAACGAGAAAGAGAACAGTAAATAAACATCTCCAGCTCTCCACTTATGGCATGGCAATGGATTGGCTACTCTTCACTGTGATTTCCCTCCTTTCCCCAAAAATTGTCATCCTTATCATTGCCTAAGAGACCCCTAGGAAAAATTTTGAAACCCTAAAAACTTGAAGTAAAGTCTACAGTCCTGCAAACAAGCTCAACAGTAAATATCTGCTAGTAAAAAAGCATTCAGAACAGCTGTGTGGCTATTAAAGCACAAACTACATTTAATTTCTCATCAGACTCTACCTCAACAAGTCCTGGCACCTGTTGAAAACTGTTTCTACATGTTACATTTAAGCCAATATTCAATGAAAATTAGATGAGAGTTTCATATAAGAACATATCAAACAAGCAAAACAATATTAATCATAAAGTTATTATTTAATTTCGGCTATAAAAATACAGAACCAAGAACATTTTTCTGGTAATTTTAATTATTTATTTGCATTCTAAAGGTGAAGAATAAGCAAGGCCTACTTATTTTCTGCTTATACCCACTCCTTTGGTGTATTAGTCATGCACTGCAGCTTATGGACCATTCTCTTTCTTCTACGCAGTTATTTTTACAAGTAAAATCCAAGTAGTAATAGAAAGAAAGTATGGAAACACCACCTATTCAAGAGCTGTGGAAAAACTAGACTGGGGTTGAGCTGGAGGGGTTATGAGAAAAGCAAAAGTAATCAATTCAGCACCCTAAATAAGCTTAACCACCTCTCGTAATTCACGCTCAAATGATGCTCTACAAGAACAACCATGTGGAAGACTGAGCATGAATACCTGCAGAAAGCATTAATACTCACACGACCTTTTTACTGATGCTTATGTTTAATAGTGTGAGTACACACATGCATTTTCATAAGCGTGTCTATGTTTAATTTTACTGTTTGTCTCAATAACAAAGCTTTTCTTCACCCACCTTTGGGGAACTAAGTACCTTTCCTTTCCTTACTCTGAATTTTCAGCCTTTACCTCTCCTGTTGCTGTCATCACAAGTTATTAAATACCATTCTCAGGGAAAGGAAAAACACAAAACATGGCCAAATAACCTGGATCTGTCATTTAAAAAATTTACACAGACATCCAGTTCTGCTTACCAAGAATTTATTAAATTTAATCAACTTCATAAATCTTATTTCTTATGGCTAATCAGTTCCCTTATTTCAATTTTCATTTTAAAATAAAATAGAAAGAATTGACAGTTAGGAGTTTCAGACTGCTGTAAGATCAAAAGTCAAAACTGGAATATTGTCAGGATCCTTCTTTACAGATACTCTTAACTGCTCTCTCAGTTTTCCAGGTGAGATCAGATCTTTCATTTGGAGACTTTTCTCCATTCTAGTAGATTAATTTCAACTGTGCAATTCTGAAAAAGTGCAGGTTCCAAAGAATTTTAAATGTTCTAGAATGCCCTAGTCAGCTTGCATGAGTTAAGTTCTTCAATTGTAAGGCTTCTCCTCACTAGACTTGTGCCCACCCAGGGAAGGGGAAAAAAGGAGGGACAAAGAAGAAAATTCCTTCCATGGGCCTTTGCAACAATCTGCTATAATGTGGAATGAAACCTTTTACTGTTGCATTAAGGGGTCTGCAAACATCCCCTCAATGGTGATACGCAAAGTTAAAGCACATTACTGTTGTGAACATTACTATTCCATAGAAAGGAAGACCTGTAGAACACAAGAGCTGCCTAATAACATAAGAATTAAAAAAAACACACCATACACAAAGCAAAAACAAACAAACAATAAAAAACCCCCACTAAAACCAAACAAACAAACCCACAAAGGAACTGCAATATCTAGTTACATTTAAAATATTATAGCAAGGCAGCAAGAAAATGAATACTGCCTGTAGATTAGTTCTAAAGGAAAATGTAAACAACTCCTCTGAATCTTTAATAGAGTATAAGAGCATACAAAGTTACATTAAATAATACACACATAGCTGCATCAATCAACAATAAAAATATACTACTACTCCCCCAAACAATATTTCTACATTTCTACCCCCAAAACCACTAGTAGCAAACTCTTTGGGGGCTTATCTTGGAGAGAGGAAGGCAACTAAAAGTAAAATGAAGTTAATAATAAAGAAAAAAAGAGGAAGAATTGACAGCAGAGAATAATGAAGGTAGGTTTATGAAGAACAAGTGATATCAGACAGATCTGATAACTTCCTTCCATTTTCATCAAACTGAAAAAATAATAATGGAGGCAGAGTAGATCCAATCTGAACTTCAGCAAAATATTTAATACTCTGCCTTATGAAACCTTACATGAAAAACTAATTCAAGGTGAACGGCATTCAAAGCATTGTCACATTAATCAGAATGTGGTTGACAAATATGAACAAAAAGTAGTAAGTGTAACAAAACAGATCACAAAAGTGTCCCAAACTGATCCTCCAGAATTCATACAATGCTTTTCATGTAACGCCTTTAGCAATCGTCCATATAGGACGAAGACAGTCCCTAGAAAACCAAGTGCCACAATGTTGTAAGGCGCTGTAAACTTAAGCAGTGACGGATACAGTACAAAGTGACCTAAAATCATTAATGATACATATAGAGGGAAATAAGATAGGATTCGTCTTGGTAAAATACAAATGAGTACACCCAAGAACAATAACCCACTGCAATACTAATCCAAAATTGTATGAATACTGCAGTTAAGTATAAGTTCTACTCTAATATATACTCCAGAATTATCTGTCAACTACATGACCTGTCAATTTCAAGTTATATACAGATTAAGATTTCAATATTCACCAAAAGTAAATGCCTCAATGAAGATGTTAATGAATGAATTAAGAATTTTGAGGACTAGGGCGGGAGATCACTGGAATGAATGACAGCAAGAAAGGAGTAAAATCACTCACCTGCTGTGACCTTTGTCTACTGGAAAAATGCGGATGGACTTATCAAAGCTGGCAGAGACAAATTCTTTCCCAGTGGGTGAATAATCCACATCAAGAACAGCAGACACATGATCCATATGCACCATCACAGGTGATTCAAGATAGCGCATATCAAAAGTATATAAGCTTTAAAATAAATACAACAGCTTAATATCTTTAAAACTCTAAAGTAAATAGTACATTTTTGCCGAACTGCTACTTTAATCACACATAAACCATACTTAAGAACAGATCCATATTGCAGAGGGAACTTTTTAAAACTGCTCATAACACATTAAAAGAAAGAATGACATACTGTTTAGGGTTTGAAAACAGTTTATTATTCAGAGGTTTTGGTTATTAGATCAGACCTAGGTTTCTTGCTCACTGTCAAAGAACAGTCAGTCTCCACTGCTTCCTTCCTCATCTGTTCATGGGTCACTAACCAAACCTATTTCTGCAATGACCACACTGCCCTCCTTTACTCCATCTTCAGATACAAGCACATAACCTGAACTAAGGCAAACATCTCCGAATCATTACAGGAAGCCTATCAAATTTGCAAGGTTTTCAGATACTCCCATGTTGGGAACACCTAATAATTCAGAGTCTGCTGGGAAGCTCACACATGGTTGGCACCTTTCCTACTGCCTAATTGTCACTGGGTGAGACAATGTTAAGAGCCCAAGGAAAGCTTGGTCCTTCAATACATGGAGATACCAGTTCAGCAGAGCACACTATCTGTAGAAAAGCATTACATTAAAAACAAACACACAGCTGCTGGACCACAGCTGGTTCACTCTTAAGCACTGTAAAGCTCACGTAAGATCTACCTGTACTCATTCTGAATCAACAGGCCCACTGATACACAGCGAGACATAACAACCAAGTAGATCATTAACGTGCTAGTGCCAATATGCAAAAGTGCTTTACAGACAAAACACTGAATGAAACCTGCTTAAGATATACTATTTAGTAGAACTACTATATTAAAAACTTGTAATTTAGCAAGTTTCTCACCCTCCTTGCTGCAGATGAATGTGTAACTGGAATTAATTCAATAGCTCTTATTTAATAGTTTACTGGCAACTATTACTTTTTCCTTCTAAACTCCCCAAGTATGGTAGCATCACATTCAAAACCTCTGGTCCATGTAATCAGCCAACAGCTGCATGTGCATTGTTGATACATGCATTTTCCATTGCGCTTATACTGATTGCCTTAGTTCACAAGAGGATAGTTGCCCTGAGAGTAACAGCTTACAACTTTTAGTTTAGCAAAGGGGAAAAAAAAAATAAGTAACATAGCTTGGTAGCCTTATCATACTATAACCAAAATAGGCGAAAAGCAGTACATTAAATACAACACCCACTTTCAAGGCGTGGGCCAGATTCCATTTCCTTGGAAAAACAGTCTTAAGATAAGTGATAAAATTCCTGTGTTCTAGAAGAAAACAGCAATCTATTGTTAGATCACTGACTTCCTGGACAAAAGGATAAGGAGCACATTTTACAGTGCCCTAGTTTTGAAGAGACAGCTTTTTCAACATCAGATTAGCTGTTCACATGAATAGCATTCTTCAAAAGTAAAACACTGAGACATTGAGACGATAAGTATTGCAGCCTCTGGAACCATTTCACAAAATACTTATATACATCTTTTTTAAAGAAATGTTCTCATCAAAATAGCTGATCAGTACAATATATAAGCTTCACAAGAGGCAGCAAGAAAATAAACACTCCTGTTGGTCCAGTCTGAGGCAACAGTATTCATTTTCCAGGTCTCATTGCAAGTTACATTTGCATTGGTTCAGCTGCATTTTTTTCTAAGTTACACTGCTTTTCCCCCCAGGCACTGAAATACATCAAAAGAAGAAGTCTACTATCAAGCTTTTTTTGTTTGTTTGTTTGTTTTTTAGATCAGTAAGCCTATAATTCTCTAGGTTATTACTTGAGTGATTCAAATTTAGACACAGAGGGCTTTTTAAAAAACATATTTTAGCATGATGACAAATAAATAAGACACAGATTAAGAACATAACATGATCAAGATTATTAAAAAGCAAGGTCACACTTACTTGTAATCTTCATTTGCTGCAGTAAAAATGAAAGCTTCCATGGGGTTCCAACACAGTGTATTTGTCCTCATGTTCAAGATAACCTGAAGAATATTTACACATTGCCACCTTGTTATAGACAATAAAATACTTGCTATAGTTCAAAGCCTCCCACACCACTGGAGACAAGCACTTTCTAGACACAGAACTATGGCAGAGGAATAGTGACATGACAGAATGTTTCCTTAGCAGTATTAGAATGGGAGCTCAAGAACTTCCTCTGCCCCATCATATGCCCACTGCTTTCTGCTACACTCCAATTATGTTCTGTAAGTCATCTTAGAAGCACATTCTTCTAAGTGGTCATTTAACATGTAAACATGTTAGTGGTCAATGTGTAAACTCAGAACTTCTGAAAATATTAACTTCATCATATTTACAGGAGCTTTAAGTTAAGTAATCTATACACATGTCTAACTGAATGGTTATTTCAAAGGATGTAGTCATTAACTGACACTGTGAACCAGCTTTTGCAAAGCCATTATAAAATTGTAATGTTCTCTCAGTTATTACTACCCCTTTATTGTTTTATCTCTGAAATGGCAGTTTGTGAATGTTGCAGGACAGCTGCCATTTCTTATTGAAGCACCAAGCAACATGTTCAGAAGTCACTATGTTATAATCTACTCACCACTATCACTGTATTAGCCATGACTCATTTGCTACACATTCACATGATTTGCTTGGTACTAGTAAGCAGATGGCTACAAGAGGCCAGTGTGCCTTGAAGCTGGAGGAATGCAGCTGATGACAGCCTAACAAGACCCTTCTGCTCTGCTCACAGCAGACAAAGCAAGAGTCATTCAGCAGGTGTATGTCGCATGCCCCCACTTTCAGAGAGAGCGGTGGGAGAAGCGGAGGCAGCAAAGAGGGTCCTGACACCCCGGACCACACAACTGCTCTGCCTTCTGCTGAATCTCACAGGAGCTTTCAACTATTTTATTTAAAAATAAATCCCATACAGTATTCCTGACACGAAGTAGATGTACAATTAAGGAGTAACTTATTAACAACCTAAACAACTCTAAACAGGATTTTCCACAATGCTCTAGGCCAGGCATTATCCTACTTGAAAATTCTGACATTTGGGTGTTTAATGCTATGGTACTCCAAACTCATTTTTGTTCTAAGCTTACTATACCAAACACCATAAATTCACATAAATATAACAAAATATAGTTGTACAATTATAACTCTTACAATAATGAACACAGAGGTACACATCACAGAATGTTAGGCATAGGAAGGGACCTCGAAAGATCACCTAGTCCAATCCCCCTACCAGAGCAGGAACACCTAGATGAGGTTACACATGCATTCATGTATGTATACTTTTTTATATTTAGTATATATACATATGTAAAATTCTGTTAGGCTTGAACCTACTTCACAAAAGCTCAAACTACACCCTTTTAACTGGAGATCTACAGCACTGGCTGTGTCTATTTCAACATTCAGGTCTCTGGCTAGTATCACTGACAGTTTTTTATAAGTCCTGTCTCAGTGGCCCAAATGAGACTTCATTAAAAATGGTTGGAGCACAGGGACAGAAAGAAATACTGTTATGCCAACAACATTCCCATTTTATAACTAATTTAAATACCACTATAGTGTTCTAGTGTGTACCAGACGACTGTTATTGCAGACAGTACATAACACACAAGAAGGATACTGAGTGTGTATTCACAAAACAGAATACTGTATTTCAAGATTAAAATTGTTAAGATAGTTCTGGGGCTCAAAACTACTGAACTGGATCAAGGTTAATACGTGTGTATGAATTACTGGCTTCTTGTTTTAAATAAATACATTCCCTTAAGATAAATAAGAAACTTAATGTCATTGGTAAATTCCACATACAAATACAATTTTGATTCCACCACAAAGGCTTAAACTAGGTGCACAAGGGAGGGTCTATCACCATGCAAAAGTAAAACACTTTTTCAAATACAGAGCAAGGCTCTCCAATGGTGAAAATGAAATGCCTTAGAAGTTACTTTATATCCTCCTGCTTCGCAGAAGGAAGCAAAGAAAAAAAATTCACACATGCCCAGAGAGAATCCAATACAGGAACATAAAGTTCTTATTGTGAAATTACTGTCAGGTCAGGCACTTTATCAAGAATTACAACACAGTGAGCGTGACAGCCCATTTGAATGCAGAAAAGGGCCCTTCTAACTCTGCATAGTTTAAAATCTCAACATCAATTCAAAACTCAGCTAAAAGGCTCAAAATTAGACAACAAAAAACTCAGTGAACTCACAGTTCAGAGCTTCCTTTTCTCTATTGTCATCAACAGTTACAGACTATTTACATATTCAGTACGATTATTAGTGCCTAAGCTTCTGTTAAAAGAAAGAAAGATTACCTTTTTTAATGGAGTTGATTTTCTCATATCATATAACACAATATTTCTGTCAGAAGCACAGCTGCCCAAAAGGTATGTCTGGGAGAAATAAAAAATAAAAAAAAAAAAAAAAAAAAAAGAAAAAAAAAGAAAAAAGAAAAAAAGAAAAGAAAGAAAGAAAATTGGCATGTGTGGTCTTCCAAACACTTCTAGAACACAGGGTCAACAGTTTATATTAGATACCCAGCTACTTCACAAAGCTGGTAGACAAATAGCTAGTTTTTCGGTCAAGGTAATACATCCATCATTCTTTCTGTGCAGCTAATCATTCAGCACAAACACTTCAAATAGCTTTCCCTGTAAGAGTTAGAATCCACCCAGTCCTCTCTACTTCACAAATAACAAGCAATTCCTCATAAACAATTCATCTACAAACACAGCCCAGCCAAAAGGCACATGGGAACTGCTAATCAAACGTGATTGCCATGGAGAAGGGGAAAAGTCTTGGTCACAGGGAGTACAGAACTGGAACAGATGAGAGCTCCACAGCCACATAACTGCTACACCATATAGCTGAGGTACGTATTGCTGTGGGTGGAACAGAGACCACCCCATTTTTCTTTCTCCTCTCCCCCACAGAGACAAAAGATAAAAATATGAAAATATATGGAACTACATTCCAAAGCAATACAGCCATATGTATATACCCTCCTAAATATTATGTTAAAACATATCAAAATATAGATTTGCAAAAAGGCATTAAATATTTGTTAATAGAGTTTAGATCTTATACTGATCAAGAATATTGATTTCCAATACATAACAGAAACATTACCTCAACGGGATTAAACTTTACACTGCTTATGCTGTCAAAACCCCATGTCAGAGAACACATGGGACTCGTCCTTTGCTCATCCCAAATGTCCACTTGATGGCCACAGGTGGCAAAAACAGCTTCCTTCCAGTGGTGATCAATTCCTGTATACACTGTCTTAAACAACAAAACAAAACACCACACCACAAAACAACGAACACAAAAAAGTAAAAACATTTACAAAATCATTTATAAATAAATATGCAAGTATAACTTTACTAAAAAAAAAAATAAAAATCAACAAATCATTGCATATCACATCTGTCATGTTTTTATTCACTTACATTACTGTAAACCAAGTCACCACTGCTACCAGAAACTAAGTATTACCAGATGCACCCTTACACAATAGACCAGCTTTCTGTGTACTCAATGCGCTTGCATGCGTTTCTTGTTAATTTACAACGGGGTCAACATTAGAAGCCCATTTACAAAGTCCTGGCTGCTTTCAAAGCAAACGGGAATTTCAAGGGTACAACTACAAATTTTCAATGAGGATCTGAACAGATTCCATAGACATTACAATAATTAAAGAGTTTCAAACTACCTATTTACAAAAAGCATTTAATATAATATAAATAAAATAAGCTTATCATAAATTGAAAGTGCTGAAGTATATATTTTTAGCCTTTTGCCAAAAAGAAAGACAAAGTAAAAATTTTACATTGAATGGCTGCAAGGCATTGTCATGAAAATAAAGTTATTTAATACAGACTAAGCACTGACAACACACATCTGTAGAGAAAGAGACTACAGAAAGATCTGACCAGTTCTCAGGAAAGTGATGATTAGTAGAAGCAGATTTAAGCAGTCTCTGATGACGCTTGAGATATTCCTTTCTGGTTGTATGTAAAATAAATATAATAAATACTTGGGAGATACTTCAAAAGTGTCATTATAAAATTGGATGCCATTACCTTACATCCCATTGTGATAACAGGCAATATCAAACTATTTCTCCCTCCTCCAAAAGCTACACAAGAATTGCTTCAAACATAATTCAAAAGAACCATGGGAAAAATCAAAACATGGATTTACTACCTTTCCAAGAATTGTATGAATAGGTTCTTCTTCTTCTCCATATTCCGGGCTCTCCATTTTCCACTGCTTCACAGTTTTATCGTCGCCAACCTGGAAATATTGGAGAAAGCTTGTACAGTTTCACAAGAATATGTTGGGTTTATTTTACTAGATACGCTTTGCAATGAAGTACAGGCAGCCTTGCATAAGAGAATGATCTAAGACCTACATGTGAGTTCCCTCTCTTACCTATTCACTGGTCCCTTTTATATCTCCAAGCTGAAGATTGTTTCTCCTTGTCATAATATTCCACTATAAACTGCGAAGATACATGTACATCATCTAACTGGAACGGTGCTAACACTCTTCACGGTAGCCCATACAGCGCTGTGGTTTGGATTTGCAGGTAAAACAGACTGATAAGGCACCAATGTCTTGGCTGTTGCTGAACAGCAGTTGCACGGTGTCGAGGGATTTCCCCCCGACTCCATCAATGATCAACCCTGCCTCCCCATCAGCAAGTAGGCCAGGTGTGGGCAACAGAGTGGGAGGGGACACAGGCACAACAGACGACCTGAACTGGCCAAAGAAGTATTTCATACCATATAACACTGTGCACAGCAATAAAAACTGGAGTAGCAGAAGAAGGTGGCAAGGGAGCTGGCTTGTAAAGTGGCTGCTGCTCAGAGACTTTCTGGGGATCTGTCTGCTTGTGAAAGGAGGTGACTGATTTCCCATCTATCACTGTTAGTGCTCCTCCACCTTTCCTTCACCTATTCAACTGTCTTTTTCTCAATCCATAGATCTCTTCCAGTTTTCGAAAGAGGTACTTCCAGGACTGAATAAGAAAAAGGTGAGTGGGAATGATGACTATGTTTTTAGGCTACATTTTGTGATTTTTAATCAAATAGCACCTTAAACTGCAAATTATTTTCTCAAAGTCATTTTGATAAGCATGTAAACAGTTAAAAGGCACTTTCCACCTCCAGGTGCCCCTGTCGCCTGTTCCTAACCCCGTGCTGCCTCTTGCACTATGCCACCACAAGCTTTTGCCTGCCTGTGCAGTGACCTGGATCAGGCAAATTGGGGGAAAAAAAAAAAAAAAGAAAGAAAGAATAAGCTATAAACATTTAACTTCCTCTCCTGATTGCACTACTTCTGTTTCTTCTTTCCCTCTCTCAATTTTCAGGCAGAGGTATTGTCAAAAGGGGATTCTAATCTGGACTTACTTAGAATTTTTTGCTATGGCTTCCTCTACATCCTAAGTGCTATCCTCGTGACCTGGTATGTATTTCAGAATAGAAAAACATATAGTATTGAAAATAGCTCTTCAACGCTGAGCCTACAAGAAGCAAAACCTCAGGACACTCTACTCTTCAAAACCCATTATTTTTATTGTATCATCTTAGAATGAAACATGAAGACATACTCTTTCTAGATGGTTTACACACAATTGCATCAGTTGTGGTTGAAATAAGCTAATAGAGCTTCAACATAACCTTACTGAACCAGAACCATTTCAAATTAATCATCTTATCTTTAATCACAGGTTATAAAAACAGTTACTTCTCTAAGCATTTGTTTGTCTTTCAATCTACTTACTTCTTCAACTAACATGATCTATCTACTTCTTTAATGAAAATTAGTTTACTCAAGTTCTATTTACATGACCATCCATTAGCAATTTTCTGCTATTTATCCCTTCCATAGTCTTGAATAACATCCATATCACAGTACCAAAATAATTTTCATCAGAAACAGGATTGTCAGGTTCACTGACAGGTTGAATATATGTGTTCATTCAATATTTAAATATTGTATGCCAGAGGGTAAGTTGCTCACTGGAAAACAGATGGCAAACAGATACACTGTATTGCTGCACTGTATTAAAGAGACACATTATACTTACAGTAAAGAATGATGTACCACAGAAACGAGCACACATGCCTCGAACAAAGCCTTCATGGGCTTGTATAGTACGAATACACTGTCGTTTGGCCAAGTTCCAAATTTTAACCTGTTAAAAACAGAAAAGTATTCTGTTGTTAAGTTTTCTATAGCCCAAAACTGCCGTTCATAATTCAAGTAAAGACATCACAGACGTTGTAACAAAATGGCATAGCTGGCTTGAACACTGGTCAGATTTTATAATGTTAAAACTACTTAATTATTCCCTTCTTGGAAAAAAATTTTGAAGTGCTGCTCTTTCCTTCTAACCCTTTCCTCCCACTCAAACTGTATACCTACCATATTTTTGCATTCCCTTATTTCTGAACTAGAATTCTTGCTAAAAGACAGTAGCAACAATAATCTTAGCATCTTAGCAAAAAATACCTCTCTAACGAAAAAAAAAAAGCACACAGAAATAACCTTTGGAAGCAACACAATGTTTTCAGTCCAGTTGCTGCATTATATCCTGTAGAGATATTCAACTCTCAGAGGTTTTGGTGTCGAAGCATTTGGGCCCATTTAAAAAAAAAAAAAAAAAGCAAAACAACAAAAACCACAGAGGTTTTTATATTTGTTTATATTGATACTATCCAGGACTTTACTCACTCTCCCAGCGGATAAGAAAACTGGTCAATGTCTCATTTAAATTTATTCACCTCCTCTCTGAAAAGGTTACTCTCCTTTACACTACTGCATGACACACATACCTTCTGTAAAAAGCAGAAAGCAACCAGCTACCCACAAGTCACCTTTAAAATACAAAAGTACTACCAAATAAACAATATATGGGTAAAAGAGGACAGAGAAGGCAGAAAAGACATGATTTTTTTTTCTGCAACTAACTCCAACAAAAGTGTCCTTGCTTGCTCCTTGCCATATTTACCTAAAATATTCAAACTGACACAGGGTTAGCATTTTCTAGGCAATACGCTAAATTATTCCACAAAGTTTTTCGTTCTGGTGCCTCTTTCCCCTAGCTGATCTGATTTTATGTAGTCTTTTTAATCTGCCGCAGTTTACTTCTTCAAAGGAAACAGAGGTTACATGGGCAGCAAAAAGCAATCATTATGGACTGTAAATATTAACATTCACTGCTTCATCCTGAGGAACTGAATATCACACCCCCTGCTTGCAACCGAAACCTGCCGCCTTTGAAACTCTTATGTGCACTGTGAAGCTACAGACTGCAGTTTGAGAAACACTACTCCAAAATGGGTATGTTGCACCTTCCAAGAGATGTCACAGCTGAACAAAGACACAGAGAGATAAGCAGGGGGCATTAAAAAAAGGCCACACGAAGAAAAAAGAAGGAAGAAAGGTGATCTGTAACTGCAGCTTACCTCTCCATCACAAGCTCCAGACAGCACTGTAGACAAACTCTTTGGATGTTTGGCCATGCAATTAACTCCATCTCTGTGGCCATCAAGAGAGCTAAGAAAAGGTTTTGCAAACAGACGTTCTAGCTTTGTTGCATTCATAGCTCTTACGTACTCTCTTGGGACCTCAAACGGATGTAATACAGGGTCATAGTTTCTTGGAACTGTAGTAAGAATAACACAGACATTAGAAACCCATTGTATGTAGTGTAGGTCAAGGTATGCTGAATTCAGCAGCTTTTATCTGATTTTCCTGCTATGGGAGAATTTTCTGCAACACCAACATTTTTGCCATTCCTACTGTTTTGAAATTGGTTCATGGGATCATTAGTATGCTCACTTAACAAACTCGAAGTTAACAGTCTGAAATAACTCTGAAATTATTTGATGTCCTTTTCAAGGCTATAGTGCTAAACCAACGAAGATATTAATGTATATAATAAACTGGAAGTTGCAGATACCTTGCAACTATTACTTTAAAAAAGAGCCAACTACCACAAAGCGAAACACACGCATACACACAAAAAACAACACAATACCAGCTTCCTACTGTTAAACTCTAATATACACAGAAAGAACACAGTTAAATGGACAAGCACAGAGAGGCAACCTCACACTCCTCATGTTTAGTCAGCTGGAAGCCAGCCCTCACTCAGAAATAAGACTCATTAGTTGCATTCACACGGTCCTCTGCAAGCACTATCTGATTTCCCAGAGAGGAGCGTTTACACCCAACAAGCTCCAGGGAAGGGTCTCTCTGCACTCACCTGCACAGCTGTACCTTACAATAAACTGACAGACAGTGGTTATTGACATTGCACTTCTGTTTTTTGTCTCTTTCATGCAAAAAGGTTGAAAAGTCAGAAAAGTAACTGCCATCAGATCACTCATTAAGAACAGATACTTAGTTCCATCTGCTGATTTCCAAGGATTATTTGACGCCTATTAAAATCTCTCAAATCTCTGATGAAATTGAGTTAGATATCACTCTGTAGGACACCACAGAATTTGATTTTACCTCTCATACACAAATCACATTCAGAAAATTACGATATATTCAGCTACTGTTGCAGTGGGTAACTTCAATATTTTTCAACATTCTAAGTGTGTTACTACAATTAAATAACTAGAGAATACTCCTTCATAGATCATAGCCACCCACCCCCAATCAAATAATGAAGTATATGCAGTTTCAAATACTATAGGTGCACTGTCCTGCTTAAAGTAGTTTGACTTTGTGTATCCACGACACACAGAGTTTTATTCCCCGCTCTTTCTGATGACAGGTGGCCATTTCACAAAATATTTCTCACACTAGGTAGAAACTAAACCTCATTTCTATCACATCACAGAGATGAAACTGCAGGACTGTGCGAGATGATGAGGATGAGAACACAGCAGGGACAGTCATCATCACAGCTACCAGGTTGCAGTTACTACTTGTAAAAACAACGTGTAAAATGTACACGATTTTTGCCAGTTTTAATAAGGGATAGGCAGGAAGCAGGATAAGATGTAGCGGGAAACAACCAGCAGTAAATGCGACAGAGTGCCAAGGGTATCGTGGGTCACACTGAGTGCAGCCTGGGAGGCCCAGGCCGGTGACCAGCGCCCCAGCCCCACGCTCCAGCTCTAGCTGTCTCCAGACCGCGCTCTGACACCCCGAGCACCCAGAGCAGCCCGCGCTCTCCGCCCGGGGCGGGCAGGGGGGGCAGAGCCCGGCGGGAAGGCCGCAGCCCCACGACCCCCGCCGCCGCACGGCGGGTCAGGGCCCGCTGCACGAGGAGCGGGCGAGCGCATGCGCACAGCGCCGGTTACCGACCGGCCGAGCCCGGCGGCGGGAGGGAGGGCAGGCACAGCCCACCCGGGGCTCCGCGGCTCGCAGCTGGCTGACACTCTCCCCCGCTGGCAGCTCAGCAGCGGGGCAGGGCCGGCAGGCACCCGAGTGCCTTCCCTGTCTCCGCCGCCTCTGCCCTCGGCCCTCCCGGACGGGCGGCAGACGAGGCCAGGCCGGGCCGAGCCCCGCTCCGGTAGCCCCGCTCCGGTAGCCCCGCTCCGGTGGCCCCGCTCCGGTGGCCCCGCCGCGCTCGCCGCGCTCACCGCGCTGCAGGTCGAGCTTGGTCTCGCGGACATAGTCGTCGGGATTCCGACTCAGCACCTTCACCCGCATCCTCGCTGCCGCCGGGAAGCGCAGCCCCGCCTGCCCTGCGCGCACGCACACGTGACCGGATTCGCCGGGCGCACTGTTCTCGCGAGACCCCGCTGGCCGGGCCCGGCTGTCAGCCCCGCCCCCCGCCGGCCCGCGCGCCGCCGCCGGTGACGATGAGCGCCCCGGGGCCCGCGTGCGCCGTGGAGGCGCCGGCGTCGCGCGCGCGGTCCGTGCTGCGGCACGTGCAGCTGGAGAACCTGGCCGCCGGGCTGAGCGGCGGCGTCGTGTCCACCCTGGTGCTGCACCCGCTCGACCTGGTCAAGATCCGCTTTGCAGGTGAGGCCGGGACGGGCCGCGGGCTCTGGTGGCTCCCAGAGGCCCCCGCGGGGCCGGGGCGGGGTGTGCGCCGCCAGGGGAAGCCCCCGAGCCCGTCCCCCTACCCCGACTTGCGGTTGCGGGCTGCGCGGACAGCGAGCGTTGTGCTACCCGGCACGACCCTGGCCCAGCTGCCCGGTTCCCAGCCAGAACGCCGGCGACGGTTACCTGAGGAGAACGCAGCCCGGCGAACCTGCGCGGGTCTGCCCCGGGCCGTGTGCCGGGACTCGGCCCGTGGCGCTACTGGAACGAACGGGCTGAAAGGGGCGGCCTCGTGTTCTTTTGCCTTCTATCCCAAAGCATGAGCTCCCTGTCGTTTCTAGGGTCTATACAAGGTGCCGTGTGCCTCGGGCTGTTTTCAGGTGAAACAGAGCGCCTACCAGGCTTTCCCCTCTGTTCCACGACCACCAGTGCCACAGGGCACAGCAAGGTTGCCTGGTTTTAACAGTCAGATTGCCTCAAGCCAATGTACAAAGTTCACCTTGGTGCCAAAGATTTTAAGCACTCAAAGTGTAACAAGAGTTTTGTAATAAACTTGGTTATTAACAGTAGTGGCATTGTTTTGCAGAGAACTCTAACTTCTTTGTTTTTCCAGAGCAGAGCATGTCAGCTTCTCCCTATTGATTTTGCTGTTAATATGAGAAAAATGTTGCCTTTTTATCATGTTCTCTTTCATAGAATTTGAAACATTTTGCTGTTATCTTTGTATTGTTATTTTAAATGGATGCATGGGTGTTCAAGGTACCAAATCCAAACAGTGAACTCTCACAGAGAAGTTTTTTCAAAATTTAAAGCATTTCATTTCCAAACAGGCTATTTGTGAAGTTGGATTTTATTGTATATTCTAATGTGGGCACATCATAGGCTGTGTTATGAAGAGTATAGCTGAGAGGAGTGCTCCTTTCTCTCTTTTTGGTGCTTGTAAGACCACATCTGAGGTACTGTATCTAGTTTGGGTCTCCCCAGCCAAAGGAAGACATTGACATACTGGTGTGATTCCAGTGGAGGTCACCAGACTGGTGAAGGGGCTGGAGAATGTGACATGGGAGGACAGGCTGCCAGAGCAGGATCGGTTTAGCCTCGGGAACAGAAGGCTGGGGGGATATTATTGCAGTCTGTGACTATGGGACTGGAGGACACAAAGAAGGTGAATAGTTGTAGGGCAAGAGGGAACATGCACAAGTTATTTATTAGGAAGAAGAATTTTTACCATGAGAGTGGTCAAATACTGAAAGAGATTACCCAGAGAGGCTGTAATCTCTTCAGCCTTGGAAATGTTCAGGAACCAAATGGATATGTCCTTGTGTAACCTCATCTAATTAGAGCTTTTGAGCCAGAGGTTGGATTTGATGACTTCTGGAGGTGACTGCCAGGCTAAATTACTCTGATTCTGTATGATGGTTTCAGTTTTCTTCCCAATTTCCATCTGTTAGGTTCTGGTTGGACTCACCAACATTCATGGCTTTTTTTACAAAAGTTTTTTCTGAGTCATTGAGATCTGATCCCCATCTTTTGACAGAATAGCTCACGTGTTGGTTTTTGATACCTGCAAAATACACCTTTTGCCACAGGAGAAAATAATGTACTGATATGCACTGAGTTTAGATGTCATTTAAGGATGTAGACTCTTCCTCCTTGCTGCATATGAGTGTGGTTAACAGCCCTTTCTTTCCATTGTTTGAGGCCACACTAGCATGTTTTTGAACAATACCTAAGTTCTTTGCTAGTACTCCAGTGTTAAACTTATTCTGCCTTATCTCCAGGTAGCTCTTTAGCCAGACTGTACAGAGAAAGAAGGATAATTTCACATGCTTGCTTGGGTGGAAAAGAATGATTTGTCTTCAACCAGGAAATAAGGGCTGAGATCAGAAATTGATGTGAAGATTCTCAGCAGCATCCATGGCAGACAGACTTGTATTCATATGTCTGATTTCCCACATCCTTTAATATGTTTTAAAACCTTATGCAATGTCGGAAAGGTCTCACAATGTTCGTCCAGTAGGTAGAAGAGAGGCATTTAATTTGTGTTCAAGTTTTGAGTGATTGTCAAGGTGTTGAGGCTTAGTGACAGTGTGCTCAGAAGAAGCATTTTGTCTTGAGTCCCGAAGTCATGACATGTAGTACTGTACACAAAGGAGAATCAATAATAAATGTGGCACTGAACAGAAAACATCTGAAATTCATGATTACCAGGGTTAATCTTGGTGGGGACACGTAAACTATGCTGACTTTAAAACTTTAAGATTAATTTTCAGTAAAACCGCATTCTAGCCGTGTGTCTACGTTAAGAATGAAAGCTGCTGCTATGCTGGCATCATAGACTAATTCAGTTCAGAAGAGATCTATGGAGTTCACCCTCTGCTTAGATCGGATTGCTCAGGGTCTTGTCTGCTGGAGTTCCAGGTAGCTCCAAAGATGACTTTTCAGGCAACTTCTTCCAGTAGTTGACCACTCTGATGGAGAAAAGGCTCTAGTCAGAATTCCCTCTGTGCCAGCTTGTGTCTGTTATCTCTTTTCATCGCACCATGTGCTGCATCATGTGTGTGATCAGTAACCAACTTCCTCTCTTGCTGTTACAGTAGGAGCAATAGTAGTTACCACTGTAATCTGCATGAATATCTGTGTTCTGAATGAAAGCTTTCAAACAAAAACTTGCATTTTTTAATCTTTTTGACAGTGATCTTTTCTGAATATTTAGAAAATGAGCTGTTTGGTTATTGGGTGGGAGAACATTTCGTGTTTTCCTGCAAATCCGTTCGATGAGAATAGAAGGAGAACACAGGAATTTTTGATGGAAATAACTGTGAGTGCTTGTTAAAAACTGACTTTGGAATCAGTAAGACATGATCCATTGAAAATACTCAGATCTTAGAAGAACATTTTAAAGAGGAAGAGTTGTTACTTGGGGCTTGTCTAAACTCCTTATAGAAATGTGTTGTCAAAGACCCCACATGTCTCAGTTGAAATATGATGCAAAATAGCTGGTGCGCTAAAAAAGAAACAAAATCTTCAATTCAAAGCTGCTGCTCACTAAAAATGTGTAGCAGTGAAGTTAGTAAGCCTTATCAGATTGATGGGAACTTTCTTCTCGCAGGACTTAAAAGTTCTTTTTCTCTTTTTTTGTTACTTTGTCCTTTTTTTTTTTCTTAATGTTCTTTAGTTCTATACTTATGAAACTGTAAACCCCAACTCTTTAACACTTCTAAAACACAGTTGATCAGTTAGGTTTCATGTTTGTTTGCAGCTTGTTTTGGAGGCTATGTACTTCTGTGGTGGCTTTTACACAGCCAAATTTCATGCTTCCTAAAATGTTTTTCAGTTTAATTTCTTTTTTCCATAGTAAGCGATGGATTGGAACTGCGTCCAAAATATAATGGGATTCTCCACTGTATGACCACTGTCTGGAAACATGAAGGACTACGCGGCCTATATCAAGGGGTAACTCCAAACATGTTGGGAGCAGGGGCTTCCTGGGGACTTTACTTTTTCTTGTAAGTAGAACGTAAAATGTGTCAAATTTTGTGTAATGTAATGTTCAAATATACACTGCATCTTCTTTGGGGGGGTATAAAAATGTGCCAAGTGGCTGATAAACTTGTGGTTCTTTTAGTAAGTCCAGGTCTTTTTCCCTTTGTATTGTGGTTTACTGTGTTTGAATTTAAGCAAGTTGAGTCAGAGACCTGTTAAGTACCTGTTGTCAAGTACAGTGCATTCCCTTGATGCTGAAAAAATAATAAGGAACTTGAGAGATGGTGGCATCATTCATGAAGAATCCTCTGAAAGTGCCAATACTCTGTGCTTAAAACCTCACAAAAAATAAAAACCTAAACTGATGTGTTAAGAATTAAAGAACACGATAAAGTTTTCTGCTAAAACTGAATGTTTAACAGCTGGGCAAGGTGCTCGGCCATCTTGTCTAGACTGTGCTTTTGCCAAGAAAGGTTTGACCAGGGGATCCCTCTGGTCCCTTCCAACCTGGTATTCTATGATTCTGATTTTTAATACTGACAGTCAGTTCTTTCATTGTTTTTGTGAGTTGATGAGCTTTGCTAATAAAGCCTGGTTTTCAATACTCAATCTTTTCTACTTTATTAGCTGTGTAACTGTGACCTGATTTACTGCTGATCACTATTAATTGAACATGTTAGGGAACAGTTAGTTAGTATGCATATGCAAACCTCACCTGTCAGTTGTCTAGACTCTATTATTGTTGGACCTCAGTCCTCAAGCTTTGCTATAGGTTCCTATTGACATTTCAGCTCCTGTTGACAGTTTCTCAATCTGCAAAGACTGGAAACTGGATCAAGAGAAGAAAGTTCAGTTTATTTCTGAGCTAGAAGATAGATACCTGTCACTGGTACTCTCAATAAAAAGAAGGCAATCTAATAGTTTTTGTCTTAGAAGTTAATTCTTGAAATCAGATAGCTGCTTCAAGACGGTAATACTTTTTCAATTCAAATATGTATTGCCATAGTTCACTTTAAAGAGCCACCTGCTCAGAGATAATTAATCAGCTAAACAAAGATAGTTTGATTAAATATGTTTCAAAAGTTGTGTACTACCTAATGTTTTCTGTAATCTTAAGACTTATTTTGGGCCTTTTTTTAGTAATGTATGTGTGTTTTCACCTTCACCAAAATATGTTGTATGTTTTCCAGTTACAATGCCATCAAGGCTTACAAGAAGGAGGGGAAGCTGGAAACCCTCAGTGCAACTGAACACCTAGTGTCAGCTGCAGAGGCTGGTGAGTTTGAATGCAAAGAAAATTGTTTGCCTCTAGCCTTTCCATATGCTGCTCCTGTGTCAGTGCTGCTTTTTCTTACAGGTCGCAAGTGTAAGTGTTCAAGTCCAAATACAATCATTTATTGTCTGTAAATAAATTAATCATGTCTAAGGTGAATAGTTGGGTCACTGTGATCTTTCCAGTTTTGCTTAGAAGTAGCAGTTGTCAAAATACCTTCTGACTTTGTTTTAATCATGTATAAGCATTTTCCTTATTAAGTACTATATTGAGTCCAAAAATATAACTATGAATCTGCTGCTATCAGCTTGTTAACTCATAAAATGTTTAACTCATACACCTGGAAAGGAGAAGGCTTATTGAAGTAAATATAATAAGTGAATTGGTCGTTGGTCTTTGAAAATCTTTATCTATGGTCTAAGTTTTCTTGTAAATTAAAGATACAAAATAAAAATACAACTTCTATCAGTTAGACTTTTAATACATTGTTTCTAACATATGTTCTTGTACATTCTGCAGTGTTGTATTTAATCTAGGCAATTGAGAAGACTTTTTATTAGCTGTTGGAACATTCATTTAACGTTGAAATATAAGACATACTGTTTTATGTGAAAAATAATAGTGGGTTATTTTACAACTGAGTTTTCAATAACCTATAAAGCTACAGCAGGCTGCTTCAATTAATCTGTCAAGATGATTAAGCGTATTTCTCATAACTGAGGTGTCCATTAAACAGTTGTATACCCCAAAAATAACTTGGATAATCAGGAATACATTAGGAAATTATGTATGTTTCCTATCTACTACAGATTACAGTACTGACTGTGGAAAGGTGAGGCAAAAAAAGTGCATACTAAGAATATGCAAAAAGTCATATGCTCTATAGAAGTGCTCCCACCGGCAGTGGTTTGGACATGGCTGTGAGCTTTGAAGACAGAGGGAGGATGATGGGTGGGCATATGCTTCACCTGCTTTAAGTAATATGAGTACTCTCATACGATAAGTAGTTTTGTCATTGTAGAAGCCCCTGTTACACTGGACTGAGCAAACTGGGACAAGCTTTGGAGTTGGCATAACAGTCAATCTAACTTCCATCTGTTCTCAGGAGCCATGACTCTCTGTATTACAAACCCAATATGGGTAACGAAGACACGACTTGTGCTACAGTATAATGCTGGTGTCGATCCATCAAAGCGCCAATACAGAGGAATGTTTGATGCTCTTATAAAGATATACAAGATGGAGGGCATACGTGGCTTATATAAGGTAATAAAGTTTAAGAAAAATTCCAGGATGGGCTGGCACCACTTAGTAGCATGGTGGGGCTTGTAAATACTCATCTACAAAAAAAAATGCAAGTCATTTTTTTGTATTAGCTCACTTGCCTTTATCCTGTGAGTCTTCATTCCCACTAAAGAGCTGCAGTAAAAAGAAGAAGAACTATTATACTGTTGAAATGCAGGAAAACACGGAAGAACAGAGTGTTAAGTTTTATGACTAGGCCTTCTATTGGGTGATAATGCTGAAATGAAAGTAAACAAGCTGCTTTTTTATTTTTTGGAGTCTTCCTATAATTAGAATTTGGATAAGGAGGGCAGCAATAGTGTAATCTATCTTGCTGCTAGTGCTTTCTTCCATTTCATCCCTTATCTCTGCCTTTTTGACATTTTGTGGAACATAACATATGACTCAAGTAGCTGCTAATTTTTTTCTTCCACAATGGACGGTTTCACAACTGCTCATTTGCCCTCTAGTTATTGAGGTCTGTAATCTGTCATCTCTAGATCCATAAAATTTGCAGACTTCTAAATATGGTCTGCATATGTGTGGGGTTTTTATTCCCTTTAATTTAGGGAAACAGATGGCAACTGGATTTGGACTTTTTGCCTCCTCCTTCCTTCAGGCCATGACATCAAGATGTGTTCATCAGTGCCTGGAAGGTGTGAAGAAGCCTATTTTAATTCAGTCTGGCTCTTCTCCTGCAAGTAATGCTTTAGAACAAGAACACTGTCTCTTAGGGATTGACCTGATTACTGAACATTAACTTTTTATTTGCAGTGAAAAGTATAATCTTTCCTATGCTGAAAGACTAGTATGCCACATACTGGTGAACGCCAAATTCTGACACCAGAGACAAGGCACCTTACTTATTCCTAAATTGGAATTGTCAGGATTTCTGACTTGCCTGCCTGGATGTCTGCTCTGTTCCACGTAGATAAGTTCTAATTTCTTGCATCTGTTAGGGTTTAAAATATCCTTCCATTGAGTTACTTTTCAGATTATTAATGCATCTAAGATGTGTTGCCTTTGGCACTAGACGCTTCTTTGTAGTGTTAATCTGTAAGTGGGAAACTAAACCAGCTACTTCCTTTCAAAGTGCAAATTACTTGCTTAAGTCTGCAAAGAAGGTGACCTGAATAGGTCCCGAGTGACCTACATAACTATGCACACTGAGCAACTTTTATTTGACGTCAGGATTTTCTCAACCTTCTCTATACTGGGGAAAAAGACACCTCATCAGGTGGCTCAATGACTTGTCCATACTTCATCCTTCCTCCATTTTCTGGTTTTGAGGCAGTTTTCATTTTTTCTTTTTCTTGCTTTATTTGAAAGTTGACAGCTAAAGTTTGTTAATTGCCCTGGGTTGCAGGAGCTGTAGTGCATATGAATGTCTTCTTTTTCCTCAAAATCTTAATTTCAGATAGAGTTCCTTATGGCAAATAAGGGCATCTTGGAGAATACCACCACAGGTTGGAAATAAAATCTGGAAGTAGTTTCTTTCTGATTAATTTTGAGATTAATCTTCTAAAGAATGGTATTTCTGTCCAAGCAATTCCATATCTTTCTCTCTGTTGCACAAGATGCTGTTACTGGTCCGAGCAATTTCTTCCAGTCCTTTGGGGCACAAGGCTAATAATGTCAGGATGATCAAAGCTGTCTTTTAATAAAGCTAATGCTCTGTTGGGTATTGTTTGTTAAGTCTTCATACTTGTATATAGCAACATACACTGAGATTTTCCCATCTTGACTTCAGTTTAGTCCCAGGTTCTACAGAGAGACAGAGGTATAAGTAACTTGCACGTAAAAGATGGTGTCGTTTTTCATCATGATGGACTGAAGATGCATAGGGAGACAACGACATACTTCCAGTGTCTTTCTGCACAAGTTGTCAGAGCAGGACGTTGATACTACTGGTCTTTGCACACTGAGAACCCAAATGAAGACAATGCTAAAGAGATTACAAGAGGAATCTGCTGCATTGTTTCGAAGTATAGCAGAGGCTGCTCTGTCATGAGCTTTCAAACACTTCAGGCAGTGGTGTGAGTACCACATCACCAAATTAACTGTAATTCCCTTCTTTACTAAGAAGCACAGGCTTTCCACTGTACACATCTGCCTGTCTTCGTTGTGATGAGCAACCTTTGAAACACTAGCCAACAGGATATTTTTCTCTTGTCCTGGATCTTTGGCACTTAACAGCTGTTTAAGCCAGCTTTAAAATACAATTTTTTCCCATTGTCTGCTGTTCAGGATTATATACTTTACCATTTCCATTTCTGATTATACATTTAATTCTGTCTTATTTGAATTACTTTTTGAAGGATTAGAATAATAGACATTTTTAAACAACCGTTGATCCTGTCAAGCCCTCATGGCAAATATTTTCTAAAGATAGACTTGAATATTAAATTTAAAAAAAACAAACAGCTCATAGAGTGAAATGATTTTAACATTGGTCTTCACAGTCATATTGTCGATAAAAAATAAATATAAAATTCTATCAAATCTTGTAGCAAGAAAGATTCTTGCGCAAAGTTGTAAGAATAAGAAAATAGAGTAGGAATATCTTTCAAAAACTTCCCCTGCCAAGTTATTTCATTACTGTGAAGAAATCAGTTTTGCTTTGAAGCATTTTTCCATAAGTACATATTGTTTTGTATGATCAATGGAAGCCTGAGTCAGCTCTTATTTTACTGAGGCGCATTGGCCAACAGTTGCTTCAGTCCCTTTTGCATTGTTTAATATTAGCGCAACATTAGCAGTCCTTCAGTCTTTGGAACCTTGTCCCATCACCAGAAGACTTAGAGCATGCTGGTACTCATTTAGCAAGTATAATATCATCCCTAGATGCTTTAGGACTCGTGGGTGCAAGTTATCCAAATCTGCTGGCTTAAATTTAAGAGTTCAGCACTCTTAAATGTTGTTTAACATTCTTCTTTTGTTAGTGGGGAAAATATTACTTCATTTTCCTATGATATAAAAATGTAATTCTAATTATTTCCAAGTAGAGAGCAGTTATTTCCTCTTTTAACACTCTTAACTGTTTAATCATGAGCAAATGTTTGTGAAGATTTTCCCTGCCATCACTATACATAAATTTCATACCATTCCTTGTTCTGCTGACCCAGAAAATTTTTTCTTTGATATTTTCATTTTTTTTGTTTCCCTTCTGTTCCTTCTCTTCAGTTTTTATATTACTGGTTATTTTTCTTTTCTGATCCAGGATTTCTGAAAACCAGAGTTGTCCTTTTGCCTCTGTTGTTGCCCTTTGGCATCAAACTCCATGAAATTCTATGACTCTGTGTAGACGTTTGGTTTAATTCCACTTGTCCTCATTTGGGGAAGTGTTTTTTCCTGGGACTTTAGCTAGCCCTTAATGCATGTGGTCAGTTCGTGGTCACTGATAATTAGTTCATGACCATTCTTTTCTCACAGGAGAAGAAATTCATCCTCATTTATCAAAAAGATCCTAAAAATCACTTCCTCTGTTTCTGTGCTATCCTAAACTTAAGGAATCTATAGCATCTAGAGAGCTGATTTCTGAGGTGGTAGAAGCTCTGTGCAAATTTTATGCCTGCTGTTTAGTTGTTTTGGTTTTTTCTGCAAGTTAGGAGTTCATGAAGTAATTTATTGTTTTTTTCCTGTTAAAACAGACATTTCAAAGGACTTCTACCAGGGTCCCTTCTCTTTTTCTTCTCCTTCTCCAGGGTCTTATCAGTATATTCTTTATTCAACATTCTGGGCTTCCACTTTAGTCCAATACAGAGTTTTATGTATGGACACATCTTTTAATTTCTCTGTTTTACCTGAATGGATCATGGGAAATAAGATAAAACTGTTTGAATACTTTTACCCACATTTTGATCACTTACTCCATAATTGTCCCTTTGCAACAGTTTTCAGCAAGTGTTTGTCTCCTTTAAGTAATTTGTGGCCAAGATTAATTCTCCATTTATTTGTGTTTTTCCAGTGTAACTGACCAACTCTTCAAAAAGAGAATTAGTGCTTCTCAGAACCCATGCAGCTGTCAGCTCATTTTCAACTGAGCTATTCCTGCTCCTGAAGGAGTTCCTACCTTCTCTTTCTTGCTGAGACACTTCAGAAAACACCTGTTTTCCCCTTCACTTCAACTTTTTTGAAGGAAAAGGTTTCTATATGTTTTCATATTATATTCTTACTATCCATTACTGCTTCTTATAAATGGGGACCATTTCCCGGTCTGCTTTGTTACACCTTTGGCCACCTCTGCTGGGCTGCTTTGGGATATGCTCTGAGCAGCGTGAGGAATGCACTCAAACTGATCCGAATCTTAGATTTATTTCATAGAATCATAGAATAATTTTGGTTGGAAGATAACCTCAGGATCATCAAGTCCAACCATAACCTGATGGTGACTCAACTGCTTCCCTGGGCAGCCTGTTCCAATGCCTGACAACCCTTTCAGTGAAGAAATTTTTCCTAATGTCCAATCTGAGCCTCTCCTGGTGCAACTTGAGGCCATTTCCCCTTGTCCTATCAGTTGCTACTTGGGAGAAGAGACCAACACCCTCCATGCTACAACCTCCTTTCAGGTAGCTGTAGCAGCAATAGGGTCTCCCCTCGGCCTCCTTTTCTCCAGGCTAAACAGCCCCAGTTCCCTCAGCTGCTCCTCATCAGACTTGTGCTCCAGACCCCTCAGCAGCTTCGTCACCCTTCTCTGAACCTGCACCAGCACCTCAGTGTCTTGTAGTGAAGGGCCCAAAACTGAACACAGGATTTGAGATTCTTTAATGTAAATCATCTCTAAGTCCATATATACACACACACACATACATACCGATCTCCAGGACTTGATCACAATCATTTTTTGTATCTCTGCTCCTGATAGCCCTCCTCACTGAAGTGACACCAGCTTCTGTCATTGCCTTACCAGACTCAGGTAGGGACCAAACAGTGTAATGCCAGTTCCTGGAAAGGGGCAGACACTGAGCAGCACATTTGCAAGACTGTAGCTTGATTTATGCTCTCACAATCTGATCCATGTTAGCAGCTTTTTAAGATCTGTGCTTACG
This sequence comes from Patagioenas fasciata, assembly GCF_037038585.1. Classification (NCBI taxonomy): domain Eukaryota; kingdom Metazoa; phylum Chordata; class Aves; order Columbiformes; family Columbidae; genus Patagioenas; species Patagioenas fasciata. The sequence goes on from NC_092521.1 coordinate 22,524,775, forward strand.
CTCTGTGAGGTGGAGGCTCTAGGCCACTTGTTTTATCTTGCTCACTCATTAGACGTCTTTACCCTGTAGGTCATTTGGAGAAAAGTAACATTACACTTCTGTGTGATGCCTACTACTAAGAATAGTAACCCAGAATGGGCTTTGAGTCATACCACCCAGTAAATGTGTGCCGTCACAATTTTTAAAGTAATGATGGACATATGTGTGTGTCAGCTGAGCTCTTTCAAGTTATGTAGTTCTTGTGGGTTGCTGTTTAACCTTGTTTTATTCCCTTTTTTTAGGGATTTGTGCCTGGTCTGTTTGGTACTTCACATGGAGCACTTCAGTTCATGGCATATGAGGATTTGAAACTGAGATACAACAATTATAGAAACAGAGTATCAGATACAAAACTGGTAAGAACATTGAGGAGAAAAATGTGTTGTGGCATGTGAACAAGTGGAGATTCATTCAATTTGTCTACGTGATAGAACAGCCACATTTACATACACTAATTGGAATGCAGAATATACAGAAGGAAATAATGCTTTTTCACTTTTTAGAAACAAACAACTGGGTAGTGCTGTTTTCTTGTAGGGAAACCAACTTCTTGTTTTGGCAAGTGTTTTGAGGATTTTAGAGAGAGGAGTGATTTTTTTTGTTGTACTTGTAGAATCTGTGGCGATAGTCTTAATCACTTACACGGAAAACTGGTCAGGTGCAAGTTGGGCAAAGCCAGTTACTTTTGAAAGTGTTTCACTTGTTAGGATTGAGAGGGCACAACACAATTTACAATTAATTGCCTGTAGCACTGTGTAAATGTTGCCATTTTTTAAATGTGTGTATTATAAAAGGAAAACGTCTGGAGTATTTTTTAGTTCAACACTGGAAAATCAAATAAGATTTTAGGAAACTGTGTAATTTAAACTATACTTAAGGCAACCCTGGTAATTTTTGTTGCTTTTAGAACACTGTGGAATACATAATGATGGCAGCTGTATCCAAAATATTTGCTGTGTCAGCAACATATCCCTATCAAGTTGTGCGAGCTCGTCTTCAAGATCAGCATAATACATATTCTGGTGTGTTTGATGTGATCGGCAGGACATGGAGGTAGGCATGCAAAATTAAAAGCTTATGTCTTCGAAAGTGAGTCTTACAGAATCAGAACTCTCATGCTGCTGACTTGCAGAACCAGTGCAGCCTGGACCAAACAAAATGTTAGCTGAACAAAGTTGTTTCATACAAGATGCCACTAATAGCAATAATCTAAGGACAAAGGAGGAGATAGGCGAGGGTCAGTGCTAGCCTGCACGCTTCTGTTGTTTGTTCTGCCGCCCTTCCTCTCTTCCCCAACAAATCTCACAGGTTAAAACATAACATTGAGTTGGCCATTTTGAGGCTCTTAAACAGTGAAGTCTCCCTTGAGCTGCTTTAGATTGTCACATACACAGGAGAATTGTGCTGCTGGGGGTTGTGGCTAATCCAAATTCCTGGCAGGAGGAAGGGAGCTAGGTAGAGCTGTTCACACTGATGTCCTGGGTTACCCTGGGGCCTAGCTGCATTTGTAGTTTAGTCCCAGCATCCTGTGGGGCCTTCAGAGAACTGTTACCTCAGACCTGTGCATATCTTCTCACAAACCTCTTCCCTCAGCTCCAGAAAGCACATTAGAGTTTTAACACAGAATTCTGTAGTTAGTAAGCTTGGCCACCTTAGCAGTATGCAACCAATGTTAAGCTTCCTTTGGATAATATTTCTGGGTTGCAGCATATTGCTAGAGACCCATGCCTGGGTTGACCAACTCCTGGGGTATTAAGAGGTGCCACCGGAATGAGGGAAAGGAGCTGTGTTGTTCCAGGACCTCTGGTTCAAGAGACAGTACAACCATCAAAATGAAAATTGCTCTGTTCCCTCAGCGCTGTGCTTTTCAGTGCTGCAGTCTATAGGAAGGCTTATTAGATCTGATACGAAGTGTGAATGTATACAGCCATTCTGGGGCCACTACTCTGCTCATTAGAAAACAAATGCAACTGGAGCCCTAGGGAGGGTAGTGTAAACCGCACCCAAGCGCACTCCAGGACCTGTGTTAACTGTACTCCAGCTCCAGGTGGCCTAGGCCGCTGTAGGGCTGGAAAACAGGGAGCTGAGAGTAAAACTTCTGGAAAATTCTAACATGAATACTCCAAGTATGAATATTCCAAGTGGGAGAAGTTAGATTCTCATTTATTGGCCCATAGAATCAAAAGGTGCTTTACTTCTCTGAACATAAATGGTGACTCTCCTTAGGTACGTTGACCCTCAGCTCACTTGCAGTTACATGACCCAAAACCACCAAGTCTTTCAGCCTTACTGGCTTCAGTGAGATTAAATCTATAAATGCTTTTTGTAACAGGCTACAGAAATTTTAAATTATTTTAATCCGTTCTTGTTGCATGAAGAAAGATAGTAAATTGCCTCCTACTTAGACAATACAAAACCAAACCAAACCAAACAAAAAAACACAAACCAACCAAACAAAAACAAACAAACCACACAAGAAACCCAGACCACCACCAAAACCCACCACCCAAGCCCTAGGCTAAATAACTGACCCGCAGAACACCTTTGTATGTTTACAAGAGAAGAGAAGATTTGATATATTACGGCTCTTTAAACACTCTAGTAAGAAATAATTCTGAAATTGTTATTTCTGACCTGAAGTACTTCTCTTAGTGAGAGCACAAGAAGAAAAATGCCAGGCTTTGTTTTATGTCTGATTTCTATTAAAAGACATTAATTAAAACTAAATGTTCTTCTGTGTCTTTAAAGGAAAGAAGGAATTCACGGATTTTACAAAGGAATTATACCCAATGTGATCAGAGTGACTCCTGCCTGCTGTATTACCTTTGTTGTTTATGAAAATGTGTCTGGTTTTTTACTTGGTTTTAGAAAAGAAAATAATTAAAGGTATGAGCTTGTGTTCATAAGGAATATATCATTTATTTTTTATATTTATGATCTGGGAGAGATTTAGTTCAGCGGTATTTTTTGACACTCTGAATTCATCTAGTATTTTGAGTAAAGAACCTGGAGATAGTAAAACCCTGCCAGCATCTCTTCTGCTGAGTGTTCCTGCATTGCTGCCTTCCCTCTGAATCAGCTGTGTCTGCTTGCACCAGATGTCTCCGCAACTGTGAAATAATAGCACTGTGACTGGGTGAAGGCAGCTGTGGAGCAATTCAGCTCATCCTGGCCTGCCTGGAATATCGGACTAATCTGTTTTGACAAGTCTCAAGATAACAGTTGGTCAGATTCTACCCTAAGAAGTGGAAAACTTCATGTAAAAGCAACTCTGGGGGCTGTCGAAACTTCTTTAAATCTGAGTCTTATGAAGAAAGTATGTAATTGTTTACAGCAGTGTCTTCTGAATTCACCTCTGTGTTATTTGTCAGATTTTAGGATATGGAATGCTCCAAATTCCATTGCTTATCCAACACAAAAATGCTGCCTCAGTGGGGTGCAGTTTGGAAACTCAAATTGTTTTGTGAAACAGCTGTCCATTCTTGGGTTTGAATAATTGCCAATCTGATGAAACCCCGTTCTTGTCTCATACCAGGACTGACTTGCATTGTGGTTTTTGGTTTTCTTTGAGGACCAGACCAAAGTGTATGTTGTGTGCTTTGCTGGCCACTTATTTTCTCCCTCTTCCCTGTCTGCCCTCTCTTAGTCTCTGTCTCTCTCCCTTTCTCTGTGAGATTCCGTCTCCATTACCGATACATCTGACCAAATATTACTAAGTAAATGCATATTTGCAAGTAGGCTTACATTTTAAAAACATGGGATTTTTCTAGTAATCCCATAGAGATGCAATTTTCAAACCACTGTGGTAACAAATAAGACCATGCTCACTTTCAATAATATTCTCTGGAAAAAAAATAAAATCCATAAGCAGTCTAAAAAATATTGTGCACAGGACTTTATTAAAAAAAAATCCATGAATGTCTTTTTGTTTGGTTGGAGTAAAGGGCTGTAAGAACATATTGATTGCTAACTTAGCGATTAAACTAAATTACAGTACACCTCAGTAAATTTGTTCATTTGCATGCCAATAATTGCAGTCAAGGATATGCACTTTTTGGAGGTCTGGGTTTGTTTAGTTCTTCTTTAAGAAAATACATTACTGGCCATAACATCTGCCTTCTGTTTTTAGTAGGAAGGTATTAAATATCTAGAAAGTATCGCGTAACTAAGGAGGACATAAGTTAGCAAGCATTCAACAGCTAGGGGGAAATAATCAGTTTCACAAGGAGCAGGGAATACTATCCAGCAAAACACCTGAATAATCACTTAGATAAGTTTCCTGTTTAACAGAAGGCTAACCTAAAGCAGAAATAAGGCTTTTAAAATAAAATTTTAACAGATCAGCGAATTGGTTTCAGTTTTACATTAAAATCTGGAAGACTAAAGAAACTGCTCAATATTTTGAATCTTAATGCAGAAATCCACTTGCTTGTTTCTGTTGATACTATTGCCACATGCTACATTTTGTATATTCTTTATTAATAATTTACACTTTCTTCTCCAAGATCCCATCCCCTATGCGGATGGAGTTGATAATCTCATCTGAAAAGGGCATGTGACCGTTCTGGCTGGCTTTGGTTTTTGTTATGGAGGCTTCCATGGGTATTTAGCTGATGATCAAATTTGCTGAAGTTTACCATGCAAATTATTGTACAGGTCCCCAACGGCTACTAACTTCTTCTGCCTTTGGAGGGTGTTTACTTGGTTTTGTGTGTTTTCTAATACAAAAGATGAATGTAATGGAACACTGAGTTAACTCTTGCCACCCACGGTCCAAAAAATATTGTGAAGACATATCAATAAATCATAAGAAAGGAATAAAAGTCGGGCACTTACTATCCTGGATTAGTGTGCTCTAGGCCCAGAACAGGCTACTGGCACTTCAAGATAGATGCAAAAGAGCCTGCAAGCATACACACAGTCACTGTACGTTAACTGACATTCTGTAAAGTCACACCATAGCTTAGCTCATAGTAACTTGTTTGTGTTCAGATACCTTAAAACCCATCGTCCAAGCCAATGAAAACAGTACAGTTCTTCAGAGGCAAAACACCAGCTGTATAACTTGCTGGCTTGCAGCAATATCACACATAAGCTTGCAGCAGGGAAAGCCTGAAATCTTGTAACTTGTTCAGAAAAAAAGCTGATATTTAATACTAAATGGCTGAAATAAATGTCTTATCTGAGATGTAATTTTCTTCCTTTTAATTTATGAGAAGAGTGTAGATTTCTGCATGTTGTACATGCTTTTTCTTCTTGTTGTTTTTATTTCACTAATGTAAAATTGATTTTGTATTATAAACATGACTATTTTTTCCCTTTAGAATCTGTACAATTTTTAAAAATATTTATAACATGTTGCATTTGGAAAAAAATACTTAGAGTGCTGAAGCTAGTGCTGTGCTGGCATGGCCACCGTTGTCACTTGTCCAGTCTGGAGGCTGCAGTTGAAGAGCTGTGACATCATTCTTTCACTTTACCTGTACACTTTTTGAACACCAAGGCATTTCAACCTGCCTTATTTCTATACCTTCCAAACTATTTAATATAGCTAGCTTTTAATTAACACCGAAGTGATGGTATGTATCTGAAAGGCTAAATCCATGACAATCATTTTGCTGGAGCAATGAAGTTAAGTTTTGTAACTGTAAAATTATTTATTTTCTGCGTGTTAATAGTGGAGACCAAATGTTTATACTGCCATCCAGTCTGTCAAGGAGCAAAAGGAGGAAGGAGACCTTAGATAGTCTATTTTTATGAGGTGTTTAACACTTACCACATCACACCACATCACTGGGTCACAGTTAAGTCCACAGAGTTTGTTGAGATACTTAAGACTCTAACAGCAGAGCATCCTATTCTGTAGTCAGGTTTACAGGAGTAGCTATTAGGTATGTTTTCTAAAGGCAAGACCTGAGTTTACTGTCTTAGAATTTTCTGTGAAGTATTTTTAAAAACTGTAAATGTAAAATACCTTAAACAATTTGACGATCAATAAAATAGCCTGGATTTTTTTTTTTTTGTAAAAGGTCTTATTTATTTGATACAAAAAGTTAACAGTTAATTCTTAAAATGGTGGTGGTATATTTTCATACATCAAACATGGAATTAAAAAAGTTAATGAACTTGTCTTTCATATTCTAAAATGATTATTATAAAAAGCCTCTGCAATGTACAAAAAAAAAGGCTAGACAAAGACTACAGATGCAAGACTTTGGTGCCTTTCAGTCAAATACTTGCATCCAGCTCTATAGAAATAACTTCTGAAGAAAATTGTACAATATTTTTTTTAAAAGGGAGTGATTATAGAAAGGGAGATGAAGTTATTTTGGCAGTTCTTCAATGATGATTCGGGAGACTGAATTCCATCCAGTAGAAGCATCTCCCCGTGGATAATCTGAGCAAGTCCCAACCCAGATGGCAATATCCACCAAGCCGGCATTGATCCCTTCACACAGGCCTTCCACTGGTTAAAGACAAAAATCGGGTTACCTCGGCAGCCACAGCTGCTTTGTATTTCACAACTGAGGGTGGACACAAGCTCATGCTGTGCAGTTAGACCTGAACAGCATTTTTAGAAATAAAAACTATTACTTAGAGATGTGGCAGTACAGGTTACAGAGGCATGCACTGCCTTTATCCATGCTACTGTTGACATTTGTGGCTGAACCTGAAGCAGATCACAACCCACAGGATGGCTAAATGGGAGGTCTCTCTGCTTCTCTAAATGTCCACATTTACAGACTGGTAGCTGGGATATGGCTCCAATCCCACCCAGCCATCTTTTTAGCAGCGATGGGGAGGGGGCTGGGATACAGCCATAACTCCCACAGCTCAGCCCTGCAAAGCTGGTTGCCATCCTGTAATCTTTTCCACTCCTAATTCACTGCTTCTGTACGAAGTTCCACATCTCCTGCCTGTTTTTTTTCCCCACTGGCACCACCAGTTGGAGGTGGGTTAATGAATACAGATGGGTCCTACCCTTGATGAAAATAACCCTATCCTATCTCTAGATGTTAGTTTTCATGCGGTCATGAAATAGTACAGGGAAGAAAATGGAGGAAGAGTAGAGACTTGACATTAGCCGCCTTTTCCTAGTGTCACCTCCTTTTATGTTCAATTACTTCACTAATTTGCCTTTTGCTTAGCAGTTGAATAACTGTTCCTAGATATTTCACTTCAGAGGTACTTCTGTGCCGCACCTGAAATTATAGTATAAATTCCAGGAGGAATAAGCCTCATTTTATGCACAGATAATGCTCAAATATCAGTATTTTAAGCCAGGATGATACTGTCTACTTGGCAGTAAGGCGTTTTCTCCATGTGCTAATACAGAACAGAATGTCCCTGTATTCATGTTGTAGCAGAGATCAGTAGAACTTTCTGGAGAGAAATCTCTATCATTTCAAAACTGCAGAATGTAAGTACCATGAAAAATACCACGGTAATAAAGTACCACTTAATAAATAATTCCAATACTGTTACTATTGGTAGTTAACTGTGAGAAAGCAGAGTAACAGCACCAAGTGTTGGCTGGCCACTCGTCTGCCACTTCTTTCAGCCTTTGACTTTCTACGGAAGATTGTACGCTGCATTTGGCAACGAGATTTGCTACTGGCTCCTACTCCATCTCTCTTCTTGTGGGCTTGGCATACATACCTGAAGAAGTTCGGTGTATATTAATAGTAGAATTCAGCTCTGGGCTTCCTTGATCTAAATATATGATGGCTTCAATAGGAAGTGGCCCAGCACATTCTGCTCCATTGAAAGTGAAGTACCAGCGCTGACAACAGGCAGTTTTGCATTTCAGCCGAAGCGATCCGCTGAAGAGGACACGGAGAGCACTGTTCGAGCGCATCTTTGTAAATGTACATTCCTAAAAGGAGACAAAAATGCTTTGGTAGCAACCTCTGGTTTTGAACCTATTTCCTATAACTGTTTTCAGAATGTTTTTTAGTCACTTCCCTCTGAAAGAAAAAGACAAAAACAGAGAAGGGAAAAAAAAACAAAGTAGAGTGTGGCAAATAAATACAACCTGGATTTAACAATTACCACAAGATTTGTGAGAAGCTTAAACCGTGATGAAAGCTCCACAACTGAAAAACACTTTCAGGTTTTTAAGACGTTGTTATTCTGTCTTCAAAATGCTGATAGAAAGCTAGGGACAGTTCTGGAAGTACAAGGCAGTAAGAGATGTCTACTCAAAAGAGTTGATTTTCACTCTAGCCACAGCAATAGCAGTTCAAGTTCTCTAGCCAGTCTGGGCATTGCTTCGTATCTGGGATTTCTTCCCCTCTTCTAGGCTTGCAGCATCGTGTTTGTTTTACTCAGGGCTGCAGTGAGGACAGATTGTTTGGGTTAATCAGGGAAACACTTGGTAATTCTGCTCCTGAACAATGTTGATCCTTTTTGCAGCAGCACCCTGCAACTGAGTTTCAGTGAACAGTGAACAACCACTTTGAATCAGGAGTTACAAAGACGGGTACAGTTAACAGATTAAAGAAGTACATTTCTACTGTTCCTTATGATTGAAATGGCAAAAGCCTTACCCTATTCTGGGCAAGCCTGAGGTACTTTTTTGGTAGTGTGACTTTCAACCTTACAGTCACAGATCTGGTCTTCTAAAAGTACTTTTATACCAGCCACATCATTCTTTTGAAACACTATTACAGAAATGAAATGGGCACATAGCTGTGGAACACAGCTGACATGAATTCAAAGTAGCTAAACCTTTGAGAAGTTCACCCTTATATGTAGAAAAAGGCTTCAGTAGAAAATCTGTGCAATTGCTGCTCCCCAGTCAAAAGAGGCAGATGTAGGCCTGCCGTGCTGGTGGCGCACAGCATCCAGGCAGAGCTCACTTACCGCTATCTTCCCAAGATCAATGCCGTAATTAAGCGCACTCCACGAACACTGCTTGAAGTTGGGTGTCCAGGACTCCTCGATGCTCTCGCGCATGCACTCGCCCTTCTCCCCCTTCAGCCCGTCCCGTCCAGGGATCCCAGGCGTCCCGGGGATCCCATTGGCTCCCGGGTTCCCATCCCGACCAGGAACGCCACTGGGGCCTTGCAAGCACATGCCGTTGTACTGAAACACAGAATAGATCTTGCTGCTTCCGTCCATTAGCTCCAAGGCTAACCAAGTTAAGCACAAACAACAACAACAAAACACAAAAACCCCCTGCTGCGACAGAAACTAATGGGCTGTTTCTGGAGCACCCAGAAAGAGGTGAAAAAGGAAAAATACAATTTCAAAGATAAGCAGTCACAGCAGAATTTGCTGTAAATTAAGATGCCAATTATTTAACGAAAGGGTACATAAATCCTAGAATTAAAAATTTTTCTAGTCTAAGGATTAAAACCTGTTGGAAAACCTCAGAAGACTCAAAACATTCCAATTCAGGAAAAAAAAAGTTGTATATTAATAGTTACTTTCTCCTAACACACCATTGCTTGTGTAACTGTCACAGCTAATAAGCTTGCTTTTTTTTTTTCCCCTTCTTTCTTAAAGGAGAGAAACTTTTGGTTTTCATAGAGAGTGGAGGTTAGCTCCGGTTTTCTTCTGTCACCACTCCTCTGGGACAGTACCACGTCATGATAGTCAAGCCACGCAAGTCAGATTCCAGGACAGTGTGTCAGTGTTGATGTGGATGTGGGAAGCTGCACCCTGGAATAACCCTGAGCTCAGGATCCCCGTTCACAGCGGTGGGAAGGTGCACAGGGGAGGACAGCACACCAGCGTTCTCCCTACCACCACACTCTTAGGAATGGTCAAATGTTGCTCTCCCCAACCACATGTTAACACATGTTGCCTTCATACCTTATGAGATCTGGGCTTCTCCTCCTTGGAGAGCAGGTTTGTGCAGCCCAGAGTTCCTTCCCCAGCAGCATGAGCGCTGGATGCCGGAGGAGCACCCATGTGTGGAGTTGGCAGAGCAGGAACAGAAACCTGGAGCAGGAGCCCACAGGGGCTGGTGGTGGCCAGGCTTTGACTCCAAATGCTCTTTCCCATCTAAAGACTGACTGCTTCCTCCAGTCTTCATCCCAAATCCTCACCAATAGCTATACTCCCCTCCTCCTCTTTCTCACATCTATTTCTCTTCTTCCCTGTTAAACCACCTTATCACCATCTGTTTCAAAAAGAAACAATCATGCAGCTCTTTCCCCTCCTGCAAGCCATGCCACTATCTGCATCGCAGGAGCTGTAAGCTACGGCCCCTGCCCTCTCTCTTCTATCAGACTCATGAACTTTCTTCTTCTGGGGTTGTTCCTTCTCCTGTGCTTTGATGCAAAAAAACAGAATGGGCATCAGAGGCTCAGCTGGAGCCACTCTATAAAGAAAATCAGTAACTATATAAGAAGTAAGACGAACTAAAGAATGCTGGCATTCCTTTGCTGTTTTCACCAAAGAAAACACTGTTGGCCAGTGGCAGTGGAACTAGCGGGATATCACAATCAAGAAGGCCATGTCTAAAAATAGTTAGCTGGAGAGAAGACTGCTTGGCAGAGCACACACCGACCGAGGGACCATGAGAATGATGCAAAGACATTTCTGTTTCACACAGCCTTGGTTATCTGCTCTTGCTGCTGTTTTCCCATTGGACTCCATTTGTAAGAGTGACTGGGTCTGGCTTTTGCACATAGTTAATCACCACAGAAATCATGCGGACATGGAAATGGGCAAGAGCTGGGGTGGCCGAACCTCAGATGTGCTGTCTCACTGTCCCCCCCAGTCCCGACGTGCATCACAAGGGGCCACCCAGAGCTGCATTGCCTCCTTCCAGAGAGAGCAGCTGAGCCATTGCACACAAAAAAAAATGATGTGAGTGGAAGAATTACCTGGGCTTCAGGCTTCACTCCAACTAAATTCATCTATGCCTGCCAAATCAAATCTTTTTCATGCTTTCTTGAGCTGGAAATGCATAAAACATCTTTCAATATGAAAACGTCTGCTGAAGACAGGATCCCCTCTCGGGCAAGCCCTCAGTCTGCCCTGGAAGGGCTTTAGCTGAAGCTGTCTGTACAACCAGGCTGTGCCCAGCCCGGCTGCCATTTATTTACCTGCACTTCGCTGCCCACTCTGCCACACCTGAAAGCACAAAGCAATGCCAGAGAAATCCCCTGTACAAAGGACACTAAAACACCACTCCAATAGAAAAGAGAAGCTCCTCCATGTGTGCAGACTCTTTATTCTCAATGCAATTAAATTTCCTCACCAAAAGTGGAAGGGTAATGAGTGGTGAGAAAGGGAAGGAGTTCTGCCACCCGTGGTGCTTCCAGCACATCACTTGGGGGATCTCTCTGGAGATCACAGAAGAAATGGCAATGCCACTGATTTTCTATAGGAGGTGAATGGCAGTCCAGCAGCTCACAGAAATAGCATCACATCTGCTTTCTGCATTCCAAGGACTGGAAAATCTCCCTCCTTTCTTCTGTCCCTGAGATGGGATAGTCCCAACGCATTCAGGTTTCTAGTTGCAATGGAATTGCAAACAGCAGTATGCAGTCCATGTGCCAAAGGGAATAATAAATTTATGTAGCTCCAAAGAAAAGCTGTTTCGGTAAGCGTGCAGATAACAGTTTTCACAGTATCTAATGGCTGCTAAAGGGCAGTCCTTTTATTTCTCTTTTTGTAGTCCATCATTTATTCGTTAGCCTTTTAGGAACTACACTGCATTCACTACTTCTGTTGCAGGCGCTGTGAGACTCCCGCGCTGCCCCGGCAGTCTGCAGAGGGCAGGAACCAGCTCACAGTGCAGCCTTTATCCCCCGGCCCGGCCTCGCTCGGCCGGGCGGACACGACGGGGCGCGGAGCCCGCGGCGGCTCCGACCGCAAACCCCACAGACTCTGACTCGAGCAGGAAAACACGAAGACACCCACCCAGCCGCCGAAAACCAGCGGTTTCTGCCAAAGCCCGTCCAACCCCTTCTCAGCATTTTCCTGATTCAGCACAACCAGGGCGTAATTAAAAAAAAAAAAAAATTCAAGAGAGAACTCAAACGGCGCAGGGCGAGCTCGGCGGTGCCCGGTCCGGAGCGGCCCGGCGCAGCAGCGAGGTTTTCCGAAAACCGGCCTTTCTTCGTAGCTTTGGTTTGGTTTGGTTTTTTTCCCCCAATCTTAGCAATAAAAGAGCCGCTCCTCCGGCCGCCCCCTCCGCCCCGCACGGCGCCCCCGGCCGCCCCAGCCCCGCGCCCCGGCCCCCGCCGTTCTCACCACGTCCAGCACCTCCCGCTGCCGGAGCGCCTTCTGCTTCCCCTTGGGGCTCTCGGAGCCGCCGGCCGGCGGGGCCGCCGGCAGCAGCAGCGCCAGCAGCAGCAGCAGCAGCAGCGGCGGGGCGCGGCGCATGGTGCGGGCGGGGGGCGCGGGATGCGCCGGGCAGGGGGAGGCGGCGGCGCAGGGGCCCGTGTCCGCCGCTCTGCGCGGCAGCGCGGGGATAAATGAGCCTTTCAGAGCGCGGAGCCCGAGCTCCCTCCCCGGGGAGGCCGGGAATTTCCATCCTGTAAGGGAGCGGGAACGTCCAGGCAGAGCCATCCCCCCGCAGCCATTGGCACGGGGGCCGGGGGGCTCCCGCCCTCTCGGGCCGGGCCCCGCGGAGCTGCCCCCGGGCGATGCCGGCAGCCCCGGGCCCCCGAGCGGCGGCAGGGCTGGGGGCGGGCACGGCAGGGCCGCCCCCTCGGAGCGACGAAGAGCACTCTTCCAAGTCTGCAAGAATTTGCGCTGCAGGTTATCACACCTTTCCGATGGAAGAGCTGTTTTGCCAAGAAAGCACACAACGCCCAGCAGGAGCCTGATGCACCGCGAGGGAAAACGGTGATAAAGTAGCAGCTGGGCGTAAATCACTGATTTCATTTTAGCAGACGTACGAGGTAAGGGCACAAAATCCTTCTGAGCAGCAGACTTTTATTGAGCAACTTGGTGTTGCTGGATCGAACATGGTCTATTTAATAACACAAGAAGTGCCCTCAGCAACCCAGCATAAACAATTTCATTTTACTTTAATTTAAAATAAAATTTTATTTTTCATCATACCAGAAATGAAAACACCATAAAATAAAGAATACTGTATGTCCTTAAGCATTAAAAATGAAAGTAACAAATACTTGAAAGGTAACTTCTGTATATTGCAATTGCTGTGGCATTTGTAGAGGTGAAGTTTCCAGAAGGGGGAGATAAGCTTCAATACATTTTTTTTTTTTCTGAAGTATTTAACAAAACCACACATTTCTGCTGTAGGAATGCATGTTACAAGACACTGAGCTGTTCACGCTAGACCGCACAGAACCAGATTTTTGTTTACACTAAACGTCTTCATCTTGTTCTGACTGTAGCTACCTCTGGACTTAAAGCTCCTGTCCTTCACCTCTTTTCATGTCCATACTGACTGAACAACAGCAGTGAAGTGAGATTTGGACCAGAGGTTGCATTGCCATCACCTACCCTGTCACGCACTGTCCTAAGAACTGGGCTCAGCATCAGTGTTGCTGAGGTGTGCACTCCAGCCTTGTGCAGAGATACAGCGGTACACCCAACCGACTTCATGGAACAGCTAGTAAATAATAACGCTTCCCTAAACCTGTTGGGAAAATTTATGGAATTATGTAAATCCTTAATTACAACAATTGCTTCTGCTCTTCAGTGAACATCCGTGAACACACACATGCAGAACCTTCATTGTGCAATTGTGCACTGCTGCCAGCAAACTCTCCTGCCTCTGGTCCAGGCTGGTGGTAGTGTTGTGAAGATGGTAACGTTTGACTTCTCTGTACCATGTATATTCACACAAGCATCGTTACCAGGTGGTTGGGGAACCCCAGCAACACGTGCTGTTGCTAGGGCACGTCCCTTCCCAGACCGCCAAACTTCTGTGTCACAGATTTCATTTCTTCAGGAGATGTGCTATAGCTGAAGCACACAGCACAGCAGCACTGTACACCTTCCTAATACAATTACTCAGTATTTTAGATAACAAAATTTGCACACACATCCATATGAATTTCCCCAGCTGGGTTTGCTCACTGTTAGAGTTTGAGTCTGGGCTAGAAGGCTCTAAATGGCAAATGACTGGCTTTGCAGGGAGAAGCAAACTGAGGAGCGCTGTAAGGACAGTCTTACCAGGTAAAGGCAGGAGATCTACTTTGGCTCTGCTAAGTGCACTGTGCAGTTCCTAGAGCTCATTTGACTTGCAATGTGCATTGCCATCTGGAAAATAGAAACATCAACATCCTCCTTATCCTGCTTCAGTCCGAGAAGCCTTGCCATCTGCTAAGCTTATGCTCTGTGGAATTTTTATGTGTTTAAATGCTTCTGAGGGCAGCAAGCATTGTTGAATGCTGATGAGATACTCAAATTGAATCAGAACTACTGATCTACTTTGCCTTAAATATCTCGTGGACAAAAGGAGCTGTTATAATGAACATGCCAGAGCATCTTCGAACCAGGAACCACATTATGTCAACCACTGATTCCTTGATCTTATCCATACTGCCATATGACATGGAATTTATCTTTTATATGTGGCTTTACAAACATATCAGCAACGATGATGAGGTACGTACATCCACTGTTTAAATGCCTCTAAAATCCTCTGCACAACCTGCTGTGCTGCTGCACCACACAGGCAGGCTCACGCAGGGTCACCGTGGTGCCATCGCTGCAGATGCTCACACCGCCCAGCTGGAGCCAAGAGTGCAGTCTCTCCCCTCTGTGACTTGAGCTGTTCCTCCCCAAACATAGCCTCTCAGCACCCCAAAAAACAGCCACACAAGCCTGGAGAGGAGGATGTGCTCATAAGCACACAAGTTTCCGTTCACCTCAGCTATAAAATGTTTACATTCAAGGATCTACCCACTGGGACACTGGGTCTCTCTGCCTTTCTTGTGCAAACTCTTCCAGTATGTGAATGCTCTTTATTACAGCAGTTGTTTGGATTAAACCAGTAAATAGTTGCTGTTCATTCCTTGGTCTTCACAAAATGAAACAACTGCAGCAGGAAAGATTAGGAGCATTTCATAATGGGAAATGCATTGCCCGTGGTTGATGTAGAGCCTGGGAATGAAAGGCCAGGTCCATATTCTAAAACTGGTAGAAGAGACTCGGATCTGGCAGAACAGACCTGGATCTGGTAGAAGAGTCTCCTTATACAGTGGGGAGAAGCTTTAAGCACTCAGAAATACATTCTTTTCATATGGGAACTATGTTACTTGTGGCTTTTCACAACCAGGAAAACCAGGCTTAGGTATCTAAATATTACAGAAGGTTCAAGGCTGAGAATCCTGAGCCAAAAGAGGCCCAGCAAGGTAAGTGCCAAGACCTGGTCATTTCATCTGCTTTTAACTCTTACTGCTTTATATATTTCCCTGTTCTGGTGATGTCTGGGGATTTTGACTGTCAGTGCTCTCCGTACATCACTGTGGGGAACACACGAGCACCCCCAGGCTGGCAGCAGCGAGCTGCTCAGCAGTGCTGTGCTCAGCATCCCAACACGCGGCTTCTTTGCACATCTGCCCTTGGTGCTTTTAATTGTGGAGTTCATCATTTAGGTCTTGCTCACTTTATTGCTGATACGTGAGGGTGAGTTGTAAGTCGATGTAAAAGGCTGAGGTCAGAGAAGACTGCTGAATTTCTCGAATGACTCTTTGCAGCCTGCCTGTCTGATTGAGGAGACAAAGAGTCGTCTGTACCGCTGGAGAAGAAAACTGAAGTAAGAGCTCTCAGGGACATTTATTACAGGTTTAAGAAATAGATTTCATTTTCTGCCACAGAACAAACTTTGGAATTGCATAAAAATTGATGGGATCATGGCCTTGATCCCTTCTAACACATTTTAATTTAAATATATTATTTATATAGCATGCTTAATATTTTAAAATAATCCAAAACTTCTCTTCCTCTATTTTGATGCTTTACCAGCATGGATACACTTATTTTAAAAAATCTTCGAGTAGCTTTTACATAAAATTATAAGCATGGCATTATAATCACAATAGTGCTTTGCAGGTGCACATATTAACATTTGAATCTTAAAAACTAGTTTGGGGCAGACTTTTTAGTGGATTATAATACTCAGTGATGTCCTATTTCTGCCTTAAAGAAGAGATTAACAGCGTAAGTAATATCAATATTCTACTTGCTGAGACCCTGTACCTCCAGGTGACAGTCAAGTCCTGCTAATAGTTCACTGTGCAAGCCGTGAAAAAAACAATCGTCTGAATGACAACCAGACAGAACAGACAGAGGTTTGAGCATAATAACAGGGTTTGCCAAAGACAAGAGGGGCGCGACTGTTAGGAAAGCATATGCTGACTCTTGGGAGGCTTGGCTGCAGAAGATTCATGTGCCCATATACAGGAGGACAGCATGCTTTGAGTGTGAGAGAAAAATCCTGGAGGTGTTAACTCTTTACTGCTGAATAAACACATGGTGGTTCTCAATATTACTATAGGAAACGTTGTTTTGCATGAGAGAGGATTAACATTTTCTGTTACTCAGATTAATTAAGTTTTCTATTGAGCTAAATCTTCAAGTCAAGACCAGGACATACGTAAGATACCAAAGAGCTCATCTTGTGGAAACAGCTCTTGTCACAGCCTGATAGGGCTTGTAGGCAGATTTTTTGTCTGTCTAAGACATTTCCCTATAGCTGTGGCTTTTACAATAACAATGGAAGCATTGAGCATCTTGAGCTGAACACCACTCGCAAATTGTCAGAGTTAAGAAAGACTTTAATCAAACTATTTGGGACAACCATCTACTTCAGGTTAACACAGGATATCCAGGCATTTCCATAGTGTAAACTTTATGATGCAAAGCCCATACTGAGACCTGTTTTCACTGATTGCTGGCTGAAAGTGTCTGACTCTGGAGGAGTCTGGTCTGTAGCTCTGCAAGACTGTGTCTCCCAGGTGCGGGCGGTGCAACCCTGGCTGCAGTCATGGAAATGTTTGGGTTGGAAGGGCATCTGGAGCACATCTGGTCGAAGCAGGTCCAGTTAGATCAGGTTGTTCAAGGACTTGTGCGCAGGGTGGAACGGGAAAATTAATTCAGTCCAGCTTTAAGTTACATTCACTGGGCCTCCAGTGAATCATCATGTGCAAGGGGAGAGCTGAGGCTCACGAGAAACATTCGCTCATTAGAGCGGCTGTGAATTAGTCAATGGTAGAAAAATTACTTGGCTGCCTCATGATTCCTCAGTGAATAGAAAGGCCTTTTGCAGAAGTGAAAAGCTAACTTTCCTTGAATGCTGCGCTAGTAAATAGTTATTAACACGTGAAATGCAATACTCCAGACAGGAAAGCTTCTTCAATGAAGGGAATCATCTTGGATTTTCTACACCATTCATCAAATACACTGCCACAGGTCTGTCCTTCCAGTTTTGGAAGACAGTACCTCAAATTCATGTTAAACCTAAAGTTAAAGGAATTAACTTGAACTTCGAAATGTTTATTTTTCTTTGTATCCAGTTCCTCAGGATAAGCAAGGCAGCAATGCAGAGCGGGCTGCAGGCTGAGGAAGGGCTGCATAGCACTTCAGCGTGGCTTACAAGGACCAGAAGTCTAGAGCCACCATCGTGGGAACACACAGAAGCCTGTAAATGCACGGGGATTTGGTCAGAGAAACAAGTAAATTGGCCCAAGACAGTTGCACAAAAATTCCTGTCTTAGAGAAGCAACAGAGGGGCTGAGACACAATAGCAGTGGCAGATGTGAAAACGCATGGTCCCGGTGGCTCTGCCTGTTGAATGTAGCGACAGAGCCTGTGGCATTCCTGAGACCCGGCTTCTTATCTCAGATCATCTTGCCTACTAAAATCACATTGTAAGAAAAATAGCTCCAATTAATTTCCATGCTGAGTCCTGACTTCAGCCAGCCCGACACATTTGCATCTCATGTGCTCAGTGCCACATCACACGCCTGTCAGCGCCACCTCTTCACGTTTCACAGAACGATACGTGCCTGGGCTGTTAATCCATGTAATGTACACACTTGTTCTTTAGCTGAAATAACAGCCCTGTTTAGCTGGGTAACAGCCCTGCCTGTAGGAATCTGGAAAGAGAGCAAGTCCCAGAGAGGACTGTGTCCAGTGGGCAACGTCAGTGACTCAAACCCAGGACCACAAGCCTGCTCAGCTGCTTCAGCACCCTCGGATCTCCCGTCTTCATCTGGGTCATTCAAGTCTTCTGTGAACCCTTGGATAGTAGGTATGATACGACTAGAGCTGAGTCTGAAGCAAATGCAGCTTCCCAGCTAGCTCAGGCCAACAACTATTTAAATAACTTTCTAATTATTTTCTCAACGACCTCATCTGGCAGTGACTTATTTTTGTCCCCATGTAATTTCTTATTATCCAGTTCTATGTGGTCAAGCAGAGCATCAGGAAGATAAACTGGGATGCACATTATCTTACTAAAAATATAGATACTTTTCTCATCCCTCATACACAACGGACATGGAACGTCCTTTTTCATGTTAAGATCCCTTAAGTGGCCATGTCTAATGATCCCAGCATCACCTCTGTAACTTACAAACCTACTTAATGGAAGTAAAACTTTCTCCTGTTGTTTCTCTTCACCTTGTATGTTGAGAGTGGCTCCTAAAATATCGGTCTGTTCCTCTTCATTCACAACACCCACTGTCCTCTCACGCCCACGGTGCCGTACCTGAGCGTGTGCTCTCCAGGCTGGAGACCAGTCTCCCTCCAGTTCCCCTGCACCCATCTAGCGCCTCCCTCACAAAAACTGCTCTCTGAACACAGCTCTTCCTGCAGTAACTGTTCTCCTTCCAGCTCCCATTTGTGCTGAGAAACCAGCTACGAGCCATTTAATGAAGGTAGATTGGTGCATGTTTAAAGATACCTTGTTATTACATTTTAAATAGTGAGACCTGAAATAAAGTAAACTTTTATTATAGATTTAGTTTTGATGAACAAAGTTGAAATACAGGTAATAAGCATTAATGAACAGCTCAGATATAAATGTACTGGCATGTTTTTAATCTTTTAATTATACTTTGCATCTCAAGTGGTTTTTAATAAGAAGTAAAATCCAGTTAATATGCAGAAGCAGATTTCATATATGTACATCAGAAAGATACTTTCGGCTTCATTTCTACAGATACGAAGCAGACAGCTCAGGAAGGTGCAGTATAGGTTGCCCAACTTCTTTAGTTACAATTAAACTCTAGTCCATATTAAAAAGAAAAAAAAAGTATGATAAGGGACAAAAATTAGAAAGTGCAGAAAAAAATGCACAGGAAATAACATTTGTTTCCACAAGACTCACAGAATACCTTTGGTGCCAGCCACCGAAATGGCTGCAAATACCAGCGGTTAACAGTGGCAGAGACCTCCGGTGGCTGCAGCCGGAGTGGTCGGACGCCTTCCAAGGCCGATTGAGCGAGCGGCCGGCGTCAGGGCAGGGGTGCAGCCCTTCTCCTTTGGAGAGCAGCCTGAAACGGTGCCATGGGTGCTCAGACTTCAAAGGGAAACAGGATTCCTCATCCTGTTCAGCTGCCACATTTCTCAGTGCTTTGCAGAACGCTAAACTTATTTTTATTGAAATTCAACTTTTTGTATTTAAATGCGGTGAGGTTTTTTTAAATTTTTATTTTGCTTCTGAAATTCAACTGGATTTGACCACCTCCAAACCAAGTATATTCTAGATCCTGTAAAGGACCTACAGTTCCCTGTAAATCAGTTGGACAATTGTAAAGACAAATAGCATGATGATTCTACTTGTTAGTACTCCATTCCTGAATATTTTTTAAGTTTGAAAAGCAAAAGGATTAAAAAGGCTTTAAATACTGTACATATTTTTCATCCTATCTGCTAATACATCTTTTAAATGTTATAAATATAAACAAAATAACAATTTTTCCATATACAGGGTTAGTTTTGCAAACTTGGAGTATTTTTTTCAAAATATGTACACAGATTTATTTTATATTCTAAGCTTTACGCCAGTTTTCACTAAATAAAATTTAGAATAGGAGAGTAAAATACAGTATACACAACACGTACCACTAAACTACTGTATTGGTAATTTCAGGTGCTGTTTACATCACAAATGAAATATGATTTAGTATGTTAAATTTATCTTGTCCTCTGAAAGATTTTATATGCAACCTGATCACTCAGTGTAATGCATACTTTGAAGTGATTTATGACAGATACTTCAAGACAAAGAAGACCTTCTGGCACATGTATTTCAAGGCTCAGAGAAGCTGCCTGTATCCTTTATCCTACAAACAAAGGCAGAAAACAAGACTAAACAGGAGTTGGACTCGATGATCCCCGTGGGTCCCTTCCAACTCAGGACATTCTATGATTTAAAATCGCTGGATTGACAACGCATCTTTCAGAAGAGCCAGTCTCGACTGAATTGCTTCAGTTGATGGAGGTGTTTCAGTAGGAATTTATTTTTATGGTTTACAAAAAGCCCTTTTAACATGAATTGTCTATTTTCAGTTTCAACTTTGGTCAGGTAACAGATGAAAGCAAGTAACCCAAACACTTTTTGTTAGAGAAACTGACTATGAGCTTCTCCATAGCCCACCCCCGTAAGGCAGCTGCCCCTACCCCAACCCATCACTGCACCCTCTGCTTTCAGGTTTCTGCCCCCCCCCCATGTTTGTGGACATTCAAATAGCCGTTTAACTTCACTGATACTACTCTGGTATTTCGAGGTTAAAGCATCCACGATCTCTTTAGCTGCAAAGGTCACCTTGGGAATTCACAGTCTGTAGGTTGTTTCTGGTACAGCGGCACTGAACACACAAGTGCCACAGTCTCTGCCACTGCTGCATTTCACTTCCAATGAATGTTGTGGTTACTGCTCAGTATTTCACACTTATTTGAAAATGAATCTATTTTTAAGCCCACGGTACTGGTGTAACTCCAAAATTACTTTGTATTCATCTTTTTTTTAGAGCATTTACCACAAAACCATGATTTTTTATGGACTACGTAAAAAAGGGAATAATATTAAATTTATTAAAAACATGTACCAACATTTTAGGAAGGTTGCAGCAAGCACATAATGTGGAAATACACAGTCAGTGTAATCTAAACTAGGTCTTTAACTAGAAGTCATTAAAGAAAGCATTCTAAACATTAGGATGAAAGAACTAGTTCAGTTTCTCACTCTTCCATAACCTCTGTGTTCATGTGAACAATTCCCACCATTGTTCTGTCTCAGTTTCTCACTTAAGCATTGCAATGTTTTGATCCCTCCTGTTTATTACCTCACACAGCTCTCGGAAAAAAAGACATTAAAGTGCCTTAGGTGCCAAAATACTCCAGTGATAGAGCAAACATGCTACATCTAGTTAATAAGAAATATCAACTCGGAACTCTTACTATACAACAGTATATTTTATTACTAACAAAGACAGTAATAACAAAAGAACTGGACATGTGTATAAAGTTACCCATTTACAAACACGACTACAAGAATGAAGGGTACTTAGTGTGCATTTTCACAGGAGATTTTTCAGAGTTTTCTCACTGTCCTCAGCAGCAAGAATGCTGCATATTTTTAATAGGGAAATTATTTAAAAACCTCACCATGTCCTATTTAAGGCAATAAATTATAAATGCTAAAATCCAGACACTGCAATATAAAGTAAATACATTCAATTTTTAATACACGATGGATAAAACAAATAACTTTGGTTTATCGGAACTGTAGTTCCTGTTGATTCAGCATTTACATGACCTTTGTGCCACGCAATTTTGCTTGGCTGTTCAAAGCATCACCATGAAAGCTGCCCACATTGGAACACAATAATATCTCTGCATAATATCGAAATACTGAGAAATAAATATTCTCATTAGCAATCAAATGCAAGATGCTGGACAGTCTTACAAAATGCATTGAGATTTAGGTTTAGAAAACAGCAAAATCCTGGCTCCAAATTATCTCAAGCAATAAAGCACATTGACTGCTTTGGAGTCAGGATTGCTTAAGAACCAAACGACAAAATTCTTATTCATGTCAGTAGTACTTGCTCCTGAGAACCACCCTATCAAAACAAAGGCTACATGTATTAAGGCCTTTTTGATTTAAAGAAGATTTAAAGATTGCTGTAGCATATAGAAAAAGCTTTGTAGAAAAAGTTGTAGGGTCTTAAGTAAATATATTGTTAAGCCTGTATAGCAATAACTCAACAAGTTTATTTTCTGTAAGATATATCTCTACAGAATATTAAAAAATTAAGTTACTTGCATAGAAACAACATGAAACATACACTTCCACTGCAGCTCAGCCAAAAGCCCTGAAGTGTATCTACTTCAGATTCTGTCCCTCATACCACAAGAGATCTGAAGTGTTTTCTTCTTTGGCACGATGCGCTGGGACACCGCAGCAGGAGGGGTTCGAGGCAGCATTTTCGGAACCCAGGCTGCATCTTGCACATTATCCCTGCAACAGGACGCGGGTGTCTGACCAGCCCTGCCCCAGATGTGCCGTGTACAGAAAGGTACAAGCTGCTTTCCTCAGAGCTAAATAACCTCGTCTGAGCACCACAGGACTGGTGACCTCAGGAACAACCTACGGGAAGCACGTTAACTTCACCAATTTGTACAACACATACAAACCAGTAGTTCTAAATATTGACCTTAAGCAGTCAGTTATTTACAAAATTCATTTCTATGTACAAAATAAAGTACTTATAATTCCAGGTTCCCTTTCATATTCAGTGTACAAGCTACCATAAAACAGTGTTATAACTGATACAACATGACACATAATTTATAGAGCATTTATAAATTTGTGTATCCCTTAAAGTGACACTGCTGTTTATAACAGTAAAAAATACATATATATCAAAGATGCAGATAGGCAGATGCAATTTTTATGCCTTAAAAAGTAACAGTGCTTTCTAAGCATTATTTTAATACAATTACAAAGTGTTCTTTATACTGGGAATACTATTTGTTTCTCTTTTTCTTAAATTACTGCTAGTCAATCCAGCTGTGTCCTATAGAACTTCAATTTCCATTATTCCTGGATAGGATTCAATACAGTACATTATTGCTCAGATATTTTTATTTTTCTAAGTGCAAAGCAAGAGATGTGTGTTTTTTCATAAGGCACAGAATATCTGTTATTTCCAGTGTAACACAGAATCTATGTCAGTTTTATACACTGAAAACGTTCATATAAAGTGTCAATCTTTCAAGGGTTTGAACTGTTTACTGAATCCAGCTCTCTTCTGGTATCTGAAGCTGAGTAGACAAGTAGTGATACAGATGCTGACTGTGAGGCATCAGGTATTCGGGAACAGCTGCTTTGTAATGGAGGAGACTCAATGAAATCATTTTTAGGAGTTATTCTGTAAGTAATGAAAAAATAAAACACAGGGAGTTCATTTTAAGCACATTGCATTACACTGGAAAAAAGACATTTTTAGCAACAAAAATGACAATATGTCTTAAGTTATATTATTTTCAAGAGAACGCAATGCAGTTCCGTATACTTTTCCAAGCTTAGGTCACCATCCTTCTTTTTCAGACCTGCCACCTCTCAAAATGACTGCACTGCAGCCACAGATTGCTTGAGGATCACTGTTCAACAATACGAAAACATGCTACTACAGGCTGAAGCTCTGAAACTCAATGCTTAAAAAGAAATAAGTATCTTACAAAAAGCCCATATGCTAAAGATAGGTGGCCATGTGAAATATTTTGTATGAATTACAGTACTCTTGACAGCTACTGAGCACTATTTGTATATCGAGAGTATCTTCAGAGACAGGACACGGAAAACTTACAAAATTAGTGGTAAAACACGTGAGACTGAGTTAAAGCACCTTACCTTCCTTCACCTGCTCTTTTCATACTCTCAGCCATGCTGCTCATATCACACGTGCTATCTGCTTTGTTTCTTTTTTCCACCTGATCCACAGTCAGTTTAGAACCAGATAACATTTGATCTCCACTGTCTTCGCCTTCCTCGACTCTTCGGGCTGATGTTCCATCTGCCTCTATCTCTTTCTCAGATGTCTCTGGAGAGGTTTTAATTTCTGCAACAGTTTCTTGGCTCAAGTAATCATGGTTCGTGATCGCTACTGCAGAAGTTCCGTGATTTGTTGTGCCACCCGTACTGGTCCCCATTGATTTGGAAATGACTTTCAGTCTGTGTGATGTTGATTTGTAGTGCTTCTTTTTATGTTTAACTTTGGAATTGTGCCTCAAGAAAAATTCGCATGATTCTTGCAGCACTCTTCGACTCTCACTGATCGGACTGAAAGCAAATACAAGCAGGTAACTGAACGAAGAGGATAACCTTAGATATAACATAATACAGCTTCGTGAAAGACCAACTAATGACACAATCTGAGCTGGATGTTAATGAACATTAGGAAAAAAAATGTATGTGAAAAGAGGAGAAAAATAAAAACCGGATCATAATGGCTCCGAAGTAATTATGTCTGTGGAACAATTTAATAAAGCAGATTTATACATTTCTTACTTCTGCAAGTAGGTCCAATTACTTCAGCAGATTAATCATCTAAGAGAGGAAAGCAGGATTAGCTCGTAAGCAGCTGTATTACCAAATTAACTTTATAGAAAGTAAACTTGGTTCAAGTGAAAAAAGGTAAGCATTATAAAAATGACTTTGTTATTTTAAAATTCTTATAGCTGAAAGCAGTTAACATTTGAAATACAAGAAAAACTATAAAGGAAATGGAAAAAGAAGGGAACGGGAAATGAAGCTATAAGCTCACCATCAAGGAATGCGGATGTAAAATAAAAGGAGCTTAAAGACTGCTGCCTTGGGAAATATAGAGAAATAAAAAGATCTAAACCCACAGTATAATTTATGAGTAATAGATAACCTAAAAAGAAATAATCAAAGAATAAAAAGGAATGGAAAAAATGACAACTACAAGAAATGGAAATGACATTCATAATATGTTTCAATCCATAGATAGAAATTTACTAAAATGAAGTAATAAAACAATTATTCTGTTTCAGGGGGGGAAAAAAGGCAACAGTAGATTAATACAACAAAAGTGATACTAAGTAGGGTTCAAGGAAAACTAATTTTAAAGTAAGACAAGCCTGACAGAGGAAAAAAAAAAAAACAACAAAAACAAAACAAGAGGATGTTATTATCGCATGATAGTAAACACAGCTAAGTACTGCGCCAAATGAAGTAGTCAGAACACGTGAAGGGATCTAAATTGATAACTGAAATTATCTTCCCTCATTGGACTGAAAACCAGATATGTATTAGGTAATGCTAAACACAACAGGTCTTCTGCTCAATGAAAGACAGCTCAGAGGAAAATATTTCCTGTCTTCTGAGAATGCTGTTAAAAAGTCGCTGCATATGTAAAACTTCCACAGACTCCAGTAAAATTTCACTGATGCCCATATGCAGCAATTACACTCTGAAAGAGTCTAAGGATATTGTGATCAGCTGAGCTGTATATTTGAAGAAACATGTCCGAAATCCAAGTTATGTTAAAGTATACACTTGAAAAAACAGGAATAAAAAAATTGTTCTTACTCTCTCTTGCGGTTTCTGTTGAAGAAATTGGCCCATTCAGAACAGGTCTTTTTACTTCCCACCCAAAAGACTGGAGATATGCCAACAATTAATGTCAGCAAATATTTCATCAGAAACAAAAATATTTCTGGTCTCGCTAGTACCTTTGCCTAGAAGATAACAAAGTTTAATAAATTTAATAAATGCAAAAAAGAAAATATACTTGCTATTTTTTTTCAGATGCAGAAAACAAATTATGTAAAAGAAAGACCTTCTCCTTATGGCTGCTGTTCTTTGTTGAGGCTTGTACTGCAGACAAATGTTAGACATGTAGAGTCAAGTCAGACCTGGTTAATGTCTACAGCTGAATACACAGAGATTAGTCAGAAGGGAATATTTTTCTTTCAAATTGAAGGGAAAGATAATTGGGGGGGGGAGTAATAGTAACAGTGTTCTTCAGAGATAGTTTGTATGTATAAGATTTATCCCTTCAACTTAAAAGAAACAGTAAGTGGATGAGCTGGGAGTTAATCAGATTAAACAGCATCTTCAAGGAGCCGCGGGGAACTACACAGTAGTTTTCTGTTTATTGCAAAATTAATCCACCTATTTGCAGAACAGGATCATAGGAGCTGAGACATTTAACTCAGCAAGAGATTATTATCTTCTGCTCCCATGCTGCAAATTCAATTTACTTTATGTGGCTTATCTGCCAGTCCCATCTATGAAACTAACTATTTTTGTTAGCCAGGCAACATTAGCTATCTAAACTGAAGGGTTTTTTTGTTCGGTTTTGTTCTGGCCAATGTAATAAAAGTGTACAAGCTGGTTCAGGTAAGCCAAGGCTGAGCGCACCACGTTAAGCTGCTCCGCAGTCAGCACAGGCTGTTTATTACAGGGACAGATCCCATTAACTGTGTCTTTGTGTAACACCCCCTGTTGCTATCTACTCTTTCCAATGGGTTAATTAAAGGCTGAGAATAGATGCTCTTTCTGCATTATTATGCCAAGCTGTTATTTAAACACTACAAAACAAGGTGTGTTTTTTTGTTGTTGTTGTTTTGTTTTGTTTTTTAAAGCATAAAAGCCTTGTTTTCCACATTGTATATTATGGACCATTTAGGCTGATACAGAACCCAGTGTAAAACAAACTGAAGACAAGGTACACTTGTTAGGAATGGTAATGGAAGCAAAAATAGGCAAGAAGTCTGTGAGCTGTGCTACTATCAGCTTACACTGCCTTCAGTACAGAGGATGTTTAAAAACGCAGAAGGATCAAGCCTTATTATTCCATAATGCTTGTGTTTATATTCCTCTTTTTAATGATAGTTTATTGCAGTAAAATCATTATTTTACTTATTGCAGTAAGTGCAAAGCAATGAAAGATGTCATGAGACACTTGCATTTCTCTCAGGGATGGTGTTGTCTTGTATATTTTTTTCTTAAATTGAAAGAAATAAACTATAAATTACTTGTGATTCCTAGAGTTTTATGTACTTACAAGAGATTTAATCCACAGGGAGTGCAGAACATGAGCAATTTACTTTAAAAGCCTTTCCAAGGAAGCTGTTTTTTTAAGAGTCAAATGTTAAATACAAACACCTCCACAATTTAAAGTGCTGTAGTGTTGTGTGGTTTTGCTTTTTTTTTATTTGCTTTTTGTTTGGTTGTTGTTTGTGGTTTTGTTTTTTTTTTTTTTTCACATTACTGAAAAAGCAGCTTTCAAATGGCAACTATTGTGGAAAAATACACTGCAAATTTGTTTCGTAACTTCAAGTGTTTTACACTTCTATACTTTGAAGAAAAATACTAAAATGATTTTAAATATATGGTTATAAGCAACATTTTAAATCCAATTTAGGCTCAATTTTCAAGAATCATTACTTTAGCTTCAACTGAAATTGATGAAAACTCACTTTGATACTGAACTAGGTACTCAAATACTGAGTAACTACTTTCAGGAACAGACACTGAGAAAAATGATCCTCCCCCCAACACAATTTGTAACATCAAGTTCAAATACCATAAGGATTACATATTCCCTTCAGAGCTGTGAGCTGGAAGTTAATTGCTGACTGCTATCAATCTGATTTCAAAGCAGACTTATCATACCACTGATTTTGACTTAAAAAGCAACTAATCACTGCATGTTCTTGAACTGATCACTCAATGTGAAAATAATTTACTAACTGCATGGCAGACACGGTGATGCATAAAGGCTTTTGTTAATCAACTTTCCAGTATTATTTATAAAGCAAATGGCTACTTGCCTGATAAGGACAAGGAATATGGTACTGGTCACAGTGATCAAATACCCAAGTCGTTTCCCAGATTTTCCGGTTCACCAGTTCATATACATAACATCCAAGAAGTGCTACGAGTGGCACCAAGTATAAACCACTAAAAACTCCAATTCGGATCATAAATTTCTTTAGCTTCTCCTGGTTTCTGCCATCATGCTGTATGACTTGTCGCACATGATTCAAAGAAATAATACCAGCTAAAAGAAGAGAGAGACCGAAAAAAACACAAAGGCACAAGGGCAAAAGCACAAAGTACAGAGAGGCATCCAGATCGTAGAGACCCACAAAACAAACTCCACTGATATTGTCCCCTTCAACTTTGTTCATCGCAAGGAGCATAATGGTTAGAAAACCAGGTGTTCCCCAGGCAACCGCGTGGAACCACATGGCCTTTTGTGCAATAGCTTCACAGCTCCACTTCCTTCCCGCTGCAAGGAACCAAGTGATGGTAAGAATCACCCACCATATAGTTCCTGCCATAGTGAAAAAATACAAAACCATGAAAAGGACAGTACAGGCTTTGTTTTGGGAGCCAAGAACAACTGTTTCACCAATTTCTAACTTATCATCTGCCTCGTTACAGGCAGTTTTGTTCCCAAGTAAAAATCCAATGAAGTACATTAGAGAAACTATGCTGTAACAGACGGAGTAATATATGATAGGCCTCTCTGGGTATCTGAACCTTTTAACATCAATCAGAAAAGTCAGGAATGTGAAAAGCGTAGCACAAAGACAAAAGATTGAAACTATTCCGATGAAGCTTTTGGCAACATCCAATTCATAATTTTTGAAGTACATATTGGGACATGGGGGTGCACACTGATCAATTCCTAGGAACTTGTAGCCTTGTCCGTTGGTGGTGTGTAGGTGCCGTGGACACCAGAATCCATAATCCCTCCGGGTCTGGCCTGGGGTCTTCTGAGTTCCATGGACATTAGTGGTTACAGCACCAGTGGCAGGAAGAGTCTCATCACAATCAACTAGTCTACAGGAATAAACAGAAATTAAAAGACCTTAACACTCTTCATTCTCAACGAGAATTATTTCTTAGAAATATCCAAAAAATCTGATTCTAAGAACTGTTAAATTTTGCAGATAATGCAAAAATGTGCATCATATGAAATAATCAGGTGGCATTTTAAAAACCAGACTTCAAACATTTTCAGTTTAGAAGACTATTCAAACACAGCTATTTAACTGTTGTTCTCTAGCTGTTGTTTTATTGCTTATGAAACAGTACCCCTAATTGCAATTGTTGTTTTAGAGTCTTAGATTCTACTGAAGATTTATATATGTACATAAAAGTATTTACAGTAGTTGGGATTTTTAAAATCTGGCTAACAATAGACTGTTGGAGACAGCAAATGATCTTGTCAAAACGCAAGCTGCAGTCAAGAAACAAAGAAGTAAAGGTGACGATATCTAGAATTAACTGATGACTAGTACGTGATTATTATTATATTTTTTGCGATACAGTGATATCTCATTGTCGACAACAATAAAGCTACCTGAAAAAGACAAAAACAGAAAAGATAAACATTGTAAAAATGATCACTATTTCAGTAATCTTTTTTCTAGCTCCATAACATACATTTAAAAATTGCTGAAGGCTCAATTGCTCAAGAGTTTAATTGGGCACAATATGTGACCTTTTTATATGGTGAATATAGTATTAGCAGTGTTGGACACATCTCCAAACTAGATTAGGTAAGTATAACTCAAATAGGTAAGCATTTACTCAAAATAGGATTTATATTTATATGTGCTGTGAGTTTAAGCATATATTTAAAAAGAACAAGTTTTGCATTCTAGCTTTTAAAGTAAGATTCTATTATCTCAAAGCGTTCTTTGTCAAACACTATTATAAAATGAGTCCCTCAATGTCAGTTTGCAAGCTAAAAAAACCCTGCAGTTCTTTGCTTCTCTGAACTCTCACACTGTCCAAATAAATCCAGACTAATCACAAAGAAAACTGATTCTGTAGCAGATTCTTTCAATAACCATGGGCTGCAGCAGTATGCACGGGAACAGTATGGATTTTATTCACCCATGTCTTAATAGGCATTATGTGTGTCTGTAAGAATATGAGTATGCGTGTCTCAGGATGTCAGTCACTGCCCATCTTCATCCACGGGCTCCTGCAGCCAGATCTCTGCTGGTGTGAGAACATCCCACATTACATGGAATTCTCCATATAGGCTACTAGGGAGGCATCATTTCACACATGAACAGAGCAGGTTCATGCTCAGTAAATGATAGTGGTAATAGAACAATTTAAAGCTGCAGTAATTTCTGCTAAAACATAATGTGATTTCAAATGTCATTTGAAAGATATATTGAATAACTGGGTTCACTTGTAATTTTCCTAATTTCTCAAAACAATTTTTGAAGACATTTGCTGAGCTGAGTGGCACTACAGTTGCATAGAAGCTCACATTAGATGGGAAAAGATGCCTTCTTGTTTTAAAACCCCACAACTTAATTTTTTTCTGCAGAGCTAAGGGAAATTGCATTAATGCCATCTGTCATATTTACTCCGATACAGATTTCTAGCAGAGATCATGGCACAGGATGGCTGTTTGAGCTCTCCCTCAGCCCTATCAGACATTAGCAACTGCATGGGGGGAAAAATGATTTGAGTTTCCACTCTCCATTCCTGTACTTCTTACCCTGAGATGTATTTAAAAAAATAGGCCTTAATAATTTATAAATATCTGCAGCTGAAGATCAGAATCTCGAGAAGATTAAACTGGAGTGTTTTCGGTTGTTTTCATTTTATATATATAGACTCATCTTTTCCTCAAATGTAGTATTAACTGTCTTCTCTCTGGAACAGACATGTGAACATCTTTGAGAAAAAAGTGATTTATTTTTTTTTTTTAAAGAGACTTTTGGGAGGCAGTACAGGAAAAACAACACAAGACAGAATTTGCACATTTAAGTAGTTACGAGTAAGATAAGGCTTCTATTTCTGTGTTTGTTCGAATACGTAATATTTTATAATTCACTATTTTGTGAGCAACTACTTATAAAACGTATGTGAAGTAAATATAATCATCCCTAGTTTAGAGACCAGAAACCAAAGCAATATCTGTGCTGTAACATTTAATATTTTAAACTTTAAGAAACTTGTAGTGAAACGCTTTTTTTTTTCTTTTTCTTTTTTTTTTTTTTAGGTATCTGAATACTGGAAATAACTGCTGCAGAACTTTGCTGCAAAAAAAGCTGCAAGTCGGAAATGCAGGTGGTCATTTAAACAATAAAAAAGTTTTAATAAAAATAATAGTCCTATGCACAAGCACTGTAACGTCACCAGTGCTGAGGAAACTACAGCAAGGTAATATTTAACATTCTGCCTCAGATTTTCAAGTCAGTATAGGTCAAATATGAAAATACCACCCTTACCATCTGTCAACATGAAAAATACCCACCTGCTACATTCCAGCTCTTCAGGCCATGTGATTCCAAAAGTGTCCATCAACTGCTTGCAGTCCGAATACACTTTCTCACAGAGGCTTCGACAAGGGTGAATCACATGCACTTGCTCCAAGCAGGCAGGGACAAAGGCTTTGCACAGAAACGAGTGGATGTCTGGTGAACAGTGAAGATTCATAAGCGGAAAAAAAGGCTATGAGGAAGAACAAGGCTTTGGTTAGTAATTTTCAAAAAAGATAACACAAGGCATCAAAACTAACTTTTATTGCTAAGGCTTACATTTGGGTTGAAAAGATACTAGAAAACAGTGTTTGTTCAGCAGCTGTGAAAGAGCACGATTCAGTGGCCTGAGCAGTGAGTTCTGTTCACATTTCTGGCCCAATCCCTCACCCAGAACCTTGGCCAATCTGTAACTATTCAAACCTGATTTTTCCTAGTTGACAACATTAGAAATCTGAAAGGTTTTATGAATGCTCAACATGTTTAAAAAAACTGAGTAATGTTCCATCGTTCATCAGTCAGCTTTTAAATAAGTGCCCTGAGATTTTTAAAGGCGTGTCTGTCTCTGTAGTTCCTGTTTAATCACATTTTCAGTCCTAAATGGTGTGCTGCACCCATCAACTTCTCTCATGCTAGAGAGGTTTGGGGCTTTTTTGATTAATGAGGTCCAAATATCATTATTCTTCATTTCCAAAACATTGTATTTCAAAATTTCAACATGACTGAGAATTTCTCTGTGTTACCAAGCACCAGGCAGTGAATAACTGACAATGGCTATTACTAGAGAGCTCATAGAATGAAATGTAATGCAACTTTTTTTCCCCGCTCAATTCATTCCATTCATTACTTACAGTCAGAAAGGCTTTTAAGCAAAACCAAAACAAAACACACACCCCACATTTTATCAACTTTATTATTAGGGAAAGTTATTTTAGCTGAAATACTACCATGTGTGCAAGCTTCAGACACAGCAGAGGCTGCAGGTCATTTTTGAGGCAGGTTCCTGAAGGAAGCAGGTGAAGGCGCATGTGTTCACAGCATGGCCAGGCACCCTCCTGCGCTCCCCGGGGGGCTCCAAGTGCTGTACAGCCATGACCCCCCATTCCCAAAATGTCCCCAGCCTTGAAATCCACTGCAGGCTGCTCCTCGCTGTCCCGTCACCCCAGGCACACGTTCCTGACCCAGCTCATGAGTCAAACAAGCTAATTCAAACACCATTCCAAGGGAACTAACTCAGGCCTGCGCGTAAAACTCACCCGCAAGAGCTCGTCAGCCAAAGTAAATTTTAAGCAGGCTTTCTGATGAAAAACTGCTTGCGTTTCAGGAGAATGGAATCTCCATTTCACATTTAGTCAAATTCATGCATCAGGAAAGCTGAATTAAGATTTAACACACTTTGAAATGTGCTAATAAATATGGACACTGCACAAAATTTTCAAAGTAGGCTGAGTTTTCTCATAATGTTTTTATTTAGGAAGAATTTTATTTAATCCTTTGCCATTAACAGCCATGACTCTCAAATATCCAGGCAATGACTGCTAAAGGAAGGAGTATCTTCTGAGTCCAGATCAGCTTCTTTGCTTCTGTCAGCTTTTAAGTAGCCCAAATATATATATATATCCCCATACCCAAAGAGTAATTCTTACTACTGAACATGCAGTTTAAAAGGAAAGACCGATAAATAAATTTTCCCCTTCAAAATGGAATATCTACCAAACCTCAAAGGACCATAGTAATAAACACAGGAATGTGTGAGGAGGGGGGGAGGGCAGAAGATAAGCTAGAGCAAGAATAACATAGAAATGCTTTCTGAAAAGCCAAACCAAGGCTGGCACTGGGCTGCGCGCAGCACCTGCCCACGCCATCCCACTCACGTCTGACCCCCGGGGGCTGCACCGCAGCTGCAGGAACCCAACACCCGGGGGGCTTGTGACAAGGAGACGAGAAGAGCTCTGGTGCAGTGAGCTCCCCTTCCATAAATTGGATTACTTCCTAAATGCTACATGGCTTCAGATGAAAAAAATAGTCAGGAGGTAACCCTAAATTAATTACATTCTCTTTGCATAATTACGATGCTTGTTTTCTTTTCAATTAAATTTTATTTGCTCCAACGGTTAATTTGTGTTAGTTCTGTTCTTCCTGGCACTTAGGAAAAAATAAGGATAATAGCCTGCGTAGTCATATAAAACTCCTATAGAAATTGAGCTTACTTTTGAAATTAAGCCTTGTAGAAATCATCTTGACTGTAATGAATTCCTCCTTTTTGACACCCAATGTTCATCTCAGTTGATAAAAAATAATTTTCTAGAGCAAGTTTTGGGGTGCCAGTCAAGAACTTTTGCAGATGTACGTAAACCAGCAATATTTTCTCTAGAAAGTAAGAACTAAAAAAAAAACAAAGCCAAACAAAAACCTAACAAAAAATACTTCTTCCCCCTATTCATTACTCTGCATTTACCAACCCTAGATCTCACCAACCATTTTATAGTTGCATCTATCACCAGATCTTTCTGCAACTCTTTAGTTGACTTTATTTTCTCAGCAAATTCACTATCCATCCCTCTCTAGGTAATGTAGGAATTAGCTGTGTATCAGAGGTTCCAGTACAGCTGATGAGGGGAACCACTCTAGTCATTTATTTGGTATAGGACAAAACTGTCAGCTAATGATTTAATACTCTTTATTGTGAAAAAATACTTATTTATTCCGACTTTTCTTCGTGTTCCTTAGGTAGGTATTGGAAAAGAAAGTCCCTGTTGAGTTACCAGCATAGTTTATTTTAAAAAAATGTAGGTTATGACCATGTCAAAGCCATTTTGAAAATTGAAGTATAATATACTGGCTGAATCACCCCTTTCAAAAAATACATCAAATGCCTCAAAAACTCCAATTGATTCTACAGGGAATGAATCCCCTCAACCAAAAAACTCTATAAGATGTGAAACTTTGCCTCAAGCACATACAAATGGGATTTGTAAAAATACAGATTTATTTTCAGAAGCTGGCTATTTTTACCATTTGAGAACAGCAAAATAGGTAGTGAATTGCACCTGGAACTCTGCTAAAAATTAGGTGTCTTTAAATGTGGGCTTCACTTCCAGCTAGCCAATTTGAAAATGTTTCATTATAGAAAATAATAGGTCTGTATTTCCTGATGGACCAAAAAAAGTGAAATCTTACCAAAGTATTTGCTCCTCCAGCTGCATGGCTGCAAAATGCAAAAAGCTGAGATCACAAGCTCACTGACAGTGAGAATCAAGGCTGCGTTACCTGGATCACGGGTGTCACAACCATCAATCATTTTTTACCCAAGTGGTTAGCTGGATAACCTGCACACATGTACATGCTGATGTGCTGAGCATCCAACTCTGGGATTAAACACAGAATGTAGTACCATGGTCCACAATCACATGAAAGAGGCTCTTCCAGGAAAGCAAGGCACTTGGCATTTCTAGCATTAGCAACGACTGCCCTGGCACATGAAGAATGAAGATGAAAACCTGCAGATTTGGTGACAGCAGTGCTAAAAACAGAGTGAAACCAGATTCCTTTAAAACCAAGAATGAAGTCTTACAAAACAAATATAAGTCCTAAAACATAAATCCTCATCTTCCTGCCAATGGGAACCAAAACCCAGAAAATGTGAGGCAAACTAGAACACACTAACAATCTACCAAAAAAAATCCCCAACAAACTGTAAAGCAAAGCTGATGTAGTCTGCAACAGCAGTGTAGAACTGAGGACTGTGGGACACAAACTCCCTACCATGGTGCCAGTGCAGAGCACAAGTGGCACAGTTGCCCTGTGCCAAAATCCCCCAGGGCAAAACAGTCTGAACTGAACCCCCTGAAGCAACCATGCACCCACTGTGGGCCATTAATACAGTCAAACAATCAAACGGAGTAGAAGATCACTAGCCAGTGAAAGGAATATTCTCTGCACCAAACAAAATGCCAACAGCTTATTTAATAAATCCTAGATTCTTTAGGAAGTATGTCTATGTTCTATTTTCTCCAGAGGCAAAGCCAAACTGGCTCAGAAACCCAGCTTTGTTGTGGTCCCACAAACACTAACACACCTGAGATGAGTGAAAACAAATGGTGCAGAGTACAGTATAAATGGTTAGGTGCAAACACACTTTCAAACGTGCTTTGCCAACAAGTAAACTGCAACCTAGAACTGTACGTGAATCTCATGCTCAGCGTTCTCTGCTTTGAGCTCAGCAGGCTTACAAGTCCAAGACACAACAGACACAAGCTCATTATTCCTGGCAAACAGGCAGATGCTCCATCCTACCTCATCTCAGCTGGATTCTACAGAAAAGTATCACCAGAAATGATCAGATGTCTCTACAGCTGGCACGTACAACTACTACTAACATATGTCAAAACAAGTGAAAATACTTAAATAATAGAGAAAAAGGTGATCTTTGGTGCAATCAGCTATGACAAACTCCGCTTGTAAGCCACAGGAAATATCTTGAATTGCTGAGATACAGAGGATCAGAGCCTTTTTTCAGCCACTGGAGGCAGTTATTTGAGACAGTAACAACTTACTCTCCTAACCACCGAGGTCTAGGTACCAAGTCAAAACATTTAGTTTAATTGATCTAGCTAACACTGAGGTTAACTAAGTTAAACAATGAGAGACACTGTCTTGATGTTAAGCAATAGTACCTGTTTCATGGTTTGATATGAACCTTGTGACGTAAAGCAACAACATTACAACTCACGTAACTCACGTAACTACATATTTCAATCCTGGAAACACAAAAGGGCTTAAATCTGAATTTCTACAATAATACTACACTGTGTACAGAATCACAGACTCACAGAATGTTAGGGATTGGAAGGGACCTCAAAAGATCATCTAGTCCAATCCCCCTGCCGGAGCAGGAACCCGAGATTGCTACCTATATTAAATACACGCATTGTTATTCATAAAACTATTTACCTGCTTTACAGGAAATAACACCTCACCTAAATGATTAATAATTAGAATCACAGAATATGTCAAGTTGGAAGGGACCCATATAAGGATCATCGAGTCCATCTCCCTTGCTCCTTGCAGGACACTTATTATTAAACATTAACTACCAATTAATCATTAATAACTTACAGTACCAGACTTAAACACAACTACTGTCCAATAAGTGTTGCTATAGAATTAATGTACAGCTTCAAAGCCCAAACACAATATATTTTACATATACACTTTCATACATGATATTTAGCAAATACAGCCACTGTCAACTATGGTGAATATAAATGGTCTCAAAAGAACAGGCAGTAATTACTCTTTATACTCATAGAGCTATACTAACAATTAATCTTCACAGTATCTTTAGCCACTTTTATAATGATAATCTGTTTCAATTAAAACCAGGGAAACAAGCATGGCACGGTACAGTTTATTTAACTCTACACTGTTGTTTCAACAGAGTTATTCTGGACTGGATGCGAACAAGATCAGCATCATACCCAGAGAGATTAATGCCTTCATACAATTCCCAGATGGGCTGGCAAGGGTGGTAATTCGCTGATGGTCACAGTGAATCAGCTGCCAAGAAACTCTGAATTCTAATTCACGCGCAATTAAATCATGGTAAATAAATGTCCTAACATATGAAACTAAACGAAAGACAAAATTTTCAAGTTCAATTAGATTCAAAGCAAGGTTGAAAAAAGACTAGGTTCTTCCTATTGGAAGTGACATTGATGGATTTAGACCAAAGGCAAGTTAAAGGCATTTTTAAGTTGGCATGTAAGGATTTAGAAACTATTTAGCAGGAGGCTATGGCAGTTTAAGCGTCAGCATCTTGTTGCTACATGCCTGCTAGAGGTTGCTACGTGACAGCAGAGCAGCGAAACAGAAATGTGGGCGCAGCTCATGAACATCTGTGCAATGTCAACCACCCTTCAAGCTACCAATGAAGATGGTATGAACTAATCTGGGGGCCCACATACTCCATGTCACTACCTGAGCTGGGGGTAATAATCAACTATTGTTGCTAGTGACAAGTATCAGTCACAATCTGTATTTTCTAAACCTGGTTAAAATTACACAGGTAACTCCTCCACAAAAGTTTTTCAGGATGAAAATTTACTGATAGGAATTAAATATTTTAGGTATGAATACATATAAATATAATATGCATCATTATTGTAACTTAATTTGACAGAGGTAAAAGAAAACCATCAAAAGCAGATGAATTTGACTTTTATTTTAATAAGGTGCTTTTAAGAAAGCAGCATTACTTTCTGCAGCTTTCACAATAGAATTACGGCAAATGCAGTCATGTTTAATTTAAAAGCTTGTCAAACATTTTTTAAATGTAATCACTTAAATGTTTACAGAGGTAAGAATGAAATCTTCTGTCAGAGTAGAAAGTAGGTTACCTCCATAGCTTAAAAGACAAAATAGTTTCAGTTTCCTACTCAAGAACAATCTGGAGTTCAAGGAGAAACGAAAGAAAAAGGTAGTAAACAAGCAAGTGGACCAAACAATGCTGTTCTGCAATGAAAAGATGTTTGCAAAGATATGAGCTTTCATCTTTGCCATTCAACTGAACAGCAAAGGCCAGGCACATACTTGGACTTTCCAAGGGCTCTGAACAAAGCCTGGGGACAACTCAACTTGCAGAAGCTGATAAGCTTAACTGTTCCCAGCAGTCTGCTCCTCCCACGGCCCTACCGGTCCTGGAGCTGCAACTGGTCAGCACCCAAAGCATCGCAGTTTAGAAGGCAAAGTCAGATGGCGGTCGACCCCACAAACTGCTGTGCTGTAAACTCCAGCGGCACAGGGACTGACCAGAAGGCACGTGTCCAGGCAGTGCAGGCTCAGTGGGCCAGAACCTCAGCACCAGCCTCCAGCTGAACCACACAGGGATCAGTGCAGATCCCAGACTGTGAAACTGCTCAGTGAGCCGAATTACTCATCAGCTACATGTTCAACACATTTGCAACAAAATCATGAGTATATTTGCAAACTCTTCACCATCATTCACCCTTACACATACAATATAGTTTGATATATATTTTATATATATATATTCATGTCTGAACCCTCATACTAGCTGTTCAAAGTTGATGGGAATATTAATTAGAAATCCAAGATGGGAGAAGGTTTTCAAAGGTCAGTAGGGCTGCAAGGCACTCATGCACTTAAAAAAACCTGAACAAACACCCTCCCCCCAATACACTCCAAAGAACTACTCCAACATCACAACTAGGCACTAAACTTGCCATTGCCAGTATACACAGACACATACACAGCAAGATAAAGCAGCCTATTCTGCTTTTTACTTCTATGGGCTCCATTGCACTCACTAGTAAACACTGTATTTATTTCTGTAGTAAAACAACTTAGTTCCATGTTTTCCCTTTAAGTATTTTTAAGTGCAAAATAAAAATATTTTTTAACTATATCTAAGGTTAGAAACAATATAAACAGGAATATTACATCTCACTAAGAAGCTATTCTCAAGCAAACTAAAGTATACCAATACTTTCCAAAATAGCTTATTAGCAAAATTCACTGCATTTCGTGGTTCTAACCTAAATTATAGTTTGACCTAAATTATAGATATCCCAGCCTCTGCAATTTACCGTCCCAAACAAACATGAGAGAATTTTCCCAAGCATTGCAGAACTGAACTATTTATACAAAGTTTTAAATTATATATGTTTTTATCCCCATATATGCTATACAGAGCATAAAAGACAGACAAATGTAAGCTAACTGAAGGCAAGTACTCTGCAGGCCCTCAAATATCTGAAGTCTAGACAGAGCTCCATTACATCTAGACTGTGGTAGCAGAACAACCTCAAAATACTCTTAAATTCTTCATGTATTTCCTATGTATTATAGGAGTTAAAGGATTTATTACTGAATTTTTTGCATAGAATATAACTCAGAAGATTACCAGTAATCATGTTGACAGACTGCCTGTTATCTATAAAAGAGCTCCTCATTTGAAGGGGATGCCAGCAGAAGATGTTAACTGCTGTAGTTCCAGAAGAGTCAGATTCATGTTTCTCCCCATCTTTGTGTGTGTGGAGATG
This sequence comes from Patagioenas fasciata, assembly GCF_037038585.1. Taxonomy (NCBI): domain Eukaryota; kingdom Metazoa; phylum Chordata; class Aves; order Columbiformes; family Columbidae; genus Patagioenas; species Patagioenas fasciata. The sequence goes on from NC_092521.1 coordinate 22,564,104, forward strand.
CATTTCAGTGGAACAGCACCACACAAGTTACCACAGTAGGAACCCTCCACCATGCTTTCCTTGCCTACTTCACACAAACTAAATTGGGAAGATCTCAGTCACGACAGGATTGATCTTCTCAAACAATCTGCTGTCAGCCGTCTACAACATCAAGGAAAGCAATCAAGAGCCAGATCCACAAAGGGGACTGCCTATCACAACACAAACTGGTGACACCAACTTTCCAGGCACTTCAACACATCCTCACAGCAGTTTCCCTATCTGATGTCCTCACAGAGAGGCACCTGAGAACATCCACAGAATTCAGGAAGCAGAGAGAACCTCATGGCCAGAGAAAATGCTCAAGAGGACCAGGATTCAAATAGCACGTATCTCCCAAACTTGCCTAACACTAAGATCCGGGACAGCATTTATGCAACAGACTCCTTCTCCTAATGCTCAGGAATCCATGTTCTGACACCTCCTTTGCCAGTCTATAAAATAAAAACGTAAGCAGCCTTGAGAAGTTGGGGGGGAGTGGGTGGGGAGGTGAGGGGGAGAAGCTTAATTCAGTTAATTTAACTCAGTGACTGGTTTGCTCATAGGAGAGAAACTGGGGATCTTGTTCCACTAAGTATTTAAGCATCTCAAATAATGTGATACAGGATAAACAGAAGAAAACAATAGACATTTCTGTGCCAGAAAGCCATATAACCTGCAGTTAGAGATCTAACTGTTGCTGCCAATTCAGTCGGGAAGGGACAGTCAGTCATCTTCCCCACAAGTTACTTAACTCCCTTTTCTAAACCCCGGCCACGCCAATTCTAAGACAATACCAGAGCACCAGATGCCTTTTACCATCACAGAGTCACCAAGATGGCAAGAAAGCAAGCCCTGTGGATGCGAAGACAACTGAACCAGCTCTGCACAGCCCAGTACCGGCCCAGCCAGGTGCCATTTCTACATGGCTGCTGGTCCTCCTCCAAGTCCACCCAGGAACAGTTATTTGGCACAAAACCTTCGGCTCAAAGCTGACCCCATCAGACCTGAAGAACCTCTGCAAGGAGCCACACTGTTACCTGCATCAGTTTTTCCACTCTTCACAGACCTGGGTTAGTCCTGCTGTTGGTTAGCTGGGGACATGGATATCATACATAAGTTGGAAATTCTCCTGATTTATGAAGTTAATTCTCATGCTAACAGGGAATAACAAACAGCCACCCTCAGCCTCTCAAATCCAACAGAATGAAAAGTAACTGTATACGTTGATTTCTTTCCCATATATTATAAAAACGAGACATAGCTTGTCCCATGGCCAGCCAAGCAGTGTCAATGTCTCAAGGCACAACCAGCTGGACCTACTGAAATCAGAAGACAGAGGCAAGAACTGCAAGTGGCGAGGCACATAACTGCAACTTCATGGGCTTCAACTCCATCATCTGACTTGCACATGCCTGACTGATGTCTCTTACATCAAAGCAAAGTGAATGGATTAGTTAAAAGTTTAAAATTGCTAAAATTACTAATTTCTGTAATGTAGTACAGTATCAAATGCTTCCCTGAACTTCAAATAGACTGGCTTAGTCCCTAGAAAATCTGCACAAGTCACTTCTGTCAGGCACATGGGTTGACAAGAAGGACAGGATTTTCTGAATGAATTCTCAGTAACAGAGAAGCACAGACCAACACGAGTCAGACATAGCACTTGAAATAAATGACCTGAGAGTCTGCACCACAAACCAGAGACAGTTCAAAAGGACAATGGAAAACTGGATGGCAGCCTCAGTTTGTTTGTGTTTGGGAAGCTTTCACCATGCAGCCAACTTTCTATATACTTAGCATCCACCATCTGCTGTAAATTTTGATGCAGAGTAATTTTCTGCTTCCCACTGCTTCTGGGAAGATGAGTGTGCATGCAAAATGGAAAAACAGGCCTTTCACTTTAAATTCACTTCTATCGCTGTCATCTTCACTATAGCTTCAGAACATAAAAATATAATTATTAATAATAATCATCATCATTATTACTCAGAATAGATAATTACTCTAACAGGAAAAACGGTACTCAAGAATTTTTTAAAAATATATACATAAAATCTCTTTTTGAAAAAAATGTGATACTTCATTCTTAAGCATTTGTGGGAAATAGTTCTTATCTGCCACAAAGGTATGTTGCTTCTGTGGCATTTTTGTTCAGTTATTCATTTTTATGAAGATAAAATGTCTAGAACCCAAGTAGTTGGAGATTTTTGCAGTTATAGATATATGTACCTTCATAAAATTACCTTTATTTATTAACATTTACTTACTCTTGTTATTTATTCTGAGACACAGGCCAACCTGAGAGGCAAGAAAGCAAGGCAGACAATGTGCTTTTAAACAATTAAAAAAAAATAAAAATCAAAATTTTACAGGATCGATGAGGTAGCTGTTAAGAAGCTAACTCCTTTACAGCATTACTTTATGATCACCTCCTACTTCCTCTAAATGTGAGATATCTAAATATAAGAAAGGGCTCTCATAACAAAGGTAATGATGTTACTACAGAAGCCTCTTTCTGCGTGCACTGCCTCATGCAGTCTCTCCTCCATCCCAGCCAAATCTGTGACACCGTAAACACCCTGCCACCTCCTGCTACCGAGGTCAAAAAGCCAAAGGAGAGACAGTTTCCCTACAGTTAATTACTTGCTGTAGCACAGAAGTAACTTACCACCACTTTACAGGACAGCCTGGTATGAGCCTTCACCCACCCCTCGCAGGAGCCCATCTAAACAAACAGGCACACGCCCAGCACCTCCACCACACTGCAGGAATCCACATCCCCGAGAAGCTGGGGGCTGTAGGGAGCTCACAAGCCACATTATTGTACTGTAACCTCACAGGCAGTCAACGACTCACATTTGCTTTTCTTCTCTTTCACAGATGCCTCTGATAAAGAGGAGGATGCATCCACCTCCATATAAGAGGCATATGTAATGGCACCTCTTCTCCCCTGGCATCTCATTCCCAGACTGTTGCATGCAAAATGCAGCACCTGCTCTGGGGGTCACGCCGAGGCAATGCTGCAGCACCTTGCAGCTGAGGTGGCACTGGGGCAGGCAGACACAAACAATGCTCTGCAGGTAGTCACTGACAGGCCCACCAAGGACATGGAAAAGGCCCAGAGCAGCTCTTGGCCCATCCTGCTGCTCAACTGGTTAAGGATCGGGACGCTTCAGACATGTGACAGGGTGTCAACTTCTGCAGGAGACCTTCCATTTGCCTCTAGAACTGCCAAACTATTGACTATAGCAGCAACCGGTGAGGCAGATGCATGAAGGCCTATACAAAGTCAGCACAATCCATAGACAACATCCTGCAGCCAAGTTGTCATCCTGCACATCACATTCATCTTGCAAGCAGAAAACTAAATTTGTATTCCACCTCCAGCTGCATTACAATAAGGGCCTGGGCTCCATACAGCCTTATGGCTATGCAGCACTGGCAACAAACAGCATCTCTCACAGTGGCAGGAAGGCATCTAACCGCCACAAAGCCCTTTTCAGAACGAAGGCATCACACAGAATCACACACAGAATCACACAGAATTGGCTAGGTTGGAAAAGACCTCAGAGATCATCAAGTCCAACCCTTGGTCCAACTTCAGCCCATTTACTAGATCATGGCACTAAGAGCCATGTCCAATCTCAGTTTAAAAACCTCCAGGGACGGTGAGTCCACCACCTCCCTAGGCAGGCCATTCCAATGCCTGATCACTCTTTCCGTAAAGAACTTCTTCCTAATATCCAGCCTAAACTTCCCCTGGCAGAGTTTAAGCCCATGTCCCCTTGTCCTATTGCTAACTGCCTGGGAGAAGAGACCAGTTCCCACCTGGCTATAACTTCCCTTCAGGTAGTTATAGAGAGTGATGAGGTCACCTCTAAGCCTCCTCTTCTCCAGGCTGAACAACCCCAGCTCCCTCAGCCTCTCACCATAGGTCATGTGCTCAAGTCCCTTCACCAGTCTTGTTGCTCTTCTCTGGACCCGCTCCAGCACCTCAATATCAGAATCCTCTTCCATTCTTAGGCTAGATTTGTAGAAGATATAAGCACCACGAGCCTTGCAAAGATGTCCACAAAGGTACCTTGGTGGTCCACCAAGGCCCACAAGAAAACCAAGTTGCTGTTGCCAGAGCTACATGGGCCAATGCACTGGATTTGTTAATGAGATGATTGATCCCATAGTTTGTCAACTCATGGACAAGCAGAGGGAAAACAGAGTGGGTCACCTGTACACCACAGTATACAATTTTGTCCACTGGTCCGCTATTCAAAGTAAGATAATGTGAGGAATAACCTTTGAAATTGTGGTCACATCATCCTTAGAAGACTTCTCCCTAATCTGATTTGCTACTGACCAGGTGAAGTTGTCACGGTTCCACAGGGCAACAGCCACTTCCTTAAAAACATGGGGACAATTTTGAAATTGAGTGTGATGATGGCAAAGTGTAAGGGCAAATACCAGCTTCAAATATACCTTTCTATATCTGAAAGCTCTGCACCCACTGCTGCCTTTCCCCAGTTCCCAAGGCTGATGTGTTCCCACCAGCCCGGGCTCAGCTCCCAAGCCCTAACCACCTCCTATCAATGAAGGCAAACCAGTTCCAAACAGTTTTCCTTCTCTATATAAACAGCTTTATAGAAGCTTGCATGACTGCATTAATTCACAGGTGTTTTCCTGGAACAGGCTACAGCCACAGGATTAACAACTTCAACTAGTGATCCACTCCTGTAACACCAAATTACTTGCTAGTGTAAACATAGTCTCTGAACACAGATAAAGATGAGGCTCTGGGAATCACACTGTCAGCACCATCTCAATGAACTATCTCAGGAAAATTCTCTGTCTTCATCAAGCATGCGTTCCTTTGGCCCTCCATGCATTCTGAGCAGCAAACCTTTAGAACAAGAAGCAAGACAGTACTAGTCACTTCATCAAGTGGACAAGGAAGGCTGTTCAGACACAGCAGCATTAGATTTTGCAGATGACTGACATGCTTAAAGGCAACATAATAGGATTACACACATCTGCCTGTTTTCAGACAATCTGCACAAGCTATTTAACCCTTGAGGACAGGCCTCAGTACTACAGGTAACAAACACTTTTTTAGTAGCTGTAGTTTAATGTACTCACAGGAATCAGCAAAGATGGTTTATGAATGTGTTGCTGTAATAATCACTGCAAGAACTAACGATGACATGTTTCTTTGGAACACCTGAGAGCAAGAGTGCCAAAATGAAAACACACTCCCAAATTTGTATGGCAGTCCACAAAATGACACAAATGTGTATAATTCATCTGGTTTTGACCCCTTAGCCAAAGCTTTCTACATGGTGATGCTTAAAACAGAATCATTCATGTCCAACTGTTCTGTGTTTCTAGAGACTTCTACAGCACAGAGTCAGTTGTACTGCTTTGTATTTCCCTTGATCCATATGAAGTGTCTATAAAAAAAAATACTTTGGCATTTGCCAACTTGCAGCAATTTAGCTGTTTCACCAAAAAGTTTTGTGACCACCACTTTGTTATGGTAAGCTAGAAAAGTTATCTTAGTTTGTCCTAAGTAACATTTGGTGCACAGCACGCTGCATTTACTTTTCACACAAACTTTCCCTGCCCATTAGTACCAGTGGTGTATGGTAAACACCAAAAACGTTACAGGTAAAACATGAATTAACAAGCCCCCTGTGCTTGTTCCATTGGGTCAATGTCCACACCTCTGCACCTTTTCTCTAACTTATGCTCTGAGGCAGCATCAGGGATTCAAGCTTCAAGTTTTAAGTAGTAGAGGTTCATGTATTACACTAAGCACTGCTCACATGGAGTAAGAGGGAGAAGCAAGATGCCTGTGTGTAGAGGTTTTAGTAAATTCACACCTGTGCTATTTTGCAGAATGTCCCAGTAACAAACTGCTAAAAAAAAAAAAAAAAAATCACGTATTTCCACAAAACTCCCAACCTACAGAAGGCAGATAGCTTCCTCCTCCCTGTGTGTATACACAAACATATGTACTGATTTAAGCTTGTCAGACACCAGGCTTTCAGTTTTTAGAAGTATCTTCATATTAAATTAATTGTAAATTTATATTTAGTGGAAGCTAACTAAGTGATTACATTAAATATTTTAACTCACAGAACTTGAGTTTTAAGCTTTTGAAGGTACTTCTTAATTCACTTCAACCTGGTTTTGTTAGTTTAAACTGACCCTAGTTCTCAGCTTCTCCCACTGCTGCAGCCAGTGGCACTGAACTCTCCATAGACACACACACATACCCTGGCACACAGTCATGAACCCAGAGGTAAATGGAAAACTCACTACTGAGTCATTTTTCCAGTCTCTCTGAGGTACTTTATTGTTCTGTGTAGAACATTTTCCAATGCCTTGTATAGTCTGCTTTAAAAACTCACTGGCAAGCTTTTCGCCTTTGTACTTTCACAGACCCATAGATCTTACCCAGGTCAGGAAGTCTTAAGGGCTTGTCTATGGTGGACACATTCCAGAACTGCAGCAGAACTGATTAAGAGATATGAACAAAAAGTTACAACACTGTAATATTATCTGCCTTGCTGGAATAATGCCTATGTTGACAACTTTCTCCAGGGTAGTTGAAGTAGGAATTATAATTTGGAATTAGAAGTTACTTGGTTTTGTGGATGACCACGAGAGGGAGTTACACCAATTTAAGAACAGCTGTAATAAACCAGCAATCCTGCTGTGTTCATCAATTTTCCTCACTACACAAACCCCAGCCCTTCAGCTTTCCAATCTGAGCTAGTAGCAACATGAGCAGTGCTACTGTTAAACTGCTTCGAGATGCACACAGGCTAAGCATCTGCAAATAATTAGATTCCACTGTCATGCAGCTGTTTAGCTAACACAAAACTTCACACCACAAAGCCATGTGGTTTCACTTTCATAAGATCACCTCTTGTTGTGTAAACACAACTAATCCAAATATAAAGTAAAACTCAAGCAGCCTAAATTCAAAAGCTCATAATTAAATAAATAAATAAAACAGGGGGGATGGCGGGAGCAACTGGAAATTATTAATTTTCTATTGCAGAAAATAAGAACCCAGAGGGACTATCATGACCAGCCAGAACACCCACAACAGAGGCCGTAAGATTGAGTTAGTTCTTTTTCCTCTTCTAATTAGTTTGGTGTTCTGGTTTACAACACATCATTAAGAAGAGTTGATACATGAAGCAGAAATTAAGACCACAGATTAGCTGATTTCCTGGAGAACAATCACCACCCAAGACAATGGCTCCACATCATCCTCTCCTGGAGAATTACTGTGAAAACACCACCCAAGAAATGGCAATTTAACACCTTTCCAGAAAGCAGAGAAACTGTACAGAAGCCTTTGTGCTCCAGCAGATGGAAAGCACAGCTCTTCCGGCTACACAAGGCTCCCCACAGCAGAAGACACCAGTCGAGCCTTGAGAGCGGGACATAGCAGAGTTTCAGATAGTGAACTTCACCTTCAGGTGAGACTTGTCCCTTTGACAAATCTTCATTCTTTCTGGGAGTAAACACTCCAAGGAAGTAATGGGAAGAGGTTTCCAGAGGGGATAGGAGCAGAAAACAGAACTAACATCAAGGCCCCTTCTGCACAAAATACTTGGATTTCTTCAAGCCTCCACCATGTGCCCTGAGACTGCATGATTCAGCAGCTTGCTCAAAGTCAGTTAAGATAAAGTGAGGAAAATATTACAAGCCTCAATCTCAAAACCCAGTGTTTACATCCTAAGACCATGCCCAGTCTTGAGAACAGGCTGTGGGGAGAAGAGGGAGAAGAGTGAGATGGAATTAAACACCAAAGCCTTTAAGCATTCCTGCTGCAGATCAAAAGAAGTAAGTTTTAACCAACATGCTATTAAAATTCTTTCTTTGATATGAACAAAGTTTGGACTACCAATTACAGAAAAATTCAAGCTGTTAAAACAGAGGTCTCCTCCACCTCCCAACCCACTGCCTTTTAAAACTGCAAAATGAAATCAAACAATATTCCAGAAGTCATGAGCTCCTCCTCCCCTGCTGCAACACCAAGTTCCCTGCGAAGGAGAACCCTTTGACAATCCTGGGAAGGGTCACTGTTACAATCAACCATGGACAAACTGTACTGGTGCCACTACTGAAAACCATGTAGAATCACAGCAAAATATGTACATGACATTTGTATGTACTGGTCTCCCACAGAAAAAACAATCCCACAGCAATGAACAATCAAACTTACCATATTAACTCAAATCTCACCACCAGCAACAGTTTCAACACAAGCTGCACACAAAATGGGAGGAAGCTTCCTTACACTTTCACCAGTAAAGCAGCTGTCTGAAAAATTCAGCTTGACCAAGGAGTCAATCAGCACTGCTGAATCACAAAGGCAGGCAGATCAGCACACATACACACCACGTAATTTAGAAATGTCTGCACAACACTAGAGTGTGTCAGGGAAGTGATTGCCTAAGCTTGTAGAATTATTTGGTATATTGCTTCTTACAGAACTTGGTTAGAAACCGCTTATATAGAATTCCCTTGGCATAAATAAGTTTGCTTAGCATCATTTCTGCAAGGTGCGAACCTTTAACTTTCTGCTTCACTAAGTAAAAGAGGCTACAGACTCTTCAAGCTGGAAGATTTGGGGAGCTGCATCCTTGGAGGTAAGTAGAGGAACAGAACAGCATCTGACAGAAGAATGCTTTGGACAAGAACTTATTTTCTTCAACTGTGGGTGCAAACCAACAACCGCAGGTCAGAACTTTAACTAAAAGCCTGCCTGACGAAAATTAGGAGATCCAATGATTAACAGGGAGACCCCAGACATCAATTTTGCAGTTGGCCTGGAGTGACACACAGGGGGTAGAGGCTTGCATTGTGAGGGTCCCTCTTCAGGAGGTACCCAGCTCAAGCTGCTCTACACTGAACCTTGCGAATAAGTTATTTATTTTAGAATAATTTCTATAATCCATGCCTGAATTTGTTCTGTGGGACAGCTAGGCAAAAGAAACTTCCTTAATAGTAGTAAGGTATAGAATCACAGAACGATAGAATAGTTTGGGTTGGAAGGGATCTACAAAGGTCATCTAGTCCAACACCCCACCATGAGCAGGGACATCTACAACTAGATCAGGTTGCTCAGAGGCCCATCCAGCCTGGCCTTGAATGTTTCCAGGGATGGGGCATCTACCACCTCTCTGGGCAACCTGTTGCAGTAATTTAACACTCTGGTTGTAAAAAAATTCCTTCCTCATGTCTAACCTGAATGTCCCCTCTTCCTGTTTAAAACCATTACGAAATTAGAGGCCAGACAGTGGCAAAGACAGGACACTAGGAAGCAAACACAACAAGGTAGGGAAATCAAACCCTAACAGACAATGTTGTTCCACATAACCACCCAGTCAGTTGGTTGAGTAGTGACCAACCACTGTGGCAGTTGGTTATAATGGAGACAGGATGGAAAAAGAAAGAAAACAAAAAAAATTCCCCACTATCACATCGTCTTTATTAATTGGCTATATGAGAACAGGTAAGCCATGAATCCTTTCCACAAGGAACTCCCTCCACACAGAAGGCATGCACTGGGCACAAGGTACTGACAGTTCAGCAAAGTCAGTCAAAGCATACTAATAAAAATGTCTCTGTGGTCTCCCTGCTCTAATAGCAGCATGACTGGCAGGGACGAATACTGACAAAAGCTGGCTCAACAACTGTAGCTAAGACACAGCAAGCAAGAATCAGCAGCATACCTGATGCGATAAAGTGGCAGATGCTGTAGAAAGGATTCCTGACAAATGATGACAGGAGAAGGCACTGCACAAAGTTCACAACTGAAGCCTACAGCCTACCTTCTACTTTAAAAGCCCAGAATTCATTTGAGATCTGCAGCTTAATTCAGTTGCTTGCATATGCACGTCTTAACATTTGATATCAGAATTCCCATATATTTTCATTGGGCTGGCAAAAACAATGCAACACCAAAGCCTGTGCCCTTCCAGGCTGACAGCCAGAGGCCAAACAGGGAATCCTGGCTATCCCAAGCAACACTAAAAAAATGTTTTGGCACCTGAACCAAGCTCCTCCTCCAGACTCAGTAAAGAAAATGTAAATAAGATTTTAGTAATAGTAGCCACCTCCAATAGCAGCTATATATATATATATATATTTTTTTTTTTTTTTTTTTAATCAGAAGCTTCTTAATTTTCGACTCACTTCTGTTTTGTTCTCTGCACAGCATAAGACCGTAAGCTTTTCAAGACCTCTGTTAAGATGTTCCCCCTCCTCTTACCACTGAAAAGCCTTTATTAAAACAGGTTTAAAACTTGTTTTACAAGCCTCTCACCCAGAGAGGCTCTCACCCTTTCTAGCTATTGCTGCCGGCAAAGCCTTTCCACAAGGTGGCATATTCTCAAGGGAGCCATGTTGCAGTCAGTTCAGGTAAGAAAAGTGTTTGTTTTCAGTTAAACGAACAAAGAAAAAGAGATTTTCTTTGAGTCAGAAGTTTCAGCATCCAGTCAGAAGACAACAGAATGCAAAAGCCACAATAGAGGGCTAAGAATAAGTTTAGGTACGTCTCCTTAGCAAATACAAACTAAGAGAGGAACAAAGAACAACTTCTAAACATTATTTTCCAGGGTGGCCAGGATACGATAAGCAATGTCCCTTCCGAGCTTCAAGAATTCCTCTGTGTATCAGTGAGGTGCCTGGGCTGTACGTCATCAGGTCTGCAAAAGAGCTCTAAATAGCACATTGCTGTGCTACACCCATTCCTCTTCCACTCTATTACACGATCCAAAGCGGGGAGAGAGGGCGTCTACAGCAACCAAGAAGCTCTAGTGCACTCCAAAAAGATTAAAAAAAAAAAAAACACCAAACACCTGCTTCCTTGCTTGACATTCAGTGCAACAGATACCACAAACCATTTCTCAATGACAAAAAAACATTGTTTCACAGTGTTCGTATTTACATACTATAGTAAGGGTGGAAGAACTTACCTCCATTTGGAGAGCAGCTGTGTCCTGATCATAGTGCCCCATGATGTTGGGGAAAAAAGTCATATTGTAAGGCATTCCTGAGCATCTGGAAATAGTAATTGGTTCACATGTGAATAAACTGTGTCCTCGCACCAGAGTCAGAAGTAAACTGCAAGCTGCAGAGAACACAACTACTCCCATTTTGTCAGGATCTCCAACTTCAGCACATAGCTCTGTTCAGTAGTTACACCAGCTTTGCACAAGGACAAAAACACACATCTTCTTCTGCTGGTTCCAGTGCAAGGCAAGGATGCAGGCTCTAGGGCAGACAATCAGAATCCTCACCACTGCTTCAGGTAGTTCCTCATTTGGGCTGATTGCGATTTTACCAAATCCCGTCTTCCTCGAGCCTGTACGCGGCAGAAGAGCAGAGTAATTAACAGCAGAAACAATCCGGCCGCGACCACCCCTCCGAAGGCCGAACTCGCTCCCGCTGCGCACCGTTCGGAGATCGTGGCCTCGCCCACGGGGGCCAGCGTGTTTGGCCCCGGCTCCCGCAGCCACCGCTGCTCCCACCACCCTGCTGTCGGCGCTCGGTTCCCAGCCCCGCCCTGGGAAGCGGCGCCCGTGGGGCCAGGCGGGGAGCGGGCCGAGAAGTCGGCCCAGGAACCGGGACTCGCCGGGCGCGGCCTCGGCGCCGCATCCCCGCCACGCCCGGACCACACCCGGGCCGCGCCCCCATCGCCCCCTTACCGGGACCCGCCTCCCGACGGACGCTTCCCCCCCGGCGGCCGCCGCGGGGCACTGCGCGCCGCTCCGAGGAGGAGCCGCCACTCACCGGGACGTGACCCGCCGCCCCGCTCCGCCGCTGCACTCAGCGGGGCCGGCCCGGCAGCCGCGCTCTGCTCTGCCCCTCCCCGCCGCGCCTCCGACGGCCGCTCCACCACGGACAGGATGTGGCGTGCGGGGGGCGAGGGAGGCGGTCGCGCGATACTTGGCGGGCGGGGGCGGGGCGTTCCGCACCTTTCCGCCCCGCCCCGCTGTGGGGCCTTGGGGCTCGTCCCGGCGGGTTCTGCTCTGCGGGAGCAGCAGACCGCCCGGCCCCAGCCACCTGCCCGGCCCCAGCCACCTGCCCGGCCGCCGTCAGTGCAGCCCGTGGTCCCGAGGCGCGCAGGCCCGTCCGTGCTCCAGCGCCCCTCAGGTGCAAGTTCAAACTCGTCTGAGAAGGTCCCCGAGGCTGAACGCACAGATACAAACGGCATCAAAAATCTTTCAAAACAGTACCTGGTATTTAGGTTTTCATAAATACACTCAATATTAACTCTGCAATACACTATTTAAGTATAAAGACGATTTACAGACTCCGAGGCGTTAGGAAATGGCCATATCCTGCCCGCGGAAGCGGCCGTGAGGTTTGTTCCCAAACACACCTGGGCAGTGAGTGGGGTCTGTGGACCCTCGCTGCCACCATCCTGCAGAATACCTCAGTCCCCATGAGGTGAGGGCTGGAGGCGCTAGTTAAATGAGGCTAATGCTGAGGAACAGATTGATACTAGAAGTCGATGTGGAACAATTGAATTTAATGAAGGGAAGGGAAGTGATTTCAGGCATTTGCAAAGAGAAGAGATGTTGAGGTGAGAATAAAGGGAGATGAAGGGGACCCACTGGGTTCTGGTGCTCAGACTAGGGCTGTCCTCCAGAGACCCAGCTACATGATGTGTGAACTGTCTTCCATGCACCCATCTCTGCTGCTGGCTGAGACCACACACATCAGACAAATACATGTCTGGTAGCACTTAGCTAAGTTCACAAGTGCAGGCCTGAGCTAATGAGACCCAACTGTAGAAATGCTGGAGGTTATGAGGCAGAGATGACCAAATTTCTCTGCACGGAGCCACCTGAGGTCTCATCAGGCTGCTTTTCAGCCATGTAACTTGTGCTGTGCTCCAGGACTGGAACAGGAAACACCAGATGCTGAGACATGCAAACCAGGTTTAGAAATGGTTTGATGACGTTCAGGCTGCGCTGCCTTTCTGCTAGTGTGCCCCAAGGCAGTCTGTGCAGAGCCAGGCGCATTTACCCAGACAAACTGTCCATAGATGGTGCAGAGTGTGAAGCTGCACATGGTTATTCAGAGAACCACAATCTCTTCATGCAGATCTTTTGTGTATCGTTCCCTTGCAGATTCCCTTATGTGAAACCATTCTAGCACCTGCATGATTCATGGGGAGGATGATACCTACCTGCCGCAGATCCACATAGCCGTGATGGAATGGAATTTGCTGTATGAACAAGCAACTGAATGGAGAGGTGACCAACATTTTCCCAGCAGGTTTTACAGATCAAATTAATGAAATCTTATTGTTTGCAGGTTGTGGAAGTGAATGTGCTCAAGTGTACAAAGAAATCTACATTGTCCTCTGTTGTTGTTCCTGTTCTCATTTTCTAGCTGGCTCCTGCCCTAGTCTCTCTCAGTAGCTCCTTTTCATCCTAGAAATATGAAATTTTTCTCTTCATGAGCTCTGAGAGGCTGCACACTGTACAGGTCTGGCGGTGAAAGCACCATGACTGCACAAGAGAGCGTCTTCCCACTCCGCGTCTACAGAAGCCATTCTAGGGAAGTTCTTGCTCAGCCCTTAATGAAGCTGCTGATTTGCTCTTCTCTCCCGGAACACATTCAGTTCCTCAGATATGCTGAAACCTTGCAGGGACAGGACATAGTCAGTGCAGATTCACACTTAAGTGGATTTCTACTGAATTCTCTTTCATGTTTCATTGGCTAAGCTTATAGGCATTTTCATGGAAATGACAGCAGAACTATCTAGGACCATCCATACCAAGTGAAAAGTCACTGCTTCACAGTACGTAGGGTTGACAAATTCTCACACAAGCTTCTGTTATAATTTTATATGGGAAAACCATCGTGTCTTACATGATTTTCATGGAAGCTTAATGAGAAATTTTGCTGAAGACAACAGGGCAAAAATCCAAGGTATGGAAATTTCAGCCAAACCACAGAAACTTGTCACAGTAACACACATCTGAAATTAGGGTATTGTGAGGAGTTTAGCCACCTCAGCTGTAAGCACTGCTAGGATCATACTGTATGAATATGGCATTATATAAAGTGACGGCTTAGTTCCTTCCATCAGAATGGCTTTTCATAAATAAATTAAATCTCTGAAAAACAGATATGGCTAAATCATATTGTTTTCCTTCCTTAAAGGTTCTCATGTTTTTGTTGCATGATGGGAAAAGACAAAGAAAAGGAAGGATGAGCCCTTTCTTCAATCACATTATTAATATACTTTCTTTGCTCACAACCTAGTTGCTAAGCAAGTTATTCCAGAGGTTGTTTCTCAGAGCCATGATCTAAATATATTTGTTTCTGGTGCCATAAAGGTCTTGACTAACCAGAGTGAGGAATGTGAGTGCCCTCACTGGTATCTAACAAAGCGCCTTTAAGTATCATTAAGTATTTTATGCATGTGCTCAAATATATTGCTGATTAGGGATGCAACTACTCGGATGTGTAAGTACTTTGCTCACCTGGCACTGAGGATATTGTTTACATTTCAGTTAATGTAATATTAATTTGTTGACCTTTCTCTGTCACCTCTTCAAATTATTATAGTTTAGCAATTTTTGCTACAAAGACTTCAAGGGATTTAGAGCCTTTTCCAAATCCTAGGTCATCTTCAGATGCCTTTCAACAAATGTACAGAAGAGGTTTCAGCAGTGGTCAATGACAGCTCCTTTCCAAGCTCTCCTGGCTCCTTCCACCATTGTGATGGATGTGGTGGAACAGACCATGTGCCGTCCTGTCCAGATCCACGCTCCACCTAGCTTAAACCTGTTCTTGGCAGAAATGGTCGCGGCTTGCTTGGGCTATGAACTGAAGCACCCTTTTCTTCTTCGAAGTTTTGTGGGGACATCCCTTCAGGAAAGGCAAACAGCAACGTGATCGCGTTTACCAGCTCTGTGAACACGTTAGTGCCCCATGTGCTCATACCCTAGGAAGGCAAGATCTAAAAGAGCAGTCGCTGGGAAGAAGCCTGTCTGTGTGACACAAGGGGGACATGTGTGTGTGGCTTTAGTGCTCACAGTCTGCACATGAGGAGCTCTACGCTAGCTCGAGCTTTCTCCTCTTGGCACATCTGAAAGTTTCATAAATGAATTACACTGTTCGAACATTGTACCAAAGTTTGACTTAATGTAATTTAAATATTACAGATTTGCCAATTACATAGTTTGATGTTGGCTGATTGAGTTATAAGGTTCATAATGTTCCTATTATTCTGCATTTAAAACACATTATTCATAATTTGGTGAAATTTCAAAGGACTAAATAGCCAGTAGATGGCACCAATAAATCCTGTTGTGAGACTTAAAATTGAGAAATATAATTCATGTATTTTTCTGGAATGCATTATGCGAATGAGAAAAGCTGGACAAAAGAGCATCATTGATATACTTTATTCTTATTAGTTTATAGTAATAGGGAAAACATTTCCGTTTGTAAACAGAATGTGTTTCCTAAGTCAAAACACTACCATTTAATTGAACACATAAACTCCTGAGGAAGGCTTAGTAAGAACGCATAGATGTGTTACAGTAACTTCCTAGTAGTTTAGAAAATGCAGTCTTTGATGAGTTAATGACTTCTGAGCACTTCTCCAATCTCATGCAGCTCTTTCATCTCAAACCTTTCTTTACATTTTCTTCCATAAAGCCTTTAAACTGTAACCCCCCCCAAATGCTCAACAGCAATGAAAACTGGAGAAGGAAGCATATTGAGAAAGCCAGGAGGTTTTTGCAAAGCCCTGTGCTAACCACGTTGCTGGGTACTTGGAACCCATGTCATCTCCCTCCCCGAACAAAGTATGACCTATTTAGACTTCAGTCCTTCCAAGTATTATGGCAGTGTGGGTTGTGACACCCACACATAAGAAGATGCTGATTTCCTTTATGCTAGAAGGTTCTCATCTTTCATTTGTCTCTAAATGACAACACTGTGCCTTCACAGCGTTGCTTTAATAAAACAGTGATTATACTAATAGTATCCTTTCCCAACAGGTTACCTCCCCTGGTCTTGGATATTAAGCACAATGTAAACTAAACAGGAAATAAGCTCGTAAAGAGTAAACTTTCCTAGGAATGATCAAGGATATTTCATTCCTTGTGGGCTTTTAGCAACCACCTTCACTGCTGGTAAATTTGCAGCCTGTCTGCTTGGGTGACATTAACAACAGGGACGGTGGGTGTGTTTCCTGACCCAGCCCCTCTTATTTATTAGTTTCTGCAGCTGGGGCTCCTGGCTTTGGACAATGTCACAAAGGCTGGGGGAAAGGAAATCTCTGCTACAGGGCGTGAGTCATTTCCAAAGTAAAAGAGGGATACAAAGCCAGCACTCTGTTAGGGTGGACAGACAAGGTACAGGTGACACTGATGGCAAATCAGAAAATCCTGCCTTAATGGTGTGTGTTGTAGCTGTGTGCTTCACTCTCTGCGAAACACTGATGCATTAACTTCAGCTGAACTGTCCCTATCAATACGATGTGTGATTAGCAAAGTGGGATTGAGTTTACACACATTTCAAATGCTGCTTTTTAAGTTGGTAGTTCAAGATATTTATTGAAACATGAGAATGGCAAGGTTACAACAAAACAAAAGTTTTGGAAGCTCAGGCGCTAACTACTACAGGGTGATTTCAAAGGTACTCATCAACATGTTAAAGGCAGACTAAGGACTGTTCCTGGGTATTGGTAATTACATGCATCCTATACCCAGGTAATGCATACTGTCTTCCCATCATAACAATCCCGTGCTGCAGGGATTTCCCAGGTTCTGGGGAAGTATGTAACAGAGTACCTTGTACAAAAAAACCAGGTCTCTCTGTAAATACCTCTTCCTGCCATCTCCCAGTGGGATTTCTGGATTGGCAAATTCACTATTTGCTAAACTTTGAAGGAAGAAGTACCGATAGGAAATTTTAAAAAATGGTTTTCATTGTTTCACAATTTCATATTTGTCTTCAATAGCATCTCTGTGAAATTATATGGAGTAAAGTTATTGTTAATGTATCACAATTAAGTAGCAGGTATCATGATCACTGTATCCATCATTTTTACAAATAGAACTGCAGGTTGTTTTCTGTAATTTTTTTTGTCATTTTTTGGATCTGGTTTGGGTAAAATTATTTGAATTATATAGTTTTAGTACTCAGAAATAATGGATGGACCTGCTTTTCTTAAGCTTCTTGACAGTTGCTCCCAAGCTATTACAAAATGGAAACAGCATGCAGAATACTAAATATGTTTTCAGCTGAGATGTACAGTTCTGCCTGAGATCAATGCAGAATACACAAATGAGTCACACTTTAGATCTCAGGGTGACTGTAACCACATGACCATTCATTTCTCAGGTTATTAAATTCTGCTGCACTCCAGGACTTGTGTCAGCATTAGTTTTAAACTAGGATTTGCAAATACACTTATGGAACCAGTTATGCCACATCCTAGGAGATAGTGCTGACCACTGTTAACACTTAAAAATTATATAAACCTCATTTTCTCAGTCTCCTTCCGTGTTGTTTCATCCTTACAGTTTAGGATCAACCATTATATCACCAGTCAATGTCTGGAAATGAAGCCTTTCCATCCAAGACTTTGTAGTCAGAAAGATTGTGGAGCCAACTGCGTGATTGTGAAAGCATCCCAAATACAAATTAGGACTGAAAAATGAAATGTGAAATATTGTTAGACAAAAATAAAAAAAATATAGACAAAGCAAATAATGAATGAGAAAGAAAAGGCTCTAAGATGTGTCAGCAGTAATCTCAGTAGCTCATAATTGGAAAAAAAAATGCTTCATTTGCAAGAAATTGATTCTAAGCACAAAACTACATTTTCTTGACTATATCTGGTTAGAATTCAAATTGATCTTCGCACCTGGCATAGCGGAGTTTTTGTAACTCCCAGATACCATCAGCTATGACTGACAATTTGAGAGAAGGGGGGCCAGAGAAGGGGCTAACCACTACTCCATTACGTATTTTTACATGATTTTTGTAACAGTCTGCTGGTTCCATGTTTATGCTCCTGTTTGCTTTGTCAGACTTATTGCCATGTAACTGGGTGTGTTCAACTTGAAGGGGGAAAGAGGAGGCCAAAACTCAAAAGGTAGAGCTTCAAACAGAGAAGGAAAGCCAGGAGGCAAGGGGGAAGGGGCAGCTGGCCAGACTTCTTCAAGGCGATGGGATGAGAAGCAAAGCAGAAAGGCCAGGAGGCTCTTTGCTCTCTGAGCAGGGCAGACAGGAGGCTGGGCAAGAATTTACTTGCTGGATGGAGGTGGAACATACAGACTTCAGCTCTGGGTGATTGCTAAGGATCTTACGAAGCATCCAAAATGGCAATGCAAAGAAAAAATGTGGCATATTAGCAATAAGAGAACCCTGAAATGTGAAGTGGGATTTGTGTGTGTCTGTGACACAAGAATCCTAACCTGCTCTTCTCAGAGCACAGGTTCATGAAGGCCTGTGGTCTTGGTTTCCAAACTGGGAATATGTCCGAGAAGTATCCATAAAGCATCCCCTCTTACAAAGGGAAGGTGAAAGGCAATCATATCATCTTCTCCTGGATCTTAGAGAGCTTCTGGGAGGCAAAGAGACATTTAAGGTTCATGGGAGACTTCTCTGGCCGCCTATGCCAACAGAAACCTAATTATCATGGTTGTTCTTATCCTCAGAGAACCCAAACTGCCCTTGTGTGATAGGGATACCCATGTCTTCTTCCACGGAGGCACTCATGTATGTTAGTATGATGTCCATGTCTCACAACAGAACACAGTTCAGATCCTCACAGTAGCAAAGGACAATAAATTAACAATGGCTAAGTGTTTGTTATTGTTTTTAACTGCCTCAGGGCCTTAATTTTAGTTCTGCCCTGCTATAAGTTGCGTTTATATCTGTGCTGGGCCACATGGTCACAAATGACCATGGTGAATCACACTGTGCCACCAGTGGTCACCCTGTGCCCTGATGATCCTATACTCAAACTTTCAGGCAGTTTAAAGACCATCTGAGAAGTTCAATTGAGATCACAATACACTAGAACGACACATTCTCCTGGAACATTGTTTTTATTGGTTGTATTAGGGTTAAGTTTGTGATGGGGTTCTATGTCTGGCCCAACTTTGCAGTGGTAGCATGCTGTAGGACTGATGATTTTCCTGGTGAAGAGTGAAGATAAAAAAACAACCCCAGAGTAGTAGTAGAGGCCTTAGGTCTACTGAGCATCTAGATGGAGAGGCTGATCATGGCTGGTAGGTGATACAGACCTGAGGGTGCTGACAGCACTTAAGGGACTATGCCAGCTGAGCAGTCCAAGTCTCTAAAGAAGGGAACAGGGACAACCAGCCCTGTTTACAGAGGTCAGAAAAATAATGAAAGTTCCATACCAGAAGTATTGTAACGAAGCTCCTGGGAACTTTTCAAAGTGTCAGTACAGCAAAATGGATAGACAAAACCAAAATCAGTTTAATTCATCCAACTCAGTTTCTTCTGGAAATGCAATTGGGGCAATGCAGCTAGGATTTTTCAGGCTGACCCTTAAATTCATAAATCCAATTTTACTGTCTCTGTGCATCAAATGTCATAACAGCTAGCATAGAGTAAGAACTGACAATAAGTATCTAGGAACTTAATTCTTCACCACTCAAGAATGGTTATTTGCTCCTGCACAAAGGGACCAAAAATAAATTCAAATTAGTCATAACAGACAAAGATAGTGGTTCATTTCTATTCTCCTATTTGCACTTCCATTATACTATCATGTGCCTCATATTTTGTACCGAATTCATTCAACGTCCTTTGCAAAACTCAGGTGAAGGTGTTTAGGCAAGTGTTATGGAGTAATCTAAAATAAAAACCAGATACTAACATTTTTAATAGAAGACAAAGAACAAATTATCTTATTGTATAATTTTATAATCTAAAAAATGTTAATGTATTCATTGATTTACATTGTTGTAACCAGCATTGGGATTTAATCCAATGGACTGACATTTCCATAATACTGTAATTCCTGTTTTGGCAAGATATACATGTTTCTGCATCTCTGCCAATTGCATTGTGTCCTTTCGTCAGCCACCAGCAAACCCAAGGTTTCTACAGTCCTGGGAGTAAACAGAATAATTTATCTAAGCTTTTGTTTGAGCGCTGTGTGAATTGTGTGAGTGGAACTGTCAGATGCCAGGAAAGAATTCTCAAATTTCTACAAATTTGGAAGAATCTAAAGCTGCTTTATATTCAAGAACTCTAGCTGTGTCAGTTCAAGTGCTGGTTTTAACCTGTTTCTGAATTTGAAAGCAATGAAGCAGAAGAAAATCAAACCTGCATTACTGGAGTTTTCTGCTTTCATACTAATTCATGGCAAAGCAACATGGTTTACTCTAGATTATAGGTTATTGTGGGAGAACAGTAGCAAAATTATGCATGTAGAATGGATAAAGAAAGGCTGTTTTCACTTGTGAACGTGCACAAAAGTAATTTATTTTTCTATTGTATAAAATTATATAAAGAGAAACCTTTGAAAAAAATACAAACCCACTGATTTTTGCCTGCAGTTAAGTCACCTTATACCACATTGGCAGTATAAAGGGAAAATATGCAACATACACTCATACATAAAGCCTTTATGCTAGTAGTGTGTTATGCAATGGTCTTAAAATAAGTGAAGATCAGTGCCCCTGGAGTCAAAATTTACCTTTGATAGGTGCAACCAAAGCAGTCAGTCAATAGAGGAAGAAAGATATTCACGTAGGCCTAACCCCACTGACTTTTGAACTACTATTTTAGATATAGGAAGATAATCATAGTGTAGAAATGATTTATACTAAGTTGTCACCTGGGTTTGCTCAAGCAGATCTCCAAGAGGTTTTTGAGAGGACAGAAATATATCTAAGAAGTCAGTAGCACTGACTGTTCAAGTATGTGGAATAAACACCATTTGAATTTGAAGAAAAACAGTTCAAAGAACTGAGCAGATATAAATCAGGATAGCCTAAGCTGGTAGGAAAATATCATTAATTTACCACTGGAGAGGTCTGTAAGGTGATGATAAACTTGGTGAATAAGAACCAGCAGTATCTCCTCTTGGAGATCAACCTTCCATTTGCCTCAGAAAACTTCAAGATAAAAGCCCTCGGTGATTAATACCTGTGATAGTGAATTTCCAGAACACAATGTACTTGAGACAGTAGAAAAGAATTCTCCATTAATCTAAACAGATAACCACAAGTAATCAAATGCTTTTCAGAAATTACCGCTCCTTGGTTCTGAAAGACCAACCTTCCACCTGAGACAGGGTGTCTGACCATCACCAGAGGAACTTCTCATTGCTTTGCAATGTAATTTCTGTGCTTAAACCACCAGTGGAAGGTTCTCTCATGTATGTAAGTCAAATTCTGAATCACTGCAGGATCTTCCAAGGAAGACATAGAGACTGTGAGTATGGATCTCTCGCTTCTGCCACAAGTCATGCTTAACTCTAAGGGTGCTGAGTCAGAGTAGTGCTGACACAACCGGGAGAAAGGGCTGGGGCAAAACTTTTCAGCACAGAAGTGCTTGGAACATTAGAGACATTATTTCCCAGGGCTTGCATCCTGCCATGGCCAGAGCAGCCTGACTTTGTATACTCTCTATAAATAAACAGGATACATCAGAGATATCTGGATCTGTCATCAAACTCTGTTCCTAAATCAAATGACGTGAATTGTACGAGTCACTTTGATCAAAAAGGGGTTATATAAGGACAGTTCTAGAAGGATTACTTTATTGATTTTCCTAGATCTCTAATTAAATGTACCACAAATGTTACACATTTATAAGAGTGGAGCTAAATGAAAAACTTTGCCTTTCATGTGAGGAGTATGATATGAACTCTCTTTAGTCCAAATTCTGTCCAGGTCCAAAGTCAGCTATGGGCAGCTGGCAGCTATAGTTCTGAAGGCATCAACCCTATTGTAGCTTATCTTCAAAACGTCAAGGTTAGTCCCTTCTAGAGCAGGCTAGCTGGCAGTTAAAATTCAGTATGGCCACTAACACAGCCCTTCCAAGAGCCCTGTGTCATTTTTGTGAACAGCCCTTCGTAGACAAAAGCCTGCAGTGATGACACAAGGTATTATAACATCTGATTTTACCCAGACTGTGATTTCCGATAGGATGGGGCAGTACCTGTCACTCGAGCATGGTGCCTGTGTAGCTGAGTGTAGAGCACTCATGTGCTGAGCGTGTGTACAAGGTGGACAGGGATGTGTGATGGATGAAAGTGGAAAGAGTGGTGTGAAAAAATGCAAGATTCCAGGAGGGCTGAGCTGGGGAAGAAACAAGGAATACATGTAAGGTTGTTCTGCCTGGCGAAGGAGGATGGAGACATACAAGCTAAGGGCTTGGATGGCTGTTGGGCTGCCCAGGTGGTGTCCCCCAGGAAGCTGGAAAGGAGGGGCTGATAGGAACTGGCTTTCATGGTGTGTGAAAGCAGCTTTCCCAGAGCAATGATAGAATTGCTCTGAAGCTTACAGGAGGTGTTTATGACAGGCTGCTGATGCTCTGTGAGATGAGCCCTGGGGCTTAACACAAGGGCGCCCGTGGATGTGCCGAGTTGGGATGCCTGTGGGTGTTGGAGGTCTCTGTAGGGCAGAGGAAGGAGGACACAATGGAATCCATGCCGCCTTCAAGGAGCAGCTCCTGGGACAGCCTGGGTTTATTGCAGAGGGTTGTTTTGTGCCTGTGTTCACTGGGACTGCACATGCACATGTGCATACATGCAGTGCAGGTGGTCTGGGACTGGTATTGGAGCTGAGTGATTTGGCAGCATAGATTCACCTTGTGATAAAAATGCATTTCTAATATGAAATGCCAGTGAGAGCTTCTTAGAGGGAATTGAAGAATACCTGTATAGTGCAGGCTTAAGAAACTGCTTTCTTACCAGGGATGGAAGCCATTAATGCATTGTAAGAAAACAGCATGCAAACAGATAAGCAGTGATGACTGCGATTTCAACTGCATGCCTGCTGGGAGATGTGGCTCAGTATATAGTCTGGAAGTTAAACTATTGTATTTAATTAATTATTCTTCCAAATTGTCAAAAGATTGTCATGATATCAGCCACAGTCAAGGGACAGAAAATCCTTAGCTCCTGCGTTTCAGGAGCGGGTGTCAAACACTTGCCTCAGCAATGATGTTAAATGTGTTAGTTCATCTGAAAGATGGTTTTGAATGGGAAACATGAATAATGAATATTATTTCCATAGAGCCTGTCCATTAGTACTGAACTCTGTACATCCAAGTGGTTCTCAGAGGTGATGATACTGCTTGTGTGGGGTTTTAGCTGGACTGTGAAACAGTGAGAAGTAATTTTGCGCCTGTGCTTGGCAGTGTTGATGATGAGCTTTAGCTTCCCCAGGTCTAATTCTGAATTGGTAAAATTATGCTCTCTATAACATAATAATGTGTCTAATAACATGCTTCAAAAATTATGTCATATTAATACTCTGAATGAAGTGGAAAAAAACATTGAGGATGAGGAACTAATTTGAGGGTAAGGTGGATGCCCCCAGCACTGCAGAAAGGCTGGTTCAGGGACACAGGCAAGACTCAGCACCTGGTGTTTTAGGATCAAATCAGCCCTTCAGCCCTTGAGTCAAGAAAACTGAACATTAAGCCACTTACTAAGTGTCACCTGGAAACTTCTGTCTGCCTTGCATGAACAAACTCAGTACTTTTATTTCCTGGTAAGAGCAGATAAAGATGACCATAAATATTTTCATGCCTCTGCATCTGACAGCTCCTCACAGCTGATATAGAATAGGCTGCTGATTAGCTATGGTGCCTTTTCTTAAGCTGCTTTTTGACTGTGAGCAAATTGTTCATCCTATCCACGCAGTTAATGCCCCAGACATACTTCCCTGTATCCAAAAATGTGGGTGTTTGACAAAGGTTAATGGAAATTAAATTAAAGCTGAATAATACTGATTATAACGCAAGAGTGTGCAAGCAAAGCTAATTAGTACAACTGACAACACAGCTCAGTCCTGACCTGTGACACCACTCTCTTTCTTTCTCCATCAGTCCTATTTTTTCTTCAGCAGCCACCCACAGCAATCTAAAACTGCTTGTTTCAAACAGCTGAGCAAGCTTGGTATGGATGGATTTGCAGAGGCATCCATTCCACTTCTTTCACTCAGGACTTAGATGGTGTGCAATCCTCCCAAAAGAAAAGAAAGAACGTTCTCCCTTCTTGCTTATGAACATCCTAATTCTGCCACTAAGATCAGAGTATTTCCTATGTTTTAGTGTTTTCTGATTTTTTCTGTGCCAGGAACTCTTGCAAATAAACTTGGATTCTATCTTGTAAAAGAGGCATATGTTAACAAATATATTTTCTGCTGAATCAGCTCACTTTTTCCCCTACATTAATGGCCCAGCTTTGCACTCAGTTTACTTCCAGGCAGGAGAATTGCTTTTAACTCTGGATGATACACATAGGCTGTCAGGTGTCCATACTAGCACCAGTACTGTATAATATCTTCATCAATGACACAGATAGTGGTATCGAGTGCACCCTCAGCAAGTTTAGAGATGACACCAAGCTGAGTGGTGCAGCTGACACACCTGAGGCATGGGATCCCATCCAGAGGGACCTGGACAAGCTCAAGAAGTGGGCCCATGTGAAACTCATGAGGTTCAACAAGGCCAAGTACAAGGTCCTGCACCTGAGTCATGGCAACCCCCAGTATCAATACAGGCTGGGGGAGGAAGGGGTGGAGAGCAGTTCTGACGAGAAGGACTTGGGGGCACTGGTGGATCGGACATGGGTCAGCAATGTGTATTTGCAGCCCAGAAGCAAATCATATCTTGGGCTGCATCAAAAGGAGCATGGCCAGCAGGTCAAGGGAGGTGATTCTGCCCCTCTGCTCTGCTCTGGTGAGACCCCACCTGGAGTCCTGCGTCCAGCTCTGGAGCCCTCAGTACAGGAGAGGGGCCCCTGTTGGAGAGGGGCCAGAGGAGGCCACCAAAATGATCAGAGGGCTGGAACAGCTCTGCCATAAGGACAGACTGAGAGAGCTGGGGCTGTTCAGCCTGGAGAAAAGAAGGCTTCAGGGAGACCTTATTGCAGCCTTTCAGGGGGAGAAGATAAGAAAGATGTGGACAGACTTTTTAGTGAGGCTTGTTGCAATAGGACAAGGGGCAATGGTTTTAAACTAAAAGAGAGGAGATCAAGGCAAGATATAAGGAAGATTTTTTTTACCATGAGGGTGGTGAAACACTGGCCCATGTTGCCCAGAGAGGTGGTAGATGCCCCATCCCTGGAGACATTCAAGGCCAGGCTGGACGGGGCTCTGAGCAACCTGATCTTGTTGCAGATGTCCCTGCTCATTGCAGGGGGGTTGGACTAGATGACCTTTGAAGCTCTTGTCCCTTCCAACCCAAACTGTTCTATGATTCTATGATCTGAAATCAGACAGGAGAAGTTGAAAACCCCAGGATGATAATGGAATAGAAAAGAGGTCTTGCAGCCCTGCATCCTAGGCCACCCCATCTTGTTTCTGTCTTTTACCTCTTCCACATCTTTCACCAAGATAATCTGGAAAGGGTGCACCTGGGAAGGCACCAGTGCAATGAGGGATGCTTGGCCTGAGGACACTGAAGATTTAATTTTGAAACATCACAGCATATCTAGTTCTTCAAAATATGAACCCAAATTTGCCTCACTGTGGAAAGAAAGGTACTGTGGAGGCACTGTGCACACAGTGTTGCAGATCATGTAGTGCCTCCTAAGCTTTAATTTCAGAAATGCCGCCTCAGCACATGTTCCCCGGAGGCACAAGAGGAGAAAAGTCCCTTAAACACCAACTGCTCTGGGGGCTTTGCTTGCAACAAGCTCTTCCCCTCCATCACTCCCTGCAGCAACAAGGACTCTGTTTGCCAGGCGCAGTCTGACCCTTGAATTTGGAGCATCCTTTTTGCAGGGTCCCCATGGACTCTTACATGACTGACTGCTGGGCTACGGCTTCCTCCTGTCCCCAAATCCTCTGGCTTTTTGGCACATCTGAAAGCTGTTCCTTTGTAGTATTCTTCCTTTTCCACAGGAAACAAAACTGTTGCTGTGTCAGCATCTTGGCCAGGAATCAAAGAGAACAAGCTGCTTGTCAGACAACACCCGAGGCATAGGCAATTAGGATGAGGATGATATTTCAGCAAGAGTAACCCTTTCTGGCACTAAGGAAAAAGATCTTAAAAATTTAGTGCATTTTTTTTTAAAAAAAAAAAGCACTATCTAAAAGTCAGGAGTTTATTTGTGTGGCACAGGTTGAACAGTGCAGCAGCTACTTTCTCTACCCTGTGCTTTCCAGTTCAGGCAGGAGTGAGAGTATTTTATTGATTATGTATTCTAGTTGCCTCATACATTTACAGGACCTGCACCAAATAAACAAAACCGCATCCCCTCTGTTCTCTGCCCTCCCTGCTTCTCCTGCTGGACATGAACCAGGCTGCCGGCTGCTAATCCTTGGCTGCTGGACTCCTGGAGGCCGCGGATCTTTTCAACAGGCAGTTAACAGCTTTGGTGCCAACAGGGGCCGTGCGATTTCTCTGGCAGGAGTATTGTGCTGTTGTCTTCAACATTGTACTTGGCTGCCAGTCTTTCCACACTAGTGGATTTTTAAATTATTATTATTTTTTGCACAGCTACTGGCTAGAATTTGTCATTATTTCATGGATTATTTTTTTTTTTAGTGTCACAGAAAATTCTAATCAGCACAGAAACATTGCCTTTAACAGGGGCCCAAATACACAGCCCTCACTAAGGTCATGCCTATACTGGTATGTCACTGGGAATGTATAAAAAAGAACTTTTTGCACCTGCTGTGTATAGTGGTGAGGCACTCAAGCAGGATTCACTTCTTGCTGTCTCTTGTGGTACTTTTTAATCCTCCTCTCTTAATTGGTTGCCTTTGTAGCAGTCACTCATTGCATGCTTATTTTACCACATTCTGAGAGGGTCTCAGACACACCAGAAATTATCAATGTCTTGTGCAAGAAGCAGAGGATATAGCTATATTAAACATATCAGAATTGCTCAATATCTTTTGGATGAAGAAGAGGATATAGCTGTATCCTGAAGCCTAACTGGGACTGACTCTATACATATATTGTCCTACGTGTTTTTTCACAGTAGCATTTTTTATAATGCCTTTCTGACAAATATAACATGTACTGTAGTAATTTCTATCTGAGCACTGAAGTGTTTCCCATGATTCAGAAGTAAATGTTGTCTTTTTGCATGTTTGAATATATACCTTCTTTATCTATAGCCATGCCATATGGATTTTTTCCAAGATTTTGAAAAATTCATCACCAGCAGAACACTCCTACATGACTGAAGTACAGAATCATCCTTCTCCTCAGCCAGCTGTTTTCGTTTGTTTGTTTTCTGTCAATCATCCTCACTTCCCATGTCTTGTGTCAGAGAACACTCTGTGTCCCTTGGGACAAGGACTGTTTCATCTTGTGTTCTTACACAGCGACCTCAATAATGAATCTGCTGGGTGCAATTGGTAACAATGACAAGAGAGGAAGAACAACAAATAGCAATCATTACAACCCAAGGAGAGGTGGGTTTTCATTGCATGGGCATGTCATGCCTGATATGAACATGTCATCCCTTTTCCTTGCAGACTTTATATCTGCATGAGCCCTGAGTAGTACCACATTAATACTGTATGTCAAAAGTGTTTTTTGTTCACAGATTACCTCAGGGATGACCTCCTTGGAGAACAAAAGGTTCTAGAAAACTGAGTAGAACTGGGCTTTCTGGTAGTTGTGATAGAACAACACGTGAAATGAAGAATCAGTTGTCCCTACCCCACACAACTGGTATCTATCTATTGTGATCTTAACAAACTTTCCTAGACAATCTCTCAAACACTTATTGATCCCCAGTGTTTTTTGTTTTCTAGCATTTAATTTTTCCAGCTCCCCCTTAGGTCCATTTCTTCTTCCTGCCTTCAATACCTTCTTTGGTCAACATAAAGGAAGACCACAAGAATGCATGCATCAGTGCTCTCTTGGGCATGGAGCAGGCAGGCTTGCTCGGCTCTCTCGGGGACTGTGCCTGCGACACTGCCGAGTGCTTTTTCTCGTCTCTTCCAGACTTTCTTAAAGTGAGGTGCCAGAAACGGCCGAGTGCTTCAGCAGGGACTTTCCTGAGGCTACATAACAGGGAAGGATTGCCTCAGTGTGTACTAAATTTGATATTCATAGAGCCAGCTCTGAGTTATAACTCTTGGTCTCTTCTCCCCCCCCAATAACATGACATGTTATTGGAGATAATGTCTCAGATTGCCAGTCTCTTCCACTTTTGCCATGACAGCAACCTCAAACACTCCCCTTCATAATTACAGAGCTACCATTCCTCTCATTTTTAACCTCATAAGCCTGCTTTGGCAAATACAGCAATTTCTTATGGGAAATATACATATTTTAGCTTCTTTGATGTGACTGCACAGTCCATGAGCCACAGCCTGAGGACATCAGATACAAAAATACTTGATTCCATGAAGAGGAGGCAGGAACCATTCATCATACTTTTGCAGTCTTTGGTCTTGGCTTTTAAAAAAGATAAATCAGCAGCAAACACATGAATGTAAAGTGCACAGAATAATAAACAGACACTTAAAAAATGTTCTTTATTTTAATTTCCAAGTTCAGCTTTCAATAATTTGCAGATAAAATGAGAGTACAAAAATTCTCCCTTTAGTCTAGTTTGAGTTTAGATAGAGTATTCATTATTTCCAAATAAAATTAAGCCTGCTTTTTCAAACACCATTTCTATGCACAAAGTATATAGCTCATTCTTTTCATAAGGCATGTAAAACAGATTTCAGTCAAAACATTAACATATTTTATACTTGGGCGTCAGAATTAAAAATATAACTAAAAGGTTCACAAAAATCCATGCCTGAACTGCAGAACAGAAGTACACACTCAAGACACTACACTGTACACACACAGAGACATGCTTATATGAATATATATGTATATGAACATATTAGGAAGATAAAAAATATCTGTTTTCTGTTTTGTATGTGATCTTAGCCATTTAGCTAACAATACATTTTAACCCAGTACTCATATATTGCTTACACAAACATTATACTTCCCATTCTTTTCAGTAAAAGATCATTTCTGTCACACAGTAAAATTGTGTATCTTCCACTCAATGTCATACACTAATGGTGAAATGATGAAATACATTAAGGAAGCATAAGGGACAGAGTGAAGGAATACTGAAAGATAAAATTGCACTGAGGCATTGAGAAGATTAATTTGCCTAATGATGTCTATCGGTAAGTGTAAATTCGCTCTCTTCTTTATCCAATGTCCCCTTTATTTTGAGTTACTCCATTTCTTGCGTATTGGAAGAAAATACGTTTTATATGTATGTGCATATCAGAGGAAGATCCTATCTATGTGTTGTGTTGGAATTGTGGAAACATGGCAAAGTAAGTTTGTTTCTGTTTAAATCCTGAATCACAGAAACTCACTCAATGTTGGTAAATTATTTCAGCAGAAAGTGTGTTATTTCAGTGTAGCTTTAGAAATCCTCCAGTGCAGCCAAAGGACATGGAACAAATGAGGTGGCATAATATCTTTTTGGGGAAAATTGCATTTCAAACATCCTGTCATATATGAAGACACAGATGTCTGCACATCCTTTATCTAAAAGTGTATGTCTTCTAACATGGTTATTTTATTTCCTGTGTTTGAGCTGTTTACATTTGAAAGATGCTACTCAAAGAACTGACCCTATAAGTAAGACTCTTCACTCCTAGGAAGGTCACCTGGAGTGAAGATGCCCAGATGATTGTTTGAGCTTGCTTCTTCCACTAAAACCAGCAGAGGAATTTATTTTTAGGACTTTAAATTGTTTTAGGCAGTCTAGACTATATTCTGTCACCCTTAACTATACACAGTGGTATATTATTTCATAAACAAATTGCTTGTTTCTAGTTGTGGTTGTCTCTAGCAGAAGAAAAGTGAGGAAAACATAAATATAACCCTATCTATGTGCACAGGCAGGATCCACATCTCCACAACACATAAGGTCATTGGAAGCTTGCGCATCGACAACTAAGAAGCTACCTAAGACAAAGTAATTTATTTTAAGGTAGCACTTAATGAATAAGAATAGTGTTACATGAGAAGGGTTTATCAAGTTGCCTGTAATTAGGCATGGATTTTACCACAGAAGTTGGATCCAGCCTTTGAATGCCCTAAAGTTAAGTTTCAGGATATAAACAGGTTTATAAGATCTTGAAGTAGCTGAGGAAAGTTATCAGGAGCAGACAGAGGAGTCACCCAGGTCCTTCAGCCTTCATGACTCCACAGCTGCCACCCTGATGGGAGATATGGTCACCATAAGCAAGTTCTCCAGTATTGCCCGGGTCATTACATACCAAGGCCATCTCCTACTAACCATCCTGTCGCATTTCATGCTCTGAATACAAGACTCAAAAACTGCCTCCCTGATGGCTGCTCACTTGCAGCAAGGGCTCTTTCTCATACCAGTGTTCTCTGCAGCATTGCAGGCTTTCTTCTGTTGTGTGACCCAAGCTATCAGATATGTCTGGTCAGCATGCCATTACAAAAGAAATTGATAGCTAGCAAATGATCTGCCACAGCTTATTCATCCTTGCACCTGCTCACACTAATGTGGTGAGCTGTGGAACAGATTCTTACACAATGAACCTTCCCTTTTGCCTTCCTTCAAAATCCCCTCTACTCTTTCACACACCAACATCACTGATCGCTTTCTGTAGTTTCCCTGTATCACGTGGGTTTCTGCTGCACTCTCTGCCAGTAAATCCTTTGAAACAGAAGCAGGTTACAGGTCTGGCACAGATCTGAAATGGCTTATCTTCTGCTTTGCGTAAACAACGTAGAATCCCAGACGTGTGTTCGACTAGGTCAGTACACGGCCTCCAACAATGGCTGTCCATTTCTAAATTAATATTGCTGAGCTGCTACAGCCACTGTTTATCGTTAGAGTGAATCAAGTCACTTCCTCTCCTGTAATGTTGCCAGCAAGTTGGCAGAAAGCCACAACTTAGAGCGACCTGCCCAGACTGCGGTTGTCTTACCCATACAACACTATTGTCAATATATTTTAGTTCTTCTGCAGTACAGGATCACTTACCAGATAACACACTAACCCACAGGAACATTAGCGCAAGTTCTTTGCCCCCTTTTAGGGCATCTAAAAATAAATATTTCTTACATATATTCTGCTGTAAGCAAAAATCTCACACTGACTCTGGATTTCAGTTTGCCTTTCTGTTGGAATAATTAGTGAACAATTCCCTATTGCATAGCCTTGTTGCACTCCAAGTAAAATATCACATACTCATGACACAGTAGCAACTTATTAACATTATCCTAATACAGAATAAATTAGGATTCAGTCTCACTGTTCTGTTTATACCTATTTGCATATGTGTAAAAAAGACTTCTTGCAGTCCATACATGGATTTTCTTTTCAACAGCATCAGTTTGTTATGAATGACCTTTGAATAGTTATTTTAAATGGCCCCCTGAAGATATTCATATATGTCTGATGGCAGAGGCAAGTAAATTTGACACTTTTATCTTCATAAACATACAAACTCCCAGAGAATATATACCATTACTTCTATATTAAGAAGTAATATGTTGAATTAATTCCTGGTCTTTACTACACTGAACATTTATATTTCTTTTAACTGTATATTTATGATAAACATGGAGTGCTATGATACAGGACGCTTATTTACAATGCAATTAAATAAGTTCTGCACAGCAAATCAACTATATCTGATCAAATAAAGTTAATTCTTGGAGTTGCCATTGTTTTAAAAATCATGGTGATTTTCATGTAATGTTAGTGATCAGTCTGAACCTCAACACAATTAAAGGGGCATGTATAGAACAACCAAGTGGCCAGAACCCTACTTTCCAGCTAAGACTAGGAACTTTGAGTAAGGTTGATCAATATGAAAGTTACTGTTTTCAAGACCTAAGTTCTGTCAATACAGAAAATAAACTAAAACTAAGTAATTAAAAGATTAATACATAAAAATGTTACTATATGACTTAACTACATATAACAGATAAATATAGTTTAAAAGAGTTTTAATGGAAGCCACCTGTGTGTCTCTTTCTGAGATCTCTGGGCTTGAGTTTTATAAAAGCGAGTGCTTTAAATTAACTCTGTGGATTTGAATGTACACACTTGAAACTCCTCATGACTAAAAATGCAGGTTCATGTGCTCATTTCCTGGTTTAAACTGGGAAGAACTGTACCGCCCATCATCCAGCTTCATTCTAACAGCAACGCAAAACAAGACATACACAAGGAGATAACATGACTTAGTAAATACCAAATGGTATGAATTTTGGCTTATGTCTGTCCAGTGCCACTGCTTCAGGCAAGTGACATGTGAACATCCTGCAGTGTCTGCAGCTGGTTTCTATAAGACATGTTTCTGAAGGCACTCAGCAGCAGCTGCCAGCTGTGTTCAGCATGGAACATGTAGAGATCTTCATGTCTTCAGCAACTGGTGACATTTAAAGTGCAGTGACGGATTGTTAGGTCCATCTTCACCTGCGCTTTGTTTTGTTAATTGACACAATTCTTTGTTTTCCTTCTGTCGCTTTGTCTGATGCTTTTTGTAATATTAATGGTGACTTCTTTTGTGGACATTTTCTGTGTTTCCCGTTTACTCTGTGAAAGTTTTAAACAGCACAGTGATTCCACACTGATAGCACAAACAGGCATTGATGATTACCTCCTAATTTATGAAAACTGGACTAGTTAATAAACAGAAAGACTCCAGCATTCTTCACACAGTGCTGTGATATGGAGCAGCTTTCTCATTCAGTGTGGACACGAGCTTTTATAACTGTTATAAATGCAGTGGACACCAGTTGGCTTTGGATCAACCCTCTTGGCTATCATTAGCACCTCTGCACATATGTATTCTAAAAGCGGAGCAAATAGATCTGGTTTCAGTCCAGAAGTGGAAATTAGAAGTTCTTTTGATGTCACTGGGAGTTGAGTGTGATTAGCCTGAGACAGAATTTTCTCTATTTTACATTTCTTAAGTGAAAATACAGTTTCAAAATAGCACTTAGTTCTGTCTGCATATAGGGTACAAGTACAGTATTTACCTTTCAGAGCTTCATCAGATTATTTGCGAATATCAAAAAAAGTCATTCCATCTAAGGCATGCAAGTGCATCCCTAATTTAAATTTATCCTTCTCCATCACCTAATCTGTCTGCTTGTTGCCATAAGCTGCACACTATACTGCCTAGTAAACAGCATAGGTCTGGCAAAGGACACTCAAAACCGGGCTGACAGAGACACAGAGCTGAGTTAGATGGATTTGATTATTACATTTGCAGTGTTTCATGAGACAATTAGTAATTGTAAAGAATGCCAGGTAAATAAGGCATCATTTACATGGTAATAGTGCCAGGTGATAAACCAATAAACTCCCACTGACATGAGTGAAAAGTACATATTTATCTGAGAGCAAAAACTGGTCTTTATTTGCTGCTGTGTATTACTGCAACTTTCTGCAGCCCGAATACAGCTGCTCCCTTGTTATGTGCTCCCCCAGTGCTCCTGTTCACAGAAGGACTCTCGAAATGCTACACACATCGTGAAAATCAAACCAGGTCATTGTCAGTCAGTGACATAATCTGGATACCACCTTTGCCTTTGGGGTGCTTGACCATTATATTGCCTTCACTGGTATTACAACTTCTTTCAGCAGCAGCATATTTTATTTCCAACAATCCCAGGCAGCACTATAATCTTGGGGAAGAGTGGCTGGAAAGCTGCCTGGCAGAAAAGGACATTGAAGTGTTGGTCAACAGCCGGCTGAACATGAGCCAGCAGTGTGCCCAGGTGGTCAAGAAGGTCAACAGCATCCTGGTTTGTATCAGAAATAGAGTGGCCAACAGGACTAGGGAAGTGATTGTCCCCTTGTGCTCAGCACTGCTGAGGCCGCATCTCGAATCCCGTGTTCAGTTTTAGGCCCGTCACTACAAGAGACACTGAGGTGCTGGAGAGAGTTCAGAGAAGGGCAACAGAGCTGGTGAGGGGCCTGGAGCACAAGTCTGATGAGGAGCAGCTGAGGAAACTGGAGCTGCTCAGCCTGGAGAAAAGGAGGCTGAGGGGAGACCTTATCGCTGTCTACAGCTACCTGAAAGGAGGTTGTAGCGTGGAAGGGGTTGGTCTCTTCTCCCAAGTAGCAACTGATAGGATGAGAGGAAATGGCCTCAAATTGTGCCAGGGAAGGTTCAGATTGGATAGTAGGAAAAATTTCTTCACTGAAAGGGTTGTGAAGCAGTGGAACAGGCTGCCCAGGGAAGTGGCTGAGTCGCCGTCCCTGAAGGTGTTTATAGATGAGGTTCTTAGGGATGTGACTTAGTGGCAGTGTTGGGTTAATGGCTGGACCCAATGATCTAGAGGGTCTTTTCCAACCAAAACGATCCTATGATTCTATGACCCCCACAAGAGGATACTAAAATTTCCCAGATGCAGCCTGTGTCAAACCCTTTCCCTTTTGACACCATTAACTGTGCCCTGTCATGTAACCAGTGGTACAGGTAAGGCAGTAGGATGCTTTAGACTCTGAAGTTTAGAGTTGATGCCTGAGAATAGAACAAGAAACAAAGATGTAAAGTAGTTTGCCCCCTGCTGCCTCACAGACCAATGGCAGAACCCTGAGAGCACTGGGTGTTGTATCTCATTCTATTCTTCAACGTGTAGAAGTAAAAGAACTGTAGTCAATATGAATATCCAGATGAATAAAATGGGCACTGGCAAACCAGAGCTGGACCCTAACTTAGATACTACACTTTCCCTGTAGGAAAATAAAATTATTTTTTGACTGTAAGAAGTCCAGACAAATTAAACTTCCTTTCTTAGACACCTGTATTGGATACATAAAATAATGTAGATGCCCTACTTATCATCAGAAATTTTCTTTGCAGTGCGTTGCAACAGTACAGATCTGTATTACTGAATGTATCTTGGCTACTAAAAGGGCAGGAAGAGCCATAGGGCCCCAGGTCAGGAACCCACACTTCACTGAGAAGTCCCATTACAGTCAACACTCACATTATTAATATGTTGTGGGAATTTGCCCATAGTTCCTAGGAAGTCTAAATACAGAAGTAATTTTCCAATCACTTACAAAATTAGACAATTTTCTTGAATGATATGTTAGATATACACTATAATTCTCAAGTGTGGCCAAGTCATTTTCAAATTGGATTAATAATTATGTTAGTTCTGTTCAACCATATCCAATCTGACCAACTCATTTTTCTCTGTGGGATACTGGCTATGGCAAGCATTTGTGTTTTTCATTTACAGCAAATCCATGGCTCTAGAAATCATGGTCCTGTAGAATGTCCCTATACATCTGGGGCTCCAGTATCTTGTGGAAAGATGCAGCAGGATTGAGGTCACTGGGGAATATTTCTGTACTACAGCAGTAGAGAAGATAATGCAGTGAAAGTATAAAATAAACACATATATCAGCATGTTGTTTGGAGGCAAATGCAAGGCGAAGTTCAATCAAATTCCCCTTTTCATTTGCTCAGTCCTCCTGGGTTTAAATTTGCCTCCTTTAAGGATGTGGCTCCCAAAAGGGAACAGCTTCTTATGGGGTGGGTGTAATAATTCCACCACACACCATGTTGAGAGGTCTTCCTATCTGAGAAACTGAGGAAGCACTAAAAAAACATAGGGTTTCAGTTATTTTGATCTGCAGCAGCTCAGCAGCTGCTACACAAACAAGGCAGTGTATGGAAACCTGTGGGACACAGGCAGGCAGGCAACTATGACAGAAGGAGTTTGGGCTTTGGTCTGGTCCCAAAGCCTTGGGTGTTTGTACGTTATTGCTATGCTGAATGATCCTTCTGCAACGTACACAGTAGGGTGAAGGGGAGAAGCGGGGAGGGTCTGATCCAAAGCCTACTGAAGATATTGAAAAGACTCCCATTGACTTTTTCAGACTTCATATCCAGCCCTGAATGAACCAGAGTTTGTGCAGTGCACACAATTTAAGAAAAGCAGCAATTAAGGAAAAACACATTCCATTTCCGTTAATTAATTTAAACAGTTTGCACAATTCATGCCACAGCTGGACTCAGCTGACAAAAAGTAAGTGTAGGTTTTTTTTCCTGTAACAAATCTGTGTGTTACTTTGATTGCTGAATAAAACATCAATTTGTGGCTATTCAGGCGTGAAGCACTGTCAGAGGTGCTGGGCTCAATCATACTGTGGCTGCGGTGCAGCCATTTTTCCTTATCCCAACACATTAAATACAGTTTGTCTGCAGCGAGAAAGATTGTCACAAAAAATAAGTCTGGTCTAGTTGAAGCTAGTGCTGAGCATCGGGGAACATAATTATGCTCTTACCTCTGCTGTCCTGAAGCCGTTCTGTCTCTGCGTTGTAGCTCCTGCGCCGTGGACCATGGGGGCTGCACACTGAGCAGCACTGTTGTTCCTCTTCTCGGTGCTCAGCGTTCCCGCTGTGGCTGATGCTGCAGTTACACCTGTCTGAGCTGATTTTCCATCCTCCAGAACACCTAGCAGTGACACATGAAATTGGGCAATTAATACTGTGGGGAAGTTTATAATGGCAGCTCTGTCTTCCCTTTATTTCTCCACTTCTTTTGATAGCACAAGTCATGGAAAGTGCTGTACGATACTACAGTGAGAAGAGTCCACCTGCTTTTGTCACCTTTATCCTCACACTTTACATTATTTGACCTTTTTCCTATAGGCCATTGCTCTTAGAAACACTGGCTCAGAAAACGTGTAAAACCGGTTAATGAGTGCAGCGTACCAGTGGCCTTTTGGTCACCTGCAGATCTCCACTGGCTTCTCCACACAGCTGCTGGCTTGATAGAGGATTTAACTAAGGACCCAAAGGGACTTCCCTTAAATCTGTCTCAGTTCTGGTAAATGAAGGGGTTAGATGTGAGCATGACAGATGAGACTGGTATGAATGGAGACATTGCTCTATTTATGTCCTTAAACAATTTTTTTAATCTGAAGTTGAGGAAAGAAATTAAGGAAAAATATTTTTAATATTGGTTTGATTATCAGAAATTGAATAAATTACTAATTTGCTTTCTGCTCAGCTCTGTGAATGAGTCGTGTGGTACAATATGAATTGCATTCACAAAAGTCAGTTGTCATTTATGGCGAGTACGGAGCACTAAACATCTGGTTGCAATACTGAGTCTCAAATAAAAACACAAAGAGCTAGTGGGATGCGTGACTATAACACTCAATTTTATTTTTTGCAAAGCTCATTTGTGAAAAGCTTTATGTTCAAATAGAAAAAAAAATATTCACTAACTGGCAATGCAGGTATCAAAACTGGAGGAAGAAGTAAGGAGTCTCAGTTACTAAGGCAAAAATAAATACGAGGGAAAGCAATGACAATTTATTGTTACTTGAAGTGTGTCACCAAAAACTTCTGCTGTGAACTGGGTAGCAATTCAAGCACAGTATTAAGGGTATTAAAAGAGACACAAAGTCCTGAATTCTGTTCCACATATCTGTAAGAAAAGCTGCTTTATCAGTAGAAAGCAACATCAGTAGCAGCTTGCAAAGGCAATGGCTGAAATCAAATA
This sequence comes from Patagioenas fasciata, assembly GCF_037038585.1. Taxonomy (NCBI): domain Eukaryota; kingdom Metazoa; phylum Chordata; class Aves; order Columbiformes; family Columbidae; genus Patagioenas; species Patagioenas fasciata. Next base: position 22,601,862 of record NC_092521.1, read on the forward strand.
AAGTCTTGATATTGAAAATATCCCAAACTGCGTAAGACTTGAAACATCCGAACACAAAACTAGTCAGTGCATTTCCCTGAGCAGTCAGAAGATGGTGTTAGAGTTTTCCTAAGAGAGTTTAACCTGGCATGGTGGTCACTAAGAAACTTGAGTTGGAAGTTGAAAAAATTACATTATAGTTTATTTTAAAAATATTTGTCTTTGGAAGTTGCCTTTTCTGCTAGATATAAAACCTAATGTCATTCTCTGATCTAAATCTATGGGCAATTTCCCATAAGACACAAGTAAACCTCGCCTCTTCTGCATCTCCTGAATGTCCGTACTTACTTCTGGTTTTGGTCTTACCTCTTCCTACTGCTCTACCGTGCAAGATGTGAGGCAGAAAAATGGCTCGGTGCAGAACAGTAAGTGACACAGACTGGTATAATGGATAAAACCAATTGTCAGGACGAGAGCGGGAGAGGCAATTAGGCATGTGTGAGTCAGGAGTCAGGCCGCGGTGTACTGCTTCACCTTGCAGTGGAGCTGTGAGAACAGGCTTGAGCACAGCTTTGAACAGGCAAAATGCCCTAGGCATTATATACTAATTCCATTAATTGAATCTTGGATGTTTCAAACACATATAAATTGTGAATTTTTCCTTCTGTGGAGTCATCCTACTAAATTACTTTCCACCATGTGTGCCTTTGGCCATCTGGCTTCTAAATAAGTTGTCCGGAGGAACAGCTGTCAGCTGAAGAACCACTTTGTTCAAGGACAATTGTTCATGTATCAGATTGTGTTGCATCTTTTGCTCTCTCACAGAACAATTTTTCTTACATCAGTTCATTTCTGGAGGATGATGGAAAATCTCAGTCCTGAAAATGGTATATTTGGGTCAGTTTTTGTGTTCTGTTAGTTTGCAGCCCGAGCATCCTTGTTGCATCCTGCGTTGCAGGGCTGAGACATTTTTCTGCAATACTTCTCAGAAATGAATCATATCAGCACCTGATCCTTCTGCTGTCACTCCCACTATATTGTTTTACAGGTAACCTAGTGGTCACCAATACTAGCTTATCCTAGCAGTCCAAAAAGCTTTTTTATTTTATTCTCAAATGTGTTTGCTCTTCTGAAGTTGACACTTTTAGATTTCTTTTTCATTGGAAAACAAGTGATTTAGAGAGTAAGCAACTGCTTAGAAGCTTCAGTGACTTGCTCTTTATGTATGAGCACTGAGCAGAAATTACATGAGAATGCCTGAGCAGTGGAAGTAAGAGCACAAGATTTGTTGGCAATTCATAAAGTGACAGCTATTTTATAGACTAGAAATATAACACAAAATGCTGACTGCAAAACAGAGATGATGTTAAAGTAAATATTAGGAGCACATGACTGCTTTTTAAGTAGCATATATTTTTGCATTGCTGTTTGGGGTTTGCCATAGCACACAAAAATGGAAAAGTTAACTTTCTTCTTCTGTACAATCTAGAATGTGCAAGCTAGCAGGGGCGTAATGCTCAGGGTCTTGCCTCGGTGTCATTTAAACCAAGCTAACTTTAGAGACATTTATGTTATCCCCATAGCATGGGTTTGGTAAATAACCTCTTTGGTCTTTCATTGCAGAGCTTCAGTAGAAGTTTAAACAAATGGGTTTGGTAATTTTGTTTTCATTCTCAAGTTCTCTGCCAGGACAAACCCTGACAAAACTCTGTGGGCCTCCTGAGGCCAGAGAAAACAGCAGATCCCATGACAATGCTCTGTCAAATCCATATATTTTATTTTTAAAATACCTGGCAAGCCTAGAGTATTCTTACAGCTCCGTTCCTAAAACTGAGTTTCTGGGTGATCATCAAACCCCCAACAATGTGGTGGTGACCTTTCCCTCAGGAATGGTAGTCGGGGTTTGGGGGATAGCCAGGCCGTTCCCATTATGGGGAGGAACAGATGACAAGGGGCAGGTATTTCATTGCATGTCATCAGGCTTATTTATAAAGAACATGCATGAGTTCTCTCTCAATGGATGTGAGGAGAATACCGAAGCAGCAGCCCCATTACTCGCAAATCCAGGTCTATCGTTCCAGCAAGAAACGTGCTTCAAAGAAATTTGCTGTCCCATGGCAATGCATATCATCATCTTCCTTTTCATGGGCTTGCTGGGCTGCACAGCTGAGCTTAGTGCTGTCTGTCTTGCCAGCTCAGTAGAAATCCTTTAGGCTGCAGTTTGACAAATGCATCTTTCAGCAGCACCACGGAAAAAAAAATAAAAAAGGATTATTTTAAACTGAAATCAATCCCCAGACTTTCCTCATCACCCGATGATGCAACCAGTTGGACTGGCACAACATGGGAGGGAGCGCAGGAATCAAAACAAGCAGCAGAAGGCAGCTCAGGTTGGTGCGTTGTCCCACCAAACCAAACCAAACCAAACCAAACCCAACCCCACTCATCCAGCTACACTCGTTCTTCCTGTTGAGTTGCCTTGCTGAGCTCTCTGACTCCTCTGATATTGACACATTCACATCGCTCCCAACTGCCTCTGTGGCAGGGAACATAGAATTGTTTCACCTGTTTAGCCCAGATTCATTAAGGATTCTCGTTGTGTCCCCCAAAGTCTTCTAAAGAAGTTTCTGGCCCAGAACAAGATGTGATGTGACTGACTGATTATCGATAACTTACAAAGTATGTATAAAATCTCTTTCACCAAGAAATCTGACAATTTAAACCAAATGATGGCAGTTCGAATAATCTTTTGTTTTGCATATTTTCACATTCAAAATTTGAATAGATATTGAAAAAATAAATTTGCCTGAGTTTTTTTTTTCACTAAGATGCTGGCATTAAATTACTGCCTTTTGTTCAAAGTTCAAAAAATACAGAAGTTTTGGAAAATTTGGATAAAAATCAACAATATTTATTGAATTTGACAAATCAAACTAAAAATTGGTCCCTAGGATATCTGGGTATGTTTTAGCTGTTCTGCAGTTTAAAAGAAGGGTATTTAAGGGTATTGTACACACATCACTATGTAGTCAACAGAAAAGCTACATATTGTAAAATCAGAGATATCTCAATACAAGACCAGCAAAACAGATCAAATCTGTCTGAAATATGTATCCTAGGTAAAGAACAACAGGTGTATTAAAGGTGATATAAACTCCTAGAAGAGGACAAAGAGAACAGAACATGACAATCGTCACTGGTAACACAAAAATAAAGGCACAGGTATTTTTCAGTAGCTCATATAAGCAGCATAAATAAAATTAACTCCTCAAGAACTGCTGCTACTCATAATTAATAGTTTATCCTAACACTGAATATTCAAAGTGACAGTAAGATACCAAGTATTTCCAGTCTTTCTGGAATAATCTCCTACTCTCTCTGCTGTAAACATAATGAAAAATTCAGTGTACCCATGCAAATATCAAGATAAGCTTTTAGAAGGAAGACTTGGAGCACTTCAATGCTTCTGTTACCTTAATTTTCTAAAATTGTCTTTATTAATTAACCATAGTTATTATCATTATGATTCCTTGTGTTTCAGACTATTAAGTCAAATATTAATCACAGATAGGACATGATCATTTTGTAAAGAAAACAGACGTTTTCTTCATAACAGAATTGTAAGCAGCAAGCAGTACTGTTCAAAGGCCTCATTCGCTTCCTAAATGCCACTTGGAAATCTGATGCAGATTCACCAATGCCTTCAGAGAAATCCATCCCTGATGCCCTTCTTCCTCCACAGGCTGTAACTTATGCCCTAACTTCTGTCCCTCAACATCAACCAGGTGTCCTATGATCTCCCTCTCTGCCTCACTTATCTTCCTGCAGGCTGCACCTCACTTCTTTAAAAGCAATTGTCACCACATCCCATCTCCTTCCATGTTCTACAAGACCTCTTAATCTGTGCTAGCATGTACATTTTTGTCTACAAGCCTACTCATTTTTAAATTGTAATGAGTTTTCAGAAATTCCTAGACAGCAGCATCCTACAACTGTGGAAAATGAAAACAAGATATAATGTACAGATAAGATTCACTTACATATCACCAAAAAATTAATTACATAATAATAAGGCCATCCCTGCAATGTTTGTTTTCTGTAACCATTAAAAGTAATTTATTAATACTGAAGTACGTAAGTTCTTAATACCTCAGGCATTTTGTATTTTAGGAGATAAATAATTAAAATTGCACTCCAAAAAGTTGCTCGCAAGCTTGCATGCATTCAAAATAATGTATGCTTAAGTCACCTTTTGTAGCTCTCTGAAACCATTTAAATGGGGAAGAAACAGTTTAAGAAAAAATTTCAAATAATTATTTTAGGAAATAAGATGTTCGTCACAGAGAAGTCAAAGAAAATATGGAATGGAGATTTTAGACATGTACTTCTGATATCTTCAGTTATATCATGACAACACTAGTGAAAAAAAAAAAAGCAACAAACCAAAAAAACCCAAACCAAACCCCATTAAAAAAAAAAAAAAACCAACCGACACAAAATAAACCCACAAACCAACAAGCAAACCACAAAGCAATGAACAAACAAAATAAACAAGGATAACCAATGCATAGACACTCCCATAGTTCTTCATACAGCCTGGTTACACCTAAGATTTCAAATGATCCTTTATGAGATTCATAGAGAGGAGAGGGTAGTTTTACTTTTAAGATTTAACTCTTTCCAACCAGATTCTAGCATGGAAATAAAGATTACATGAAGAAGGGGGAAATTACATAATTAATTCATATGGTGAAGGTAAAACTGGAGTAAAAAGCAAAATAGTGTCATGGATGAACAGCTGGCACAGAGAGACAAGGAAAAAAGGGGGTCAGGTTTGTGTATGACAAAAGATAAAGGTACGACTTCCCCGAGGCTTTTTGCTGGACCTTATCTCCGTACTAGAAAGCTAACATGCATTTGCTAAAGATAAAGTATGGGAGAAAGGAACCAGACAGCAACATTTTGGGGTAGCCCTTAACTATCAGGACTACAGGAAACTTTTCAAATCACAAGCAGCACCGAAGGTGGGTCTGCCTGGATCTCATTGCACAGACCTTGTTGACACAGCAACACCTCTGTAAGATCCAAAACCAAACTGAAATTTCTCTGACTAACAAATATTAGCAATGCTGCCATAGCTAATACTGGCAAGAACTTCGAGATGGGTATGAAGCTTCATAGCACAGAGGTAAAATTACTTTTAGCCAAAAGAATCAGACCTTTCTGGAGAAAATCATTGCACATGTACTTGCCACAATACTCTCCTACCTGAGTTTAAAGCAGCAGGTATTGGCCAAAACAGGACATGAATTCTGACCCAAACACGCTATAGATCTGAATCAGGGCTGTGGGCCCTGTGCCGTCACGTGCTCTGCTGTTGAATAACACGCATGTATTTGTTTGAAGTGAGTAGCTGTTGATTAGTATGCTAAATTTATGTCTTTGGAATTGACTACAAACAAACGAGTAAGGTTCCATTTTCTGGTTCAGCAACACCCTTTTTTTATTTATCGTGGCTGTTATCTCATGAATAATGCAGACGATGTCGTTTTAGAAAATGCCTGCATAATAAAATACTGCATTGTAAAAACAGACTCTGAGAAAACTCACAGTGAAGACAAATGAACCATGTTAACACAACATGCAGCTGCTTCCAGAGGAAATATGTATTTGTTACCATCATTTTCTTACTTTTAATGCTAAGTATAGAGAGCACTGAAATACCTGTTTTCTGTACCTGTTTTCCTGATTTTGTGTTTGGGAAAACAACATAGCTGCAGGCCTGAGTGCCGGTATGCACTTCAGGGGCAGAAGTAAAAGATAGCATGGATCCTATAAAAAATGAACAGAGTGGAGGTCGTGACAAAAGTCAAGTTTAAGTCATTTCCTACAAAACAGAATCCTCAGGGATGAAGCCAGAAGCTCAGGAAAGTGCAATAGTTTTTTTTCCTAATGAGGAAGAATTTAGAAACTTTCAGACATAGGAGAGAGTGGGTTTGTAAGGCAGGACAAAGGGTCCAGAAGATCTGCAGAGGGAGGACCTGCTGCAGCAGGAAAATATAATCAGAAACAATGTTTTGCATTTATTGAATCAGCAAATACAATAACATAATACATTTACTGCCCAGACATTCAGAGAATCCAGAAGTATTTATCTGAACTCTAATTCAATACAAACCATAGAGAGTGAAGCAAAGCAAAACGTGTGCTGGCGTGTGGCAGGTGTGGGGATGCACGCCCTAGAGCGCAACCAGCCTCTTCATTCTCCATTGAGATGGTATCTGCTTGACTTTCAGCGCTAAGGGAAGTAGATGATAAATAAGAGGAAATTCTGTATCTATGCAAGACAAGGGTGCTCAGGTAATAGCTTATAGCAGAAGGCAAATCAGGCTCTGAGATCCTGATCTGGCCATGGTTTTGTCACATTCGGGAGCCTTATGGAATTATGTTATTTCATGAGATGATGGTATTAAATGTTAAATTCAGTACAAAGAGAACTGGCTCACGATGAATATGTTTAATGCTTTTAAATGACTTTACGCACATTGGAGACCAAGCACTATATCTTGTGACAGGTTTGGTGGCAGGGTTGCTTATTTATGGATTTCCTGCCACTTCATTTCTGAGCATAAAACAAAGAGGAGATCTATAGATTTCTGTATTTCAAAACTTATTTTACCATTGCCAGCTTGAAATGAGCCAAGAGGCTCCTCTTTTTTAGATAAAAGGAATTTCTAAAAGATTTTAAAACTATAATTTAACATGCACATGCATAAATAAGCATCTGATAAATAGCTCTGAAAGTCTGGCCAGATTTATTACTGTAATATGAAGATTTCTATTAGAGAGTGTTTAAGGATTCTTGCAGACAAATAGAATACAAAAAGGGCAGCATTAAAGCTGCAAACCTTGATATTTCTTACATGGCCTGATTTCCCAGGTACAGGCAGACGTTAAATCTTTGTATATTACTATATTTTTATTTCAAATTATGATATAGTGTCATGGTACAACTGTCTTATAAACAAACTTAACAGTGTTGCACCCACGTCTGTGAAGCAAAAGGTGAATATAGAATTTATATTTATTCCAAATAGAAAAAGCGCAGTGCAACACTCTTTAACAATGCATGATCCTGTCAAAGCTCCAGACTAAGGATACTACATGGAAGACAGTCTCCAGAAGCAGAATGAGAACGAATTGGTCTGACCATGAAGGGAAGACAGAAAAGGTAAACTTGAAAGAATAGTAATCAGGGTGCTAGGGAAGGATGTAATGGTAGAGAGACAACAGGTTTGATGGACAAAGAAACAAATTTTAATAAATGGAATGGGAAAAAAAAAAAAAAAGAACTGAATTTTCATTATATTGTGGAATAAGAATTTTGTAAGACATTGAAAGCTGAGAACATTTTATGCCTGGGAACATCACAAGATGGAATGGATTAAGGAACTTAACCAGTGCCAGAAACAGATCACTCATTCCTCCTAAGTGAAAAACTAACATACAAATAGCAAACCGCTGAAAGGCTTTTCATAGTACTGCATTTTAGAACAGGTGGAGCAGGGATCTGCTTCTCCACATGCCAACGTACAGGCTATGTTTCAGTACATGAAAAATTTGCATTAAAATGACACCCTCCATGCACAATACCTCACACCACTGGTCAGCCTGTTTTCCAAAGGTGCTTGCTTTTGTCTCAGTTCCTGTCTGACCCTTTCATTGAGATCCTAAGAAAGAAGTTCCCATGACAGGAAAGCCCCGAGCGAGAGGGAGAACAAGCGGCAGGCTGCTGGCCCTCTCTCAGCCATCCTTCCCACAGCTGTGCCCACCCTGTGTGAAGACAGGTTCTGAAGAGCGGCTTAGATTTGTAGACGTTCACATGGTCTTTCCTTCTCCTTCAGGACGCAGTAATGAAACATCACTCATTATGCTTTCGACTAATTTCCAACACAGAAATGCAAAGTATTATTATCATTCTCATTACCTAGCTAATCATGCGTGGAATTTTAAGATGATTAGATAGTATCATTTCAATTAATCATACTGAGGAGCATCAAAAATATTTAGGCAGACTAAACAGAAATCCTCATGGAAAGCATCTAAATGTACCTGAAACTTGAGCTGAAATGACTCATCAGTTTTGCTCACCAAGGTTCAGCAGCTGGAAATTGAAGCTACAGGTCCCAGGTAACACATTAGACATGTATTTTGACTAGGAGTGATCAGTTACTGCCCTAATTTACAAAGACTTAGGCAAAGTATTAGCCACTGAAAAGCTGTAAATTAAGTCTGAATGTCCCAAAGGTGTGCTTCGTATGGGAAATAATTCAAGAAAGACTAGTGCACTGTATGGCCAGATGACATTTTCAGCCTTACAGTCTATGAATACATGAAAGGATACTGTGACTGCAATCATAAAATCCTTTGGCTTAAGATATCTGTATGCATGTGAAAAAATTACCACTCACATTCAGTGTTCATCCTAAAACGAGGGCAATAGCTGTGTTAAAACCTAATGTCATCAGCTGTTAACAATCTACTAGATAAACCTATGAGATTTTTTTCGTCTTTTCCACAGGCGGTGTAAACGCTCAGAAAGCACTGGGTCACCAGCTTTGTGCAACTGACAGAAATTCATACTTTCAGCACTGCAAGTGCTTGAAACAATTCTGATGGCCCCACTGGGAAATACCAGCAGTTTACGAGAATGACAATTGCAACACAAGGACAATATTCAGATGAAATATACAGAGACAGAAACACAACCATATACATTGCTAGGAAACTGGGAAAAAAAAAATATAGTAAAATCAGTCAATCAGTAAAGGGACTGGCTGATTATTTTGTGCTTCAGTAGCTAGCATCCACCTGAACAGACCAGCCTAAATCTGTGATCTTCTGGGAGGAACCAGAGGCTCAGAATTACTTTTTTTTTTCATCAGCTGCTTAAAATTTAAGGCTCAGTCAAGCGAACAGCAATGCAGTAACAATCCAGAGGGTCTCGATGGATTCAGGAAAACTTGAAATGGAAAATCCTGCCTCTCAGCCTACAGCTGCCCATGCTGATCGATCAGGAGAATGTTGCTCCTCTATCTACCCCTTTCTTTTACTTTTAACCTGTATTTTCCTAAACAGAAAAGGCAGTGTAACAATCTAGAGAAGTAATTATGCATGTACTCATCAGATAATAAAATCAGGATAGGAATGCATTATTTATTTACATACAGTAGAGGATCAAGCCACTTGTTTCATGCAAGGCTGCTGCTGAGAAATGCACACAATCATACAGCTTTCGAAATATTCTCCACATAATCTAGAAGAGAGCGCTGCTTTATGTGAGCCAAACAAAAAGCCTTACAATAAGCTCGTGGCTTCAGTCATTCATTTGCTGAGTCTTAACTTAGTTCTGTTTTTATTAAGAAATATATTTCTGCACCTGACTACAGGTGCAGAAAAGATGGATTTCTGCCACTTAAATGTTGCATTACTGTAAAATGCGCTCATTGTGGAAATTTTGGAAATTTTAATCAATGGGCAATGAGGTAAACTGCACTCTAAACTGCATTTCCTGTATGAAATATATTACACCTCTACTTTGAGACTGGCAGGAGTCTTCACTTAAACCTAATTCCATTTTTAAGTGTTAGTTTTGAACTAGACATTCCTAAACTAGAAAATACAGGATTAGAACTGGCCAGAAAGTATAAATTCATTGCTGAGGAAAAGAACAAAGAATTTTTAAATGCCCTGAATCAGGATATAAAGGGGGGAAAAAAAGAAAAAAGAAAAAGAAAAAAGAAAAAAAAGAAAAAAAGAAAGAGAGAGCTTTTTCCACAAGAAGAAGGATTTTGTTGAGCAATTTCGTTCTGAGCATCCTCCAGGCAGGACGTGTCATTGACAAAAATCACGACCCAGGTTTCCTGCTCAGAGCCTTTCAGACAGTGTCCCTGTCTCACCATCCCTCCTCCCCAGCACTGCTGCGGAGGCGGAGGGAACAGCTCTTCACACAGTTAACGACACCGCTTTGACTCTGTAACTAAGGAAATTTTTCTCATGAAGGATTTCAATGGTGCAAGAAGGATTTTTTTTCTCCACTGGAAAATTGTCCAGAGAGAAGGTTCCAAATCACCTCTCTAGCAAATCATCACTATTGATGCTCAACCTCCTGGTATCGTGATGGCTAGGAAAGCCTTTTATGTAACTCGTGTTCATGCGCATCGCATTTTTAGTGAATTTATTTTATTTGCAGGTAAATGATTATATTGGGGCAAACTGTGGGTGATCAGTCCTAGTAGATCTGCTTTAGACTGCAAGTGGGATTTAGCAAGAATATTGGCCATTAACTAAACGGAAATTTATCAGAGACCAAGAGAAAAGGTGTATTTTTTTAAATGTTTTTAAATTATTTTTTCCCAGCTTTTGCCATGCTTTGAGAGAATCCCAGAGGTAGAAAGTGCAACCAAAGAAGAAGCGGGCAGCTGGAGATTCCTGCCCAGCCCCTGCCGTCTCCTCCTGCTGCAGCTACACAGGGCAGCTGCTCCCACCTGAGCCACCAGGACCTTGCAGGAGGCTTCACGCAGCACCTGAATGTCACTAACCACCTACCATTAAACAAGACTGAAGTTTTTCAGCAGTTGAGTATAATACATCTAGCAAGATAATAAGCTGGAGGCTCATAATAGAATAAATTTTCTTATCTGTAATTATTTATGATACTTTACAAAATTTTGCTTGCTATAGACTCCTCCTTTTTATATGGCAGTTGATATTTATTAACAAAGTATTCTTTTAAAAATACTTTTAGAGGTAGTGGAAGGAGGTTGCTTAGTATGCTCTGATAAGCCAAATAAGTATCACTGACATTTTTTAACTGAATCAACATAATGAAATAAATACAACACCCACAAAGCATATGATTAAACAGAATGGCCATAGTGCAAAAACAGCAGCAGCAACAGTCCCATCCAAATTAATGACATCCCCTACACATTATTTCAAACATGATTCACATCTGTAACAATCCTTCTCTTATTGAGAAAAGCTTAAGCACGGGTGGTCTCAATATCAATAGGACTTTTCCATGCTTGAAAATAAGGAGATGTTTAGTTTTGGGGGGTGAGATGGGGAACGGTGGGATGACTCAGAGACGTAATATGAAAATGCCAAAGTTCTCTGACAATATGTTGAAATATTTTGTTGCTTCCAATCGGTATTTCAGCTTCTGTTCTTAAATGACATCTGTACCTATGTGAAATTAAGACAGTATTAAACTATCAAATAACAGCAAAGGTAAAAATGTACAGAGAGTGAGAATTAACAGCTGTAGTTGGGCTGAAAAAATGTGGTTATTACAAGAAGATATGTTTATTGGCTGAGTCTAATTTTCCCAACAATTTCAATGCTATCTTGTAGTGGATTAAATACTGTTTTAGGCCAATACTGGAATCTTTGATTAGTTTCTAACCCAAGTATATGTATTGAATGAAGAACAGCAATCCTGAGTAGTTTCAAGTCAGTCGGTTTACAGCCATTGTTTGTTACAGAGATTATCCATTTAATTCTGTTGTTTTCCTCTATTGCTATCTAAGGTCCTTTATAATTCCCTAATCTATAGGCTGATGCAGAAGTGTCATATTTTACGGGCAAAAATGTTTATTTTTCCATTTCTGAGGGAGCCATACAGCTAGGCGGTGCATCCATGTTATTTCCCTTCTGTCCTGCACCCCTCTCCCACAGACGTGCTGGGAAAAGTTTGAGTAGTAGTCCCTGCAGCATTTGGGAATGGTGAACTCTTCTGAAGCTGCAGGGTCTCTGGGCTTTTCCATTGCTTTGGTACTGAGCTTGTACCTGCAGTACTGACAGCAAGGTTTGCTATTTACGTGGTCTTCCAGAGTCACAGAGGAATGAAACAAAACTAGGTGCCATTCAGAAAGAAACCCTTTGAAGAATAGCCCTACCAAATCATGCTTTTAGGAAAGTGATTTTCAGAGGGCTTTGAAGCCAATCATCTTCTTCTTGTGCAGATGGAAGCACCTACACAAACCCACTCTAAAGAGGCACTTTACGCATATAAAAAGTCGGTTACCCATCCATATAAATGTTAACACATGAAAAGCTGGTGTACAAAGTTGAGCAGACACACAAGAAGGCTGCTCTCTGAAAGCTAGATGGTAAAAGTCAGATCCAAAAGCTTTTTCTCCCTACTAGAGTATGCTATTTTAGATTTTCTTCCCCTTTTTGTGCAATTTAGAAATGATTCCTCAGTACCACCCTCCATACAGAGTCTAGGGAAAACTGAAATGGCAGAGATCATGTAATTAAAATCCAGAAACAATATTAAAATGGGATCCTTTAGCAAATGCCATGTCATTATATCCAAGGTCTGGACTAAGGCGGAATAGGGAATTACTGTAATACATCTACAGCACAGGAAAAGGCTGTGTTTATTCACTTTTACTGTAAAGCTGTAATATGGTTATCTCTTTAAAAGATCACATGTCAGAATCACTGCTATAATTGTTTCTTAGATATACCAGATTTTGAACGAACTCGTTAACAAAGGAACACGAATAAATGGGCATAAGAGCATAAAGCGATACTGTCATACCCGCATTACGCACTAGCAAAAGTGATCCCGCTTTGGCTCTTAAATTAAAATTGTGGGTTTTTATTAAATACCTCTCTGCAGTCTGATTTAGGAGAAACCATCTGCTGCACAGAATAAGTTCTTCATTTACAACCTGATGCTTGCTTATTCATTTCTGCGCAGCCTGTAGCGTGATGTATACCTGGTAAAGGAAAGCACAGATGGCTGCGGTGCCAGGCCCGGTTGCCATGGCAACCTGTGCTCCCACAGCCCCGCTCCTTGGCTGCGGCCACTGCCGGCCTCTCCGCTGCAAAGGATGGAAAAGCGATTTTCAAAAACTTCTCCATGGAAAGTTACCTCTGAAACCCCGGGTCCCACACCCTGGGTCTCGACCAGAGGCTAACTGCAAAGAGGAACCTGGTCTGTAAAACTTTGCAGAGTTGTCACAGGAGAGCAGAGTAGCAGCATAGCGGGTCATCTAAGCCAAGAATTATCCATCAATGCTCAACTACATTAAAGGCAACTATGCAAGATACTGTTAGCCAGCCAGATTGCTAGATACTGATAAAAATTCTCCTTTATTCCTCTGATTTTCTTTATTTATTTTACAAAGGACTCGATTCTACTCCCACTTCATAGCTGTTTTGCAGATGTCTTTGCTAGGGGATTGAACCGATCCTAAATTGCAGATTTCATTTCTGGCAGACTGCTGACTGCAGGTACATTTGCCGATGCCATGAGCAAGTTTTCCTCCCAAGTGCATCTGGTGAGTCTGTGGAAAACCGGATAATGCTTTTCTTTAATATGCTTCGGGAGAAAAGACTTTAGTACACAAATAGTGCAAAGTACAAAGAATAAAAAACAATTGCTTTCAAAGCCTTAGCCAATACTGTGAGTCAGGTAATAATAAAAAATAAACAAATGTTTTATTAGTTGAGTCACTGAACAAATGGGTCCCGAGGCAATCAATATACAACCTTTCAGTTCTGATGCAAAATAATTATTTTTTACTTTATTGCTACAACATTTAAAAATTAATTTTTTTTTTTTCATTTCAGTAACAATCTCCAGCCAAGATTGGGGCCTTATTGTGCTGATTGCTATTGGTAAACAGTAAGAACAAATCCCGTCCTAAGGAGTTCGCAGCCCATGAGCTAAATATGATTGTAAGGTCTCCCTGACCATGAGGTAACATGCTGCTTTATCCACTGTGAGACACTTTCAAGTATAATAAAAAAAAACTAAAAAAAAATAATTTAATACAGCAGCTAACTTAGACACTTAAAAATTGAAAGAAGTAGTAATAAGATGAGATAAAGCCTGCTTTAAAACAAAACGAAGTTAATTTTTGTTATAGTAGATATTGAACAGCCTTATAAAGCACTTTTACAGTACTGGTTTCTGGTAGGAAATTGTGCATCTTAAGTTACTAGCCTACACACATATATACACACATACATCAGCAAGTATATCTACACGTATATATCAGCAAGTTATCCCAATACAACGTAGCAGGCTATCCAAATGTGTTCCAAAATACTCAACAGTTTTGGTGTTCATTCAACCTTTTTTCCCTGTGGTTTACTTGTAATCCGTGGTGACTGCCCTGGGGGCTCTCCTGCTCCTGCACATTCTTAATTCCCCAGAAAGTCATCACTTGGGCTAACACTTCCACTTAGCTGAATCAGACCCTCAAAAAGGGAAGGCAATTTGTGCAAAGGGCTGCAAGGATCAAGGAGCGGTTACTAGGCAGAAATGTAGGCTATTATTTTCCCCAGCTATAGCTTACGCAATAGCTGAATCCTGTGAAAAGTTCTCCGCTGACATAGCAATAGATGTTCTTAAGAGAAACTGCTCTATTGTATGGGCTCGCTGCAAGTCTTTCCTTTTTTCTGTCCTTCCTGGAAGCCGCTCACCCTATGAACAGCATGTACGCTTATCTTCTAGAAGGTGTCTTTCAATTTCACCACCTGCAGTGCTTCATGAAGTTATCTGTTACTTTTCTACCCCTCTTCAGCTGTATCAATTTACCCTGTTCGCCATTGTCAAAGCCTCAGCAACATACTGCAACAAGTTGCTACCAGACAGTTGTCTGTCTTATTTTAGCTATATTATAACAACTTGTATTTTCCTGTATGTTTTCTTGTAAAAAATAGGGAGATTGGAATATACTTTATTAAAATGGATGTATTTTTTAAAATGTAGGTAAGTGAACAAATATTCTTAAAAGGAATTGGTTGAAATCGGAATAAAGGAAAAGCAAAGGTAAAATTAAAAAAACCTCATTGCTTCTTTTTTGATTTAATAATACTTTAGCTTTGAAAATGATTTAGTAAAGATACAAGCATTTGGCTATGCAAATACATATAGTTCAAGTGAGAGCAGACACAGAACGCTAAATATGCTGACTGACAGAAAGAGATGGACATAATGATATACTGAAGTGGGATGAGATTACTAAGATTAACACACCATAGTTACTAACCCTTTCCTCATTGATATGCTCGGCGATCCTGCATACTATCCCTGAGTGACTGACCTCTCTCTCCATTTTGATCAATGTCTGGTGGTGTTTTTCCCACTTAATTGAAACACGTTGACAATCACAAACACCTACTGCTTTTGGCTTTTTTTCTGAAGTCTTTCCTTCATACTGCCTCCAATTGTCTCTCTTTACAGAATTTCACGAATGTATTCCAAGTGAAAAATGACAAAGAACAACTTCATCCTCTTATCCCCAGCACCGCTGGCTGGTTCCCCCTTCCCCAGCTGCCTCCTCCCTTTCTATGTCCCAGTTACAGAAGTTTACTGCCTCCGCTTAGGCCAGCCTCACATACCATCTCCTCATCTCCCCCATTCTGCACTTATCCACCCCTTCACTCTTCCCTTTTGTCTCTCACTCTTGGTTAGTTTTCAGTTCTCACAATGAAGGCATGTTTTCCTCTTCTGGTCTTAAACCCATACTTGACCTCATTTTCCCCTCCAATTGCTGCTTCCTTTCCGTTTCATCCGTAAATTCACTGGAGTACCTCTCTTTATTCCTTTCCTATCTCTGGCCTTACCCTACAACAGATCTCAATGACTTTCTTTATGACTTTCAAGGGACTGATCGGGACCAGTGTGGATTCCTCAGGTTCCTTAAGCTGCTGCCACCATGGCTGTGTTGAAGGATTTATCTCACTCTTCCTGAAGCCCTACTAGTCCTTCCTTTGTTCCTTCGAGTCTGTACTCTCCTCATTCCCTTCCTCTACAATATCTTCTGTAAGATTGTCTTGTGTACAGTTTCTCTTACCCTAATCAGTCTCTATTGGACTTGAGTATTGTTCTCCTTATCTCTGGTATTCTCATCTGTAAATACAAAGTCAGTTATCACATGTTTATAGGAAGAATACTTAATGATCTACCTCTTTACCACCTCCTATTCAATATCAAATCTTGGACTATCTGGCTTCTGTTTATGATGTTTAGGCACCAACTCAAAGTAAACATGGCTAAGATAATGCTGAGCCTGGGTACAGAGCTAATGCTCGCTGTGTTTAGCCTTCATTGCTGGAGATAAGACTCTCACCTGTGATTCAGCCGTTCTACCCAGTATCATCTTGAAACTCTTTAAATTTCTTATATAGTCTTCTTTAATACAGCATTTCATACACCAACTCGCCTTCAAATTCTCATAGTTTCACATGTGATTATTACGAAGTCTTTTTTTAGCCTTCAGGAGTACAACACAACGCTTTATAACTTCTCCCTCCCTGTCATATTTCAGTCAGCACGGAGTCATCATCTCCCTGTTGGACAGTTGGACAGCGATGCCCACCTTTGTGAATTTTCACTCCTGCACTTCCATGATTTCTTCCTGGTTCTTTGTAGCTCTCTATAAAAGTCTGCAAAGCTACTTCTTTTCCTCTGAAGCTGCCTACAGGCATTTACTTGCTTCATGAGCAAATTGTAGTCTGTCTGGAGCAGCGACCATTTTCATGTTGTGTTTGTACAACATGCAGCACGATGAATTTCTGGACTGAGGCTGAGACTTCTAGATACCACTGTAAAACATAATATTTCTGAAAACATTTAAACCCCACATGAGAGCAGAGCTCCTCATTCTCTTCCCTATCTCTGTCCCTACTGTAATACCTCAGGTGCACAACTATGAGTGTGCCACACTGGCAAGAGCTGGGAAATTCAAACTTGCAGGTCAGCTGTGTGCAGCCCACCGTCTGATCAGTTTTCTGTGTAGCATCCTAAGTTGAGGTAGTGTGGAAGAAGGCTGACATATCACAACCTCTTTGTTATTTTAAAACTACTTCCTAAATTACTTGGGTTTTTTCTAAAAAAAAAAAAAAAAAGAAAAGAAAAGAAAGGAAAAAAAAAAACCAGCCATGTCCATGTATTCCACAAGCAAGAGCCTCAAAGACCAACCTCTCTTCCCTTCTGGCGACATCGTTACATAGTTGATGACATTTATATGCCCTCTCTCGTAACCGAGCACCACCGTGAGAAGGTCTCTCAATACCGAACAAGCTCTGTGGGAGGAAAGCCCAGGGCGCGGGTGGCCGGTCCCGGCGCGTTGCCCGGGAGTTGCAGGGTCGCAGGGAACGGCGGATGCTCCGGACGCACCGGCTGCCGGGGCGAACCCGCCGTGTTTTCAAGCACAGACTTTGGCGTCTGCATTTATTGGCACGGGTAGAAAAAGACGTTCGAAAAGCAGGTAACGCGGATAGGTAAGCGGATATACACACCCATACACACTACATCTATATATGTGTATGACAGTCTCTTCCCCTCCCCGCCGGCCGGCCCGCGGTGCCCACCGCGGCGGGTCCCCACTCACCGGGGTGCGGGGCGCCCGGCTCCCGGCCGCCGGCCTCGGCGCTGCCGCCCTCCTGCGGCGGGCTCTCGGAGTCCGTGTTGGTCAGCCAGGTGGACTCGGTCTCTCGCGTCCAGCTCTCGTAGTAGCGGGGCTCGATAGCGTCGGCCCGGCTGCCCCCGCAGCCCATGGCGGCTCACGCTCGCTGCCGCTGCCGCCCGGGCACGGTACCGCCGCCGGGCACGGCTGCCCCGCCGCCCCAGCTCACGCCCTCAGCCCCATCCTCACTCTCCCAGCTCTCCTCGGCTTCGCTCGCCTTTCTCCCCCTCCTCCCCGGCTTTATCATCTCCACTAGCGCCCCCCTCCTAGCTGTCCCCTCCCCTTCTCCTCCCGTTACTCCCTTCGCACCTCTTCTGCTTTTCTCCTCTCTCCATCCCACCGCCTCCCAGCCCGTCCCCGCTCTCTCCCCATCCCCAGCTCCGCGGAGCCCCCCGGTCGTGGGGCATCGCTGCCCCCGCTGGGGCGCTGGCTCTGCCCTGCAGAGCCCCCCACTCCCCGCGGGCGGGGACAGCCGGAGCTGACCCACGCCTCGGGCTGGCGGGCTTTCCCTTTCCCCTGGGTTAGGCATTTATACGGATAGGATTTAGACATTTTTGCCACAGCTAACATTGCCTAGCAGTCCTCCTGGACTGGTTTGGCACCCCATTTATGTATCCTGCCTGGGCCTTGCACCCCATTTTGTAACGCTATCTGCCGCTTACTTGATTTAGCCTGGAGAGCCTTGCTTCCATCCTTGGCATTGGCTGATTTGCTGCTGTACAATTGGGAACTGAAGATGCAATACTAAGTGCTCAACTCCAGAGGAACTTTCACTCTTTCCTCTGGGGTATACACTTTGGGAAGCAACGAGGAGCATGAGGTTCCTGCAAAACAGACTATGATTTATGCTATTGTGGGTAATGTAAATGACAAACACAGAGATTTGACACGGTTTCGAGTCAAATTGATGGTGGTTGTAGTTTGTATTCCAACAGCTGCTTCTCAAGGCCCTTGTCAGGGCTGGAGCAAGCCTCATGGACACTAAGGTACTGCGGCATCCTATCATGAGAAGGAGACTTCATCCCGAATGAATGTTCCTCTCCTGTAATCATTTTGTAGTAGAGTAGCAGGTACGACTCTTTCCCCTAAGACAACTTACACAATGATACAGAGATCATGTGTATTGCACTTCATGCTATTACACAACATGGCTGTTGGCTAAAAGAAGATACATCCACTGAAATCTGGAAAAACTCAGGCTACTGTTGTTATTAGAGTTGTAAGTAGAAACACAAACCCTCTGGAGCTAGAAGCTCTTGTTCCTGAAGGCTGCTAGAAGATCTTTAAGAGGATCCAAGAGGCCTTAGTTTTGCATCCCAGCTGGTAGGTCCTATGTTCTGCTTCTGAAGTGATTCAGTTCAGAGAGTCCTGCCTGGATTGCTGAATCACCCATTACGCTTCCCAAAGCAGATGACTATTGAGACATTTCGAAGCAGCTGCTCAGCCATGTTCTGACTCACGATGATCCTACTTTCCTACCGAGATCTGCTGAGATCCCTCACAACATGGGATTGCTGCTGACATTTATAACCCACGTACTTTGTGCCACCCAGGTCCCTGTATCAGTGGAGCACTGATCTGAGAGGAAGCAGCTACTTTTTCATCACTGTAATAATTTTTTTGTATAGTAGTAAGACTTTTTTAATAAAAAGAGTGTTCCAATAAAGATTTTGTTTCAATCAGGCTGCCCCACCAGCACAGAGTCCACAGGGCAGTGGAATACAGTGGTGTCTAAAAGACATCAAACAGGTCCAACACACATCCAGCTTCCCAGGAACTCTGTGTACCCTGGGTGGGCATAGGCACGGCCCAGGAAAGACTGTCAGATATGCTTGAGTCTCCAAATGAAAACCTGAGCAACACAAAGCCTCATGCTGTAATTGTGTGAAGCAACTTTCTAGATTAACAGCACTGGAACAGAAGCACACACGATGGAATAGAACCTTGGGAGAGTTTTTTTTATTTTGTTTCATTTTAACTTAAAAGTCGGAAGGGCTCTGGCAGATGCTGTCTCCTTGCATGTGTATTTCCACATCACTTAGATTTCAGTTCTAGCTGTACTTGCAGGAACTTCATCTTCTGCTATACGTTTTTCCTAGCACAGTTTTCAAACCCTTGAAAAGCCACTGGCAAGCGAACAACGAAAGCCTTCTCTTTCTTTTCTGTTATTACTGCCACCAGTAGAGAGGAATTAGACTGTAAATGTAAAGCAGGTTCCTAAAGCATTGTATCAAACCATGTTCATTTTCCTTGAGCCTTACAGAGGTGCCTGATCTACAGTTGTATTTTGCATCAGCTTTCAAATTTCTGCGTTTCATGGAACATGGAGCAAATTAATGCAGAAAAGTAATATTATAACTATTACTGCTTTCATATTCAAGCAGCTGGTCTCATTTTTGACTGATTTATAAAATCACTTGGACAACAGTAAGGATTAATTAAGAAAATTAGTTCTCACCAGCAACTGCACAGGGCACAGTGTCCATATATCTGCACTCTCCTGATTCACTCCTGAGCGAACGAGCAATCTCCGAGATACAGAGCGGTTGTGTGAATGTGTGAGTGGGCCTGTGCTGTAGCTATAAAGTATCATAATCTATGGCAATGAAACACTTTTTTCATTGTACATTGGCTGACATGAAACAGATGGTGGCAGCTTCAATACAGCAAAGTAGCAATACAAGACTATTAATTTGATAATGTTAATTTTGCACTGAGAATCAGATCAGGGAAGAAAGTGGACAGAAAATAATATCTGCCCTCAGAAACATAGAAAATACCCAGAATCAGATAAATCCTTGGTGAGAGCCCATCTCCACCCATGGTGTAGTCAGATGGGAACTAATCTGCCGATGAAACTGGGCAGTGAGTGGTCCATGTAGAGCAGGAAGAGGCTGACGGCTCTTGCCTGGGGACCTCCATGGCTCATTGTTAGAGTGGGGAGAGAGTTTGTGTTTAAAACTTGTTCTCTCTAGTCAGGTATTTTGTGTATCTGAGGAGAATTAAAACTACAAAAGTATAGAAGCAGTGTTATATCCATTTGACATCACCACTTCAAGCCTGCAATATGCCTGTAAGCAAAATTGCCTCCAAAGCTTTCACACCATGTATTTGAGTCAACTTTCCTCCTGATAACAGATATTTACTTCAAGTAAATGATAAAGCATTCATCTTTACTGCTGTAAGTACTTGAAAAATATAATTTTCTCGTCTTGATTGTTCAAATATTTCTCTCAAACAATTTTCAAATGTATACCATACAATTTGCACAATGCTCTGCATTAATTATGTATTTCTTTCAACAATGAAACAATAGCATTCATATATTTCATGTGGCCATTCAAACCGAGAAAGTTTTCAACTTAGTATTCACAGCTTCCTGAAAATGTATATGTGATATTTGGTATTAGCTACAGCTGAAGGTTTTGTCAGATGTCTCCAAACAGCTCATAAATAGGAAGGAGTTAATTAACTCTTCTATTGCATCTTTTTCATGTTTGAAGTGGACTCTGAAACAGAATCTCAAATCCCAACATCCACATATTCAGAGAGCAAGACTTTGAATTCCCCCATCCAAGCCTACGAGTTTAGTTTTAAATTGGATTAAACCCCCCCAAAAGAATAATTTTCTAGATTTCTATTTGTGAATAATCGTGCCCCAGCAGCATGGAAATTCCCCATGATGGTGTATAATACTACCCTGTGAAAACTGTATGGTCATTTAAGCTTCCCAGATTTCTCAGCCACACCTTTGAACCACAGCTGGACTTTAACTCTGACCTGTGCTTCTCAAAGTCCAGTCTCCTTCCCAGCATCTCTAGCAATGTTTCACGGTATCACAGTATCACAGTATGTTTGGGATTGGAAGGGACCTCAAAAGATCATCTAGTCCAATCCCCCTGCTGGAGCAGGAACGCCTAGGTGAGGTCGCACAGGAATGTGTCCAGACGGGCTTTGAATGTCTCCAGGGAAGGAGACTCCACAACCTCCCTGAGTAGCCTGTTCCAGTGCTCTGTTACCCTCACTGAGAAGAAGTTCTTTCTCAAATTTAAGTGGAACCTCTTGTGTTCCAGCTTGATCCCATTGCCCCTTGTCCTATCATTGTTTGCCCCTGAGAAGAGCCTGACTCCATCCTCGTGGCACTCACCCTTTATATATTTATAAACATTAATAAGGTCACCCCTCAGTCTCCTCTTCTCCAAACTAAAGAGACCCAGCTCCCTCAGCCTTTCTTCATAAGGGAGATGCTCCACTCCCTTAATCATCTTTGTTGCCCTACGCTGGACCCTCTCCAGCAGTTCCCTGTCCTTCTTGAACTGAGGGGCCCAGAACTGGACACAATATTCCAGATGGGGTCTCACCAGGGCGGAGTAGAGGGGAAGGAGGACCTCTCTCGATCTACTGACCACCCCCCTTGTAATACACCCAAGGATGCCATTGGCCTTCCTGGCCACAAGGGCACAGTGCTGGCTCATGGTCATCCTGTTGTCCACCAGGACCCCCAGGTCCCTTTCCCCTACACTGCTCTCTAATAGGTCATGCCCCAACCTATACTGGAACTTGGGATTGTTCCTGCCCAGATGCAGGACTCTACACTTTCCCTTGTTAAATTCCATCAGGTTATCCCCCGCCCAACTCTCCAGCCTGTCCAGGTCCCGCTGGATGGCGGCACAGCCTTCTGGCGTGTCAGCCACTCCTCCCAGCTTAGTGTCATCAGCAAACTTGCCAATAGTACACTCAATTCCCTCGTCTAAATCATTAATGAATATATTGAATAATATTGGCCCCGGTACTGACCCCTGAGGCACTCCACTAGATACTGGCCTCCAACTGGACTCCCCACCATTGACCACCACTCTCTGGCTTCTCTCTTTAAGCCAGTGATCCCACTTCAAGTTTTGCAGAAGCAGGAGGTTTAGGATCAGTACAATCATCTTCGCTTTCCCAGCAAGTAGTGGAAAACCATTATGTAGCAGGCATTTAAGTGTCCTCACAGAGTGGCATCTTACTGGTATTTTACGACTGAAAATTGGGCCAGATGTGCACATTCGCACAGTGTCCATCATGACTTTTTGGTGTGCTGTGTGAGAAGAGATCATCAATACCAGTACATGGAAACATAAGATCTTAGGTTTGCCTCCATCAAACTTCTAGAACATTGAGAGTCTCCTTAATTTGGGAAGTGAGGATCAGGATCCTCTGCTGCACCTGAATACAGTGTCACCCTGTTTGAAGTCGAGGATGGAAAGCAGGTTGCAACCACTCAACAGAGGCAGAGATATGGTGTTGGATGATGGTGGATGGTATTTTTCAGGGAAGTGGGATGCTAGATATAGGGATACATATGTGCTTCCTGATGGCTAGATGTATTTGCCCACTGGGAAAATGACATCTCAGATACTTTCTTGTGAATTGAAATAGTTTAAAAGGATTGAGAGAGGAGGAGATATAAAAATGGGTGCAATGAAGAAGGTTTGGCCGTATCACTACTTTGTAACATCAAGAGCTGCCGGTTGTTCCAAATAGCCATTCCCTTCACCAAAGTGTTCAAAGAGCATAATAACCACCCGTGGGAACACATCCTACAAAGTATTGTTAGACTGTGACAGCCAAGATGAGATCTCCTCCTTCTTAAACAGTGTAGGTCTTCCTCCGGTCCCCTTCGGTGTCCCACATGTGTCCGAATAAACTTGCAGCTAGTGAAATAAAATTATTTTATGGGAAAAAAATTTTGTCAGTTGTGCACCAGGCTTGATTTGAGAGCATTTATACATCTATTGGCTAAGGATCCTGAGTGTAGCAGATCAAGTGTAATATTCAGCAAGGATATTAAGTGTAAGTGCAGCAAGTACAGAGAGAGACTCAAAATTGTTCACACAGGGAATTTGTGGGTGGCACTCCCCAGAGGAAAGAGCTATTGAGTTTATCTCTAACAAGGTGCAAAGCAACTGCCGCTGCCTTGCAGAATCTGGCATTGGCATCAACTGTAACATCGCTGGAAACCTCAGACTGCAAACCGAGTCACAGCACTGTGTGGTGATGGATTTATTCTTATTTACCCACCTCTCTGTGGAGCTCCTCCACATAAATCTCTTTATCTTGTACTCTGCTCCAAGATTACACTTTGTCCCTAATTAAGAAGGTAAATCATTAAACCTAGTTATAAAATCAGTATTTCATGTAACTAAGTATCAGAGTGGGTAAACATTTATCACTTAAGATGTTCCTGGCAGAGTGATTCTGAAATTTTATGGCTCTAACGCCTAAATCTTAATTAAAATAGCTTCGACTTTTTCCTTCACATGCATTCTCCTCTCTGAGAGTATTACAAGATTAAGCAGGTACTGCCACATTTTAATTGCTTATAGGTAACTCATTTGTTTTGTTGTAGACTAGATGCTCTAACAGCTTAAGGCAACAGTACAAGGAAACCCAGATATTATTAAAAAGGAAGTGGACAGGCACTCCATTAGTTGCGTACTGCATTAGGAAAGCTCTGTAAGTTGAGGAATTGCTAATCCTATACATACAGGGTACATTCATACAGCTATAAACCTGACAAAATACAATATTTTTCTCTTTTCTCTTCTTAGGCTTTGTTTCCATTCCCTACAGAGCCAAGAGGATGGAAAATAAGCAGAGGGAAACAGGCAGGGTTTGGTCACCTTTGTGTTACCAGTGTGTCAGGTGGGAGTTCAATTAGGAGCAAACGTTAAATTTTTGAGTCATGTTTTGTCATTTAATAATTAAAATGTTTTTAAAAGATAAACAAAGATCATCCTCATTCAAAAACTATTTCCTGATGTATGAGTCTTCCTTTTAGTTCCAGTGCTTCTGCTGAGTTTTTTTAAAGAACAAATTGAAAACTTACCTCAGTGCAATTGTTCTGAATTCAATCTCATTCTTTATAAATTTGAATTCTGAATGAACCTGTCCTCCTGTTAATTTCCTGATTTATTCTGTCTAACACTATGGAGTGTGGAGCACCTTCTTCTTAAGACTCCTCCGAAGTTTTAACTCTTTGGTATGAGGTGGTCAGTCCCAGGGGAAGGCAAAATAGCAGTTGATCAGCGACCACTACCAATGCGTTTTTACACAATGCAACTGTAAATATTTTGAGGTTTCAGCCCTTTTTGGTTGGTACACAGCATCTGACTCAGCGGCTGCTGCACGGTGTCTGTGTCTGATTCTGTGTGTCAGTGCAAGGGGGGAAAGCAGATGATACCGTTATTATGCAAAATCACTTCCACCCACCCTAGTGACTCACCAGCACGTCACTGAACAGGATTTACATCTGTTTCAAAATATGTCTATCTCGGTTATCCATTCCCGTCTCAGCAGTTTATTTATTTCTTCCTTCCACTCCTGGGAATGACGACAACACGGCCACGCTTCTTCCTCTCGGCAGCAGAGCAGGGCTGGCAGCTGCGCCCGGCCAGTTCAGCTCTGCTTGCCAGGAGCAACAGTCTCTTGCTTATGGACGGAGCAGAAGTGCCGTGTTGCAAGGGCTGCATCTTGCCTCTCCACTGAATAACAAAGTGCTTTTCCTATGATGGAGGTTTTCTTCTTCTTCAGTTAAGATTTTTTGCCTCAATTAAGAGCATGTCTATTCATTTGTATCGTAAAGAGTTGACTCATCTGTCAGCTAATGTGAGGTAGCGCTGATCTCCGCTTGCCGTGATGTGCCAGTCTGTAAACAATGACAAATCAAGGGCTACTTAACTTAAGACACACTCATTTGCCTCAGTTTAAATTTGCTACTTCTTTTAATACCATAGTCGAGCAAACTGCAGTGACAAGTCAGTCAATTTGGCAGAGGAAGATGAAGATGATCCCTTTTGGAATAGCTAGCTATTGTCCAGTGTCATTTGCTACCTCTGTATTGTGCAAGCACTATAACTGATTTTGACCTGTTAATGACATTAAATCATTAATTGATTTCTTATTTATTTGAGGAATTCTATTGAATGCTGAATTTTGTGGTTTGCTGCTCTGCCGTGCTATGTGTCTAAATGTAAGTTTTTGACATTTAAGGGTATTTGAATATTTGGGCTTAAATTAAATTGGGATTGGATGGATTTACAAATCTGAACATGTCTGGAAATCTGGAGGTTTAGCTCTGTGCCTCATTTCTCAAACCTGTGGAAAGGGAATATTCTAGCCTTTGGGTTGCTGCCAAATAAATACACACACATTGTATGAGATGCCGTGCTGGTGCACAAACTAGGACATAGTGTGTAAAAGCAAAAAGGCCTCTCAAGAGGAAGGTGTTTCCTGCGAAGGAGTGCAGTTGCTCTGGAGGAGGCGCAGGCAGGCAGAGCCAAGGCAGCATTGGCTTCCACAGCGGCTGCAGAGCCGGAGCCGTCTGTCCCGCTCCAGGGATCCCCGGCTGGGTTTAAATTTGCCTTCATTGGTTTTCCCCATCACTGGTGGAACACTCGGGTCTGACTCAAGTATGAAGGCCCAAACCTAAAGAAAAACCCTCTAGAGGAAGCTTCACTCATCCATCCTATAATCCAGGCCATGCATACTGAAATGTGATAATTGATAAACATCTGGCTCTTCCAAAATCTTCCACAATTCTTTATTAGGTAATCTCCACAAATCACTTTCCCTCGCATGTGTCTAAGTTCATGCCAGTTTTGAACTGTCAGAAAGTTTATCTTCTCCGGTAACTTTCCAGGTCTTTGGTTCCACATGAAACAATAGATCTTTTTAAAAAAATCTAATATTTACCTTTCCCTATTAATTGTTTGCAGGTGAAAGACAGTTGTTCCTACGCTGACTTCATGCCTTATTTCCTCTTTAAACACATTTGTAATAACAACTAACCAGAATATAAGACTATGTAAGAGCTTCTCAACAGCCGAAAGTTGTGTTCCAGCCAGTTTTTAAACAGAGAGGGTGGCAATGCAATAATTTAAGTAAAACCATGGCTTACTGATGTGTTAGTCTATTTAGCTGTGTAAGATCACATGTTTTATCAGCCATTTCAAGCCAGCTGCAGCAGTCGCTTTTCAAAATTCTGGGTGTTTTTCTGTACATAATCATCCTGTTGGGCTTAAAAACATCCATTCTCTGGTCTTCATCAGGAGAAAATTCTAGTAATGAACAAATACAACATATATATGTAATATAAAAGCTTGACAGCTTTGAAAAAACACCTATTCCTAAGGATTATCCCTATAATATATTGCTACTTGATTTTAAAAGGAAAGCAGTTTGTATTAGCTGTGTACAAAACCATCAGAGAGCTGCCTGGAAAGAAGTTGTCCCACCACGACCCAGGCATTTCCTTAGCTGTCTTCCACTTTGGGTCTCCTGCTAGTTGTCTCTCTTCATTCATGAGCTGAACTCACCACACTAGAGGTCTTCCCTAGAGAGGGCATCAAGGGCTGCAGATTAAGATAAAATAATAATAATCTTCTTTCTGATCATCTTTGATGCTAGCCTAGTGCATGAGGAGAAAAATAACAGATTTGTAGAGTCTGATCAGACCCAGACCTTAAGGCAAGGGAGAGGGGAACTGAAGGTCTAGTGATTCCTGGCAATGAAGACCCTCATGCAAAAAACATGAGGAGTCCTGCTCAGAATAAATCAATACAACTGTGAGAAGAGGTTGGTAAAGTCAGTTCTGGCCCTTCTAAAGAAACATTTTTCTTCTCCCATCCTTCAAGAAGAGTCAGAGGTTTGTGCAAGATTGCATGCTGAAATCACTGTGTGCATATAGCATTCGCGTGTAAGAAATGATCCAGGAAAGGGAAGAGGAATTAATGTGTGAACGTGGTGTTAGTCACAATTGCAAAGTCCTTGAGGTCTATTTTTATACATGATGGCATGAGCACTTTGTGTCAGGTAGCCATATAGCCTTCTGTAACTGCAGCCTGGGTACAACCCATGGAGCAGATCCTCCTGGAAACTGTGTTGGGGCACATGGAAAATAAAGAGGTGATTGGTAACAGTCAGCATGGCTTCACTGAGGGCAAATCATGCCTGACAAATTTGATGGCCTATTACTACAGTGTTACAGCATTGGTGGATAAGGGAAGAGCAACTGATGTCATCTACCTGGACTTGTGCAAAGCATTTGCCACCATGGCACACAACATCCTTGTCTCTGAATTGGAGAGACATAGATTTGATTGATGGACCATTTGGTGTGTAAGGAATAGGCTGGATGGTCACCCTCAAAGAGTTGAGGTCAATGGCTCAATGTCCAAGTGGTGACCAGTGATGTGTGGTGTTCCTCAGGGGTCAGTTTTGGGACCGATGCTGTTTAACATCTTTGTTGGAGACATAGACAGTAAGATTGAGTGCACCCTCAGCAAGTTTGCTGATGACACCAAGCTGTGTGGTGTGGTCAACACACTGGAGGGGATGCCATCCAGAGGGACCTTGACAGGTTTGAGAGGTGGGCCCATGCAAATCTCATGAAGTTCAACAAGGCCAGGTTCAAGCTCCTGCACATGGGCCAGGGCAATCCCAAGCACAAATACAGGCTGGATGGAGAGCAAACCTGAAGAGAAAGACTTCAGGTGTTGGTCGATAAGAAGCTCAACATGAGCTGATGATGTGTGCTTGCAGCCCAGAAAGCCAACTGAGTCCTTGGTGATTCTCCCCCTCTACTTCACTCTCATGAGATCCTATCTGGAGTTCTGCGTCCAGCCCTGAGGCTCCAAACATAAGCAGGACATGGACCTGTTGGAGTGAGACCAGAGGAGGCCACAAAGATGATCAGATGGCTGGAGCACCTCTCCTGTGAGGACAGGTTGAGAGAGCTGGGGTTATCCAGCCTGGAGGAGTATCTGGGGAGACCTTATTGCGACCTTTCAGTACTTACAGGGGACCTACAAGAAAGCCGGAGAAAGACTTTTTTACAGGATGAGTAGTAGTGGCTTTAGACTGAAAGAGGGTAGATTTAGATTAGATATAAGGAAGAAATTCTTCACCATAAGGATGGTGAGGCACTGGAACAGGCTTCCCAGAGAAACTGTGGATGTCCTGTCTCTAGAAGTGTTCAAGGCCAGGCTGGATGGGGACTTCAGCAAACAGGTCTAGTAGAAGGTGTTCCTGCTGGTGGCAGGGGGTGCATTGGAACTAGGTCTTTAAGTTGCCTTCCAACCTAAACCATTCTATGATTCTATGAAATCTTTTGTTGCTGATGCCATTTTGGATGAAATCAGTATGTTTTTTCATCTGCTTTCAGGAAAGAGAAAGATGGGGGTAAAGAAGAGAGGCCGGAGAACAAGAGCTATCATCCCAGCATACTTACAGAAAATGTATATCTCAGTCATAATCATGAAGTTACCCTGCATGTAACAAGGAGACAAACTAAACAGTCATTTTATTGAAAAATCAGCCTTCTCCAGATGTCACCTAATGCAGGCAAAGTCCACTCATTCATGCCCACAATATTCCCTGAATTTTGTATTCACTCAGCTGTTGTTTTCAGAAGGAGCTGTGCTACAGACCAAAACACTGCCGGAGGGCAAGGCCTTGCTTGGCCATTAAATCTGCCCACAACATCATTTCAGCAGACAGATTCTTTATTCACAGTTTCACTCTGCACCTGGGAGCCCTCAGTGTGCCCCGTGGGTTTATCACACAATGTCTGTGCAAGCAGAGCAGTGTGAGTCAGCCGCCCTCAGAGGATGGAAGACCAACAGCTGAGGGGGGCATCAGTAGTTGTTTGCCATTTGCATTCCTAATGGTTTGACAAAGTCAGGAGCTCAAACTTGCTTCCACTGACCACAGCTCTATCACCGATATGATACCAGTGTGTTCAATGTTCAGCTGGGCTCCCACGCAACGGCACAGTGGCACCTTTGTTTCATGCTCTGTGTGCAATTCATCACATGGATAGGAAGAAAACCCACAAATGTATTTAGCTTTGAGAACAGTTAAAAAGCAACAGCAAAAAAAAAGCTTGAAGCAGCCGAGCATGACACTGCAAAACAGTGACTTTCAGAGAGCTCCTTGTAAGAACTAGAGCTTGAGACGTGAGGTTGGGGACATCACAGAATGGAAGTGAAGCCCTTGGGATTCAGTTAGAGATAAAGGTATCTAATCCTGTCTATGGCCCAGTGCAGTCCATGGGGATCTAAGGAATATATAGTTTGGAGAGCAGTTCAGCTGCCCAGTGAGAGTGGCCAAGTCAGGAAGATAAGCAAAGCACCTGGTGATTTGGGTAGGATCCAGGAGGAGACGTGCCTCCTGTTGGCCCCATGTCTTACCTGCCAGTCCTACCAGGGTATCTCAGCTGTCTCACGGTGTGAAATGACACTGGGCATCACTGTTTACACAGCTGTAACAAACTGCGTATCAGGTTGTCTATGGCGACAGCTTAGACATCAAGCTGACATGCGGACAATGCGATTTTTGCTGTCTGGAGCTGAATCTCGCACCTTGTCTTGCTTGTTTAAGCTGCCTCCTGTCTGCTAACTCTGCTCCTTCCATTCTTTTGCAGGAGATGCTCACGCATCCTGATTCCTTTGCCATGTTATGCAAAAAGGTTGGAAACGTTGAGATATTATAATTTGCTAAGATTTACGAAAGATACAGCAAGGTGTCAGTAATCACATGAAAAAAACTGACTATAGTTAGCACTGTAAAGAAGCTGACCTGCTCCTAAAGGTTGTTGTGAAATTCACTATTATCTTCTTCTAAAACTCAGATTTCATAGTTGTTGGGTTTTTTGCTGTTTTTGGTTTGCATTTTCTTTTGTTTGTTTGTGGGTTTATTATTATTATTTAATTAGGAACTAGTTTAGGAGGAGCAGCAGTCCCACATAATTATTTTAAACTTTAATGGATTTTGTATTCTTGTTCAGATTTGACTGTTCAGTTCCTTGCGGTCAGTTGTGCGAGACCCAACAAGCAACACAAAGGCCTGAATGAGGAACCTCAGTTGTCTCCCAGCAAAGCAGAGCAACAGGAAAATTATGGGTTTGATTCAGTATTTTGAGTGTAATTGTAGCCTGACTGACACAAGCGGCAAGACTGTCATTAACAGAAATAGGGACAGTATTTAATTCATTCATTTTAGCTTTTCCAGTTCTGAAGCTCTAAGGTTTGAAGTGCTTGTATATTTAAATAATAAAAGTATTTTTAGTATTACAACAGTTTTTTTTTTACCTGAATACAAAATCATAATTTTCTTCATTTCCTAAGTAATACCTATTCAGGTCAGCTAAAGTATTGAATGTTTTTTTAAGAATTTAAAGCTTTCCGTTTTTAAAGAATTTAAAGTTATTTTTAGTCTCTACATAAATAATTATTTTAATACATTTTTCCATTAGAAAAAATGGAAAATTATTAGAAACAGCTACTTTATAGTACTAATTACATTGACTATTAGAAAAATGCCAATATGTATAGTATATACCATAACCCATTCCAGTATCAGCAACAGTTTAGTTATAAATTTTCCACAGAGCTGAGTCCCACTTGAAAACACTCAGAGTAATGGGTTTGAAATTGTTGTTTGTATTAACAGTGACTATTACATCAGTCATTCTGTTGAACATGATGGCAGCAACTGTCTAGGCAGCACCTAAAAGAAATGCCACAGCAAACCATCTGTGTAGGGGTGTCAAGATGGCTTTAACGCTGTTGTCTCAGGGACACGGTTCTGAGAGGTTTGGCTCTTCTTTCATTCATCTGAAAAAATGAGGCATCAGTTATATTGCCTTTGGACCACCTCGTATCTTCAGAGAAGGTATTGCTGATGTATCCACTTCGCAAAGTGTCAATCAGACTTTCTCTGCAAAGGCTGAGGAAGGAAGCTCGTCCTAAGCCACAGCATCTCCACAAGCTGAGAAGTGCAGGTTGAGAGAAGAGTGAAAATTAGATTGAAAGCATCTTCACCTGGCAACAAAGATGCTCATAGATACACACTTAGAAGCACTTTTCTAAATTCTTATGAAAAGTCACTACAAGTGGGTCACTTATGCATCTGTAGAAACTAACCATTTTGGATAGTTTAGGTGACAAATTCAAATTACACCAGTTTGGTACTTTGGAAGAAACTTTCTATTTCGTTCTGCTGAAACAAAATCATGTTAAATCATATTATTCAGAGTATGTACTCCAGTTTAAAATACAACTGATTTACTACTCAGTACAATTTTTTTTATTACTATTAATTTCAGATTTTGTTGCTGTCATAATTAAAATTGATTTTTTTTTTTTTACCATTTCTCTGTAAGTACCGCTACATGGATCAACTCTACATATTCTGCTGAAATAGTTTCATTGGTGTGAATGTTAATACAGCTATGATACACCAGTATAGCAATGGTATCAGAAGTAATCTTTTTTGCATGTGGAAATAAACTCAGCAAGTATTACTATGGCATATTAAGGCAAACCCTGCCACTTCACAGCAGTGTAGCTCACACAGCACAGTTTGTGTGCATGTAAGAGCGGCAGCAGAGTAACTGCATCCCACTTGTTCAGTATTAATCCACTTTTAATAGGAAAGTATCTGCTGGTGGGCAGAAATAAGCCAAAAATATTTGTTAGTTTAGACCAAATGACAGTATGGAGTTCCTATGGAATGGGGCTATGCATCATGGACATTTAATGTATAGATTACTTGTCATGGTCTGAAAAAGTAAATGTAGATCTAAGCCTTACTGTGTCTCTAGATGTGCTGAGCACTTCCAGGTGGTCCTGATGCCCACTACGTAAATGAAAGGCGGATAAAGCCTGTGGTGCCACATTGGTGCTGACATCTCTCCCACACCAGTCCCACCAGCAGGACGGTCCTGGCCCCGCAGGATGACCCTCTAGTTACCTTTGCTGTGTTTCCTATTGCTTGTTCTCATGTTCTTTTTTGGCACCTATTTACCGCACCTTAACCTTGAACTGAGCTGTAAAAAGTCCAACATAGGTAATTCTGATCCACAGTTTCACAAGGGGCAACTGGGATTTTGGGGGTGGTTTGGCTTCAGTAGCTGGTCAAAACTGTCTTTTCGTCTTGCCTCTTTAAACATTTTCTGTACTATCAGTAACTGAAAGATCCATATATAATTTAATTATTCAATGCAGCATAATGAGTAGATTAATCAAATAATTGGTCAGTATACACTTTGTCTTATGATGCTTCGGAGCACTGACAATTGCTCCAGCATGATGGGTCTCAAGTCGCGTGTTCCAGCACCTGCTCCAAGTTGGATAAGCACTTAAAAGCAGGTTACAAATCTTTTGTAACAACACAGTCAACAAGTACATTGTGAAATACAACAAATTCTGAAACAGTATCGTCCAAGAAATAGCTTTACTAATGCCTATGAAGTTTCACATGGGCTGATTTGGCAAGTTAGGTTGCTGTTCAGCTGTGGGAGATAAAGACAAGGATTCATCTGAAATTAGGGCAATCAAGTGGGGATTGCAAATACTGAATACTTCTAATAAAAAAAGGCTGTTGCAAAGAGAGGAAGAATGTCACTTAGAAGCAGGGAAACTTTCAAAACTGCATGTTCTGGTAGAGTGGCAGTTTATGAATCCAAGAGGAAAAAGGGAGCAGTGGAATAGTGTTAAAGAGTGAGAGCAAGGGGAAGATGAGAAAGTCAGAGTAGGCGAAGAACAAAGAACTAAGAGATAAAGAGGATGCAACAACTATGACAGAGTGATGCAACCAAGATGATAAGACAGAGCAGAACAAGACGGGGGAGCAAGCAGGGCAAAGCCATCACCCTTGTCTGCTCCAGTGTGGAGAGTGGGCCCTCACCAACTGAGATTGTTCCGTGTATCTCAGATTGACACTTGTTCTTACAGTTACTTTCTCCATCATGTTTACAGGTGAAGTGAAGTTGAAAA
This sequence comes from Patagioenas fasciata, assembly GCF_037038585.1. Lineage (NCBI taxonomy): Eukaryota > Metazoa > Chordata > Aves > Columbiformes > Columbidae > Patagioenas > Patagioenas fasciata. Next base: position 22,635,157 of record NC_092521.1, read on the forward strand.
CAGGTTCTCTGTTAGCCAAAGCAGGTAACGGGTACATGGGAAACCAGGTGGGTTTCAGCTGGACCAGCTGGCAGATCTGCCTTGGACTGACGCTATAAGTGACACAAGGTAGAGAACGGTAAAACAGACGTATACAAGAATAAAGTAGCCATTTCTCTTGAAGAATCTAGAAATAAAAAGCAAGCCTCTGACAGGAGTTATCAAAACCCTAGATTTTGAGTATTTAACTTAAATTCTAAGTTTGTTGGGGAAGGAAAACTTGATATCTCAGGAAGTACAGGAATATTTTTGCACATCAAAAATTTCAGAAATCTATATGAAAAAGATGAAATGGTTAAAAGCCCAGTGACAACATTTTACAGCCTTCAAGTGCAGGATCACTCTATCTTTTCCTGTGTTGCTGTGCATATGAAGGAAAGTTGTGTGGTACAGAAGTTTGAAAGTTGAAGACTTGCTCTGAATGAAATAGCACAATTCCTAATAATCCCTTCATTTAATATCTGGCAGAATCAATGGGAATAGTGAAGAATCCATGCTTAAATCCCATAATGTACCAAAAATTAGACATGCACATTTTTAGGCAGCAATTCTGAGCCCACCAGCATTCTGTTTCACTGTCAGATGTGTACATCACTTCAGCGAGAGGCTGAATATGTGTGGGACCATATAAATCTCTAGGGAGCATGGGGAAGCAAAGCATAAAAACTACCCACGAAATTTCCTTCATATTGTGAGACCATGAGAAGAAATCATTAAGACATCAGATGCTTTAGTTCGAACCCAAATCATACAGCAAAGGCTTAGTCAGAGTTTTACCCCAGTAGCTTTTTGAAAGTAGCTCAAGTTCGCTCTCTAGAGGTGAAAAACAAAGATTTCATTTCTTCAGACTTTTCTTCAATCAAAACAATCAAGAATTCCTTAAAGAGCACACACACAGACATATTGCAAGACAGCAGCGGCTCTTAATGAGCTTATAAAGGACCTAAAACCACCGATCTTTTTAGAAGAGTGATACTGGCACCAATGAATAGCAAACAGCCCTACAACACTGCATGCTCACTTGTGTTGTAATGCTTTAAAATAAAAGTACAGTATTGCCAAACAGCATTGTCTATTCAAAGCTGGTTCTCCAGCATCTACTTCTGCTTAATTTGGTTTCCGCTGTAGTTTTCCTCTTTGCTCTGTCCAGTGCAGGGATCTCCATAACTGTCCACACAGCCACAGCTCCTCAGGTCCCACCAGCCCCACTGTGTAGCCCCAAAATCTCAGTGAAATATAACACTGCAAAAATTATGTTGTGGGCTCAAATGAACCTCAGGAAAATGACGTTCAATTCAATGAAGTTACGGGAATTCAAATATTACACTTGTATTTCCCCTGACCCTAAGAAATGTGAGCTTCTTGGTGATACACAAAACCCAGACGTTTGGAAGATAAAATATTCATTATTTGCTGTAATTATCTGTGATTCTTGCAGTTAATGCCATAGTGCACCAAGTATAGGAGTTCATTTGTCTATACTGAAGCAACAGTAAAGGATTCCAGGCGTGGATCCTGTCCCCACAAAGCAAAAGGTGATGCCATTTGCTTATGACTCATCTCTCATATTGTGCTCTTAAATACATTTAAGTCAGTATGAGATAAACCATACACTGCCTGCCTGGAAACAAATGCCAAGCTGCTGGCAAACATTAAAGTCTTTCACTCTAAGGATCCAGTCTCAGGTAGGAAGAAGAAAACTACTGCATTTGTCAACGTAAGTGGTGGAGCAGAATTCAAACATTTACTCTGCAGGAGGAACTTTGCCAAAAACACCCAAATTCATGTGTAAAGGTATCTGGGAAGAAGTTACCTTCTACACACTTCTGCTCAGCAATCAGCCACTGTGTGCAATGTTTTTCTATATCTGATAGTTCAGCGGAACATAGATGCATTTATCTTCTCCAAAGCTTTCAAAAATCATTAAAATCTTTATGAAAAATAAACTAATAGAGGTTTAAAAGCTGAGCATTTCAAAACTATTGTATTTAAAAAAAACAGAAGCAAACCAAAGATCTCACATCCACTGGTCTCTGTGGGTTGCCATGTTTAACAGCTCTGTTCCTTGAAACAAAAGCAATCCCAGAAGCAAGTGCTCTAATACTGCAGGAGCACTCAGCCATCCTCTGCCCAAGAATAAAAGTCATAATCTCAGGAACATCTTATCAATATTTATGAAGAGCTGATGGGAGGGTGTAAAGAAGAGGGAGACATACTCTTCTCAGTGGTGGCCAGTACAAGAGCCAATGGGCACAAGCTGAGACATGGCATATTCTGTTGGGACATAAAAAAACAGTTTTAGTGCACGAGTGCTCGAACGCTGGAGCAGGTTGCCCAGAGAAGTTGTGGAGTCTCTATTCTTGGAGACTTTCAACAATTTCATAGACACAGCCCTGAGCAATCTGTTGTAGCTGACTCTGCTTGAGTAGGGGTGCGTGGACTGGATGATCTTCAGTGTTGCCTGCCAACCTCAACTGCTGTCATTCTGTGATGTGGTCTCCTCAGCGCTGAGCTGAGGGGACTAATCACCCTCCTCAACCCCTTGGCAATGCTCTTCTAAGGCACACTGTTGGGCTTCTCTGCTGCAAGGGCACATTGCTGCCCTGTGCTCAACTTCTTTTCCAAAGGGAGCCCCACATCCTTTTATTGCAAAACTGCTTCCCAGCCTGTTGGCCACCAGTCTGTAGTGATACATGGGATTATTCTTCCTCAGATGCAAAACTTCACATTTCCCTGTTTAACTTCATAAGGCTCCTGTCTGCCCATTTCTCCAGTGCATCAAGGACCCTTTGAATGGGGACCACCTGGTGTTTTCAGCCGCTCTGTCCAGTTTTGCATCACCAGCAAACTTGCTGAGGGTGCACTCTGTCCGATCATGCACGTCACTGATAAAAATGCTAAACAATACTGGTTCCAGTATTGGCTCCTGAGGTACACCACTAGTAACCAGCCTCTGGGTGGACTTCATACCACTGGTGATAAGCCTTTGAACTTATCAGTTCACCTGGTTTTCAGTCCACCTCATTGTCCACTTACCTGTCTGTACTTCATCAGTTTGTCAATGAGGATGCTACAGGCAACAGCGTCAAGGGCCTCACTGAACACAGGCTAAACAACATCCATAGAGCTTAGTCATCTGCATTATACCAGGCTATCAAGTTGGTAAGGCACAAATCCCCACTCACCACCCTTAATCGCTTTCCAGTCCTTAGGACAGTTTGCTCCATCATTTTCCAGGGGATCAAGGTGAGGCTGAGGAGCCAGTAGTTCCTCAGATCTTCATTCTTGCTGTTATTCAAGATAGTGTGATAGTCGTATTGTCCCAACAAGTTTGTCATTTATTTTCCTTAAGTTCACTGAAATTCTCTCCCACTGTGTCTTCAGCTTTGGCAATGCTCCCCCATACCCCTGCCTGCTCACCAGAGTTCCTCATTCTTTTCTGCATCTGCTTAACCAAGCTCCTATGCTATCACATTTCCTTTTCTGCCCAGTTCTCTGCTCCTTCTTATCCCCAGACCTGGTGACCCTGGAAATCACTGCAGGTATTTTTTCATACCATTTCATCACTCACTTTTGTCAGTTTTCAGATGGTATCCACCAGCATTTCAAGACCTATGTTAAATTTAATAAAATGATAGTACATCAGTATTTTAGATACTTCTGTGCAGCAGCTGTCTCCCCTTCTCAGATTTTGCCTACAGACATGCAAATTGTGACAATCCAGTTATGCCTGCTTTTCCCATTAGGACAGAAATAATCTGCTGTTACTTATTATAATAAAAATAAAATTCCCATACTCCCTACATTCCAAAGTAGACTATGTTCTTTATTTCTTCCACAAATTACTGTCTTGATTACCTGGCATGCTTCTCAGAAATTGAATGAAAATTTTCCATTTCTACACAGTTGAAAGCCTGTTCCATTTGCCAGAAATCTTTTAAGAACCACAGAAACATAATCAACTGTAAAAAGAGAAGGTTTTGGTTCTAGCCTTCTCCTATAAATCAAATCTAGCACAGACTAACTCCCCATCTCTTCACCACTAGGAAAACCCAACAGTATCAGACATTTTCCACTCCATGGCTGGTCACTAACATTTAATATTCTATACCATTCCCTTCCTTGTGAACAGCAATTCTGAGTCTGTTCAGCCAGACAACTCGAGTTGAGATGTATCAGTGAAAGGAAACACACTGGGGGTATTTCCCTGCTGCCCACAGAGAGGACTACAGCAGAGCAGGTGTTGTCCTGCAGCCCATGCTGGAGCAGATATCCACACTGTCACCTCTGGAGGATCCCCCATGAGACCAGCTGGACATGATCTGAAAGAAATGTGGTGCATAGAGGACCCATGCTAGACAAGGTTTATCCTAAAGGACAGCAGCCTGTAGAAGGAGCTGTGCTGGAGCAGGGGAAGCACGAGGAGGAAGGTGAAGCAGAAAACTGTTACAAACCGACCATAAGCCCCTATCCCCCTGCGCTGCTGGGCAGAAGGAAGGAGGTTGGAAATAAAGGAGTGAAGGGGGATAAGGTGGTTTATGTTTTGTCTGCTTCTCACCACCCAAGTCTATTTTAATTGGCAATGAACCAAATCTTCCCCACCAAGTCCGGTTTGCCCATGACAGCAATTGGTGAGTAATCTCCCCCTCTTTTTCACCTTGTTTTCTCCCCCATCCATTGAATAGGAGGAATTAGAAAGCAGCTGGGTGGGTGTCTGGCAGTCAGCCAAAGTTAACCCATCACAGCCTGTAATAAGAATTTCCCATATTCAAATTTGTGTCCTCTGCCTCTCATCTTATTACCAGGTACCTCTGGGAAGTGTTCAAGCACACCAGAAGGCTTCATCTTCTCTGTATTGTCTGCTCAAGCAGTTGTAAACATCAGTAACAGCTGCCCTTTGGTATCTTTTCTTACTGGGGAAGAGACAGAGAGAAAGCATTCTCCCAGTTTGTCATGGTGGCACGTGCTCTAGCCCCTTGACCAGTTTGAGTAGCCACTACTGAACTTGCTTCATTGTGGTAATCCGCTTCATGTACTACAGAGCCCAGGTGTGACCTCACAAGTGCCCAGTATTGTGGAAGGATGGCCACCCTCTTACAACACTCCAGGAGAAAGCTGGCCTTTGCCACAAGTGCAACTTGTTTTCCACAAGCAGTCCCAGGTCCCTTTCTGCAGAGCTGCTTCCCAGCTGGTCAACCCCCAGCCCATACTGGTGCAGAAGTGCTGGACTTCACAATTCTCTTCGCTGAAGTTCATGAGGTGCCCATCAGCCCCTTTCTCCAGCATATCCACATTGCTCCAAGCAGCAAATCTGTCTTTCAGCATCTTGACTGCTTTCCCTCACCTTGGGTGGTGGTGTCATTTTATTGTCCAGCTGTCTCTTGAGAAGAATCTAGTGCTGATTTACCAGGCACTAAGTACCTTAAACAGGGTAAAGTGGACAGCAAAGCAGTCTGTACAACACTTACTGGAATCCTAAGCCTTCATACCAAACTAGTTTGTAGGAGGGCTTTGAAAACAAAATCAAAAGAGAACTAAGATGAACAGAGACAACAGTTTAGCCTGACTCTCTCTGTGAAGGATTAAATGCCTCCAGTGAACCAAGAGAAGCCTTTTTACCTTATCTCAGTCACATTGGGCTCAGAACCAAGACTACTATCTTCATACGTAGTAATAATGAAAGCCAACGGAAGGGCTGGAGCTGGGAGATAAAGGGGAAAACCCCTTCCACTTGCTCAGACACTTTAACAGCCTTGTCAGCACAATAAGCAGCTGTTATCTTCTGTAAGGAAAGGAGAGCAAGCATGGGAGTGTGAGCACAACTGAACACTTCATCTCACCCTTTCCACTTTCACCTATAAAAACAGTAAGAAAAGCAAATATTTTATACAGTGTTTTTCATAGACTTCAAAGCCTATTCTCTCATCAGTAGTTAGATGTAACTCTTGTACTCAAAAGTTAGCCTTCTCTTTTAATAATTAGAGATCTCTGTTGGCTTATTGAAGATAAATTCCTCAAAAGTGCTTCTGGTTCAGGATTGGATTCTATAGCTGAAAGCTCTATACTGCTTCGATTCATAGTAGTGCTACTTTGAGTTAGAGACCAAATTATAAAAAAACCCCGTGGTTACAGTACTTCAAATACCAACTTCAACAAATCAGTGCTCTGCCACTCAGTCTTAATTCAAGTCAGTTTTAAAAGGTACTGCAATTTTTACCACATATTTATCTACTGGAATACGTAGAATGCTTGTAATAGCTGTGATAACCGCTACTGAAGTCAACAACCCCTCTCCACAAACATTAAATGGAAGCTGTTATATTACCTGTATAGCAGAAAAGATGCTGCCAAAAAACAAAAAGCATCTAACAGTACAGTATTCAAAGCTGTAAAGTAGTCCCACACTTCAGCTGATTGAAAAGAGCAAAGAACTATCAGAAAAATCCCAGATCAGCATAGCCTGTTAGCATTCGAGGTTACTCCCCTCTTCGCAAAAATTGTTTCATATTTTTGCTTTAGTGTCACAAAGATATAAACACGAAAAACATTCATACATAGGTTTGGTGACCAAAGAACAGACTTGAGTGTTTCTGCACAAAGCAAAAGAAATACCTGCATCTCTTAAAAGCACCTGTGCTGATGTTGGCTGCATTTCTGTACCACTGCGTGCAGGATGAAGCACTGGTTTTAAGATTTAGCACATTGCTTCAGCTTAGGCACAGGTATCTACAGTTATATGTGGCACAAGGAAGTGACACATTTGCACAGGTATGTTTATTTTTTTCCTGTGTTTACAGTGCTTCAATTGTAATTTTAAACCATTCAGAAAGCACAATTTCATACCAATTTTACATACTTTACATCACAGTTCAACAACATTAACACAATTGTATCTAGTAAATCAAATGAACAAAATGGCCATGAACATTTACACTATTCTGTAAACAAGTTTTTTTATAAACAATGGTACATGGAATTAACATAGACCACCATATGAAAGAGGAATGAGCTTTTCCTTAAATAAATCACTCTGTTTATAAATACTTCAGTTCTCTCAATATACATTTACAGACATAATTGGTTAAAGTAGATTACCTACACTGTTCGTTAAAAAGAAAACGCCTAGAGATGGACCACTGTGTGTTAAATTCAACTAACAGAAGAAGCAAGCATATGATTGCAAGTTTTACTTTACTTCAACCTCACTTCTGTTTGTTTACATCAACACTGAGAAGATTGTCACGTTAGGGAACTTTCACTTGAATTCCAGCAAGTTACAATCAATCTTGTAGTACACATACGGGTAGTACTCCTGCTGACTGAGGTTTAAGCCTGGAATATCCATAGTTGCCTGCAAATAAAGTTTTGAAACCAGTTAGACTCTTACAATTCAGACTCCTATTCAGAAATAGATGAAACATTCATATATTTTAGAAGTAAATATGCCAGGCAAAACTTAAGCTTAATTTTTCATGTTCAAGTGACTGTTTAAGCAACAAATTTAGAACTTTGACAAGTGACATACAAATGCTTTTCCAAAAATCTAAGTAGCTTTGTATCAATAATTCACATCTGCTGCTATAGTGAACATATCACCACTAAACGGAAGGAAAAGTATTGCAATTATGTTTTACTACTTCTGAACACAATTTATGAAATAATGTTATAGGGTGCTGAATGATCCAGGAAGTTACAAGAAGCTGAGCATCTTTAATTTTTGCCTGAATTGTCTCACATCCCCTTGCTCCAAAAAGGCCTGGAAATACTTTGTATTTAATGTAGGTTATTTTCAATCTTTTAAAATTTGGCTAATCTAATTGTGTGGTCTATCTTTAACTACGGAGAGCACTGCTTTTCAATACGAAACAAATTAGTAGAATAAGCCTCCTAGCAAACCGGTTTTAAACATGAAAATTAGACCTCGACAGATGGAAAGGATGACTCCATCTTGACATCAATTCAACCTCCTTCAACAGGGATGGATGACTATGTTAACTTAAAGATAGCAATGTGACAAAAAAAAAAAGAAAAAAAGAGGAGAGTTGCTTCAGTATTAAGGCCACTGCTACCATAGACTGCGGAAAATTCACATATTCCTTCTGGGCTCAAAAAATATATGAAACGTGTTCAAGTTCCTTAAGGCTAGTTTAACATAAAAGTTGACTTTGTTTGAATTCTTTGAGGATACAAATATGTATGTAGTCTATAAGATATCTTTCCATCAGCAGTACGAAAGAATGCAGTAAGAAGTTAGGCTTTTATAACAGGCAGCTTGCCAAATGCGTTAGTTGCAACCTTAAATACCATCTGCTTTGCAAAAATGTAAAATAAAAGTGTCATTTTCACAAGGAGACAACTTTCCGTACTGTGAGAAAATGATGGAGAATATGGAGACTTGTAGCTTTTTAATAAACTACTTCTGCTTAAACAGACTAAACCTAATATTTAAGGGGAATAGCAGTAACAAAAATACTTACATCAATGATAGCTGCTGCACTGCTGTCAAGGTGTTTGTATAAGTCATACAAAACCTCCCTCAGTTTCTTCATTGTTTTCTTATTAGGCTGAAGCAGCATCGCCTGGAAGTTCACTGGCAAACCATACCTGAGCAAGTAAAGCAGAAAACTATGAAAACACTGAAATGAGCATTCTTTTATCTTTCAAAGCAGAATTTTATTTTGCTCTTCAACAATATGTTTCTTTTTTAAATTCTGGTCATTTTCATTTTTGTGAGATCATTCTGTTTCCACAATAAAGTATAACTTCTTCCTTCAAGTTAAAAATAACAAAACAGAAGTCTAAACGCTTTTAAAATCTTTTTAAGCACTTGAGTACTCAGCACAATTCTCCAAGTTACCTGAAGTCTCAAAGTTTTGAACATTCCAATTAGTTTACTTGCTAGAGTTCACTTTTGCCACTTGGTGGAGAATCCACTCAATCCTCCTTCCTAGGAGTGTGGAAGCATTTGCCAATATCCAAATCAAGTTCAGCTTCCTTACTCAAGTTTATCTTCAAAATGAACCCATCACAACTATAGAACAGCCTAGAATGCAAATTAATACTTTTTTTTCCCTCCTCTGGTTGTCTTCTTTATGATAACTTACCAAAAAGGCTAAAAAAAAACCCCAACCCTTTCCATTTTCTGATTAATGCGGAAGTCCTTTCAACTCTAAAAAAAATCCAGGTCCCTCCTGCAGGATAACTACAGCTGTTCTTAAGTCAACTTACTAACTATACCTCTGCATAGATGTGAAGAAAAAAAGCATAGTAATTTTATAGTTAAGAGTATTGAACAGTATAATACTGAAAAGTTTAGAGTAGAAAATTCTTAGAAAGGCATGTTTTAAAGAAAAAGCATACATTTCAAGATGTCAGTCTACATTACTCAAGGCCTGGATACTTCTTTATTCTGAACTATTCCCACTTCCGACTTAAACAGAAGATACAGTAAGGTACTTTTACAAGCAGCTCATGAAGCAAGCTAAGAATCAGCAGAAATGCCTTGCTGCAACTTATAGAGTACGTTTAATTCCTAAAGCACTGGTAGCAAGAGTATCCAAGGGGCAAGATACACAATTACCTATCTCAAATATTCACAACTGGCAACAAGAGCTATTGCCATCAGCTATTCCTACTGCCCTACTCCTTGTTTCCTCCTGCCTGGACAAGCAACATTCACACATCTCAGCCTGGTAAACTCCCAAGCTAGATGTAAATTCTTACAAAGTCTAGGAAGAAAAGCCCATATTCAGGTCTGCCTCATTACCTTAAAACAGATTCAACAAAAACTCGCAGTGCTTTCACATGGATCCATGCAATGAAAGCTTCACTGAAATTAACTTTCAGCCACCGAACCAGAGGCCCCTGTGAAAGGGAAGAGGAAAAAAAAGTTACTTGAACTTCAGAAAAAGATTCAGTCCACCAAGAATGTTTGAGTAGATACTCAATATCCGTACCATGATAATAAAGACACCTTAAAAGACAGAGTTCACTATGGACATAATGGCTCAAGGGTGTTTCAACACCAAGTCAAGAGAAATTTAATGAGACTTCCATTGTCTCTTCAGTGCACCATCTCAGCTTCCATGGGCTAACTATTTTAGTAATATCTAATTATTTCACTTAAATGTTTGTCCATTTTCAAACTTGATATATTATCAGCACTTGGTTCAATGCAGTGAGGAGCATTTGGGCTACACGAAACTCAGTTATCCCTGAGCAGATAAGCTGGGTGGCAGGCTGACTATGTCACATCATCACTGCAATGCTTTCTCAGAATCACGAGTTCATTAAATTGTTATGTAGCAATAAGAAGTCTTCGATGTCTCATGTTTCTATAACTACTAGTTTATACAGACTTACAAACTGTTTCTTCTTGTCAGTTGACAGTCTATTCATTTCCTCTTTATCGGCTTTCATCTCTTCTTCATTATACTGGAAGTCACGGACCATAAACCTGCATTTGGAAGTGAATAAAATCAGAAGTGGTTACCTAGACTCCCTTCAAAGCATGAGAGACAAAACACACACAAAATAAGCCTTACTTGTATTCTCTGGCTTTATGTTTGAAGTCATCCACTGCCTTCCTGAACAAGGTGACGTTACAAAGGTAACTATCTTGATCCTCAAAGAGTACACTACACAGAAAAAAAAGTGTCAGAATTGATAAGGTTCAAGTCACCACGGATCAGATATGGAGTAGCTTCAATTGTACTTCATCACTACTAGGCAAGCATATAAATGTAGATAATCACACTGGATTAGTTCCCAGATTGAATGCCTTATACAGAAAGTAACTGAGACTTCAGTAAGTGCTCTTATTACTCTCTTCACAAAGGATGGCAGTTTCTATTTCCCATTCGGAGACTTCACCACCCAGAAACACTTCATACATGTCTGGATATTTGTTCAAGTTAAAATTATTTTACAGAAAAAGGAACTAAGGCTGGTTTAATATCAAAGCTTGGACTACAGAATTCATAGAAATGCCTGTTTTAAAGAAAAAGGGAAATGGATTTAAAATAGAAAAGGACAAAAATTAAAAAGACAAAGGCTGTAAAGATGACCCCCGGATTTATTATTTTATAGTTCAAGACAATACTGCTTAATTTGAGACTATACCTTAGAAAAAAAACTTGAAGAGATTTAGACTGTCCCTCAGTGTCATAGTGTTTTCAACACAAGCATTATCCAACAGTTTAACAAGTCACCTCTTCCTAAGATATCCCTAGGCCATGGTTTCAGAATAATTAAATAAGAATCATTAGCAGATCTCCCAGCAGGCTTAGGCCAACCTAACTCAAATGTGAAGTTAGCCAGAGTAAGTTCAGATTCTGTAACTGGCACAGAGCTGGTAATATCAGATCTGCCTGAGCAAAACCTCACTCTGTCTGTTAAAATTAACAAGCAGCAATGCTTTGTGCTACATGGTGACTTTACTGTCAATGTGGTTACAAGATTGCTAAGGTGGCTTAACAGTATTATCAAAACCTGGCCCCAGTCCTGCCCATCACAGGCACCGAGCACCAGCTGGGTACAGCGGATCTGTGTTTGCCCGAAAGAGACAAGTTACTTTGCTTTGCACACAGGAAAACCATCTACAGTTGCAGTTCTAAACTCCTTAGCAGCTTTCACAGAGTACACATAACTTGAAACAAGTTCTGTGAATGCAGGCATAAAGTTTACAGGCTAGCAGCAGAACTTGTTACTAAACCCCACCACGTGTTACCTTGAAGCCAAATGTGCCTGACCTGAACTAGATTAAATTTTCAATTCTTTTACTCTTCCCAAATAAGTTAGAGAACTTCGTTAACCCTACAGTTAGAGATTCTTTGCATTTTTTTCTCAACTACAACATAATCAAGCTTGGTCAGATAAAGCTATAAAGTTGGACATTCTAAAAACTTTTGATGAATCTTTAAAATTCAAAGTCACTACAGATCAAGAAAAATTATAAAATATAGAACATGCAAATATGAGATCTAGCATTTAACAACTTACTTGCTGGAACGTGGTACAACCATCTCTGCTAATGTTTCATATTGCTTAACCCAGTCATTATAATTTAACCTAGAGAATACACAGGTTATGGTTAGACATCTAGTACTGCAATAAGAAATCTCAGATTAATGGATCAAGTTTTTCCAAAAAAAATGTTAAAAGCATTTAACCATCACAACTTCCAATCTATGTGCAGGTTGTCAGAAACATGTAAGACAAAAGGGACAGTCCTCCTCATGATGTTTTTAAGATTATTGCTAAATAAACCATAATGATAGCAAAAGTAACATATTTTATCTTCAATCTTCATACAAGTTTACAAGTGTAAAATTTCTGAAATCTAAGAACTATGAAATTAAATTAGTCATGATTACGTACAGATCTCAGGGGACCACATGGACTTAACTGTGAAGGTTTATCAGAAACTCCTTATGAAACTCTGCTCTTCTGATTTACTAATCAGAATACTTTTTCCACAATTACGAACGGGTTCCCCAGAGTCCTGCACTTGCCTGAAGGACCACTGAGAATTTTGGAAGCCTTGCCTTTCAGTAGTTGGTGCTGAAGAGGTCCCACCTTTTCAACACCAAAAAAAAGTCAAAGGTGAAAGAAAAACAACAGTCAAGATATACTATCCACCTGTTTTCTGCTAAAGTCACTGCAAAACTCTTCACCAGAGTTTTACATGTGACAGAGACTACTACTTCACGTGATATCAGCCTGCTGGTTGTCTTTACAAGTTAGAATTTCTTTTTGTTGCCAGCTCCAGAAAGACAGTCTAGTGCCATTTTCTCAAGAGTCTTAAGGACATCCGTATCACCATTTTCTTTGGCCAGGGGAAAAGGTGCGGTTTTTGTTGTTTAAACATTTCAGACAGGAGCAACCTGTTTGCAGCAAACCTTTGACATGGCATAAGCAGTGTTCCACTGGCAGTTAGTTCATCCAGGAAAACCCTGGACAAATTTAAATGTCCTTTCTTACAGTATTATAGGGTTGTGAGATCTATTATTTGATTTAAATTCTAATTTTATTCTGTTCTTAGGACAAATAATAAACTTACTTCGGTACAATCACTAATAACGTGACCAAATATTCTGAATCGAGTACAAAGTCCTCTTTCTTTACAACATCAGCAAGACTTCTGGTTAGCAAGCTTCCCCTGCAGAGAAACAGAGACAGCCAGAGTAAATACATGTTTAACAATTGGATTAATCTGGACAACAGTTTCCAGTGCTTGACAGTATAACATTTTCAAAAATATATTTTACTTGAGCATCCACTATTAGCAGAGCAAATAAAATGTCCTTATACGTATTGTATACCTTACTGTCTAAAGTCACTTAAGTAGCTCCACTGCTGTGTGTTATTTCCATATGCCAAATACCTCACACACTTAAGAAGCCACGTTATCTTTGTAAAAGCAGTTTAGAAACACAAGAACCATTAAAACTATTAACCGTGAAGTCTAGGATACAGAGCCTCAGAGTTACAACTAACCTTGTACAGATCTACATACAGAACTTCATTAAAAGTTTAAAGCAGTATAGTGCCTCATATTCACAAAAGACTAAGAACACACACAGATTTTACGGGCCTTAGCTGACAAACTATGATGGTTTAAGACAGGACTTAAGGCTTGCTCATAAAATGGCCCATGGTTCTGAATCAGCCAGTAGGCTTGTACCATTACTGTAATGGTAGGGCTGGGTCAAATTAATCAACCGTATTTTGCACAGAAGAACTACTGTACCTCAACTGTACTTCAGATAATCATCACACATATGACAAGACAGCATGCAGTCCCTGCCATCCAGCAGGACCTGGACAGGCTGGAGAGTTGGGCGGGGGATAACCTGATGAAATTTAACAAGGGAAAGTGTAGAGTCCTGCATCTGGGCAGGAACAACCCCAGGTTCCAGTATAGGTTGCGAAATTACATATTAGAGAGCAGTGTAGGGGAAAGGGACCTGGGGGTCCTGGTGGACAACAGGATGACCATGAGCCAGCAGTGTGCCCTTGTGGCCAGGAAGGCCAATGGCATCCTCAAGTGTACTACAAGGGGGTGGTCAGTAGATCGAGAGAGGTTCTCCTTCCCCTCTACTCCGCCCTGGTGAGACCCCATCTGGAATATTGTGCCCAGTTCTGGGCCTCTCAGTTCAAGAAGGACAGGGAACTGCTGGAGAGGGTCCAGCGTAGGGCAATAAAGATGATTAAGGGAGTGGAGCATCTCCCTTATGAAGAAAGGCTGAGGGAGCTGGGGCTCTTTAGTTTGGAGAAGAGGAGACTGAGGGGTGACCTTATTCATGTTTATAAATATATAAAGGGTGAGTGCCACAAGGATGGAGCCAGGCTCTTCTCAGTGGCAAACAACGATAGGACAAGGGGTAATGGGATCAAGTTGGAACACAAGAGGTTCCACTTAAATTTGAGAAAGAACTTCTTCTCAGTGAGGGTGACAGAGCACTGGAACAGGCTGCCCAGGGAGGCTGTGGAGTCTCCTTCCCTGGAGACATTCAAAGCCCGCCTGGACACATTCCTGTGCGACCTCTCCTAGGTGTTCCTGCTCCAGCAGGGGGATTGGACTAGATGATCTTTTGAGGTCCCTTCCAATCCCAAACATACTGTGATACTGTGATATACAACAGCTGTCTCTTTGACAGTTAATTTTGAGGGAAGAAACCCAGTAATAGTGATATGCATAAATGGGTGTGAAGGGAAAGATTTCCTTGTTTAGACAAACACATAAGTAGCAGTGTTACACATCGCTTTAATAACAAGCTTCTCTCAAAAGTTCCAGCAATTTATACTATTTGCACATGCTTCTGTGTATCTCATAATTGCTTATCAATCACAAGTGAGCTATTAGCAGCAAGTCAGTTGTTAATAAGTGTTCTTTCATGACAGCTGCTATTCAAGATTGATAAACACCTCAAAAACACATTAAGCTTAGAGCCCATACCTTTTCACATGTTACTAAGCTTTCCTAGTTAGATAACTTTTCTGTGCTACATTAGCAAAAAACAATGTGACTTACGCATTCTTTCTTTCCAAATTCTGAAGGTTCCCTTTCAGATTATTGTAGGCTGAAGCTCTTGCTTTTAGATCATTGTCAATCTGGTTTACGCCCTTAAATATAAAAAGAAAAGGAACAGTGTCTAAAGAACTGTAATAGTTTTAAAATTATTTCCTAATTACAAAGCTTAGATCTGCCAACAAAAACTTAGCAAAAAATATACAAATTTAAATGATTATTTCTCTAGTGCCTGACAAACTTCACTCAAAACTCAGAAAACTCTAAATCAGTCAATAATAGAAGTTACACATGCTCTTCTGGAATCATCTGGACATTCTGCTGCACGCAGCTGATCATTACTCCATCACCCTGAGGCTACCACCCCCCATCTCAGCTGACAAGAGAGATCATTTGATGTTTGCCTTTCTACCATGATATAAATACACCTGTGAATACTGGGTACCACATCCACATGTTACCTCACTTCTCATTATACTTTTTCCTCATTGAAGTTCCAGTGACAAAAAATATGTACAGTTTTATGAGGTGCAAATCAAGAATTAAGTAACCCCAAAGCCTTATCATTTTGCATCATCTGCAACTTAAGAGAAGACACTGTTGCACTGTATTTACCTACTGCAATTTTCACCTTTCCTTGAGATGAACAGCCTTGGTCACTCCAAGACAGAATATCAACTAACTGCATCATCTGCCCAATTCCAAATGTTACCATTTACGGTTCTAAATATCATCACAATAATCTTATGTCCTTTTTCCCCTCCAGAGCTATTTCCTATTCTGTATGCGTGCAAAGGAAAACACAAATTATTATACCACCATCTCCCTTAAGAAAATCATCTTTTGTGCTGTTTTACATTGGCAGTGGTTTACAACTACAAAGAGAAATCTCTTTTACAGAGACTTTCTTCATTTAGTAAGAACTTAGATATTTTGGAATATCTGAAGTTGCACAGGGTCAGTTCCGGGTTAGAGAGATAAATTGGATTCAAGTCTGAAATACCGTTTATTTCAGACAATAGATACATATGTCCAATCAAAGTAGAGGCAGCATTCTACATTTAATGTCACTGGCAACCTTCAATCATCTTTCAAACTTTCATATGAAAGTTCCAACTATTTTACTGTTCTGACTCAGACTCTCCCATTTGGCTGGCCATTGCTGCTCAGGCAAGCCATCTTTCTCAAATCCATCCTCCAGCAATAATTAGAATTATTACCAAAAATGATTCATTCCCAGCTAGGTAACTGGGCAGCAAGTGGAAGAACACAAAACAAATAAAGCAATTAGTAGGTCCTAAGCAGCCCATTATGTTCTTATCAGCATATACCCTATACAAGGAAGTATTTTAAAGTCAATATACTTAGTAACAGTTGGATAACCGAAAGAATGTGGAGCAGTGTTGGTCTGGCACCATAACACTGCCTACTCACTGCTCCTCACTGTCCTTTGTAGGTACAAGCACATAAAAATTTCCAGGGACAAGCAACTAAACACAGTCAAGGGACCCTCCCTGGACTTAGGCCACTGACATAATACTTTGTTTGTGTACAGCACTTCAGCTTGGGGAACCAGATATGGTTTTATTTCCACAAAATAAATCTCTATGTCACTTAGTTATATAGTGCTCTTGTTTACGGTAACACCTAAGTTCCCCTGTCTGTAGCAGGAAAGAGTCACTAAAAGCCTGAACATTCTGGCCATTTCATTCAGCAATGTGTTACCAGCTTGCATCTTTACAGATACAGCAATGCTTTATACAAAATAGTCTGAAAATAAGACAATCTATTTTTTAAACGGATGAGTATTTAAGATTATTGAAGTTCTTTGGCTAATGGAACTTTTAGCAAAGCAGGTAGAACATTTCAGTAGGTGTCACAAAGCACGCATTTATCGAGAAAACTTTTAATGCACTAATTTCATCTTTTTTTTTTCCTTCTCACAGCTAGAAGACAGCATTAAGGGAAAAATTAATTAGAAGCTATTAAACTAGTACCTTTGTGCTTCTGGACTTTTTCCCAGACCAACAAACTTCCCTTTTGCCTTTTCCAAGCATCAAATGTCTAACTATACATTGCTTAATGTCAAAAAGCAAAACACATAGATACCAAATGCTGCCGTTACAAACCAGTTCCATTCATGAGTTCCCAATTGTCAATAAAGTCTTTTAAAAAAGACGACTGCTTAGACAAAAGCCTGTTACTGCTGCACCAACTGCAGTTTACTGTAAACAAGAATCAACTTTGTTTCCTGTTAAAATGTTAAGAGAATGCAGAACCGCAAATCTCAACATCACAGCAGAGCTCTTGAAAATATATTTGTGTAAAAATGAGAAATGAAATGACAATACAGCCGTTCTTTTAGTAGTAGAATTGATGGATAACTCATAAACGCTATTACAAAATGAGGCAGACTCATGATATTGCTAAAGAAAGTATGAGTCTAACACAGTTGGCCTGTTTCTACCCATAGCAAAACCCAGATGTTTAAACCACTCATATAGTCACTGGCAATATACAAGTGTCATCTTGTAACTGTACAAGTGAGTTGTACGTCAGTAGATACCTGGGTTGCTAAAGCACTAGAGCACTGAGGATATTGAAGCTGCCTCCCTGCACAGCAGTCTTATAACCATAATTTCAAACACAAAGAATGACTAGATTAAGTGACAGCTCTCACATGGCACAGATACCATCTTCAAAGTCTTCAGTACTGAGATTGGCATTCGCAATACTTCTAAAGTTAAAGGCTGAAAAAACTTGATCAACAGTTTCAGTAGATTTCCTTTTATTTTAAAGGTTTTCAACACTGCTATAACTTTTTCTCAACTGACAAACTCCCCACTGCATTTGCCATTACTCTCATTTGGACAGATATCAGAAACTGCTGCTATAGTGAGTGAGGGGGATATAAAGCCATACAGGAAAAGTAGCATCTCATGATTTGACAAGCTTTACAAGTTATTTTAACATCTATCAATCTTCCTGTATCTTCATGTTAACCAGATACCAAAGTGAAGATTTTAATTATGTTAGGGACAAAACTGCTTCAAGTCCTGTGACGTTGTCTCTTAGGTGCCACTTCCACAAGAATGTAAGGCAATTTCAGTCATCTTCCTCCCGTTTTCCACTTTATGGACACACACCGTGGCTCACAACTGAAAACAGTTGTTAAACTATTTGATATTAGATTTAATACATAGGTGTCCTTGAAGCTCTCCTTATAGAAATGGGTACAGCTACACATACAGAGAAATGGAAACCCTGAACGGAATGATTCAGGCTCAACTCCAGTAGCCCTGTTTCTCTGCATTTATTATTCAGCCTAATAACTCAATGAGGCCCCTAAATTAGATGTAGTAAGCCAGTTATGTAACTTAAGGTTCAGGCTGTGAAATACAACTTTGCTGCAAGCAGATGATTTATCTAGCAAACTCCTGGACACAGGAGAACATGCAGTGAATCCTTGACAATATTTCAGTAAAAGGCATATCCCTTCATGCTCTTTGATACTTTTTCCAACAAACTTAATTGCTACAAAACCAAGTTTTATACTATGGCAACAGTTAACTTCCAAAAATATGACAAAACACAGCTGACAACTTTTTTCAGTAACTCTCACTCCTATTCTAAAGCCAAACCAAACTTTTCCAAGAGCCACTTCCTTAATAAGACTTGCACAAACCACTTCACCCTATCTTCTTGTGTTCTATCCCTCTTTCCCCAACAACTTCATCTTCTCCCAACTCATACTTTGTGCTTATACCTGCTGTGAAGAGCTGAACACTTCATTTTGATACCTTCTTCTAATGAAGCAAAGCTTATGTACTTAAGGAGTGTCAGATATTAAGATTATCATTTTATGTCTGTGGGATGTTTTTAATGTGCAAATCTTCAGAGTTCTAAGCCAGTCAGTCTTTCTCCAACAGAAGTCCACACTGCAGATGTTTTCCAGTAGTTACTGAATATAATTTGTGGAGTAAATTCGAGATGAAGTGATAGCCCCAAAGAAAACATCAAAATGATAAGTGTTTGTTACTTTCTCAGTGAGCTATGTACCACCTATTCAGATTTTGCAATTTCTGCAAAAATTTTAAATAGTTTCAGGAAGAAACAAACAACTAGACAATCTCCAGTTATAGCAAAGCATGAGCTGCCAGCAGTAACTCCCATCCCCACCCCAATTATAGTTTACACAAATCTGCCACGAAGGGCTACCTCTACAGGTACTCAGAGCAGCTGTTGTTTTTTTCCAGGTTATGTATTTTATTGACATAGAAAATTCCAAGAGTCAGTTTGCGGACTACAGAAAACAAACAAACAAAACTGAAAAAGCTGGGAAGATACTTAAGCAAGGGCAGCTCACAGAGAACTCTTTTGCTGTTTGAATGCAGGAAGTCACTGCTGAGGACCCCACCTAAGCTCACAGCAAGTACAAACCAAACAAAGTCCCCAAAGTGTGAAATACTTTACCAAGGTAAAGACAGAGGGAAAACCCATGACAACACTGAAATGAGCTTTCCTTATACCTGACACTGAAGGTTTATTTTTCCCCTCACAACTGAGCGCCATAGCTTTCAGAAGGTAAACAAATTCCTTTGTTTACTGCTAATAGCCCACAGAGTTTAAGAACATCAGACAAATGGCACGCACACAGCGAAATTTAAATGTGACACAATTTGCTAGCTATTTCTTGGTTAATTCAGTGATCTTAGAAAACAAAAATCAGCAAAGACAGCATGATGGGTTTCACAGAGCACTCTCCAAATCCTTTCCCAATTCTAATACACTTCTTCAGTTGCTAAAACACAGACACTGCTACTACTGCTATTGTTATCAAAGTTACATAAAGCTAACAAAAAGAGACAAATAGCTTTGAGTACCAAGTTTTGTACATAAATACCTTAAGTTCAAGTAGGAAAGTTTTATAAAACAGGCTACCTTACCTTTGCAATAATTTCTGAAATATTCTTCAAAGATTGCTTGATTGGGTATTTGGCCATATCCCACTGGAACCTTGTTATATAGGTGACCAAGTCAACTAAAATTTTAAAGAACAACTTTTTAAAGACAGACAACAAAAAGACTGATATATATATTCCGTGCAGGATTGCTATAACAGAAGAGTACTATAAGAGCCTGTGGACCTTCGCATGTGTGGACCCTGTTGCTTAAGAAATTCGAAACTTACAACTTGATTGTGTATTTATCTGTGACCTCTGCCTCCAGATATTGGTTTCTTCACCTCCGTAGTAGTAAATATCATTTAGGGTCAAGGTCAATGATGGCTGGAGAAGTACAGACAAGACCAACTATTTTTCATTTTGTGTGAAAAAAGGGTGGGAGAAAGGAGTGTTACAATGGAAAAAGAAAGCAAATATTATGTGGTTCAACTGAAGCAACAGTTTTGTAGAGTTGTCTATGAGAGAGACTACTCCAAGCCTTTATCTAAAAATAATTGTGTTAATTAGGACCACTGCACTTGTCTTCACATTAACCCACTCATATTGGCCTCTCTTACATCAATACAAGTTGTGTTAATTATTATGAAATGGCTATTGAAAACAAAATATTCATTTAGAGACCAGTACAACTCTTTACTGTGATAAAATAGACCAATGTTTTCATGAAACAATAGTTTTACAAAGATATTTTATCACAATTTGGGAGCAACTGGGTATTGCAGCACAACTTATATAAAACCATAAAGACTAAAATGAAGGATGTTTACAGTGATCATTAATTTTCATGTTCCACCAGAGGCCAGTGATGACAAAATACAGCCCTAAAGGATCAGAGGCTTCTGTGAGTATTTAACCTGTAGATCTAATTTCTTGTCATTCTGGATCCTATAATTTGTTTCAGGGCAAGTGACTCACGGAAAAAAAAGTACTTCCATATCTAAACTAGGTTCTCAGAGTGTCATACAGTAAAGCAGCATTCAGTATGTTTCAGGATCATTGCCTTCCCTCCTGTTACTTTTAGGATGCACATATTATGGTTAAAATTTTACCTCCATTAGCCAGAAGATTCTCCTGAACTTTATCTTTACTGTCTTCTAGAACATCAGCCATATACTGGGCCACTTTCTTTACAACACTGAAAAACAAAAGATAAAGATATTAAAAAAGGAATGAAAAAATCTGTCATTTTGAGAATACCATTCATGAAAATGATCTGAAATTGTCTGGGAAAAAAATTTTGGATTGGATCAAAAAGGAAGAGTTGCTCTACATACAAGCTTTCCAAGAGCACAAACTGGGATCAGTATGTGAAGGAGACCAACTTCTCAAAACATGCCAGAACCTAATTCTTCTCTAACAGTTCGCAACAAGGTGAGGCTACTTTCCCAGCCTCCAAGTAATAAGGGCTGACTTCAAGTGTAATCTCAATATACTCCAGTCTTTCTTTGAAGCCTGTGGCAATTTCAAGATACTAAACCCTTTTTTAAAATAGACAGTGAAGTAGAAATCAACAATAATCCAAACTAAACACAAGGCAACCGTGACAATGAAATACCAAAGGTAACTGAAGAGCCATGGAGAAATTCCAGCCCTAAAGTCTCATGAGATGTGACTCATAAGACCTGTCTTCCTCACTACAAAAGCTATGTTTAATATGGCTCACATGTGCCATGCCCAATAGTTTCCTTCGCTATTTAAAAACAACTACTTAATACTTCTCTCTTTGAAACAGACGATGGCTCCACAGGTTCCGGCTACATGAAATTTTGTTATATTTGCTCAAAAACACTTTCAAGGGATCATTAGTTTATTCAAAATGAATAGGTTTTGCATTTTAATATTAATGCTGTTTAATCCCTCTGTGGATTAGGAAACAACATGGTTACTTTCTCAAAGTCTGTAAACAGTGCTCTAACTTGCTAAAAGAACAGTTTATACTCCATTTCATTAGCACTTCCTGCAGCTGTCAGGCTCAGTTCTTCACAGTTGTCCAGGACCCAGCAGCACACACCACTACTATAGGGAGAAGCACCTTTCACCAATACATAACGTCCCACTAGTCCACAAGAAGTTCAGATTTCCACCACCCCCCCTCTCGCCAAGTAAAGATACTAGGAAAAACAACAGCTTAGCTTATTGAAATCCTAGCTTGTTGACTGTCTACAGGGGATCACTACGAAAACAAATAAAAGATGAAAATAATCCATGTATTGCTAGGACTCAGCAAACCATCACATCATTATTCTAATATTTTGCATTCTAGTAAAAATAAACTGTTACCCCTCCACAAACGCATCCAGTTTAGCCAGCTCATCTGACAGACCAACCAAAACATCCAGTGTGCCAACCTAGAAGGAAACATCAACATGCATTAGCAATTTTGTATAAACATAGAAAGATAAAACCAAATTAAAAAAACCACTACATCTCCTGAACAGATCGTTTTTCAGAACTACATAAAATACCGTACTCTAAGATTTCTGACTTGTTGCTTTAACAAAGTCACAACGTGTTTAATTTGCTCAAGATACCTCTAAAGTACCACTCTATCAGACCTAACTCTTTCTTCCCCCTCCTCCCAAAAACACTTTCTTCACTAATTTCATGTGATAATCTAGAACAGTATGTAAATATTTCTGGGGCCAAGGACGACAAAAATTTTAACCCTGTATAACTCAAACATTAGGAATATTTTACTGTGTTCTAATTTTCGTATTTAGCTCTTTCATACATGAGTCTCAAATGGGTCTAAGACATCAAAAGATAGAAAACCAGTATAGCTATGCTCAAGTTAAAAAGCCAAAGGGTGATTATTTTTAAATAGGTCATATAATATCAGTTTTCTTCGGTTCTCCAAGTATTTACACATTTGTTCATTCTGTTCAATGAAAGCAGGAGATAGCTCCAAAAATATGACTCTTCTTATCTCTAATATTTTAGCTACTACTTTATATTTCTTGCTGAAGTATTCTTCGGCGTAAGTGAAACTTCTGTCAAGACGCTATTAACATTATTTTTTAGTCCAGCGTCTTTGTTCTATATATTTGACCACTCGACTTCGCATGATTCCTGCCCTCTTTAGCCTTGAAACAAAAAGGAGCACAATTACAAACAAATCGCTTTCCGTCTCCACCTTCTTCTGAGCTACACACAGAATACAGAAGTGAATGTTTTGACCAGTCACAAGCCACAGGGCAAGTCAGTCTTTGTCAGGCTGCTGTTCAGTGGAGAATAAAAGACGGTTTCAATGAGTTCTAGCTAAATAATCTCACTCCTTAACCAGTTTTACCTGGTCCACAGACGCCAGAGGATTTCCCATTGTATATAAAGTAAACTCAGCTTCTGCCCTTTTCAGGGAGTAGAAACAAATACCAATCATTTTTAACCCTAATGGGCCACATCAGTTTCCACTTTTCTAACTGCTGTAGGCACCCTACAGTTTGAAAGCCATGCTGACTGATGTCCAAGGATCTCCTGGAAGAAGATGGACATTTGCTGTAGTCCTTCTTCCTACCTCTACCAGTATATATTTTGAAATAACTCAGGACAGTCTAAATGTAAATGTAAGTTATGGCAGTTGGAAGATCCTCTTAAAAGACACACTGAAGCACTTCATGCCCTGGGCTGGTTCCTCAGCAGGGACAGGAACAAGGCATCACACCACCTGAATCTGATTCATGCTGAATCTGATTCATGCTGCAGACAGGGACTGATGGCATTCTTTCCTTTTCATTTTGATAAGCTTTGATGAGCTTTCACTCAGCTAAACTGAGCTCACAATTCTTTTTTTTCAAGAAACATTCAGGGGTCAAGATAGACATTTTCTTAATAAATACACTGGCTCATAGCTTTTCCATATCCTGATAATTATGTTTAACCACGAGAAACTGCTTTCAGATTTGGTTTCTCCTTTCACAGTAATAGTTCAAAGTTTTCTTTCCATTTTTTTTATAACACATATCATCAGGTCACACTGAAAGCTCAGTGGGAGACAATCAGTGCTCTAACAGAGGAATGGTACTTTTGGATGGAGAAAAGCCAGCAGTTGTTTGAGCAACCCCTGTATTTTAAATCAAGCCTTTTCACTGCTTCTTATCCAGAAAAGGGGCAGCGGACAATTCAGAAGTGAAAAATAAACAAACAAAATTAAAAAAAAAACCCAAACAAAAAAAACAAACAAACAAAAAAAAACCACAAAGGAAACGGTATCATATGAATACTCAGATAACAAGCTTCCATTTTTCTTCTAATTTTCTTCTCCAGCCAACTGCTGTCAGTATGAGGTCAAGACTACCGTCCCTGCAAAAACTGCTGTATTGGCTGAAAGAACACAGCTTGCTGAACCTTTAAAACTTGGAGCGAAGAATTTTTAACTTATAATTTCAGAAAAACATAATTGTTGTCCAAATTACTTTTTAGATCTACACATAGTCACTGAAAGAAGTCAGCTGTTCCCTCTAAAGAGTCTGTGAGTGCTCCCCATCTACAGTTACAGTCTAGAGAAACAAAGATGATGCAAGACGAACATACTTCTTCAGACATGAAATGGGACTTACATACCTTCAAGTCCGGAATATTGAACTTCGAATTAGTAGAAAGATTGTTATTTTTTGTAGTTGCTGCGTGTAGTTTCTCCCATGTCTGTTGGCAGGTTTTTTCCCCAGGAGCAGAAATCAGCCAAAACTCGGTCATTTTTGTGTTTTTATATTGATGCTTTCTGCTTCTGAAGATGGACGCAAGACGCTAGGTAGAAGCAAAGCGGGGGGGTGGGGAGAAAGAATATCTGCCATTAATTCAGAATCCAAAGCTTTGCCTGAAGAAAAACATCTAATTTCATGTTACTAAAGTACAGTTTCAGCCACTGTAAGAGATTTTACTTAAGAGTATCACATGATTCAAAATTAAATTTTTTCCTATATTCCAAATCACATTCGCAGAGTTGGAAAGCCCTTTTAAACTGTCCACCCTGCAAGTTAAAATGGGCCGAGTTCGCAAAATTAGCATCTCTGAAGCGAAATTCCACAAAAAATTTTAAGCAATCTAACTGAAAATAAATCAAATAAAATCAGATGTAAATCTTATTTTCACAGCTGTTTATATCTTCCAGCATCTGTACAACAGACAACATTTTCTGACCACATATAGCTTTTCCAGTCACTTTTCAGATTAAGACAGTGTTTTTAAGTGAGTAAATGCCTAAAAAAGTGTTTAAATCTGATAAGGTTTTGTTTACTCTTTCAAGCAAAGAAGATTCTCCTGGCAGCTAAAAATTTCAAGAAAAATGACATTTTCTAGTCTTGGTATCTTTGCTGTCATTGCAGACCTTCAATAATGTTATACATACTGGCCTTAGTCAAGAGAGTCTCAGTACTGTGCAAATGAGCTCTAGAAGTTAATAGTATATACATTCTTCTGTCACTAAGAAACAGAACAAGCTGGTTGAGAGTTACTGGCTTTTTTTTAAAATAAGGAAGAACAAAATCAAAGCATACCTTGACAGAATCTAAATGTCAAATTTTGATATTTGCAATGTCTTTTGTAGCAGCTTGGAAAGAGTAGAGACTGACCTACATTTCATAACAAGCACAGACTACAGCACTTCTAAAACTCCTTTTTTTGAGAGAGAGAATCAAATATTGTAAGAATGAATACAGAGCAGCAAACTTTAGCCAAAACAATACATAATAGGTCCTTCACCTGTGTAATCATTCTAGGCTCAAAAAGTTAAAGGGTGTTTAAGCTAGAGAAGAGCTAATGAAAAGCCTGATAGCTGATTCATTTGTTCAGCTACTCAGGAAGCCTAAAGTTGAAGTTTACCAACCATTAAACTAATATAATGAAGCACATCTTGTCATTGGCATAACAGTCATTCTCCTTCAATTAAGGGGCCTTGTTTATAACAAGAGACGATGACACCCAGTTATTGAGGCTCTTGATGCTGCACACTCCAGGATGGCTGACACTGCGTTACCGGGTAGTGCACAGCAGTGCTATAACCCTCAATACAGACAATGTCAAGGCAGGTACAGATATTAGAGAAGTCAGAGTATTTACAAGACCAGACATGTCCCACTCCACAAAAGCTTATCCAGCCTGACCCAGCCCAGTTCTGGACACTTTCCAGAGCTGGGGCCACACACCTGCACATCTGGTTCTATTCAACAGCAGGTGGCCAGAGACTTGGAAGTTATCTGTGCTCTCCTCACTGGCACTATTCTCTCTTCTCCCCTAAAACATTGCCAAAGCAGGTTGGAAGGAGATGTGATAAGGAGTTATTTTTTCCTGAAAGTATGGGTGAGAAAAGGGGTCCTACCTCTGAGCAGGATGGGTGAAAAGACTGTGTCTGCTTCCCCCACCATGCTGTGGCCCAGGCTGCTGGGGGAAGCAGAACCAGAGAGGGGGTGAAACCCACCCAACAACCCCTCTGGCATCACTGGCCCTGGCGCTCAAACACATGTACTGTAACAATACTTGTTCATATCATACTGATGATTTTGGTATGGGGGGTATCATGAAAAATTAAAGCAACATTAGTCATCACCAATATAACATAGCATGATATGGGGCCTCTTCGCTTATGGAAGCACTAGCTGGATTATCTCAGACAACAGGTCTCCACAGGAGGTCTACTAATTATCAACAATTCGGAACGAGACAAAATTTCCTTTTATTCAGATTAGTCTAATGCATTATCTTCCTTAACACATGTCAAACTGGGCAAATCCATTGTACGTGATGTTTCCCTACACTTCACTGAACTCTGGCCCTATAAACGACATGGCCAAGTTTACAGTAAACTTCACCCACACAGGGTGACACCACTACAGCTGACACACGCACACACAAAGTCTCTAAGCTTTAAATTGTTTTTTGTTTGGATTTGAGTAAACCAGACTAGAAGAGTCTTTGGAACAAACAAATAAAACAGTTTAGGTGGTGGCAGCAGCAGTGTGCAAATATCTAAAAGAAGAGCCATAAGGTAGAAATCGAGACTCACAGAATCACAGAATGTCCTTAGTGGGAAGGGGCCCATAAGGATCATTGAGTCCAATTTCTGTCCCTGCATAGGACAACCCCAAAATTCACGTGTCTGAGGGTGTTTTCCAATTGTTTCTTTAATACTGTCACGCTTGGGGCTGAGACACCTCCGTGGGGAACCTGTTCCAGTGCTCCACCACCCTCTGGGAGAAGGACCTTTTCATAATGTTCAACCTAAACCTCCCCTGCCACATCTTCCTGCCATTCCCTTGGGTCTTCTCATTGGTCACCACAGAGAAGAGATCAGCACCTGCCCCTCCTCCTCCCCTTGTGAGGAAGCTTCTCCAAGCTGAACGAACCACATGACTTCACCTGCTCCTCATACGGCTTCCCCTCCAAACCCTTCACCAACTTCATGGCTCTCTTCTGGACACTCTCCAGTAGCTTTATATCCTTTTTATACTCCTATTCAGTAAGACAGATGGAACATTGTATTCTCAAACTTTTCACTAAAACGTATATAACCCTTAAAGAATAATTATAAGGTTTCCAGAGATCATACCATCTAAGGAAACAGTTTCATGTTTACAATGACAAGAGTTTCATTCCCTGCATTACAGATAGGAAATTTAGGCTCACCATTAAAAATCTGAACATCTTTTCCTGTGGAAAAAAAAAGGTAAACAAAAACACAACACTTTAATAGACTCTTTGAGAAGAATAACTGCTTCCAATAAGTTTTTTTAATCTTTGAAAGTTAGTTTTCAAGGACTAACTGTTCAGTCCTCATACAACAACTGCAAGCCTACCGCAAAGAAAACTGAAGTAACAAACACCTGACAGACTTACAGCAAACCTTTTTCATGCTTAAAAAACAATGTACTAGAACACTTCACAATTCCTTAATATCAGAGACAAAAGTGGATTGTCCAACTGAATAACCAAGACCTTTTTCTACTGTTCAAAGCAAAGATGTAAAGGTGGAATAGCTGTAGCTCCCAGGAATCATTAAACTTGTAGACTTCTCTTCTTCCCTCTTTTGTCTGTGTGGTTGCTTTTCCTGAGCCTCCATTCCATTTCCAATAGCCATGGGACTTAAGACAATTACCCGTTTTAGCTGCCTACTCAATGGAGGTATTTTCAAATATATACAAGGAAAAAAGGCTTGGTAGAAGAATTTTAGATGTTTGTTTCTATGGATTTTTTTATGTAAGGGGGGTAATGAATACTGAATCGGAACTGCACATAACAATGAACAAGAAGTGGAAAAGGAGAAGTGCTACAGAATAGTAAGAAAAACAGAAATAGATGCTCGTCAGTCAAAAAATATGTACTGACCCACTGTAAAATGACAACCATTAAATTTAAAGAGGACCACAGAATAAAGCAGGAAACATCAAGTGTTCAGATCTCCTAAGTACACTGACAGGTATTTTTTAGCAAACTATTATTTTATTCCTTTGATCTGCAAATAATGGTATATAGTCTGCCTTTAGATTCACCACTGTGGTGATTTTTTTTCTATTTTTAGGCCAACAGGTATTTTTAAATCGGCCAGCTTTTGCACTTCAGCAGCCTGCACAACACTCACCACCAGTCTCTCTTCAGCCTTAATATTAGAACATCAGTTTCATGGATACTATAATTTATAAGCTGCAGCTTGCCTTGGAAAGACTTATCTGCACTTTTGACAGTATTTTAAAACTACACTATGGCAATTATGTGATCAGCCAAAAATTCTAATCAAATGCAGACTGGGATCTCATTATACTAAGCACTGCCTGTATATGGATACAGCCCTAACTTAAACACCTGCAGTCAGAAGCATTGTATGTTGAAACTTAAGTTACAGAGGGAAAAACAAAGTTACAACAAGTGTGCCGGCAGAATCAAGCCTTGTTGAGCTTTAGTCTTCTCATATCCCAAGAAATTGCCAAAGGCAGAGTTCAAGTTTTTAAGTACTTCGCTAACAACCCAATAATTAAACTTCTTTCCTTTCTCTACTTCACTTATGACTGCAACTGAAAACGTTAATTAAAGCTAAGAATCTAAAGCAGAAGCAGGGAGGATAACCCAAGAAGCTGCCTACCAGCTTCCATCTCACCTTCCTCACTCCCAAAGACCATTAGCTGCATTATTCCAGTCAAATTTTCTCACACTTTCCTGCTCTTAGGTTTTTGGACAACAAACCAAGGAAATAACCAAAAAATGCAGACAGTATAAAACCTAGAATATGCAATAAGAACAGACAAGTGAACTCTTGTTTACACCACGTACCTTTATGACCAGCTTGTTTCTGTAATGCACTATTGAGTAGAATTTGTCCTAGTACAGTTTCACCTAAGCATTGTTAGAGATTTCTGGTATTGCAATTGTTTCTGACATATATTTATTAAAATACATATTCATAAATGGATACCTGCATACATAACGGTAATTGTCTGTAACACATAAATTTATCAATTTAAAAAACATTCAGTACTACAGCACTAGTTAATCAAGCTAGTGCTTTCAAGGTGGTGTTTGTGGTTTTTTTTTTTCCTAAACATCGCCCAAGCAAAACCCTATCACACCATGATACTGAGTAGAAATTATGGTCCTAGTTCTGTTGAGTATGGGTAAAGCCACCTGTTACGGAGTGAAACTGCTTCTGAGATGTCACTGTAAGCATTTTCTGGCCAACTTCAGCATCAGGTGTTTGCTATACAACTGAAAAAAAAAAGTCAGGAAAATGAGACACTATGTTTATATGAGAATCTCTCTATAGACCACGCTAACACAAAGTTCAGGGCTTTCAGGAACAGGTTCTAGAATTCCAGCTTTGTATACGTCACTGAGCTAGCTACCTTGATGCTTATGATTCCACAGCTCACAAAATTACTGTTTAATACTGATCAACCAAAACATCCGTATCTCAAAAAAAAACACATCTAACCTTGCAAGACCAGCAGTGCAAGACCCATCTTTACCTTGCTCAGTACCCACGAAGAACAGAAGTTCCCATTTATAAAGGCTTAATACTGGAAATTCATTAGAACACACTTTTCTCATTTTAGATTCTACAACTGGGCAGCATCCCACTGAGTTTCCCTTGGCGTTTTCTCATAAGCAAAACCACAACATAACTTTGAGGTGTAACAGTCTTCCATGTGCTGTTACGAAGAGATTTAAGTAACATAAATTGCTGAGGTGTTCTGCTAGTCACACAAGCACAACTCATCTATAAAATGCTTGAAACATTCCATCTCTTGAAGCTTTACTCTGGAATACCTCTTTTTGATCCCTAACTGCTCTAATGCCCAAAGTAAGTTTCATTTATTATTCAAAATGTATTCTGCGTTGCTACTACTAATTTATACTGAGTAATTGCTATGCTACTAGGACAAATCAATTTCCAAAGAAAACTCTTCCATGTAGCATACTATAATCTAACCACCACCACTGCCAAACAGCTGTTTCAAAGCTGTACCTGGAAACACATATAATGACGTCAAAACAGAACCTCAGCTAAGACACTTTGCATTGCATTTCTCAAAAACAACTGGGCTAAGGGAAGGCGACAATTGTTTCTTCTTTCCTATTTAGCTCAACACGAAATCTCAATCTACTAATGTGATTCTGAAGTCTCCCAATATCCAGCACTAAGTCCCCGAGAGTTACTCCTTCAAGCTTGCTCTCAGAAGCCACTTCTGGTGCTCGGAGCTCGGCCTTCGCTGCCTCCACGTTTCATAAACAGCAGCAGCCGCACAGAGGAAGCCGGAGCTGCGCCCGGGGCGATTTCACAATGCAGAACTCCCAAGCCGGTGCAGACGCAATCCGCGGAAGGTGCACGGGGCGGGGGAGCTGCCTTCACCCTCCGCGAGCCGCTCATCAGGATCACAGGGATTAGAAGACAGTTCCCACCGCCCGGGCAGGCAGCACCTGCCCCGGCAGCCACCGGAGCTTCCCCTGGCGGCGCTTTCTCTTCGGCCTCCGCATAACCAAACCCCGGCGCGGGGGCCGGGCGGAGCGGCGGCAGGGCAG
The DNA here is from genome assembly GCF_037038585.1 of Patagioenas fasciata. Lineage (NCBI taxonomy): Eukaryota > Metazoa > Chordata > Aves > Columbiformes > Columbidae > Patagioenas > Patagioenas fasciata. Next base: position 22,666,192 of record NC_092521.1, read on the forward strand.
CCCCGACGCCCGGCAGCCCCGGAGCGGCGCCGAGCCCTGTCAAAGCTCCGAGGAGACGCGGCGGCGAGAGAGCCCGACCTGCGCTGCCCTTCACGCCAGGCCCAGCGCGGCCGGCCGCCGAGGAAGGCCGGAGCGCTGCGCTAGGCGCTCGGGAAACGTCGCGCCCCAGTGCAGGCCGCCTCCCGCTTCTTCTCCTCTTCCTCCCCCCTTTCCGCGGCCCGGCCCGGCGGCTGCCCCGCGCTCACCGTCACTGCTCCATCCCCCGCCAGCAGCCGCGCGCCGCCCGCACACCCGCCAGCGGGTCACGTGAGACGCCGTGTCAGCTGACTCCGCCGCAGCGCTGGTCACGAGACAGGGGAGGGGCGGGGCAAGAGGAGGTGTGACGCAGAGGCGCGGTGACTGACAGGTCCGCCCGGGGCGGGACCGCAAGTTCGAGACCGGGCTGCAGTGGGCCTGGCGCGCGTGTCCCTTCGCTCGTCCTCACCCCCATGGCCGGGGCTCGCCCAGGGTATCGCCGCCGTCACGGACACTAGCAGCCTCCTCGGGCCACGGAGCCGAGCCCCCCCGGCCTCCGCGGGCACCTGAGGGCACCGGCCTGCAGAGGGCCTGGTCAGCGGCAGCCCCTGCTGATAAACCTGGGCTTGGCCAGGGGCTCTGTGGGAAACCCACACGTGGGGCATCGCGGCTTTGTCCGCCTCAAGGAAGCAGATGGTGTTAATAAGGCTTCATATGATTTTGCCCTTAGGGCTGAGGAGGATAGTCAGGTTTGAATGTGTGTGTTTTGGCTGCGGCTGGGTGATCTTCCTCAGATCAGCTTTTGGAAAACACAGTGGTAGTTTGTGACCACAGCTATCGGGGTGTGTGTGTCCTCAAGTGCTCGATGCTGTGGGTCTGCAGGGAAGGATTTGAGAAAGACAATTTCCCAGCAGGTGAGGAGTGGGAGAAGATGGGCTCAAAAACAGTTGTTGTCTTATTTTGGCACCAACCCCCATTTTTCTTACTTTATGCAGTAATTGCTAAATGAAAAATAGCAGACTGTAAATTGCTCTATTACTAGAAAAGTCAATTCCTTGTTTGCAACTGCTTACGGTTTTAATTTACAATATTATCTGGAGAAAGCAGGAACCATGTGCAAAAAGCAAACTGCTTTGCTGGTTTTGCTGAAACAAACTATTTGTTCCCACTTTTTCTTCTGTTTTCTGAAGTAGGCACAAGTTAGGGCCATCCTATGGCTGTGGGTGGCTGGTGAGAACTGCAGCACAGAGGGGACACAAATGGGATCACAGGCACCAAAAAGGTGACCTGATGTGTCTTTGTGTCTCTGGAAGCAACTGCTCTAGTCCAGTGATCTTCTCCCCCTTAAGTATTTGTGAATCTAGCACATCCAAACTCTGCTTAGTCAAGTTCAAAGTGTGGATGTTGTGAAACAACCCCTAATATGGCAGTTCAGTTTTCCTTCAGACATTTATGTTGTTCTTCAACCACAAGAGGCTTCTGAAAATGCTCCCGTTACGGAACTGCCCACAGCCATTTATAATACTCTCAGCATGTTCCAACTCGTACAATTTAGTTAGGGAGACAATGCTCGTATCTGTATATTAAAAAAAGCTTACTCTAAAACAACTCACTACAACAGAAACTGAACTACATTAAAAGTAGGCAAACTTATTTTTTAATACCTGCATTACAAGTTCTACCCAGAATAATTTCTTAATGGCTGAATTATTAACACTCAATTTTCAGTGGAAATTATTATAAAACTTCACAGTAGACACATTTTCTCATTATTATTGCAAGCCATTTCCTCAAAATGTGGCAATATATACCATATGCTAGCATTCACTACCAAATGCAAGTCCTTGTCTATGTTATTTTTGGAACAAGATAAGATTTTTTTGAGTGATCCGTAGCTGCAAGCTATCAGACGGAAACTTGGCATTAACCTCTATAAATAAACAGAGTAGTTAGTAAATGATTCTATAAAATCAGTACTTAACAGAAGAACAACAAGCATTTCTAACCTGCGTGATGACAACATGCTTGTAAAACCGCAGGAGGGGATTCTGAGAAAAAGGACCTATGATCTGCCACTTAAAGTACATTGCCTAATGTGGCTCATTTTATTACAATACTTGCCATTTGGTAAATTAAGATCAATGAGGTACAAAGCAGCCCCGTAGGCAATCTGTAGCTCTTCAATAGAAAACAAACCAAGGGAAAACAATCAACAAAAATGAAATAATTGGGATATTAGCACCCTCAGAATAAACACAGAATAATCGTGATCTGCAACCTGGTCTTTAAGCAAGTTGTTGGTTAGGAACCCAGTAATCATGTGCAGTAATCATAAATGGTCTCATGGCGAATACTGTAAAGAATAACATTTAAAACCAGAGCTGCTACGTTATGAGTGGGTATATGGTAGATTAAACAGATATGTTCACTAATATTTTTATAAACTTACTTGCCTGTAACATTGTTCCATCTGGCCTGACAGGGATATTTTTATGAAGACTCAGAAGCCTGAAAGAAATAGTACACACTTATTTTTTTAATGGTCTGAGAAATGTATTTTTTGACATTTCGTTTGAGGAGGGGGGAACCGTAATGGATCTTTTGGACCTAGATTGTTTTCTGTGGTCTTTTATTGAAAAATAATCGTATCTTTAAATCATTGCATAGAAATCTCATTCTACAACCCAAATTCATGTCAAAAAAGACCTTGGATCAGCTCTCCACGTAGACTTTATGCTTTGAATATCTAAGTGACTCATTTTTGTTCTGGAATACTCTTACGCACAGGCTAAACAGACTGACTTGAGTGTGCACCAGAGTGCACAAAGATATTTGCAGATAAAACTACTTAGGATTGAGAAAGCTCACCCAGGAGCTGGGCAAGAGATGGCAGGTGCTGGGCTGCCTTTAGGGCTGGTCTTTTACCTGCTGTGGAAAGCAGTTACTCTTTTAGGTTTAGAGAGTGAAAATAAGGACACAGGAGGTGGGTTATGAAAGTAGCCGCTGCTGTTGGTAGATCCTGGTGATGAAGGTGACGGTACCTGGGGCTGGAGAAGAGTCCCATGGGGCTTCCACGTGTGCAGCATCAGGAGTCCCGGCTGGGGAACCCACACCGGCAGACCAGGAAACGCAGACAAAAAGCCACTTGCAGGCCGCTGGCAGATGCTGTCCAAGGGCTCCGTCCCCCCAAAACCATCTCGTTTGCTTAGTGAGTCGAGGTTTCCATTCCATGTTCCTTCGTGGCAACAAGTGTTTCTAGAACGAATGTGGTGAAATGATTTTAGCTTTTCACTCTGGTACAGTGACTCAACATCTCCAAGCATTTCTGAGGAAAATTCCGATTTTATTTGGATTCTGATTATCTACGCATTTTCTTTCTAGTTATTTGTTTTGATGGGTAGCCAAGTTTTCTGCAGTGATCTCTGCAGAGCTATGTGTTCTTCTTTGGCATGTAGGTGACATACAGAGCAGAGATTGGCAGAGATGGTGTAGATTTGCCTCGCTTTCTGGCATTCTCTGAAGCTCTGTTGCTCAGATTTTATACAAACGAAAGCTGACAAACTGACTTTCTGATGACAATGGAAATATTATAAGCAGTTTTAGCATGATCAGACTTTTAGTCACAGTTTTAGTAATGTGTTAGTGGAATTTCTTTTTATCCTGGTGATAAAGGTGCTAGAATAAATATTCTTTACAATTTGCAGGGGTAAAGCCCTAAAAATGGAAAGCTATGTTATCTAAAGCTTGAGCATATCTGTAGTTCAAAAGATAGAAAAGAATAATATTGCTATACATATGTCCTAGTAGCAAGTTGCACAGCATTCAAATATCTGAAAAATAAGAAATGATGTTCTGTGTAACACAGGAAAAGTGTTGTATAAGATCCCATTGTCCAGCTTTCATCAGTTTGGCTGATAGCAATATGAGAGGAAAAGTATTATTGTTTTCCCAAAGTTATTCAAAGAAAGTGGAGAGAAAATAAACTTGTAATATTTTGTTATTTACTTGTATTTTTCCTGAAGGTGGCTTTTTGAAAGCATTTTAATAAAAGATACCTATGAAAGCACATTGCATTTTAATCTTTCTTGATGTTGCCTGGGAGACACAAACCTTAAGACTGAAATTGAAGTCTTTGAAGAAAGATGTTTGCAAACTGGAGCAGAAATGGTATATTTTCTTCAGCCAAGCGTTGTGAAGGAGTCAGAATGTCTCTGCTCTGGCTGCTTCTCTGTTTTAAAACTGCATCCTTGGCTTTTAGCTGCAGATTAAGGGCTTGAGGAAGATGATAAATTTGAATTTTCCAAAAATTTTTAAAATCCCTGGATCACCGCAGTTGAAGTTGAAGTCACCATTTATATGTATTTATGCATATGAGCATTTAATTATTCTACACAATGTGGGCAGCATCAGGACAGGTACAGAAAGACTTCAACCAGCACGCCCAAAAAGCTTTGAGGCAGGCTGTACTTGGACAGACCTTTGAAGGTCCCTTCCAACTCAAACCATTCTATGATTCTATGGTCAGCAATGCCTGAGGACATGTTCAGTGCTGTAGCTGTGTGGCAATTCCATGCCCACACTGCTGCATCAGCCTTCGTGTTAGCCTCACTCTCAAATGAGGCCGGGGTTCCATCTTTGCTCATCGGGCAATGTGCTCTTTGGCCAGAACACCTGCATCCAGGGCCAGACTCGGCTGGGCTGTCCATGCCAGCAGAACTGGTGGGGTGCACAGTATTTCAGACAGCTACGAATTTGTCCAGCAGACAGCCAGGGGAACTGTCAGTAGAATGATTGGCTGCTTTGGGAGCTGTGGGAGCAGCCAGGAATAAGATCTGTGGACACCAGTGATGCCAGATGTCGCTTCACTGGTGTTAAATGCCTGAACCCCTCCTGTGAATCTTCACTGGATTAAAATTCCGTTTAGGCTATTTCAGTATCATAGAATATTATTTAAATGAATTAAATGTCTGTATATTCTGAAAAATGGCAGCAATATATAATCACAGCAGTAATAGCAATAATGGATTGACAACTTACATTTTCTGAAGATACAAGTGACAGTAAAGTACTAACTGTTATAACTTGGCACCCAGCTCTGCAAGCACTCATTAACTTCCCTTGTGCCTTTGTAGATGATACCCCTGAACATAGAAGTTGCTGGCTAGAGATAATACAGACTACTACTGTAGTGCTTTTGACAGGAAAAACAAAAGCCTGATCTCACTCTTATATAACAATTCTTCAGATTTTTCCTTTAAAAGTTATTTTTAAGAAACCGGTTTGAATAACTTACTGTATTATATTAAGTTCTCAGTTTCATCTCATTCAGATTCTTTGGTTATAATCCTGGCCAAATATTTTTGCCATCACAGAATTAGAATAGAAAATATTTTAGGGCACAGTTTTATAAGAAACTATTTGACATCAAAGTTGGCTTACGAAGTCAAAGTCGTCATCTCCCTTCTGTGTCCTTGACTGCTGGTCCCTGCCCCGTGTTACCTCCCCTTCTGCCCAGCGCTGCACCAGCAGTCTGCAGCCACACAGTGCACTCATGTGGATGAAAAACAACCTTTTTTTCACCCCTTCCCATTATTTTTCAGTTGAATCAGTTTTTTAACCTGATCTTTTCAGTGGCTGTAAATGTGCCAGCGCTTGGAAGGCGAGAGCTGGTGCGAGAGCTCAGCAGGCGCAGGAGCACCAAGCTGCATGGCTGATTTGTGCAGTACTTCCACTGAATGGCTTGTCATGTCCTCACGCACAGAAAATTATGTATGTGTTTGTGGTTTATACAGATTTACATGTTTCTTATGCTAGCTACAACAAAAAAAAATCTGCCTAAAACAAAACTCATATATAATGTAATGATTTTATCTTTACTAAAAATTTCTGATAGAGGGCAATGTTAGTACAGCTTATCTTGTGATTACTAGCTTTGCCCTTGTTTCTCACTGTCTATAAATGACGGTATGTTTGGCTCTTCACAGATGTGCAGCAAAGCTAATATTTCACTAGAGGTTCCCAGGAGCTGAAGTCCCATTTTGCCCAGCATACCTCCAAAGCAACGACATTAACTAAGCGACACTTATGTATTACTGCCTGTTTATTTTTAATTTGCCAAAAGTGCAGTGATTCACCTGCTGGGAAATCTGGATATTCAAGTATAATCCCCAAGTGACAGTGGAAAGTCTTCCCTCTCTTCTCACAGTGTTTTTCTTTACCAATGAGCAGATGGACTTAAGAAGTAACTGAAATCCAAGCAGTATATTTAAAATGTTAGATACGGACAAAATAGCAAATTCAGTTAGAACCAGCCAAGCCTCTGTCCAAAGCACAACTAAATCTTCATTAGACTTGATGACCTGTGGCTTCTTCTGCTCATCTTTGTATTATTCAGGATTTCTTGATCCTGTTCAGTAAGAGAAGCAACCTGCAGGAAGAGACTCGGGAAAAGCTTGTCTCAGGGGGACATAAGGGTGCAAGTAGGATCTTCAGTGAAAAATTAATGAAAACTGCTGTTGTCTAGTGTTTATTGAGCTTGGAACCAACGTTTCCAGCCCTGGTAAAAGCAGGAAGCATCAGAATTTTGGTTTTCTAACAGTGTTATGGTCTCCAAAGGTATAGGTGACCCCTCCATCTCACACTTGCTTTCTTCTGGGATGTTTTTTCTGTCCTGGCTGTTACCAGGAAGGAGAGTTCAGAGGGTTTATTCACTAAAATCAAAACACACAGCTCTGTTTTTCCAGTCTTACAGAAATTGCAGGTTAATGCAGCAGTTGTTATGTTTCACATTAATGAAAGTGCAGAAAAAGACTTGGTTTTAAGCTGACATTCAAATGAAAATGCTGCTTGGTCTACTGGCTTTTCTTAAGCACATGTATGGTCTTCACCAATATAGCATTTAAATTCTGTGAGTTTTGCATGGCTGTTGGAGATAAGGTGAAGGTGACGAGTGTACTCTGAAATTGGCAGTAGTTAGGTCTCAGGCATGGAAACAAAGCCTGGTTTTGAAAACAGTGGTTGAGTCTAGGAGAAGGCTGTTGGCTTTGCTGTGTTTGAAGAAATATAAAGCCAAATCTTGTCAGACTAACTCAGCTGTAAAGCTGCCACTGAATGTGTAGAATATGACTATACCCTGGGGATACAATTTAAGCATATTAAAATTGCAATCTCTGTATGTGCAGAAGGTGAATTTTAGCAGCAAGGCCCAGATAAACAAAAATTCATACCATCCAGCCTGCTAATAGTCACAAGCCATGTCATCTCAGACCTGATTGTTTACTGCTGTGTAGCCCTACATTGATTTTCCTATTAAAAGAAGACCTGAAACACAACCAGACTAGTGGTTTAGCATTGTGTATTAGCCAAAGAGAGATTAAAAAAAGATTGTTTTAAAGGTAAGAGGTGGGTTACTGAATGTTCATACGAGTTTGAGAGTCCTGGTAGGACATTTACTCCCAGTAAAACATTGCTTGTTGGAAAGATACTCATTCCTTTACTGGAATGAAATGACCTCACAAGAGGCACCGGCGTTTACCATAGCACTTACCCCTTATTTAAGAGGGTGAGTTATCACTCAGCAGTGGCTTTTTTTGATATTTCATCTTTACATCTTTACAAGTACATTCCACAATTCAGGCAAGGAGTGCTTTTTATTCTGTTTTACACCTGGAATGCAGGAACACAATAGACATCTTTCAGTTAATTCCCCTACCCTCTTTTTCATCACTTTGCCCTTTGTTTATTCTGCAGCTGAAAATATTAAAGATCTATCTTTTTACTGGGCTTTTCTGGTCTCGGATTAAATAATGAACTAGATTTTTCCATGTTACATTCCTCTGAATCGCATTTATTCCACTTAGGTGAATTAGTAACTGGATTGACTATGTTTCAATTAAACAATAAAGATTGACGTGAACTTGAACTGAATTCCCTGGATTTGGAAAATACAATATAAAACAAGACCTTCTTATGATAAGGCATGCATTGAGAACAAGAAAGATACCTGGAAGAACTGTTGACACTTGTTACATTAATTTGAGGCAGCTGTAAGATAAGAAAGCAGCTTTTCTTGCCTAAAGCACAACTTGGATGGCAAACAATCAAATTTGGTAAATGCAGTTACAAGTTTCACATTGCAGGTGAGAAATGAGGTGTAAAAGTGTGTATAATAATAAACAATAAGAGCAACCGTATCTCTTTAATACCGTTTTCATTTGTAAATCTCAAAGTGAGGTGTGTTACTTGTATGTCTTTGTTTTATGGTTGGGGAGAGTGAAGCATTGGGAGGGAACCCAACTTGCTCCCGGTGAAGCCGTGTTAGAGCAAAGACTGCACCCAGGCCATCAGCCCATAACCCAGGGTGAGAATGGCCCTGCTGCGGGAACGGCTGCCTTCTCCAGGCTGTCTTTGCTCATCAACAGCAGAAATTTAGATTTAATTTGAAATGTGACTCTTCTGCTAGGACTACTGGTTCCTACCACAGCAAGGCTGGCTGAAAGGATGCGCTTCCCAGCAAAGAAGAGGAAGAGAGTGAGCACAGGAGAGCTTCAGAAAGGACAGCAATGGTACAGTTCAATTTGGAATCATCATGTTTGAAACCAGCTGTCTAAATGCTGTCTTACTGTCTGTGTTTCAGGTAAAAATATGCTCAGAGAGGGCATTATTGTCAATGGGAAAGAAATGGGCTCCCTTTGGCCCTGGTGGAGGTCATCAATTAATAGCTGGATGGTCACTCTATGGAAAGCTTTGATTCTCCACATTAAAAAAATAAAAGGACACTTTTTGGCAATGCAGAACATATATTGTTCACACAAATGCTAGGTGCATCACTTACTTTCTTTTGCAGCTGAATCGCGTCCCTATGCTAACTGCAGCAACTGCTTATAAAACAAACTATTATTAGACTTTAACCGTGTTTTGTGTGGTTTATTTCTTCTTTGAGCAAGTTAACTGCTCTTGACTTCTTCCTTCCCGTCTGCTTTTCTTCTTCTCAGTGTGTTTTTTTCTGTTATATTTGCAGATTCAAGCCTCTTCCTCACACATTGCACTCCTCTCCTCCATGAGCCCTCCAGGGCAATGCTCTCCTACGAGCCAGGGACCACTCTGGTTGCTTTGCTGTGCTGTGGTAGCCCTGATTTGTAGATGGCCCTTGAGTTTCTTTCACCCCTCCTCCTGGGAGCTTTTGGCCCAGAGGCTCACAGGTTTCCAGGGTACTGGGAGCAAAAGTTGAGCCTGGGTTTGATCTCCTGTATATGCAGTTTATCCCAGTCTGGTCCTCTAGTTGCACCCCTGGGTTTGGAGGGGTTACACATACCTGGAATTATATATATACTGCCTTAACCTCACAAAACAATGTGCTTAGTGTGGACATGCCCCCACTCCTTGGTTCTATGGCTTTTAGAGAAACAAAAGCTGAAGTCCACTCAGATATTCAGGGAGAAATGCTGAATAATTAAGGTTGGCAGGGACCTCTGTGGGTCCAGGGTCTGATCCCTGCTTGAAGGCAGCATGGGATGAGATGAAACAGAAATGAGATGCCTGGGGATCAGGGCTGGAGGTCTGCAGCCCAAGGGAGCAAACAGGAGCCCTGTGGCCGTCCAGCTCTCTGCAAACACTGTGGATCGGTTGCAAAATGCCCCATAACAAACATGGCAAGAACACTTGGGAACAAGAAGCCTTATCTGAACTTCGTAAGTGGCAAAAATCTCACTGTTAAAATCTCAGATTTTAAAACTGATCTAGATAAAATAGGGCAGTTTTTCTATTACAGACATGCCCTAGGGCATCAAGGGATTAACATCGCACTTCCCAACATCTGGAGCATCCATGGCTCTCATTAATTTAATTTAGGAATACGAATGCTTAACAGTCATGGAAATCTGGCCCTCAGCAGTGAGGCTAAGGAGATGTATATTTTTTGCAGCAAGACGATAGGAATGAAAGCAGAAATTTGGGGTATGTGATGGGGAAGGTACTGACGAAAACCAGCAAGTTGCTCTGTGGGGTGGCTCTGCTCTCCTACCTTCCCTTTCCCCCATATCCAGGCACCGCTGGTCATTTATATGGGTGTATATATAACCCCTGGGCTGATCCAGCCCTGCAGTGCCCTGCTCGGAGCCAGAGCAGCATCGGGAGGTGTCCAGGGAGCCAGGCTTGGTGTCTAGGGTACACCGAGCGTATCAGCTTGCTTTGCCATGTTAGCTTGTTTCTGATAAAAGTAAATTATTTACATCTCTGTGGTGAAGTGGATCTCGTGTCTGTGTGGAGCACACACGGCTGAGCAAAGGCTGGCTGGGCAGGAACAGTAGGGCACGTTTCCGTGCTTCATCACTCTGAACCGAAATACTGATAGCAATGCACAAACTGCAGTGTTGTCAGCCTCAAAAACCTTAAAAAAAGTCATTCAGAAAATCTTAGGGTTGCGTTTCACAGGTATTTGCTCCTTTCTGATGCCACTAACAATTCCCACCTTCAAGTTTTTCTATGATCTTTTTGCTTTCATGAACATGCAGATCTATTCACTGCGGCAATTAGGCAGAAAAGCCACATAATATCCCAGGCTCTCACAATCCCTTAGTGAGTGTCACGACACTGCGGCTGGCTTGCTGTGTTTGCAGACACCTTTTGCCTCGGCAGCTTGAACATCCTGCTGGTCTTAATGTCACGCTGCCTGCCCAATGGATTCATCCAGACTTTGTGATCTGATAAGAGCTGGTGCTTGCAAGGGAACTGGTGTATTGGAGTGAGATCTAATACTTGATGTGTCCTTTGCCGAGTTGGCGATGTGCACAGACTGTTGGATATTTCTGCTTATGTGATTATTTTTTAAATTTCACTTCTTAATACTCAGAGTAGACTGTTTTTACAGAGAGTTCATATATATCCCATGTATGTCGCTTTGTGGAAACAAAGTGTGCAGGGCTAATTATAACTGAGAATTAGCATATACCTAAGGCCATAATATATTTGTAATCTAAGACATTTATCTGTTTTTAAAGGGCAGTGAACAAACACTCCTGGGAGCCTCTACCTCCCATCCAGTTACTGGGTAGTTTGTTCACTAGATTCAACATTTTTTTGATTTTCACTTTCAACTTATTAATGAATTTATATGAGAAGTAAAATACACAAGTGTGTGAGAAACTACTTAAGAAGAATGCCACTGTCACCAAGGCTATAACTATTACCAAGTCACACCATTTTGTAGTGTGACATCCATGTATATGTCACATCAGCTGTTTTGCTGGATTAGCCGCATGGCTCACACAGTCTTATATCCTTTCCCTAACAGTAGTCAGCAGAGGAAGGAGCAAGAAATGTCCTAATCTTGATTACCTAAGGATAAGGGTAAACTCTGACCGATTTCAAAATTTCAAACTGTTGCAACTCCGAACACTCATTTTAGTATTCATGCCCTTACTGATTCCTATGGGGCTTTTCATTGATAACATCAACTAGCCAGGAGTCCCACAGCTGAACTATCCATCATGAGAAACAACCTTACTTCACCTCACATCTGAATGTGTCATGTTTTGACTTCTTCAACTGTCCATTTTTCCTTGCATCATGAGAGAAAATGGAAATCTGTTCTACACCTTTTCTGTGTTGTCATTACCTGATGCATTTCTGCTACTCATGTTTCTGCGCCTAAGCAGTCTTTTCCGTCTTTGGGCTTATCCACCCTGGAAATAAGCTGTTTTCAAGTGAGAATGTGAATTCAAAGTGCAACACCATTTTGCACAATCTCCTTGTGTGGCCACCTCTGCTCTGCATTTGGAGGGCTTTTTAAAATGTGTCCCAGCTGACTTGTGCTGCACACAGAGAACATGTTGCGAAAGTCCCAGTTTACTCCTGGAAGCTCAGACCTTTTCCCACCATACCTCAGCAAGCAAGGCAGACATGCCAAGGTGCAACTACACAACAATACTGTCTCGGCAGGACACCATGTCCCCTGGCAACTTCCACCGCTGTCCTGGTGCAGGAAGCCTCCTCAGAAGGTTGTTGATGATGTCCCCCAAATCCTCCTTTAAGCCCCCCTGAATCTGTAGTTCTCAAAATGAGGTTAAGTTGTGCCATTGGGTGTGTAGGGATGGCTGGGCACAGTGCAAAATGTGGGGTGGAGAGTGTTGTAGAGATTACTTGGCTGCAATTTTACAAACTATGGGTAATATAGAAGATTAGGTTTAAGGTGATCAAAAAAGGAGAAGGTAGGACAGAAGTGTCCCTTTGTTTGTTATCTCTGCAATTGCCATGCAGCCACAAACTCTCTGTTGTCCTGATCCAAGGAGAATTTGATCGTATGAGTGAGTTTGGAAGGAAGCTGGGTTTAATTCCTTAGCTTTTAGAGCAGTAGTATGTCCCAGGTGGGACTCTGCAGGGCTGTCAGGTTTATTTGTTGGTTGTGGATTTTTTTTTTTATTTACAGATTATCTGAACATTTGAACTCAGAATGATGCAGAAATCATATATTCTGTAAGGACTTTCCCATTAAAGGCAAGCTCGCAGCGTAAAAGGTCTCCCAGGCTCTGCGGAGGGCTGGCAGGAGTTTCTGAGTGACTGCCAAAAATATGTTCTTGCAGCAGTGTTTCCACACTGGTGGCACTACAACAGAGGCAGCTCCGCTAGAGACGGAGCAGGCAAACCCACGCCTTGGCAGGATGGAGCGCTCTGCCTGCCTAGGCGTAAGGGTAGCTGTCATCTTTGCCGTTTTATTTGTCTTCGCCTAAGGCAGGGGTAGGAATTATGTTCATACGGCAAATAAAAATAGTCCTAGTAAAAATATCCCAGGTCTTTATCCTCTCACTTTTATCTTACCCAAGAGTTATCTGCAGCGCTTTGGAAAGCTGATACTCTCTGAACACAGCAGAAGCCTTGTATAGTGTTGGGTGCTGGAAAGGCAACTAATTACCAGGTAGTTACAAGTGCTGAAGAGAGGGAAGGAGAAGGGAAACCCCCTGAACTTTCCACGGTTTCAGTCTTGCTTTAGCTGCCCTGGATTTAGCACCTTTTCAGCTGGGACCAAGAAGAGGTTTCAGATGACTCGTGCAAACGGACTAAAGTTTCAGGACAGCACACGCCCAGGAGGACATTCTCTTCCACCTCGCTAACTCCCAAAATATCCTTGGCAGGCCTCGGCTGAGCGGGGGGAGCCTCCGGGGGTACAGTGCATTACCCAACCAGCCGACCCAGCTCTTGGTGCAGGGAGTCACGCACAGGGCCAGGCCTGTTCAGTGGCTGCAGACTTCTACATGCAAACAAGTGAACGAGAAATTGAAGAAAAGCTTCAGCCATGCTGATAAGCTTGTAGGGGCACACGGGGCTTGTTTGTTTGGATTGAGGTTTAGTTTGGCCTTCCTTTGAACCCAGCTAAGACAGAAGGCTGTATTAAGCTTCAGTGCAGCGCAAGAGGCCAGAGAAGGGTGACCCACAGCTCCCCAGCCATTTGGGGCTCGCAAGAGGATACACAGCATCAGTCCTGCTCCATAGGTCGCATCCTCTGATGTCCTGGAGGTGTTGGCTCTGTCATACTGGTGGCTTAGTTGGAAAGATAAAAGACTGAAAATGTCTGCGTTGTAACACAGCTCAGCCAAAGGCGTCACAGGGTTTCTGCAAGATGAGCAGCGCCAGTGACGTTTCCGTGCCTGTCTACCCATGATTTCCATATCGCTGAACATTAAAGACACTTTGAGGACATTAAAGAGACCTAACTTTCAGAGGAAAAATGCATAGCAGTTGATGACCAGTTGCTCTGTAAGGACTCCATCATCCATGAAGGATCAGCTATGACCTTACAAGTGCTGGTCTAAATTCTTTCACTCCCAAAAGCACACAACTATAACAATTGTCCTGTGCTTGCAAATACAGCTTGTACTAGCCATATGTGTTTTAGGACCATGCCACGTAAGTATTTTGGGATGGCATTTAAAAATAATTTCAGTAATATTCAGAAAATTATTTTCAGTAATAAAACTTTCTTTTCAGCATCAGGCATGGTCCATGAAGTGTAGGAGCTTACGGTAACTTATGGTGATGCTAGAGGAAGCTATTGCCCCTTAGAAAAGAGGCTTGCTGCTGGAGGAAGCCCTTGTTTGTAGCCTAAAACACAGTTATGCAGGAACTCATAGCATGCTCTATTTTGAAAGATTCTTTTGTGAACACTTTAAGAACTGAAGACAGGATTTATGATGCACAGCATGAGAAGACGGTTCTTTGCTCAGCAGTATTACTGCCCAAACACCCAGGCACTCTACTAGGTCATTTGTTGTCCTGATCTTTTTCAGAATGTTTTTGTCAGGGTATTTTCTTGTTTAAAATATAGCTTCAGGCAGAGGGAAGTGGCCCCATAGTTCTATTTTATTAAAAAGAAGGCCCTTGAATATCCCCTCTCAGTTTGGCTATACCTATGAGGTGAGTGAGGTATGCTCCATGCAACTGGGTAGAAGACTACAATGCATGGATAGCATTCAGGGCAGTGATGCTTTAGATGTATACCTGTGATAAGCCAGAGGCAAATAAAGCTGACCTGCATACAAAATATTATCTTCAAGAAAAGGCAGATGAAGGAAGGCAGATCATGCTCTGTTCCAGCTACCTTTTCAGGATACTTTGGAAGATCACAGGCTCTTTCTGCAACATTTTTTTGTGAGAAATTAATGCTCTGGAAACTATTCTTCCTATAAAGGATGCCAGCATGGATGGAACTGTGGAAAGAATCTGCTTGTCACCAACAGGACAAAGGACCTATATAGAACTGCTTTTTATTTGTAATATATTACACTGCATAAACCTTAATGGGCCATGGGTGCTGGAGCCAAACCTTCTGGACCAGATCCAGTAACCGCAGGTGTTCCCAGGGTAGTGCCTCCACCAGCTTCAAAGCAAAGTCTTCTACTTAAGCAGCTCTACTGCCCTGGCTCGTGTTCAGAGCCTGGGGCCTCAACTCAGACCCACAGGCCTACTTTTCCTATACAACTAATTATTATCCTCTTAAGCCCTTACAACACGATTGCACAACCATAGCAAAAGTTTGTTCTCTCCATGACAGTGCTGTCAACAAAAGGTCTCTTTGCACAGCTTTTGGGTCATATTCTCAGAGGCCTGTACTGGAACAAGGTCCCCAGGGAGTGGTCATGGCCCCAAGCCTGTTCATAGTCAAGAAGCATTCAGGCAATGCTCATAGGTATAAGGTTTAACTTTTAGGTTCCCCTGTGTGGAGTCAGGAGTTTGACTCAGTGATCCTCATGGGTCCCTCCCAACTCAGGATATTGTGTGATTCTATGATTCTACTTTTCGCACTTCCTGGTATGTGACTATAAGAATATTAGTGCAACAGTTTGGTGAAAACTTTAAGAACACCTGCTGCAAGAAATAAGAATAAAAGAGGATTTAGGCTTTTTTTTAGCTTTTAATCATACGCAAAATACCAAATAATGTTGCTCATTTACTGTGCAATAGAAGTATCATCTGTTAGAGAAGGACAAACGAAGAAGCTAATATGCAAACTCAAGCTGTCCTCCAGCGTGTGTTACAATGGCTGGTTGGATTTTTACCATCTGCCGCCTCTGCTCTTGTCACTTTATTCTGCCTTGGAAGTCTCTACTCAGTTGTAAGCGTTAGTAACTGATCAAAGACCTGCTAGAGCCTGGATGTGAGCTGTTTGCAGGATGAGCCCCAAAGCGCCAGCCGCAGCAGCTGGCCGAGGACCGGCAGTGCGAGGGTGTCCCTCTGACTGTAAGGAAAATCATAGGGTGTGAATAGCGAATCAAACCAGAGCCATTACAATATCCTCTTATGCAATGTTTTCAAAAGGGCATTTATGGCAATATGTTGTGAATCTGGAAATCTCTTTTATTATTTTTCCCCTGGAGATGTGTATTAAAACATATAAAAACATTTGTGGCTTGTTGTGTTTTTTTTGTTTGCAGAGCTTATTCCTAGAACAGTACTTTTTACACTGTGATTCTCCTCAGCACAGGATCTAACCAGAGGCTATTTAGTCTATACCTCTGGTGATGAAGAAGGAGCTGCTTCTGTGGTGGGATGAGGCAACTGCAAGGTTTAGGTTTCTTCCTAACAGCTTGGTACCTGCATTACACCATTTATATTGCCCATACTTACATAGTTTAAATATCACCAAATGATGTAGGCTTCAAGAATCTGTATATAAAAGCTTCACTGAAGATCCTTTATCTCCCTTCTTGCAATGCCTAAGAAAAGCCTAGTTGTGGTAAAAAGCTCTTTGCTGTAAATTACAATTTAGTCACAATTAAAATTCAAGGTATGAATCTGGAAATGGCTCAAAGAAGGATTTCTGTCCTGGGATTCTTTGAATTAATTCTTTGCACATCATGTGTAACGATTAAGTCCTCAGTATTGGTCTTGTATGTATATGAAATTGTGATTGCCCCATTGTGAACCAAGACAATGCTTTCATACAGCGTATAGGATTGATATGATAGTCATTATCACATTGGTACTGGTTGCAGATGCCACTGAAATAGCCTTTATTAAATAAACCACTTCAGGAAACAGGTAATATGTGATTGGACTCATCAAAATGAGTTATTTCTCCGTGTTCTATTTGTAACCTGATAGCTTGCAAGAGATGAAGCTGAAAAATGAGACAATTATAACTGCAATTAACACCACATGTCTGAAGTATACCTTGAACTTGGGTTTCTATCACATTTGGCATTGTTACAACAAGTTTAACTGCTATGTGGCCTTTCCGGCCAAATCCTATTTGAATAATGTTGATAGTAAAATTAATGTATTTGAAGCTTCTATAAAATTACTCTGCTCAATCTGAGCAGCTAGGACCACATATGCTTAAGTATGAATTTTCTGGGAAATGTTTCTCTCCCTTTAGAAGCACAAGCATTCCTTCTAACTCCATCTTCAAACTTTTCTGGTTGATATTTTTTCCCCAGTGAGTTGTAGCTATCACTTAATTGAATTAATGGATCCATATCTGTTTGCAGAGGTTTGGACAGCTCATACCCCATGTTTAGGACTTTTTAAGCTAAGTCATTGTAGAAGAGGAATCAAAATTTTTCCAGGGTTGCCAATTCCAACTGTAATTTCAGGATCCCTCTGATACTCCCCTGGATATACAAAATACAACGTAGTTCATTGAAACTTGTTGTGGTTCTTTCCAAAGAGCCCACCTGCTGATGAGGGGAGATGAATGTCTGTTAATGCATTCATACATGTGCTTCATACATGTGCTTCATTCATAAAATACGTGTTTCCTATTTTATCTCCTGAAAAACTGTATATAATTTGGTTGATTTTGCAATTATTGTACTGGATACTAATATTGTGGGGGGGTTATTATTATTATTTAAATCAAGTTATTTTTAATGGTGTTCCAGCACATCAAATTCTAAGCACATTCCTGGCAAGGAGTCCCTGTAGCTCATAGCTCCTCCTCTCACAGCTCAGTTGCTTCAGTTGATGCCGTGACTGCCATTAGAGTGACACTTTCAGAGCATCACTCAAGAACATTAAGGCAGCTTTAATTACTGTTACGGTTGCCCTGACAATATAAAAGCTCCACTATATCATCCAGATAATTGTCCATGGGCATTTATGATTATGTATTTACCCATAGCACAAAATCACTTCACCTTTACTAAAGTTTGTTGCTTTATATCTTTGTACCACGCTCCATACAATCCTTTCAAAATGTATTCCTTGCAGGTTTAAAAGCCATCACTTCCACTGTCTTATTATGAAAACCTGAACTTCTGATCTGGGGTTTGGGTTGACTTTTCTTTTTATTTTCCTCTGCATCTTCTTTGGAGTATCAGGACTCTGATCTGCCTGCAAACCCCAAGCAGTTAAATACAACCTCAGGCGGGTTTTCTGTTAAAGGGCATGATTTCGGGTAGCTCATTATGACCGCCTTGCAGTACCAGTTATCTGGCATGGGTAGGTATATAACTTTGTATTTTCATTGGAATCTCATTTATTCTGTGTTCTGCGAGTGCTGGAAGTCTAACATGTCATTAGTATTCTTTGTAGTCTTTTGAAAAATATCAGCTGAATCACTAGAACACAAGGAAAATAGGTACCTCTCAAATTTGTCTGAAGTTTCCCTCCTATTAGGGCATGCAAACTACGTGAAAACTTCATTTCTGGCTTGAGCCAAAAGCAGTTGCACGTAGAGCTGAACATTAGTGAAAACTAATTATGCTGTCCTCAGCTTCCCGGCGGTGGAAGAAAAGAGGAGTTATCAGAGGAGGATGAGCCAAGAGAATGACCTGGTTTTCCAGTGTTGTGCACAGAGAGAGACATAAGCTGTGGCTGATGAGGAATGCTAATGGTACCGTGCAGCTGGCATCTTGTGCTCGAGCAAGCAGCCGCAGTGACAGCTCGGTGCTGCCATCGCAAGAAATCAGCACTCGTCTTGCGGGAAGCAGAGCTGCGTGCTGGCTCATCTGGCACTGCCTCAGGGATTTCACTGCAGCGCTTTATTATTACCTTTAGTTTATGCTTCGCTCATCGGGCCATTAGGAATGCCATGTGAATGTGTGATTTCAGTTGCTCATAGGGGACTCTGGCAAATGGAAATGTGACATGGGCCCCACGGCTTTGTGGTGTCACTGTCCCATAGAAGTTCATGGAGGTTGTGGTAGGAAGAGAGAATTCGCTCTGTGGACACCAGTAGTAACCATGTCTGCTTCTCATGATTTGCACCTTATTTTTCATTCTGCAGAAATCCCAGCTCACCTTATCACGACCCCATCTCCCTCCTTCTCCACACCCCCAGGTACTCTCCATCTCTCCAACACCGCTTGCCCACAAGAACCTGCACGGGGCCGGCCAGGAGGCAGCACCATGGCTGGTCCAAGCCACTGCTGTCCAGCTAAATGGAGCAGATTACCGCTGAGCTCCTGCTCATGCTTCATCTTGGTGCAAGTGGCCACTCTGCTGCGGACAAAAATGATGAGCAGAATGTGGCTTTTATCCAGTGCCCTCCCACCAAAACAAGAGGACTCAATTTGTTAAATAAGTCTTTTTTACTCGGAAGAAAAAGAAGATGAGATCTGCCACAGGTGGAACTTTTAACATGACTCCGTAGAAGAGAACAGGTGCTACTCCGGAGAAATGCAGAAACTTCGGAGTCCTAAAGTCACAGAGCTGTATCACACCAGAACCAAGTGCGTATGATGGATTGCCTTTGATGCAAGGACAGACTGCTACTACTGTTACCTGTAATCTTGCCTCAAACTGAAAAAGAAACAGCTGCCTGACACTTTCTGGTATTTCTGCAGGAAAACTGAAGTTTAGAAATCACCTATCATCTGTCAAAAATCTTTAGGAATATTGCTCTGCTTAATGCAGGGATGATGAATATGTGCTATGGAGTTCTGCAGCAGAGAAGCAGAGCTTGCTGTCTCAGGCAGCTCTAGCCCAGTCATGTGGGGTTTGTTGAGGGCTCTTTTATCTAGACAGAGAACCTCAAGGAAATGTTATCTCAGCCAAAAGGCTGACAGGAGACAGGATGTCATGTGGATTACAAGAATATTCTGATCAGGATTTAGAAACCAGACACCTTACAGAGACAATAATGAGACAGAGTTTAAAGGGTACCAAACACAGCAGCATCTCAGCTGTGGTCCTGGAAGTGGGATTACCCATGTCAAACCTGCCTGTTGCAGTTGCTGTTTTAATTCAAGTGGAACAAATTTATGAACACGTTGTGTGGACAGCAGAATAAGAAGGATGAATTGAATGTCTAGTCCATTTCTTTTTCTCCTCAGGAAAAATGCTGAGATGCCCTTACATCCCCATTTCTACATAGTCCTTGGTAGAAGGGACTATTCATGGTTGCTATTTTTTAAGATTTTACTGAGAACAAGAAGTTAGTTAAGGCGGTTTTAAGTGTTCATCACCAAAAAAAGAAAAGGAGGGATTAAACTGTTGAGAAGAAGAGTTCCCTGCACAACAAGGAGAAAGAAAACACAGAGCTCAGAAAATGGGGAAAGGTACTGGGATGAGAAAAAAATCTCAGAGGAATTAGGTAAATAGAAGGAAGAAGAAACACCGAGGGCATTGCAGAGGAGTGCACGACTAGAGATATGCCTGGTAGGGCTACAGCCAGGTGTGGGTGGAAGAGGGGAGGAAGGAGCAAAGGGGGCTTGGGAGGGGGCAGGTGAGGTGGGGGGTATTGGGGCAGAGCACCCCCAGCCCAGGGCCTGGCTCATTGTTAGCAAGGTAACCACAGAAAGGGGAATTAAATGCTCCCTGCTGTAATCCCTCATGTTACAAAAGGTAATAATTTTCTCTAAATAACAACCAGAATTTGCTGTGCCTGCATTATTTGGAAACCTGGAATAAAACAAATCAAGGTGGGACAGACCTGTCCTTTGATAATAGGAGGAAATATGAATATGGCTAAAAAAGATGAAGAAATTATTTTTTATAAACCTTGCAGGTGAATTTTTAAAGTCCCTGTGGTAATTTTGTGTTGCTCTTTTTTTTTTTTTTTTTTTCCAGACTTGAGGGTGTCAGTGTAGTGTGGCACATTAGAAAACTCAATACTCTTTCCACTGCAGCAGTTAACTCTACATAAAGACTTTCCACAGTCTTGGAGATCTGGTATTTTTTATGTACCCAGCTTTTGCCACCATGGAATTTCAACAGGCATCAAAATATCAAAGCCTGACATTCATAAGGAAGCTTTAATACCTTGCAGAAAGGATAAAATTTGGCCAAATAATTTTTCTTTAAGTCCAGGCACTTATGTCTTCAGAAATAATATTATTTCTGGGATCAGGCTCTGCTGCTACCTGTTTTCAGCTTTTTATTTTGTAAGGTATTGACATGCCTCAGCTGGATTATGTCCACATGAAGAAGCCATATACTGAAGGAAAGGAGTGATAATGGAAATTCAGAGTGCAGAGCAGTTGAGTAGGCTCCATGGCAAGGAATACTGCAGTATAAGGGCTAACAATTCATAAGATCAGATATTTGTATGCACAGGGACTGCACTCTCTTCAATTATTTGCAATTACCATTACAAACTCATGATAAATTTCAGAGGAAAAAGAAGTACTAATTGTCTTATTAACAATTACAAGAGGCATTATGTTAAAAAAGCCATAAGAACATTTAATTTCAAACATTTTCCTTAAGATTATATATCATTAAATGACTGTAAATTGCTAAGAGACAGCATAATTAATATTTTTTCATTTATGTAATGATGTGAAATACATACAAAATTCTTACAGTTTAAGATTTCTTTGTGAAAAATGATGACTTGGGCATTGACAAGGATTTATTAGATGAAACTCATTCATAGAATGACTTTTTTTTCTAGACTTTAATATCTCAATTTGAAACTTATCAGTTTGCCATGGTTTACAATATATTAGACTTGTTAAATGCAAGAATATAACCATTAGCTTTGGATAATAAATGGTCTGTTGTAAGAAATAATTTAGCATATCATCAAAGCAAATAGTAGAACTAATTGCATTCCATTTATCATTTGCCGTGTCAAATCTGGTATGGTATTTAAAAGCAAACTTTGTCCGGTAATTAAATGGAAGTAATTGACATTGATTACACTTGTGATTGTGTTTACATGTGGTAAAATCTCAGAAACACAGTTCGTAGATATTACTATAATCATTCATTTAAACTCTGCTTCTATTACAGAAAATGGTAAGCACTTATTTGGCTTCTCTGAGTCAGCCTAAGCTCAAAGCCCTGCTCCATAACTAGAAAAATACTGAGCAAAGGACTGCTTGGGAGATGGTAACATTAAGAACATGCTGTTTTTGGTGTTTCTTTCCCATGATGAATGAGACTTGAGCAGCCTTCTCTCCCTGCAGCTCCAGCAGCACATGAGCTGATGTGGGACCGCAGCAGCTTCCCAGGCGCTGTGCTGGGTCCCAGCCCCACACTGCCAGGTGGTGCGGAAGAGGGGAAACAAATTCTAAATTATGTAAGAAAATTATACATAACAAGAAATATTTTTCTAATTATTTATTTAATTATTTTTTAAATTTCAACAATGAACAGCAATTATCTGCACCTTTGGAAAATCATCCCTGACAATGAGAATCCCAGTCTTAGAACACCAGGCAAAGTTAATGGCCCAAGACTGTTTTCAGTGGTGTTTTTCAAGAGCAGATGCAGGGCAAGCAGGCAGGGAGCAGCCACCATAGTGTGCTTACTGGTACCAGTAATAGCTGCTCGAATAAGCCCATCTCTCTCCTCCTTGCAATGAGCTTGCAGGGGCTGGGCAGTTTCGCTGTCCCTGGCCTGGGAGCTTTGTGGGGAGAAGAGGAGCAGAGGCACAGCCCTAGCAGGACACTGTGGTGAGGAGAGGGCTGGGACCCCCGAGGACTGCCTGGGGCTGAGGGCTGAGCCCAGCCTAGCGGCTGTCAGCAGCTTGCTTCACAGCAACCCAGTGGGGCCCTGGCTGCACCCCCACTGTCCTGGAGGCTTCCTGGCTGTGTGTGACCACACTGCCCTGCACGGTGTCTTCTTTGGGGACTCGCCTTGGGGCTTTGGAGATGTTAAATCTTCTGGCTTAACACTTTTGTCTTCTGGTATGAGTGGGCACACTGAGCTGTATGTTCTTTACCTCTCCTGTGAGGATAGGCTGAGAGAGTTGGGATTATTGAGCCTGGAGAAGAGAAGGCTCTGGAAAGACCTTATTGTGGCCTTTCAGTACTTAAGGGGACCTAAAAGAAAGATGGAGACAGACTTTTTAGAAGGGCCTGTTGCAATAGGACAAGGGGTAATGGTTTTAAACTAAAAGAGGGGAGATTCACGCTGGGCGTGAGGAAGAAATTGTGTGATGAAACACTGGCCCAGGTTGCCCAGAGAGGTGGTAGATGCCCAATTGCTGGAGACATCCAAGATCAGGCTGGACCGGTCTCTGAGCAACCTGATCTAGTTGAAGATGTCCCTGCTCATTGCAGGAGGTTGGAATAGGTGACCTGTGGTCCCTTCCAACCCAAACTATTCTATGATTCTTGCTGATGAAATGGGGCATGACAACCAGGTTCAGGTACCTCACCTGGTGCTTGCTTCATGTTCAGCTTTCACTTCCATGTTAATCTGGTCAGATTTGGAAGGTCTTGACTATTTTGACTAGCTGCAAGAAAACAGAGGGTAATTAAAATAACCCAACCCTGGTTGCTTTGCTTTGCTAACTTTCCTAGTGCTTCTGCAAATCTGGCGGGCAATAACAAAGCCGGGGACAGCACTGACACAGTATCCTGAGCAGATGGTATCTGCACCTACTGTTTCACTTCCAGCAATGTTATGTCAGATTCAGGAGGTTGCTCCACATCCTTGAGCCAAGGGTGGCTAATGTCCTAAACAAGATCAGGGACCTCAATGGGAACAAAATTAAAAGTAAGGCTGAGTCTGGAAAAAGAAATTGTAAGCTACAAATCTTGGAGTCAAGGGCTAGCTCTAAAAGAGAAAGAGTGGCCAGTACAGGAACGCAGTTTCCTGGGGGTGAAGATCATACATACATACGCACACATGATTAGGGACTCAAAAGCATGTTGACAGACCACCTCTTCGAAGGCCCTGAGTACCGACAGCATCGCCGCTGCAGTGATCTGACAGCCAAATGCACAGGGCCAGAGCCTGTCCATTCCTGTATATACCTGGCATGCAGATCCTCCTGAATGCTCTGAACTGTGTTACAGGGGTAAGTATTCCATACTGGTCACTAGTGCCAGCCTATCATCTATGGGCTTTCTGTTTGCTTGTTTGGGTTGAGGTTTTTTTATTTGTTTGGTGTTTTTTTCTTTTCTTTTCTTTTTGAAAAGGTCTGTCAAATTTTAAGTGAAAAATGCACATTACAGAAAATTCAAATGCATAGGGAAGCAAGTAGTGCCACATTCTGCTCATCTTCCTCCTGCTAACATTAGCAATTCTATTCATGCAAGCAAAGTAAACAAGATTTCTCTTAAATGGGTCAATTTTTTTTTTTTTTTTTTAAATGTGTTGTCACTTGCTTTGAAAGCAGTGAAAGAGTTTGCTAGGGTGTTAGGGTGTTGTCTAAGAGTCCTGCCATTTTGCCCTGCTGGAAAAAGCCTCTGCCTTGACTTGTGGTTCTCTCATCCCCAAAATGTGTGAGACAACATTGTCAATGGCACAGAAAATGCAGGCTCACATATGAAAGCATCTCAGATGGTGCTGGAGTGCAAGCTCAAGAGACTACTTTCCTTCTTGCTGCTTTTGGATGACAGGGGGGAGATCACCACCACCTCTCAGAGCTGGGAGGGTGATGAAAGACATTGACAAGTGGAAAGCGCTTCTCCAGGGGTTAGCTGGAAATCTTCCTCTCGAAGCCTGTGAGTCATCACTCTTGACAAAATGCCCTACCAGCCAGGGGAAGCTCAGCAGAACTGGAGGCTGCCAGGGGACACTGTATCTAGAAATAATGAGAAGAATACACGCGTGTTTGAAAAGCTGGAAGGTGACTGACAAGAACAACTAGCAAGCCAAGCACCCCAAAAACACTCTTAATCATTGCAGAGCTAGGGCCACATTTGGGGAAGACTCCTTACACAAGAATGACAGGGATACGAATAAACATCTGGGAACAAAAACCTCTTGCAAACACTACAAACAACAAAGAGAGCATTCATTCTGACCAAGTTAATAAAAAAGGATCTCCTCATTTGGTAACCACCAGTAACAGCACATCATATGCATATTTTTAACCTCCTTGCATGGTACACAGATCAATTTATCCTGCTTTAGTGTCTGGACTGTTGCATTTTTAAGTTGATATAGTCTTACCACTGTTGACTAGCTCACTCTTATGAGAACCACCGCCTCCTGTTTATCCACAGAGGGAAACCACATGCCTCCTCTCCAATCCAGAGAAATTTGTAATGAGAAATTTTAAATTCCACGAAGGCCTAACCCTCAGCCTCCACCTAATCCTTTAGGTTTTAGTGATGATCTGTGACACATGGATACCAGGAACTAGAGTGTGATTAATACATAACTCAGTATCTACCATGTAATGAGCCCACGTCGTTTCTAACCTGGGCTGAACTTGGGCACATTTCCTAAGAGTAAAAAGTCCATACCCTTTGGTAGATATTATACATAAAGCTTTTAAGGCTTCTTTGCTAGTTAATGTGGTGTAAGCATGCAGGTTGCTAGACTCTCAAGTAATGTTCATATTTGAATATTATTTTCAACACTCTTTGTTTAATACCTCAGATACTTAGTTTGCAGTGATTTTCTACTAGTCTCTCTCCATCCAATCCAGATTTTTTGGAGGTGAAAACATTCTAGCACCGAACTGATAAAAGACTACAGCTGTAAAAAGCAAAACTTGGCTTATGATATATTGCTGGGTACCCTAAAACAGGATTGAATTTTCTCTTGCTCTTTCCTTCTACCACTGATTTTGTAAAACAACCCCAACTTAATTTTACTTACTTGTGATGCCTTTATATAGTGCTTTGAGCCACTGCTTCCAGTAATTTTTCATGTGTGACACCACCCCATGGGCATCTAAAGAAGCTGAGTTAAAATAATGCTGGTTGATACAGCTTTTTAAACCTTACCTTTGTGCAAATGACTTACGATGAGCATGAGATCTATTCTGTAACTATTCTGTGTATAAATTATACTTAAACTTACTCTTCTTCTGAAGCCAAACTAATCCACACTAGGAAGTTAGGACCCTATTTCTGTCCCAGTTGTTTTGAACATGCAAACAATTCAGTAAATATAGGTGAGAGATTACTGCTCCATAGGAGTTAAAGCAGAGATGTCTTTCCTCCCACAACCTCTGGGCTTTTAATAATTATGAATCATTCCCCCAGCTGGTTATCAGCATTTCTGTCAACTAGACAGGAACATTGATCACTCCAAAGTACACAGCAATCAAAAAGGTCTGAGCATCGGAGTGTCAACTAATATTACTTCCACAAGGTCGTATTTATACAGGTTGTTTTACTAAAGAGGGACTATTTGCATTCTAGTACTTCTACAGCATTGTGGACATGAGGGATCCACAGTTGTGAGAGCCTTCATTTTGCTTTTCTTGTGCATCTGCCCTTCACAAGGACGTTCCTCCCTGAGCAGCTCAGACAAAAATGCAAGTTGGACTGATTCTTTTCTCCCACTGCAACTGCTGTGTAGGCTGGATGGATACCGGTTGTTAGCTATACCTGGCACTGAGTGCTGGTACGTGTAAGAGGAGCCAGGACACAGACCATATTGTCAAGTTCAAGTGTTCAGAAACAGAAGCAACCTTTTCCCCACATTCAAAGGTGGATCGTTATTTGTATTTGTCTTCTGTTATGCTGAGTTTCAGTAGCTAGGGAAATTTTCTTCTCAATGGACGATGAAATTCCTGCATAATCACATAATTCCTGCACCTGAGGTGTCAAGAAAAAACACCGTCTGCTGCAGAAGTTGGCAGCAGTGAGGGAAGAGGAAGAGGAGATATAAGAGGAAATAATCTCATTCTCTCACCTGCAGGAGAGGAATCCAACCCTGCAGCTGAAGCCTGGTGATAGAGGGTCCATCAGGGTGGGAGAGGAAATGGGAGAACCAGAGGAGAGAAGAGGTAGCCTGTAGGAAGACATAAAAAGAAGGAAATACTTGGGATTAGCAGGGAAGGTCATTGGGCTACGCAGCCTTCAGACATTTGTCCAAACAAATTTGAAGCCCATGA
This sequence comes from Patagioenas fasciata, assembly GCF_037038585.1. Lineage (NCBI taxonomy): Eukaryota > Metazoa > Chordata > Aves > Columbiformes > Columbidae > Patagioenas > Patagioenas fasciata. The sequence goes on from NC_092521.1 coordinate 22,692,893, forward strand.
CCACTGGATGAGTATTTTTTGCACTCCAAAAGATGAGGTGAGGAAGGGTGTCTTTCCTGCTCCAGTTTATTTGCGTCATAGGGATAACACCTGATTTTGTCTACATCCAGCTGTGAACCATGTTGAAAAGAAAACATGGAGGGGAAAAAAAAAAGGAACTGTGGTACAAGTGCCTCATGGCTGAAAGTAAGGGGAATTCAGGGCTGGACATGTATTTTGTGCTCTGCTGCTTTTTTTTTTTTTTTTTTTTTGAGAACAAAATGTGAATTGTTACTCTAGTAATCTATGACATATGCATATGGAGCCATACAAGGTTAAGAATCTAAGTGTTAAAACTGGGTGTAGAGAAATGTGAATGAAGCAGAAGGAAATTTTATGTTAGCTTTTTTACATTTTGCCTCTCCGGACAAAACTGGACTGCTGTCTTGTGTAGCACTATACTAAATACATATATACATTGAGCTGTGGCATCAGTTTTCTAGTTCTGCATTAATATCACCAGCAGAAACATTGTACAGAGTGTTCATCCATCAATTTTTTCTCATTTTGTATACAGTGACTGCACATTTCTGTCTTGTACTCTCTCAAACACTGTGCTGCTCTTTTTTTTCCAGTACATTTGAGAGGATGAAGTTAATGTGTCTGTTTTCAAGTCCTGCTTCCTCCACATGAGGAGGAAATCCTCTCTCCCTCCATACGTTTTTAAAATAGCTGACAGTGCCCCCAGTTAATTGCATATCAAACTGAAGTTCTTTTTCCTGTCCTGCGTGACTGTCCTCCCCTCTTAAATAGTCTGTCTGTTTTCTTACTCCCAGTAAGAACATTGAAAACATCCCCTACCTACCAAAACACAAACTCCTCTGGGAACATGAATGCAAATGAAGTGGCAGTAACTGATGTGGCAGTTACATCACCCATACATCATTGGGATATCTTTGTATATTAACATCAGGAGACACCTAAGAACACAGATAAAATATACAGCTCTACACAGAACTAGTATTGGCTAGATCTTTGCTTTTTCCCTCCTGAATGACTTCTTGGCTGCACCTAAATGCCTCCAAACTAGCCAAGTCCTTTTCCTAGTTTAAATCCCTTTCAAAACTGTGTTTTTAAAAATCTACTTTCCGAAACATATATGGCTTTCTGTATTGCTCCTCTGCGTATATCACTATAACCTTTGTCCTCCCCTCTAACCCTTCCTCTTTTCTTTCCCTGTTAATGATTCACATTTATTGTGCTGTGTCCAACCTCTGCCGAAATCTCTCTTCCTATCTCCCTATAACTTGTTTGGTTTGGCTTGTTGGGGACTTTTTACATACCCTGATTGCTCCTCCTGCACTTGCGTTCTAGAATAGAAACCCAAATGAACAGGTAAGTGACCGACAAAGGGTGCAATAGATACAGAATATACCTGAGAAAACAGCACTGTAAACCAGGGTCTTCAGGGTTTGTTGCAAATGTATGTGAGAGGTCTTCTGACTTTGGAATCAATATGCCTGCTTTTACTGACTTCATCCATAACCTACTAGCGCTGTTATCAGGAAAGATGAGACACTGTAATGAGACTGCACCTATTTGTCAGTTCGCTTCCTCCTCATTTAAAATGATTTGCAAAAGAGAAGGTGACAACAGATGAAGAGAGTAAACAAACTCCATCCCTGCATGCTGTAAAACCTCAGTATTGGTTTATTTCTGAAGAGATGACAGGTGTGTATCTATTCACCACTTTTCTAAATTCCCTCTGCTATAAAACTAAACAGACTCAGCTTTGCTTTAGAAAAAAAAAAATCCAAACTGTACTAACATACCTTTTTAAAAATAAAATTAATGTGCCCCGAGATGAAAAATTACTTTCCAGAACAACTCTGTCTTTTGGTGTGTCTTGGTGAACTGGATAACCACACATTTTAGTGTCCAGAAAGAACTGTGACTACTGGAATGAGTTTTAAGAAAACAGCCCTGTGTGTTTTGGTAAAGTTGACATGGTAGACTGGGGTTGGCAGACCAGGGTTCATCCTCAGCTCCATCATGGAACAGTTTTGTGACCTTTAACTGAGGCACCTGATCTCTGATTTCCACTCATAGCAGAGGTTTGCTTACTCACAAGGGTGTTACAGAAGTATTGAAGGCTTTGGGATGTGCAGAACATGTCACAGTGCTTCAGTGGAACTCTGTGAAATATATCTGGGTCAGCTAAATCCCCCAGTTCATGTATTTACTTATACACGTCTGAAGGCCTGAAATTCATTAAAGACTGAGGCTGCCAGATATGTGGTATGATTAGTCTCCTCCAGTGAGCGTTATTAACAGCTTATCAGTGCACCATGAATCAGTGTGAGTTCGTATGCTGTTCTCAACTCAGAGAACGAGGCTTCTGGCTGGCTATCAAGACCCGCTTTCTTTTCCCACCTGCTCAGAGCTGTGCTGACCCAGGACAGGTCCTGGTTTTGTGGAAGCCCTTACCAAAACACAGATGCACATTGCCATATGAAGTCACGTATGAGTAAGCACCTGCCCTGGATCCTGCAGGACGCCTTTAGCTGAACCCTACGCGGTCCCTGCCCTGTTGTGTCAGGACCTACAGAAATTCTCCTGCAGAACCCACCGTCCCAGCCAGGGAGGGCAGGCGGCCCGGCGGGAACACCGGCCGCTCCGGGCGGATCGTGTTTCTCGGGCACAGCCCCGCCCCCCCCGCACCTGCACCTGCACCTGCACCCGGCCCGGCCTGCAGCATGGGGTGGGAGGGGGGCGCCGCACCGCCTCCCCGTTGCGCGGCGGGGCCCGGAGCGGTGCGGGTGCCGGTGCCCTCTTCCCGCCGGCGGCGCGCGGCGAATACCCGCCCACCGCCCCTCGGGCCCCGGCCGCCGCGTTGGGGCGGGTTCGGCGCGGTGACGCGTGGCGCCGGGTCCCACCCCGCCCGCCCGCCCTATAAGAGCCGCGCTGCCCGCAGCGGCCTTTTCTCCTCGTCTTGCCGCCCGCTTCGCCACCCGGTGGCCGCGCTCCCGCCTCCAGCCCCAGCTGCCGCAGCCCTGCGTCCCCGGCCCGCTCCGATTCTGTCTCTCTCTGCCTGTGCCCTCTCGTCCCAGCGCTGAGCTGCGCTTTTCCCCCCGGTCGCCTCCGCAGCCTATGGCCCTGGAAGGCGCCGCTGTCGCCGCCTGTATTTCTGCTGTAGGTTCCCACATCCCTCTTTAAAAATTCCGCCTAAAAAGAGAAGACGATTTACCAAATCTTTCGGGCCGTTATCTCACGTGAGTACTGGTGCCGGGGGTCCCGGCGCTCTCGGCCTCCCCGCCGGGCCGGGGCTCCCGCCGCGGGGGTAACGGCGGGCGGGCGGGAGGCGGCGACGCCCACCCTGACTCCCGGAGCGGGCCGGGGCGTCCCTGGACACCCGAGGGTGGGAGGAAGTGGAAGGGGATCTCCCTCATAGGGCTCCGAGAGGGGCAGCCCCTTGTTCCCCTCGGTGCAAGGAGGGGAAGAGGCAGCGGTGGCCGCGGCACCCGGGAAGGGCGGAGGGGCCCCCGGCGGGCACAGCCGCCGTGGCCATGCCGGGCGGGAAGGGATGTGAGGCCGGTTCTTCCTGCTGTCTTTTCTCCGGTCGTACGGTGGCGTGGGGCGAGACCGGCTGCCACCGGCGGCGGCAGATGGAGAGCGGGCAGGATGAGTCAGAGCCGAGGCTCCCCCTCGCCCCGGCGCGCATCGAGGCGCCGGGCAATGCGGGACCGCCGCCCGGGGAACGGGCGAGTGGAAGCCGGGGCCCCCGCGCCCTGGAGGGCGGCGAGTGGAGGGGTCAGCGGCCGCCGCGCTAACATGGCGGACAGCCCTGCATGTGAGAAGCGGCGAAGCAGGAGGTGGAGGCCGGGGACCGAGTCCAGGGCCTCGCCGGCGCCGCCGTTCCCGGTTCTCCCCAGCCCTGCAGGGCGCAGGAGGGCGGTGGGGCCGCCGGCTCCGCGGGGAGCGGGGGCTCGGCGGCCGCCCTAACATGGCGGATTCCTGCGGAGGGGGGCTGTGTCTTTCCCCTCAGCAGCCGGGGCAGTGCCCCGCGGCGGGAGACCCGTTCCCGCCGGGCGGTGCCGCCTCTCGCAGTGTGTCCTTTCCTGGGGAGACGACGAGGGATGTCCTCGCCTAGACCCCGTAGGGTGAAGGGCTCCACGGACCCCGGCGTGTTGTCCCCTCCCCTTGTGGCAGCTGCCCGGGCTCGGCAGCGCTGACTGCCGCGCAGGTCCCGGCGGATCCCTTCCCCAGGAGTGCAGCCGCACACTGGAAGCCCCCTCAGGCCCGGGGGAAGCCGCTGTGACAGGCTTCGAGGCCAGCCTGGCTGCTGGTGGACAGAGAGACGGGAGAAGTGCTGGTGGCATGGCTGCGGCGTCTGTGCTCTCCTGCTTCTCGAGAGGCCATGTTGTGTGTCTGTAACCATGGCTGTCCATCCAGGCTCCCACTCACATGCTCCTCTTCTTCCTCACCCCAGTTGTGCCTGTGGGCACCTGCACAGATCGTCACCCTGTCCCCCTCGGCGTGGTGGGTGGGAGGCACACCGGGGAGCGGGGCAGCAGTGAGCTATCACGGCGCTGTGCAAATGGAAAGGGCATTGCACAAGTGACACTTTCTGGTGCGAGCGCTGGGATGATAAGGCAAATTGCCTTTGCGCAGAGAGCCGGGGGGGTCCTCTGGATTACAGAAAGTGGAGCCTTTCCTTCCTCTTAGTAGGAAGTGGACTTGCGGTCCACTGCTGTACTGGTGGCTTTTGGAAAGTACAGACAAGAGAGTCCAGTCACAGCTCAGCTGCCGGCTGTGTGTGCGTGTAAAGTGCGTGCACCTGCATGTTGGGGTGTTCTCTGTGTGTGTTGTGGTGCTGTTCGCTGTTTGATGAGAGGTCAGCAGAGGTGCCCATTGCTCGTTGTAGGGGAGTTGGAAGTACGGTTATGGGAGCGGGGGTTTCATGCGTAAGGGAGATAGTGCAAGTGCAGGAGTGTGGGTCAGCTGGCATGGCCAAGGATGATGCTGTTATGCTTGGTACTAGACAGCACTGCTGGTCTTTTCCAAGCATCAGTCTGGGCTTGTTCACAGCCCAAGAAGATGCGTGTCTGTGCTGGGGGGATCCCGGTTGTCATGAAAGGGAAGTGAGCTTGAGTCTTCTTTAGAGCCTTTCTGAAGTGTGTCTCCTGCAGTCCAAAATCCTCCACGGCTGACATGTGCCAGTAGGCAGGAGAGGCACTGCATTTCAGACCTCTGCAACAGTCTCTGGTGACCGAGCAGGATTTGATTGTGTAGTCCCGGTCAAATGTAGCTGTCTTGAATGAAGACACTGTGTGGTGTCCGATAAAGCGGGTTAGACCAGCCTGCCCTCCCGGCCGAATGCGTGGCTGGGTCTCCTGTGTGATGGGGGGAGAGGGGAGTGCTGCCCCATTGCCTCTGCCCTGGCTGCTGGATTTTTGGCTTGGAGGGTACTGCACTTGTCTGCTATTCTTCCTCAGATAAATGCGGGAAGCAGCAGTGCTGGGGGGGAGGTGGGGGTTGTGAATAATGGTGATAGTAGGAGGGGTTTGTTCCAGTCTGGACTGGTCCAGTCTAGTTCTTTCCTTCCTGTCACTGTGTGAACAATGCTGCTGTGGCTCATGCTGGTGACATGGCAGCCCCCTCCCCATGTGCTTTGGGCTGCGGGGAGCTCCCTTCCCCACCTGCTTTGCCTGCTGTAGGCTGAGCCCCCCCCCGTTAGGCCTTGAGCTCTGGGGAAGGTTGTTTAACCCCAGAAAAAGAGGGGTCTTTATAAGACAGGGGTGGGGAGTGCTCAGTGATGAACAGCAATGGGGATGTTTGTCCCGTGGGAATGGTTTTACTGGAGGCAAGAAGCAGGTGTACCACACTGTACCGCAGCCTGTGCCTCCGCTGCTCGCCATGCTGGCAGACTGGTGCAGGTGTGTGTTTGCAGCAATGCTAGGCTGCATGGCCTGGAAATGATTGTCTCTCCAATTAAAGGACAGAGTCCTCTGGAAGGGAATTAAGACCTTCCCTTCCTGAAAAGGAGGCTTAATTGTGTAATGGACTAATTTGAGTATAGTGGCAAATTTCACCTCAAAATGCTGTTGATGTAGTGCAGGAGCAAGAGTGCAGATGACAGGAGAATTCCTCAGGGACCCGCTATCCTTTCGGGACTGTCTCGCCACAACGCCTTGGCCCTGATCTGGAAAAGGACTATTGTAACAGAAGAATAGCTGCATTTTTTTGTGGACCAGAGTAACTTGGTGCCTCTAAGTCTGTCAGTTGGTGTAAATATGCGAGATCATCATATTGCTGGATTTTTAGGGCTTAGTTCATGGATATTTTAGCTCAGGTCATTAAAGGGTCTCTTCTCAGAAACAGCGAGATGCAGTGAATAATTTTTTCAAAGAAAATGAATCAGTGCCTGGTTTTGTAGGCATGTCTGCATTAGATGTGGGCAGCTGAGGGAGTTGGTGAGCTGGAAAGAGTTTGTCCCTAGCTGGCCTGCTGGCGTGCGTGGGACTTGCTGCAGGGATGCAGTTGTTCTGGCGAAGCTATGTGCTGTGGACGACTGGGGGCTTATTTTGTTCCTCAGATGAGTGTTGGTATTCAAGTATGAAGTACAGTGTTGCTGGGTGAGCTGTGGACAAACTTGAGGCACCTGCTAGTAGAGTATAGTAACAGATGATACATAAATACACGCATAGAGGTGTCACTTCAGCATTAAAATGCAAAGCTGCCTTGATGGTTATTCTTGCAACTCCAAGTTCACTGTTTAGCACAGAATGCTTTTGTACCTACTTCAGGACCCTCAAACAATGAATGCTTTATTGTGGCTGATTACATGTGTGAATTTTTTTTTTTAAACTGGATTTGTCCATATGGGTTATGGACATCTAAGACGCTTCTGCTTCCTAAAATGGTAGTGCTGCTCTGCCACAGTACAGCAAACTAACTCTTTATGCTGGTTAAAACAGAGTAAAATTACTATGATTTGAAAGATTTGAATTGCACTGTTTTCTTCTCTGAATATTTAATATTGGCAAACCTGCACAAAAGAGGGCAATCAGACTATTTTCCATACATCTGTGTAGATCCTTCAGGTAATTATCATGTAAAAGAAATTTCTGAAGGACAGTTAGAACTCAGTGCAGCTCAGAGTTGACTATTAGTACAGAAAATGACCAATTTTCATTCCGGCTCCATGGGAGCTTTCATTGCACACTTCCTTCTTGGGACATGTGAGAATATTTATTGGAACAGTATTACAGGTGATATCTGTCTGAAACATGACTTTTTAAAATTCTGTGCTCAAGGTCAGGTGCTCTCTCTAGACCCACTTGCTTTTAATTACTTGTTTTGCTGGAAAGGTGAACTTGGAAAATTTGTATGAGATCTTGAGTATAATCAGAACAGCACTAGGAAATAGTGGAGCTACTAGTTAGTTTTACGAAAGGAAAGTGTTGCCAGCTTTGTGTGTGTACTCTGAGAACTAAATGTAATTGACTTCTTGCTCTAGTTGAAGAAAGGGGTAAAGTTAAATATACTGCGGATAGATTAATTCTAGCTGGCAAAATTCCTAATATCTTAATTATTTTTGAGGCACTGAGGTTTATTTTTAATTTTGCAGGCTGCTGCATGCTAATTTATATGATAAAGCTGAAGAGGTTGCTCTGTGGAGTTACAGTGAAACAGTTGCCTTCAAGTTGCATTTGCTCTTTGGAATTCAGTACTTTATAAACTAGTTTAGTTTTCTAGTAGCAAGAATAAGTGGAAAAATACACTTCAGCGATTTGCTTAGCTACGGTCAAAAAGATGATCATCTGGTTTAGGTGATTCCCAGTAGCCAGGTTTTAGTAGTCAGCACATGTAGTCTCATTTAAATGATGAGAGCAGCAAAGATTTATTTTTACAATAGGTTGGTACCTTCCGTGTTTCATGCCATAGACCACAGTGAATTTGCAGAACCTTTGCTGTATATTGGGTTTACACATGACCAGTTCTGTACCATATGTAATTCAATGAAAATGACAGTTCCTTTCAGAAGGAACAACTTCTCAGCAGGGCTGGTTAATGTTTTCTTGACTGCTTTTTATGTTCAGTGTACTGTTTTATGTGATTGCTTTACCTTAATTTGAGTAAGCTAGCCTTGTACTTTAAATGCTGCTTTGGTGTTGTGTGCAATAGCCTTTAAGGGCCAGCTGAAATGTTTCCTCATTCCTGAAGGCAAGCATAAGTTTCTTTTTACTGTCTTGGTCATCTCTGGATTTGTCTTTACGGTGTTCTGTTTCACTACATAAAGCATTTTTTTTTCACCCACATAGCTTTCTCACCCACATGCCACGTTCATTCACAGCAGAGGAAGAACATGGCAAGGGAATTCTGAAATAGAAAGGAGATGGGGAGGGGAAGAATCACAGTGGTTACAAGGGTTAAAAACACTTCTGGAAGAGTAGACCAGTATTAAGGTGTACTGCCCTAAAGCAGGATCATGCAGAGCTCTTTGCCTTTAGTTTTGGAAGTCTTACAGTTCAGACTGTGAAAGATAAGTACAAACAAGCAGTTTCATGTGCCTGATTCATGTGTTTTAGCAGTACTTCATACATCTGACTTGATCTGGCTCAGAGCTTACATTCACTCTTGAAAACTGGATATTTAATGTGATTAAAAGCTTTCATGCTAAGGTGCTGCAAGCCTCCTTAAAAGCACTGCTGAAAATGCATTTGTTAGTGTTTTAAGGTAAAACTTTTATTTTGCTCTGGTTATGAAATTTATTTTTGTATGTTTTCTCCCACAGGGCAAAATCTCTGATCAGGTTTACAACTATCCAGAGGGCTTAGGAGAAGTGCTTTATAGAGAACAGTTCGACTTCAACGCTGAGCCACCTTGGGAACCTAGCTGATGATAGTAGGGTTCCATCTCCTAACTTGTCCATGTAAGTCTCTTTTCTTTCTCTCTTCATCTGTATGCAGGAGAATAAGCACTTCCAGAAATACAAACAGCATGTACTGTTTTTTTGATAAACAAGATAACTGTCTTGTTACAGATTACCAAAATTTGAAGATAGTGTGCATATTATGTGGGGCTTTCATTCAAGGGAGGACTGTAATTTTTATTCACCTAATACTTTCCTCAACAGTTATCTGATGAATTTCTGAGAGACTTGTGTGAATAAACTTTGCAAATAGACTTAATTTTGTGGATTAGGGTTGTTGGCTGAAGAAATCCTGAAATGAAATGTTGTAACCTCAGTCTCTCAGTGGTAATTCTGAAGTCATGAATTGGTGCTGCGTGACTGTTAACATGAAATCATGATTTGTTGAGTACTGTGTGATTTTTTTTTTAGAGTATTTTATACTGAAATAGTTAAAATTTTCCGTTGTAAACAGTAACTAATGCTGATTGTGAAGGGTGTGTCTTCCCAAATGCCTATGTCCATTATTTGCTAATTACTATCCACTTCCACAAATAGTTGTAGTTCAGTTACAGTAGAATGTGGAATTATGTGTTGGATAGAAATAGCATACCAATTATAAACGCCTTAACTATTTGCCTTTTAGAAATGTAATTAAAAAAAACCAAATCCCATGATAACTGAAAACAAATGAATGCACATAGCTGATCTTGAGGTGCACAGAAAACTCTGGAATGTGTGTGGTTATCCTGTTCCGCTAACATAAAGAAATAGCTTTATGTGGTTTTAACAATAGGCTTAAATGCATTTGTAATATCTGAGTTAAGCTGATTTTGTACAGCATTATTTTTTTTCCTGTCTGACTGAAGGCACTTTTGGTTGGCTTAGTACCTATAAACTATATAATGCTTTTTAATGTAAAACTTGAGAATGAGAATGGGTAAGTGCATCTAACTGAGCCAGGTGTTTTTTAAAGACCGCAGAGCCCAGATGCCAGTTGTTAGTATGTCTTCTAATAAGGTACTTAATGTAGATTTGAAAATACTGCAGCAAGGGAAGCACGGGGTGAGTGTGGTTTACCATGAATTCTGGCTTTATCTCCAGAGGCTGTTATTTTGGTTTTGTTTGAAATGTACTGAATCAACTGCATATATCTGGTTGTATGCAGATGACTACTCTCTTCAAGTGAATACAGTTAACACTGAAAATTCTCTGAATATCACTTTTGTACTTGTCACATGATTTTTATAAGCAAAAGATCTGAGAATTTTTTCTTGTTTAATTTGAGTTTTGGCTTACTCTTGTATGGGGGTAGAACTCTTGCATGGCAATTTGCACTTCAGCAGGAATAAAGTAGCAAAAATATTGGGAAGGCAGAAGAGTTGTTAAGAGGAAGGAGTTGAACAAAGCATGAAATCTTAAGGTAATATAAATGCATATTAATTTCTGAAACTGTTCTGAAGAAATCTTGGCTTTGACTCAAGTTTTCCCTGTTTGTGGAGAAGGCTGTTATGGTAGCTGCTTTGAGATTGTTCTTTCTCTAACTGGTGGATTGATGTGCTGTGGCAGATTGTGTAACGTATATATAGCTTGTCCTAGAATGGAAAAGCTACTGAATTTACTGTATTTGTAGCTGAATGTTCAGATGATCAGTATGTTTTTTTATTATGTTTTCAGTAATAATATACTGTACACAACTATAAGTAGCTAAGTATTGAATGTAGTGGCGATACAGGTAGCAGTAGTCTGCAAGTGTTTGCCAGTCAATCTGTACATGTGCTGGTGTGCTGAAGCACAGGTAGTTGCGTCAAACCTGGCTGCGATGCAAGTTAACCAGATAATTCGTAGTGTGAGTCCTGTTTAACTTCTAAAGTGATTTAATGGGAAAAAGGACTATTGAGCTTTTAAATATAATTACTATATTTTAATGGAACTCAAATAAAAATCTTCTGTCTGAAGGTGTACTTACATTCCCATTAAACTTGCTTCCTTTTTATAATTCTCTCCCTCTTTTGTCCTTGTATTACGCTGGTCAAGGAAGAACATGGGATTTAGTTCTGTCTTGCTCTTCCAGCTCTGGCTTTGTGAACAAGTCTGGCAACTATGGCCTGAAGTCTTGCTCCTTTGAAAATCCATTCTGTTTGTTACCACATCTGGTTGATCAGAAATAGAGGGAATTAGCAATGGAAATCTGATCTATTGACAAGCCCTGTCTGTGTCAAGTGGAAGCAGTAGTTACTTGGACTGGCTGGACTTGAAAGCTGTCTGGACTTTGTCTAAATGAGGCTGAGTGACAGTTGGGGAACAGGAGGGCTGGTGTCAGTGGGGAGGCCAAACACTAGTCTTGACTTAAGCAAGTGAGAGGATGGGATAGGGAAGTAACTGCTTGCCCTGTCATGAAGAAGTACTGGCATAGTACCACAGAAGTATATATACACTTAAGAGTGCAATTTTTTTTGTAAGCTTTGCTAGCTTATTGACTTTGAATTAATGTATTCAAACTTCAAGAAAAAGGAGGTTCTTGAAAGCATGGTTCCTGTAGAAGATCTCAGATAGGGCATTATTTTTTACTATGTACCTGCTTTGATTGATCACTTCAGCAGAGATGGTCCTGTTATATTGCTCTATTAACTGTGTGGAACACTCCCGAGAGAATGGTAGGATGTGACTGACCTGAGCTGTACAGGTACTCTGTTGTGACACTCAGGGGATATGTGCTGAGAGGCAACTTGGGTGATGCACAATGTCCACTGCAACTGTAAATTAAGACACCTGCTTCAGCATTTCCGTCAGTTGGTTAGTGGCTGCATTCAGCTAACAGAATGGTAAGGATGTAAATTGGTGAAAAGGCATCTTGAAATATTTTTTGAAATATATACCCATTATAAATAGACATTTCCTGCACTGAAAACAGAAGACTTGTGTTTCTGCTTTTCTGGTATACCTGTTCTGTACTTAATTGCCCACATTAGTGGCAAAATGCTTCTACTTTATCTGTTACCTCTGAAAAACTGCTATGGTAAAAAAATGTGAGATGAATGTATTTTAACTCCTTATCATTTTTTGCATCAGCATAATTGTTAATCTCATATTTATTTTGCTTAATAAGACATGTAGCTGAAAGGCATTATTGGGGGCCTATTTTGTTTGCAGAGGCTTTGTTCCTTGCAGAGGAAGTTTTTAATGAAAAAACAGACCTCAAGGTTGGTTTCTTTGAGGCCAAACAATATGTAATTTTGACAATGTGAAGAAAAAAATTGAAAATCATGTGTTTGTTATAGATGCTTGCATGTGACAAGCATGTGTTTAGTTAATCACTTTTCAAAGCATTTTATTTTTTTTCTCTTCTGGATGTCTGCATTCATTGCAGTGTTTAAATATGTAAACTTTTATCTTCATCTTGGAAGTCAGTGTTAAGTTCTAAAGAGCCTGAGGATGTAACCTTACTTCAAAGAAAGCGATTGCATACCTATGTAGAAGACTCATACCACTTGACAGCTTTTGTTTGCCCTAAAATATGTGTCCTGGAGCATTGTGCAGGCTAACATTTCAGGTGGTAAATTGGGTGTTGTTACCATGCTTAAGTCTGTCAAATCATGACTGGCAGCAAGGCAGCACTTGCAGTAGGGACTGAACTCTGTGCTGTAATGATTTCTGACTCATCTTACACAGAAGAAGTCTTAAACCACCCTCTTGGTTTCCTTCTCTTTGATCTTTCATTAATTTTATCATTGATAAAATTCAGGAGGGGGGCCAGTCAGAACAGAGTAAGGTTATAGTACAATCCCAAATCCTGCCTTAAAGAAACATTTCTCAAGTGTGCACTGTTTTGTGGTGGTGCTGGTAGGGATTTGTTTTCCCTTTGTAGAGTATTCTTCCTATCTTGTTCTCAACCAGACTGAAAAGATGTAATTTCTTCCAGAGCAGGAGAAATTGAAGAGGAATAGGCTGTGACTGCGAGGAGAGAAGCTGGTAGGCTGATGTTAGCTTTCTTAGTAGATGAATTTTGCTAAATGACAAAGCTTCGATGTCATGAATATGCTTAGAAAAAGCAGTTGCTGTTTAGCAGCCTTGGAGAGGTTATACTAGGTTGTTTATGGTTTGTTGCAAGCTATTTTATTAAGCCTGTACTACCGCTTTTCATCCCTGCCTCTTGACCTTTTGCATGAATGAACTACAAGAAGTTCTGTTTTACGAAATGACCTTCATCAAAACTCACTTACCATATAAGTGTTCTTTTTGTTGTTGTTTTGGTGGGGGTTAGTGGTAAAGAGGCCTCCTCCCACATGCTTTACTTAAACCAGTTTTATCCCTTTCCCCACAGGATCTCCCCAACAGTAAAAGTGCAGCTTTTAGAGGAAAGTGTTCTTCTACACCATCTCTGTCTGAAAGCTATAGACACCACAGTCATTAACTATGAAAATCCGTTTTATTTAAGAGTAATACAAAATAAGCTTAAATCTCCTTCATTGTAACTCAGATGAACACCAAGACTCAAAGAAAAAAGCTAGCTGTTATTTAGATTGAGCTGCTTCATCTGAAATAGGAAGCACAAGCAATTAGTCTGCAGGCTGTGTGTGTGTCTGGTGGGACTAAAAATCTATTCAGTGCTCTGACTGGTTCCACTGGGTGTACTGAGGCTACCCAGCAGGGCAGATCAGAGGGCTGCTTTTGTGCAGTGGAAGGGACTCTTGAACATCTGCATGCTTTAGAGTGTACAAGTGGCTTATGGTATGAAGAAAAAAACAAAACCAACAACAAAAAAACCCACAACACCAAAACTTTAAAATCTAGTTTAGTACTACCTACCCTTATATATACAGTAAATCCTTGAGATGCTCTGGTTTTGACCTCGGACCTTTTTACAGGTGTGTACAGTATGTTGGGGAATTGTGAGCTTGTGATCAGAAACACAGGATTTGTCAAACTTGAATAAACAATAAAAAGAGGTTCAGATATGAGGCTTCTCCCAGCCCATCGCTTCTGACATGCATTCTGTTACAGGTTCTCAGAGTATTTACTGGTCAAATGTGAGCAGGGAGGGGGAAGGAGGACATATGTCCAGATGTTTGTTGCCACTGAGTTTTGTTTGACTTTTTCTGAAACCATAGGACAGATTAGATGTGTACTAAAAGATGTTATATCAGATGAAGCATAAAGGATGTTTGTCTTCTGTGTCACAAAAGGATTAAATAAAGTTGTGAGTTTTGAATGATTAATAGAACTGTTACACTTGTATAATCTGCTGAAAATGGAAATTGCTTTGCTCTTTGCTTGCATGTGTTCGACATAGCTGTTTACTTAATCCTCTCCTTGGGTATTATTTTTCTTGCAAGAAGACAACAGAAGAGCTATTATTGTAGAATAAAAGTTAATGTGTTTATTACACAACCATCAAGTTCCCAAGGATGCATAAAGTACTTTAAAACTTAGTTAAAAATTAGGCTAAGTCATAATATAAAGAAATTATGCGAAAATAATTCAACACTGCTATTAGCTTTTTTCTTCTTTAATCTTCACTTTTCCGATACTCCAGAACTATATCAAATTTTCAGCCAAGTGCTGACACTGGCTTTTCTTTCGAGGGGACCCCAAACAAACACTCCAGAAACCCCCCACATGGTCCACGAAGCCCCTTTTTGGCGCTCTGATCTTGAAAATCATGACTGTTTTATGGAGGTGAAGGTGTTGAGGACTTTGTGCTAATCAGCTAGCAAATCAAGGATACTGAATAAGTACCTATTCAGTGTGACAGGGGCTACATAGACATGACTGGTGTTCATGTTTGTTTCACTGATTCTGAGACAAACTTAATTCACAAGTTACTCTCTCTTTGTTTGGTGTTGTTTTCTAAGGAATTTTAACTGTCACTTACAAACTTGAACTGAGATCTAACTGCCTGAAGATGTTTTTCCTGGTTATTATAGTGCCTACCACCTAGTCATTGTTTTAATAGTTGTAATTTACTAATTATCACTTTGATGTAAGGATTTATCCTGCTCTTGTATGACTGTTTCAGGTCTTTGGGATTGCCTTAAATAAGCATGTGACTCATTGTATGTGTGAGACAAGTATGTTCTTACCCAGCATACTTGTCTTTATCATTCAGTTTCTGCATATCACAGTATCACAGTATGTTTGGGATTGGAAGGGACCTCAAAAGATCATCTAGTCCAATGCCCCTGCTGGAGCAGGAATGCCTAGGTGAGGTCGCACAGGAACGTGTCCAGGTGGGCTTTGAATGTCTCCAGGGAAGGAGACTCCACAACCTCTCTGGGCAGCCTGTTCCAGTGCTCTGTCACCCTCACTGAGAAGTTTTTTCTCAAATTTAAGTGGAACCTCTTGTGTTCCAGCTTGATCCCATTACCCCTTGTCCTATCATTGTTTGCCCCTGAGAAGAGCCTGGCTCCATCCTCATGGCACTCACCCTTTATATATTTATAAACATTAATAAGGTCACCCCTCAGTCTCCTCTTCTCCAAACTAAAGAGACTCAGCTCCCTCAGCCTTTCTTCATAAGGGAGGTGCTCCACTCCTTGAATCATCTTTGTTGCCCTACGCTGGACCCTCTCCAGCAGTTCCCTGTCCTTCTTGAACTGAGGGGCCCAGAACTGGACACAATATTCCAGATGGGATCTCACCAGGGCAGAGTAGAGGGGAAGGAGGACCTCTTTTGATCTAGTGACCATGCCCTTGTAATACACCTGAGGATGCCATTGACCTTCCTGGCCACAAGGGCACAGTGCTGGCTCATGGTCATCCTGCTGTCCACCAGGACCCCCAGGTCCCTTTCCCCTACACTGCTCTCTAATATGTAGTTTCGCAACCTATACTGGAACCTGGGGTTGTTCCTGCCCAGATGCAGGACTCTACACTTTCCCTTGTTAAATTTCATCATTTCTTGCAGCCACTGAGTTAAATTCACCTGATAGTAAATGCTTCTCTTACAAACATAGGTGGTATACTTCAGTTGTGCAGAAAGCATGCAAAACACTCTAGCTCTTTACCCTGTCACTGGATGTATTGACAAGCAGGAGCAAATAACTGCTGCTTAATTGTCTTAGTATTAGCTTGAGCAAAAGTCACTTTCCTCATGTGACTAACAGTGTCAACCAAGCTTACCTTGGCAATAGGGTTGTAGTAGAAAAAAGATGGGACAGAGCAGATGCGACCATTTGTGGTCAAAATTATCTTCTTAGCTTTGAAGGTCTTAGTGAAGTGATTTATGTTCAACTGTAATGTTTCTGGTTTCTATCAAAACTTTTAATTAGAAAATTGTGAAGGCTGAATAACAGGTGGCTTTGGAAAAAAAAATCATTTTGTATAAATACTATGTAACTTGAGATACTAATAAGTCATGGATGTTCGTGTAAAGAAAATCTAGTTAGCTGGCTGATTTTGATCAGTCTTATGTTAGTCAGAAAAATGGCAGTTCAAACAGAAGTCCGGGCAGTTGCTACAAAGTTGTAAGTAATAAATGGCTTTTAAACAAGAGCTATGACTCAAATGGAATGTAAACTGTGGTCTATTGTATTCATCAAGCAAGGCAGATGAAGGTATATAATCAGCTGTTGGTAGTTCTCTGCTGTCTACCAATTTGCACTTGAGCCTGACTATTTAATCCATTTTAACATTTTCTGTATTGGGACCTTGTTGATTCAGGTTGTCTTTTGGAAAACATTGCTTATAAACAATATGTAACTTGCAGTAAAAGTTTGACCATAAACAAGATGCAAATAAAGCTGGGCTAGAACTCTTACTTTCTTTTAATACCAGTTCTACTTACTGAGGTTAGTTGCAATTTTTAAAATACTTCGAGGTAGTGACTTCTTTCTGTTAAAAATCTTTACTTCAGTAGAAGTTAAGTGTTGCAGGTAACTTTATGAGCAGAACAACAAAATAAATGTCTAGTAAATACAATGTGTGAAGGCAGTGGATATGTATTACCATATAAAAAAAGCCTCAGCATAATAGCACAAATCTGAAATAAGAATTCTAAAATTGAATCAGTAAACTGAAAGTTTTGTTTAACAAATTCAGGAATATTGTATTACAGGCAGCCTTCCAGTTGAATACTAATGTCACTTAAGATGATATACTTAAGCGTAGCTCAGGGGTTTGTACAAGTATGCTACACTTGCAGTATTTTCATAGTTTGCATAAGCTCAACACTGATCAGTGCCTAGGATGTTTCTCAAGAGCAGCCTTGCATGTGTGGCTTCTCACTCGTCTTACACAGCTTCTGTTTTATTCTTGGCTTCAGTAGAATTGTACTATGCTTATCCCTGGCAAATGGAGAGTGGACAGAGTAAAAATATATTTAACTTTTGTAAGGACTGTGTCTGTTACTGTTTGTAGTGCATCAGATGTAGAAAGATGTTTAAATAGTGGTGTAGTATGCTTTGTGCCTCTTTTCTCATTGATTTGTTTCTTTGTACAGTTTGTTGCATAATTTAAGGACCCGGATATAAGGCTTGGAAGCCCATCCCTTGTGTTTCTTGGTTTATGACTGTCGGCTTTGTGGAATACGGCTGAGATGAAAGGATTTCTTGAGGATGCAAATTACTCCATTGGCCTGTTGGATGAAGGAGCAACTCTTGCAGATGTTATTGACAACTGTATTTATGAACATACCCATGTAAGTTTTGTGAGTTTTTTTCCAAATCTTCTGGTTTAGTTCTCCTAAGTCTTCAAACTAGGTCAAGGTATTTACCAGTGATGAGCTGACAGCAACAGAGGAACAGTTGGTTAAAACTCAACTTGTGAAGTAGTTTCCTGTTCTAATTCTATTTCTTTGCTGGTTTTATGCCTTGGGCTGAATTATCTTGGGGAAATTTGGGCACCAATTGTTACCTCCCTGACTGTTTAGACAAATGTGTATGCTGAGCCAGCTTAAAGCCATGTTGAAAATTTCTGTGGTCAGTCACAGTTGTATAGTTATACATCTTCTTGTTACCCTTTTCTGTGTTGGAAATACGGGTACAAACATGTTGTGAGGTGCTACCTTTTTTCTTTCAAGAAAATAAACTGGTCTAAAATCTATTAAGGTTGAGGAATCTACTGGAAAGAAACTTAAATAATTCTGTTTATGCAATAATAGTTGTATTGAGTAAGGCTTCAGTGACTTCTTAGGAGGCAGAAAGATGCTGTAGCCTTTTTTTATAGAGAAGCTTGTAGAAAGAAAGAGCTTTAAAAAAGTTTCATCAAGCAAATCCTGTATCCTTAATATGCCATACCTGTGAGTTGTTCGTTTTTCCCTTGAGTTACCAGAACTCATGTTCAAATGGAAGTGCTTAACTATAGTACAGCAAATAGTTAACTCCCATGGCCTTCTGAAGTCAGGCGTAGGATTCCCAAATCCTGATTCCTAATATTCTTTTTCTGTCTAGCAAATAAATAGGTAAACTACTGGCAACATGTCATGTCTCCAACCACTGGCTGGCTCACAGAGGATAGCTGCCTCCTGCTGCTTTCATTTACTCCTTTAGCTCAAGGGGTAGAGGCCTGTGCCATGGATCTAAAGCTCCAGATCCCATTCCTGCTGGTGACCCGTACAGGGGGTCAGTATGCTTCCACCCGATGGAATTTCTATTTGTGTTTTTTAAACAGAAATAAAGACATTGTATACAATAAGCCACAACATATTCATGTCTGCAAAAGTCAAGTGTTAAAATAAACGTTTGATGTACAGTCTTGATTCAGATTGATCATATATTTGTGATGGTCTTTAATTGATACAAAGTAGGCAATTCACTTACAGATATCTTACTGGATGCTCATTATAAACAAATACAGAATGATCTGTTTGGATTTTGATCTGCTACATCCACATCATTACTTGATATTGAGGAAGACTGCAGTAACAATGCAACAGGGGGACAGTAACAGTTTCCAGAAAACTCTGTGCATTTTCTTAAATTATGTACTGGACTCTACAACCTTAACACACAAAACTGTTTGAACTTTGTGCTTCACAAGATGTGGAGAGCAGTCTCAAACTTGACTTCCAGAATTAAAATACTAGCAAATTTCCAGTAAAATGAGTTTAGATAGGTGTTAAATAATGGTAGTACTTTAGATTTTATTCCTTGTGTAATAAGCTATAAACTGCGTTGAGACTGTGGAAGCTTTTGTCCCAGTGGATTTTCTTCCTCCAAAAAGTTGCAGACTTCTGAAAATAAAAAGTTGGAAGAGATTTGTAACCTATTCTGTATTTTTAGATAAAGTCCGCATTTGGCATTTAAGTAGTGTATTTTGTTCAGGAATCTCAGAATATTTTTTAAATAGCATTCATATCTATGAAGTGGTAGGTATTCCCTTTGACTTTTTAAAAGTAGTTCAAATTGTTAGGTAACAGTAAAAACAAGAGGATTGTTTGAAAGTCAAACCTAAAAGTTAATAACAGCAGAAAAAATGTACATAAGTCTCTAAGACTTTGTTTCATGGGTTGTTTTGACAGCAAACCTGCAATTTCAGACATTTTATTTTCCTATTTTTCCTCTTTCTTTAGACTGGAAAAAGAGCATTTTATGTTGGTGATCTTGGAAAACTTGTGAAGAAGAATATACAATGGCAGAATGTGATGGCACCAATAAAGCCATTTTATCCTGTAAGATGCAATTCTGCTCCAGGTGTACTTGAAATTTTGGGAACCCTTGGTGTTGGATTTGCATGTTCCAGTAAAGTAAGTTTTCATTTTCTGTGTATCTGTGTGCCTTATTTTCTTCTGTGTGTCTGCTAGTTTAAAATCAGCTTTTTGGTGTTAAGTGCCATAGTTATAAATAATATAATTTAAATTGTGAACTCCTATGTAACTGGCTGTTGAAAACTCATATTTCTACCCTAGAAGCAGTGGATAGTTTTCTCTTTCATGTTTTTGACTCTTCAGTACTAGAGCACATGTAATAAAAATTCAGTTAAGACAGTGCACTAAATCTGTAAAATGTTGGTATGTTTTTGTTTTTCAGTCTGAAATGGCATTGGTACAAGACCTGGGCATTTCTCCTGAAAACATTATATATACAAATCCTTGCAAGCAAGCTTCTCAGATAAAGTATGCAGCAAAAGCTGGGATAAACATCATGACTTGTGACAATGATACTGAGCTGAAGAAAATTGCACGTAACCATCCAAATGCTAAGTAAGTGTCAAAATTCTAGTTTTGCTTTTTATGTGGTGAAAATTTTAATTCTGCCTGTGTTCTGGGTTGTTTGAGTTGCAAGCAAGGACATGGCTTCTCTTACACAACTCACTCGTATCTGTTTTTCTCTTTTTCTCTTTTGAAGGTAGCTTTTTTGACTTTTTTCCCTACTGGGTCTTAGCTTCCTCAGCCCTTGTTTTGGGAGAAATCTCGTATTTTCATTTCATAGGGCAATCTTCATGTAAAATTTTCAGTGGTTAAACTTCAGAATTCTGTCACCTCATCATCTGCAAGTGCATCTTCCTCCTGCTCTGTTGTGGCTTCAGTGTTTTCTTTCAGAGTATTTTTTTTTTTTATATTAGTAGCTTCAGTTGAAGCCAGGGCTGGAACTACCAGCAAATAAATGAGTAGGTGCCTTGGGTCCCATCTAGGGTTTGGGCATACTCTGCAGTTAAATGACTGCAGGTAGTTCTCAGCTATTAAAACAGTGAGAAATTTGACTCCAGTTCTATTTGTAGTCACTTCAGTATTGGCCCAGATGCAGATGCTTTCTGTGGAGAAGTGATCAGAGCTGTTAAATACAAGAATTGTATTGTTACCAACATACTGTGGTATCTGTTGGACTGATGGGTGCTCACATCATTAAGCATCACATCCCTCACATGTATACTTAGACGGTGGGCCATGCCTTTAAGAAATTTGGAGTCGGGGCCCAAGTGAATGTTGCAGTGAATTCCTGACATCCTTTACAAAGCCCTGGGTTCTAGATAGTCCTTATTAAGCTGTTAGGTCTTCTCCCAAAACTGTGGTCATAGTTGTAGCTTTCTCTTACATCATTAGTGTTTTTACCAGTGTTGTCTCTGGTGCTTGTAGTGTGTTAGTTTTTACATTGATTTATTTCCTTGCATCCTCACAGCTTCTTTTAGAAGATGTTGTCTATGGTAACATCCACAGCAAGAGAAGTAAGGATGCAAATTTTAGAAACCTGATCTCCAGCTCTCTTATTTAGTAGAGATTTGTTTGTTTTATAGAATTCTCTTATCCAGGTAACTAGAACTCATACTGAAGTGGCAATAGAGTTTTCTTCTTTATCTTCCTTGACATAGTTTCAAAAAGTCAAAGCCTTTAAATAAATTTGTTCTTACCATAGAATGGTTTGGGTTGGAAGGCACCTTCAAAGGTCATTTAGTCCAACCCCCTGCAATGAGCAGGGACACCTTCAACCAGATCAGGTTGCTCAGTCTCATCCAGCGTTGGATGTCGGCAGCAATTGGGCATCTACCACCTCTCTGGGCAACTCATGCCAGTGTTTCACCACCCTCATGGTAAAAAAACTTCTTCCTCATGTGTAGTTTGAGTCTTTCCTCCTTCAGTTTAAAGCCATCACCCCTTGTCCTGTCACAACAGGCCCTTCTAAAACGTCTGTCCTCATAGGCTGCTTTTAAGTACTGAAATACCACAGTAAGGTCTCCCCAGAGCCTTCTCTTCTCCAGAGAACAACTCCAACAACCCCAACTCTCAGCCTGTCCTCACAGGAGAGCTGTTCCAGCCCTCTGATCATTTTTGTGACCTCCTCTGGCCCCTCTCCAACAGGTCCATGTCTTTCCTGTACTGAGGGCTCCAGAGCTGAACTCAGGACTCCAGGTGGGGTCTCACCAGAGCAGAGCAGAGGGGCAGAATCACCTCCCTTGACCTGCTGGCCGCATTCCTTTTGATACAGCCCAGGATACAATTGTCTGTCTGGGCTGCAAGTGCACATTGCCAGCTCATGTCCGATCTTTCATCCACCAGTGCCCCCAAGTCCTTCTCATCAGGGCTGTTCTTAATCCCTTCCTCCCCCAGCTTGTATTGATACTGGGGTTTGCCCTGACCCAGGTGCAGGACCTTGCACTTTGGCCTTGTTGAACCTCATGAATTTCACATGGGCCCACTTCTTGAGCTTGTTCAGGTCCGTCTGGATGGGATCCCATCCCTCAGGTGTGTCAGCTGCACCACTCAGCTTGATGTCATCTTGCTGAGGGTGCACTCAATGCCACTCTGTCATTGATGAAGATATGAAATAGTACTGGTCCTAACACAGAGCCCAGTGGGACACCACTTGTCACTGGTGTCCATCCAACCATTGAGCCATTGAGTACCACTTTCTGGGTGTGACCATGCAGCCAGTTCTCATCCACTGAACAGTCCATTCATCAAATCCATGTCTTGCCAATGTAGAGAGAAGGATGTTGTGGGAGACCATGTCAAAGACTTTACAGCAGTCCACATAGACAATATCCATAACTTATCTCTTGTCCACTGATGTGTTCACTCTACCATAGAAGGCCGTGAGCGCAGGCAGGCAGGCAAAACTTGCCATGCTGGCCCCCTGATCATCTCCATGTGCCTTAGCATAGCTTCTAGGAGGATCTGTTCCATGATCTTCCCAGGCACAGAGGTGAGGCTGACAGGTTTCTTCCTGTGTGTGGTTGTTGTAGCAAGGTTGTCTTTTTGTAGATGAAGTGAATAATGCTTTGGCTGAGGAAATCCTGCTTAGAAAGCTGTAGTCTCATTTTCTGAAAATTTTTGTAACTTTCTGCACTAAAGAGTTATGGGTGGGTCTCTTTTTATAATTGATGTTTCTGCCTTTGGAAATCTTAGTAACTCAAATTATTGCTTTTTTTTTTTTTTTTAAAGAAAGAGAAGAGATGTCAGAAAGGAATGCCTAGTCTTTCGTTTCTTTATACCTTTGTACCTTTGGGTTTTTCCAGGCAGAGTTTAACTGCTAAGGTTGCTGGTGCCATAAGAGAAGGCATCCTTAAAAAACAAAACAAATCCACACACATCATCCCTGCTCTAACTGGTTGAAACACCAGAAGAAGAATCCTACTGGATTTCTAGAAGTCAGACTTGCGGTTTTCCAGTGGTTTGCAGTAGAAAAATGTCTTGCCTTACTTATAATGCTGCCATAACCGTTTGCCAGTAAAATTTTACCTTTGGGTGTCTGTAAGAAATGGTTTTGCCCAATCTTAATGTGAGGTTACAAACCATAGTATTATGGGATTGAAATTTTTTTCCATTTTGAGGAGTTTAACTTCTGACCATTTTTTATCTAGTAGTTTTTCCAGATGCTTCCAAAAATATTGTTTGGTTACTTGAACAGAATTGTCTGTGCTAGTGGAGAAGCAGGAAATGAGAGGCTGGTCACAGTTTCTTTCTCAAGATGTCATATAAATTAAAATTAACAAGGATTGTTGGGCTGACTGTGTGAGAACTTAGCATGTTTTTTTCTCTTAAAATGCATTTTTAAACACATCATGAGACATTTGGAAGGGCCTTTTAGGAGTTAGGCCAACATGTATGTTGTAGTGTCAGTTTTGCTTGTTGCATGTCTTGAAAATATTTCACTTTGGGTGCAGAGCTTCTACCACTTGTTTATGCTCTTCATCTTGGTTTACTGTAATGTACTGTGTGCAGACTGCCTGTATGTTATGACACAACTTGTGTAGTTTACCACATCACTAATGAATTCCTCTGTATTGTTGGGATGGGGGGAAGAGGAAGTCAGTGACTTTTTTTTAGTGGACAGCAGTCTGAATTTGTGAGTTTTGGTGATATACCTCTAGAGGTTTTGATGTGAACATGCTTTTGCTATTTGAGTGTCACTTTAATGTGAGACTGTAAGAGAAGGTGCTCATTGCTTCCCTGTTCCACAAGCGTCTTGGAAGAAGGGGCAGGGAAGGGACTGACACCCCCACCCCATCTCCAGCCCACAGGCTCAGCCGGGAGGGGAGGTGGAGGGATGGCCCTGGTGCGCTCTCATTGTGGCAGCCTGGGATTCTCCAGGTGCTGAGTTCAACCAAATCTGATACATGACTGACTGAAGCAGTATCTCCATGCTCTCCTCTTGACTGGGAAGGAGGACAGACATGGGAAAAGCATATTACAGTCTTAATGGTTTTATGAGGCAGTGTACTTTATTAGAAGGTAACATTCTCTTTTATTACAGCACTCAACAGACTCTTGCTGCTACAAGAGTCTTAGTTGCTGCGTTTTGAAATCCCTTGTCCTTGTTGGCTCCATGTTTTAGCCCCTAATGGCTAGTTTTTTCTCTGTACAGGATTGTTTTTATTAGGTTCACTTGACTCATCCATCGATGGAGCTGGAGTATTGACAACATAATCAACACACTTCTGACAGTCTTCAGGCTTCACATGTGCTGATGATGTAAACCAACTGCCCCATCATCTTCCCCTTCTCTTAGGCTCTTACTGCACATTGCCACAGAAGACATTACTGCTGATGAGGAGGTGAATATGAAGTTTGGCACCACCCTGAAGAACTGTAGGCACCTCATGGAATGTGCTAAGGAGTTGGGAGTCCAAATAGTTGGTGTGAAGTGAGTAACTTTATTGTTCTCTGCTGGCTGAGCAGATGTTTGTAGGATGTGCTCAAGAGGTAGAACACAAAAGAATTTTCCGCCCTTTTGGCACTATTTTACAGGGTTAAAAAACAAACACAAAAACCACCAACAACTTTTGGATCATGAGTTTTTGCTTGCAAGCAAAAACTAGTATGAAGCAGAGTGGCTATTACAGATATCAAAGCAATTTGAAATAGGTGATCAGAAATCCTTCTGTCAGCATAAAAGTAAAGTTCAGAAGCCTATTTTCTAGCTGTTCTCTTGAACCTCTGTGGTAACTTGATTTGTATCTTTCCAGAAATAAAGAGCATAACAGATTAAGTGCTGGTATAGCATGGAATAGCTTGGATGGGCTTTGAACAAGATAAACATGGGGTTAGATTTTCAGAGTTAGGTCCTGTGTTACTCTTTGATCATATCAAGACAAAATACAAAGTGGGGTAAGGGAGAGGAGACTGAATACAGGTATTGTGTTAGCATTGGTACCCACTGAAGAACAAATTTTAACCACTCTATTAGAGAAGACTGAAAGGTTCAGTAAATCTGTTGTTTCTTAAATATGAGAATATTGTATGACATTCTTGTTAAGAGCAAGACAGGCCACAAGTACAAATCCAGTGGAACAGAAGGCAATTATTTTCTGCGCTTATTCTCTGCGCAGTTGCTGTATTATCATGCAAGCTTGTCGTGAGCTACTTGGGGAATGAATTGCTTCCATTGCTGTTTGATATGGTTAAACAGTTTGCTTGATCTGAAAGCTGCATGGTTCAGTGCATTAACTGCAGTTTTATTTCTTTCAGATTTCATGTTTCAGGCTCTTGCAAGGAACTGCAGACATACATTCATGCTATATCTGATGCTCGGTGTGTGTTTGACATGGCTGTAAGTAAATATATACACACATGCAATTGCTGTGATAGAGGGTCCATTCTATTCTAATCATACTAATAAGCCAGCTACATTATTTCCAAAATGTTATGTATCAATGCAGGAAATGAAACTTTTAGTAAGGGACTGAATTCTCCATTGTGAGACAATGTGGTAGAGGTAAAACAAACTTCAAAATCTTGATTGTGGACAAAGGTTAATGAATACTATCCCACTGACAGGCCGTAGCCTTGTAGGCCATTTTCAAATAAAATTAGTTTACCGCTTTTGGTAGAGGCTTTTAGAAATTCAGAGCTCAGTCCTGCAAATACACAGTTGACGTTAACTTATATTAAAATACTAAGCATTTGTATACTGGCATATATCATGGTATATGCACTGATTTGGTGAATGTGATCTCTGAGATTAATAACAAAACATCATAGGAAATAAAGGGGTCGTATTGTGGTATGTGTGGGGAATATCCAAATTTGGATGAAGAGGAATGGATTTGCTGGATGCTTCAGGTGACTCTTGTGAGTCTTACATGTTCTATGTGTACTTCTCATATTGCAAAATTCAAGAATCCCTTCTCTGAACATGTGTCTTCCTATAAATGAGAAACTCAAACTCTACATAGAGAAGACTGCAGAACTCTTTACTCTTATTACTGCAGTTAGTGCATTAGCTGTGACTGGTAACATGTGGAGGGCAGCAGAACTGAAGTTCTTACTGATCTTGGTGCAAATTTGTTGTAGCAGTCTTGTCACATAAGTGCTACACAAGACTTGCATCATACATATTTCTGAACTCCTAAAACTTCCTTTTGTCAGAATGTACCACCCCATTCAGCAAATATTGTCTGAATATACCAGGTCCCGCAAGATGGGAGTTGAGGGACACCTACTTGAGAATTGTGTAACCAACCTCTGACACTCCAATGCTATTACTACTGGGTTTAATAAAGCTATACTAACTTTTATGATGCTGTTACTCCCTCACTAGACATACTCTGCTAAATATGCTCAGAAGTGTAAATATATTAAAACCAGCCACAATAAGGAGCAACAAAAAAATATTTTTACAGCTACAGTTGTCCATATACTTATGTTCTGCCTGTGCATTTTAGGAAGAATTTGGCTTTAAGATGAACATGTTGGATATTGGTGGAGGCTTCACAGGTTCAGAACTTCAGCTGGAAGAGGTATGCAATGTATTGGAAGTTGAAACTGAGTTTGATTTAGGAAGCTGAAGTGTTTAACGTTAAAACTGCAATTAACGTTGGTAGCTGAAAACTATTCTAAGTTCCATGTTAGATTGTAATTTGTAAGATCTAAATAATTTGGTTTATATTATTTATCATGGATAGTGTAATCAGTTCTTGGAGGTGATCATGATTTGGTTTTTAATTCTGTTGATATCAGATGAAGCATATCATGGGTTAAATTATCATCCTAAACCACCTTAACAGTAGTAGTAGTTGTTCAAATTTTTGGCAGTTTCCTGTTGTCCAACTGGTTATGCTATTGCATGGTTAGGGCCAGGATTGCTTTAGCATGCCTTTGGATCATAAACCATGTTGTTACTGTCTGGAAGTTTCTGGTACTTTGCTTTAGAACTGAAGGCTAAAGGTCCTGCTTTTATCTTTGCTTTGGTAAGCCTTTGATTTGGCCTAGATGGGGTCTTCAGTATGCAGTGGTACATAAAATAGAATAACTTGTTTACACTGTTAATCTTGTCTTAAAGACCAGCTCCTCAAATGCAGGACAGTGAAAGTAATAGCATTCAGGGCTTTTCTTAATTCTAACTGTTCTGTTACTTGTCCAAAATACTTGTTGATCTTCAAATATGCCTTGAGATTTGAGCATTGCTATTAAATAATTAGTTCTGTTTCTAATACGACAGTATTCAGAACTGATCACAAAAATGCCCTTTCCTTGTCCTTCTGGATTCATATGTAATTTTTCATCATCTATTGTGCTTAACAAACTTTGAAATTACTTATGCAATCTTAAGTGTACCACAGCTTTGGGAGGAGGGACTATGTAGTGCTTGGGCTCATGGTGCTCAGTCTTCAGTGTTTACCAGAATGACCTATTATACACTACAGTAAATTTTGGCCCACTAGTGAGGGCACTACTTAGAGAACAGAAGGGCAGAGCAAGCTTTTGGTGTGCTTACTAGGGCTGTTATTGTGTGTGTTTATCTGATATACATGTAAGAAAAGTTTCATTAGTCTTACCTCTGACTTCACTTTCCTAGGTTAATCATGTCATCAGGCCATTGCTGGATGTCTACTTTCCTAAGGAATCTGGTGTTAATGTGATTGCAGAGCCTGGATGTTACTATGTTTCATCTGCATTTACACTAGCAGTCAACATCATTGCAAAGAAGACTGTTGAGTGTGATAAACTTCTTCCTTCTGAAGGTAAGGGATGTATTTATCTTTACCTGTTACGAATTGGTACAGACCACTGCCCAGTTTCAGTCAGGATGCACTGGTTTGCCTCAGCATATACTTAATAGACTCCCTGACGGCTTGCATTGTAACCAGAGTTTTGGGTTCTGACCAGGTGGTATCTGTGTATCTCACTTTCTTGGTCACGTTTCTGTGGCACTTCTTGTTTCCTTACTAGCTTTGACTTGTCAGTGGTTAAACCTAAATTGTGTGCTTTACAGAAAGTGTATTAGAAGAAGATCGTAGATCTGGCTGCTTCTCTGCTAAAGTAGAAATTGGATTTATATTCTTAACCGTGATTATTACTGAAAGTATTCATTTTATTAAGCCTTACACTTAGTGTTACAACTGAATTTATAATCTGGTCTCATACAGATTACTCTGCTTATAGTTCTCCCATTCCAGTATATATGGAACCCCCTTGTCAGAAAAAAGCAGTTGGCTTAAGTTAGTTGCAAAAGGACTACTTATGACAAACAAATGTATGCAGACAACTGTTTTTTTACTTCCAGTGGAGCAAACTGGGAATGATGCTGAACCAATATTTACATATTACATAAATGATGGTGTTTATGGTTCATTTGCAAGTAAATTGTCTGAGAAATGGAATACTATCCCAGAGGTTCACAAGGTGAGTCCTTCTATATTTTTCAGAGATAGACCTTATTATCCTTATTTTTATATAAATCTAACACTGCATATGTACATAATTATATATTGTTTATAAAATTATCCTTCTGTGTATTTGAAGATTTTCTTATTAAATAAACTAAGCCTGAATTACCTGGATCATTTCCCTATAGAAATACAAGGAAGATGAGCCTCTGTTTGCAAGCAGCCTTTGGGGTCCATCCTGTGATGAGCTTGATCAAATTGTGGAAAACTGTCTTCTTCCTGAGTTGAGCGTTGGAGATTGGCTGCTCTTCGATAACATGGGTTCTGGTACCTTGGGTGAACAGTCTACCTTTAACGACTATCAGAGGCCACTGATTTACTACATGATGTCTTTCAGTGACTGGTAAGAAAGTTCTGTTGGTAGTGGTGAGATTGTTTTAACTTCCTTCACTTCCAGCCATATAGAATTTGGATTTGGTGGCAAATACAGGGAGATGCAACTTGAGCACAAGACTCTGGCTTTTTAGTTTGAATTTTTACTGTCCAGTCTGACTTTGCTAAGACTGAACTGAGCTATGATAAAATGCCTACTTTGCTCGAGAGTTGAGAAAGGAAAGCAAAATACCTAATGTGGACAATGAGTTTAGTGGTAGTTGTTGCTGAGCAACAGCCTTTTACTACTCAATGTCAGCTGCTAGGATTTCCTAACACTAGTAATTGCATCTTGTGTACAACATTTGCAGTAGGTGGGAAGGGCAGTAAGGCTGTTGTGCTGATGGTGGGATCTGGGTAACGTGTTCCAACTCTGAGGTAGCCAGGGCCCTGTGCTTCTGCTGCTGGAGGGTTGTGGCCTTTCTGTGCTGCTGAGTTCTCGCACAGCTGACTGTCCTTCTGCTGAGACTCGGGGCAGCCTACCCAGGGGCAGCACACCTCAAATGCTGTGTTTAGGGCTGTTTTTTGATGTGAAATTGTACATGAAATCATGTTACTAACAAGTCTCATCCTTTTCTGCTTCAGGGATGAGATGCAAGATGCTGGAATTGCTTCAGACACATTGATGAAGAACTTCTTCTTTGTGCCTTCTTGCATTCAGCTGAGCCCAGAAGACCGCTTTTCCACTGCAGCTTAAACAGGCATTAACGCTTCATTTAGACCTGCAGTTGCAAGTCTGTAGTTTGTCTGGTCAACATTCCAGTGTGGAAGAAATGGAACAATCTTGAATTCAATTAATTCTTTTCAAAACTTGAAAAAATAATACCTAATGGGGACCAGGCAAAACAAGCTACAGCTACAATTCACTGGGAGGTGGGAGGGTTAGATAATGGCATCCAAATTTAAAATCAAGTTCATTCAACCCCTGAGCGTTTAAATATGCAACAAAATGGATGACTTAGTGGAGATGGAAACCCATCACTTGGGTTCTTCAACAGTTTACATACAAGTACACAGTTTTTATACTAAGGATTCCTGTTAGAAAAGTCTTGTAAAGTTATTGTCTTTCGCCCAGATATATCAAATGTCAGTGGGAGACCAGTGTGACTTCATTAGATGTTTAGTGTATTTAGAATGTGTAAATTTGTGCTTTGAACTGTAGTTTAATAAATGTAAAATTGCATCATAGTATTTGTTGTATTTGACCCTTGATGTATCCCTTGTATGATTGCAATAAACCTTTGTGTAGATTTTACTGGTTTTCAGGCTAACTTGGGGAAAGACTAGGCAGAAGTAGTAGCTTCAAAATTGATGTATAAAGGATTGTTTTGAGAAGCCGCCTTTTCTCTAGCCCATTATTTCAGCTTTGTATTAAACCATAAATAATTTAAGTGTGATAAACCTGTATGAAGTGAAAGTCATAAGTTCCTAGAAGGCTAAAAAGCAATTTGTGGTGCTTTTGTTTTTTCTTAAGAGCATGACCTTAGATTCTGTTCTTAACACCAAACACCAAACCTGCAATAGATAAAGAAGTACACAAAAGAGAAGTTGTCTTTTAGCTAGTGTGCATGTAGTGCCCCCGAGACCCTGGGTTAGTCCAGCTCTGCAAGTTGTCACAGAACCTTTAGCTTGTTTTTAATGGTATTTATTGCTTTCAGCTAGTTCTGCATAGTTCTGACTCCTAAGAGGAGGGCTGTGTAAATCTTCAGAAACCTCAATGCTCTCTTGTGCTTGACTTCATTTGAATATATCCCCAAAGTAAAGGTAAAGCACACTGCTAGAAATACAAATGCCAACTGTGTTGCATAACTGGAGCAGCTGAAACTGTTCAGAGGATTTCTCTGCTGTTACTGGAGCCTCTTGATTTCTTCATGGTCCTTTTCTTTTGTATTTTAACTTCTTCCCCTACTTGAAAGTTGAGGGGAGGAAGAGATGGGGGTGGCAGGGTTCTGTAATAGTGCATTAAGTTCTGGATCCTGCAATCAAAGGAGACTTCTAACCCTTTAGTTGGAGGTAAAATCTCTACCTTTGGGTTGCAAGTGTATTTTACATGAGTGCCAGCTGGCAGATCTTAACTTCATAAAAATTTTATAAACTTGAAAGTCTCAGTTGATACTCAACTTGTCAGAACAGTTTTACAGGCTACCGTAAAGAGGTATGAAATGGCTTACGTTTTGAAGATCCAACCTAAGAGATATTTACTACTGGAATTAAATTTAGCAAGTACGAAAGGCAATAAATAATGATAGCAAGAAAGCTGATTTTTTTTTTTTTTTTTTTCAACCTAAAGTTAGCACCTATCCCTGTGTTTCAAGAAGTAATACACACTTCAGTCTACCAGTTGAGGTATTTCTGTAGGCAAACTGCTGTGCATGGTTTTTGGCTAAAAATACGAATTACAATTGCCTAAGATAATTAAAAAGGATTCTGTCAAGGTCTTAAGAAGAGCTGTTCTATGTTAAATTACAACACAGTTTGAAAAAAAAAAAAAAATCTAAAGAGCGGCCAGAGCAGAAATATTCATTGTACTTGAAGACAGTTTGCCATTAAAAACAACCTGGAGTTGGAACACAGTATGTATTTATGAATTTGCAAAGTGTTACTATTGATATTGTATTTGCAATTCAGAATTTTACTGAAAACATAAAAGCTGGATGGTTTCTATATGGTACTTGGAACTAATGTAGCTCTGTCCTGTTCAACACACATCTGCACCTCCTCTTGCTGACTAAGGCCACTGCTGCTGTGGCTGGAATTTCTCTGATGCTGATTGACGCAAACTGTTTCAGTGTGAGGTGACTGCTCTGCCCTGAGGTGCCTCCCTGCCCCAGCCCTTGGGCCTGTGCACCATTCCCAGGGATGCTGCAGGGCCACAGCCCCAGACCAGGCTCTCGTCCTCTTCAGGAGCAGGAGGCAGTGGCTCTGCTTTGCTCTTGTGTGTCTAAGCAGCTGTGCAACTGCCTTACATCTCAAAATAAAAGTGGGTGCCCTGGAACCACCACTGGCTCTGTTGCCACTTCATATATGCTCTGTATTGCTGCTTTTGGAGTGGGGGGCAGTGAAGTAGTCTGATAGTGTTTCATAGTAAGTTCATACAGGTTTGAACCCTGCTTTAAAAGAAAATCAAAATCCAAAACTAAATAGAAGCAGATACTTTAAAATAAAAAAGCATGCAGTGAAAATTTAGCTTTGTAGCTCTACTTAGTTCTCTTGTGGGGGGAAAAAAAAGAAGCGACCTTTAATCCCTGTTAGCTGCTGAGTGCCATGCTCTGGTCTGTCCTCACCTTGCTGGTGAGCTTTGCTCTGCACTCTGACTCTGACAGCCACCATGGGGAGCGATACCTTCAGTCTCACAGGAGGAGCCAGGCACCAGTGCCCTGGGGGCTTTGCTGAGGCGTTCGGTGGCAGCCAGACCACACATACACCCCTCTGGAGAAGCCTCAGCAGGCAGCGAGGCCCCGGAGCTGCTGCTGGAGGGCTTGGTGCTGTGTGCCCAGCCCTCTGGGGACCAGAAGTGGTGGGTGTGTACTCAAAGGTGGCTTGTCTTAACTGCTCTGACTGATGAAGGAAAAGGTAATTTCTGTGGCGGTCACAGCCCTCCAGTTCATGCACCAAAGGCAGGCATGAGAAGATTTGCATTTAATTTTTCTGGAAGCACTAGGCTGAATGCAGGTTTCTTGCTCATTCTCTGAATTCTTATTTCCTCCTTTTATTAAAATTCAAAATTTCAAGTAAATAGTGGCATGCAGTTTACTACCATGTATTGCTTTGATATGTGATGAGAGTTGTGGGCTTTAAGTATTTGCCCTGAAGGTTAAGAAGAGCGTTGTCTGCTGCTGCCTGTGCCAGCCGGGCTGTGCTGAGGGGAGCGGGTTTGTGTGCGGTGCTGCTATTGGGACTGCTGAGGGAAGGCAGGGGAAGGGCTTTCTAACCCAGAACTGCGGGGCCTGACAAACACGGGGGCCGGTCTGCCCCAGACCCGGGAGACAGTGTGGGAGTGGAGGAGTGCAGGAGTGGTGTGGATCCCCCTTGTTAAAGTCCCCTGTTCGGAATAACAAGCTTTCTCTCACTTTATATTTTAATCTCTTTGCAGCTCCACAGTCTTTAAGCTGAATTAGGGGCATTAATGGGCTATATAGGACAAAGCTAATTGCACTTGTCAGGCTGAGTCAGAAAAGCTTTTGGGGAGGTGTCAGCAGGCGCTGGTTCCCTTCGGTCTGACCGGCTGCCACACTGGGAGCCAGCAGCCCCCAGTCACAGGTGGGCTGTGCTGCCATTCCTCTAGTTCTGTTGAATATACTTTATGTTAATGTTTTGTGACTGAAGTGTTGCAGCAGCACAGGCCCCAGCCTCTGTCAGTTGTGCATCATGTAACAACACGTGTCCCGGTATGCTGTGTCAGTAGAGGGCAGATACTTGGTATCGCTCAAAAATGGGAGGGAAAACAATTTCAGGCCCAAGAATTGATACTGTGATTTAGTGAGCACCTGCATTATTTTAGATACTGATTGTATATTTTGTTCAGCTACACAATCTCATTCTGAACTCGACCCTTCCTACGATTAAGAAGTAAAATTAAATTTATTGTATTAATTTAACAAATTAATACAATTAAGAAAAGCACTCAGATATTTGTATCACAAGTTTATTACACTTCTGACATGGAAAAGCCTGCTGTTAAGGTGGTGACAGCAGCGGGGAGCTGATGTTTCAGGTCTCAGCAGCAGCAATACAGCCTGAGGTCACTCATGCAGTGGTGTCTGTGCCCAGTCTGGTGAACACAGGTGGCAAAGGGCAGAAGCGACAGATCCAGCGCTGTGGTCTGAGATGCTCCTCCTGGTAGATCCCTTAAAAACAAAAACAAAAACAAAACAACAAACCACAAAACCAACAACAACAACAACCAAACAAAACCTGTCGACCCCTGCTGTAGGTGTTGTTGCTTGGAAGCAGCATCTGAAACAGCAGCACTGGAGCATCAGGGCAGAGCCTGTACCCGCTTTTTCAGCCCGATGATGGAGTTCGGCAACTCCCGGAGCGTCCCGCCGGGGAGCCGGGGCCGGCGGCAGCCGCGGATGGAGCGGGGCAGGGGCCGGGGCCGGGGGCGGCGGGAGCCGCGGGTGGAGCGGGGCCGTGGCCGATGGGAGCCGCGGCCGGCAGGGAGCTCCACCCGCCCGCCCTGCATCCAGGGAGCCGCGGGCAGCCGGCGGGGACAGGCGCGGCGGGGGCGGGCGAGAAGGCTCTCCCGTTCCGCCCCTCCCCAGGCTGCCCGTCCCGCCGGCTCTCCACGCGTCCTCTGCTCCCAGCCGGGCCCCGGCACTCGGCACCGACCGTGCGCGCTGGCGCCCGGCAGCCTCGTTGCGAAGGACACGGTGCCAGGCGGGCGGCGAGGCCGGCAGAGCCAGGGCGCAGGCTGTGTGCCTGCAGAGACTCACACCCTCCTGCTTACGCAGACTGGAACCTCCACCTGGCATTTTAACTCTCTGCCTAAATAGCCCTGGAAATTCAGACAGGAGGAGCAGCCTGGATGTGCTGCCCATCACAGCAAATGTCCAACGTGCCTACTGGTTGCCATCCCCAGAGGCTTTTCCAGCCCCAACATGATGAAGCCCTGGGCAGCCTGGTCTGACCTGATGACTGACCGTTCTCTGAGCTGGCAGCTGGATTGGAAACCTCCCAGGGGCTTTCCTCCTCTGAATTACCCTGTGATCCTGTGACACCAGATCACAAACCCTTCCCTCAGCGTGAGCCGTGCCTGAGCAGTGCCGGCTCACCCGGCTGGAGCGGCACTAGCAGTCGGCATGGACAGGGCTGCCTGGAAAAGCCATTTATCTCGCAGAGTGTCTGAGGGTCCGAAACCTTCCTGTTCTGTGTGGGGATGAGGGCTGACCTACTCATGCTGGTACCGGCTGGAGGATGAACATGGGAGGGAGACTCTGAGACACATTTGGTCTCCCACATACATATGGACATTCCATTGAAAGTTTAATTTTTCAACAAATTCTTACTGTTTTTCAACAAGGAATGCTTCAACAGCAAGTTCCCAGCCAGCTCTGGGTCCCAAAGTGGGTAGCCCTGGCACACTGGCATTGAGGGCAAGGCCGAGGAGCAAAGACACCTCCCTCTCCAGCTGCCCTTGCCCTGAGGTGCTCACAGCCACCTGCTCCTCTGCCTTCCTCGCTGTCGCTGTCCTGCAGGCTGCCCAGCCCGAGGAGAGCTGCCCTGGCACGGTTCCAAGGCTGGAGCTCAATGCCTGTGCTGTCAGCAGAGCCGGGCTGCAGTGTCCACAGCATGGGTGCAGTGCTGCCGGTGACACGCGTCACGTTGTTCCTGCGGGACAGGAGAGCCCCGCCGGCCACCGCACCCACAGCCCTGCTGCTGCACCTCTGCGGGCTGCACCGGCTGCAGCCGGGTGGTGAGACGGGGGAAAAGACACCTCTGCACCCAAGCAGTCTGGGACCTGTATTTCCCAGGCCGGGAGGTGTAACAGAGGCAGCAGCTGCTGCGCTGTCTGAAGTCTGCATGGCCTCCCGCGTTCCCCCGGCTCAGGTTTCCTTTCTCTCCCCTCTGGAGCTGCTGGCTGGTGTCACAGGCACTGCTGCCAGGGCCGGCCCTGCCCGCGTGGCAGGCGCAGGAGCCATCATCCCTCCTGTGGCCTGGAGCCAGTGGCGGCCGGGCCTCACCTCCCCTCACCCCGCCAGCACACAGCGGTTCCGCTGAAATTTTCCACTTGAGACACATGTGAGACCAGAATAGATTTTCAGGGTTGGGTTTTTTTTGTTTCTATGTTTGTTTGTTCTTTTCCTTCTGCTAGCTAGGGGAAGGCCAGACAACGCCTTGAAATTTTGCTTTTAAAACATGCTCTAGACAGTTTTCGGGAGTCCATGTTGCAGGGGCAGCCCTACAAGGCAGAGCCCCTCGGGTTCCAGTGTGCCAGGCTCAGGGTGCCAGCTCAGCCGCTGCTCCCCTGCCAGCTCCAGCCCTGTGTCCCTCAGGCCGGTGACCCAGGTCCTGGCAGCCACGCGGTGCTGCTGCAGCGGCTGCAGGGCTGGGGTGGGACCTGGCGAGGGCACCGGGAGGGCTGGGCTGGGCTGTCACTGGCAGGGGGAAGGCAGGAACAGAAGAGGAACTCCCAGCTTCAGCTCAGCTCCCAAAACGACGTTTTATTTGGTGGCTTGTGAAAAAAGTCCACAGAGCAAAGCTGGTTTAGCTTAGTGCATTTTGATGTGCTGTTCCTCTGCTCCTGCCAAACCCGTTTTGCAGTCTCCCTGGAGCGGGGGCTCAGCTGTCGCCTGTGCCGCGAAGAGCCACCCACAGCCCTGGTCCCGCGGCACGCACGCTCCCGCACTCACCTCCACGAGCCTCTGCCGCTCCACTGGCACAGCCGGGGTGCAACTGCTGTCACCTGCTCAGGCATTTCTGTGGGGCTCAACCACCTCGGACCTCAAACAAGGCTGTTAGCAAGCTAAGAGGAGTCATCTGCAGCCCAGTTATGAAACGGCAGGCACATAAAGCCCAAGGGTGCCCTTGCTGCCCACTGCCCACACACAGGTCTGGCTCCAGACCTCGGTGCTCAGGACTCGACCTGCTGGTGCTGCTCACCTGGCTGCACACAGGCAGGACTGCAGCGCTGGGACCAGCCCTGAGCAGCCACACAAAGCAGCTCCACGCAGTCACTGGCAACCACAATGCAAACCACCCCCCTGGCTCAGAGTGGGGAGTTTCTCTGACATCAAACCTCCATTAAACCTGCAGACTGGTTACGCTGGATGCAGCTTGGGTGGGAACAGACTCCTGTCACAGCATAAAACACCACAGGATGCCGGAGTTAGGGAAGTTTCGGAGGAGGTAACTGTCTCACCTGCCGAGTGTCCCTAACACGCACTCACACTGGACTAAAGCACCACAGCGAGGTGGTGTCCGCAAGCCCACGCGTGCAGGAACACATTTAGTCTGCATGCTGGAGCACTGCAGCTCAGCAGCACGTCTGGCATCCTCTGCAGCCACCAGCTGGGCCGTGCACTCACCAGGACCAGGCTGAGGCTGCCGGAGACAACTCCGGACAGGCCACGGGCAGTGGGGCAGAGGAGAGAGGGGACATGGGGCCACCGGTGCTCCCTGCCATGCTGCAGCCTCTCCTGTGGGGGGCTGAGCCCCCCGTGCTGCCCTTGGCACCGGGAGGGCATGAGAGAGGGTGGCTGGGCTCGCTTCACCTGCCTGGTCGGTCCCCTATGACCACATTGCCTGCTGTGGGTGAACTCATTCTGCCTTTCCAGTGGCTACTTAAGATCCCTGCAAATTCAGATTGACATTGTCCTTTCAAGCTTCTGGGGTTTGTCTCACATTGTAGCAACTTCACCTTAAAACATGTTATCTTGCCAGCTCTCTATTTATGCCTGTGTTCTGCACACACATGTAATGCTGGGTTTTGGGACACTTTTGTGGCAGGTTCCTGTGGCAGGCACTCAATAAACTAGTCATTTCTTTACCCAGCACAGTTCTCAGCTTCTTACCACTTATGCACTCAAATGAGATCTCATTCTTAATTTTGAACAAATGACTACAGGTCCCAGGAGCAGGGTTTCAGATAAGGTGTGCAATGGATGGGTGAAGTTGAGGACATGTGCCATGAGAGACAAAGCAGCCTGGTCTGGAACAAGCTAAGCTCACACTAGCTGAAGGCCCTGACAGCAAGTAAGAAGGCATTGTTTCAGCATGAAGTAGATTGTCAATTTTTTTCAAGGAAATCAAAATATTCAGCTTCTGCAGTAGGCTCTCTTGGCTGGTTGAGTAAACTGAGAAAAGCAAGGAGCAGAACTGTAATGCTCCAGATGAAAATCTAGTGTTTGGCTTGGTACCTTGTTCATAATTCATGTAAAATTTCCATGTTGGTTATAAATTGCCAGACAGGATGAGCAGAGATAGACCTATTGAATGAGTCTCTCTTTTGTGCCTTTTGTTTTAATTTCCAATTAGTGATTGTGGAGTTTTGCAATAGATTTCCAAAAGGTCCTTTTGCCGTGGTTCACAGGGTGTCCTGCACCTGCAGACAAACAGCAAAGGAAGCAGGTTAGCTGGTGGTTTGCCCATCTCCATGAGGCTCCCCCGGAGCTGGCATGAGCTGTGGATGAGTAACCACGTCTGCAGGCACTCCTGAAGGACGATGGATGCAGCCACCAGGCTGCCACTCCCCATCTCTGCTGTGGGTGCACTCAGCCCAGAGCAGAACCTTTTCCAGCTGGAGCGGAGCTGCCGGACGCTGCCCATCGCCTGGCAGACTGTGGGGCTGCTCCTGCAGTGGGCACGGGGGAGCAGGGCCAGCCCTGGGGATGGGGCTGACCCCTCCAACCTGCTCTGTTGCTGCTCCTGTTCAACCAGCTTGGAACCAGAGAGTGTCTGGGGACACACAAAGCGACCACGTCCTCAGCCTGGGGACACAGGTCCTGCAGAGGGGCTGACACCCACAGCAGGTACCACAGACATTGGGACAGCCACGTGTTCCATTCCTGAGCATCACTGGGGCCACAGGCCAGGCTACAATAAAAAAACAAAAAAACAAACAAAAGCCACAACAAAACAACAACAAAAACCAAAACCACAAAAAGGCTACAGGGTGTGAGTGTAGGAGAAGGTGCCTGTGCTCCAGGCAGGTGACTGGCGCTCACCGGGGCACTCAGCCCCTCCCGTGGCAGGGGCAGCTGCAGTTCTTCTAGGGCTTGGAATGTGACTTGGTGGCTCTTGTTCTTGAAGCTGGAGAGGAAATGAGGGGTAAAAAAAAAGCCCTCTGATAAACTGCTGGAGACCACGGTCACCTGCACCATTTCCAGTATTTGCAAGCAAAACAAAATCTAAGGTCCACAGCATTTCAACACTCACAGGGAAAGCAAAGTAATATTTATAAACCTGCCTAAACCCTTCCATTTGCATATTCCTTCATGTGTGCCTAAAGCACAACCAGTCCGCTGCTCACCCTGAGTAAAAGCAAATTTTACAGAGTTCTGTTTATTTTGGTGTGTCACTCCTAAGGAAACCCCCTTCTTGGTGGGAGTGAAACAGGAACATGTCACCCTAAACCAGAGGTCAAACTCAATATTAAAAGAGTGGCACAAGAGCCAAGCCAGGTTTGAGGACGGGTTTATTTTCTGCACACGTGTGCTTGCTCCAGCATAGCGTGGTCCGTCAGCTCAGCTCCTTCATCCCCCCGGCAGCTCAGAAAGGCAACGCTGACCCTGCGCTGCCCAAGGCTGCACTGAGTACCCCACTGGCAGGGCAAGGAGGGTGGTGTCCACCTGACCACTGCTGCTTCCACGTGGGAAACAACTGGGAGAATGTGTGAAGAGGAGCCTCTTGCTTGCACCGGCCTCCCCTGCAGTCAGGGCTGACGGTTTGTTTGCAGCAGAGCAGCTGGGAGGGCACCGGGATGGTACGTCCCATGGCTGCAGCTCCTCTGAGCTCAAAGCAGCACCACACAAGACACCGGGATGAGCGTAACGAGCTGCTTCGGCAAGCAGCACCAAGGCGGGCTGTGCTTTCCTCTTCAAAACTGCCTGTGCTACACGAGGGC
Source organism: Patagioenas fasciata (assembly GCF_037038585.1). Lineage (NCBI taxonomy): Eukaryota > Metazoa > Chordata > Aves > Columbiformes > Columbidae > Patagioenas > Patagioenas fasciata. The sequence goes on from NC_092521.1 coordinate 22,732,264, forward strand.
TTCCTGCTCGGGACCCACGTAAACACAGCACATGCACCCCTGCAGCCTTCCTCTGCCTAATTTCACTCCTCACCTTTCTCCCTTGCTGCAAATCAATACCTTTTTGTATGTGTGATGTGTGGGAGCTGCATTTGGCAGCACCATATAGAGTTTCCTTGACATACATTTGAGGCCAGATATGTAATTGTAGTGCTGAAAGATTTAAGATGAGAAAACATTTCCAGGACATTTAAGCTGTATACATAATCATAATAAAATGCCTTTATAAATCTGTATGTTTAGTTCTGACAAGCTCCTTGCTACCCTACTCAGTACAAAATATAGACAGACTGTGACTGAAGAACTTCCTCAGTAAAGAAAACAGTAAATGAGTAAGATAAATGGATATGTCTAGACAAACAAATGCTTCCTAAAATTCCACTTAAACACATCTTTATTTTTATTATAGCAGCAAGAAAGGAGTACTTAGAAATTAATTTGACAGGGAAAAGGTTTTGCCCTGATGTACTAATTATAAGCAAAGAATTATGGCCAAGATTTTCGAATCTGCCTAACGGATTCAAGTCTCCAACTAAACCAAACAAAGTGAGCATCCAAAACACTTAAGAAGCCTTGAAAATCCTTCTGTCCACATGCACAGGGCCATGCACTGGAAAATACATAGAGTTGCATGAGTAAAAGACTTAATACTCCTTTCAACAAAGCAACTATTTCAAGAGATTTTGAGTAGATAAATACATAAAAATGAACTCCAATGAGCTGCGGTATTTGAAAGTGTGCTCAGTTGGTCTGTCCTATGATCTAATTGATACTCACTGTTTATTTAACAAGAGTAAATTTGACCCCAAAGTTTCTAAAGCCTCAAGTTCTCTGACATTCAGTCCCCCCAGGATTATTTAACGGTATTCACCCAGAGTTGCCAAATAACTCCACAGTAACCAAACAGACCCACGCACTATTTGAGTTTGGGCTGGCCAGACCCAGGACTATTAATAGTCATCCCGAAGAGGGGAGAGAGGTCTGTGCATACAGTGCCACACATAGATCTGGTCCTAAACCCCACAGTTTTGCTGTGTCATCTGTGTCATCCTAAGTCAGATCCATAAAGCTTCCTTCAGCAGGGGTTGCTACACTGTGTTTCCCCAGTTCAGCAGATGCTTTCCAGACATGGTCTTATTTTACAACTCTGCCTTCCATAGGTGTGCTCACTAGGATGGCGTATCACGGGTTTCACTGTGCCTGCAAGCCTTCACAATGCCTCTAGTTGCTCTTATGTGAAATCTCAGCCTCTAATCCACTGCACATAAGGAGGCAGATCCAAACTGCAATAGGTTGACAGTATATGAAAACGCAGCTCACACAGGGCAGAAAATATGGGGGTGAGGGAGAATGGGCTGTCACACCAGCTTTAGGAGTTCCCAGGACTTCTACAGAAGTCTTGGGAACCTGAAGTTCTTTCCCTGACCGAGGTCCAGGCAAAGATTTCTGAAGAATTGTTATGGATGTCACCTGCTCCAGAAAACTATACATTACAGCTTATAACATACACAGTCTGATGAGGTTGACCTGGATCTGAGGTTAACATCAAAGCTTCCTGAGGACAAATGTCTGTACTCACATTCCAGCACCGGTGCCAGCCAACACTCACTGACCACAAAAAAAGACACGTGAGGATGGCAGCCACCACCTGCACATCTAGGTTCATGCAGTGGAAGGCTGAACACACGAGCAAAATTAAAGCATGGGCAATGTGACCCACCTTATCTGACAAAGCCTTTTGTGGGTACAAGAACGTTCTGACCTTCATTTGCTGCTTTCTCTTCCACCCACACTCACATGGATGCTGGAAATGCCCTTTTTTGGAAGGGCTTTGAAGACAGTTCCTGGTAAGCGCATGATCCTGACCACAGAGAGCAGGATGGAGCTGTTTTCCAATAGTTAAAACTGTCCCAGCTGCAAAACAAACACACATACACACACAGCTGTTACAACATCAATGTTCCTTTGACAACTGGTGCCATCAAAGAAATGAGGATGGGCTTCAGGAGTGCTTCTCAAAACCAACAACTAGGTGCAAACTTTCTTCTGGTAGATATCTCTTTTCCCACCTTTCGGTCCTCACTCCATTCACTGCACTGGGAATAACAACTGCAGAATCACACAATCAGTCTTTCTGCCCCGTATCTGCACGTTCCGTTCCTAAACAAAGGGAGATGAAAGGGTATTTCGCCAGAATCATTTTGCCTTGCCATTACTGCAAACCAGACAGTTACTTTTCAACAGCACTCATGGAAAGGCTTCATGGAAGTTCATGTTGAAAATGAGCACATCAGTCAAGCTTCAGCCATTCCTCTTGGTGTAGAAACAGAGTTTATCTGCAAAACTCACCTGAAGCTTACTCTGCAACATGAAATACTAGAAAAATGTTCAAAATGAAAGAAAAAATATTTCACAAAACCGAACATATCAGGAATTAGTGAGAACTGAAGGTCAATTCTCTCCTGCGAGAATGGAGCTAGTCATATGTACACTTTCTTCTGTCTTTTTAAAAACAGTATTTTTAAATACAAGTTTCCCTTCTGAATCAGCTCTGAAAACCACAGGGATCACAAGGCTCTTGCCGCCAGTCTTATGGCTACACCTGAAGAGACAGACCCAGGGGCCTAAGGAGAGGCTCATGGTGGACAAGCACATCACTAAAACCCGGTTCCCTGCAGAGTCTGAAACCACCCTCTCCGTGCCTCATCTCAATAGCTGCAGCATCCCTCCTTCTCTGTTTCCTTGGTGCCCTTGCAAGATCCTCCAGTTTCCTCAGCTTCTCCTAAATGTCAGTCCCATTGCAGGATCTCCTCTCTCCCCATAGTTTTTACCCAGGTCTCTTGGCAGCCAAGATCAGTCAGTACCAATTCCAAGCTGCAGCTGTGCATGTGAACAGGCTCGCTCAGGCTGTCCCTCCACAAAACTCTCCTCTGCCCAGCTGATGGTTCTCGTTGGCCTTGCAGACACTCATGGTGGCATCCATCTCATCTGACTCCACCTGCTTTGTAGACTCACCCACCTATGGCTGCCGGCCAGGCTCCCACTATCAGCACAGCAGATGAAGTCAACAGAGCTCAGAGTGCATTTCATCCCACATCAAGGAAAAATGAAACATACCCGAACCCTGTGGTTTATATTTACTAGCACTCCACTGACTAGAAAAAGAGCTATAAAAACAGACATTTGTGTTATAAGCACCTAATCTCAGGTGAACTCCACCCTCAGTGACTCTGGGTACACTTGTATTCACTTTGCTATTTGATCCTAAGGACGAACATGAGCCCAGGGTTGAACAGTGCCCTGGCTCACTCCCAGCTGCACACAACGAGGGGTACCCGCAGACCAGGAGAGCAGGAGTGCGCCAGTGCATCTCCCACCCCCTCACCTCACACTCACTAGCACCGGCCACACTCCACAGCTCTCTGTGGCTGTTTTGCAACAGACACATGCCTACACATCTACACGCTTCCAGGCGCTGACCTCACCCACCATTGCTCCTTCCCCTCATGGAGAGGAAGCTTTGGAGCAGGGAGACACTAGTCCCAGGTGGGTTCAGGCTGAGGAGGTCTTTACAAGGCTGCCTACCAGCCCTTTCACTCCAGCACATCACCACTGCATCCCCATCTCTAATGGGCTGGAGAATCACCACCACCCTTTGGAGTCACAGGGACCATAACCAGCTATATGAGCTCAGTCTGCACTGTGGATCCCACTGGTAACGCACACCCTGTCTGCTATGGACAAGCCAGTACCCTCTTCTTCTAGGAGAGCACCCATGAAGTAAGGGTGCCACTCTGCATGTCACCTCAAACAGGGCCCAAACTGTCCCTCTCCTTGCTACTGCGGCTCCTGCAGAATGAACTTCTGTGGGAACACGTGCAGCGTGTCTCCCAGGACCAGGTGTGTGACAGAGGTGACTCTCCAAGTGTGAGTTGCAAGGCCAAAGTGCATATCTCCCATGGGAACTGTGGGGCTGAGGCACTCACCCTCATGGGGAGCTGCAAGAATGAAGTGCATGTCCCCAACACTGAGCTGCAGGAACAAAGTAAGCTGCATAGAGGAGAACTCGGGGAGCAGTGACAATGCCAATACCCTGCTGCCATGCAGGTGGCTGGGATGGGTTGCACGTTGCATAACCTGTGCCATCTCCAGCTAAACAGGGATCTGCAAAGTCCAGGGGTTTGGCACAGCTGATTAAAATCTCTGGGCAAGTTTTTCTGGTCATGAGGGCAACCCCAGTGATGGGGCTTCCCTCCCTTTGGTCTCTGACAAAGCCAAGACTGTCTCTGCATGTTGTGCATTTTGCGAGTTAACAGGGATCTCCTCTGCAGCCCCTTGCGTAGATCTGAGATCACAGCAGGGATACTTGCACTGAGCAGCACCAAAGTTGGCTTTCACATAGGCTCTTGTTTTAAAAATTCAGAGTATTATTGCTCAATCCTCACATTGCTGCCAAGAGACTATCTGAGCAGCAAAGCTGTGACTCGTGTGATGTCTCTTCAAATGAAACACAAGGCCTTGATCTCCACTGGTCCCTCAAGTGTGCCTTGTGCCCTTAGTTCCTGCGACATGCTAAGGACAAAAAAAAAAAAAAAGAAATCAATTACTAATAGTGAGATTGCTTACCAGCATGCCAGTGGTGTGTTTCGTACTCCGGTGCCAAGGGCGCAGTATGTGAATGAGGCATTTGGCAAGAGCCAGCAGCGGGGCAGGGGAGAGCCCAAGGCCTGCCAGCATGCGCGGGAGGAGCACAGGGGGTGCAGGGAGCCAAACAGGGCACAGTTTGCTCTCTATTGCATGTAGAACAGGCTACCTGCATTTTTGTACCTGCATTTTCCTATCCAGAGACTATTTGCTTGCTTGAATATAAACTAAAAGCTATGTAGTGGGGGTGGGACCAAGTATTAGGATCAATAAATTAACACTGCAAGAGCTATTAACATCTCTATCTCATTTGTCATATGGGGCTGAAACTAGTCAATAGTTCGAAAATTATTAAAGGTAGATAGGGTTAAATAAAAGAAGGACTTTTGTTCACATGACTTCTGTCAAAATACCTATAATGGGAGGTGTAGAAATGCTGTTACCCATGTTAGAGGGAAAGGCAAAGCTGTCACTGCTGATTTCCATATCAAATTGATGTCTCATGAGATGCCCTGCCCATACCACCATCTCTACTCCTTCATACCTCCAGGATTTAGCCCATCAGAGAAACTCTTGAAATGTAGCAGCCAGTAAGTCATTGTGTAACAAGGATATTCCATTTTGGCATGAAAAAGCACACAAATGTGTTTCTAATGCTTCTATCGGGAAAAAAACCATCTGATTGTAACACATACGGTTGCTTTGTTAGCTACACAAGCTCATTCCATAATGCTTAGAGGCTGTCTCCTCACCCTGCTGGCTGACAGTTCAGCTTCTAAGTATCTGATTTTGTTAGCAGAAATTCAAATTGATCAGTTAGGTTTTATATTAAATAGTTAAACAAATCATGATGCTGGGAAAACTCTGAATATAATAAATACACCATTCCAAGTGGTAGAACACACACACCCCTATGTCATCCTTGCAAGTAGAAAAGGTTCTCCGTTGTGTTTTCTGATACTTTCCAAGCTCTGTCTGCAAATAAACAGCGCCACTTTGCCATACTCTTCCACAGCTCTTCTGGATCCATGTCTTGTGAGATGGCATATCTCCACATCAGGCACAGGACCCAACAACTGAAAATACAAATACATGTGAACTACAGTGATCCTTCAGTGAAGAAAGACCACACAAGATACTAAACAAAAATAAACACACGCTCACACCATGTGAAGTGAAGTAAGCATGATCTACATGGAAAGAATCAACAAATCATTCCAGTATTAACTCCTGATTTCACAGAATCACAGAATCACAGAATTGGCTAGGTTGGAAAAGACCTCAGAGATCATCAAGTCCAACCCTTGGTCCAACTTCAGCCCATTTACTAGATCATGGCACTAAGAGCCATGTCCAATCTCAGTTTAAAAACCTCCAGGGACGGTGAGTCCACCACCTCCCTAGGCAGGCCATTCCAATGCCTGATCACTCTTTCCGTAAAGAACTTCTTCCTAATATCCAGCCTAAACTTCCCCTGGCAGAGTTTAAGCCCATGTCCCCTTGTCCTATTGCTAACTGCCTGGGAGAAGAGACCAGTTCCCACCTGACTATAACTTCCCTTCAGGTAGTTATAGAGAGCAATGAGGTCACCTCTAAGCCTCCTCCTCTCCAGGCTGAACAACCCCAGCTCCCTCAGCCTCTCACCATAGGTCATGTGCTCAAGTCCCTTCACCAGTCTTGTTGCTCTTCTCTGGACCCGCTCCAGCACCTCAATATCCCTCCTGAACTGAGGGGCCCAGAACTGAACACAATACTCCAGGTGTGGCCTCACCAATGCAGAGTACAGGGGAAGGATCACTTCCCTTGTCCTGCTGACCACACTATTTTTGATACAGGCCAGGATACCATTGGCCTTCTTGGCCACCTGGGCACACTGTTGGCTCATGTTGAGCTTGCTGTCAATCAGTACCCCCAGGTCCCTTTCTGTCTGGCTGCTCTCCAGCCACTCTGTGCCCAGCCTGTAGCGCTGCAGGGGGTTGTTGTGGCCAAAGTGCAGGACCCGGCACTTGGCCTTGTTGAACTTCATCCCATTGGAATCAGCCCATTTTCCCAGTCTATCCAGATCTCTTTGCAGAGCCCTCCTGCCTTCCAGCAGGTCAACACTGCCCCCCAACTTGGTGTCATCAGCAAATTTGCTGATGGTGGTCTCAATCCCCTCATCTAAATCATCAATAAAGATGTTAAACAGGACTGGACCCAACACTGACCCCTGGGGGACACCACTAGTGACTGGCCGCCAGCTAGATACAGCCCCATTCACCAGCACTCTCTGGGCCCGGCCCTCCAGCCAGTTCTTAACCCAGCAGAGAGTGCACTTGTCCAAGCCATGGGCTATCAGCTTTTGAAGGAGTATATTATGGGAGACAGTGTCAAAGGCTTTGCTGAAGTCTAGATAGATCACATCTACAGCTTTCCCCTCATCCACTAGGTGGGTCACCTGATCATAAAAGGAAATCAGGTTGGTCAGACAGGACCTGCCCCTCCTAAACCCATGCTGGCTGGGTCTGATCCCTGGTCCATCCTGGAGGTGCTGTGTGATTGCATTCAGGATGATCTGCTCCATCACCCTGCCAGGCACCGAGGTCAGGCTGACAGGCCTGTAGTTGCCAGGGTCAGCTTTGCAGCCCTTTTTGTGGATTGGGGTAACATTTGCCAGTTTCCAATCATTTGGGACCTCCCCAGTGAGCCAAGACTGTTGGAAGATGATGGAGAGCGGCTTGGCGAGCTCTTCTGCTAGCTCACTCATCACCCTAGGATGGATCCCGTCTGGTCCCATAGACTTATGAGGATCCAGATGGCTCAGTAAGCCACCAACTATTTCCTCTTGGAATACAAGGGGACTATTTGGCTTCCTATTCCTGTCAACCATCTCCAGAGGCCAGTTATCCTGAGGGCCATCTGTTTGACTGGTAAATATTGAGGCAAAGTAGGTATTAAGTACCTCAGCTTTCTCCTCATCTTTGTTAACTATATTTCCCTCAAAGTCCAGTAGAGAATGGAGGTTTTCCTTGCCCCTCCTTTTGTTATTAACATATTTAAAGAAGGACTTTTTATTATCCCTAACAGAATTGGCCAAATTAACTTCAAACTGCACTTTTGTTTCCCTGATTTTTTTCCTGCACGATCTAGCTATTTTCCTAAATTCTTCATAGGTAGCCAGCCCTTTTTTCCACAGTCTGTAAACTCTCTTTTTATTTCTGATTTCCACTATAGAGAAACCCCAGGATTCCTTGGACCAAAACATGCAGCCACTATGTGACTTGGCTGGCTTGTGATGACCAGACACCTCTTCTGGCTGCCCTTCCAAAATATAGATGGGAAACGGGGCTGTGGCCAGTACCACCATCGTGTCTATTGTTCTGAGAAGAAACACAGTTCTTGGGACAGCCACAGGACCTGATGAAAGTTTTGGGTGGCACACAACCAAATCAAATATAAAGCCTCTCACAATCTTTAGTGGATACTGAAGCAATCATTTGTTCACCTGGATTCTTTCTGCTCTGACTAAAACAACTGTCTATCATTTCCTGTGAAACAGGTACAGGTCTAACACCAGAGGTCAAAAATGTCCCTTGATGTCCCATCACAAGAAATAGAAAACAATCTTGCTTAGCAGTATGTAGAAGCCAAGCGTTTAGGATAAAGGAGAAAACTAAAATGCCTCCTTATTTCTGCTTGCTCAAGCTGAGATGAGCCACAGATAACAAAGCCGCGTTTGTTAAAAGCAGGGTGAAATGCAGGAGACAGGGTTTCGCCTGACTTGGCCTCAGTGCCCAGACTGCTGGCCAGGACTGCAGTTACACAGCTGGCCAGTGATTTACCAGCCATGTAGCAAATTCTCTTCCCTAATTTATCTTCTCAACCCCATGACAATTTAGCTGGATAAATGGTTTTTAAACTTGAGATATAGTGCAATAGGCATACACAAATAACCCACAAGTACTTAAAAGTCAAAATCCTAAATACCTTCCCAACAAAAAACCCAGACATGTCCATTTTCTCCAGAGCAGCACAAAAACCACATTCCCCGCTTCTCTGGGAAACTGAATGGAAAATACAAATACATGTGAACGGACAGTAATCCTTTAGCTGCTTCCAGTGACTCAAAGAGAACATCAGTTTCACTAAAGTCTGCTCAATTGCCAAAAAGAAGCTTCTTTCACCTGTCCTAGACTTCATTATAGGTGTCTGAGGCTTTTTTCCCCCTAACCAGGCTGTCTGCTATGGCAGCAGTGCAAACACCAGCACTGCTAACAGCCTCTGAAGCCTCCCATTGAACAGTGTTGGGCAGGCACAGCAAGGCTGGAACTGCGGTGACTCAGATATGGCCACAAATGCTCCCAAGAAAAAAGGCCATGAGCAATACTGCGTAAAATGCACGTAGACAGAAACTGGAGTTAGTATCATGTAAGGCTGGGGAGGAACACGGCGCTGCCAGCCAAACAGGACTTGCTCCGTCTGGCAATCAGACTGGTAAAGCAAAATGAACCCCATAAACTGAAGTCTTAATGACAAGTTAGTTCTGCTTTTCATCTGGTAGTCTAATAAGAAATTGCAAAACCAGGACAAAGCAGGTTTTTCGTAAAAGTTGGGATGTGTGAGGAAAATGGGGTATGAAGAAGCAGGGAAAGAACTTAGAGAAATTAGAAAAGGACACAAGGTGCCTTGTTGCTGATTATGTGCTCTGCCTCCCCAGTTATCTGATGTATAAATTAGCACCCCTGCTGCTGTCTGTAGCAGCAGAGACACTCTCCCAATTATCAATAAATGAACACGAGCAGCAGTAGATGTACCAGAGAAGAGAACAGCCCCACATTGTACAGCTCTCTCCTGCTCTGAATTTGCTGTCTGCTGCCTCCACCCCTTCTTCTGCCCTCTCTCTATTCTCAGTTTGCTCCCTTCCGTCCCCCCGTCCTTCCTTCCATCCTTCCTTCCGTCCTTCCTCTCATGTTCCCCAGCTGCCACTTTCCTGCCATTTCAGAGCTGCCTTTCCCTGGCCACCCCCTCAGCCTCAGCTGCTTTCAGACACCCACCGCACTGCTCTACATATGAAAACGAGCTGTCACATTTTCCAGCCCCTGAAGCAGAGATTATTTTTGGGAGAGGTGGTTTTGACAGTTCTGCATTGCAGTTCACAGGCAGAGCACAGGGCAGGCTCTGTCTGCGCAGGGGGAAGAGGCGGGGGCACAGCAGCTCAGCTCACAGGCTGTGCTCTCAGAAGGGACTGGAGGTCTGGGGGGACACACAAAACTCCTGTGGGGCACAGGAGTCAAGGAGCAGTTACGTCTCCCCACCTCTGAGAGCTGCTCTTTCCCAGCCCAAGACCGGCTGCCAGCAGTGCTGCTGCAGGACACGCCACTGAGATGACAGTGACACGCCTGCGGAGGACGCGCATAGGGAAGTCCCTCTCCGCTCTCTCGAACGAAGTCCCTCAGCCCTGGCAGTATCCGTGTCACCTCCTGGCACCAGGCAGACTCTTACAGAGCCCACGCTCCTGCCAAGCACCACGTTCAGCATCCAGACCTCACCTGAAGACGTGGCCTAAGTTCCTGAAGGGGGAAGGTGGAAGACGATTCTGACCCACCAGTCCAGCCCCAGCCATTCCATGCACTTTGACTCCAGCTGCTCAGTGCCTAACACAGAACTTGTGGTGCCAGAAGGTCCCATGGCACCTGGATGGCAGCAGCAGACACGGACTGACATGGTGGGAACAGAGCCCAGGGGTGAGAGGAGGTAATAACACAGGAGAACAAGCAGGAGGTTTCCTAAGGGACCGGCACAGCAGAGACTGACAGGCAGAGCTGCTGCAGAGGGCGGCTCTGGAAACTCAACAGCACAGGCCACCCCCAGTGGCAGCTTATGTTGCAAGCAACTAAAAATGATAAAAGTATTTCATGTTACAGACCTTTAGTTCATGTTGGTAACTGAATTTTTAACATGGAAGTTCTCATTAAGTCAGTGAAACTTTTGTGTATATACATTACATACACGTAAGGGTAGAAAAAAGTGACAAAGATCTGCCCAATTTTCTGCTGAGTTGCAGGAAGCGGCTCTTTGTGAGTGAAGTTATCATGTAAGGTTAAATTGAAATGCTGGTGCAATTTGTAGAGATTTAGTTTTAGGGGCAATAATATGCTTTGAAAGATATTTCAAAATGTTTTAAATAAGAACAATCACAAAAACCATGACAGAACCTGCCATGAAACACAGAATTTCACCAAGAACTATTGTGTACTAGTCTCATAACCTTTATTTCAGCTGGAGCAAATACAGACAGATGCACTTAAGAGCCTGGAAGTCTTTCCCCAGCTGTGCCTCATGTGACGGTAGCGCTGTTTGGCAAAGGAAAGCATGTTCCGGGAGTCAAGCAACCATTACAACTTATTTTCCTGATTTCAGTGGGAAACACACAGCAAACACACTTTCTCCTGTTAAGACATCCAGAGATGTGAGATCCAGTGGAGTAATTTGTAAACAACTATTTGCTTCTACTAGCAAAAAGGATCTGGATCACCCTGAAGTGAATTATCTTTTGGGAATTCCCTCTAGAGGAGGCAGTCAGGCCAACCAGTTTCCCTGCAGGCTCGGCAGGGATCTCACAAAATCTGGCCAAAAGGCAACTCAGGTTACACAACTGAAACAGAAGATGGGAGATGCAGGCTTCCCTCCGTCAAGCGGCACGTTTTCTCAGCCGTGACAACCCTGGAAGCTGCAGAAGCGAGGAGAGAGGGATGCTGCCACTGGCTGTCTGGTGCAGGGGCACAGCAGGGAGAGTGTCCCGCCACATGTGCACAGGGTACCGCATGAAGCCGAGTGACAGAAATTCCAGCTGTACAATGTGTCAGTGGAAACACTGGAATTAAAGCATTACCGAAAGAATGTGTCTTCCTGAGAGTAATATTACCAGTCTTCTGTCAATACACAAGTATTTGAACTAATTAAGAATTTGTTTAAATTACATTTTGCCCTATGTGTTTTGCAACTGTTATATCCTCATTATTCAGGCTGAAGAAACTGCTGGTTTGATATTCTTGCAGTATTTTTTTTCACTTTCAGACATAACTGAACATTCTGGGAGATTTCCAGGCAAGCTATAGGAGGACATAACCTGTTGTCAGACCCCTTCTGTCAATTGAGAACTGCCGATGAGGGGAAGAATTAAGCAGAATGAGAGAACACTGGACCACACCACCATTGAAAAGGGGAAAGACAAGAAAACGTAGCTTAGAAGAAAAAAAAAATAGAAAAATGCTCTGAGTGAACGAGGCGGCCTAGGAGGAGGGGAGATCTCTGAAGTGAAGCTGAACAAATAGCAGAAATTGAACCGAACCATAAGGAAGCATCAGCGGTATTTCCAGAGCGGAGCGGCACTCTGGCACGAGCCCGGCTCAGGATCCCACTCCTCAAGTGCTGACACGCGCAGCCACCGCTTCTGCTTTTGTTAAAACTTTCAGACAGGACAAAGAATCTGCCTTAAGCTCAGAATGTACGGAACAGGCCTCACGGCTGTGCAGCACTGCGGGCTGCACTGACCCAGTCCCCGGGCAGCCAGCCGGACGGCAGCGCGGGGCAGGGGGCGCGGGGCCCGGGGCTGCGGGCAGGAGCAGTCGGACACCACCCGGGCTGCGGAGCCGTGTGCCCGCGGGGCTGGGGTTTCCCCGGAGCTCCGGACGCCACAGGGTTTCCGCCCGAGGCGGGCAGCGCTCGGAGCAGGCCCGGGACGCCCGGGGGGCTGTGGCTGCAAACCCGACGCCAGCTCGATGCGTGACAGAGACCCAACCCCACCGTCCCGCAAGCACGCCGGCTGCGTGGGTCCGGACGGGCGGCACCCACAGGTACCCAGGCGCCCGGCAACGGGCTCGTCTTTCCCCCGTAGGGGCCCCAGACACGCCCGCCTCCCCCCGCTCCAGCTCAGCGCGGCGGGGAACGGGCGGGCGGGGGCCGCACCGGGGAGGCTGCGGCTGCTCCCGCTCCCCCTCCCGCCCGCGGCCGCGTGACCTCATGCACGAGGAAGCGCGAGGCAGCGCCGGCCGCCCCCGCCGCTCCCACCCGGACGCGGGGGGGAGGGGAGGAGGCAGCACTGACTCAGCCGGTGCCGGGGACTCACCGCGCGCACGCCGCGCTGACACTCCGGCCACGCCGCGGGGCAGCCGCCGATCACGCGCAGGGGCAGGGCGCCCATTGGCCGCCGCCTCACACACCTTTGCCGGCGATTGGCGGGGGGAGCCGGGAGCCACGCCCCGCCCCCTCCCGCGCGGGGCCGGGGGAGCCGCCACCTGAATGGGGAGCGGCGAACAAAAAGAGGAAAATAAAGGAGCGGGTGGAGAGCGGCGGCGGCGTGTGCTCCGGTCAGCCTCGGCGCCCGCCACCGGTGAGTGGCGGCCCCGCCCGGCGGGACTGCGGGCCCTGCAGGGACATCCCCGGGGCTGTGCGGGGAGAACGGGGTGTCCCAAGTGGGGAGGGAGTCCCCGGGGGTGGCGCGGCAGGGGGACGCCGAAGGAGAGACCACGGGTAACGGAACAGGCGGGAGATTGGACTGAGGCGGCGGCTGGACGCGGTGAGCCGCGGCGGGGGGACCGGGGCTGCGGGGTGAGGAGAAAAAACAGGGGAGCCCCTGCGCGGAGGGGCGGCCGCGGAGAGACCCTGCGTGGGGGGCGGGCGAGCAAAGCCGCGGAAGGGAGGGAGCTGCTGGGAACCTGTTGGCACCGCCGGGCCGGCGACGTGCAGCCCGTGTTCCCGGGCGCGCCCGGCGCGGGGGAGCGGCGTGGGCGGCAGGCTCGGCGGCTGCGTGTGCCAGGGCTGAGGGAGCCTGAGGGATCCCGGCGCGGCGGGTGGGCGGCGGCAAGCGAGCCGGCGGTGCGGGGAAGAGCCAGCCACAGCCCCCACACCCCCGCCGGTGTCGCAGCCCCGTTTCCCGCGGGGACGCCGCGTCGCTTCCCTTCCCCCGCGGCGGGTGTGGCGGCGCTGACCCCAACCCGCCCTGAGGCGAGGCGGCTGCCCCTGCCGGGCTTCCCCCGCCCGGCGGGGCGGGCGCGACCCCGCTGGCTCCTTCCTGCTGGGCTGAGGGCGGGGGCAGCCGAGCGGGAAACTGGGGGAAAGGTCGGCGCGCCGAGCAGGCGCTGATCACGCTTTGTTCACACGCCGCCGCCCCGGCCGCGCCTCGCCCGGCGCCGGCCAATGGGCGCCGGCGCGGGGAGCCAATGAGAGGAGGGCGGGGGCGGGCGGCGGGAGCGCCGCGGGGTCTGCTGAGGTGAGGGTGGCTCGCGCCCAGGGCCGCGCCCCTCCCGGGCCCCTGCGCCCGCCTCCGTGAAGAGCCGCATCGTACCCGGGACTGCAGCTGCCGGCGCACACGGCCTCCGGAAAGGAGGCTTTGCCACCCACGCCATCGGGGCGGGGGCAGCGGCAGGCGCCATGCCCAGAAATCGAAAGCTGCTTTAGGATAATAGTGGCACATACAGGCTAGGAGGCTTTCTGAGGGGGCTGGTTCTCTGAGGTGGTCTGTTAGATGATGAATATCTCTGAGGTGGTCTGTTAGATGATGAATATGAATATATATATATATACACACATATAAAAGTTCTCCAGGTTGGCGATTTTCTTTGCATATGTGTGTGAGAAAGACCTTTTGAATGTTTTCTGGAACGTTTTTTGGTAGCTAATACCTTTTGAAGAAAATGTTCCTCAGTCCCAATATGGTCCTTTCTCATGTGTCAAAAATAAACACAAATGCTGAGGGCTGTGTTTAAAGCAAAGCTGGAAGGATGGTGGGATGGAGGAGGAAGTTTTGGGGTTTTTGTGAAGTGTTTTGTTGAGCTTTCAGACACAACGCTTGCAATATGGAATAATTTAAACCGTTGCTTAAGATTTGGGGGGAGTTCTTTTGTCTTAAGAAAATATATAATGTTCACCAGATGGCTAAATTTCCCCACTAACAACTTCATAAAAATATTATATAAATAAGAAGGAGGGCAGGAAAATACAGGCATACTTCCCACGTGACCGAGCATATTTATCTTGTGCAGATTGCTTTGTTTGGTTTTTACGATGACTTGTAAGTGCAAAGTATTCAAACTTAGCATCAGGTTTAAAGTTTCCTTTTTGCCTCTGACTGAAGCAGGAGGAAGAAATGGAGATGATGACTGAGAAACAGAGAGATACTCGATATTTCTGGAACAATACACCTGAAAAAAGTGATTATGAGGCTGTGGAAGCCCTTATTTCTATGAGTTGCAACTGGAAATCAGACTTCAAAAAACAGGCAGAAATGAGACCTATAACTCCAGCGTCTGATGTGTCAGAAGAGAGTGACGAGTCTTTGCTTCCTGGAGCAGCAGACTTTAATGCGATACCAGCATTTGTAAGTTTTTGAATTTGTGTATGTGTGCCTGCTTGTTTTTAGGAATTAGTGTGGCAATGTGTGGGTAATGTGCCCCCCTTATCGTGTCTCTCTCCCCACGCAGTGCCTGACCCCCCCCTACAGCCCATCTGACTTGGAAGTGTCACAGATGGTCCGTCCAGGGACACCCGCCGCAGCCCCCGGCAAGTCACTGTCAGAGGCAGCCAAGGCTCCTCTGGCCGCCCCATGCAGGGAGGTGGAGAGGCCTCCAAAGGCTCGAGCGACGAGTGTGATCCGCCACACGGCTGATGCCCAGCTTTGTAATCGCCAAACCTGCCCGGTGAGAGCAGCCAGCCTGCTGAAATACCAGGACAGTGTTTTGAGGGAAACAAACAGTAAACAAGATGCCAAAGCAGAGCAGTCGGTGGAGAGCAGCGGAGCCAGCGATGGGAGCAGTGAGCTGCTGGCGGCAGAAGGAAGAACTGCAGAAGCAGCTGCCAGCCCGGTGTCCTGGACAAAGCCATCTGTCAGCGGGCACCAGCCTGTCTCTGGGTCGGCACAGCAGCTGGTGCCGGTGGCACCGCCGTGTCCTGTCCCACACAGCGGAGCCCCCCCCGTGCCAGTGATTTGCCAGATGGTCCCGCTGCCTGCAAACAACAACGTCGTGACGGCTGTAGTGCCCAACACCACGCCAAGCCCGCAGCCGGCTCTCTGTCAGCCCATGGTCTTCATGGGCACCCAGGTTCCCAAAGGTGCTGTTATGTTTGTGGTGCCCCAGCCAGTTGTGCAGAGCACAAAGGCTCCCATTATTAGTCCAAATGGCACGAGACTCTCTCCCATTGCCCCTGCTCCTGGCTTTGTACCTTCTGCAGCAAAAAACACTCCTCCGGTTGATTCTTCAAGAATAAGAAGTCACATTTGCAGCTACCCAGGATGTGGGAAAACATACTTCAAGAGCTCCCATTTGAAGGCTCATGTCAGAACACACACAGGTTGGTCACTGGTGCTGGATGTTAAAAATGAATGTGGAAAATTGCAGCTATGTAGACAACTTGTTAGTTCCAGCAATGACCAGACTTGTTGAGGGAACAAATTGTGGGGCAGCAATGAAATACTTTTTGTCAGCGTGTGTTACAGTGCTGCCTAATCTCTGACAGGAAATCACCCGGGAGGGGGAGGAGGGAGTTGACTCAGCAGTTTGTTTGTGCTGGTGTTGCTTCGTGTCAGAAGCTGTTCAGTAATGGTTCTTACCAGCGTGGAAGCAAGGCCTTGCACAATGTAGAGCGTGCTTTTCCAGAGGTAAAGACACCTTATTAGGTTTCTCCACAGGAATGATTTTGTCAGAAGTGGGCAAAAACTCAGAGAGTCTTTTATAATATAAGGATCCACTCCAAACTATTCCTGTTTCAGGTTTAATAACCATTTTATTTACTTTAGAGTAACTTCTCTACACTTCAGCTCTTCTTCAGCAGTAGCAAAGAGAGTAATATATATTTTCACATAGGCTCACAGTTCACTGCCAGAGCTCTGTTACATAAAACATTATATTACAGTTTGTGTTTCGGGTAGTTTTGGGCATGCTCAGTCATTGTAATCTGCCATTTATGTGGAGCTGAGAGTTAAAATTGGCTGTTTTGAGATGTAAAGAGCATTTCAAACTACTTGGTTTCCAGGGGATTGTTGACCCTTGGTACTACTTAGCCTTGAGGATAGTGAGTCTGCATGTTTAATATTGGTATGTAAACATTTTTTCACATTTCATTTATGTGTAAAATAATTAATATTTATTGAGATTTTTGCCTCAGTTGTCATAATAGAAACTTCTCTTAACAAAAGTCAAATCCTACCGGTCAAGGCAACAGTGTTTGTTGCTCAGTTATTAAGTTAGTACTCACGTGTTTTGGTTTTGTTTTTTTTTTCTTTTAGGAGAAAAGCCGTTTAGTTGTAGTTGGAAAGGCTGTGAGAGAAGGTTTGCACGGTCTGATGAACTGTCTCGCCATCGCAGAACACATACCGGGGAGAAGAAGTTTGCCTGCCCGATGTGTGAGCGGCGGTTCATGAGGAGCGACCACTTAACTAAGCATGTGCGTCGCCACTTATCGGCTAAGAAGTTACCGAACTGGCAAATGGAAGTGAGCAAGCTAAACGATATTGCCATGCCGCAAACATCCGTGACCACCCAGTGAAAGGACTTGCTCTGGAAACTGTGGAATTAACTGTTGTCACTGGGAGACGCCAGCTGAAAAAAGGCTTTTGCTGCCGTTCTGTGGTTCTCCCGCGCTGGCTGCTGGGGGCGGTGCAGCAGAGAGGCAAAGGCACTCTGTGCTCGGTCACAAAAAATGTTGCTGTGGAACCAGTGGCTGACTGGAATAGCGGGCGTCTTTTGCACTGGTAAGGGGGGAGAAAAAGGGAAGGTTCTAGAGCAGAGCAGCACACATTGTGGAAGTTTTGAATTTTGTGAATTATTCATATATACTCTAAATCAGTCACACATCAATGTTACTGAAGGTTTGCTGCTGACGCTTGAGACCAACTCTGATTTTAACTTCCGGTTGTCAGTCTTTAGTACAAGACAGACTAGGAAGACAGCAATGTACAGGCGCAGGCTTGAAAGCCCAAAATGCTTCTAGGTAAGATGATCTAAATCGGTTTTCCTACTTCTGCCAACTTTTCATGGTAGGAATCTTATCCTCCTGTCCATACCCCAGCCCCGTCCTAGGTGGTGATTTGGTGCCAGACTCCTGGAGATTTCAGGGCTGTCCCCTGCATGGGGTGTTGAACACACTCATCTTTACATCTGCTGTCCAGGGGGTTCAGAAGGGGCAGCTGTAGTATGGGAATGTTTCTGAATCCTTGTTAATTTTGTAATATTTTCCCAGCCTCTCTGGCAAGCTTTGCAGTTATTACAATTGGTTGTACCTGGGCATCGTATGATGCTTCTGCTTTTGTGTTGCTTACTGTTTCCTTTACACCTGCTCACGGTTCTGTAGCACTGCATTTTTCACAGACGGATACACTGCACTTTTAAGAGAAATATCATAACTGGGTTGGGTTGATTAAGGAAGAAAAGTAAGTATCTTGGACTTATTGATCATGTTATTCTTTGAAAGACAGTTTATAATAAAAATTAAATGGGTATATTACGTATTGTATTAAATTAGAAAGTTGTGATTCAGAAAGTGAAATGAGGCAGTCAAGACACCGGCCTGGAATTTGAACTATAGGTTTGGTGACAAATAATGCATCAACTTTCACTATTTCTATTTTATCAAATTATGTTGATGACATATCAGAAAGTGAACAGTTTGAAAATAGTGTATTAGATACGCTTTTTGTGACTACTTTAAAGATTTGCACATTTCTTATGTTGTACTTTATACTTTGTTTACAATAAAACATCTTTCTTTAATTGACCTTTTTAAAATTCATAGTTGTACTTAGCCATTTGCAAGGAAAATAACCTCAAAACAAAATTAGTGTCCATCATTATGTGTCTTGACCCATGAAATGCTGTCTCTCAACTTTTGATATTTTGTTAAGCTTTATAGAGCCAACTGGATTGCAATTTCAAGTCTGCACTTACTACTCTGAGTCTCTGTTTTGTCATGGGCTTTTATTCTCCGCACTCTTCATCTTCCCTCCCTTTCTGCAAGCACCCAAGGATAAATGTCCTTATGTGGGTCACTGTAACACTGGTAAAGCTATTTATTTTTTTGTTGGTGATGGAACCACACAGTCCTCCCTAGGATGGAGGCCGGCCCCTGTTTCCAGTGGCCTGGCTGGCTGGTGGAAGTGGTGTCTGGGACTGCGACAGTGTGGGACTTGGTTCACAGGGTCCGGGGGTAGCTGGAAGGCGATCAGATGTCCTGTCCCCAGAGCTGTCTGACAGGGCAGGGAGGCTGGGGGTTCACTCTCTCTGGGCAGTGATTGGGCCCCGTGGTTTCTCTGCCTTCTGCTGCCTCTGCCTGCGTGCAGAGGTGGCCACGCAGAACTGTCATGGGGGTTCTTGTAGCTCTGTCCTGCCCTGCCTGCAGGGATGCCCAGATTTCCCAGCTGCCTGGCTGCTGACTCAGGGCCCTGCCCTGCGGGGTGTTTGGGGCAGGGCCGCTCCTTCCTTACCCTGCTGACGCAGTGCCCTGTGCAGGGAAAACCTGAGTCACTGCCTTGCTTGTTCCAGGGGCAATGCGCCATTGCAGCCTAATGCAACAGAGACACTTCCCAGGAGCCCGAGTCCCACTCCCCCATCTTGCTTCAGTGTATTTTCTGGTTCATGGGCATAGAGAAAACAATTTAACAGCTCTGGGTCTGAAACCCTTCCAGATCTGCAGCTAGCCATTGGACTAGGAAGCTGGGTCTCCCTGCTAGCTCTGACTGACCCACTGAACCTTGAATTCAGTTTTGTGCTGTGGCTCCATTTAAGGAGGGCATGAAGAAAGTGCCACCCACACTGTCGTCCTGTCCACTGTGTGGTGGGCTTGCAACTCTGTCTAGCTCAGCAGGGAACTGAGTTTAAGTCCGACTTCTCAGGTGAGTGGTCTCAGGCTGCTGTGCAATCAAAGGGCAAGAAGGAGAGTTTCTGTGCTGGGCCATCTCTGCTGCCTCTGTTTTCCAAAGGAAATCGACTGCTGGTGCTTGTCGTGTGGCACCCAGCCGAGGAGGTGTGTGTGGGCATGCCCTGAGAGCACCCACTGGCAGCAACACTGGGGGGGCTGCAGGGGATAGCCTGTTTCTGGCATTGCTCTCAGCTGGGTAAAATACAGTTTCTCACTCTAAATACAGAATTTAACAGTAAGAAGTGCACTTCTGACTGGTTCCAGCTGAAGGCACAGCTGTAATTGTGAGTTTACTTCACATGCCATTTTTTAAAGCTTAGCCGTGAAAGGCAACTGGAAATTAAACCAGCCATTTGAGGGTTTAATCCAAGTCTAACCTGAAAAATGTAGTTGAAAGGACATTATTAGACACCTTTTTCAAGGCTGTCTTTATTGTGCAATCAAATTTTGTTCCATAGCGGGAAACATTTGATGACATTTCCACAGATTTCTGTGAAAAATTAGGGTTTTCTTACTTCTTGGTGTTAACCAAAACCACATCTCAAGTTTTGTCCTCCTGTTTGGGTTCAATGATGAAGCCAAAAAGGAACGCAAACCCAAAAGCTCTCAGCAAACCCCCATGGCTGGTATGGGGATGGCAGCCCTGGTTGGTGCCGGCTATTGTTTGCTGTGCAGACACCTAGCTCCGGGGGTCTGATGTGAATTGCTCCAGATCAGTGTAGGCTCTTGGAAGCAGATTTCTGACTATCTATAAACCTTCGTCCTGCTGCTTAGCACTGATCTCTGAAGTGATGTGCACACATAAAAACAAAGCCGCAGTGGTGACGTTGGTTTTGCAAGTTGGAGCAAGAGCTCTTTCCCATCCCGGCGGGTGGGGAAGAGCAGCTGGGGTCTCACAGCAAGATGTCTTGGGAAAGGAGGGGGTGAGACACCATGTCCAAAGCCAAGTGATATAACCGCACACTTGGTGCGCCTACCTTGCCAATGGGCATGGAGGGAGACGGAAGCATTTGGGGGGAGTGCTTGGGGGGCAGAGGGTGCCTGCCTGCCCTGAGGGAGGAGGCAGCAGGGCTGAGCAGCACACATGGGAGGGTTTGGGATCTGGTTATCCCACTCCTCGTCTAAATCAACACAGGTAAGAGGTAGGGGACTGTGATGCTGGGCACCTCATGCACGCACTGAGTGTGCGTTTGCCAGTACTTGGGGGATTTTAAGCTCTTCAGAGAGGATGGAGCGAAGGCTGGAAAAAGCAAGCATTTTCCCTTGTGGTCTGGAGAAGAATAATTTCCATTACAGCAGGAGTATTTGTGGAAAGCTTAGATGTTCTATGAGTGAACTAATGTGTATTTTAAAAGAAGAGGGGTCCTGAGCTGAGGCAGCTTGTCTGGAGCCTCAGACATGGCTGAGATGAGAGCCAGGGCAGTCTGTCTACTCATCCTGCCTGAAGAGCTTGGTTTTCCCTCCCAAGCTTTACCGCCCAGCGGTGGCATTTTAAGAGAACCTTAACCAACCAGTCCTGTGGTCCTGGCAGAGGGTCCGCACAGCCTCAGAGCCAGGGTGGGTGCCACATTGCAGGCGCGGCACGTACCCAAGAGCCGAGACGAAGGGCTTTGTCACTGGCTGGCCTGAGACTTGCACACCGCATGCAGAGGCATCAGGTATTCCCCTGGCAGCTCCCCGTTTTTACTGTAAATAGATGATTCATTTGTCTGCTTTGGCAACAAACTTAGATCACCAAGGAAACACTTGCAGGCGGTCAGAAAAGTTAGAGCAAAAAATCAGGGCAAGAGAAATGATGAATGAATGAATGTGTCTTATGAGCTCAAGCTCCCTGCTCTTCTGTACCACAGATATTCTGCAGGAGAAGACTTTGCTTCTCCTGAAGCATGTGGTTGGGGTGGGGTAAATATTCAGCTAGAAAAAACGTTTTTGGAATACATTTTACAATGTAATTGAGTGTGTCACATGGAACTTCCATGTCTTTCCTAGGGATATTGTGATCTGTAACACTTTCTATTGTCACCAAAAGAAAATGTGATATTTGAGCAATAAGAAAATGAGAGCAAAGCATGTCTTTATCCATCTCATTATACTCACAAGAAGATGAGCTAAACTTGCTAATGCACTTGCTGTGTTGTGATATAAATCAGAAGTAATTCAGAAGCTTTGTTAGGCTACCACAATTTTGATGAAACTTTATACTTGCTTGTGTATTCTACTCTGAAAGTCAAAGTAATTGTCTGGTGAAAAAAATTCTGCTGTTACCGCTGCTTCAGTGCCCAGAAGGTTTCAATAGGTATCAGGTACTCCCATGGCAACAATTTTGCAAATAAACAGATGTGGCATTGGCTGGGAATGCCCATGCACCAACAGCTGCGGGAGGCACAAGTACACCCTGCTTTGGCTGAGTATTCCCCAGGGCCTCCGCAAAACTTAAATGGCTTAGAGTAGTTGAGGCAGATAGCGCCTCCTTGCCGCCCAGCACATCTCCTGTCTGCTTCCAACACATGCAGGAGGAACTGACATTTGTCAAGCCTATTTTTTTAAAAACCTCCACAAACTTCTCAGTTTGTTAATTCCAGCTGGGCTGTATTCCATCCCGTTTTCATCGCTTGTTTGTGAGGGCTGGGATCTTTGCAGTGAGTGATAGCTAGGGGACTAGCACAGTGTACTTACTGTGAACAGCAATGTCAGGTAGTTTAAACAATTCTGCTTGGGAAATAGAGCTTTAAATGTTTAATTGCCCAGTAGGTAGCTGGAAAGTACAACCCATGTGCAACCTGAGCAGCATTAAAGAAAATACAGAGAATACATTAATAGTACATAAAATGCAGGGTGATCAAAACAATAATGAAATCCTCATCAAACAAACAATAAAGCAACTCCCCAGACCACCCCTCAGCCATGATGGAACATCACCAGTCATTGCAGCCAGTAAACAAAAAGATAGTCAGAAGCTGCAGCATTGCAAGAGAGCGGAGCAGCCATCTTCAAACAAGCTCTGCAATCAGCTTAATAAGGGCATAATTCTTGGTCAGCCGCAATCAGTATTCATCAGGTAATCCTGACTGGGTGTGAGAAGGCAGCACGGGGACAGAAGTGTGGGCCGGGTTATCCAGCAGATTGGTGGGTTAGCAGCCGCAGCGCAGAGCTCTGACTGCAGGAGGGGGCTGGGGGCAACCGGGGCTCCCCCTGCCCGGGGTGCACTGCCCCCACTGCGCTTGTGCGTCCCAGTGCTGCTGCTGGGGTCCAGCTGCTGCACAGGTGTGGGGAGCAGTTGCCTTTAATGCTTTTGGATGAGCATAAGCAGTTTTATTTCCTTTTCTCCTCCCCGCCAGCATTACCTGCCTGCACTGTGCCACACAGGTGCTCAGGGGCTCTTTTGGGCTCCCCAGAGCTGCCAGGCTCCCTGCCCTCCTGTGCCCGTTCCTGCCTGCAAGCAGCTGCACACTGCCCTCCGGGAGAGGGGCTCCCAGCACCACAGCCCTTCCACCTGGCCGGTGATGGTCATCTGTCACCCCGACTTCTGCCTCTGCACCTGCTTCCGCAGCCAAGAGCAGGGCTCAGGAAATGGGACCTCACCTCCTCATTCAGCCCTGGCTGAGGTGACCTACAAACCCCTCACGCTGCCAGAAAAGCTGACGGCTGCTCAGGAGGGTGATGTGATCACTTCCATCTGCTTTCACTAGGAAACCACACTGGCAAAAGAGTTTTGCCATTTTCTGAAGTAAAGGGGAAACTGTGGCATCCCTGTGAAATTCTCAATGCGGTACTAGTGTGAAAAATATTCATCATTGAACTAAGAAGGAGAAAGAAATCGTTACTGCCCGGAAATACCCAGAGGGAAGCAGAGCGGGTAGAAAGGACAGGTACTCACAGGTTAGCTGGCCTAGACAGCATCGCTTGTGTCTCGCACTGATTCATCTTAACAATAGCCCTCCCAGCTGTGGCACAGCAGGAATGATTTCAGATCTTTCCATAGGAAAACATCCAAAGTGGTTAGTTGATAATCTGCAGCTGGGGGGATTTTTTTCTATTTTTTGTTTTTTTTACATTTATGCAAGAGACTTTTCAATTTCCTATTTAAGTGAAGCAACAAGTATGATGAGTCGATGATGAGTCACCAGGCCAGGAAAAAAGCTGCAGGAAGGCAGCACTATTTATAAAATATAAAAGAAAGAAAGGAAATATATTCTAGATGCAGACAGATCTGGAAGGTGACTCCAGCTTCTCTTGTGGAATCACGTATTCCCAGGCGCCAGACACCAAACCTCCCAGGAGGGAGGGGGAAGTGCTGGCGGGGTGTACATGCCCTTCTGGAAAGGATTCACTGATGGTGCACAGAGCAGCACACGCTGCAGAGCCCACAGTCACTCACCCCTGATGTGGAGAGCTTGGCAGCTCCCCGAGGCGCACAGCTGTGCTACCGGGCTCCCCACATTCATCGCCTTTGCATCGGTGCTGGGAGCCGGGCCGGGAGGGCAGCCAGCCCCAGCTCCCCACCGCCATGACATGAGTATTGGATACTTGCTTGGAAAACAAGGGAAAAAGCTATCTGGCAATAATTGTGAAGCTTTGGCGTTACCGAGTGTGGAAACTGGCCTAGGTGGTCCCACGGTCTGGAGATACTGTTGCCCGACACCAGGCTTGGGCATTGGAAAGCAACAGAAGCTTCACCTCTGACAAACACTGCTGGAGCTGTCTCCAATGGCATTTGTAAGCAACATAGCATGGCCTCCTCGTGCAGCAGGTGATCACACATCTCCCTGGGGTTTGGCAGTTAAAATCCTGGGTGATCATAGCTGCTCTGGGATGTAGCTGAGCGAGGGTGGAGGGAAGGACCCATTGCCAAGAAGGGAAAGAGCACCTGAGATCTCGAAATTGCACCTGCAAAACATGATCGATGTCTGTATGATGGAGTTAGACCATGTCAGTACCTGATGCTTTCAGAGGAGCGGGGTCTGCAACCTGAGTCGTTCGGGTGGCCAGCACAGCTTTGCCTTCATGTCCCTGCCTGTGCTCACATTGTCCCTACTTCCAACACTGGGTCAAAATCCAAAAGCCTGTCACAAAACTGTGTCGCAGCACGGTAAAACAGGTGCTGAGTGGGACACATGGACTGGAAGGTGATGAGCTTTCTTTATTGTTTTAGACAAGGATTATGTGCTGGTGGCTTGATTCAGCCCTCATAGTTTTCATCGAAGACATGGTTTGGTGCTGATATTTAACACATGTCCCAGTTTGTGGGATATGTGCCTAATTAATGAGTTTTAATGTATTTAGGAGTTTATTTAGGCACTAGTTTCATAAATCCCTGGATCTGAGGAAGGAGGATGGATCTTTAGCATTTTAGTAATAATTTCTCTTGACTAAGTGTACACAAGGTGAAAAAATGGTCAGTACTATTTGCACACCATTTCAGGCTTTGAATGGACAGCAGTTCAGTGAGTAAATAGTGTGAGATGGGTGACAGCTCCTCAGCTAGTGCATCTTTAAAGGAATCACCCAAACCAATGTGCATTTGGAGGGAGTCAAAGTGATGTCTCACTCAAGGAAAGTTAGCTCTCTTTCGCTAAAGTGAAGAGAGTTGGCTACCTTGGTTACTGGGGCAGTTGCACCTCCCCTGATGAGATCAGACGCCTTCAGTGGGGCAGTTGATGCCTCTTTGGCACCTTTTGTGCCCCGCTGTGCCTGTCCCCACGTACACACCTGGGATGGTGCTGACAGGCACGTCCTGCCCACTGGGGGCAACGTGACTTCACCTCCACCCGGCTGGGGGGCAGGAGGGGTGGGACCCTCAGTCAATTGACAGAGTCCTCAATAAAGGAGATGCCCAGAGAAGCTGAGAAGCTTCTGGACCATGTCATAATGACCACAGCCAGATCTGACCAGGCTATAAAATGTGGTCTCCTCCAAAGACCTTCTTGAGTGGTCTTCTCAAAGCAGCAGATCTGTGAGCAGAGCCCTCCCTTTAGACTGGGACACCATCTAAGGAGAATTCCTGGGATTCAGTGTGCTTCACCTCCTCATTTGGGTGAGTGGTTGTTTTTCTCTGCTGGATATATCCTTGAATGAGTCCTTGCCTAACCCAGGCAAGTGCTTATTTCTCCTGGCTACCCTTGAGTGAGAGGCCTCTGGTTTTGTTTCTTGCACGTTGTGGATCCTCATTATTCTTATGTAGTCATACTCCAGTCATCTCAACTGATATCCAAATCTGTGTTTGATGTTGTCAGAATGCTAAGTAATTTGTATAAACCCTGTTTACAGTTAGTTTATTTGCTATACTTTTCTGGCTAGAATAAAGTCTGTTTTGGAACTTGTTCTCCACCTAAATTGACTTTTAGGGTGTCTTCATGAGATTTATCTACAGCTTTTCAGGGAAAAAAAAAAGGGGGCACCCAAACTGTAGGTCTGTATGTGCTTCAAGTATTGTTGGTGCTAGTAGGTAACAAGAAAAGAGAAAAAAAACCATTCCCGCGAGGGTATTTTGGTGGCTTTTACCACCAACAACAATGGAAACTTTGCAATGAAGTATTAATGGCTTTAGTTTTGCAACACTGCTGCTGGGGAGGAAGAGAATTCCTCCACAGTGTAAGGTGGTGCTGTCTTGGCTTCATCATGTCTTATCTAAGAAATACAGGCCCTGCCTCCTGCAAGGTCTGAGCCTATGTTGAAAGCCATTCCAACACTACAGCAAACTTTTAATTGTCCTCAAATGGGATGTTTTCTGGAATCACTTAAAAAAAATCATTCCTGCAGTAAGGAATCCATCCACTTTATTTCTGTGCATTGCTAATGGCATTGGTTCGCTTAAACAGTCTATAAAATAAACCATTTCTTTTGTCTGAGTAGTGTCACTGTGGTACGCAACCTGCGATGCCCGGGAGCTCTTGAGAAGGAGCCACCTTATTCCACAATGGCCAAGCAGGCCTTGCTGGGTCTGGCATCTTCAAACTGGGTTTCAGAAGTTTTGA
Source organism: Patagioenas fasciata (assembly GCF_037038585.1). Classification (NCBI taxonomy): domain Eukaryota; kingdom Metazoa; phylum Chordata; class Aves; order Columbiformes; family Columbidae; genus Patagioenas; species Patagioenas fasciata. Next base: position 22,758,810 of record NC_092521.1, read on the forward strand.
TAACCACTGCTTCATTTCGGTGCCAGGCAGGACAGCTCGTGATGGTTAAGCCTGCAATTTGGAGACAAATCTTGGTGTTGGTAGCTGATGTGTGATGATTTAGGGTTTCTTTCTCCTGGATGCTCATCTTGAGCTCTGAGACTTTGGGATTTTGTGACTCTGTGAAATCTTCAGTTCGTGTCTTGTTGACAGCTACACTAGGCTTGCTTGGCAGAGCATTGCGTTTTTGGAGGAGTGTCAGTAGGACGTGTCACTTGGGTTCGAGGGCGTGGGGCAGTTTTCCCTTTCCCACCTCTTCCTCTTTCCCTGGGTGCTGACCGGCCGGGGAGGAGGGAGCAGCGCTCTGTGCTCCCTGCCCCGAGCCTCTGCACTAACACCCCAGAAAAAGGGGTCTGGGGCAGGACGAGCGGAGGGATGGGACCACCCCCTCACCCGCCTGCACTGGGAACCACGGCCAAGGCACAGCCTTGCCACTAATTAGTGTAATTAATACTGATGTAACAGGAACTCTTTACAACTCTGAGCACTGACTGCAGTGTAATTTCAGTGCTGGGTTTGAAGCCACAGGAATCTCGCTTAACGTCACGAAAGCCAAATAAAATGTTGCTATTAACTCTTTTGCCTTTTGGTCTGTTTTTCCCTGATACTTTTTGCTTACATGCTGATACTCTTGGTTTTCCTCACTGCTGCCTATTTTTTTCTCTCTTTAATTTTTATCGAGAAAATTAAATTCTTCCTCCTCTCTGTGATCGCTTTGCCACCGTTGTGATTTGTACCCAGTTTTGTGGGTGCTCTGAGCAAGAGGAAGCCGGATGCTTTGATACACTGGGTTGGATTTTAAAGTTTTGACAAACACTGATATTAACCGTGGCAACAACCCCCATACAGTACAGCACCCAGCACAAACCTCGCTCTTGCAGAAACAAATGTAGCTTTACAGTGTCATCTCCTTTCTAAGCGGATGTTTAATTGCAGATGAGATATGAAATGAGGTCCTGGGGCCTGGGAAGAGTGGTGGGGAGCCCCAGGGGTATGTTGGGTACAACAAAATTAATGAGCTGAATGTACTGGATGTGACCTGAAGCTCTGCAAAAAGAAGGATTTGTAGCCTTTCCTAGAACACTAGTTGGTGCAGAAACCTCCCCCAGAAAGTCCCCCTTGTGTGAGCACGCCCCTGGGACCCACCGGGCAGCGAGCATCCCCACCTCCCAAAACGCAGGCCAGCGGGTTTCAGATCTGGGCGCTTAGTGCCTGAAACATGGATGCATTAAACTGAATGGCTGTCAAAGGAGAGGTTGTCAAGGCAGCCCGGGATTTGTCACCACGCAGCCCAGCTGCAGGCCAGCTCTCGGGCCTTGGTTTGCCTTCTGGCTGACAAGGGTCAGAAATTCAATGATGCTGTGACATTTTCATTGCATCAAATTTCTAAGGAGATCTTGGAAAACCCTCCTGACTCTAAGGCCACAGGAAGAAAATTAAGTCCATTTAATTCTTCCCCCTCACCATTTCCTTCAGCCAAAAGGTGATGTTCCCGTCAGCTCTACTTTCTTGTGCTACCAGCACATGAGAGCCAGGACTGACTGAGCCTGCTTGTATTTCAGTGTTTCAGAGAAAAACATATAGTAGTCCCTCATCCACATTAAAAAACAAACAAAACAAACAACAACAACAAAAACACAAACAAACAACAAAACACTTGCGCAGCTCCTTGCTGAGATGTGCCTGAAAGGGACAGTTCTTCTACATGATGGAGTAGGACACATCAAGTGTCTTCTAAGGCCTCACACACCTACCTCTGCAGGTGTAGGCTCGGGCAATTTGCTGTTTTTAATGCAGGCACAAAAGAGAAGACGCTCATGTTAACCATGGCTATGGCTGTGGAGATGGGAGCTGAGGTCCACCGGGAGCTGCTGGGGATAGGGAGGCATAGGTGCCAGAGGTGTGATCATGGTGCAGGAGGCTTGCACACCCTGATATGGAGGCTGGAGGAAGGCAGAAACATGAGGCTTTCGGGGCAGAGATTGCGAGGGGAAAGCTGGTCCCTGAGGAGTTCAGGGTCAGTGGTGGGAGGGGGTGTCTCCAGGCATGCTGATATTTTGGGGTGGTGGCTCACAGGATTTGAAAATGTGGTTCCCTTGGACCATGCAAAACATAAAACCTGCAGAAATTATGAACTTAGCTGTAACACTGCTTCGCTCTCTAATTATGGCATTTTTAATGAGCTTCATGAAAAAAAAAAAGCCCAAATAATGTTTTCCTTTTGTTGTTTTTTTTCCTTTGCTCTACTTCAGCATGTTGGCATTCCCCACACATTCCTCTAGCTGACTCAGGCCCCTGGGAGCCAGAGCCCGAGAGGGCCAGGCTGGGGTGAGTGCTGCACTGTCTCAGATCAGCAGCAGCGGGGTCTCAGCCGCTGTGTGGTCCAAGCTCAGCAGAGGCAAAGGCCAGCACTGCGATGCAGGGCTGCAGGTCAGTGCCGTCCTTGCTCCTGTCCATCCCTCCCTCTGGAAAGGAGCGTAGAGAAGAATCCTTCTTCAGAGATCACTTGTAGCTGCTCTTCCCTTTTTCCCATTCAGAGTTATGAAATCAAGGGCATGAACTCTTCCAGTGGGGATCTAAGAACTTTTGATGGGAACATCTGCATGTCCTCAGCACAGGGAGCAATGGGCAAGAAGGGCTGAACATACTTGTCAAGAAGGAAGAACAGAACAGCAAAGGCAGGAGAAGCAGCTTTGTTTCTGCTGCTGTTGAGCTGGGAAAGTTGCTGCCTGTGGCTTCTCTAACACCATCTGCAACCTCCTGCCTCCCAGCTTTGAGGCAGGTCCCACAGAACTCACAGCTGGGAGCTGCATCTTGGCCATGTCTTTGATTTCCTTCTTTTTTCTCTTTCCCCTCCACATCAGGTAATCGAATTTCATTCCCCCTGCCTCCCCTGGTAATCCTAAAATGAAGCAGAAAGGGGCTGAGAGGGGCTTTTGTAACACACAGCATCTGTGCAGAGCAGGTAACAGGCTGTGCTGTCAAGACTTTTATCCCCGTTCTCGCTGCAACTGCCTCTGCCAGCGTTTTTGTCCTCGTGAGCTGCTGTGGTGAGACAAAACAGCTTTGGTCACGTCTGTTGAGAAAGGGCCTCTCTGCAGCCCTCAGTCCTCCGCCTGCAGCTCTGAGCATGATGCTTGGACGCAAACAGCCTCCCTCCTCCCCTTCGGTTTGCCGTGCGATGGCCCATTTTGCAGTTCAGAAGAAAATCAGAGGATAACTGCTTGTGTTAATTTTCATTTTGTCGTTAGAAAGGCAAATGGCAATTCTCAGCAGATTGAACTGATCTGATTAAATTCTGAGCAGTTCCCATGCTGATGGCTGTACCTGAGGTAACTCAGCGACAAGCTGGAAAAATTCTACTTTACTGAGAAATTTGGGAGGTTTATTATTCAGTCCCTGTAGCTGCTCTGAGAATTAATTCTTTTTAAAAACAAACCAAGGAAACCAAACCAAACCTCAAAAAAACAAAAATAAACCCACTTTTCTGAATATGTACTGATTTGAAAATGAAGCCATAAACTATAAACTCACTCATCCTCAGACCTTGGTGTCTGGGACATGGCCACGGTATTTTGGAAAGAAGGTCACTCCACTTAATGAAGTGGGCTTTTCATTAGTCAAAGCTGACAAAAAGCCTCCAGCCTGATTCTTATCATTGTCCTGGACTGTCCAAGGACATTTAGGAGATCATAAATACAACAAGAGCCTTTCGGAAAGTTTGTTACAGAGGTAGCTTTTAAGCTATGGTTGACCCCTAAAGACATGAAGAGCACTGACAATTATATGAATGCCTGAGTTTATGGAGTTAATTCTCTAGTGAAGTCTATGCCAGGAAAAGATGAAAAGGCAGACCTTCACACAGCCCAGCAACACCGATTTCCCTGCCACTGCACTGCTGGAACAAATTTAAGCCAGCACATAAGCAGCAGGGGGGTTTTCCAGTGAGAGGAGGTGGCTGCCTCCTGGGCAGTGCAAGAGCCCCCCAGCGAGGGCTGCATCCCTCTTCATGTACAACCCATGTCACTGCACTTGCTGTTTGCAGCTCCCAGTGCTGAGCCTGGGGATGGGGAGGCACTGGAACAGGCTGTCCAGAGAAGCTGTGGATGCCCCATCCCTGGAAGTGTTCAAGGCTGGGTTGGATGGGTCTTTGAGCAACCTGGTCTAGTGGAAGGTGTCCCTGCCCATGGCAGGAGAGTGGAACTAGATGATTTCTAAAGCCTTTTCCAACTCAAACCGTCCTGTCATTCTGTGATGTCTGCAGCAGGAATCGGTGTGGGGACCTGTTGGACCCAACACTGGACACTTGGGGTTTGAGAGGGCTGGGCTGGGTCCAGGTTGCGCAGTGTGGGGGATGGCTGCAGCCTGCCCAGGGCAGGGCCTGGTGTGTTCCTCTGCGTGCCGGGCCCCAGCCCAAGGGGTGCATTGCCCAGGTAAACGCTGGAACTGCTGGAGCGGCAGTGAGGAAGACATGGTGGCTCTCTCCTGTTCACATTGGTCACTGCACACCTGGACAGGCCAGCTCTAGAGGGTAGGAGTGACCCTGACTCCTCAGGCAGGACACCCTCCTGATGACAACTCTGGATCTGGTATAGATGCTCCTAAATGACAGACATGGGAGAGCTCCTCGCCCCAAAGCTGCAGTCAGGACCACTTTGTCTGTTCCCTGCTGTGAGGCTTTACTTGCCCAGCTCAGCCCTTCCTTCCATGGAGAAGAATTGCTCTAGGCTTGCCCACTACCAGCTGTTGTCTGGTGGGCTTCCATGAGAAACATGGGCTGCAAGGTTGGTCTGTTTGGGGCAGAAAACAGCCTAGTACCAAATCTGCAACCTCCCCTCTGTGTGTTAAATGAGGCGTTGCTGCAGAAAAAGCCCTGCCAGCACCTACAGCAGAGCTTTGGAGAGAAAATGGCTTTAGCTGGCTGTGGTCAGTGCTCAGCAGAGTCTGGCTGAAGCCTCCCTGAGAGTTTCGGCGCCATCCCGGCCATCTTCAAACCCCAGGAGACCTGAGCTTGGAGCGGAGCACCACAAACCACGGTGCTTCTTAGCAAACACTGGAGTTTGTGGGGAAGCTCCTGGTGAACATGGTGCTCCCTCCCATGTGGATGCCTGCAGTGTGCTGAATGAGCGCGTCCCTGCGTTGGGGACAGACTGCAAACTCCGAATCTCCTCAAGGCAGAAATTGGAGCCAGGTGGAGCAGCAGCCCAGGCAAAGGACAGTTGCTTGGTGTTGGTTTTTTGTTTGTTTGTTTGGGGTTTTGTTTTTGTTTTTGTTTTCCTTTTAGGTCCATAGGCTAAGGAGAAAATCATCTTGTCCTGCAGATGTTTTTGCACGCTCCTTTTGTATGCAAATGTACCAGCATCCAAGATCTGAGCTGTGGCTTCTTTGTGCCAAGACTAGTCCAGAAACAGCACCCCCTGCCCTTCTGTACCAGGAGTGAATGCCCTGAAATAAACAAGTGAGAAATAGGTGGAGAGGAAAGCAGCAGTTTGATCAGGGGGAACGTCAGCTGAAAAAGTAACAAAACCACTTGTTAACGTAGCTTTTACAACTGCCAAGAACATCAGCCAAAAATTAAGCAATTGCTTTGCTTCACTCTGGTGCCAAGTGACTTTCAGTCTGCATGGTCTATATTAGCTCATATCAAACTCTCTTGCTACTGCTTTGTTGATAGAAGACTTTTAAATCCCAACTATCTTGGTGGTTTGAATTAGAATTACTGTGGCATCTACTGGTGTGGCTGGCAGAAAGTACGAGCCTACGCAACTTCACAGTATCACAGTATGTTTGGGATTGGAAGGGACCTCAAAAGATCATCTAGTCCAATCCCCCTGCTGGAGCAGGAACGCCTAGGTGAGGTCGCACAGGAACATGTCCAGGCGGGCTTTGAATGTCTCCAGGGAAGGAGACTCCACAACCTCCCTGGGCAGCCTGTTCCAGTGCTCTGTCACCCTCACTGAGAAGAAGTTTTTTCTCAAATTTAAGTGGAACCTCTTGTGTTCCAGCTTGATCCCATTACTCCTTGTCCTATCATTGTTTGCCACTGAGAAGAGCCTGGCTCCATCCTCATGGCACTCACCCTTTATATATTTATAAACATTAATAAAGTCACCCCTCAGTCTCCTCTTCTCCAAGCTAAAGAGCCCCAGCTCCCTCAGCCTTTCTTCATAAGGGAGATGCTCCATTCCCTTAATCATCTTTGTTGTCCTGTGCCGGACTCCCTCCAGCAGTTCCCTGTCCTTCTTGAACTGAGGGGCCCAGAACTGGGCACAATGTTCCAGATGGGGTCTCACCAGGGCGGAGTAGAGGGGAAGGAAAACCTCTCTCGATCTACTGACCACCCCCCTTCTAATACACCCCAGGATGCCATTGGCCTTCCTGGCCACGAGGGCACAGTGCTGGCTCATGGTCATCCTGTTGTCCACCAGGACCCCCAGGTCCCTTTCCCCTACGCTGCTCTCTAATATGTAATTTCCCAACCTATACTGGAACCTGGGATTGTTCCTGCCCAGATGCAGGACTCTACACTTTCCCTTGTTAAATTTCATCAGGTTATTCCCCACCCAACTCCCCAGCCTTTCCAGGTCCCGCTGGATGGCAGCACAGCCTCCTGGCGTGTCAGCCACTCCTCCCAGCTTGGTGTCATCAGCAAACTTGCTGATAGTACACTCAATTCCCTCGTCCAAATCGTTAATGAATATGTTAAATAATATTGGCCCCAGTACTGACCCCTGAGGCACTCCACTAGATACTGGCCTCCAACTGGACTCCGCACCATTGACAACCACTCCATGGCTTCTCTCTTTAAGCCAGTTTGCAACCCACCTCACTACTCTATTGTCTAGACCACACCTCCTCAAATTAGCTGTGAGGATGCTGTGAGAGACTGTGTCAAAGGCTTTACTGAAGTCAAGGTAGACCACATCCAGCGCTCTGCCGTCATCCATCCACCTTGTTACATTCTCATAAAAGGCTACGAGGTTGGTCAAGCATGACTTACCCTTGGTAAAGCCATGCTGACTGCCCCTAATAACCCTCTTATCCCTGATGTGCCTTGAGATGGCACCAAGGATAAGCTGTTCCATTACTTTCCCAGGGACAGAGGTGAGGCTGACCGGTCTATAATTACCTGGGTCCTCCTTCTTGCCCTTTTTGAAGACTGGAGTGACATTTGCTCTCCTCCAATCCTCAGGCACCTCTCCCGTTTCCCAAGACTTGGCAAAAATGATGGAGAGTGGTCTAGCAATGACTTCAGCCAGATCCCTCAGCACCCACTTTTGTTCTTTATTTTTCTTTATTTGGATATTTTATTTCTTTGCCCAACCAGTGACATTAGTGATGGTCACCTTTATTTCAGCTGAAATGTGCATGTCTTAAAACGTGCTGGAGAGCCTGCTGACAGGCTGAGTTGCTTCTCCTCTCAGGTCCTCCCTGTGCCACCTGCCACAACCTGGTGTCACTGACCCAGCGGGAGGTGACATGAGTCAAAGCTTCTCTGCTCGGGAGTAACCAGCCTTTTGTGGTCAGCACAGGTAATCATGTGCCTTCGGTCCTCAGCACTTAATGGAGCTAAAATGTTTCTCTGGGGCTGATGTGAAAGTCGATGTGGCCCGCTGCATCCTGCCAGAGACTCTTCTACCTGGCTTTGGCTTTTTTATGTGGTGCTGGGAACATCTTTGCAAGTATTATGTGCCTTTCATAAACATCACATAGGAACAAAAGAACAGGTAGGGTATGTGCAGAAGGATATACCAGCACTCCCTATAAAAATGCTAATTCTGCTTCAGGCCTCTTGAGGGTGTTCAGTGATGTGCAATAAATTACTTTTATATGGCTTTGTGAGCAGTTGTGATTTTAACACTGTTTTCAAGGAGCAAGTGTCTCTATAATCACAGTCAGGGAGATGAAATAAAAACTATTCCAGCCAGCAAGCATAAAAATATTTGGCCTTTACCTTTCAAGTCTTCTTGACAATGTCTGAAATTCAGTTAAACCTCTATACCCAGGAGAAAAGTAGCACAAATAATGTCAGAGAAATTGATGCTAATGCTAGGCAAGGGAGAGAGCCTCTGTCTCTTCAAACACATTTAGTTACCCTTCCTTCTGTAATAATCAAAGGAATATTCTAAAAATGTTAGATTATTAGAGGTAAACTCGTCTCCCTACTTGTTATTTGTGATACTGTGCTCCAGCGCAATGAACGGAAGTGATGAGCTGCTGTTTCTGCCAGATCTCACAGATCTACACACATGAAGTGTTGAAAGCAAACTGCTCTTTGTTTGTAAATTGAAAGTGGCAGAGGTTGATGGGTAGAAAGCTGTTAACAGGTCAGAAAGAATAGGCTGAGGTCTTGAAAGCCACCTGGATGTAAGTGGAAAGCCTGGGTTGCTGAGGTGGAACAAAGCAGACAAGAAGGAAAGGTGCGGTATAGTGTTTCTCTTCCAAGCCAAGCCCTGCGATGGGGTGGATGAAGTCAGGTCTCTGGGGTGTCATCAGGAGACACTTCTGCAGAGATCCCAAGCCTCAGATTTACATCTTTCCAAAACACAAGTGTCCCAGGACTAACCAAGTATTGCTGCAAGAGAAGAGCTCAAGGGCTGGAATTTGAGTCCTAGAGAAACCAGAGGCTTTCACGAAGAGCTACAAGAGGTACTGAGGTGATTTAGGAATCATGAACTGACTATGCTTTTTTGTGTGGAGATGTCTGTTTTGCAAGAAGGCAAGTGTTTAACTGTTAATTCATTTATTTCTGACTTGAAAGACAAAAATTCCCTTACAGAAAATGAACCCTGCTGGGATTCGAGCTACTTCTGTCATTGGCAAAGGATGGATGGGAGCTCCTTCCTGCAACCTGTGGCGGGACCGCCCCAGGGTGGGTGTGTGCTCAGGAGAAGCTAACCAGCCTTTCTGAGGAGCAGACATCATCAGGTCATCTAGCTCCATACACTGCACTTCAGACTACTACAGCTGGTTGTCCTTGAGCTGAGCTACAACTCATACATCAAGCTGGTATTGGGTGAGAGGCATCCACTGCTGCCATGACACATCATCAGCAGGGGAAATCCCACCAAAGCTGTTGGTAGCAGGTCCCAGTCACTGCCTGCTTTCACATCGCTCCCTGGTCTGGCTCTGGACCACTGCCTTGTGTGCCAGGGACTGAAAAGGCTGCTGGGACCTGTTTTCACCCTTGGATACGGGTGGCTGGCCAAAACCACGGCACCTTACTGTGATCTAGTGAAGAGTGACTGCTGAAGGAGTGAAGCATTTTTGGTGCACCCTGAGTCCATTTACAGCTACATCCCCAAACCTGTGCCTCTGCCTGTTTTGGGGGCAGGCTATTTGTGCAGTCCTTGCTGTGGTGTCCCTGCACACACTTTTCCTGTTCACGTTGCTCCAAAGTCAGCTCTCCTCCTAATGTGAAATTTAATGTTCTTGCTTTAAATTTGTCCTCACTCTGATTCCTTCTGAAGTTGTTTGGAACCTGTACTCTTTACTCCTTTAATATTTCAGTTGTAGTTTTTCTTCGCTAGATGAAATACAGATTTGAGCACTCTATACCACACCATGCTGGGTCTCGGACATATAAACTTTCTGCTGGAACAATTAGGTACTGCACAGGGTCCTCAGGCAGTCTGAGGATATAGCATCTCCCAACACGAGGACTCCAACATTGTCAAGCCTGTGCTTGGCTTTTCTATGGGAATTCTGATCTGAAACTGATTTTTTTTTTTTTTTTGTTTGTTTGTTTCTGACACAGTTGGTCAACCTTACCCTTGTTCTGTCATTAGAATATTCCCAAAGAGATGTTCAGAAAAACAGGAAGGTTCCAGTGCTGTCCTGTGTTTGTGCACAGTGCAGGTGTCACTGCTCCTGGTCCTGGGTGACACCTGCCTCCAGCTGCTGGGGACGTGGCACAGCACAGGCCCAGGGTGCTACCTGGCATGGAGCAGGGGCCACCATAGTCTGGCTGCAAATGGGGTGCAGCTTTTGTTTCAGGGTCACCAGCACCCTGGGGACAGGCCATGACCAATAAATTCCTTTCACATAGGCTGTTAGAGGGGAAGTTTTGTTTGTGCTGCCTGCAGAGCTGCCCGCTGCTGACCGACACACCGGCAGGCAATGCATCCCTCTGCTCCCCGCTACACAGTCCTCTGTGAGTTCATTTTTAAATCTCTTTTTAACTAGATTTTACCTTGCACATATATCTTGCCTGAGTGAGCCTCTGGCTGATGCCAAGCTCTGCTGCATTGGTTTTCCAGCTCCTGACAGTGTATGACACTGAGGGGCCAGGGCTGAGCTGTGGGGATGTGTTTTCTCCCAGATCTCCATACAGCTCAAGGGTTTAGGCAAAATGAATTAAGTGCGACAAAAACAGTTGGCTGGCTGCACCCCATACATGGTGCTCCATGTGCTGTGGTTCTCAGAGCACCTGCTTGGATCCAGGACTGCATTTGGCTCCCGGCTCAGCCCTCTCCATTTGCTGTCACGGTGATGGAGCGCCTCTTTAAGAATTTGCCCGTGGTTTGGAAAATCCCCCCACCAAACATGGGGAGCATGTTTGCCCTTGCTAGCTCTTCCATGCAAGGGTGTGTGCAGTGGGACTGAAGCAGTTTATCCTACTTCCACAGGTTGCAGGCACTCTGAGAAAAGAGGCTGAGTGGGCTCCTGGTGCGGTACCCAACCCTGCAGCCAGGAGCAGGGACCTTGCTCTTTTTGTCACTAATGTTCCTGGTGGGCCAGCCCTGAAGGAGCTCAGCAACACTGAGCTGGGAGAGGGATAAGCCAGGACACACACAGCAGTGAGAGTCGCTGCTCGGTGTGGATGTCGCTGCTGGCCTGAGCAGGAGGCAGTGGGCTCTGCAGCACCTTAGCGATGCTCTGACGGGGACTGTGCCTGGACTTGAGTGTCTTCAATTAACTTGTTTGACCTCAGTCCCTTGTCTTCTCCATTTTTCTTTTGTCCTCTTCAGGCACACGGAGCCTGCCCTCCTGCTCCCAGTGCTGGGCTTTGGCGGGGCCTGGTCCCAGTGGCAGCCAGGACACTGGGTCCCGCAGGGCTCAACTGGGCTGTGAGCACTCTGGAAGGTTTCCTGGTCTCTCTGCCTTCCCGATGACCTAACTTTTGGCTCAAATTCTCCTCAAAATGCTTCTCAGGCCACAGCCAGATGCTCTGGGTGGTGTTCCTGGTTCTGTGCCTGCAGGAACACAACTCTATGCCCCACAAACACGGGGCGCATGGTGGCTGCTGACCCCCCAGGTGACAACCCCAGGGCAGTGCAGGGACGCAAGGGCGAGTGCTGTCATCACCTGGGCGCCCACTCCAGCTGCTGCAGGCCGCTCTCAGCTCTGGATCCGGGACCCACCTGGGCTTTGGGACCCAGACCTCAGTGGGGAAGGGATTCTCTTTTCTCTTTTGGTATATTTCACAGTGCCACATCCACTCAGGTGACCATGAGGCAGAGCCCTCTCCACTCTCCTTTTTGCAGGCTTTTCTGCACACACAGGGTTAGATGCACAAATCTATATTAAAAAAAAAAAAAAAACACAAACAAATCAAAAGAAGCTGCATTTTATTTTTCTGGCAAGTTAAAATCTGTTCTAGTAATGTGCAGGGTATTTGATTTGTGGCTTGCAGTTTTTTAAATTATAGAATGATTTTAACTTGCAGGTCTTTAAAGACGACATGTAATGTCCCAAGTTAGGGGCCAGGACAAGGGATCAAAAAGCCAAGAGACCTCCTATTATTTGTAATTAATGTTGAAATCAAGAAGGACAATTACAGGGGTATGATTTCACACCACCTACAAATAATAAAGCAATTGAGAGGATAACCTCAGAGACAGCCACGCTTTGTGTGACTACACTGGTATTTTAGCCCCAGCAAACGGACCTGTCTTTCAGGAGAAGAAGAAAACCCCACACAGCACTTGATGAAGTGAAGAAAGGACTAACCTACAGCAATTGAAGTGGAGGAGTGCAAATGGGATGGGGGGAGGAATTAGAATACAGCTAGAGATGGAAAAATAACTTTTTATTCAAGTAACCAGGGAAGGGACCTGCCGGGTGAAAGAGGGGGAGTGAGGGCCAGCGCCCCATACTCATGGAGGTTGCAGCTTCTTGATGGTCACACTGAGTGCGCTGGAAGGATCAGCTTACTCCTAACCTAAATCCAGTGCAGGATTATTGATGAGGTGACAAGTGCAGAATCCAGGATGACAACAAACCCACCAAGTCTTGGGTACAGAGGCTGACTTGAAGCCATGGATTCAAGCCTCTGTCTTCTAAACTCTTAGTGCTTTCTCCAAGGGAGATGACAGAAAACAGGCTTGGAAAGTTTATCTAAGAGACTGAGGTGCCAAATGGCTTAGCAGGGACAATGGTTAAACTTAACTTAGGCACAAATAAAATGGATGGATGAAGTTTCTTGCCTGGTATGGAGGTGCAGGGGAGGGCAGCCACACCAGCCCCCCATGGTGTGGTCCCAACCACTTCATGATGCCACTACCAGCGATAAGGGACAGAGGCACAGGGCTGTCCCCTGGTGTGGGGCTGTCCCCTGCAACAGGCACAACCTGCTGCTGTGGAGGAGCAGCCCTCCCGCAGGGGCTGCCTGCAGAGCGGGAGCTGGGGCAGCGCTGGAGCTCTCGGGCACAGCGGCAGAGGAGCCTGGGACCGCTTGGCACTGCCCACCAAGGCACCACTCTCCCCGGTTGTGCAATAGCCGCAGAGAAGTAACATTTCCACATGAGCACTGCCTGCCTGTAGGAAACCCCCTAGAAACTCATGACCAAAGAGGTGCCTGGGGCTGGCATCCTCAGATGACCTCCTGTCACAGATTCCCAGGGCTCTGGCTATTTATAAACGCCCTGATAAGGCTAGAGTTCAAGAATGCACTAACGTTTACAGCTACAGAGCCAAGTTGCCCTCTCAACCATCTTCCTCATGCCAAGGAATTCAGAGAGGGTATCTGCTATATGAGGATGGTCAAATTTGGCTCTCAAAATAATTTGTTGCAACAATATGCTGAAGAGCGCACTAATCCTGGAAATCCCCATTGAGGCTAATAGTTGCAGTAGAGCTGGGCTGCTGAAACACATGAGACTTGCCTTGTCTAGGAGCTGTACTCAGGGCAGAAGAGCTGCAGGATCAAAGGTCAATTTAATTTAATCCAGTGCAGAAACCTAATGTGACGGTGGTCTGTCACAGGGGCTCCTGCACACCTAAGATCATAAACCACAGCTCTGACTCTTGCTGTCCTCATCATCTGCCATTAGCGTTGCAGAGAAAAATGCCAGCTGCAGTGCATGCCAACGCTATTGCTTTTTGACAGTGCCTTCACCGGGTTCGCTTTTAAAAAATGTTACACAGCGGTAAATTAAAAAAAAAAAAAAGCTGCCACCTAGTGGCAAATGAGTTTTTTTCAGAGATGCTGATGTAAGCAAGCACATCTTGCTGTGTTAATGGAGGTCTTCTAAAGTTATTTGCATGTAGCAAACGCTCATCTAAGCAGTATTTAGAGGGTACAGATTTTGAGAGTGCTTTTGGCTATGGCCCAAGGTATTTACAGCATGTGGGTATTCACAAAACTGACTATTTGAGTGATTTACTTCTATTATGGAAAAAAGTCTTAAAGATGCTCCTACCAGCCTGAACTAGCATTTCACAGCAAATAAAATGAATTAGGAACTTTCTTTGCAATGCCTGCTAAGATTTTGCATCCCCAGCCTACAAGTCCTCTTTGAATTTAAACATTAGGAGTCCTCATCAGTAGGAAAAGAAATGGCTATTTGTAGCTCATTTCTGTACAAAAAAAAAATATAAACCAAGCAGTTTGTTTCCAAAATCATTGCCATCTGAAGGGTGTTCCTTCCCCCGGTGCTTCTCGTGTCCCCTGGACTGCCACACCAACCTCCTCCGTGTTGGCAGCGTGGGGACGAGCAGCACAGGCCACGCTGGCAGGGGATGTGACACCCTCAGCAAGCCCTAGAGATGCGAGTGAAATGGCCATTTGGCAGGAGAACCTCATGCAATGCAGCATCAGAAAGAGACAGAGAAGATGACAAAGCAGCCAACGTGTTTCTACCATCCTACACTGCATTGGTGGGGTGCAGAGGGAATTACTGTAGCCAGTCCTGGTGGTTGCTTTTGCCAAGGGCACCAAAAACTTGAAAAAGGGAGCAAGAATGAGCTTAAAAATATTAAAGAGCTGGACACCAGGTCTTACAATGAGAGACTTCAGAATTTCAAGATTGAGAAGTGACTTGCTTGCAATGTAGGAGAAGTTCATAGCTGCTGCTGAGTTACTACAAAGTCAGCTTCTGAGGGCTTTTGTTATCACAGAGGAAAAAAAATGAACTGCGGATGCAAATCTCTGGTTGGTAACAAGGCATGACATTTAATTACAAGGAAACTACCAGTTGGAGCAAAATACAAAGAGAAATGCTGGTGTCTGTCTCCTGAGATCTTCAAATAAAGACTAGATATCTTCCTGGAAGTTAGGCTTCAGGCAGTTTGTCTGTGGTATAAGACAAGAAGAGGTAAGGCTATGTGATCTGATGGTGCCTTCTAGTCTTGAAATCTGGGATTGAAGTCATATCTGTCAATAAAGTCTTGATGTTCAGGAGTGTGATTTGGTGTTAGGAGCCTAATTTAGGAGAAAAGTGTGAAAAGTATGTGTTAAAGGATGAGCAATAAGGATCAGAGCAGTCATAGCCAGCCCTGTGATCGCTGTGGGACTCGATATATTCTGCAAGTCTGAAGTCACGCGTAGACAGAAGGTGTTGAAATATGTTTCTCTTTTGCACGCTTAGACAGTTTCTGTAGAAATAACTACAAAGTGAGAAAACTGTATGCCAAAGAGCCTTCAGTTTTGTTACTCAGTGGGTTGCTTTGTAAGAAGATGGTCTTCTCTGTGGGTCTGTAGCATCGCCAGTCCCTGTCCATGCCACCTGCTCTCACAGGGGGCTCCTAGTTTAGGTACAGCTTATTTCTAAATGTCCTTGACCAGCATCAGCATGATTAGGCTATCTGAGCACGAGTGGCCTTTCAATATATAAAGGAAGATCATAAGAAAGATGGAGAGGCTTATAGTGACAGGACAAGGGGGGTTAAACTGCAAGGTGGTAGATTTAGACTGGACATAAGAAAGAAACTTTTAATGATGAGGGTGGTGAGACACTGGAACAGGTTGTCCTGAGGAGTTGTGGATGCCCCATCCCCGGAAGTACTCCAGGTCAGGTTAAATGGGGCTTTGAGTAACTGGATCTAGTTGAAGATGTCCCTCCCATGGCACGAGGATTGGAACTAGTTGACCTTTAAAGGTCGCTTCCAACACAAACCATTCCATAGCTCTACGGTTCCGTACTGACACAGCTCCACACCAAGCCCATAAAGCTTAAAATTTGCTAGCAGCTGGTTCTTAAGTGCTAGCTGGGTGCTGCAAACATGCCAGAAGCAACGCATTTCTTGCACCAAAGTTAAATCACCTAGCTGATTATTGCCAAGCCAAACTGATCCTCAGCTGCTTGCTGTTTGACTGAGGAGCTCTTTCACCAGCTGTGTCCAGATGGCATCAAATTGATGCAAAGGGCTGCTCTGAGCCTTTTAAATGCAGGTACAGGGACAGCCTTGCTCCTCACTGGAGCGTGTCTACAGCTGGGAGAAGGGGAGCAGCGGTGGTGGAGCTGGGGTCCCCCCCAGCTGTGGTGCTCTCAGCTTTGTGACCCATTCCCTTCTGATTTCACTGTCTTCATAATATGAATGTAAATTGTGAAAGCAGGGCCGGCTGTTAGCAGGCTGAAAATAGAGGACTGGCTTTGTTTCCTTTAGGCGTGTTTCCAGGGTAATATCCTGGTTGCAGAAGCAGTGGGTGGGAGCCCTTGGCAGCAGGGACCCCTTAGCTGCTGCAGGCACGATGCCCCAGCAGTGCGGGGGTCCCGTGGGGGACCTTCCCTGAACCACGCTACCTCCAGCCGTGCCTTTGGTACCCAGCAAGTGACTGCAGCCATGTATGCCCAAAACCATCCTTGTGTTTCCCTACTGGCATCCCCGCTCTGCCCACTAAACCCCTCCAAAAGGAGGCTCACACACATCTTCTTGGCATGCTGACTTTTATTTCAGAAGAAGCCCGCGGAGATGCTGGCGCATGGATAGCGGGACAGACCTAAAGCCGATGGAGAGGAGGGATATGGCAGAGCAGTGACTGTGCCTGGTGCTCTCCCTGCTGTGGCTCAGCGGCCCAGGAGACAAGGGCAGCAGTTGTGTGTCGTTTCAATCTTCATGATGTTATCTGGTGCCAGCGAATAGGTCACCTCATCCTCGCTCACCCCCGGCGGCAGGCTGATTTGCTTCGTTATGTTCCTGTAGTTATACTCTTTCCCTCTTGCGGTGGTGTGCTCCTCCTCGTGCTCCGCTAACACCTTCACCTTCCTGTCTTTTACCATCACAATGATGTCGTTGGGGTCAAAACCCTCCACATCTATCAAAGCCAAAAGCTCGTGATCATGGGAACACTTACACAACCTGCGAAGTCTTTTTCGCATGCTAGAATAAAAACAAGAGAAAAGACTTTCAGTTCAGCTCACAGTGGAATGGGTGGACCACCTGAAGGACAACAGAAGTAAATAGGAAAATATTTGATCCATCTTCATGCTGATGCACAGCACTTGGGATGGTGGCTGCACCATCAGAAGGAGCTCCCACCTGCATGCCACAGCATGCGGGATTATTTTAGCGTCCCCTCTTGGGATGGGGCAATTGTGCAGCTGGAAAGTTGTTTCACCTAAATACAGAGAAGCCATGTGTGCATACACTCACAAAGCCACGTGTGTCCATCTTACCTCT
The DNA here is from genome assembly GCF_037038585.1 of Patagioenas fasciata. Classification (NCBI taxonomy): domain Eukaryota; kingdom Metazoa; phylum Chordata; class Aves; order Columbiformes; family Columbidae; genus Patagioenas; species Patagioenas fasciata. The sequence goes on from NC_092521.1 coordinate 22,775,691, forward strand.
TGTCCTACATTTTAAATGGATAGTTACAATAGATCACATTTCTCAGTGGGGAGTTCTGTTTAAAGCAATCAGTGGAAAGGAGACACATCTGGCAAAAAAACCCGAAATGCTCCTGCAGAGCTGGGCTGGAGGGTCACTGAGCCATTAAAATTATCTCTAATACTGTCAAACAGTGATTCTGCTCAACCAAAAAGCTGACTCTTAGTCAAACCATTTGTAAAGCAGACAATTGAAGGGTCAGTTCAGTTACAATAGCTAAGCTGGACACAAGGTGCCAAATTAAAAAGATAATGGATGTGATGGAAGAGGAAACAGGGCAAACAATAAGGAAATGGACATGACAACTAAGGTGAGAAATCCCTAAGGAGTGGTTTGTTAGCCAGGTACATCCGCTTCAGCAATCCTTAAAACCTGCAGTGATTTAGCCTGATGTGGTGATTTTGGGATCTGGTTTCTGTGAGGGCTGGCTCTTCCACCTGCCCCTTTAGTCTTTTATGTTGCTGGCCAGAGGAGAATAAATAGCTGAGAAGAGCTGGTCCTTCACAGCACTTTTTCTGGGAAAGGGAATGGCCGAATTCCCCAGCGTGACTGGCTGAAATCCTGCTGTGCTGAGGTCTCAGATGGCAGTGGTACGGACTCGTGTTCAAAACAGCAAATTGTCCTGAGCACAGCAGAGCTGGGGAGCCTGGCGCTCAGGGACAGCATGTCCTGGCATTCCACGGCCCATCCTGAGACCTCCCAGCTTCCATCCGCACTGAATTCTATTCTTTCATTGGGACTTTGATGTGCAATGATTCTGCAAGGGGACGCTGTGCCTGCTCAGCTCTGGTGCCCAATGCAATGATGAAAATCTGAACACAGGCACCAGTCTGGTAACACCTGGGATCTGAAATCTGCCACTCAACAGCCCTGTGTGAGCTGCAGCTATTGAATAAGTTTAAAGTAACCTCACAGCAACTTTTGGTTTTGTTGAAGCTAGTGTAGAATTAACCCAGGGTCAGGCTTTTTCCTTTTTCCTCTAACTTTATTGCACCCAGAAGATAACATACGTGGCAGATGGTGGGATGATTCTTGCTGCTCTACAGGTAACAAAACTGTCACATTTTTAATTGCCAAGATGAAGGTGTCATCATCTCCAGGTGCAACACAGGAGAGCTCAAACAGAACTTGAGTTTGGGGAGGAAATACCAATTCCACAAACACAGCAAGAGACTCCCACAGCTGATGATGATGAAGGGACTTCTTAGCCTCTCTAACCTCTCAATATTTCAATGTGCCTTAACAGAAATGATAAGGTTTTATCATTCACCAACTCCCTACCTGTAGGGCTACCTTTGGGGTTTAGCCCGACTACAGTCCATCTCGAATTCCATTAACAAAATAAAATCATCACACCGGTGATCAAAATGGAGATGTAGAAATCCTGACACTTATTCCTCCTGCTGTATGAGGTAAGAAAATATGGGCAAATATCTGTGGTGCATCAGTGCTGCACTCTATTGCATACAGGCCCGTTTTGGCTACTGATGAAGATATTCATGGGTTTAACAAACTTACACTGAATTTACATCGAAGATGGACTTTTTTCCCCAGCTGAACAGCTTTGGATCTAGTTGTGTATTCTACTTCAGATGCAGTCTGTGAGGTGGTTAATGTCACATCCCCATGGTCCAAACTCTTTCCAACATGAGCACTGCCTACATGGCTCCTCTTGGGCTGCTTGGATGCACAAGCAATGCTTCCCATTCCCCTTTCAACTAATTTTATCTGAAAATGGCTATTTCTCTCCAATCCCGCTTATCTGCTTCCACCTTGGCTCCTGGCACTGATGCCAAACCTTCCTCCATCCTGTGCCGATGCCCATGGAAAGCAGGTAAGTACCAGTTACCTGGCCGGTTCTTGCTCCACATCCACCCTGCTGGTGAGCGTCCAGCGCTCCCAGGGGCACGTGTCGCGCTGGTGCAGGCAGCAGTGCCGGCCGGCCAGCCTGCGCAGGCAGGGCGCGGGCAGCTCCTCGCAGAGCTGCTGCACCTCCGAGTGCATCAGCTTCAGCTGCTTCCGCATCTCCCTCTCTGCCTGCCTCAAATCGCACTTGGCGTCTTCCAGAAGGCAACAGTGCATCGACATGGTCATGCTGCAGAGTGCCTCAGGGCACGAGCACGGCCGTGGCAGCCTGCACTCGTGGGGGGAAAAATTGCCTCGAGAGTTTTGTCCAGAGGAGAGCGTGCGAGTGAAGGCGCAGGTGCTCTTGCAGCCTTCCAGTAGGCACCTTATGACATCATGGGCCCGGTGACACGTCACAGCTCCACAGTCACCATGAGAAGCTCAGCCTTGGTCCATGCACAACTGCACCCCCCACTGCAGCCTCCCACTCGGGGACTGTGGGAGCCCATGGCAGGGGGACACAATGAGTGGCTGGGGGCATGGTGGGGTGCGTGTGCCATGGCCAGGCAGCGGAGCCACAGGCCATTAGCGGCACGACTTGGGTGCAATTTCACGCACAATGTTGCTTCAGCACGGCTGCCTGCTGCCCTCATCTCCGGCCCTGGCACAAGGGTGCAGCAGGAATGTGAGCCACCCCTCTCCCTCTCAGGCACAAATCCCCACGGACCAAGGGCCAGGTCTCCACTCAAGGTTTTAAGCATGGTCTCCTCTTGAAACTCACTGGGATTCTCATTCCCAGGTCCTGATCACAACTGCTCTGGGAAAAGGGAAACACGCACCCAGCAGTGGGCTGCTGCCAGCCTGCTGCACAACTGCAGCCCCTGCACCTTCACCGTTTTGCTGCTGTTACCACAGCCTTAATGAAAATGTGTGAATTAAGGAGAGCTGCAATTACTCTATCTGTTTTTTCTCCTTCTTTTCAAGTGCTTTGCACGAGGCATTGGATGTGTGATGCCTACATACGTTTTTTGCAGACACCCAGCACGGACAGCCATGGTGTTAAGTGAAGGTTACCAGAAGCCTTGGCCTGAACATGTGTCAGGCTGGTCTGCGGGGTGCTGGCAACCCCAGAGCACCCCCAGTTTCCAGGGAAAGACATGGCAAATGACTGCAAATGTGCAGAAATGGAAGGCTCTCTTTACAAGCCTTAGCTGACAGCTGCAGTTCAGGTATTTCTGGGTACACTTTGAGAACATGCATTTTCAAAAATATTTTTGTCCCTGCTCTCGTGCCATACTAAGCAAATAAGGTGCTAAAAAAAGCAGATCCAGCTACTTGCTTCCTTCCCTTACAGATGTTACTCCACAGCTTTCACCTGCTTGTGCATCAGAACAAGGTGCTGCCTTGGCAAGAGTGGGCAACATGAGGATTTTGGTTGGTGGGACAGAGCAAAAGCATGCTGCATCCTGCAATTATTTTGCAGAGAAGGAGACAGAGCACACACACCAGTCACCCATGGCACTGCTGCAAGCACATCTGAGCTGACAGCTTTATCTTCGCAGGTCCCGTGCGTGCCAGGCACTGCCCACTTGCTCAGTGATGGCTGAGCTCAGTGCCACAGGCATCAGCTCCTGCCTTAGGACTTCTGAAGCCATCGTTGTCCTGTCTGGCTGTTGCATCAGTTTTTCTTGAGAATGACCCGCATGGGTTTTGATGTCAGTGATGTTCACGACATGGGTGGCTTTGCCTGGCTCCCTGAAAGGCACTTGTGTATTTTAACCACAAGAAGCATTGACACCAAACCTCCTGGGTCTAATGACGACTACAAGGAGTGGGGAGTGCTTTGTATTTTTGGCAAATCTGGTCTTTAACGGCTTGCAGTGGATTGAATATCAGCAGTAATGCATAGTCCCTGTGTATTTAAGAAAGCAGGAGAAGACCTTTTGGGAGCTTTGGAACTGCTCTACCCTGCCGTCACCTTGCCGTGAAGCAAGTGCTTTGGATGATTCTCAGCTGTATCCAGAAGCCCAAGTAGCCCCAGAGGAGAAGATATGCCCTCCAGCCTCCAGGGAGGCACAGCCCAGCTGGCCCGGGGCTGCTCCCAGGCTGCCTGGGTGGAGCTGGACCTGCCAGCAGTGGGGTGGGTGGAGAGTGGGAAAGAGGGACCCCAAGAACCACAAAGGGGAGCAGGTCACATCCCATGTTGCACAAAAATACATGAGGCTTCCTGTTGGACATCACTCACACTCAAACATTGGTGTGTCAGATGCAAGAATAAATTCAAAAATTCAAATGTAACTTTACATACCTAATTACCTCTACATATATCAACAATTAAAAACCTTCGTTAAAAGTCAAATGCTAATTACATACTTACAAGACAAAACTTCTTACCAACCCCCAATTCCCAGCAATGATACCATCAGCCTCTGTCCCACCACCTCTGATAAGAGCTGTAGCCCATAATCCCTCAGACTGGCCTGCGACACAAAGACTGATCCGAACCTCAGCAGCACCAACATGCACCTCTCAGGCATCTGCACACTGGTGAGCTGGATGATGTGTTATTTTCCCAAAGCAAAATATGAGTTGGTCTCTTCAATAAATCAAGAGCCATCTTATTTTATATTGAATGGTAGCTTCATCTAGGAAAAAAAAAAAAGCTTTATGCCTTATTACTCATAAAAGGCATCACTTTTTCAGTCTGAAGACAAATCTTTTATTTAAAAGCTGAATTCAAATGTTGCCAATTTGTGAAGGGTCCCTCCTGTACGAAGTCTGTGTACTTTTCTGACAGCAGTATTTTGTCTTTAAAACTGACACTCTAGTCTCCCTGGCTCCATATGAAAGAGTTTTTCAGGTCTCTCTCACATGGTAAGAGCACGAATACTTTATTTCACAGAGGAAGTCTTGTTTGCTAAGTCCCATCTCAAGCAACGAGATCTGGAGCAGACCACTCGAACTGAGCATTGCGTTAAATCTTCCTGACAGAGTCCTGGGGGTATGGACCGTAGGAGCCTTTATGAATGAAATATACGCCACACGAGGACACATGTCAAAACAAAATTTCTGCAGGAAAAGCAACAGTTCGAAAATGATCTGAAGTTAAACCTCCCAGGTGCATGACATCCAGGGGTTTGGGGATCCACCATGTGTCCCCAGGAGAACGGGGAGGCTATTCGGGCAGGGTGCCCGCCGGGTGCTGCCTCTTTTGGGATGTGTCTTTCTGCCAGGGGATGTGAGCTGCTCCCTGCAGACATGCTCACCCAGGGAGGTGTTCCCAGACCTGGAGAGCATCAGCATGGCCTTGTGACCCTGAGCATGAGCAGAGGGACCTGCATGCAAAATAAACTCAGAGGGGATCACCACACATTCTATGTAGGATAAGTAGGTGTCTGTGGACACCAATCAGCCAAGCAGAGATCTGCAGAGCTGCTGTCCTCCTCCTCTGCCCCCTTTTCCATCCCATCACCTCAGACAGCAGCGCAGTGTGCAGCACGGCTCCTGGCGAGCAGCGGCCCTGCCTTGGGAGCAGCACGTGCTTTTCCTTGTCTTACCGTGTCCTGAAACCTCCCAAGAAGTCCTGCACTGGGATGAAATGCCATGTCAGTGAGTGCTTCCATGGAATCAATTAACCCAGGGGTAGCAACGCTGGTTTACAAAGATTTCCCAAAACACCTGTGCACAGAGCTGCTCATCCCCAAGGGCACTGTCACACCGACCACACATCTTCATTCATATTTTCAATCAGTATTGAAAATCACAAAAACCTATCTGCAGGCAGGACATATTTTTATGCTCTGAAAACAAGGCTGCAGGTTTTAAACCACAAAGAAACATACAGCTCTAAAAGTAATTTGTAGCCTTGCTTCCCTCTCCTGCAGCAGCTAAGCAAGAATTACGTGCTGGCAGTGTGCTTTTCTCATTGCCTCTATTGCTGTTTTCTGTTTAAAACCCCCACACTAAACCTTTGCTCTTCTCCATGCAAATAAGTAACTTTGCATTCATAAGGGCCAGAGGGATGGCTAGACTAGACAACTTAATAGTTACTTTTCATCTGATGTTTCATGATCTATATGATGATCATCCTTACGGTGACTTCCTAGGGGTTGAGCAGAAGGGTGCAGCTGCTTTGGCTGTGACAAATGACCGTATGTACTTGCAAACAGTTTTGGAAGGTGGCTGCTGCCTCTTTGCAGCATTTAGCGCTGTTTGCAGATTACAGCAGCTGAGCATTATGAATTTAGTTCCAGCATTCTCAGTTGTATGTAATCATTTCCAGTAGTGTCCCCCCAGAGTTTGCTGTCCATGGATATCATTTTTAGGAAAGGTTCCTTAACAAGATCTCAAAAGCATCCAGAGCAGAAAGCCTGATCCGTCTGTCTTGGCAAATGAAGGCAGTGAACGGGTTGCCTGGGATCCCTTTCCTGGCTTCACTCCCTTTGGGTCCTGGTGATACAGAGAAATCCATGATCTTAATGGTTCACAGGAGTCAGATCCCACCTCAGCCTGCTACATAAGTGCCAGCAAATGTCAATAAAAATCACTGAATTGCTGATGTCACCTAATCCTAGTACAGTGAGCGAAATGGGGGACAGGTAGCAGCCCTTGGCATTCAGGAAACAAGTGGCCTGCCCAGGTGGGTAAACCATAAAGATAAGATTTGTCACCAACCATAAAGATAAGTTTTGTCACCAAACACTCTTTCAGGTGGGAATGTGTGAGACTCACTATTGATACCACAACAGTAGCAGATTGGATGGTGCAAGTTTTTTCGTGATGAATACCAAGTTAACAATGTGGGATCCTGTGATGAATGGAGATGCTAGTGACTCCTTCTGAGTCCAGGCTTGACATACCTCAGTAGGCTAGAGAGAGGTACATAGATGACCCATAATCTGGTTTCAGTTTTTGGGTAAACACCATAAACCATCCAGAATATGGGTCCTGCCCCTTTTGACCTTTTCTCTGCATTTTCTCCCAGCCTCCTGTCATGGTCTTGCTTCTCCCTGAAAAGATGGTGCTGTAGTTGGCGTCTTTTGCAACATCACCATGAGCAGGTGACTGGTGAGGCAGATAAGGACATCTTAAACAAGCCAGTGCTCAGTCAAACTCCCCCAGCCCCAAATGTCCTGCTGAGCCCCCATGCCAGGTTTGTCACTGAGTGGGCTTCAGCACACAAGGCTCATGTGCCTCTTGGGTGACAGTGGGCTACGGGCTACTCTACTCACCACGCATTTGTTGTGCTAAGTAACCCAAACAAAAAGAGGCCACATGGTGACCTGTGAGAGAGATGGTGGCTGCAGACTCTATCAGGGGGATTTTCACCCCTTTCCACTGTCTTGGTTTTGTTAAAAAACAAGTGTCTCTTTTAGTGAATTTTGCCTGCCAGCTAAAGCCTTCATATTAGCTGAATTTTCCTGGAGAACCAGACACATTTTGGTAAACCTAGCAATGGAATGCAAACTTATTGATAAGCACAGATGGACAAATTGCAAGAGGGGCAACGAGAAACTGGTGACCAAGAAACTGACCAACTGTGTATAACATTCCGTTCACGTGAATACTTCATATAAAAGTGGGAGATCACGAGGATCTCGTCCCTTTTTCCTTTCCCTTTTTCCTCATGGCTGACATTAGGAGAGGACCTTGCTGGTTGTCCCTGTGAACTGAGGCCTAGTGAGAGACTGAATCCGGCTCCGGTTGGCTGCAGAGTCTAATCCAGGACTTTGGGTGCTGGCTCTGCAGTTGCTGAGACTTACAAGATTGGTTTTGTATATTTTATATTATTTTCTCTATTCTTATTAGTAGAATTAGTAAAACTTCTTTAATTTTTCCAACTCTCTTCTCTCTGTCCTTCTTTCCCTCCCGATCGCCTGTCCTGAGTGGGAAGGGAGAGAGGGAGGGGGAAAAGGGGGAAGTGGGGGGGAGAGGAGGTTAACAATACATCTGCCAGGGTTTGATTGTCACCCCGCAATCTAAACCCTCGACATCCACCAAGTAAGGTTAGAGGTAGGTGAAGGATGAAGGTCCTACTCCCCAGCTTCTTCCAGTCTACCTGCAGCTGGGGTGAATGCAACCCCTCAGCTCTGTGCTTTGACCATCTATGACCAGACAAGGACAACCTGCAAGTTCTCTCTCTCCACCACAACTGTGAGGCTGAACTCCTGAAGGCAGGTACTGCATCTTAAGGCAACCCCATAAACAGGTGAAGAGACTTTCTGAGGCTGCTGAGTCTCCATTAGAGACCTGCATCAGCTCTTGCAGAGCAGCAAGGGGGACTCAAGGCATCTCTAGGTGAAGAGAACAAAGAATATTGCAGGTGGAGTTGCTAAGAAGGCATCACTTCAGCAAAGCTGCCATGAGAGATCAACAGCATTTGCCTTTCACTACTTCATCAGGGTGGGAGAGCACCTCTTCCAGGGCACCACCATGCTGGACCACCTCTAGCTGCTCCATGTATGGAGCCGGTGAGCTCTGGAGGCGGCACAGGGACCAGCCATGTAAATGGGAAGTGGGCCACACCAGGGTGAAATAGCTTCTTCAAACCTCCCACAACTTTTTTCAGCAATTTCTGAAAAGACGCAACTCTGTAATGAAGGGTTGGGCTCCTGACTCATGAGAAGACATTTAATTTGCAGAAGCAGCTCACTCCTCAGGCAGGCTAATCTGCTGTGTGTTTAACAAGCATTTCCTGACGGGCTACTTCCCACAGCCAGAGCCGCATTCACTCCTCAGCTTCCTCCTGAGCTTCCCAGCAGCAATGTGCCACCCTGGGCTTCACCAGCCCCCGATGGGAGTGGGCTGAATGGTTGAAGTGGGACATGAGAATCACGCTGGGAAAAGTCACCCACCATGAGTAATGCTGCTGGTGCTCCTGGGATGTATCAGGAAGAGCTTTGTGGTGCAGGAAGGTGAGCTGCTCTGTAATTATTTCCTGTGAGCTGCTGCAGAGCGTGCCTGCCCTTCTGGGCACGGATGGTTAATTACGAACAGACACCGGAGGAGTAACCAACCACATGCAGGTGACTTGGCCAACATCACCACTGCAGAGCTGGTGACTTCTCAGGCATGGGGAAGTGGCACCCATATTCGTGTGGGTCTGCCCAGCTGGCCCCACTTGAAAGGGGCACCAAACACAACTGAAAAGGTGTGTGGATGGATGGGAATTGCTTTGAGCACAGGTCAGCTCTGCCTGGAAGGTGTGATGCCTGCCATTTCAAGAGCCAGCTCAGCTCCATCTCCCCAGGGGAAGGAGAGACTTCTGTCACATTGATTGTTACTCAGGCTGCTGCCGGGGTAGTCACAGCATGATCCCCAGCAAAGAGGGTCTCCTAGTGGTTCTGCTTCACTGCGAGTCAAGTGGTGCTGTACATGTGATGTGAGTTGCTGACAACAAGCTGATATGTGGATGCTGCATGTTACCAGGACATGAAGAGTTATCATGGTAAAGCTTCAGCTTAATTAGGTTCCTGTCCAGTGAAGTCAAGGTGAATTTTGACTTCTGCTAAGATGAGTCAATGAAATATATTTGGGGCGGTCAAGGAAGCGAGTCCACTATCAAGCCTAATTTGCAAATGCTATTTTGAAATTGTCTTTCATCAGTGGAATAATACATCCTCCTGCTTTTAGTCTGCTGCATCCCTAGGGTGCCCATGCAGCCAGATCTAATCTGGTGTGAGGAGGAGGTGGATGAAGGAGTACATATCCATCTCTGATTTGACCCCTGTCAACCTCACAGATGGTCTTGAACTCACTCCCATGGTGACCTTAAAAGCAACAGCATCCCAACACAGCTAGGCCAACCATAGTACAGGTTCTTTGGCCTCTTGTTTCTGGACCCTTTAGAGTCCCTGGCTTTCAAGATCTACCCAACACCCATGCAGCTGAGAACCTTTCTCTTAAAATGTAAAATCAGGGTGGAAGGATGGAAACTGGAAGATGTCCTTCAGACTACTGCTCACTGCAGGTGTAACTGCCTCTCCCTGTCCTCAGCATGGAGATGGAGACCCGCCACTTGGAGGCCACCTTGACAGGGGAGTCCATGGAGATGGACTTTAAGATACTCCAAATGACTTGAAACTTGCAAAAAAACCTGCCAACCCCCAAAAGCCCAAAATTAAACCCTAAGGGCTGGAGGCACTGCTGCCTTCATTGCCCTTCCAAATATGACACCTGAACTAGCCTGTTCCTTCAGAGCATCTCCTGGTCTCTGCTGAGCAAGAACAGATAAAGTACAGCAAGTACCGATCAGTTCAAAGTGTGTTCACTATATTTTCAGACCTAGCAGTTTTTGACAGTGTCTGACCTATTGATTTACAATTATCAGCTATAATCTCTTAACACCCCAACCACGTTACAAAGTGTGTTGTAAGGGTATCACTTTAAACCCAGCCTTGACTAACCGTGGTACAGAAAGGCAGATGTTGTTTAATTGAGATCGCAATTGCATACAGGGCACTGCAGCCACATACTGAAATCAGGTAACCATGTGCTCAGATGGATAATAATAATCATTTTCCCCTCTCCTAATTTCCATATGGAATGGAAGTAATTAGCCATGTAACTGTGCACCTATGTGTCTGGCCAAGTCTTGCTGAAAAGCCTGGAGCAGACCCAGGGCATCAGGCTCCAGCTCAGCCTCCTGCTGTTTGGGGTGGCATTGACTTCCCACACAAACCTGTCAAATTAACTCCCGGGGATGGTATTTCTGAATTCCCAACACATTTTATGTAAATGAGAGAATCCTCTGATATCATCTTGGTTTTATCATATTTAACACTCTCTAACCTTCATGGGCAAAGACATTCATGTTACATCAATAACTGGTTTTTACATCTTTCCCCAAGGAGTTCTTTCTCCACTTGAAGCTCATAATGGAACAATTGAGTTCCCTCAACTCAAATCTAAACGATTTGTTGAATATTTTACACTGATTCCTTTCTCACTCTGCTGCTCAGACACAGTGACACAGCCAACTTCAAAAGGGTTTCCTCTTCCTTGTTTTCCTAGTGCTGTCCTAAGGTGTCTTCCTTCCAAACAATGCTGCCTGCAGCACCCCAGGCTCTCTTCCACTTCTGCTCTCCCACCAGCACTTAGTGGTGAGGACCCGAGTGGGGCCACGCTTCCTTACACCTAAATGAATAAATGTCCTTCCTCCTAACAAGGTCTGATCTGAGCAAGTCAGGTGGAAGAAATGAGTGTTACTCTTCCCTTTTATAGCAAACCAGTTAATTAATTGCTGACCTGCTCATGGTGTTATTCACTCTAGCTCCGCATGTTCAAATACAATTAAAGCAGTGACAGGTCTCTCCCCAGCACATTTCAGGTCACCACAGTTAAAGATGCTTTATGCACACAGGATCTTGACTGAAACACCCTGCAGCACCATGCCTTGGAGAGCAGAAGCCCAATGGTATGCGTGTCATGGCATGACAGCTGCGTTCATTCACTAGGCTTGCCTTCCCAAGAGCCTCTTCTAACCCCAAAATGTCCCAACACCTCCCCACAACCCTGGCTTTCTGCCTGCTTGTTGCTCGTCTCATGTGCAGACCCTGCCGTTGTCCCTGTGTGGTTGAGGCAGCGCAGATCACCTGGGGATGCTCCAGCAGCTGCTTGCCAGTGGCACGTCATGCGGATTCAGAAGGGGTGCTGCTATGGAAGAGATCCTCTGTCCCTCCATCAAGCTAATCCACTCTTTCCAAAGGTAGTATCCGAAAGCTGCTGCAGTGCTTAAAGAGAACAACTTGCTCATCAATTGAAATTTCTTCTTTCTGCCGCAACCAGAGTCATTTCCAGGCACCTGCATCACCTTTCCACAGCACAAACAGGACTGCAGTAGTCGTCAGGCCCTAAAGCAGCTCCAAAAATCCCCTTGCTTCAACTTTTGTTTTCAGCCAACATTACTGTATTCCTGCTGCTCCCATTTAGATCAAATAGCTCAGCAAACGGTGAGTCTGGTGCACAGAAGAGATGTAAATGGTGAAGCAGCTGAAGACGGTTGCTATCTGTGCTTCCCAGCTCTCAGGTGAATGAATGCAAGAGGTGGGGCAGCAGTGGCACTTGGCAGTTTAGCATGTAGTGTATTTGCTGGGTCTCGTTCTTCCATGTTAGGTATCTTGTCTACCTAAAGAACAAAATGTTATTCAGTATATAAAAAATGCATTTTATGCTGCTATTTAATAGCTTCTGTTCAGGACAGTTCTCTACAAATGAAACTCAGCTTTGCTGCAGGAGTAGAAATAAATGTGCTGGTGCAATGGCAGAGGGAACTCTTTTAATGGGAACTCTCTTATTTCTACAACATCCGTGTTCATTTTGACAGAAAATAGTTTGTAAGTGCCAAGGCCAGCTGTTATTTTCCTCTCTGCAGGATGAAGGTGAGGCCTACCCACTTGCCAGAGATAAAACAAGGTTACTCGGGGGTGAAGTCCTCTGTATTTCCATCAGAGTGTCTAAGAAAGTATTTCCCCAAAAGATGGTCTTGGCAATCAGCACTGCTGCCCTGGAAGATGACCCTGAGCATCTGACAGGATACAAATGAGAATTCCCTTTGTGGCAGGAGTGCTAGACTGGCTGCAGCATCCCTGAGCACAGGAGGAGACTTGCCTGTCAGCAGGGATCAGCCGGGTTCCTGAGGCTTATGCAAGGATGCCCAGAACTGCGTGAGTCTCAGGTTTTCTTCAGAAAGTTGATTATTTCAAATCTCCTTTCATTCCAAATTGGAACATAATAGAAATATCAAAACTGAGCTTATTGAAGTCCTTTGTTTACATGCTGATGTTCTGATATTTTATGGAATTCATATCAAGTTGAAAAAGATCTAAAGTTCTTGATAATTCTGTCATATCTCAGTCAAACCAGTGATTATGCAAAACATTTCCACTCTCGTCTGTTTTGCTAGGAAGAAAAAAATCTCTCAGAACTGAGTTACCAAGTAAATCTTTACCACTCACAAATAGTGGTTGGACACTCCAGCCTACTAAAGATGTCTTTCTCTGGTGGTCAGTTCTCACCACCGGCCTTTGTTCATTTGTGCGACAGCTTCTCTCTACATGGATAGAAAAAGGTATGGGCTCTGGTGATAACAAGAAAACCTCAACCCTAATTTTGCCTTCCTTCTCTCAAGCTTTTCTTCCTTGTCTGAAGAAGGATGAGCAGTTCTTGTTTGGAACAAGGATCTCTCCAGGAAGGTGCAGCAATGGCAGTGGCCCAGAAGGACAAGCTGTGCAGCTGTACAGGTCCTACCTCATGACACTGAGCATGGGCCATGTCACAGAGGCACCCCAAAGTCAGTTTTAGGTGGACAACAAGTTCCAAAACAGACTTTATTCTGCCCAGAAAAATATAACCAATAAACTGACTAGAAACAAGGTTTATACAATTATTTAGCATTCTGACAACATAATTTACAGATTCAGATATCAGTTGAGAAGACTATTGGGGTATGACTACACAGGAATAATAAGGGTCCACAACATGCACGTGTTCACGCACAAGAAACAAAACCAGAGGCCTCTCACTCAAGGGTAGCCAGGAGAAATAATCACTTGCCTGGGTTAGGCAAGGACTCACTCAAGGATATATCCAGCAGAGAAAAACAACCACTCACCCAAATCAGGAGGTGAAGCACACTGAATCCCAGGAATTCTCCTTAGATGGCGTCCCAGTCTAAAGGGAGGGCTCTGCTCACAGATCTGCTGCTTTGAGAAGACCACTCAAAGAGGGTCTTTGGAGGAGACCACATTTTATAGCCTGGTCAGATCTGGCTGTGGTCATTATGACATGGTCCAGAAGCTTCTCAGCTTCTCTGGGCATCTCCTTTATTGAGGACTCTGTCAATTGACTGAGGGTCCCACCCCTCCTGCCCCAAAGCCGGGTGGAGGTGAAGTCACGTTGCCCCCAGTGGGCAGGACGTGCCTGTCAGCACCATCCTAGGTGTGTACGTGGGGACAGGCACAGCGGGGGCACAAAAGGTGCTAAAGAGCCATCAACTGCCCCATTGAAAGCTACAGATCTCATCAGGGGGTGTGCAACCGCCACAGGCCACCTTCAGCAGCGGTGAAACAGGAGCTGTGTCAACCTTACTTTCTCCAGTGAGTCTATCCCAGGGCCTCACAGATTTTATCTACAGTGTCCTCCAAGCAGATGTAAACAACCTGGTGGTTAAAACTGAAGATTGTTTCTGCAGCGCTAGCAACCCTGTCGAGCAGAAGGTAAGGCTGGTTTAGGGCTAGTCACAGGGATCTGAACCTCTACCTGGAAATACCTCTAGGCACCAGGTACATCTTGACGTGCTACTCTATGAGATGCTTTCACCACTTAAGTCTTGTGAAATGTGAAGTTCCTCAATTTATCGATTTTTCTTTAATTCCTTTTATTATTTTTTTAATTATTTTTTCTTTTCCATGGCTGGCTTTCAATTTGAGGGATGCCTGGGCACAAAAAGTGAATCAACCCCAAAAGAAGCCCGTTTTGAAGCTACAAGTAACCTTCTCCAGGGTACATGAAGCTGCAATGGCTCTTACCAAAGGGGTCTGGAGCTTCAGAGCAGCTATGGCAGACAGGTGAACGTGTCACTGACCTGCAACTGCATGTGGAGGGGGAAGAGCACAAGACATCTCTGTGAAGTATTATTATCCAAGATTCGTTTGAATTGATTTTCATCCTCTGTGGGTAATTATCAAATTAAATGGTTTAAGAATGCAAATTGGAAAAATTATTCTTCAAGAGCAAAAATAGTTAGACCTGGAGCTTGGCCTCCTCTCCAAAGAAACCTGCAAAGTATCTCATATAATGTGGGAGCAGTAATTTAGTTGTATTACAAAACAGACCGGAAAAACGCACAAATCAGACTGCAACTGCTTCCAGTCAGCGGTGTTTTCAAAAACTCCAGCCCACAGCATGAGCCTTTTCTAACCACATCCAGGGGGTTTTATTTGTAAAGCGGACCAAAGACCAGACAAAACCATTTCTCTCATCATCTTCATTTTAGATGAATTCTGAACCCCTCCATATGCCACTGCATAAAATTTCAATTCTTCCCCTCCTCCCTTGGCAGCACTGCTAAGGTGTGACACAGGGTCTGACAGTAACTTCTCGTATGACTGAGGAGTTTAAAATTAAGCCTGTCCTTTGATGAACCACAATGATCACACCCTGTTTCAGAAGCACTGATCTCTGAGATGGCCCACACATGTCAGGCGGAGTGGGAGATGCTCTGCACCTCTCAGGCTCAGGTCTGTGAGGGTTGCCGCTTTGGAAGAGGCAATTACCTATATACATGGACGTTGTGGTGACGAGCATGGGTTAGGTTCGCTCTGGTGCCCTGCCTCTAACAGTCCTGCCTGTGCTGGATGAGAAGACCCTCTCTCATTTCCATCTGGAGATATGGTCCTTCCACAGCGTGTCTTGATGGGGTGTCCAGTGGACATGGGTGGGTCGCACGGAGCTGTGTCTGCCATGTGCAGCAGCTGCCGTTGCTGCTGGCTTGGTGATCCTACCATCACCTTTTCCTTTGTGTCACACCTGCCTTTGAACTTGCCTTTCCTGTTTCTCCTCACTACTCAGCAGCTCTGCATCCAAGCAGGACCTGCCGGGGTCCCGCTCTGCACCAGCGCCAGGCGGTGAACGCAGGGATCCAACAGATGCGTGGTGACACATTAACACCTGCGGCTGAGGAGATGATTCATAGGAGCACATCCCTGCCTGAGGGCAACTGTGTCTACCAAAGGGACACTGTGAGTGGCTGCGAATGGTGATGGCTTCAGCACCAAGCGGAACATGTGGGTCACCTAGCACCCGGTCCAGAGCAGGGACAGGCAGACAGCTCCCTGGCTGCAGTCAGCAGGCACCTTGATGGGCTTCACTCCACTTCAAACCTCCACAGCAAACACATCCACTCCCCTCTAAAAGTCCTCTGCAGTCAGTGGAGGAGGCAGGTGCTCCTAGGGCAGGGTTGATCCCACCAGCATCTCTACAGCTGACTCCCTCAGGTCCCAGTTTCTCCCCATTGGCTGTAAAGAAAGTGCAGGGAACTAGCTCAGGTGTGGGTATCCGTGCTGTAAAAGCAGGTGAAATGGGTGCTGCCTTCCAAGTCCCAAAGTGCCTGAACTGAGAGACTCTGGATGTAACTATACTCCAGCCTACACCACTGGAAATACCTTCTGTGCATGTATGCCGTCCTTTTTGGAATGCAGAAAACCCACTCTGAACCAGGAAAGCTCCAGATGTTGCTATATCTCTCACAAAGTTCCTGTTTCAGAAACTGTATTGGAAGAAAACACTTTTGTTTAAATTAACAACGGAGTTTCTACCATTACAGAATGCCTTGGAACCCTTCTTCCCCCAGCATCACAGGGGGACACAGCTAATGAACACTGCCAGACCATGGAGTGCAAGCTAGTCTAAACCTGTCAGGAATACCCAGGGCTGATTCCATACATTAATTATATGTTGTGTAAAAAAGGATTTCCTAAGAGCTTTTTTTAAAGTTAAACTAAAGATCTGGATCTTTCTCTTTTTTTAATGTCAAGGAATCTGATAAACCAGAACGGAAAATCCTGTAACAGCCACGCTTCGCTTATCAGCTTCGCAGATCAGCATCACATCTTCTCCGGAGTGCCTCCTTGCTGTGTCATGAATCCTTGTTCTAAAATGAATCTTTCTTCAAAGGAGCATCCTCAGGCTCAACACATATTCCTGGTTTCCCTTAATTTATGGCATATTTTTTAAGGACTGGAGATCCCAGAGTCCATCTTCTGAGTGCTAACAGCTTTTAGCCATGATGGGTCATCTAGACAGGTGGGCATGGAAGAGTGGGGAATGTGATGGGCAGGTTTTTACAACACAGCAAGGAAGGGTGGTGGCAGGCAGGAATTTGCCAGTGCTGCACTATCATGAGATCCCCATGCTGAGGGAATTTCATCGAGGCTCTTAAATTATGGCCAGCTTACTTTGCTCATCATGCTCATGGCAGCGGTCACTCCATTACCGATTTTGGAAAAAGCTACTGAGGAAACAATCCTAGCAAAACCTGATGTATTTACCTGTCTTATGCCAGTTCTAAGTTGGACTGACAGATTACTTCATGACAAATGAAAAAAACGTGTCCTTGATGACACCCCGAATTTCAGCTACCAGTTTCCTTCTACAAACAGCTGTGTTCAGCTATGTAGTAGTCATAGGAAAGAAATAAAGTATTAAGAGGATTAAGATATCACAATTATGGCTACTCAGCACAGAAATGGGGGCTTTAACATGTGCACGTTGAAACTGCGGACCAAACACTTTAACATTTTCAGTTGATTCACCTCAGCTTTCTGGAGCATCCCCTTGTAGAGAAACTGCCTGAGGCAGCAGCACACCTGCACGAAATCTCTGCTGGCAAAAGCTACCCTGAGACTTAGTGTAGAAGAGATGAGATGGGGTGGCACTGCCTCCAGAGGGTTAGTCTGGCTTAAAGTTACCTGTTAAAATCTAAGCATGGGCCAGGTTAGAGCCCAAGCAAGCAAGGATCTTTCCTAAGAACCTAAGATGACTGCAGGCATGTGCTACCAAAGCTGCCTGCTCAGACCTTGCCTGAGTACAGAAGTCAGGGCTTCAGTGCTAGCGTGGACAGGACCTGAGCACTGAGTCTTCAGGGGTGGTCCTGGGAACAGCTTGCAGTCCCCTCAAGCCACACTGATTTAAAATGGGCTGTGAGGCATTTCCTGATGCTTCATTTCTGGAAATCAATGTGGACTATACAATTTTGCAGGGCAGTTTTTGGGAAATGCCTAGGCCGGCAGGTGGTGATGACTCTCATACAGGTGCCTGGGCTGCAAAACTTGCCCAGCACACTGAGAGGTTTCCTAGCAACTTCCTTCCACCGTCTTTGTGCTCAGATTTGTTTTGAGATGTGGGCCATCTTAAAACAGTATTTCTGCCTATTTAAACTAGTTTAGTTTTTTTAAGTTGGCAAGGCAAGCGCAGTACAGCACCATGTCTCATTTATATCCTTGTCAGTTATTCTCTCCAAAACTAACAAAAACCCAAAACAATGTAGGTGGGTTTCTTGCCTTTTTTTTTTTTTCACTAACCAGGTCACCAGTCTTTTGCTCAAATTGCCATGCAATAAGAAAACTCAAAATCCATCTTAAAAAAAAATACACAGGAGAAATGTTTTCACTCATCTCCAACTCTGTTACATTCTTGCTGAGCTTCTCTGGCATATCTGAAACCAACAGATGTTGATCATGTGCTTTGGACAACTCCAAACACATGAGAGACACGACATTTTTGAGCCAAAAATGCTGTTAAAAACAAGCAAAACCAAAGTAGCTAAACCATGCCAACCTTTATATGCATGCATATGTATCCAGTTTAAAATTGGCCACAGGTTTTAGGTCTGTAAATTCACTGATAGCATCCAGCTTTGAATATGTTGAAGTGTTTATTCAGTATTTTGTACTGGCTCAGACAGTCAGCCTGAAATGACACCCTTAACTAGAAAAGAAGCGATGGAGCAATTTGGTGAGCAGAGCAAGCTTGAAAGAGTTTGGGCGTAAATGGACGCAGGAGAGAAACCCAGATTATCCCCATCTCCTAGAGCAGCACTGAGACGTTATTTGTTACTGAAGGAATTCACTACACAAATACATATTTCTTCAAAGATAGCAGAGGGGAAAAAAATTACTCTCCCCTCCTCATTTAGTAACCGGAAAGTGAATACCAAGTGCCTTGGTGTTTTCCTTGGCACCTGCGCTGCTCCGTGAGCTCTCTCACAGGGCCATGAGCAACTGAAGTGCAGAAGGAAATGTGGAATTAAGTCCCCCTGTGTTGCTCCTGCCTGCAGCAGGATCTGTCCCTACCTGGTCCTGAACAAACCCCATATTTACAGGCTTTGGCATCCCACCTAGGCATGGCCGAGGCACAAAGCCAGACCTTCCTAAACCACCCTGGGTGAACTCTCTCCCTTTCTCCCCAGGCTTGGGTGCACTTTGACTATCTTAACCCAACATCAGGCACCTCCATCAGAGATTTGCTGCATTTACACCCTTGTGTGTGTTGGGGATCTGCCAGCTCCTGCCATTTGCCATACTTGACTGCTAAAAACCACTGGATTTCTTGCTCAGCACCACTGTTTGCCCCAATGCAAACACTGTGAGCTTTTGGCATCGGTTGCAGAGATCAGGGCAAACTTCCAGAGCAGATCAGACCTTGGATTTCTATCAAAACCCATCTGTTCCTGGCTGAGAGTTACTCCCACCACCTTTATAGCTGGGTGAGATAATTAGCTATTGAACCCACAAATTAGCACAAAATGGAGCTCTTTTAACAGCCTTCATCTCTAGAATGGCAAAGCTGCCACCACATCTTGTGTACACCAGGCAGCCCAGAGTGAGGAGGACTTCTAGCTGACAGTGTCAACTGTTTTTAAAATGTTACTGCACTGCTGACATTTGAAAAGCAATTTAATAGTTCTCCCATGACAGTGACTTCAAATACTCTGGAAACAACTTGTATGAAGCAGTGTATGACAGCCACGATGCTCTTCTTTACCGAGACACCCAGGCGGGATTTGGGTAGAGCTTGTGCCAGGCAGGACTGTGAGATGAACATCGCACCAAACACACCTCCCACATCAGCCTAAACCCACCAGGTAAACGGGGTGTGCAGGAGGGTTCACCTCACATCACAGGCCCTGCCACAGGAGCGCTGGAATGAAAGAGTGCAAGGGCTGAAAGGAATTTAGGCAGAGCTGCTGTGGCTGTGCTTCCTCTGCAGGGAGCCACAGCACCAAGGGTTAACGCTCTGCTGCCTGCCTCCACAGATCTGCATAATGTCTTCCATTTGGCAGCTCATTTGCATAATTTTAAATTACTCTTTTGTCTCAGAAATAAAATCTAAAACATAGCTTCAAAAATAAGTGGTAGATATTAATGTTTCACACACTAAGAAGGTTTGGTTAAGTCTATTTGTCTGAACTTGTCAATTGAGATTGCAAAAAATAATTTTAACACAGCAATGTTGTTTCTTTATGGCAGAGCCTTGGGTGTTCTTTCCTGGTGCCATTTTGCCCACCTTAAATGAGGTCTAAAGTGCTCACGCACCCCACACGGAGGGGCTGCAGCTGGTCTTCACAAGCTCAGACCATCCAGAGAGCTGAGTAGCTCCAGCCTTTGCGAGGGGGATCCAGCTTGTGCCCCTCATGTACAACTGGAGAAACAATGCCAGCAGCTGGAGATGGAACCCCTGACATCAGCACAGCCTCGCTGGGGATGGGTGTACCTCCAGGAAGTACATGTGCACCCAAAAGTGTCCACATACCACTGTGAGCTCAGCGTCCCACCTCCCACTGCAACAGGGGATTTGGCTCACCAGAGGATAGATGCCCATGCCAGCTGAACCACACTCCCAGCTCCACTGACTAGAGTGGGATATAGACACCTAAATTCAGGGATTTCTTGTCTGGGTCTGATTCCCAGTCCAAGTTCGGCTGAGAGCCTGCGAGTTGGTCTTTGCGGGCTGAGCCCCGTACCTCTCAGCTCTTCTCTCCCTCGTCCTGGGAGACACAAGCAAAGCACAGTGTCTTCTACTTGCAGTGATGTGTTTCAGAAGGGGCTGTTAGCCTGCACTGGCACTTCAGCATGTTTTAAATCATAGTTTATCAGAGCAGTAGAATAAATCCTAGGAAATAAGAAGCCAAATGGATAAGATATGCAAGTGATAATACACTGACTGCCCTCCTTCAGAATCTAGTGGCACTAGAGTTTTCAATCAAATGTTTTGAAGATGACTTAGGGCAATCTTCTTCATCTTCACCTTTTGCAATAGCTAAATCTTTTACTTGACAATTTTGTTAAAATTTGACAGAGGCAGCTATGCAGCATTAAACATTTCAGCCCAAATAATTAAAGCCTGATAAATTTACAAACACTCCAGCTCACCTTGATTTATAGCAGCAGGCAACATTCATTGCAAGTGAAACTACCTTATGTTCAGTTAGTAGCAAGTAATTCCATATTTGTAAATCTGCCTGCAGTTTCATGTTAACTACCTACCTTTCTATATAAATACTCATATGAACACATACACAGGCATATATTATACAACAGACAAGCGTTGTAATTGCTGTTACAATAACATGTTTATCCATCAGTTAACTATGTCCCTTTCCTCTTATACTCCAATGGAACAAAATAAACCTTCCAGACTATTTATTCATATTTTCTTTCCTCCATTACTTTCATTGCAGCTAAATGTTAACTACTGAAGCAGTTCTTAACTACATCTCCTATTGACCAGTGTCCCCAAGGCATTTTTTTTCTGCATTTCAGCACTGAAGCTCCATCACCATAAAAATCCTAAAACTTTATTTCACGGGACTCTCATCTGTCAGATCTGCCTCTTTTCACATGAAGTCAACATCTATTTTTTTTGACGTTTAATCACTTCTGTGACGAGTTGTGATGACCCACTGCAATTATGTTCTCAGCTTGGGAATATGCTACAGGGAGATGGAGGAACAGTTAAAAAGCAGACGTCCTGTTCTATGTAAATGTCCTTAGTGATTTATGGCTGGGGGGGCAACAAAGAAGAAAAAAGCTCACAATATTTTTGCCAGAATGGTGGGGTCTTTCTGGAAAGCAAAGCCCATCATTTAAAGGGAATGGGGTGGTCCAAGAGATGAGAATGTTTTCACTCCTGGGGTGCTGTGCTTGAAACTGCTTGTACATCTGTGATGGGAGCCTCTGGCTGAGGAAACATGGAAGAGCTGCTTCAAAAGGGACGGTAAATTTGAAGCCTCCGTGTGCACTCATCCTCCACAGGCCAAATTTCTCCTGAACAGCCACTGTTTATCGCTTCTCAAATGACACAGCCTCTGGTTTGCTTAAAATGCCAGCTGTCAATGGAGGCTGCTTTGGAGCTGTTTCGCGAGCAGCTCAGTTTTCTCTCTGTTTGCCTGTGTTATCATTCAAAGCAGCAGTTTGAGCTCAAAACTCATCTCCCTCTCACCACCCTCCAGTTCACATTGTGGAGCAGCCTGAGAACACACAACCTGGACTCCTTTGGGGTGAAACCAAATGGAAACCTGCTCTCCCAAAGCGCAGCACAATCTCTGGGGAAGCTGTGGATGTTCAGTCCATGAGGCAGACCTGGAGCTGGCCAACACAAACCCCCTCAAAATGCAGCACTGCAGATGCTTGGGCTCTCAGCACCTGCTGCTTTATGCTACAGTTGACTCCTCTTTAATTTTAATAATTTTTCAAGTGGAATTAAAACCAAATGCAAGAACTATCTGCTATTTCTTTCTGTATTATAAATAGCTGTCCATAACAGGTGCTATTTGATGGCAGAGGAACAGAAACTAAAAAGTAGGCTACTACACAGAAAGGTAAATGCTGGCCCTACTAGAGTCCATGGAATAATTCACTTGCTTTTGTCCTGGAAAGCCTCCCCTCCTTTCCCTGCCAGCAACAAGCTTACTCTGCAATGATTTCTGAAGATAGTACAAGAATCAAGGCCATACAGAACTGTTGCTGTGAATGCAGTTCACCCTCACAATTTATAAAGGTGATTTTTTTTTTCAAAACGGCCACTTTTGAAGGTAAATACAGTTAAGGTAATAGTAACTAACCCAATAAAATGGAACTAAGAGGGAAATAAACCTTTTTTTTTTTTTCTCCCAGTTAATCAAACTCCCCTGGCAGCCTGCAGACAGATAAACAGGAGAAAGCAATTCCACGGGGAACCCAGACAACCTGCTGGGGCTACATGCCCACCTTGTAGGTTGCTGAAGTTCAAGCAAATTCTGTATTTCCTCACCAGGAACTTACAGGAAGCTACTCTGATGCAAATAAGCACAACTCTGCTTTTCAGCTGCCTGCACAGGAACACCTGCCCAGGTGGCACAGCCAACACAAAGCCTCAGAGATACACCCACCACCTACACTGTGCACGTGAGTTCTGCCCACACCACATTCCAGGGACGGTTGCACCAGGTGGGTGTCCACAGCCTCTGTTCCCAAGACATTCAGCTCGTGCACAGCGCCCGGGATGCCAGGTGAGCTCCTCTTGTCATGCTCAGCTGCATTTATCAGCAGCCAAGTCTGGTCTACACATACAAAAGCCAACATGTAAACTTTGTGGTTGGGCCTAGTCAGAAGGAGGTGCTCAGAAGGGTCTCTGTGGGAGCTGGAAAACAAGGATGCGAGTAAAGGGCTACAACAGGGCTGAGGCGCAATGTGAAGCAAGGTATCTGCCCAAACTAAATCTCAATCAGCCAGATACAAGTGAATCTACAAACTCCACTGAGTTGAGAGGCAGAGACCTCTCCTCGATCCCAGACATACTGTGCTGACTCCCCTAAACAAAAGAAAGTTACCCTGACTGTATTCTAAAGGAGAAACAGACGCAGAATCCTGATTTCTAGCCCAGGAGTCCTTCACTGCAGAGCCATGGAGACGAAATGCCAAGCAGATCAAACAAGAAAGGAGAAGGGAGATCAGGTACCTGCAGCGTTGTCTGATTTTAAACGGGTATGTTTCAGTGTGTGTGTGGTAGCAAGTGTTGTATTGGCAGGCCATGTGTCAAAGTGCCTAGCTCACTGTATAAACTTCTGAACATATGAGTCTCTTTTGGCAAAATTTTCACACAAAGTTCTCATCTCAGAGGTCTCTCTTGGCTTAATTGACCCAAGCATCAGAGAGGAGGCAGAAGAACCAATTAGTACTGCAGCTAAGGGAGAGACTGCAGCATAGCTCAACATTTTTAGTCATTGGAGAATCCACAGGGCAGAAAAAAATGGTGTGTGCACTGTTAGACACCGAAGAACCCACTGTAAGAAAAAAATCCATGGGAAATATGTTTTCATCAACTCTGAACCTTACAAAGCTACCTGCTCTTTTGTGGCCTTAAACAATATCTCTTAAAGACCAGTGTCATTTTGTGCACAAGACAAATGATTTTTCTATTACAGTGACCTCTTCTTCACTTGACAGCCAGGTACAAGTTAGACAACAAGAGACTATAAACACTTAATATCTGGCATCAAGATGAAGTTTCAGCTGTCATAAATAAGCAATGTATAAAAAAAACAGGCTATGACAGCCTGGGATGTGAGCATGACAAAATGTAGCCCAGGACAGCAGAAAGCAAACGGCTGGCAGTGCAATCCTCCTCTGCTGGAATTGTCTGATTTCTGGTGTTCAGTTGCAAACTATGCAGGTACTTGTGTTGCAAAACACACAGATGTGGTTTAAAAACCTGATGTTCCCAGCCCCAAACAAGCTCCTCTTACGCCTTACCTATGCAGACAGAGAGCAAGAAGTAGCAAGGCTGGGCTTTGCTTCAGTTTGCGGCACAAGCTGCTGGAAGCAAAATTTCTTCCTTTGCAATGCACTTTGGTGCTCACTATAGGAACTTTTGCTCGGCTTTGGGAATAATCTAGAAGCTGCAGTTTTCTGCACAGCATTCTTGTGGACATTTCCAAGAATGCTGGCCTCATTTCTTCCACAGCAAAATACAATCTTATGCTGCCAGCCTGATGTCATCTCTCTTGACATCTGGAGTTAACAGCCTGGAAAGTACATACTTGGCCTCTCCTTAGCTGCCTGAGGCCTTTACTTCTGCTCGGAGTCTCTTCCCCAACACCCACAGGCACCGCTGCCCCTGGTGCACCCACAATCCCTTGCAGACCCTCTACCCAAACTCTCCCATCTCCAGCAGGTCCCTTGCCTGGAGGACCAACAGACCTCTCTGCAAACTACCAGGCCTGCAGCTGCCAAGTGAGTTTAGCAAGAATGAGTCTGTCCCACCCCACATTACTCAGAAGCTGTTTCCAGTGGGAAAGTTCCTGACGTACTAGAACTGGACATTTGTGGAGCAGGAAGCTGGATGAGACGACCCCCAGAGGTTCCTTCGAACTCATGTGCTTCTACCAATCTGAAAACTTCATGAAATACTCTCATCAAAACTCAATTTCAGACATAACAGCAATGATCCTACAGGAGGTATTTTTTTAATGGTATTTCCAAGCTGGCAAAAACTCTCACACAGACAAATATACCAACAAGGAACTTGTTCTGCTAGTTGGGTGTTGGTGTATTTATAGCTGCACCTTCATAAGGAAGCTGCTGCTTTATCAGTAGGCCCAAAAATAGCACCATCTATACACCAAGCTGTTGTGCAAGACAGGGAACTAAATTTCTCAGGCCAAGACAGAAGTCCTGTCTTAAAGATCCATTTTTTAAAGAAATAAAATCTTGTTTGGTTCTTGATTTTTTTCATGGTTTTGTAAACATTAATTTTTAAATATTATTTCAGTACTGGATGTTGTAATGCAACAGACTTAACACAATCCAAAGGACTTATAAAAAGTATTTTATTTTAGAGTTCTTAGAAAACAGAAGTTGTAAGAATGAGTGGTTCTACTATCAAAAAGCAAGTCTATTTGGAGTCATTTCAGATAAATAAAGGATCACCAAACTCTGCTACCTGTGCAATTATCTCCTAAGAAACGCATCAGTGGACACGACAGACATTCAACATGTTACTGGTACTCCAAAATCCAACCAGCAAGATGCAGCCTTGCATCCTTGTTAGAGAAGTACAGGTGTTCCTGACAGTGCACTGGAAGTTCCACCATGTTACAAACTCCTGTCAGAATAACAACATCATCAATTCAACACATGGTTTTGTGTGCTCTCATCTACACTTAGGCTTAGTTGCCATTTTAGACAGCAGTATAAACTCCCGGTATGAATGAAAGCTGACATTTGCACTACTCAAGTTTATCCTGGCTCCAAGCACAAGTTCCAGCAGAATCAATTTTTTTTTCATTTTTGCTTATGCTGAGTGTTTGCACTGGCACAGCCATAGGCAATGGCTACAACTGGGGTTCAGTCATAATGTAAATAAAGCTACAGAAAAGGATTACTTGGAACTGCCAGCAGCTGACTGCTGAGCCCTAACAGATGTGTGCCCCCTTTGGGCTTTTCCAGCTCTTCTCCTGTCTTTTATCTGAGAGGTTTCCAAAACCTACTAACTTTTAAAGCTTGTGTGTCAAGAATCGAAGGATGAGGGTAATGGAAATCTCTTCCTTATGCCTAGCCCTTAAGAGAACTCCAATGAACAAGTCATGTTATTTGTATATGTAAATGCTTTGGAGAAATAAATATTGATCCTGAGAGCAAACAAAAATACTTGGAGCTTCCCAAACCCTACCAAAAACTCTTGAAAGCATTCCCAAGGATGCGACAAACCTACTGAGGCAATGTAGGCCCACTGATGAATGAGGCGGGCGCCCTGGTGACAGAAGATACAGAGAAGGCAGAGTTACTGAACGCCTCTGTCTACTCTGCTGGAGGCTGTCCTGAGAAGTCCCAAATCGCTGAGGCCTCATAGGAAGTCGGGACAATGGAGGAGTTTGCCTCAGTTGATGAGAACTGGGTTAGGGAGCAATTAGGCAACCTGGACATCTATAAATCCATGGGTCCGGATGGGATGCACCCGTGGATGCTGAGGGAGCTGGCTGAGGTCATTGCTGGACCACTCTCCATCATCTTTGTCAAGTCTTGGGAAACGGGAGAGGTGCCTGAGGACTGGAAGAAAGCAATGTCACTCCAGTCTTCAAAACGGGCAAGAAGGAGGACCTGGGTAACTATAGACTGGTCAGCCTCACCTCCATCCCTGAGAAACTGATGGCACAACTTATTCTTGGTGCTATCTCAAAGCATACCAAGGGTAAGAGGGTCATTAGGGCAATCAACATGGCTTCACCAAGGGGAAGTCATGTTTGACCAACCTCATCGCCTTTTATGAGGACATAACAAGGTGGCGGTGGATGTGGTCTACCTTGACTTCGGTAAAGCATTTGACACAGTCTCCCACAGCATCCTTACAGCTAAACTGAGGGAGTGTGGTCTGGATGATCAGGTGAGATGGACTGTGAATTGGCTGAAGGAAAGAAGCCAGAGAGTCACGGTCAATGGGGCAGAGTCCATTTGGAGGCCTGTATCTAGTGGAGTGCCTCAGGGGTCAGTACTAGGGCCTGTATTATTCAATATATTCATCAATGATTTGGGTGAGAGAATAGAGTGCACTGTCAGCAAGTTTGCTGATGACACCAAGCTGGGAGGAGTGGCTGACACGCCAGGAGGCTGTGCTGCCATCCAGCGGGACCTGGACAGGCTGGAGAGTTGGGCAGGGAAAAATTTAATGAAATATAACAAGGGAAAGTGTAGAGTCTTGCACCTGGGCAGGAATAACCCCAGGTTCCAGTATAAGTTGGAGAATGACCAATTAGAGAGCAGCATAGGGGAAAGGGACCTGGGGGTCCTGATGGACAGCAGGATGACCATGAGCCAGCACTGTGCCCTTGAGGCCAGGAAGGCCAATGGCATCCTGGGGTGTATTAGAAGAGGGGTGGTTGGTAGGTTGAGAGGGGTTCTCCTTCCTCTCTACTCTGCCCTGGTGAGACCCCATCTGGAATATTGTGTCCAGTTCTGGGCTCATCAGTTCAAGGACAGGGAACTGCTGGAGAGAGTCCAGTGCAGAACCACGAAGATGATTAAGGGAGTGGAGCATCCCCCTTATGAGGAAAGGCTGACGGAGCTGGGTCTCTCTAGCTTGGAGGAGACTGAGGGGTGACTTTATTAATGTTTATAAATATATAAAGGGTGAGTGTCATGAGGATGGAGCCAGGCTCTTCTCAGTAACAACCAACAGTAGGACAAGGGGTAATGGGTTCAAACTGAAACACAAGAGGTTCCACTTAAATTTGAGAAGAAACTGCTTCTCAGTGAGGGTCACGTAACACTGGAACAGGCTGCCCAGGGGATTGTGGAGTCTCCTACTCTGGACACATTCCAAACCTGCCTGGACACATTCCTGTGTAACCTCATCTAAGTGTTCCTGCTCCGGCAGGGGGATTGGACGGGATGATCTTTTGAGGTCCCTTCCAATTCCCAACATTCCGTGACTCTGTGATACTGCAGGAGTGAATGCGACCCATTTTCTTACAGTTCAATGGAAAAGACTGTCAAGGCAAATATTCATTTTCTATCTGCAAAAAATAATAAAATTGAGATACAAGGCTTTTCAGGTGAATATCAAAACAGGCAAGTGATTCAGATAAAATGACTGAGGTCAAAACAACTTAGAAGAAACTCTCACTGCAACAAACAACAAATGTTTTCAGGCAAAGCAGAGGCTCATGTTCAAGAATCCTAAAAAAAGGCAGAACAAAACTAACAAACTTTGGTACAACCAAATGCAGAACTAAATAATCCAGAAACTCTTAGCTGTGTCCTAGAAGGGGGGGGGGAAAGCAAATAATGGATCTACTCACTTTTAAAAGCACAGCTGCTTCACTGTCTCACTATCAGATTGTCCCCTTCCATGCCTTCTGTACTTCCAGAAACCTGTTAAAATTTTCATTCTAGGATAAGCTAAATTACTTATTTGTATTCTTGAATGTATTTGACAATCACTGTCACTTGAGAACAGAACATATGGGGAAACAGTGTCTAAAAGTAAGAAACCTGGAACACACCAACTGAATATTTCTTCTCTTTACCACATTTCCTAATGCTAATGACAGTTGTATTGACAAAAACTTCACAAACTCCCCAAATCTTTGGGTTGCAAGCAGTGACATCAGCTGTTTCTTGGATTAGCTCCTTTTGGCTGTACTGGAGAAAGAGCTAGGGAAGAAAACAGAATGGAGAATGGAAAGTTGCAAAATTCCTTAAATGTGACAGTGGAGGAACAAACTGAAATTATTAAGAGTTTGTGATCATACAGCTTCAGATACAGATTATAACTCTCAGAACTAGGTTTTAGAGTTTTTTGTATCATTATCACGATCGCCAGCATTCCTCCCATGCTAAAAAATTCCAACCGTTTTTAAACTCTTGATTTCCTGAAAATAAGCCAGAGCAGGCTGCAAAAGCAGCAAATTCCAGAAAAAAAAAAAAAAAAAATCAAAGCCTGGTACAATCCCAGCCAAGATGTTAGTTTCTATAGAAACAAATGGCTAGTTTATTGACCTTTTTTGCTCACCTTTCAGCAAATTGAGATGGTAATTTGTTAAAAAACAACTCAATTTGCAAAGTAAGCTCTCTTGGGAGAGTACAGCTAAACCCTGTCTGCAAGGAGTGCGCGCAGCCAGCCTAATCTGCTTGGGATACAACTTTTTATGCTGATATACCATCAATCTTACCGAAAAAGGGTGGATAACTCCGGCTGTTGGTCGCAGCCGGCTCTGGAGAGCAGGTGATAAAGGGCCGCGCACGTGAAGCGCACCTGCGGCCTCTCGGGCACCGGGGGGAAAGGCCCTGCCGCAGCCCGCTGGGGCTCCCCCAGGGCCAGGCACACCCACTCCCTCCCCTGTAGCCCCGGAGCCGCCGCGGCGGGTCTCGCCTCGCGCCGTTCCCGGCCACAGCCCCGGGCGGCGCAGGGACAGCCAACATAGGCACGCGCCGCTCACAGGGAGCCGCTCGACCTGCGCCGCCCCGGGAAGGCCGCGGCACGGAGGAGAAGGCCGGCGGAACGGGCCGGCACGTTGCGGCCTGTGCCCGGAAACTTCTCCCAGCGCCGCGGCCGGGTCGGCCACCTCAGAGCCGGCCCGGCCCGCCAGCAGCTGAGGGAAAGCGGCGACGCCCGCCCGGGCCGAGGGGCTCCAGCCGCCGCTTCGGCGAGCCCCGCGCGTACATCACCCCGCCCCCGCCCAACCGCCAGGGAGTCACTGTGGGGGGCACGTGGTCTTTTACGTCCCTGGTGCATGACGTCACCGCGCTCCGCGGGGCCTCCCCGACCAATCGGCGGCTCGTTTAGTGAAGGGGCGCCGCGCGGCGGCGCGCGCGCCAGTCAGCGCGAGGTTTACATCTCGGCCGCGCGCCGGCGCCCCGCCCTCCCCGGCGCGGCGCACGGAGGGAGGGAGAAGGGCCCGCTGGAAGTTAAGATGGCGGCGCGTGTGTGAGTGCGGTGCGGGCTGAGACTCGTCTCGGCGCCGTTGCGGCGGGCTCCTTCTTCCTCGCGTTCTGCGCCACGGCGGGTGAGCTGAGGACTCCGCCGGTGGCCACGAGCAGCCCCGGGGGAGGGCCGGAGGCCGAGCGTCCCCTCCCCCGCCACCCCCCCCGCCCCCATTGTGTGCCCGGCCCCCGCCCGCCCGCCTCCCTCCGCCGGGGGGGGCAGCGGCGGCGGCGCGGAACATGACCTCGATCCACTTCGTGGTGCACCCGCTGCCGGGCACCGAGGACCAGCTCAATGACCGGTGAGGGGCAGGCCGTGCGGCGGGGGGCGGAGGGGAGGGGCGGGCCTGGAGGGGTCGGGTCCCTGTGGGTGAGGGGAGGGGCCCGTGGCGGCAGGGGCGCCCCGGGAGAGCCCCGGGGGAGCGGGCAGCGCCGGCCGCGGGGGACGTCCTGACATCCCCACCGTCGCATCGCGGAGCCACAGGGCCCCGGCGCTTCCTCTCGCGGGGGCCGGGGCGAGGAGCGGTGGCCGCGCCGCACGCACCCGGCCTCTCCGGGCGGCCGCCGCCGTAAACTTTGCCCCCTGGGGAAGCGGGGTGGGCGGCCGTGACCTTCGCCGCGGCCCGACCGCCCCTTCCCGGCCCCGGCTGGGACTCCGGCCTGGCAGGGAAGTCCCGGCGTCTGCCCGAGGAAGTGGGTTCCCCAGGATTGAGGACGAGGAGGAGCGAGCATGTGTCCATATTAATCAGAGCCGGAGCGAGGCAGACAATGCGGATGGGGATCGCGGTGTGTGAGAGAATGACGGGAGCGAGGATAAAGGAGCCGCACGGCGGGGACGTTACACGCGCACGTACCGCCAGTGTGCTCTGCCGTCCCCTTCGTGCACACATTCTCTTAAATCAAAAAGAGGCCCGACCTCCGGATTACCGATTGTGTGCAGCTTGGCGGGTGTAGGAATGACAGCTATTATAGGAGTGCAGTCTGCTTGGAAACCTCGTAGTTAACTTTATGTTGGATTGGGGGAGAGAAATTGCAGGCTGAGGGTGAACTAGAATGTTTGGGAGAAAATAACCAAATTTTCTTCTCTGCTTGATGTGTATCTGAGCACTCTGGCTGTCAAATATTTCTTTTGTAGCAATTACTAATGGTATGTGTTATAGCTTTAAAGTTTTACTTGTGCTCTTTTATGTAGAAATTCTTAAGAAATGTGTAGTTATTCATCTTTAGATTCTTATAAATTTGTGTGAGTAAATTGAGGTCTTTAATCATCACTGTATGGGAAACTACATGTATTTTTACACTATAGACAAATGCTATTTAACTTTTCTAAATAGCTAAATATTTATAAGTCTTAAAAAGTATGAGCTCTTGGCTATATTCTTCTGGTTTTGATCATACAAGGTTTCAGAGCAGGTTAGGGTACAGCTCACTTCACTATTGTTGGTAGTTAGGTCCCTTTTCCTAGACCACTCTTTGCTGAACATGCCTCTCTTAAAAAACAGCTGAGGTTTGAGGGCTCATGATGAGGAAAATAGGTCATCGTAAAGTTAAATTTTCTGCCAACTGTATCATCCATGCCCTTAACAGAGAATAGAAACTTCTGGTATAAAATGGATCTGAAACCTGAAGTCTGTTAGTGTGGAGTATATTTTGTCCCTTAACCTGATAATACATTTTACAGGATCCTGCTTTCTAGAAGGCCTACCCATTCCATAAGGATTGACTGGCTCTCTCCACAGTAATACATTCAGATTTAGCATACATTATCTTTCTTTAAAGTGGCAGACAGAGGGGTGATGCTGTATTAGGAATTCTTCAGCTTCTTCATTGCACTGTTTCGATTTAGGATATCTAGGACTTTGAACTTGAAAGGGTCCCAGTGTAATGTGGTGTGTGGGTTTTTTTAATGTTGATAGGCCCCTAGAAAACATTTAGCATGCAATTATCACACTTTGCTCAGGGAGAGCTCATCTGCTTTTTCTTTAGCGTCACCTGCTTTGTTGGCTTATTGATGTTAAATGTGGTGCCCCTTCTGTCTTCATAATGCTTCCTAATTCTTTTTTTTCACTTCTTACCATAGCAGCAGCTCTTACAACTTCTGTTTGATACAGGAAGCTTCATAATGTGTGGTAATTAATATATGGAGAAAACTGCAGAAGTGCTATGAAATAGTGACTTATTCTGAAAAATCAAGTGACTCCTTGATCTGAGCTGCAAGTCATAAATTTCCACTTCAGAAATGTAATTTTACTAGAAGTGTGGTAGCTGTATATCAGAACTTGTAATGCAGTGAAATCAGAATGATTCATCAGTAGGGCTGAGGCACACACATATGTGCTAGAAATGCCAGTTCAATTTCATCAGTAGCATTGCTGCTTATTACTATTCTGTCAATATAGATCAGGATCTAGATAGCTTAATAAATTCTCATATACTTGCCCACAAAAGTTGGGATTTTTGAGCGCATCTCTCTCTCTCTAATGTTTCTTTGCCCTTGCATGCTCTATAGGCTTTTTTTGATTGTGCGCTGCAGACAGTGGTCAGTAGCCCAAGTTAGTTTTTTCCTGTCTGCATTCGAACTGATAATTGCTTCTCAAAATCTGACTTTTGGGCCCATAATTCTGCATGGTATGCTTTCATTTGTAGTGTACGTAGAACATGATCAATTGTATTGCTTTAAGTAATGGATCTGTGCATCTATGGAGTGATCACATTTTAGAACACATGGGGTTTATCAGTGTAATCCCTGTGTGTTCAGGATGCATGACAGTTTTGTATTTTTATAAAGTAGTATTTGATACATTAAGCTTAATAATCAGTGTAGTTGTGTGAAGGGGGTGAAGTGTATTAGGAAAGCATCCTTCTCCTGAAGTATTGCTCTGCTGTTAAACAGTCTCCAAAAGGTGAGGAAGCAGGTTTTTTTTACAGTTTGTTTTGGTGCAGTTTGTGTCATTCTGTTTTACAGTGTTTTTCAGATTTTCTGTGTGCTTTGTTATCCCTCTTATTCATGCAGCGACTCAGAGAATGGTAAAACACTTTGAAGAAAAAAGGAAAAAGTAACTATAGAACCAGAAATAATTGGGAAGACCCCGAGCATGCCTACCTATCCTCTGAAAGTACTTCTTAACTCGCGTTTTTGAAAATACTAGTTAACGTTGTACCTTGATGGTAGTTTTTAGACCTCTCTCAAGTTGAAGCAGTGTTGGCTTGAAATTTTTCTCCCAAGCAGTTTGTTCTCTGCAAGCTGAATATGAAAAGTTTAACAGGAGCAAAATTTGGCATGGCCTGCAGTTTGAGAAACAACTCCATGGAGTATTTGGGATGTAGCTAATAAATGACTTTGTTTTTTGAAAAAGAGATGCCCAGCTTCTGTTGCAGTGGGTGTTAGATATATTTTGTTATTATTCACCTGTTTCATGTGAGTTTCAGGGTTGGAGACTTTGTGCTTTGTGACGGAAGTTTGACACACAATTTCATAGATAGGTCAATCTTAGTACATTCTACTTAGTATATTTTTAAATTTTATATCGGGTTAGGAAGTGGGTGTAACCATGACAAATAACCATTTCTTGGCTGTTACGAAACCTCACAGGAGCAGTTTAACTTGCTACTCTAAAATGAGGAGTCTTTCACCTTCTGTGAGTGGCTTACTGTACGTGAAGTAACCTTCAGAGACAGGATTCATCTCAAGGCTTTGCCTTTGTTTTTACCTTATACTAAGAAAATTCTTGTCAGCTAAGCCATTTATGGCCTAGCATAGGCTAAGATACCATTTTTGAAGTGGTCATTGGTGCAATGTTAATGTGCTTTTTTCTCTCCTCTTGAAGATGATATGTAATGAATTTGATTAAATGGAGGATATTCTGAATTTAAAATGAGTGTTAAGAAGTGGTATGTAAGTTTTCTCACAGTAAGCTCTTTGAAACAAGTAATGTGACCAAGAAAAGTTTGTTCGAAGCTTCAGTGTGTATGTACAATCAGCCAAGGGAAGAAAGGATTATCTTGCTTTTATGTTTGTTTTCCTTAATAATATATTCAATGCTTTTATCTATTACTTGAATATTACTTACTTTAGGCCATGTCTGCACTGAAAAATTAACTTCCGTACTTTATGTTGCCTGCTTTGTTTACACCCTCCGATAATCAATTTCTGTGGAAAAAAGTACCTAGCAAGAACATAGCCTGTTAGTCTGTGCCTGTGTATCTCATAGCTTTTGTACATGCAAACATTATTTCAAGGTAACAGCCAAGTGATCAGTGGATGTGTTGGCTGCTACTCTGGCAGTTTTTCTTACCCCAACATTGCATTTACTGATGACCAAATCTGTTAAAAATACCAAGCAGATGTTTCTGGAAGGAGCCGGCATAGGGTGTGGTATGATTGTGTGCAGGGAGCCAGCAGGGATGTGGAGCTGGTGTCCTGGCCCCAGATGTCTGCTGGAGCCGTGAATGGAGAGGGAGCTGCTGATAACGCCGGTGTTCAGCCCGGTGTCTGCAGGTGCACTGGGAGAGTACCTGTCCTCTTATGCAGAAGGAGGCAGCCCCAGCATGCACTTCCCTGGTGTTACTTGCATGTAATCTGCATTGCTGATTGAATTTGGGGGAAAGAAAGGATTAATAGACTTGGTTTTAAACATAAAACTTGCAAGTTTTGTGCAGACAATACAGTACTTCTTTTAGCTCAAGTGGTCTATTTATTTTGATGCGCTTTAAACCATTTCCTAATCTACTTCAGCAAAAGTGAAGTTAGGCTGTCTCAAACAGGAGGAGATAGTTAAATTACAGAGAAACCGTTGCTTATGTAGTACTTTAGTTCCCTGAGTTACAGTTGCTTGATGATACTTTAGTAATGGGAGAAGCGGTGACTTTGGTTTTGGGATTAATTTATTGAAAGCATAGCAAAATTTAAATTGACTTCTTTTAGAAGAGAATGAGGGAATGACATGACTATCATGGCATCATTATTATCGTCAAACTTGAAGTTGGAAACACCTTTTAAAAATAGGATGCTTTAGTTGCATCAAAAGATTATAAGTTTCATACATAGAGAAGCAGTGCACTAAGATTTGATCTTATTTCAGTATTGTTATTTAAGGATGATAATTTGGGGTATTAAGCATCAGAACTTATACATAAGCATTATTTTATATCTGGTTGAGTGTGGAAGGTTATTTAGGCACATGCCAGTAGTTTAGGCCTTTTTGGACTTTGCTCTGCCAGAGTCCTCTTCTTGTTAAAATTGTTTGCTGTGCCCCAGACATTGCTTTTTAGAGAGCATGTATGTAATTGTCTGTGAATGTTCTTGCTGAAACTTCCCTGAGATGTTGTAAGTCAAAGTGATTGCTCTCTTCTGAAGGGGGGAGGTTTCCCCACTTCTTACCTTGCACTAACTTTAAGTGCCTGATCGTACAGTAAACTGACTTAATTTGCTAAAATAATATAAAGCTAACCTGGGTGAAGAGAAGTAAATCCAGTTTTGTGGATCTGGAAGTTGAACTGGTGTATCTCCTTGTTGGGTGAGCATCAGAGCAGATGAATAAGGGGAGATTTTGAGAAGTGCTGCAGGAAGGAGAGTTGAGAGTGAAGAACAGGGAGGAGCAATCAGGGTTGAGTTCCTTCCATTTTGAAAGCAGCGAGTTTATTTTGGCTACTGTAATGTGAAACTGTACTGTGTATGTGATCTGGGCTGGGAGTAGTTGTGACCTGTCACAAGGAATTTAGTAAAACAGTAGTTGGGGCACAAATGTTGCCTCTTATTTTTCCTTCTCAAATTATCTACGTGGTTTGAGCATTGTTTGTTTTTAGACCAATGATAAAATAAGATTAATGGACAAAAATATTAATAGCTGTATTTTAGCATTGGCAGTGCATGTCAGAGCTATCAGAAAACAACTTTTCTAATTCGAAGAACAGCAAGGTATTGGCCAATGACATTTATGTGCTAATTAATGTTAAAAGTTAAAATCTGTAATCAATAGCCTACTTTTAAGGTAATTTTGGTATAGTGTGTGTTTATTAGATGTTATGGTTACCATGTAGAATACTTTTGTAAAAAGATGTATAACAAAATTTGTAATTAAACCATAAAATAGACATAAAGGGTATGATGCTTTTTTCTTGAACTAAAGTAGATAACTGTTCAGTACACAATTATGTGAAAAATTACTTAACATGGGAGGAAATACTATCAAGGATGTACCTAACCATGGCAAAGCTCTGCAGTGTGTTGTAGCTGCCTTTTTACAGTTATGACACAGTTAATTGTTTGTGATTTAAATGATATAGAAGGTAGTATGTATTTGAAAGTTACATAAAGAAGAAGGGGTTTCAAGGTGGCTTTTATTGTAGTGATTACACTAACAACAATCTAGGTAGTTAAATTTGCAAGGTGTTCCCGGTAAAACCTGCTGTTTTGTCTTTATCTGCATTATCTCAACAGACACTTATGCAGAAGAAAACCGTATACAGAAGAACTACTTGTGCTTTTCAGTTGCACAAACTTTTTTTTTTTTTAAGCTTGAATTCAGTGAACTCCACAAAGGATTTGGCTCCTAATAATAACTTCACATAGAAGATTGCAGTAGTGGGCACCTGTATATGCCCCAGAGAAAACAGGGGGACAAAGCCTAGTTGTGGCTGGAGAATTTTAAATTGGGAGGAATAATTAGGAGAAAAATATTGAAATAAGTGTGCCAATGTAATTTTCAAAGTACACATGTGTTTTGTTCAAAGCTGTAAGCCTGTCAGTTTAAATGAGGATGATCACAGCACTAGTTAGTCCATGACAGCAATAATTATCCAGTTTTCAGATCTTAATTCTTCTTTCTGGCATAGAACTGTTTTAACAATAAACTTCGTGCTCTACTTTTGAAAGTCTTTCTGCGCTTAAGGGGCAGCCAACACTGTCCTTTTCTCTTACCCTTTCCCTCCAAGAAAAATTAACTATTTTGTTCAAATAACTTTTTTGTTACATTTGAGACAGAATGTGTACCATGTCACTGATAAAAACGTATGAAGTTTGTCTATTCTGAGCACTTCAAACACACTGTAAAACTGAATAGAGTGGCATAATGTTGGTGCACTAGTCATCTACGTTTATGTAAAACTGCCAGTTTGGATCCTGTTGAGGAGTAATGTAACTATTGAATTTGCCATCTTTGAAAATTTTGTCTTCCTCTCACAAATCTCACTGCTACTGCCGGTGCTTGTCAGAGGGAAGTCTCATGGTAAATACACCTCACCTCATCTTTCAGCAAAGCTTAGCTGCTGTGCTTCAAAGCGTGATATGTTTTACAGTACCGATCCACGTTGGCACAGAAGAGTTTTGAGTATTAATTTACTACCCTTTTGTAACACCCCAGCATGATTATTTTGTTGCAGTTCTGAAAATGATCTTTAGCATAGCATGTTAAAGTTTGATTCATTGGCTAGTTTTTGTAATCATAGGTCTGTTGGTGTTATGCCCTAAAATGTCTCTCAGCAGTTTCTCAAATTGTTTACATCCACAATGGAGATGAAATGTGTGTTTTCTGTAGTTTTGTTTTGGACAGCTTTTCTTGGTTAAACTGGTTACTACCTTTTATCAGAAAAGTTACCCCAAAATAGCTTTGGTCCCTTATGTTGCTGATTTAGTTTTGCATTATGGTGTTTTATTAAAGAATATACAGTAAAAACCTTTGAAAATATTCACATGATTAGTACTGTTTTGGACATCAGCTGTGTTCAAACTTATAACTATTGCCATTTTATTACCAGCTGTGAGGTCTGTCAATTTAATTTGTGACAACGATAGTGTAACTCAACAGTAGAGCACAAAGTCTGCTGTATACCTCAATAATCTTACAAAATTTATCTTCAGAAAAAAGCAAACAAAAAACCCCAATCAAACAGACCTCAAGGTGTGGTTTCTGTTTGGATTTTTTTGCTTTTTGCTCAACATAATCAGTATTGTGGACAGTTGGGAATATCTTGTCTAGTCTTGTGTGATTGATTACACCCATGCAGCTGTAGTTTGCCTGTTCACTAGAAAATAGGCCAGAAAAAAATTGCTCTGTACGCAGGGCTCGGTGGTATTACTTTCTGCAGCATGTTTGCCATAATATCTGGTTAAGATGGATGCTAGTTTTTGGCTTTTTTTTATTATCCTGTGTAGAAGTGGTAGTTGACTAGTTTAGCCTGTGTTGAAACAGCATTTTAAAACTTTGCTTAGGGTCTTTTGTTATGCTTCATTCTCTATTCTCCATTAGGTTTCCTCAAATTCTCACCTTTTTCACCTATGGGGTAGATTATCTCTTTATATGCATAGGTAGTTCTGATACAGTGAGATGGATCTTGATTATGATATCTGTATTCTACTAAAAATTATAATTTCACTATATAGTTTCCGGCATGGAGTCTGGCATTGACTTAATATGGAGAAATGTTTCTGTTACAGTGTTTTCACCAAAACCTTAACTGGAAAATAAAAATCTACGTGAATGCAGTTGAATGAGAGTTGTAGGCCTTACCCTGTTGCCATTTGAAGTAATTTGGGTTTGTCACTTCCTTCAGTAAGTGTGATACTTTAATTTCTTCTTCATCTCACAAAGTTAATTTTCTCAAGTGTGTTTTTCAGTGTTTTTCCTTTCATTTATGGTATGAAGTTTTGCTGTTCTCTATCCAGCCTGAAAATGATTTGAGTTGCATTTTTTCTTCTTTATAGTAAATACCAAAAAGGGTTCTTCTAAAAAGGATTTATGGTTTTTAATCCATCTTATATTGTCTTTCCTTTTAATATAACTGATTTATTGTTTTCTGACCTCTAATGAAGATCTCTTTCTTAGGTTATTGAAACTCTTCAGCTTTGATCACACTTTGTACATTAGTAGCAGCATCTGTTCCTTTTTTATTTTTCCTTTTTTTCTCCTCATCTTTATTGACATAATTTTCTGACTTTGGCACAATGTATCTGTCTCTGGAGCAAAGACTTACAGGTCCTTAATAAAACATTCAAATGACACAAATCATGGCAGATTGGGTAGGCAGAATGTAATCTGGCTGAGATTGCCCTGCTGCTGATGGGGAGCGTGGGGTGATAACAGGCTGGGTGGTGCAACAGCAAAAGCTTTATTTCTTTCTCTTATGATGCAAAATCTGTATCTGGCAGGAGTGTTACCTGAACTAGTATGGCTGTAGGCAAAATGTGAAGGAGGAGGTACGCAATGTGCTGTTTCATGTGTTCTTGTAGGGGAACCAAAACACTAGTTATGCTGATGGGAAGCACCTGGAGTTTTGTGGCTGTGGTACAGACAGGTGGAAAAAGAGAGAGTCTGTTTTTTTGGCAAAGCAAAAACAGTATTGTGATGAGCTGTGTGCCTCAAAAGCTGGGGTTTCTATTGAGTTATTTTGCCTGCAGTGTGCATCTGATAAAGTGATTTGGCTGCTTATTTTTCTGGCATTGTGCTTGCTTTCTCTTCCCTATGCCAGGCCTCATTCCACTCCTATCTAAATCAAAGATGCAGTGTCTGAGAATAAGGTTTTGGAGATGTATGTTGAGTAGAAGACAATGCAGTGTCAGGAGGGAGTCTATGGTATTTAGAAGGCAGTTTTAACAAGTCTGAAAAAGTGACATGCAGATAATACTGTGATATTAGCATTTTTGCTGAAGACTTCAAGCCCTGGAATTGGAGGAATTGGCAAGTAAGGGACTGGACATGCTAAATCATCTTTCCCTTTTGCTAAAACTAATTTAACATGTAAGTCAGCATGCTGGGCTTTATTGCAAAGCCATTAGAATTCCGTATCTTGTTTGTGCTTTGTTTTTAATAAAATCACTTGCACAAAATATACTGTAGCTTTACTCCTGCCAAAGTATTTAATATCATGACAGTTCTTACTACAAAAAATATTTTTATAGTATTTGAAAGCTCTAATCAAAGGCCATTTTCCAGAGATGCACATAGTGGTCATGGCTTCCAAAAGCTTAGTGCAAGCATGAAAGGGAAAATGGTGGAGAGATTATGATTTGAGTTCCCGCAATAGCCTCAGCTGGGACCATACCCCTGCTCTCCTGGCTTTAAGCTGGTGTGCTGGTAAATACATGGCCTCCCTGGTGGTTCATAATTAACTTGTGAAAGAGCTTTAACAATCTGTCACTATGGGACACAAAAAGGTTTTAAGATTTTACAATGACCGAATTTTTATTTTGATAGCAATTTTTTTTAGTGGAGTCACTATAGCAACAATCTGACAGTAGAAAATAGAAATTTCTTCTCCTTTGTCTAAACATGGTCTTTTGAGTGTCACTCGTAGTCAAACAAGTGTACAGCTTCCTACCTACATTTGGGTAGTTAGCATTCGTATGTTGCTCAGCATAGTGATATTGAGTCATGTTATTTCATGTGAATATTTCTCAAGTATCTTTGAAGATAACTATGAGGTTCTAAATCTCCATTTTCTACATTTTACTATCATGGAAGGATATAGTTACTGAAATGATGGATGGCTAAATAGCTTACAGCTTTCATTGTTTCAATATTTGGAACTTGCACCCAATTGAATTGATAGATCCAATTGTTTAGCTTTTAGTGGTCTTCTGGCTGAAGAAACAGCCTTCTGCTAAATATTAAACAGAAATTCTTTGCAACTTACAAGGACTTTGTGCAGTTGAACAGAATCTGGGAACACAGAATGATGATATATTTTACACCAGAGAACAGATTTCTGTCTTGTATCTCCTGAATCTGCAACCCATGTTTTTGGAAGTCTGCTGCCATAGAATAACATCAAATTGAGACTGGCTCGTTCTCCTGTAGTGTATTTTTCTTTTTTCCACTGAAATACCACTAAACATTTTGACAAGCTGTAACTGTAGATCCACTTTACTGCTGGATCATCTGGATATTGTGCTAAGTAATGTGGAGGTTTGCTGTAACTGCTGTGTGCTAGTCCTGTCAGGATCATACCATTTGTGATTTCTCTCTCTTTATAATCAGACTTTTCATTACAACTTCCCCCCCGCCCCAGCCCCTGCCGCAAAAAGGAGCTATGCTATGTCACAGCTATTTTAGGATTAGGTGTTTGCTTATTTTAAAATTGTAATTGACTTTATATTCCTCTTGTGCTAAGCTATGGCTGTACTTTGCACTGTGTTTTTTTTTTGGTTTTGTCTTTTTTTTTTTTTTCCTAGATTATTCAGAAGGGGCTGTCTTCAGTGTCACTTAAATGATAAATCTGAATAAAGAGTGTAAGTAGATTTTGAACTAGAGGAATCAGTCAGCCAGCCTGCCTAGAAATTTGTCATTAATCAGAGGAATCCAGTTCTGACAAACCTGATGATGCATTTCATAAGTCCTACACGTGGCTGTTCCCTGGTCTTACTGAAGGGGGTCTGTTCCTGTTAGAGAAATCTGGTACTTCCATCTGGATATTTTACTACCTATCTGTATTTTTACTGAATGTCTAGATAGTACTTCTGAGACACTTCCCTAACTCCTTGGTGTAACTTTTTTTCTAAGCCACTGCCCTTATGGTGATTCTATAGCAAAATATGAGCTTTCAGCTTTCCAGTGGCAAAAAAAAAGTCCTTTTGTTGCCATGTCTCCAAGAAAAATATGTGGAAATCACATCCTGAAAGCAATAAGCCTTGAGAATCACAGAATGCCTGAGGTTGGAAGGGACCTCTGGATGTCATCTTGTCTAACTTCTGTGGTCAGGCAGGGCCATCTGGTGCTGGTTGCCAAGGACCATATTCAGACAGCTTTTGAATAATTCCCAAGTGTGGAGACTTCACAACCTCCCTGGGCAACCTGTGCCAGTACTTGGTTACCCCCAGAGTAAAAAAATGTTTCCTGATGTTCAGAGGGAACCTCCTCTGTTTCAGTGTTTACCCATTGCCCCTGGTCCTGTCACTGGACACTACTGGAAAGAGTTACACGCTCCCTTTTATATATGTTGATAAAATCTCCCGGAGCCTTCTCTTCCCTAGGCTGAACAGTTCCAGCTCTCTCAGCCTTTCCTCATAGGAGGGGTGCTCCAGACCCTTCATTATCTTTATTGCTATTCACTGGACTCTCTTCAGTATGTCAACGTCTGTCTTGTTCTGGGGAGGCACGAACTGAATGCAGGACTCTAGGTGTGGTCTCAGCAGTGCTGAAATAAAGGGAAGGATCACCTCTCTCATCCAGATCATTAATGAAGATGTTGAACAGGGCTGGACCTGGTACGGACCTCTGGGGGACACCACTAGTCACTGGCCTCCAACTAGCCTTGGTGCCATTGATCACCACCCTCTGGGCCCAGCCATTGAACCAGTTTTCAGTTCATGTCACTGTTGGCTCTTGCGTCTGTGCTTCATGAGCTTTCCTGTGAGGATCTTGTGAGACACAGGATAAAAAACCTTCCTGAAGTCTTGGTAGACAAAATCTACTGCTTACCCCTCGTTCTCCGATACAGTGGTATGGAATCTGCCTTGATTTCTTAAAAACTAGAGCTGAAAGATGAGCTTACCCTCTTTGTAAGGTGAAGAAGGCTAAGTCATTTTACCCACCTGTGCAGTGTGTGTTTAATTCTGAATGTTAGATATTGGTGGGTATTCGTCTTTAACCTTCTGACATCCTTGCAACTATCCTATATTTGCTGTTTTTTCTTGTACTGCTTTAACCTTGTTATGGACTAGTGTATGCCATACTTTAGATATAGGTAATTATCTGTATCTGGTGTTGTATCATGAAATAATAATGGTCTGCTGTAAGGAAATTTACTTTCTGCAATCATTGTATCATGTGAAGACATGTCAGTGATATTGCAGAAAGCTGTTTTCAAGAGATTAATTAGTTTGATGTTTGCCATATTAACTTTCTACTATAGCTTACTGATTCAGCGCAGTGTGTTACCGTTGCCCCAGAGGAGACTATTAAATGGTCAGAACTACCTTTATCAACCAAACTGACAGCCTTACAAAATAGAAAATAAAGTTTGGGAGCCGTATTTTGTAAACCCATGTCAGCTGATACCATGAAACAAGAATAGCTGTTCCAGTCAGACAAGAGGTACATCTTTCTTTCCTTCCTGTTTGTGACAGTGACCAGTGCTAGATGACAGAAGAGTGTTAGAATAGGGCAAACATAGAGTGGTGCTTTTCCAGCTTCTATGAATTTGCAGCTCAAATTTTTCCTGAGCACTAGGTGTTGACTTAGTATGTGACAACAGAATAGTTGTTTATATTTCATGGAGTGTGGAGAGGACGTGGTGTAAGCCTTGCTACACCTGGTTACTGACTGAGTAGAGCAATGACTTTCTTTGTCATCTTGTTTCAGTGATCCTGTATATTATTATATTCTAAACATCCCACTCCAGTGCTGAGTAGTATTGGTTACTTTGGAGGCTGTCATTTTGTACTTGCACTTGGTATTTTTTTTTCTTATGTGCATTTATTTACATTTTATAAAAAAAGTGGTTTTTCAACTTCATTTCTTCATTTGTTCCATTAGGAGAAAGGTGTTTGGTACAGGACCTGTGGAGGGCTGCCTCTTTGGAAAGTGGTTTCTAATGTTTGAGGTGGCAATCAGGACATGACAATCAGGGATGCTTTTGCATGCTGTATTATAGCATGGAAGATAGCTGGATAGGACTTTACATCAGTGACAGCATCCAGTACCAAGACATCCTGGGATCAGGAAACAAAGATAATACATTTGCTTAAGCTTCTCATTGGTGACCATTTTCTGCATTCCTGAGACTGTTTTCATGGCACTGATAGACAGGCACAGGAGTTCCTTTCCACGTGATTCAGGATAGGCAGGTGTGAGAGAGCTTTGATCCAGAGGCTGTGCATCTCTGCTGGGCTGACACCTGGCAACTGGCCATGGAGCTGCCTCCTTTGCTCTGGCTTGCTGTGCTCAGAGAGCTTCAGGGTCTCAAGTGACGGACAGACATCAAGGTTGTATTTACTTTTTAAGTGTTGATAGGTAAGTTACTCAGTACTGTTTTCTAGTGCTCAAGTTTTTTGGTTTGGTGTTTGGTTGGTTGTTGTTGTGTGTGGGATGTGTGTGTGTTGTTTTTTGGGGTTGGTTTGTTTCCTTCTCTCCCCCCTTGAATATTTGCTTATTGTTAGCTTTTCCTTAGAAAAGCATTGTATCAGTTCTTGCATGCTTCTTTCTGCTCTGGTATGACAGTCACAGAATCATTGAATTGTAACCTAATCTAATTCTAGCACTAAACCATGTCCCTAAGAACCTCGTCTAAATGCCTTTTAAACATCTCCAGGGATGGTGACTCCACCACCTCCCTGGTCAGCCTGTTCCAATGCCTGACAACCCTTTCCATGAAGAATTTTTTCCTAATATCCAATCTAAACCTCCCCTGGTGCAACTTGAGGCCATTTCCTCTTGTCCTATCAAGTCCCTTAAGTTCGTTGACTTGCAGACTTCATTGATGTATTAAGTTGTCTTAAAGAGGTCTGATCACTTACAAAAATCTACCAGGGCTAAATTATTTTTATTCTTAATTTCAGTACTCAAAGTTGTTTCTCATACCAAGCTGGTTCGTTGGCTGGTTTGTTTTTAAATTAACCTTTTCTTCTTCTGCAACTTGTACCAAAAAGACGAACACTCTTGTGGTGGGACCCGCCCATT
Organism: Patagioenas fasciata; assembly: GCF_037038585.1. Lineage (NCBI taxonomy): Eukaryota > Metazoa > Chordata > Aves > Columbiformes > Columbidae > Patagioenas > Patagioenas fasciata. The sequence goes on from NC_092521.1 coordinate 22,820,143, forward strand.
GTGTCTGGGACTTTGATATTAACTTGCTGAGTACAGAAAGACTTCCTTCCTTCTGGAGACATGCAGCATGCAGATATTTTATTTTACATCTTTACAGTTAAATGCTTTGTTTGAATTTCTTCAGTGATTAGCGTGAGCGTAATTCCCTTCTATTCTGCTCAGTTTGGAGAGGCTAGAAATTGTAGCTGTAAAACAAAATCGAAGCAATCCCTACTTGGATTAGACAAACTGACTTTTTGTTTTCCTCACAACTATTTTTGGATTATTTTTGATAGGGATATTTAAAGAATTTGTGTCTTCATATAGGAGCCGTCATCACTAAACTTTTTGTCTAAAAGTGTGGCAAGCTAGTGCATTTCGCAAAACATTTGCTTGTGAACAAAATACAAGTTGCATTCAACTTCGTCCTTTGAAATAGCTTAATGGCCTTTAATGAGAATTTTTCAAAGCTTATGTTGTCCCGGTATTCATATTGGAGATTGGTTTTACCACAGAAAGGTCTCAGTGGAAGTGTTGACCTCCCTAATGTGAGAATTTATTAAATCATGTGTGCCTGTACCCTTTTCTTCAGTTTCTCTCAGTTGAAATTATGGAATGATATTGTTAAAATTAACCTGATCTTGAATATGGCTGTCATATTTTTCCTTCAGAGGGTCAGTAGAAAGATACCATGCAACTGTGCAAGGAGAAAGGCTTAGATTGCTGCAGGAATTTTTTTGGTGAAATTATGTGGAGTTTTTATTGGCACAAACACATTCTGCATATAGAGTATACAAACACATCTTTCTGCCTTACTCTTGTTTCCCGCTGGTTTAGTTTTGTGACTGGTGTTCATGCAGCTGCTGGTGGCAGCACAAGGCAGGCGGAGAAGTGGGGTGAAACCAGGGATGTGGTGCTGGGGATCTGCTCCTTTTTCACTTGGTGGTGTTCTGTGTCAGATTAAACTCCTCATAGATCTCTAGGCTATCGGGCAGTAATTTTGCTATTACAGCAATTGCATACGAGGCGATTGGGATGAGATAATTTTTACTTTTTTTTTTTCTTTCTGTAGAAGAGTTTAGTACTTTCAGCATGGTCACTTATATCCTTCCCTGCTCCTTCCACTTAGATGTTGGCAGGAACCTCTTTTCAATAACATTAGATCTCACTTGACCTGTGCTTGTTACAGTAGAACTGCACTCTTGAGATTGGCATTACTAATAGATTAACTGAGTATGCAAGTCTTAGCTTTCTGTGCATATTTCTTGCCCATCACTTCATTATTTTTTTACAAGTAAAAAAGGCTTATGATTTTTTACAAATTGAAAAATGTCTATTTCTTTGATGTGCTCAGGTTTTTTGAGACAAAGCTCAGATAAAGAAGCTTTAAATGTTGCTCAAAGACTAGTCTAGTAGCCATGTCCAATAAAGCACTGCTCTATTTGCCATCAGCTTTTCATATGGGCAGCGTAGTGAACTTAAAGGTAGGTCTTCCTATTCTATAATTATTACTTATGCTTGCCAAGATAAGTGTTAATGGAAAACTAGTCACAATTCCTGTAGGTGATAAGACATGAAACTTCAGGGATGTTTAACTGTAGATATATTATGCAGCAGATCCCTTCTTGCTTTATAAAACCGTACAGTAAGCTATGGAGTGTATGCCATTCATCTTCGGGGTTCATTCCGCATTCTTCCACAGTAGTTTGTTCTTGTGGGCTACCTTTCACGCAGATTGTATGTGAAGTTTGTGTTCTCTCTCTCCCTTTTGGGGGTTGTCTTCACAGAAACCTTACCAGTGTAATTACTCCTGGCCTGTGTGGAGTGGTTGTGGCTGGAAATCGGGAGTGTGAAATTGCCTACTGACAAACCAGCAGCCTGCCTGCGATAGCAAAAGGCGATTCTAAGCACGTTCACTGCCTTCCTGCTGTCCTTTTGCTGTGGCTCTTTCTTCTTGTGCTTGAAAGTTACTTTTATCAGTATAAATTATCTTGTTTCTCCAACAGGCATATATCTTCTTTCTTCCCCTCAGGACAAGTGCTTTAGAGTTAAACACTGTTGATAACGTTAAGGTTTGGCTCTTCGGACTTCTAATCTGTATTCTTTCTCATGCTCAAGGGTTGCAAGTAACTGATCTCTTGTCCATAGCAGTCTGTGTGCAGAAATTGAAATGAAACAAGTAAAAAGGGTTAAAGACATGGATTAAACAGAGGAAAACAGCACTGATGTGCATGTATTTTTTGTTAGGTTTTGAAAGGTGTTGCTGGTTAAGAAGGATGTTTGTGGAATGCTAGGATGAGTGTGGTACCAAACTTGGAATTCTTTTTCCTGATTAGGAAGACCTTGCCTTATTTTCACAGGATTCATTTTTCTTTTATATATTAATATAATGTGAATATTCTGACTAAAATTGGAAACTATTTAGGGACTTCTTCCGATTGCTTGTCACCTTTGGGAAGAAAGGAGGCCAAATTTTACCTGAGATGCCTGCTTAATATTAGAAGAGTATCTTTGCTGCCTGGAAAGGATCTTTTCTAAGTGGATTAGAAATTCTCTTAGAAATTATTGTTTTGGTTTCTACTTTCGGGCACCATACCCTCTAAGCAGGAGTGGTCTGTGGGTTGGCTCTTTTTTTGGATTCTGGTCTTCCATTTGGTGAGGTGCCATGAAAGTGAGATGGAAGTACTTTAGGAAAGTTTTTTTCCTTTTTAATAAGGCGATGTTTTATGTAACCCTATATATAGTGAATTTTCTCTGGGTTGTTTTTTCTACTAGTCAGGATTTGTTGTTCATCCCTTTTGATGCTGTCTTTTGTGCATCTGTTCTCTTGTCTTTTCTGTTGTGGGGAACTTACTGGCATATTGTTGGCTACTGTGCCACATATTTTGATTTTCTAGAAAATTGTAATCCTGTCTCCTCTAGGATACTGTATTCAAGCTTATATGAGGAAACACAAGTATATCTACAGTTAATGTTCATTGCTTCGTCTGCTTGTTTTGTGTGTAAAGTTGTAAATGAAGGTAACAAGGCAGGAGTAGTGCTTTTTAATAGTCGGTTCCAAAACACATGGGAATGCAAGTAAACATGGGTTTTATGGCAAGATAGTAGGTGGACTGGTAGAACTCTGAAGTAAAAAGCCCTCCCAAACAAAAACCTGATTTGAAGCTGAACAACATCTAGTTCTTATACAGGTGCCCAACACCACGTAGTGTTTATATCAAGCTTCATTAAATGTGGTGGTAAGTTGTTCTCATAAATATGCTGCATAAGTGGATGTTGTGCACTGTGGAGGATGTGTTTCAAACAACAGCTTCATTTCTTTTTCTTTCAGATTAAGGGAAGTTTCAGAGAAGCTGAACAAATATAATTTAAACAGGTAAGGTGTATCGCATGCTGCTGTCAATCATTTAGGAAAATACCATTTTTCTGACAGCAACAAGAAGCAAATGATGGTACTGTAGATATGGCCTTAGAAAGCCTCAATACTACTAATGCTAAAGTTCAGAAATGCTTCAGATAACACAGTGCTTATATTAAGAAGAGAATGGTAGGTTTTCAGTTATGATAAATTATGTTATTAAATACCCTTCTTATGAAATGAGTCCTTAATTTGAAGTATAACCCCTCTTTATTGTGGATAAAATTAAATGAATACTCCCTGACCTTTTAAAGATTTTTTTCCTGCATTTTCTGTGCTTAGTGTTTAAAAATACATTGTAGTTGCTTTAACTAATGCATGTTTAGTAATTCTCGATTCTTAATTTTTATATCGGTAACTGTTATTGCACAATGTTCCTTCCATATATGACTTGGTTTTTGTTTTTTTCAGACTTCAAAAGTTTATAAATGTTATACATGCTCACTTTTTGTTTTTAGCCACCCCCCTTTGAATGTATTGGAACAGGCCACTATTAAACAGTGTGTGGTGGGACCAAATCATGCTGCATTTCTTCTTGAGGTAAATTACTTAAATCTCTTCAGATAACAAACTTGCAAGCATACAGTTGAAAAGAATTATTTTAACATCAAATTGATTAACGTTCTTCAGTAACTGAAGACTTGGGTTTGTTTGTATTTTTTTTCTGGAACTTCTCTTACATTTCCATTTTAGACACTTGGTTTTCTTGTTTTAAATACAGGATGGTAGAGTCTGCAGGATTGGCTTTTCAGTTCAACCAGACAGATTGGAATTGGGTAAACCTGATAATAATGATGGGTAAGAAATGCTTTTCTTCATATTATATGATTCTTTTGAACTGGATAAGCAGCTTTGCTGCTTTTTTGGTTTTACGTTTGTTTGTTTTTAAATTAGATTGCCTTTGGAATGGGTACTTTGAGTAAATACATAATGGTTATGGTGATGCAGCCAAACAGCCTAGCTTGACAAACTGGTGTAGGAATAAATGGTAGATTTGATTCTAAAAGAAGTGAGAGAGGATTTCTTTAACTTCAAGAAACAAACCCTCCAAAAGTAATCCTTGTGAAAGAAACTGTGTTAAATTTTTAAGCTTCACGTAGAACCCACTCTGAAAGTGGTCTCATCTGGAGAGGCTCACTTTTTAGACATGTCTTCAATCCAGGTAAGTCCCCTTAATAGGACTATTTAATGGTTCATATTTGAATGTAAACCACTTGATGTCGAAGTGGCATACTCAGGCTCAGGTTTATGGATAGAACACCTGGTGATTACCATTTGTACACATACGCTACCCGAAAACTTAGTGCAGTGGCTAACTCAAATCGCTAATTAGCTTAATATGTATTTGCAACTGTGCTATTATGGATTGCCGATGTACGTAAGATCTGTTAGGCATGCTTTCCACTTTCTTTTTTCTGGTGTACCTCTTAATATACAGTTAGATTAGTTTGGAATATTCCCCAAGGGTGTTGCTTAAGCTGGTATGTTACCAGACTAAGTCCCTGAGAATTTAGACCTGGGATTCCAGGTTTTGTTCTTAACCCATTTGGGATTGTTTTGTGACTGATTTACCATCTTTTACTTTCAGTTCAAAGTTGAGCAGTGGCTCAGGGGCAGGAAGGACATCCAGGCCAGGCAGGACTAGTGACTCCCCATGGTTTCTGTCTGGTTCTGAAACTCTGGGCAGACTGGCAGGCAACACCCTTGGGTAAGTTTTGCTAGGACTGAGGCTGCAATCTGTTTGTTCCATATTTCAGTATATGTGTATACACATATATAAATTGTATGCAGTATGTATAAGGGAACGTACAATTACAGCAGTTGTGTAGGTAGGGTATAATAAAAAAACAACTTAATTGACTTGGTTAAAATGACAGATATGCCAAGTGACTCTCCGGTACCTAGGATACAAAGCATTCTTCATATATGTGTGAAGAATAATATGATTTTGGCTATTTTGTTTTTTTTTTTTTTTTTTTTTTTGAATGCTTTTTAGTTCCTTGATTTTGAAAAGAATTTTTTAGAGGGACACTATCAATTTAAACCCTGGTAGGCTAGCAGCATTAAGTAAAATGAGCTCATTTATGCAGGAAGAATCTTCATTATCTATGTTTACAGGCCTTTGTGTGTTCAGTTTTATTGTGCCGCCTTCTCTCCTGTCCCAAGTAATATGGTGTTTTGTTAGTTGAGATCTTATGCATAGTATAGGAAGGAAACATTTGGAAAAGATTGTTGCTCAGAACCTTTACAATTGTACTGTTTACTAAAGGTGCTACACAGATTCATTTGTTTTATCATTACCTTTAAAATTGATGGTGTCCCTTTATACAGCAATGTAAATTAATCTTCATTACATAATCACAGTGAACTCTTCCTTATGTGCTTTTGTAAGACATGTGGAACAGTGCTTCTCCTAAGGTCACTAACTGTAGCAAGGAGAATTGCATTCACAAACTGTGATTTTTGTGTGTGAATGATTTGTTGAGAGGGAGGAACTACAGCTTTTCCACGAAAGTGAATTTGATGTTTTGTTTATGTTACCAAATACGCTAATTTCATCTAGGGCTTAGTTGCATGAAAGATAACGCACCTCCTTACTCTTCCAAACTTTTTGTGAAACCTTTGTGCATCTGAACCTAAAAAGCATGTGTTGAACTTTAAAGGCAAACTGGTATTGTCATGTTTAAAAAAAATTACTATGGAAAGTGTAAGACTTTTTTTTCCTTGTTAGTTTTAGTTGAACAAAACTGGTTAAAATTGTTTGAAACTATGTGTTTTAGGAGACCTGAAGAGTTCCTAATATCTTCCCTTGCGTGTTTTATAAGTAGGTACTTGAAAGTCACTGAACTACTAGAGTAGCAGTACACACTGTTGTCTGCTCTGTTAAATGAAAGGAATACTTAATAAACTGAGTCTAAAAACATGCAAACTATGGAAAACTTAGTTTCGATCACTAGATTTGAAAAATGGCTAGCATGCTAGTGGGCAGTGAAGAGATGTAGAATATTAGTTAGGTGAGCAGAAATGAGCAGAAATATTTCCATTCTCTATTAATATTCATTCTAGGTTCAGACAGCTTTAATAGGAATAGCTGTGTCCTTCTGGTTTTTTTTTTTTTTTTGTCTATGTAACAGGAATAAATTAGGACACACTTTGGATATTTGAATTATATGAATAAAAACTGATTTAGCTATTAGATGTCTTAAGTCTGTCATTGATAGTTCACAACTTAAAGTAGAAAATGCATCTGTAATAAGTATTAAAGTCTAATAAATAACGTTTTCTTTAAACCCTTATCTGCTGAGAGTTGATTTGAGAATTGTTGTGTAGGAAGAATTCGGCTTCCCTTCAGCCCCTTTCCCACCTTTAGAAATAGATTAGCCGTTTCAGCCATTGTAGCCATCGTTGAATTGCTTTTTGTCTTGTCATTGTGGGGTTGCTGGCTAGAACCCTGAAAATGTAGGTGTCTCTGTCACAGGCCTGGTTTTAGGAAGATACTTCAGTTGTTCTGTGATTGCATGGTCTTGTCAGGAAGAAAAAAAAAAAAAAAGAGAAGGATATGAATATGTTATTAATCAACTTAAGCCATAAAATATAAGACAAGTATTCTTAATTAGCTTTTATAGCTACATGTGGTGTACTTTTAATGTGAATTTATTAGATAGGGTTTCAGAGAACACACCCTTTTTCCTTTTCTTTAGTGTTTTTCTTGAAAGGAGATAGAGGATTAGAGTGGTTGAGAGCAGGGAAGTTTTGCTGATACTGATTATTAAATAGCAATAGTACAATGTTCGATGTCCTTTAAGGTAGATTTGTACAACAAAGTTTAGTTAACCTTGAAGAACAAACTAGCATCTTCTAGCCTCTTATGACAAGAGTGCCTAGTCTTAAATCCAGGACAGATTCAGTTGACACAGCTCTGTGGTGTTTAGTGGAAAGTTATAATGATGGTGAGTTGTTTGTTTCTACAAATCACTGCCTTTCTATTCTCTTGTTTTGGTACTGACTTCTAGAAATGAAAAAAATACTCAGTCAGTTTAGGCATGTTTTTGCAGTGTATACAATTGATGTTGATTTCTCTGGTAGGAATAGGTTCAGAGAAGAGTATCTCTTGAAAACTGTCCATGAGGACGAGAGAACTATCTGGTATAAGATTTCTTTTGCAGTGAAGAAGATTACTTGATTTTTCCAGTGTAATCTTAAGCAACTTCTTAGTTTAAATCAAGTCTCAGAAATTTTAGGATTCCCATCTGAGTATAGTGACCTTCTGTCAGGGTCTGCTGACCAAGAAGCTGCTGCGTATGTGCTTTTATAGTAGGAAGTTAACAGCTGAGTGTTAGATGTTACACTGCTGATACTGCTGCATTTAGAAACTCTAGGAATTGTTGCATGCATGTATTTATGTATGTATACATCCGCACAACTATACGAGTAGGAAAATGTGCAACTTCCGCTTGGAGTCCTGTTTTGTATTTCTTCTGTGTAATGCAGAACTTTATCCTGATGCTCTTGTTTTTACTAGTTTTGAAAAATACTTTTGTAGTGTTTGTCTGTGAAGTCAATCTACAGTATTTTTTAGAGATTGTCTACAAGTTATTAATAATAAAGCCAAAGACTTCTTGAAGTAGTCCTCAGAGTATGCTGCCATATTAAAAAAAATTATAATCTAAATCTTCTAGAAGTCGCTGGAGTTCAGGGGTTGGTGGAAGTGGAGGAGGATCTTCTGGTCGATCATCTGCTGGGGCTCGAGATTCTCGGAGGCAGACCAGAGTTATACGCACAGGACGTGATCGAGGATCTGGACTGCTCGGGAGTCAACCACAACCAGTGATTCCAGCGTCAGTCATTCCAGAGGAACTCATTTCACAGGTACGTGAGCTGGAAATAGAAACTGCTTGTTGCCAAAAACCTGGAGAGCTTCTCATAGCACATGTACAGGAACGTGCTGTAATAGTAGTGCATTTTCTCCAAGGAGTAATGGCATATAATTGAAAAGATTGACTTTCTCTAGCTGAATTGCTTCTATTCTTAATTGTATAGTGTGAGTGACAGACTTTTTGGATTCCAGAATTGGCATTTCCCAAACTGCCTTCCTGATTTGCAGATAGAAGATGTACTGAGAAAATCAAATATTTGAGAATTTTATCAAGCATGTAGCTAATAAAGTTAAGTTTCTTGAAGGACTATAAGGAAAGGAGGCAGGTCGATATTTTTATTTGATAAAAGGAGTGATCCCTTTAAGATTTGAATGAAAGACATTAAACATATTTAACCTCTTTAAAATGCTAATAATTTTTCTTCATGGACACCTCTACTGAATTTTTTATAAATGTAACTGATAAATGTTGAATATTAATTGCTCTGCTTTTACCTCTTGAAGCACTAAGGCTTGAATAAGCTGACGGAATTTGCATTGTGTGATTAAGTGGAGTTTGTTAAAACAATGTCTTTCTCCATGTTTGAAGAAAACAATACATTCAAAATATTTGACCACTTAATGCATTTTAATTCTTAGTTCAATGCAAGTTGCTGGTCTACATTTGGAATACAGATGTTAGTTGCTAGGCCAAAGATAATCTGCTTGCATGCTTTGAATGGCCTATGGCATGACTGGTACAAGATAGGAGCCAGCAGGCAAGGTGTCTACAAAGCCACCGGTGGGCAGGCAGGCTTCTAGTTCCCTCTTTTTTTTTTTTTTCTTTTTTTTTTTTTTTTGGTTTAAATTCAAAACCCAGTAAAAGCTGAGAGCCTCTGCTTTCATGGGGACAACATACTGGAGGTGTTGATGACTCTGAAATTAGCCCTGCTTTTGGGAGGTGGTTTGGTTAGATGACCTCCAGTGGTGTCTCTCAGATGTGGAATCGTGGGGTTTGTTTGTTTGTTTGTTTTACATCATTTTTCACCTTTAGGTTTTTTTGAGAGTGTTTACTGACATCCTTGATACCTTACATGAAATAGAAAACAGACAGTTCCATTCTGTAAACTAATATACGGTTTGTTGGTTAAGTTGTAGCTTTGATTCCCTTGCTGTGATCTTTTGCTTAAAAAAAAAAAACACCGTACTTTGTCTAACTTTAAAACAGAAGGTATCTAAAGTGTTTTTGGGGTAACTCTAAAGCAGACCAATGGAAAAGATCTTCACAGCTGGTCTATATAACATAGATTCTGCTGCGTCTCAAAAATCTGTAAACTTCTGGCATAGGATGTTATGACAAAAAGTTTACCTTTGTGTGCTCTTAAAATGTCCCTTTATTTTTTCCCTTGTCAAAAGACCATTTTATTTGGTGCCTCATTTTTAATGTGTTATGAAAACATTCATTAGTGGTTTCTTACCTTCTTTGTACAGTTTATGATCTTCAGAACTCTGTCATCTTGTTTGTCTGGAAAAACAAGATGCTCTTGAGTCCTAGGGTTAGTGAAATAGACCAGAATGCTTCTGGTTGTTGTAAATTAATTGCATCTGTTTGACATTTGGAAGTTTTTTTCTGTATTCGCACTTTGCTAAGGAAAATCTAAACGTTGCAGAAACTGTTGAAGATAAACCTTTAGAAATAGAATGATGAGGAAAATCAGAGGAAATAAGGTGATTACCTATTGAAGGGCAGTGGAAAGAGAAACCAGTGTCAAAAAAGCAGGAATTGAGGTGTGGTTTTGGAACAACAGTTAGTTGCAAAACTGTTGATTGACATAGTAAGTTTAAACACCTCTGTAGAAACATATAGAACATTCTCAAAACCAGATTTTGCTTATACTTCGACTACAGCATAAAGCATTTAAAGAATTAGATTCCATTAGGAAATTCAGCACCAAAGCTGGAATTCAGTGGCCTAACTTAGAACTGTGAGGAGGTTGACCATCTAGTAAAAGACAGTGTCAAAAATCTCTGTGAGCCCTTGTCTGTAGGTACTGTGGTGGACTTTAGGCTTTTATTAGACTTATTTTAGGTGGTTGGTGATCTGAGAGCAATAACCATTTATACTCTGCTCTTACAGGCACAAGTTGTTTTACAAGGAAAGTCCAGAAGTATTATTATTCGGGAACTCCAGCGAACAAATCTTGATGTAAACCTTGCTGTAAATAATTTGTTGAGTCGTGATGATGAAGATGGAGATGATGGGGATGACACAGCAAGTGAATCATATCTTCCTGGAGGTTTGTATCCTGCAGCTTTTGATAAGAAAATGCCAATGTGTTCCTATTTTTCTGTGTTTAAAGCACTGACAATGTGTTCTGTGCTGTGCAAAGTGTGCAGTGAAGGCAGTTCTTGCTTATAGGACCAAAGTCTAAAGATGTTCAAAAGATGCACTGGGATGTCTTGAGAGATTAGATTAGGTGTTGAAGGATAGCTCTTGACCCTGTTTGTGGGTGGCATGAAAGCTATTTTTTTAGGATTCCAGGCTTTGTAACATCAGCATTACTTATATCTGTATTTTGCTGCTCAACGAGATGCTGAGACTGCTGTGTGGCTTGCTCATAAAATCTAATTCTAAAACCTTCTAGTGAGTTGCATGTTTTTTACTACTAACATATATTCTTAAGATACAGCAGTTTTTAAAGAAAAATTTTACAGCTTTTTTTTTTTTTTTTTTTAGTCAAAATGCTTCAAGTGAGGGCAAACCAGCTTACAGTTATTGCAGTTAGATTGAGAATTAATTCTTTATCTCAAATTCCCCTCAGAAATGCTGTAGTATTCTAGCTGTTCTGGTAAAATGCTGTAATTGAAGTCCAGCTATTTTAAAAATAATGTCTGTTCCATACAGTGGCTTTTTGTAAAAGACTTTGAGTCTTCTTTTGCATTGACTAAATAATAGTATTTTCTTGAGGAGTAAACATTTGAAAACATAGCAGCCAAATCTAATGTTTGTTAGGTGCGCTGCATAAAGGGAACTCACCTAAACTCTGACTACATATTAGCTTTTCTTTCTGTGTGTCAAAATGATGTTTTGATATTTTTCTATTTTTTTCTTTCTGCTCATCTGGTTCACCAGGAAGGTTCATGGGCTTCCTCCATCTTTATCTTGTCAGTCACGTGATTAGACAAAGGGTTTTTTTGTTCTGCAGCAAAGGCTTTGTATTTAATTTTGCCTCTTCTAGTTTTAGTTGCATCTGTCAAGCTTCTTTATTTTGCTGCAGAATTAAGAATACTCTGGTGAAAGGGGTAAAAAAAATCTTTAATTTTAGTCTTTTAAGATCAGCTTAATAGCATTAGACAAATACACTGGAGGAAGTAAATTCTCCTAACTATTTCCAGGTATTCAAAGCAGGAGTTTCTACTCTAAACAGATCTGAATGCATTCTTCCAGAACCACCCTTCACAAGATAAATCACTGTTAGTAATCATTTACACAAGTTTCTTTTAACCATACTAACCAGCTTTCTACTGCATTAACGGTTCTCTTACTACCTCTTGAGATCATAAGGATCCATTAACGGGACCATTGGACAACCTGTGACTGGTAACTTTTATTTGAAGATGCCTGCAACTACAGTCTCTGAGCCTTTGTATTTGAGATAGGTTAAACTAGTGTGCGGAGTTTTGCTGTCCTCACTAGTTGTCCAGAAGACAATTTTGTCCTTGGCTTAATTTTTAAAGCTTCACTCCTTTTTAGTCTAATCTTTCCTCTAAGGAGATTACAACCTCCTAATATCAGTATTTTTTCTCTTTTTTCTTTACCCCACAAAGAAACTGGGCTCTTACCCAGTTCTTGTGGGAAAAGACATGGAAATGACAGCAGAAATAAAATTTGATGTCTTAACTCCAGTCTGCAAATACGTGATTTGCAATTTGTAAAATATGCTATGCCTTCCCTGTCTGTCTTAGGTTATTTTGAGTTTTATGGGCAAAAATAAGTTTGCATAGAGATGAATTAGTTTTGGTATCTGAATGTGATCAGAACAGTAGGAAAAATGTAGCTGAACACTAGTTAGTGCTGTCATGACTCTGCTGTTGGTACATTAAATAGTACAAATTACCAGTCCTCACTTGTGTCACGTAACTCTGCAGGTGAGTTTCCAGGAAAACCTGATGGCCAGAGAAATTTTCCTCTAGCTCTCTGAAAAAATAGCAACATTCTGTCCTTCAGAACTACATAGAATTTTTTTTAAGTCTTTTGCTGTAGAGACTTTGAACACTTCTTGCTTTCATTTGTCATCTTGCCTCTGGATGCTCTTTTGGAACTATAACTTAAGAGTTCATAAAATAAAATTGTAGATAACTGATAAATGCGTTCAGTTCTTAATCAGGTTTCTATAAATGATTCTGAAAGATAAATTCTACTTTTTTTTTTTTTTTAAAAGTTATGTGAAATTATGCTTTAAAGCTTTTTTATTTTGTTCCTTCCAAGCACAAAAAAAAGCAAATGGCAAGACTGCTTTTGCCTTAGGACTTTTGATGCTCTTGCATTTTGATTAAAAGCATATGCTAATTTTTACTTTATCCCTTCTACATATCTGATGTTTTGTGACCCTTAAATTTAGGGGTTATTCCTCTAAGCCTTCCAAGACAGAGAAGCTTTTTTAAAAAAACACTAAGATTTACATTAGATTTTAAAAACAGGAAAAAAAAAAAAGCTAAGATCCTTTCCAACCGCTGTGAAATTAATAAGTTCATGTTTGATACATCATAATTTCATTAATATATTATGTGTGATAGTTCCAGTTAGTATTGTAAAGGTTATGCATCTGAATTTTTTTAAGGTAATAAAAAACATGTATTGGTTCTCCTAGAATTCTTCAAAATGTCTTAAGTGAGGAGCAGGACTCTACTTCTCTGTACAATTTGCCTTCAATAACTGTCTCTTAAAAATTTGTTTTTGGAACCTTACATACTTTGATTTAGACTTCTCTAATCTACTCTTGTTGGTTTTGTTTTATGATAGTTAGCAGAGAGGAATGTGGATTAATTTGATGCATAACAAGTACATAAGGAAAATATTCAAGGTAGAAACAACAGAACAAGATATTTAGCATAGAAGAGACTTGAAGGTCTCTAGATTAATTTTCTAGCTCATATTAAGTTGATTAGAGGCTTCTTCTGGGCTTTGTTCTGTTAATCTTCTCTGTAGAGGTTCTACAGAGGTGAAAATGTTTTTGTTCTTTGTATAGTTCAGATGTGTGCATGTTTGCTCAGTAACTTCTGCCTGGTATAGTGGGTTCTTGCTAAGTGGGACTTGTAAAACGTAGGTTTGGCAACATCCAGACTACTTTGGATTTTGGAATTGAGATGAGCTTGTTTAAAAATCATTTGTGTGGGGTTTTTTTTAAGAGAAGAAGAGGGACAGGCTGGTATTGCAGCAGTACTTACAGTGTTGGCTTGCAGTGAGGGGGGGTGGGAATCAGAGCATAGTGTAGGATCAGTTCAGTGGCTTGCCTTTGGGTAAACAATTAGGTGGATGTTTTGTCTCTGGTTTTGTTGATGTGGTTTGATTTTTCTTTTTTTTTTAAGGCAAACTTAAAGTTGGGTAATGTTTTGAATAAATACGTCTTACCAAGAAGTGAATTCTGGAGTTCTGTTTGAGTCTGGTTTCCTGGGAAACCAAAATGCATGTTTCTTTCCCTTCACTGTCACAGTTTTGCCAGTTTAATCCAAACTTGAAAGAGGAGGAGATACTGTTGAATATTTCATAAAAATATGCAGCCAAGAAGAGGGGAAGAGAACTTCTGATTGCCCCCTTAAGGGGAAAGGTTTGATGTGAGCTTAGCTTGAGATCTGAATTGATCTAGGCAACATCTTCAGTTAATGAATCCAGTGCATACTGAAACTTTTTTTTTTTTTTAAATTCCTGATAGTGTCATTTGTTTTTTGTTGTTGTTTTATACATACACACACACATATATATATATGTATTCCCTTATTTCCTGTGCTCTAAATATCCTTTTCCTTCCAATTTTCAATGGTATGATATTTATTAGGGAATCATAGGTATTTTCTCTAAGCGGAAGGGCGCAGTCTGATTCTGATCTGTCACTGCACAAAAGCTGAATTGTATCATCTCATGGGATTTTTCTGAAAAGCAGGAAAATAAAGTCATAGGGAATGTTTTTTTCCCCTGGATTCTTAAACTGGATGTAGCTTTGCAGTATCTGTGTTTTCACAGCACTAAAAAAATTCCAGTTATGTTTCAAGGGGAGTGGATTTGGCTCCCGTCCCTACTGGTTGTAGCACCTTCATTTGCTGATACAGAAAATGGAAGAAGGGGGTTCACTTACAGAAATACTGTAAGAGAACTAAAATCTTATTTAAAGCTGAAGTAGTCAGATAAGAAAAGGCTTGATTTCCTCACTCATCTTAATGCACATTTAGCCAAAATCCACAAAGTTTTGGTTCTGAAGTCTGATGACTTGAACTTTTGCTTTCCTTTCTGGAAAGGCAGCTAAACTCAAAATGCCTGAAATGGTTGGAGGAGTCTGTGTGTGTCACAAGTTAGCATGTATGTCAAAAGTATTTCTAGCTTAGTCTACCTTAGAAGAAAATATTGTCCATTTTGAATAAAACTGGAGAGTTCTTTTCCATACTGACCAATCCTTTTCCTTGTAGAGGAAGAGGTTGTTGTGGTGGATGTGGGAGGGGAGAAGAGCAGCATGTGAGTATTGAGAAACAGAACAGAATCTCATCTGTGATTTCAGCTATCAAAGTTTGCTACTTAGAAATTTGATACTCTTAAGGTGAGGTGCGCTGCTGCTGTACTGTTGTGGTAAGCCAGTGGAAAATAAAGTAGCAGGCAGGATAAGGCCACTCTGAGTGATCCAAAGTGTAGTAAGACACAGCCTGTTTGCCAAATCTGATTTTTTTTTTTTTTGCTAGGATTTCCAAACAGTCTGTCAAGGATGACTTCCCAAAATGTACGGCATGGACCATTGACTCTCAAATGATGTAGTTTTAGAAGTGCAGACTACACTTGAGTGGAGTGGATTACTCATTTAATGCAAAAAAAAATCTGTGTGGGTCCTGCTTGCTTTGAAATCCACAGTGCTCACTAGTTACAGCACTGTTTTTCTGGGGACAGCTGGTTGTAGTTGATATGTGTTACATATTCTGGAGATGAGAGTTTAGAAATTTAAGGATGAATATTCTGATATTCAGTGATGTGAAAGTCTCTAACACTTTGAATATCAGTAAGTGGAACAGTTAAGTGAATTAATACTGGCTGTAAGTGTGAACTTCTGGCTAATCTTAAGTTTTTGGATGTCTTCTCCTTTATGTTTCTCCCTGCTTTTCCCCCCACTTCATTCTAGACACTAAGAAGACCACCCATTATAATCAGTTTGTACTGTTAAGAATGCTTTTATTTCGGATCTTGATTTCTAGCTACTATTTTGTTTTATGCTTATGATGTAGAGGCTGAGAACTGGATGTGCTGAAATTGCATGTGCTCCTTATATGTGTCCTGGTGGGACTTTGCGCAGCCCTGTGCTTGCTGCATGAGCAGTTCCAGCAGACGAGGTTGTCCTGCTGCCAGAAGGAGCTATCCTGCCATTCCCTTGCATGGTGCTGACGTTTGTGTGCCTGCATGGGTTAACCGAAACCTCATTTGGGGAGCCTGTTTCCAGTCAGGTTTGCATGACATTTTGACAAGTGGCAGAACTCTCTCCTTTGAAGCAGAAGGGTCCTGTCAGCTTTGCTGCGTGTGATGAGGCAGCACCATTGGGGCTCTGTTTGGCTACCCAGATTAGTCAGTCTGGAGGTTACTTCATAGGGTCCAGAGGTAAGGTAGGAAGCATTATTTCAAGCCAGGTGAATGCGCCGGTTGTGGATTTAGAAATCCCACCTTGCCCCAGCGAGGTGCCTGCCACATAATGGAGGAGGGCAGTAGGACTGTCCTTTCTGTAGCAGCAAGGTCGTAGTCAGATTTAGTTGTTTTGCCAGTCTGTATTGCTGGACTTCAACAAATTGCATGAATTTTCAGTAGCCTCCTTTGTGTGTGGATAGTAGCTGCAGTTTAGTAAACAGAAGAAAATTGTCTTAGACTTTAGCAATGATCAGTACTTTAGAGAAACTCATTTTTTCTAAAATAGTCATGTTATTTAAGTAAATATTTTTCTTTTTTTTTTTTTTTTTTTTTAAATACGTGGTATCAAAAAATGTTTTTACCAGGTAACTGTTGTTGTTCTTAATGTGGCTACCACTAAAATCTTAGTACTGAGAGCTGCAAGCTGCTAGCCTGTGAATTAAACAAGTGCATCATTCTCGGAAAGAAGCATTCCATGGACAAACATAGTCTTTGACATCAAAGATGTGGCTTTGTGCAGTACAGCTTTCACCATCACTTCTGTCCTCCCTTAATTCTAGGTCATCTTTGGAGTTCTGCATTAGGTGCATGAGTGTGTGTGCACATGTATGTATATGTATCTATCTTATCGTAGCGCTTTGTTCTTTGAAGTGACAGGCAAAGTTTGAATTTCTAGGTCACAGAAAAATGTGGTTTGGGCAAGTCTTGTTTGGGAAATGTGGTTAGATAAAGTGACAGAGCAGTTCTTGTAGGGACACTGGTTTTGTTCACTAGTCCGCCAAGCTTGATCGTAAATGTGGTTGCATAGGAGGCACATGAGTTTGCACTGGTGAATCTGAAGAGCAGAAATTCAATTAATAGATAGGACCTTTTTTTGATTTGATATTTGTTTAGTTGATGGTCTCTCTAGCTGATGTTTTAAGTAGCTGATTATTCACTTAAGACCCTTGTCTCCTCTTATAGAGGATCTTATGTCTCTTCTGGATGCTGACATACATTCTGCTCACCCAAGTGTCATTATTGATGCTGATGCTATGTTTTCAGAAGATATTAGTTACTTTGGTTATCCATCCTTTCGGCGCTCATCACTTTCCAGGCTAGGCTCATCCAGAGGTAATTTTGCACCTTTTTTCTTTGTAATAAGTAGTTTGCTGTGGAAAAAGCTAGTGATAGTACACACTGGTGGTTTAGATTCTGATTTAATGCAAAAGTAGACTGTGATATGTTGTCAAATATAGAGTAGACTAGTAGACTGTTACTCATTATCAAAATTATTAATGAATTCTGAATATTAGCAGGTAAGTTCTGCAAGAACTTTGATAGTCATGTATTTTAAATGATTGTTGATCATTGGTGTTGCAAGGTGTTATACAATTTTTGCATGCTAAGTTTATTTTGAACTGTAGTGTAAGTACCTATGAATACATAGATTGCATTACAAATATTTGGCTCAAAAATGAGTAAAAATTGACATGCAGCATTCTTAATTTTTTTTTTTTTTTTTTTTATATCTTTAGTTGCCCTTTGTTCACTTTTCTTAACATTTCCTTAATTGTTCCATGACAGAAGTTACCTTTATGGAATGAGAAATTTTAGGTACTAAAGAGAGAGGACATCTAAATTTTGCTTTTTGGAAGCATATTTATAGTTGGATAAAGAGAACTATTGGCACCTGCTAAAAAAACCCCTCCTTGAACAGTGTTAAGGCATTTTACTTTTTTCTTTTTAAAAAGCACATTACACTGAAAAGATATATAACAGACCATGCAGCAATTTCCTATCTTTTTGTAGCTGTCGCGTGAATGCTTAGAGTATTTCCAAACTGTTAATCCAACCTCTGCTGTGATTGTTTGTTTAGTGCAGTTTTGTTGCCTTTCGTGAACATGTTTTAGTGTATTAATTGCTGAACACATAAGTTCCTGTTACAAAATTATTAGTTAGAGGTCAGTGTGATGTTTGCTAGCAAATAAGTACAGTAATTTATGAAATGTATCTTTAAGACAAGCTGTCGTGTTTGGCTTCTGTAAAAACTTTCCCATTTGTCTAATACAACAGGAGACCCAAGACGTGGCATATTTTGTTGAAACTATGATATAGTAATGTGGTTAATCTCATACATGTAATTCCAGTTGATTTTTGTGAGCATAAGTATTTAATAGGTTAAATGCATTATGTGCATGTACGAATATTCAGCATCTGACGTAACTCCTTCTAAATTCCTCCTTTTTTTTCCTTTCCTAAGGTTATTCTATATAAGACGTTACCACGAATTTAATAGTCCTTATTTTCCATGCATAGTTGACTCTTGGAAAGTTAGTTTGATTACCTGATTTAAAAAATTTGTCTGCATGAGCGAACTGCAGAGTACTGGCTTTAGACAGTTTGTAGGCCAATTGGAGGGGAAGCATTTTGGTAAGGAACATTTTCCTACAAAGGATCCTTTTTAAAACTTGTCTGACTCTTAAAAAGTTTTCATTTGATCTACTCAAAACAGATACACTTTATTAAATCCAGTCCTATGGAATATTGCCTTAAACAAAAGGGGTTGGATTATCAAACAAGTATACGAGAGCTTTTTTTAATGCTTGCTTTCTTTAACCTTTTCAAATCAGTGTTTTTTTGGGGAAAGTTTGTTATGAAACTCTCTAATAAATACTCTTTTTTGGTTTGCATAAAGATATCTAAACGGACTATATAGACTCAGACATTTTTGTTGTTACCACATTGATAAAACATTTCTACAAAACTCTGCATATTGTACTATAAAAATTTAAATTGCAATGTTAAATGTATTTGGCCTCTTACAACGTAAGTGAAAATGCTTTAGCATTTTAATAGTGTGCAAAACTGTAAGACTTCTTTATTTCTAGCTTATTTTTATGTTTAGAAATTCTAAAGTACATATGCTTGAAAGGGTTAATACATTGAATGTTGCATGTCAGGACTTTATTTTTAATCTGTGTGAGTAGATTTAACTGCTGTTAGTTGCATCCTGAAGGGTCTTTACTAGAGAGTGGCTTACTTTTATCCCACTGGTGTGACCCAATTGCATACCAGTTCTCCTTCTTCCCTTAGAGAGAGACTCTGAGCTGTTGCGTGAACGTGAGTCCGTTTTACGTTTGCGTGAACGAAGGTGGCTTGATGGAGCCTCATTTGATAATGAAAGAGGCTCTACAAGTAAGGAAGGGGAACCGAACCTGGACAAGAAGAACACACCGGTTCAAAGTCCTGTTTCTTTAGGAGAAGACTTGCAGTGGTGGCCGGATAAGGTATTGACTTTTCTTTACTCTTTTATTTGCATGCTGTGCAGTAGATCTGTGGGGTTTTTTCAAATAAGTACTCTTGCGTTTCCTTTTTGAATATTGCATCTCAGTTTGTGAGATAATATAATAAAGTGTATTCTTTATTATGCACATAGGAAAATTATAAATAACTAGTTATACCATTATAGTTGTGCTTCTGTTATTACTGTTTTTTGTTTATTTTTCTCCTTCATGAGTTTTGAAGGCACTACTGTGTTTTTTTTTCTTTTCTTACTTAGGTGCTCAAAGCATTTACTAGGCAATAAGAAACTCATTAAACAAATTATGCTTTATCAAGGAAGCCTTTTTTTGATTGTCATTATTATTTGAAGAGATACTGTCAGTTTGAGTGGATTGGACTTTTAAGCCAAAACAGTGAAAGCTGACATTTATTTGCAGTTGTGTTTTGAGTTGACCAATGATGTTATTGAGTATTGGTTGCTCCTTCAGAATCCTTTTGGCTTTAATTAGTTGGTTTTCTTTGTAACCGTATTTCCATTCTCAAGGCAAGAAATAATTCCCACATGAGATAAAAGAATAATAGGAATCCTAGCTGTATCTTGCAAACTGGGTAACTCATTCAAGTCATTTTCTTCATGAATTACCAAAGATGCTCTGGGAAATGTCTCAAAAGCAAAACAAAACCCCAAAACAATCAATCAGTCTTTTCAGGAATGGAAGTAATCATCTATATTTATTAGATTAGTCTTTCTAGTGTTCCCATTTCTGTCTGTCCACAGTGTCTGAGATTACTGTTTTGACATGTCATGCTTTCCTTTTCTATGTCAGTTTTTTCCTTTCAGGCTAAATATAGATAGAGAGCTTGAAGAGAGTGGTGAGTTTAGAGGCTTATTTCTATTTACAGCAGTTCACCTTTAGGGACTATTGTCTTCGTTGTGGTGTTCAAACTGAGAAACGAAGATACGTAAAAAGAGTAGAATGTCAGTCTAATAATTGCTCTTCTAACCAGACCTTTAGGTGTAAAGTGTGATCCCCACCCCCCTCCTTTTTTTTTCCCCAGCCAGCAACATAGAACTTCTGTGTCCCTGAAAACTGACAGCTTTTGTGTCTCTTGCGTTGTTATAATGGTAGAATGAGAGAGTCATCTAGCTTGGGTAGAGAGAGATTTCAGGGGTTTTGACTTCAAAAAATGAGTATAGCTTAGATTTGGAATGATAACTTATATTTTTATTTCCACTACTGTGTTTAGCTAACATTATTGTGTGGGTGCTTGTGGTTTTCTTTCTTTTTTTTTTTTTTTTTTTTTTTTTTTACTTCACTACTTCAGAAATGTTTTTCCTCTTAACCCCATTCTTCTCTCTGGCCCTGAAACTTAGTTACTAAATGAGGTTTGGGGGTTTTTTTGTTTTTTTTTTTTTTTTCCTGGATGGGTTTTTTTGTTATTTGCAAACTCAGCAGATCCTTCCCTAGGACAATAATTGCAGTCTTTAATTGGGCATCTTTTATGGAATTAACTTGCTGTGATATCCAGTTGCATTCCTGTTCAGTTTAAATATACTAAACTTGATTCCAAGGTACCTGTTTTCATATGCACTTGTGTAAACCCTAGCTTCCAGTTAATTAAAGTGTCTTACTGGAAAAGCCTTTCATCTTTATCCAAAAGCAGCTGAACTTTTCACCCTGTCTTTGAACTCAACCTTCGTAAGAAGTTGTTCTGCGTCTTTCTTGCTGTAGCCCCACTCTGAAGCTTTGTTGGTGGTATTTTCCAACAGAAATTCTCTCAGGTGAATCATGAGGGAGATGATTTAGCTGAGAGGCCAGTTCAGATGCTGCTTCTACTTTGAAAATTTGAAGGGAGATCTTGACATGTAAATGTAAAATGAAAGTAAGCTAGGGGAGAGATTGAAGTGTGTGAAGAACTGCTACAAAATAACCATCTTGTATGCAAATGTTTTTCCTTCATTTTTCATTATTTTGGTGTTTAGCATTTGAGACAGAACTGTAGTAGTCCATGCTGAGGATGGTTAACTTGCGTTTATGGGAGGTCAAGTACCAACTTGAGGAATGGATGACACTTTCGCAAAGCTGGTAGTGTTCCCAAATGCACCAATTTCACCCACAGTCTGAGACTAATGATGCTGAGACATGGTGCATAGGTACTGAGTTTTCTCCACCAAATAAGTGAAATAAGCTGCTCAGGAATTCTAGTCAATGAATTAATTCCTCTGATAGTTCAGATCTTGTTGAACTGTAGCAGTATGAGTCTACACCGCCACATATCAACTTTGTGCCATGCGTTGTCAGGGCCACTCTACAGCATGGCAAGTATGGCTGGTTTTTCCCTGCTAGGCTGTAGTTAGGTGCAAGCTGAGCCTTTATTTTGTTTGGAGTAGGTATATTCTCTTTAGCTATTGAGCTATTAAGATTTTGTCAGCAGTCTGCATCATCAGAGATATCACATACTTGAAGAAGTCAGGGTTTATAATTGAACACATAAGACTCCCGTTACAGGACCAGAGCTGTCACATCAGTCGTGCGTCTTTGTGCCGTGAATCTTTTGAGTGGCCTTATGGAGCTTAATGTAGCATTGGTCCTGTAGCGTTTAGATCACAGCTGCTAATATTTTGATAGAAGGGAGAGAACATTTTTGAATGGCAGGTCTCTGTAGTGCTGAGCTTGTGGTATAAAACTGTTTGTTTATAAAAAGTTATAAAACGTATTAGCAAGATGAAAAGTCATACTGTCTTGGAGCAAAAAATCAATTGCTTTCTGTACTTTGAGGCATTAGGCCAGATAACTTCTAAAGATTCATTTATGCTGATGAAGTAGACATTCATCTCATTAGACTACAGTAGGTTCTGATGGCAGTGCTTTCTAAGAATAAGCAATATTTATACTATGGCAAGTATTAATCACGACACAGATTAGCATTCATGCTACTTCTGCACAACATTGGTAGATACTCTACCAGAGCGAAAGAATTCTCTTATGATTTAACTAATTCTAGATTCTTTTATCAGGATATAAAAGAGAATTGTAACTGCTTCTGTCCTTTCCTGCTGCCTTCTTTATCTTCTTTCCCAAAATATCAGTAAAAATTTTGTGCTGTTGATGAGATCTACTGAATCCTGGGTTATTCAAGGACACACTCCCACCTCTTGAAATATGCACTTCTGGCCATGGAAGTTGTAAAAAATAGTGCGAATACAGATTTATGAAGCTAAAAATGTTTCCACTTGTAAACTTCTGTAGCTCAAAGAAAAGCCTCATAATTTAGGGGACAGTTAAATGTACTGGTTAGGGGCTTTATTGAGAGTCTGACAAGAGTTCAGTTTCTCTTCAGATGGCTGAATTGCCTAAGTGTGGTGTATTGTAATCTAAGGGAGGCAGCTGTAAGTATTGGTCTGGGAGATAATGCTCACAGAGAAGACTGGTTGTCATATACCTGTATTTCAGATCTGTAGCTGTAGAATACAGCATTTGATTTTGTACTAGTTTAAGTTATTTCATTTTTTAAAGCTGCAATTCTCCCTAAAGTGGAAGGGTACTATTAGTTGTTACCAGTAAAGAAGTTTAGAAAGAACATGGTTGTCCTATAGCTGCACTTGCTGAGGAGCAGCGAATGGATGGACCTTGCAAGGGTTTCTCAGTAAACACAGGTAAATATTTTGTGAAATCACACAAATTCACAGGTCTGTAGTTGGAGATTTGTTTCCATGCAAGGGGGAGCAGGAACTTGGAAAAAATGAAATTGTAACTGTTGGTGCAACATTGATACATAACCAAATCTGGGAGAGGGGAGACAGGCCTGTGAGATCCAGGTGAGGTATAGGATGAAGCAGTTGAGCAAAGTGGCACAATCTCATTAGTAGAAAAATGCCATCTGGGTTTTGTAAAATGTTAAAAGGAGAAAAGGGGGAGAAAAAGGAGAAAAGAATAACCCACAATGAGAAGCTTTTCCAGCATATCTGGCCATGATGATGCATTAATGGGACACACTGCATGCTGATTTTTTTTTTTTATTTTTTTTTTAAACTTGATCAAGGATTTGTCATATTGATGAGGTAGTGAGTTTGATAATTGATTTCTCTGGTTGCTGGAAGATATCTTCAGAGGTGTACTTAGGAATGGAACAATGGAATTATTTTGCTTTTTTGTTCATTTCAAAAAGCCAGAATTTTAGAGGGAGCCTTTAATGTCAAAAGTCAAGAGATCTTCCCATCTTTAATTTTGTGAGCAATGTTGTATTCTTAAAATATTGTGGAAGCTCTTAATAGACTGTCCAAGTTAACTGCCATCTATATGTCATTGCTAAACTTCAGGAAAATAATATCTCTTTCTTCCTTCACTCTGTCAGCAGCAATAATGCTTTTGTGTATGTGTGTTTGAGAGCATGCTGAACTTGAAACACACTGAGTATATCTTTATTTTCAAGTTCAACATTCGTGGGAACTCTAAAGAAAACCTAACAGTTACGTGTTTCTTTTTTTTGTATTTATATTTGCCATTTTAGAGTTGTGATATGCAAGTTTTATAATACTGCTGTCTTAGGCTTTATATTTCTGTATTTGTAGGATGGAACAAAGTTTATTTCTATTGGAGCTCTGTATTCTGAGCTTGTGGCTGTTAGCAGTAAAGGAGAACTCTATCAATGGAAGTGGAGCGAATCAGAGCCTTACAGAAATGCACAGGTACTGTACCTCTTTAAATGCTCACATTCTGAATTATTTATATGCTTTGAATATCTAAAATATTTTTTTGTTTCCAAAGAATCCTTCGCTACATCATCCACGAGCCATGTTCTTGGGATTAACCAATGAAAAGATAGTGCTCCTTTCTGCAAATAGTATTAGAGCAACTGTTGCCACTGAAAATAACAAGGTATGAGATAAGTGCTGGTTGCTGAAGTTGACAGTTACTTTCAGTAACTTTTCAGTTACTTGCAGTATGTTATAGAGAAGTTAATTCTTGATCTTCATCAGTAGTAGAAAGTACCTCACTTGTTCATTCGTTCTGCTTCTATATACAGATGTAAAAAACAAAACAGAAACCCAAATAGTGTTTAGTAAAAATGCAAAAAGGGAAGAAAAAAAGTCTGGCAGATTTACAACTGAAACAGCGATATCTGTTTTACCAGATTATCTGAAATACTTGACTTTTTTGCTGTTACAACAGAAACTGACACTGCTTTAAGAATAGAGAAACTATCTAAATATGTTTTTCTGCCCAGTTAAGAGTAAACTTCAAACTGATCTGGTAAATGCACTTGTTGAAGTATTTTTATGTCACCTCTCTGCTTTTATTTAGCTTTCATGTTTTTGTTTGGGACTGGAAACAGGAAAAAAATCCTGGAAAGCTATTTTCTGGGAAAAGGTGGTGGGGGATAAAATCCCAGAGGGAATAGTTGTTTGTTTTGTGATTGTTTTGCTTGGTGTTGTTTGTTTGTTTTGATTTGGTTTTGCTTTGTTGTTTGTTTTCTTTTCAAAACCAGTAAATACTACATTAAATTTGTGACTAAGGTGCAACTTTTCTTTCTTCCCCCTTCCCTCCCCTGTTCCTTTTCTGCCTTCTGTCTTAGGTTGCTACGTGGGTAGATGAAACCTTAAGCTCTGTAGCTTCTAAATTAGAACACACTGCACAGACATACTCAGAGCTCCAGGGAGAACGGATTGTTTCTTTACATTGTTGTGCTCTCTATACGTGTGCTCAGCTAGAGAACAACTTGTATTGGTGGTAAGTAAATACTGTGTTTACTTACAACAGTGCAGATCCACTGGACATCTTCATGTCCTTGGCTCTGAGAAGCTTTGCCAAACTACTGAACCACAGTTGTTCTGAGTTCTGTAATACTGCGGTTTAAAGTATATTTATTCTCTCCTTCAGTTCTTTTGGATCCAGCTCTAACATATTTAAGGTTATTCTTTCAGGAGATGTGTATATATGCTTTAGCATTCTAATATATCTACTACACAATATCAGAGAAAAACCTTCTTTATGCCTTTCAGACCTTTTCCACATTATAAATATTTACAGATTTACAAATTTACTCATATATGAGGTCCATGTTCTTCTGCTAGGCTCCATTAGGAAAATTTCATATGTTAGTTTATGATCCAAATCTTAAAGAAGGGAGAAATAACGTCAGATGCTCCCTCTGGAGATTGTTGTTAAAATGTAATGCTTTAAAATGTTGTAAAATATGACACGTTAGTTAAAATATTTTAACTAACAATTTGATAATTAATAAGCCTATTATAAAGTAAAAAAGAGAGACCGAACCTCAAAAATAACACTTCCAAAAGAGCTCTGAAATTAATTTTGAATTTGAGTGAATGAATTGAGTATTACTGATGCATTGTCAGGATTCGTTATTTTTGGTCAGTGTGTCAGGAGTCGTTGTATTACATATCATGCCCAAAGCTCAAGTAGCTTTTAGGCATGGGTGAATTAAATACTTGATGATGATTTGGAAATCAGAGCACTGAAAACTGATTCTATAAAACAGCTTTCTCATTAAATTCTAATAACTCTCTGGAAAATATGTAAGTAGAATTGTACATATGCTTGTAAACTTAAACACAGCCATATTTTGTTTTCTGTTCCCAAATCTCAAAATTACAGCTCTCTGGTTCTTGGCCCTTTCGTTATGTCACTGCTGACATACCTCAAGAGTAATTACTCTTAATATGGAAGCTAATGAGCTGTAACCTTGGAGATACCTGGCTATTAGAACCTGCCATTTCTATGCTTTTAGAACAATCGGTTTAATGTATAGAAAGACATTAGCATTTATATGTAGTCTTTGAAAGCAATTTATTAATTAACCGACGTGTCCTTTCTGGGAAGGGTTAAATGTCAGCAGTGGTGATTTTCCGTTAATCAGATGGATGTAGACAGAAGCTTCTGTTACTGTTGATATCCTTAATTACAATGGTCTGTAGTACCCTGGGAGAGGATTTCAGTTTCCAGCGTTGCACAGGACTGATGCTTTTTTTTGCTTTACTTAACATGAAGGAAGTTTTCATATAAAAGCTTTCACCTATGTAACCCACTGGCTGAAACATGAAGTATCAAAATAATGAATGGGCTTAACTATGTGCGTAAGCATTATTTTCAGCTAAACCACATGGATCCAGTTTCAACAGAAGTGTCCCTTTTCCCCCCTCTTGCAGCTTAAGTCTGTCATAGGAGTCCTAGACTCCTTCAGCCATGTTCCCAGAGAGAAAGTGAGGCCTATAGACTTTAAAAATAAAAATGCTTGTGCTGTGCCCCAATGACTACAGATTCTGGAAATTGTCAGTAGTCACAGGAAAGGTGTCCTCAAGTTCAGAGGGGAAAATGCACAACTTGCAAGCTGTGACTGGAGTGTACCATCTGTGAGAGGGGTCTTGAAGCGTTTTGGACTAGAAGGAGCGCCATTTGGCAGTGGCATATTTTACATGTTCTCCCTTTTCCTCCTTCTAATTAATTGGCCAGTTGAGATAAATTTCAAAAGGGGAAGTGAATTTAGAAAAAGGTGTAATTTCTACAGTGCTTTGAGATTTTGGAGAAGGTGGCAGAGAGTCATGTATGTTTGTTCATGACTACATTAAGCAGAAGGAATAAACTGTTCAAAGTTATAAACAAAGCATTTCTTTCCATTTTTAAAATAATGTTTTTTCCACAGGGGAGTAGTTCCTTTCAGCCAAAGGAAGAAAATGCTAGAAAAGGCCAGAGCGAAAAATAAAAAACCGAAGTCTAGTGCTGGTATCTCCTCTATGCCAAACATAACTGTTGGAACCCAGGCAAGTGCAGCTGTCACAACTGGCGTTTTTACACTGTTATATGATGATGAGCTTACAACCTGTTCTTAAAAGGTTCTGTTAGTGTTGCTGTTGTTTTACAAGTATGATTATTGCTGCAAACATGGAGAAACAAGTTGTGCTCATGCAAAAAACTTCTGTTTTAACTTACCTACTGATTTTCTATTTTGAGAGGAAGCATAGAAATACGATTCTCAGTAGAGCACATAGCTTAGTAAATGATTTAGCATTTAAGTCCCTTCTCTATTAGCATCTGGGTTTGATTTATTTAGGCAGTGGGATAGGCCTTTGATTTGAAGCCTTTACCAAAAAGGTTAATAGCTGATACAGAGGTGAAAGATTCTTTTTGTGATTAGTATTAGAACTAGTGTGAGGCAATCCAGTTCTCTCCCAGGGAGAACATTTTTGTTTCCCCATCCATTCTGATCAACTCTGGGATGAGGTTTTTTTTTTATTGGATGAATTGTTCCTTTTGTGATTCAGCAGCTAAACACTATGTATTAAACACTTGCCCTGCTAAAGCTGTTGCTTTTGGCTGCAAATGGCACAACAGCCTCTTTTTTTTCCTAGAAAAGTGCATAGCACATCAGACTGAGTTTCCCCTTTATCTAGTTCCATAAGTCTTTGAATTTTTTGACTACTACATATGTCACCAAGAAGATGCATACATATATGACTTCCTTCAGTATAATCCATTGTTCTCATAGACATAAATATTTCTGTTGGTAGGTGTGTTTAAGAAATAACCCCCTCTATCATGCTGGAGCAGTTGCTTTTTCAATCAGTGCCGGAATTCCTAAAGTGGGTGTATTAATGGAGTCTGTTTGGAACATGAATGACAGCTGTCGATTTCAACTTCGGTCACCTGAGAGCTTGAAAAACATGGAGAAAGCTAGCAAAACTACTGAGGCAAAGTAAGTCTGGAGAACACAATGCGTACAAGCAGAACATTTATTTGATATTCTGTTGAATTGGTGATAGATTAAAAACTTAAAAGAAGGAATGTCAGGTTTTATCAGTTTGAACTTTACAGGATTCTGGCTTTCTCTTAAATGCTGCTAAATATGCAGAAATGCTCAGTGCAGGAGAGGCATCTTCGTTGTGTGAAACGATGATGGAAATGTGAAATGCAGAAGGAATATTAAATGAAGCCTTTCCTGGAACATTTCATAAATTTTCCAAGATTTTGTATTTGAAGAATTGCAAGTGGCTTTATTATGGAAATGTTTTCAGACCCTTCTTCATGGCATTGAGAGACCTGTTTCAGCCCTTCCATAGTTTGCAAAAAATCATTGGGTTGACAATAGTCAGTTAATTTTTTCTTAAAACAGATTTAAACAAAAGCTTGAACAAGTTCAGCAGTTGTAGCATTTCAGGTTACTCTATAAAGGTAATGTTTCTTCCGAACTTCAAATGAAGCACACTTAAGAATGTTTATTCTCCGTAGTACTGTATCTTTGCTCAGTTTATGTTATAAAGCTAATCCCTGATGAAGCAGCATAGCACCATTCTCAGCATCGGATGTATAGCCTTGTCAGTTAGGATGGTTGTTCACAAGTATGGAGTTATTTCATAAGAGTATTATTAAAGGACCATGGCTGGGATGCTTACACTTTGTCCATTGTCATGGAAAAGATTTCACCTCTTTCTTTCTTCATTCTAAGTAATACCTTTTATTCTAGACCTGAAAGCAAACAGGAACCAGTGAAAACTGAGATGGGTCCTCCACCGTCTCCAGCTTCCACTTGCAGTGATGCATCTTCAATAGCAAGCAGTGCATCGATGCCATATAGTAAGTAATGTGTAACTCATAGTAACATAAAATATTTGTGTATAGAAGAAGTTTTCATAAAGGGCAATTCTACAAAGATTTTCTATTAATTTCAGAATCCTTTTTGGTCTTTCATTCTGAACTGCAATAAAGACTTTTGTAGTAGACTTTAGATACGAATCAGTGAATTGTCGGTGTTACGTGTAGTGTAAGCAGTGACTAGTTGATATAATGGGTATTTAAGCCAGCGTAATACTTGGTTCTCAGAATCAGAAGTATCTTTCAGGAGGTGATCAAGGGGAAGTCAGAAGATGAATTTGTTTACATTTAATTGCAATATGATAGTGTGTTTCTTTACAGCCCTGAAGTTGAACTTGTTTGGGAAAATTTCTTTTCAGATTAAGCTGTTCTTGGACAGCTTGCCATGCAG
Source organism: Patagioenas fasciata (assembly GCF_037038585.1). NCBI lineage: Eukaryota > Metazoa > Chordata > Aves > Columbiformes > Columbidae > Patagioenas > Patagioenas fasciata. The sequence goes on from NC_092521.1 coordinate 22,849,534, forward strand.
GGGAACTTCAGTGCATAAAGCAGTAGTTAGTCATCTGTTAAATAAAATGTTCAAAACCAGACATTCTTTACTAACATACAGAAGCAGTGAGAGAAATTTTATGGTACAAGTTGTGCTGAAAACTTAAAAGGCTGCATGAGAATTCATGTAACTGACCTCTTGAGCACTTTTTTCTCCATTTAAACCCATACACTTAGAAAGGGTTAATTAAAATACCATCATTTGAAGAAATCTTCTCTCTGCTCCTGTTTCTTCTAATTGTTCGCATGCAGCAGTTTTAAAAACTATTCACCTAGAGAATCAAGTGGCCTCATTCTGTGACAGAGAATCTCATGTGCCTAAAACTGAAGTACTAATTAATTTTACTAATAGTCTTCTGCTACTGATTTTTTTCTCTTTTGCAGTTTTTTCACCTGTCATTTTTCACTGACTATAACTTTGGGCTTTTGAACTAGTGTTTGAAGTTAACTTCACAGATAGCTTAGAAGCTCTCTGCTTCTTACTTTAAATATATTGATAATGATATCATATGCTCAGTTCAGGAGTTTAAAAGTTCTTGTCAGTGTTAATGTAGCCATTTTATGTATTTAAATTTGATCCTGAGTATACTACAGTTACTATTCAGATCATGTCTTTGCAGCAAATCTAACTATATTGCTATTAGCCCAAATAGTTATTTTCTGCTTCATTTGCTACTCTTCTAGGCATTTACCAAAAAATCCATATGTAGTAGGCAAGGAGACTTTTTGTAAGGGTGATATGAAGCACTGCAGCAGGGCTGGATGAAAGGTCTTACTGTGTCAGCCTTGTCACTGACAGCATGGATATCTGAGCCCTGCCAAAACAGTTTCTTGTATTCTAATTATTTTGCTTAAATGTCCTTAAAAATTCCTTTGTTTATCGAATAGGCATTACTAGTGCTAGTTTCATATAAAACCATGAAAGTGGTGTGGTATACTGTTAGGTAGCTCTGGCTTTCCATAGTTTTAAGGTTAGATTCTTGTTAACCTTGTGCTAATTTCTAGACTTGAATGTTGATAATATTTTTTTGGGTAGGAAGGTGTGGTGTTTACTGAACATTGCATTTTGATGTTTTGATTAAATGTTTCAAGCTTTTTTTTTTTTTTTTTTTTTGCTATTTACTTTTTTGTCTCAGAGCGTCGACGATCTACTCCTGCCCCAAAAGAGGAGGAGAAGGTGAATGAAGAGCAGTGGTCCCTGAGGGAAGTTGTATTTGTGGAAGATGTTAAGAATGTTCCTGTTGGCAAGGTTTGTCTAAAATACGCTGCCCCACCCTCTTTGGGGAGGCAGAAAAAAATTGCTTTTAGATAAGCTGAGTGTAAAAAGAGTCATAGTTTTGCAGATGCTCGAGAATGTTTCTGACTAGTATGACTTTTGTTGCATTTTTATTTGTCAGTTAACACAATTATAGTAATAGACCGAATGTATTGTAAATAAAGCAGGGTATTCTACTTGACTATATTAGCTTCTGGATCTCCTAGGATATGTTAAATATTTGGGGATTGTGCTGTTCCTTAAGGTGTGTTTCTCTTCTCCCCTTCCCCTGGTTATAAATTCAAAAATTCGTAAGCAAGATTTCATATGTCCTGCTAGACATTGACCGTTTAGAACCTTCCATTTTCAGAAGCAGTCTAAATTTACAAAGCTTTTGTAGCAACATTTATCATTAAAACCCAAAAAATTCCACATGTCAGACTAGAAGATGGTTGGATCATTGACATGAGACTTCAGGCTTTTACAAGTTAGTCTGATTACCTTAAAAAAATCTAAATGTACATTAATTAAATTGTGTGACCAAATCACGATTTTTCTGTAGAGTGTTGTCTTGCAGGTCTCCATAGAAATGTCTTTGTATAGTCTAGATCAGAGTTCATGTTCATGAGTGTTTTGAGTAGGTCTGAATTTTGAACTTTTTGGGTAGTCTTACAGCCACTGGTGATGTTCTACTACCAGAACGAGAAACTCTACTAGAAACCTACCAGAGTGAGGTTTCAGCATATGGGGAGCAAGTGCTCTGACTGTCCACTGTAATCTTTGTTACAAAAATCTGCTAATACTGTCAATACATCCTTTTCTCTATCACACTTGGTAGACTGCACCTAGCTAGAGAAATTGGGAGAAAACATGGAAATGCCTGGATTTCTATTATTTACAATGTCTTGAAAATTTGAGAGATGGGTTTTTATTGTCAGGCACATTTTAGATGAATTTGATTACATCTAGATCATTGATATTGCTTTGTAAGCATTTTCTCTGTAGAAACTATGGAGAAATTAGGGTCTAATCAAGACTGATAGTTAGTTTTATCTGGTTTTGATAAAGACTGAGAGCATAGTGAGGTCTTATTTATACTCGAAACATTGTCTGTCCTTCACCCCACTTCTTCCCCTCTTAGCTTTGTTTTCCTTTTGAGAAAATTACAATCTCCACTGGAAACTCTAAGGGCCTTGCCGTTTGGTGATAGCATAAGATGTTTCTATATAAAGGAAACCTGTTTTGACAGTTCTGATTAGATATGCATGGCAGCAACTCTTTAGAGAGGCTTACAGTCTCAGAAATGACTGTGTCAGTGTGGGGTTGAATAACTTCCATTTCCTTGAGGGGCAGAGAAAGACACAGATGCATGAAGTGTGTCTGGATAGAGTTGTCTGTATCCTCCAGTCCTAAGGGACTCTGGAGAACTTTATTATCAAATGTAAGGAGTAAGTAATAGACCCATAAACCAACACTTCTTTTTTCACTATGCATAGTCATCTTGGGATATGAGCATTAAGACTCTGCAACAGAGACTTTAGACATACTTAGATGGGACCAAAAAAAAGGAGTAAAGATTAAAAGAGTGATTTCCTGTTTCTTGTAGTACAAGAACTAATGGGCACTTAAAGAAGTAAGAGGCTCAGCATAGATACTTTTGTTGAATTGTTAGCTCATGTTTGTAACTCATTGCTATGAGAATAGTGTTTATTTCCAAAAGTGATTGGACAAATTAATAAGAGAAAGGTCTATCCAGGTTATTAAACATGAAGTCATCCTGCGGTTTCTGGTAGGTGGAACCTGGAGAGATACCAGAGAAATATCAGCAGGAGCTTCTCTAGTCAGTTGGTGTTCTTTCCTGTTGGATGTAGGATATTGAAGTGGAGGGACCTTTGATCTGTTTCATGATGCCTATGAAGTCATTAAGAAATTCAAGTTTTTGAGAGCTCAGTAATTTGAGCAAAACAACAAGGCTGATGACCAGGAGCTGTAGAACTTTATCACTGATCATTGTATAAATTTTTATTTTCCTGATGGTCTGGTTTATTTTGAAGCAAATAGACTTAAACAGTCTTTATGCAAAGCTTTTGGTAAAACTGTGATGTCTTCTTCTTGTAGGTGCTAAAAGTGGATGGTGCTTACGTTGCTGTGAAATTTCCAGGCACGTCCAGTAATGCAAACTGTCAGAGCAGTTCTAATTCAGATCCAGATCCTTCTTCTCTTCTTCAAGACTGTAGGCTGCTCAGAATAGATGAATTGCAGGTACATCTTTGTGAAACATTGAGAAAACAAACAGTATTTTGAAACGTCAGCACTGTGTGCTTAATTGCATCTTTAAAATCTTACCTGTGTTTTCAGGTTGTAAAAACTGGTGGAACTCCAAAGGTTCCTGACTGTTTTCAAAGGACACCTAAAAAGCTGTGTATTCCTGAAAAAACAGAGATCCTAGCAGTAAATGTAGATTCAAAAGGTAAGCAGGACTTAGCCTGTAAGATACTCTGTTGGATCCTTTATTACCTGTCTCTCTTCTTAGTGGAAAACAACTACTGTGAAACCTAACATACACAATTGTTTCCATTGATATTATTAGTAAGTCCTTAGAAGTGTATTAGCTAGGAGTTCTCTGACTGGATGCCATCAGTAAAAGACATTAACTTTTTGCTTTGTGTATCTTTGAAGGAGTGCATGCTGTTCTGAAAACTGGGAACTGGGTTCGATACTGCATATTTGACCTTGCCACAGGAAAGGCTGAACAGGAGAATAACTTCCCTACTAGTAGCATTGCTTTCCTGGGTCAGAATGAGAGAAGTGTCGCTATTTTCACAGCTGGTCAGGTTTGTGGTTTTGTATCTCAAATCATTTATCCTCACTGCACTTCACCTCTGTCATCTTTGAATGGGATGGTACAGCCTTTTGTAAGGCTTTTCCAAAGACTGGCGAAGAGTAGTTCTTCAAATGGGTCATGAAAGATGTGATGTTACAACTGATATTTTGAGGGTACAAGGGCATTAACAATCTAAGTCACTTAAGCACTTTTAATAACCTTAGTCGAATCCTACTTTGAATAAAAGGTAAAAAGGAAAAAAAAAAGTTGAGCGAGTAGTTCCTGTGTTAATGTAGACTTGTTATCTAGCGGTATTTTGGAACTGGGTCAGGTCAAAATCCACTCTTGAGAACAAATGGAAAGGTTAACAAAAAACTTCTGTATCTGGTACTAAAAATGATATATCAAGGTTTTGTGCAACTCTTTCTACTATCCAATGTTAAGTATCCTGTTTTATCTGATTATGTAGTTTGATAGTTCAGGCATCCGTGTGAAGATCTGAGAAAAATACAAAGTCGTTTTAGTAACTTCCACAAACGCAATGTACTTTGCTTAGGATAGTTGAAGGAAATGTTTTTTGGCAAAAATACTTCATTTGTATGTGTCATTTCCATATATTCAACTTTCTTTGGAGCATTTAAGTAAGTTAAAAGTATAGGTACTGTATGTTTAGTAATGAATGCGTGTCATAAGATACTCTTAGTAGTATTTACTACGTTGAGCACATTTCAGGCATTTGAGAAAGGGGATCTGATATGCTGTGCCACTTGTAATAGTAGGAGACAATGGTGTAAATGAGAATTTTAGGTAAACGATTCTCATTGCTGTCAGTCAAACAGAACTGGGAACGTCTCTTTTGGGAAGGATAATATTTATAAATTGTGGATACTTAATGTTTAAACTTTTCTTTCCCAAATATAGGAATCTCCTATTATTCTTAGAGATGGGAACGGTACAATCTATCCAATGGCAAAAGATTGTATGGGTGGGATACGAGACCCTGACTGGCTTGATCTTCTACCTATTAGTAGTCTTGGAATGGGTGTTCATTCCTTGACAAATCTTCCTGCTAACTCGACCATCAAAAAGAAAGCTGCTATTATCATTATGGCTGTTGAGGTAAAATATTTGCTTTACTGCGGAACTATGTGCTTTTTTTCCTTTTGCTTTTATAAAGTTATGCTTAAAGCAGCTTTGTGTTTAGATAGAGAGTTGTATTTTCACTGTTTCAAATAAACTAATTTCAGCAGAAGATTCCCTTAGAAACATGAAAGAACAAACAAATTTATGTAGTAAAATTTCCTTTTTGGGAGTACATGACTTCTATATCAGGCTTTTAACGAATAGTATTTTTTGTAGGTGTTACTTTTAAAATGGTTACCTTTTTATATATACTAGCAGTACACAATTTTATTTGTTTTATGGGTGCACAGCTTTTCTGAGGGATCCAACATGTTTTTTTTCTGAATGCAGTATTTAAACTTTTTAAACTACTTTTTTTACTTACCAGTTGTTTTTTACCTTATATATGGACCATACATTAGGAAATCCTGAGAGTCAAGTGATTTTTTTTTTTTTTGATCACCTGTAGAGCTCTGTACTCATATGTGGTGATGTATGAGTTGTTCTGCTGTGAATTTTTATATCATGCTCGTAGAAACTTGTCAGTGATTTGGAGCAGTTTAGTTAGATCTGCTGTGTGCTATGCTGCCACCAGGAGGTATTGTGTGCCCGTTAGACCGAGATTGCTTTCACAGAGGAGTATTCAACCACCCAGACCTTGAACAGCTTCAATTTGTTCACTTCTCAGCCTGTGTATGACTTCTTTAAGATGGATATGTAAGAGCTACTTAATGTAAACACCTTAGATTTTTCAGTTGTACCATGTTTCCCATGTTACATGAAGCCATGAAATAGATCGGATCTATGTTAAGAACCCAGCTGTGAAGCCAAAGGCATACTTTCGTGAGCCCGGTAGCTTCTGCTGCTTAAGCCTGACTTTTAACTTGCCTGTGCCTGAATGTGTGCTGTTTTCTCTTAAAAAACAGTGCTGTAATTGAGGTGATGTGTGTTCTCAGCACTTCCTACACTGACTTCCAGTGAATGTACTAGATTTAGACCTTACCGTTAATTTCAAAAAAGGAAAACTAGAAGTACTTAGGAAAATTGTATGTCTGCATTATGTATTTTAAATTGTTAAAATGTTTTATTTTTTCGAGTACAGAAACAAACTTTAATGCAGCACATTCTCCGGTGTGACTATGAGGCTTGCAGACAGTACCTGATGAACCTTGAACAAGCAGTTGTCTTGGATCAGAATCCACAAATGCTGCAGACGTTCCTTGGCCATAGATGTGATGGAAACCGTAATATTCTGCATGCTTGTGTTTCTGTGTGCTTTCCAACCAGCAACAAAGAAACTAAAGAGGAAGAGGGTGAGCTCAACAGTATCATGAAAATAATTTGAAAATAAAGATTTTATGCATTTTTCAAGAGTGTTTGAAATAAAGGCTGCATTCTTCCTATACAGTTATGTCAAAATTTAGCTAACCTTTCAAAGGTGCTGAGACATTTTTATTACTCTTATGAAGTTTTATAAGAATTCAATAGTTAAGAATACTAAGCTGTTTTTAGTGATTGTAAAAGACAAACTTTTCACATCCACATATTAGTTTTAGATTAAAACCAGTAGTTTTCCGCCTTTATATCACTAGTATCATCATTATATCTCTAGTAAACTTTTCAGATAAATGGTATTTAATATTTTTGAAGTGTTATAATGTATGTTAATTCCTCCAATAAGAAGTGCTACTTGCAGTCGACATGTATTAAGAAATGTGAAAGAATGACTTTCTGTTAATGCCAGTTACTGACACCATTTAAAATGTCAATTAAATACCGTTACGTAAAAACTATGTTAGCAGAACAAGGTTGCTAAGTCAAGCACTCAAAAATTAGGAAATGCCAGAATTAAGTTTACCCATGTGCTTTGCATGGGTATGCATTGTGAAATGGTCTTTAATTACACCGTCATACTATTTTTTCCACAGGACTACCTCATTCAGTGCACAAGATGGACGGTGCTCACCGAATGGGTAGCTATTCAATATTTCTTTTTATCCTCATCATTCAGTGTGTGGCCCCATTCCTTACTTCCTGCACACCATACAAACCCTGCACTGAATAATGAATGAACTTCCTTGTGGGACTTTTGTATGGTGCTGTCATTGAAGTTTAGTCATCTATAGACCTTAATTGTTTCACATATCCCTATTTATAAAATGGGGGTAATACTGCAGCTTCCTCATCTCTTGAAGGTGGTACAGCTTGAAGTTTTTCTATATTCAAAGCTATTAACTAATTTTGAGGTTTCCATTTGAGAAGTGTAGGGCCTGATCTCATTTTTTGAGTAGATGTTATTTTAAAACCCTTTATTTCAGAGCTGTTCTGTGAATGTTAATTATTTCTGTGTGTCAGACACCTTTTGGTGTCCAGAAATGAGTAAAATGTTTCACAGTCATCTGTAAAAACCTGTTTCACAAAGTTCTGTGTGCTGTTAAATGTGGCGGAAGTAGGTTCCAGTTCTCCAAAGTGATGTCCAGTGGCATTTACCACAAGACAATGCTTTCTCCTCTCCTTGCCAAGCTGTTGCTACATTACTACACGCCTTCCAAATTTTGCAGCAAACAAGGCATGAACAACTTGCTCGTTGTACAACCCTTCATCTTCAGTGTGTCGTCCATCCTGTGCACTGATTGAGGCAGGGGTCTTGTTGCGGGGGGGAACAAAAAACCCAAACCAAAAAAACCCACCCAAAACAAACAAACAAAACCCAACTGTGTAACTGAAGATTGTTTTACTATAAGCACACAAGGAAGCTGAAGTAAGGATGCATGGGCAAACGTAATCTGATTTTTCCTAATTCGAGTGCTTGTCTTTGCAACCTTGGATATAATTTAACTTTCTGAAAAATGAAAAATGTAAACCCGATACTTTTAACACCCCTCTGCCTCTCTCTTTCACCTCACAAAAATTGTTTTAAAAGGGCTTCATACATTTAGGTCCAAATTATAGTCACCTTCCACTGTAACTGTTAGTGATGGATATTAGGACAAGCTTATTTTCTGTGTATCATCTGGAAGTCAGTGGAGACTAATGTTACTGTCTGTAAGTTATACAGTTATCTGTTAAACTGTAAGAGATGTTTGATTTAGGAGTAAAAGCTTCAACTCCAGACTCCAAATATGATGTTCCTTAAGACTTACAGAACATACTGCCCCTTCTGGGCTAGTCCCTGTCTGAGATCCTTGACTCTTTGTATAGATTCTTCCTTAAGTGCTGGAAAGGGAATACTGAGGGCAGGCCTAAGGGTTTTTTGTTCTCTGATCCTGTCCCTAGTGTTGCCATAGCTCCTGCAGCCTTGGAGAAAGGAGTTGCAGGAAAAGTGGCCCCAGACATGCAGAGCTGGGGGAAGGCTGCTCTGTTTCTCTGGGATTTGGTATCTCCTCCATCTTGCCAATAGGAAGGATCTTGGAAATGACAGGTCCAAAAAATGTCTATAGCATGTGAAATAGTTAAAGAGTTATGATACTAAGTTTCAGATAACTTTACTGAACTTTACCTACGAATTGAGATGTTTCTGGAGAATTGAGACAGATTCCATTAGACAACAGAACAGCAAATTACAGCTGATGGGTCTCCAAAAATGAATACTTATTTCAGAAGTGGAACAGCTAAATTCAGTTGCAGTTCAATGTGGGACCAAGGGTAGGAGAAATCTCTCCATTGCAGAGAATAGTTGTGTTGCTTGAGGGATCACTCTCAAGGAGCTGTGACCGACCCCCTGTAAGGAGTCCAGAAGGACAATGGGTGGATCATGAGTTAAGAGAACTAGTGGATCTTAGAAAGCAATACGACACAGATAGAATGGCAACTCATTTAGGACAACATGTTTGACTAGTACAGAACTAGGGAGCACAAGAGTAATATTATGCTGAGTGCTTGATAGTCACCTGCTGTGGATAGTAGGTGATTTTTAAGAAACCTGCACGTGCTTGAGAACAAGCAAAACCTAAGATCTCTGCTACTTCACAGGTGGTGAGGAATAGAAAGATCTAAAGAATAAACATGCTGTAAAAACTCACAAGCACCGTCAAATTACCTTATTCTATCAACTCAAAGGTATTAATAGGTACATTCCAGTTAAAAAAAAAAAAAAAAATCGGTGGGGGAGGCAAATTATTCAGGTCTTAGTACTGTCAGTGGAGGAAATCTGAATGCAGAAGGTGTTGACTGTCAGTTTGAAAAGCCTTTAAAGGCAAAGTGAGCACTAGCTGTAGCAACCTTGAGACGTGTCCAGAAAGAATAAGTTGAGTCACTTAAGGAATTTTCTTCTTTCAGATATATACATTTTCCTTCTGTTTTGTACCAAAAATTGTTAACTTTTGAAAGGAAGATTGCCCCTCTCCTGGCCTGTATTATGCTGAAAGTGCATTTTCTTTCAGTTATTTTTGGATCCCTGGCTTTAGTGATTCATAATTTGCTGTGTAGTGGTTATGCATTCTTTTTGTCAATAACTCCTAAAGAAGCAATGACTGTTACTCTGTGCAAACCTTGCACAGCTGACTGTTGCTTAATCTATGCATTTATCTTGCAGATAAATAAATTAGGTCTTTGATCCAGGTGTCTGCTTCAAGTCGTCCTGTAACCATACAGCTAGGCGTTTTTTTATATTCTGTATAGTACTTGGTGCAATTTGGCCCTCATTGTGACTAGGACCTTTAGCTGTTATGGTGCTTAGGGTTTGAAATGTTAGAAGAAATGCTCTTTCTTGTGATGTAAACTGATTGTGCTACCTTATTATACTCATAACATGGTTTTCCTAACATGCTCATATGTAGATTGTGCATCTTACAAGCCCACAACTTTGCATTGTTGTTCATAGCTGCTCATTGTGAAGTGTGGGGGGTGTGTGTGGTTTGTTTTGTTTTGTTTTTTGTGGTGGTCTGAGGTTTTTTTGGTTGTCGTTACTTTTGAAGCCTGGACTCAGCAAGTGCCTGGAATCAGCTATGTCTAAATCCTTGTCTCTCGATGACAGTGAAAGCTGAAAGCTTGTTCTGGAGTTTAGATGCTTTCCATTTCTTCCCTTGATGGCCTTTTAGAAGCCAAACCCAGTCAGAATCATGGTTAAGCTCATCCAAAAAAAAAATTTGTATGTGAACCTACTCTGTCCCTCTAAATCTTAAAGAAAAAAAAATTGCTGGGAACATGTCATGATTAGTGACATTTCATTCTTTATACTCCTTCCTTTATAATTTTCCCAAATGAAATTTTGCCACTAATGCTTTTCTTAATTTTTCAGAAGCAGAGCGCTCTGAGAGGAATACATTTGCTGAAAGGCTTTCAGCTGTGGAAGCTATTGCAAACGCAATCTCTGTTGTGTCGAGTAATGGTCCAGGAAACAGGGCAGGATCTTCAAGCAGCAGAAGGTAAAATGGCTAATGTTTTCTTGTTGTTTTTTTGTGTGCGCCAATTTTCCTATGAATTACCAATCTCTTAGTATGTTTTCCTTCATTCTAGTTTAAGAATGGCCTCTATTGCTAGTTCAAGGTCAGATTTCAGCTCTTCAAGCACCAAACTAGAGCTCTAGTGGGTTTTTTTTTGAAGCCTTTTCTAGTATGAGAGCTGATAGTGAGATATTTCTAAACTAATTCTGTTTTCTGGGGCTGGGACATTGTCTCCTCAGTGGTAAAGTGGAAATGCTCCTCCTTCTAGGGTAAAAGGAATGTGAAATAGTGGTAATAACGCCTGTCACGTGCTCCTCCCTGCAAGAGGTGATGCTGTGGTGATTAGAGGTGTGTTCTGGGCTCAAATCTGTCTTGATATGTTGCTGGCTGACTCTTCTTCCAAGGCCGTTATTTTCTCTTGCAACAAAATGGAATACAGGAATGAAAAATGCCTCTTTGCTCATTTTTTTCCATGCTGAAGAAAAATTGAAATAAGAAGAGTTTGTTTTACTTTTTTCAGTGTTCTAATTGTAAATGAAAACAAGATAGTATTTTTACATTGGTTTTGTATTCAGTTTGCGGTTAAGGGAAATGATGAGGAGATCCTTGAGAGCTGCTGGATTGGGCAGACATGAAGCTGGTGCTTCGTCAAGTGATCATCAGGACCCGGTTTCTCCACCAATAGCTCCTCCCAGCTGGGTTCCAGATCCTCCAGCAATGGATCCGGGTAAGTCTGCTCATGTATCATGTTAAACTGTAGAATGAGAGATTTAATAAAGGAATCAATGGCTTTTAAGGTGAATCACTTAGATTTCAGTGTGAGATTAAAATACCTGTTGTCATTGAGGTAGCAAGACATGCTTTATGAGCTTACTGAAGACTTAAAAGCTATTTTAAAATCCCGTATGTGTCTTTCTAACACTGGGGTCAAACTTCTCTAAAGAGTGTTTTGTAAAGTTGAGTTAATGTTACTAATCTAGGAATGTTGCCGTTTGTAGGAAAGAGTACCAATGAAATACAGACAGCCTGCAGTGTGTTAGACATTGCAGAAAGCGCATGTTGTTAGGGATGTTTTTATGTATTGATATACATCCTGCTGTTCTGTTTACTGAAAGATGGTGACATTGATTTTATCCTGGCCCCCGCTGTGGGATCTCTTACCACAGCAGCGACTGGCACCAGCCAAGGACCTAGCACCTCCACAATACCAGGTGAGGACATACGGCTTCTCTGATTCTGTTTTAGAAGGAGAATGATCTCAAAAGCTGTCTTTGCTTGCATGGACTTTCTGCATATGAACATGCCTCTTACCAGATGAAGATTGGCTTGAAGCAGAATTTCACAAGTGTGCAGAAAGTACATGAAGCCCCATGCTGTGTTTATATAAAAACTATTTTTACCTGGGGAACAACAAATATGTAAAATATGGTAATCAGCATGAAATTGGGGTTGCCATCACTATTTCAGAATATGATTTGCAAATGAAATTTACAGTACTTCAGTGAAATGTTGCTGAAAATGGCAAACCTTGAATAGTCAAGCTGCTGATTAATCACCCCAGTGAAACATTGAATTACGTGCTTTTAATAGGTAGTCATTTTTTTAAGGAAAAACAGTTTCTCTGCAATTTTTTTTTCTCATTACAGGTCCTTCTACTGAACCATCTGTAGTGGAATCAAAGGATCGGAAGGCAAATGCTCATTTCATACTGAAATTACTATGTGATAGTGTTGTTTTACAACCTTATCTTCGAGAATTGCTGTCAGCCAAGTAAGGGTTTTCATATGAATTCTCACTATCCTTTGTAATGTTTTATCACCTGAATTTTATTACATAGAAGCCTTTTTAAAGTTATTTGAAGGCACATTAGTTAAAATGGAAAATGTTAGAATAATGGCTGTGTTTGCATCCTGCCATCCCTTAAAGTTTGGTCTAATTCACAGAAGTAAAACACATAAGGATGCTTATTCACACCATGGTTTTTCTGTTTGCACGGGATTAGCAGTGCTAAGTTTTCATGTGTCTGTTTCCTACCTCTCCTGTTTATAACAAAAACTTCCAGTGTGTTTTGACTTGTCTGTCCTTTTTATCCGTAGGGATGCAAGAGGCATGACACCGTTTATGTCAGCAGTTAGTGGCCGGGCATATCCTGCTGCAATTACAATTCTAGAAACTGCACAGAAAATTGCTAAAGGTACACCAGTTTCACTAATTACTAGCGTGCGGTTTCCTTCTAAAGTTTCACATGTGTAGAGGTTCATTATTAACAGCACTGCTTCTTTGTGTGAAATTGTGTGCTTGAGCAACTGGTGATGGTGATAAATACCTCTTTCCAAAACACTGCATGTTGCTGCATATTTTGGAAAATTTGCTGTTATGGAGTACCTGCCTCTTTTGTAGTGTGTATATTATCACAGATATCTATGAATATTACTATTTTTGTGTTCTTTATAGTCTTTTCACGTTTCATTGCTTTACAAACATCAGTGAATAAAGGTACCATTTTTCAGTAGCACAAAGGTATTGCCTGGAACTTCTTTGAATTGGCAAAAAAAGATAGGATAAAACAGTATGCCAAGCTAGAACCCGTTCCTAAAAAGACTTCTAAACAAACACGTTTTGAGACTCTCTTTTGACACTGGTATTTGTTTAGGAGAAATATGTGAAGTTGAACTTAAGGAGAAACTTAAGATTATTAGAACTGTGATCTAACAAGGTCTGTAGGACTGTGCGTATTTCTTATAAGAATATTGCCCATAAATTGTTTTTTAATCCATCAAAATGGTGATTCACTGAGTTGATTAGAATATCAATGAATTTAAAACCGGGGAAGAGTTGGTGGTTGTATTTTTCAGTCAGAAATTTGCAGCACTTTCTATAAGAAATACCTGTAATGTGACAAGCAGAAAGCTTTTGCAAAAAACTGTGACAGAGATTTTATTCAAACTTCTAAGTCTGTATGTGATTTTTGTAATGGCAAACATCTGTGAAGTATGGTTTCTGTTGGTGGTTTTTCTTATTTTGTTTCTGTTTTCGTTTTTAATACTGGTATTCTATTCTTTTAGCTGAAGCAACTTCAAGTGAAAAAGAAGACGATGTGTTTATGGGAATGGTTTGTCCTTCTGGTACAAATCCAGATGACTCTCCATTGTATGTTCTGTGTTGTAATGACACATGCAGTTTTACATGGACTGGTGCAGAACATATTAATCAAGTAAGGCGCCTTTTCTTTTTTTCAAGTAAATAGTATTGTGTTTCAACTGTGTATTGTGTTAGTCTACTAATCTAATTTTTAAATTATTAATGTTGCATTGTTTTAATTACCGTAACATTTAAGTCTGGTGTAGCTATTGCCTCCTGTAATTGCTTTGTACTCTCAAAGCTGGCTGTGCTGGTCAGAATATGGCTGGTTATGAGTGTGGCTTTTTCCCTCTGGTTAGCTTTGGAAAAAATTTTGATGGAAACAGCTCTTTGAAAACACTGAGTATTCTAAATAACAACAGATTTTCACTTTCTAGAATTAACTTTCTTTTAAGTGAAAGTATCAGTTTTCACAAGTGTACTTTTATTATAACCTGTAATGCTGTGATATTGCAAGCACTGTAGGGAGAAAACTATAATATTTTTGGTAATTTTTTTTTAGGATATATTTGAATGCCGAACGTGTGGCCTATTGGAATCTCTTTGTTGTTGTACAGAATGTGCAAGGGTCTGTCACAAAGGACATGATTGCAAGTAAGTATTGTGTTCTGTTTCTTATGATTAAATTAATATTTTGTGGTTTCATTTATTTACTGATAGTTAATAGGCTTTTTCCTTGGTTGAAGTGTTCAGCTATTAGAGAGCAGTAGATTAATAAAATATTTAAAATATCTTTTTTCCCTCTGCTGCATGAGATATATTTTATGGGTCAGGGTTGGAAGAGTAAACTGAAGCAGTCTTGTACTTTTCACTTTGTAGAAGTTAGAGTAAATGAGTAAGTCCAATACCCTCAAAGTGCTTAATATTCTAGGAATAATATATCTAAATAATACCACATTTTCATTTTGGGTGCCTCCAGGAGGCTGCTGAAGCCAGTGAATCCTGATGACAGACCATTCTTGTAAGCTCTTCTGGAAGAAGCATAGCATATTAATATCTTAAGATCAGGGAGAAGTGAGCCAGTCAGATGAACACTCAGGATGTATCTGATCAATGTGGCAAAAGCTTTGAAGCTGCAGATGTTTTGTGCCACTGTTAGGGGGTGTAAATGTTACAGCGTTAATACCCCAGCCATAAAAAGCTAACAGACACAGCTATAAAGATATTCTCAGCATTGTAACTATTGCTGAGATTTTACTGCATATTGTAAGAATTTCCAACTTTACTTTCTTGGCTGGAGGCGATTTTGGGGAAGAATGAATGGTCATGGATGAATTTTACTAAGGCATTATCAAAAGCTCTATAGTAGGGGTGTCAAACTCATTTTCACAGTGGGGCACATCAGCCTCGCAGTTGCCTTCAAAGGGCCAAATGTAATTTTAGGACTGTATAAATGTAACTACTCCTACATTTATTATGAGTTTGACACCCCTGCTCTGTAGTGAAACTACTGTCTTAAAACAGGAGTAGGCAACAAGAATAGCAAATGCCAAGTGTTGCTACATACAAACTCTGCATTTCTTTTTTAAGCTAGGTTTTGACATCTTGCTACTATAATAAACAGGAATCCAGCAGGAATCTGATTGTGTACTCGAACACCCTCAGCCTGTGTAGGAAGTACTTGGTGTATTACTGATCAGTGGTGCATCTCACCATTTCCGTTTCTTGTAGGCTCAAACGAACATCTCCAACAGCCTACTGTGATTGCTGGGAAAAGTGCAAATGTAAAACACTAATTGCTGGACAAAAGTCTGCTCGCCTCGATCTCCTTTACCGTCTGCTTACCACCACTAATCTTGTTACCATGCCAAATAGCAGGCAAGTTCTTATTTACAATGACAGAATAATTTTTATTATTTTTAAATATATGGTGTAACATATGTCCACTAATTAATTTTCATTGCAGGGGAGAACATCTTCTGCTGTTTTTAGTGCAGACAGTTGCCAGGCAAACTGTGGAACACTGCCAGTACAGGCCGCCTAGAATTAGGGAAGATCGTAATCGTAAAACTGCAAATCCTGAAGGTAAGAGCTATTACAGTGAAATAAATGGCAAATTCCGTATTTTGGTATCTCTTTCTTATATTGCTTTTTTGTCTCTTTAGATTCTGATATGCCTGATCATGATTTAGAACCTCCTCGATTTGCCCAGCTTGCTTTGGAGCGTGTTTTGCAAGACTGGAATGCACTGAAGTCCATGATCATGTTTGGCTCCCAGGAAAATAAAGACCCGTGTGTATTTACAAATAGTTGTCAATGTAAAGTTTGATCTGACACTTGAGACCTGCTGACTTAAATAAAATTTATTTCCTTTCTTTTTGTTTTTTCCAAGTCTTAGTGCAAGCAGTAGGATAGGTCATCTTCTGCCTGAAGAACAAGTTTATCTTAATCAGCAAAGTGGAACTATTCGCCTGGACTGTTTTACGCACTGCCTTATTGTCAAGTGTACAGCAGATATTTTGGTGAGCACTCAGTTGTGTTTTACATAGATTTTTCTGAATAATGTGATATTGTAGCATATCTCAATTGATATGCTTGGATACTGATTTGAAAATAACTTTGACTTAGTTGTGGTTTTGTGAATTTATACTGTTATGACCGTGGTCTCCCTTTGAATCTTAATCTGTCTTGTTTCATGCTTCTAAATTATACACCATTATTGGGTTGTAATGCCGTGTTTCTACAGCTCTTAGATACTTTGCTGGGTACTCTGGTAAAGGAATTACAAAACAAGTACACTCCAGGACGCAGAGAAGAAGCTATTGCTGTCACAATGAGATTCCTGCGTTCTGTGGCAAGAGTGTTTGTCATTCTTAGTGTGGAAATGGCTTCCTCCAAAAAGAAAAAGTGAGTGGTGGGGGTTGGTGTGTTTTGGTTATAGTGGTTTTGATTTTTTAAATTTAAATCTTTATTCTCTTAATAAATTAATTGATACAAATCAACAATAGGAGGAAACATCTGAATCAATTTGCAGTCTGTAGGCAGCATTGTGTGCAATGATGCAAACATGCAAACTTCAGGATTGCACAACAGCTGCTGGTATGTCATGTAGTTTTTTTAATACAACCCTTAGTAAACTTACATGTTTGTAGTGAGTTTTTCTGTTTAAAATGTTAGGATTTTTGGAAGGAGAGTTTTTCAACATGTTAATCAAAATTACAATCTGTGGTTGTTTGCCAGTAGTAGATTTAGATATCCAGCCTTAGACTTGAATTATTAAATGATAAATGTTGTTAACTGACTTGAATAGCTGTGCATATTGTTACTATACACGCTCAAATGCATGTATCTGTTAAGGATAATTGTCCTGACTTTTTGAAAAAGAATTTATATTGCCATAAAGCTTTTTGTAAAAAAAAACAAAAAAAAAAAAAAAAACAAAAAAAAAACCCAAACCTATTTGACCTTTTTTTTTTTTCTTAATATTTTTTCTTGTAGCAATTTCATTCCACAGCCAATTGGAAAATGTAAACGTGTATTCCAGGCATTATTGCCCTATGCTGTTGAAGAGTTGTGCAATGTAGCAGAATCTCTCATTATTCCAGTCAGGATGGGAATTGCACGTCCTACAGCACCCTTTACTCTTGCTAGCACGAGTATAGATGCCATGCAGGGAAGTGAAGAACTGTTTTCTGTGGAGCCTCTGCCACCCAGACCATCATCTGACCAGTCTAGCAGGTAAAATTTGTGAAATCTCTCTAATCCTTCTTTTCAAAGACTTCCTAAAGGTGGTGTGTTTTTTTTTTTTTGTTTTGTTTTTTTTTGTTTGTTTGTTTGGTTTTTTTTGGTTAGCTTTCCATTAGCGGAAGTATGGTGAGGTTTCTTATTCTGGCCAAGCATTTTGGAAGCATTTGCCTACTGACAAATTTCTATAATAATTTAGGTTCGATGATGTCCAGAGGTCCAAATTCACTTTTTCTTTTTTTTAAAGTTCTAGTCAATCTCAGTCATCCTACATCATAAGGAATCCTCAGCAAAGACGAATCAGCCAGTCACAGCCAGTTCGTGGCAGGGATGAAGAACAAGATGATATCGTTTCAGCAGATGTGGAAGAGGTCAGTTTTCTTTTTTTTGTACTTTTTTTTTTCTTCTCAGGATGGTACCTAATGCATTACCATGCGGTTTAATATCTGAAGCAGAAATCCACGCATCAAGACCTCCAATTTGCAGAAGACATTGCTTAGTATTTTGTGAAGTCCTACTGTGCCATAAGCACTTTGTTTTAAAAGAGCTTTGTAATTGTTGTTTTGTGTTCAGTGATATTTAGTCATTTCAGAATATGCTAAGTGCCTTGCGTTTGATGCAATTACAGTATGATCTAGAATACTAGTAAACACATCTGTAATTTCCTTTTTGTATAGTCTTATGCTATATTATAACTTACTGTTAAAACACTTAAGTCTTTCAGCACATGGGTGCTATGATGTAGGTTCTGTTAGAGAACTACAGGGTCTTTTACTGCAGTGTTAGCTCTTCTGTATTTAGAAACTAATTCCTGGTTTTGTAGCCAGTGTTACTCTTTCAGCATCAAAATCTAATGTCCAAGGCTGTATTTTATTTGTGGGCCTGATTTTTTTCCACAAGACTGTGGACTATGCAATCATGTACAGCTGCTATGGCTGTAAATTTATTTTCTGTTCATATCAATTCAGCTGTGAGGTCATCTTTCTTACATGTGTTTATTTGTTTCATAGTTTTAAAATAGAATTTTGCACTGAGTTTTTAAAAATATGTAGATTATCTCTGATGTAGAAGATATTCTATCACAAAATCATATTGCTCTTTCCAGGTGGAGGTGGTTGAGGGGGTAGCTGGTGAAGAAGACCATCATGATGAACAGGAAGAACACGGTGAAGAAAATGCTGAAGCAGAAGGACAGCATGACGAGCATGATGAAGACGGTATGTATAATGTGCACCATGGACATTACTGCTTGGATTAACAAACTCTGCATCTAAAACAAAAGGCATCTTTGGAGTCACCAGTGATGATTTGGGAGACTCGGATGAGTAGAGAGAATCAAAGGGTTTCAGACTGCACATCTTACGAAAGGAGATGGTGCAATTATAGATAACTTGCAGCAAGCAAGTACATGAACATTCTTATTTTTCTCTTTCTGCACAGGTAAAAATTATTAAGGTACCAAAGAACTATACAAACAGGAAAAACCCCACAAAACAAAAAAAACCCCACCACCAACCACAAACCCGAATGTTATTATATGCTTGGTTAACAATACCTATTTTGCCTTTTATATTTGTTACTGTAACATGTTATTGACATAAGCTATTTGAAGGACTGAAAACTAGCCTGGCTAGGGTATGGCTAATGATAGAATAGTGGTTATGGTAGGTTGTTCTCAAAAGGGATGTGAATCATAGTGAGCCAGTTTTCAAACTAATCACGAACTATTAAATTACGGTTCAGTATTTTGTAGACAAAATGAATCAATTATGTATGAAAATTCTTGCCATTAATATGACTTGTCTTGTATTTGTTTGGGATTAGATGGGCCAAAGCTATGATTTAAAAAAAAATAGCTTATCTTTCTGACTATGCCTTGCATTTCCAGCCAATCCATTTACAGTACAGGAAATCTGTATATTCATTTACTGAGTATTCAGAACATTTATTTCTCAAACCTTAAGCTTGAATAGAGCTTGTATTTTTTAATTAGATTTTTTTTTTTTTTTTTTTTAGTTTTAAGGTATTCCTTAGATACTCACTTGAAACAGCATACATTTAATTGTCCTAATACCTGTGCATGAAGAGTTGTGGAATCTTTTGTCTTGAGTGACTAATACTGAATCCTTGAAGTCTTAATTTTCAGTGTGTGTTGAATGTGTATGTGCAGGACAAAGAGAGGGGTTGCTAATTGCTAGAAAATAAGAAAATATTGGTGCATGTTTGCTCTGCCTTTATAACCTCTCCCTTCATATCCATGAACCTTTGCTATAGTAAGAGGCTCTGAGTTTTGCGTAATGTGTCTAACGTGAGTCACAGCAGTCATTCTGGTTTTTTTTTCCTTTCTAAACATGGGATGTTTTTTATGTTGTTTTTATAGGCAGCGATATGGAGTTGGATTTGCTAGCTGCTGCTGAAACAGAAAGTGACAGTGAGAGCAACCACAGTAATCAGGACAATGCTAGCGGGCGCAGAAGTGTCGTCACTGCAGCGACTGCCGGGTCAGAAGCAGGTATGCCATTTGATCTTGTGTTTAGCCTAGCTGTTTAAATTTAGATATTAGGGGAAAGAAATGTGTTAGTGATTGACTATGGCTTTAATTAGGGCAGAACTGGCTTCATCTAAAAAAAAAAATGATTCTTTTGCCTTTGGATCTGGACTGTATCCAGCACTCTAGAGGTATACTGGAGAACCTTGCTTCCCAACTAGATTGGACAGAGCAAGGATTACCTGGTTATGACATTTTAACAAATAGGTTTCTTTGTAATTTTTTTTTTTTTTTTCATCCAGCTGCTTCCCTCCCACCTCCACCGTCCCTGCATTTCTTCTTTTTCCTTTGCTTTTCCTTTGCCTCTAATTGTAGGGTACTACACCGACTTTTTGGACAAGGAGATGTGCCAAGATGTGGCCTATCTTTTTTGCTCTTGTGTAGCTTCTGCACTCTTGTGAAGTGAAATGTTTTCGTTCATTTTTAATATAAAAGTTTGATATGGTTTAAAACACAAAACCTGATGAATCATTTTAAGACATTGAAAGCAGCTGCTCTCTGGTCCGGTTTGGAAGCATAGTTTTTAGAATTCTTTGCCTGGGGGCAGAATCAGTGGAAAATTTAAAAATCAAATTATTTCTTAATTTATCTTCTGAAATGTAATTAATCTTACTGCTTTTTTGTGAAACCTGTGGAAAATTTGCAGTGTGTTACAAGGATAAGTTGTAAAAGATTTTCAGTAGTGGTACTTGAACTTTTTCAGTACGTGTCGTTTCTTCTCATGGAAGAAGTTTACAATGCTGAGGTGATACATTTGTATGTACACACAGTGCAATTGTCAGTTACTGTTTGTTGCTTATTTTCCTCAATAGGAGCTAGCAGTGTTCCAGCATTTTTTTCTGAAGATGACTCTCAATCAAATGATTCCAGTGACTCTGACAGCAGCAGCAGTCAGAGTGATGACATAGAGCAGGAGACCTTCATGCTTGATGAGCCTCTGGAACGAACCACAAATAGCTCTCATGCCAATGGTGCTGCCCAGGCTCCCCGTTCCATGCAATGGGCTGTACGGAATACTCAAAACCAGAGGACTACCAGCACTGCTCCTTCTAATACATCCGCCCCAGCAGGCAAGTCTGAGTAAAACGCACACGCACAGGCTTTGTTCCTTCCTCAGTTTTTATTTGTTCTCTTAAGGATGAAATGTTATCTGTTTGTCTTAGAAGGACACTGCTGTCCTATCTTGACTGTTCCAGTTCTGGCTTTAAATTTTAAAAAAGGAAGGATCTCTTCTAGTTCTTAAGAAGATATGATTATGCTTACTGCTAGTAATTTTTTGCTAGCTACAGTTGTGATGTCAGTAATATTTACAAGTTTATTTCTAGAAATGTTAATGATATCAGTCAATACAGAAAATATGCAGCAAAGATTAAATAAATTCATTATCATACCTTTTCTTACGTTTAGCAAGTTCAGCAGGCTTGATTTACATTGATCCATCAAACCTACGTCGGAGT
This sequence comes from Patagioenas fasciata, assembly GCF_037038585.1. NCBI lineage: Eukaryota > Metazoa > Chordata > Aves > Columbiformes > Columbidae > Patagioenas > Patagioenas fasciata. The sequence goes on from NC_092521.1 coordinate 22,870,969, forward strand.
GGTACCATCAGTACGAGCGCCGCAGCAGCAGCTGCAGCACTTGAAGCCAGCAACGCGAGCAGCTATTTAACGTCTGCAAGCAGTTTAGCAAGAGCATACAGTATTGTGATACGGCAGATATCTGATCTGATGGGGCTGATTCCCAAGTACAATCACTTAGTGTACTCCCAGATCCCAGCTGCTGTGAAGCTGACTTATCAAGATGCAGTTAACTTGCAGGTAAGAACATCCAGATCTCCACGGGGAAACATGATTTCATTACAGTTAGGCTTTTTAGGTAAAATTGCAGAATTGTTGAGGTTGAAAGTGACCTCTGAAGATTGTCTAGTCCAAATTCCTTGCATGGTCAACTGGAAAAGGCTGCTCAGGACTGTGTCCAGTTAGGTTTTGAATATCTCCGAGGATGGAGACTCCACAACGGCCCTGAGCAACCTGTTAAGTGTTTGACAACTGTGATAGTAAAATTTTATTTTCTTGAGTTTAAATGGACTTTCAATGTATTTTAATTTGTGCCTATTGCCTCTTGTCCATCCCTGGATATCACTGAGAACAGTCTGGCTCTCTATACTTTATACCTTTTTGTATTTATACACGTTAATGAGATCTTCCTGAGTCTTTCTGGAGTCTAAACTGTCCTGGCTCTCTCAGACTCTCCTCAGAAGAGAGGTAGTGTAGGCTGAAGTATCTGTAATTACTGATTCCATTAAATTGGTCATATGTCATATATTATTTTTAAAAGTGAATTTCAGTTGATTATTTTTTTCAACCAAGTCTGATTGGTACCTAATTAATAGTTAAGTCAGTATCGACTCTTTTGGAGATACTAGTGATCTCTACTAGACATCTTTTGCCTTTTTTCCCCAGGGAGGTGTCAGGGCCCCAAGCCTGACAGTATTCAAGAAAAGACTGGACAACATCCTCAGACACATGGTGTGAACTGTGGAGCTGTCCCATGCAGGGACAGGAGTTGGACTTGATGATCCTTGTGGGTCCCTTCCAACTCAGGACATTCTATGATTCTGTTCTTTTTGACTTGAACTGTTGAACCTATAGGAGAAGAAAGTAAGGGCTAAATAATAAAATGGGATAGAAGATTTGTACAGGTGAACGTAGTGTTTGTTGTCCCTTTTTCAGGGACACGATCATCCTTTCTGTTATGTGCATATTTTTTGGCACAGTGCTCTTGATTGCCGGTTTTTGAAAGTATATGTAAAATGCATTTTCAGGGAAAATAGGTGAAAGGGAAGACTGGTATCTGGCATGTATAGAAAGAAGTTACAGGGACTAACAACACAGAAGGAACTTCAGTGTGTTCAGAAAGTATGTATCAGGTTGAATGTGGACATAGTGTATAAAATGAAATAATCTCTACTGGATTTAGTACAAAAATCAACTGTCAGAATAATACCGCTGCTTTGGGGAGCCCAAGAAATCAGGTGATGTTCTTTTTTGTTAGTAATACTGTATGCTGAGATGTGAAAAACAGATGACAATGTATTTACTTGTAATTGAGCCACAAAGTATTTGCATGGTTCTAGTTTCACAATGTGATGGGAGAAAAAGGGAAAAATATGCAGGCAAAGAAATAAGAGAAAATAGTTTTATTATGGAGGAGGCTAAAATCAGTGTCTGTTCAGGAGATTCTTAGTGGAAAATATTGTCTGTGCTGAGTGGAAGTTACCTTTTTGCCAGATGAGTGCACAGCAGAGCTCAGACAGCAAGAGATTTGTATCCGCATGTGAGTGCCTGACAGTGGAGGTGTCATTTGGATACAGATACGGAGTTGAGACAGCATTTTGTTATTTTAGTGGCTACAAGAACATTTGAAGTGTGAGAGATAATTTTGAAAACCAGAATGTAGAGGAATGAAGAAAGCAGACTGATGTTGGATAAAAAACAACCAACCAAAAAGAACAGGTGAATGGAGTTGGCAAATGGCAAGAAAAGCAGGCTCCAGAGCCAGTATTGGGCACAGATGAGGAAAAGACTGGACCAGGAGGAGAGGTTTATATGCAAACATAGTTCTCTATGCAGGTCTTAACTTTGTCACCTTCACTGAGTAAGTTGCAAGAGATGAAGAATTGTAAAAGATCTGTCTGGTGCATGGCATAGCAGGATGAGGGCTGTTAAAGCTACCACAAAGTCAGGTGTTGGACCAAAATCCCCAAGATGTGCACACGTGGGAGATGCTGGGTGGTCATAAGGTGAGGAGGAGAAGAGATGCCCTGAAGGGAGAGAGGGATGATGACAGTGCTTTGCAGACACCAAGGTATTAAGTGAAGAGAGCTACAGTAACTCAGCAATCTCAGGAGAACTTTCAAAGACTGTTCATTGGTTATTCCTGAATGAGTTTTTACAGCTTCTTTGTAGTGAATCAGCTGTAACTGTAAAAGCTGTGATGGGAGGCTTATGTTGAGATTACATTCTCATCATCTGCTTGTATTGTTTGCAAAACTCATTAAATCCCATTTTCCGTAGAATTATGTAGAAGAAAAGCTTATTCCTACTTGGAATTGGATGGTTAGTATCATGGACTCTACTGAAGCTCAACTGCGTTATGGTTCTGCGTTAGCATCTGCTGGTGATCCTGGGCATCCAAATCATCCTCTCCATGCTTCTCAGAACTCTGCCAGAAGGGAAAGGATGACAGCGCGTGAGGAAGCCAGCTTGAGAACACTTGAGGGAAGACGGTAAGAAAATAGTTTGATTACTGCATGTGATATGAATTACCAGTTTTACAGTCAAATCTTCTTGTTCACTGACTTTTTAGGGATCTAACTTTGTAATGCAGCAGTGTAGTTGGTGTTTTAAGTTGGCTTTCTGTGTTGTTGCTACTTTTTGGTTTATTCTGAGTCTTAACTGTTTATAATATATTTCACTTGAGCTGCTTGTAGTAAAGCATAAAACTATGATTGTTACTCTTATTATCACACTGTGTTTGGGGGCCTTTTTGAGTTTTTACATCCATATTTCATATATAGAGACTAATATGTAAAAGATGCATTCTGCTGTGATGCCTAATCCCTCTCTATTCGATCCTTTTCTTTCACTAGACGCGCTACTTTGCTCAGTGCCCGTCAGGGAATGATGTCAGCACGTGGTGATTTCCTGAACTACGCACTGTCTTTGATGCGTTCTCACAATGATGAGCACTCAGATGTTCTTCCGGTTCTAGATGTCTGTTCACTGAAGCACGTTGCATATGTTTTTCAAGCCCTTATTTACTGGATTAAAGCGATGAATCAACAGACAACATTGGACACTCCTCAGCTGGAACGGAAAAGGTATCAATGCCAACTTGTAGAAACAAATACTTCTGCAAAAGTGCTATATGAACTTCTGTTTTAGTCATTGGTGTTGTTATTCAGGACTAATGCAAATATATACATATATCTATGTGTAGTAACATGCATATTATAAAAATAATATCTGTAATTGTATATAATGCACGTATGTTTGATAAGCCTGTTGCAGTATCCTGGGTTTATGCTGATGGCTGTAAAAGTTTTTCTTAGTATGATTTTTAAACTCCAGGGTAGCGCCTCTAAAAGATGTAGTTAGGACAACTTATATGGATGAAAAATGCAATCTGCTTCTCACATTTAACATGATAACTTATGTAGAATTCTGTCAAACATGTTAAGAATGACATGGGAGAAAATGTCAAAGTCTGGTATGATAGGCATAGGAGTTCTGTTTTCCATTTGGTTGTGGATATTGGAGACTTACCTGATGATCTAAAGCACCGTAAGGAAATCAATTGTTGAATATGTCCTTAAGTTGAAAATAACATTTTTCAAGGTGCATTGATTAGTTTTTAAAAAGTTGTAAGATCTTTTTGGGAAGTGTTCTTTAACTTGACATGGCAATTAATGATCATAGAGATGTCCTCATGTTGGTAGGCTACACCATCTCTACTCATTTCTTACTGAGTTTTGAGATAATATACCTGAACAGTCCTAGTCAACAGATAAATAAATGCAAATCTTTGCCCCTTCCTGCCCCTAATTTTCAATATCGCAGATCAAACTTAACTTTTCATTTTCTCTACAAATTAGTGACTCTAAAATACGAAGTAGTGATACTCTAGACATTTGCTGGACTGCTGCTTTAGTTCCAGTGTTATGTTCAGTATATCTTGGAAATGTAAGCTTGTTATGACCTCAAAATATATATTGGAGGATGTTGCTGTAGTTTCCTCACAAGTAGAGATGATTTAATACAGTAACTGATGGAGTTTTTGTGCTGGCTGACTTGAGTAGTTAGAGCTGTGGCTTTCAGCCTTTTCCAGGCAATAACATAGTTCTGGAATCTGCTTTGTCCCCAAAAATTCACATTCAAACAACTATTCATAAAGGAATTGCAAAATTCCCATGAAATGGTTATAAAACTATGAAGGGCTAGACCTTTTCAATTAAAAGTGAGTGGTTCAAATTCAAACAGTCAGTTGCTTCGGTTAGATGGCATTTTAGTAGCCTGTATGAAATGAAATTTTGTTGGACTTCATCTAGTTTCAGAACATGCACAAACTGCCAGAAATGAATACTGATCAAAGTCCTTGATCCCTTTTATAATACAGTGAAATAAATTTATTTAATATGAAGCTTGTGAATATGGAATGCAAAGTACTCTATAGTACTTGGATTTAGAGTGAGTTTATTCTTGTGATGTATAACTCTCAAGTACGCTTACTGATGATACTCTTGCTTTTATTGATTGCTAGAGTGTAAATGTTTTTTTTTTTCAAGAGGATTGACTCTCTTCCTTTTTTTTACCTCTTCTTTTTTTTAAGAACTAGGGAACTTTTAGAACTGGGTCTCGACAATGAAGATTCAGAACATGAAAACGATGATGACACCAATCAAAGTTAGTAAACAGAAACACTTCTATAGTATGCCAGAATGTAACACTTAGTGTATTTTCTGCTTTAACTGTCTGAGACTTTGAATAAATTTTGCTATTTGTATATGTTACATTAAAACAATGAAAAAATGTCCTTTTAGAGTTAGGTTTTAGTAAGATTTTCTTAAAATTGTTACTTTATCAAATGTCTTCTGCCATTGCCCTGTTCTCATTTTGGAGCCCTCTTCTTGTCTCCTTTCCCTATAAACTGCAGAATTTGTGCCCACCCATATCATTCTACAGAGTGACAGAATTTAAAATCTGAATCAGAGTTAAACTGATTTTTTTTTTATCTGATGAAACTGCTGCCGAAAATGGTAGAATATATAACCTATACTATGTATGTATAGTGTAGAAGTGCATGTTTGGTAAAGCTAGTTACAGTAAAAAGAATAAAAGTGATGACTAAGCAACTTAAAAATACGGGATTTGTGGTAGTATCCTCTAGAATTATTAAATTTGCAGAGATGCTCCTCTGGTCAGATAGCTAAGAGGGAAGCATATTAATTTTTGCTATTTAAAATCCTTTGCTTTTATAACTGTGAAAGTCAAATTTAAATTTTCTCTGATATTTAGGTGCTACACTGAATGACAAAGATGACGACTCCCTCCCAGCAGAGACTGGCCAAAACCATCCGTTTTTCAGAAGATCAGACTCCATGACGTTCCTTGGCTGCATTCCACCAAACCCTTTTGAGGTTCCTCTGGCAGAGGCCATCCCCCTGGCAGACCAGCCCCATCTATTACAGGTGACATCAGAGAGGGCGTTCTGGAAGGAAGCTGCAGTTTGCTTTTTCATTTCTAACTGAAGTATATTATTTACCCAGAATGCTTTTGTTAATTTTCAGCCAAATGCTCGCAAAGAAGATCTGTTTGGCCGACCAAGCCAGGGTCTGTATTCATCTTCTGCCAACAGCGGGAAATGCTTAATGGAAGTTACAGTGGACAGAAACTGCCTTGAGGTAGGGGTTTTATTATTTTAAATAATAGAGTAATTTAAACCAGTACCTTCATTCCTTTAAAAGACACTTGGATGTTTTCAGAGATAGTTTTAAGTAGCTTTCAAAATGATAATCTAAAAGCCTAGTAAGTGTGAAAACTTGGACTTTTTATGAACAATATGCTTGACTTTTTTTTTTTGAGTGTAGAAACTTTTATGTTTACTGATATATAGCAGATTTCAGGCAATATTTTTAAGGCTACAGTACAATCCTGAGTTAATTTTGGAATGCCTGTTGTATAATTATTAGTGATAAATAGAACTGAATCTCCTTATAGTCCAGTAGATCTGACTTGCCTACAGACTGAGCATTAAATGGCAAGTTTATGAAATGCAAACATGAAGTAGGAAAATGGATTTCTGTATTGGTTAAAAAGATTGAGTTTATTGTGTTTTAACAGGTCACTTTTGTGTGGTTTAAAAATTTTATATATATATATATAATCTCCTGAAAAAGCTTTCTAGACTGCTTTGAAAGTGCAATTAAATTTTACTTTCACTTGTTTAGGTTCTTCCAACTAAAATGTCTTATGCAGCCAACTTAAAAAATGTTATGAGCATGCAAAATCGGCAGAAGAAGGAAGGGGAGGAACAAAATGTGCCTACAGAAGAATCTGAGAGTTCAAAGCCGGGGCCCTCAGCTCATGATCTGGCAGCACAACTGAAAAGCAGCTTATTGGCAGAGATAGGATTGACAGAAAGTGAAGGGCCACCTCTCACATCTTTCAGGTAGTTTGAGTTAAAAATTACTTCTTGAAGTATTACTGAACTGATAAAAGGATATTTGGGAGTCTGAAAAGTTCTTTTAAATGAAAATGAGTAGGTTACTTTAGTCTGAATTTGTAGTTTGTGGTTGGTAGCTTTTAAAAAGAAGAGTTGAACAGTCTTCAAAGAGGTCTGTGCAAACCGTAGTGAATGTCCTTCACTACCTGACTGCTGCTGCAGACCTACTAGGATGTCCTGGGTAGCCAAGTTTTAAAAACTAGAATTGATAGCTTACTGTCCATGTCTGGTGGTACTGACCACACTTTGTGCAGTTAGGGATTGAACTGCCCATACTTTGACTTACAGCTTTTTTTAATATTACAGTTTTGATCGAAGGGAGACCAGTAACAGTGAATTCCATGTAGCAGTGAAGATACATGGTTTGAGAGTAATTCCTCTTTGGAAGCAAAACTTGTGTTTCAACTTAAACTAAGCAGCTTCATGCGCTTTTGTCCGCAAACTTACTGTATTGTGGTGTTGTTCTTCAGAAATAACTTAGTTGAAGGCAGAGAGTGAGAAAAAGCAGAAGTACACAAAACGTCTGAAATGTAACTTGATTTTGCTTGTCTGTTCTTTTTATGCCTCCTGCAGGCCACAGTGTAGCTTCATGGGCATGGTTATATCTCATGACATGTTGCTGGGACGTTGGCGCCTTTCTTTAGAGTTGTTTGGTAGAGTATTCATGGAAGATGTTGGAGCAGAGCCTGGATCGGTATGTATTTCCCAGTGCAAGGACAGTTCCTCTTAGAATGAAATTGTCTACTTCCCTCATCATTCTGACTTTTTTGTTGTTTTTTTATTTTAAGATCTTGACTGAATTGGGTGGCTTTGAAGTAAAGGAGTCAAAATTCCGCAGGGAGATGGAAAAACTTAGAAACCAGCAATCCAGGGATTTAACGTTGGAGGTAAAAAATGTTAGTTTATCTTCTCAATTTGTTTTCATTAAAAGTTGAATCATTACACATTGCAGTAACTTGATAGAAGTTATGTTTCAGAGTCTGCAAGCAGGTGTCTTAAACTTACTTTGTGTTAAGCGCTGTTGCAATTACTCTGTGGTTTTTCACAGTCTAATTGGTATTTTCTGAGTATATGCAGAAGTGTCCAGAAACTTCTTGTGAAGCTGAAATTCTCTCTGTATGATGATTAGTAAAGAGAAGAAAACCTTTTTGTTTTTGGTAGGTTGATCGAGACAGAGATCTTCTAATCCAGCAGACCATGAGGCAGCTCAACAATCATTTTGGTCGCAGGTGTGCTACCACTCCGATGGCTGTACACAGAGTAAAAGTTACTTTTAAGGATGAGCCAGGCGAAGGCAGCGGTGTAGCACGAAGCTTTTATACTGCTATTGCACAGGCTTTTCTGTCAAATGAGAAACTGCCAAATCTAGATTGTATTCAGAATGCCAACAAGGGTACTCACACAAGTAAGTGATGCATGATTGTTAATCTACAGACAACTTTAAAAGCCTTGTATGTTTTTTTCATTTAAATACTTGGCATTGTCTCAGAGATTTCTCTTGTTAGCTCATAATGAGAACCGAAAATTGTGCATGTTACATCTCTGAGATAAAGAAATGGCTTTTTCTGCTTTCAGAAACAATCTTGTTTTTTCTCACAACAAGAGTCTGCTTTGGATGCTCTCAGCTTTTTTGAGCATCTTTCTCTCTAATAGGTAATAATTGTCAAGATTTTAGCTAGTAAGAGCTTATACGTTTTAATACAACTGCTCTATCTGGCTTGTTACAAACACATTTTAATGTTTCTTAAAGTATATATTAACTTTTGAAGAATTTTGGCATTTGAAAGTTGGTACAAACACTTCAGGTTCCTTTCTTAAGTTGGACTGAACCCTGATCACTACTTTAAGTGGAGTGGTTCTGTCTCATTGGTGTCTTTCAAGCGGTCTTCCAAAACTGTGTCCTCCTTACACTGAAACTTGGATAGGAGAGAGAAGTACAAAGATGTGTAAGCTTATGAGGTTTTGTCCCCTTCAGGTCTGATGCAGAGATTGCGAAATAGGGGGGAGAGAGATCGGGAAAGGGAGCGAGAGAGAGAAATGCGGAGAAGTAGTGGCTTAAGAGCTGGTTCTCGGAGAGATAGGGATAGGTAAGTGATACATTTTTTTTATTTGTTGGAGATACTTTGTCAAATAGAATAACTACCTTGGTTATCTTCAGGAAAAATACCTTCTCAAGTAAATGTGTCTGTCTTTTTCATTTTCAGGAGCAATTTACAGGGTAATTTCTTTAAATTCAATATATACTTTAATTCTTCAAAGAATAATTATGCTTACTTTAGCATTGGTAGATTATGACTCAACCACATGCCATCAGTCTCTCTTGCTAAAACAATGAAAACGTGTACTACAATAAAATCGTGAAGTGGTTTAGAAACAACATTGTTGGTGACATGTCTGACTGCTGTATCCAAAATACTCGTACTATTAAAATCACTGGTTCATTATGATTCTCTGTTTCTGAATCATGCTCTCCAAGCAGCTGTGAGCAACACTACTATTCCAGCATAAAAGCTAACGCTGTTTTGTATCTGTCTGCAAATGATATTGTTCCAGAGGATTTTTGCCTATTTCCTCTGAAATGAGTACAAACTGCTCTAATTTTCTTAAGGGACTTTAGAAGACAACTTTCCATTGACACACGGCCATTTAGACCGGCATCAGAAGGAAATCCCAGCGATGACCCTGACCCCCTTCCAGCGCACAGACAAGCCCTTGGAGAAAGGCTCTACCCTCGAGTGCAGGCAATGCAACCAGTAAGACTGATCTGTCTATACGTTTAATGATAGGTTGTTCTTGTCATCTTTTCATTTAAAAAGTCCCTTGTTCTTTAACATCACTGAAAATATTTGAACATGTAGGGCTGTTTTCATATTCTTTGGCAGTTTAGGAGTTATCTTGTAATGCCTTCTATATTTAAAATACTTTCATAAAACTGTATTTGAAAATGAGAGAACTGGATGAGAATAGTAAGATGTGTCATTCCTTATCCTCAGGCATTTGCAAGTAAAATCACGGGAATGTTGTTGGAATTGTCCCCTGCTCAGCTGCTTCTGTTACTAGCTAGTGAAGATTCCCTTAGAGCAAGAGTTGATGAAGCAATGGAACTCATAATTGCACATGGCAGGTAAAGTATCAAGGATTTAGATAATAACCGAAAACTGATTTTGTGGCCACAGCACTTGTACTGTGCTACATCTAACTCTGATACACGAAACTTATTCTTTGCTTTTAGTTATTTTTATTTGGACAAATGACTTGTGTGCTTTGGTTTAATCTGTCTAGTTTCAGAATATGACAGTTCCTTATTGTGAAATTAAATCTGCCTTTATTTTTTTTCCCTTGTCAAGGGAGAATGGTGCTGACAGTATATTGGATCTTGGCTTGCTGGACTCTTCAGATAAAGTGCAGGTAACAAACTGTTGCAGAAATTAAATTTACCTAAGATCCAGTTGTATCAGTTAATTTTAAAACCTTAAGCAACTGGAGCATTCTTTTATCATGCAAAATAAAGTTCTGTTTAATTATCTAGTGGAGTTATCTTTTTTTTTGTTTTCTTTGTTTTTCTTTTGAAAAGATTAAGCAGCAATTACTCAAAAGTATTAAATTTTACCATTAGGAAATATCATGGAAATTCTTAACCAATGGAACTTGAATCTTTAGGTCTAGTAGCAAATAGGTTGTGGATGTGTGTCAGTAACTAGAAGTATGTTTCTTAATTGCTGTTCTGACTTTCAAAACAGGAAAATAGAAAGCGACACGGTTCCAGCCGCAGCGTAGTAGATATGGAATTGGATGATACAGATGATGGGGATGATAATGCACCACTTTTCTACCAACCTGGAAAACGAGGGTTTTATACACCAAGACCTGGTAAAAACACAGAAGCAAGGCTGAATTGTTTCAGAAACATTGGCAGGTATGCTACTATTAACTTTCTAGTCTGACAAACTGTAAAAGATGAATATGCGAAATACCACAGAGAGTAACAATGATCCAAGCTGCAAAAACTTCATTACTCTTATGCTCTGTATTTCTCACCTGGAGCTAAATAGTGGGGAATTTGCACATCTCAACTCGAGGTTTCTTTTCCTGTTAATTTTTTTTTTGTTTCTTTTTTTACAGTCTATAAGTCTTACACTGCAGGAAGTATTTTATTGAAACGATAGGTGTCCATGATTTTCTTTTGGGGATTGTTTCTTAGACTATTTTGACTTTTAAAATGTGAGTTTGCTGAAAGAGCTCCAATATAATTTCTGTTGTAACAAAACCCAAACATTTCTTTTCAGAATCCTAGGATTGTGCTTGTTGCAGAATGAACTATGTCCCATCACACTAAATAGACATGTAATCAAAGTTCTTCTTGGCAGAAAGGTAAGTTGAACATAGAAACTTGCATTTCCTTTAATTACATAATATCTCATCTTTAAAAATAGCTTTTTTTTCCTAACGTACATGTATTGACAAGAAGAGCTCATATTGGAACGGTAAGGGTGCCTTTAAATTTAATTTGAGGAGTATGAATTTTTTTCATCACTTAAATTTTGAAGTGAGTAGAGGTCAGGTATTTGACTAAGATGGAATTATTTGTAATAGGTTAAACGCATTTGACTCTCTTCAGAAGCAGCTTACTGCCTGTCATTTTCTTCTTCCTGAGACCGAAGGCTCTAAAAGACTGTGTTGGACAGTACTAGGCAATAGCATCTCAGCTTAATGATATTTGAGAGAACTCATTGAATTCAGTTGTAATGAAAATTTATTCTTAAGTGTAGGTATAATTTAATTTAGGGTAATAATTACCTAAACCTTTGGTAAAAAAGCTTCCTTATATAAACGCTAGTTAGGTACTTCACATTTCATGCATTAGTCATAGCGTTGTCAGTTCTACCTGATGCAGCAAACTTAAACCGAGGTTTATTACTGCTAGTCTTTCCTTAAAAACTATGTAGATCACATAATCAGTTATCCAACATACATATGAAATGAAAAAGGGTTCATGGCAGAAAGATACGCCTCCAAATAACCCCTGATATTTTCCAAGAGAGATTACCTTCTAATTATTTTATTTGGGTTTTTCTTCTTGAATTAGTATTCTTTCCCCTTAAAAGTTGGATACATCAAAGAATATTTTAGTTAGATTTAGTTTAGTTTAGTTAGTACTCTTTTCTCTCCAGGCTGATAGTGAACAAAGAAGGAAGAAACTATAGAAAACAGCAAGAAGTAGACATTGTATTTGAACCGTTGGAAACTGGTATGCAGCTACTGGACCATCAGTCATTTAATGTGTCCATATGGCAGCAGTATGTGTGTGCTTAAGTGGAGGGGAACTTTCAACATTTTGGAGCACCAGTACAAATAGTTTCCAACTTCAATCAACGTGCATCAAATCTCTGTTAAACTAGGTCATATGTAGATGATTTTTTTTTTTTTTTTAATGTGTAAATTTTCTTTATAACCTCAGTGCCCTTCATAGCAGGAAAGGCTTTACAGGTCTGTCTTCACATTCTGCTAATGCACTTCAGTTGAGTATTCTAATGGACCTTCAAAAGTAGGTTGAAAATAGGAGTTCAACTGCTTTTATTTCCAAGTGTTTGTATGCTTGGTTCCCTGGGCTATGTGCTGCTGTATGCTAGCGCATAGAATAGGCACAGATCACCTGATTTACGTCTCTTTTTTATAGGTGAACTGGCATGACTTTGCTTTTTTTGACCCGGTTATGTATGAAAGCCTTCGGCAACTCATCCTGGCTTCCCAGAGTACAGATGCTGACGCGGTGTTTGCAGCGATGGACTTGGCCTTTGCCATAGACCTGTGTAAGGAGGAGGGCGGAGGGCAGGTAAGCGCAGCTAAAACTGTGTCTCTCTGCAGTTTCAGAATGCCACAGCTTAAGCATGTTGTAATGTACACATCATCCATGCTCTTCTCAGGTGGCAGAGATAATGTTTTACCCTTCCTAGATTCAAATATAGTGCTCTCCTTAGACAACTAAGTGTGGGTTTTTTTCCTGGAAGGTGATGTAGAACCTGCCATAAAACCTGGATAGTATAGTTAATCCTAGGGCAGGGCTGTCAGACTCATTTTCACTGAGGGGCACATCAGCCTCACGGTTGCCTTCAAAGGGCTGAATGTGATTTTAGGACTGTATAAATAGAGGAGTAGTTACAGTCCTAAAATCACATTCAGCCCTTTGAAGGCAACCGTGAGGCTGATGTGGCCCCTGGTGAAAATGAGTTTGACACTCCTGTCCCAGGGGACCTTTAAAGCTAACCTGTAGCAGTAAATGTGTGTTATTAGAAGGAAATTAAGCAGTAAATCACTGTGCAGCATACTGTCGCTGTTGTAATAATTTCATTTCCTTTTATTCCTTCTTTTTTTAAAATGATCCTTGTTACTTTGCCATAGGTTGAACTTATTTCCAATGGCGTAAATATACCAGTCACTCCTCAGAATGTATATGAGTATGTCCGGAAATACGCAGAACACCGAATGTTGGTAGTAGCAGAGCAGCCTCTACATGTAAGTCTTTGGTGGAGTGGTTTGGTTTTTTTTTTTTAATTTAAAAAAAATATGTAAGATTTCAAGCAGTTAATTCTTATGCTATTGCTAATGAGGTTTCTTTTGAAGTCTTGACGGCTTGATTAAAAATACTTTATTTTCTAATTTCTTTTAGAATTGTATAGCTGTTTATGCAGTACTGTGAAGAATGAGTACTTTGAGCAAATCCTCTTTTTTATAGAATGAAAGATAATTTCTTTCTAATTGGTTAGACATAAATGTTCATTTATTGAGCTCAAATGGCATGTGTCCTCTTGGAATTTTTGCTTTGTATTTAGCAGCTACTTTGTTCTAATAATCTGTCACCTTTGATTTGTTTAACCTTACAAAGTTAAAAAGAAATTTCAAAATATTTACATAAATCACCTTGAATGTTTCACTTCTGTCCTTGTTTTAAAAGGAAAAATCAGTTATGAAACATACAACTTTGTTCTTATTTTACTAGCCTGGCAGGAAACCTAACAATTGACTTATAAAACTATATTTAAAATCATTTAACTTTTGAAGACATTTTAAATTAAGAGCTGGGAAATTACATATTTTTGTAAATAGTACTTAGAACCACTTTCTGTTGTAGGATACTAATCTAAACTTTTTCATTTCTGTTCACTGTGGTTTCCTGCTGCATTTCTGAGATAAGCCAGGAGACTGCTGGATTACCTCTCTGCGGTTTAGGTCCAAAATTGTCATAGAACATGTTCCTAGAGTCAAGCTACTTACTCTCAATGTCTGCCTATATTAATATTTGACTCTTGTTTACTTAAAGAGTTGAAAACCATAACATTTGTATTAATTTGGGAATTTAGTAAAACAATTTTTTTCATATTTTTCCATTTGAAAATGGAATTTCCAGTCTTTTCAGGCTACTGCTTATTTATAAAATATATGTATTTGCGTATAACATTTTTTCAAGCAGAGTTGTCACCAAGTGTCTGAGGAAGCAAAGCAATAGTAACATGCAAGATGCATTTTTTGTAATTCTCATCAGATCCAGCGTAGCTCAGGAAAATACCTGAATGTTTAGCACAGAATGTTTTCTGCTCCTGGTGAAATATTAGTTCAAAACATTATTGCTTTCTCTTGCAATAATAGGTAGGGTCTAGCAGATTCGTGCAGTCCTTTGTTTTGGAAAATTTGCATCTGGGATGGCAAAGCTTTGAAAGAACAGAACAGTTAGGAGGATAATGAATTTTGAAGTTAATAGGGGAGTCCACATGGAACTTCTCAGTGATGTATTTAAACCCAGTCTGGAAGTCATATGGCTATAATGCAAATCTTGTGGTTTTCACTTTAAGGCAATGAGGAAGGGTCTCCTGGATGTACTTCCAAAGAATTCACTAGAAGATTTGACAGCAGAAGATTTCAGACTTTTGGTAAATGGCTGTGGTGAAGTAAATGTGCAAATGCTAATCAGCTTTACCTCTTTCAATGATGAGTCAGGTATGAAATAACTTCTTCAGAAGCAGCATTGCAAACACAGTGTTTGTTTTGTGTTGAGTAGAGTTACTGGCATTAAACTACCTCTTCAAATTTGACATAAGCTAATCACTGAAAGTCCTAATAAAATTATTACTGTGTTTTTTACATATCTTTGAAAATATTTACCCTCAGTTGGGGGAGGCAACCACATTTTCCAACTTTGCTGTCCCTTGATGTTGAATACAATGGTTGTATTATTGGTACCATATCTTTCCTTCTGAAAGTTCTGACCTAACTTTAGAACTGTAAATGTGATGAATGCAGTCTAATTTCTTACATATATTTCGCTGTTGTTGGGCTTTTGGGGATGGAGAGGATGGGAGTTGTACTGAGGTGTGTCAGAGTTAGCCTTTACATTCAAAAGTATGTGCGTTAGTTTTGAAATTTCTATTGTCTCCAATATCAGAATTTTATGCATAAGATTATAGCTGAGATCCAACTTGCAGTACATGTAAAATAGATCTCTTCATATTTGTGGTCCAGTGTACCAGCTGAATTATATATCTTTTTTTATTTCACACAGGAGAAAATGCTGAGAAGCTTTTGCAGTTCAAGCGCTGGTTTTGGTCCATTGTTGAGAAGATGAGTATGACAGAAAGACAAGATCTAGTAAGTTGTCATTTCTCAGTGGAAACGTGCAGAAGAACAACTGACATAATTACTGGTTTTAACTGTGTCTACCTGCAGAGACTTTGCATGTGAAGAGTTAAGGTGGCAGAGCAGGGTAGTAGGGATTGATTAGACTATCAGTTCTGGAAACATGAGGTGTGACTCCTAGACCTCCTTGCAACTGAAAGTAAGTGTGGTGCGTCTTTGTCCACACTGACAGGTCTGTGATGGAAGCACAGTTACAGTGTCTGCACAGTCGTTCTTGAGCTGAGTAACTCTGGTTAGTCAACTGTGTTTTGGGCTAGGAGAGTTTTGAGGTTGAGTTTTCTCTCTGGATCTCCTGCTCTCCTGACTTCTTGTGTATCTTGAGGGCAACACCCATGTCCTCTCTGTAAGATGTTGGTAATGATACTGTCTCTTTCTTAGAGCCCTTCAGGAATAGCTGATGAGAAGCATGAAAGATCAAGATACTGTTCAGGGGGGTTCGTTTTGGAAAACTTGCCTGTAAATTGTATTCACTGCATGCTTCTTAAAACTATTTGCTTTTATTTTCCTGCTACTTAAGGTACTATCTTTCCTTTACAGTTTGCTAAAAGGAAAAAAAGACTAATTTGAAAAGCAGAAAATCTAGAGCATGTTTGTTAAGGAGTATCTGTGGTTACACTTTGGTAACGACTCTGCTATGCAAGTCAATATTTCACACTTGAGACAATAAATCAAATATTGTCTGTTGCTGCCTTTTGTCTGTACAAGTACTTTATTCTGGTTTGTGAGAGATTCCTGCATTTTGTATTGATTGCACTCACCATCTTCCCTGATGGATTTGGGGATGTTTCATTTACAGAGGATTTTTTGAGACAGGATCATTTTGAGTGCTGCGTTTGTCAGTTTTAAGAGAAGTATATAAGGTAGTTAGTAATTGAGGAAAGGAAGAGAAGGAAGCTACCACAAAAGCATGTAGCACGAGCACTGAGTTTCGTTGGCATATTGAACGCAACGTAGTGTGATCAAACTTGCTGTGACTGTGCAGTTCTTCTTTATCCTATCTCTACACAACATGGAGGCAACATGAATTTTAAATGCTGTCTTCTTTTTTCAGGTTTATTTTTGGACCTCAAGTCCATCATTGCCTGCCAGTGAGGAGGGATTCCAGCCTATGCCGTCAATCACAATAAGACCACCAGATGACCAACATCTTCCTACAGCAAACACTTGCATTTCCCGCCTTTATGTCCCACTCTATTCCTCTAAGCAGATTTTGAAACAGAAATTGTTACTCGCCATTAAGACCAAGAATTTTGGTTTTGTGTAGAGTATAAAAAGTGTGTATTGCTGTGTAATATTACTAGCTAAGTTTTGTAGATTTTTCCATTTGTCTATAAAAGTTTATGAAAGTTAATGCTGTCATACCCCTGGTGGTACTTTAAAGATTTAAATGCAAACATTCCTGTACTAAATTTGTAACGTAAAGGCCTAAGGAGCACTGGCAATATCTGATTGCAACAGTTTGCTGGTCAATACCTCCTTTGCCTAACCCCAGCCAAAGATGACAGCAGAACAATATAATTTACACTGTGATTTATCTTTTTGCTGAGGGAAAATATGTAAAATGTTCTGAAAATTCACTGCTGCCTTTGTGGAAAGTGTTTCAGCAAAGGTTCTTGTATAGAGGGAGTAGGGAATTTCAAAATAAAAAATTAAGTATGTTCTGTGGTTTATTTTAACTTTTTTTTATGGTGTTTAATTTGTGGTTGGCTGCAGTTGTGTAT
Source organism: Patagioenas fasciata (assembly GCF_037038585.1). Lineage (NCBI taxonomy): Eukaryota > Metazoa > Chordata > Aves > Columbiformes > Columbidae > Patagioenas > Patagioenas fasciata. The sequence continues at coordinate 22,888,063 of NC_092521.1, forward strand.
CATGTATATTGAACTTGTAAAAAGTTCCTGACGGCTCAGATCCTGGAGTTGGGATCGTTCACTTACAAAACCACTTTCTTTGCAATTTTTGTTCTGATTGCATTGAACTCTGGTGCATCAGATACCATCACTAATATTTTGCATGTAATCTGTACCTTTAGTGGGGTTGTGTTGGGGTTTTTTTTTTTTGTACATATGATGAGGCCAATGCACAGTATTTCATAGTTCACAATCAACATTTTTGTATCCCTGTTTCAGTGAACAGACAGTCAGGAGATTGTTCCACTACCAGTTCTAACCCGACACTTGTACTACATTATCTAACTATGTAAACTCAGCCTGGGCACTTTCTGGTAACTGTAAAATGTTTATAAGATCATGATTATTGAAGATACATTTTGGGAAACTTCAATGTTCGTGAGCAGCTTAACTTCTTTTGTATCTAGCCTTTTTTTAAGTATCTTGTTACAGTTTTTTAATAAAGAAATTACAGACAAAATACAAAGTCATACTGAAGAAACAATAGTTTTTATTTATTCAGCCATTTATACTTTATCTAACAGCATACACTAAGCACAGTTGTTCATTAAAATTCTGAATTTCGTAACTGAAAAATTGACCTGCAGAAGACATTCAGCCCACATTTTACAGTTAGCAGAGAATCCTGAATGAAACGGGCCAGGCAACCCCTTCTTTTCACAGAATTGGTTTGAAGGGAAAGTGGCTTGTTCTGAAAAACCTCGAGGTAATTAGGTTAGAAAAAAATTCTTAAACTGCATGGTAGGGGTTCTACTGTATGTTCACTTTGGAAGTGGCTGGTTGCTTTTTGGGGGGGCAGTCTTTGACCGTAACCTAGGACGTGTTTTCCATAATGCTTGCGAGGCTTTTTGAGAGTTAGAAGTGATTAAAAAAGGAAGGAGCTGCTTTTTCTGTGTCAGATTTCTGAGAGCTTAGCAGATGTAAGTACGGAAGGTTAAACCTTTTGTTGTGGTGTTCTCCATCTTTCTTGCTTTTCCAACCCCATGAGTCCATGTTAGTGATACTTTTTTTTTTTTCTTTCTTCCTTTTGTTGGGACAAGCTAAACTTACATTCCGTCAAAATCCAAACAGAATTCACCTTTGCCAGAACTCCACTGGGTTTTCATTTCTGTCAGCTAGTTGAGGATGACCAGAAGTTACCTACAGCTGTGATTTTCAAAAAAGCCTCCATTTTCATCATTTATCTAGTTGCTAGAGGTACAGAGGACAGTTGAGATCAGCAATTCTGATCACCAGTTGCCAAACCGATGCTGAAAATCCTGTTTTCTAAATAAGGCTGTTTCAGGCTTGTGTAGTTCAACTGCAGATAAATCAAGTAAACAGATGTAGGATTATTTTTTGCATGTACTAATACTTCCTAAATCAATTGTCCTAGAAAAGGATACTTTCAATGTATGAGGATTGGAGTCTGTTCTGGATTTCCTGTTGTGACCTCCAGTGTATTTTAAGTTCAAGACTTTATTAGATTTTACTATGCTAGTATCAATTAAAAACAAAAAGCAGTACAGCTACACAAGTCTAGCTATAGGTGTGTTAGTATAGAGAAAATGTGTACTGGTATGGCTGTTCTCATATGCTAAGGAGGATAGTTTTAAAAGGTACAAAGCAACGTATACCTTATGCCTGGATTTCTAACTGGTGTGATTATTTCCATTACCAAAAATGCCTCTAATTGAAATGTGTAAAGTTAGTAGAAAGCAACAAAGAAACTGTCTAGAATAGGCATCAAGTCTGCAGTCTGTAAAAAAATAAAGCTCCCTCCCTCACAAAGCTTTGTGAGGCTTGATGTATTAAAAAGTATCCAAGGCCCTTGGATGAAAGGCCATATATAAATGTAAAGTACTGTGTGTATATATATATATGTATTGTGTGTATATTGTATATAAGTGTATGTGTATGTATAACATATAAATATATGTTATATGTATATATATTTCTGTATATAGCTTAAACATTTTTTTAAGTCCTGTAATGTATAGCTAGACAAAAATTACGCAGGTAACTCACCGTAGCCCACCATATATACACACACGAGGCATTCTGATAAGTGGAGAGGGAATCTAGAATGATTTATGCTGTCGTCATTGACTTGAAATGTGTATGTAGCTTTATAAATAGCCTTTTTCCTCTGTATGGTATATTTAAACTATATCAAGATTTTAATAAGAAAAATGTTTATTAAAATCATACACTTCATCTCCCTTTGACTTAAGCCCTTCTGTTAGTTCACTTTTAAGATGTGGTAGAGAAACTAGTTAAAAGGAAAATTCTGTAACGTTTACATTTTTTTAATAGTCTAAATTCTTAGCTGAAACAGGAGACAAAGGTAGCTACTAATAAAACGTTATCACCACCTACTAGACTAGCTCCTATTCTGAATCTAGGGAACACTGACACCTTAGTGCTAACTTCCATGGCTAACTCTGGGCATTGGTTTCTGTTCCTTAGCTGACTGTATCCAACACAGAAGGTAGATCGCTTGCTCCAGTGTTGTTAGTTTTCCAGAAGTGAAAAATGGTATGGACTTGTCATCAAGTGGTCTTTCCTGTCTGGTTAGTCTGGGAGTGACTTTTCTTTCCTGCAAGTTAGTCATTTGGTCATCAGTCAATGTGCAGTGTAAAAGCTGTAAACTGGCAGATTCGTGAATCAAAAGCAATACCCTTCTTGTAGGGCAGCAGTTACGTGGGGTGGCGGAGGAACAAAAATTCTCTAATCTCTTAAACCTACCTTTATCTTTGTATCATTTGCACAATTGTATGCAGACCTGCTGTTTTTTGGAAGTTTACTTGCACGTGTGCACCCGAAGAGGATTGTGCAGAGAGTTGGGGTGCAGGCCATCCAGGGTGACTGTCACAGGGCGGGAGAGGTCTGCGCGCACCCCCCTGCACCCACCTGCGGCTGGCGGGAACCCCCATCAGCACCCCTTTTCGGCAGTCCTGGCACCGTGGGGACGGTTGTTCAGCAGATTGGTGGTAGCCTTCTCGGAGGAATCTCCCTGCTCTCCTCGCTCTAACTTCATAGTGCTCTTACGTGCTATAGATCATGTCTCTGTCTGTGAATCCGTAAATGCCATTCTGAGCTTTTTCTGTGTCTGTACTCTCTGCTTCATTGACACCTGTGTTTCTCTGGCTTCCTCTAGGGAAACTGCAGATACCTAGCTTAGTAGCTTTGATTCCCTCTTTTCAAGCTTTGTATGATTTGACCTTTTTTATAAACTCTTCAGTTTTGTTTTTTAAGAACAGTTCTGCCAAAATCAAATAGAAAATTCTGCAAGTCTGTATTAACTGCATTTCAGTGCATTTGGCATTTGCTTATCCCGAGGTCTGAATGTCCACACACAGATTGAAATGTGTAGGTGAACTGGTCATGGGAAGCTTCAGCGTCTCTCTGGAACTCACGGTGCTGGAGTTCCTGCGGGGTCTGCGTGGGGAGGACACGAACAGGCGTCACAGCTGGACTCTGTCACAGCGCAGGCATTGCCCGGCCGGACCTCTCGCATCAGCAGCAGCACCCGCTGGCCCTTACCTGGTGGGAAATTGCTGTCGTGGTTTTCATTTGTGGCTATTTGAGAATCTTGTCATTGAGCAGATTTGCTGAACTGAGAAGCGCAAAGGGCTTTTAAATTTTTAAGGATTATCTGTGGAGTTGCCTTTAATAGGATAACTTTGTCTTGCTTGAAACACAAGCCTGTAAGTGAGACTTCTATTCTCCCCCTTTGTTCGTGGCTTTCCTAATATAAAGGTATGTTTTGTCATTACATGTCACCACAAGTTACTGTTAGAGTAATGCACCATTTATTAGAGTAAGCAGCAGTCAGTTGTTCCCAAGTGTTTCAGGACTTTTTTCCATAATGGTGAAACTTCTTGGCATCCCTTGTGCAGTGACAATGGCAGCTAATGCAAATGTTTGAGTACTGTAGTTGTGCGAGCCTACTGGAAAATAAGTTGCTGCCACAACCTGTGGTAAGGTTTCTTTCTCCGCAAGGACACTCTTCTAGGAAAATAGTTGTTTTGGACCTACCGAAATGATTCATAAATTGATTTTCATACAGTGAACAGTTTTAGGATGAAAAAGCAGATTTCACTTGAATTTATAAACTAAAATTCTTCAATATACCTGAAATAGCATTCTTCATAGAAAAAAAAAAGGTATTTATAAAGCATTTTTGAAAGTACGCTACATATTCCCAAAATAAGTAGTGTCTTTTGGGGAAGGAGGGAAGAGGCATTGCAGTTCAATCTGTGATAACTGCATCTTGGATGCCTTAAAAGATTAAATTTTGGGATATAATTTGTATCAGTAACATTCTTTGCCTTGTCATGAAAGAATACTTTTCCCAAAATGTTGTAATTGATGCTAGTATAGAGTGCATTTTTTCATGGATTTTATTATTTTCAGAACTACTAAATACAGCATGAACTTGCAGATTGTTCTCATTCATATCTTTCCAAAGCAGAATGTGGACAGGCCTTTTTTTTGAGTGGGTCAGAATTGCTCCATTGGACAGAGCAAGCTTTGGGGATGCAAAGCTGTGCTAGTAAGCCCATAGGGTCTAGGACTGTCTGATGGCGTCCTAAAGGTGTGTGCTGCTGCTGCACCTCCATTAATTGCGATTAATCTGAGTCCCCCCCATGCAGAAACGCCTCCCCAGCTCCTTGGAGTGGGTGTTTTGGGGTGAGGAGCCGTGGGGAGGGGGCAGGACACCGGGCAGGGCGGAGCTGAGGAATGAACGCGGCTCCCACCACCCACCAGGGAGCTTGTTCTAAATCTGACATCACAGGCATACCCGAGTAATCTGAAATCCTGCAAAGTCTTGCATAATGCTGTATTTCATATATATGGTTATTCTGCTTGTAAACTATTTTACATTTCCACAAGTGCTTTTCTGTATTTCGGTATCATGTACATGATGTAATTAATTTATATACAACAAAGCTAACAGAAATTGGTGGATTTTTGTGGAGGTGCAAGAACAGCCAACTGCTGTTTCATTAATCCTTATGGTATGTTTCCTTTGCCCTATTTTTCCTTTGTATATTCTTGTAATCTTTAGGCACCATGTAAGTAGATGTTTGCTGTGCATCTGTAAAAGGGCAGGTGTGACTCTAAGAAGTTATTCCCAAGTACCTGAATGCCTTTCTATTGCTAATTATATTGATTTGTGATAGTTCTTAAACCTTGTCAAATAGCAGGACAGTCCCTTATTTGGTGAATTTTGAAACAGCAGCCAGGGTAATCAGGTTAGCAGGCTAAGACAACTGATAGGCAGGTCAATGTCATTTAAGTATGCTTGAGTCTTGCTGCTTGTTGGTTTTGGCCCAGAAACTCACACATGTCCCTCAAGCTGTCAGCACACTCTGCAGTACACACATCATATAATTTGTCAGTGTTAATGTGTCAGGTGGGTTTACTCTATGTCAATCTAATTGTTTGCTCTGGGCCAAAACCCAGAATCCCTGGTACTCAGTATGCCAGTGAGTGGAGCTGTTGTTGGATGTGAATATTGAGCAACTTGCATGGGTATCTCTGCATTAATAAAACTTAGAGGCTGACTCAGAGCAGTCATCAGGTAACAGCAGATATCGTTAGTGTGAAACCACCTTTTCTCATTTATTGTTTGTGTGTTTCTGGTGTGCTGTCTAGTAACTTGCTGCTTAGGCATCTGTTTCTACTCCCCAGAAAACCCCATGCAAGAAAACCAAGGCTGTTCTCATGCTTAGGACCAGTGTGGTCACCCATGCTGCACAGGTCTCACCACTGAACTTTCCTCACCCCCTGCCCTCGTGACGCTTGAGCTCCTCTCTTAAGACTTAAAAGAGCCGCAGGAGGCAGATACGGTCCACAGGAGCCCAGCTGGCCCAGCTCCCACTGCCCACGCTTGGGAAACAGGGAGAGGGGAGGTCTCAGTCTCTCTGTGGTGGCCAGGTGCCTTAAATATATATATATATATCCAAAATTCTTAATGACAGAGAACTAAGTAACCAAAGGTTACCTTTCTGGAAAAGGATACCAGAATCCCTCAAAGCCCTACCTGTGTCCTCTGTTCCTTCCCTGGCTGAGGGGTGGTTGGGGATGTTTGGCTGGCGCTTTGCCTGGTCGCAGGGGTGGTGCACAGTGTCTATGGACTTGTCTCCACTGAGGAACACTAGGCCTCCAGGTCCTCCTCTTCCTGAAGGGATCACCTGGGCTCCTGGCATTTCTCTTGGCCTCTGAAGAGCAGCTCAGTCCTGCTTCTGTGCTGCCTGGCTGCCTTGGTGCTGAAAAACATCTAGTTCTTGCTCAATGGCGTTTGCTTTTAGATTTGTGTCTTTGATTTCAGGTCTTCATGACAAACCATGCTGCACCCACTAGGTGGGACTTTTCTTCTGGTTTTCCTATGGACTACTTGATTGTTTTGGTAAAGGACACGCATGTGTACAGGAAAGCGGCCTGAGAGCCGAGCCAGCTTTGGGATGAGGAAGGAAGAGGCAACTGCTGAACTCTGCCCATTCCCAGCTCTGGATGAAGTCTCTCTGCTCGCGAGAAGTGACAGAAACAAATGTCGGTGGTACTTACAGTTGTGTTTGCACTCATAGGTGCTGCAAGCACCTCCAAGCACTACAACTACTGTGCAACTATTGGAGGGTGTTTTGAGGTCTGTATTAGGTAAGGGTGGATTAAAAGAGGCTTCTTCTTTTCCTTACATAGGTTGTTCTTTCTTGTACACTTTTAGAGCACCCACCTGTATCCAGTAATAGATGCTTCGTGTTATGGCTCAGTTACAGCTGCCACTATCTTGCTCTGTATACATTCCTCAGTAAATACTTGCAACAAAGCAGTTAACTCCCTCCACTAGTTAATCTTCTGTTATCATATTTAAGAGGCTTGTTTAGGACTTTCTCCTAATTTGAGGTTGGTTTTATTTTTCGCTGTTGTTGGGTTTGTTTTCTTCCTTACAAAATAAGACCATCAGTCGCAAACAGTGCTCTGCCTCCCTCCGTTTTCTGTCTCCATCTGTCCCGACAGCAGCAGGCCGGGACACCGGGCCGGTAAGCACGACCCGGAGAGCGGCTCTGAGCACCGGCTTCTTTCCCGCTCCCGCTGGAGCCCGGGGGCCGCAGAGCCCTTCGCCGCCGGTAGCCCAACGCTGCGGGGTCGGCTCCTGCTCAGCAGCCGCCTCCCCGTGCTCGGGGCCGGGCCAGGCTGCGCCGCGCCGCCCTCAGCCCGCTGCAGCTGGGCCCGAGGCCGCCGGCGTTGTCCGCCCGCCCCGCCCCGGGGAGGAGCAGCGGCCGTTCCTCCTTCAACTGCCGCCGCCACTCATGGCCCAGTCGCCGCCGGCCATGGGCGAGAGCCAGGGGCGAGCGGTTCTGCAGGAGGCGGCCGGGCCGGAGCGGGTAAGGCCGGGGCCGGGCCGGGGCAGCCCCGCGGTGGGGCGGGCCCGCCCGGGAGTGCTGTCGCGGGCATGCGGGTGTCTGCGGACGGCAGCGCAGCCCTGACCGCGGTCGTGGCTCCGGCCTTGCAGGCACCTGCCCGGCCGGGCCCTGCCCGAGCCGCCGCCTCCGGCCGGGCGCTGCGGCCTCCGGTAGTGCCGGGGAGCCGGTGGCTGGTGCTGCCTCCCCGCCGGGACAGGCCCGCCCCGGGCAGCGCGGGAGGGCACGGGGGGGTCCCGGCCGCGGTGGCGTCACCCCGCCCGGCCTGGGGTTCTACTGGCCGGGCTCGGTGCCGGCGCTTTGGGTGGCCCTGGGGAGGGCACAGGGTCGCCCTCGTGTCCTTGTCCCTCTGGGGCGGGTCGAACCCTTCGGCACCGTGACCGCGGGCAGCACTGCGGAGGGGGTGTGATGGATAAACACCCGCAGCCGGGCCGGGGTGACTGCTTGGTGCGGGGCACCGGCAGCACAGGGCCCTGATCAGCTGAGTGCCTCAGTTGTATAATCATTACACCGTGCCACGCTGTGGGGTCTGGGCTAGCAGAGCTGCGTCCACCTCGACTGGGAGGGCAGAACTTGTCCCCTCTGCCCCGAGCAGCCACGAAGGCAGGCCCGGGTGGTGGCGGAGGCAGGCACAGGTGGTGTGGGGTGATCCTGGTGTCCCAGCCCCTGCGCACCAGGAGAGTCATCCTGGGAGGCGTCTGAGCTCTGTTCTTGGTTCTCCCCAGGACAACCCTGCAAAGCCAGGCTGAGGTGTGTGAGGGTGGAGGATCTTTATGGCAGAGAAACCCACCTGGTCTTCCCGGACCTTTGTGTCTCAGCAGTACTCAAGTTTGCAAAAGCTAGGATGTGCTGCGTTAAATATGAGCCTAAAAAACCCTCAGTGTTTCCATCTGTGAACCGTAGCATGCTGTACCTACAATGAAGAGGTGGTCGCTCAGATCTGCCAGAGGCAAGCACTAGTCCTGCGCTTCACCTCAGGCTGCAGAACGCACAGGTGTTGTGCTTCTCAGCTGCTGTGCACTGGAGCCATCTCTCCTGGAGTGCTGGTGACCTGCCTGGTCTCACTGCTAGCCTGCCCTGGGCTGCACAGGGCTGGTTCGAAGCCTATGGGAGCTCCTGGGATGCACGAGCAGCCTGTTACTGGGGTGTGGAAGGGCTCGTGATCATACGCCATGATGTGGCATGTGCAACATCCCACTGCTGGCTCTGCCAGTGCCTTCAGCTTTTTCCCTGGCTACAGCTGATATAGGGCATGTAATTGAGGCTCTTGCACACGGAGCCCAACAGCTGTTGTCATGGGGCAGTGGTTGTATGTGTGTACATATGTTAATTGTTTCTGAAATTTGAAAGTAATGGAAAGAACTTCAGTACCACTAGGCAGTCTTTGTTGTCTGTTAGTTTATTGTCATCACCAGAAGAGTTTGTGTCTAGCAGTTGCAGAATAACTAGGATATGATGTATTGGAGTGTGTCCAGGAAGGGGCTGATGATTAAGAGGCTGGAGCATCTGTCATATGAAGAGATGCCACGAGTGCTGGGGCTGTCCAGCCTGGGGAAGGCTCTGGGGGATCTCATCAGTGTGTGTAAATACCTTGTGGGGGGAATAAAGGAGATGGAGCCAGGCTCTTCTCAGTGTTGCCCTGTAATGGGACCAAAGGCAACGGGTACACACTGAAACACAGGAGGTTTCATTTGCACATAAGATACTGTGAAGGTGGTGAAATACTGGCACAGGTTGTTCACAGGGGCTGTTTAGTCTCCATTCTTGGAGATACTGAAACCTCAGCTGAACGTGGTCCTGGGCAGTCTGCTCTGGCTGACACTGCTAGAGCAGGAGTTGGGCAGTGCCCTGCCAGCTTCAGCTCTTTTATGCATTTGACTCACATTACCTGAACAGAAAGTAGCATGTTTGCATTATAAACTGGATGCTCTTCACTATTATGGCAGGTGTTGACTGTTTAATGCATTATCATAGGATCAAGGAAAAGATTCAGGGTGCAGATTGAAAGCAGGAGGTGTATCAGCCTGGTGTCTGTTAGCTTCTCCAGCGCCCCGTACTGCTGCCAGGGAGGCAGGGCTGGGAACACGTTGGGCTCCTTCAGTGCAAAGTGATGGCTGCCCTGAAGCTCCAGCAGCAAAATTAGAATGTGCCGTGCGTCTGAAATTCAATTAGAGAAGGATCTTTTATGAATTTTCGGCTGAGTTGTACCAAGACGTGTACTGCGTTAACAAACAGACTAGGTAACAAGTATTAGTCTGCTAAAACTTTGGTGAAGAGCAATGGAAACCAGAATGGGGAGAGACAGGACTGTCTTGTGGCCAGGAGCTGTCTCCCTGCCTGTGAAACTCCTCCCCACCCCAGGAGGGGTTAACAAAGGTGGGAGGTGGGTTGAGGGGCAGGTTGCAGTATGGCATAGTCTCTGTGGGCTGACCCTTCCTTTTTGTGAAAATAAAAACCCCTCACCTATATATATATATATATATATTTTTTTTTTTTTTTTTTTTTTTTTTTTTTTTTTGGTAAAACCTACCATTTTGAGTTTGGTGTGGTGGTCCTTCTCAGGGTTGTGCCATCACTTTGAGTCTTTGGCTCCTGGAAGTCGTCTTTCTGCTCACCTGCCATCGGGGCTCTCCAGAGCATACACAGGTCTTTTCTTCTGCTCTTGCTTTTCTGTCTCACTGTGCACTGACAGTATTTCTGGTATGGTGACCCCTCTCTCTGTATCCTGTGGTGTGGCAGCTATTGGAGTTGAGGCTGCTGGAAAAATGACAAGTTCTCCTTGTCTCAGTGTTGCCTCCAGTTTTCCCGCCATGCTAGAACTTTACTCTTCCTGTGCTCTGCTTCACTTCTGTACACCAGAAGTGTTTTCCAAGTTACCTCCCTGTATTACAAGCCCTGCATGCTTGCCTTTGAATGGCTCAGGGACATCAACGCTGAGGTTAGCAACTGCTAGGCCACCTTGTTAGGCTAAAATAAATAATTGGGGATAGTCTCCAGGCAGTATAGAAGGATTTTGCTCAGGAAAATGCTGAGCTTTCAAGGAAGGCTTCTGCAGTGTTTCCTTTTTCAAGGATGATGGCTGGTGCAGAAGCAGATGGGGATGCTGGCTGCATCAAGGCCCTGAGAAGTTGTGTGCTAAGGCGGGGTGCTGTCCCTGCCAGGCCCAAATTCTCCCCTGTGGCATTTCCAGGGGCTGACTGCAATCGTCTCTGTGTCTTAGGAAATACAAAAGGTCTTGCACTCTTGCGGCCTTCAGCATACACTCTGCGAGATGATACTGGGCAAGTTGTCTCATGTAATTGAGTAATATTTACAATATAATAAAGTGGAAAAATTGTAACACAGAATGTTCTTCCTGATGTGTTTTCTTTGGGAATCTGCAGTACGTATGCCAGCTATGCAATGTGCATATGCATTTTGCTTTTGTTTGTTTTTTAAATGAGAGTAGAATTATTGGTTTGAGGGTATTTTTCCAAATGGAAGTAAAGGATTACTGTTTGTTATGTAAGTGGTTACAAGCAGACTGGGTAGGGAAAGGACTTCGACGCCTCCTAGGAGAATAGAAGCAATGATATTCAAAACCTTTTGTTCCCCTTCCCTGCTGTATTTTATGTAATACCTCATATACTGCCTGTGGTTAGTTATCCTTTACAGCAGTGTCAGTGGGGCCTCAGAACTGACCCAAAACAGTGTCCTGCAGGCTAAATTTGTGGCTGGTGTGAATCACCAGCCCTTCTGGAGAGGCTTCAGTGAGGTGTCCCGACAGCTCTTCACCATGGTTGTCTCCAGTAGATGCTTAGCGACGTGCCTGGCAGGGATGGTGCCTGGTGGTGATCCCAGGAGCCGATGTCCCTGGCTGGAGGCGAGGTGAAGGGCCTGCTCATGGGGTGTACTCTCTGTGCTGCTCTGCCATGACCTGTCTCCCAAATGTCAGCCGGGCTGGTGGCTCTCTGAGGACAAGCTGTGCCTGGGCATTCTCTGGGTCCTGTGCAGAGGGAGTGGGGTGGGGATGGGTGACTCCATGCAGGGGTTTTACTGCTGGCTGCTGTTGGAAAGAGGCACAGAGCTTTGTGTCAGCACTGGAGGGACAGCCTACAGAGCAGCCTCCAAACTGCTGTGTGGGCTGCCTGCTGCTCACCGCAGGATTGATACACAAACCCGTGTGTGGGGACTTGCTGTGACACAGGCTGTTCCTATACCAGACGAGATCAGTTCCTTTGATCTCATGGCATTTTTAAGAAAGCCCGTGCAGGCCCAAGTGGCTTGACGTGAAGCGAGTGATTTGGAGGTGACCTGGACAGTGATCCTAGTGGAACTGTGCTGGATGCGGGCTGACAACAGCGTGCAGTGACCCTGCACACATCTCCCCACCTGCAGTACTGAAGCAGCCAGGGACACCTTCTGGGGCAGGTTTCCCTCTCACACTGCAGAAAGCCTTTGTTTGGCATGCAGGTGTCGGGCACTTCCCGGCACTGGTGCAGCTGGGAGGGAGTGGTTGGTGCAAGTGGTGCTGGGCAGAGCTGGGCAGACAGACGGGCAACAGAGCTGGGTAGATGGGCAGCAGAGCCATCCTGGCAGCAGGAGCACGGATGGAGGGCGTGGGGGCAGGGATGCCAGGGGCGGGTGGTGCATTCACCCCGGGGGAACAGGTGAGTGTGTGACACAGGTAGCTTTTGAACCACACCTTTGGGATATGGGGAAGAGGAAGAATAAGTAACAGCAAACTTAATCAGAACTCTGCTTTATCTTCAGAGCTCCTCTCCAAATGCTGCTGAAAATGGCTTGGACCCTGATGAGGAGCCTCTTCTCAGAAAAAATCCCCGCCGGTTTGTCATCTTCCCCATCCAGTACCCAGACATATGGAAAATGTATAAACAGGCTCAGGCCTCTTTTTGGACAGCAGAAGAGGTGAGCCCTGGGTCAAGGGAGTTGGCACAAGGTGCTCAGGCTGGGGTCCTGGTGCTTCCTTCCCAGCTCTGCTGCTGGTGTCCATGGTGTGAGGGTTGGAGTCTTGCAACGAACATGAGGTGTCTGCACCTGCACAGCACTCCCTTTGTGGGCAGTGGAAAGAAAGCTGCTTCCACAGGACAATTCGGTGGAGCTGGTTTAGGTGTTTGGTTTAGGACAAGGTGGAATTGTATCCTGGGACACTTGTGTATGGTCAGATATCTCTTCGTACCTGCAACTAACTCCTTGCCCATGTAAGATGTTCTGGGCAATTTCATGTGAATGCTGTTCTTCAGTGTTAGGCACCTGTTTTCCAGAAAGATGGTCATAATCAGGGACATTTGCTAAAAATGCTTCTAATTGACTCCTGATAGCCATGGTCGGATGCTTGCACTGTGTTATAGTGCAAGCTCTAAGTTTTTCCCCCCGAGGCTGCTGGTTAGCCAGACCTGAGCAGTACTCAGCTCACGACACTCGCAGCGGCAGAGGCTTCTGAACACTGCACTGATCTGGAGAGATTGCCTGCCAGCTGAGCTGGTTGTTGCAACTCGAAGCTTCTGCAGCCTTTGCTCATTTGTGAGCAGTGATGTGCAGTTGCAGAGGGGTGAGCTGAAAGCACTGGCAGGCTCTAAATAGGCCAGAAAGCACTCTGGGATAGCAAGGAGCAGCTGTCTGTAGAAGTGTTATTCCTTGCCTGCCTGGGAGGCTTGCTGCCCTGTTGCAGAAGTTCATTTAAGCCGTTTAAGAAAAGGCATTTAAACTGCTGCCTGATCAGCATTGCCCTTTTACAATATTACTGGTTCCTTCTTACACTGTCCTACCACCTGTCAGTGCATTTCCAATTGAACTGGCAAGTTAACTGTAAAACTGGTTTGTGTGTGTATATATACACACACACATGTGAACATGTTTATATAGGCATACACATACACACATATATAAGTTTTTAGGCCTCGTATGTTTTTCACACCTGGCCCTACTTCTGGTGTGGTTCAGACATCCCTCCCTCCCTCCCTCCAAACAAACAAAAAAGGCCTATGCAAAGGAAATTGTGGTTTTCTGCCATGGCTAGAATTCAGCCTGGTAGCCGAGAGCAGTTGCACAGCGTTTGCCCTGAGCCGTTCTTTGTCAAGATGGAGGCTGAACACCTGCCAAAGGCAGAAGTCCCCTCAGTCCATCTTTTCACACACCTGCATATAGGTTTCTTGTAGTATCAGCATTTATTTCAAGTAGAGTTTAAGTGTCTCAGAGTGAGCTCTACGTATTGGTGCATGTTCATATTCATGACAAGAAGATATTAACGCTTTTCAAACTGTGATTGATTTATAATTCGGTATACCCTGATTTTTATTCCAAATTACAAAAATGTAAACTGTGAAGCAAACATGTGATGTTACTGTTGCAGAGAGACACAGCAGTATGGCAGTGTGCCTATTGTCTTTTGCAGTCACGTGTATTTAAATACTCTACATGTAAGGATTTGAGAGCAAATGCCAAAACTGTGCCTGTCATTTGACTAGGCCAGTTCCGTTCATACAGAATGACAAGCTCAAAAGGGCAATAAGGTTTTTCTTTTTTCTTTTCATTAGGTTGATTTGTCGAAGGACCTTCCTCACTGGAACAAGCTGAAAGCAGATGAAAAATACTTTATCTCTCATATTCTGGCATTTTTTGCAGCCAGTGATGGAATTGTAAATGAAAACCTGGTGAGAGAGCTTTACAGCGGGCTTGAATGCTTACTGATTTTATTTGCTTATTGGCTTTTCATTTTGATTTTCTCAAATTAATGCCTAAGTTTATTAAATGCCTACCTTGTTTCTTTCCCATCATCTCACCTTTGCCAAGGGGAATAAGCAGCTTGTTCTGCTGGGGCCGGTGTCTGAGTTAAATTGGGTCCACTGTGGTCAACAAGACTCCAGATTGCATCACTGTTGGACACAGTTTTTACACTCACCCTTCTGCCTGTCTGTGGTGATCCACATTTTTCAATTAATTAATACAACCCTGTGCTTCTTCCAGTACTTGTGTTAGCTGAGAAGTAGGAAGGGATTGTGCTGTGCCATGTTCTGTATTCTTCATTTCACTAAAATCCATTTTGCTCTTGCTGAATGCCATCCTAGAGTCTTTTAGGGCTGCAGGTGGGTGCTGCTAAAAAGGTGGGAAAAATCTTTCTACTGAAATCAGTTCTGGACTGCAGAATGTCTTACTACAGGTTATCACTGGTATCTTTCTGCAAATGCCTAGTTTAGATCTTGAATGTCTGTAAAGTGTAGAATATGTCATGGTGTATGTGCATGTATTGCGTGAACATGTGTTATGTCATACTGTTTTTTTTTTTTTTTAATGATGAACAAAAGGTCTGAGGCTTTGTTCAATATGAAGTGTTTGCTATTGCAGTATTTTGCCGTTCTCCTCCTGTGTACCTGTGCCCTCATGCTTCACTACAGCTCTCTATCCAAGACACCCAGCAGACATTAATTTCTGGCTAGCTTGCTTTATTTCCCTCTGCCCCACACCTGTTCTGTTGACATATCTGTTAATAAAGTAGGGCAGAGCTGCTCCCATCCTTTCTCTGTGGCAAAGATCTGTTGTCTCCCCCATTTAGCTTAGGGTGCTGTCAAGCAGGACTGTTTTTGCTGTTCTCATTGCCATGCTTTCTGATTTTATTAGGTGGCACGTTTTAGTCAGGAGGTGCAGATCCCAGAAGCTCGCTGTTTCTATGGCTTTCAGATTCTCATTGAGAATGTTCACTCAGAGATGTACAGCTTGCTCATAGACACCTACATCAAAGATCCTGAGAAAAGGTAAACTTCTGGATATGTTACAGACCCACGTGAAATCTGTCATGTAGTCCAGCAGTAGCTGTCTTGTGTTTCATACTGACTTACTGGGGGAGTTGGGGACAGTTCCTTAAAGCTTTCAAGGCCGCGTGCTGTCCAGTCCCAACAGACGGAATGAGGGATGAGTGAACTCTGAATGCAACATGTGCCCTGACCCAACAGATGAGACCAGGTGTGAGTTAACTCTGGGTTAATTCTGTGTGGTTATGTGAAGTGAATGACAGACGATCACTCCCGAGGTCCAATTCAATTATGAGTTTTACTAAAAGTACATGTTGGAATATCAGTTACAGCGAATAGTGAGTTGGAAAAAGTATAACAGAACTTATCAACACATTAACAGCAAAAGTCCTACTACAGGTGATGTATTGGCAACCATTAGTAGCTATAATATGAAATTTAACCAGAATCCAACAGCAGAGCTTAAAGTGATGTTACACTTATGTTCACAAGGCAAAGAGAGAAGGGGAGTGGTAGAGAGGGAAGGAAAACTAAGGTGTAAGAGAGAGAGAAAGAGAGTAATATATCACAGAAGAAGAGACAAAGAAATTGGGGTATAGAAAAAGGAGAGAAGGAAAGAGCAGAGAGAAAGGAACAAAGAGAAGAGTGAGAGATCCAGTCTGTTACGGCCCCACAGTGTGGATGACAGGACTTGTATGATGATGTATGGCTTCGGTGTTCCATGGCGAGGATGCTGGGGTTTGCAGCTCAGGAGCGCAGTGTCCTCCCATGTCTGGTTCAGTTCCCGAGGTGAGGCTGGTGGGCTGAAGAGTCCTCAGGGTGCTGGATTCCCTACCAGCGCTGATTTTGGTTAGCTTTTTTGTAGCTCTTGAGTAAAGGGAAGTCTGGGTGGGGAGAAGGGGGGATTGCAAAGATCGACAAGTTTGGACAAGTCCTGGGCCACGTTGAAGGGTCTCAGCTTTTCCCCTTTGTTTGCCAAGCTGGACATATCAGAAGATGGGGCTCTGTGCCATCCAGCACATCCTCCACCTCCAGTGTAGGCCAGCCGGCTATGTCTGTGGCTCATTAGCTTGTCGTTGATATGTAAATCACAGTTCCCCCTAGACTGAGTGTGTCACCTCCTGTGACTGGCTGAACTAATTTCGCCACAATGTTTTCAGCCATGACCCTTATCAATACACAACACATGCCTGACCCCCGAAATGGTATTATGGACCAAGTCTTTTGTGGGAGTGTCAGAAGATTAGTTAAATTTTGTATAAATCTTTGATTGCAGCAAGTGCAGACTAAGTGAAGTGTTGTTAAAGGTTAGACAAGCTCCTTGTTATTGTGCTCCTGAGGCACTTGCTTTGACATCAGCAGAAGATCTGCCTTGGGAAATTGAGTGCTCCTGGTCCAACTGGTGTTTCTAACATACGCTAATCAGTGTGTTGTGTCTTTTCAGCTTTTTGTTATTGGTGATTTTTCATACAATTTGGCCTGCTTGTTTTTAAAGTATTGGGCTCTTTGGAGAGCCCCGTTGTTATAGTTGAACTAGTTTTTGTAAGTTATATTCGGTTTTGTTTTTGTAAACTGTATCCAAGATGCTGTATCCAGGGTTCTTACCTTATCTTGAAGTTTTGCAGGCTATATCTATAGGATGTGCATTCAACCATAGAATCTTTGTACTTAGTAACCATAGCTTATTCTTAAAATTGACATAGATTTATGACATATTCTTTTAAAACAGGTAACTGAGAAATAACTGATGAACATACGAATGTTACTTAGCATCACTTAAACAGATAGCTTGTGTTAGAACAGGTGTGGAATATGCTAATGATTGTCAAGAATTGTAATGAATATGTATGTGACCAAATTGTGTAAACGTAGTGTAGTTTGAATCAGTTGTTTGAACCAGCTTTGGGTGCGAACCCCTGGTTTCCCAGCGCTGAAATAAAGCACTGCATATAACTACGTCCGTGGTTATGTGTCTCGTTTGCTAACACTGTCACCTTTGTCTGGAGAACTTCCTAGTCCCCATGATAATAGATCTGCAAAGAAGCACTTTCCCTCAGAGACTGCACCATGGTGATGGTCAGGCAGAGCTTGGTTTCCCATGGTGGCTCCGGTGTAGTGACAGTGGGAGGACTGCAAGGTTTCCTCTCAGGTGTTTGGCATGGGAACAGAGCCTGAGCTCCTGGGAATTGTCCAGTTCCTTCGTGGGGCTGGGCAAGATGAGCTTTAGCTCAGTGGGGAGGAAGCGGCTGCTGTCTGGCTTGAAGTCTGAGAGACAGCGTGGTCTGGTAGGTGGGCACTCCGGGGGTGGATTGCTTGAATTCACTTCCCATCTCTGCAGCCCACCTCCTCTGAGACCTGGTGTTTGTCACGTTCTGCACCTCTGCCTCTGTCTGCCTGTGTTTTCAGGGGACATCACCCATTTGGGGTGCGAAGGGTCTCTGATGTAGGTTAGTTCGGAGCCTAACGTAATGGGTTCCTCTGCCTGGAGGAGCCAATGGGGACAGCCAGGGCAGATTTGCATAAATCACTTCTTGTTATTTTGATGTTTTCTCTTTTTTTTTTTTTTTCTTCTATAGGGATTTCTTATTTAATGCTATTGAAACAATGCCATGCATCAAGAAGAAAGCAGACTGGGCTCTGAAGTGGATTGAAGACAGAGAATCCACTTTTGGTGTGTAGTTTCTTAAAAACTTGTTTCTGTTGCACATGTCATAAACTAATCCTCTGGAATGTGAAATTAAATTCTCCACAGGAAGTGTAGTGGCTTGTGGGTCTCTGGTTTACCTAAAGAACTAGAAGTAACTTCTAGTGAGCCATGTATGTTTTTTATCTTTAGCTAAAGCAATATAGTAGTGGCAGTGCCCACTAGAATCATGTTACGAGAAATGCTTGTGGGTTTATCTTTTTTTGTCTTTATACCAAACAACCCTAGTTTCTTCAGTTTTTGCTTGTAGAAGTTCTGATTATTTCTTCTGGTTGGCTCCTGTTTGGTACTCCAGTGTTCAGAACTGGGCAGCTGAAATCTTGCAAGTCCAGGTTTTTCTGTGTTTATGTTCATATAGGCACGTTTGTGTGTGGTGTTAGCCTTTTTTTGTAACAGCATGACTGAACCTGGGCAAAAAAGATTTAAGAACTATCTGTCTTTGGTGTTGCTGGTTTTCTGTGGGACCAGGTTTCTAGTTCTTGTAGCTCATTTCAGAGCTGGGACACTGGCTCAGCTTCCATCAGCATGGTGCATGGCATCCTTTCCAGTGTTCTGCATACAGCTCACAGTGTTGATGCTGGAGGAAATGTTGTATCTGGAATGGATAATGCACAGACTCTGGTCAATTTTCTACACTAAACATTCTCTGAGCTTAAACAAAGTGTAGGAGATGGAGAGATACAGACAGACAAGCAAAAAAAGAGTCAGAGTATCATTCTTTTGCAGCATCTGTTGTTCACAGCTCTTGTTTGAGTGAGGTTCTGTTTGCTGCTGTAGGTTCTCCTGTCTTGGAGCATCCTGCTGCCTCCCCAGTCTGGCTTTGTTTGCTGTTTGTGGAGTCCCTTCTTCGCCTCCTTCATTCAGGTCCCAACAGTGTGGGGTTTGCCAAGAATCAGAAGGTTCCCTGAGTCAAAAAAACATGTTCCACTCACCCTCTGCCCCCAGACTTCATGCATCCTATCCAAGTTTTTCTCAAGTACTTTTCTGCTCTTCTGTTCTTTTATCTTATTGAGAAAACTTCCCAAGTTTAAAACATTGGTGGGGGGGCCCAGGTCTTACAGTTAAGGATTATGAGATAAGGTATATGAAAGTGTCTGGCTTGTTTGGTTGGCATTTCCTTCCAGTGTGGGGACCTGGCCTAGAACAAGGTCTCTGCAGATTTGGTTGATTTCTTATGCTGAGGGTTCAATTGCTGGACCTGTTCTGCGCACTCTCAGCCTCTCAGGCTATGCTCATGTTGTGTGGTGCTGCTGGGCAATTTTTGTTTCAGCATAACTTATTTGTATGATACTAGTCAGGTGGAATGTAGTAAAAAAACATATCGATATTCAGTCTTTTGCTTCATTAAACCTGTATTGTATCAGCAGCCTTCCTCTACTTCTCTCTAGAAGTAACCTATTTAAGTGTTGCCAGACAAGTTCTTTCCTTAGTAACTTTTGTGGTACTTATAAGTTCTTGTTGCTCTTTGTGTTTTTTTACCGGACTTGAATTTCTTCAGATGTGCCAGCAGATGGCATTTGCATCTTGTGGAGAAGTGGGATGTCAGGCTATTTTGGCGTTATTTTATTTTTTAAACAAAATTCTATGCAGTCCTTGCTGGGAAAAAGAATGAGCAAAAGCTCTTCGTGTTAGGATACACCCAAAGATCTTGTGAAGTTGTTTAAAATAGAGTACCTGGAATGATGTGCCTTCACCAAGCAGTCAGATGGTCTTGTAGTCTGAAGAAATACGTTCCTGTAGAGAACAGGGAGAGCTGGGACCAATAATGCCGTGCTTTCCTTGGATAACAGGTGGGATGACATAAATAGGTCTTTGTGTCCTGATGAATTGTATTCTGTGTTCTTCCACTCTTTTAAGAATATGATTTTCTGTAGATTCTCAACAAGCAGAAACTGGTGTGTAGGGTTGTTTGTTTAATTTATTGGAGATTGGCTCTTCTCTTAGTTTTATTAGTTGCACAGCCATTTTCCTTCCTTTTAGGAGAAAGAAACAAAGGAGTACTAATGTCTTGACCACTTCGAACAATTCCATTCTTTCCCTTCTAGACTGTGGCAGTTTCAGCACTGCCCTGGTTCTTCAGTCCTGCAGGGGCTGCTGGTGGTTCAATGCTGTTGCGTGTCTCGGACCCTGCGTGTCTCCGACTCTGTGGAAAGATGTGGTCAGACACAGCACCTGGTGCTGCAGAGGGGATTGCTCCTCTCCAGCATCCGTTTGTCTGATGCAAATGGTGCCTCTTGCTGATGAGCAATACACTGCTTTGCGTGTAACTGAAAATGTGTTCTGTTAAACAGGGGAGAGAGTGGTTGCCTTTGCTGCAGTTGAAGGCATCTTCTTCTCGGGTTCCTTTGCTGCTATATTTTGGCTGAAGAAGAGGGGCCTGATGCCCGGATTGACTTTCTCCAATGAACTTATTAGCAGAGATGAGGTAATGTGGCATGTTCTACTTACTGTCTGGGAAGGAAAGTGAATGTCTAAGGGAAGGGTAGTTATATTCATAAAGACTCCGTAGTCTTGCCAGAGCAGCCCACCTCTGGTGGCAGGGAGGGTTGGAAGGAAGGTGAAGAGAGTAAAAAGCAGTGTTTGTGTAGGAACCAGTGAAAAAGAGAAGCCAGCAGTGAGTAGGAGATGCATTTTTGGGTAGGACAGAGATTTTTTAGTGTTGACAGTGCTGAAGGCCAAGGGAGTGGTGGAAGTAAGTAGGTTCTCTGCTATACAGTGTCAGCAGCAGGATTTTTCAGGGAACGTCCACTGTCCTGGTGGGACAGAGGTCCTGGTTACCTGTCTGGTAACTGCAGGCCATGCTTCCTGAAGCTCCTCTGCAGTAAGCCTTCTGCATCTGCTTTAACGTCACCTCCTAGGCAGCAGAGAGAAGAGACATCCTTCCCCCAGAGCAGTGCCCGACCCTGCTTCTGCAGCCTGGTGGAGGATCTGTAACTGCTGATATGTAGGAAGATTGGAGTCCTGCAAAGGAGCAGGCTATTTCCACAATGTTTGCGAAAAGGAGAAGGAAACAGACTTCTAGCTATAAGTTACTAGTGAATGTAAAGCCTAGGTCCTGCTATGTCCCTCAGCAGAAATACCCATTTTTGAAGGGAGTAAACATAAATATAGGCAATAGCCCAATGCATAGTGTGACCAAAAAGATGGACTTTTTGGACTGAAGAGAATGTTTGTTTCCGTGTGCCGTGAAGGGCGGCAAAGGCCTGGCTGCCCAAGGACTGGTGGGGAATTATGTGGTCTGTAACTGCAGTGGGGGCTGGCTTAGGCAAGGACCTAGCTAGGATGCGGGTCTGAGCCTTGCCCTGCCTTAGCTGCTTCAGTCAGGTTCAAGTGACCACCTTGTACCACTCCCCATATGCGCCCAGCTGTGAGTCCAGAACTTGCAGGTGGTGTTCTGTGTCTGTTGTGTGACTGGCTGTGGCAGGTTGCTTTTGAAGCAGCAGATACTGTTCCTCTCCATGTTCTTGTGTTACTGCACAGCAATAGGATGAGGGCAGTGACTGTCCCCCTGTGCTTGCACTGGTGAGGCCACACCTCAAATCCTGTGTTCAGTTTTGGGCCCTTCACTACAGAAAAGGCATTGAGGTGCTGGAGAGAGATCAGAGGAGGGCAATGAAGTTGGTGAGGGATCAGGAGCACGGGTCTGATAAGGAGCAGCTGAGGGAACTGGGGCTGTTCAGCCTGGAGAAAAGGAGGCTGAGGGGAGACCTTATCACTGTCTACAACTACCTGAAGGGAGGTTGTAGTGAGGTGGGCATTCGCCTCTTCTCCAGTTTAGCAAGTGATAGGACAAGAGCAAATGGCCTCAAGTTGCACCAGGAAAAGTTCAGATTGGACATTAGGAAAAATTTCTTCACTGAAAGGATTGTCAGGCATTGGAACAGGCTGCCCAGGGAAGTGATTGAGTCACCATCACTGGAAGTGTTTGGAAGACACGTAGATGAGGTTCTTAGGGACATGGTTTAGTGGCAGTGTTGGGTTAACATTTGGACTCAATGATCTTATGGGTCTTTCCCAACCAAAATGATTCTAGGAGCCTATTTTGTGATCTGCTGTGAGGGAGCAGCTACAGGTCTGCACTGGAGGAGAGTCCATCAGGTGAGTCCTTCTTAGTGTCAGGTGTGATGTGCCTTGGGGGTTGCATGTCAGCACTCCAGGTGTGACAGGCCACGTGCTGACAAGTGCCCTTTCCTTTCGCTGCTCCCTGCGCCACTGCCGGCCAGCTGGCAACAGGTCCGTATGGCTGGGCCTGTCTGTGGGGCACCGCGCAACTTACGGCACTGTCAGCACTGGGAAAGCGGAAAGGCCAGTTTTGTGTGCAGTATAAACATGCTAGTGGCTTGAACTTACCAGAGTTGTTCTAAAAGAATAAAGACCTTTATCATAATGGAAATCTCCATGGATTAGATAAACTGATTTGAAAGGGGGCATTGTATAAGACGCCTTTAATTTAAGAGACACCTTTGAAGAAGGTGATACGACCAGTAAGCAAAACCAAACAGTTCTTCAGCCTTGACCTTCCTTGTGTCTTCTGTTTTTGAGAGTCATCATGAACTGATCCATTCAGGTGAAGAAGTATTTGTTTGTTGGAAGGGTCACTTGCAGGTGAATAAGATGTAAGTTCCTCTGTACAGCAGTGTAACTCTACTTCTCTGCTGAGTTGAGCAGCAAAAGACTGAATTTTTCTTGAGCCCCACTGGCATAATTCCAACTGCAGAGCTGTTATGAAGGGTAAGGCTTGGTGCACACAGCACCTGCATTGAAAACCAGGAAATGCTGTTACAAAACCAGTAGCAGTAGAAAGAATCTACAATGGAAAACTACCCAAACTGTTTTCTGATGCACCTGAACAGATAAATGGTTAATTCTCAGTATGGTTTTTGAGCTGCAAGACTCTTTTCTGAGGCTGTTCTTTGAGCTGATGCATCTCTGATTCTTGAATGTGGAAAGCTGCTGGGAGCACCTGTCAGTGGCACACACTGGTTTGGGTGAGAAGCCAGGCACGTCCTGTACCCTGCTGGTGATGTTGCCTTGGACAAGACCACGAGAAGCCCTGCAGCAGCAGCTAGTGCTATCTGCAGAGGGGAGGTATTTCCCACATTATGTTGTTTCAGAACTGTTTCATGACCTGAAGCACATCGGTTTTGTAGCCTTTCCAAAAAAGTTTTTGCTTCTTTGTTTTGTTTTGACCCTTGTTAACAATAGCATTGGGTTGTCTCATAGCCCGTGGCCTGCCAGATCCTTCTGACTGGTTTTCACAGTAGATGTGCCTTTGTAGGGGACAGTCAGCACCTTGCTGTCAAGAGGAGATGGCAGCACAGCAGTGGGTATGACTGAAGCCAGAGGCTCAAGCTGTAGCCAGGCA
Source organism: Patagioenas fasciata (assembly GCF_037038585.1). Classification (NCBI taxonomy): domain Eukaryota; kingdom Metazoa; phylum Chordata; class Aves; order Columbiformes; family Columbidae; genus Patagioenas; species Patagioenas fasciata. The sequence goes on from NC_092521.1 coordinate 22,911,328, forward strand.
AGCTCAGATGGAAACCGAGGCACCTCTTGGAGCAGCTGTCTGGTACCTCCATCAGGCTGTGCAGGATTGCTCATCTGTTGATGTTGTCTTACCCTGGCTGGAGACTTTTCTGGAAATCTTGCTTGGGAATAAATACAATTTACTGGGCTCTCTGCAGAACAGCTGGGTGAAATGTGGAGGTGGGTTGAGTTGGGGCATGGTAGCCTTAAGTATTACAAATTTATGAACGTTGTGGTAGCAAATTCCTCACAGTAACTGTACGTTGTGTGGAGAGATGACTTGTTAATCTTGGATTTGGTGACTCTGATCTGAATCTTCCTTTCTGAAAATGCGATGAGGAGAAGCAAAGGAAGAAATACTACTAAAAGAATTTAAAAAGAGTATTTCTCTACAGGTATCTTGAAGAGGCGAGCAGGTGAACAGTCTTTGTTAACTGGCAGGTAGTTTTGAAGGTCTTGATATAGGAGTCTTTCTGCAGAAGCATCTCTCAATGGGAGGCAGGGACCCAGCAGGGCTCCTTATAGGATCTCTCACAGTAGAGCAGCTTTCAGAAATGTTTACCTGAGAAACATGTGTGCTGAGTGTTATTTTGACATAGGTGGCATGTGTTAGATTTCAGATGTTACTAACTGGGTAGTAAAATAAAAGTGCCCGCTACATGTGGTAACACTAAGACTGTCCAAGAAGCAGGAGGCTGGGAATCTTCAACCTGGAGACTGCCTCAGAATAAGAGCAAACTATGTGGAGGAGGGAAAAACTGACTTTTTTTTTCATTGTTCTCTGTTATTTCAGGGTCTACACTGTGATTTTGCTTGTCTAATGTTCCATTATTTAGTGAACAAACCATCAGAAGAGCGAGTCCATGAGATCATCATTAATGCTGTTGAAATCGAGCAGGTAAGCCTGGACAGGCCAGAGGTGTGGGCAGCACAGGGACCAGTCTTAGAGGCAAAAATAAACACTGGTGCTCCCACCAGTATGGGCTGTGGGTTTTGTTGAACTTTGAGTTCAAGCTTACACTGAGGCTTGGGATCTTACAGCTGGGTGCGGAAAAGCAGATGAGAGGGGCGGTAATAAAAATTCTTGTGCCTTTTCCAGAAAAACATGCTAAAAATAAAGGAAGATACAAACAACTACTGAAAACATAAGACACTTGTTGAGTTTAGTGATGCAAGTTATTTATTCAGACAACTGCTTGGGGAGCCTGGAATCTCACAAATCGTGCTGCTGTGAAACACAGGTGTCTTCTCTCCTTTTCCCTTCTTAAATTTAATTTCTCTAAATGTCATCTGTGTTTTAACTTCTAGGAGTTTCTAACAGAGGCATTACCTGTAGGTCTGATTGGAATGAATTGCACTTTGATGAAACAATACATTGAATTCGTTGCAGACCGGTTACTGATGGAGCTTGGGTTCTCCAAGGTAAGAGTTGCAATTGTCCGAAATGCTGACCTGCCAGGGCAGCCCAGGAAAGCTGTCAGCACAAAGCACTCTCTTAATGTTCCTGGGAGTGGATCATATTTAGCGCTTGCACTTTGTGTGAATGACAGGCAAAACCACAGCATTAATATATATGCTTCACTATTTAAAAGAACAAGAACAATTTAGGCCATTGTTTCCCTTCAACTATTCTGCAAGTTCGTAATGGGAAATTTGTGTGGTGCTCGAGCGCTGCAGTCCTGGACAATGAGCACCTTGCACTGGTGTACTTCCCTATGGACACGACTCCTGGGGAGTGGCAGTGCTGAATTTGCTTAGACAGGTGTCTGTAGATTCTACAGCATGTTACAACAAGGGGTGGCCCGTTGCCCAGTGTCAGTGGAGCAGGCCCTGGGAGTGCTCAGCAGGGCTGGGCGGCTGTGACCTGCGCTGCGTCACCTCAGGGCCTGTCCCTGCAGAGCTGGAGCCCCTCTCTGTAGAGACTGGTGACCCCAGCCCCCCCCCGCAGCACCCCTGCATGCTGCCCTGCACCTTCACGGCCTTGTGACCCCGGCTCTGCTCTGGACAAAGTGCTTTGGCTGTAAGGTGTGTGGTGGGGTTGGTGTCCCGCAGAGGTGACCTGCCAGCAGCAGAGGTGACAGGGTGGTGATTTACCAGCAGAGGCAAACAAGTAATTATCCTACTAAGTGCTTGTCAGGCCACACCTGGAACACTGTGTCCAGTTTTGGTCTCCGCTATGCAAAAAAGACATGGACAGGCTGGAGAGAGTCCAGAGAAGGTCCACAAAGATAATCCAAGGGCTGGGAAGCCACCACAAGAAGACTAACTAAGGCTGAGAGAACTGGGTTTGTTCAGCCTTGAGAAAAGGAGGCTTAGTGTAGACCTCATCACTGTGTTCCAGTATTTAAAGGGTGGTTGCAAAGAAGATGGAGACTCCCTTTTGACAAGAAGTCGCATGGGTAGGATGAGGGACAATGGGTACACGTTATTCCTGGGGACGTTCTGATTGGACACGAGGGAAATTTTTCACAGTGAGAACTGTCAGCCATTTGAATAATCTCCTCAGGCAAGTGTTGGATTCCACAATATTAGACACTTTTAAGATTCAGCTGGACACGGTGCTGGGCCATCGTGTCTAGACTGTGCTTTTGCCAAGAAAGGTTGGACCAGATGATCATTGAGGTTCCTTTCAACCTGGTATTCTGTAATTCTGTGGTTCTAGGTTTTTTTTTTTTTTTTTTTAAAAAGCATTGTTACCCTATCAGAATCACCAGAGTAATAGTGTTTCCTTTCCCCAGGTCTTTCATGCAGAAAATCCTTTTGATTTCATGGAGAATATTTCTCTGGAAGGAAAAACAAATTTCTTTGAGAAACGGGTTTCAGAATATCAACGTTTTGCTGTTATGGCAGAAACAATGGACAATGTCTTCACTCTGGATGCAGATTTTTGATAGCCTGGCAAATGAATGGTGACTGTTTCCCACTCCCCATCCCTCTCTGCTGTGAAGTTGTTTTCTTTTCCTCTCCTGGAATTCGTCTCTACTGGGAATTTTTTTTCCTGGGTTTTCATGCTGTTTGTCTGAGGAGCAAAAAATTTCTGTCTGTCTTTAAAAAAAAAAAAGGGGGGTCCTTTTTAAAAAATTTATATGACTTTTTAAAAAGGTGGCCTTTTTAAGATTCCTTTGACTCCTCTGCTGTGATTGCTGTCTTTAAAAATGACTTGCATACTACTATTTTTTTAAGACTTTGGTAGTGTTTTAAGCAAGCAAACTGCATATTTACCTCAAGTTACAGTATTTCAACCTGAAAACCAGATGAGGTATCACTCTGTGTGTATATGTTGCTATAAATTATTTTCGTGGTTTCTATTTCCATGTTTATAGATTTTTGTCTAGAGTAAAAGCTCTTCCCTTTCGCTCTGCTGCTGATAGAGTAATAAGTGAATGTGGGAAGACATTAATAAGGTATGAATTATAAAATCTTATTAAACCCAGGGATACAGTTTGATCTCCCCATTAACCTGGGTTCAGGATTGCAAACCTCATGGCTGTTGGTAGGAATTTAAATCAAAACACATGATTTTTGTCTTAGAGCTGTTATCGAGCAGGTCAGTGGACTTTGAGTGGTCCTTGAGAAAGGAAGCCTGTTAACAGTGGAGAAAAAACACATCCTGTAGTTCTTTGGCTTGTGCTGCCTGTTTTTCCCTGTTTCTCTGAACAAGTGCCTTATTAAGCAGTCTGTGGTTGTGCCGAGTTGCAGTCGGCGTCTGTCACTGGAACAGCCGGCTCTGGGTGTTCTCTGTCTTCCCTCTGTCGTGCTGGGTGATTTGATATTCTCCCCTTCTTGGTTTCACTTGTGCGCTGGTGGGGTAGGGAGGCATATCACGCCAAAGGATTATCCCTTGGGGGGCTGTAAGGAGGCACCAATAATGCATGAAGGAACTTCAGGTTGTGTATTCGACGTGAACCATTGAAACCATTGTCACAGAGAGCATCTGTAGGAAGGTATTAACCTGCTCAAAACCAAATCTCGAAGTAGTGTGGATTAGCAGCCTCTTAGAAAAGACTGCTCTTTGCATTTTGGTGTGTTCCAGTGTGTGCCTGAAAACTTTTTATAATCTCTTGGTGCCACATACAGAGAATGGAGCAACTGGAAAATGGCTAACCTACCAGACTGGTACTCGGGACAGAAGGATGCTCTTCACTTGTAGGTAGATTATTTGCAAATAGATATACTCATTTTTTGTCAAAGGTGAAGTGAGTGCACGTGAGCTAGACAAAGGGTTCTGCTTTATTAAACCTTAGCATTTTTTCATAATGTTTAGCAATTTGTATAAGAGCTTTTATAAGTCTTTCTTACTGTTGCAAACATCTCTGCTGCTTTTGCCATGTCTGGCATGAGATGAGCTGACAGCCCAGGGTTATCAGAGATGGGCTGGGATAAGTGTTACTTCCTTGCCAGCCCAGATCAGCCATAGCCCCGGCTACCTGAGTTTCATGAAACAGGTCCACTGCCTTAGTGTAGTTCTTAGTGAACAATTGTCCCTGGTGTAAAAATAAGCAGCAAAACTGACTCTTTTTCTTTGGTCTCAGTGAATGAATATGAGTATGTAATGAACATGGAAACAGGGAATCTTTTCTTTTTTTCAAGAGAAGAGCTGGCATCATTTGACATAAGGTACTTGGGGAGGGCAAGTGGGACCTGAGGAACACAGAGAAGAGCAGGAACTGGTGTCCCTCACTAATGTCCTGCATCTACAAGAGAACTATGGACTCCAAAAGAAAATCCAGTCCTTTTTGGAAATACTGTGTTGGTGGGAGTAAAAACGAAAATGTTTTAAATGGGTCCATTGTTGGAGGAATGGAATCTATTTTTATGTCACTAAAAGTACTGAAAAGCATTTGTTTTGAGTGTTGTGAATTAAAATGAGAGTATATGGAATATTCAAATGTGAAACTGCTATGTGCTCAGGTTCTGTAAATGTATATGAGATACCAAAGTCTGGTAGAAGAACTCCCGCTCCATTTGTGCATAAAATATGTGTGTAGTTTCAATAAAACTTGAATGTGGAAAGGAACATGCCTTTATTTGCTAGTTACATGCTTTCTTGTGAAATCCAAAATGATAAAATTGGGCCGTGCCAGAGAAAGTCAGTATTCACAGCTTTTGGGTTGTGGGAGATAGTTGTGAGTGCTCCATACGCTGTCTTGCACTTTGTGAGCTCTCGACTTGCTGCTCCTTGTTCCTGGGAATGGGGTTTGCAGCCTAGGGAGCAAACCTTTTTTTCTGGAATTTTCTGGCTCAGGGAGAAATCTCTTGGGAGTCCTTTAGATTCAAAAAGCAGCACTCTAGCAATGTAATTTTGGTGGGTGGTATCTGATATACCAAGGGCATCATACCCTCAGGTTGGGTGCCCTGACTGTGCCTGGACACAGCAGCATGGGATTCAGCCTCTGAGCTGAGGCCAGCTGGGCCTGCCTGTGGCCGAGCACCAAGCGGCTGGGTCTGAGCTGCCGGAGGTTCACGCCTGGTGGCATCTTCACCTTTGGGGTGTCAAGTGAAAAGTCTTGTCCCTGCTGCCCTTTTGTGCTTCCCTGAGACAGGCATGGAGGTCACAAGGTACCACCTTCTCCACCAGCTCTGGGTCTTGGGCAGAAACCATGTGCCTGTGAGAGCTCTGGTGGACAAGCCGAGTCTGTGCGTCTCACACTGTGACCACAATGTTTGAAAAGCCTGATGGGGTGTGTGTGGGGGGCAAAATTGTGATGTGACCCTTCAATACATAGTCTGTGTGCTCTGGGTTGGAGCCCAAGGCAGGTACTTGACTCCCATTACAGCCAGCAGGACAGAAAAGGTGCTTCTGGAGGGATTTTGTCTCATGTCTGCGCTGATCGCATGAGCAGAAACCTGTCTCTGGGGGCTGCAAGGGGAGCTGAGGCTCACAGGTAGAATTCCACCTTTTAACATCCAAAACAGCCTCTGTATCTCTCGCTGTTCTCATTCACACAGATGTGAGTCGCAGCAAAACCCACGACTTGATCCGCAACAGCCACAAGCAGACAGCTGCTCCCAGCCCTGCTCTCTGGTCATGGAACCACTGCCAAGCACAGGAGGTCAGTGACAATTCCCAGCCCTTGCTGGAAAGAAAGTGGGTAAAGACAGGGCAATTAACAAGCTCTTCCTTAGTGTTTCTTGGCAGCCTAGAGGCCGTGTTGCTGGACTGGTAAGATTTTTGCAGCAGATGAGGACGCTGTGTGCATGGCAGTACACCCAGAGCTGCAGCCAGCCCCTGGGCAGCTGACATTGTGCTCGTCCAGTTCTGCCATGTGTCCTGTCCTTCCTTGGCTTTGAATGTTTTTAAACAGCAAGTCTGGCCTCCCCACCAGTCCTCCCCAGCCTGCCAGAGGAGCAGCTTTCTTCTGGCCCTTCCAGGGGCATGGCCTGGGCTGTTTTTCCTGCTGGTGGAGCCCTTGAGTCAGCAAATATTAGTGGTGGTGTCACTATATTCTCTAGAGCTCCTTCCGGGAGAGAAACGGTCACTGGAGATGCTGATATTACATGTAGTTAAGTACGTTTGCCAGGAGGATGCTTCTGTGACTGGGTACTGCCCTCTGCACTGCGTTCTGCGGAAATATGCATGTGCACGTATAAACTTTATATATGTGCGCACTGATGTACACACCTGGTACACATAGACACACTACATGTATGCAAAAGCAGAGTTGAGGGCAGAAGCCTCTGAAGGTCAGGTTTTGGCAAATGCTCTCCCTGGAGCAGAAGGGTAAGGTGTACGCTGTAATATTGCTGTGAAGAGATGCTGTTCCTGGTTTGCCAGCAGCTCAGCTGCCTGCTGTGCTCCTCGCAGCCTTGGCACAAACAGCAGCAGCAGCACAGCCAGAGGCTCCTTCCATCCCATCGTATGCAATCTGGCTCTAGGAACCAAGGCTGCCCACACCATGAGGCTAGAGCTGGGCTTTGCTAAGTGAAATCTTAAGCGAAGGTTTTTTCAGCTCAAAATATGGGTATACCTCAGAAATGGCTGTGTTTGGCCAGTGCGGAGTACACATGCGTGCTTTGAAGAACAGTAACTTTGGTCTTTGACTGGCTGAATGTAGCCATGTGGACAGGCTTGGGAATGCACTGTTGCATTTAGACCCTTCCAGTGAAATAAAAGAGGATTTGTGAGTGACAAACATAAGATTTCTATGGCAGGCAGTGGTGCTGCCAATACTGCAGCTTCTTGTTGAGCTGTGCTGATCAGGGGCTTGTGCACCGCAGATCCTTCCCAAATCTGAAGAGCTTCCCCAGGAAACATCTTTCCCCCAGCCCTGCTGTTGCTTTGCCTGCACCATTCATCACTGTGTTGACTCTAGTGGGGCCTCTGGCGGGCTTGCAGGGACAAATCTGTATCATCAATCACTTTTTTTTGCTGTAGTACAGTTTGGTTAATGTTACTCTGGAAATGGCCCCAGGTAAGTGTTGCAGCATCTCCAGCAAGCTTGTATTACGAGGAGAGCTGCCACAGTAAGCTGCATGGATCAGCCTGGTGTCAAGGGTGAGGTGTTGATTCCTGCCATGGGGACTGGCCACGTTGGTCCTTCGTGGTGCCTGTTCCTGTAGTGAGTGCCGCATGCTGCAGACGCAGGAGGAGGTCATCACCAGCAGATGGTGAAAGGAGATCAACAGATTGGTGAAAGGAAGGTATTTTGTGTGCTTCCATGACTTCACCAGCAGGGATCGACTTGGCTCCTGTCCCTCTTATGCCCAGTGAATGTCAGAAAAAGCGTGTGCTGGGCCCAGTGACTGCTGGATGGCTTGCTGAGTCATCTGCCCAAAGCCTGTCCCTGCAAGCCCCTGCTAAATGTCATGCTGCAGCTCCTACCCGGTGGCTACACCGAGAAACAAAGCTGCTGGGATGCCGTAAGCAGCTCTACATGGTTATTTCTCTGCCTGCTCTGTGCGATGGCTGGTGTGGTGATGCTGTGACCTTTCAGCTGCGGCTCAAGCTCAAGTCCTGCTTGGTTTAGACTTGATTTTTGCTAAGCCCTGCAGGGAGCCATGTATACAGCCCCGGCACCAGATGAAAGGTCTGTGGTGAAGCACAGGGCTGACAAAGCGGGGGCAGATGCTGGTGAGAACCATAGCTGCCCTCCCCAGCCTAGGCTCAGAGCAGTGTGTGCTCTCATGTGTCTGGTGTGGTCTCGGGGGCTTTTTTTCAAGTACCCAAACAAAGTCCTGTCTCAAGTCATCCATAAGTTATTCCTTTTAGCGAGGAAGCTCCAAAAATCACACTGCAGGCTCAGGGTGAATGGCAGAGTAGTTGGTGGGAGTTTTTTTTCTTGTCAGTTGGCAGATCCGGGAGACGTGTTAAGAACAAGTCTCAATGTGCAAATAGTTTTTACTCATCTGATGAAAGCCTCTGGCACTGCAAGCTAACTTGAGAGCTTCAGGAAAAGTTTTGCTGCCCATGGCTGTTTCTTAGCCCACAGACATGGTTCAGGAGAGATTCTGCTCAGGTTGTGTTATGAGGAAATGCAGGAATCCTTTCCACAGCCAGTGACCTTACACTGCAGGAGGCTGTCCAGGCTGTCCCCCAGTGCCATGTCTACAGGTCTGTGACCAAATGGCCTGTCCAGGGCCCATGTCGTGCTGATGGTGGTCACCTTCGCTGGCCTCTGCCGTGGGGAATCTCCAGAGCGGGATGGACTGTTTTGTTGCTTGCACAGGCAGTTTTGGATGGCTTATTGAAAGCAGATTGAGGTGGCACCTCTGCTGCCTCCTAGGACACTGGGACCACTCAGGGAAGGGCTGGGGGCTCCTGAAGGCAGTGACATGCCTTGAGTAGGAAAAGTATGACAGGCAAAAGATGTGCTGTTGACAGTGGGAGTGACAGCTGGTTCACTTCTTCTTGCATAGATGCCAGCAGTTGTGTGACAAAAATTATTGTCAGACTTGTGTGGTCACCCGTGTCCTGCACCGTGGCTCTATCACCACCACTTTGGGGAACTGAACCTGATGGTGAACAGCACAAATATTGACTAATAAACATTTGTTCATACTACTGAATAATAATGATAGTGCTACCATCTACTCAACTGGAAGTCACGGCAGAAGGAGCTTTGGGGGCCTGGAAATTCACTAGTGCTGAGAAAATTTACTGCTCATGTTAAACCCGAGGAGCCTGCAGCAGAGCCAGGGGAGGCCTGAGCCCTGAGAGTGCCAGCCCCCTCAGGTGATGCCACTCTGATCTTGGTAGTGGCAGCAGCAAAGAACCAGGATCGCTCTGCTCTGAGCCACAGCCCCCTCGGTGGAGAGACCCTGTCTCCCTGCAGCAGGGCCAGTGCATGCAGGCAAACGTGGGTGAACACAGGACCCGGAGGCTTTTAGATCCTGCCACTGAAATAATTTACAGCTTTGGAAAAAGCATGGCTCTCTACCAAACTGAGGGGTTCATTACTAGGTCTCCAACATTTAAAAGCATTTCTGTGGGACTTAACTGGTTTATTTGCTCCTGGGTTAGCTTTTTCCAAGCAGAGACTTGCTTTGAAGTGTCCTGCTCCTCATGGCATGGAAGAGGACTTGGGGTCTCCTTTGAGAGAGTGAGGCAGCTCCTCCAGACCAGAGCTGGGTCCAGAGACATCTCAGCCACCTTTCTGTGCATGGAAACTCTCCCAACACCTGCCTCTATCTTGGACATCTCAGCTGTGTAGGTAGGAGGAGATTTGGGTTGCTGGGGATGTAGGTGAGAATGGGCTTTAAATGAGGCGCCAGGAAGGCAGACAGGTTTCTTTCAAATACATCTCAGCCGGTGAGTTCTTTCTTTTAATTTGAAGGAAAATAGAGTTAAATTACACACGCATTGAAGGAGTGTGTAATCACCTGCTGCAGAGATGGGTGTTACAAGAGCCCTGGCAGAGCTGCCTCCCTCTTTGTGGTTCCCCCTCATCCCATTTCCTCATCCCTCCGTGGGCTAATGGGATGGTGTGTGGAGGGGGCTTCAGCTACTCCATCCTACAGCCACTACTGCATGTGCCACATTTTTGGATTAACATTTTGGAAAAAGCATTTCTTAGTTAATTTCTCCAAGATCCCATTGTTAAAAGCCCCTTCCATGCAGTAGGACCAGCCTGCAAATCCTGCATTCGGCACAGGCGGGATGCTTTACAGGTCCCAACAGACTGCTGAGGCCAGACAAAACTCATGGGCAAACACTGTGTGAAGCTGCTGAGGTAAATGCAGACGTTTTCAGACTAGGACATGGCCTATTACAATGTCTGTTTGCAACAGAAAATCACTGGATAGGAATTCTTCAGTATAACTGGAAAATAATTGTATTTTTTACTCCGTCTCGATTTTTTTAATTTTTTTTTTTTTTCCCCCGCTGTTTGATTTTATTCACCTTGGGCCCATTAGATTTACAGGTTTTAAAAACAAGAGGTTCTTGACAGGTGTGTTAAAGCTGTTCTGTCACTTACAATATTAATCTACATATACTCCTGGTGCTGCTGTACTTTGTGGTGTCATACCTGCGTAAGCAAATTTCCTTCTCTTCCACATCCATTAAATGTAAGTGGCAGCATTAGCACATGGTGATTGTATTTTAAGCTCAAATGGTCTTACTCAATGACTGTAAAACAGAGAGCAATTGGTGCTGCTTCTGTTTCCTTTGTGTCATGGCTGCTAATTTATTTCCCTGTTACTGCTGAGTGTAGGTCCGCATTAACAGGGTCTGGTTATTCTCACATCAGCCACACAGAAAGACCAATTTTTCCCAGGAGCAGGAGGGTGAATTTTTTTTTCCCAGACATTTACTCTTGCTTGTGGGGCTAAAAAAACAAAGTTTACCACAGTTGCAAATGCATCAGTGAGGTTCAACACAAATGCTGCTTGTGCAGAAGGATGGCTGTGGCTTGGGTGAGAAGCACTTTCCATAGACCTCAAAGATGAGAAGGCAGATCCTCCCCAGGATACTGGTGAGTATCAGGCAGAGCCACCGGAATCATCGGACCCAGTCAGTGCCTGATGGATGTGAGGCTGGAAATGTGGTTTTGCTGTGATAAGCAGCTACAAAGTCCCATTCTTTGTTCTTTCTGCATAAACACTTACAGGTGAGGTGGAGAACAAGTTATGATGAAAGTGGGGTTTGCACCATGTATTTACCTTTCCTAAGGGCCAACAGAGTTTCAGACTAGACCACAACAAACACCCAGTTAAAAAAAGAAGTATAAACCAGAATCTCATGAAGCTGCAGTGCTGTGCTGTGGGGATCCAGCCCAGCAGGCAGAGCCGGCAGAGCCAGCAGAGCCCCCTCCTCTCCAGCCTGCTGCGTGCTGGCAGAGATTGCTGGGGGGGGCTTCACAGTGCTGGTTTAAACTGCACTGATTGATTTCCCAGTGGCCACCCTGAAGACCTTATCTGAAACTAATTAATTGTCAGCAGCAGCTGTCCTAATTTCATCAAAACTGCCAGGTTCTTGCAATGAAAGGCAAGAACATCAGACCATGAGAGAGTGAGAGATTTCGGTCCAGGGCCAGCAGATGCCTCCAGGGAGGTGTCCTTCTCTGCGTGGCAGGCCAGCTGTCAACTCCTCTGGCCCAAGGGCAGCCATGGCAGGTTGGGCTGGAGGCAGCAGATGATGTTTGTGGGAATGGGCTCAGCTTCCCTGCACTCGCAGCGACCCTTCTCTGCAGCCCCCTTGGTGGGGCCTGTGCCATAGCTCCATGCTCCTTAGTTACAAGGCTTGTGGTAAATCTCATGCGTGTTATTCTCAGCTCCTGGGGCCACTTCATGGCAGGGAGCACTAACAGGCTCATAAACTGTATTGGAGAGTTCTTGTAGATTAGCCACTAAACTTTCCAGGAGTGAAACGTGATCCCAGGTTTCATAGAGGCAAGCAGCATGGGCTGGCAGTGCCTGCAAGGTTATCTGATGGCTCCGTGACTGATGTGTTTCCACTTGGTGTGAGGAAAAGGAAGATGTTGTCTCTGGGAAATGCAGGTGCATCTGTGAGGCAGCTACAGCAAGTGCTGAGATCTGCAGCAGCTCTGTCCTGTGGCTTAGTCTGCTGGGACCTGCATGTGCCATTTAGCGTCTTTACATGTGCTGTAAGAGGAAGAATGAGAGGATCATGCGGAAGGCAATTTTACTTCACAAAATTAAAAATAAACCCCAGCCCCCTGCTCAGCTGTTCTCTGGCATCTACTCCTACATAGTAGGAGCATCTCCTGTGACTCTCCGTTAGTGATTGATGGGTTATTTTTCCCAGGGATGCTGGCCTGGCTCCCTCCGGCGCGGAGGTGGTTGCCAGCTGCTCCGGGGTGCTGGCGGCTCCTCCTGCTCGGAGGCTGGCACAGACAGCGATGAGTTGTGCCCACAGGAGGGAAATGCCACCAAGAAACCTGGTGTCTCCTTCCCTCACCCCCTTGAGCAGGGCTCCCTGCTCCTGCCCGGGATGGAAACCATCTCCTCATCCTGGTGGCCCCTGGAGGAGGTACTGTCCTTACTTCTTGCTGTCCTTCTTGCTTTGAGGCCGGTGAATTATTCCCTTGAAGAAAAACGCTCACTTTCTGCCCCGACAGACCACTGAGTACCAGATGGGTACTGATGCCATTGCACTGGGACATTTTACCGTCCACTTTTTGCTTTGCAATGACACTGGGCTATAAGGTAGTACATCTGACGAACAGAGTCCTACAGTAATGCACTCAAACTGCATTTGTATTTCTACTTGCTTATTGACATGAATCTTGTATTAGGAGCCTAATTATTGTAAGTTAGGGGCTGGGGTGCTTGAGTCAGAAGCTGAAATGGAAGCCAACTTTGCAGGCACCGGAAGAAGTAAATTAGAATCAACTTGATGTGACCTACTTTAATTTGCACCTTCCTCACATCCGTACAGCTCTCTTCCAAACCTGCAGAGTGTCAGCCCCGCGAGTTTAGGCTCTTGCTGTATATTACATCCGTTGATGAATAAAATTCTGGGAACTTGTAATGTGAGGAAATCAGAAGAAGGTTGCACTTCATTAATGTACGTTCCCTTGGGATACACAAGATCCTTCTCCTGGACTTCTGAGTAACATCCAGACTGCAGCCCCAGACCATGTGCAGTGCACAGGACTGTAGCCCAAAGCTAAGCAGTCCTCCAAAAATGTGATGGCGATTGGGACTCTGGTGGTTGCACAACGAATTTGACCATAGAAATCCTCTGAGTTTGCTGAAAGACCTGTGTTCAGCATTGAAGCCAGAAGAAGAAGCTGTTGCAGTTTTGGGTCTTTCTGAGTTCTTGAGGCCCCCTGAGTGAAATTTTTCTATTCCTGAAAGTGAAATGAGGCAACGGTTCAGTCATTCACATTTTGTGTTAAAAGCTCTGGAAGTGAATCATGAAAGGTTTCTCAAGCACATTGAGAAGCTATAGGTATTAAGTGTAACAGGTAACCACAGCTGCGGTTGCTCTGCAGCTGCTGCATTGCCACAGTTTGTTTAATATGCTCCTTGTCCTTCTGTTCTTCTGTGGGCATGAGACAGCCCCACAAACTGTGGTGGTAGGACTTGTTGGTCTCTGCCGGGAGCAGGCTCTGGTCCATGCTGGTCCCTGGGCTGTACCAGGGTACCAGCTGGGAGGGGGCTGGCAGGGGCTGTATCCATGCTGTGAACATGCTGATGGTTAAACACTGCAGGTGGCTGCAGGACAGTTCTTGAAGTTGTTTCATCCCCTGTGTACACGGAGATATACTTCCCATATGTCTGACATTGGCTCAGTACCAAATCTTGTCTTTAAACCTGTGAAAGTGTCTTCCTGAGGAACAACTCAGGTTTAACCACATGATATTGGATTTGACTTGAGACCTCCCAGCTGCAATTTTTGTTCTAAGTCATACTGGAAATCAGAGCAGATGATGAACATCTTGTGTCAAAATGTATCAGTTCATGATGAAGAACCTCCAAAACCAGAAGTGGTTCATGATGATGATTCGAAAGCTGTCACAGCAACCCCTTGATAGATCCGCAGCTGCAAGCCGCTTCTGAGGAGCACTGGATCTTGAATGCAGTCTCATGTCTCTCAGGGAGCTGTACCTGGAGGAAGTCTCTTTCTACTATATGTATCTTATGGCTTTGCTTGGGAGGTGGGTAATTGCTCAGGAGATGGGTTTGTCCTCTTTGCCGTGCAATGCAAAGGATGCTTTTCAAGAAAGAAAGAAAAAAGCATGAAATCTCTTTTTGCAGTACAGCGCACACCTGGGTCATTCCAGGCTATGTCTCTCTCTCCAGTTACCTGCTGAACATCTCAGTTCATTAGCTCTGTCATATCTGCCTTATCTGGTCTGTTAGACCCGCTGCTCGGGAAGATTTGCCTCTGCATGGTGGAAAGTACTCAGAGAGCTTATTTTAAGGTTGCACGGACTTGAGCACCAGGAAGCCTAGTAACTGATTCTTTTCACATGCAGAGTGTGTGTCACACTGTGGTGGTAGCTGCAGCTCTTCTTGATCTTGATCTTCTTGATCTTCTTCCCTACATTTTGACAGAGTGGCTTCAGTGGCTCCTGTCTTCTGGGTTGCTTGTCTGGGGCTGGGAGGGGGAGCTGGTACACCCCCTGCATGTGATGGGTCAGCTTTCTCTATTTCAAACACATCCATCTGAGGAAAAAAGCTCCAAGTCCTCCCGTCCCCTTGGAAGGTGGAGATGTTCGTATGCTATCAAAGGAGAAAAAGTGCATACAAGTGACATCAGCTAGGACCTGGCTACCTCTCACTACACCAGTGTAAGCTGGGGGAGAAGGCCATGGGTGCTGGGGGTGTTCCTGGAAGACTTTATTTCTTCCATGCAGAGCTTCCATTTGATTGTGAAAATCCAGTCCAAGTCTTTTTTAAAAGATCACATGCATTACTACAGGGTCATTTCACAAAAATATAATGTTGTAGTTATGTATTTGAATTCTCAGATGGTTGTTATTACAGTCTCAGCGTGCCTTCTTTTCCTCCAAAATATCCTTTTTCCAAACAATGTCTTTACTAGTGCTGTGTGTCCCTCTTCCTTCCCAGTCCCATTTGCTCCCTCTGATATTACTGCCCAGTGAAGCAAATCCTGGAGGACACCGTGGGCACGCACAGAGGTTCTGGCGTTGTTGGGATGTTTGCAGCAGTCTATTTACTTTGGTCAATTGAAATTGAGGTAAGTGGAAGCTGTTGACCAACAGAGGAGTCTCTCACTGCGAGAAACTGGCTGCTTCAGCTCGTAGTTTCCTCACAGCCTTTAGGCTGGGGACAAGACAGTTTAGTTCTGCTTTTGGGTCATCTTCATCACCATTTACATAGACCAAGCCATGTGAAAATATATTATGGTAAAATAAAATAAAGTGCATCAAAGAGCTATAGTTCTTCTCATGGTGGGTTTTAAGGTAGTAGAACCACTTCACTGTAACTTAAAGCAAAATCTCAATTTAGTTGTTAATAAATAACATCCATTTAAAAAAATTCAATACCAGTATTTTATTAAGTTTAGAAGAACTGTGTGTACTGGATAATAAGATGGAATTGCATTAACATCCATAATTTAATTTCTCATCAGGCTTCAAATAAATTTTCTACACATGTGAAACAACTTTCAAAGTTGTTATGGTTCATCTTGCAAGAGTCCCTTCTTTTTCAGGTTGGTATAAAAACATATTGCACAGATCATGGGACAAGCAAAGTCATTCCCTTCAGCATCTTTCTTGAAAAGCCACAGAATTTTTACTTACTTATAAAAGAACATATGCCTAAAGGAACATCTTTTAGTTAACCTGAGCAAAAATGTTTATTTATATTATTCAATTTACCTAAGTTATTTCTGAACTATCTTACTAACAGACTAAAAAGAAGAATTTTTGAGTAAAACTGTGTTAATTGAAATGTAACCTCTTGGCTAAAATACGGCAAGATACCCAGGTTCTTTGGAAGTGTCCAGAAATACAATTCAACAGTCTAGTGTTGGTCTGGATGTGAGTTCCCTGTAAGAAATTTAGAAAAGTTCAGTAAGAAGGGTCTTAGACACAATTTCTTAGGATTAAATTTGAGCTTCTCTGGTTTTGTCAAGTTTCCACGGAGTCTGTAACAAACCTACTGGTTAAGAACATGTCACTGCTAAGGCTGTCTTGCCCATAGCTAATCCTGCTGTGGTTGTATTAAATTAAAGCTATTCTCTGTCAATTACTATCTGGCAAAGAAAAAAAAAAGGTTTTTGTTTTCAGCAATATTCTGCAATATTCTGAGGTGCAAATAGATGAAAGGAAAGATAAACAGTCTTGGACTAGAATACTATACTGTGAAAGAGGAGAGAAAATTACACCTTGTATTTTAAAGGAAATAACATGGTGGAAAATAAATACATAAAAGGAAATAATTTTGAACAAAATTGTAGGGTTATCACTGCAACTTGCTAATAAAGTATTCAATAGCTTCGTCTCAAGGCAGTGTCCAAAGCTGTAAAGTCTATAATTGGAATTTGTGGATTGATTGAGACCTATTTTGATCTGTAAGTGTGAACTGCTCTTGTTGTATATAGAGAAGATAAGATTATTTAAGAACTCCTAACAAGAGGACTCATTAAGATAATTCTAACTGAGTCTAAATAACTGAGAAGACTCATTAAAATAATTCTAGCTGGGTCTAAATAACCGAGGTTGTACCTGTTACTTTGCTAATAAATGTCACCACCATGAAGAGTTCTATAAACTTCAGTGGAGTTGTGAGTCACAGAACATTACATTTTCATTGAGAGCAGGTTTGTGTCTCCTAAAAGAAATTATACAGTGAGTAATTTTGGTTTTGGCTACGTCGCCAGCTTGTGCACATACAGCACAGGCAGCCACTGCTGCTGCAGGGTGGTGATGTGAAGCTGGAGCTGTTTAGTGGAGAGCCAAGGTTCACTGACACCGCACAGGCTCTGGTACCAGCCCCTTCCCGTGGCCATTGAGAAGCTCTTCAAATGCATCAGCACAAAGTAAATAGTTTGCACACCAGGTCTTTGTGGCATAAAGAATGTATTTTTTTGGAGCTGTTCAGGTTTGCTTTGCATGATGTCCCACAAAACCTGCTTACTGCATGAACTCTTTTGTCTTGAAAGTCATATGTGATTTTCTAGAAACATGCTGTGATTAACTGCTCAGGGCAAATAAGCACAGAAATTCTCACCTTTTCATCCCTGTGATTCACTGTGTTCCTTTGTAAGTCCTGTTGTCTTTGTGAAGCTCATCCATTCCAACGTAGACTTTCAGTCCACATCTACATTAGTAAATTAAACATGCCCATGGCTGTTTTCTACTCTGAGATCAAGTGGCATGGGCCAGCCCAGACCCGCACTGTTGGCATCTCACTCCTGTGTGGGGCTGCATCCACAGCACTAGCTCCCGAGGTGTGGGGCTTATCTGGGAGACCATCATGTGGTTTAAATGAAGACCCTGCCAGGGTGTCTTAAAAAGAATTTAACATCCCAGCCAATGAGCACAAGCTGAGGGAAAGTGCCTTGACACTCTTGTGATTTCCAGATGTAGCCTGTTGGTCTAAAAAAGAGCAGTCTGGAGCAAGGTAAAGGTAGAAAAATGGCCAAACCGAATTGAGGGAAACTGAGGACCAGCACTTGTAGTGTTGCATCAACAGTGTTTTCAGTTGCTGCTTAATGAAAGTCAGTTTTGAATATTTAAATATTTGAATATGTAAGGCACTCTCCATTCTATTTTATGTACTTGCGTATGTGTTTGTGTCTTTTTTGTTTAATTTGCAGCCTATCAGATGATTTCTGGTATATTCCATATGACTGGGATAAAAAACCAAAAGCATTTATGGCATTTTCTTTTTGATCTTGTTAAATCTTCATCACCACATGTCTTCCACAGATGTTTTGATTGGTTTAGCACCTTACTCAGACTTAACAACAACAAAAAATGTTTTATTAATAAAGATGTGAGAAACAAGAGCTCAGCTGGACATGGTGCAGGGCAGCCTGCGCTGGGTGGCCCTGGTTGAGTAGGGGGCTTGGACTAGATGACCTCCTGAGGTCCCTTCCCACCTCAACCACCCTGTAGTTCTGTGAGGGCATGCCAAAATGTGTTACCGCTTCCCCAGATTTGCCATGGCTGTTAAAGGTCATGGATCGGCATGTTTTGGGGAGAGGATCATGTGATCTGAAGAAAGTAGCCCTGTTCGCACCCATGTTCCCATCCCACACTGACCCCAGACTCCATTGCGAGTCAAATCCTGCCTTCCTGGTAGTGATGCACAGTGTCGCTGCCTACAGATTGCCGAAAAAAAGAAGGGTGTAGACTCCTTTGACAGTCTTATGGGTGATTATGCTATAGGATATGTGTATAAGGCCTGTTTCTCCGTGTTTTCTTCAGCTCTGGACTGCAATCTGTTTCCAGTGTGGAACAATATTCTTCTACATATGGACTTCCTATAAATATCTTGCTGCAAGTCTTTTCTGCAGTACAAATACAGCATAAATCAGCATAGAGTCATCGTGCCCCACTGGTATGCTGGCGTATTTGTGATCAGCTGAGGCTTGGTTTTAGTGCAGTTCAGATACAGCATGGAGAAATACAGAAGCTTAAGGTGAACAGTGATGAGTAGGACTCATTATTTTAATTGGACAAAAGGAGCAGAAGGAATAACAGTTGTGAGGCATGGAAGAATAGAACTGCTAGAGGCCTCAGGAGATCGTCCCCGTCATTCTTCTTGGCCAACACAGAGTGAATCACACTTCTGTCAATGCTGACACCATAGCCAAGCCTGTTCCTACGGGCTACAGCCACAGCGCTCGAGACATGAGCTGTGTTGGTCACTACCAGAAGCACCTTTGGCACAGAAGAAAAAGGTGAGGTATTTCCACCCAAAACAATGAAAAAGACAAAAAATTAAACAGGGAGAGAGGACAAAAAGGAATCTGAAATTTAAACTGCCTGGAATGAGTTTCTTTATAATTACAAGTGTCCTAATGCCGGGGCTGGTATTATGGGAGCACCTGGCATCTTGGTCTGCTTTTCTCCAAAGTCTGTGATTTACTGGGGAGGGGAAGCAGCTTCTAGTGCCCTCTGTTGAGGTTCTGTTTGGGGGTTGAGGGCGCTTAAGCTGTTTCAGACAGAAATTACGACACTGCTGCTATCACCTACTGACCACTAACTCATTCCTCCTAATGCTGGCTCAGCCATCAATTCCTCACAAACAGAACCAGATTTTTTTTTTTTAAAGATCCTTGCTGAATTCAGGTGGAGCTGCCAGGCATCCCCAGATTAGTTTCTCTTTCTTCCTCTTTTGCTTCACCCAGTTTCTCTTGCTAAACAGTGTCAGCTGTGACAATTGCCACCATGCTGCGGTGGTGGCTCAGGGATGCTGCTCCAGGAGCCAGGCTGCACATGGTTTGCCAGCAGCTTTTGCAGATGTCAGGGAAGTCACCATGTGAACATGCGTGGTGGTGCTCTGTGGGGTGTGCCCCTTGCAGGCCCTTTGTTTTGTCATTTTTAGGGACACTATTGGAAATGACATTCATTGTAGCATGCTCATCCTGCTGGATTTAATTAGAAACACTCAGCTTTAATTAAGTCTTTGTTTTGCAGTCTTGGTAGTTCTATTTTGATAAGACTCTGTCATGTAAATCATAAATGAAGCTGAAGAAGTAGATTACTGCATGTCATAGCTCCTGACTAATGATTAAAGACCATATAATGTGAGATACAATTGCCGAGGGTGGGAGGCAGCTCTATGCTTTGCATTAAGTGTTTACCTTGTGCTTTCCAGGATTTTCTGGTACTAGTAATTCTCTGTATCCTCAGATTCATTCTTTGCTTTCCAGCATCCTCCTGCCATGACTTCTTCAGGTGCTGAGAGGGGCGCACTGGGGACAGGGGCTGAAGGGCAACCCAGGTTGCACGGTGCCACCGACTCCTCTGTCCTTCCACCCAGAGCACAGCTGGCACGGGAGGAGCGGGGAGAAAATAGAGATCCACCCAAAACCTGTAGGCCTCTTTCTCTTTTTTTCCTCAGTAAACCTGCAATTTTTGCTCTTTTCTTTCACTCACCGTTTCAGTGCTTATGTTTTAACTGTGGGACTTGGACACACGTGGCTCACTCCATGTATAAAAAAAGGCTGCATATTCTGTAGTTCCTGGCTCTGTTAACGGTTTTCTGTACTTACCTCATTATCATTGCTTGAGGTCTAACTTGAAGTTTAGCAGAGATGCGAGTTCCAATTATAATTAGCACATAGGGAACAGACCTAACTGAGAGTTTTCCCATAAAGTCATGCTAATGCATGAACTCTTGCTGTTTGGTCTGCAGATGAAAGCACACTCAGAAGTGTCCCAAGCCTCTAGATCAAGACAGATTTTTGTATTCTCAAAACCAGCCAAAGCTAAGACTAATGAAGAATGCTTAGGCTTGACCTGGAGGGCCAGGGTGCTGCTGTTGGAGCCTGACAGCAAACATGGAGTGCCTGCTAACAGACCAGTCCTGCATGCGTGTGACACCTCTCTGTAGTCACCATTGCTTGCAGCACTGACCTTTAGCCAGAGAGAATTTTTCACATTGAGAAGCATAAACACTCATTTTCTTTTATTTTCTTTTTTTTTTTTTTTTGAGGCTTTTGTAATGAATGGAGAAAGAAATCGCAAGCCTCAGACCCAGGAACATAAATCAGCTCCAGACTGACGGAAGAATGTGCAATTTCTACTTGTGTAGGGCTCAGGACCCAGGCCACTCCACAACCACATTCTCTCTTTCCCTTGAATAGGGTATCATTAAGATTAGTGACCATTTATTGTTAGCCTGGTGTCCTCCCCTCCTGAAAATCCAGTCCTAAAAGGAGGTAAAGTGATAATGAAGACAAACCCCTGCTCAAACAGATTTTGCAGCCAGACTAATTGTGAGCAGATGAAGCATCTTCATGCAGACCTTCTGAACCTATGGAGGTTGCTTTCCTGGGGAGGCAGAGCATGTTGAGCACTCAGAGCAGGACATCCTCCCCAGTTCAGTGCCCCGCAGGTGCAGCTTGTCCTTCTCTTGGAAGTCCCTCAGTCTTTGGATGGGTTGACAAGCAGAACATGATTTGCCTGCTCTGCTCTCTTTTTTCTGTGCTATGACACTCTCCTCAAGCCTCCCTACTTTCCTACTCTCACCCTGTCCTTGAGTCTCTTCATTTTGCTTTCAGAAGCTTTTCTGCTTTCCTTCTGTTCCCTCTCTTCTTTCAGCATGATGTTCCCAAGGTGATCTACCTTCAGTAGCTGCTGAGCTCCATGACCTGCTGTTGTCACTGGCAGAGACATCACATACAACCCACCGACAGGCACTTCCCAGCCCAGTATTTGCCATGTAAGAACTTCATGTCATTGGTCAGAACCAGATCTCCAAATGCTTAGACATGCACAGCAAAAATTACAGTTTAGTAGGGGAAATGTTAAGAGTATTTACACTTTATGCTACAGCATTTTAAGAAACGTAAATTGCCTTCCTTGAGAAGCAAACACGACAAATAACCATAGAAGTTCTCGTGGTGGTTTGAAGTCTACTGAGTACATCACATGCAGCAACAAAAATCTTTAGAAGTCAGCTTTGCCTCCAGATTTAAAGTGTTCCTTGGTCACATCGCTCTCTGCAGCACTGCTGGCAGGTGTCTCCAGCCCCACTGGAAAGCTGCTTCACAGGGATTACACACAGGAGCAGAAGGAGCCAGGCTGTAACTCTTCCTGTGGTGGAACACGGAGGGGAGGGAGGATCTCTGTGCATGGGTTGTTGGGATGGACATGTGGGCTGTGGATCATGCCCACTTCACCAGAACTCATGCCAGGAATGGGGCAGACCTGCTTGCCTTGGCTGTGGCTTCCTCCTCACAAGGTGTCATTGAGAAACCTGGCATATCTTGGCTCTAAGGTAGAACAAAAAAGTGAGAGAGAATGTTTAGAAAGGTGGGAAGTGAAGACTGCCACACAGCTGCTTTGCCAGCTCCAAAATATTTCAGTGTTGTCATAACAACTTCCTTACAGGTGAAGCCTTTCTCTGCTGGAACGTGAAACAACTCTTTAGCGGGCCTAGGGGAATGAAGGAAGGATGTTGGCATAGCCATGGCAGGAGGGCCTCCTTCTTCCTCACAGCAAATGTGATACTGCAAACCTCCCTGATGGATGTCTCGAAGCTTTATGAGGAGGCATCTTGATGTGCTCCTGAGGGTTGCAAGCAGCAGATGACACACAAGAGGAGACCTTTGCTGCAAGGCAGATTAGACCCCTGCTGTTAAGTGAGAGCAATGAAACTGCTGGGGGACCTGTTGGGCAGCTGTTCCACAGCTAAAGCATGTGCCACCTGAAGTGGGTGGAACAGTCATCCATCGCCACTCCTTTCCACTGATCTGGGGGATGAGGGCTTGGGCAGCACTCTTAGGAGGTGCATGAGTTGTGTGGCACTGTGGTCCCAGGATCTAAAGCCCTCAAGTTAATAATGAGGGCTAATAAGACCTTTCTAAATAATACTTGTTTTCTGGAGCTGGCAAATGATCTGGAAAAAATCCAAGCCTTATATAACTCCATCTGGGTAGGTGAAACTTTTCTCCCAACTCCAGCCTAATGCAAATTACTTGCAATTTACTTTCCTCTTGGTTTGACAAATAGCTGTTACTAAAGGCAGACCTTAACCACAAAGAAGTGCCCTTTGCAGCATCGTACGTGCCTTCCTGTGCTGCAGAAGCCAGAAGGGGATTTCACCAGCACTTTGTGGGGTTCTGGGGTGCTGGTGGCGTTAACCCGCCTCTGCCTCCCTGTGATGGCTCCTTCGGTGTGTCTGTGTTACACACTTTCCATAGCACTTCTGCCCACACACCTCAGATTCACTTTCCCAGCATTGTAGCAGTGATTATAGGAGGTTCTGTGCTGGCAGCCCCCCTCGGGTAGCGGTAGGATTACATAAAGGTGGGTGACAGAGAGAAGTCTTAATCACTACAGGAAAAAACATCTAACTGTTACCCGCCTCACAATGAGGAGCAGCACTTTTAAAGCCCTTGTGACATTTACATGCTTCCAGCTCAAAATCTTATTTTAAATCTTCTGTCATCACATATGAGCCTTGATATTCGGTACAGGAATTAAAAATATTTACGTATCAGCTTTCAGCTAAAGAACATGCAGAGTGCTATTGGTCTTTTGTGTTCAAGTTTTGGCTCCTAGACTCAGTTCCTGTTCTTTCTGGATGTCCTGGGTGAATAAAGAAGTCTCATTCTCCTTTCATATACATACAGATATGCACATAGATATATACATAGGTACACACAGAAAGTGAGAGGCAGCTTGCAGAAGTGAACTGACATGCTGCCTATTTATGAATAACCATTTCTCAAAGGCATTCTGGAATAACTCCCTCTGTTAACTTTTGATGCAAGGTTGTTTTTATACTAGTGGGTTATAACAGAGTAACTAAAATGCAGCAAGGCAGTCTTTCCCCTCATCACAAGACTTAAATATGCTTCCTTTCTATTCCCAGTGTGATTTATTATCTGCCTAAATGTATAGCCCCTCCAAGGCAGACACCTCACCTTCTTTTGTATCTTGAACACACAGCAGATGTTTAGGAAGTAACAAACTAATGGTGTAACAGTAATAGCTAGAATATAAAGATGTGCGGCTGTAATAAAAGTTGTGGTAGCAATATCGGATTTTTGTGGTTTACAGTTCCAACTTTGACTTCCAGAAAGTGACATATATATGTGCTCTGGGAATGTGATACTAATCTTAGTACTGCAAAGTAGTTTTCCAGTTTGAAGGATAATATAAACCAAATTAATTTCAGTTCTTAGATTAAGCATCTCCACTTCTCTAGATGGTAACCACTCAAAGCTACTATAATAAAATTTAATGACTGCTGTACTGTGTCTGAGGGTTTTTTTCTTTAGCCGATATGTATTTGGTTGCTAGAAAAGTTGGAGTGGAACTTGGAAAAGTAAATCCAGTACTGTTAATTAAAGGTCATTCCATACAAAACTAGCTCCAAATGTTGACCATTCTCTGCACTTCCAAATTAATTATGACTGTAATGATTAAGAAAATAAAAAAACCTTTATTGCTCCACATGTCTGTTTGTGTAGACTCTACTTTTTCCCTTTTAAAGTATTTACAAGGACATTTTCTGTTCAGCATTTTCAGTGGAATACCACTCAAGAAGTGATTACAGAACCCAGTGGGTGTTAACTGCAGATGCTACTGGATTTGCTGAAAGTGGAAGGTAGGGTAAAAGCAGAGTGATTGATAGGTGCATTACTGGTTGAAAATAGCAGGTGCATTTGAAACACTAATGTTTTGCAGCCTCTGATCAGACAACCCAGGTACGGAGCAGCAGGACGCTGTTAGAGGTGACAGAAATGCCCTAATGGATTACCCAACTGAGAATGTTGATAATCTGATGCTTCCCAAGAAACCTTTTTTGTCTCACTTGGTACAATACGCTACCAGAAAGAGCATCATAAAATCACAGCTCCATTCAGGACTGAAAGGGAGATGTTCTGTCCTGGGGAGGAATTCAGAGGTGACATCCCCAGCCTGGGGACTCTGGGGAGAAAGGATTGCTCCCAGAGGTGTGCAGAAATTGAGATCCTACCAAGAGAAGCACAGATGTCAAATTGCACACTTGAATGACTCCTCTTCATGCTTTGGTTAGTCAGCTTGAGGCTCTTCCTAAGGTTATTGTGTGTCCACACAACAGCCCTGGAACATTCAGCTGTCGAACATGTAAACAACATACAGGTGTGCTACATCTTACAGGGGAAGTACCTAGAGATAAACTGGGTTCCCCTCTCCTTAGATATATTGTTCATCATAAAAGTCATCCAGGTTTTGATGATGTTTTAGGAGGGCCCTGTATGCAGCTGCAGTAGTTATTCTACTTTGAAGGCTGACGTGAACAAACATGGGTCTGTCACTGACGCTCTAGTTATGATCTTGTCCATGGATACAGAGAGAGATGCACAGAGAGGCAGCTGTAAAAATGTTTGTGGTGTGACCATCTCTGCAACTCTGTCCAGTGATGTCCACATTCTGTGTGATTCTGTGATTCTGTGATATTGAATTTTTGTCATTTCATGTCTTTTAATGATATTTTCTACAACTTATGGGGCACTGAATTTTGTTCTCCAAGAGAATAGGAACATCCAGAATTAACACAATCAAGCTTTTAACATCCAGTATGTTACTACAAAGAGCAGTATGGAGGTGTCCTACAGAGACATGCCAGCATGGTGGGATGTTTTTCTAAAGGCCTCTGCAAAGTGGTAGCTGTGGAAGCTGAGCAGATGAACCGATTCGTTTTCTACCTCACTGCAGACATCCTACGCTATTCAAGGATGTTTCACAAAACTTCTGGTCCTTTTAAGTCACCAGCTTGTCTACACAGCCTACGTGACTGCGGCTGGAGGAGCACAGGGTGGCTGTGTGGGCAGAGAGCTCTGGGGCTTGGCACAGGACTCCATGGTTTGGGATGCACCAACCTGAAACCAGGAACTTTCCTCCCCTGAAGCCTCAAACATGGGCACACCATCTGGGTCCCTTGTGTTCCTCCACATTGCTGGCAGAGCCTGTGCTTCTCTCAGAAAGCCAAGCAAAGCGACCAGCCTGGTCTGCATGGGGACTTTGTTCTGGTCCAGTTAGTGATACTCAGCCCCTCATGCCATGCCACTGTGTCACTGGGACCAAGCCCTGGTTTCCACTCTCTGTTGGATTTAGGGTGGTTTGGTGAAGGACATCAAGCCTAATGTAGGTTTCTTGATTTTGTTAGCTGTCTGCAGACAGTGGTCACTGCATAGCAATGCTGGAAGTAGCATTAAAATTTATTGACCACAAATAGCTGTTGGAGCATTGGCATTGTCAGGCTCTGGGGAATGAAGGAAGAACACACGTAAGCTTTCAAACTCTGCTTTTAAGGCGGATTCCCTGTTGTGCAAGACTTTCTGGAATGCGGATGGGGAGCTTTAAATCAAGAGTCATCATCCCACTTTGGTAAGACATATTGTGACCCTTCAGGCACAGTCCCTGTCAACTTCAGAATTATACAGTGTTGCTTTTTGGTGTAGGAATGAATGAAAATAATGCAAAAGTGATAAGAAACTTAAGAAATATTGCAAAAGATGTTACTTTGTAGTGGGTTGTTTTTTTGGCATTTTCTTTCTGTTGTCCTTCCCAGTACAGAAAAACATTTTTATCAGCAGAAGGATGAATATTGAGGGTATTTTATAGTCAGAAAGCAGAAGTTTAGCTACATTCACAAACACAGTTATCCTAGCCAAGGCAAACAGGGAAAGCCTAGTGTTTTCTTTACAAAGAGATAGCTGGCCTTCAAATGTTTACAAAGAATGAAGGCAAATTTGAGAGCAGTTGGCAGAAGGACTGGAAGCAGTAATGAGTATCTTCATGTAAGCTTATTATTCTTGGGGTGAAAAAAGACTTTGCAAGAATAGTTAATTCTGAAATTATGAATGCAATTGTGAAGAAAAAATATTTAAATGCAACAGATCTCAAACGAGTTCTAGATCTGCAATCATATTATTTGATATTACCATTTCGGTTTCTTTGATTTAGGAAGATTGTGTGCCCAAGGGACAAGTCCTTGTGTTAATAAATCTGAGTGACAAACAGGTTAGGAATGTCCTCACCTGTCTGTGGACAGTGTGTACTACACATTTTACTTAAGAAGGCCTGGCAGGGCAGCAGAGAGGAGTGTCTGTTTACCTCAGCCTCGCTGAACAGGTCAAGTTTCCATGCCTGGGGCTGGGAAGAGGTGGCTCAGCTGGGAGAAGCGTGGGGAGTTTTGGGACAGGGCAGAGAGAAGGGAGGAGCAGGGAATCACAGCATGTGCGTGGAGTGGGGGACTTCGTGACAGAGCAGACCCACAAGTCAGCATCTGAGATGATGGAATTGAGGGACCTTCTTAGGGGACCATGTGGACTAAAAGGTAATGGAGAACAAACAAGGTACTTCCTCCATGAGGCCAGAATGAGCTGGGAGAGATTTGTCTTCTCATCTTACTTATTCAACGTTTTTCCTCCAGCGATTCTTGTTTTTTGTTTGTTGTTATTTTTTGTTTACACACAACAACTGTTTCCCTGGTTCTGATTTGTTATTTTGCCTTGTGGTGAGTCATCCCCAGAGATGTCAGAGGTGTTGCGGTGTCTCTGTTCAAAGCACAGGTGAGGCAGGTCTGTCCTGAGGCTCTGGCCAGTTCAGGGCTCATCGTGGTGACATGGCCACACTCTGTGTGCAACTGGGCAAACCACAGCCATGCCTGCCAGTCCTACTCTGGGTGTCTCACAAGCATTTTCTGTTTCAAAGACTGAACACTGTGGATAAGGAGAGTGAGAGTTACCTGCTTTCCACTTCATGTGCAGGTTTTTCAAAGCCGTTTCTGTTTTGCTTTGAAAGTGAGAGGAAGGTGCCTGACTGTCTCATACGGCTCAGGCTGGGTTTTTGTACAGCAGTGCCCACTGGGGAAATGCCTGCATCTCATGTCGCTTCATGCTCCCATGGGCATGAAGAGCAGATGGTCACAACCTCCTTCAGTTCTGCCTTGTGACAGAGGAGTTGTCCGTGTATGTCATTTGTCAGAGATTAATTTCATTTATATTGTCTGAGGATAGTTTTTTCTCCCAACTGACTTAGAGGGAGAGCTTTGTCTTCCCTTCCCAGTTTCCTTGAATTTAAATTGTTGGGATGAATTAAGGACAGAAGTGATATTCCAACCATGCAGGCTATGAGATTAGGTGCTTTGCCTCATTTCACTGCTCACAGTCTTGCTGGTCCCAGATCCTCATTGCTCCCGTGGTTAAAAACCCAATTCCCATCCTAGACCTATTTGTGGCCAATTTATAACCATTTGTTCTTGTGACAAAACTGTCTTTCAGTTTGGATATCTCTTTCCACTTCCTGGTATTCCACTTCCTCCATGGATATTTATAAAAAGTTACCCTATCACCTCTCAGACTTTGCTCATGCTGAACAAGGAAATCTCTCTCAATCTCTCTTGACAATTCTGGTAGATCTTTTTCTGCACCTCTTCCAATGTGAACTCTCCTTCTTGGATATGGCTGATTGGACTGATCATCAGCATCTTACCATCTGAGCTGCTGTGGGTTGAGGAGAGCTTGATTCAAGATGTCTGCTAGAGCTGTCTGCTCACTTTGGACCCTATTATGTGTGTAACAACAAGAGCACTGTGGGAAAAAAACCAGCCCTACTCACTGCTTTGAGGCAGATACATCCATCTCAGGAACTGGATGGGTAAAAGCTGACAGAAGCAGAGCTTCAGATAAATATCTTGGAGCCATTTGATCTTGCAAACTTTTTTTTTGAAAGCCACACCCTGATGAGCAACTCTTGGGTAATGCACTTGATAAGCAAACAAGATACGCAGGCCTATCTCATCTGTCTGGAAGATCCAGAGCTCTGAAAACACAGCTGCTAACACTGACTCCAGTGTATCTTCCTCTGGGGGCTCAGCAGTGAAAGGTAGCCTTCCTAGGCAAGCCACTGGTATAGCAGAGGTTTGTCACAGAGCAACATCCAGACTGGTTTCCCACTGATACCACCGCAAATACCAGACCTCCTGTTGGCATTTTCAGCCTCTGTCCTTCTTCAGTGGTCCACTGTGCCCTGACCCAAAGGGAGAACTGCAAAGACTAAGCAAGACCAAGCCATCCCCTGCCATAGACGCATGTTTTTGAAAGTCCTACTACAATGTGATGTACCAGGCTCTAAGGTACAGCTCCACAGCCAGATGTTCATCACTGTTCAACAGCCTGTGCCCTGACATCCCTCTTCCTGCTGCCCAGTCCTGCTGATTGGCCCTGCTGCCTCATGGCCAGTCCTTGTCACCAAGCCTCAGCCTCATACCTGCCACTTGGTCCTGCAGCTATGGTCCTCTTCCGTCTGCTGCATGGAAGAGGTGTTTGATGTTGAAGAACAAGTGCGATATGGACCAAGGTGCAGAGTGATGGCAAAGACCCTTGCCTACATGTTGCACTTGGAACAAGCCAACCTCCTGGCTGTCTTCCTGGTGTTCACTCATCATCTCAGGACACAGTTCTCATCAGTCTAATATTTGGTGTGAACATTTTCCAAGGTTCTCTTGTGCCCAAAAGACCTTTCCACTGCAGGAGATTTTCATGCCATGGAAGAGATACTAAACTCTATCTGTTTGGAGGAGCTGCCAAACACTGCAACTTAACTGCTGAATCAGTCCCCAAATTCAGGGGTCCTGGCCTGTAATTTCTGTTCAGTTGGTACATTTCCTTGATTGTCTCTGTGGAAAAGATCATACTTGCTGGAGATTTTTGTTCCTGGGTACCTGAAAAACAGCAGTCAATAAAATCAGTGTTTTACACTGCACTGGCCAGTATGGACTTGGTTCCTGTTTTCATTGGGATCTAAAGTACCAGAGCAGTGCAGATGTTAAACAGGCTGATGTTTACTCAAATAAGATGCTTATTACACTGCTGAGCTCACAGCATGTGTCATGGTTTTGTAAATTTAAGTTATTTCTCTCCTACACTTCACACACTTTTTTCTTGGAAATGCTTCTCAAGGTTACAATGCCATGAGATAGAGTTAGACCGAATTGTCTCTATCACACACTTTTTCTGCCCACCTTCCCTCCCCCCATACATGACAATTTATCTGGCCTCCAGGAGAGCTGAGATTATCCCAGCTGGAGCACCTGTTCCCACATTGTTCTGCTCCTTGGTTCCTATATTCAGGCTATTTTCTCTTTGCACCACACACTCGCCCACTCATTACTTTCTCCTACATTCTTCCTTGCTCCCTATCTTTATGTCTTATATCTTTCCACTCTTTTCTGCTTGTTCCTGACAATTTGTGCTGTTAGCTTCCTCTTGCAGTTGAGTACTCTCTCCTCTTTTTCTCCTTACCTTCCTCTAGTAAATTAACATTAGTTTTGTTTGCTTCGATGTCTTTCATTCCAGGCAATTTCTCAATGTTCTCCTCTTTCCTCCATCTGCTTGTTCTTTATTTTCATTGTTGTTGTCCTGTTTTTCCACACATTGAGCGATCTGTTGCTGGCTGCCCCTGCCACGCTTGCTTACCACATCCCATGTGCATCTCCTCTGGTGTTTTTTGCAAAACAGGCCACCAACCACTGGTTTTATAGATATCTTCTACTCCAGTGGAAGCTCTGGCTGTCTCTGTGCAGTGTGGTAGCTTGTGTATGGTCAGTCATTTCCCCCACTACAGGGGCTGCTCAGGGCACCACATCAGAAAGCCAGCAACAAAGGGAGCAAAGCACCCTGTGCTTCCGCCAGCCCGTGGCAGCACCACTTCTTCCAGCATCTCCACTGATGTCTGTGGGAGGTGATGGCATTAATTATCACTTTCCAGCATGACAGTATGGCCATCTCTGTTCATCCTTTGCAAGATGGTTTCACAGGTTGACATGGTGAATGATTTATTGCCAAGAGACAGACTGAGAAGATAGAGTAGACTGTGGGACGTGGATGGAGGATGCAGGGCAGAAGCATGGTGGAAGACGGCTCTGAGAGGTCCTACCTGCAGGAGAAAATAGGCTGCTCTGGGCTATTACTTCAGACAAACAGAAAAATGAAAGCCTAACTCTGATGTTGTTTATATAAAAAACACTTAGTAAGGTGCAGTTTTACTGGACATCATGTTGGATACATTTGGAATGGGAAGCCAAGCGCAAGATAATTCTACTGGAGATGTTCACCAATATTCAGCAGCACAGTTAGGGGTTCATAAATTTTGCCTTGGAGATGTGTGTTCCCTTGAGGAAGGTACCTGCAGAGCACTCTGATTCTTGTGCAGGGTAGCTTCTTCCTCCTGTTCTTGGTTTTCTTGACTTTTCCTCTGTCTGTCTTGACCTCTACCCTTTATAGCTCTTCCTGATATCTTATTCTGATTGCTAAAGATGAAATGCTACTTCATATAAACCTGTGCAAGTGTCTTGTGGTCTTTTGCCTTCTGGTTGTTGTTTCAGATGGAGTGGACATGAAGTCTCAGTTGCAATTTCAGTAGAATTGAAGTGCTGATGGAAAACCGCAGCTCTCCATAGAAAATGTTCATTGGCTTTCAGGCAAACCTAGAAGCACGATCTACTAGAAGGTTTCAATCCACTAATGAGTTTGACATGCCACTGAAACAGGGGTCCTTGTTGTGGCACTACAGTGAAAATGACTGGTAATGGTGAGGACAGGAAAACTGGTATTTTTGGCACATGACAGCAGATCTTATTAAAACCTGTGGATAGACTGGAGTTCAACTTGAAATGATCACCTGAATCAAAGGCAGGGGATGTCATCTCCATTAGTGTTTCAGCCCAGTCCCTAGCAATGTGTGGCTAATTCAGACTGATGTATGCATCTGATTTTTGAACATCTTAGCAGAGGGAGGTGGGGTTTAGATACTTTTTTGCCAATTATAGCTACCTGCTACTTCACATTGAGTTTTTAGATCTGTTTCTTTTTTTTTCTGAAAAAATAATGGTAGATTTGAATATGAAATTTTACCTGTTCCCACTGTTTTTCATTAAATCTTTGATTGAACTCTTGTAAAGAGTCAATACCGGAAGCATCTCTGGTATTGCTCCTGCTGTTTTTTATGAAAACTGCTTAGTGTTTCCAGGCTAAAATATGAAGTGATCCTGAGTCATGCTAAGAAGTATAAATTGCTATCTTTTTAATCAGATTGCAAGGCATTCATAACTTTAGCAAGATTACTCAATAACATAAGAAACATTTACAGTTTTACTCAAAAATTTTCATAAAACTGCAATAAATTATTCAAGTTATTTTCTAACCTAAACACCCTGGTCCTTGTCCATTTGTGCTCAAATCCTGACATTTCAATATTCCTGATGTTGCAAGTCCTGTCTACCCCAATGTAAATGTAGGAAAAGTTTCAAATTTTACCTTGACAGCTTGAATCTTCTAAATACAGTCTCTCAAGGAAGGTGAAGCACTTCAGGGTTTCTACAAGGCTTATATCTCTGTCAGCCCCTCTCACCAGGAGTAATTGCAGAGTCACACCAGTTGCTAAACTCCCAGATTCATTTCTGACACATGCAGGTGGGACACCAAGTGTTCCTCTTGCTGATCTCTGAATCTCACTGATTATTCTCAAGCAAGCTTAAGCTCTTGGCAATTAGTGGGTATTTTATTTGCAAGTCCCATCAAAACATCAGTTGAGCAAAAATGTTATTAAAGAGAAATATATATTAATTTTGATGGTTTAGTGTAAACTTGCATACATCTGCAAAGATTGTCATGTGGTTGTGATTTTTTTAAATCTAAAATCTGGAAAAGAGGAAAATAAAATATCTGAAGGTTATTTCGATTTCCAGTTTCTAGCAACATTGTAACAGAATAAAATAAAAAATATATACTTTCTGAAGAGTTATGAAGCACAATTATCATTAACTTCACATGTATCTTTCCTATTGCTCAAAGGCCTTTCTTAGTATATGTAGGTTTTTAAAAAAATGTAATTTTGAAAACAATTTCATTTCAGTGTTTTTAACTGGATGAATTGTCTATGTCTTTCAACATGAAACTTCTTCCTCCAGTCTTACTTGAAGCGCTATTGTCATGTTGTACATTCAGCAGTTGATTTAAGAGTCTTTCTGTAATTTCTTATTCTAAAATATTATTTTTGTTTTATT
Organism: Patagioenas fasciata; assembly: GCF_037038585.1. Classification (NCBI taxonomy): domain Eukaryota; kingdom Metazoa; phylum Chordata; class Aves; order Columbiformes; family Columbidae; genus Patagioenas; species Patagioenas fasciata. The sequence goes on from NC_092521.1 coordinate 22,943,946, forward strand.
TCTGAGGTGTCCATCACTGTAGCACCCTAGCATCATAAAAAAAGAGCATTGGATGGTAGAGTCTATACGAGTGTTTCCTCACCTCGTTTCTTAAGCAGAAGCAGCTGCAGGAATCAATGACAGAGGTTGCACTCCAAATGTGACTTGTCTTGTCTTTTGAAGGTAGCAGAAACTGGCTATCAATCATCTGTGCTGCTGAGCTTACCCCTTTTGTATTCAGATTTTGGGTGGTCATGGCTGATCATGGTGTTCTGCTAAAAGGAGAAGGCATGTAGGACTTCTCCTGGGAGGAAGGACAACAACAGTCTGACTGTCCCAAAAGGAGTATTGTGGTTCCTTATCTCGACTCCATCTCAACAGTAATAACCATGAAGGGACTACTGTCACTTCTGTACTTTATAAATACTCCCATTAATAGAACTGGATCTGGTCTAGCCATAAATGTGAAACAAAGGTTAAAAAAGCAAGCAAAATTCCATGCTAAAGAGTGAAAAAAACTTCCAGATCATCATACCAGCCCATAAATTCATGGGATACCTTCATCTGGAGTACTACATTCAGTTCTGGTAGTCCAAAAAAAACTTACCAAAAATTTTCATGTATTTTTGCAATAGACGTTATGAAAGTTATTTAAAAGATCAGAGAAATTTCTGTGGAAGAAAATGGGTCTTCTCAAATGTGAGTTGCACAAGGACATAGTAAAGGTGCATGGAAGAACAATTCACGGGGAGAGGCAAACTGCATCCAGCTTTCGTGAAAAGGAATGTGACAATACATTATATAGCCAAAAAATAATGGGAAATACAGATCCAAACCTGGCTGTGTACTTGTAGCGTTGCTGATGAAAAATGTCTGTATTTCTTTATTTAGGTTTATACACACTATCCGCAAACTGTGGACTGTAGAGTGGGAAGGAAGAGAAGTGGGAAGGAGCAGCAAAGTCCTGGGGTACCCCTTTGCTCTCTTGTTTTCTTCCTAAATGAAGCCTGGATTATTTTCTTGAATAGCTGTTATGAAATCACAGCAAACGCTGCCCTGTTTTGACACACATGTATGTGAATGTGCCTGCATGTCGTTCATTCCAAGCTCTTGTGGCTTTTGTCCTCGTACCAGCTGCTGCAGCACTGGAAGTGTCCCTTTGGGCAGGGTGTCCCCTAGCTGCCCACTTGGGAGATCATCTCTGGTGTTGACCTTGCTGGACAAAGGCTAATGGACTAGATGGACCAGTAGCAGGATCTGTGTGAGGGCATGATAAAAAAAGCAGTGAAGATATGTTGAAACTGTTAAATCCTTTCATCAAGATAAAAGATATTTTAAGCAAATCTGCTCCTGTTCCTAATTGCAGCTAAGCCTGGGTTCCCAGCAAGCTCTTTGGGTGCATGTGTGTTTGTGCACGCAGGCGTGTAACATTCACTCTGTGTCAAGCAAATTGCCTTGGCAGCATCCTGACAGCTGCGGTCCTTATGCCTCTGAGGCTAGATAAGGAGACTGTTCTGTGTGGTAGCATCAAGGGTAGACTTTCATTAGTTACTACTAAAAATATCAATGGCTGCCTATAGGTAGTGATTGTATCCTGTCACACATGACTTTTGTATTCAGCAGTTCTTACCTGGAGTAGATACTGGCTGGATTCTAAAATGTTATGTTGCATATTATCTAAGTATCTGTGTATGGGTCTCTGAACTGGAACTTAGTGTTTTCTAAAATGTGATTGTTTTTTTCTCCCCAGTGATGAGAAAGCTTCTGTACAAAAATTTTAAACAAAAACATTTTTGAAGCCAACTTGAAAAATACTTTTTCTTTCCTAGCTTCTTTATTTTCAAGTTCAACGTCTGTACCTACCAATGTATGAATAACGTAAAAGCATCATAATATTAACAGCTGTAGGCAGGAATGCAAAAGGCAGAGCTAACAGTGAAGTGCAACTACTCACTTGCTGACCCAGAGGTCTGACAAGTTATTTGTTTTTCTGTGCTGGATGAATACATATCACTAAAAAAAGGACCAGCTCCTCCCCCATGCTCAACACTAAATAAACCAACAAAGTCTATCTCTTGCAGTCTCTGGTCTGGCACCACGCATATGTGCATCCTTGGTTGTAACAGTAGTGGGAGGCCAGGCAGCTGTGGGACAGGCAGTGTTCATCACCACAGACCCCTCTGTCTTCACACCAAACATCTCTCTCTTCTCTTCTGCTCCCCAGGTCCATCTTCCTTCCTAATTTCTCTTTTTCTTGACAATTTAACTTCACCCAGCACTGAGGTGTCTAAGGTATTTTCTCTTGTTGCACTTCTGCTGCCTGCAGAACGTATTTGGAGAAGGGGGAAATTAAGCCACCAGTGCCTCTCTCCTCTTTCCCATCTTTCTCCTACCTCCCACTGCCTGCTGCTTTTCCTCCATCACATGACCAGTGGCTTGAGAAACATCCACTGGTTTGATCTCTGCCCTGGTGTCTCCCAGTATCACATAGTGGATTTGAGCAACAGGTTGAGATGAAGCAACAGACCAGCTGTATCCTGGGCTGCGTCAGCAGCAGTCTGGCCAACATGTTGAGGGAGGTGATTCTGCCCTTCTACTGTGCTCTGGTAGGACCCCACCTGGAGTCCTGAATCCATTTCTGCAGCCCTCAGCACAGGAAAGACATGGACCTGTTGGAGAGGGGCCAGAGGAGGCCACCAAGATGATCAGAGGGATGAAACAGCTCTCCTGTGAGGACAGGCTGAGAGGGTTGGGGCTGTTCAGCCTGAAGAAGAGAAGGCTCTGGGGAGACCTTATTGCAGCCTTTCAGTACTTAAAGAGGGCTTATAAGAAAGATGGCAACAGACTTTTTATCAGGGCCAGTTGTGATAGGACAAAGGGTGATGGGTATAAACTAAAAGAGGGGAGATTCAGGCTAGACATGAAGAAGTAAGGGTGAAACCTTTCTACTGTGAGGGTGGTAAAACACTGGCACAGTTTGCCCAGAGAGGTGGTAGATGCCCCATTCCTGGTGACATTCAAGTCCAGGCTGGACAGGGCTCTGAGCAACCTGATCTGGTTGAATGTGTTCCTGCTCATTGCAGGGGGTGGGACTAGATGCCCTTTGAAGGTCCCTTCCAACCCAAACCATTCTATGTGCGCTGGAACTGCAGCCGCCTGGCTCCTCACCTTGGCTCTGGCACTGCTGTTTGCTCGCAGGCAGCTTCCTCCCTTCCCCCCTTGCCTGCAGTCCCCAGGGCCGGGCAGGGAGCCGTCCTTAGCTGACAATGACAAAGCAGAGCCTGCAAGGTAGTATATTTTGAGAAGTTAATTAACATCTTCCTATATGGAGTATTTTAAGCTACAGTAGATGCCAAGTGATTCTCAAAGCAGTTTAACCTTCAGTACCGATGGGGATTGGGGCTTTCAATTTAAAGGGTCCAAAATACTGTTTTCTGCCTGTTTGCCATCGCAGAGTTCCGCTGCCCCACAGGTATAGCTGTTGTTCTGACACTTTTGAACACAAAGGAGAAAAGGAAAGTTATGATTTCTGGATGATTTTTGAAGGTTTTTAATGTGAAAGAGGAAATGCAAGGAAAAGCTTCCTTTTGCTGTTTGGTAGTGTGCTCCCATAGCAAAGAATAAAGATGTCATGTTCTTTTGCAAATATATGTATGTGATCATGGGGTAGAGAGGTTGAAAGGAAAATATTTTTAATAAACATGACATGGAAAAAGATCAAATCACAGTTCCTCACTTAAGTGTAAGAAAAGAAACTATAGAAGGATCCTGATGAATATCTTACCTAAAATTGAGAATCTGATCCGAATTACACCTGTCTGAACACACAGTTCAAGCAGAAGAAAGTTACCTTCCAGGAAGCCAAGCAGCAGAGTACACATCTGCCTGGGTATGTGTTATTTTTGAGCAGCAGCAGACTCTGTAGTTACTAATTAGTTCATTCTCTACGGCCATTTCATATGGTGCATTGTTCAGCTGGGAGAAAATGTGAAAAGTATCTTTGGAAGGAACAGAGCATCTTGCCTGTCTGCCAGGGTCACTGTCTCAGAGCGGGAGAGTCTGCATGGAGAGGTGATGTGCCACCTCTCCCCTTACCCTGTGACACCGAGACAAACCAGGTGGGAGCTGAGCTCCATTCTGTATCCCAGTCGGAAACCTGCCCGGTGAGGGTCCCCTTCTCTTCTGTACAACAGAATCAATTTGATTCAGGGACTGAACAATCGGATTGATATTATGAACATGAGGGATTCTCTCTTCTGTGCCACACTTGATCAGAAGATCAGAACTGAAAGATGATGGGAAGGAGTGAGTGGCAATGCATTCAATGGCTTACTTCACTTCTCCTTTGGGTGGCTTTTTCATTAACATACATAAGCATCACTCTGTCATTCAGTTCTGCTTCCTAAGGCACCTACCAAAACCATTTATTTATCCTATTAAATCAATAAAGACTTGTGAAAACTGTAGTCTGGAGGCTTTTTGTTCCTTAACGATGGGCAGGAGTTGACAGGAATCAGAGGGCTGCAATCAGGAAGGGTTTGTGCATGTCAGATCTGCAGCTGTTCTTGGAACCAGTGACCTATGAATTGTTTCATAAGCTTTTAACTGCAGAAATTTAGTGTGTAGTGGGAAATGACCTCTTTCTCTTTCATGGTTCTGGTTTTAACCCTGGCTGAAGTAGGAATAGTGACACACGTAGCACGCAGTGGTAAATACAGAGGTGACTTAGGCTGTGAAAAGCAACAGAAGTGCCTTCTGAATTGCCAGCAGCTTGCAGTTCAGCCTATCAGAGCATGAATACACTGGTCTGTCCACTGTGTGTTCCTATTTCACCAGCTGGGCTAGATGAAACCCTCAGTGTGATGGGCTGCCTGCCTATGACCTTGTTTACGTGGATGATGATCTGTCATCCCCATCTACACTTTCATGTTGCCATGCATGTGTGTAGCAGTGATTGTTCTTATGAGACTCAAACCTCTTCCCAGAGTGGGTTTTTGCTGTTCTCTGCTGTAGTAATTTTGAGAAACCTATTTTGGATAACTACGTGCTGTCAGAACAGGCCAAGCCTCTACTGACAACTGCTGTGGGACAGAGCTGGAGGTGTGGTGGAAAACATTACCCTTCCTCTGATCCTGATGCCCTCCACGTTTGAGTCTCCTTTGAGCATTTTCAGCTCCAAGCATCTGATAATACCTTGTGGTTCTCTCTTGCAAATATCGTCTGTTTTTGATATCCAAATGGCACCTCACTCCCTTCATGATCATTAATGAAATAGTTAAGGATGATGACTCTTGGCATCACTCAGTGCCCTGCTGGGGTGGATGGCCTCATGTCGCAGAGCTGTGGTGTTAGATATCTCCAGCTGTGCTTTTATACCTACCTTTACAAATCTATTAGATAAACCCTATTTTTTACACTACAGTTACTACAGGGAGCACAGAATTATTTTGCCTGAGCAGAGCTCACGGAGAAAATCCTACATGTAAAAAAGTTCTGATGAAAATACTTTCTTACTGTGGTTCCTGTTCTTACAATGGAAACAGAGTTTTTCAGACAATGTCTGGAAAAAGCAATCTGATTTCATTAAAGACCCAAATTCTGCAGCAGATTAGCATTAGAGAGGTAGGACAGAACATACTCAAAACATTAGCTAAGTGGAACACCAGCAGCTGGGGTACCAACTAACACATTGGATTTGTCCATTTAAGTACTCATCTCATGGTTTATTACATCCTTAAAGGGACATGTTGTATTTCCATGGATCCAGCTAAATACAGGGTAAATTACAGATACTCAACATTTCACAAGGTTGACCTTTATGACTGGCAGATATATAATGCAGTTTTGTCTTCACACTGTTGATACACTGTTCTCTTTTTGAGTGCCAAAGCATATGGCGGGTCAGAAAGTGCAGAGAGCATTAAGCACTTGACAGGTATGGGATGCAAAACAGACTGGTAGCTTGGATAAGGCATTGCTGAAAGGTCCAGACTCTGTTTCCAGCTATACCCTGCCTGAGCTGCGGAATTTAGGTGACAACCTTTCTTTGTGTCTGCAGATGATGCACAGGTTCACCTGCACACCCCAGCAGCAGCAGCAGCAGCAGCAGCAGCAGCAGCAGCAGCAGCAGCAGCAGCAGCAGCAGCAGCAGCAGCAGCAGCAGCAGCAGCAGCAGGGGTTGTCTCTCCTCCCTGTCTGTGCTCCCTGCTTTGTGCTCCTCGGCCAGCAGCCTGCCCAGGCTCTTTCTCCTACTGGTAATGAACCATTTTCATCGTTCGTCTGTATGTCTTTGTTTGAACTGTGATTGCCAATGTTTATGGCTGGATGGAATGTAACAGGGCCAAAACAGGCACACAAACGATTTAGAACCCCACAGTGCCAGAGGGCTGAGACTGTTTCCTCACAATGGATGAAGTATTGGAACAATGATTAGAAATTTTTATTTTCTGGCCAGACAAAGGCTCCATCTTGGCATGCCAAAGAAAGACTAGTATTTGAAGGTAGGTGAAGGCTGCCAATAACACTGCAAAGAAGAATGTAAACTCTCTAACTCTGATGGTGCACTGAGTTGTTACATCACAGGAAATTCTTGGTGGAGTGGGAAAGGGTTGAGCCTGGACAGAAACCCGGGATGTCCTGAAGCCGTGATCACTCTAAGATGAGGGTCTTTCCTAAAGCTGTGTAGGTCTTGGGGAAAACAAGGAGTAAATCCTGGAGCTGAATACGTGTGTTTCCAACCCTAGAAAATGCTTTGTGAGTCTTGAGACTGACAAGTCTGAAGTAGGTGAATTAATTCTTTACCATAACATTAATCTCCTTCTAAGAGTGATTTTTCAGGGAAGAGGACAACATAGGATTTTGATTCCAAGAGAGTGGTGAAGCATAAGTAGAAGAACTAATATTGTTTCATGTCAGCCACCACTCTTGTACAAAGTCAAGGTTGTTTCAGAGTGAGAAGGGTTCTCCTCCAACAGCCAGCACAGGTCAGTGTGGGCGCTAATAATGTGTAGAAGACATATTTTCCAGTAACAAGCATGAACTAGACTCCCACATTTAACAAAGCAGTGAGAACTGTTCCTGACCTATGAAATTCCTGCTTACCAGTTTCTGGATGAAAGCCATCAGAATATGCTGTAGTCAATAAAATCAATGGCTTATTCATAACAACATTAAGAAGTTCTCTTGAGTCTGCAAAATTTTGAAAATCTAAACATGTTTTGTCATTAATTATAGTAGTATTTCGATTTAGTAACTGGCATAACTGACCTGTTAAAATATGTATGTATGTAGTTACTTAGTGAGGGTCATACTACTTTTACTAGAGTTTGTTGATAAAAGTAAAATCTAGTTTTGACACCTATTCTTAAAAATAATGGTAAAATATATTTTCAGAATATTATTGCCTCGGAATATCAAAGCAGATGAGGTGCCTTCTATAGCAGACTGACTGTTTTTCCCAAGGAATTTATGAGATCACATGTTATGATGAATTATTAATGTGATGAGCACATGACGGTTACAGTACAAATAATCTCCCAGATCACATGTACACCTTGCTACATCAGCTGAAGGAAACTAGTAGTCTGTTTGTAGTTCTTGTGGGCCTCAAGGAAGTATTCTTTAACTTTTATTGGAGATGCTGCTAGGGGGTCACACAGGCACACACATCTAAAGCTGGATCTTGTACTATTTCTCGTGTCCTTCTAATGGCGCAACAATGTGTTGTACTGAAGGTACTGGCTGAGAAAGGTATCTCTGGATCAGAGCTCCATAGCACTCAACTGCAAAGAATGTGGTCTTGTGAGACTGGAAAACTCACTGTCAAGATTGCAGTTCAGTTAATGTAAATTTAGGGAGGCAGTTGTTTCGCTGGTTGTTTCGATTTTGTCAGCCTTTGCTGACATACATCTCTGATGTATGGGGTAGTCCCTTCTGAAGGCTGCTCTGGTGCGATCTGATGGAGACTATGGCAGTGCTTGGCAGACGAGTCAGATTCCTCGTGAGCATGCGTATGCTTTGCACTGTCTTTGAGGAGCATTAGTATTGTAAGTGTGCACGGCAGCCCCGTCATGACACATTTTTTACTTTGCAGTGGGAGTGCCTCAGGCTGTTCCTATGAGACAGTATATCTCTGTTAGTTTTAAAACATCGTTTTGAATACTGTCACAGCTCACATGGCCTTCCTAGCACGAAGTTCCTATCTCTCAAGAGCTGTCAGGGGACTGCCTCTTCAGCTGGAGGCAATTTAAACAAGCAAATGAGAGATGTGTGCCTGGCCTAGTAGAAACTCTTTCACTATTTTTAAATGACAGCTATTTCTCTCTTTCTGACAAGGCAACTACAGAAGTGAGGCCTCCCCTCAGGGCTCTCCAGCGGGGCCTGAGAAGTTCTCTCAGGCCACTGGTGGGCTCCTGTGGGGCTTTGGGCACCACGGGCCCAGCTCAGCTGGAGTGCGAGGAAGAGCATCCCTCCCCGAGGTCAAAGGAGCAGTGTCCAAAGGCAGCCTGGATCCACGTGGCCCACCAGCCAGGAGCCCTGGAGGGTAGCCCGGCTGGCCCAGAGCTGTCTCCTTTGCAGTGCTCGCTGAAAAGTGACTGCCTCTGCTGTAGTTTGGAAAATGGGATTTTTATCCTTATAAGTCTTTATTCTGCATTTTATATTATGGAGGAAAACAACTGCATTAGTGACAATGAGCATAAAGTAAATTATGAATAGGAGGTGACCTCTGCAGAGTACTCCTTCCCCCGCTTCCATTCCTGCCTCCCTCAGCCTGGAGCATGGAATAACATTGAAAAGCATCCGTGCCTCCTGGGAGAAGCACGTGGATGCATGAGCCACCCCCAAATCCCACACATTTCTGTGGGTTTCAGAGCCCTGCACGTCAAGCTGGCCCCTGTGAGGTCTCCGTGCTGCTGCCTGCAGCAGGCCAAGGGGCAGGTGGAGAAGGTCTGCTCTCCATCCAGCAGTGATGTGCTTGGGGGGTTTTCATCCTGCAAGGAGAGGAACATGGGTGATAGTTGCATTTTTCTTTCATTCAGAGCCTGTTATTCCTCCATTTTAATTTGTTTTCTTCGCAATGAGGGGAAAACAAAACTCTGATTAAATGTCAGAGTACCACTGCGAATAAAACAGTTTTGTCAAGTGACCCTGACCCCTGCTTGTGCTGCTGGAGATCACTCTGATTGAGCAGCATAAAACTGAGCATTGTCTTTGCGATAGAGATACAACTGTGAAAGAGAAGAGGCAAAGCTTGGAGGGAAGCCCAAAATGAAGTGCCTTGGGCTGCAGTTTGTCTAACATCATATACTTCTGGATGTGTGAGATGCCCATGATATGATGTGGATGCCCAGGATAGTGTGCAAGCCCATAACCTACCAGTGGCCAGAGACCTTATTTGGGGGCTTGGTAGACACCATGAATCTCCGAGTGCTGTGAAAAACTCCAGGAGGATGTTGTGTTGGTGAGACATGCACAAAGGAAACTAAAAGGGAGGATCTCACCACCCCTAGCTGTAGAGCTGTGTCACAAATTTCCCATCTTTTAACATGTCCATTGACTTGGTGGACAGCTTTTCTTGTTATGCCTGTGGCACATGAAGGTATCTCTCAGGCTCGGGTGTAGGCAGTATTTGCCCAGTGCACGCAACATGCAAGACCTGGTGGGATGTAAGTCTTGTTTGTCTGGAACGCAGGATGTGAAAAACCCTGCAAAAAGGCTCAAGGTTATTTTTGGAGAGCCTACTAATAATTTCCTTTACTCTCTGCATTTCCTCCTCCTGGGTCATTTTCATTATCCATATGTCTTTAGTTGTGGGAAGAGGGGTGGGGGAGGTGCCAGCATTAACCAAGAGGCGAAGTGTGAAGTAACGCGAGTGGCACTTTACAGAGGGCACTGGCCATGACCATGTGGGTGGAGATGGTCTATGCTGACTGCGAGCCTTCTCCAGCCCATCTCATGGTGATGGAGCCTTCCCTTACAAATTAGGCATTTTCCTTCCCAACTCCTTTGCTGACAAAACAGATGGAAAAATGTTCACATGTTGATCTTGACATGACATTCCAGCCATGATGAGGACCTCTGCTGTGCCTTCTGCTTACATGGAGGAGCTCAAGCCTTCTACTTTTGCATATGTTTTAAATATCTTTCTTTGAGATTTTTGCCTTGCTATTTTTCCCGACTTTCCAATTTTGAATAAGAGGTGAAGAAATCAATCAAAGGAGAGTTGCCAAAAATGCCTGACACATTTGTATACAGAGTCTCTTCAGACCAGACTCTTCTGAATAACTGGTCAATAAAGTGGGTTTCCTACTGAGCAGCCCTGCATTCATACTGGTATTTCAGCTCAGGCTTTGTATAAACATACATTCAGCAGAGGCTTCTCAAACTAATTGCATTTATTTACACATGAGAAATCTGTCTCAAGAACTTATTTCTACCATGACCAGCTGAAAGACTACTAAACGGTACAATAATGGCTTTTAAATTACAGTAGATGTTGAGGCAGACCTGCTAACAAGGTCGATTTTCTGTGAATTGAAATGTTCCTTTTTCATGGGTTTGTGCTGTGCCCGTGTCCTTGCCTGTCTAGAGCAGCAGGCTCCGGGGGGTGTTCTGAAGGCTTCATTAAAAAATGCTTTATGAAAACCCTCTGATCTCAGGAGCAGGCAAGAGAGACAGCATCTGTATAACCTTGCCATTTGTACAAAACAGGGGGTGAGCACCTCTCCCTAATGTCCACTCCTTTTAATGCTTTAAATAGCTCTCCTTGACACATGGCAATGAGAATGGCTTACTGACAAGTTTCTCTTAGCCCCGTGGCTACAAAGTCTGTTCTCTAAAGAAAAATAGATGTGGAGACCATTTGGCTTGAACCCCCTTAAGCAAGTGAATAAAATTAATCAGCTGTCTTTTAACTCTGATTCATTTTTCCTTTAATTCAATTTACAAAAATGTGCAGGCAGAGTCTGAGCCCCCGGGTATATTAACATTAATAAAACACAATTAAGCAAATGTTATTATGTTGCCAGCAACAAAAGGAATGCCCTTGAGTATACAGCTTCTCCTTGCCATAATAAATACGCAGACACAAGAACTGTATCTGCAACCCATTGCTTAAGCTGTCTTAAAAAACCAAAATACCTACTTTAGTTAATACAAAGAAACTAGCAGGAAAAGACTGAAAGTTAACACACCAAGACACCTGAAGAGGAGAAATGAGAGGGACAGGTAGGAAAGTTTTGCATTTTGTGGTCAAATTTAAAGGTTTGGCTTTGATCAATTAGTGTGAGTTGCAGAGCATTTGACTAAGACCTTTGAGAATGATCACATTTTCTCATTGCTTCTAGAGTGTGCCACAATCAAAACTGCACTCCTAGCAAGAACAGAGGAATAAAAACTAATAAGGTAAGAGATCAGCCACATTAATAATAAAAAAGGAAAACAGATGAAAAAAAAAATCTAGTTTTTTTTTTTTTTTTTAAATGAAAACTGACTTTTTAATGTGACCAGAAATATATATATATATATATTCATGTATTCTGCATGTTTTGGAATAACACCTGATAAATTAGGATATATATAAGGAAGTTAACTTATGTGATAATGCAGACTTTGCAGTTCCAGACTAGCTATGTGCATGCTGTGTGGGAGCTATTAATAGAAGAACCCTGATTTATCAAACTCAACAGGGAAGTCCATTCATCATTATACCAATAGTAACACTTTACATAGTGATACCGCTCCTCAAAGCACTGAATTAACTGCTGTCAGGTAATTGTTAAAAATATCAACAAAATGCAAGCATCTGGTCAACAGCATTAAAGTTGCTCCTTTGGCATTTCATTCTGAATATGGAAGTGTGTATTTCAAAAGACTGGGTTTCACAGCTTGTGTAGTGCAGAGAATATTTTTAACCCCAGGTACTGAGGTTATCTATTATTTTTTATTTTCTTGGACTCTTTTCCTCATTGCTTGTAGCTCTGCCAAGTTAGGATGAACATTTATGATAATCCACTGGATGACTCTGAGTCCCTTTGTTGTTTCATGAAAAAAAGTGATTAATTGTTCCTGAGAAGGGACTAGGGACTTTGTTTTGCCAGGTTGCAATCCCTGAGTGCATTCGACTGCAATTCTTTAATGAGTTAGTCCTTTGGGGAAAACAAAATTAATTTGAAAGAGTGCCTTTTCCCTTATGATAAACATTGCCCATGTTGTGGGGCTTATGGGTGCTCCTGCCTGCAGCCGTCACTGCTGCAGGTGGCCGTGAGCTCTCATGTTCTCCCGGTGCTTTGTGTTGGACTGAGGTAGGAGAGGTTTGTCCCATCTGAACCCCAGGGGTCTACCTGCAAATAAGTGGTGCCTGTTATCCAGAGGATAAACTGGCCACAGCAGATGTAAAGCTGGCCATGATGCTGTTGCTTTTGGCACATTTCATTGCCTGTCCAGGTGGGGCTGCAGGGCTGGAGGTGGGAGCTCACCCAGGGGCTTGGTGCCTCCAGCCCTACCTCTGAGCCTTGCCAGCTCCTGTTTTTCTTCTGATGCAATTTTCTGTAGAAAGGCCAGCAATGGCGATTGATCAGTGACAGGAATAGCATCAGCAACAAAAAGGAGGTGAACGCAGAGAAGGAAAAAGGGAAAGGGAAAGGAAAAGGGAAAGGGAAGGGGAAGGGGAAGGGGAAGGGGAAGGGGAAGGGGAAGGGGAAGGGGAAGGGGAAGAGGAAGTAAAGGAGAGGGGAGGAGAGGGGAGGAGAGGGGAGGAGAGGGGAGGAGAGGGGAGGAGAGGGGAGGAGAGGGGAGGAGAGGAAAGGAAAGGAGAGGAAAGGAGAGGAAAGGAGAGGAAAGGAGAGGAAAGGAAAGGAAAGGAAAGGAAAGGAAAGGAAAGGAAAGGAAAGGAAAGGAAAGGAAAGGAAAGGAAAGGAAAGGAAAGGAAAGGAAAGGAAAGGAAAGGAAAGGAAAGGAAAGGAAAGGAAAGGAAAGGAAAGGAAAGGAAAGGAGGAAGGAAAAAGGGAAGGAAAAAGGGAAGGAAAAAGGGAAGGGAGTTGGAGGAATAATTCCAAATAAATAGGAAACAACTCAGGAAAGATGTATGAACTATATAAGGAAAACCCAAGAAAGGCTGGAGTTATTATATTTACTCAAGAGAAGACTGACACATGATAGCCATTTTCAAGTACGTCAGACCTTGCTAAAAAAATGTGTATTGTTCTTTATGTCTGCTCCATCACAGCAAGCAGGATTGGAGCAGCGGAGGCTTGGGTCAGAGATTTCCCAATATTGTTGAATTTCTGGGAGAGCCAAGCAAGTGAGCAAAGTGGCAAAGGACACTGTCTGCTGCTGGGGTTTGGAGGTTTGAGGAAACAGGTAAAGTGTTATTGATTAGAAATGGTTTATGTAAAATTTATCCTGACTCAGTGATTAGGGTTGGACTAAATGACTCCTTGAGCCTGTGCCAGCCCTATTCACTGGGATTTCTACCATGCATAAACTCCAGTGTAGGTCTGACCTAGCTGGAATGTTTTTGTCATTAAGCAAAACAAAAGGCTTATACATGTGATGTCAAATTACGTACTGCAAATTAAAACTTTAAGTAATTATACATGGCCTGTTCACATTGTATTTATGTTTTTTGAATGTTATTTTAGTTCACAGCGTATAAATAACAAGTTGAGAATTGCTGTCCTTAATTGAATCCATCTCTACTTTTCTGTGAGAGAGATTTCCATTTTTAACAGACTCTTTGTGATCCACTGGGGGTTATTGGAGGATTTTTTTCATTGTTGCTAGGCAGCTTCCTCCATGCCAGCAGACAGACACTGCTGGGTATGTCATGGCTAATTAAAAAAATCTCTACATTTTTGAGTACACAGCAGCCCAAGTTTTTAAAGCTTGCTGCTCAGGATAAGGACAATTTAATTGGTATGAGGACTGATGAGATAAAATAAGAACAATTGTGCAGTGTTCTAAAATAATTTCTTGTTTACAGTCCCCTGGATCCACTGAGAGAATGAAGTGGCAAATATCTAGATATTATTTATTTGTCAGAAAAAAAAGCATTGAGCTGGACTACTCCGACATTGATTTTGCCCAAGCAATTTCAAAGAATCAGGTATCACATACAAATACAATAATAATAAATATAAGAATATTTAACATGGAATAATCTGGATTTTTTAAAGGGGCATAAATTGTTTAATTTCTGCAATGCTGTTTGCAGTTAAAAAGCTGTTTCAAGTCATTACCAACTCCACAACGGCCGTTTTGTTAGAAGATTGGTCAACAGAGTAGGTAATAATGCCTCTGCAGAATGGGCTGAGGAGATTTTATCTCAAGACAGACTAGTACTTGGTGCTAAGCAAGAGCAAAGGTGGTATCTCTGCCTGGTGGGTCCCTGGGCAGGGGAGGTGTGTTATGCTACTGGGTACGGCATCTGCTGCACTGCATATCCCTGGAAAGCATCCTGTGCAGGGGGACAAGGCTGCCTGGTTTACAACATTAGGTAGCTTTTCTTCTGGTGACTTGCACAGGCTGTCAGTGCATACAGTTAGCAAATATTAGAGAAGAGTCTTTGTGTGAGTTAAATGTTCACATGATTGCTTTGACCTCCTTTCACCCTCAAGGGAGCATCAGAAACTTATTACTTTTGCAGAGAGTAATACAGGCCAAAGGATACATATTCATTTAATCTCTTAGGAAGTCACCATTTAAAAAAAAAATATTGAATGGCAGACTGAAGCACAGGGATTATAGAAGCTGAGAACACCTGATACAGATATGGACATTTATTGGAGGGAATAGGTTTAGTAGGTCCTTGGGTTTTTTTATTTTTCTTTGAAGGGTTTGCTTTTAATCTGGATCTAGTTCAGGGAAATGAACAAACTGAAAGAAGCTTTAAACTGCTTCTGCAGCTTGACAAAAAATAGATTTGTAGGGATCCTTGTGGAAACTTAGGAAGTCTTTATAGATACTTTTTACATAAGGTAGGTGATAGCCTTACAGGGAAGCTTGGAACTGACAGCAGAAGCTGCCACGTTTTTCTCTTCTTTTAAACCTTATTTTCCCAGTTTGTTTTTCTTTGCCTACCCCTTCCTCTCTAAGTATACTGTAATTCTTTTACCTGTTCATGTAAACCACATTTTTTATCACAATCGTACGGCGGTCGGTCTTTGTGTCTGGTACTTCTTCCACCGGTGTGGATCTGGACTGGTGACCTTTCTTTCCTTGACAAAGGTAGATGTTTTAACTGTCACGTCTGCTATTGGCCTCAGAGAGAATAAAGTTTTGTTCAATCTCTATTAAAACAGGAAATCTGTGTTGAAGCGGAGACCTTGCTGATTTCTCTGGAATCCCTGATGCCTTTTAAAAATAGGATTCATGTGAACTGTGTCTGTAGAGAAGTGGCACATTCAGTCCCAAGCCTGGACTGGCCATGACCGACACGAGGACAACCTGACCATTGGCTGACACAAGGAAGCTGAATGTGGTGAAGCTCGTGATGAAGACAGGGTAACTAGCTGAGAAATGGGAATACCTGTAACCAGTGGAGCAAAGGATTAATTTATCTTTTAACTAAAAAAATTAGCATATCCTTTCTCATTCAGTGGTGGTTTGGAGGAATGGTGTCAGGGTACTGTCAACGAGGAGCCTCATTGCTCACCCCAGCACTGCTATTGCACAGCATGGTGCGTGGCAGAGCTCATGCAACCTGGGGTGGACACGTTTACCCTGGGAGCCCACAGAATAATTCAGAGGCCATTGCATTCTGCAGGAGCATAATTATATTTGTAAGCCTTGAGGGATGCTCCGCAGCCACCTTCAGGATTGAATATTAAATGGCTGTGCTAGCTGTAGCCCCTGGGATCTGACCCCCTCTGTTTGCAAACTGTGGTAGCAATGTCAGAGCTGGTAGCAGTGGGGTTGGGGACCGTGAGATGGGGCCAAAGGAGGGGTTCATTCAGAAAGCCTGGTCTCTGCTAGGGGGAAGTTTGGGCTATTTTCTGTGCCACACTGTACCTCACCAAATATCTGTGGTGGGGGAAGGAAGGGCAGACAGAGTGGAAAAGTATAAAGGAAAAGATCTGAGTTCGTCCAGGATTCTGTATATCTGTTGGATTGTCAAAAATGCTGAGCATGTGCAGTTCCTGTTGCCATGAAGAGACTGTATTTATAGTAACAATTTTTAACATTTGAGGAAAAAGGATTCATACAGTGGCATATCCCATTTTCTGTGTTCCTACAAACATACCTCAACTGCCTCTACCAGTGTAGGTAATCTGCTTAGTGTTTATGTCATATATTCCTTTGAATTCTGCTTAAAATGACATCTATTGTTGCTTTCCAGTACTCTTCCTCTCTGCCTCAAATTCTTCTTCTTTCTCCCCTTGTTGTTCCTATGGGAAAAAGCAAAACAAGCCCATTTTGTGCTGGGGTTATTGACCCTGGATTGCTGCAAAACTTCTATCTCAGTGATGAGGCTGAGACCTAAGAGCTGGAGGATAGTTTCTTGACATGCAGTCGCTAAGGCACTGGGGCTTTTCACACAGAAGGATTTTTTTAAATAAATCTGTAAATCCTTTTAGTATTAAAATACTGCAGAAAGTGCTTTCAAGTTCATTTTAGGGCAGTCTCTGACGACCTAAATCTCCTGGCAGGCATCTTTCACATCCACTTAGCAGGTCAGTCTGTCATATTTTGGCACTGCAGTGGCTCTCCTCTATCCCACCTCCTCAATGCTGCACGCTGAGCATTTACTCTTCAGAAGATGCTTCTGCAGCAGGCTTGTGTGGAATTGACTTTCTCCAGCCTTTGAGGACGGACTCCAGGAATGATGCTGATCTCAGCTGCAGGCAACGCTGGCACGGCCCCGGCAGTGCTCTCAGCAGGCGCAGGAGGAGGAGGAAGGCTAAGTGCCCCATCTCTGTTGGCCAAAACAGCATCTCACCTAATTCTGAGAGAGAAATGGATCCAGCACTGCAACCCTGCTACTGAAGGGGTTTTTGTTGGCCTTAAAATCTCAGTGAAAGGCAAAAAGTAACATGATTACATTAAGACACAATTCAATTACAAGAGGAAAACTGTCCAAAATCAAAGATTGGCCATTCTCAGTACATTTATTTGATATTAAGGTCTGTTTTAACTTTCACTGTGGAGCGAAGGATGGGTTCAATTAACTCCTTGATTTCTTGTTTTAAAAGAAATCAGGTTTTCTTGAACACTGGGGTGGAAATACCATGATTTTATACATGTCTAGGGCAGTAAATTATTCATATGAATTTTGTTTTGATCAAAACAGAGGTTTGCCCAAATTGAAGACCAGATCACAGTATTTACTGGGACACGTCAAACTGCATTATATACCCAAACGATCGGCACGTCTCCATCCATCATTGGGTGCTGCAGCACAGACCTGTTTGCTGGTGGCCAGGGAAGAACACGGACTGTGAACCCAGACCTGCTGGGGGGGTTTCCATGTATAATGGCATATGTGCGTGTGCAGCCCCAAGGTTCGTTCAACAAGGGGGTGGTCTCTGAATGACAGCCGCAGGAAACATTATCAGGTTTGATCTTCAGTGAATTGTGAAGAAACAGCATCATAAGGTATGTCCACTAGTCACTTGTATATGGCAGGTGAAACTGAGCTTTTAAAAATTGTTCCATAATATTTCTTTGCAAGAGTATGTTCAGGATCAAACATCAGAATGCAGTGTTCTATAATTACACTGGTTTATGGAGCTGTCATCACCACGTCAAGGCATCTAAGAAACTAGAATTTGGCTTTTATTTAAAAAAAAAAAAAAAAAGTCTTTTAAGAAGGATGTTGCCTTTCAAATATTTAAAAAGAAACAGGACATGGCCAAGTTAAAATGGACTGGCAGTTCTTTTAAAGGCTGAATTTATATTTAATTAACTACTGATAAGAATGAAAACGGTCTATCCAGATTTTGTCTGAGTTAAATACATTTCTCTGCCTTAGTTATACCTTTGAAATATACAGTCGGAATATATTAATTACAGGTTTGTGACACTGTAACTGGTGAAACAGAAGCCTGCACCTTTTCTGCATTAAAACATCACTGAACCGTTAATGGCTGTTGTCCCATCATTAAATGGGAGCCAATTTCCTGTTACATACCCACCTGTATTTGCACTTGGTAATAGCACCAGTAGGAGGGTGAATGCTAGAGATAATAAATAATTCTCCCCTGAACTGCTAGTTTAATTTATTTTAAAAAATGCTTTTGCCACATCAATGAACACTTTGATGAGGACCTTTTTTCATAATTTTCTTAGTTTTTTTGGATTTTGCAGAGAGGATTGTATAATTTAGGATAACAGTTTGCTCTGCATTGAAACAGTTTAATTGTTGAACTAGATCAAACAGAAAAAAAAATCACCTCTCCAGACTCTTAATTTGAGTCTGAAACACACACTCTACTGTCAGCACTCCTTGGTTGATGGTACCTCCTTCAGTAATTATATTGCAGCTTTTCTCCTCTTCTTTTTCTTTTAAAATGGTGATTGCAGCGGTATTTACAGAATGTCGAGATGCCATGTACGTGAAATGCATCCAAAGAAGGACATCTTTGTGGAAAGATTCAGCAGCTGGAGTTCTAGTGGTTGTGCCATGTGGTGGGATTTGTACCCACAAGAGTTAGAAAGCCTTCAGGTCCCTAGTGATAGTGATGTGAGCAGAAAGAGAAAAAAAGAAACTGGAGAAAAAGAGAAAGGTACTCTTATACCAACAAGTTCCTCAATTAGATGAAAACATTTTGCAGCAGGAGATTTAACGGAGTGGCAGGTGTATTTTCTATTCACCCCTCTCTCCCAGCATCCAGCCTATTTGTTGCTGTTATGTACTTCTGCCCACCTCTGGGAGGGCAGATGCAATGCAAGATGTTTTTGGAGATACTGGGACTACCTCTCTCCATCAGCCCTTACCCAAAGGCTGCAGGACCACGGCCACAGCATGCCTCATCCATTGTCCTCTTGAGACTCACAAACCTGCTGATCCTCCCTGCCCAGTAGATCTGTGTTGCCCTGTGCACTGCTGGGGAGGACATGGCTTTCTATGACACAGTCAGGAGAGCAGGAGGTCCTCTCCAGGCCTTCTCCTTCCCCACTGTCCCCACAGATCAGTTTGTGCTCAGCGGGGCAGATTAAAAAAATGCAGGAATGGAGAAGATGCTACATACTGGCAGATGTTGGGCTGAAGGCACTTGACGTTGCAGAAGCAGCAGTGCCTCACAGCTTTGGTACGGTTTGTTCTCATGTCCCCAAAGGGCCTCTGTTTTGCCATGGTTCCTCTCATACACTCTTGGCACGAATTCCCACACCGAGGATGGGCACAGGTTTGGTTTCAGAGGCACAAACATAGCTGAGTTTTCAGAAATGCAGGCGCATAATGTCGCAGCAGGCAGCTCACAGTCATGCTAACAGAGAAGAGATTAAATAAATCTTTCCTATTATTTATCTTGCTGCTTTTTCTCACTCTATCTTACACCACGCTCCGTGGAGGTGCCTGACTTAGAGACAGACCTTTAAGATGCTACTAAGAATAATTGTTCTCATGAAAAGAAGAGATCTGTAGAGAGATGCTTTAGCAGAGGAGCAGTTGAGCAGCTGAGCAGTGGGGTGAAGGGGAGGGAGGAACTGAATGAAAGAGAGCAGCTGAGATAAGAAGGGATAGAAAAATACTTCTAGCACTGTAGAGGTGATGGTGTGTGTCTGTTAGTGCAAACTACAGTGATGCTAATAGGTTTCTTCAATACCCAAAGAAAGTGTACCCATGAACCACAGATTTAGAGTTCACTAATATTGTAGTCAAGGGCTCCAAAGTAACTTGTGCCAGCAAAGCTCCTTAAGAGAAAGTAATTAAAGTGAGGAAATGAGAGAGCTTAGAGTAACATGTCAGTACAAGGAGCTATATTAAGAAAGTGCTTCATTAAGGCAGTGTTCTTCATAATGTAAGCAGGGTGTTTTTCAAGTACAAATATATGTTTGCAAATGTACCAATTGGAGTTAGTAACAGCATCAGCACATATTTCCATTTCTTTACCTTGGTCAAAAGAGTGATTTGAAAAAGGCCTTTGTGGGTAAGAGGAAGCACACACTTTACCTTTGTATGGGAGGTCCCATGTGACATTCCCATTACATTCCTGTGTGCTTGTATTTTCATGCCCTGGGCTGTGGAGAGCAGGCTGTGAGCATTGCCTGCTGCCCAGGGCCCCCGGCTCCTGCTGCTGCATTCCTGCATGACCTTTTGCAGTTTGATGAGGTCTGGCTTTTCAAAATTATCCCTGAATTCCAGCTGCTAGATGTCAGACGACATGATCTAATTTTTCAGAAATGCAGATCCTTCTTGTCTGTGATTTGTAGTGTCAAGAATAGCCATGAAATCTGGAGCGATTGTTGAATGACATCCAGCTGAAGCCCATGTTTGTGAATGCATTTCACAGCCTTGGAGGTTAATATCAATCTTTTAAGATTTAGTCCCAGAATTACAGTCATTTAATTAAAAAACCCACACCAAAACCCCAAACCCATCTCTGCGCTTCAGTTGCCTCTCCAGTACCACAACCTACTTTGGGTTTCTATTGGAGTTTTATTTGTTAATGTTTGTTTGCTGCCACCCAATACTTATTAGAGAAAGTGCCTTGCAAGCAATGACAGCAGTAACCTCTCAGCCTGGAGCAGACTGGGGGGAGACATCACAGCTACAGCTTCCTCACAAGGGGAGGAGAAGGGGCAGGCACTGATCTCTTCTCTGTGGCGACCAATGACAGAACCCAAGGGAATGTCAGGAAGATGTGCCAGGGGAGGTTCAGGTTGGACATTAGGAAAAGGTTCTTCACCCAGAGGGTGGTGCAGCAGTGGAACAGGCTCCCCAGGGAGGTGTCACGGCCCCAAGCCTGACAGTATTAAAGAAGCAACTGGACAACACCCTCAGACACATTGATTTTGGGGTTGTCACATGCAGGGACAGGAGTTGGACTCGATGATCATTGTGGGTCCCTTCCAACTCAGAACATTCGATGAATTCTATGAATGGAGTTATTTGCTGTTCATTTTACATATCCAAAAACATTCTGCTAAACAATACATAAGGAATAATTTAATTACAAACTCAACACAATCCCTGTAACCTACAGGAAAATAATTTATCTCTAGTTACACAGAGTCTCTTTCTCATGAGTCTTGTTATTGGATGCCATTACATGGAAATTGGTACTGAGGTCTCAAGTTGTCTTTAACCAGGACATTGTATCCCAGTATCCTGGTGTGTGTCTGATCTGCTCCTGGGCTAAACTTCCCCTGCAGTTTCAACCAAATGCCACAATCCTTATGTCTAACCCTGATATATCACCGAGTGTCGGGGATGCTGCAGCCCCTTGATGTTCATTGGCAGGCTGAACATGGTGCAAGGAAACCAGATTTATCATCTAATAAGGCCTAATGTAGTATGTGAATTTTTAAAAACTTAGCAGATTACAGCATGTTAGTTTAGAAAAACATGCATGAACCTTAGCTTCCCATAAGAAGAGGGCAATAGAATGTGCTAAGATGACAGGTACTTTTTCAACAAGTAAATAAACTGATTGAAATAGGTCACTTATGCAAGGAAGGAGTTATATTTTGGAAGCACATTTCTTCTGATTGTGCGTTTTGTAATGATATGTAATGGGTGCATCTTTTCAGAAATTGCATGGTATTAAGGCTTGCTCTGAGCTTGTATATTTTTATAAAAAACCACACACTGGTGATGTGATTCCTTCCCACATGCTTTTTTTTTCCTGAAGGATGTTTGCATCTACCACCTTTCCAGTGAACTTTGTCTTTCTTTTGCTTATTATAACTATGTTAGTGACTGAATTAAACAAACCTGAGTGAAGCAAGCTGCTTCTTCTAGATATAGAAGCATGGCTAGAGGTAACGCTAATAACTTTTTTATATACAGTTACCATGGAGACTTGTCAATGAGTTTTAATTTGGCTTGATTGGTGTATGAATCTCAGAGTTTTGTAAAGGCTCGCCTGGGAGTGGGCAGGGCTGAGGGCTTGGCTGGGACTGAAGCAGCTTGGATGCTGAGCCTACAGACCCATGTCAGCAAGGGACCAAGGCTGGAACCCAGCCATGCTTTCCTCCCTGCTTTGGGACAAGAGGTGTCTATTGCCTTAGGCAAACTGAAAAATGGAAAGTAAAATAAAATCTGAGCTTTGGAGAGAGTCAACTGGTGGGTACCCTGTTGTAAGGATGGGATCAGGGATGGGTCTGGAGGTGGTTGGGTTTCGTAGGAGGGAAAGTTCTGAATTGAGAGGTAGAAGGAAAGGAGGAAAAACCATGAGCAGGAAACTGGAAATAAACTGACTGCCAAGGAAGAAGGCAGTGACTCCTTGCAGGGCTTGCCTGACGCTCCCAGACCATTGAGGTGGTCAGGGGTGGCACTGGGGGTGCAGGTCCAGGGGGCACTTACCTGTGAAGTCTTCAAACAGCAGCAGTGAGCGATTTGTGGCTGGATCCAAGACCTGTGTGACAGTCCAACCCCACAGACTTCTGAAGGAGATGGACCACAGATCTGGTGGGCATGTGGGGCTGCATGTTGGGTGGTTGTGCTGTCCTGAGGTATCGCTGATGCACCTGATGTTGTTGCTGCAGCTGTGCTGGGAGGATCTGTCTTTGCAAAAGAGTAAGAAAGAAATAAATAGTCTGACTTCAGGCAGCACAAAGGGCTCCCCTGAAACAAAAGAAAGAGATATAAAGTGCTTCAGGATTGCAGCATTTTGGTGAGTAATGGATTTATTGTTTTGGAGTTGCTGCCTTCCACTTCACCCCAGAGAAAAACAAATACCTACCACCTGGAATAGATAATTCCTTTCCAATTTAGAGATTTTTTTTTTTGTTTAGTCCCTACTTTTCAGCAGAAGGAAAACCTATAAGACATCACTTTGGGCTGATGTGAACTACATCACTCAGTCTAAAATTAAAGTATTTGTTTCCATTTTAAATAACTTACTCCCTTGCCATAGTTTAGAAGTAAATTTTTAAGCGGAACTTGCCATTTTGAATGAAGTCAGATTGGCTTTATAATTAATGAAATGAGACATTACATCCTAGAAATGCTGAAATTAGATGTTCTGACACTCAACCTTTTAGGTGTCTGACTCTTGTTTTTTCTTACCTACCCTTAATTCCCTTTACAGTTATATGTTTTGAAATCTTTCTGCGTGCTCTAACTGGACCATAATACATGGGCCTTTTGAGTTCCCAAATAGTAGAGTGTTGCTGATATCATATGACAAAGGTATTTTTGTTTCTCATTTATTACTGACTACACAGGATGGAATTCGTCAAAATGAGCAAGTTTGGTTCTTGCTTGTGACCATACTGTGTCGTCACTCTGTGATTACACTGCTTAAATGATATTAAAGTTTGAGCTTTTAAAATTGTGCTTTGATGTCTCTATCTTTAATGAGAAAAATATCAGGTGAAAGTGATGTTATTAATGTAAAAGTCCACCAAGCAGTATTGGAAATCATAGCAATTATTTTCCAAGTAAAAAGAGAATTTAGCAG
Source organism: Patagioenas fasciata (assembly GCF_037038585.1). Taxonomy (NCBI): domain Eukaryota; kingdom Metazoa; phylum Chordata; class Aves; order Columbiformes; family Columbidae; genus Patagioenas; species Patagioenas fasciata. The sequence continues at coordinate 22,967,489 of NC_092521.1, forward strand.
TAGGATAGTGCCATAGTACTTTGGCACTGTATACAAAATTAGTAAAAGAAAGTAACCACCCTAAAACAGGAAGAGAGATGATGAAAGATTCTAGGACTTACTAGGAGATATTTTTCATTAACAAAATTAGTAGTCCATCCAAAGTAGACTTGATCATTTATTAACAGGAAGGAATGGTTTTATAGTTGAATACAAAGTCCCATGAGCTTAATGATCTCAGGTTAATTATTTAATCTCTCTGTGTCCCATATATTCCCTTTGTGCTCAAGAGAGATTTAATCAAAACTTTATAATTTCTGTGCTAAAGATAATATTTACCTACTTTGAAGAAATGCTGTAGAACCGGATTAAACATTTTGTAAATAGATTTGAGTCTAGTGAGGAAGAGGTATTATGATCAGCTCTGCCAAACTCACTATTAAGGTGTATTAGGACTTCATTTTTGAGGTCATTGATCTCTATGGAAGACTGAGCTGGGCACTTAAAATCCTTAGTCTTAATTAATGAGTGGCTCATAAATATTGTTTGCATTATGAAGAAGTTATCTGCTTCCCACGTATAAATTCATTTTTGAAAATGCCTGATGATGTGATCCAGGAGGATGGTGAGCAGAAGTGATGTGAATTCATCATGCTAAGTATATCACATCTACAAAAAGCAAATTTGGAATCAATACAAAATATTAGTAAATATACTGCAATGCGAGAAGCAGATGTGGCAGAGGCAGACGAACATTTAGATAACTTTCAGATGTAAACCATCATCCTACTGAGACCTTCCCAAACAAGTTTGGATAAAAGTGAGCCAGAAAAGGTGATGGAGAAGGATGAGAGACTAACAGAATCACAGAATGTTCTGAGTTGGAAGGGACCCACAAGGATCATCGAGTCCAGCTCCTGTCACTGCATATGACAACCCCATAGCTCACACTGTGTGTCTGAGGGTGTTGTCCAGTCTCTTCTTGACAGGGATTCATCTTAGGGCCAACACTATTCAATGTCTTCATAAATGACTTGGACACAGGACTTCATGGAATACTAAGTAAGTTCACTTGATGACACAAAATTGGGAGGAGCTGTTGACACTCTTGAGGGCAGAGAGGCCCTGCAGAGGGATCTGGACAAATTGGAGGACTGGAGAACAGAAGGCAAACATTCTTTTAAGGCTTTTGGAGAAGCCAATTGCTGCATAAGGACCCCAGGAGAAAAAAAAAAAAAGAATAGCATAATCCTGAAGGAGTTGGATACTTTGCTTGAAGGCTGCTTCTGAATGGTCTGGGTGGTACTGATAGAGTTGGCCCCTTCATGAGTAGGCCTGTAAATGTGGGCTTGGAGTGGGTACCTGCCTTTATCTGGGAGCGCGGAGGAGATTGGGGCAGAACAAAGACTCTAAAATTAGCTAGAAAAAAAATAGTCCTGGAAAAGAAAGCCCTGAAAATATGTCTGGTAGCATATGCCCCATGGGGACAACAGTGTTATAAACTACAGAGTCATGAGTGATGTTGGATCTCACATCATTCCATGGATATTCATCTACCAGGATGAAGAAGAATGATCTCAAAAAGTCATGTTGATATGGTAGCCCTACTTTCCGTTGCAAGTCAAATATTAGGATAGGCAACGGGGAGAGTAGGAAGAAACGTCACGAACAGCAAGAGTCCAGACTAGTTTTATCAGAGCAGATTCTGCCATCTGTATTTTTCCCCATCTGTGGAAGGCAGAGGCACTCTGGGCACGTGGGGGAGCTGAGTCTGGCCCTGCAAGCAGCAGCAATGGCCCTGCCAGCCACAGAACAGGCTGCTGCCTGCACACATGCACGTGCTGCCATGCTCGGCAGCCCGTCCCGTGCCCAGCCATCCTGGATTGTGGGGATTTGTCAGAGTCTCTGGAATTTGATTCACTTGTTCGTATTCATCCCCAGGATAAATCCACGAGCCTCAGCTGAGTTATGTAAGAGCTGAGCTTGGCCAGGCATCTGAGGAAATCTCGCTTGCAGAAGTAATTCAAACTGGCTTCTATATGAGCAGTTTGCAGTTTCTTGTTGATTGAAAATTGGCTGAGAAATTGTAAACAATGTGTAGTGATTAACAGCAATGAATCAAGCCACAAGGAATAGCCAAAGGGACTGGAATTTCATCTTCCTCTGCATCTTTAATTGTAATTAAAACCAAACATTTCAGGCATTATAACATCAAATTTCCACATGATAATCAGTATGTATTGCATTCCCCTATTAACGGAATAATACAAAGAAGAAGAGGTGGGCCAAAAATTCAACAAGATCCATGTCCGAAAACAGTAAAATGGCACCTGGGGAAAGCAGTTTGAAATGCTTATTCTGGGAGAAGGGGAAAACTTAGAAAAAAGTCATTAACCAAACATAACCTTGCAGAGACAACAAGAATCTGAAAACTAATGCTGACAAATATCCGACATAATTTTGGACTAATATATATATGTATACACATATCTGATATGGAAACAAGTACACTTTCTCTGCAGGGCTGTGACAAGCCTGTTGCGCAAGTGCAGGTGAATGGACCCTGCCTCAGGTATCAGACCTTCCTTGGAAACTGCTGGCTAGCTGAATGTGAATTATTTCACTCACTGTACCTTTGGTTTGATAAACATCAGATAAAATTGAGACAAGATTTGGGAGACCTTTGCCTAAGTCAGAGTAAGCAGCTTGGGAAGCCAGTGTATCTTTCCTGGCCTGCCTCCCCTGGGGACCAGAGGGTGAGAAACCTGCAGGTGCAGGAGAAGAAGACCGGGGTTCTGCCTCTAGCTCGGCATGGCCTCTGCCTCTTCAGATTGCAGAATAGTTTGGGTTGGAAGGGACATCCAAACGTCATCTAAGCCAACCCCCCTGCAATGATTTTTAATGAGATCAGGTTGCTCAGAGCTCCATCCAGCCTGGCCTTGAATATCTCCAGGGATGGGGCATCTATCACCTCTCTGGGCAACTTGTTCCAGTGTTTTACCACTCTCATGGTAAAAAATGTCTTCCTCATGTCTAACCTGAATCTCACCTCTTTTAGTTTAAAATCATTACCCCTTGCCTATTGCAACAGGCCCTGGTAAATAGTCTGTCCTCATCTTTCTTATAGGCCCCTTTTAAGTACTGAAAGGCCGCAATAAGGTCTCCCTAGAGCCTTCTCTTCTTCAGGCTGAACAGCCCCAACTCAGCCCGTCCTCATAGGACAGCTGTTCCATCCCTCTGATCATCTTGGTGGCCTCCTCTGGCCCTTCTCCAACAGGTCCATGTCTTTCCTGTGCTGAGGGCTCCAGAGCTGGACGCAGGACTCCAGCTGAGGTCTCACCAGAGCAGAGTAGAAGGGCAGAATCACCTCCCTTGACCTGCTGGCCACGCTCCTTTTGATGCAGCCCAGGATGCAGTTAGCTTTCTGAAGATGTTCTCCTAAACTCCTCAGAGATGCTGAGCCTGTATCACAGTGTTTTGAGGCTTCCTGACCTGGATTTTGGCTTGGAGACTGAACATGCTAGGGTGTGCTTCCAACACTAGCATGTCTCAGACTGTCATAGCATGGCTGCTCACTGGTCTGACTGGCTCCCTGATAGCTTGTGAGAGCTTTCTCAGAATTTCTGATTTGAAAGAAAGGTGGAAATTTTTACCTCTGGTTTAAAAAACTGTGATTTTATGAATCTGGTGAAACACCACATCAGTGGGCTGCCAGAGGAGCCACCATTTGATTTTGGGCACCTCATACTTGGGAAGTGTAGACAAGCTAGGGAGGATTTTTGCTGTGGGGATGGTGAAGCATTGACACCAGCTGCCCAGAGAAGTTGTGGAGTCTCCATCCTTGGAAACCCCGAAACTCAGATGGACATGATCCTAGGCAACTTTCTGTGACTGTCCCTGCTCAAACAGGGGGGTGAAATTGAGACCTCCAGAGGTGCCCGCCAGCATCAGTGATTCTGGGAGTCAGGAGTGGCTGCAAAAAGGCTGGTTACTGTAGAAAGAATAAAAGCTTCTCTTTGACTGCCAGCTTTAGCTGCATGTTCAGGAGCTGGAGTTAGTCCCAGTTCCCTGGCTAGAGAGGAAGGGAGGGGGTGCTTGATGTGTGTTTCCTCTCCTGCCAGCAGCCAATGAAACAAACTCTGCAACACATCACTTGCTGTGTTGGGCTGTATTTCCCTACCTTTCCCACCACAAAGCAGAAATGGTGGAGATGGGCCAGGCCTGAGTGTGGGTTCTGCACAAATTCATTGTGCCAATGGTACAGTGTAGGAGGCACAAAGGCACAACTCTGGAACACTGGGTGTTGAATGAGAATCTGTGTGTGTGTATCTAAGTCCATGTACATTTGGTTTTAAAGCCCTGCGTGGTCACAGGCTGCATTCCAGTGTATCACTGCTTTTCCTGATTTTCTGTTGTGATATGTCCAGAGCACAGAGACAATGTGTGATGAGTGATAACACAGTGCTGCTTCATATTTGCTGGGTGTGTTGTATAAAGGTGGAAGACTGAGTTGCCAATGTCCTTCAGCTGGCTGGCTTTCCCCCACCAAGGAGGAGACAGCTGGGACTGGAGCAGGAAAACCTGTGTGCTACAGGAATGAGGGCTGCAGCAGAGTTACACTGTTCGGTAGATTGGCCGCTATTTCCTGGCATGTTTTCTACCATCCGGACTGCATATCCCCAGCGGCAGGTAAACTGTAACATCCCATAGCTCAATCCTGAATGATTTTATTTGAAGAATGGCTTGTGAAAGGTCAAAATTAAAATGGAAAGTAAAGGGTGAAGGTGGCAGAAATCCAAACGTTCATTCCTAACACTGTCTGCTGGGAGTGGGTTGAAGCTTGTCCTCTGAGCCACACCGCTTTGTGATTTCAGTGCCTGTATTTTCTCCAGACATCTGGGACCAGCCTTGTGGCTTGACGTGGCACTGCAGCACATGCTTCATGCACCTGTTTTCTGCCTCTCCTTCTTCCTGCTCCCCAGTGTGAAATCCATCTCCAGCTTTCCTTGTCATTTCAATGGATGGAAATGCACAGCAGGTGCAAACGTCATCCATGCAGCAGTGTAAGGCATGATGTGAAGTGCCGGTACTTATCAGCCCCTGCCAGGAGGTTCCGGTTGCTGACCGCTGCTGGCAAAGGAGGGAGGTACAGCAGATGATGGAAGAGAAGACATTTCCTGATTCAAAACATGTATGAGATGCATTAGTGTCACCACTTGCATGCCTTGTACCCATCTTGCAGTGCAGTTTCACTGATGAGTGCAGGATTTGTCTGTGTTCCCTTAGGGCTTGCCTTGACATAGCAGCATGAGGGGCTGGCGTGGGAGGTCAGCAGTCTCCTATTCAACAGCCACTTCTGTGGCTGCTGCTGATTCCAGATTTTATTTTCTTTTCCAAACCTCATCCCTGCCCTCTCCTCTGCTGTGCTCCTGCTGGCGGGTGCTGAATCTGCCCCCAGCCATGACTGTCACCCTTGCTGCCCCTGGTTTGTCTCCTGCATCTGAAGAGCGGAGAGATCAGACCAATAAAGCGTTGAGAGGACAGACATTGCAGGGTTGCTCAGGGAGCTGGAGGATGATACTGGAAAAGAAGATGAAAACCTGGGAGGGGTTTGTGGAGGAAAAGAAGGAGAGGATGGGGAGCAGGAAGGAGAATAGAACAAGGAGATGAAGAGATGGATGGGTGCACCTAAATCAGAGAGCCACTGAGGGTAGGAAAGCAGAGCTGCTGCAGGCTTTGACTGCTGGTGAGGCAAGGCTGAAAGATGGGATAGGATGGGCAGCTTAATGCTCTGGGGACAGAAACAGAAGAGCTTCTTAACCACCAAAGTGATGTTTGGTGCCTGAGCCTGGGCAGATCCCACCTTAACCATCGTTTGCAGAAAGAGCAAATGGAGATTAACACTGTCTCATCAAGCTCCTTGACATGTGCTTTCCCTTTTTCTGTGTTGAGAAACCCTTCTCAGTGTGTGTCCCTGGTGGCGTTCAGAGAGCAGGTCCTTCTCATGCACCCCCAATGCACTGCTCTGCCCCCGCCCTGCTGTGCTGCTGCTGTGCTGGCTCTGCTGCCACACTCCTGGGAGTGTAAACAGCTATATCAAATCTTGATAAATTAAAAGGAGAAGGGGTTTTCAAACAACACAATTATATAAACATTGTAAAATGAGTTTTAATGCTATGGTTCTGTGACCTCCAAAATGAATTAAACAAATTGCTTTTACACCCACCCATGGAACTTGATTAGTTACAGCTCTCTTTCTTCTGTTTCGCTAAATATTATGATTGTCAACAGCCTGAATAGAGCTTTTGTTTGATTAAGAGATAGCCAACTAGTGAGAAGCATTTACTAAATACTGAGACTTTAAAATACTCATTTTTTAAAGCCTGTGGTACTCATGCACTGGAATTAATGGTTTTCAGGTCTAATGAATATGTAAGGTTTCCCACTGGTGGAGGGGTGCAGAGCTGTGCTGGTGGTGAAGCATATATGTTTGTGGCCACTCGCCCTGCAGTGTCCTGGCAATGTGCTAGGCACAGCACCATGGAAAAGCACTGTGCAGGGTACCAGCTGGAAATGGGAGTGCTAAAAAAGTGCTGTACCCAAATCAGCTCTAGCAAGCAGGCTCTCTTCATTTGTTGTAAAGCCAAAATTTGATTTATACCTCTGATATGCACTAGATCATATGAGAATATCATCAGGTAGAAAAGAACTGTACATGCTCCCAACTTCTCTTTCCCCATGCAGGTCTCCTTGTCACACATTTCCAATTTACCTGTTCCACTGAAAAGTTGGCTAATGGGACTTGCTTTGTCAAAAAAACAAAAGCCAAACTGTTCCTGATCTGAATAACAAATCCAGCAGACCTGGCAATCTGTGGGCCTGGGTTGTGACTTTCTTCCTGAGAAGGGAGAAGTACTGACTTTCCCATCTCTGAATTTCTCTTCCACTGAGCCTCTGCCTCCAGCTATGCTCTGTAATCTGGGCAGGGGACGGTTGTGCTGTACCTGCCTCTTACAGCAGGCTTGTGGGAGGTGGTGAACTTCCAGAGATATAGCAGTAGGCTGTGGGCTGCACTACAAGTAACAAGTGATGTGGAAGACTTTTTTACTGCGGGAGATTTGCTTTGTAGTATTTTATTTGTTGTCTGTAAGAGCATTCTGCTCCGTGAAATGGGTTGCATAAGGCATGGTAGCAGCAGGGGCTTTGTAACTGTGCTCCCCCATGTCATGCATTCATGGATGAAGTTCCTTAAGATTCATAAGTTGCCCTCTTGTATCCCTTCTTAAGCCTTTTTCCTTTTTATCACTGCAGCTTATGACATATTAGTATAGCTGACATTACAGGAACATCCAGGACCTGATAAAAACACAGCTCCATTCTACTATCCAGAAATAAAATCGAGCCAGAGTGGTATCATTGGTCACTGGTGTGTTACTTATAGAGAGGACCCATAGTGCTGTCAATCCTGGCAGGATTGTGGGGCAGCCAGGATCCCTGTACTGCCCAGCAGGGCCGCAGCGTGGAGCGTAAACCTGCATGGGAATTCACATCTGCATGTTTCATAGTCTTCAGATGATCATATTGCATTGATAATTTGAGGAGGAAATCAAACTGTGTACGAGGGGAAACATGAGATGATGCTACCTTTCCAGTGTCTTAACTTGTTAAAAAGCTTTTGTTCCAGTTGGATGTTCATATTAAATTAAAAGAAAAAGAAAAAAAAACCTCCTTCAGTTTCTCTGCAAGGAAGGTCAAGTCTCACTGAAATTATATGAGGCATAGATATTTTTAACTAGTAGAAAATTGCCTGGTTTTAAAGGCAGCAATGTAAATTTGAAGTGAGATGATATAAACTATAGAATGTCTTCACAGAGCTATTTTGTGACCTTGTGCTCCACAGAGCTACTGAGTTAACTGCATTTCTGGTGGGTGGCTAAACAGTGGAAATGAAGGAAAATATGTTGTGGGGGTGAGGATGTTTTGTTGTTGTGATGCACAAGTGATGATTTAGGGTTAGTGAGGGTGTTCGTGTTGCCTTAGTGATTGCTTCCTTGGATTTTTTGTTGGCATTCAGAATAATTTGGATTGGAGCTTCACATGGAGCTGCTGGGCTAGAACATGCTGGGCTGGAAATCCAATAGTAGGACATGGGCACAGTCACCCGTATTTATCCTCTGCTGACTGCTTCTGGTTGCTTCATGTGAATCCTGTCCAGTTTAGTTCATAAAAACTACTGTTCATTGAAAAGTCTCCAGAACTAACTCACATGGGTTTTCTTGGATGGGGACTTGGTGGTGCAATATGCAAAACTGAGTATCCTTGTGTTTATTTTGTCTTTAGCAACTTGTCTGAGCCATCAGTAGGCATCTGCCACTTTTTGTAACTACATGAGCAGTGGTTACTTGCAACATAGTCTTACTGGTTTCTTCAGGTGGGTGGACATACCCTGATAGTGGACAGACATTTTAAACAGAAAACAGGCTATTTTCTCTTGGCTTATTTTTCTTCATGTTAAGGACTTGCTAGCCTTTGTGATGCTGGAGAGCAAGGAAACTAACAGAAATTATCTTCCTTTGTTTTCAGAATATCTCACCATTTCACAACGCGTGTGCCAGCTGTGATGTGCCTACAGGCTGAGACACCCCATGAAGAGATGAGCACCTGCTGGGGACAGGGGACACGTTTGGGGGCAGGTTGTAGGGGGACCTGGCTGAGTTCTCTCACAGCTCTTGCCCCAAACTGAGCTCTGGTTGAGTCTGCTGTTGAGTTCAAATACAACACCTCATTGGTCTCTCCTCTTGAAAAAGTAGAAATCAAAGTTGGTGTTAGCTGTGGAGACTTCATCAGCTTGAACTTCTTTCTTCAAGGCAGGCACCATAGTTCTCCCAGCCCAGGAGAAATGACCTGACATAGCTGAGGTCAATGTTGGTGCCAGAGCTGAAAAAGCCCATTTGATTCACTGTGCAGCCTAGATGGCCAAAGCACGGTGGAGCCTTAAACTGCTCAGAAAATCTTTATGGTGGTGTTACCTCAGTCAGTGTCCCTTTTTCCAATACATCACCTTAATCCCTGACCTCCACCTCCATCTCGCCTCCTGAGAAATCACTGGTTTGAAGCACAGAGGCTGCTGCAGACAGTGCGCTTGCTGGTGGGGCAGAGGCAGGCACCTGGTCCCCAGCCGTGGGGGGCAGGAGGGTCCCACCTCCCCGGGAGGAGCAGAAGCAGCCTCAGTGTCTGCAGATGACCATAACGCAGCTCCCTGTGCTTATGAAACACCCAGCTCTTGGCTATTGTTAAGTAAGGAACATTTTTCAAAAAGACTTATATTGTTTGTTTTAAGCTTTTAATTGGCTGCTGTTTACAAGATTATACATGAATAAAGGAAGAAAAAGCTTAAAAAATGCCCCAGCTTCATCCTCCGTAACGTGGAAATAGGTCTCGACTGTTTACAAGCGCTCCTTGTTTTGCGCTCAGAGTCCGGATCTTTGACTTCCTTTTGGACTATTCTCCACTGGAAATGAGTATTTGCTGCCAAAATAGTCCACCTTTTCCTGAAAGGTTTGGTATTAATAGTTTTGACAGAACATCTTGTTCCTGTGCAATACAGGAGTCAGTCTAGTAGTTGGTCCTAAATATGGGTGCAAAATGCTGTTGCACAACTCCTTTATTTTGCAATGAAATATCTGTAGTTTAACAGAAAAAAGTCTGAGCTTATGTCAGCATGCATCTCCTGAAGCTAGGAGAAAGTGTTGGTGTTAATGGTGTGGCAGATAGCTGTGCTTGCTTTTGTTTAAGGGAACAAGTGATTTCATTAAAATGCATTGTGTGGTTTGGAGTATTTCAGAAATGCAGCTCTGGTGCTTCAAATCCCTCCAGAGGGCTTTTCTCACCCCTCCCCTGCCTCCTGCCTGTGTGGGCAGCCCCAGTGGTGGTTCCCTGATGGCCGCACGCTCCCAGCCTGGCCCAGCCGTCCCTGCACCGTGGGATGGGGACCGAGCAGGGACCCCGGAGTGCCCCCGAGGGACAACCTCCACGGATGCCTTTGCTGAAATATCGTCAAGCTTAGATGCTCTTGACCTAGCACAAATAATAGGAGCAATCGCAGACTTGGCTAAAAGCTCCTTTGGAAAGGCTTGTGACATCTGCTAATTTATTCTTTCTTGGTTTCCATTGTTTGATTTTGGTTGCTATTTTTTATTAGCAGTCACTGTAGCTATGTGACAGGGAATGAATAATCTTTGATAAGGGTTATTTGTTTCTTGTGGAAGGACAAAAAAAACGTGCACCATTTATATACTTGCAAGAGTTTTCCCAAGTAGGGCTCGGTAATTAGTGCTGTAGAATGTAGTGCACTAAGCAAAACAGCATCTTGTAGGCTGTGACACAAACAGTTCCTGAATGTTTTCAGGCAATTTTACTTTGCTCTGTATCTGTGCTTTCTGAGTGATTGTACACAATTATTGCTATGTATTATCTGATTTTTATAGCAATTAAACAATATTGGAACTGGTTCTGCTAAGCAAAGATTTCTCTGCCTGTACACAAAATGCTATATATATACACGTATGTATCAGAAATGTACCCTGTTTCCTCTTCTGCATTTTACAACACATTTTACATACAAAGCAGGAAATGTAATCGTACAAGAGCAGTTAATAATGGCTTTAGTGCAATGTCATTTTTACCAGTCCCTGTGAGTGGTAAAATTCTGTAATGTTGCTTTTAACATTACTGCTTAACTTTCCCTAAATTAGTGGTGTGGACCAATTGATCAGTTCAGGCAGGCTTTAAACTGCTACTGGTATGCATTATACAAAATGGGGCAAGATTTTTAGGATTTGTGGAATTTTATAATTCCTGTCACTCTCCTGTTTTTTAAGATCTACTTACTACCTCGGTTCCAGGGTCAGTTTGGGATTGGGCTTCTGTTCTATGGGTAAAAATCAGTTTTTAAGTCAAATAGAAACTTATTTTGTACCTATTGACTGAGCAAAGTAAAAAAGAAGATACCTGGAAGATTTAAAGCTGAGAACACAAAATTTACTTTGACAACACAAAGATGTAATCCTTGTTTTCTGTCCTGAATTTTTTATTTATATGGAAGCTTTGCTAAAGAAAAGAACTTGATAATTAGTTTAAAAGAAGCACCAAGTGCCATTTGAGAGGGGGCATAAAATGGATAAGGGCTGAGGGTAGGGAAAAACCCTACTCAGTTCTGCTGATAGCTCTCAAGTTGTGTTGATTTTGACCTTGTTTCTGAAGAGGAGGACAACTGTAGATGAAGGCACACAACGCTGAGAGAGGGTCAGGGCACAAAGCATGAGACTGCACTCTGGCTCTGCTCTCGCGGTTCAGTTATTGCAGCTGCAGGAAGATTATGAAGACTGGTGTTTCAGCACAAATGCTCATGGCCCCACAACTCACTGCCCTGGTGCCTACCCTGGGTGCCGTCTACGCAGAGATTTGCCAGCTGAGTTGCAGAAATGAAGAATGAGTGCAGGAATGACAAATTCGTCTTGTCAAAATAGGCCAGTAAAAGTATGTTTCGCCAAGACCATACTGTAAATCAGAAGATGGAAAGCAAGGGGAAATCTCTTGCCTGGACTTCATGATGGGGAAAAGAGAAACTCTTCACGTGTAGTGTTTTAAAAGCAAGTGACAGTGTGTGGTCACCCCTAAGGGTGTGTTGGAGATCTGCTGATGAAAAGAACTGCAAGCCTGAAATTTCATCTTTTCTTACTCATGCTTGAAAAAGTGTTTTTTGTTTGGTTGTTGTTGTTGTTGTTTGGTTGGTTGGTTGGTTTGTTTTGTGTTTTGGTTTTTTGTGTGTGTGTGGGTTTTGTTGTTGTGGGGTTTTTTTGTTGTGTTTGTTTGTTTGTTTGTTTGTTTGTTTAATAATAAGCAGCACCTAGCAGGAAAGAACAGCAGTTTGGGGTTTGTAGCTTTTTATGAACTAGACCTGTGTTTATAGCCCTCTGTACATTTGTCTTACCTTTTCTGTCTCTGCAAATAACTTCTGAGCAGCACAGTGCCAGTGCAGCCAAATGGTTTGGACGAGGCTGCAGAGCATCCTGCTCCTAGGGATAAGAGAATGTCTTAGGTCTGATTTCGCTGAAAGCAGTAGGATAAAGTAGATCTGTTATATAAAAATGGTGCTGCTTCTCATCACAAAGTCTCAGAAGGATTTTGTTGACTGCAGTGAGTGCATCCCCAGCTGGGACACAGAGCTCCCTCCTGCCTGGCTGGCAGCGGGACTGGCCCTGCGGTGTGTGTTTGGGAGTGATGCCAGCTCCAGGGCAGGCTGGCTCTCACCCCACCTCAGGTCCCTACAGGCTGTCTACCTCAGATGGTGCTGTCAGAGGAACATGTGCTTCCCAATCCAGCAGCAGTCAGAGGCGAGGCAGTGAGGTTCCCGCGGTTGGGGGGAGTGTTACGGAGTTTCTTTTCCCCCAGTTTGCTGCAACAGAGACTCAGGCGTGGATTGAAGAAATTATTCTTAAATAAATAATTTATTTGCAAGCTACAACATAGAGCAGCTTGAGCTGGGTGCCTCCTGAAGAGGGACTCTCAGCCAAAAAATCCTTGGACAATTATACCCCCACAATCCAAGCCCCCACCCCCATGCATCAGTCCAGGCCAACTGCAAAATTAGAGTCTTGGGTCTCCCTGCCCTTTATTGGATTTCTTCCTTTTCATCAGGCAGGCTGTCAATCAAAGACCTGACCTTCAGCTGGTATTTTGCACCTGCAGCTGGAGAAAGAGAAGTCCTTGGCAATAACCAAAATATTCTTCTGTTTTGTCTTCTTTTAGATGCTATTCTATTCTTTTATTTATCTCCAGGGATGCAGCTTATCTTCTAGCTTGAAGACTCTGAGGACTTTTTTCTTAATGAGGCAGAAAGTTCAAAAGTTCACAGCTTGTGGAAGTGATGTGAAGCAAACTTACTTACATATGCTAAGTGAATGCTATGTAAGCAGTTTCTAACCAAGTTCAATAAGAAGCAGTGTACCCAATAACTCAATAAGCTCAGGCAGTCTACTCCTGAACAGTGAGGGCACGTGGGTCTCAGCCCAGCGGCAGATGTCGATGCTATAGGTGGCTGCAGTGGGAGGAAATAATTTCCACCCCAGTGCTGCCAGGGAACTGCACATCACCTGCTTTAGTTTTTAGAAGTATTCATACCAAAAGCTGAAGTCTGAAAACACTTATAAAACCCGAGAATGTCATTTTTCTTTGCAGTAATTTTCAGAAGCATCAAAGGAGCCTTTGGTAGAACCCTACCCAGCTTCCTCGCAGCATCTCTTCTTTAGCTAAGTTGTTTTCCAGAAAGTCAAGTTCAACTAATTATTTTCTCAAAGCAGGACTTTTCTTCACTCCTGAATTGACTAATTGCTTTTTATTTGTTTTATAAAGAAAGAGATGAAGGAAGCTAACAAAACTATCAGCACATAACAGACGGAAGGAAACAAAGAGGGTATTTATTAGTTAGCCAGTGTACAAGCAGGCAGAAGGATGATCATTTTTTTATACAAGTGAATGTTTCAGCATAAATGTTAGCCAAAACTATTTCCTGTCTGCATCCCTGATGTGCAAGTAGCTCTGCAATATGGCTTCTAGATGATGCTGTTAACACTATCTTGAACAATTTTTTTTTTTTTTTAATTTGTAGTGTTAGATGGAAGATGTCTCTAGTTAGGACTTCTTTTATTATAATTATGAAGGATATTTCTGTTATCAGTCTGGAGGGGGATATCCTTTGGTATCTCATGGCCCTGCTCAGGTGGGTGAGTGATGCAATCTGGTGAGACATCCCAGCCCGCAGGGCTGCATGAGGATATGAGGCCATGGGCATTGCTTGGTGACAGCGGTGAGGCTCACCCTTAATCCTGAATTATCTTCAGAGGAAATGGTTTTCCGTCTCAGGAACAAGGAAACGAAGCAACTAAACAATAATTTTGGATCCATGTCCTCTGCAAGAAGTTTAAAACTTTCAGCTGCTTTTCTAAAGTTGTGTGAGAGAGAAAACACATAAACAAATGCTGAAATTTCTCTTGTGGTGGAAACACGAGGCGGTGATGTGCCTGACACAGGAGGGATCATTGTTTCTGGGCGCTGAGCTGTGCCAGGGCTTAAAGGACGCAAGGGGAAAGATCCTGGCTTGGTTACCGATCTCCTTGCTAAATTCATCTCACTCAGCACAGCAATACCTCATCTGTCTTGTTAATTGAAAATTTAATTTAAAATGAGTCTGTGTGCTTTGTTTTTGTGCTATAACCTACACACTCCTTTCTGGTGGCTGTGTCTTGCCAGAGGCATCAGGCTCCTGTCTGAAACCAGTGAAGTGGGAGCTGAGTTGCTGCTGACTTGGCGTGGAGGTGCTCGATGAAAGCAGGGCTGCCTTTTTCACTAGCCCCATGCAGCTGGAGGAAACCTGCTGGTGGGGTGCAATGGAGGTGGGCAGAGCCCACACACCCCCCCACTCTTAAGCTGTATTGTGGAAAAGTTGGTTCAGCTACACAGTTGTCTTGCACAAAAAACAATGCAAAGCTGCTTCTGCAGTGCATGGGAGGTACGTGCACGTCCTGTGTGCACATCCAAAGCAGATGGATGAGCATCCACATGATGAAGACTTGGATATTCTGGCTTCCCCAGACTGAGACAAGCAATAGGGTGAAGTAACCACTAGATAGCAAAAGTGAGCCTGTCTGATATCATTAGCAGAAATAGGGACATTTGAATGTTGGTGTGTCGAGCCCTTAGAAAGCTGACCTGAAATACCAGGGGCTGTTTCGATCCTGTAGTACAAGCAAGAACTGAAAGAGAAGTGAGGGTGGAGGCAGCCAGGTCGGATGTTCAGCCACACTGATGTTGACACTGTCCATTAACAGGTTGGGGAGGACAATGAACACCAGTTACTTGGGAAAGGACAAGGCTGGTCCAAGAGCATCTGAGTATAAGCCGCTGTAAATAGACTATGGTTTAAAGGGATGTCGGTAAGTATCAGAGCAAGCAGCCTAAACTGTTCTAAGATGCAACAAGAGATTTTGCAAGGGTCCCGCAATGGTCCCACCTGCAATGCAAGGAGTTAAACTTGCTAACTTGGTCCCTTTCAGTCATATAGTTTATGTTTCTAAATTATGAAGTACTTCATACAGCTACATGCTAATTATGCATCTATGTATTTGCATATACTACCATAGAGTATGCAATTGCATCTCTTGCCCTCCTCCTATAGGTCGATGTGTGTACAGATATACGCATCTGTCTGTGAAGACAGGAGGAGAAATGAATGACACTGCAACTGAAAATGTGTACGTGCGTATAATTTACATCACAATTTTTACTCCGTATGTGCTTGAGTGTCTTTCTTTTAACAGTAAAAAATGATTATTTTTGTGACATTCTGTAGCTGAGAACAAGGAAAGGTGACCACATCCTGCGTGACTTTCAAACAGTGCACGCCGGCAAGCGCTGCTGAGTGCTGTGGTTTTACATATGTCAGTCTCTGTGACCTTTAGACGTTATAGTCAGTCATCGGTCTAATGGGTCACCCTCGTTTCCTCATCCAATCTTTTTTTAAAATTATTTTTTATTTTATTTGCACATTTACTCCTATTGCAGGAGTGTGTGCTCTTTCTGAAATGTGAGTACATCCCATAGCCATAGTTACTGAAGTGCTGGTGAGGAAAGAAGACTCGTCTGACTGCAAGTTGAGTTTTCTCTCACAGATGTTTTACAAACAGTCCTTTTTTTCTGTAGCAGGTGCTGGAAACTTGAAAATTGGCAGAGAACCTTATTCTAGCTCATCTCCTTTTTAGCTGACTGGTGAAAAATGCACTGTGTTGGATGTTTGTCATATGCTATTTAAGATGGTCTTTCAAATGATACTTCTTGAATAGGTGCTGAACTCCTTCTCTAATTACTGTCTTATCAAGGATCTCTGTTCATGGAGGTGCTGGTGAAAGCCTGGTGGGGAGTCACAGCTCCTCTCATACACTATCAGTATTGGGAAAAGAAAACACCACAGGTCTGAAGGTGTCCTGGCTGCTTCTGAGCAATCACTGCCCTAAGCAAACCCTTATGTTCTTGTCTCTTGCCCCATTGACCCTAGGTAATAACCCTAAGTCAGCAAAATATTTAACAATATCTTTCATCTGTGTGAGTAGGTCTGTTAGCTAATGAACTGTGTGCAAAAACCCAGCGACAGGATTTAAAGCTATAAATTAAAAGTATTAATGTCTGGAAAAAGTGAAGGTAAACTGGTACATTCCTGTTTGGAGGAGAACAGAGGAGGGAGGAGGTGAAAGAAATAACCCTTCAGTGAGTACTTTACTTTTTGTTATTGTCACTAATCCAGGTTTTCATTGATTTAACTGTTGCAGATCTGGAATGAGCTATGTATCATTCTTATTTGCTAAAATTAACTCAGAATTGGGTTTGTTTCCCTGCAGGCAGGTATTGAGTACTTACACATTTTGGGTTTTTTTCCTACATAAATGAAAAAATTATGACTTCTGAATGGTTGTGTGGTTAACTTAATATTTTGATATATTTGTTTTCATTACAACACTGTTGATGTTTGCATTATTTTTACTCTTCAAGTGATGTGTTACTCCTATCTTGCTATTTCCTATTTTGTCAGCTCTTTCCTGGAGGAGGTTTCTCTGGAGTGTATTTATCTTTCAATTAGCAACATTTTCTTTGCAGCCCTACTGATTAATTTATTCTGCCTAGGCATAAAACCAGCTGAATATGTAGGATGGCAAATGTAGGAGTGAAACAGCAAAGACACTTTGAAAGATTTTTTTAGCATTTTTATCCCAGATACTTTCCTGGATTCTGCTTAAAAGCCTGTTGTCCAATTTTGCAAGAGCTGGCTTTGCAAATTTGGTGATCTTGCACCCTGCAATAACATGGTACCTACTGTCTGAGAGCTGCGCAGAGCTGTTGTGACTCCGCCTGTATTGCTGCTTTGCCTTTTCACTAATAAGGATATTAATTGCAGCATGCCCAAGGGCCAGTTTTAAAAACGTTTTGATGTCTACACACATGGATATGAAATCCTGGTAAGTCCCTACACATCTCACACAGGTGGGGACTTGGGTGCAGAGGTGCTTTTGAGATGTTTGCCAAGCACGAACCCAAATCTCTAGCTATTAGCACCCTGTTTTCCACGTTCAGCCCCAGGTGGTGGGGAGCAGGGCTGCTGTATGGCCACACACAGGAGCTCATTCTCTTTGGTACTGAGCATTTTGACTGCTTGGCTCACCTAAATGACCCTTCAGTTGTTCACCCAAACTAGTCCTTCAGCCAGGACTTCTGCAGGGAACAGACTTCAAGCCTTAGAGGGCTTCTGTAATTTGGGAAGATCTTAGGAAATCAATGTTTGTCCACTTTTATGGCAAAGATAGCCTTAAAAACACAGACTGACGGATAAGGGACAGCGATCTGCACCTGTGGGACCTCTCAGCACTGCGTTTTTACTCAGGTTGCCCCTGTAGATAAAGTATCCATGTACAGCTGTAGTTCCCACAGCCACAGCTCTGCCCTCCTTCAAGGTCTTGTCTAGGGCAACATTTTGGTGTCTTACCGTTGAATAAAAAAGGGACTCTTTAGGTTATTCCAGGGTCTGTGTTTGCCTTGCTGGGCCTCTCTTTGAACTGCCCTGGGCAGCCACAGCATTTCTGAGTTCCATTCAGACTTTGTGCAGATAGTGCAGAGCAGTGGCATCCTGGGGCTGTGCTGGGGTGTGCTGGGGCTGCCACATTCTGCTGGGCACAGCCGAAGGCCAGGTTTGTGACAATGGTGCAGATATTGCTGGGGGAGTGAAGCTCTCAGCAAAGAGTCCTGTGGGAAACCTTTGTGAAACCGCAGTTGTGTGCTTTGCGTGTGTGCGCATTGCCACAGCATCTCGTCTTTTAAATGCAGGTCACTGCAAAGGCAAAACTTGTCACTCTCCCATAGCTACAGCAGTAACTATCCAGTCTGACAGGCCAGTGAATTCTGTGCCTGATCTGCCACACTTTTAGGACCTGGCTCTTTGCTGAGGATGGATTTTGAAAAGTTCCTGAGCTGCATGAGCATGTATGAGCATCACACTCAGCTTTGGATCCAGGATCCTTGGTGTTGAAACGAAGGTTTTCAGCAGAGAGCTCCTCCAGCTGTGATCTTTGGCAGCTGGCCAGTTTGTTATTTTTACTCAAGGTAGGTATCTTCCCTCCCCACAAGACATGAAATCTTATCTTCAAATGAGCAAGGCACTGCTGGGTGGGATGGACACTGAAGTCTGTGCTGGCACTGTAGGCAGAAGCAAATTCTGGCCTGAAAGATGCTCTTTGCAGGGACATCAAAACCATCACAGTCCCATCTGTTTGCATGGTCCCAGTGTCATCACCAACACTTATCATCACCTTTATTTCCATACAGATATATTATAAATACCGGTGCTCCTTTTTCTAGTGCAATTTGTACTACTCCTTGTCTCTGCTTCAAAGTCATTTTGAGTAAACAACCTTATTTTAACAAAGCAGATGGAAACCTTTTTATAGCTGTTGAGGCACTGGCAGTATGTACACCCCTCAGTGAGCTCTGTTCTGCAGTAGTGCTCTCTGCTGTACTAAGGAAATATCTAAAGTCGCTGAAGTGTTTGATCTAACCCATTTCACTTCAGAGAAGATGGATTATTAAGGTCATAATATTGCTGAATTTGTTCTACAGCTACTCCAGAGGTACCACTGAGTAACTTGTATTGATTTCTCTTGCTGCTCATTGGGAGTTGTTATTTGGAAGCTGAAAGTCAGGCAAAGCCACCAGTGCTCAGGAATCACGTACATGCCCACCTTGTGTTGGCGCCTCTGTTCTGGCCTGGCCGCTGCATCTCCCCATCCATGGGACATGCTCACCTCGTGCTGGAGCCTCAGCAGCCGTACTTGGACAGTTGCTGCTTTTGAAGAAATGCCCTCTTGTGGTGCAGCAAGTTCAATGCCAGTGCCACAGGAGGTCACAGTGCCTCCTTTTTGCCATTTCCTCCATCCCTAGGGGCAGCCGCTGGTTTCTGACATTCTCCTCCTTTCCTCCAGAACCATATTCTGGCCTTCAACAAAAGGAGTCTTCCTGGGTGGATGCACTACTAAACATGTCTGAGTATATCATTTTAGTCAATCTCTGTCTCATTGTACAAGTCCTTCCTAGGTAGCTAACATTATTTCTAGCAAAAAAGAACCAGAAAATAATACTTCTGTGCAAAGTCAAATGTTTGTTTATGCAGCAGATGTGCTGATGAAATGCTGGCTTCAGAGCTGTGGCATGGCCTGAGCTTCCAGAGGGACACTCAGCTTCAGCTTGGCTGGGTACGTGGTGCCCTGGGTGCCTACAGACACACCAGCAGGTGATTCAGCTTGGTGCAGCATCTGCAGAGGTTTGCAGCCCCTCTGACCCCCCTGCACAAGTGGGAGCAGCACCAGTGTGCTCGCCTCGTGCAAACTGTGTGTGCGCTTCATGGGCTACACCAGCCTCACGCTGAGATCTCCAAGTGCTGGGCTGAGTTGGAGGAAAGGACCTTCTCTTTTTGGGGCCAGGCTTTCATGTGCAAGTCAATCAGCTGTACATGGCCTGCACTGGTTTGAAGGGAAAAGACAAAGAGGAAGATGAATAAAACATTGTTGTTTTGTCATGTGAAGTGGCTTGAGGTAATTTTAATGTTTGGTTTCTTGCCCATCACCGAAGCATTCATGAGTTTTCAGCTCTGTCAGGAAAGCATTACTTTTGTTCACTACCGATTACCCTCCTGGTGTGAGCTGCATAATTTCTTACTCAGAAGAAGATTATTGTAGCCATTTATTTTCTGGTTAAACTGGTATAAATAAAACAATTACACTGAAATGATCGAATTTTCTCTTTAATGCATGAAGCACAGATGCAGAATACACAATTAATTAAAAAAAATGTTGCTACTCCCAATCAAATTTATACTAGAAAATGATCAACAAAAATACACTTTTTTTTGGCTGTTTGGAGAGAATAACATAACCAGGCCATATGCTGTATATCCGTCCACATTTAATGGAGAATTTGTGCAAGTTAATGAGCTTCTGTTCTGTGCTAGGAGATGCAGAGTTGTGCCTTTATTCCCATCGAGGGCCTTTCAGTGTTCAAGCTAATTATTCCCCCTGATAAGGAACCACGAGGAAGGCAAGTGGCAAATGACAGTGCAGATGCCGCAAGAGTTGTCTTGCTTCTTTTTATTTGTGAAATATAGAGATGAGAAGAGATCTAGGAAGGAAACCCCATGTGCTGGTTGCTTCTGGGCTGGGAATGAGAGCAGAGAGCGGCTGATGCAGCCACTGCAGGGTTGTGGTGAGGGAGCAGAGACCTCACTCATTTTGAGCACACAATTACACATCTGCTTTACTCCTTTGATGAAGGCTTATATGGCTCAGCTTTGCTTCTTTTGATGTTAATTTAATTCTCATCAGCCTTTTATTGTAGCTCAGGGCAACAGGCACCAGTTCCTTGCAGGGTGGTAAGGAGCAAGCAGTCATGCTTACTCCTGTGCAAAACCTAAGTCAAGCCACTTTTTTGCAATGTGGTTAGCCTAAAGATGCCATCCTCTGGTTTCTTATGGGGTAATTTTCCTGTAGTGGGAAGAAATACAGAATTCCTTAATACATTTTGGACCCCTCTTCAGTAAATCAAGACATGAAATTGACTGGTCTTGACAGGTTGCTGCGTAGGTGAGAAGCTGGTGACATTTTCTCTGCTTGTTAATTACGTGAAGTGTCGTCTTATTTTAAATTCTGCCAACGCGTTTATTGGTCTCCCAGGACTGCAGCTTGGGATGAGCTTTCCAGCAAGCAGCACCGATGCCTTCCTAGTGTTGAAGGGTCATAAATGATCAATTAGCTCACGAAATATCTTCACCGTTGGTCATCTGGGGCTGATTAGTGTGTAATAATTTAAGTTACAAAGTAGAGACACAGCAGCTCTCTTGCTTTTCTATTTCAGTGGCAGGATATTTTGGGTCTTCCACATGTGACATGGAAACAAAAGTCCAATTACCCTTCTCCTTGCTATAATCATTCTCTCCCTACTCTCCAGCAATAATGTAATTTGATTTCTTGCTTTGAAAACTAGAAAAGCCATTTCTAAGTGAAGCGAAAAAGTTCAAACTTGGTTTTGCCATTATTAGGTGCATCATTATTGTGTATTTTTATAACAACTGTAGTCAGCTCTCATATTGCTCAAGAAGTTGTACACAAAATATGTGAGATAATATGTGACATGTTTAAGTACTGTCTTGTGTCTACTGACCAGCCTGCAGCCTGAGAGGGTTAGACTAAGGAGCTTTCAATTATTATTGTTCATATAATTTTTCAGTCCCTTTCTCTAGCTGTATCAGAAAAGGTAAATCTGGAATTTCAAACCAGACCTTTACAGAAAGGTATTTCATTATTTTCAGATGCCATATTAAACTGAAAGATTTTCATCAAATCTTGTTAATGCCAATATATTTCAATGTGCAAATACGCAAAAAGCAGGAAAGGAGCTGGTGGCCATCAGTGGACACATGGCTCCCTACAAGTCATGGGCTTTTCCAGCTGCAAGGCAAGATGATCCCTTTCTCCCTTTGCATTTATAGCTGCCCAGGTCCAGGGCTGGTCGCAGCTTCTTGCTTCAGCTACAGCGGCAGCAAAAACCTCACCCTGGGCTGCCCAAAGGGCTGCCAAAAAAGGTTGTGCAGATGCATTAAGAAACAGAAGAATAACTTATTGTTCGCTTTGGCCAGTGAAGTGAGTTGTTATTTGGGCTCTGCTCTGTTAGGCAATTAAGATGATGGATTTAAGCGTTTGATGTAAACTCTATTGCTTACAAAGAACATATACATGTGCTGTTTTTTTCCAAATGGAATAGGAATAGACACTGAAAGAGAGGTCAGTTTTATTGCTCCTGCTTCCAGGTCCCAGTCTTGCCCCAGACAGCTCTTTAGCCTTGAAAGCTTCTTTATTCTGTTTTCTCTCTGAGATATGTTCCCAAATCTTCTCCTTCATCTGCCTGACCTCCTGATTCTGTGCTCTGACTGCAGAAATCCTCCCTTTACCTATGGCATTTCTCACCTCCCTGTGTTTTTGTTCCTTGGGGTTCCTTGATTTGATTATTGGACCCCACAAGATGACTTTGACTACCTCTCGCACTCAGCCAGGATGAAGGCTTGCTCTCACGCAACAAGGTCTCAGCTATAACAGACCTGCAAACACAGGTCTTGTTTAGAGTCATGTTTACCCAAAAGCAGCAAGGATTGCTCGTTTGCACAGGAGATGAATTTGAGCTACCCACCTGTCCATGCTGACAAAAATATAGTTTTTCAGGCATATTGTCCTTTTGTTTCTTATTCGTTCCTCTTCCTCATGCACTTAACACATTTGCTGACATTCTTCCTTCCATCCATCCTCCCCAGACAGCCTCTCACTGCAAACACACTCCTCATAAGCAACCAGGGGCTCACCCAGCACATGCCCCTTCCTTTGGCTACCCACTCTCAAACTACCCTCTCCACCACTGCACATCACCTCACTCCTCCCAACCTTCACCACTTCATCAGCACCCATCTCTGCTGGGCAGTTTACTTGCTCTTCTGCTGTTCAGTAATTAGTCATTTTTGGTTTAAAGCCCCCTGTAAACAGACTTTCCCACAGCAGGGTGCAGAGGCTGAGCATCACAGGCTGAATACATTTTCACCTCCCCTGAAACCACACTGAAAGCTCGGCTCCTTTCCTTTCCAAATCAGTCACCAACCAAGTCCCAGCCGTACATCCTCCACAAACACACCACCAGCACTCCTCCTCCGCCCCTGGGGAGGCAGGCTGCCAAAACCAGGAATAATAATGCAAGAAAAGTAGGTCATCTGCTGTCTGAGAACATGAAATACAAAATTCAACCGCTGAGTGCTGGATGAGCACAAATAAGAAAGTTCAATTAACTTCCAAATCAAACAGATACAGAGCAGAAGTTTCTCTGAATTTTAATGCAAAATGCTTTTCTCTTCACTTGTCTGGCAGCGCTGCCTGGCCCCGCTGCCCATGGTGCTGCCTGCTGCAGGCAGCTCCAGCAGCTTCTCTCATCTGCTGGCTGGATGCCGCAGCAAGGATGGATTGCTGATGCGTGTTACCATTTGTCAGCATTGTCAAATGTTTGTTTGTTCATTTTTATAAATATCTTTTGCTGCTCTTTGCCTCTTAATTTTATTGGGAAGCATTCTACAGTATAACTCATTTTAAATGTGGCAAGAAGCCACTGAATTTTCCTATGAATAAAAGGGACAGGAAAGGGGAGGGAATATGCCATACATACAAATCGCAGTACTTCTGTTTCAATACCATCTCTCCTGGGTTGATAGGCCTCTGAGAAATGGAGAAAAACCATTAAATAGTCAGAAATGTTCACCAAGAATGAATCTTTCTGGCTGCCATTACTTGGTGGGGACTTATGCCCTGAAGCTTGAAGCTTTATTGAGATACACGTGCAAAGAGCTGGAGAAAATTGTGCTGCCTTTGACAGAGCTTCAGTTTTACAACCAGGCAGAGTGAGCACAATGTCATCGTGTCTGGCCAAAGAGTCCCAATGATATCCAAAGATGTTGTTATTAGTGAGTCGGTGAGCACTTCTCCGCTGTTAGCCTTCTACTAAGCTTCTGAAAAGCTTCTCCACATCCCATCTTTATGCCTCACTCACACTCTGACACTTTTTTTCTTTAAAACGTCCCCTATGTTTTTTTCTAGTTTATACCAGACCCATATCCTTTTTGAAATGCACACTTTCTCCCTTTAATTGAGCTAAATCCTGAGTTAAAAAAGAACATCTGATGTGATGGTTCAGTGTTGTAACAGCTGAGGAGACGTGAACAGCGTAAATGATCAAAGATGAAAGCAGAAGAGAATCAGTTGGCCTTATTTTCATGCTTTCATCAAGAATGTATATAGCATCTTTGACTTCGTATTTGCCCTGGGAATTCCATAGAGAAATGTTGATGGTATGAATGAAGTTACAGTTCTTCTGTGCAAAGCAGGAGCTACAGGAGAAAAAATTTATGTTTCCTGCATCAAACACTTGGCTGGAAGATCGGTGATTCACAATTCTTACAATTTTTTTAATCCTAAAGAAATCCACAAGGCGTGTTCTTTGTAGAAACCATCATAGTGCAAGAATAATGCAATTCCCTGTGTCTTCAGAGATGGTCAATATGCTGTTCATTGCAGGTTGCCATAGAGATGCAATATTATTCTCTTAGCTCAGTGATGTGCACTGAATTCTAATACTTTTATAGGAGTAGCATAAGTTAATGAAAGTCTTTACAGTTCCAAAAAAGCTTTTCTTGCTCATCCTTCAAATAAAATTTGAAATCAAGGGTTTGTTTAACAAACAGATTCCTCCAGTTTGACTAAAGCATGCTGACAGAATAACATTATTAAATCTGCGCAATTGTGTTTTAATACTCTGACACACATTTTGGCTTTGCTTATGAAGGATGCTGTTGCACAAATGTACACTGGCATCATTTAAATGGGGAGTGAGGGGACAGGAGGAACAGAGCGATGGAGAAAACAAACCCATAACTTCCCAGATCAAAAGTGTTTGCAGTTCCTTCCATGTAGCCTGAGACTACATGTGACCAGCTGCTCTCCAAAAGCCCATGAACAATATTAATCTGTCAATCTAAGAGTCTCAGCACCCTTCATTGGGTGCCTTAGGTGTCAACTTTGAAACTGTTCCCTGAAATTATGAGTTAGCGGAAATAAAACCCGTTGCTGGAATGGAGCAGGCACAGAGCTCTGGCCAGGGCCCCTTGGTGGCACACGTGACATGGCAGTCAGTGAGGATGGGGTCAAGATGCGAAACTACAGCGTGGCTGTGGCTGTCAAGCCCCCTACCCTCACCTCAGTAGATAAGGAAGGAAGGAAATGCTTGTGGATTGTTGGAGCCAGAGCTGTGGTTTGGGTGCATTTTCTGGTGACAAATCTGAGTGAGAGGAATGTGCAGAAAGCTCAGGCTGCTGAAGGAGCATCTCTGTGGTCTGGTTTTGTTTGTTTGCTGGGGAAGATATGATTTGTTTACTGACATAAAGCACATTGACCGAACATTAAGAGTCCACAGATGTTTGTTGCTGAGACTATTACTTACCCATCTGCTTGTCCCTTGTAGAAATGTTCACAGAAGTTCTCTGGACTCTTTTGCACCACAGCCATGATGGTTACCTGCCCCTGCAGCTGCTCAGGACAGCAGACCTTGAGCTCAGCAGTACTAAATACTGGTGTTTAATTTGTCAGGAGTGATTACAAGAGGTATGAAATAGAATTTTCTATAACATTGAAGTCACAGCCAAAGTCTGAAATGCTGAAGTATTTCTTGACAAGAAAAATCTGTACTTCACTGAACAACTCTTTGCCCACAAAACCACCAATTTGAGGTTGTTGGCCCATTCCCTGTGTTCTCTAGGGATGGAGGATGCTGCAGGGAAGGGGGTGCTGGACCTTCTCACTGGGTGAATGGCTGGTGGGACCTCCCTCCCTGCTGACATGCTGGCATTTGAGCACCCACGTGTCTGTCCAGGGGCCACCTTGCCATGTGGCATCCCGCTGTCAGAGTGTTCGGTCCCTCCTGCATGTCCCAGGGATGGAGGGGACAGCAGAGTGAGATGAAGAACCTGAGCCCATCTTCCATGTGCAGCTAACAGCCATGAGCAAAACCTTCTGCTCCTGCCCCTAGCCAAGGTACAGCCCCATCTGCCAGGGCCAGGGCATCGTCTCCGGGAGGGATGAGGTGCTGCTGGCTGGGGAGGCAGCTTCCAAAGGGGGATGTGCCAACATAGCAGTAGGCTGAATTCTCACTTTGGAGCCTGTGGACCGTGTGGCTGCTGGCATCTCCAGATGACTAATGTGCCTGGGGAAGGCTGGTGTGTACTGCTGTTTATAAGGCAACTAGATGGCTCTGTCTGAGCCTTCCTTGAAAACCTGTCATGGCTGACCTCCTCATTTAAGGGCAATGTTAAGGAGTGAGGTTGCAGAGGGAGTTGTTTCAGTGAATTCCAGATTTATAATATTAAAATGGCATGCCTTGGTTAAGCACTCTCTACCCTCTGAAGTCCAACCATTAGACTTTCCAGAAGATGTTCCCTTGGGCAGTGTTTTTACACTTGGCAAGGCCAGCCTGTAGCTGTTCCCTCCAGTTGCCACATTTCCTTCAGCAAGACCTGCTGGTGGCTGCTGCCAGGTGCCAGGAAAGCCACCTGCCCTTGCTACCAGCTCTGTCTGCCCTGCTGCTCTGAGCCAGCCCAAGAACCACTCAGTCTCGATCCAGGGTAGATGGCTCAAAGGATGTGACATCTCCCACCACTCCTTCCTCTGGGGCTTGCACAAAGTGCCCCTCAGATTCAGATACAGATTTACCCCAATTTAGGAATGCATGTTCTCCTCTTCTGACCATTTTCAGAGCAGTTCACAGACAGAGATGGCTTCAGCAGAGTGCTGCCGCTTTCAACAGCAGCAGGTAGATTAGTACCCTTAACACAAAGCCAAACACAGCCAGAATATGAAGGCAAAGGACCCTGCCTATGGGGATGCTGCCATGTCACAAGATGGTGAGTGGCTGAGGTGTGTACTGCCCCAAGCTGAGCTAGCAAAGAGCCTGCAGCACTTTCAGCTCCCCAGTAAAGTGGCATCTCCACGTACTAGTAACATCTGGGCAGGTGTCAGAACCGGAGGCCAGGGTCCCTCCTTTGAATACTTTTTTTAACTTTTGTTCTATGCAGTTTTTGTTGTGTGTAATTAGACTAAGATAGAGAAGTTAGGTACACCCTGTGCAGGAGATTTACCGTTTCCTACATGTGGCTAATTAATGGCTCTGCCATGGAACTCAGTGCTCTGTACGATTTGTGAAGGCTGTGAGTGCCCCACCTGACACTGTGCCACAACCAGCTGTTGTTGCCCTCTGGCCACAGGCTTTAAGTGCTTCTCCTTGCTCTTATGTATGTCTACAAAGTCACCCAGGCCATGTGTGGCAGATGACAGTGACAATCATGGTGCTCAATGGCATTCGTGTGAGACAGGACGTTATCAGGAGAGGGTTTTCTCTTTCCAGGATGTGGCAGTGCATGGTGCTGAGATCCCACTTCCTCTGAAACTGAGCGTAAGATGCTCAGAACATTGAAGGATAGTTTCTTGATCTGAATATTTGATTTAATAATTATTTGATAACTATTTGATTAACTATTGAATGATGACGAATTGTGTCGGAACTGGACCATGCTGGCTGCTGTACCACTGCCCTGGTAAGAGCCAGGCCATTCCCTGCAGGGTAAAGACAGCCTGGGCAGAGAGAGAAGAAAATCAGTATATTTTATTCAAAGTCACACGAATATTTTGGGAGTTATCTCCCTCTCATGTGTCTCCGTTTCAAAACTTTCTTTTTAACAGTTGAACAGACATAGTCCATGTTCTTATATGAGGTCCAGAATATGCATATCACAGGATCACGGAGTCATAGAATGGTTAGGGTTGGAAGAGACCTCTGGAGCTCATCTAGTTCAACCCACCTGCTAAAGCAGATTCACCAGAGCAAATTGCACAGGAATGTGTCCAGGCAGGTCTTGAATATCTCCAGAGAAGGAGAGTCCACAACCTCTCTGGGCAGCCTGTCCCAGTACTTTGTCACTCTCAAAGCAAAGAAGTTTTTCCTCATATTCAGATGGAACCTCCTATGCTTCAGTCTGTGCCCGTTGCCCTTCATCCTGTCATTGGGCAGCACTGAAAAGAGTCTGGTCCTATCCTTTTGACACCCACCCTTGAGGTATTTATAAACATTGATGAGATCCCCTCCCATATGATGTAAAGAAAATCTCTAGTCTGGTCTGCAATGAGAACTCATTGGAGAATTCGGGCTTCTTTTTAGTATCTGGGTGTTCTTCTTTGTGAGAGCATTATTTCACTATATTAGAACTGCTGTCATTTGTTTAACTGTTTATATACCAGTTTGTAATTCTCCCAGTACTTATTGCCAATATACTAAACAGTTAAAAGGTTGGGCTTAGTCTAGACTGTAAGTGCAGATATGATGGTAGGCTTCCTGTTTCTTTAAAAAGCCTTAATTTGTATCAGCTTATTTGACTTCCTTTGCAGATAATATCAGCCCACTACTTTGTACATAGGAAGTGAAATATTGGCAGTGCCTGGACACTAGTATTACTTCATATTGGACTGCAGAGTTTGTTTACATTTTCTCTTGTGAAACCATCTGCTAAGAGGATTCTTCGCCTTTTTTTTGGTAGTAATCTAGTTCAAAAGTATGGGGCTTCACAGATTTGAAACCCCAAGGTGATAGTTGGCATGCCTTTGCTACAGGGAGTTAAATTTAATCATACTCCAAAGGGTTATTAAACTGAAGTATTTTAGGAATGCAAACTCAAGCTTACAAACCCCACATGATCTAGTAGTGTATTTTTCTTCTCTGCAATGCACGTTTGCAGAAGCTAGAGCTGTACTTTACCCCTCTGGAGCGTGTGAAACATCCAGCAGCACATGCTTCAGCACTAGGCACACTGTTTCTGAGGAGCATTACAGTGGAAAGGGATCCCTGATGAAGGGCACCCCATGGGTAGGAGCGTTCATTCCTATATGCATCATCCCTACTGACCAGTTTGGTTTTATTTTTCAAATAATTCTTTTTCAGGACTCTTCTTGCACTGCACTGAGTGCCCCCATTTTTCACTGTCTCTGTGGGCTGGAGATGATCTTGGTATCCCACAGTGGGCTCTGAGAGCCCAGAACAAGTTTCTTCACTGGTCTGTTTAACGGTGGATGGGTCTTATAAAGTGCACACTAAAACCTGGGTTCTGTGCAAGGTGTTGGGGTGCGCAGCTTGCCCCTGCCTGCTGTGTAATGAAGCTGCTGGAGCCCAGCAAGGTCTGTGCTGCCAGGAACTTACTGCAGGTTATGAGGATGACTAGCAGAAGCTTAGGTCTGAATTTTTTAAAGCTGACTTAGCAGCATTCGTTTCAGTCTCCAGTGAGTGTCAATAAAATCAGTCAGACCTTATATCTGACCTAAATCTCTGTGACTGCTGCAGAACTGGTGCCTGTTTGCACCAAACAAGGGTTTGACCTGCTGCATCCACCAAAAAGGTCCTAGATCAGCTAAGAAGCCTGAGCACTGAGTGCTTTAGACGCTTGTGGATGGGATCCAGATGGCTTAATTCCTGGCATGGCTGAGACTCAGCTTCTTGGCTGCAGAGAGTGACCTGACCTCCCGCTTTCCCCGTCTGTGTCCCTTTGCAAAACCTTCTGGGAGCAGGGTCTGCATCTCTGCCAACCCACCACGTGTCAAGGAGCAGCTTGCTGCCTGCCCAAGGGACAAGGACTCAAATGAGGACAAGACCATACAGACACTCCTGTTCCATCAGCTGAAGTAGCTGAGATTTCCCAGGCATCGTGGATACCTGCCTAACTCCGAGGCTGGGCAGTGATTAAATATATGCTGCCCTGGGCACCCACAGTGCCCTGAAACTAAGGAGAGGAATCTGGTTTTCCCTCCCCAGCACAGCCCCAATGCAGTGCCAGAAGGGCTGATCCTGGAGGAGGTGCAGGAGATGGCAGGCAGGGGGTCAGACCAGAGCACTGATTTTGTTTCCAGGAACAACAGAAGAAACATTGCTGCTCCTCACCCTTCCTTCCCAACCCAAGCAGCATGTCCTGTACCCTTCAAAGGAGCAAACAGAAGGTGCAGACATTGACCTGCCATCTGGTCCTGCACCACCAGCAGCATCAAGCTCGTGTCCTGCTTAGTTCTTCACCCCAGTCCTTGCCTTCCCACTTTTCTGTGTGCTGAGGAAGGTAGATAACTGTATTCAGGTAACAGAAAGGTGGCAGCTTTGAGCCTTTAGATGCCATGGAGCACTACAAGTAGCACCCAGCCACCTTCACACCTCCTTTTGTGCATCCACATTGTGAACAGGCCACCCCCTGCCTCTGCCAAGCACCTGATCTGCAGTAACTCTGCTCCACGGGGGCTCAGCCAAGTGCCAGCAATTACCCAGAGTTGCAGAGACGCCTTTCCTAATATAGATTAAAAATACCATTATCAAATCAGACCGTAAAGCCTGTCAGCATGGATAATAGTTTAGCAATATGATTTTCTTGTGTGTCTGTTTTCTTTTTTCTCTCCTGTGACTGTATCACAGCTGCAACCTTGTGTGGTGGGTTTTCGAAAACTTTGGTGCTGCATCCAGCCAGAAGGAAAAGCAAGTACAGCCGCACAGTTACGGGCTGTCACCAAGGGGTCCACCCAAATGCCCACCACCAGAACGAGGCAAAGACGCAGGTCATCTCAGAGGATACTGAGAAGATGCAACACTGAAAAGCAAGGTCTTTTTTCTCTGCATGGACACACACATCCCTGCATGTGCTACTGCCTCCTTCTTCTATATGTAAGGATGCTCAATACTACATTAAACCCAGATGGGGAAAAAGCAGGTCTTTTTGCCCCAGAAGGAGGGATCATTAGAGTGCCTGAGGGCTTGTTTTCAAGGCTGTGTGTGTTCTGGCCTTCCTTTCTGTTTCTTTTTGATTGCTTGTCAACTTCTTAGACTGTGCTTTCAGACCAGCCTTGCTCATTCACACATTCCTATTTTATTGAATTATTGTACTACCAGTAGTGAGGAAGTGCAATAGCCTCTTTTCTACCCACTGCTGCAAACCAATGCCAGAGGAGAATTTGTGTCCCTATCTGTGCCTGGCAAAAGGGAAAAAAATAGAAGCTCTGTTGCATGGAAAATGTAGATTGTCTGAAACATTTTCTAAAACTATATGGTGAATTACAGAATGTACTGTGTAAGTAAGAACAGGAAGGAGGGAGTTCCTACTTGGAAGACTATATTTAGGGGAAATATGTTGTATTAATTAAAACATGTCCATATATATATATATATATATGGTTTGTTTTTTTTTTTTCAGGGGAAGGGGACTGAGTTGTTTATAATTTCTAATTAGTTTCTACTCTTGCAGAGTATCTCTCAGGCATAGATTCTGGTCCATTCATTCTTCCCAGAGACATCCCAGAGATTTCCTGGTACAATCTTGTCATTTTTCTCTAGTGCTGACCACAGCCTTTAGCCATCGACCCACACATAGCAGTGTAACACCCGCCTGCCTCAGTGCTCCCTCTCACTTGCTCTCTGTGTCAGCGTGACACTCAGCTTCAGGTCCACAAAGCTGTTAGGGGATGGTAAAAAAGAAAGCTCATCAGTTCCTTGGCTGCACTTTAATAGCAGTGCTGATCACCAGGGCTGAAATTGCTTTCCAAATGCAACTTAGCTGCTGTGTATTGGCCATGCCGTTGGTGGACTGGTGGAGTGTCATGCAGTGCCGACTCTGGGATTGAAGCCGTAGCAGCAACATTTGTTTTCAATTAGTTCCTAAATCACTTCACTTTTGGGTCTGAGGAACCTGTTCTCAGCCCCACTGCACTGTTAACCGTGCCTATCTGGGGCTGGAGGAGGTTTCAGTCACCACCACACTCACAATATGACAAAAAGGCTGAGGAGGTGCAAAGCAATAAAGTCAGGGCCTGCAGCTCCTTCCCTGGGGCTTTCTCCTATCCTTCTGCCTCTGCCTTGCTCTTGTCTACCACCACTCCTGTGGTGGCCAAACGCTGCAGCCAAGGTGCACCCCGCTGTTCCCCTGGTGCCTTCTCCGGAGATAACCTCACAGGCCCGTGTGCATGGGAGTCACCCCACTGGGACACTGTGGGGGCTGCAGCTCAGGCTGAGGTGTGACCGAAGCTCCTTTGGAACTGTCTACAGCACTCCCTCAGCGCTCTTCTCAACATTGGTTTATTTGGATTGACAAAATCCAGCTCCTCCAGCACGTTTTCCCTGGGCTGGGATGTTTTCCATCAGCAGCCGATGACTGGAAGAGCTCAGACACATCTGGGGGTCTGCTCCCTTCCCCGCTCAGCTCACAGGCGTTTTACACTGCTTTCTGCTGACCCCAGAGACATTTTACAAGTCTTGTAGCTTAGGAAATTTGACACTGCACTGGTCAAAGTTCTATGGCCGGGGAGCTGGAAGAGGTACTTGGTAATTTTTGCCACCAGTAGGCTTGTAAGTCTTTCTGAAAACTCATTAAAGACAAGGCTTGGCTGGGTGAGATCTCCAGATCTTAAAACAGTGTAAGAGAAAAGTCCTGGTGGGATTTTCCAGCCATCCTTTGTAAGATCTCTTACCCAGTGCACCCCAGCACCCGTGTTTGCAGAGGGAACACCCCTGGGGTGACCAGGGGACAAGGTGGGAGATGCAGCATTTGCATATCTGCAGCATAGAGGAACAGTAACCTGTGGCATGGTGTAAACAAGCAAGCAAATGGGAAGATAAACTTTTGGTTCTTCCAGTTGCCTGTAGTGAGTACCTTTCACTTCCAGCTTGTAGACTGCTCACTTCTGTCTGAAAATAAACTGAAAACTTACAATTGAAGAACTGGTTGCTGGCTAGGTGAAGTCTTTACGCCTGTCACCTCTAAACAAACGACTCAATTTAAAAAAATACATCTGAAATTCTCTGGGGAAAAAAAAACCAACTATTTTCTCAAAGAAAAATACATCCTTTTAGGAACTAGGTTTTTTTTATAATACGGATTTTAAAATAATCGTGATAAGAAATTAGATGATGGTGACAGAGAGAATTTGCAGCTGTAGGAATTAGATCAAAAATGACATTTACAAAAAATTTAATCATCTGCAGCAAGGAGGCCAGATAAAGGCTGGGATGAAAATCAGATTTCACATTTGATGACATCTTTAGTCGTCTATCTTTTTTAAGAGAAGAAGAGACTAATGAGTGCAATAGCAATTGGTAGCTTGCTCCTGGCCATTTTAAAGTATTGTCAAGCTCTGAAGCACTTATATGAGATTTATTGCATCTGCCAGACGAATGTACAATAGATCCTCTGCTGAGGCTTTACGTGCCTGTGGCCTTCAAAGGAATATCGCTTTGGTTACATGGTCATGAAATTGTTAAGAGAGATAAAATTCTACCCAGTAAAAAGCAAACATTTCAAACTAGCTGAGCTATTGTTGAGAAATTTATTTCAAAACATGTAATTTATCAGTTAGGGATTGTTTTGTTTCGGGTGACTGAGCATCCACAGCATGCTCCCTGATTCAGCAGGAAGATCAGTATCAGGATCTCGTTTTGGAAAAACTGTGTCTTGAAGAAAATTAATCAGGTGAAGCAGGATTCTTGTTTTTTAAGCAGAAATTGCAAATATAGTAGAGGTTAATGTGACCAAGTACTAGACGTTTCTCTGAAAATAAGGAATTCAGGCTAAAGATGTATCTCGTCAGAGCTTTGGGATACATGGAGAGAATTACGTTGTTGGTTTAAGACTTGCCAAATACTTTTCAGACAAATATTAAAACCCTCAAGGGCCCTGTTAAACTCACTTAATTTCAAGCACTGAAACTACGTATTGCAAAGTTGAAGGTGCCTTCAATCTGATGAGAGACTTCTCTCCGGCCTGTCTGGGGACCCCGGCAACCACCACAGAGCTGTTGCATGTCCCCCCAGCAGCTCTTGCTGGGAGGGGGAAGGCACACAGGAGTGCTGGGGGGGGAGCAAGCAGTTAAGTCCATCTTGCAGCTCAGCTCTCACCCCCTCCATGGGGAAACCCAGCACTGGGTTTAGGTCACCTCAGTAGTTGGTGTCAGAAGGTGCTTTTTGTGGTATTGCAACATCCCAGCTGTGAGTCATGAACTTCCCAAGTGAAGCCTAGAGTAGGAACAGAAGTACGGAAAGTCTTCTGAAATGATTTTCTGATGTCAATAGACCAGGCTGAGGGCAATCCTTCTTTGCCCCGAGGGACCCTGAGTGTTGCCTGTGGGAGTGCCCAGGTCCCAGCCAGGCTGTGCAGCTGGTCCCACAGACACAGCTCTGTCCTCTCCTGGGCTGCGGGGAACAGGAACCAGCAAAAGGTAACACAAAACATGAGAAATACTTTTCGTGGATGCCTGGAGTCAGAGCAAGGTCTCCTACAGTATTTCAGCTCAACACCATTAGGAACCCAACACGTGAAACCTGCAGCATTTATTAAGTAACATACATATTGATTTGTGAGAAAGAGCTTCTGGGCTATGCTGGATTTAGCTTTATGTTGAAACCTTGCTTCACTGATTTATCTTTGCAGGCTAGAAAATATCAGAGAGATAGCGTAATTATTTTTTTGGTCATTACATATTTTTTGACTGATCTGTTGGTCCCAGTAACAAACCTCCCAGCAGGCGTTCCACAAGCCCTCAGTTTTTTTTTTTCCTGTGGGTAAAACACGTGAATTGATTTCCACTATATGTCATACTCTGATGAGATTTCCATCTTGTAGATGGCTTTTCTTTTTTTTTTTAACAAACCTGTTAAAATGTCTGCTGCTGATGGAAGTTTGCATTAAAGCCATTTGCAGAGGACACCAGCTTGGCTATGAGTCAGCATGTGGATGCCAGGGCATGAATATCTGATGCTATCCTCCCATGTGAGACTGGTGCTTGGAACTGTATTTTCTAACATCTGTGAATGTTGCTTTCCTTGACATCTTCAGTAAGTGGGCCAGAACATTGCACAGACTTAGGGAAAGGAAATCTGTACGAAGTAATTTTCCTCCAGCAGTGCTGCAGCAGGATCCTTCCTCATTGTGTCAGCTTCATTATTGTTCCTTAGATGGCAGCTACAAATGCTACAGGATAAATACCTGTGGTATGTGGTAACTTGGTGAGTTATGGCAGCAACCCATTTTGGGATGTGTGCCCTTAGTTGAATTACGCAGTACAGCACCAATGCTCCTTTCTCTATTTCATCCATGTGAAGCCCTCAAAAGCATTTTCTTCAACCTTTTGGTAACTTAAAGTGACACTAATATTTTTTTCTCTTGTCAAGAGTATCCTTTTTACTTCTGCCAATATTTCTGACAAGACACATATGTAAGCAGATAAATTTGCTTCATTAATTCTGCTATGCATTGCAGCCCCGATAGATGCTTGAAAGTTGCGCATATATGGGAGTACAGTCTCCTGGGTCCTGTGCTAAATATGAGGCTGGCATCATATCTCAATCACATCCAGTTGCCCTTGGAACCAGCGTATTTTCCTGTTGAGATGTTTATACCATTGCTCATCATTACGGTATGCTAAGTGCTCATTTTCAATAAAATTTATTTTGATATCACAACTCTGATTGTTTATGACAAAAGTTTGAAACAGATAACCAGACTTTTTAATTTTTTTCATGATATGCCAGGTTCTCCCAGTTTCTTAAATACATTAACTGCAGCTGATATCACTGAATCGTCTTTGCTCTTAAGCTTTTTCAGTCTTATAAAAAGAGCAAACACATCTTCTTCAAACATTAACTAAAAGTGATACATTTTGCCCCAAAGGGTAAGCATCACAAATTAGGATTAAATAGAACCAGAGTTCTACAGCAAAAACTGTGAAGTGCAACAAATACTGTTAATGCCATGTACTACCTGCTTTTTACTCAGGACCCTGGTAAAGCAGAGAAGTTGTTTGCTGCTGGGACTGCCTGTCTGGGGCCAGTTGCGTTCCTGTGCCCGACCTTCCTGCCAGAGCCAAATTTGTGTATTGTCACTGAGTCACCTGTTCTGCAGTGGCTGAGAGACAGCAAATCTACAGACTCTATTTGCACTTTGAATTAAAAAGCCACAACCTGCTCTGCCTTGTGTGAATGCCCATAGTGGGAGCAGGGTCCTGGGTGATCCACCGGTGTGCAGATCCTGCTGAGCAAGGGGTCTATGGACTGGCCTCTCATGAGACCAGGACAGGAGACATATGAGACCCCCTCATCACTTCTGTTTGACTTGTTGTGGTAGCAAAGAGCTGCAGCAGTTATCTCCAGGCGGAGATGATTGACTAGAAGTGATTTTAAACCAGGTGACATTTGCAATAATTACATGGTGCTTTGCTTGCTCAGGAGGAAATAATCAGCATGACCTTCAAAAGGCTCTGCAGGAAGTGGATCTTGTAAAAACAATTACTTGAACCTCCTACTAGGACTGATCCCAGTACAGCTAGAAAATGAGGGGAGTGTACAGTGTGTATGGTAACTGCTGCTGGGTGCTGAAAAGACAAGCAGAGAGACAGGCAGGACAAGTGGTAGACTCGAGGGAAATCAGATTTCCTTCTAATAACCTGCCTATTCTCAACGTCGGCTTCCCTCTGCCAGGCTGCTGGTCATGGAAAAAAATAGAAATGAGTGGTTGGGGAAGCAGATCTATTGCACAGGCTGGGGCAAGGCTGTGGGTCTGATCCCCTTGCTCCAGCATCTGGAAAAAAGTCTTGCAGGTGTCACTTTATCCCTGATTTTACAGTGGTATGTGAGGCAAATAATTACTTCATAGAATCATAGAATAGTTTGGGTTGGAAGGGACCTCCAAAGGTCATCTAGTCCAACCCTCCTACAATGAACAGGGACATCTTCAACCAGATCAGGTTGCTCAGAGCTCCATCCAGCCTGGTCTTGAATATCTCCAGGGACTGGGAATCTTCCACCCCTCTGTGCAACCTGAGCCAGTGTTTCGTCACCCTCATGGTAAAAGATTTCTTCCTCATGTCTAACCTGAATCTCCCCTCTTTTACTTTAAAGCCTCCTCTGGCCCCTCTCCAACAGGTCCATGTCTTTCTTGTGCTGAGGGCTCCAGAGCTGGATGCAGCACTCCAGATGGGGTCTCACCAGAGCAGAACAGAGGGGCAGAATCGCCTCCCTTGACCTGCTGGCCACGCTCCATTGATGCAGCCCAGGATACAATGGCCGTCTGGGCTGCAAGTGCACATTGCCTGCTCGTGTCCAGTCTTTCACTTCAAATGCTTTCTGCCTTGAGGACAGGATTTTTCCTCTGCCTCCCTCATGCTGTGACCCTGAGAAATGATCTGTTTGTGCCACAGTTAAACTGGGGACCTTGCTGGGGAGCTAGGCGTGGACAATCAGCGTGGGTCCAACATCCCCCAACATGTCTGGGGACACAGCCTGGTCACTTGAGTGCGGCATCCCTGCTCCAGCCTGCAGTAATGTGTTGGATGCACTCTAAGTTTTCTCCCTTCTTCCACATCAGTGACCCTGAGGTGCTTTTAACCCCTGGGTGCTGCAATGCAACTGAGTTTTCTGGCAGGTGTGGGGGTTGAGAGGGGTGGATAACTCCCAGCAGATCCCCTGCAGTCCCGCACCATTGCGGGGCAGCGCAGGACCCTCCTGCCACTCTTGCGGGTGCCTGGCATTCAGGACATGGGGCATCATGTACAGCAAATGTCTGCCTGTCACCATGCCCTGCTAACACCAGGCCACCAGAGCCATCACCATGGCTCAAACAATCGGTGATTTGTTTCTGTAGCACAATATTGCTTTTTTTACACTTTGGTGTGACATCAAAACATTTACCTTGCAAATGGATTCTTGTGTGACTGCTTTTCTACAGCTGACTGTGTGGTTTTGCACCCCTGGCCATGAAGCTTTTCTCCACCAGAGCTACAGACCCAGTTTGAAGCCCCTGGTACATCTCTCCCTGTGCTTGTGGTGGTCCTGGCTGAAAACTGAGCCTGGGTTTTCCACCAGGGTGCCAGCCTTCCAGGTCACTTGGTTGGGATTTCAACAGGGTGCCTAACGCCCTGTAGAGAAAGAAAGGGTCCTAGGTGACTTTTAATCCTGTCCACTAGTCATGACAACTGTTCTAAAGCCTGCTGTGAAAAGCATCCCTATGCTGGGTGCCTCTCTCCTTCAATGCCTGCCTATGGACAGAGATGTTGGTCTTCAAGTGCTGGGGTCCCAAGGGACCTGCTTCAAACCCAGGGAAGCCACAGCATATGCCAGCCCAGGTTTCAATTTTCTGAACTCAGACCTTTTTTAAATAGCAACCTACGACTAACTGATTTATTGAACAGTCTAGCAGAAACAGCTGGCAACAGTTACCCAATATAAATAATTCTTCTGACATCCCCACACCCAGTTCCTTGCTGTCAAGCTGAGCCCAGCCTAGAATATTTAAAATGGGATAATTTTTTTTGGTGAAATGATACTTATTCTCTTTTAATTAAAAAAATAAAATCTGAACAGACTTAAAATAAACAAATACATAAATAATCATTCCCAAGCTGAGAGAAAGCTGGGAAAATGACTCAATTTGGGCAATCCTCAAAAGGACGACAGAAGTCTTGTCTCCTGTTCCAGCCAATAAAACATACTGTGTCATCACTGAAATCTAATTCTGTTTAAGAAGGGGTTGCTAGGCATGTTATGTGAGCATGGCACCAGGACAGCCTGGTGCTGGTCCAGGACCCCCTGGCCCCCTGGGACAAGTCCCAGCCTCTCCCTCCAAGGCGAGGTGTCAGGAGAGCAGCCCATGGTCCGGTCCTTGACAGGGAGGGGATTTTGTTTTGGTTTGTCAGCTGTTTAAAAGAACGCAGAGTCTTGCTTTGGGCTTTCCCTCAGCTCTACACGTGCTGTGGAAATCTGCAGGGCTGTGCAATGCAGCAGAAGCTGCCACCGGGTCACTGAGCTGCACCGGCACCTCCTTTTGCCAAACCTGGCAATGTCACCAAGTCATCCCAGCTAAGGGTGTCTGAGGGGTGCTGGGTTAGAGAATTGGTCAAGGCACTATGTTATTTCCACAGTGCCTGTTCCCAGAGACCCCTTCCCATTGGTAGGGCTGCACAAGAACCAACAGCTTGGGTAGGAGAATTACGGGTACATTTCTGGCTCATCTTCTCAAGATCACTGGGACAAAGTCCTGCACAGGACTGGAGGCCTCTCTGTTTGCCTTGGTCATTAGAGAGCACTGGCTGTGTTTGCTTATTGCTGCCTTGTGTACAAGCTGGCTGCACTCCAGTGGGGTCCCCAAGCTGAACCTGAGATGTACCCACCCTGCTGCCCGGGAAATGTCCCCTTCCTTGGGACGCTGCATACTTTCTTCCACTTCAGGCTCTGCTTCAGTGAAGAGACCCTGAGGACCAGAAGGGTTGCTTCTACATGCCCTGGAGGTAATGCAAAGCCCATGTTTGTGACCCCCTGATGCCCACTGTCCCCCTTAGTAAGAATATTGCCCATTATTTTCTGAGGACCACACTATTGTGAAGCGACAGATGAGGTCTGTGAGCGTGCCAGTGCTTGGAGTTAAACTCCCCTCACATTCTGAACTGCAGCCCAACCATCTGC
The DNA here is from genome assembly GCF_037038585.1 of Patagioenas fasciata. NCBI lineage: Eukaryota > Metazoa > Chordata > Aves > Columbiformes > Columbidae > Patagioenas > Patagioenas fasciata. The sequence continues at coordinate 23,006,711 of NC_092521.1, forward strand.
TATACAACTGTGGACTGGTCAGAAAACTGCTAGTCACTCAGCAGAAGACGAGGCATGGGCAGTCTATTTTTAGCTATCAGTGAATGTACTAAAGTGGCTTACTGCTGAGTTGAAGAAAGGACGGACAATCCCTGCTTGCCCTATTTAGGGAATAAATGTGAAATACTTACGTCCATTTCTAGAGACTAAGTTATAGGTGCTGCTGGGGAGAGGGGTGCTGGGGAGGAGAAATCTCTGGCCATTCCTCTGCGTGGCTCAGGACAGGCTTTGTTTTCCTGCTGCAGTAGCAATGCAGAAGGCAACCAGCACATTTGCAGGAAGAGAAGTGGAGGGGCAATGTGGACACTCAACTGGAAGCATCCTGCAGCTACATGACTGTGCTCGTGTGCTCAGCCCTTCTTGAAAAGGATGCAAATAAGTGCTGGGTAGTCATCACCCCAAGGGGGCTGTTAAGCTTTTCTCTTACAAAAGGGAGCAGTAAGGGACAAAATTATGAAACAAATTTTCTATTTGTATGTATATAGATAATGAACATATAATAAATACATAAAAATAATAATATATGTATATTTTATATATATATATATACGCAAAAAAGCTTATGTTCATCTTGTATCAGAATACAAGAAGATATTCTGGGAGGCTAAAAGTTTATAGATTCGTAGCTGACAAAGACATTTTAATCAACCAGCAGAGAACTAGCCTGAAGATACAGCCAATATCAAGAGTATAGTAAGGTTGCGAGTAGGATGAGCCATTCATTAGTGCGTGTGAAAGGACACACAGAGGTGTGAGTAAATGTTAACAAATCCAATTTCTGCCTGAAATGTCTTCCACTACTGCTGACAGTCACTCCAACTTTGATTGAAAAGTAGGAGAAAAAAGTCACTTTTCTTTGTATGTGGCCTTGCCTGTGCCACATTGGCACAGTTCCTTCTCTGGTCTTTGTTTTCAAAGCTTACACACAATAGAACAGTGAGAAACCTCTCAGATGGGGGAAGAGCCGACATCCCGGGGGGTGATGTTGGCAGGGATGAAGTTATGTCCCCACAGTGGCCACAAAGCTGTTTTGGGAAATGGGCTGGCCAGGGTCATTGCCGGGATAAGATGACATGAAGGAGTGACCACACCAGTATGGGAAATGTGCCAGATGTTAAGAAGGGCAGCAAACAAGTCTTGGTAGGGGACTTCAGGAGAGCGGCTGGGGCTGCACCAGGATCTTCCTTTGGAAGAAGTTTGCCTGATGGGAGTTTGGGCAGAAGCTGGGCGAGATGCTTGGTATTTGGTCTGTGGATTGTTGCTGCCATTGCATCTGTTCTCTAAAAAGAGATGAATAAAGCCTATTTCGCCTCCATCTGTCAATGGCAGTGGGAAAGGCTGCTCTGCCGCAGGCACTGCTGTTTCTTAAAAGCTTCCAAATGCTCCTCCACTGAGATGTTGTCAAGGTTTATTTCCTTACAGTGGCTGTGGTCACAGAGCAGTGTGATGGGCTCACAGCAGTAGGAAGAAGAGCATCTGTATTGAAATGGCTTCAGAACTGCAAAATGATTCAGTACACTCAAAAAAAAAAAAGGTGGATAACAAAAAAGAACAACAACCCCCAGAATGGAAAAGAAAGAGGATAAATGGTGTCTTGGGTTTTATTCATCATTTGCTAAGTGTTAGCAGTGAGTAAAGGAGATGTAGGGGGATCTATGCAGTCATCGATACTCTAGACTTTCTATTTTTAATTAAAAGATGGATTTTCTCTCTGTCACTGCTACATGCTGGAGCTGCAGGGGTGGCCTGTTAGGTCTCCAAGACTATTCACATGCAGTCACTTGCAAATCAGTATGCATGTTAGCAAACCACTTGTGGCTTTGCCTAGCCGGGACTTGTGACCCACCCCTGACAGCGTCCTGGTCCTCACGGGCACTGGGGCAGGTGGGTAAGAACTCAGGGCTGCCACCCCGCCTGGATCTGAGATGATGTCTAAAGGCACCGCTGCCAGCAGCTGGGCCGAATCAGCTACTTCCAGCCCCGTGTCACACTCCTGGGACACAGCGCTGATGTTCAGCATGGCATCCGACTGCTCCTCATCCTCACCTGCCTTCCTCTCATCACCCGTGTGGCTGGAAGGACAGGGCTCGTTTGTCTGCTCCAGCAGAGGAAGACACAGGAACTATGGAGAAATGACACTTTGTGTTTTCCTTATTCTATTATTGGTGTAAATGTTGGTGAGAAACCAAAGACTGAATGTTTAAGAGCATATTCTGCATGGGAGCCATTAGAGTCTAAGTGGCTTTGGTGGCTGAATTTCTCAACAATAATCTCTTTAAATTGCTGGGCCTGAATCAGAGTCACATTTCTAGGAACGCTGTATAATAAAAAGTCAATATTAAAGTTAATATTCTTAAGTTTTCCCTGCAGAGTCCGTCTGTGCTTCCTTGCGGTTGGTTTCCAAAGCACCAGCCTCAGACTGGCAAGTCGAGGCACCAGCACTAAGGAAACTTGCTCTGTGTGAAACCTTACATTTATAATACGCTCATTCCTTCTTTTCCAAAGCCACCTTGCCATCACATTTCTGTGGCTGTAGAAGACATGGTGCTGGGTGTGAGTTGCCGTGCCCAGCCCCATGCTCTCCGCTGTCTGTGGCAGCACCAGCTCACAGCACCCAATGGCTGCGGCTGTCTTGGTGTATTTCTCCCCTCCCTTCTATGTGTTTGGGGCATTTTTAATGGTCTTTACCACAAAGAAGGCATCAGTTGTCTGACTGGTGACTTTGTAGGCGACGTGTCCCTTGCTTAGAGCTGGATGCTCTGTTGCAAAGCGGTTACTTGTGGATTTGTATTTTAACATCATCACCACTTCCTCTCCATCTTTAGACATTCATCTCCTTGTACAGCTCTGTAAAGTAGCATTTCATTTAATTATTTTTGTTCTGTTATATGGGAAAACACTTTTTGTTGGTCCGATCACTTGCACTTTGAAACATTTTGCTTTGTTTTCATAGTATTGTTATATCTTGGCTGAGCCACCGTGGCTCATTGGTTTTAATTGGTGAGAAAGCACAGGGTGTGTTCTCTTTTTCCTGAAAGCCATTTTCTGCTCCATAACAGATTTTTAAGGCCCATAAAATGCATTAATAGCGTGCCTAAATGCAGCTGCTGCTGAGGACCGAGGGGGAAGTGCAACTGGCCCTGTCATAGGGCAACAGGAGTGGAGACCCCACCACCTTCCCCCCGTTCTCCAAAGACACTGCGTGTGTTTTGGGTCTGGAAATTCTCACTTGATGAATAACACAGTGAGGAGCTGATCCTCTTGCTATTAGTGAGATTTCTGAGTGGAAAGTGAGGTAGCCTGTCTCCAGGAGCAGGTACAAGCTACCTCCTCTCTGGCAGCTGCTCCCCAGCTCCTGTAGGTTGGGGGACCAACGGGGCTGCCTGGAGGGGAACAGCAGGGCCCCCAGGGAGGCTGGAGGAGGGAACAGTGGAGGGGCTGATCAGGCCAGCAAGGGATGTGGTTACAGCCTTTCTGAGGTTTAAAGGAACAGAATTTGTCTTTTTTGTTTGTTTGTTTTATTTCATCTGGCCAGAGTCAGATGTTGCTGAGCCTCTCATGCTGCCGGTTGTGCCCCTGCTGCACTTGAACAGTCACGAACTGCTTCCTAAAGTTGTACAGCCAGGGGATGGAGGCTTTTCTCTTCATCCCCAGCTAAGCTGCCTCTCTCTCACGCTGCTGTAGCCCCACAAGCACCCATGAGTGTGCTCAGGTTGTCTCTGGGCTGGGTTGTGCACAGGGCCAGCCCTGCGCAGGTAAGGTGCCTGCTGCTGCAGCCAGGAAGACATGGGGGCTGGAGGGTCAGGAGCGGGGAAATATCCATCCAGGAAGAACCTGGCATCTACCTTGCAGTAGGAAGGCTGCCCATTTTACGATTGTCTCTGCTAAAGGCACAAGGATTTCCTCTGAAGGACACGTTAAAATTGCAGTTTTGGACTCCTCTTTTAATGAATTATGAGATAAGCACCTTCAGCAGCTTTGCTGTTGCTTGTTCTGGTCTGCATTCTCTTTGTTAGTCCCAGCCTGGCCCCAAACAACCACAGCTCCTCCTTTCCTGCTGGCTGATTCCCTTCCATAAATGTTTACATTCAGATATTAAAGTGGTAGCGAGTGGAAAGGTCAGTGCCTTTAATGCTTTCCTCTGGGATGCTGCTGGTGAAGCACTTCCACCCTTGCACAGATTCCCCTCCCGCTGTGAGAGGGAGCCACAGTTCTCCCGGGCAGGGCTACAGCCGTCTCTTGGCAGCTCCTTACTGATCTGTTCTGGCACCAACATCTTACCTGTTTTCTTGAGCACTTTGTCTTCTCAGGGAGTTTAGGACTCTTGATTATGAATTTGTTTCCAAGTTAAACTGTGAAAATAGAAAAGACTCCAGTTAACTCTCTTGTTGTTGCTTTTCCTGAGTGTGACTTGCAGAAATGAAACCACATAAGGGCTCATCTGGATCTATTGAATTGTGAGCCACATTGTCCAGCTTTCACAGCCCTGGAGGTTGATGTGATGGGTCTGCAGGGTAGTGCAAGTGCAAGTGAGCAAGCACAGGGCTAAGGACTAAGGCAGGTGTAAGTCCATCAGGAGGGGGCAGAGAGAAATCCTTGCCTGGCTGGCTGTGGCTGCTGGGCCACCAGTGGGACGTCCCAGGGGCAGTAGAGCTGAACATGGATATATACTCCGGGAGGAGATCAGCTGAGAAAGCCTGAGCTGTCTCTATATGCTCCTTGCAGAAGAACAGATCCACTTGAAGGAGTCATGGCTGGTGTGCAGTCTGCACCTCATACTGCCAGATGTTCATCGTCACCATAGTGTGCACCCTCCCTCTCTCTCTCTGCTGGAAGCCCAGGCCAACAGTAGTTTGGCATTCACGTTGGCTAAGTGGCAGCCACAATTAACCTACTGCTGTGTAATTACAGTGCAGCACCTGGCCATGCCTATGAGGCTTGAGCAGAAGCCAAGCCGCGTGGGTGGAGGGTTTCCCCAGAGGCCCTGGCAAACGCGGGGTTGGGCGATGGATTGATTACAGCTGTGTGTGGGGGTTTAAAAATAACTCTCTGACTTTCCAGAGGAATGTATTTGTTATGGAGTCACTGAAAGGCTGTAGTAAGAGACCCAAGAGCGAGCAGCCGCTGGGAGAAAGCCAAGAGACAGAGCTGCTTCTGGGCATGGTGCTCCCTGGAAAGGCAGACTTGGGCTGCTGAGCAAGGAACCTGCTCCTGTTTGTTTCCTCTCTGTGTTCAGGGAAACAAGACTCTGTGTACGTTTTGCATGATAAATAAACATCGCTGCACCAAAGAAGTGTTTGACTTCTATCATCCATTGTATTGTAGTGGAAACAACCTGGCAAGACCCCACATGTTGGCTAATCCTCAGGCCAGATGGAGGTAACAATATGTTTAAAATCTTAATTAATTACTTCATTATGTGTTTGATTTTCTGTTTTTAAACAAATTGCTAAGAAGCCTTGTTTAACAAATACATTTACTTGTGCATTCTGGTTCACCACTTGAACCAACAAGATCTCAGTGTTAACAGCAAAATTATCAGCTTGGGTGTAACTGCAGAAGTAATCACTAATATATGGGAAACGCAAAGCCAAAAAATTGCAAATGAAGGAGCATGGCAGGGACTGGAATAAGGACCACATCACCATCATTCTGCAAGAAAAACACAGTGCTCTGAGGTTTCCACCCTATAGAAACACAGTGATGATAACTAACTCTTCATGACAGTGATGCATTAGGATGAAAGGCAACTCTCATGACTGTAGGACTAATGCACAGATTCAGGTGAGGATTTTCCCAAGCGGGTTCCCCAAAATAGATCCCCAGTGTACACTGGGATGGGAAGGAAGTGACAGTCAGGTTGGTTAGGGTAGAAAACCTGTTTGTCTTCAATGGAAAGGATTGTGATCCCTTAAGAAAGAGTGAACTAGGAGCAAAGGTTATGTCAAGGTAAAAAAAGGAGATGGAACAAGTGTGCAGAGGGGGAGAGACCACAGAGGCCAGGCCAGAGGGGTTCTGGTACAGCACCAGCTACAGGGTTTTGTAACCTCAGGGTCCTGATAAATTCTGCTAAGCATAGACTTAGCAGCATAGAGGAGCAGAAACAGCATCAGTGTGTGCAATGAAAGGTAGTTTAGTTCTAATAAGAGTGAGAGTTAACTGAGAGGGAGGAGAGTTGATTCAGATCTGTAGTTTACCCTACATAAATCCATGTCACACCAATGTGTGTGAAAGATGTGTTTGGGCCGTGGAGGCATTTGTTGTAGGAGGAGAAGTTGTTTTCTGTTTCAGGGTTGAGTCTGCAGGGGTGATCACGAGGGAAATAACTTTAACTTGCAAGCAGTAGGTGTTTCCCTGCATGTCTCCAAGAAACAAGAGCTCTTGCAGTGTGCTGTTGAACACAGGTTTGCAGACAGTAACCTCATCCTTTGACCAGATGCGTGGTGTGGTTTGTCTGCAGAGATACATCTGCTCAGGGAATGACAGTCATGTTACCTCACCGATATATATATTGCTGCATTGACTAGAATCACGGAAGGTATCAGGGTGTCTGAAGTTTTTGTGCCTGCTCTTTGGGCAACTCTGACAGTGCTAAATTTCTTCCTGTTGGTGCATCTTACACCCCAGAAGCTGTCTTGGAAAGGCACAGCAGCAAAACATCCACACTGTAAAATGCTCATCAGTGGCACCAGCCTGGAGCTTTTATTTAGTCTTGCATTTCAGACATCAGATTTGCCTACTGCAATGAGACTTGTGGAGAAAGGGTTTATCATAGTTACAAGAAAATGGTGTTTGTCAAACAGCTTCCAGACCTGCTCTAAGGAGGAGTCGATGCTTCTAAGACAGAAGGAACAAAATTAAGTCACACCCTTCCAAAGAAGAGATGATTTTTGAGTCTTGTATGATCAAATAATACAGACACATGACTGTTTATTCTCAGGTTGAGCTTCGGCTCCTGTTTCCTGGAATAAGTGCATACATGGAGGTCTGAGTGCTCTGAACTTGATGACATCACCTTTTAGGTTATAAATCAGCATTTTTGTCAGCACAGCGTTAGCTTTGTTTTGAGAAAAGCCTTTGAGCTATCTCAGAGCTATAAAAATGTTGCAGAATCATTATTTTGTTTCTCTTATTTTAAAAAGGCACTTTTTAACAGTTGGTGCATCAAAATCCATTGAAAGTTTGAGACTCCAGTGGGACATATTTCTCCCTTTCATGGCTTTCTCCACCTTCCCCCCCAGTTTGGTAGGTGGAGGGGGAGCACAAAGACAACTTTGGGGTCTGCTTGCTTCCATGAATGCTGCCAAGCAGCCAGCACTGTTGGGTGAACAAGAACCCCTGGAGCATGCCCCCATCATCCTTCTGTCTTCTCCTTGTCCTAGAGCACCCAAGGAAAGGAGTATGGGGGAAGCAGAAGCCAATACTCAGACAAATAGAGAAGCAAAATAGTGCAAGATGTAAATGTTAAGACATGGAGTAGGCATTCCTGGGGTGGTTAACCCACCCTGCATTTCCATATCAATGGCACTTCTGCCGTGAGAACTATCAATGGCACTTCTGCCGTGAGAACCAGCCCGTTGATCAAAGACCTGGCACAATGGGCAGCAGAGCTATGTCTAACCTGGAAATAGTGGTGAAAACAGGAAAAAAGTGAGTAGGGAGGACAAACAGCAATTTACTTTGGGTGTATCAGTGACCAGGCATGGCATGTCATGGAAGCATTACAGCAAGGTAAGTTTGAGAAGGAGTTTGAAGGGAAATATGACAGCTGATTGCTGCTCAGTGTGTTTTTCTGGAGTGGCCTTCATTTTTTATTTTTTTTTTTTTTTCAGGGAGAAAATGGTAAAAGTGGAGATAAAAGTAAGGATTTTATGTTGGCTGAGCAGCAAGATGCTTGCTGTGTTGCCTTAAAACCCTGAAAGGACTGGAAGGGAAAAACCTGTACAGCAGAAGTGTTGCTTAAAAAAAACCCAAACAGTTCCTTTCATGGTATTTCACATAATCCAAAAATTTCCATTGCTGCCTTTAGTTACATAGAGACCTTTCATACACCCAGATCTGTTGATATCCGATAAAACTGCACAAAGGAGGCAGCTCATTAACTCTCGCTTCTGCACTGAGCATGTTTTGATGTGCAGATCGCTGACAGCACAAAAAATCCTTTCTGCCTGTGTAGGTTGGGATAATAGCAGTATTGACAGTGTGTGCCTGCTGGAGGCAAAGCACAGGGGATCCTCCGTCTCCTTGGCATTTCATCTGAGGAGTAATGACCAGGGAACGTGAAGACTGATTGTGGAGTTGAACCTAATACAAAGTACTCCTGTAAAACCCCCTTGCCAAAATGATGATACAGTTCCCGTAATTCAACGCCCATTAGAGCATCTCAAGTCAGACTCTTGAAATAAACACTGACTTAAAAACTCCTGCCATTACCAGCTAGTTATTGATTAAAATAATGATACCTTTTGTTTTTATAAGGGCTTTCAAGCTCTGTTGTGTACAAAAGGTTTCTCAAACATTTAACAATTCCAGGCATGAAGAGTTTACCTGAACATTTTGCTTGCAGTGCTAGAGACTACAAACAAAGCACTGTTGTTTGAGTGTGGGGAAGCACAGAGCAAAACTAACTGAAATATGTCAGTTATCTAAACTGGCTGGAATTGAACAGCGTAAATGAGAAGAAAATTACATTTAATGTATCATTTTTTAACTAGCGGATGGTAGACATCAAAGCTGGGATCTTTTAAAAGAGAAATTGTCAGTGTTCCTAAGTGTGTGCATGATGGGCATGCGACTTTGTGGGTTTGCTTTGATTTCTTTCTCTCTGCTCTGAAATCATAAAGGATCATGGAGATGTAAAATGAGTCCATTAGAGTTAAATACCGTTGTTCATTAATGGAACAAAGATAAAAAGCAAACAACAAGTGGATTACTGTGATGACTTGGCTGCTTTATCATCTTAGCTAGTGTCCTTCTCTTTCCCTAAACTAGGAGAAGGTAGTTTCGGGCTCAATTTAAGGTGGGATCAGTCTTGCCTCTGTGGGGAAGCATCAGAGTTGCATACTGGGACACGGCTTTGCAGGTTTGGGGTTGGTGGTGCTGAGTCAGAGCTAACCCACCACACCAGGTCCGCTGGGCCAGAAGGGCTCATGGGTCAATTCTCCCCTTTCCCCTACACTGACCCAAACCCAGACAAGTACCTGCTCTGGCACAGTGTGTGCTGAGCAGCACAACAAAGATGTGCACCCATGAGCAGTGGGGCTGGTAAGGAATATCCCCCACAGCAGGGAATCAGTGGGTGCACAAGGACCACCTCAGGTCCTCAAAAATCATTTAACCATGCTGAGGGCACAGCTCTCTGAACATGGTACGGGAATGAGCTGCTTTGCCCCTGCTCACAGCCCATGCCAGTGCCCAGGTTCTGGTGCCTGGGGTCTGACGCAACCCCACTGCAGCCACAGCAGCTGCAGACAGACAGCAATGGTCTGCATCTGCACAGCAAGTTCCCAGATCCTTCGATCCAAGAAATTTGTTCTTTCCATGAATGGTAACTGAACTTAGACCTGAGGAAAGTTCATCTTTAATGTCAAGTGGCACTGTGTCATTACACAGATTTTTCAGAGCTGTAGCCAAATCAGCCCAGTGCTGCTTAATTGCTTAATATGATAAATCATGGCTTTTGCCAACTGCTTGCCTAATTATGTATTTTATTCATTGTAAACATCAGCTCTGAGAGGATGAAAGGCAGGCTACTCAGGGTTTCCACAGCCAATCTGATGTGCTCGGGTATAGCCTCCGTCTCTGAAGCTATATTTGGCTGCTTTCATTGACGTGACTGAGACAGACCTCCAAGAAGTTTATACCCCACCCTCCAAAACAAGGACCCGCTTCACCATTTCTTCAGGGAAGCTGTGTTTCTGAATCTATTATAAAAGGTTATTCATCTCATCTCCTGAGGACTTGCATATTTTCACAAGATATCATTTGGCCTCTTTCCGTGTTTTGAGTCCAGAGATTCAGAGGTCAGGCTGGTTTTTGGCAAGACCCGGGACACTCCTCACCATCTTAACTCCTGCTAAATCACCATTACGGGTTTTTTTGTAGATTTTATTCAGGGTAAAGCAGTTCAGACAAACTGGAAAAAATATTGTTTCTGAAGCCACTAAAAGCTGGATGTCATGTCTGAGCAAATCTAACATTTTAAGCTGGAAATTAAGGGGCAGTTTGAAGGTGACAGACACATGATGGTGCCAAGCAGTGTACAGCCCAGAAGGGCAGAAATCCTCTGCTCTTGGGAGCTCAGAGGCTGATGAATGTGGGCAGATAGTCACTGCCTGCGTAGGGCACACGGGAGGATGAGGCAGGGTAGTAACTGGGGTAGGCATGATCTTAGCCCACTGCCAAACCCATTCCTCTCGGGAGGGCAGCTGCTCCAGAGCAGCACTGATGGAAAGGGCAGGACCAAGTGTGTTCCCACCACCACCCAGCCATGGGGGGTTTACTTGTACCACTTCAAAAACATTTCCATCCAGCAGCGCCCCGTGAACAGAATGCAGCTTTCATCTAAAGAAATGCTATTGAGGTTCATGCATATTAATGGTCATATACTGACTGCTCTTTCTGATCTGTTTTAATAGAGAGATCAGCTGAATTTCTTATCGTGTTTTTCTGCAGTAGGAGTTGAATTTTGAAGCAGCATATTTTCCTGCTGTGTTCCAAATACATTTGAAATAAACATGGTCATAATAGTGGAGAAAGTATCAACCTCATATAAAACACATCTGTACCAAGGGAGCTGTATAATACAGTACTTTAAAGTGATGATAATTAGAAATAACTGTTTGGGACATTTCTGTTGAGAAAAGAATCCAGGCCTTCCATACTAGCACAGTAAAATTTTAATGTCTTTCTCTTGTTTATAAACTGATGAAAATGAAACGTGTTTAACTTCAAGGGATTTAATATCACGTTAGAATTTTTTTCCCTCTGATAGTGCACAAGATGAACGATGCCTGTTTGAATTTTCAGATCATAGCTCCCCTCTTGCAGACAGAATATACTTTGTTCAGAGACAGCAGATTAGAGAAATGAAGACTGAAGGTCCACTTACAGAACTATGTATACAAAATGTGGTCAAAACTGCAGAGATGGCTATTAGAGTTGCACATGACAACTGAATGACCCTGCACACAATTAGATAAATGGTGGTTCCCCCTGAGAAGCACCTGTGTGCTGGATGGCTGCAGCTCATTGCACTGCAGCTGCACAGGCACCTTTGGTGTCCTTTTTGTGCACATTCATTTCATGTGAACCAAGGCCACACTTCCTGTGTTGAAAAATACTTGAAAATTTATTTCCATAGAAATTCCAAAAGTTATTAGATTTATCTCATATTTTGTTAACGGCATCTATGTGCTTCCTGGTATTTTTTCTTCTTTTCTCTCTTTTTCCCCCTTTTTCAGGAGGAGTTCACAGAATCAAAGAATCACAGAATGTTAGGGATTGGAAGAGACCTCAAAAGATCATCTAGTCAAATCCCCCTGCTGGAGCAGGAACACCCAGATGAGGTTACACAAGAAGGTGTCCAGGCGGGTTTTGAATGTCTCCAGAGTAGGAGACTCCACAACCCCCCTGGGCAGCCTGTTCCAGTGCTCTGATACCCTTACCAAGAAGAAGTTTCTTCTCAAATTTAAGTGGCACCTCTTGTGTTCAAGTTTGAACCCATTGCCCCTTGTCCTACTGTTGGTTGTCACTGAGAAGAGCCTGGCTCCATCCTCGTGACACTCACCGTTTATATATTTGTAAACGTTAATAAGGTCACCCCTCAGTCTCCTCCAAGCTAAAGAGACCCAGCTCCCTCAGCCTTTCCTCATAAGGGAGATGCTCCACTCCCTTGATCCTCTTTGTTGTTCTGTGCTGGACCCTCTCCAGCAGTTCCCTGTCCTTCTTGAACTGAGGGGCCCAGAACTGGACACAATATTCCAGATGTGGTCTCACCAGGGCAGAGTAGAGGGGAAAGAGAACCTCTCTCGACCTACTAACCACCCCCCTTCTAATACACCCCAGGATGCCATTGGCCTTCCTGGCCACAAGGGCACAGTGCTGGCTCATGGTCATCCTGCTGTCCACCAGGATCCCCAGGTCCCTTTCCCCTGTGCTGCTCTCTAATGGATCATTCCCCAACTTATACTGGAACCTGGGATTGTTCCTACCCAGATGCAAGACTCTACACTTTCCCTTGTTATATTTCATTAAATTTTTCCCCACCCAACTCTCCAGCCTGTCCAGGTCTCGCTGGATGGCAGCACAGCCTCCTGGCGTGTCAGCCACTCCTCCCTGCTTGTTGTTATCAGCAAACTTGCTGATAGTACACTCATCCAAATCATTGATGAATATATTGAATAGTACTGGCCCCAGTACTGATCCCTGAGGCACTCCACTAGATACTGGCCTCCAACTGGACTCTGCCCCATTGACCACGACTCTCTGGCTTCTTTCCTTCAGCCATCATCATAGGAAGAGGCAAACAGATTTTTGTTTTAATAAAATGGTACTTCAAAGCAAGAGTTGTCAGAAGTTTATTCATTGTGGCTCAGATTTATGGAAAAGGCACTACAGTCTTTGAGCTCTCATTTTGGCATGGCCACATCCTCCTCATTTGTAGGCCTCCTCTCAGCTCTGTGTTTTCTTGGTATAATCTTGGAAAAAAATATCCTCAAATTCAGGGAATTATGCCACTATAATCTCTGGGTAATTTGACTGGAAAGCATTTTAGGGTTATGGATTTTCATTCTCTGGTCACAGCAGAAATTTTTTAAAATAATAAGGCTATACACTGGAAATTCATATCTTTTCTTGGAACTGTTTTGGTGTTAAGCTCATGCTGAATAATTTAGTAAGTTTCATCAAAATCATCTGAGAACTGTACACCTAAGAAAATGAGGCATTTTTGGAGATTGTTTTAGCAGTAAAACTGCTGATGCAAGATTCAAAAGCTTAAGCTTGATCTCAGTCTGGGTTTAAAAAGCAAACCATGTTTGTAGAAGAAGTTGTTTTAGGAGTTCCAAAATTCTGAGTTTATACAGTTGACAGTCCAGCACGTTGCATTAGACCTCCACCAGAATGTATCACCAGAGTGTATCATCTTCAGAATGAAGGTGTTGGTCCGCATAGGTTGACTTGGATGTGCTCTTCACTGCTGGTGACCTTTAGCTCCTACATCTGTCCTACACTTGCAGTTCCTGGAGCCACATAATCAAGGACCCAGAGTTTAACCTTACTTTTGAGCTGTGGCAGACAAACACCATAAATGGATCCAGCAGTGTTGATGCCTTCTGATTCACCATGACTGGACACTCCATTCTCCAAGCACCTCAGCTGCAAAATCTCAGTGTGTGTTTCTCCTTTCTGCAGCTTTAAGTATGGTTTATCTTTGAGGGTCTGGAGGGCCAGTGCCCTGCCAGTAGTGCAAGAATTACAAGTAGTTTTGAACTTAAAGTGACCTCATCCCCATCCCTTTTCCATATTTTCCACACCGTTTACCATTTTAAAGCTGCCCTCTGAGTTCTGAAGACCAGAACCATGAGCATTTTGGCCTTCGGTTGTCCAAAGATACTTTCAGCTGTGATCCTTCAGCTGGTTCAGAAGATCCTTTGGGAATCTTCTTGCAGCAAGAAAATCCTATTCAGACCTTCCACAGTGCCTCAAAAAATCTAAACCTGATGGGGACCACATCAGAGGTTTGGGGCAGCTTTGTTTAGCTTTTGGCTTTGTTGTTGTCAGGCGAGTGCAATGCATGCTCAGGTCCTCAGTGCACATCTTGGACACACTCTTTTTTGAGTATTTACCTTTAGAGCTACACTGTTTAAATACTTATTTTCTTTTTCTCCAAAAGGTTAGTGGATCTTGCTCACCTCCTGTGTCTTTGGGCGTCGCTGGCATTTGTCAGGGGATCTGACGGACTTGAGTATGCTGCTCTTCAAGGCACAGAGATTCGGCTCTCCACTCAGAGCTATTATTTAGGGCTCAATTAATCTTTTGTCCACGTTTTGCCTTCAGCAGCTGAGTGAAGCTCCTCGCAGCGCGTGCTGTGCCGTGTGATGGATTGTTGCAAGGACTGTGCTGGGCTTTGTCTAACATGTCGGCTTGTCTCACTCGCTCTTGGATTATCTTCTGGCCTGGCGGTTCTTCTCCAGCTGTAGTTGTCCCCGGGATTTCTCAAACCCAGTAGTGCATATGGTGTTTGTACAGGTTCAGAGGAAAGCTCTCTGTTGCAAGTGCACAGGGGTTGACAGGGCCTTTTGTGTCCTTATGCTTCTGCATGTGAATTTTGTATTGTTTCCAGACAAAGTGAAACTCAGTTCTGTGTGTGGTGTCTGCAGCTCGACACGTTTTTTTTCTTTTCTTTCTCTTAGAATTACAAAGTTGAAAAATGGTGTTATGCTCTTTTTAGAAGAAGCTGAGCTGATTTATCTGACTTCAGGGGCATTACAAAGGCAGTGAATGGAGCCCCTTGTGCCTGCAGAGCAGCGGAGGGCAGGCACAGGGCCGCAGGCTTAAGCTAAAGGCCAGCTGTGACCAGCCCTGGCTTTTCTCACCCAAACTCTCCAGCTACAATAGCTGAGAACATTTTTTAACAGAAAAATGTCCATTTTCATGTGGTTCAGTGCTAGATTTGGGGGATGACTTTTACTTCCTCAAAGAATATTTGAAAAATATTTTGAAGCAATTAGTGCCTCAATAAAGTGTCCACAATACTGGAGGATATGAGGGAAGACGCCTCAGGAAATTTAAACATGGTTGGTAGTTTGTTGTGGCTCTTACTTTTAGAATTACAAAAATTCAAGGCTATGTGGGTGATGTTAAAGCCTGTTGATTTTTTCCTTGTACAAGTAGATCACCCATTTGCCTCTCGGGTGAGGTGGAAGCTGGGTTACCTCTCACCATGAGTGGCAGCTGGGCAGGTCTCAGTGCCACTTGTCACCTGGTGTCAGCAGTGCAGCTCGGTGCGTTGCTTCTCAGGTGAGTGGGGCTGGGGTCTGTGCTCACCTCTTGCAGAAGCAGCAAACCAATTAAATATTTCGTCTTTGTGACCGTGGCAAGCTCCTGAGTTGTTCGTGATCCCGTTTATTTTATGAGCAATTTTGTGTATTACACAATAGATAACACAAGTGTTTCAATCTGATACAGCAGAGATGAGTGCCATTCCTCATGCAGCATCCACTTGCATCTGAGCCCATTAACTCTTCCTTTAAAAGCTGTCAGCCTTCTCTACAGAAATAAATGCACAAGAGAGGAGGAGGGAGCCAGGAAGCAGAAAAATGTTTAGGTGTAGATACACATGTAGAAAATGCTTAGAAGTGTCTTTGAGGCAGGGAAACGTGCAATTTTTTAATACCATTCCCCCTTCTCCCTTGCTTGCAGCTCATTTCCTCCTATTCACGTGAGGCACAGAGCCTAAGCTACAGACTGAAAGCAGCAGAGTGGGACAGAGAGAAGCCAAAGATCTAGGAGGAAGTTGGGCCAGATTGTGATGCCTTTGAGAAACCAATGTGATGGGAAAGCTGATCCTTTCCTTCCTCCCATGTTCTGATTGCAAGCATTGGCCTCATCCTTCACCCCCTTTGGTGTCCATATGCCTGACAGACAGCAGAACAGGTCCTGCTCCCACAGAAGCTGTGGTGCTCCTGCCAAGCCAGCTTCTCACGGGCTTTGCCTCAGAACAGCACTGAGCAGGAGTGGTCTGGAAATGGAATTCCCATCTGAGGTACCTGAGAGAGCACACATGGCAGCTGGGAACCTGTCCCGTACTGAGGACTGAGCAGGATTTCGAATTCCCCTGAGAGCATGTGTGTCACCCCAGCAACATCCAGGAATAGTGCTAAATACAGAATATAAATAATATAGCCATGCCACCTGTGCGAAAGGAAACAGTGGGCTCTGTGGCTTGAGGGTAGAGGCTCCCCAGCCTCCCTGTGTTTGATACTGCCAGAAAACGCCTGGGCATAAGATTAAATGATACTTCCTGTCTCTAAACCATTTGTGGTCAAATGGCTCCTGGAGGAGCACAGAGAATACAGCCATACTTATGCTTGTGAGGGACCATAGCATTGTTCTCAAGCATATTCTTGCTTCAACAGGGTGTGTTGGTAAAAGGCTTCTCCATGTGGTTAAGGCTGAAGCTTATTTCTTATTTTGAATCTCATGTGAATGGCTTCCCACATCCGAAAACAAGCCAGTTCCCCTGAGAGATCCCATAAGCACAAGGAGATTTTTACTTTTTTCCTGGTGCAATCCCTGCAGCTGGATATGAGGTGGGAGAGAATGAAGACTTTTCTTGCTTTGCCGCCATGGGCTTAAAAACCAACACATTTGACTCCTACAGATCTGGTGAGAGACGCTGTCTTTGACTAATCGGACTTCTCCAGCAGTGAGGCTGACCCACCCCGTGAGCACTCTGCAGGACACACATCAGCCTGGTGAGATGTGACACATCGTGAGGGATGGAGGAGATACCACTACATTTGGCTTGCCATGGGCACTAGCACTAGGCAATATAGGGAAGGGAGCAACTTAAAACAAACACCAGCTCCCTCAGCTACTGCCTCCTCATCTGCCCTTCCCACCAGCACCAGCCCCGGCCCCGGTGAGACACATATGATGGATTAAACGAGGGTTTGCCCAGAGGAACTGTTCCCACCAGAGACTGGCATTAAAGAGACATCCAAGAGGCGCGTGCAGTACTTTGTGTGTGTGCTGTCGCAGCTCTTTGGTTTCATACTTAAACTAAGGTAGCTGAATACTTTAACCTGTTTGATTTTTTTCTGCTTTCCTGCTACAGCACTGTTTTCTCCTCTCCTCAAAGCTCTGGTAATTCTCTGCATCACCTGGTCCCCTGAGCTGCTGCTCATTTCATCTTGGGAAGGTTATTCATTTAACCGTGTTTTTTTAATTCTCATTCTGTGATGGATATTGTGAATAATTCATGTGCTACCAAAGCCATATGTAATTAGTTCATTGTGCAACTAAACAAAATCTGAACAGCCGGGGTTTTGATAACATCAGGTAGGAAGTCTTTTGCTACTAATTTTTTTCTGTGCTTTATTTTTTTGTTTTATATGCTCTTTATCTCATATTGTTTGTCTGCTTGATTGCTTTCATTTCTAATGAAGAAAATTGCTCTGTGAATCTGTACTAACAAAAGGTCTCAGATAAATAAATTTCACTCAGTCTTTAAATCATAATCACAGTAACAAAATGAAATAAAGAAATCCAAATCTCCTCACTGTCATTCAGATGAAGTAGCGGCTGTGTGGCTGAACATCTGAGTCTCCAAGAGTGCCTCTGTCTTGCTAAGGGAGTCCTTGTGTTCTGGGTGATTATTTTAAGTATTTTGATTTTTTCCCCTTAAGTTCATAAAGGTGTGACAGCCATCTTAAAGGTATTTACCAGCCAATTTTTGTGTTTCTTCTTTCACTGCTCTGGATTCTGACATTAAGATACCTTTGTGCACATGGTTAAACTCCTCCTTCTGCAGCCATCTCCTGCCAATATCCTGGCAAGCGAAAAATCTCCAAGAACCTTTCCTGATAAATCCAAAATAATTTAAAATTCTGAAATGGTCTTCTCAGTTCCAAAAGAGAGCAATAACTATTTCAGCTACATGCTCCATTAGCCTGATTATGGTTATGAATCACACTAAGGCTAACAGCTTCAGCTGATAAAATGCACAGTTTGAGCACATCAGTAACATTTCTAGTAGTGAAGAAAATGTGAGTATTTATCAGGGGCCAGATTCACCTCTTTTAAAAAATAGAAAAAAAAGGGGGGATGGGGCTAACCATGTACCTGGGGTAAGATACTCACTAAAACAGCCAGTTGTATACACTGAGTTTTTTGCCTTATATTTCTTAATTGTCAAATCCCAACAGAAAAGGCAGATGCTAAACACAGGGCTACATGTGTGATTTTCGAAGTGCCCTGTGGTATGACAGGTTGGGTTCCTGCCCATTTGTCCTGCCTGCATCAAGGGGCTCAACCTGGGCTGGCGAACAGCACAGCCGTACAACTGCTCCTGAGGCCAGAAAAGAGGAGTTTCCTTGTTAGGAATATTTGTCCTGCTGCACAAGCAGCCTGCATCTCACATTGCCATTCGGGAGTGTTAAATTAGTTGTGAAAGGCTGATCAGAGACAGGGAAGGGTTTTGGAAAGTTTATGGGCCAGCTGGACACATTTTATCTTTCTCCCCTTTGACATCTGGTAGCATTTCATTTCCATCTGCAGATCAGATATGCCACCTGGTTAATAAACTCAGGTGCAGGGCAGCAGCTTGCCTGATGAAAATGAGTTATTACATTTCACTTTCCCTGACTGGAATTTTGATTGCCACTGACATGATTAATAGTATTTTTCCTACTGTTGCTTAAAACAAGCGGTAACCCCTAGGAAATTATTGAGGATATGGGAAATGTAAACAGGATTTAAACCATGTGCAGAGATGAGGGATAGTGAGGGACTGAGGGAGAGGCATCATGAGAGGAGGTCTGACACTTTATTAATGTCTCTGTGAATAAGCTGGTGGGAAAGGAAGCCAACAACTTAGTGACAAACTGGGCACACAACACTGCATCAGGTGAGGCTGCAAGGCACAGAGATCATTCAGAGGCGTGGGGTGGACCAGGAAATAAAATCAGATCTGAGATGAGGAGGAATAAATACCACCCCTCCTCTCATCAGCAGAATGCACAAGCCTAGTGAGGAGTTAACCTGAGCCACATGTTTGTGTTAATTTATCGCATAAATTTATTACAACAATCAAATACAGTCAAACAAACCATAGCTGAGTGTTGATATGCCAAGCACAAAGGAATTGCACTGGGTTCTCAGAAAGCATTTTTTAAAACTAAGAATTTTTGTTTCTTCATGTTTGAAATGTCTAACTCCCAGTTTTGAACTGGCAGTGTGGAAAGAAGCAGCACTGAAGGCTAAAAATGATGGGGAGCATGGTTTCCATTGTTGTGTACAGCTACATGACACACTGCATCTGGTGAGGTCTGTGTCAGCCCGAACACCTCTGCTGGCACTGGAGCGATTCAGACCTGGGTTTTATGGGGCTTGGGTTTTGTGGGGCTTGGGCCCTGTGGCCACTTGACTTTGATGACCAGGAAAGGGCTAGCTTGGGCAGGAGCTTCTCCTGAACTGGGGGCACACAGGGGTGTTCTGTGTCCATCCAAGGTTTGACTCCAGCCCACAGCTGGATCCCCGAGTCACTGAGAGATCTCCTGTGGGGCACCGGCAGCACATTGGGGCTGGCAGGAGCTCTGGCCGCTCAGGCCTCCTGTCTGCCTCAGAGCATTTGCCACCCTCCCATCACCCTCCCTTCATTAAGTTTGCCTCGGTACATCTGCAGTTATGCTCACAATATTCCTTTTCTTCTTATCTCAAACAGTGTCTTCTCCTTATCTGTTGGCAAAGCAGATGAGGAGTTCTGCGTCAGTGTAATTGATGCCCTCCTCGCTTGTGCCTGGCAGTGGAAACTTCCCGTCACCAGCACAAGCGAAAAACAGCAGTTTGTTTTCTCTAAAGTGTGAGTCTCTTCTCAGAAACTGGTCCTTCTTGTACATGATGGAAGTCTACAGGTAAAGGGTATAGACCTCTCAGCCCTACAGTTCAGAATATGTCCTGGGCACATATACCTTTCCTGTGATCCTGAACAGGACTGTCACAATTACTGCCACGCAAAGAGATTCTCAAGGACACAGAGTTAAAAGCTGCTTCTCCAAAGCCCTGGTGAACATCGAGGGTTGAATTTCCTGATATCTTTGACCTCTTCTTGGTGCTAGCAGGCAGGATTACCTCTGCCATTAGGCTGGGACATATTTTGACCCTCCACAACAACAGACCAGGAGAGAAACCATCCGTGGTCATGGTCAGTTCCTCAGTGCTGTCTGCAGATCCCAGGATTTCAGATCAGGAGCTCTTGCTTTACCTTCCACCTGGGTCCTGACCAAAGGCAATACTGGTTTTCATTTCTCACTGTTCATGATGTCAAACTAAAGATTGACAGCAACTCAGAGTTGCTCCACTTACTTTCAATCAGACTTTTTGTAGCTCATAATTTTCAGAAGAAATTCTCAAATTTTTTTCCTCCTTCTCTGCTTCCCAATCTCTCCCCATTGAAACAGCAACCAATAGAATCTGCTGGAGCCACCTTTATGGTCAACATGGAATGCAAAAAGCAGCAGTCTCTTTCAGGTGCAAAGAAGTAGTTGAATTTCAGGAGCTTTTATTCTGTATTTCCTTCTCCTGCAGTATATATTTGGATGATTCTTTGTCAGCAGAAATAACTTTTGATTAGATTCTTGCTTCTCCTTTGCTATTTTTGGGATTTTGCATTCCTCTGCTCATGCCATTTGCTTCTTTGCTCTCTGAACACCATTGAAAACCCGATGAAATCCGCAAGTCTCCTTCCACCAGCTTCACTGAGATCTCAGAATATGTTCATCGTTTTCCATCCAAGCCTATTTTCCCCATGGCTGTCCTTCCTCCTCGATCTGCCTCTCCTCCCACCCCTCTCTGAATTCCCAGGTTTCCTCATTAGCCAACTCACCTCCTTTGCTGTCCCCACCTCCAGCCACTTTCTTGCATCCCTCTGCCCAGGTGGCGCATGACCTTCTTTCACTCCCTGCTGCAAACAAGTTGCTCCCTCTCCTGCCACCCCTGCCAGCTCCTCACCCACCAGACCTGGTACTTGCTTCTCCTCAACTGCAGCCAGATGTGTTTGTTCTCCAGGATCACTGGGGTCATTGAAAAGACATGGCAAGGAGGCTCTGTGTTCCCATTTTTGGGGCTTGACTCCAGCCCAAGGAGGCATGGCTCTTGCTGGGGTGCCTGGTGTCTCAGTGTGGTTGGAATTGCTCCCAGTTAGGTCACCACCATTTGCATCTGGCCAGGATGGGAGCAGACAGGAGCAGGTGTGTGCCTAGCTAGGACAGATTCCCAGGAAAGCCTTAGTTGTTGAGGCCTTGCTCCTTTTCCTCAGGATGGGCAAGTGTGGTGTTTCAGTCAGCCTGGATTTGCAGCTCTGCGTGGATGAGAGGCAGCCCAGAGCTGATGGGATTGGTGTTGGCACCTCCAGATGGGTCACATGTCCAGCCTGAGGGGCAGAAGGACCAAGAGGCTTGCGGGAAAAAATACTAGAAATTTTTACATCAGAATTTTTTATTTCATAATCTTGTTTTTGTCAAAATAGCAAGAGCAACTTGTGCTTATTTTCTCTCCAGAAAAAAAAAAAAAAAACCCACACATATATACATATATATACGTACATACATATATATATATATATATATAGTCTGAATAGACAAAAGCTGCCATTCTTCCAAACTTCTTGCTGTGGCATGATGAGAATTTTGGGCAGTGTGAACAATATCAAATCTTCTTGGGCAACCTGTCAGATAGATTGGATGTCAGCTGTAGAGCACAACACAACTCCAGCCTAATTGTGGGCCTTCAGGAGAAACCCCATGAATATGTATAAATTGTTGAAAATATGCTGTGACACTTGGCTAATTCTTCAGAATGTAGATAACTGTGCAGTCATGGTGAAGACTGACAAAATGTATGATTATTCAGAAAAGGGAAGTCATTTGTGAATGTTCAAACTGAGTTAGGCACGTGAAAAGATATGAGAAGGTTTTCTACTCAATAATAACATTCTTCATCCAACTTCAGGTATGGAGACTTCATGATGCCTCCAAGACATTTCTCTGAATTTCCTGAGCCAGATAAAACATTGCTACTAAAATATCATACTGGGGAAGAGGGGGCACTTTAAAAATATGTATATAAGACCAGAAATGTAATACTTTAGTAAAGTATTTCTTCACCATTTATCATTGGATACGATGGAGGTAGCTGGCAAGGTTGGTGTATGTGTATAGCAGGGGCAATGGATGCGACTAGGGGAACTGGAACAGTCACAAAGAAGTTTGAAATAGAGGCAATTAAAAATCAGTTGCATTTCTGCAACTGTATGTGCTCCCCGTGCAAGGGCAGAGGAGGATCTCCTATCGCTGCACCCTCCCCAGTCAGCACCGCTCCAAAGATATGTTGCGACAGTCCCGCAGTACTTAATTCTTCTGAAAACATTTGTCACTATTTAGTATTAATATATGTCTTAAAGACCTTTTTCATGTATCCCGTTAAGTTACCAAAATGCAGACGTGAGGAATGATTAGATAAAAATGTTGATGAACAATGTTATGGGAAGGTCGAATGTACTAAAATATTCTCAGCTAAAATGCATCTGTCAAAATTCCTATCAGTTTGAGCTCTGCTGAATGACTCTTTGTAATGTTTTTGGGTTTTGTTGTTTTGTTTTGGTTTTTTGTTTTTTAATAATTCCTTGCATGTTGTACTATAAATTGGTATTTTTCTGCAACAATCATCCAAACCTCACAGTAAATATAAGTTGTAATATATCAGAATGGCAGGCGTCAGCTAGAAAAACTCCCTGCAGTTTGCCCAGTTTTGAAGGATGAGTCTTGCAACCCAGGTTTTGAGGGGAGTTTTAAGAATTTCTGCTTACAAGGTTAATTATTTTGGATCATGGGCTACTCCACTTTTCTGTAGGAACAGGGTAGACTGCATTTGGCTTTTCACAAGTGGGACTGTAGTGTGTAAGTTGTTGCTCTGACTGGTGCCTGGCACACTAGGCATGCAAGGTTTTTAAGCTCAACGACTCTGGGAAGAGGAGGACACCACAGCTCCCCAGGGTCTGCCCATCAATCTGCGGCTGGTGTGGAAACGACAGCCCAAGGGGCTGGAGGCTGTGTACATCAGTACACAAATAAGCCATTGAAGCTGCGACAAAAGATGTTCGTGCTCCAAATGTACTTATGCTCTTTGGTTTTAGTACATTTTATATGTCTCCTTTGAAACAAAAATAGTCCTGAAGCTACATGGAAGGGAGAAAGGCTTGTTCGTCTTCTAGGAAACCACTTGAATGTTTGTACACATGAGAACAGCTAACACAGAGTGAAGCAATAATTCTTCAGCAGGCTTGAAAGCAGGTGATTCCTGCTACGAGTACTACATGTGCCACTGAGTGTCCCTGTGTAAACCAGCCATCGGTCCAGGGCCATATCATTGCTTTGCCTTCACAAACCAGCTTACACCCATTGTGCCGGGCTGGCTATGTCTTGTACCACCTGAATTTGCAAGACAGAAAGGGACAAAGTCTCACCTGTGGAGGGTTTTCTGCTCTGCACTGGACTATTTTACCCTTCTTCTCTCCCTGTAACAAACCTTTTCTCTGTGCAGCTATCCAAATGAGATTGATGAGGTTCATTTGTTGAATCTTCTGTCCTCCCTCACCCATCCTTGGAGAGAAGATGACATCTGTGTGGAGCTTACATATAAACTGAGGAGGGCAGGGTGTTGTCTTGCCTTGCAGGTGCTACTGGAAAACAGTTAATTGTCATGATTAGAATCAAATCAGCCCAGCAAGTCCCAGTAAGTCAGTTATTGGTAAATAAGAGGGTGTTACCAAGGTTAGTTTCATTAGCTATTAAGACAGTATCGAGGATTGTGGTCGGAAAGTTCCTAAAAATGCCTCCTTTTCTTACTTGTGGTACATGGAGATGATTATCTCCCTGTAGCCCCAACAAATAGTGCATGCACAATCTGTATCACACTCTGAATCAAAAATGAGGCCAGAGCCCAGTCTAGAGAGAAATGCATTTGCCGTCTCAATGGCAAGTGAAGAGAGAGCATGAAAAAAGCATATTTTTCTGGAGGCTTTCAGCAGTTTGACTCTCTGATTCTGCTGTAGGGTTTTCTCAACATTGGCATCTTCTGAGTCGGCTGTACTGGCTAATCCAACTCTTGTTCCCCCTTGTTCTCTGTGGAGGTGTAAGAGAGCCTTCATTTCCTTGGAAAATAACTTTCTTCCTGTTGATGGTTATGTTATCCCAAAACTTGACTCCTTCAGTTTTTCTCTCCCCAGATTCAAAAGCTCTGTCTGTGCTGTTTAGAGAAGGAGCCTTAGAAATGACAGAAATGGTTGTGTCCTTGCTCCCGAGGTGTGACTGGTGCAGACTGCCTCCCTCAGCATGGTGTATTCGGGTACTTGGGGTCCAGTGTGTCTGGTTGCTGTCTGCCAGAGTGACTCTGACTTTGAAGGTGCCCTTTTACCTGTGTGGTTGGTGGAGATACAGTGATTCCAGGGGCCAGTGCTGAGGGACATCTCCTTTTGTATTAATGTGGCCCTGGGATGTTTTTTCCGAATATATACAAATCTGCATTTCTACTTCAAATCTGCTTGCCCTAATAGGAGTAGTATCTCTCCTCTAGCCATCAACACAAATTTAGGGTACCTAAACCAGAAATCTTGGTCTTCCCTTGAAGCTGCATCTTTCTCAGGTATTGGGCAAACACCTTTATGCTTTCATGTGCAGTCTGGCCATCTTCCTCAAGTTGAATGTCTCTGCAGGTCCTCAGGCATCTTCCTCAAGTTGAATGTCTCTGCAGGTCCTCAGGCATCTTCCTCAAGTTGAATGTCTCTGCAGGTCCTCACATCCAGGCGATGCTCACATTCTGCAGATTCTTTCAGTGCAACTTCTCCACATTTCTATCCATCTATTCTCCCTCCTATAATTGTTATCCAGATTTTCAAATATCTTGATTATTGCAAGGTTATTGCCCTACCAATACTTGCCCAGATCCTGCTATGAAGCTGGTGTTCCCAGCTCACAGTTTTGAATATGCCAGCTCACTCTGTCCACCCCACCATCAGTTTCCCTCCTCTCTTATGGTGATATTCCATTTCTTTCTCAGACATCATCTCTGATTTACTGTCAAAACATCAGTGCCTGTCCCAGCAGGATCACCTCCCACCCTCTCTCCCACCATCGCTCACGTTTGGTTTTGTTACAAGCATTTATGTGCTGATTGTGTTGGAAGAAGTTCCTTCCAGGCATCCAAAATGCTCCTTTCTCATCCCTAAAACATTTCTGAGCAACCTCTTCCACTTTGACACCCATAGCCAGCTTAGGACAGGAAAGTGGTTGGGATGTGGAGAGGAAATAGCACTCCCTGTTGTGTCAACTAACACTTTTGGGTTCCTTCTCTGTATTTCTGTTTATTTATATTTAAGGGTGAATTATAGAGTATATGAACTAGGCTTTTGTGCCAGTAGGTTACTCAGAGCATTTGTTAGTTCTCCTAAGCACAGTGTTAATACCAATGAGGACAGCAAAGAGCTACCCATGTGTTCCCCTCCCCTGATACATTTTGAGAGCTCCCCATTGCTCCCCCTCAGTCTCCAGCAGCATTCTCGCCTCTCCGCTGCAGCAGCCTGCTCTGCCGGGCAGCACCCTCTGCCTCCAAAAGCCTCTGGGCAGGAGTTTGGCTGCTCACTGCTCCAGATGTGTTAGCTCAGCCTAGATGCAGTGGGCAGTGGGAAGCAGAAGCAGTTGTGTGAATGCTCCAAGGCAGCTGCCCCTCTCCTCCTCTGTCAGCACCGACAATGACATGTCCTCCTGTGTCACACGGTGGGGCAGCAGGACTGCAGCCCCCAAACCAGATGGGCTCTGTGATCAGCCCTCTTCCACCTTTCTTGTTCATTTATTGCTTGCCCAGCCTTTCACAACAGGGGCCATAAAAGCACTGGGACTTGTTAAAAGTGCACGTCTTACAGCTTTCACAATTGATTAAAGGAACTTTGCTTTTAGTGAATCAAACACTTTCTAAAGTACTTCAGCTGTGGAAATGAAAAAAGAAAAAAAAAAAGTCATGACTAGATGGAGAAAATGGCCTCCTTTCCTTTTAAAAAGTCACCTTTCTAAAACGGAATGTTTGTTGATACTCATAACATGTATTAACAAATGGCCAAGTGCTGGATGCTTAAATAAAGTGCTTCTAAGAAGATGGTGCTGTAAACCTTCATTACAAAAACTTTTAAAAATGCTTCATTTGTTTATGTCTGCATAGCTTAGTGGTATATTATTACATCTGGGTCATTTCTCGGTCATCACAAGCCCACTCAAAGCACCAGCCACTGTCACACTGTGCTAACTCTCTGAACATCCATATGAATCCCTGGACAGAGCTGTGCAGAGTGATCGACTCAATTTTTCACCGTAATTGTTCTAAACCACCTCTTTCCCCAGGGTTTGAGCAGTCCCTGCTTTCAGTGCTGCCAGGGAAGGTGACACCCTTGGATTGAAGTAGCAAGTCCAGTTTCTCTGGGCCATCATGGTCATGAGTTCCATGGGTGAGCAATGGCCAAAACCCCAGCACTTGCAAGCCCCAGTCCTGAGATGTCACTGTTGACCTGAGCAACTCAGCCCAGATATTATGTCCTCATGGTGTCCTGCAGCACTCCTTAAAAGCTCTACATGAAAGAGAAGAAATCACCATTAGCAAAAGTCATGCTATTCATGTAAATACCTTTATTACCTTGATTAGTCCCAACTGCGAACACAACCCTGCTTATCGTGCAGTGCCTGGTATGTGGCTGGGTGGGATCTGGATCAGATGGCAGGGATGGGGTGTAAGTACTTACCTTCACACTAAATATGCACCAAGCCCTCTATTCCACGAAGGAGTTTGTATCAGGTGTATGAGGAGCCAGAGGTACTAGTGTTGGAGGCATGAAATGACATCTCTGTGAAGAGATACTGAGATGATTTGGGCTTATCAGCTTAGAAATTGGATGACAGGGAGGCATATGTTGCTACACAATCCTCTGGTGAACTGCATGAAGAGAGTGGATGGGAAGGTATCACTCACCCTTAAAATTATTGGGTCAAATTTTCGTGGGCAGCAAGTTAAATAAAAAAACCCAAACAAATATACTTTTCTTTCACACCTGCATTTAAGCCAAAGACCCGCAAGGTCTTCCAGAGACCATCTGATACTGCCTTTAGCTGAGGTTCAGAGAAATGTGTACAGGAAAAGTCTGTAGATGGCCGTAAGACACAACGGACCAGATGTAATCCATGGGTCAGAAAAACTGAGCCGCTGGTTGCTGGGAGCTGGAGGGCTGTCCCAGGGGATCCAGGGCTCACTGATTATCTGGATTCTTCAGTTTTACCCTCAGCATCTGCTTCTGGTTACTCTGGAGACTGGATGGTGGGTTGGAGAGACCTCTGCTCTGACCCAGTGTAATTGTTCTTACACACTGATGAAGTTGAATTTGCCTTAAAAGCTGATGTTAGTGAAATCTCAGTGCCTTTAGGACCATACCCTTGATGTCCAGTCCTTCTGTCTGCTACAAATCTTCAGAATTCAGGAGGAAAAAAAAAGGCAAACTTAAAAAGATAAAACTAACAAAAAGTTGTAATTTCTGAAAGGTTTTGTGCATTTGTGTTTTATTCAGGTAAGTTTAGAACAATTTCTGTTCAAATAATGTTAAAATAACAAAATGCATCAAACATCTGATCATTTAGCTACTGGGCTTGGCCTTGGTTTTGCCTTTAAAAATCATGACTTAAATCACCCACCTATTTTCATCCTGCAAACAGGACTGATTACTTTAGGACGGATTTCTCCTCTGACATTCCAAAAATATGACCCAGAAGTATAGGTAATGTCTGTTTTGAGGGAATATTTCTGGAGACAATGGATTTTGATAAAGCAAGAGAAGATGTATGGTTGTGTTGGAATATCATTACATTTTTGATATACACAGACAGGGATTTTACTAGTACTTAGTCCTCTAACAGCAGAGGAATCACTGTTTCTGTGCTGGCCCACACACATTCTGTGGCTCCAGGAAATCAGACACAGGACAGGTTGTGAAGGGTTTTATCCTGTAACAGAGATTTGTTCCTAGAATGAATCACTCTTCAAGTCTGAAGCTGTTAAAAGTTGGTCCTGCATTTTTGGACATGCCTCTTTTCTAACAGCCACACGAACTCTGTGAACATATTGCTACACAAATTGCAGTCTCATATTATACCTTTTTGGCAATGGACATGCAAAGGACAGAGAACATACTTTAATACCACTCTAAAGATTGCTTTATTACATATAGCTTAAAGCTGTCTTTTTAAGCCTATTTTATTTTTAACATTGCATGAGTTATATCCAAATATAGACTGTGGGGAAATGCAAGAAGGCGTGAGGGAAATGAGAATGTGTGTGTGGTTTTCCTGCCTTGTGCTGCATTGATGCTGCTAGGAGCCAGGGCACCTGCACAGCTGCTCCTCTGGCGGCTGCTCAGGCGTGACCACGCTTAAGCTCCTGCCCAAAAACAGGGAGCAGACCTTGATCTGCAGCAACATGAACCCTGGAATTTACACCCACTTGCACTGGACCCAGTGCTCCCATATGGCACTCACTGGAGCAGATGCCAGCAGGGCTGGGAGGAGGATTGTGCAGTATGGCAGTGGTGATGCTTTGGCACAGCAGCTGGTGAATCAGAGATGCAGAGTGATCATAGAATCATAGATCAGTTTGGGTTGGAAGGGACCTTCAAAGCTCATCTCGTCCAACACCCTACAACAAGCAGGGACATCTTCAACTGAATCAGGTTGCTCAGAGCCCTGTCCAGCCTGGTCTTAGTTGTCTCCAGGGATGGGGCATCTACCACTCTCCTGGGTGAGATACCATGCTCCTCCTGCCTGGGCACTGGCAGGTCCCACCCACTTCCTATGGGGTCTGGGGTGGACAAGGTCGCCCTGAACAACTTCACAGGCAATGACAGACCTGGACATAAGTTCCAGTCTTAGTAACATTCACTTGGGACAGACCAGCCATTTGCACCTTCTCCTGTTTTCCTTCATGCCTTACCTCCGCGGCAACTTGTCTCACCCCCCGGCCCTGCAGCTGCAGTCAGTTTCATGCATCACCCTCACACCTGCAGCTGGGTGCAGTGCTTGGGGCAACATCCCCTCTGCACCTCTAACTGCTGCCTGGTGGTAGGGAGAACATCACCCATCAGCAGGCTGGAGCAGGACCCTCTCCTTGGCAGGAAGGGATGGGAGGTGTACAGGACCCAAGAAAGAAAGTTCTTCAGCAGTGCAGTGATGAAGGACCTCCTCTGAAGGGGTGGAGGGAAACCCTTGTGTGGGTTTCTTCACAGAGGGCACAGCTTCAACAGGAGCACTGGAGAGAATTTCTCTTCACTTGTCTGACCGTAAACTGGTGCTGGTCACATTTTCATGACATGAACTTTCAGCTTTTCCACCCAGCTGGCTATTTTGTGCCAGGGATGAAGGCTCTGCCTGGGGAGGTGGCAGATCTCTGCCTGTGTCCCTGCTGCTGGTGAGCAGAGATACTGCTCTGGATGGGCATCAAGAGCTTCATCTCAACCCTGGGCTTCAACTCTTGCTCTGGTAGGGGTACCACAGGGACCTGAAATTGAGTTTCCTTCAGCCTCATAACCATCTAGCCATGCAACATCATCTGCCTGCTTCTCTCTCTCATTTTTGCATCCTCTTTGTGTGGGCTCAGGAACCAGCTTCCCAAAAAAGCAGCACCACGTAAGCTGCAGCCACTGCTCCTGACATGGGGCAGGGAGACAGAGCTGCCTGGCGTGCTGTGGGGCACGCTGAGCAGTGCTGCCGTTCCCATCAGATGTGGGTGGGAGGCCCTGGAGAACCAAAAGCCACCGGGTGAATCAGAAGGGAGGACTCTTATTATTATTAGCCATGTCAGCCACACCTCAGGCATCCACCCACGCTGCTTCCTATTCCTTTGAACCAGCTGCTCAGCTTGGCTCGGTGGGGAAATGCTCAGCCAGAAGCTCATAGTCCATATCTGTCTCCTCAGTGTAAAATTAAACCACCCTGCTGTCGGAGCAACAAGGAAGGCACGACTGGTGTCTGGGCTTGGTGGGATGATGGGGAGGAAGGGCTCCCCATGACCCGGACTAAAGGGCTCCAGAGAAGTCAGTGGAGCGGTGGCTTTTCTGGACAGTCATCTCAGCAAAGTCATTGCTGAGCTCCTTGTCTCTTCTCCTCCTCTGATTTCAGCTCATTTTTCTTTGCTTTTCTGCCTGCCCTAGATTTAAGCTTCCATTCAACGTTGTGCTTACCTCTAGGAATTCTTCAGCATTTGGGCTGAGATCCAGGATAGCTCTTTTCGTTTGCAAACTGATTTTAGTCACCCCTTGAGTTCACAGCAGAGGTGCTGTGCATTACCTGGCAACATTAAATCACACATGGGTTCTGCCAGGGGAATTAGAAATAGATGAGAAATTGGAGGTATTTCAGGAACACTCTGCACAGAAAGCCTGGGGGATCGTCATGGCTATCAAGCCTAGTGAGGATTCCTCAGCAGCCTAATAACATAGATTTTTTTGTTGTTGTTTTAATTTATGATTAAGTTTTCCTTGAGCTCCCCTTGTAATGGTGTTGGTGCTCCTAATGCTACAGGAAGGAATGTCTATGGCAACTCATATTTCTTAAAAACTCAGCCCTCTATGCCTTCTAACCTGGCTCTGTTCTGTGAAATCCCACTCATCTCCTGGAAATCTCTGGGACACTGGGGGTGGCAATCCAGGGGCATGAGGTAATACAGGCATTTTCACCCCTGATCTGCAGAGAAAAGGGGCCTGATGCCAACCTGAGCAGCCAGACAACACCCCAAGACACAGGCGCATGAGCTGCACCCATGCTGCCATGTACCATGAGGACGTGGGGGCAGCAGAAGTCCCTTCCTCTGTTCTCCTCTCCCTCATATTAAACCTCCTCAGCAGCCTGTTTTAATGTTAATAATGAGCAGCAAGGTGTTCATTTGTTATTATGCTCGATGTGCCACACTCCCCGGAGGATTGTAGCAGTGTCTCACCCACAAGTGGTCTTGGGGATCTACTCCCTCAAAGGTCAATGTGTGATTTGCAACTGCTCTGCTTGTAGTGACTGCTGCTCTCCTGGCTCCTGGGGCAAAGGGTGTTTTCATCCCTGGGAAGGGTTTAGCAACCCCATCTGGACTTAGTGAGTGAACTTTTATAATCTATTAAGTATTATATGGGCTTTACAGTATTTTAGTTTTATAAGGTAAGGCTGGGCAAGAAAAAAGACCTCTACCGCCCAAGTCCAGGCTGCCCTGGGCTTTTCTTTGCAGGTGGGAGGTGGTGATGGCTCATCTCTTTGGAGCAGGAGGAAGGACACCAGCTGAGCATCAGCCTCCGGTTAAGCTGCTGCTGAGGGGTAGGCGGAGGAGAGCGGTCCCTTCCCCCGGCATTTCAACAGTCCTCTCCTTAAATCTCCATCCAAGGTGATCCTCCCGTGGAGAGAGAGGCTTACTTAGTTGCTGGTGAGTTATAGTAAAGACTTAAGAGATTTTTAAATGATCCCTGCCACTGACTGGCTGCCTCATCCAAGCAGGAAATAAGTTTTCCTAATCACTATTAACAGTTTGTCACTTGGCACAGAAAGCCTAACTGTGGGTTCAAACCTCTGTGTGTAGTCTGGGTTTTGACCTGGCCCGTATAGCTCTATAATTTTTATAATTTTTTAAAGTTTCATTACTGGGTAATTCTATTCTATTCTATTCTATTCTATTCTATTCTATTCTATTCTATTCTATTCTATTCTATTCTATTCTATTCTATTCTATTCTGTCCTGTCCTGTCCTGTCCTGTCCTGTTCTGTTCTGTTCTGTTCTGTTCCGTTCCGTTCTGTTCTGTTCTTATCCTACTCTGTTCCATTCCATTTTGTTCCATTCTATTCTGACTGGTTATGTCTTTGCACTCTGAGCGGTACTACTGGCACTGGGTGGAGGGCAAGGTGGGCATGCCTTGCTGCAGGACCTCTGTGTGGTGCTGGGGACTGAGGGGCTCTGCTGCCTGTTCTGCATATGTTGCCTGTGCCTGACACCTCTCCTGGGGGGCCCAAAGATGGCAGAAGCATTTTCCCCTTAATACATGAGGCTGCACCAAGGCAGAGGATGACACTTTTATTTTAACCACATGAATTCCTGGTTGCTGTTCAGAGCAAGGTATGGCTCTGAGCAAGAAGGCGAAGGTGGCGGTAGGTGGACAGAATTGGGCAGGAAGGTCGCTGGGGCCAAGGACAAGTCGTCCTGGTGCATGCTGAAGACGTCTGTCAGCTGGTGGTGGAAAAAGCAAAGTACCTGGTGTGCCTCACCCCAATCTTAGCTTGACCCGGTTCAAATAAATCCTCTGCCAGGGATTGTCTTCGCTGATGACTTTAAATAGCAACATCTTCATTAATCTAAGTCTTCTCTTGAGCCTCATGGCTGCTCTCTCCACCGAGCCTTTTCTTTTACCCCTGTGTCAGACTGACAGTTCAATCCTTCCCACACCTGCACTGTTGCTAAGGGCTGCAGGCTCAGGGAGATGGTTTAAAGCCTTGGCCTGTGGCCTATGGGCTGTGGAGATTTGACCTGGAAGAATTTGTCCAGTGGTCCTCACAGAAGCATCTCTGTGAAAAACAAGCATCACAGATAATTTTTGTCTCCTTCTTTCTTTCTCTCTCTCTTTCTTTTTCCCTTCCCTTCCCTTCCCTTCCCTTCCCTTCCCTTCCCTTCCCTTCCCTTCCCTTCCCTTCCCTTCCCTTCCCTTCCCTTCCCTTCCCTTCCCTTCCCTTCCCTTCCCTTCCCTTCCCCTTTCCCTTTTATTTGCACGGCCAAAAACATGCAGGTTTTGAAAGACCCCTTGGCAATACCCAGCACAAGGGTAGCTCATCTTCAAACAGACTGCACTGGGGTGCGTCAATGGACATGGGTAGGAAGAGCCCAACAGGCAGCACCCCCCCAGTGGAGTGGGTACAGGGACACCTGCTCTCCTGCACAGAGATCCCGGGGAGGAGTCAGGGGGCTGGTGCTGGGCTGTGCTACGGGGGCCTGTGCTCCTACCCTAGAGCCAGGGCACTGCCGTAGTTTATAGATGTCTGTGATTTCTTCCTTTTCTTGAGTGCAAGCAGAAACACAACCTTTCCCTTGAACTTCCCTGTGCACATTAAAGCCTTTCTGAAGGAACTGTTGACTTTTTCTTGTGTAATTATTCTGTTAAATACACTGTGTAGCAGAGCCGGTTTAATTTGTTGGTTCCTGTTTGGGATGTGTAAGACTGATGGTTGCTTCTTCATAGTCTCCAGCCTCCCTGCAGCTGTAATGGAAGGTATGAAGTTGCCTCTTGCAACCATAAGGGAAGGGGGACCTGGGGACATGCTCAGAGCTGTCCAGACACCACCATGGTTGAGCTCCCTCTTATGGATGGCTACAGAAGGCCCAGTTAGGCTCAAACCTTCGGATTTTTTTTTTTATTTTATTTTATTAATCTTTTTTTATATAGTATTTGCTTTGGATGGGGGTAGAAAAACTTTCAGAGTAACATTATACCATGGATGATTTTTGGAGCAAGTTTTGGCATATGCAGATGGGGTTGCAAAGTTTATTGTCATGATCCAGGCTCTAGCTAATTTAGGAATCTCAGCTCCCCAATGAAAATTACAATTTACGAATCAGAGGTTATGCCAAATGAGCTAGGCAAAAATGAGAAACACACCCAGCAATCTGCTGGTGCAAGGAGCCAGGTTATGGGTAGAATCACAGAATCACAGAATGTTAGTGACTGGAAAGGATCTCAAAAGATCATCTGTGTGTCCAGGCAGGTTTTGAATGTCTCCAGAGAAGGAGACTCCACATCCTCCCTGGGTAGCCTGTTCCAGTGTTCTGTTGCCCTCACTGTGAAGAAGTTTCCTCTCATATTTAAGTGGAACCTCTTGTGTTCCAGTTTGTGCCCATTGCCCCTTGTCCTATCATTGGTTGTCACCAAGAAGAATCACCCAAAGCTGTTTGTGTCGGTCTGCCCTAGCCCATTCCTCCATCATCCTCATCCCACTTCTCCCTACCTAATGACAAGGAAACCCCAAAACACTGAGAAACCTGTGCTGCAAAAACCTGGGCAGCCATGTGGGTGCCAGGAAGCAGAAAGTGGTGCTCACTGGGACCAGCAACAGTGACTCTCTGGTCTTACTGGGAACTGCCCCAGATACACAGTGGTCCCAGCAGCCTCAGATACAGAACCCAATATAAGGGTGAAAAGTTCTTCCACCAGCACCCAGTGGTGTCTATTGCATCCAAAGAAGAAAGGAAGAAAAGAAAGGAAGAAAAGAAAGGAAGGAAAGAAAGGAAGGAAAGGAAGGAAGGAAAGGAAGGAAGGGAAGGAAGGAAGGGAAGGAAGGAAGGGAAGGAAGGAAGGAAGGGAAGGAAGGAAGGAAGGAAGGAAGGAAGGAAGGAAGGAAGGAAGGAAGGAAGGAAGGAAGGGAAGGAAGGGAAGGAAGGAAGGAAGGAAGGAAGGAAGGAAGGAAGGAAGGAAGGAAGGAAGGAAGGAAGGAAGGAAGGAAGGAAGGAAGGAAGGAAGGGAAGGAAGGGAGGGAAGGGAGGAAGGGAGGAAGGGAGGAAGGGAGGAAGGGAGGAAGGAAGGAAGGAAGGAAGGAAGAGAAGAGAAGAGAAGAGAAGAGAAGAGAAGAGAAGAGAAGAGAAGAGAAGAGAAGAGAAGAGAAGAGAAAGAAAAGAAAGAAAAGAGAAAAGAAAAGAAAAGAAAAGAAAAGAAAAGAAAAGAAAAGAAAAGAAAAGAAAAGAAAAGAAAAGAAAAGAAAAGAAAAGAAAAGAGAAAAGAAAAGGAGAAAAGAAAAAGAAAATGTAAAAGATGTAATCCTAACCTTGAAAATGGCTCAAGTACCCTGGACTTCTTCTGCCTCCACTTATCCCTTTAGGCTCTACTCCATGTCTGACTGGTCAGGAGGATGAGTTGGGTCAATTTAAGTGTGAAGTGCTTGACCACCACAGTGCCTTGCACTTAATGGGTGATTTCATCACTCACCAGGAAGGTCATAAAGATCCCACTATTATGGATACGATGTTCTCTGGGGTCAGGGTGTATTGCCACTGTGTTTTGTAAAGCCACAGCCATTTTCAGTGTTACAAATTGTGATGGGTGACAGCCCCATTTCACCCACTGTGGTTTTGGGGAGGGAGGGAAATGCGCAAGCCCATTAGCTAACACCGGCAGGCAGAAATGTGGAGCCATGAACCATCCCCATCGCTTCCACAAGACCTCTGAGAAGGGTCCTGAAGTTGACCCAGCACCAAAATAAATGTTGGATTACCTTCAGTGGATGCAGTGCAAAGGATGAACCTTACAGCTCCCTTTACTGTGAAGAAGAAGTCAGATTTCAGCACAGCAATGACTAGTCACATCCACTTAGAGGTCTGAGCTATAGTGTTTGTATCTCTGCTAAACTGTCAAATAGTCTCTCAGCATACTGACTGGGGAGCACAGATCCACCTGCTGAGCTGGGTAAGTGCTATAGGAATGGAATAATTTAATTCCTCTGTTTGCCAGAGTGAAGAAAACTAACAAAAAGCCCATTCATCTCTTTAATAAAACCTTTTCTCCGTTTTTGTAATCAATATGGGTCGGATGTCTTTTATGCAACACAAGGCCTTAATTCAGCTGAGTAAAAAATTTAATTTAGAGAATCTATAAACGCTCTATATGTGATGTATTTAATAACCTCAATCCTGGCTAACTAGGAAGCAGAAAAATTACTTCTTGACCATTATGGATGATGTTTACTATTCCAGAGCAAATCACCAGTAATTTTATCTCCCACATACTGGCAAATTCAGTGCCTTCTGACAGTGGAGAACACATGTTCTCTAACCCTTTACTGTGCTGAAATAGCCACTTAAAAATAACTTTTGAGGCAAGGCGTGATCTGATCCTTTCCATTCTTCTTCAAATGCATTCACGCCCGTCACTGCTCAGTGGGCTAACCCGATCTTAGACAAACGCTTCACAGATTTCTGGCAATTATCAAAAGCTCAGTTTCAAGACCAGAGAGGATTTCACTCCTAAAGCATAGCAAATCAGCCGGGAGAGCGTGAAAGCAACTCTGGGCCATCTCCCTTTCGTAGGGTAATTTACTTTCAAATAAGCAGAGAGAGGTGTTTATGGACTCCCCCGCCATGCCTGCTGGCTCTGTGACAGACTCTCAGTCCTCCCAAGCCCCAGCCAACAATTCAATCTCTTCCTGAGGACCATTCAAATAAGTTGGAGGTTGGGGGATATCACAGTTCTGGGCACGCTGCTGGAGCTGGCTGGGGATGTTTCTCCACCCTTGTTCCTTCCACATGCCACATGCAGGACACCAGCAGCACCCTGAGAATCTGCAAATCCTGGAGAAGATCAGCCCAACTTAGCCTATTCCCCAGCATTACTATACTATCGGGTTTTGCAGGCAAAAAGCAGGCTCAGTTCCCCAATTGAGTCCAAGCTGCAGTTTGTCTTCTCTTTCCTGCACTCAACCATGGCTGAAGAAACGGAGATAAACTGCAGAGTTACTCTCAGGTCAGGAGCTGCCACCACCAGCGCTGCAAAGATGGCCAGAGAAAAGGCTAAAGACCTTCCCTCTGAACCTTCATAATTTATTTGTCTTTCCTTTACAGTTATTCACACATCTAAGGAAGACCTTAACACAGATACTCCATTGCCGAGTGGCCTCTGTGTCACTCAATAGCTGCCCAGTACTGTGGGCAACACCCGCCTGCAGCTGCTGGACCATGGGACTCAACATCTCAGCAAGTGAGTGACACCTCATCATAGAGTTTATTGTGAGGGGTTTGCTAAGTGGAGGTAATTAATGGCTGGAGGATGACATTTCAACGTGTTTGATTCTTCTCCTACAATTAGGACAGAATTACGCTGTCCTAATTCTACTAAATTACTACTTTGCATTCTGATTAATTCTTTTAGCATGCAACTGACTTCAGATTTGCATAAGCAGTGTAGTTCATGCTTTCTGCCACCAAAAGCTGAAAAGCAGGATATTTTTCAGCTCTTATTTTGCCTTCAGTATTTCAGTTAATTTCCACAGTGCATTTGTCATTGTGCAAGAATATGTAATGTGTTTCCAGATCTGTTATTAGTGCCAGCTCAATAGAATAGTGTCAGAATGATGATGATGTCCCATTTGTGCAAATTTCAGATTTCTGATACAAAAAACCTAACCTGAGCCCCATTTGTAATGTTTTTTTTGCCCCTGCATGTTGCTTTCTGCCTGAAGGACAACATGGTCCAGTCTGTGAAACTATATTTATGGTTCCCCCCACGGGTGGGGACCCTTGCTCTTGAGCCCATCTCTGGCACATTCAGTGCTCACATTTTTAAGCTTGTTTATCTAAATCAGAAGTTTGCAGCTGCCTTTCACAACATTACAGTATGAAGGCTCTGAGGTGGAGCTCATGGTATCTGCAAGCTCTCGTGGGATGCTCTGGAGTATGTGCATCTGCCAGTCACTCCTTGTCAGCTAAGAAGGGTAGAAACAAAAGCATGGGCAAATTAATTAGGGAAAGGGAAGACCCTCTTTCTGCCCTCTAATTCAAGCTCTTTGACTAGAAGAAGGGACTTCTATTTACCCCAGATACCCATTCATGAAGAGCTTCTCATTTCTATCCCGTGACACACACACTATTCATTATTCTGTTACCCACCAATAAATCCCCAGAGGAAGGAATCTTTTCTTCATTTGGGAAGTGTAATTAAAGGCCTTTGACTTAAAGCCACGTTTCCATATGAAACTTTTGTGCTTGTAACAAGTATCCCTTAAATATAGGTGTGCCGCTAAGTCTGTATCTGCTGGGGAGGAAACAGGGAACCATCGCATGTTTTTCTGCTGGACAGCAGATGCTTCCCTGTAAACAGTGACGGGAGCTGGAGCACAGACCTCCTGACTGTTCAGACTGCTGGTTGTTTGTGAATGGTGAAGGATGACCTCGTGCTTTAGGATGCTGCAGTTGATATTTCAGTAGTG
Organism: Patagioenas fasciata; assembly: GCF_037038585.1. Lineage (NCBI taxonomy): Eukaryota > Metazoa > Chordata > Aves > Columbiformes > Columbidae > Patagioenas > Patagioenas fasciata. Next base: position 23,044,543 of record NC_092521.1, read on the forward strand.
GTTTCGATACCAGTGCTGCAGTGTATGTGCAGTCCCACTGCCCTGGTGTGCTGGCTGTCAGGGTCACCTCATTGGTGTGGGACTCACAAGGGAGACGAGGCATCTCCCACTTTTACCACATGTTGCAGCTGAGATGCTCCAGCTACAGCCTCCCACCACTGGTAAGAGTGACAAACCTCCCTGTTTGCCTGGATTGGTGTATGAAAAGTGCTATAGATAAAGCAAGTCTTAGCAGTAATTTCCTTATCTACAGCTAAGTTTCCAGCCTATCTCTTTTAAAGTAAGAAGTAGGGATGTTGCGCTGTTCAGTAGCAGTTCTCTCTGATATCAGTATTTATAATTACTTTATTAGTTAGATCATCAGTAAAACAACACTCCAACAAAAGTAGATACTGAGCTCCTCTGCTCAAGAGGTTTGTTTTGGCACTGCAGTTTTGCTGGTTCTACGCTCGGTGTGGATGCTCAGGTTCATACTGGTGTCATTATGGTGTAACAGCCAAACACTTCATGCTGGGCTGCAAGTCACCTGGCAGAGCCGAAACACAAACCCTCCCTATTGTCCCTTTAAGTTAGACAGTAGTTAACAGGAGAGAAGCCCAAGTGAAGGTTTAACCAGAAGCTAACACTGACATTTTTATCCCATTACAATCACACACACACTCAAACAGCCCAAACACATCAGGCCAAAGGGCACCACAAGAATTCAAACAGTTTCAGGCTCTTCTGCAACTGTTCAGCCATATTGCATCTCAGTGTCCTTAAAGAATATTCAAGTCATCAATTCAGACACATAAGCTGTTCCTCTCCTCCCTTGATTAAACTGCATGGCCAAATTAAGCCTGGATATAAAAGGTGTAATTTCCATAGGTGAATATCAACCTTTTTGAAGAGCGGTGGAAAGCTGATGGGCCGTGCTTTCAGATATCTGCTTGCTGAGCTCTGAATTTACAGTATTGTTTATCAGATTTCTCAATATTTACTCTTGGTTCCCATTCCAGTAAACAGATGACATATTATATGATACTACTGTTCAAAAAAATCCAAGGAAATTAAAAACAGAAACATTGTGCAGCAGAAACCCACAGACGTGAAAAATGCTGAATTTAGGTTCCTTCAAATGCCTTTTCTCTCTGTCCATTATTTATAGATAACGTGCAGTTCATACATATTTAGAGCAGGCACAAGCACTGTTGGCAGATAGGCATTGCTTGATGGGTTCAGACTCTCAGTATTTATAACTCAGAACCTGTCTGCAACAAAGACAGTTTCCAGATGCTTTAGAAGAAAGATTTCTGTGAGGGATGATAATAGGAAAGACAGTCCCTAAATCAAATTCTTCTTTACTGAAGGAACTCGGCTTGTGACAAGGAGTATGAGGAACATACTCTGCATTTTTTGAAACTCAGTTGAGTGGAGAATGAGAAAATGCCCTGTTTGTTCCCAACCCTGTTTGAACCCTGCGTGGCTCTGGCACGCTCTGGCATCCCAGGCCACTGAGTTGCACAGGGGAATTCCTTTTGGTGAATGTGCTTGAGATTTTTCTTCTTTTACTAGAGTACGGCAATGGCAGAGCCGTCTATTTTACTTCATATATTTTTTTCAATATTTTTGTTTATCTCTGTTGACAGACAAACCTACAGCACTCGGTGATGCCATTGCACAGGAGCTGGCAGATGGCCTGTCCACTCTGCGCAGTACAGCCCTTTGGCGACAGCCCAAGACAAAACCTCTTCCTTAGAGAGTATTTTGTCTGTGCTTTGAAAGCAAGGAGGACAATCCCTGAAATAAGAAAGTGTTTCCCTATATGTGCTGTCTCCCAGTTTTAGCCACAGAGTCCCAGCATGGCTGTGGGGTCTGGGCTGTGGGTGCCCCTGTAGGGGCCATGAACTGCACTGGGTAACAACAGCGAGAGCTTCAGAGGAGACAGTGATGAGGAACACAAACAAGTCCCTGGCAGGCACATGGTATGTGGCTTTTGCCCCAGAAAGGGAAAATCCCTCTTGCTTAATTGCAGGGAAGCTGTTGTTACTTTTGTATTGCACTTTCTTGTCCTTAATTAAATTGAATAATTTTACATCATAAATTGAGCAGTGCACCTGCAGTATGCAATATGGATTGGGCAAAATATTCATTTTAATTACACTAAATTTATTCAACTGTGTTAATGCCAACAAATCCATCTGGCTGGAGCAGTAAGCACAGCTTGGCATTTATTTCCAGGTATACAAAGTTTTGGTTTCTGCAGGCTGGGAGAAGTTGAGCCATCTAAGCGAATTTGACTGCAACGTTTGATTTAGCAAATTAATCTTAAGCCTCGAGAACATGATAATAGCAAATAAAGCTGTATCAACTTCACCTACCTCAGAGTTACAGGGGAACATTTCCTACATTTAAATTAGCCTAATATGGAAACAGTTCTGGCAATGACTCTAATTCAGTAATCTATACCACAAAGAGTTAAACAACTGAAGGGATTTTAAGTATTAATTTGATTGAACATTACTGTGCTGCTTTTGCTTAATACAGAATAGCTGCTAAAGATTTCTCTTAAAGACCAACTTTGAGCTTACCCATGGTGAGGTATGCATGCTATTTTGTAATGAATAGAGTAAGCTCTCCTAACAAACTGTATTTGGTGTATGTACACTTTATTTTAAAATATCTGCTTGTAAAGTGATTTTAGTAGAGGATCTGCCATGACACATGTCAGCAAGAGGATGACGCTCCTTGTATTTCCACGATGGACAAACCCAGACCCCTTCTGCTATTGTTATTCTTGTGTTTCTTGGTTTCTATTCATTTATATTTGGTTAAGAGCAGAAGTTTCATTCATTCCTGGTGCACAGATGAAGACAAACCATCCAAAGACAAGCACATTTTCAGAAGTGACAAAGCTGTTGGTATGAGCTTATTCATTCTGCATCTGGACTTCCAAGCATCTGCACAGAGAGGAGGGCCCTATCTGAAAGAGCTGCGTGTTACTTTTTAAGGGAATGAACAAATGTACAACCTCATTAACATGAGTTACTGTTGTTAAATAGCCAGGAGATATGAAAAGAAGAAGCAGGTTGGCAGGCCCTTATGGTTCGTGTGCCAAATGAATATGGAATTGAAGAGGTTACCATGAAAAGAAAATCTCTGTATTGATTTAGAGTGTGAGTGTCTAAGCATAAAGCAGAAACAGTTTAGGGGGTTAGGAAATATTGAGATTTGATATTTATTTCTGTGATTATGAAGTAAATTCTTCCTTTTTTAATAGCATCTTCTGTAAAGCTTCTTTTTAAAGAGGTCAGTCCACTAGATATACAGCAGATACGGGATACAGAGAGCTCGGATTTCTAGAAGCTGCTGCAGATGTAGTCCCTAGTCCTGGTATCTGTGGTAATCTCGCAAGTATTCACACAGACTTTGTCTAAAATATAAGATTTATAATATAAACCATAATACAAAACAGCTTCTTTATCAGCCATCTGCTGCAGTCTGAGGTTTACCCTAAGAAATAAGAAAGGTTACAGTGCTTTTTTCTCAGCTGATTTTGTGGAAAGCAGAAAACCCAGCCCCTCCTGGTCTTCAAGTCCAAGGTATTTCACCATGAAGCTCCTACTCCTTCACCAGAGAGCATCAGTGCACAAGAAGCAATAGCTGAATTACCTGTCATTTAGGGGATGTAGGTGCCAGGCAAGCAAATCCCTTCTGGTGACTGGGCTCTCCCGTGCAAGGTGTTGGTCGGACGTGCGGGACAGGACCGCTCTGTTCCAAGGAACTCAACAGACTTGGGAAATGACAAATAACAGGTGACTGCTAAGAAGTGGTAAACAGAGGGATGTGTACATTGTGCGTGTACATTGCATAGCCAGCGCTGGGCAAGGGTTTGACTTCCCATGGCAGGACACCGGTGAATCACGTCTGTGTCGGCCTTGCACCCCAGTGTGCCCCCAGCCTTGGCTGAGCATGTGCCCAGCTCAGCACAGCAGTGATGGGCACAGGGGGCACCCCTGGAGCGGCAGCTCTGAGGCCGCGAGGCTGGAGCAGGGCATGGCAGGGATATCAACACGGCCCCCAAGTCTGTGACAGGAGCTACCTGCAGCAGGGGCTGTAGGACTACGCTTGGGCAAGCTCATTTCCAAGGCTCTTGGAGACAAATCAGGTGGGAAATAACGTCCCTAAAGGAGATGCCACTATGGAGGCAAATGGTGGAGAAAAATCAGTGCCAATGGCAGCCCAGTAAATTAAGCTTGCAGAGTCAACTACCTGGTACTCCAATCTTGGTGGGCACTGTGAGAATCCCTAATCTGGCAGATAAATGAATCTGGAGCATCCAGACTGGCTGTTGTTTGAACTGAGAGGTGAAGATGATGCAAGAATGGAGCCACAAGTCCCAGCATTGTAGTAAACATGAGCACAGCCCCAGGGCATCCTTTAGGCACATGTTTTGGATACTGGCTTGTAGGTCAGGGGCCATGTCTCTGAAGGAGCATAAAGGGATGGTGGATGATGCAGACACTGAGCTGCATTTCTGGATTGAGATTGGGATGCAGTGTCACAAGGGACAGAAGGAGCAGGCTGCACGTTGCTGTCTGTCCTCAGGGAGGGCAGACTCTGTCCATCTCCAGGGTGGAACGGAGCCCATACTGGAAAAAATCTTGAAAGATGGGAAAGAAGGGGTCTGGTTTGGATCATCATTGTGGGCGAGTCTGCAGAATAGGACCAACATTGTGCTGGAGGACAAAAAATAATAAAGCCCTGTTTGTCGTCCTCTGCAGAGCACAGAGAGGTGGTGGGGGCTGGGCTGCTGCCTGGGCCCGTCATGCCCCGGCCATGGCCTGTGCTCAGACCCACATCACCCTGCAGAGGACGAGCACTTTCCAGTCTGCCCAGGCTGGCAGCCACGCCAATGTGCCCTGAAGCACATGGCAACCCTGGCAGGGCAGTGGGGGCAAAGAGACACCCATGGCAGAGAGCTTCTGGTTTTATTAACTTTTTGCAAGAGTGGTGATGGAGTGTTTGAGTCTGTCCAACTTGTCCTTTCCATTGCAAGTTCCCCATTCCTGGTTGCAGTGAGTTTTTCTCACCATGCCCTGTGGCTGCGCTCCCCTGCACAGGGACATAGCACTCTCTCACTCAATACATGTTTCTCAGAGCAGCTATATTTATAGAAGGTCCAGGAAGGAGGAAGATGAGAGTTTCTGGTAGCCTTGGGCAAGTCGCTGGCTGCTGAAACATTCCCCAGTACCTTGGTGCTTATTTTTGTTTAATATATTGCCCTTCTGTGTTTATTTTGCAGGTGTTTATTTTGGAAAGGTTTCTGTTTACATTTCTGGTTTTACGCGGAGTGCACATATGGTGATATTTGCTTTGCCGGGACTTAACATTTCTCCTCCTCCCCTTCCACCCAGCCCTGGCTGTGGCTGAGCCGCCCATTACAGCCTAACAAGTGAAATGCTCCTTTTGCTTTCAGCCCAGGTTCCCACCCACCAGCCCTCAGCCCCATCGCTCAGGCAGCTCAGACAAAGCACTTTCATGCTGCAGAGTGTTTTTGAGTGCAGCTGATATCGGCACTCACCACCCTCTCCACCTCCTGGCGTGCCAGATGAGGACAGATGTTACATTCTTCACATGTAAAGCATCCAAATTGTGTCACTGCTAAAGGTCTTTTTCCCTTTTCTGTCCCTCCTGGTGCAGTGATCTGGGCTCAGTGGGTCCCCACCAGGCTGTGCTCACACAAACCTGGCTGCAGGGTTTCCTCTGATTCGTCCTAAGGCGGTAGAAAAGCAGATAAATCGGATCTTCCACATCCTGCCTGTGAAGTTAGGTTAACTATTTCTGCAGAGGGAAGGAAGCCACTGTTGACCTTGCACATGAGGTTGCCCTCTCTGTGCCAGCTGTAAAAAGCAGAATGAGGATGTGCTACATGCCAGCCATGCTCTCTTTTATATCATCTCTCCCACTAAAAACCACAGATGAAGTTTCGAGGAAACGTGGCATAATATTTGCTCAGCTTTCACTTGCGGATGAGCTCACTTCTTCTTTTCTCCAATTTCTTTTAGCAGCAGGCTGTTGTCAGTGTTACCACCATTTCGCTGGCAGCTGCTTTGCACTTCTGTTGGAAGTTTTGGGTTCTCGACCTCTTTGCCCAACGTGTGAGCTTTGCTCTGCAGTCATTCTCTCACACTATGCCACTATCCCTTGTCCTTTTACAGCAGTCTCTATCAGTTTCACTAGGAAAACTGGTGCCTGGGGCTTTTGCTTATGAACCCTAAGCACCAAGCCTATGATCTGTGTAAAATACGTATTAACTAAATGTTATAAATAATTTATATATTTTATGCCCAGTTGATCTTTAAATACCCCTAGGTTGTGTAAATCCTTAGAATTGGCTATTTGCAAAGGTCTGTCTGTTTGTTGACCAGTGCATTAAAATTCTTTGTTTAATCTTGCCACTGAGCTCAGGTAAAAAACAGAAGCAAATTTGCATTCATCTCCCTACCATCTTTGTCCACTTAAAAGAATGAAGTAAATACAGGGAAGCCAACATCTAGGAAATACAAGAGCAGCAAGGTCAGGGTTTGAAAACCCTATGGGAGTTACGAAATAAGAGCTAAAGCTTTCATTCTCAATGTGTTCACACAGCTTCGCACAGTGTCATAGTCATCTCATTTTTTTGTGATGGGTTCATAGGTCTCTGCTGCCTGGTGAAGACACTGCTGATAGCCTAATGCTGCAGGACTGCTCACAGGGTAAGTCAGAATCCCCAAAATGGTCCCCAGCTGCTTTTCAGACTATAGCATCAGCATAGAAGCAAAGCGAGGATGGCTCTCGAATACAAAAGATGTGGTGTCTGCTCAGTAGTAAAGACCTGCTGAAAATGCAGACATATTCTATGCTCTTTTATGAAAACATGCTGATTAGAAAAACTATGATTTCCTTGTGAAGCGTGAAGCCCAGTGCAAAGGCAAACTAGTGACCCATAGCCTGCAATTCCTTCTCCTGGTGCCACAGCACCCTGCTCGAGCAGGTGTCCTTCTGCCAAGCCTGCAGTCCCCACAACCGCCCCCAGGAGCCCCTGGCTTTCCCCCTGCAGCCCCAGCCACCTCCTTGCCATTGTCACTTGGAAGGACATCCTGCCCCCTGTTTCCTGGGAGACTTCAGGTCTGGAGAATCCTGCCAGGCCCCAGCATTTCACGGATGACCCTTCCTTTGTCCCAGCCCTCATCTCCCCTGTGGCCACCAGACCCCTCAGTTTGTTCCTCAGCAGCAAACAGATGATCGTGCTCATTGCAAGGGGACAGGGGGTCATTCTGGAGACCCTGGCAACCTCACACTTCTTTCTGTGGGCTTTGTGACATATGCGGGACACAGATGAAGTCAAAATGCCTTTAACTGCACTAGGAAGGGACGAATAGCTCTCTGCAGGCGCCTGTCTCCCTTCTGTCACTGTAGCAGGGGCTGAGGCACCTTGCATAGCGTCATGCCTAGACTTTGCATATGGGCTTTAGGGGCCATGGTTAAGCATATCTTATACATACTCACACACTCATACAATTAAAACCCATTTAAGACCATTATTGGTGAGCTCTGACACTTGAAGATCATGAAAAAAAACCCTGAGTGATGCTGGTTCATGACTGAAGAAATGCCAGATTTGGGATTTCTAATAGGATTTCTCATTGCACATTCTCTGAATTAATGCAACGTCTGTCAACTGATTTATTTTCACATAAATTTATTTGCAGAAACACTTTCTCCTCTTTCTCTGCACACCCCACCTGTGCTCAGGTAAGAATTTTTGGCTTGGAAATGGGACAATTTTGGTTCTGTTTTCAGACCCAGCATGTTTGCAAAACACTTGGTGATGATACACATTTTAAAGTTAATTACTGAAGAGAGATCGAAGAGGTTTTTCTTTTATATATTCCTGCAAATGTGCCCCACATCTCCATTTCAAATATTGTACTTGTTAGTCACTCAGGCCCTTATCCAACAACTTTTAATGTCAGTGGAAAGGCTGACGCTGGCTGCGGGAGCTGTTGGATTACGCATTACAGTGCAATAGCACTGACACTTGCAAGATTTTTTAAGCTGCTCTTACTTGCATTATCCTGAGGTGTGGGTCTGCTCATGTCCCCAGCTCCTTGTATAAGAGGGGGGAGCTCAGGGGAGGACCACGCTCCTTGTTGCCGTCCAGTTCTCCAGCTTCTCACTTCACAGTAATCATGATATTTGGTCGCCACTGCTCCAGCGGGGGCTGCTCCCAACCAGCACAGTGATATAAAATAAGCAGACGTGAGGCCGGGCAATCTTAGAGGCCAGCTGGCAGAGGCTGGAAAACCTGTGTAAAGGCTCCTGCCACTCATGTCCCAAACACTCCTGTAAGTCAGTGATTAAGTGCTCAGGCAGCAGATGAGGGGAGGCTGCTGGGAACAGCACAGGCAGAGGTGTGAACGGGTGCAGGCAGCAGCATGTGTCTCTTGAAGGGCTGCAAATGTGTGAAACTGGGCTCTCAAACCTGAACACACCAGAGGTGCTTTCTTGTGCCAGCACAGGCTGGGTGAGAAGAAAACTGCAGCCATGTCTTGAGCCAGCTTTTGAAAACCACCCCCAGCAGGCGCTCTCTCCACCATCCCTGCTGGAGCTGGGCTTTCCTCAGCAAGACGCATCCTCCTCTTCCTTTTCTTCCTCCTCCTCCCCCTCCTCACTGCCCATCCAGTGCGTCCCACCTCCCAGTGCTCAGCTGCAGCCCAGCTCTCCATCCCTCTCCCCAGAGCCAGCTGATATTGGCAGTACAACCCTGCTCCTGATAGTTATTAAGCAGATACTAATTTAGAAAACATTCCTAGAACTTAGCTGAAATCTTGATGTTTTGCATTTAAAGAGGACTCAGTGTGCTGCAAAATAGCTAAAAAGCTGTGCGGGAACCCTTTTACAGAGGTTGGTCTGGGCTGTGGGACCTCCTTAGGGTACAGTAAGCCATCCTTCATATTGATACTTGGGTTCTGGCCTCTGAGTGAAGGCACCATCTGGTCAGAGACCTGGACAGGAGGACACACGTGGTCCATCATTTCCCATCGCTGTGTTTGAGATTGTGGTGGCTGCTGAGCCATGCCATGCACTTCTGTCCCACCAGCCGCTGGGCTGCACAAGCTACAGGTGTGCAGGTTATTTCTCATTCTTCCTGCTTTCCTGCTTCTGTGACAAGTGGTGGCACCTTTTCTTCCTGAGACATATTGCTCAAGGGTGGCTTCCCATTGAAAGGGATACAGTTTGACTTCTAATTAGTGCTCAAAATAATAGCAATGCTCTGTCTAGGCACAGTTTTAAAAGGCAAGGTGGGAGAATTAGAAACAGAAATACATAGATGCACAATGCTCTGCCTTCAGTAGGGAGCGAGGCTGCTGGGAGAGGATGACAAATCTGCCAGTCTGTGATGTCTGCAGTGTTGGACATGCTGAAAACAAGCCTCAGTCTCCTGAACTGGTTAAGTATGTCAGCACAATGGAACTGGGCTGAAATACCTTTTACAATCTGACTCTGGATACATTTCCACCCTTCTTGGTCCAAAATCTGTCTCTAGCTATGGTGATCTAAGTAGTGCGTGTCTGAAAAAAACAAATAGTTTCCAAATGTTTCAGGGTCGATCATAAACACTGTCTATATAAAGTTTCTCATAAATATCCCTAAGACTTTACTACTAACCTCTGATACAATTTATTTGCTGAAAACAAGGTCTGACTTGCAGCCGTAACTCTGTACCCAGAACCGCTGCTGGTGTAAGCAGTATTTAGATGGAGCATTATCTTCCTTATGTTTCTTGAGGCTCTCTCTCAGGGTTGTTTTCGGCTTTGGGTACTGTCATGAATCCCTTCAGACATGCAATGTGCCCCCTGCAACAGCTGTGTGCCTGTCCCACAGGCTTTCATCCCACTATTGATTACATCTGGACAAGCTTCACCGGGCAGGAAAGCCCAGTAAGAGAAGGAATTAACTCTGCATGTTGAAAGCTCTGGCAGAAGGTAGGAGCTGCATTACAATTATGCTGCACTTCTGTAATAGGGTCTCTGGTGGTACCACTAATGAAAATAACCACCCTATTGAATGCTTCAGTGCATTCTCCCCCGGTTCCATGGTAAAAGTCATTTGTATCATAATAATGCAGAGGAAGCAGGGACCTTTGAGCTGCCCAGACTCTACCGTTTTCAGTCCCATTCAGCCCTGGCTCCATGTGATGCAACTTGAGCCTGTCCTGGATCCAGCTGCTCTTCGGTACTCCAGGGAACCTCCAGTGATCTGGGCAGAGTTACTTCTTGCTTACACCCACATAAATAGGAATGGGACTACAGATTATATATTTACTTTTTTTTTTTTTTAAACTGTCTGTGTAACAGAGCCAGAAACAGACAGTTTTTGTTGTAGTGAAATACTAGATTTTTCCAGACTTCTGACACAGTTTTATCCTGCGAGCCCTAACTTCTGTAGAGTCCCTAGATCTCCTGTTTAGCCGGAGGCAGTGGGAGCTAATCTCAGCACACAAATAACAGGCAGGAATGCCCTCCAAGCCAGGCCCCCATGCTGGAGTTGGTTTGGCACTGGCTCACAGTGCTGGGGTAGGGGATGAACAGGAAGCAGGCAGCTGTCAGGTCCATCTCAGCAGGTTTGCAAGTCTGCAGGTTTACCTGTGCTCTGAGCCAATTGCACTGGATTGTACATTATTGGGAGAGAAAGTAGTAGGAACCGATACGCTTTAACTTCAAGACCAGGGGAATGGAGCAGCATCCAGCACCTGAGCACAAGCTCCCCACACACATTGTCCAAGAGGTCTTTGAGTAGCAAAGAGAGTTGGGCTGAAAGTGAAAGTAGCCACCAAATTGAAGAAGATCTTCTGCCTGAAAAGTTGTAAAAATGGAAAACAACTTCTCCATTTATATTATCTCTTGCATCTTTTGGAGAAGAAGGATGAACAACTGTGGGAGATTTGAGGGATTTTCTTGAGGCTGAGTTGTGGAGGGGTTGCTGTTAGATGGAGATTTGTTACTGAACCAGCCAGGAATTTCAAGGCTGGGAACAGGACCTGCCGTGGGAGAGAAGCAACTCCGAAATAACAAGGCCCCAACGTGGTGTAAATCAATGGACCTATTAGCAGTCAGACTCGGGTGCGTGGACAGCCCGTGAACATGGACAATATCCGATCAGCCAATGCGTGTTTGGAACGTGGACACGTGATCAAGAAATAACTGCGTATATAAGGAGACTTGTCTCTGTAATAAATGGCTTCGCTTGAATTCATGTTGAATTGTGTGGGGTCCATGAGTTTTCGCCCTCGCAAACAACTAGTTCATGCAAGATGCTGAGGGGTTGTAGGTCTTCTTGGTTGCAGTGAAAACACCTGAAACTTTGAGGTTTCACCTGGAAGATTGCTCCAGACAACATGGGAAATGATTCTCCATGCTTGATAGAGGTTTGAGAAGTACAGTTTGTGCTGGAGGACAGCCCAGGGACATGCAGCAGGCTGCATGCCCCAGCAGAGTCAGCTCCAGCTCCAGCGTGGTTGTAATGGGTCTGGCTGGGATGGAGTTAACTTCCTTAGGTCATCCATCACAACAGTTTTAACGGGCTCTGGAGTTGCTATGTTCAGGGGAGAAAATTAGGTCAATAGCTTTCCCAACGTGCAAAATGCTCCGGGATGAAGAGGGCTGTTCTAAATGTCTCTGTCTTTCTTGTATTACCCTGGCGTTGAAAACACTGTAGCTCAATGGAAGATCATTTTTCTTTCTTGCCAATTTGCCAGTTTCAATTATTTTGACACCTTGTGGCTTGTTTCATGTAGCCTTTGGATTATGTGAACTCCAGCAGGACTCCTAATGCGAGTAAGGCTGCGGAAGAGGAGCATGGCTTGCTCCATTACCTTCTGCAGTAGCAGTATGCCAAGCGGGGAACCATATCCAGGATCTGCCATACTGTACCTTAGCTGCTTTTGTCCTATTTGCCAATCAAAATGGAATTTCTTTGAGCATACCGTCTCTCTAAGCATGTCTTCATCTCTTGTCTCACTGTCCCCTCAAGTAACTTTTGAAATTGCTGCCCAAGGCCAGTCATTCTGGCAGATGGGTGGAAATTTCAAGGAGAACAAGTTCCTCTGTGTTTTGTGGAAGCTTCTGGCTTATTAAAAGAAGCCAAAATTAACAATCTCCCACTCAAAAACACACAAGAGAGAGTTCAGGCCTTCTTTATGCAGTTTAATCAGCTAAGAGGCACTGCTAGACTAGTTGTGCAGTGTGTGATGAAGCCCACTGTTACAACTAGCATTATTTCTGGTCCAGCGAGCATGTCCAAAACTGTTGCTGTGGAGTAGCAGACGGGTGAAGGCAGAGCATGGCTGGCCTGTGGGCATTGGGCATGAGCTTGGGACCACATGAAGGCAGTTTGGAAACAGCAGGGAGGAACTGAATGGATTTTGGAGCTGTCTCCAGATGCACAGGGCACTGGGGAGCCTTGTAGTGAAGAGTCACATGGGACATGGAGCAGGTCTGGAGTCACTGCAGTGGAGAGCACAGGAGCCATAAGATGTGACTCCAGAGTTCTTGGAAGAATATATTTGAAGTTAAGATTACTGCTGTTTGGGAAACTGTAAGGTGGGAGTCCTGCTATGCTAAGCAGATGGCTAGAGTAACACCATACAGGTGTATCCAGTGCTTCAGCAATACTTAATCACCAGCACCAAATAACACTTTTTCAGCAATCAGATAACAGTTTGCTTTGCAACTGTAGGTAGAATTTTATTTTCTTTTTTCCTATTTGCTTTGTCCCTTTTCATAGCAAAACAGATTTATTTCAATGAGTAGTGGAAATCAGTTCCTATTGACACTAGGAGCTTTACTGTTACCTCTACTTGCATTATTTTCAGCTTAGGGTTGCAGTTGTGATGGCTTAGCTGCTTGGATGGCTGTTTTCAAAATCAGAGACAATTAAGATGATAAGACAATGCAATGACTTTTCCCTGTTCACTTTGGCCTAGCCCTTTTGGTCAACCACCTTGATTTAGTCCTTGCCAATCAGTGTCAGGGTGGCACTGACTTTCCCATTGTGTAGATGTTGTTTACTGTGTACCCCCAGCTCTTTTTTGCCCTCTGTGTTTATTGTTGCTAATCCACCAAAGACCTTAAAATCCAGCAAAATTTGCCCCTTGGCAACATGAAAATCTCCCTCATCCAATCTATTTTCCAACACGGAATTTCCAGGAGATAAATTCAGGGTAATTTCATATTGTTTTTGGTTTTGCATTGCCTAGTTATGAAAAGCTGCATGACAATGGTTTATAACAGTGACTAATTACCAGCATAGTGGAACTTACTTCTTCTGCCTTTCAGGAATGACATTTCCTGCCTTTTTCCAGGACAGAAGTACCTTTCAAAAGAGATGGATATGCAGACAGTTAAGAGAAGTCAAACACTCAAACTGTTTCTCCGTTTTATTGTGGACTGTAGTTTCAAGGAACCAATGCTCTTTGCCAAACAATTCATTTACCTTGAAAATGGAAATTTTGAGTCCAAGTCCAACCAAATCAGCAGCAGGGTAAATGAGGAGATGAGCCATTGCCTCTCTTGTGTCCGCGGGGCAGTGCCTGTGGGACAAGCAAGATGTATTTGGGATCAGTGATAGCCACTGCTCCATACCCTTGTGCCTTTTTGGAAAAGGTTTTTTAGCTCAGTCACTCTGACTGCAGCTGAACGGGAAGCTAATAAGAACTGGCTTTGTTTCTTCTGGCCAGGTAGATTTCCCATTTCTCAGGCATCTCCATCCCTTTCTCATTTGAGTTAGTCTGTCCATCCAGCTCTTCCTCTCTGACACTGTGACCGTCTTCTGTACTGGCAACATCTTAATGGGTACACAAGCTACAAAATGCTGCTCTTGCCCACAGTGATGAGACAATGGAGACAAGGGCTGGATCCACAGCACCCAGCTGTGGCTGGTCATCTGGCTCACTGAAGCTGTGTCCCTCTCTTTATGGTGACATTTGCTCTGGTTTGTTTTGTTTTGCCAAGTTTGGTTGCTGGGATTTAGCACAGCTGGATGACTTGCATTATCCCACTCAGAGATAACGTGGGAAAACAGCCTTAGTTTTCACTTGCTGTGAGGAGACTGGGGACAACTGTTGTGGCTGAACAAAGTCATCTCAGCAAAGAACGGAAAGGTACTTCACGCAATGAGGCCCTTCACTGGAAGGATGACATAGTTCTTAGTTCCTGTTAAAAACAGATGAGAGCTGAGAATGCAGCAGACACTGGTAACTGAAGCTCACAGAATTTGGCTGTTCCTAGCTTGCTTTCATGGATTTTTATGGTATTTCTACATGTTTTTGGCAGGCAGTTGTTGGCTCGATCTTACTTGTGTTCTACAGCAACGATCTTACTTGTGTTCTACAGCAACGAAACATTGTCTAAGTGTAGTTACCTTCTTTTCTTGGTTTTGATGTTGGGTTTTTTTTTTTCTTTTCCATGTAAACCATGTGGCTTACAGTGAATTCAAACTGGGGGCAGGCTGAGCTCATTCCTGCCTGCAAAACACTGTGTGTGCTTACCCCCAGAGCCAACCAAGTCAACAGAAAGACTGATAGACTGGGCTGTTTTGTAGGAGTCTGCCTTTACATGCAGGTTCACATAAGCCACTGCAGGACTCAGGGCTCAGCCAGCACATGGCTGCCTGCATACCAGGTGGGATACAGCCATGAAGTCACCTTACGTGCAGCTTTGCTTTTATGAACTGGGGTATTGGGAGAGCAAACTGTAACATCAGATCTGGTTGCAGGGGAAGGCACCCAGGAGAGAGGTAAAGCACCAAGTGGAACCTGAAAAAGTCTAAAATGTTCCGCTTAGTGTAGTAGCTGGGTGACAGGCCAGGCCTGGGTGAGGAGGGGTGGACAGTGACCAGCACAGCCTGAACCCCCTCGCCCTGGTGTTGTCTTGGGGACAGGGTGTGGGAAACAGCCTTGTTTTCAGGGAAGGGCACACAGGCATGAACTGAGCTCACATGATCAGGCTGCAGAACCCCACCATCCTTTGCAGAGGAAAACAGGTCTGCAGTGCCAAGAACTGATCTGCCTCCATGTTTGTCATCACCTGTTGGGAGGAAATGGGACATGACTACAGAGGGGCTCTGAGAAACCTGATGTAGTTGAAGATGTTCCTGCTCATTGCAGGGGGACGGGACAAGATGACCTTTGAAGATCCCTTCCAACCTAACTATTCTATGATTCTATGAGGAGCTGTTTTGCTCTGCTCTCCCTGGAGATTGGCGGCTTTGGGTTTTGTTGCTGCCCCAGGTGCCTGACAGTGCAGTGACTGCTCTGCTGCTCCCTGCCACCCCCAATGGCAGTGCCCGGCTGTGCTGGGGCTGCAGAGCCTGTGGTGTGAAAACAACCCGTGCCCTTGCCGTTCTGAAAGTGCTCTGGGCTTGTGCCACTAACCAGCGTCTACATGTCTGTCCTTCTCAGAGCAAGGTCAAAGACATATGCAGGTGCTGCAAGTGCCAGCTCTGGGGCTGGACAGACGGTAGCAGTGGGTGCTGGAAAAGGCGGGAGTGAGAAGTGTGTTCTCAAAGGGACGCAGACTTCTACTGGGACTGGAGTCAGTGCTCAGGCACAGCCAGGTCCTCCCCATCAGCTTGGGCAGAGCTGGTGCTGAAAGGAGGTTGCAGGGAGCTGGGTGTCAGTCTCTTCTCCCAGGTAACAAGCAATAGATGAGAGGAAATGGCCTTAAGTTGCACCGGGGAGGGGGGTTAGAATGAATAGTATGAAAAATTTCTTCATGGAAAGGGTTGTCAGGCATTGGCACAGACTGCCCAGGGAAGTGGTGGAATCACCATCGCTGGAGTTGTTTAAAAGATGTGTATAGATGGCACTCCGGAACCTGTTTTAGTGGTGGTGGTAGGTTTACAGCTGGACTCAAGGATCTTGAGCGTCTTTTCTAACCTAAACGATTCTATGATTCTATGAAGTAGCAGGGATCCTCCATGTCCCAGCATAGTACCCTCTCCAACTCCTACTCCTGTGTTTTGGAAACATATCACAAATTTATAACCATTTACCTCTTGGGTATCATAGTGAGAAAGGGGAAAAGTACATGTTATCAAGCAAGACGGCTGGTGTAAGCCAGAAAACAGATGCCAAAAGTGCTTTCATCCCTATCTCTTCAGTAGCTACTGACACCAGCAAATCTTTCTCTATTATCTGTGGAGGAAGAAGTTAAAAAAGGGCCTGCCAGAAACACCATACAGCGATGCATGCAAGGACACCGAGTTCTCCTCCAGAGAGCTAAACTCCAGGGCTTTCTTCTGAGCTGACCTTTTTGTTCTGCTCCGAACCCTGCTTGCCCACTGATAAAAAGCCAGGTAAAACCTGGCGACTTAGACGTTATCCGTCTAACACTGAGGAGCTGCTGGGCAGGCTCTGCATGATTGGGAGGGACACAGAGATGTCCTCATCAGAACTGACAGGGAAATGACACAGAGTCAGTTGTTTATTCTACCCGAATTCAACCTAGGTGAGATTTTGCTCTGTGGCCAGATAGTAGCTGGGTGACAGGCCAGGTGAGGAGGGGTGGACAGTGACCAGCACAGCCTGAACCCCCTCGCCCTGGTGTTGTCTTGGGGACGGGGTGTGGGAAACAGCCTTGTTTTCAGGGAAGGGCACACAGGCATGAACTGAGCTCACATGATCAGGCTGCAGAACCCCACCATCCTTTGCAGAGGAAAACAGGTCTGCAGTGCCAAGAACTGATCTGCCTCCAAGCGCCTTGGAGCCATGGACCAGGATTGCAGCATCTTCATGAAGGAGGCATGATGTGATACCCTCGTTTCTGTGTGGGCAGTGAAACACCACGTCAAAGGTGTGCTGAAATTCATTTTTTACAACTCGAGCTATTCACACGCTGGTATATTTAACAGGAGTGTGAAATAGTATTTCCATGTGAGGGTGCAGGCTGGTGATTTGTTATTACAAATTAAATACTAGCAGCTACTTGGATAAGATAAGCTACACAAAAGTGGATGGCAGCAGCTCAAGGAAAGGGTGAGGAAAAAAGAGAAGGAAAACGAGGGAGTGGAACCACAGGAAAGGAAAAATAAGAAAAAAAGCAAAAACATTTGAAATATGCCAAGAGAGAAAAACACTGCGAAGATTTTCTGAAAAACTGGAAATGTTCCTTTTTCATATAGGTGGGACTAAAATACAGATGACTGAATTCCTGTTACTGATTTCTGCTCCATTCTTCTTACTGCAGAAGTATTTATTTGGGAGCCAAAGGATATTTCTATCTTGTTTCTTTGTTTTTCTGCACTCACTATCGCTGTATGCATGGTTGGTTTCCACAATGCTGTCAGGCACTTGGGCTCTCGTCCAGCAAATACTTAAGCACACGTGTAACATCCCAGTGGCGTAAGGTTATCCATGTGCTTAGATGACTTTGGGTCAGAATCTTAATATCTCTGCAGCTCAGATGTGACTTCTACACAGCAAGGAGGAGACACAGAATAGCTAGACAATTAGAAAATGTTATTGTGAGACCACAGAGATCTTGGCAAGAGGGCTCAAGGGGTAATTTGCTACCTGAAATATTATCTTGGTCTAGGGAAAAAAATTGGTAATTCAATTATTGTCCAGAAAGTGCTGCTTTCAGGCACTGGAAGTAATCAGCAAATTTAGTCCAAATGAGACAGGTTAGGTTAAACTGTGCAAACAGCAGAGTTTGAGAGGAGAGGGGGGGCTGTGCTTCCCGGCCAAGAAGTCTCCACGGACAAAGGGCAAGTGGTGGTGGTCCCCCCTGCCCACACAGCCCTTCAGCGAAGTTCCGCTGCAGATGAAGACCTTTGTTTCCAACTATCCTTGGTTTGTTTAAAAAAATGCCCGAAACGCTTTCTTTGATCCAAAGTGATTCTCTTTTTCCCTGAATGTTGCCAAGTAATCAATTCTTATTTGATCCAAATGACTTTTCCCTGTTTTCTTTCAGTTTGGACCCTAGATAAGTGCACACAACTCATATGCGTCAATTAGTGGAAAGCATCCACGTTCAGCAGCAAAGTCAGTCTTCTGGCTGGTCCCTTAGGAGGTACTGATCGTGATTACTAGATCAGATTTTTTTCCAGCTCAGTGTATTTCAGTTTTCATCTGCTCTCTTAAGGTTTTTGAGCTGGTTTCCTGTTGTTTCCATCTAGCAAGGTGGGATCCCTGCAAGAGTGATTCCCACCCAGCCTACTTGCTTCTGCCCAGAAGCCAAATGTTGGCCAACCTCAACTCCTCTTGCTCTCCTGGCCGAGGTTTGGGACATCGCTAGAAGTTCTTTCAACAGGCGGGAAGGGATGAGGCCACCCCCTGGGGGAGAGACTCAATGCTGCAGGGTCCAGCAGTGCTGAGACAGTTTCTGGGCCAGGGAATGGGCCCTGGTTCCCTTTAGCTGCCAGAGTAGATGTAGTCCTGGAAGATGCGTGAGGTGGCAGAAAGTGAGTTTCATCTTACTCATGGTTCAAGATGGTTTTCCCATCTAACCAACAAGTAGTGTAGAGTGACAATGAAGAACCAGCTCTGCATTGCAAGGGAAATCCAGAACAGGCAGAGAGGAGAGGACATGGGTAAACCAGCATAGGGGAGAGGATGGGGGAGGGATGAACCAGCCCCAAGAATGATCAGCTGCCACAAAGAGGCAGGTGAGAGAGTTGGGGTTGTTCAGCCTGGAGAGGAAAAGGATCCAGGGAGACCTTATTGCAGCCTTTCGGTACTTAAAAGGGGCCTATAAGAATGATGGGGACAGACTTTTTAGCAGGGCCTGTTGTGTTAGGACAAGGGGTAATGGTTTTAAATTAGAAGAGGGGAGATTCAGTCTGGACATGAGGAGGAAACTTTTTATAATGAGGGTGGTGAAATACTAGCACAGGTTGCCCAGAGAGGTGGTAGATGCCCCATCCCTGGAGACATTCAAGGCCAGGCTGGACAGGGCTCTGAGCAATCTAATCTGGTTTAAGATGTCCCTACTCATTGCTGGGGGTTGGACTAGATGAGCTTTGAAGGTCCCTTCCAACCCAAACTATTCTATGATTCTGTGTGCAAACAAAAGTTTTTAAAGATCCTATGAGAAGCTATTGCATATATCACAGAAGGAAGAAAAATCAACAAAGTACTGCCTAAACATAGATGATGGCATTATTTAGGCTCAAATGCCAGCTACATTTTTGCAGACTAAGTGATGCTTTCTACAAAATATATCACAAAAAGGCAGCTCATGATGCAAGAGCTCTCCACCACCCCCCCGAGGCACCCATTAGAGGTCTTTATTTAGAAACGAGTCCTCACTGCTGATGCTCACACCCTTCCAGCACCTGCGTCTGGTGGCTCTTCTCACTGCTCAGACGGGCACTGGCAGAATCCCTGAAGCCGCTGGCGCTCTACAGGAACCCCACTCGCTTCTGAGAGACGACTTGTTCACCCTCCCTGAGAGCAGGAATTAGTGGCACAAAAGAGCTATGACAGATATATGGAGAGCGTAGGATTTTCTTACAGTGCTGCATTCCTGGGAAACCATCTTCCACTTGATTTGACCCGAACAATAATTCTTACGCTGGGCCACTGTCAGTGAATGGGGTGGGCTGAACCACTTTCCCTTATTGTTTTTATTTCAAACCCCCCTGTGCTGGAAATACCATGTCAGTTGTATCAAATCTAAAATGTCTTTTTCTTTGGTTTTTTTTTTTTTCCACCCTGTTTTTCTACAAGAGCAAAACTCAATGTGACAACATTTTGCTGAGCACTGTGTCTGTCTCTTTTTTATCTATATTACTGATGTCAACAGAAACATTAGCAACTCTTTCAAACAGCAAGATGCAGAGGCCAGCAAAACACATGATCTGGTGGTTTTAGATATGTGTATTACATTTAAATGATGTGTACTTTGTTTTTTTCTTCCTTTTATTTTTAAAAACATTTTAAAGTATTGAATGTTCAAGGAAGGATTTTGAGATGAAGCACTTTTCTAAGTGTTGTTTTTGTAAGACAAAAGCCAAGAGTGGATTCTCAGCTGCTTTCATGGATGTGCTCCTTTCTGGGAGCAGGGTGGCTTTGCTGACTGACACCAGGGACGATCCAGTCTTTTGTGGGCTCAAAGATCAACCCATATAGAGTTTCTGGTCCCTGCGTGTCTTCCATTTTATGGGCAAACAAATGTTATCTATTGTTAGCTCTGCAGAGCCAAAAGAAGTATGGGAGGAAAAGCTGGATTGTGTCCCACCTTTAGCACTTTATCTGCATGAAAGGTATTACATAGGTCCCAATACTTGTATTATATAAGTGGTTTTAGGTATTACAGATATCTATGTGTATATTATGATGCATAACACCGATTATTGCAGTCAGTGAAGCTCTGGAAGACCATTCATTGTACTGAGGATGAGGGAGCCAACACATGTCCCCTGGCAGTGCCTGCCACAGGTCCCAGACATGGAGGGCTAGGAGCAAAGTGGGGATCCGAAACACGGGATAGAGATCTTGCCCTGTGAGGCACCATGTCCCCGTAGTGGGAGGAGTGGTGTGACTCTTCATACCATGGTCCCAGGTGGAGGCAGCACATTCGTCTCTCAGCAGGATTCAGCCTTTAAATATCTTTTATGTATTTTTCCAGTCAGTGCTCATGTCTCATTGCTCTGCACTCACTTGGTTGACTGACACTACAGAAGAGACTGGTTTGGCATTGTGGGTTTTACTGTGAAAAAGTTCGATTAAATCAGGGAGTACAGGCTTTCCCACCACTTTTAACAGGATTCTTTGGCCCTCTGAGGATGAATGCTCTTGCTTTCACTTCTGTCTCTGCATGGTGTGAAGGTCTAGTCGCGGAAAGGTTTGTGGTTTATAGCAAGTGCTGGGGAGAAGTAGGGATTTCAGCTGGAAATACAGAAAATCTCCCTGTGGAGGGGTCGTCCCAAGTTACCATCAGTGGGGAGGCGCAGCCAGACCTCCACTGAGCCCTGGGAACTGGGGACCACACCTTTTAGGCTACCATTATCATATGATTTTTGGAGCATTGGCCTTTTTTTTTTTTTTCCACTTAGCATCTTTTAACTGGCTGAAAATTATAACCTTTATAACCTATAATTCATATATCCTTACAAACACTCCATGTGGTTTAAAAATCCCTCCAGGCTCTACTCTGCAACAGAAATACCCCCTAAAGAAGACTGAAAGGGTTATATTTATGCTGGATAGCAGAGGTGCTCTGCACGCCCATAAGTCTGGAGGTGTGGAGGACCAGGCTTACACGGGAGCAGAGCAGATGGGGGTCCCCAGGCGGCCGCTGCAGGGCACTCCAGTGGGATCCTGCCTGGCCACCTCCACCAGCCTTTTAGAGAATCAGCAAAATGCTATCAAAATGTTTTGTGACCATTCAAACGCATGTGTTACATTGTCTGCTTTTGTGAAAGGGCCTGTAAAAGAATCAAAAACATTAAAATCATGTATGCACATTTTTGACAGGCTAGTAGAATGTAATACTGTATGTGGTGTTGAGGGATATATTTTTAAACTGCAGTCCTAAACTTTCTGTTGTATTTTACAAACATTGCCATTAAGTGAAAAAATACATCTTTATGTCATAGCACAGTTTTATTGGTGGGTGTTGACATGAAGTTTCAGCCTTTTATAGTGGATTAATGTATGTGATTTTATGTAACACATGAAGTAATATGAGTGGGGCTTTTAAAATTCACAACATTACTATTGTTCTGTTAAACTGTCACAGATTTCTCAGCTAATTGTGAGTATTTTCTTTTTAAAACATGAATTTTAGACAGAGGGGGCTGCCTTATTCTATTGCAATAACTCTTTGAGCCCTCTTCACTGCTTTGCACCACAGCTCACGATCCCAGAGGGTATTTTCCTCTAACATGAACTGGCCCAGGAAGGCCCAGCACAGCCACAGTGCTGGAAAGGTGGTGTACAAGCAATGCTAGAGAGAAAGATGCATGTCTCATTAAGTGCTACATATTCCAGTGCTTGCAGTTGTTGCTTTTGAGATAAATGTCCTGGGCGCCTGCTGGTCTCACACTCGGGAGTGGGATGGAGGAGGATGACGGGGGTCAGTGGTCCCCCCGCTGCCCACCAGCCCCTCAACCCTGCCAGCCTCCTTCTGCCTTAGGCATGGGGAAACCCTACCCAGCACCCCTTCACGCCGTTTCCCAGGTTGTCCTTTCATTTTTATTATTTTCTCTTTCACCTGTTGCAAAAGAGCCAAAGCCAACTTCAGCTGAGGATGCCCTGGTGTTTGGGTTTGCAGATCCCATGCGGCTTTACATCCACCTCCACTTTCACCACAGACATGTACTGTGACTGGTTCCTTGTATTTCGTATCTCAGGCACCAGTCAGTACCCATCACTGATTCAAATGAGCATAGTATTTTCTTGTGGCTCACACTTGGCTTTTCCTCCCTGCATCCCACAAGTGAAAGTCTCTCCCTCCTCCCTCCTGCCCCTCATGTGTGTGCTGCAGGGCTCTGGCAAGAGGATGTGCAGAGAGAAAACAAGGAAATTTGGGGGAAGGAGTGGATTTTAGCTAGAGTTACAAGGAAACCTGAGACACTGGTGTCATGTCTCTGCCTGCAGGATAAGGCTGCGGAGGTGAGTTGGAGCCAGGTGGAGACAGAGCATTGCTTCAGCCCCTTCCCCAGATGCTTTACCAGGAGCACTGCAGACAGGAGCAGGAGGGGCTGGTGGCCAAGGCTTGGGGACACGAGGCTGAGCTGGCCAGGCACCTCGAGGATCCAGCCTGCAGCCCCACACAGCTGCCACCCCGCATTGCTTCGGCACGGACCGCTGCTGTCTCACCCGGAATCCGAGCAGAGATGCTGAACACCAAACATGCGTCTCTGTGGCTGTGAATAAAACCTCAGCTGCATGTCACTTTGAAATACCTTAATTTCAGCCAGCTGGTGCAGGACCTGGCTGTGCATCACTGAGGTGTCCTGATGCACAAGGAGGACAGCACTTTTGCCCTTTAGCTTGGGTGAACTGGGTGTAAAAGGTTTTTTTTTTCTGCCGGCAGCTGGGGATGCAGGAGGAAGAGGAAGAGGGAGGTGCGTTTTCTTATGGTGACAGGGTTAAGAGAGTGTCGTCAATGGGACCAACCCCCCAGTGTATCCAGCTCCAGTGAGCCCTCAGTGTTTGGGTTGTCCGGGTGCCCGGGGTGGTTGCAATGTGCGCGCAGTATGACAGATGACCTATTGAAATAATTTCGGAGCGGTGCTGGGGTTGCCAGGACAACTGGTGCTCCCTGGGCTTGCGCTGGCCCATGTGACAACTGCCTTGACGTCAGCTGGAGGCAGAGCCTGCGGTTTCGGCCACGCAGCCAAAGCCTTGTGAGAACCTACTGGATGCTGGATTTATCCCCGCTGCCACCGCCGCTGCTGTTTCTCAGGGGCTGCCAGAGCATGGACTACTAAAAACTTGCATTTCTGCAGTGTGAGGTAACCATTTGCTTTATGTTATCGTCAGATATTTCTTTTTTTTTTTCCTTTAAAATAATAGGATAGAAAGCAGCTTATCGTGACTGATTTTTTGTTTCACTTGTTTGTTTTGGCTGGAAGTTTGCCTTGATGAGCAAGCCCGGCACTATGAGATAAATGCAAAGCAGCTTCCAGTTACTAATTCTGTGTGTAGTTGGCAAAGTGGAGTTAAATTTAGATTAATGATCCGTGAAAGGAGAATAAAATGTTATTGTACTCATTTGACACTTTAGGAATATAAAAGAACCTGAGTAATCTTAGGCTAATGCATTCAGGAGTTGAAAGAAATTATGTTTAGCTATTGTGTCAATTTGGACATCTCTACAGCTTTATACCTCAGTTGGAACTGGTATTTTTTTAACGCTGCCCAATTCAGGCGGGTTCGTACCCAGCGTGTTCAGTGAGGGAAGAGCCAGCAGCCGATGCAGCCAGGAGCAGTGTGAAGTCCAGCTCCCAAAGTTCGAGCCTTTAAATCATCTTTGTTCACATGGAGTCCCTGCAGCCCGTACGCTCCCCGGGCTTTCTGTCCCTCTCCTGGGGCGTGCGGCACTCTTGACCGTATAGTGTTTACAGAGGAAAGGATCAAGAGCTTCCTGAAAAATTATCTGAAATATGCCAAGAGAGCAACATTGCTGTAACACAAGCTTTTGCCCTCTTTCTCACACACACACGTATGGCTTGTTTTTTGCTTTTTTTTTTTTTTTTCTGTTGTGGGTTGAGTTTGGTTAGAATAGCTAAAAAAAGAACTGCAGCATGAACAGCACCACAGTAACTAAAAAATGAAATGCTCTTTGGGTCTTTTTGTGAAAAGAGGAGTGAGTTTGTGTCAGTTTCTGTATTGCACTTTCTCCAAGGGGACTGTTATGGAGAAGGAGATCCCAAGGCTCCTGAAGTTTAGTGCCACGGGCTGAGTTTGTTTGTGTGGGAACATATAGATTCTTTTGAAGAACAGATTACAGTTGAAGCATCATGTGTACTATTTCCTGGAAAAGTATGCCAGATCATTCTTATCTTTTCTAATTACACACTCCTGTTCCCTTCCTCCCAAAGTTCAAAGGGTTCATTGATAATCGTAATGATTTTCTAAAGAAGCTGCCACTCTGAAAGAATCACAGGGCTACAAATGAACTTAAAACATAGAGCAATATAAGAAAAAAAATATTCTGATGTCACCAAATGCAGCAGAAGTAATGGTTTCAGAAAGGGAGCCAAGGCAGAGATTAGAATTGAAAACACTTCTGTAAGGAAAGCTATGGCTTAGTGCTCTGGATTTCACTGCATTTGGCATTCTTAACAGAGCAATAAGGATAAATGCATCTGAAACCTCTAAACCATTTCACTTGGTGTTATTTCATGTGTTCCTTCCAGTTTAACTCTAAAATGTCACTGTTGGGGGGTGTGAGATATTTTCTTTTAAAAAATATTCTTGATATTATTATTAATTTTTAAAATGGATATGAATATTTTATTTTTTTAAAATTAAATTCTTCACCTAATACCAGTATCAGTGCATGAGGAATCTTGACTGACTCCTCGTCATAGGAATCTCACAGCTTTGCTGGGGAGGTGCCAGTACCCCGACCGCAGCCTTCCCATGGGGAGCAGGGCTCTCGGTGTCCTTGTCCAGGAGAGCTGGCTATGGCTGCTTCCCAGCCAGCATGGGGAGATGTCTTTCAGCTGAGGGTGTTCCATGCACTCCCACCTGCATGTGAGTCCCCCTGGAGTCTGGGAAGCGGGGTGGGAGGGGAGGGCGGGTGGAGGCAGCTGATGGAACCCACCACCCTCCAAGCTCTGCGTGTTTGCCAACTTACATCGGTGGGACACGTCCAGTGAGGGACTGGAACATGGAGTATGGGGACATATTCAAGCTGAGTGGCACCTGCCATTCAAGAAAAGTCATTCATGTTCACGTCTGGAGAATTTGGCTCCACGTATATCTATGGTCCCCTGCCAGGTTTGACTTGAGTCTTCTGTGTGGTAATGATGCTCAATGAGGACTGGGGCTTCACCTCATTCATTTAGGCTTGAATACAGTGTCCTGTAGCATTTGATGCATTGGAAACACCTGCAAGGTGAAAAATCATTGATGCAGCATCTGCTCAAGTGATATTCGTGAGAAATATTTTAAAAATTATAAAAAACTAATCTGCGGTTGTAATGGACATATCTTGCTTTAGTGATACCAAGCACATCTTCAAAAGGCACTGCCTTGATCTGAGCGAGGAAAACAATAAACTGCTTCTTGTTTTCCCAAAAGGTTCCCAGCAATGTTAAGGCAGGAGGTCTGAGAGCAGAGTTACTGGGGAAGCTGGTGAGTGCTGCTGAGGTTACACAGAGATGTGTCCTGCTTGGCAGAGTGACCAGCTCTGTCCCCTCTCATTGAGTCTTGGGGACTTCAGGCACCCCAATGGGCTGGAGGCTGGACCCCTTTGAGCCCCAGTGGTGGGGATGGCCAGGGTGCAGTCAGGCTGGCAGCTCACGGGCAGGGCAGGAGTCTGAAATAAGTGGAAAATACAGAGGTCCCTTCTCTGGGGAGAGGCAGGGGACAGTATGTGGGAGCCATCCTGGGGCTGTGTGCATCTGCTCTGTGATTTCATATTCCCATTTCTGCTGATCAGCTCTGTACCAAAGCCTTTCAACAAACACTTGGATTTTGCCTTGGTATCATGTGAAGTCACCAAGCAATGTAACACTAAGCATCCCGCTGACTCTGCCCTGCTGTGGTTTCAACCACCATGAGAAAATAATAAAGAAAGTATAGGTTCCTTCCTACCAACAGGGCAGGAGGGAAAGGTGGCTGCAATCCATCCCTCATATTCTGCCCAATGCCACAACTGTCAAACTGCCAACTTCTTTGGACTAGAAATCCTCTGATATAAAGAGAAAAAAATGAGATGCATACAGGCTTGGTGACACTCCACCTTTTGGGGAGGCCAAGTTGACCCTCATGTCTCCTATCAAACATATCATTTGCAAATGTCACCTCCTTGCATGCATGCAGGGAGGAGATGATCTCTTCCAACAGTCTCCTTGTCCATGGAGAAGGGTGAGCAGACCAGCAATTCCTGAGGAAACGGAGTACTTCACCTTAGGAGAGCCCTTCGCTAAAAACAGGACTGAGATCTTCTTGAGTCACTTCTCCCACAGCTGGATACAGCCAGGGAAATTAAAAACAGATGCGATCTGTTGATGCCTCTAGCCTAGTAATAATAACACACTCAAGCCTTCAGCGTGTTCTACCTTGATCTGGTTGATGGGCAATGACAATCTAAATTTAGGCTAGAAGCATAATAAAACCTAAAAAACTCTTGCAACATAGAGCATTTTTCAAACAGAAAGAGATTTCTGCTGTCTTTTTAAAGGTCCTAGCCACTACTCAAGGCAATAATTCGTAGGGAAATGAAATCCCCTGTATGGGGGGAACAGGGGAAGGAATTGTCAGACAGTGGGAACTGATGTAACTGATGTAACTGATGTAACAGTATGGAGTTTCAGGCTCTTAAATTACATATTGCAGAAGCGGTTTTCTGCCTTGCTGAAAATCATTACGTTGTGCTAATTCAATGTCCTGAATTAACATTAGTGACAACTGGTTTAAATGATAACTGAGCTGCAGTAGAGATTTGACATGTTAATCAACAGTTGCTTTTCCAATTAAACACAAATACCATGTGTGTGGTACTCTGACTGCAACATAACAGTTGACCTGATTGTTGGTTCCAAGCTAAAGAAACAAGTATTCTAACTTTGGAATGTTTTTGGTAATCGTATTTTAGAAATAATCTTCCTTGGTGAGCCAAAATCTATGCAGACAGCTATAGTCAGATAACACTTAAAAAACAGACTATGTTCTGGCTGTACTTTTGCTGCTGTTAAATTTATCTTCTTAAATAGAAGGGAGTGTGAGTTGAGGTTTGAGAAACAGTAATTTTGTAATTATTTTACATGGATCAAATTATTCTGTCATCAAATTTGCATTTCAGACAGCATTACAGTATGAAAATATAATTAGAAACTGTAATTCAGGAATTGCTGGATGTGATATTTCCCAGAGGGAGCACTGTGAAGAAGCTGCCCTCACTACAACTTTAGCAAATGTTGAAATCCTATAGGTGGAAAATGTGAAGGCAGAGCAGTAAAGTTTCTCACCCTTCTGCGGTCTCCACAGGCTGTCAACTTTCAGTCGAAGATTCATTTCCACAAAAACATCTCATCATTAAGAGCTGAAGTGCTCAAATCCTGTTCTGCTGAATTTCAGTCTGGCTGTGCTGATAGTTACTGAATTGCTTTCAGCCACAAAATGACACTGAGATAATGTAAGGATCTGATTTATGCACAGAAAATCCAAG
Organism: Patagioenas fasciata; assembly: GCF_037038585.1. Taxonomy (NCBI): domain Eukaryota; kingdom Metazoa; phylum Chordata; class Aves; order Columbiformes; family Columbidae; genus Patagioenas; species Patagioenas fasciata. Next base: position 23,072,418 of record NC_092521.1, read on the forward strand.
AAGCTTGTAGTTTGGGCTGAAACACTGGTTTTAATTTGCCCAGAGCCTGGAATTCCCAGCAACGCCTCCTCTCACGGGAGAGAGCAGAGGATGAGTCTTGGTTTAGCTCTTTCTCTCGTGCTGTAATTCAAGACTTTTGCTGTACATGTTCACAGTGTTGTGCAAAGTTTTAGCCACATAAATCTCACTGGTGTCAATCCATAGAATTTTTTACTATTCCTGATATGATCTTTGGCTTATCATAGATGTATTAGAACCATAGAATAGTCTAACTTCCTGCAATGAGCAGAGACATCTTCAACTAGATCAGGTTGATCAGAGCCCCATCCAGCCTGGCCTTGGATGTCTCCAGGGATGTGGCATCTACCAAAGAAGGTATTAGCTGAAAACTAACACATCCTCTCCTTTTAGTTGGACTTGTGTTGATAAATCCCACCCAGTTTCATCTGACACACACACTTCTTTGGAGAGCATCATCCATGGCCAGTTTTCCTCACCACCTTTTGGGACGTTGGCCAAACCCATGTCTGGAGCAAAGACTGTGATGCACAAAGCAAAGCTGGCATTGGGAGGAGGCAGAAGCTGAGTGTGGAGCATGTTTGATGCTTCCATGTGTCTGTATGTCTCTCACAGTTCTGCTGAGACTGCGTGCCCATGCTCCTCCAAAGGACATGTCAGGCCAGGGCAGGAAAAGAAGTGTGAACCTGCAAATCCAGGACTGCATGGATAAATGGGCTGGCTGGTGACATGGTTCCTAGTGGCTCAGGGACACTGCCACCTCCAGTGCACTCTGAGGAACAAGACCCTTTTCCCATACCTGCCAGGGACCACCTTCCTGAACCCACCTACATCCAGCCCTGACTTTGCCTGTGCTCAGGGGAGGGCATCTGCCCCATCACTCGCATTTTTGGGTGATGCACGTCCTGCAGCCTGGGTCTGGTACTTGCAATGTGAGAAAAGAGTGGGAGCTGTAGGGCATCACTGCAGATGACCTGAGAAGGGATTTTTGTTAGGAAAGGTGCAATAAGCCAGTCTGGCTCTTTACGGATAAGTGGCCTCACTTGGGGAGCTCTGTGCAATTGCAGCTTTGCAAGTGAGACATGAGCAGCTCCTGAGCATCACACTGGCATTCTTGCACACTTACTTAGAAAATGCGGAGGGGCAGGAGACCTTTCATTCAGCTTTGTGCATGGAAGCAAGTGCACTCTGGGGCTGAAAGGCTTTGGAACATTTATACCTGCGACATTTGTTGAAAAACCTCTGAGCAGTATGCCGAATTTCACTGCTGAGAGAAAGGGGGCTTGGGAGCATCCCAGAGCCAGACTCGCCTGCTGAAGGGACAGGATGTACCATAGGGCAAGTGGTACCATGTGGGGAAAGGAGAGCCCTGGGCAGGACCAAGTGGCCAGGAGACAATGTGATGGAGCCAGGGACAGGCTTGCCACTTCTTGGCTGTTCTGTGGTTATCACTGCATTTGACCTGGCGGGGATATCTGGTAACATCATCTAGTGCCAGAGGTTGTCTGCGGTATGAGCCAACCAAACTTTATGTGAAATAGAGCTGCCTGAGAGAGTCAGGAAAGCAAAATGCCGATTCTCTGTCATTTCTCTCTCATTTGATGTAACAGTGGCTTCAACGGTTGCTCTCTCTGCTGGATGATGGGTTCAAAACAAGGCTGGAAAAACACTGGACAGCCAACCCTTGCACAGTACATGCTACTGGAGGACAAAGATGTTGTCTTTGAAAGCTCCATGCTTGTTCTTACATTATAGAGGAGATCAGGTTTTGGAGAGACCCAAGATTATGTGTATGGAGGTTTTATTAGATGAGCAGATCGGGCAGTTTACAATATTTCTCTCCAGAGAAGACAAGTTAAAGCTGAAGAAGGTCAAAGTTGGCTTCTTTCCTCACAAAATCTGTTGCTCCTAGAGCAGGCATATTCCCTAATTATGCCTCACACAACCTTTCTGTGTCTCCTCCAGGACTGCAAAAACACAATGGATCTGGTTCATTTGAAGTGTCTAACTTAAGCTGAATAATGCTCAAAGAGACTTCAGCCACGAAGCAATTCAGCCTCGAGAACCTTTAACTCTGAAGAAAACATTCTGCTTATGTTGTGTGCGTGTTCCTAATGGCAAATCCAAGATGCCAGGGGGAAGCGAACACAAAGCCGTTGATTATTTCCACAACTGCTATATGCTTCCTATCACAACACTATTCTTTTGTGAAGAATGGCAGCATGATTGCAGAGTCCTTTTTAACTTTATCATTTTAGCAAGTCCAGGTCCAATTAGACCAATTATATCTCAGCAGAAACAATGTATGTTGTCCTCTGGACCTGTCTGTCAAGTATCCTATTCATAGTTGTTTATCTTACATGAGGTTTTTCACATAAAGTCATTCTGACCCCACTAAAACAGTCTCATCCGAAGGGTAGCCTGAATTTTTGTACACTTATTTCACAGGCTGACATGAACAGTAACAGTGTAAAATTACGGCTAGCCAAGGATACATCTATAAGTCTAACGACTGTCTCCTCTTGCTTGAACATTGTTGTTGGTTTTACACAGCACGCAGATTTTACATTCAATTATTTCACTTCACCCTTCACTTTCCATTATTCTACTGCTAAAAATGGAGAACATTATCAAAATTTGCACTTCTTCCTTGCCACATTAGAGGGTTTCCTTAATCAAATCCCCAACGTGAGTCACAAGGCATATAATGTTTGATGGTTCATGTTGTTAAACCACTTACAGCTCTGAGGTCTGTGGGGGATTATTTGCTCACTGAGTGATTGAAGAGCCACTGGGTAGTGGGCACTTCTGCAGAAAGTCTGTCTACATTTTGCTTTATCTCTGCTGTCAGAGCCTGATGAAGGAGCTGAGTGACTCCTGCCAAAGAAGTCCTACTCGTCCCGGCTAAGGTAAAAGCTGAGAAGCAGAGCTAAGTGAAAGAGAAGTGCTTGGACTTGGGAAGGTCAGAGGCAGTAAAAAGAGGAACTCTTCACTTTCTGAACAAAATACAGATTTTTATTTTCTCAGACTTCTCCTGGAAGGAAAAATCTAGGGAAGAGTGTTTGAAATCTTCTTCCTGAAAGAAAAAAAAAAAAATTTCTGAAAAATTCAGAAATGAGATTACCTAAGAGGGAGCAGCCCCTGTCCCTGCTGCTGGCCCTGTGGCATCCGTGGGAGTCCCAGCTGATGCTTGGGCAGAGCAGTGCTGCTTTAGGAACAGAAAACAAGTGCTGAGACCTTAGTTGTTCTTCCTTCAGCAACATCAGGGCAGTGATTCCACCGCATTTATTTCCTATTTTGCCTCTTGTCTGCTAGGTTTTAGCCCACGTGGGAAGACAGATGTCACCCATGCCTGCAGAGCTGCCCACAGCGGTGGCCCAGATGTCACCCGTGGCTTCCCTTGGCCTAGGGCAGTGGCCCAGATGTCACCCGTGCCTTCCCTCAGAGCAGGATGCTGCAGGCGGGAGAACTGTGACCACGCTGATCAGGGCTGCAAGGAGACCTTGCAGATCTGGTCATACTGGTGGCAAGGATAAATGAGATCTGGCGAAACTGCAGTATAACATGGTCCACACCAGCTCAGTGGGGGTCTCGGTGAATTTATTAAGATAAGTTTATAATGCTTAGCTGGATCAGCAGCCTTGGCAGATTCAGTATCTTTTCTTGCAGAAGTGATGGTCTTTTCTGTGTGAACCATGGGCAGCAAGCTGCTCTGCAAGGTTAGATCCCCCTCAGCTCACCACATCCATATACTGCTTGCAGTGCCTCAATTAGAAAAATACCTTGCTCCAGAGATGACAAAAGGTGACAGAAGAGCTAGTAGGATGGCTGCTTGCCTGACTTTTTTCATTAGACACTGGGGCCTTTGCAGAAAATCCCACCTCATGTAATTGAGTGTCTGATTAAAAATTGAAGAGTATTTTGCTATTAGTTCACTATGTGTCAGTTATTAGTTCACTGTGGTGGTGTTCCCAGACCGGGATCCTGTAGCAAAACACACCTTTCCTGCGCAGGGCTCCCACCGTGCTTGCTGATGGCACTCCGGGCAGGGCGGTGGAGAGACAGCTGGGAGAGAAGGAGTTAAAACAAGCCATGGTTACCAATTGGAGGCATTTTCAAAAATAGCAGCTTTTCTTTTGTTTGCTGAATTCCCCATGTTTTTCCAGTGCTGTTCCCATTATTCATTTATTTCCCAAAATAACATTTTTAAGTAGAGGAATGGCTTGAGCAGGGAGCAGAGGGGATCTGCAGCCGAGCTGGACAGCCACGCGTACTCTTGTGTCTGCGCTGAGTAGGCTTGGAGCTGCCCTTGTGTGCTGATGGCAGACCAACAGGCAGGTGGCAATTCCCAGTATTTCAGGCAATTCCCAGTATTTCAGGCAATTTTGCCTCCCCAGCAGCAAGCTTGGCAATTCCTTCCTGACAGCCCTCAGTGGTGTTTCTCAGGGAAAAGCTTTGGGTTTGCATAGCTTGCAGCTGCCCTTGCAGAGAAACATTAATTATTCTTCTTTCAAAAGAGTAGTGTGAACTCGTCTAAATGGTTTCCAGCTACGCAGGGGATGTGCTCATAGCCAGCATGGCAGGAAGGTGCTCTGGCAGGCATTGTGTTCCTGTTGTCCACCATCTTTGTAACCCAACTTGATCAGAAACATCTCTTGCTGGTGGATGCTCCTTTGAAGGAGAAGGAGAGGAAGCCTCTGGGAAATAAGCCTGAGGGAGCCTGGCCCCAAGACTGGTGATGCAGGCAGATCCCACTGACCTGGGATGCAGTCCCAGCCCTCGGGGGTGCCTTGAGTGTCCTGTCTTTGAATGCTGACCTGGGAAAGCAGCTGCTCCGGAGGGGCTCCCTGGCAGCACCCACCAGGGCTGGCTGGGGACACCCCTCTCTTGTCCCTCACGTTCACTCACGCAGCCAAACACCGTAAGCTCCAGAAACAGGTGCCAGCAGCCTTCCCCTGGGTGTTGTGGAGGAGGTGGTGGAAAAGAAGACTTGAGAGGAATTAAAAATTAAATGGTCAGGGCAGCAGCTTGCTTTCACCACATCCCAGCAGTTCACTATTGCTGTGGCTGGCTGGCCGCCCAGGTGCTGAGTGGGGGGTGAGAAGCATCCCATCTTCACTGCCCTCACTGGAGACCAGCCAGCCTTTGCGCATCCCTGGTTGGGGAATGGAGAGGAGCTGCGTGAAAGGGGCTTGGGCACAATACCCCCCAGCTCTGCCCACCACAGCCAGCAGTGCCTGCCTCTCCATGGAAATCCCCAGAGTCATAGTGAAAGGCATCATGTGAGGAGGTAGCCAGACCCAGACGAGTCACCTGCCGCTTGGACAGATGCTGCTGCTAAATACGGGGTGCTGGACCAGCCATGCCACAGCCCTCTCTCTGGTTTGGGGTCTGGAATAACCCCAGTGATGGACTTGCTTAGTGAGGGCAGAGGCTGAGACCACAGGGGCTGTCCTTATGGGTGCAAGGGTCAAGACTAGCAAGGTTGGTATTAGGGGGCAGAAGGGCTGAACCCCACTGGAGATGGCATTAGGAGTTACCACTGACACATGTATAAAGAGCAGTGTCCATTGCAGTGGAGAGCAGGACCCACATTTATGCAGCATTTATGCAGCAGGCTCTGAGCTCTGTGTCACTGTCAGCAGAGGGCTGCCAAAATCAGGCAGAAGCCTGGGTGCAGATCTGTGATGGAGATGCCCCATCCCCTGCCCTCTTGTATCAACATAAAGCACCAACACGTGGCAGATATTGTCCCCCAGCTGGGGCTGCCACTGCCCACCGCACCATTCCCACCCCCTGGACCCTTCCTGCTGGCCTTTTTCTGCTGTGCTCACCAGCAGTGTATTTGGCCCTTCTTGGCATGCCAGTTCAGCTCTATGGTCTGCAAGTGCCCTGAAACCCTTTCAGAGCCCCACCAAGCCCACAAGAGAGCTCAAGACCACTTGCAGAGCATGTCCCAAATGATTTGGACCTTGAGTCCAGTTCATCATTCCCTCTCAATACCCCTATTCCAGTAGGTAAGAGCTTGCTTCCCCCAAGCCTTGATATTTTTAATTTTAGCATTACCATTCAAGTAGGTGACAAACTATCAGATTTCCTGAGATAATGTCTGTGTCTCTACTATGGACACAGGCTGTGTTCACACTGCATGAAACAGGCAGCATTTCCAGAACCAGAGCTTGGTGATCGAAACACTTGCTGTCTGAAGCAGTCCTTATCCCGGTTTTACTCTCAGACAATTAATATCTGCCCAGCTGGTGCCCAAGCCCAGTCTGGGACTTATCCTGTGCCACTGGGCCTGTCCCACAGGGCAGATGGCACACAGTCACTCTTCGAGAAGGTGCGAAGTTCAGTATCATTGGTGCGGGAACTTCTGTGCCAGTTGTCCTGTTCACTGGGGAATGCCCCCAGATACATTTGCTTTGAAGTCACAGGGGATGTGGTAAATGTCATCATGAATAACTGGATGGGAATCCTTGGGAAAAAAAACACCTTAAAAATGGAAAAGTGTATTTTTTCTGAAGCCCAGGGCTGGGGAGAGCTCTTGAGCTGCAAGCTCTCACCATGGCCACCAGCAGGAAACCAGCCTGCTGGAGCATAACCAAAAGGCTGGCAGCTCCAGTCCGTCAATCAGAGCAGTGGGTTTTTAACAGGGCCAAAGCGAAGGAAGTGAGGAACGTGGCTAGAAAGAAAGGTAAAGAAAAACAGGCTCTTTACTCAGCCACCTGTATAGAGGAACATTATCACGTGCACTGCTGAACTGACTCTGTATAGAGGTTTCTTTCCCGTGTATGGCTTTGATGCTGATTTCATGTCACTCCTTGGTATGTATGCTTCATCTTGCCTGGTTCCATTTTAATCCTTTTCTGGTTTACACTCCTTTTATTTTAAAGGTGTGAAAAATGCAGAGGTAAATATCCAGTACTACACCCCTTCTGCTCCACAATTTCTCCTGAATGAGTAAATTGTTAACATCTATACTAACCTTCTCAATGAGACACGAACATGACCCATTTTTACAATGCTACGTTGTGCCTGTTGTCTGTTTCTAAACCCTCCCTTGCCTGCAGCGAGCACTACGAGCTGCACAGTGCCACTGCAGCTGCCCGGCTGCCACCGCTCCGCACAGCCCTGCGGCTGCCGTGCACCGCTGCAAGTGTCTCATATTGCGCTCTGCAAGAGGGGAGTGGTGTCCAGGTACTCGCTTCCGAAGACTTCAGGGTTGAAAGAGGTAAACAACAAAGGAGGTTTCTGAATGCAGCTTTATTACTTCTGGTTTTGCTGAATTCAACCTTTACATTTTTGGCCTTGGAGCATAATGTCAGTGGGGTTGGAGAGAGTCAGGGGAGCATTTACCTATCTCCTTGCCTGCAGCTTTTCAAATAGGTTTGATTGTTTTTATTACTTCCTCTGATAGACATGGAGTGCTTTCCACTTTCCCTGAATTTCCCAATCAGATCCTGTTGGTTGTGTCTCTGTTCTTGTGCAGCAGCCTCCTGTCCCTGGGGACACCACTGGCCGTGTGTCTGGTGGGACAGGACTCACCTACTGCCTTGCTGCGTGCTAGAAATGCAGCTCATTTATCAGAAGTCAAGCAGAGGTAGGCTGTATCACTTGGTAGAGTGCAAGATCTGTAACACTGGGACTCTTCTGTGTCTTCATTCAAACCCCTCCATGAGCTCAACTGTAACCCCAGGCAAATAATTTAATGTCAGCAGTCATCCCAGTCAGACAAATGCAACCACAACTTCAATGTCTTGTCAGGTCCTTCCGTGGAAGCCATGGTATGGTGCTCTGATGTCATTTGTAGCTTTACATCAAAGCCTTGCAGAGCACAGGGATATTGTCTGGGAGTTTTTGAACACTGACATTTAGTAAGACAGGACTCCAGCTTTTAGTAAAGCAGGACATGGGCATGCCTGCATGAAAGAGTAAAGTTTTCCCCTTTCAGTTGAAACAGAAGTTGCTGTGCTTGTATTGCTCTAAACAATACAGGGGATTTAAGAAGACTCGCATTAAGACATTTTTTCAGAGTCATTGAATATGTTTTAATCCTTATTAGCCTTGAGCAATTGTCTCCCAGTGAATACACAGAAGAATAGGTATTATTGAAGAGCTGTCCTGTGCAGCCTACCATGAATTTATAGCTACACAACTGCTCTTGGTAGTGAAACAGAAATATGTCTTTCTAAAGGAAACTCAACAACAGGAAATATTTCTTTCACAAAACTGTACACAAGTGTTTCTTCCAAGTATCATCAGATAAAAGCAAAAACCTTCTTAAATTTCTAGTTCCACTAAGCACCTGGCTCTAATGTACAATTCCTTGACTCTGTTCATATTTTTTAACTAAAATGTGATCCTGTTTTAAAGCACAATTGTTTCATCTGGTAATAAAAGCCTGTTCTACCATCTGCATGTTTCATCAGTGTTTGCATTCCTTGTTCTGCATCATATTTTGCTTTTTGCTTCAATCTTTCCACTGAAGAATTAGTGTTGTCCAAATTGCCACCGCTCAACTGAACATAGCACTTCTTACTACTTAAAGCTGGTTATCTGATTCTGCTGGTGGGTAATTTCGATCCAGATTTATTAGCATGCTAAATTTGCCCATGCAGGCAATACGTGACAGGCTTTTCTCCCCATCATTGCTGAAATCCCCCAGCCCACTTGTTGCAGAGGTTTATGGTCGCTGCCTCTCAGACATCTGGCACAAATGAAAGTGGCACCATTGTGTGACACGCTCATTACTTCAGGCATTAGCCTTGAGAAGTGTTGGATAATTGGATGGTTTGTCATGTCTGTTTAAGCACATTATTGCTGAAACTGCTCCTCCTCCAATCAATAAAAGACTCCATAAAATTGTTTAAACACATTAAGGAAAATGTGATTTACTCCAGGAATCTTTATTGCATTTCATTATAAGCCACTGAATTTAATATACAAAGAAGATCACTTTAATTATAAGTGGCCAAAAGGAAGATCTATGCTACATTCCCACTAAGCAACCAGCAGCAACATACACCTTCCCCATCTAATGCAGTTTCATAAACTAATTAGATTTGGTGTTCCTAATGGGAACGATGGTTAACTCCATTACACAACCCCCGAGAGGAACTAGCATCAGATGAACTTGTTAGGTATTGTGGTATCTGTTCTCAGCTATATTTCCTGCCCTGAGGAAATTTGTGAGATGATAGCTAAAATGTGAGCAGAGGGTTCAGTCAATGGGTTGTTATCTCCCCATCTCAACTCCAATCGTTTTCACTGGACTCGGTGCTGACCTCTGGAAGTCCATCAGATAGCAGAGGACTGTGGTGTTCCTCTTCACTTACAGACTTTTGCATGGGTAGTTTTTGTTTTACAAAGTGAAGTGCCTTGAAATCTTTCACTATTGCTTTGTACTTTATTGCTATTTCAAATCCTTGGCAGATTATTTTCAAAAGAGGAAAAGAGAAAACTCAGTCCAGGGTGATGTTCTCGAGCAACAGCTTCCTTCCACCTGAGTTCTTCCCTGTTGAGTGGACAGTTGACAACCCTCAAATAGGTTAACTTCTTGATTTTTTTTGCATATGAGTACTTGATGGCTAAACAGAAGAATCAAACATCTCCTCTAGCATCTTCCTGCAGCATCTAAAGGATCTGTGTTACCTACTGCCGGAGTACCACTCCTTAATACTGTCATTTATATTTGAAAGATAGAGAAGACATACTGAAGGGTGAATGTTATGTTATTGTGTAACATGAAGTACTTTCCAGCCATGAATATCTGAGGGTCATTTCTCTCCCTGTGGAGGAATGGATGTGTTGAGGCTAGCAAGGAAAGAAGGAAGCTCATTAGCAGAATATGTGATGAAACTGAGGATGCAAGATTTGGAGCACAGGGATGTGGGAGCACAGAGATACAGAAGTGAGAAACAGCAGCTTGAGCAATGAAACAGTACCTGCACACCCTGGCCATGGGAGCATCCCCGTGTGTTCAGGGTGCTGCTGCATGAAGGTGATAAGCAGAGAGGTTCCTCCATGTCTGTCATGGTGTGGCTTTGGGGAGGAGCACAGCGCAAGGTGCTTCCCCACCATCACAACCAAGGCAGTCCTGGGCATGCCCTGGAACAGAAGGATGACTGTCAGGAGATTTAAGTGCAAACAGCCTCTATGCCCTGGTAGGGTCAGGCAGTTTCTGATGAGAGTCTGTCCTGTGCGTCCCTGCCAACCCAGGAACCTTCAAAACTGAACCCCAGTGGTCCAGGAGCACAGGACCAGCTGATACAAAAAGCCATACAGGTGTTTTAGACAATCCTTTCCACTCTCTTCCTGTGCACTGGTTGAGTCAACACTGAGATACAGCTGTCAGCCAGTAATCTTTGTAGAGTGGTCAGAGGTCTTCAGATGAAACAGCTATGTGGTCTAATAAGTTATTGTGTTCCCTGTAGGAGACAATGGGATTAAGGAAAGAAAACTTTGTACAAAGCATGAATTGCTCCATCAATACTGAATAGAAACTGGGCACATGATTCACTTTCAAAGAAAATGGAAAACTTACTGTTTCACAGATTTGGACAACATAGTCTGCTAATCCTCTTGACAAAAAGGCTAAGCCCAGGCAGCTGTGAATTCTGTTGAGGTTACTTGTAAATTTTCATTTCAATTAATTTTTCTGCAGTAATCATGTTGCTGCTCCCAGTGCTCTCTGATACTTGAATTGACAGAGCTGGCTGGCTCTCCCAACTTGTCTGCTGCATCCTCGCACTCACTCGTCCACTTGTATAACCCTCTGCTCACATTCCTGCCACTCCTTACGACTGATGTGTGGTGGTGGGAGATTTCATATTGCAGAGGAAGACAGAGATATCGTAAACACATTTACTTAACATTACTGCATTTGGCTCTCCTCTTGGTGATTCATTGTGCCAGAAACACTCTGCCCACCGTAATAAGCATACTTGGTTTTTGGGTTACCATGTCTCTTCCAGAGGAAGGAGGGACAGAAGGGGACCTCCTGACACATCCAGTCCACTGCAGTTATCTATATCATATAGCTTCTATTCGTGGATTTTTCAAACTCCATTTTCACATGAGCTAGGCCGTTTGTCTTGTGATCTTTGGAGAAGGCTGTTCCACAGACCTCGCTGCTCTGGTGGTTAGGGGTTTGCTTCTCATTCCCAGCCAAAATTTATTCATGGCTAGTTTAAACCCATTTGTTCTTGTGCCAGCATTGTCCTTCAGTTTAAATAGCTTTTCTCCTTCCCTAGTGTTTACCCCCTCTGATGTATTTATAGACTACAACCATATCCCCTCTTGGCCTTTCTTTAGCTAGGCTAAACAGCCGAGTGCCTCTGGTCTCCTCGGAGAGCTCAGGCTTTCCATTCCCTTATTTGGCTTAACAGCCGTGCTCTGCAGCCTCTGCAGACCAAACTCCCTTCTCCTCAGCATGCTATCTTGGCCACACACTACAGCAATCCAGGTGAGCCCTGTATCTCCAAACCCTCGGACAACCTGCTGTGTTTTCATTAATAGCATTGGTACTTCCACCTCCCTAGACTCACCAGATCAATCTCAGCAGGTTCATTAGGAAGCATCATTTGTGTCATGCAGGTAAATCTTATTGGTGTTTTCCAGTTATCTTACAGCTATATAAGATCTTCAGTTCTTCTTCCCGCTTCATAATTTCTAGTTAAAAGCATCAATTCTTCCTACTAGTGTCTCAGAAACTGTATTTTGTAATAAGGAATTTCTTCCCACTGCACTATTCCAGTGCTAAAATCATCCCATTCGGCATGTGTGGTAGCCTGGCTGTCCAGCTGACAGTGCCTCTCACCTTGGTGCCATCAGCAGCGGCACTGCTTTGAGATGGTGCATTATGGTTATTAATGGAAAATGTTGAACAAGATCCATCCCAAGACTCGCCTTGAAGAACTCTATTGTAACCATTTTTCACCTGAGACTTCCCCTTTCATTTTAACCCGTGATCCTTAAAGAGGAAACATCTGTCTGACTCTGTAGAGCACAACCTCAGCAGGAATTATTTACTTGGGTTTTACCAAAGTGGTTTTGAATTAACCTTTCTACATACATCTATATATTTATTAGAAACAAAAGCTGGTGTGCTGGTTTGAAAGCCGGTGCAGGCAGACTTTTTACAGGGTTTCCATATAAGGTCAGTTCTCCCAAGAAACTTCAGTTCTAACCTCTAACATTTCCACAACTCCAGTCCGAGGTCTCTCTTCAGCAGGACTTGCCAATTGTGGTGCTTGCATCGGGGTGTTAGCAGACATGTTTTGCTCTGCTTCAGTCTCCCGGCGGGTCCTGAAGCCAAATTCATGATTTAAATGACTAAACTCATTATTCAGGCTTAGTACACTTTTTTATGGGAATTTGGAATGGGGTGAAAATTCTTTTGTGCTCTGGCCTGTGTTCCTCAGATCTTGGCCTGCAGAGGAATAGCAAAAATGATATTTGTACCCTTTACATTCAAAATGGGTGAGACTACAAATATCCCGTAGTCCTAAAACAACATGCCTGATAGTTCTTCAAATAAGACTGTAAGACTGCTCCCCCAGTGTCTCCCCACGATTCCTCACAAAGATCTGACTGTCTTCTTTGCTCCTTTGTGTCAAAGGGTTTAGAGACTTTTGGAGGAGTTGCTGGTGACATCCCACAAACCAAAGAACAGAGATACTTCTCTTTTAGGCTCAATTTAAGCAAGAGAGGAGAAAGCACTGAATATTTGGCTGCCCTTTTGATGATAGGAAAAGCATCCCTTGCCCTCTTTCCCTTGAACAGTTCAGGTTTTTGGATCTTTCTCAATGTTATCAGCTAGTTCTTCTGAATGTGTTGTATAAATGAGAACCAAATTATTCTCCCTTTAAAAAGAAGAGGGAAAAGCCTTCAGAAATATCAGATCAGTCTAGTTAAGCCTATTCCCTGTGTTATAATTTAGCTCTATTTTAATTAACATGAGAGCATTCTCTGATCTGAAGAATAAGCTTTCACCTTGGCATATTGAGGGCTGGCTGACAAGCCTTCACCTTGTGCCTACATCTGAGATGTTGTAAAGCCAGGGACCAGATACTCCCATGATACTCCAGACTTCATCTAACCCACTTGGTGGACAGTTATCCCAGCTGCAGTTCTAGGAATAATTGATTTGAGGATTTGTCTGCTGAGCAATGGTGCAGAAAATGCTTTAAATTGGCATAAGGTTCCAGCACTTTTTGCTAAAATTAAGGAGCAACAACAATGAATTATATAATTTAATTTGACATTGGATGTTGAGCAAACTGAGGCTGTATTCTCCTCAAGCGGTTTTGTGAAAGTAGCCTCTAAAATTTCTGTTTCTGCCTGAAATCAGTCAATGAATTTGGAGTTTGCTCAGTCACTCTCGAGACTCCAAAGATGGTATTGACTAGATTTCCATAGCTTGTATGGAGACAGCCAAATTTAGGTTTCTGAATCTGGAGTTAGATGTCCCTGCTTTCTGAAGGTAAGTAATGCGGAGAGTTCGATATTAAAATGCATTCATGATCTGCTGTTGAAGGATGTAACTTGTTAAAGGTTATTTCTAGAGTCAAAGCATTTAGTATGTACCTGCACACATGGTCTGAGCCAGTCCAGCCCCTTGCTCTGTTCAGGCAACACTGAGGGCTCTGGCTGTGACTTTCCAGAGAAGGATCCCTTCCACTGAAGAAGCTCCCTGCTGATCTGAACCTAGCAGAGGGAATGTTTTTCTGGTCTCTGCCTCTCCTGCCAATACAGGACATAGGCTGCAGATGAGCAGAGCCAGGCAGCTGGGTCCCCAGCACATACAGAGCTCACACTATCAGTCAGAGATGTCCCTGGCTGCTGCAGACCTCAAGCCACTGCACCGGCTAGTGCACGGTCACAACGTGCAGCCAGGTGCCTGCAGCCAGAGTTCTCCTGCTCTCCTCCTGAAGCATCATCTGTTGCTGAGAAAGCCTGGATGTAGGAAGCTTCCGAACCAAAAGCGTAAGGAGGGGACTGTTCCAGCCTGCAGCTGCTCAATATCTCAAAGGGAAGACTGAATTCCTTACATCTGGCAATTGAGATGCAGGCAGTCGCTTTATTGACAGAAATAGTTTATATTCCAGTCCATCGTGTACAGAGAATACACTCTGAGATTAAGCTACTGTAGCAATAAATTTGCTAACCTAATTTTGAAAGATAAAAGCTCCAGTGAATTGAGGCTTCATGGCACACTCTGCTCCATTCAATTTCCACCGCTTTGGGGAGCAGACAAGCAAGCCCTCCCTCAGGTGGCTGCTCTGCGCCTCCAACCTCCTCCTCTGAAAGCAAATCTTCCAGGGAAGGAAATAGAGCAGCACTAAAACTCCCCTCCCTCTGGGTACCAGCATCTGCTGTCACTCTTTGCATCTCACATGGAAGGTCATACAGAGCAGGGCTTGGATAAACCCTTCAAGCAAAATAAGGAGTGCTGTCCTGCATCGGGAGAAGATTTGCAACCTCCTACCCCCTCCCTCCTCACTTCTGCAGCAGTTCCTGATCATCCTCCTCTCCCCATGAGTGTTGGATGATAGCCATGAGCACTACCAGCTCAGTCCCTGGACCTCTTACTGGTCTGTAAAGAGGAATAGCTTCTGAGTGCTAGCGGCACAGAAGATGCTGATTCCCACAGGCTGTTGCAGCTCGGCAGCAGGAGGCAGCGCCAGGAGAAGGGAGAGAGCAGCCCACAGCATGGCGGTGCTGGACAGACACCTCAGTGGTCTGTACATGTTTTGGGGTGAGGGATGGCTGAACATGCTAGATATCACGCAAGGTCGCATGGTGTCTGGTGATTGCTCAGTTCCCGCAGGCTTACCATGGCAGCAATTTAAACATAGATATTGCAGTTGGTAAGGAAACCCCAAAAGCTGGGTGTTTCAAGCTGGGTGACAGCTCAAACCTCAGCAGAGGAACCACTGAATTTGTCTGTCTCTGTAGCCTCAGAGATGGGAATGGCTCTAACACGGTCTGGCTGAGACCTCCGGAAAGAGGTGGCTGCCTGTGCATGGGGCAGCTGTGCAGAGGGGCCGTCAGGTGTTTTGTGTCCCCTGCCCTCCAAGTCATCACAAGTCTTAATGGGTCATTGATTTTCACTCATGATTGAGCGGCCTTGCATTACTAGAGGAAACAGAGTTTCTCATGCAACTTAACTGAATTAAATTCTTCATCTGGCCATGCTGCAAGGATGGCATTGTTAGAACCCATGGGTATGAAGCCCATGTAATGTTGGTGGCAGTAGATTTCTTTCTCTTGGTCATGCCAGGGGAGTTTGCAAGCTACACCAAACTTTCCCAAGCTACACCAAACTTTTTCGTATTTGAAAAGGCAGTATTTACACTGCAGGCTCTAGCAACGTGTTTGGTATGTGCTAGTTTAACATAATTTTAAATAATTGATCATGACAAAAATAAATCCTTGTGTTGGTTATGTTGTCTACTTTTGTGAAGGTCCACATGTACGATGCTTCAAATGGTGTGCTAAAAGCATCAGCGGTAATGTGATGGTGGCATCTTGTTAGCTTGGAACCCCCAGGAAAAAAATTCGCATTGATTCTATATTACCCAAATCCAAACAAATTAGTGTTGTTTGGGTGCTTACAGTGCACTACAGTTCAAAGGGAAATCACACAAAAAGTGAAATATTTTCAGGCACTTCCACCCTGTCTGTAACTGTTGCCCATACAGAAAGCTGCTGGAACCTATTTACTTGCACCAGCTGCAAAACTGGCTTCCAACCAGCAGCTGGGGCTCACCCCAGTTGTAGATGTGAACCTCAGAAAAGATATTGAGGAAGCCTTCAAATTATTAGTTGGTGGTTTCAGCAGGGTTCACCAGGACTGGCTCTCTGGGCCTTCCTTTGCTTGCTTATTTTCAGATTTTCTAGGCATTTCACCATGTGCACATTTCAAAGGGGAGTGTTTGTAAATTTTTCATGAAACAAGGCTGATATTAAGCAGTTGGGTGGAAAAATGCTTTTTGCCTGGACTCTTTGACAAATATGCACATTGCTTACAAGCTCCCATTTGAACACTCAGAGAAGCCCTGGCTTCCTCCACTGCTGGCTCTTGGTGCAGCCGCTTCATCCATCCTGCGCAGCTCCTGGAGCTGGTTATCCACTCTGTGCACAGCACATCCACATTATCCCCCACCACCTCTGATCAGCTCATCCTGCTCCTCTCCACTGTGATTTTTATTTTGTTGGGTTTCATTTGACTAATGACCTTCTCCTTCTTCACTTGCACGTGCTCGAGCTGCAGTGCCTGGTGGGATGCAAGGTGGAGAGGACTATCCAAGCCACAGTCCCTAGGCAGGACAGTGTTAGAGGAGACACTTGAGACAGTAGTGCAGCGAGCAGGGTTTGACGAGGGCAGGTGTTTTTGAGGAGTTTCATCCATTCCCATCAGTTCTCCCTCAGCCAAGACGAGGACGTCTCCAGGCTCAGTTCTTCGGGATCCTCCAGAAATGCTGCTTGTAGCTGCTGGGCTTCAATCTGGTGTAAGCAGCTATCTCTTCACTGATCGAAAGGAGGGAGACAGCTGCATGTTAGGGGAGGTCTGGCCCACTTCCATCAGACTACATTGTCATTTTCCACAAAAGCGTTTACCAGCAGTTGCTCCAGCCCTCTACCACAAAAGAGCAGATTTTCTTCCGTCAAATAAGAGTGAATGTAGCACTTGAGCAACACTATGTTCTTGTAAATGGTAGTTTCTCACAATAAATATGCCATGTGCCACATGCACGAGAAGAAACCATAACAGAGGGACCAGCACACACATCAAGGCTTTGATTGTAAATTTCCAGCTCTGGGAAGGAGTTTAGCAATCTTTATGTTGAATTATAACTGCAGATATTCCTTTTTTCCTAAACTAATGTCTGTTACCATGGCCACAACCTTCAGAATTTTCTGGCTATTTTACAGTCATTAATACGATTGAAAGAGCAGATGTTTAATTACATTCTTTTTATTCCATTCACTAAGGTACAGCTGATATTTTAGGAGTCTTCAGTTTAAAAAAAAAAAAAAAGTTTATGATTTTCCTAGAGAAAAATGGCAGAAGTCAGTTAACATATGATGGCATGCATTTCATCTACAATTTTTAAGTGGAGCTGAGGAAACCGGTTTCTTTACATCTTAAATACTGAATATTAGGCTGGTATTAAGAGCAATCACAGGCAGGTGAAAACCATGCTGTAGAAAATAGAGCAGGAGCTTCCAATTCTTGTCCTGGCCACCAATGGCCCCCAAGGACTGAGCATGTCCTTTGAACATTCTGGTTTCCACCCAATGAAATGCTGTTGAGCCATGGCCCCCCTCTCTCTTTATTTGTCATGCATGGGCCCTGCAGAAGCTCCTGGTAAAGCTGCCCAGGCATTGTGACTGTATGTACACTCTCAGCATCCCCACTGTGCAGGCAAACCTCTGGGATTTAATAAAACATGACACCTCACTTCTCCACAGCATCGTGGCACTTCTGATTTGTGAAGAGAGACAACAATCACCCTGGAGATCTTGCAGTCAACAAGACTGCAGCACATGCAGTCCCCCAGTCTCTCATGGACCAGTATTGGTCTGCTCCTCTTTACTTAGGCAATGTCACCACATGTGTCACAGTATATAAGATCTGTTCGTTAGAGCTTTCTAGACAGATAAAACCAAATACAGGATTGCCTAAATTTGTCATTTTGTCTCCAAGTGGTGGTGACCCCAGCATGTGCTGAGAACCTTGGCATGTCCCTGTACACACCTTGCCACTGGATTCTCTCAGGCCAAAGGAACAACTAGTTTCTGGATCATAAGAAAGATCAAGTATGAAGTAGATGCCAAGTCCTACTGAGACTGGTATGTAATCTGGTGTATCTTGAGAAATGTGATAAGAAGGCAACCTTTGTTTTCTGCACATTTCCAGGAACAAAATGGCTACTGAAGAGGGACTTCTGGCTGTTGGGGTTGAGTACATTTGGATGGAGGGACCCTACTTCTCATCTCACTCTTACTTTCAGTGTTTAAATTTAAATGGATGCATGTCGTGTTGCTCTGTGCTTGAGCTCTTCACCGAAGACTTCCTTGATGAATTGAGGTGTTGGGCAGGTGAATGCCCCAGAGGAGTGGCTCCCAAGATAGGAATTCAGATCTGCATATTCAGGCTGCTTTCCCATTCCCTTCTAAAGACAGTTGCTCTAGTCCAGTGGTGTTTAACTCCCTCTTGACTTGGAGCTGCTAGGTATCACCTTTTTGATGATTTATAAGATGTCATTGTTTTCCTGTTGTTTCCCGGTTCCTCTCAGTGTTGGAATTTGCTCTAGCTAGTACTGTTGCTACTTGAAGCTATTAATGTACTAAGCTGACCATAGTCTCAGCAGCAATTATGCTGATAAACACTGATTAAAAGAGTTTACAAACAAGGGCAAAGGACAGCACTATCTTTCCCTCAAAAGCAGAGAGCAGGCTATGGTGGGAGATCTAGCATGGAATTCTCACTGAAACTCTAAATGGAAACAGAAATGCCAACAGAGGGAGTTTAGGTTAGGGTCAATGGCCACAGAAAGTCCCACAAGGAAAGATGTGGCCAATGTATGGCAGCTTCTCACAATCCCTGTCACTGCACAGGGCTTACAGCATCTCCATCGCACAGCTGCTCCCAGACAGGCAGGAGAAGAGCTGACTGATATCAGATGTTCCTCTCAGCTGTGGCAGGAGCAGGCTGTTTGCCCAACAGACCCTGGTCCTTTGACCATTCAAAGGTTGGCTGCCATGTTTTTACCTTTATTTTTGCCTATGCAATTATTCTGATAAGTTGCAAATCATTATGTTGCTGTAGAAGCTGCTTTTCTCTACATAGTCTACATAACTAAATGAGTCCCCTCTCTATTTCATGTCCACAGCACATTATCCACTATCCAAATCTACCATTTTTCCTACACCTTTTCCCAGTTACCTCTTTTTCAGAGATAGTGCCATTTCCCTGGTGGCAGTGAGTCCACCTGATAGAGGGCTTGAGCTTTAGGTGTTAGGAACTCATTATTTCTACAACAGTTGTATAATGCTACGGACTTATCCTAAATAACTTGCTGAAAGCTTTATACCACGCTACTTAACGTGGCTGGGTTGGTGTAGGACAGGAATTATCTGTTACCTACATGAAGTAGAAACATAACCTCCTGGAGCAGGAGGACACAGTTCATTCAGTGGGCAGCACGTTTTTAGGCAATCCCTTACTTAAGGCACATTTTTAGTTTGCAGTCACGGAAGAGAAGCAAATGCCCAGTTTCTAGCATCTGCTTCACACTCCATGCATGGCTGATCACGTCTCTCACTGCAGCCGCCCAACAGACCTCCAACACCAAGGTCATGTGAAGGTCCAGTCCGTTCTGTGCAAAGCAGCTCTGGTGGCTGACCTCAGGTCTGTCCTCTCTAGCAGATCTGAGGGACCTATTGGGTTCTCTCCTCAAGGCATTCACAGGTCTGTCTGGCATCCTGCCTCTGCAGCCAGCGGTTCACACTAACCTATCTGATAACCTAATTGGGCAGTGTCTTGTTTTCTCCTCTTGAAAATGTGTCAGTCTTTCTATGTTATTTAAGATGATTTTGTATATATACAAATATCCACACACACATATATACATATATAGTGTATAAATAGTTCATACGTGTACATATACATACATTACATGAAAAGATAAAGGTGAATTTTCAAAGTCAAATACTTGGAAAAGTTGACATTTGGGTGATCTCTGCTTTCATCTCTCAACTTCTCTAGCTTGCTCCTATTTTAATGTAATTAGAGCATACATCCTAATGTGTCTTTCCTTTATGCTTCATTTTTGTGTCACTCCTCAGAAACTAGTTGCAAAAATTCAAGAGTGGGATCTCTTTGTGAATGAGGAAGATTGCTTTGGAGAGAAGGAATTTACTTATATTTCAAAATCTGTGCATCCCTAAACCTTTTATACAGTGTTACCTTAAATCAAGAGAGTCTTTACTTACAAGCTGGCGAAACCTCCCCTGTCTCCTCTGCATCACACCACAGCTCCCCTCCCGACCCCTTGAATAGTTTGAGTTTTTCTGTGAGAGCATACAAGGGGATTTACACACATTAATGTTCCAACAAGTGTAATATTGCCTGTTCACTTGAGTATAGGCGTGTGAATATCTCAAGAAATATCTGGAGAGCTTTCAGTTTTGAACAATGCAATCTACATGTCTTTCTCATGAATAATAAGATGCATCCAAGCATCCTGGTTCCATGGTAATTACAACGCACTTTCAGTAGGGTCTCAGTGTGTTTCTAGAAGATTATCTCATCTAGGAGCTGTAGTTTCCTCTGTGAATGAGATATTCTAGACATTTTTTGTTCAAATTAGAATTAAATATGTTTTTGTTATCAGCTAACTTTGTAAATGAATGGGTTTGGAACACATAAAAGCTGTAGAACTCCCAGATGAAAAATATTATTTCCCAAGAGGACAAGAGTGGTAATCTGCTGAGATAGACTTCTGCAGAAAAAAAAAAAAAAATGAACGGAATAATGCTTTTTTGTTTGAGAATACTTTAAAGTTCATGTGTTGCTTTTTTTTTAGGAAACAACACACTGTTGAGTTGAGTGATGATATTTTTGTCCCTCTTTGCATCAATTATTTGCTTTGCTTAAATTTGAGTGTTAGATCTGGCAACAGTATTGGAAAAAACAGTCTGTACTTTGTGTATAATGTGTGTATATGTAATACAGTAAGATTATACAAATTTAAACAAACTGTTCTTTCACCTCTGTGACCATTAGTATGTTGGTAATTCAGCAGATAGATATAGAATGACTCAGAAATGAGACACAAAACCATTTGAGCATTGTATCAAACCTCTGCCAAATGTAGAATTTTTTTCTCCAAAACGTAGCTCCTTTCGTCATTCCCCAGTCCAGCGACTACATACAGAGGTTACTTTCTTCAAGCATCTCATTTCTACTCTGAAGATCAAACAATTTTATGATGAACCTCAGCTGCCTAATATTTCCTAAACATCCTTGTCTACTTTGGGCCCACTTTAAAGCTCTGTCTTAAAGGACTAGTATTTATTTAATAAAGAGTAAAATTAGATTCCAGGTGAAATCTGTGAAGTACTAGGACACCCGTGTTCATGATTGCAAGGGGAGCTGGACAGTACGTGCCATGCTCATCGCAAGGCCTCATGTGCTGCAAGGCGCAGAGGGCACTTGGAGGTATGTCCTCAAGTTGTTCTACGTGTTTGTTCTAGGTAGTCCAGTTCTGCTTTCTGCCTTAGGGTCAAGGAAAAAATCCCCTGCATGTGTGCACAGATGAACAACTAGAACCTCTTAGCTGGTAAGATACTAGCAAAACTGACCATCTACCTGGCTATGAGGTGTCTGTGTTTAGACCTGTTACAGCATGCAGGAGTTGCCTTCTCCATTTCTCCATTCTACACTTCATTGTCATCAGTCAAGAATTAGACAAGTGAATACATGTGTGCATGGACATACCTGCCTATATAGTGTGAAAGAGGTGATGTTACCATGATGGTTTAAGAGTATAAGAGATGTGTAAAGGAGATTTTATTAGGTTAGTTTATATACTGTGAAAAAGCAGAATGTACTTTTGGCTTATGCTGGTGAGTGTTACAGGCTGGAATCTACATGGAGAAATGATTAAAAAATTATAGCTGGGGTTGGAATGAGGTCACACCTGGAAACACGCTTTTTCCTGAGTCTTACACTTGTTTTCAAGTAGCCTCCAATCTCACGCAGTTAATCAGCAGAAGTCAATTGCCCCAAGAACCAAGCAGCATCAGGTGAAACTGGGCCTTGTCAGAGCCCTGGAAGGTCTTCAAAATCAGTGGGTTCCAGACATATTTGTCACCAGATACGACGCAGGTCTTCCAATGCATCATCTGCCTTCTTCAAAATGATGATGAGACTGCACAGTCTGCAAGTCTGAATGAGCTCACATGGACAACTTGGGAGGTACAGAGATGTGTAATCATGATTAGGAAAACGTTGTTTTGTAAAATGGCCACTTTAACACTGGCCTCACAATCATGATCCTGAAGAGAAGGCCTACATAAAATCTTTAAAATTATTTTGAAGTGTCTAATACAGACTAGTGCCACAAATTGTTGCCCACTGCAGTACACCTCTCACCACACTTTTGCTAATCTGTTGTTTTTCAGGTGCTAACTGCCTACCGCCTGCTCCACAGAGGTTCATGACCACCTTCCCCTGTACTAATATCCCTCTCTGCTCCAAATGTGCTAATTACCCTTTTCTGTCATTATTGTAGTGCATTAACAATTATTAATTTACAGGCAAGCTGCGTCTCTCCTATGTTTAGCTCAGGGCTCACTGCTTTGTCTGATTCACTCAGGTACCTGTGAGAGTCCATTTATTTTTATCAAATTTGGTGGTCAAAAAAAAGATTTGTGAAGACCTTTGTTCACAAATACATGTTATTAGCAGTGTATTTTATCTGTACTCATGCAGTTCTGCAGTATTTATCCTTTTCTGTCCATATCATGTGCAAAAGAGGGTGAGGACACAGAAGCTTTGTGCTGTTGAGGACTACCTGGTGGCACTCTGCTAAGGAACAGCATGTGGGGCCTTTCAGGAGTGCTAATATAACAGACCTCCAGCCAGAAAGCAAACTCATTATTGGATTTCCAGTTGCCCATCTAAGAAGTAGGTGAAGACGGGTACACAAAACTTGTTTGGAAAGACCATTTTTTATCCTGCATAAGCAAGAGGGAAAATCTGGATGGTGAGACTTGTGTCATTTCACAGCAGCTCCACACCTTTCAGCTTTTGCTTGAGGTGGCTTCAACAACTGCTGTGCCAGGACTCCAGCAGACCACGTCGTTGCCAGGGTGGATCCTCACCTCTTGGCCAATGCAGGGTTTTTTACCACTCGCTAGCCATGTGCAAAACTTCCCCATGCCTGAGCCAGCATCATGGAGCACAGACTGTCCCTCATGCACCCATGTTTCTGATATTTGGTAGTCCCTGTTAGAGGCCGTAGTATGTCAATGTCCCAGGTTCCTTTGGAAGGATATATAGATGCATGGGCCAGATTGCTTCCAGGTCTCTGTGAGATAAATCAGGATTTATTCAGAGACTTGGAACTGGGGCCTCACCGTAGGATGCTCCCACCCACAAAGCTCTGATGCACACTTGTTTCTGTGCATATATAAAACACAGAGTGCAGGGATTCCACCGTTTAAGTGAAGTACATGTAGTTGAACTTTGGCCTCTACTGCTTTGACTACAGCAGAAAACAAGGGTCTAAAAATAAGGAAATGTTTGCCTCTTGGAAATTTTCTAAGCAATTAATCTAAGAATTATTGATGTTTCCAATTTGGTCGGCACAGGGAGGACCATCAGTCACGCTCAGAAATGCCAGCTCTTTGCTGATAACTCATAAAGTGGAATGGCTTTTTAATGAAGTTGCCAGAAGAAAGGTTTGCTGCCAAAATCGAGAATAGTGCTCTATCCCACTCCTACTCCTTCATCAAGGAAACTTTCAAGAGAATTCTGGCGTTCTCCCAGAGCTGTTGTGTGTGGGTTTTCTTTTTTCTTTTTTTCTTTTTTTAATTTGAGTGCCTGAAACCTACTCCAAAGCCAACTTTACTGCCAACCTTTTAAAAGTCAGAGTAATGACAAGATATGGTGATAGAAGGTTCACAAATCAGGGTGAGATCACTGAAACTGGTTCCCATCTGATCACAAATGAATGAACAATGTGTGGGTTTGAACTGTGTTCATGATATGATAATAGCTACATCTTTCATTTAGATTGGGATCAAATGAATCTTATCAAGTACTGGGTGTAAAAGTGTTGATAAGTGACTGTTTTATTATCCTGTGGAGACTAATGTGAAAACATCCTTATTTTAATTTAACTGAGTGACAGATTTTAGAGCACCTTATAATGAAATATATACTGTTTCTTCATGAATGTCTCCCTTTCCTAGAACATTCATTAAAAAGCAGTAAGCATCATGGGAAACATCCTTCTTTTAATAAAGAAAAAGCAAGTAGGAAATCAGAAGTTTTATTTCTGTATTTGCATAGCTATCAATTTCTTAATCTTTCTTGGAGGATTCCTTTGGCAATTCACAGGAGGATCCCTGTGTTGCTCACCAATTTAAGTGACTTTCCAGTGAAGTCATTAGAACATTCAGATATGAGACATGTTTGGTGCAACAGGATGTGTTTTTATTACTGAATAAGTGATTTGTATGGTGATTTTATATGGTACTTTAACAAACAGTAGCTGATTCTTCAGTGTTCATCCTGTTTCTAAGCCATGGAGCTTCACTGATTTTCATAACATTGGTAGCAGAGGAGCAAATTAGGAAATATTTGATACATGAAGTGAGAGGAAGTGTGGAGTGTCCAGGGAGTGGGTTGGTTGGACAGAACTTATTGGTGAAGATGATATAGAAGAGAGAATTGTCAGCTGAAGATATTTTAAGGACATTTTAAAAGCTATACATAGCAAGCACTAGGAGGGAGACATTTCAAGTACAAGACCTTTATATTTATAAGGCATGATACAGAGAATGCAAGATGTTAAGGTTCCTGTAGAAAGAACGGAGCATGGGGAGGCCTACAGTGCAAGAAAAGGAACTGAAATAAACGATGGTCTCTATCGGTGAGATTATGATTACATAAAAGCATACGTTGCTGAATGGATCCAAAATATTCACCACCATGTAAGTGGTAAATCTTCCATTAGCCACAGGCAAAAAACTCTGATTCGAGTCAGCATCTTACAGACTTGCGCACATTTCCACTCCTTTCCATGCCTGAAAAGTATTGTTTCCCAGGAAAAGGAATCAGAATCATCAAAATCTGAATTTCTAATCAAACATTGGTGATAATACTGTTCAGAATACAGAAACTGCTCCTAATGACAGCAGCACTGTTACTCTACCATTAGGATAAAAGCAGCAAGGTGAAAGTGTGATGGATGAAATGGAAATAATTTGCTAGGAATTAGATACAGAATAAGTCTTCCCCACCTATTTCTTTTGGGTAACATAATTAGAGAAAGAGACACAGAGATTAAGCTATAGATGGTCTCCTTCCAAGCTCTGCTGCTTTGGTCATAACACTGTTACAATAACATAACACTGTTACAATACTGTTTCAACACAGTGTATGATGTCGAAAATACCGATACTTAGACATATTAATAGTAGGAACAGAAATACAGAGGAAATACAGAGAAAAATACAAGAGAATTTATATGACATGCACTTTTTCAAAAATAATAGAAAAAGTAAGAAATATGGTGATTGTTCTAAGAAGCTAAGAAATAGTAGTGAAAAGTAGGAGATAAGGGAAAAGGGGAAATAAGAAAGAACAAAGTTTTATACAATAACACAATACATAGATGTCCTAGGAAGTGACAAATGGGAGAGGCACTAAAAGTCACATACGAGAAATCTCAGAGAAGCTGAAAACAGCAAAGAGGCAAAAGTAAACTGGCCTAGAAATGTAATAGGGTCAGCATTTCTATTTATTTACGGTAACTAGGAAGTGGTGAAAAGTGGCATTTTATTCCATATTGGATAAAATCTGGTTTTCCTACAGTTAAACTTTGGAAATAAGTTTTCTGGTTCTGTCACTTCTACTTTTCTACCACAATAATACAAATTGTTTGTTGTTCACATGAGAAAAAGTAGTTCTTTTGTCCGAAAACAGTTATCTGATGAATTTTGTTTACTTCCTTGGAGAATGTTAACAGTGAAGGCAGAAATGCTGTTAACTCATTCATTTGTGGAGGAGTTCATCTTAGTTGAATTTACAGAAAATTTTCAAGCAGTGGCAGAAAAGTTTTCAAACTGATAATTCATATTTTTCAGTCTAGATTCAGTCCTAGTTTTTACACATTATTTTTCACTGCAGTTTATGTAATGCTATGAACAACTAAATAATTTTTCTTGACTTCATGCCAATAATTAATTTTTTACTGCAGTCTGTATTATGACTATATGATAAATGCCATTATAAAGGTTCCTTTCTACAGCAGGATTGTTTATAGGAGTGACTACTACCTACGCTTAATATTGAGAACTGTGAGGGTTCTGCTTATTGATGTCAAGTATAATAATAGTAAGAACATAAAGATTATACAGGCATTTGTTTATATGTGTGTGTGAGAGACAGACAGAGAAGCACAGCAAATTATTTTGGCACTTAATTTGTAACATGTTTTTCTATGCCTCTTAAGGGAGCTTGCTTACCGACCTTTACCATGTTGCTCAAACTGCCAAATTCATTCCTGTTGAGTAATTTCTAAAATCAGGCAGCACACTGTGTTATGCATGAAATAGCAGTGGGGTAAGGCATGGGTTCGTGTTTTTCACGGCAGGTTGTCAGGACTGGATGTCATTTTGACTTCCAAAATGAATACAAATCAAAATCCTCTTCCAGTGGCTTCATAGATCATCTCGAAGCTGTTTGCCATGGTGCTCAGAGGGAACAAAAAGCAGCACCTGCACATTAAACACCCATTGAACACCCCTAGATCCAGCCCTCTCAGGTCAGCCGCGCACGGAGAGTGGGGAGAAGCAAGTACCCTGGGGTGGCTTGAGTAACCATCAGAATGCTAGGAAAAAGGAGAGTTACCATCATCACCAGAGGTAACTGCATACTTGTCCACAGGAAACTTTTCAGGGGACACAGCAAAGTGCCTGAACTGGGGTTCATGGCTGAGCTTAGCAAGTTGGACCAGCCTGGGGGTAATTACACGGTTTTCTTGTGCCTTATCTTCAGCATGGAGAATATATCTGTGAAGACAGAGCAAAGCTTTTAGGAAAAAGGACATTGTCTTAAACCAGAATTAATTTTTTTTTTTTTAATTATGTTGGTGCTAAAGGCCTTCATGTTAATACAGCTTCTCAAATAGAATTCAAATTGTGACTCATCTGGATGAAGTTATCTTTTGAAAACAAATAGATTTGTCTTCCTATGAATGTTAAAAAATAGGCATTGATCATGGAACAAATATTTTATTTAAATTATCAGTTATAAACCTTTGTAAAATGAAAGTAGCTTGCTGCATTCTAATTTGGGAATTATGAATTCCCTTCAGATGCAGGGACTGTAGGCTGTTCCATATGTTGTTACTGGGAGGATGTTTTCTCATAGATTCGCAGGAAAATCTTGCGTTTGAATGATGAATTCCATTTATTTGGCAAGACAGCACGAAGAATGAAATAAAAGTGGCTAGCCTCAAACTTCCCTAGACAACTACAAGCTAGAAACTTGCCATATGCCATTGACTTCCACAAGCAAGGCTGAATGGTAGAATATCACCCTGATCTGCAGTGTTACATACTGCCCTAAGTCATTAATACAAAACAGATGGCTTTGCTGTTGATTAGAGCTGGTTACAATCTGAAATTCCAAAGGAAATTTTGACATTTATGTTTATTTTTGCTGCAAATTGGAACAAAACACCAAAATTTCCCAGTGGGATGGAAGTTAAAATTATCTGGTAAGACTGAGTTATTTCACTTCATTGGCAATGAATTGTTTTCTTATTAACCTCAAACCCACTGTAATGCTAAAGTTAACGTAATATAAATGCCAAAAGAAAACTAATAGAAATCACACTGAAATTTTTGGCTTTGTAAAAGAAGGAAAATATAAAGTTGAAATTATAAATTCTGACATTTTCCCTGATTTTTTTTCTCCTGAATGTGACACAAAACATTTTGATTTCTGCTAGGCTGCGTTACCTGAAGGAAATGGGTTCTACTAAAAGCCCATTCACCCAGTGCTATTCTTCCAGGGCTGCTAATTCACACTCATCTTGCAAGCTGAAAGACATAAAAATTCTGAGAAATAAGACAGGCACAAATGATCACTCTATCTACAGTTTAGAAACTTCTTTAAAAACTGTTTTAAAAAGTTCCTACATTTCCCACAAAAATTCTGAAGTCATCCATACCACTTCTTACATTTGGTCCCACATCTTCAGGCACAGCTGACAGGGTTAGGTGCTGGACAAATCGTCCCTGGCGTGGACCTTCATATTTATGAACTTGTAAACTCTGACATTATCTCAGTGCATCTTGTTTCCATCTCATTGGCAAAATTCTGGTTCTGGTTGCCAGAACCTCCCACTCTCCTGTTGCCTACTTTGCCAGAGAAAGTTCCACTAAATTTCTTCAATATGGAACAAAAACTTACAGTTACTCTCCAGGTATGAACCTCCACCATCATTCCTCTCCCCATTATAAGAATATCTTTTAAAATATCTAGTTTGCTAGTTTATGGCTCTGTTTTTTCCAATATCATACTTTCATTTTATCTGTCAACACCAAATCTCTGCTGTGGGATAGGCGACCATCTGTTAACAATTTTTTTAAGGGTAGAGTAAGCACAAATGTCACTCTTTGGGAGTCACATGCTATTTATTTACAAAGATAAAAAAATCAAGATCATGAATTCACATCAGCTTCTCACGTTACTTGGTGCAACAGTAGCTTTCTGCTTCAGTTTCCACTACCCTCCAACAAGGTCTTGCATATATGGTTACATAAAAGAACCAAACAAGATGTAGGACAGATTAGAAACCTGATAAAGTTGCTACGAGATGAGTTTGATGACTGGTGCACTTGGGTGAATTGTGGAAGATCGTGTTATTACCGGTGAGTGCTTTACACAAAGGAGAGAAGCACTTCAGAAGAAAATAAACTGAGTTTGACATGGATGGATATACAGGTATCAGGACTAAGACAAATTGGAGTGACACAGGCTTGCAGGAAGGCTGGCTTTTCTAAAGCAATCAGGACATCATTAGGTACCAAAATTAGTGGTGTTATTCTCTGGGAGGCCTCAGTTTACTGGGTACAAACGCTTTTTGCGAAGCTGCCTCTTATACAGGGGCCCAAATGGAAATGTTTCTTTTGAGAAGCCCAAGTTCAATTGTGGGTGCTGAGCACTTGAAAAAATGCTTGAAAAAAACAAAAACAAAAACAAAAACAAACAAAAACAAACACAAAAACAAAAACACAAAACAAAACACAAAACAAAACAAACAACTCGAGCATTTTAGGATCTGCGGTCCAGAAAGGGATTGTTAAACAAAGAGACTTTAGACTCACAAGTGGCTCTCACAATAAGAGATACAATAACCGCAGAAAACTTCCATAATTTGGATCTTGATATTTGGTCTCCTTTGAAAGGATGCTGGTAGATAAAGTCAATTCCAGCTGGAACAGGCAGAGAGATTTTGTTGGCTCCCCTGATGTTAGCTTAACACCCGTGTTCATAAATACTGTGCTTAGTGAAACAGTTGAATGCAGTAAAATCTGGAAAAGCAGCCTCCTGAGGGTGGATGTCCTAATGTACTCTGTCAGAAAATTCTCTCTTGCCCTTTATCATACAAAATTAGGCAAAGGCAAACATACTTTTACAAAAATACTATTTCCAGAGAGTTTGAAGAAGTCAAATATATAAATATATATCTTATTCCCAAAAGTGTCATCTGAAGTCTGCCAAGACAAAGAGTTAGTTATTTTAAAGACCTTAGATGATTCTACGCAGGATTAATGAACAAATCTCTGTTTTTTTCTTACAAAGCCTATGGTAAACTGTTGTTCCTCTACTCTTCATGAACAAATGACTATGAAGCAAAAAAAGCATGTGAATATTGGCATGATTTTTATTGTTGTGAGCTATTAAAGAATGAAGAAGAAATTAAATGACATAATGAGAGACTTTGGTAGTCTGGGAAGAGGGCTTAATCAAATCTGTGTGAGTTTTCCCCGTTTTGTCTGGTTTTTTGTTTTCTGTTTTTATTTCTTTATTTCTCATTAAGCAGGGAAAACACCACTTTCAAGCTGTTCTGGGTGGGCGGAGCATTTGCTAGTAAGCGCTGGAGAATGACTGACCAACAATTATTGCACCATTTCTCACGCTGCTCATAGGGTGGTGGTCCTCTGCATTGCTTCCCAAAGCACTCTGGACAAAGCCCAAGGTGCTGAGAAAGGCTGGAGGGACAGACTCTCTGCCATGCGCACAGGGGAGCACAGGGCCCCCTTTAATGTCCACTTACAACTTGAACAGTCACTGTAGGATTTGGGAACATTGATTGGTTTATATGTAGCTCCAGTCGTCCCTTTTCTGTCTGCTTTCTCTGCCAGTCTACCCCTACACGGGGACAGAGGTTATACCTTAACTGAGCAGAAAACCTTTCTAAAGATGCTTAGGTGCACTCTGTCTGAAGTGGCAGTGATTTTGAGCTGAGGCGAGTGAGCTCCACCGCTCCAGGTAGCTGCCTGGCTCCCAGTGCAGCAGCAGCAAGTAGCCGGTTACCAGCAGGTTAAGAACAGACCTGGTTAATGCCCACACTCAATCCAAATCTGCTGGGTGGAGATGGGGCGAACAGAGTCCATTGCATGAGCAAATAGACACACTCCTCTTTGATGGGCAGATGTACACCAGGTTTCATTTAGGAACAGTTTCACAGACGAGCTCTGAGTCCTCAATGTGAGGCTTTAAGATGGAAAGAGTCATCAAACATGAAGGTGAGAGGAATCGCTGCACGATGCGCCATGCTGTGCAAATCTGCATAATGTGCTCTTTTCTCCCAGCTCCCAACACTAGAAATACTCATGTCTAGTCATTTTTCTTGTGCCACACACTCAGGCTTACAGGAAACCATTTGGAAACAGAGACCTTCTCTGGAAGCCAACACAGAGGTGATGGGGTATGAGGGCATCATCCCTTTCACTGCTCCTGGCTGAAACACCACTTACTAGTCTGAAAACAATTCCAGTTGAGACCATGAGCATTGCACAGAGTAACGTGATAAACACTAGGCTGTCATCTAGTTAACTCCCTGTTGCTGAAGACCCTGATAGTACTGTCCTATTTATTGACAGGGGCACTGCCTTTCTGCTGCTTCTCCCTCCTCCACCCCAATGCCAGCCCCCATTGCTAGAATGCACAAAGGAATTATAAAGAGAAACAGGAGACAACGTTGAACAGCTGTAACATTTCTCTGCCAGGGCAAATCTGAAGAGATAAGAGCCTGGGCTTTTGATGTTTGATATCCATAAGCTTCTCCGAGTTTGAAACACATGAACTCTGTGCAGCTGCTCCTGCTTGGACTGCCCACCACAACTAAAACATAGAACTATGAAGGTTTTACTATTATTTCTTGTCTTGAGTTTCTCCTGGGGGTTGTAGCAGGAAAACACAGAACAAGTACTGCCAAAGGGGCAATTAGGGGCACCTTCCTTAGGCGAAGGGTCCCCAGAGAGTGGGCTGGAGGAGCAGGAAGGTGACACAAAACAAAACAGTAACTTACAGCAGTGAAAACACCAAGATCCTAGAACCAGACTTGAAGCTTAATATAAAATGAATTAAATTTATTGTGACAAACAGGTTATGAAGTACCAATGGGTTACTGGATGGCACATATGTCCTATGTTCCTTCTATAGACAAACAAAGCATACATCACAGAATCACAGAATGGTTGGGGTTGGAAGGGACTTCTGGAGATCATCTAGTCCAACCCACCTGCTAAAGCAGGTTCACCTCGAGCAGATTGCACAGGAAATACTGAGTGACTATCCCATACACACCTTTTCCTCTGTTTTCTCCTCTTCATTTCTTCATGATCCTTCCTTCCTGTTCTTTATTGCCAGCTATAGTTTTAGCCAGAAGTCTTACTCCATAATATGCTTTAGGCATTGGGCACTTGTTATATTTCACTGCAAATCTGTTTACTGCTGTCCCTTCTGAATATTGATAAGAGAACACCAGATTTTTTTAATGAATCTTGCTTATAAATTTTTATCTGTTTTCGTTGTTTGATAGTATAAGCAGATAAATTAAGGACAGCAAAACTCAAAATTTTATTCTTGATGAATTAATTTTTTGCTAAGTCCCTCTGTGATTTTAAATGTTTGATTTTCTTTCAAAAATATATTCCAAGATGCTGTTTAAAAAAAAAACAAACAAACAAACAAACAAACAAACAAGCAAAAACCTTTCTTGGCAAGCATTGCCACACTGGTTGCTCAAATGAACATGTGAAAACAAACTAGAAATGGCCAGAAGGAAATAAAGTTGCTGCTGATTCCAAGAGCCTGCAGGGTAGTTTTCTGTGGGACCAAGACAAAAAAATCTCTTGAGCAGGTAATACTTGTGTTTCATGGCAGGAGGCTAAAACCTGAGAAGTTATTTTTCCCAGAACTACTGCTGCTGCTGCTATAACCAAAAGCACCATGTCCCATGAGTGGGATCATGCACTGGCATTTCCAAGGCAAAAGTGGTGAGCAGCAGTGGAGGTGGCTCTGGGTTTGTGAACATCAGAAGGGCAGAAGCAGAGCAATACGAAAGCAGGGGCTCTGCCCAACCTGTTTGTCAGGAGCTTCATAAACGATCACACAGTTTCCCGGTGCTGGGGTACAGCAGAGATCACTGAACACGCATTCCTGCTTTGCTCACCCAAGTCTCACTGCAAAGCTACAAGATGCCCACATATACTGTTGGGTTTGCATTCACGATCAGGCCAAGGCTGTTCCAGCCACAGCGAAACAGCATACAGAGATGAGAAAAGAGTGTGCCATTTGAGATACCTGCTGCTTTGAACCATCTCATTGCATAGTTTGCACAGCAGTTAGCAGTATTATAGCCTGAAGGAATAACTGACCTTACAAAGGAAACTTGACTTTTATACCAGGATGTGTTCCCCAAGGTCTTGACTTTTGTAAATGCATGTACCTGCTCCCATTCTGTAAGGGCGTGGACAAAGAGGAACCAGAGATGCATCTGGAAATGTGAGTACTTTGGACCACAAATCACAGCAGAATTTGCAGAGACTGCGACATGCTGTAATTGCTGAACTCGTGTTTGCTATCTGAAGCTTTACCAAGCTGGCAGGGAAGAAGGAAGAAAGTATCTCTAACTCTGTGAAGTGTTGAGCACAGGGCAAAATTTTGGCCTGCAAGCTCTTGGGACACATCCCCAGACAAAGTTCCACACTCTGAGATGCACTGCAGTCTCCTCCTAAGGGGATGCTGTGCTGCAAGGCTTCGTCAGTCATAGGTTTGGTCAACCAGGACAGAGCTGCACCCCTTTCTTGGGCTTGTGAGAGAGCAGAGCTGCACAGTGCCAGGCAGAGAAGAAAATGAAAGGAGTGTCAGAAAGTGGTGGCAGGAGAGTTTAGCTCGCAGGAGCCCTATGTGTAGGCCCACTGTGAAGGCTGGTGTGCAGTGACAGGAGATGACTACTGGTGAGTAGGACATGAAAGAAGGTGGGATCCCTGCTATACCCAGGTGTGCAGACAGCTTAAAAGACAAATGATGTATATGAGACCACTTGTCACATGTCCAGGTTTTTAGGAACGATCAACAGCTACTCTGGAGGAAAAACGACAGTGGTGATAGTGGGTGGAGAACCACAGGGTCTGCAGAAAGCACCCATACGGCAGACGAGTCATTTAGGGGTTGCCACCGGTGATGGTCTCATGCTGGAGAGCTGCTTTCTTGCAACTGTCAAGGTATAGCACAGATTCAGAGTGATGCTGTTGTCCCGCTCAACCCTTCATTCACTTCAGCAGTCATCAGGATCTTCTTCAACTGCTTGGCAGGAATCAAAATCCCATGATTGCTACTCTCAGTGAAATTCTCAAATTATGTGTTGGAAAAGTTAAAGACAGCATTGCCCCCGTAAGTGGATTATTTCTTTGAAACAAGCCAGGCTGTGTGTGTGAGAAATCAAGAAGTATCAGTTTCTGAACACAAACAACAATGAGGTGGTTCATCCCTATTTTCTGTAGTATTATAGCGCCATATTACTAATCAAGGAAGCTGGTACTGGTATGTCCATCATGCAGCCATCTCTCAGCTATGCTAGAGAAGTGTCCTCCTCACTATAGTGTTGTGTTACCAAAACAATCCCCATTATACCCTAGAAGTACCTCTGTGTTCATCCTGTGGCTTTAGGACTACATAAACTGACTGTGTAAAAGGCTTCCTCCACTGTACAGTGTTATCTCTCTGTCCCTGAAACATTGTTCCCTAAAGCTCAAATTTTGTTATCTAGTGCTTTCTGATTTTAAATTATAGGGTAGTTCTGAAACCATAAAATGGAGCCTTCGTTGCTTCTTTCTGAAAAAAAATCTGCTTTTATTTTTATACAGCTGGTCTCTGTAGCCAAGCCTATGGTGTGATTTGCTTTGCTAACTTTGCAGGAAATATATCAGGCAGGACTTTTCTTCAAACTGTTTCTTTACACCTTTCACATGCTCTGTACCCTGTTAGCTATCAAGTACTCAATATTCTAAATTCTCCATTTTTAGAGAAACACTTCGCTGGACAAGAGCCCCCTTCTCATTATACTTTTTCTCAGCAGTGGACTTTCCTTCAGATTTAAGCCTAAGTAAAAACTAAGATGTCTTGTTTTCTTTGGCAGACTGAACTCGTGAAAAAAAAATAAATAAAAAGGGTTGTCTTTTTATGATGAGTGCCATGTTTGAAGAGCAAGAGAACTGTTGGAAATGTGTTGCTACCACTTGCAAACCCCCAACAGAAAAAAAAAAAATTTAAAAAATATTTCTTTTAAATAGATATGTTTAGATGCCTGCATTGCATTCACACAGCAATGGGTTAGTTGTGCACTCATGCCTGCTGCAGCTTCCCAGCTCCTGCAAGGCTGTTGCTTAATCAGGAAACACGTTTGCCTTGCCCCGAGGTTTCAGATCGAGGTAACAACTGTAAACGAGCAGCAGCAAACTGCTGACAAGAGACATGTGGTAGAATGTGTTCATCACCTTTCTGTCCAGCCAGTTCCCCCCTTTTGAGGAGAAGGCTGTAACAGCATAGTTGTGCACACAATATACTGCACTGCAGGGAAAGTCAGTTGGTGTGGTGTCAGTCGCCACTTCATTTATTTATTCTCTTAATGTCAAATTATCACAGCCTGTTGTCTGTCAAACAGCTCTGTCTTCAGTCTCATCTTAACAACTCCACACCTAGACCTCATTAGAGAAAACTCCAAGTATTTCCTTTATGGAGCAGCACCTCTAATGTTCCTAAAATAATCAGCAAATGGAGATTCTTTCCATAGCAACCACACAGCAGAAGAGCTTTCTGATCTTCTCTAGTTGTTGCCTGAAATGGTATCTAGTTTTCAAACCATAAACACACCACATCCTTTTACCGAACAATATTCCCTTCAGAATTAAGGTCTTAATATTTTTATACGCCATGTTGTCCCACATAGCAAGTCATTCATATATATTATGTCCAACAACATTGTATCAGACGAAGAAATTGTAGAAATGCAATAATCGTTAAACACTTCATTTGCCTTTGTTTGTATACGTACAGCATCCATTTCTC
The DNA here is from genome assembly GCF_037038585.1 of Patagioenas fasciata. Lineage (NCBI taxonomy): Eukaryota > Metazoa > Chordata > Aves > Columbiformes > Columbidae > Patagioenas > Patagioenas fasciata. The sequence goes on from NC_092521.1 coordinate 23,107,831, forward strand.
AGTATTGTCGACATTTTACTTTGCCACTGTGATTGCCATTCACTATTTACTTGCTGTATTTTTAACATTTAATCATTTATCAGAAATTTGAAAGATCTACAGAGGTTATAAAGTGTGAATAAATGCCTCAGATCAGATCCAATTTTATTTTTATTCTGTGCATTTACTGCTGTCATTATTAGCTGACATTCTTTAAGCTCATTGTACTCTGCCCATAATCTAATCCATCCTGAAGAGGCGGGCAGCAGTGTACAAAGTTATTATAAGGATCTTCAAGTGTCTTCAAGGATTTTCTGTACTTGGACTGCAAAAGCATTTTGATCTGCTGTTGATAGAATAGGCACAATAAATCCCATCGTTACAGTTCCTAGAACATCACCTATTAATAAGGAACAATCTGGAGGGAAAAGAACATAACACATATTCATCACAAGCGGACTCAGAAATAATCCTTCGGGTTTTGACTGCATTGCTTGGCATCACAGCAGCTGTGAATTTCAACCCCATCCTGCAAGCCACATATGGTTAGCTCTCACTTTCTGCCTGGAGAACCGAGATTTTTCTGATTGTGATGGTTTGCTCCTACCAATGCAATGCAGTGCATTCTGCCATTCCTTATTTTTTATTATTTGGTAAAAATATTTTGCACCTGCAGCCATGTGCAGCTATAAAGGCATAATTTTGCAGACCGAAACACATTCTTATTGGCTCCCTCTTGAAGTCCACTGTCTGCCCGTCACCTCATTATTTTATTTTTCAGAAGAACCTGTTCTGGAAGTGTGGAAGCCAAGTTTCACGTTTTCAAATGTTTAGATATGAAAGAGCAGCAAGGGATTACATGGCTAATGCCAGCTCAGTCCTACTGCAGCTGGCTTGCACCTTAGCCAGAGACCTCCTCTTTATACTCTGCTGGTCTGGCAAGTGTGCAGCCCCGGGGCTGCGGAGCAGCTGCCAGCGTGGCTGTGGGTGGCTGCCACCTACCCTGCGAATCTTACCGGCTTGGTTTTTGCTAAACTGGTGCTGCTCTAAACTAAGCCTGGACACTTCACTTGTCCACTTGCTTTCCTATCCTGCTGGCAAACTCTGCTCGTGTTGTTTTGCCTGACATAAACCCGTCTGGCTGCCCTCATGTAATCCGTTCACTCAGATAATTCCCAGGTTGTTTATTGTGGACCCCGTCCAACACCCGCTGAAGGCAGTGCAACCTTCAGCTGCCTCGGCAGCTGTTAGACCGGGCCTATAAAACAGGGACATTTTTTATATTTTCAGGGTATTAAGAGCTTAGACTGCTTAAAAACTGTACAGTATGTTTTGATCAGGATGAAAGGAGGAAAGACAATAGGAAAAAAATTACCTTTTTCCAAGTGTTTTGGAGACATTTTGAAAGAAAAGACATTGTTTTGATTAAGGTGAACACCCAGACCCCTGAAACAGTCAAGAGATGGAGAGGCTCCCATCACGCAGGACCCATCACCCTTTTCAGCCTCTTCTCTGCAAAGAGGGAAGCCTACTCTCCATCAGTTGTGGAGGCAACAAGTTTAGACTTAGACATCTAGTTACCAGGCAGCCACCAGTGGATCATGTAGAGACACAGACAGATCTAAGATGAATCCCACCATTTTACCCTAGAGAAATACACTTTTTGGTCACTCTGGTCCAAGAACACATGAGATTAAAGAGTCAGACCTCTGGCTGCCTTGAGGAATTCAAATTCACCTTGGGGAGGAGGGGAACTTCTCAGCACAGGAAACAATTAGCATCAGCTCAGGGGAGACTCTATTTCTTCTTCCCAGTGTCAAATAGAAAAGGCAGTAGATTACCTTCAAATGGTGGTACATTTTTCACTAGATGCTTCTGACATGTAATGACACTGTATTATTCTTCATTTTTTTAAAGTATTATTTTGGTCTAGGCATCATTCATAAATCCACCTCTGTGGCCCAGAGATTCCATTCTGACAACAGTGTGGAAGTCTCATATATATTTTGCAATTCTACTTAAGTCATTCATACATTGGATTTTATTAATAGTTGTGACTGTCATTCACATGACAAATTCTCAGGCAGGTTTCTGTTGATAGAGAATAGCTTCCCACAATTCAGGTATAATGCTAAGCTTCCAGTAAAACTGATGATGTTACCTTTTGGAGCCAACACACTCAGGCTCCAAAACTTAATACCCAAAGGGCAGCAGCTGTTAGTAAATGTGCTGCACAATGTGTTATGTAGCAATTTGCCTTAAATAAAATATGAAGCTATATTCAATAACATCTCTTAGTGGTTAATTTAACGGAAATGAATTTCCAGTTTTGTTGTCCGGGTACTTAATGTTTTCTCCTCCTGTTTTTTTAAAAGAGTGTTTTTCAAAGACCTGTGACCACCCAAGTTACTATTACTTAGTAACAGATCCAATTGCTGGCTGCAAGGAAAATTTAAAACCACAGTAATATAATTTGGAGTGGGAGAATCCACCATTGATAAAATCTTCACAGATTTTATCTGCATTTTGAACTAAAATGGGAATCAGTCTATGCCAAACAAGAGAGGCAACTTCTGGGTTGTTCTGTTTGATTCTGGCTAAAGAGATATATCTAGAAGGGCTTTGGAGCTCTTAGTATCAATGTATACTACCAATGCACCTTGATCCCATTTTGGAGCAAGACCAAGCAGCCATAGCCCTTTGTAGCAACCTGAATTCTACCAGAGGTACAAAAAAATGTATCTCCTTGAGATCAGGTTCTTGACAGCTGGGGGACTGGGATGGAGCGTGTGCTGCAGCACACAGCCACCAGTCATCTGTACCTTGCAACATCCATTGCTTACCTTGTGATTTCAAAAGTATACTTGGATGGCAATAAAGTCAAAGTAATTACAGTTCTCCAGACTGCGAAAAGACAATGTAGACACTGTAGATTAGGTTTGTTAGTTTTTTCAGAGTATACTCATAGTGGTGGACTCTGCCCAAAGTTTCAGCTGACTGCCAAGTGTGAACTATCATCAGAAATCTCAGAATACAGCATACTGTTCTTCTACAGTCTCCAAACCAATAGCTATTAATAATTTAATAATAATAATAATAACAATAATAACAATAACAACAACAATAACAATAATTCATATGTGTTTATTTTTCCTCTGCAGGTAACATTTTGACACCAATATGGGAAAGCAAAACAGCAAACTACGCCCTGAAGTCATGCAAGATTTGCTAGAAAGTACAGACTTTACGGAACACGAGATCCAGGAGTGGTACAAAGGCTTTTTGAGAGACTGTCCAAGTGGACATTTATCTATGGAGGAGTTTAAAAAGATATATGGGAACTTCTTCCCTTATGGGGACGCTTCTAAGTTTGCGGAACATGTATTCCGCACTTTTGATGCCAATGGAGATGGAACAATAGATTTCAGAGAATTCATCATAGCCTTGAGCGTAACGTCGAGAGGTAAACTGGAGCAAAAGCTGAAGTGGGCATTCAGCATGTACGACCTCGATGGGAATGGCTACATCAGTAAGTCAGAGATGCTGGAAATCGTGCAGGTAAGTGCTGCTCAGAGACACCCCTTGGCCTCCCTCCTTCAAGTGAATTATGAAGCAATGAGACACTGAATTAAAAACTCCGGCAGCATTTGTGGGTTTATGACCTTGGTTCCTTGTATAACCACTTAAATATAAAATGTTCTTTCATTTGGCAAAGATCATGTCACAATTCAAGCTACAGCACTTGATATCCATTGCAATATCTCCTGAGCAACACAAGTGTGTAAGAAGCTCCCCCTTGGCAGTTCTGCTGGGCTGGGGCGCAGCAGCTAACCTGCTGATAAATGTGATTCTGTCTTCCGGGAAATAATTGTCAATTGATTACAGTTAATTACAGTTGGACCAAGCAGGTATCTTAGATTAACCAGCTAGTGTACTTTCGAAGGCAGATTCCCTTCACAATAAGAAACAAATCTATTTTGAAATTATGATGTTGTGAAAAAACAGCTCACAAAATTTAAGAGGTGTCTGTCTGCATAATTCCAGTGAGGTCTGCACACTTAGTATCATACTAGCTATCTTCATATTGAGTTGCCAGTATAGATAAACCTTATCTGGGCAGACAACAATGCCATACACAGCCTCTTTGGACGTGTTTTCCTGCATGTTACTAGGACTCCCACCTCACTTTGGCTTCCCCTAACATGTTTTTATCCTTAAGGCACAGCACTCTACTGAAAGTTTTAAAACATTTTTATATGGTAGTATATTTACACAGCTTGAATCTGTATAAGCCAGAACTGATTTAAAAAAAAAAAAAAAAGGTTGTTATCAAGATCCTTTCTTTCCCTGAAAATTTTGAAGAGCTAATTATGTACTGTGTTATTCAGACTTATATTTGTGCCGGAAATCCAAGGAAAGGAATGTACACAAATTACATGTTGGAATGGCAAACTGCATGTACACAGTCAGCCTAGCGCGTGGTGCACTTGTGTTTCTACCAGGGCTCTTCTCACATCCTCCAAACTGTAGTTTACACCCCTGCTTGCACTGCTTCAGCAAGAGCAGATACAAAGCTCAGCTGCAAATGTAGGGTTGTTGTGTCCTCTTTCACTTGTTCTGTTTTGTGCTCGTGTGTCTGAGTTGAAGAGCAGGATTGCATTCAGACACAGAGATCTCCCTGTCCCTGCACCATGACAAACCCCATGGAATATTTGCATTGAAAGATACTCTGTTCCTTACAAATCTTCCTCTGCCCTGGGCAGGGTAAGCAGGCTGTCAGTTGTTTTTTTTCTAGCTGTATTTCTCCTCACAAGAAAACAAAGAGAATCCCAGAAGAACTAGCAAAGTTGAAAGCTAACACAAGAAGCCAAACGCGTGTGAGCGTCTGCTCCTCAGGAACTGGAGCTGCCCCGGGGACCACGGGGCCCCTTGCTGCCGTGAGCAGCCCAGGACGGCCTCGGTGCTGCATGGCAGCGCAAACCCCACAGACCAGAAGTTTTATAAACAGGGAGAACAAAGCCATAAATGTGTTCTTCTCAAATTTAATGAAAACATCAGTGGCTGTGTTCTCTGTAGCTAGTCAGGCAAAGACCAGCAAAGCCAGCAGGTTTTTCCGTTTACCCCAGATTTAGTCACCGGCATGCTTAGAGGCTGAAATGCTCTACCTTCTCTTCATATTCGTGTTGGTACCGAATCATAACATTGTCCTTTGCAACCATGACACCATCATCAAATGAAACTGCAGCTTAGGGATCAGCATAGAGCAACTTTCTGTTATATTTATATAACCAACCCAGAGCAACATGTTGTATACAGGCCTCAGCCTGGCATTCCAGCCCTCCCACTGCACTTCTTGGGAGGTTTGGCTCTCCCCTCCTTTCAGATTACACCAAAAACTCAACTGAGCTATGCTTTATCTCATTATCTCACCCCACGTTTTGAGGCACTACACAAAAAGCAATTATGGAAGTAAACAGGCTAATAAGCCTGAGCAACAATCACTTCTACCATCATCATCATGGACTATCAGCAGTTTTCCAACCAGGAAAGCTGCCCTTTCTGTGATGGAGCTTCCCATGACGCAACGTGCTTGTAGATCTCACCCTGTTCTCTTCTCCCAGTTTTTTTTATGGTCACAGTGATCTCTCTGTATTGCACTGGTCACCTGTAGCTCTTCCTGGAGGGTAGGATTTGTTGTGTAGTCTCTGGAAGCATGTTCAGTTCGTATGTGAAACTGAAGTAGATGAGCACATTTTCTTGCTTTATTGAGAGGTTCTTTGATGTAGAGTGATTAGACGTAAGGAAACAGCTAACAACTATCACTTTCATTTACAAAAGATGATTATTTTTTAATATGGAAAGACAGGATTCTGTATCAAATGTCTTCCTGGGGGCCCTCAGCCATCACAATCTTTCTGACAGTGAAAAACAGAACTCTGTTATATCTCTGATATATGTCTCAGAGGAACCTATTACAGGTCCCTTATCTAGCATACATTTGCATGTTGATATAGCAGGATTTATTATGTTTTCATCGGGATTTTTGCATGAGACAGTACATCAAAATGAATGCTAAAAGAAACAACATCAATCGAAAAGTCTAAGTTTCACAGAAAAATACTGCCCCTGTTACTGTGGGATTACTGTATCTCAAATAACATAGGGGCAAGGCATGGTTTTCTTCTTTTTCAGTCTGCTTTTCTTTGTGCTTTGGAAGTCTTCTCTCTGCAGTGATTTTCCATGTTATGCTGATGGTTACTTGCATTTCCTTTCTCATGCTCTGGTCTAACACTGCTGCAGGCAATGCAGGCATTGCACTCTTGCTCAGCATTGCAAGAAGGCACTTGTGGTAACAGTGGTATAAGTAGCAGCACTGGAACAGCAGAGCTACTGGTTAAGATGGCTCATGTCCCACAGGATGCCAAACAGATGAACATGAACGGTCCATAACAGATTACTGAAGCAATGGGCTGCAGGGCAAACCGCCTGCATTCCTTGAAGCTCAGTTTGCCATAGTGTGGTTAACACATAGCCTATCACAGACTCACCACACCTGTCCATGAGCTTTCACTAGACAAGTCTCCAAAAAGCCCTGCTTAGATACACACGTGAGCTGTGCACATGGAGCTGGCTGCACACTTTGGAGGATCACATAACCTGAAGGACATTAGTGGTGGGCTGATGATTACAGAGCCTACCGAAAGAAGGTCTGTGGGATACCGCTACACCTACCAGGCACCGCGCATCTGCAAAGTACTGTGGGAAGAAGCTGCATAGCCTGCACTCTTGACAGACCTCACCACAGATCCTCTCAGATTCTCCTGCTTTAGGGATGCTTTTCATATTCCACATATGTTTACCTATAATCTAAATAGCCCAGTCCACTCAAAAATAGCCACAAACCAGTTAGAAGATTTGTGTTTGTTCCCCTTGTTGAAATGGGTTATATTTGGTGAGAGTCTCTTAAAATAAGAGTTGAAATAAGAAATGGAAACCTTGTTCTAAGGGTACATTTTTTCACCATATGGAGTCATAAGGCATCTTAAGAATACAAAGCTGAGAGATGAGAATAACACAAACAGAGCACACAGGTTCCACTTGCTGGGCTATCTCATTTGCAAGCCAGGAAGAAACAGAAGCTAATATGGGAAGAAGTAGAAGCTGACATGGCTCTCAGTAAAGGCAATGTCAAAAGTCTCCATGAGATTGAGAGGAAAGCAAATTTTTCAGACTGATTATTCACTTCATGAGATTTTTAGCTGTCAAAATTTATTTCAACAAAGTAAAGAGGACTGACTGAAAATTTGTGCTGTCATTGCTGCCATCACCATAAGAAGCTCTTTGACACTTTGCCAAGTGTAGCAGGAAAGTGCAGCCCCCACCAAGGTTTCTGACCTGAGTGCATCAATGGCAGCCAGCGACTGGGAGCAAAACTTGTGTGAATTGGTAAAGGGGTGAGATTTGCCCTAAATCACCCACCTTATTTACATGCAGGTGGAAGATCAAAGAGGAGAGCTCAGCACAGAACCCACCAGTTCAGATTAAGCGAGAACCTGTGCTCACTCCAATGACGCACACAGGGCTCTGGAGGCACAATTTTTTAGTGGCACTCAGGGGCTCCAGGGAGCTGTAAGGAGCCCTCCTGACAGAAATCCACCTGCAAAAGCTGTCCTGACTCAGGTAGCTACTCATAGATAACCACCTCCAAACGTTCTCCTGATGAAAGCCACTGATGGCTTTCAGCTCAAGTGCTGCAAGGAGTTGTACTCCACACGGAGCAGAGCCCCTGCAGCCTTTCAGTCCCAGGTTACAGCCTGGGTTAGCACAGCCCAGCTCCATGCAATTATCACATGAAACCTGATTCCTTTCAAAGCTTGCTCTTTCAAACACCCAATAAAGAGCTCTGTGTAGCTGCATTGAATTAATATGGGGCAAGTCTCAAGATTCTTAATCAGCTTTAACTGGCTTTTACTTTGGGAAAACTTCCCACTGAACTTCTGAGTAAGGACATAAGAATTTGTCCAGAGTAACCATTTTCAGCATGAAAGGAACGCTCACTATGTTATTCCCATCTGGCTTTCCTAGAATATCTCATCTGTTATTCCCTTCACACGCCTCTGTGAAAAGGACCCTGTAGGATGAAGTCATCCTGAAGTGCTTTTTATTTTTTGTCCTAAAAATCTGCATATTCTTACTATGGTTACTTTGATCATGGTAAACATGCCTGCACTCCTGGTCTGGGGCATTCCTCCCACACTTTGAATGTAGATTCTCTACTTCGCCATCCTCTCACCCAGAGCGAGAGAATGACCCCTCCACCTCTCTTCCTACCCCAGACAAAAGCCAGACAGCTTAAGATGCTTAAAGACTGGCAGATTTATAAGCCTCATCTCTGCTCTGACCCTTGTGAGGCTTGCATGCTGATGAGGATGAGGAAGGTGTAAATTCTTACTGTCCACCCTCTCCTTTTTTTTTTTTTCCCTTCTATTGTCTCCTTCCCCCAGTTCCCTCATGTCTATGTTCATGTGCTGCCATGTTCATGCATTCTTCTGTTCTCCTGGTTATCAGATAATCACAACTGTGTGGACAGCATCCCTGCTTAGGCTGTGCCCAATACTCTGGCACCCTAATTCTCTTGGGAGTCTTTGAGCACTCCTGCAGTGCAAATGATGATGATGATGTTAATGATGATGATGATGACAAAAAGGGTGCCCACAACTTTTTCATTCATGCATCAGCTGTTCATGCTGCAATGTTCCCCTCTGCTCCCCTGCTTGTGTCCATAGCCAGCATTGTAGACTTATCGGAGGGCAGACCAGGAAATCCATGACCACGGTGTTGGTGACATAACTTAGGGAAAGGATGTTTGCGCTGAGCATAAGCAATGAATATTTTATTAAACAGACAAATGCTCTTCTCAAGATGTAACTCTCTAAGTTATTTAAAGGACAGAAGATGTGAAAGGTGAGCTTGTGGCAGAGGATAAGCCAGCAAGACATCCAAGGAAGCGGGTGCTCCCCAGTCTGAGTGTAAAAGGTCTGTATTACTTAGCAGCACCCTCCAGCTGGTGAATCTGTGCTGTTATATTCCTGGGGCTGGCCCTTGGGCAACCTGAGCCAGGTGACGGAAGAGTGCTAGACAAAGTGCCTTCATGAATGGGAGAAGGGGAGAAGGGAGATCCAGTGAGCAATCACGCTTGTGCCAAGGAGCCCCTCCCAGAGCGGGAAGAAGCAGAGAACAAATTGCTAAAGCAGTCACGTCTGCTCTAAGTTATGAACTTACCACTGCGGACACTGTGTTTTGGGGGGGAACAAGAGTTAGAATCTGTGGAAGAAAGCGATTCACATCTACAGACTGCTGGGCAAAGTGACAGTCCAGTGCAGCACCTGTCAGCCAGAGGCCAATGAAGTGCAAGGGGCAGCAGAAGGAGCTGGTCAGACCAGGGCAATGCTGCCTTGGATGTGCAACCTCTCCAAGCAGCCAGGAGGGTCCCCTGAGGCCACCACCCTGCAGCCATCTGGCTGCTGCTGCGCTCCCGGCTGCGTGGCACTGTGAAGATATTCAACACAAAACCCACTTTTTTACTGGTACCGCATGCTCACATTTGCAGGCAACATCTGGATAACCAGTTCAGAAACAACGACTCATCCCTGTTTTAAAATTGAAACTACCTTGTTCTTAGGGGCTGATAGTACCATACGTGACTAACAGAATTATCTGTGCAGAGAATAGCTACGGGTTGCAACAGTGTCGTGTGGGATCAGAACATCTGCTGCTGTGGAATGAATTGTGAATGGGGCTTTGAGCTGTGTACACACACCAACCCCCAAGGAAAAGGACAACTTCTTGCTGGTCAAGTCTTCATTATCTGTGAGACAGAGCAAACATAGAGAGTGGGTCACTGCCCTTTCCATAGGCAGGATGCTGACCAAGGGGGAAGAGAAAGGAGATTGGGGAAGATGCAAAAGCAGGGCGAGGGGACAGGGCGGTGAGGACAGAGTCTGGGTGGCTGCAGCATAGAAACACACTACAGCATGGGACAAGACCTTGGTGGTCTTACCATTCCCCCAGGCACTGGGAGCTGCCAGAGTCTAACGTGCTGTACAAGTGATAAATTCATCTGAAGACTGTTTTAATAAGGAAAAATGTAACCTCGGTCCAAACCCAGATTGTGTTAGACTGTGACTAAATATGGAAACACACTATTTCATAAATGATGTTCCCACTGAAGAGGGCAGCTGCATGTACTGGTGCCACCCAACTCCCTTCAGCCTTCAGAGAGCAGGTCCCAGCTGATGCTGCCGGGACATTTTCTGCCTATTTCTGTCACCAGGAGATAATCCTACCCCTGCACTAAGACAGTGTGTTTCTTACCAGCTCTTTGCTCCTGTCATATCACACAGGCAATCTATAAGATGGTTTCTTCTGTAATGAAGATGCCAGAAGACGAGTCGACACCAGAGAAGAGGACAGAGAAGATCTTCCGCCAGATGGACACCAACCGTGATGGTAGGCACCCTCCAGACACCAGAGCAGCCACCTCTGCCCCCGTACTGATGGGCTGGGGTGTCCTGTCCACATGGGGCGATCCCTCAAACCCACTGTTCCTCCTTTGGATGCCCAGGCAAAGCCACCACCATCCACAGACAGGGGTGCAGGCAAGCCTTTGACTTGCAGGATTGCTTTCCCAGGGATTTTCCTTGGACTCCCCCAGCTGCCTTCCACCGTGCTCGTCCAGAGCCTTGGCAAGTGTGCTGCAACCCACCCCATATGCTAACCAAACACTTTTATTTTCTAGGAAAGCTCTCTCTGGAAGAGTTCATCCGAGGCGCCAAGAGCGATCCATCCATAGTCCGTCTCCTGCAGTGTGATCCCAGCAGCGCCGGGCAGTTCTGAAACCATTCTTTGGATGAATTATGTATCTGCTTTTTTTTTCCTTGCCAAACAACATTCATGGTAGTGTTGCCTCTGTATGGCCAATTATGCCTTCATTTGTGGCATTTATAGCTTCTTTTGTTGTGGATTAATTATGAGAATGCTGAATTGCTCTTAACAATTTGTCCAGAGCAGGGGCAGTACTGTTTTAAACAGATATTGTGGTGTTATTGTTGTTTTAAAGATTTTGTTTTATTTTAATTTGTTTGTTTGTTTGTTTTAACGTGTCTGTTTTGGAAAGTATGTGTTGAGAAGGAGTAAAGCGACAACAAAATTCTTGGCAGCAAGACACACTGACAGATTTTAGGTTGCTGCTTTAGTAGCTGAATATTCGCCCGCAGGACTTGAAAGTCTAGTAGAGGTCGAACCAAAGGGGTTGTGATGGGTGGTGCAGGATTCACCTGGAACCTCCTCTCCTGTCTAGTTAAGGTCAAAGACAGGATCAGGAAGAAGTACGAAAGCTCAAAACGTGTGAGGGGTGTATCATCTGCATCCCTGCTCCTATGCCTCGTCGTTTCAATGCTGTGAACATTTTCCAGGTTGTGAAGGAGAAAGAAAAAAAAAAAAAAAAAAAAGGTTGACATTTTTTACTAGGTTTACAGTGGTTGATTTCACACGGCTTTATCTGAAAATTCAGCAATTTGCAATCCTGATCCCCAAATCCACAACTGACAATACCTCTTGCCGTTTGGGATCAGCGAAGGCAGACACAGATATGGAAAACTGGGTCTTGACAATGACTTTGAGGGAAATGATACACGTTGAATGTGAAATTTTCAGGTTAGTAATAAAGCAGTTTTTACTAAGGAGAGTGGGCATGCACGTGAGGAACTCACAGACACCTGCAAGCAGCTCCAGCTGAAGCACATCTGCTGTTGTAAATGATCTTGCATGGTATGAAGTTTTGGGTGTGTTTTTGTCTCTCTCCACGTAGCTAATGGAATTTCTGGGCCTGCTCTTAGGGGAAGGCTGTCATCAAAACTTGTTTTAAACATAAAATTGTAGCATTTATATTTCATTTATTTTGGTAACATTTGAAAAATCTGTACTGAAATGAGGAAATGGTACGCTTATGGTATATTTATATATATACAAAAATTAAAACAAAACAAAAAAAAAAAAGATCAGCTCTTGAGAGAAATGTTGAATGTTTATCTTTTCACCTAGATGCAGGAGTTCTGAAATTTGCTGCTGCAAAACTTTATCCTTTGGTCCAAGTTCCTGTATGCAAAGTTAGTACACATACATGGGATTTCTTAGGGACTTTACAACCACTGCTGCAATGGAAAAGCTTTAGCAACAGGAGGCATTATGCTGACTAAATTGGCATTAATCTGTCATTAGCTAAATTCTGCTCTGTGATCCTGTTGGAGAGCTACCCATGGAGGAAGCGCACAGCGCTGGGAATTCGTGAGCTTGTTAGAGTAACCTTTGTCTGACAGGCAAGGTTGGCGTTTTGACAAGTGACCTTGTAGATGCTAATCCCCAGTAGCCTTAATTTAAAATAAACTAAGTAAAACAAGTCTGCTTTGCAGGTGATGATTAGCTAAATGCTAGTTAGATGCCATGAATAAGTACACGAGTATGAATAATTTTTTGTCAAACACTAGCTAGCATGTACAATGACTGAGAGAAAAAATCCTAGACTGAATTTTTCCATACCATTTGCTTTGCCAGCTGCGAAGTGCAGACCATATTAAAATAAAATAAAAATAAATTGAAAATAACGTCGCTAATCAGCTGTACTAAAATTATTATGAGTGGCTAATTACATTCAATAAATGCCTTCAGGCACACACCTTTGTCTCAAATGATCATAGAAATCCAGTTGATTATATATTCCCATTATCTTAATCAAAATACTGAGCAGAGATGAGAAATGAGAAAGCAAAAGAGGTCCAACCACAGCCACAAACAGATTTCAATACCTGATGCTGTTACAAGCATCACTGGCAAATTTGGCACCAGTTCTGGCTGCTGGAAATGCTCCCAGTCTCTTTCTTCCTAATCTTCATTAGCCACCCTGTGCATAACTCCAACCCTTTCCAGGAGAGCCTGTGCTTACCTTCTTCAGGGTAATTTTCTGTTATACCTGGAGAGGTTCTGGCCCTCTCTCTGACCTTCACCTTACTCTGGAGTGCTGTGAGGGTTGTTTTTCAGCAGGACAAGCCTGGCCAGGCGGCTGGGGGTTGCTGCAGGAGGGTTAGATGGGAACAACCAGCCCCGCTGCCCCAGCCCAGGGTCCTCCACCACCACCACTGCACGGGCAGGACCGGGTGATGCTGGAGAAACCTGCTGAGCTGCTCATCTGTGGGCTCAGTGCAGGCACCCAGGCCCAAAGCAGCCCAGACTTACAGAACCTGGCGTTTACTGGAGGTGAACTTGGACACCTTCTACAGTTCCATCTTCTTAATGTTGTGAAAGCAGTTGTGTGTGCATGAAACTTTTAAAACATTGACTTTTATTTCAGCAACTGCATTCCATCTCTTTTTAGTCAAATATTCCTGACCCAGAACCTAATCTTTCAGTTTGTTTTTGGTTTTGTTTTTTCTCAATAGTTTTGGGGCTTTGGGGCCAGGCTTGCTTCACATGTTAATATTGTACAACACGTGTTTGAAAACACAATCTACAATATGACCCCAGGCCAGCAGAGGTGTAATTCTTCCCACAGGTCACAAAATCTGGAAGAATAAGAATTAGCCTACAGCTGCAGAGGACATAGCTGGAGATAAGACTAACGTATAAACATTTACAGAGTGAACTAAGGTTATTCTTTTACTTGACTACAACTAATGATTGGTATTAAGTTATTAGCTATCCCTTTCTTTCTCTGCCTCTGCATGTGTTTCAAAAGCGATCTATAGCTGGAGTTGTGAGCACCCACAGACTCAGATCAGCAGGACAGCTGTGGTGTGCTGCACCTCAGATTGCAATCTTCTGCTTTGCTGCCATTCTCATTTGCAATCATAGCGGCCTTCATAAACTTTCTGAAGGCAAAATAACCTATCCTGTATAAAATGGCACAGCAAGTCAGACACTTTCAAGTAATCAGTTAGCAATATTTCCACATGGGAAGGATGGCAGACAGCACAGCCTATTTCACGTCACCTCTCAGTTTTGTAGATGCTCTCTCCAGCATTAGTCGCATGTGAAAGAGGTAGCCTCCCCTCATGTGTTGTCCTTCCCTCATGAATTAATGTAACCTTCTCTCATGAATTAACAAGTACATCCTGCATGTAGACTGAATCCATGGGCAATTCCTGTTCCATTTATCTGGCATTCCCAGTCAGCTTGCAGAACTCTGGGCCAGAAGATGTGAAGTGAGGACTATGGCTTGTGAGATCTGGAGCAGCCTGGCTTGGGTTTAATGTGCTTTGGGAAGGGAAAAGGGAACATAACCCTTGTAAAACCAGCACGCCTATGTTTTTGTGAGCACTTATGGTTTGAGAGACACTGAAGAAAGATCTGTGTTTCAACATTATTTTAAGCCCTGTGAGTCCACAGCAGTGGGTGTTCCTGGAGTACATAGAGCTGTGCTTTTCCTCTTGCTGTTTTAGGAGCTTGTAGGATTTTCATCATATTGTTGGAGCAGCCTTTTGTTGTTCTCTGTTATAAAGCACAACCTCCACATTTGTTAGACACTGCTGCTTAAAACAGTAAGCTAGAAGTGTGTGACTTCTATAGCTGGATGAGGTCTCTGTGCAGAAGCATTGCACACCAGCACAAGAAGCGGTCACACACAACCGAGTCCCCATGGTTTAATAACTGCCCCTGGGGGCTGAGCCCCAGGACTTTTCAGCGTGTGTTCTCATCAGTGATCACAAATGTGCAATAATGCAGCTTAGCTTAATTTTCTTTCACTGCAGACTAAGGCTAAGTCGCATTACCTTGCATGTGCTGTGGGCTGGAAATGCACACATGGGCAGAAACCTCGGCTCAGCTGACTCATGGAAACTTGGTGAACTGTGGTAACTTGATGTTGAGCCCTAATCCACAGACTAAGCTGAGATGAAAACATGGCTGTGGTTATACATCTCTCAGTACATGTGAACCAGGGAACACGGTGACAACTGGCAAGTCTCTGGGGACATGTGGCAGTGAGGAGGGAATCCCCTGCATCAGAATTAATGCCCTGAGCTCAGCTGTCTCCCTGTCTTCCTTATTTTAAAACGCTCTTTTTTTTTTTTTTTAGCAACACTGGTGAAGATGCAACATGATAGCAATACAGCACAGTCAGGCTAAAGGAGCCATCCTTCAAAAGAGTTTCCTTTCGAAGCCTGGTGTGCAAGCACCAAGCAAAACAAGTGGAAGGGAGGGCTGGACAAGACCTCCTGAACACCCGTCACGCCAGCACCTCCTTTTGTCTTGCTCACGGTGCTCCCTCAGTTTCCTGTGGGGAGATGGTCCTTGGGCTCAGAAGTTAGGGGTCAGGTAACTGGTGCAAGGCCAGTGGAGAATATTTCACCTGCCCTTTGCACCATGTTCGGATGCACTCTTGGTTCTGTGTCGTACTGAGTGGGATCCCATGCAGGAGTCTTAAAGTGGGGGATGTCAGTTTCCTTAGTACCGTGGGCAGAACATGCGCTTAGAAATGCAGAGGAACTTGGCAAGCCTCAGCTGAGCAGCGCTCCAAGTTGCATGCGGAATTCTCCACTGACTGTGCGACAGACAGATAAGATACAGAGCAGCGACAGATCAGACTCGTGGTGTGATGTGCTCTGAGACAGTGCTAGATCAGAAATGGCACCTTCTAGCTGAGCTGCTCTGTCTGCTCTGCGTTCAGGGGTGCAGACAGAAGACAGTTTTAAATACATTTAGCATGAACATGCAGCTGCAGGAGTAGAATAACTCTGCTCCTTCTCACATACATGCAACACAGCTGTTGCTGTGCCCCTGTTAGGAGTCGAACAAAGAGCTGCCAGGACGGCCATAAGGCATTTCCTAAGTGTAACCGAGGGCAAAACATTGCCTGCAAGAGCTCTCTTCCCAGTCATGGACAAAAAGGAAAAGCTCTATTTGACTTCCAAAGCCCAGGTGCCTTTTTGTGGGCTGGGATAGGTGAGAGGAACAGCTGTGTTTTAAGCACATGGAGGGGAAAAAGCAGCAGGGCTTGTAAATTGGTGTGGAAAGCAGTGACGCTAGAAATTGGGACCGTCATTGAGGGGCTGCAGAAGCTGTTAGGTGCCTCTGGCATTCAGAGCAACAGAATGATCGGTCAGCCACAAAGTCCATCTCCTCATCCCTTGCAGAAACCAGTCCTGGCTACCACAGGTGTCTCAGTCAGCAGCACCCCTTATTCCAGTCTGCCTTTTGCTGTTGTTGCTTCCAGATCATCCATACTGAGAAGCTGTTTCATGGGTGGGGATTTTCACAGGATAAAATATAAAAATTTTCAGATATACTCTCCATTACTTAACAAGTAACAGCTGGAAAGACCAGATGTGAGTTGCTTCTTGCAATGTAGAGGTTTGGTTTCCTCATTGCTCCCATAGGTCATAAGTGTTATTTTAATATGTGTAGTTGGGGTTGAGATATCACATGTAAAATGCTGACTAATGTACAATAAACAAGGCAAAAAAGAGTTTGGGTTGTAGTGAACAATGTGAAAAGCCTAGAGAAATGAAAAACTGTAAGAGTCATCATTGCCTTTAGGTCACAGTCCGAATTTGCAAGGTGAACTCCCTTCGGCCATAGTCAGCACAGAACAGGTCCCCTGTGCCAGCCCAGTCTATGTGACCTCTGGGGCTGCTTCATCCCCATGTCACCATCGGCTGAGGATGGGGACTCTGCCTCCTGCCACTGAGATGGTCATCTGAGCTTATTCAGCCTGCTGAGTGCTTCCCAGATCCCAAAATATCTGACAGCCACTCTCTCTGTTGTGTTCACTTAATGCGCAGCTGAGATGTGTTAGATCTTCCCCTCTTGGCCTGATATTATACCAAAGATGTTCTCACCTTCCAGGGCAGGCACTCAGGGTGTCTGGCTCTCAGAGACTTTGTGCCCACCTCCCGGTTGCCGTCCGTTCCCTATCTGGGAATGAATAACAAACACCAGCTCTTGACACGTGGAGGAACCAGGCTTGATGCGCTTAGATGGAACAGTTTCTGATTTGGTTCCCAAGCCCTTGACCCTCCTGTGTATATCTTGCCAACTACTCTATTTATTTCCTATTATTAAGTAATGGTAGCATTAAACATTTCAAGAACATGCTGAACCTCTGGAACAATGTGATTTTCATTGTCGTGTGTGTGTTTGTTGATGCCCTGCAGATTGAACCTGACCAGTGCTCACTCTCCGCTCCCATGGTTTATTCCACGGAGAGCTGGTTTCTTCCAAGCAGAAGCAGTATCTTTCTATGCATCACCATTCAGCGCACAGTGCCCCAATGCTGCCTGGAGCATCCAGATGCTGTGGACCAAGAGATAATTTTGGTGCAGTAATGTCAGGCGGAAACTCTTCCTACCATCTGTTAAAAACACGTGTTGATGGTGTGACCTCTGGTTTTCTCCTCCCTGGGGACAGGGGTTTCAAAAGTATTCAGGGTTGGCCTCATGTTCCCCCGCCAAACAGGATGATGGTGATTAGTAAACCCACCTGAGAAAATCCTCTTAAATTCTAAGCTTCGTCTGTGCCGTTAATTGGCTGCACTCAGAGGGAAGATTAATGGGCCCTGTGTGGTTGTCTGTGGGAGAACTCACAGTTCTTTGTCACCACCACATTTTGTTTCCTGTGATTAGTTTATTCACATTTCCAGGGCAACCAAATAGTTTCTATCAGTATCTGTGAGAAAAAGAAAAAACAAAACCAGAGTTTCAATCTGATAAAAATCTAAGGAAGCTTACTAAAGACATTGTGCTGCATGTTATTCATATGAATTCTCTACGAGATCATGTTTCCTTGGTGTTTTCTTTTTGATTTCCTTATTCATGTTTTAGTTGTGGTTTTGATTTCTTTATTACGGATCCTCTTAGATTCAGCCCTGATGGTCATTTGACTCACACACCAGCAAAAATCTCAGTTGTCCCACAAGCAGATCTGCCTGAATGATCGCTAGCAAGGTGGGTTCACTGTGCCTAACAAAAACGAAGCACTTAATTATGTTAGGGATTATTTTTGTCTGCACATTTGCTGCTAGGAGGCAGATTGAGACATGTTTCAATATGCTTATCTCTTCCATTTGTTACATCAATTCCATCCAAGGAGTCTTGTATTTGTATATTGAGTTCTGTTTCACACTTGAACCCAAGGTGACCAATATTGGCTTCTTCTGACAGAAGTACTTGATACTTTTTGATTTTTAAAGATTGCCGAGTGAATGACGGATGGATGCAAAAGTAAACAGTTAGATGTTTGTTTGAGTACATTACGCAGACATTGATGCTATGGAGACTAATTGAGATAAACCATGGCCAAAAGCTGAACAGATCCAAGCATCCAGTTCCCATTTAAGTCCATGACCATTCCACAGAGAGACCTTTCTCATCCTTGTTCCCTCAGGCTGTTCATACATTGCAGAGTAGAGCAGAGATACCAAATCTAACTTTAAATAAGCTACCATGGGCAGGCTAACCACAGCAGCATGGAGTTCAGCATATCCTGTGTCTTGGTAAAATTAGATACCTCTCTAGATGAATGCTTTGTAAGCAAACCTACATATCCTAAGGAAGAATTTTACAACTCAGAAAGGAGAGGGACAACTATGAATTAAATGAATTTTGTTTGCATAGTTTTCTTATGGCTGTCTAGAATTGCTAGTGTCCTGCGTGTAGTTGCCTATGGCTATGGTGTTGTGTTAATTTTTCCTCCCGATTCTGTTGTAAGCTCATCTGGTGATATTCTGAGTCTCCAGACAGTTCTCAGCCAAGCAAAGCCCATGGGAAGGATTTCTGGAGGTGCGTTGCCTTCAGGATTTGTCCCGGTGATGTTGTGTGCTTTGGGAACATGTACCTGCACAGCAATGCGTTAAACCTACCCAGTAAAATGGAAGCAGATGGTCAGGCCATTGGAGGAGACAGAGAATTGGGCGGAGGGTTGTGTATGTGTTTGTGCCCCCCAGCACGCGCACTGTTTCCCCTGCTATTAACTTGCAGTTAGGACCTTTCTTGAACTCTTAGTGCTGGAGTAAATTTTTTAATGCTAATAATGTATTTGTCTTATGCAACATACTAAAAAAAAAAAACACATTATCTCTCTCTGACTGTCCTCTCCTCTCAAGCAGCTGTTCTCTTCTGTACATATGATATACAGAATGTATGGGAGTCTTACCAGCACTGGTTTGCATTTTTAAGACTATACTAATTAATGCGTGATATTATTGTGTTCTCGTAGTTCTCTTTGATGTAAGATGTAAAAACTATTTAATTTTTTTTCTGCTATTGTTCAGCTTTTAGAGATAGCACCAAGGACTGCATGTTCACTAGAATCAGCCTTTTCCAAGGGTCGTCGTAGCTGCACACAGGCACCAGTGTTTCATCCGAAGAATAGCACCTGCGTTCTCATTTTAACAGGGGTCAGTTTTGAGCAGAAACTTAGCTCTTCCTGAAAAGTCTCGTTTTCTGTCTTTACCTCCCTCAGACTCAGACGTTCCCATCCCACACTGAGCGCCGGCCCCAGCCCTGGGAGGGGATCCGGCCGGGGTCCCCGGTGCCGTATCCCACTGACCCCAGCCCGGGGCTCACCCTTCTGCACCCCCTTTTCCTTCAGACTTCTGGCTATACCAGGACAAAACACATGGGTTTACATTATAAGACTGTTTGTGAAAGTGACTTTAAAATCAATTAACTGAAATTTTGAGGAATTAAGCAATTAAGGAAAAGAAGAGCCTGAACAGCAAGTTTGGGGTCAGAATCTCATTGGGGTGCTTAATACAGAGAGAACTTGGGGTCAGTCCCTACAAGATGAGACCATTTGGGGATTTAGGTTTACATTTCTTGCTGGGTTTGAAGGGGGAAGAGGGTCTCCAATCCAGCCTTTTAGGCAGGGCTGACTTAACACATCGAGTCTGAGAGAGATGCTTCTCCAGGTCATGTCCTGGGCCAAAAGACAAGACATGCTGCAGCTTAGGAATATTATTCTCTTTTAGTTTTTTTTCTTTTTAATGGAGGGAGCAGTTCAGACTGCACCTGGCAAAAATGACTGACTTCAAAAGCATGTTTTTCCTTGTTACATAGACACCCACAAACCAGCATCATGTGGTTAAAAAGGCGCGTTTGTGATCGTTTCTTTTTCAGTGCCAAAATATATAAGCAGTATTGTTTGAAGGGAAATGCGATTTTTTTTACTGTATTGTTATTACTGTTGAACAAATATTGTTTTTAAATGTTAGATTTTGAAGACTTTTGTATTGTAAACTGTTTTGTGACATGGTGCTTTTTCATACTGGAATTACTGATTGCACCTAAATATGAATTATTTTGTTTTCTTATATAAATATGTAACCTTGAACAATCCTGATGAAAACCAATGTATGGTGGATACCGACAGTTCAAACAAATTCTCCTACTGAAACCCCCTAAATGTTCTTTCCTACTAATAAATATTCTGCTGCAGCTAGCTAAGATGTGCTGTGTGCTGTTACTCTCTCCACAATGGAGCTTTAAAGCTTCACGTAGCCCCACGGGCTGGCGAGCAAACCTCGGAGAAGCCCTTGCCAGCTTCCTCACGGCCCCCAGCCCCTCACCGCCACGGGCAAGGGGGCAGCAACTGGACAAGCCAAGCTGGAGGCTTAGCGAGGGCTTAAGCCCTGCCTGGGTGCTGTGCTGGCACACTGCAGCCGGCTGGGCTCCCCGCTGCTAATACAGTTTTCTTCCTCCACCAGCTAAAACCAGCGTCTGGGCACAGGGTGAGATAACACAGAGTGGTTTATAAAAACAATGGAAGGACAGAAGAAGGCTGAGAGCCCTGGTCTTCTGGAGCTGGAAAGACCATCTTAGGTGCGTGATGGAAGCTTTCCCTGCCATAGATAAATCCTTCTCCAGGTTTAGGGTGTTTTTTTAATCCCCAAATGACTGGCACACCATCAGGGAGACAGGATGTGGGGAGGGACTGTGGGTTGGTAGGGTGGTAGCTGCGGTTAGTCACCCCCAGTCCTGACTCACGGGGCAGCAGCAGAGCCCATCGCAGCAGGGGCTCCTGCCAGCTGAGCCCGGCTCTGGAGCGGGCTGGCTCGCACTCCTGTGCGTGTTTCATAAGCTCCTCAAACTTTTACCTATGTTAAATTTGGAGCTGGGATTAGCACCAGGGTGCTAAAATTAGTTTAAATCCCACTGGAAGGTAACTGAAACCAATGCCTATTTCCTCTTGAGATTAAAAAGAACCTCAGCCTATTTGTGGAACTGCACATTAATATGGCTGCGAAACAGGCTGAAGCCTGGACGGAGCATCAGTTACGTTGCCCATGTCCCTTGTGTGCTCAGGGCACCTTCAAACTGGCTTTAACACATGAGCTTCCAGTGTAGCAGAGTCCGTGATACACATTCTCCTCACCCTTCTGGTAGGACCATAGTATGATTTAGCATTAAGACATAAAAAGGCAGAGGTGTAAGGAGGTGCTTATGTGCATTGACATGCTAAAAACTGCCACTCACCACCTTCATTGGCCCGTGCATCTTGCTGTGCAAAGCCCAAGGCTTCTGTCCCAGAACAGGGATGCGAGCAGGCTCCCAGCACAGAGCCTGGCTTAGGTGATGGGCACCGCCGGGCTCTCATACACGTTGAATCCCAGCAGCCCGGGACTGTCCCCCCCACCGCCTTGGGCAGGAAGGAACCCAAGACCCTGCAGCTCACCAGCTTGTGGGCCCTGGTCTGGCCTTGTCTGGGAAGGAGCACACTCTGGAGTCAATCACTGTTTTCAGCAGTACAAATCAAGCTGAGACCTTGGAAAGGTGCCAAAAAACTTGGCTTTTCTGCCTTATTGAGCCCCCTAAAGATTCAGTCAAGAGCTAGAGAGGAGGGGTGTTTCACTCACCTCCACTAGGGGTCAGTTTTTCTTAAATACTTTGTCAGTCACCCCACTAAACCCTGTTCAGCCATCCCAGACACAGCACAGCCTTCAAGCACGCTGTGGGTGCAGTGGTTCCCATCAGCCGGCGCGTTTCTCCTCACTCCTCCACAGCCTGGCAGGCAGAGCACTTCCAACCACCCAGCTGCCAAAGCACTCATGGTTTAACAGCCACTCAGTAAAATGACTTCCTATAAAACGTAATTAAACGTGTACCGCAGGCACTGCACAGGAGCAATCCCCACAGGAGCTGGTCCTGGCTCACCCTGAGAAGCCCCTGGGTAAGCCCCCAAAACCTGCTGGACTGAAGAGCCACGGTGGCAGAGACAGCACCTGGAGCTGCGACCTCGTCCATGGGGGCTACCAGCACCAGTAAACTACAGCCAGTCCCACAGCTGTCATCATATATATGTATACGTACACACAGTACTATATACATATGGCTTTTGGTTTCTGCTGCAGCTCAGGTGCCAGCTGCCATTCACTTTCTTTGCCACAAGGCATACCGGCTCACATTCAACCTGGTGTCCACCAGGAATCCCAGGTCCTTTTCTGCCACGCTGCTTTCCGGCTGGAAAGCGTCCAGCATGTACTGCTGCGTGGGGTTGTTCCTCCCCAGGTACAGGACCGTGCACTTCCCTTGTTGAACTTCATGAGGTTCCTGTCAGCCCATTTCTCCCACCTGTTGAGGTCCCTCTGGATGGCAGCACAACCTTTTGGTATATCAGCCACTCCTCCCAGCTTGGTGTCACCTGCAAACTTGCTGAGGGTGCACACCGCCCCATCATCCAGATCATTAATGAAGATGTTGAACAGGGCTGGACCTGGTACTGACCCCTGGGGGAACCACTAGTCACTGGCCTCCAACTAGCCTTGGTGCCACTGACCACCACCCTCTGGGCCCAGCCATTCAGGGAGTTTTAGATCCACCTCCCTGTCTGCTCACCCAGCCTGGACTTCATCAGCTTCTCTGGGAGGATCTTATGGGAGACAGTGTCAAAGGCCTTACCAAAGTCCATGCAGACAATATCCACTGCTTTCTCCTGCATCTACCAGGCCAGCCAGCAAACCCATGTTGTCATTTGTTTGGTTTGTGGGGTGGTTTTGTTTCTTTTTTTTTTAGTTTCTCCTATTTTCTGCCATTTCTGCTATGCACTCTCTGCTATTTTCTTCTTTTCAGAAAGTTTTCTGGGCTCAGAATAGGAACTCAATCCCCAGTTTGCAGTAATACACATCACAGCAACAGAAATATTATCTCATACATAGGAATATTTATTTTTTCCTTCTTAAAAATGTACAAAAAATAAAATAACTGTATTTACAGTTTATCAAACCCCTCTCCCAGTTGCAACACTATTAAGTTACATGAGCTATTTTCTTAATATAAAAGCATACTATACACAAAGTTTCCTTGTTTGCCAGAAAGAGGGCTTGTCACAAACTTTGGCACAAACACTCTTGCTTGTATCTTGTCTCAATTCATAGAAAATGGAAGAGCATATAAACATTTCATAAGTTTTACATTTTAAAAGTCATAAGATACTCCTTTCCAGTTCCATATCAATCAATATACAGCATTTCTGATGGCTGGAGAGTTTAGTTTTTACTAATTGTTTGAATTAATTTACAACAATATAACAATCCATGGACTGAAAGAGGTAAATGTACAAGAGAGACACTTGATCTCTGAATTCCAATGACCAAAAACTTCATGAGAAAGGACACAGAGTTTTTAGTTTTTTAGTTTACTTCCAGTGGTAAAAATCCTCCAAAATGTCTTGATGGGGATGTCCCTGTACATCAACAAAGCTTCACTGCAAGGATGTACTTTATTTTGGTGATATCAGCACCTGACTGTGCAGAAAGAAACTAAAATTTGAGATTTGGGGGTTTCATAATAAAATATCAAATGGACGGACAGTGCCAAATCTGTAGTGGGAACCAAAATTAGAGCTTAGAAGACTATTCTCCTTTTGCACATGTCTATCAGAGTTCTTCAAAACACAACATCTACAGACACTGCACTGCTCTAATTCTTCATAGGGAAAATTAGTTAAGCAGCATGTCACACTTCAGGCTGCACTAGTTAAGATTCTTGCTGTCTTGAAGAAGGAAAGGAAATGAGAGTTTTGTTCCTTTAAATAAACAGCCACAGCAGTGCCACAGAGAAAAAAGGAGGGAAAACCGGTATTTCTGTCCCCTGCTGAACTGCAGACAAATCTTTCTTACATTTAACTCATAATATTTGGAAGATCCAGAATTAATCAATATTTTTCATTAAACAAAAGCAACAGGTATATTTGAAACAATATACATGCAAGCACTTTGTACTCCTCAAGACCTTTGAATCAAGCATGGCATAAGAAAGGTCACTGCTTCAGAAGTTTGCATTACTCATACTGGTCCTTCCCCATCACTCTGATAGCCTGTTTTTGACCGACAAGGTGAACCCTGGGCACTCGCAGCTTGCCAGGACCAGCACCCAAGGTTCAGTGCTCCTCCAGCAGCTGACGCTGTAACTACAACTGGAGGGGTGCAGGGTGATGTGCTCTTTGTAATGTCTCAGGTGCTTGTGATGCATCTGCATCTGGAGCAGAGAAACAAAGCCCTCAGACCCTGGCACAGAAAGCTAAAGGAGATCATCCTTAACTAGTTCTAGCTGTTGTTTTAAAATAATCTTACCATCAGGGTAAATCCTACTCATCTTCCTCAACTCTGCTACCTTCTTTGAGAATGTAAGAAGGAACTAAAAGCAGGAGTATCAGCTCTCTTGTATCAGGAATTCACACACTTTAACATGTATTTAGAAAAGCTTTCAGGTAATCTTGGAAGCAACTTTCCTTCCCTGGACAGTGACTGACCGAAAGCTCCCAAAATGGGAGATGGCTCCTGATGCCCCAGTATTTCCCAGAGCATTGCACTTCTTGCTGCTCCTACACTGCTCCTCGGCACAGGATGCTGCAGCATCCAGCAGATCCCAGCTCGTCTCCACCTACATGTAAGACAAGAATGTCATATTAACCTGAGTGCTGGTGCTGCCAGGACTGCTCTGACCTTCTCTGTGACCCCCACATTCTCCCTGTCCTCTCTTAATGCGGCACATTCCAACTCGGGCCAGCTGGGATGGCAGGTTTGTTGTGGCAGAACCAGGGCTCAACTCCTGCCAACGTTTACTCCTGTGCTTCACCTGCAGCTTCTGCACAGACATCGTGACCAACTGAGAGATCCCAGCAAATATCCTCAGGATCCCAACACCACCAAACAACAAGAACTTGCACCACTGCTCCATCAGTCCTGTGTGCTGGTCCCAGTTCCTAATGCCATCTGCCAAAACCACCCTCTTTTTTTCTTTAGGAAAAAAGTGTCTGGGCTAAGTCAGCACAAACTTTTTATCTGAGTCTGAGCCAAGTAGAAACAAACTGAATCACCATAAATCCCC
The DNA here is from genome assembly GCF_037038585.1 of Patagioenas fasciata. Lineage (NCBI taxonomy): Eukaryota > Metazoa > Chordata > Aves > Columbiformes > Columbidae > Patagioenas > Patagioenas fasciata. The sequence goes on from NC_092521.1 coordinate 23,133,183, forward strand.
TGTATTCCCAGGATGTCTGCTCCTGAGCGGGGCAGCATGAGTATCTTTGCTGGAGTGCATATTTAGAAAAAGATAATGCAGAGAGGAAGACAGAACAGATGCTTTGCATATATATGTGGATTCTGGGAATGTTAGCCCTCACACTGACAGCCTGAACCTTTTATAGGTTCTGGTACCACAGAAACTTTGACAGGTACCTAACATATCTATTTGGAATACAGATTTTAATGGGACACTATTGCTAACGAAGTTAAGTGTGCAAGAGCTTGCAGGACAATTCATGCACAAATATGACCACATCAGCCTGGTCACCTATCCCAGTTACATTGCTTGAATGTAAACAGCTCCACACAGCTCAAAACACTACAGAACGAGCCCTGCTGAACTAGACAGTGTTTCTTTATGCCATTAACCAACTAATAAAAAGATTCTGTGACTAAATAAAAAAATATTTTAGAAGGAAAAAAAAAAATAAAGAAACTCTAAAGGCTACATACAGGAATGGACCCACATTTCTCCCTGTCATATGGGATCTACACACAGCGCATGGAGAATAAAACGCTTGCAGATGAAACTCACAGGACTGCGTGCTGAGTGAGGAGCCCTCTACGGCAACCAGAGGAGCTGGAAAGGAGACAGAGAGGTGCTGGGTTTGGATGTGCTAGGGAGACTGAGGCCTTGAAGCCCTCTGTTGGTACAATTTTAGTGTGCAACTTTCTCTCGTCACAGAATTCATGAGACAGGTGGTATTTGATGGGATAACCTTGTAGTTCAACTTGGGTTCAGATCCAGTCCTTGTAAGAGACCCATCTCCACACCTCAGTGGTGGGACACTCAGTCTCCACCAGTAAAATTGTTCCAGTTTCAATAAAATATTTACATCAAGACCAGGTTTATACCTGACCCAACTACTCTAGGAATCAAACCAGAATCATTCAATGGAGATACAAGAGCAAGTACCCTTCAGAAGAAGAGTTTGAAGTCCTGTTTCTTACAGTCCAGACGAATGCTTTAATGAGCAGGCTGCTGTGGAAAGCAATTTTCCCTCCACAGTTTTGAGAAAAGCCCACTTGGAGAACCTTCACTTCGTCAACACAACAGGCAGAAGTCCCTTCGGTACCCCTAGGCACACTAGGCGGCAGACACATGGTGCCTCTTGAATTTGGCGACAGCTGGATGGGACACTCAGGTATCTACAGCTGGGACCTAGGGTGTGTTCCATTGTGCCACAACACTCCAGACACTGTAGCACAGTTTGCTCCAATATACCAGTATAAAACTGTGTGGGCAAAGGTGGAGCATATGATTGCAGATGCAATTATCAGCTCCTCAGTACACACTCCTCAACAGACTGAAGCAACCTAATCCGCTAGGAAAGATTCTGTTACACCATAAACCCCATACATACAAAAACATCGTGGCAGTAAACATGCCCACATAGAGTAAATATATTATTGCATATTATAAACATTATATACAAGGTTAAAATGGTTTCTTTACCATTTACTTACAAGTGACATTTGTAGCTGAATGCCTTACTTACACGTCCTCACTGCTACATGCTGAGAACTACCAGAGGTATTTGGTAAGACTATACACTAGAGAGAGATATGGATCAGTCTGAGCAAATGAACTCTGTCAGCCACTTTCCTCATCTTCAGCACTGCACCAGGTTTTTAGCAATGATGGAAAGAACTACTGGTAAAGTGATTTACACCAGATTTCTGAAACTAGACCAGCATGGTTCCTTAACATGTTTTAGAGTTTATCCACACTAAAGTATGGATTAAAATGTTGCATTTCACATTCTGCAGTGGGTCAATCTGGTTACAAATCTGGGGGCTGGTAACTGCTTGTACACTAGAGAGTGGGGAACAATAAATAAGGGACCAGGCTAACATGAGCAGCCTTGTGCTTGAGAAACTCAAGTCTGTATGCGGTTGGTGCAGATGTGCAGAATGGACAGTATTTTCAAAGCAGTCTTGTAACAGGTTCTCTGATCAATGTCTGTCAAGTTCCCGGGGCATCTTCTGGTTTCCAAGAAGGATGAAATGCTGTGGTTCCTTATGAAAAGGCTCTACCTGAGGCTAGATCTCTGTCAGTGTGATCTTGAAGCCTTCAACCATGCTTTCCATGTGCAGGATGAATGTGTCCTCATTGGAGTAGTGTTCAATAATGTTGTCATCCATGTTTACCAAGATACTGGTGACAAAAGCAAAAATCAATATTTTTATGTACCAGGACACGGAAAGGGAAATCCACACTCTCCACTGCATGTGCACACTTCACTACAATGCAAAACCAGACCCCAGCATAGGACAGTACAGGGACAACAGCGGGAATCATCAACAAGGTCCCCCTTCTAGTCTTTAGATTAGAGGCTGCTCCTTGCCAAAGCAGCAAAGAAACATTACAGTGCTGGGATGTTAAGCCACTTAAGCTGGCTACAAGGCGAGCTGCACCCCAGATCTCTGGCAGACCCAACTGGCTGGTGTCTCCCTGGTGTTGGCTCCCCCAGGTTCACCTCCATGCTGCTCCTCAGCCACGCCGTCTGAGCTGCTGCACCACTGTGGTGCAAGTTGCTAAGAGGGGGAGCAGAGTAATTTGTGCTTTGCACACAGCTCACAGCACTAAAACTCAGCTTCAATGTGAGAATCTCGACAACAACTATTAGAAGTGTATATGAATGTTTTCCTCACTCTTTACAGTAAAGTGTTTCTTACAACAAACATATCACTTGGAAACAGTGTCAGGAAGCAAAACATGAGAAGTTTCACCTGTCTTCTCAAAAGCTAAAGAAATCCCCAGACAAAACAATGCCCTAAACTAAGAGTTACAGCTGGAAAAAAAATAATTGATTTAAAATTATATCACCACATTATTGTGGTCATTTAGAAGTTTAAAAAGTTAAAGTGGAGAGATTTACATTTATGGGAAGAAGTAGCAGCCTAGCTATTCTAAAACCACAGCTGTGATGCTCATGTCTAAATTTACTCAGCTGAAAGCCCCGCAGCAAACACTGCCTGCCTGCCTTTCAAATTCAGACAGTGGCCTGCTTCGTTTTAATGCTGCTGGGAAACTCCACACCACGTCCACAGCAAAGGCTGCACCTCTCCCACGCTAGTGCTCCACAATGCTATAAGCATATAGTCTAAAGAACAGACTTTATCCAAACACATTTTACAAACACTAACTCTGTTTCTTCACAGAATGCTGGGCAGACACAGACTGGAGATTCGTGTTTCCTTCCCTGCCACCCCTTGCTGTCTCCAAAGACATTAAGATTTCAAGTGTATGGGCACATCTCCTAGAAGTGTTTATACTGCCCTGCATCATGAGGGCCCAAGCACAGTTCAGATCCCTGAGTACTTCTAAAGGACCCTGCAATAGCCCCCATTTAGTTAGTTTACTTACCCCTTTTTGCTCTTCTTATAAAGCTTTGCAATCTTTTCAACTGGCAACCCATACTTCTCAGAGATCTGAAATCATGAAAACAAAAGAAATATCATTAAACACTAATGAGATACATGAAATTATCACTCCTCTCTTCACATAAGGCATTAAAACACTATCATCTCCGCAAACTTTAACGGGATAGTCATACAGAAAAATCACTTGCAACCATACCATAGCTTCATTTAAGGACAACTTGAGGAGGAATAATCTTAAAGATCTTGATAAAAAAAAAAAAAAAAAAACAGAACCATTTCCATCCAGAAACTTAGAGACTATAGTTTTCACAGGGTGTGAATCATCAAAACTGCTTCAGTATCTCCTACTGCTCTGCTCAAGGAGTCAACACTCTTTTCAGCTTCAGATTTTACCAGGGAATTTCAATCCGATAAGCCGCCTTTCTGCAGTTTATTATTCTGATTTTCTGGGCTCGTGAAAGCAAAGGCTTCTTCCAAAAGGCAGAAGGCAGATGCACAGCAATACAACAGGAGCTGATGGATTCATGGATCAACAGATGTGCACATTTCTATTTCTCAATGGCATTTCAAGGTTTGTTAAGCTAACAGGACACTCCATGGTACTTCTTTTGCCTGAAAAGTATCTCACAGAAAGTTAGGTATTGGAAGGGACCTCAAAAGATCATCTAGTCCAATCCCCCTGCCGGAGCAGGAACACCTGGATGAGGTTACACAGGAATGTGTCCAGGCGGGTTTTGAATGTCTCCAGAATAGGAGACTCCACAACCTCCCTGGGCAGCCTGTTCCAGTGTTCTGATACCCTTACCAAGAAGAAGTTTCTTCTCAAATTTAAGTGGAACCTCTTGTGTTCAAGTTTGAACCCATTACCCCTTGTCCTATCATTGTTTGCCACTGAGAAGAGCCTGGCTCCATCCTCGTGACACTCACCCTTTATATATTTGTAAACATTAATAAGGTCACCCCTCAGTCTCCTCTTCTCCAAGCTAAAGAGACCCAGCTCCCTCAGCCTTTCCTCATAAGGGAGATGCTCCACTCCCTTAATCATCTTCGTGGCTCTGCATTGGACTCTCTCCAGCAGTTCCCTGTCCTTCTTGAACTGAGGGGCCCAGAACTGGACACAATATTCCAGATGTGGTCTCACCAGGGCAGAGTAGAGGGGAAGGAGAACCTCTCTCAACCTACTAACCACTCCCCTTCTAATACACCCCAGGATGCCATTGGCCTTCCTGGCCACAAGGGCACAGTGCTGGTTCATGGTCATCCTGCTGTCCACCAGGATCCCCAGGTCCCTTTCCCCTACACTGCTTTCTACTAGGTCATTCCCCAGCTTATACTGGAACCTGGGGTTGTTCCTGCCCAGACGCAAGACTCTACACTTTCCCTTGTTATATTTCATTAAATTTTTCCCTGCCCAACTCTCCAGCCTGTCCAGGTCCCGCTGGATGGCAGCACAGCCTCCTGGCGTGTCAGCCACTCCTCCCAGCTTGGTGTCATCAGCAAACTTGCTGACTCTATTCCCTCATCCAAGTCATTGATGAATATATTGAATAATACTGGTCCCAGTACTGACCCTTGAGGCACTCCACTAGATACAGGCCTCCAAATGGACTCAGCCCTATTGACCCCGACTCTCTGGCTTCTTTCCTTCGGTACCTTTTATTGTGGGAGGGCTACAAACATGCTGCACACAAGATGAGGAAGCTTTTGTGTTGTTGGGAAGGTGACTCAGTCGAGTTACTAAGGTGGCAAAATAAGAACACTGTTTTGTTCACAAAACATCATCTGAGTGCACAGATAACAAGATGAGATGCCCCAGTGTGTTAACAAGGTAAAGGACTTCTAAAATAAACCTCTTGCCAGCTACTCAAATAAGAAAGCAGAAAATATAGGAAAACTTTTGAAGGAAGAACTACTTTGCTGACAAATAACCAACACACGCATGCACTTTCACAGGGATGCTTTGGCATTGCTTTTGCAGTGTATCAGCAACCTTTTTTGGACAGCCACTCTGTGATGTGTTCATGGAGAGGGTGTCCCTCAGCTCGCCATCTGAGCTGGGTTTCCTTTCCAAATTATGGCTCTTCTTTAACTGAACAGGTCTCACAGCTCATATTTTAGAAGAGGATTGTCCCCTCACAATAAAAAAAAAAAAAAAAAGGAAAAATGACTTTTTGTCAGTGATTAATGTTCTATGGTACTTTACTGCCAACCGAAGTAAATTTCCCATTCTTTCCAGGTGAAATGAAGCTGCAGTGAAATAGCCGACTATTTATCTTCCGCACTAGAGAACTGAAATGTACAATTAAATATCCATGTAAAGACCACCAAACATCAGTCACTGTAAAATCCTTTCTTTGCGTTTGCATTCAGATTTCTGTTGAGAAAAAGTGATATTTTAGAGAAGTAAATTAAACTAATTATCATTACATTGAAAACGGAAAGAAAGCAACAGATAAACTCAGCACTAAGGACAGATTCAAACAGCCGCAGTTTGAACCTCAAACACAGGTCCGTTCATCCAGAGAGCCAGAATTCTCTAAGAGAGAGAATGAATTTGCCTATATCACCTATACTTGTATAATTGTCATCTTGCCTAAGATACAGTTTTGTACTTTAAAAGTAGAATGTAACTCCAAGATTTTTGAAAGAATAAAGCTTCTTTTACACTGCAGTTTCCTCTGATGACAGCATACATCAGTGGTTGACAGAAAGGGGAGGATGTAAATAAGGAGTAACAGATAAGGTACACTAAACCCTTCCACTCCCAAAGTTTTGCACCTAGCACAGAACAAAATACAAATTAAATTGCGGGTTGTATTTGCTACTTCCATTTTACTCACACCAGCATGTTTCACTGCCCATTTAGATATGGTGCTGGAGATCCCACTGGTAGCCCTGGTTCCATGTTCTCACCTGCCTTGGGAGAGGCCTAATTCAGCATCAAGGCTGCACAAGCTCATACGCTGTACAGTCACACTCTCCTTGGTGTGGTCCACTTTGTACATTTATAGGAAGACACTTGTCTTGTATCTCACACAGTCATCCTAACTATTGGATTATAAACCCAATCTTCTTCACTCTGAGCAATATGTAGCTTATGCCAAAGGCTCTGTGTAGCCTACAGAAAAGCCATGTAACCCCACGCACAGAGTGGAAATGCATCTACAAAGAAGTTCCATAACATACTCAGCATATCTGGAGCAAGTTCAAGTCTTTGCTCCAATCAGGGCAGAACAAGGGCAGTTAAAATCCAGGGTTTGCCATATCCCTGTGAGGGATGTCCTAACCTGTTCCAGCTACTCTCCATCACAGACAGGATGGCCTGCCACACTGAGCCTTCACGAACACCTGACCCAGCCTATGCACATAAATCCCAAGGAGGATCCATGGGCAGGATCCCCAGGAGGAAGAATCACCTGCCTCTGACCAGAAGCATCTGTGCAGGTAGCCGCATCTTGCCCCTCACACTCTACCCGTCTATCACCATCCTCCCAAGTCTCCCCTCATCCTGTGCTGCCTGGAGGCAGCTGCCTGAGCTGAGGCTGGTCACCCCTCTGCGATATCTGGGTGCCACACTGTGAGGACAAATCCTGACTGTCTGACTTTCTCAGAGAAACTTCCATTTTCTCCTTTTATTCTTTCTTGCCCTCTTGGCTTACCATGAATAGAATGATGTCAGATAAGCAATTTAGTGCTGAACTTTTGGATCTATGGTTTTGTTGTACCTCTAAATTTAAGCTTTCATGTAAAGCAATAGTCAAATGGCTCCATTTCATCAGACTGTTTAAAAAAATCTTCATTACACGCATCAGAGAAAAACTACAACCTGAAACTGCAGAAAACATCACAACTGTGTGAACATGAGGAAACAATAGATCTTCCTGTCTGGGTTGTTAACTCTGAAGCCTAGTGATATTCTAAAGATCAGTATCTGAACACACTTTTCACTGACTCCATACAAATAAACAAGCAGGGAGAAACGTTCCTGTGCCAAGGAGGTTTAATAGCAGCTAATATACAGCATTCTGCACATTCCAGTATGAAAGTTCCCTAGGATATTTGGGATACCTAACACTCACACATTCCAAATGCTGCTCAAAGTGGTTTGGGACTCTGGGACACCACTTCCTACATAAGCTATGAGGGGTAGGGCCAAGAAAGCCTTGCCTGTCACATTGCCCATGACAGGTGTAGGATTTATATAACATTCAGGGATTAGCGAGCTTTGCAAAAGACTTCCAGCTGACTGAGCAAGCACATTTCTCAGGAACCCCTAGGGATTCAACCAATTATACCAAACAGCAAGCTGTAGAAGCAAAGCTCAAAGTGGGGGCATGGGAGAGCCTCCCTCTCACAGGCTCCAAAAACAAGTCTCCAGTGCAAATGTGCTAAGTCCCGCTGCAGAATCTGAGAAAGCAGAGAGCTACCATCTGCTAGGGCATCTCACTTAACACCCTCTTCTGAACACGTTTGCTGCCAGCTCAGGGGGAACACCACTACTGCCAACTTCCATATGAAACAACAGAATTTCCCACCTGACCACCAGCACACTACAGCAGATTTTAAAAAGATATCTTTATTCAGAGGAATATTTTCCTTTAACATCTCCATTGTCCATTTTTTAATCTGAGCAGAGAATTCTGTCCTTCCCTCAGGCTCCCTGAAGGAGTGGGACACCTTTCAGAGTGGCACTGAAATAACAGGCCGGGTGTCCCTTTGGGCTGCAGTCCTTGGCATGGTGAGTTTCTCTGTTCCATACATCCGATTGCACAAGCCAACAAAAATGCTTTCTCTGCTGAAGTCAGGAAGACAGAAAGGGCAATATCTGGGGCAGTTGGGGCCCCCAGGAAGACATCTTTGCCAACTTATTGCTATGGAATAGTCCAGTCTATTGCCCTACGTTGGTTGGAAGGACACATACAACAACAGGTACCTGATAAAGTGTGGTCTAAGCAAGCTCTCTATTGAACTCAGCTGTTAGCTTTTAATTTTAGAAAGACTGTGGGAGATGCCTGAATTTCCCAACATAGATTGCCTTCAGTAAACTGAATAAATACATGATTTTGCACAAAGCAAGACAGGTATCTACTGAGATCCACAGAATTAACTTGACTTTGGATCAGTCTCAAAGCAGGATTTAGAGCTGGTCAGTCACATGTGATGTTCTGTGATGGGCAATCGTTTCACTGGTTTCTGTTGATCAAATCTGACTAGTGTAGGATGCAAACATCTTAAAAACCAAACATTTGTGTCACTTTTTGAGATCTAGTGTTATCTCGGAAACCTGAGTCCTCTAGATATTTGCCAGAAGAAAGAAAGCTGAGAAGGAATCTGATTGCTCGCTTGGAATGGGAGTACACAAGATAATAAAATAAATATAGCATCTAAGAAAACAATATCATTAATCATGGAAAGTTAGGAGGAAGATACAGACCGGAATAGTGATTAACAACAAAACAAAACAAAATGAAAAGTGAAATCCCTAAACAGAGAAGGAGGGTATGATTCAGGATCATTGGTGCTGTCTTTCAGATATGCGGATCTATAAAATCCAGAGCTTCAGTTTCTAAATTCTTAATACTGAGTTTAGTATTGAGCATTTAGGATGTGCAAAATTACATGATTTGCTGAAAGACTGTAGTGGATACTTAGGAGTATGCAATTTGACAGCTCTTTGGAATTGATTTATCCATTATATCCTATGACGGAGAATTAAAACTTTCTGAATGTGTTCCTTCCAGTGATCTGGGACATTTTACAACAGATGAGATTTCTCTGGTGCCAAAAACATGCCACTGAGTCAGCAGCTGTGCTGACAGAGGTATGCAGAAACCTTTCCTGCTTCTGCACCAGCTTTGTTTTTATGTTACACAGCAGTTGGAGAACGGGCATGGAGAGGCACAGACTGCTAGAGGTAAAATATTCTTGTTAGCTTGAAGGGTTGTAGAAGGATTATAACATACTTTTAACTTCCATACAAAGACAAGATGAAACCTTATTACAGTTTATCATGAATCAGGCTGCAGCCTCTTCAAGTAAAACTTGGCTTCTATTATACATGCAGATTCTGCCTAAGAACTGAGCTGCAGCCACAACTAACAAACAGTATCGGCAAAAGCACAGTTAGGACATTTTTATAAGGCACCTGACTCTCCTCAGAGATACCCTGATCTGAATAGGTGTTTTAAACAACTTAACTAACCCACAAATCTTTATTTTACTTTCTGCTACTGGCTGAATACTGAACAAATAACTCTGTCTTTAAGTGCATTTGAAGTGTCCGGTACATGCAACAAGACACTGTGACAGTTTCATGAGAGCATGAAAATACACACGGCAGTCAGCTGAGCTCTCTAGAGACGCTTACATCCATTCCCATCTTCTCTCCTACACATATCGAAGGCTAGAAATCAACTCAGCATCCCACACGCCAGTCTCACTTTAGTCCCCCCGCATAAGCAGATACATGGTTACTTCTTCACTCTTCCTCCATCAAATTTCACACATCTGCTAGCCATCAGCTCACATAAACAGCATTAAAAGTGGAAACTGCTACCAATGATCACAGATAACAGGTAGCAAACAAAAATTCAAGTCAAAGAAGCAGGCTGGTATATAGGTCACTCTGGGAGCGAGGACTAGAGTGGGAATTTGAGACAGGAGGTATAAATGACTCGTCTTCATCAGCTCAGCAACTGCCTCAAATGCTGGAACAGCAGTTGCACAAAAGCCATATAAATTCCCAGGGAAACAGTGCATTCTCGGGTCTCTTTAAAGATGGTTGTGAACACAGCAATGAGCATGACAGGAGAAGATTCAACAGGCTCTGAATCATCAGTTCAGTAAGAAGCATTTCAGAAAATGGAGCCTGCACCTCCCTGCTTCCCTGGCACTGGTTAATTACTGCCATTCCTCAAGGCTCAGGTCTCCAATAAATCAGCTCTGTGACTCTATTTAATCCCAGCAACCTGCTGACAGCACCGAATTCAGAACATGCCAGCATTTCAGAGGCATGCTCCAGAACGCTTTTGTGAAATGCTTTAAATGTATTTGAGAATAACTTCATCTTCATGTTATGTTTTATCTCAATAATACATTTAAATCCTCAAGATTTTCTTGCCAAGAAAGACAAACAATGTGAAGACATCGGATACTTACCGCTTCCATTAGCCCCTTTACTGTGGGCGATTTCAGCATCAAAGCATCAAACACCTCATCTGTCTCCTTCCTTACATACAAAAGTACTGAAACAGAAAAAAAGCCAAACTTGGAGCAGGTTCAGTCAATCGAACAGATGAAACACCCCACACTGAGTAGAAAAACAAATATTAATCCATGACAGATAAAATGAAGTGCTGAAGATGGTTTGCGCTTTAAAATGTGTACTCTCAACTTATCAGTGATCTAACCATGAAAGGCATATCATAGTTGCTTTGAAAACACACAAAGATAACTCAGCAAATTGAATTTAATGTGAGGAATCTGTATCTTCAAGAATTTAAATCTCCATTTACTGAAGTAAGAAAAGCTAAAGAGCACTGTGGCCCTGTCCCTGGGTCATAGGACAAAACACACAAGCTAGGTCTCCCTAAACCTGTATCTTGGCTTGCATCTCTTCAGGCTTCATCCAAAAGGTTGGGAGAGGACATTCAGAAAAGGCAGGTCTGGTTTGCCTTTAGCTGAACCTTTGAGAGCAAAATCAATTAAAAGGAAAATAAATAGTTCTCTCTGACATTATCAGGTACATGACTGCAAATGGGCCTGGCCAGTCTGAAAATGAACACTGGAAAGAGCGAGCTCAAAGTCATTTGAAACTTTACAGAGGAGACACTGAACAGCACAGCTGGCAGGCAGGTGTTTCCCTGTGTGCCCACCCCTGCCCAGGTACCCAAATGCCTTTTGCACTGCTGGAAATCTCCTCTTCCTCCCTCAGACTTCCTGCCCAGCCACAGGGCACTGCTCAGCCCTCCTTGGTTCCTGTTCTCTTTGCTCTTACTTGTACAGCTAAAAGGAGGAAACCTGTTGTTACAGAGCAAAACCAAAGCAAACAGCTACACAGGAAATAAGCATGAACACTAGAGAAGTGTTTTAGGTATAATCTCACACAACTCTGATAAAGTAGCAAATTAAAAAGGGCATTCTGCAATTTATTTTGTTCCCTAAATAAACCGCCTTTTAGAACAGCAGAACTGCGCATTAGGTACAAATACACATGCACTGTCAGGTATCTTATGTCTCTGTGACAAACTACATCAATTATTTTTTTTTTCTGGTATATAGAAAAATGTCACTTTGGATACTACCAGTCCTTATCGTCTAAAAGCTATCTTCACCAGCTAATTCAATAGACAACTTGCAGATGAGCCAACAAAGCTGATGGTATTTTCCATACAGAAACAGTTGTTTGGAAGCTAATTCTCAGGTCAAGACTGCAGCAGCGTGGGCTCAGGCCTGTTTGCAGAGAATTGTAGCTTCTTTGCCCAGGTTTTGAAATGACTGAAAAAATAAGAGCAGATCAGTCCCCTGTCTTGGTCTACAAACCAAACATGCAGAACAATAGTGGGTTTTGCATCTTTAATTCAGAAGTATGAGCCACAAAACTGCTACCACAAGCACACAGGGCCACATCTTTTTCCTCTGCATTTTGGTAATTCTTGGGGAACTGCCTGAGAGTGTCCTTTTAAAGGACTTAGAAACTGAGATAACTTTGGCTCACAACCTAAATAACTGTCAGAATATAAGAGGACAAAAAAAATCCACAAAAATCCTTAAACTTTATTGTGTTTGATATGTTTACTTGCATGAGCAAGCACTCACTCACAGTGCTAATTTTACCTGCACTAACACTTTTATTAATTCAGTAATTCTTTCCTTGTGACTAGAGGGCTGTCCTATAACTCCTGGCTTTTCAAACATCTGGACCTCTGCCAGCCTAATTTATTACAAATGTATCTGAAAGGAGAAAAAAAACATCGCTCAGTCCGAGGTTAAAGTTTGGGACATTATACAATCCAAGTGCTGAGCTTTAAATTTCTCTGTTGCGCTTGACACATCAAGCAATGTCATGCTGAATGAAGGATCGATTACAAGGATAAGGGGGAACTTAAAACACTACTATACACACAGAGAGTCAGGATTAGTAAACATATGCGTGGTTGTTGATTTTTTCTTTCCCCTGGCAGCTGTGAAAATCACACTAGGGCACTCTTCCATCAATGACTTCTGGTGACAGTGATGCTCCTCTCTCATCCCTGCCCTTATGCTCCGTTACTCTGGTCTGTCTCAACGAATTTTCCTGTGTGCTGAACTCTTCTGAAGAGCAGATACAAATGAAAAAACAACTCTTTTTTTGAGTTGTTCTTCAGAGAGATTAGGTCCCCACTTGAGGGACCCTTCATGCTGAGCTACTTTTGACAGCAAGTGAGATAAATCCAGATTGGTCTGACCTCTACAGTGCCTGGCTCCAGTTCTTCTTCTTGCCAGCATCAAAACTGGCTGTAGTCCCCAAGGCTCTTTGCTTGTTAAAAAGAAAAGCAAATGATGCAGGTGACAAATTTATCTTTAGTTATTTAAGAAATAGCCCTGATTCACAAAATTGCAGAGTGGCAACCAGCCTTTGCTGAAGACAAGAGAGCTTGTTGCACCTGGGACATTTTTGGAAGTCAGGCCACTGACCTGGTGATTTAAATGGAAATGCAGGAGAACATTTGATACCTCTTTTAAAAGTGTTAACAGCTTAGGTCTCCATTGACAAATCTGTCACAGCAGATTAGACAAGCAACAAATGTGGCAAAAATGAAACTACAGACTTGATAGAACAGTCAGTCCTCCTGCTTGGGTCACTAGCCAGGTCTGATGCCTCGACTGACACTCTATGAGTAACTACTACAGTCTTTGTGAAGTGGTCTCTGGATGGAGATGTAGCACATTTTAGATAAGGAAAGTAGGGCTGGTAGCTGTGACCTGGCTTTCATTTTCCACATTTGGAGTTTTTACTAATTGACCAGGCACAATTTTCCCAGGTGACAGAGTGAATGCTGCTCTCCACAGGGATGGTTCATAAAACCCTGATTGTTATGAATTCAAAACATTTCAGAGTAGTTTAACACGACTTTCCTGAGAGACAAAACCTAGATAAAAATATTACTTCCTTCGGGCTGAAAAATACAGGACTGCAAATCTCCCTGATCTGTAACACAACTGTCAGATCTATGGAAAACTCCCTATGAAATCTGAAAGGGCAAGTGCTCGAGAACTCAAAACAAGAAAAGGCCCCAAATTTACCCAAGTAACTAGCTGCACTGCACACTTGGTACAGATTAACATACTTCACACTTCTCTGTTGGGCACTTGAACCTCCTTTAGAGGTCAAGGAGATGAAAGAATAATTCACAAAGACAGAGCAACCTGTGTGAGAATAAGAACCCTGTCTTACCAATGGTTTGCAAAGCCCTTCAGATTTGTTCTCCTGAAGGCTGCCCCTTAATACTCTTGCTTCCACCGGACAGTGTTACAATTAAGTCCGCGAGGCAGAGGTGGGGTCACACACCGTCACTTCTGTTCTTCACCTGGGCTTGGACCCCTCACCGGGTGGTACCTACTTGCTCTGCTCTGATAATGAGCCGCTTTGAGATTATGTTGCTTTCAATGCATATTTTCACATATCAGAGCTGCTCTCTCCCAAACATTACACCAATGCCCCATCTATATCCACTCTCTAGGAGTCAGTGATTCTCCTGTACCAAATAAATCTGGGACAAAAAATGCTTCTAGTATGGTTAAGTCTGGGAAAAACAGCAGAACATTTTAATACCTGGTGACTCCTGTGGCAAAGACAGTTTTGTCAAATGGGCAGATTCAGCTGAGCTGTGTCCATCAGCACAACCCCAGCCGCACAGTTCCCCATGGTGGGAAGTTCACCAGCACAGGCCAAGTTGCAGAAGCACGGAGCAGGAAGGGGATGTGAAGAGATCATCCTCGCTTCTCTGGTTCCATGCCTCTCCTCGATTTAATTATTTAACGTAGTTTTGCCAACAGTTGAAAAAATTTTTTCTTTCAAATCTACCCCTTGAAATGGTTGCAAGTCCTGGACGATATTAAAACAATTTACCACAGCAAAAGGCAGGAATAATCAAAGCAAACAAATACCTCGTTGTAGGCAACTATCCAGGCTTCCAGCTGGGAAACCCAGGAGAAACTGCAGGAAATGACAGTTCTTTATGTAGCCCTTGTGGCTGTCCCCATCAATTGATGGAGACCTGATAATGTGAATTTGGTCAAGGCCTGGAGTCAACCAGATACAAGGCTATGATCAGTGCTGACCTCACATGATTAATTGAAGATTTAATTAAAAGAACAATATGTTCACATTTATTGCAGGAAGATATCAGTCTCCATCCTGTAATCTTGTGTGTTTCCCCTGGTTCAAGCACACCACCCTAACCAACAGAGAAACTTCGCAAGTGCAGGCTCATAGGAAGTTGTTTCTATAAAGTTCAAATGAGTCTTACAAATGGTGTAACTAAGAACAACTGAGTTCACTTCTGCATGTTGTTGTTCTGTTGTCTCACCAACGGATGGGTGAACCTCAAAACATTTTCAAATCAGTTAATGAAACTCTGGGAGCCTCCAATAAACTTACATGATAGCACTCATGAGACTCCAGGAATGGCAAACGTTCTCCAGAGTGCCTAACTGTGGCAGTGTAGGAAGTTATCACCTATAGCACTGCACTGGAAGCGACTGTACACAAAACAGATTTTGTGGACAAAATCACCAAATGTTCACCCTTAGCTTCAGCACAAAGTTTAACGGTTCTACCTAAGCCATTGCTCCAACATTACTCAATTTAAGCTTCGGGTAGCAGACCAGAAAACACGGGTCAGACTGAAATGCAACTGTAATAATATTCACTTAGGAGAGTAAAAACAGTTAAGATAAACAAACATTAAACAATTCAGTTAAGTCTGCTGAAAGATGTTTCTCCGTGCCTTGTATTTCTAACTGGGTAAGAAATTTCTGAAATTTTATTCAGGCTTATCTAAGTCTGCAGACAGCAAGAGCTTGCCTGTCTAAGGTCTCCATATTTGACCCAGTGCATCTTGCTTATTTGCTTGTTATCCCAGCCAGAACAGAGATGATGAGCAAAAGTTAAAAATAGAAAACCACAGATTTGCTACTGGAGCATTTATGAACTATGTAGCTTGGTCAAGGATCAAGAAATTTTCTGGTTTTTTATATTTGACATATACTTGTGTCCTGATTTCTTCCTGAGACAGCACAGTCCTTTCTCTTTTCTGCTTTTAAATCATTATTATTATTTGTTAAAAAGTCTCCTTGTATACCAGTAAGTGTAATGAAATCTTCTCCTATCTACCACACATTTGCACTAGCATCAAACCACTCACGTGGTCCAAGTCACACCTGCCCTTCCCAGCTTGAAGCCATAAGTCCCACCACATTATTTTTCACTGTTAAAAATTGACTGTTACCTCTTTTCAGGCCTTCTTCTTTCATTTGTTTCAAAGGGGATGGACCAAACTCCTCCTCCACAGGGCGGAACATCCTCTTGACCAGGACACTGCTACTAGAAAACACACAACAGGGACCATGTCATGGTAAAACTGTGCTCCCCACAGGAGAAGAGACAACAGCAGCAGTCATGGCTCACTTCGTACTCTCACAAAAAAAAAACCACTAGCTACTCAAGCAGCACCAGACCAGAAACTGCAAGGATTTAGCTTTTGATGCTTATCTGAACTCTCCAAGCCTCTCAAATTGCCCAGATTGCCTGGCTGGGAGAGGTGATGTGAAAATCTGAAAGCCCCAAAGGCCCTCAACTGTTTAAATATCGAGGGAAGGAGGGTGGGGAGGAAGAAACAGCTATGTAAGGAGCTGAACCCACATTTACACATCAATTCACCTCCTCTTTGGGGTCAAGGAGACAGCCTCAGGAAACGCCAGCAATATTTCTAAAACCCAAGACCATACAAGCCAGCGAGTTCAAAAGGAACAACATGCTGGGTCAGATCCAGCCCAAAGCTGGGACATGCTCTGCTGGGGAAGCCGAGGGCTGAAGGCACCAGGGCCACCCCTGTCCCCCAGCGTAGCTCTGGCAGGATTTGTGTCTCCTTGAAGGAGAGAACTGAAGCCAATGTGCTTGGTGCAATAAACCCCTTTGTTTCCTCAAATTCCACTGTGAGCTTTATGAAGAACATTAACTTCATTAAAGAACCAAAAAGAGCCTTGTGTTTTCAAGTCAATGTCAGCTGCAAGTGCCCGGGCCCTCCCCGCCACAGGACACTTTTTGCAGGCTCATGTGAGTGCAGTTGTCTTACTCCCTGCTCTCAGATTTGAGGGTGCTCACTTGGGATTCAAACAACTTATAGAAGTATGGGGCTTGCACACTTTAAAGTTCATATGGGCTTAACTTCAGCTATGCATATTTAAGCCCTCATTTCACAACATCCGTAACTATTTTAGTGACTTTCTGCAATTCTCCCAGTCCCTCCAAATGCAATAGGAGTGCTTCCATTTCCAACCTCCCCCCTTCACAGGATCTCCCATTCTCCTTCTGCTTTTTTGTTCTGGCACTTGGGCATCCTTTCTGCAGTTCCTGTATTTGTCATATAAAGATATGTGTGCTGCTAAACAGCTTCCAGGAATGGGGTGAATTTCAGTGATTTGTTAAACAATTCTTGATTTTGAAATTATTTGAGAACGCTTATATAAAAGACACTTTATTATTAAATCTATTATTTTGTCCCTGTATTGAATCTTACAACTCTTCAAACTGCTTTACTTGGAGAGGTAATAAAAAATAGATACAAAAAGCAGCCAGTTCACATGAAAGAAAATAAAGTTACCATAAAATAAACCTCCTGCTACCAGTTCTACATATCATTCCCCTACCATTAGTAATGGAAGAACATGAGGGAAGGGAGAGAAAAGGGATCATTCTTATCTGATTTCATGTTTTGTGCCTGCCTTCTGAGTTTGAACTGCTAACTACAAATCTTGTGAAACAATAAATGCCTTACCCTTCTCTCTCATCATCTGTATTATAGTAAACCTAGAAGGGTGGAAAAAAAAACAAAACAATTATTCCCGAAACTCAGACACCTGCCTAACAGAGTAACTTCAAAAGGAGGAAAAGACAACAAGTGGTTTGCAGTTTTTCATATGTTAAAAATCCTTTTCCTTCTATAAAACACAAACATCTCTAGTTCTGTGATGTGATCTGGAGAAAGTGTGGCTTAGAAAAACTACTGTTGAATATCATCTAGTGGAAACATATTAAACATTTTCACAGAGGTTGCCCTCTCCCCTGGTTTATATCATTTTCCCAATTATTTTACAATCCTCTAAATCAGATCACTACTCACCCAAATTAGCCCTAATACAATTTAAGCCACAACACTCACAAGCTTTTGTATGTATGTGTGTATTTAATACTGTCTGAAAATCTAATTAATAAACTACAAAGACCAATATCAAACTACAGGCCTAATGGAAGTACAACTACTAATGGTACAGCTGATCTTTTCTGCACAGGCTGTTGGCAAAAGCACAAGTCCAGACTGTTGTTTTGTGTAAATCAGTGTAGCTCACAGCCATTGGGACCAAATTCACAGCAGCAGCAAAAGCTGCTAACAGTAGCAGGGGAGGTATAAAATCAGTGTCTGTTGTCAAAGGCTTTACAGAACAGTCAGCCAAATTCCTCACGATGTGCCTGCACCGTGAGTCAGCCCCCACGAGCGCACCGGCACTGCAGCTGCTGAGCTACAGCGCCAGCGCGGGGCGAAGGGCGGGCACCAGGCCCCGGTTCTGCTGGGCTGCGAGGCACCTCGGGCAGGTCCCAGCGCTCGCGCTGGCACGACTGGGAGCATGTTCAGCTCTGTACTGGGTTTGTGTGGTAAGGTTTTGGTACTGCGGGGGTTACAGGGGTGGCTTCTGTGAAAAGTCGACAGAAGCTTCCTCTATGTCTGATGGAGCCAATGTCAGCTGGCTCCAAGACAGACCTGCCCCTGGCCAAGGTTGAGCCCATCAGCGATGGTGGTAGCACCTTCGGGATCATGTATTTAAAGAAGGCAAATAAAACCCCAATCTGCACAACTGCAGCTGGACAGAGGAATGAGCATATGTGAGAGAAACAGCCCTGCAGACACCAAAGTCAGAGACGAAGGAGGGCAGGAAGTGCTCCAGGCACCAGAGCAGAGATTCCCCTGCAGCCTGTGGTGCAGACCACGGTGAGGCCGGCTGTGCCCTGCAGCCCATGGAGGCCATGGCGGAGCAGAGGTCTACCTTCAGCACAACAGGGTAGGTGGATGCCCAAAACAGGCTGTGACCCTGAGGAGAGGCCATGCTGGAGCAGGCTCCTGGCAGGACCTGTGGCCCTGTGGAGAGGAGCCCAGGCTGGAGCAGGTTTGCTGGCAGAATTTGTGACCCCATGGAAGACCCATGCTGGAGCAGTTCCTGAAGAACTGCAGCCCATGGGAAGGACTCATGTTGGAGAAGTTCATGGAGGACTGCCTCCTGTGGGAGGGACCCCATGCTGGAGCAGGGAAGGAGTGATGAGTCCTCCCCTTGAGGAGGAAGGAGCAGCAGAGATAACATGTGATGAACTGACTGCAGCCCCCACTCCCCATCCCCCTGCACTGCTCAGGGAGAAGAGGTGGAGAATTTGTGAGTAAAGTTAAACCCAGGAAGAAGGGAGGGGTGGGGGGAAGGTGTTATTAAGATTTGTTCTTATTTCTCATTATCCTACTCTGATTTGATTTGCAATAAATTAAACTAATTTTCCCCAAGTCAAGTCTGCTTTGTCCATGACAGTAACTGGTCAATGATCTCCCCCTGCTCTTATCTTGACGCAGGAGAGGGGAGTGATAGAGGGGCTTTGGTGGGCACCTGGTGTCCAGCCAGGGTCAACCCACCACACTGGAAGCCTTCACTTCTGAACCTGTGCAATGAAAATAGCTCAGGTGTATGTGTGTGAAGCTGAGGTCTGTAACTCATTCTACATTCAGGAGCTGAAAAGTGGCTACAAAATACTGTCATAATAAATCATTCTTACATTAAATAATACACAACCGAACTGAAAAGTTCAGGATAACAAGGATACCAATACTGCAACCTAGATAGCAGCAAAAGACAGGACTGAGTATTGCCTAAGTGCTAGCAGAGTGGGGTATCTTCCAGTTAGTTTAGAAAATTATTTACAGGATTACATATACTAAGGAATGCTTCCACCTTCTCCTGTTTTGAGACAAATCCACATTCTGGTTTGAAATCCATGAGGACAGAAGGTACCCAGCACTGATATGTGAGTGGGTGTCTTTCCAATTTTGGAGAGTAAGTCAGTGACAGCTGCGATTGCAATGTCTGTGCTCCTTGTGCTTTGCTCTAACACAATCCTCACTGCTTAAAAATAAATGATGATTCCAACTCGATGTCATTTAATCTTCATTATTTTAGTATTTTGCAGCAAGATGCATATAAAATTTCCTCATCTACTATTTGTCTTTATAAACGCATGAAGGTCTCCTTCTACTTCCTGAGATGTTAATAAATAACAGGTTCCTATTAAAAACATTGTCAGGGCTGACCTTCCAGTTCACATTTGCAATTGCCCAGCAAGCAATAAAGTAGGTCTTAAAAGAGTCAAGTCAGCAAAGACTTCCTCACACTTGGTGGTGACAGCGACTCTGTGACTTCTGCACTAAGCCAATATTGACTATTAATATATTAGCACAATAGATTTTTACTTTGTAGAGTGAAAACACTTTCTTCCAAGGAATTCACAGATCTCTAGGTGATGCCAAGAGGAAATGGGCAGTGGTGTTTAGTGAGCCTAGTTTTGACCTCCTTAGACACAAGAGGCTGGTCTTTGTTTTCCATTGTCACAGAGAGGGGGATCTCTGCTACCACAAGGTGGCATTTCATTTCATTTCAACAAGCCAAACAGCACATTCAAAACCAGACTTTCAGTCACAAATCAACCTTCTACTTCAAAATTCCTGACAATTTGTTCCATTCTTTCTTACTAGCAAAAGAATGGCAAAACTGTAACTAACACAAATTAAGCAGTTATTAATGAAGTATAAATTCCTCATTCTACATAAATTCCTTTTTCACACACAAAACTCAGAAAGACACTTGTCTCTTGTAAGGTCTTTGTTAAGTGACTCACCAAGAGATGCATTTACCAAAACCAGAGCTGAAACAAGTGCCCCCCAGGAACAGTGATTTATTTTCCTAAGAGCTGCCTCGGAGCACAGGTGGCCGGACAGCAGGTGGGCACTGGCCTGTCCCATTAGCATGTCCTACCTGTCCCGTTCTTTGTAGGTTTCCAAAGTGAACATCTGGAATGAAGAGAACTGGCTGAGAATCCAGGTCAGCCATTGTTTTGAAGAAGGTGATATCGCTCTTTTTTTGCAGAGGAAGTGCACTCAACTTCCCTTCAGCTGCTGGGAGGATCACAAAGCAACACAGTTATGAGAGGAGGCATGTTAAGCATGACTTAACCCCAAACCAGAAAAGCCCATGTTACTCACAGTTATTACACGAGGCTTGGGACGCCTGGCCTTTGCCTTTCTTCCTGTTCTGCTTCCTCTCTTCATCTCGGATTTTCCTTTCTGCTCCCTGATGGAAAAAAAAAAAACAGACAACTAACAATAATCCAAAAAAGGAACCACTGCGAGCATCGTCCCCTGTGAACTACAGCAATGGACACATGAGAAATGCTGAAACCTAGACTGGTTATCCCATTACAGATATATCTGTCCAACTTGTTGGGCAATGTGGAGGAGCAGCCAGTTCTGTATCAATCACCCGTGCCCAAAACTCAGGCTGGCACATCCAACAGCCCCAGAGCTGAAGCTAGCAAGAGGAAAACATCCACATGCTGGCGTGGAGGAGATGGGACAGCCAGCTTGGGCAGCGTGCAGGCCATAGCAAGGGCTGTTGTCACCACAACCAGCAAAAAGGGCAACCCAAGCCCAGCGCCTCTGCGATGGATGGAGTGCTCAGGCCAAAAGCTTTGCCTAGGTACTGACGTAAAACACGTGCAGGATTGCTATCGTCTGTGCCAAGCTTTTCCTCAAACTCTCCTCCACCCACCTCATCTGGGGGTTGCATTGCTTCACTGTGGCCAGCTCTGTAGAGGCCTTAAAGATTTGGCAGTGCAAGAAGGCTACACTAGCAGCTTGTCAACAATGCAAGGGCTCTTACAGAAGAATACAAGCATTTCAAACACAGAGAAGCCCTCCAGAAACTGGAAAGCAGTGTAGCACTGCCTTATTAGGCCCCAGGAACTCCTGGGAAGTTGCAGGCTTCTGTTACGTAAACACACTCTCAACAAGTTTAGAAAATAAAACTAAAAGAAAAAAATAAAGCAGCAACACCTCCTTTGAAGTTCTCCTAATTCACTCTATAAATATGAAAATAGTCATGCTGTGAAGGGTATTAAAGATCCATATGCTCACAGACAGTCAGCATTCAAAATTAAAGGTTTTTTCCAAATTAAAATTAGAAGTTTCTTTAAAAGAAAGGGGAGAAGGAAGTAAGGAAAGCCAAAAATACCCACTCGAGATGGCAAAATTCACATATGAGCCAATGAACCAAGTTTAAAAAGAAGACAAGGAAAGATGTACTCCTGGTTGTGACCTACCAATGGATTTCCTGAGGCTGATAGAATTGGAGGAAGAAACAGCTCTTTAAAAAACATGACAGAAACATCACCTCCAGACCCAGGTCCCAGTCTGGTTGTCACTGACCTCAACCACAGAAGCCAAGGGATTCAAAGTCATCCCTTTATCAAAATTGTTTCTAGGGGTACATTTGTATCTTTAAAGCCCACCTGTTTTTTGGCAGAATGGAGCACAAATATGCCTCAGAGCCACTGTCCTGCAAAGGCACATCCCTGCGAGCCCTGTGCTACACAGAGCAGCTCTGGCCAGGCGGCCACAGCCTTACCTGCCCCTCAGTGCTGCCGCTCTGCTGCTCCCAGGTAGAGGGATGAACCTCAAAAGTAATTTCATTTGTGGCTTTGAGCAGGAGTTTCCTCTCAGGAAAGCAGAAACTGAGGAGGACTCGACCTTCTCTACACAATAATTAATGTATGTTTTGCTGATTTTTCTTTTATATTGTCTGCAACTATGAACTTGGTAAAGCTTCACACCTTTGTATTCACTGATTCACAGCAAGACCCCTGCAGGTCCCCTGGGGAGCAGGCACTTTCTGAGCAGAGCAGCCATTCCCACCCACCAGTGCTTATTTGTGCCACTTCAAAACGTGGCAACTGCAACCCCCACAAAACTACTGCCAGCCCTTCTGAGCCAGAGCATCCCCCACGGCACAGGGCAGGGCCAGCCAGGCCCACGGGATGTGCATCATTGCTGTGGGTGCTGAGACAACAGACCACAATGAGATTTTTACATACCCGAGCATTTCTACTGGACAGTGCACAGCTGAGCTATCTGACACACTTCTAATAAATCAGACTTTGCATATCTCTTCAGGACAGAAGAAACAGCCCTCTAAATAAGGGACTATAAACTAACCAGCCAAATAATTGAATGAGTTTTTCATTTTTTCATTAATGTCTGGCCTTTGTATAAATGGAACAAGTACTTCTACCACTAACCATTAACAAAACACAGTCTATGAATTTCAGCTAATTCAAAATATTTTTTGCAAGTCTTCAGCTCATCCAAGCTTATGTCTTGCATTCCAGGCCCAGCCTAGTGAAGCCCTTACCATCCTAAGGACTATTCCCACCACCACTGTGAAGCTCATGTGTACACCTGCTTCTAGATCAAGGCCAAAGAGTTGCATGTCTGGTAGGACAGGCCTGTCCATAGACCTCAGCTTTCTTCTCTCTAAAGCTGAAGACTAAAAGGCAATTAGAGTTGCTCAATACCTGATAATAATCCATTCTCTCTATTACTATCCATACTGAAGATGAGAGGAAATGCACATATGCCAAACAACATGCAGTTTTCCAGAGTAAGGAAAATGAGACATGCAATTTTCCAAAGGAAGGAAAACGAGATTAATTTATTTGATCTTTGGAACAATGTTATGATGTTTGCCAAGTCAAATTCTTCTGCTTCTGTTCAGCAAAGCTAATTACATATAAGAAAAAACATTTTTGAATCCCCAGTTCCTTCATACACAGTGGCTAAAGCATCTTGCAACATATAAATAGGCCTGATAGCAAGTTTCCCTGACAACCCACTTAAGGAATAAAAATTATATTCTCTTCTCATAATGCATCACCAATGATCTGCATATGATAAAAAGACTGTAAGGGCAGAGAGAATTAGCAGTGAGAAAACAAGATGTGCCCTGTAACGTTTGCTTTGAAGATTGCTTACTGGAAAATAAACACGGACAAGAGATTGGAGAATGAATAGGGAGCGAACACACAATTACAACCTTTGTAGCCTTTATCTCCATACACATGTCACTTTAAGCACACATGGATCTGAGTTGGTGTTGCTCTCTAGTGTATATGTAAATGAATATAAAATTTAAGCAACTGCCTGAGTAAATACTTATATATATATACATATATATATATATATAATGTGTACCACTTAGCTAAATGCAGTTTTATTTCTTCAGGGGTGCTCTTACCACAACAGATATGCTGTGTTTCACCTGAAGGATATTCATTTATCAGGAAAGGTTTTTCTTGAAAACTGGACACTTCTACCAGTGATTTATCTAGTTAACATACAAACACATCTACTGGTCTTAAAGAGGCACCACCACTGCAGAAAGACCGTTTGTAAGAACACTGTCAGGCAGAGAAGCATTTTTTCTTCCACGTTTCAAATTAAGATATATTTCAGTACTTAGGCGGGAGGCATTTACTGTGCAGTTCCTCTAATTCAGATAATTGTAATAAATCAGGCACTTTTCTCATCAGCTTCTCTTTGGGGTTGTCAGATTGGGGCACAGCAGCGCAATTCACACTTTTTAAATGTATAAAAATGATTATACATTTGCTGGGGTTTTGTAATGGCCCTGTAATAGATTTTTAAATAATCATGACCAAGAGGTGGGCAAAAATTCTTCCAGCGTCAGGGCCTTTCGCAGAGGCAGCAAACTCTGTCCATGTCAGTAGACGGTGAGTAGTAGACTCAGCAGAACAGAACCCAGGGGCCTCCATCCACCACCGCCTCAACCGCTGCCAGGGCTTGTTCGGCATCTTGGAAAGACAGGGGTACCCAGCCCCACCAGGTGCTTTCCTCTGAGCCCAACCGACCTCCCCAGTGCTGCCAGCAAGCGGAAATTCTCCAACCATTTATTTACTTTCAAAAGCACCATCACAAAGAGGTGTTAGTAAAGGCACAGCATTAAGTGAGGGAGAAGCAGGCCTCCGTCTCTTTGCAAGTGCCAATTAGCACAAACTGTCATGTGAATTGACCTCAATAATTTTCCTTCATTTTCATTCATTCAACTCATTTTCAGCCCTGCATTAAGTTAAAAAGATCTGTGTGCGTATATGCTTGTCTACATGTGTATTATACAGATACATATCCCATTATCGATACCCTTGAGCCCTCTAGTTCCCACTTTCAATATTGTTTTGCGGTGGATAACACTTTAACTACCCCTGTGATCTTTTCCTCTACTTTGAGACAGTTTTGATTAAAAGACTCAATATCCATTTCCTGCTTTCTAGTCTTGGTATTTGAAGTACCAATTAAGCCAATAGATGCAATGAACATGCATTATTCAAAATCTCCACCAGTTTTGTCTACAGGTCACACTTGATGAGTTTGTGCTCTGAATTTCCTTCCTTTTTTAAATAATTCAGATTTTTCTAATTGCTTTTCAAAAACTGGTAGATGAAAATGACTTGTTACTTTGATATTTACTGAGCTTTTAACATCCAGCTGTAGCTTCAAATCTCTAAATATTTGACATTCAAAGTTACAATTAAAAGCATAACATTTTGACTGCAAGAAGGCTTCAGTGCATATATTTACATTCATTACTTCCAAAGTTTTTGCTCCACTAACACAACTGACTGATTAGCCCTCAAGATTCCATTGTCAAGACGGCAACGAGGGAATGAACTGCAAATGGGGAAGGAGCAGCAGCACAGAGACCTGGAACAGTTGAACTCTTACCCTTCCATTAAAAAGTTAATGCTACTTATTGCCTGGGGCATGGCTTTTTGCCTTTCTGTTCCCACCTGTAAGACGGCAAGACTAATTTGGATAAATTTCCAAGTCACTTAAACAGATGTAGGCTCCTGAATCCCTGAACCTTGACTAGAATCCAGGCATCAGCTCCCCACTAGAAGATCTTTCCCAGCAGGGTTAAAGTCATCGTCTGGCAGCTGAAACACAACCGAAACATGGTCACGCTCACATCTAAGAATCCTCAGAGACATAACAATTCTGAGCAACTCTTTCTACTCAGTGGTATATACAGCTGACCATGACACTGTCAGACTCATTAAGGCATGATCTATGTTTTGACGCTGGAAAAATCCTACCACTTCTCATGAAGGAGTGGCAAAACCCATTGTAAAAGAAGCAAATGTTGCAAAATGAGTGAGCAAAAGACGGAAAAAACAATAGTTACTGAACTACAAAATGGGAATGGCTAATTTATTTTTGCAGTTTACTTTTAGTAAGAAAATCCTAGCAACATAAAAGGCTCACTGGAGCTTTCAAAATAAGTTTGCAATCAAACAAGGAGACAAATAATCAGACGCATCACTGGGACTTGGTGTTTTCCACCGCATCATGAAAGAGAACTTAGCAGGCTTTTCTGAAAGGTGCATTTCTCTACCAGAGACCTCTCCACAAAGTTTATGTGTTACCTATCCTGGCTGTTAGAACCAGAAGGAATAACATCATAAGACATGAGCTTGCCTGAGCCTATGGTCAGCACTGACCTTCCAAGTAGGGATCTTTATGTTTGTGTTTTCTATGACTTTTTTGATATTCCTGTATTGTAACCTGTAACATGCTGTCCTTAAACAGTCCAACTATCACTTACAAGTTGAGGAATCAGGGCCAAAGAGGCTGCAAAACAGTAAAATAATTACACGATCATCTGTTAGATTTATGATATAGCTGGTCCAAATTCTACCATGAAACATAACTCTTCAGGGAAAGAAGAGACATTTCATTAGGTCTAAAATGCAGCACTAATAAACCGCCTAACAAGGTTCCTTCTCTATCCATGGTAATTGTGATTTTCACTTACCTTGTCACAAAAAACCTTGATCTGGCAGTAGGCTCGGTGGATGGGTTTATTGCTGCGGTTGTTGTAGCTGTACGTATCGATCTGAATCATCAAAGGAAGCCCTTTTACTCCTTTTTGTGAGGAGAAGTCTGTGCTCAAGCAATTCACTGTGATGAAAATCTGTGTGGCAGAGAGATTATTTTTTAAATGTGGTGCAAACAACTATTAAATTTCTGGAAACACAAGACAACAAAGGGGAAATAAAA
Source organism: Patagioenas fasciata (assembly GCF_037038585.1). NCBI lineage: Eukaryota > Metazoa > Chordata > Aves > Columbiformes > Columbidae > Patagioenas > Patagioenas fasciata. Next base: position 23,160,091 of record NC_092521.1, read on the forward strand.
GCAGGCACCCTCCCTCAAAAAAAAAACAACTCAGCTACGATCCACACTTGGCATTTCACGCATTCTTCTCTACTTCTGTCCTAAGTCCAGCAAAGATGCTGCCACTGGGAAGAAAGACAAACTTTCAAAGCATCAGTGCTTCAGTTTGGATCAGGAGCTCACATATGAAGTGAATAATTTGATTGTCCCAAATTACCTCCCTTTCAGTTCACACCAGAGAGCTCAGAGTGCATGAGCTAGATTCTTTTTGGAAGAGCCAGACCAGAAGATGTGTCCTAGGAGCACACCTCACATACTCCAGCTGCTAATGGTTACTCAGTCTGTGGGAACTGACTAAAGATAATCTGAGATAAAACCTCTTAAAATACGTCTCATGTGGATGTCAGGTCTTCAGCCCTGGCTTGTTTCACTCTACAGACCTGCTCTGTATGCTTGCATTATTTGTTAATCTAGACATAGGAAGATCATCTTTCATTGTCCTTTCCAGACATATTTTGGTCTGGCTTGTTCTTCCAACAGCTCTTAGTTTAAGTTCAGTATGACCAAAGAAAAGCCCTACCGTTCTGCCTGCCCCCAATTCTCTTCACACTCTCATTAGCTGTACCCCTTCCTCCATCCTATCAACAGATACCCCTCGTCTTCATTTTAAAGGTCCCTCACAATCCTTCTATTATTTCAAAAAAGTATGTCATCCTGCCTTTCAAACTGTGGAGGAAGTTCTCAAAACACTTACAAAACCACTCCCTATCTCTTCTCTAAAGTGCCCTTTGCCATGTATCATTCAGGCAACTTGATACTGGCAAGCCCTGCCTGCCTTTGCTTTAGAAATCCCTCTCGTGCTTTCCTTCTGTGCCCACTTATGTGTCAATAGCCACCAGTCACCTCCTGCCCACTAACCTCCATCGGTACAGTACAAGGTGTGTCTCATCTGCCATGAGTTTGTACAGCACATGGCAGAAGGGTCCCCCATCCCCAAATCTCCCAAGGACTATTTTGATAGAAAGCAAGCTGGAACCATGAACTGAAACATCCCTGGCATCTTTCAGTCAGGATAGGGTGCATGAAACATGAGAGATGAAACTGGATTAAAAATCCAGTTGTTTTTCCAGTGGTGAATATGTGCATTACATAGTAATTTGGGCCAACTATTTATTGACCTGACTTTACTTTTCCTCAGTTTAAAAACCAACAACAAACCAAAACTGTGAACTAAGGAACAGGACAGAGAAAGCTGCTCCAGCAGAACGAGCACACTCAGGAAGGAAGAGATCTGCAGCGGCTCTCAAACAGACCTGATGCACACCTGGCTGGGCAGAGGAGAGGCCAACAGACCCCCGGAGGTCTGGGAGGAATCGGGAAGGGAGAGGAGAGCAAGAAGGAACCCTCCCCAATCCACAAACAGGGGAAAAAAAAAAGTTTGAGTGACCAGAACACTAACATCCCTAAGAGAAAGGTAGCTGAGAATAAAGAAGGGCTCTGGTAGGGCTGGTGTGGGGACACTTTACCCTAATGGTAGAAGTCAACGTTACAGTTGTATGGAGCCAGAGCAGCCTGTTTGCCTGACTGAGCTAATGGCACCTCCACATTTCTGCTTCTGATGGTATCAGAGAGCTGCATTTACAAATGAAATAGTTGAACTTTAACTGCAGGGAGAGGAGGGAGGTGGGGAAGGGCCCTAGGTGAAACTCTGATTTTGAAGGAGATAGCGTTATTTCTGTTTCAAATTACAACTTGGTCTTGCCAGCTCCAAAGGTAAGTGTGGACACGGGTGCAAATGCCTTTGAAATATGATGGCGTGCATTTTCATTTGCCTTCGGACTCCTTTACAGAGTCTGGGCAATGCTTTAAAGTGTGTGTGAACACAGAGCAGTGGAATGAGGTCTGGCACAAACCAGAATCTGGTCTTGCTATATTTTAGTCCATACTTCTGCACAAGGATCTTCCAAACTGCATGTTAAAATGTGAGAGGGGACATGCAGGCATTGCATCTACCTAGCAGCTTGTGCACCTTTGCTGCATACTCAGCTGAGAAGTTACAAAAGACCTTGTCCCACCTTAATCACCCACCTACACTGTGTGCCATCTCTTCCACTGCCTCCAGAAACGCTGAACAGAGCAGGAGTTGCTGAGGAAGACAGACTTGATCATTTTAGGAGTCCTCATACAGCAATAACAGATTGAGCATGAATAATAGATTGATGCTGTAAGATTCAATATCCTAGTCCTGACACTGTAATACATCAGGATCTCTCTAAGGAGCAATGACTGTACATTCACGAAGTGAAGTACATGAAGTGTATTATACTTTCTGCTACATCATTTAAATCTTGCAGATAGATGGGTTCAAATTAACACAGATAATTTATTTTGGGGAAAAATTTCTGTCTCCATACAATCTTCTGTTAGCACAACACTGACTGGATTTGGAAAACATTGGGGGTGTGCAGAGGGAGGGGGAAGAGGGCATAAGTTGTGTTACTTCAGTTGATTTTAGGAGGGTTTTTTTCTATGCATGACTGAACATTTGCAGCAGTTTCTCCACCGTGGTGCAGCAAGCTGCTGCGCTGAATGGGACCCGGGGAACCCTCTGGACAGTCTTCTTCTCTCTGCCCCTGCCCCGCTCAGAAACCTTCGCCTCCCGAGGCAGCGGCCAAGGAATGCTGCTGGCTCTGGTTTCACCTGCCTGCCCAAGCACAGCCTGCGTTGCCCCCTGCAACCCTCATCTCTCCCTCTTTGCAGCTCATGTCCATAGGCAGGTACTCCCCACTTTCAGTCAGACAAGGAGCAAAGTAACCCCACTGACCGCCAAGAAAATAGGGAAGCCCCACTCTACCTCTCTTGGAAGACACTCTGGTTTGAGAGCCTCCTTGCTCTGGTCTCTTGCATGGTAGAGTTACATGGCTAGAAAATGTAGAGTTAAGTAGAAATGACAGTAGCAGAAGCAGAAATCACTGCTTTTTTCCCCCCCGGGCCCTGCCTACACTTGACTTAGAACTATTTTAATGAATGTGACTATGGTTGTACCTGAATTCATTTACAAACTTTTTTTTTTTCCTGTGCAAACTAGATTTTAGAAATGTTCTGCTATCAGGAACATGTCTGTGTTGTTGTTACACTGATGTCTTTTTTTTAATGTCAGCATATTTTAGATTAGAGCAATTAATGACAGTTCCACCCATCTAGTCTCCAGCTCAGGCATGCCATCGGCAATGAAAAACTAATTTGGAGAAACATTTGGTGCCTGAGAAAGTTTCAAAAGGGACCTAAGATAAGGACAACTCTTCTGTTGGTTTTAGAGCACGTCTAGAAAAAGCACTCTCTCTTTTGGGAAGGCACTCCTCCACAGTGTAGCTGTTATTATGCGAATTACTGACTGTTTGTTAAACACTGCAGCATAATTAGTGATGTACAAGACACAAACACAGTAACCTGCCTTAAGAGAAAGCAAGGCCCAGAAATGCATTTCCCCTTTTATCATTTAATTCAGCCAACACAACTCCTGCTGTGGTCTCTCAGCTTATACACTTTAAAGGTCTACAGTTACAAAACCTCAAATATAGGCCTTTTATTACTATTTACATTTCAGGCTCCCATCTTTACAGAAAGAGCCAAGGGCAGAAGGGAGGGAACAGTGTATTATAGCACAAAATCAGAAAACTTAAGCAGTTTCTCTACTGAATACTCGTAGTACATAGAATTTACACCTGGGTGATGGGTCTTTACGAAACCTTGTTTTAAAGGGGCTCATCCCTCCAGACTCTTAACAACAAAGAGTTAAATGACTTTTCTCTCAAACAACTAACATCAATCCCAACATTCCTGGGATACACAGAAAGTGTGGTTTTATAGTTTCTTCTGCCAGCCGTTACCTTATAAATCCCATGCAAAGGCAAGATCTTTGTTTTATTTCAATACAAATGTCTCCAGCAAATGTTTACACTACTCTTTTGAAGCTTCCTCAACCCACACCACACCCCAGCAACTACATAAAAATGCCATTTGCCTTCAATCTCAGATGCATACTTACTGAACCATTTGTACACACAGAAATTTTAACATTATTTGCTACCACAGGTTAACACTTCTTTGATATATACACATGCGTGTGCATGCCTGACACATATATATAAAAAAATATATATGCATGTATACACACACAGACATGGTTTATTAAATCAGTTTCCAAGTCTAATCCTACATAATTTCTGGTACTAATTTTCTCAAATAAAATATCTTCCTCCAACCCTTAAATTTTGAGAGTAGAGAAAATATTAATTTCCTCCCTAATTAAATGAAATTTGATCTAAGTTAGGAAGGAAATTAATAATTAAGAACAAAATAATTCTTATACTAGTCAAAGCTTGTCCTAAGTATTGCTAGCAATGTTAAAGAAATAAGGATTGTCACCATACGAATCACCGATAGACTGACTGTGCTACTCTTATCAGCTTGATTTTACAGTTGTGCCCACTGGAATCATGACTCAATTTAGCCCACAACATTTGTGAACCTAATCCTGCAAATCACTCATTGAAAACACTGTATTATTACTGTATGGGCTATGCCAAAACTCATTAAATAACTGGAAAGGTTCCCAGAGGCTTCAGCACGCTTTGGATTAAAGATCTACATTTCAGTTAAGTATAGCAGGACAACAATTGCACGCAAGTATACACAACAGCTACACATACACACAACTTCTGTATACACCAGAAAGCACATGCCAGCACCTGCCTGAATAACATGTCCACCAACATGTCTGTTACCATATGTCCAAGCTGCAGCGCTTTGCAGAAATTAGTAATTTGTGGATACCACTGAAAAGTATTTTTTGTCTGCTTTAAGATGACATTTTTCTCTAGCAACTGTTCACTGAAGTCACACCTTTGAATTTGAGGTTAAAAAGTGTTTTCCATAAAAATACACGATGCATGCATTTTTTTCACAGTAACGTCATCTGAACCATTTTAAATCAGCAAAGTACTAACTGAAGAGAAGAAAAACTCAAAGAATCGGTATGATTTATGACAAAGATGTTCTCCATTGACCAGGAGAGTACTGGTTCTTAACTCTTTCCTACAAACTAACTTCTGTCAGCAACAAGACTGCAAGCAGGCAGGTGCATGTCTATCAAAAATGAAGCTGAGCTCTCTGTTCAAATGCGTTCACTAGAACTTTTTCAACCAGACAGTAGCAACAGCAAAGCAACTAACTACTTTCTAGCATATCATAAAAAGACTTTTAAAAGATGGTTAAAAAGTCAGCCAGTTCTTGTTAATTGTTGTTTGTTTCCTCACCTTTTTTAAAAGAACTCCTTTAAAAATACCAAGCATAGCATTCAAGTTCAGTCAACGGGAGTCAACAAATCACCTTGCCTATAAATATTGCATATTTATATACAGAAGTAAATACAGGAGTGAAAGAAAGATGAACTGTACAAAAGGCATTCTTCACTTACTACCTCTGCTTTCTTATTCCACGATATTTTTGTCTCAAGGCAGCGTAAGGAAGAGTTTGACATGGCTGTAGACCCTTCCTCTCATTTACCTGTATCCTGTTCTGAACCACAAGCCCCACGGAGACCTCTAGAGAAGGCCCCAGCAGAAAAGGACATTGTTCTAGGAAAAGGTGAGGATGTGCCACAAGCCACAGCTCTGCTCTGCCAGGAGGCCAGGGGACTGCTGTTGTCAGCCAGATACAGCAGAGGAAACACTGGCAGAGTTCTGTTTCTGACTTTGGTGCTGTTCCCTTAGTTCATGGAAAGCAGTGGTGAGTCTATTCCACAGCTCTACATGTGCTGTACAAGATTCCCTCTTCCATTGACTTGTTTTGCCAACCAGCAGTCAGAAGATGAGAGACTGAGCACCAGGAGCTGGAGCCAGCAGCCCAGTTCCCTTCACGTTACTGAGGCAACAGAGGCCTCTGCCTGTACTCTAATGCCTCTTACTTCCACACAGGATCCAGCTGAGATGCTGCCTTACCATCAGCACACTCATTGTTAACAGGCAGATTCTGGCTGTCAAACCCACGCTGTTATACCCTCATCCTGTGAGGCTTCCAGGAGGAGGGCACTGCTCTGCTTAAGCTGTGGGAGGAGAAATCTGGCTTTAAATCAGCTGCCCTCCAGGTAGAGTAGAAAAGTCAGAAATCTGGTGCTCATAGATGCAGGTTCAGTCTCCCAGGAGAGAGATTTGGTTAGGTGACTTCTGCTGCTTCTGTTTGATTTTTCAAGACCACTTCCCCATGCATTTCCAACAACAGTCTGTTTTCATAGAATCATAGAATCATCTAAGTTGGAAAATACCTTTAAAATCACCAAGTCCAACCATGAACCTAACACTGCCAAGCCTGCCACTAAACCATGTCTCTAAGCACCACATCTACATGTCTTTTAAACACCTCCAGGGATGGTGACTCAACCACCTCCCTGGGCAGCCTCTTCCAATGCTTGACAATCCTTTCCTTGAAGAAATTTTTCATAACATCCAATCTAAATCTCCCCTGGCACAACCTGAGGCCATTTCCTTTTATCCTGTAGCTTGTTACTTGGGAGAAGAGACCAACATCCCCCATGTTACAACCTCCTTTCAGGTAGCTGTAGACAGCGATAAGGTCTCCCCTCAGCCTCCTTTTCTCCAGGCTGAACAGCCCCAGCTCCTTCAGCTGTTCCTCTTAAGACTTGTGCTCCAGACCCCTCATCAACTTCATTGCCTTTCTCTTAACAATTTCCAGCACCTCAATGTCTGTGTAGTGAGGGGCCCAAAACTAAACACAGTATTTCAAGGTGGGGCCTCACCAGCGTTAAGTACAGTAGGACGATCTCTTCCCTAGTCCAGCTGGCCACACTATTCCTGATACAAGCCAGGATGCTGTTGGCCTTTTTGGCCACACTGCTGGCTTGTATTCAGCCAGCTGTTGACCAACACCCCAGGTATTTTTCTGCCAGGCACCTCTCCAGCCACTCTTCCCCGAGCCTATAGCGCTGCCTGGGGTTGTTGTGATCCAAGTGCAGGAACCGGCACTTGGCCTTGTGGAACCTCACACAGTTGGCCTCAGCCCAACGATCCAGACGGTCCAGATCCCTCTGTATGGCCTTCCTACCCTTCAGCAGATCAACACTCCCATTGAACTTGATGTTGTCTGCAAACTTACTAAGGGTGCCCTCAATCCCCTCATCCAGATCATTGATAAAGAAATTAAACAGAACCGGCCCAAATACTTTATTTCTTCCCAGGCCAGTAGAGCACTTCATCACATCACATCTCAGAGGCCCTAGAAAGAACCGCTCTGTGCCGCTCTTGTCTGACTCAGGAGAGAAAAGTCTTCATGCCTGTGAAGTTAAGTTTTAATCTTCAAATTGTGGTGAAAGGGGAAAACAAAACTGAGCAGAAACAATAGAGCAAGTTTAAAGATCATCATTCAAAAAGCTTAAGAAAAGAGAGTCTCTAATTAGATCTTGAAATTCTTCATCTCTCTTGGATGAGGTAATTGCTGGAGAAAAAACAGCCTTCAGTGGCATGCCTCAGAGTCCACAGCTTCCAAACACCGCAGGGGCATCCTATGGGAATCCCCAGACCCAACGCAACTGGTTATTGCATGAGACTCTCCAACAAGAGCCAGCATGTGGGTACGTGCACACGTGTGCGGGGAGGGAAGCACTTTAGTGCATGATGATAAGCTTACAGGTACAACCTGATTTATGCTTGATAGCTCAATACCAAACCATGTTATGAATCCTCTTACTTTTATCAATACCTTTTAGTTCAAGCTCCTAAATGATCAGATATTTGATAACTAGCACCCAAAACATATATGCATAAGCCAATTTGCATTTTAATGACTACTTCCTGCAGAAGTACGAGTGTCTTCCTTAAATTCCATTCCTGACACTTTTTAATGCAGCAATAACAAGAGAGTCATTATTTTAAAATCTCACTGTATGAGATTCCAGTGATCATCGCAAGAGTTGTATTCTAAATGTTCTGGCACCCAAGGCAGGAGCAATGTGAATGGTGTGAGATTAGGACAAAATGGCCAAGGACAACACCTGACATTAGTTGATGTGAGTTTCTTTCTCCTGGATCAACATGGTGTCTTGCTAAGTCTGGCTTGCAGCTGCAAATGCAAGTGTGTGAAAGAACTGCCAGCACTGGCAATGGGGATGGTAGCTGGTGGCACGATGAGACTGCCATGCTCTAGCCCCTGTAGCGCTTCTCTAAAGGTCCTTGGGAAAGTCTGTCACGTTGGAGATCCCAAACCTGTACTGGCTGTATTTGCTTGCATAATGATCATACACACGCAAGTCACCTGTGTGACTGCAGAGGACAACATACCACTGTATTTTGAAATGGAATCACATAACGGGAATATCTGAGGCGATGAGAATGTAATTATTATGCCCATTAGCAACTGGGCCAAGTACAACCCTGTTTACCAAGGCCAGCTTTTGAAAGACCTAGGCAGTTTTCAGAACTACTCTTTTCTTTAGAGCTCTATTCTTTTAAAATGTGCATCAGAGATTAAAATCCCTGTTACTACAAACCTCAGCACCTTCCATCAGCAAGTCAGGACAGTGGGTGTTAACGCTACCACTCTGTGCTTGATGCAGTCTCTCACAGGACTCGCACACCCAGTGTAATCTCTCTACTGCTCTGTTAGAAGTGCAGTGGGGAATCACGCATGGAGAAGTCTCTGTATCTGAAAGATCCTTAGCATTACTTGAACACTGGGCATTTTGTATTCAACATGAAAACAGTTATCAATGAGTTTGCTAAGCTAAACAGTGTTTGCTGTTTATAATTTCTACATCCCCGAGAGTCCTGCATTACCCCCACTCATTTTACAGCCTATTTCCCTTGTTTGCTTTCCAGAGGCCAACTTCTTTTTATAATTACCAGCAGCTTTTCATTTCTCCTACACGAGTCCATGCAACTGAAACACTGTGCCACCCTTTGGATAACCTTATCTGTAAGAAACTTGTTATGGTGCTCTGCTGTCCTGGTTTACAGGTCCACTGTAGCAACCACATCCTCAAATGCAAAATAGAAGAAAGAATGCATCACTCCTCAAAAATACATTCCTTTCCAATTGAAAGGTCAGTCTGTGTAACACTATAAAAATAACGGCACAAAGCATAGTCTAGCTTACAGAATATTGATTATTGGAGATGTTAATAGTGTAGAAAGGAAGCTGATAATCTAGAGAAAGAAAATATTCACCCCATGTCCCACACTCACTTTCCAAATACAAAAAAAACTTCAACTGTTTCTGAGGCTGGTCATATTATAAACAGAGAGGCCACAAGTGAGAAACTACACTGTGAGGGCCCTGCGGGTTTTCCTCAGAACTACATCTCTGTTTGTCAGTGATACAGGTGTGAACGCAATATCATCCCAACAGCTGTTATATGTCATCTTCCCTGTTACAGGTGGCCAGAATCCCTGAGGTCAGTGAAAGACGACTGTTTGCTTGGCTTTGCAGAGACTGAGCTCTCTCACCTCCACCTACCCTTCTTATTATTCGTTAAGAAGGAGAAAAGTGGAACAGTGACTAAGGGTCTATGGTACTTATAAAGTGATACCATGGGTTTTCCTCACCTTTGCCTCCTCATTGACATCCCAAGTAAAGGACACAGCATTGAATGCGATTTCTTCAATATTCCCAATGGTATTAAAACTCTCTTTGTAATCAGCTGTAAGAAATAACAAACAAATTACTGATGAAAAAAGTTAGAACTTTCTCTTTTACAGTTTATAGTACATCTTTGTTTTTTCAGCTGTGTTGCCTAATGCATCAAGACTACCTCTTGTATTGTTTACATTGAGTTATTCATAGGTAAATTGCAAAGAGGTAATATACTGCAGCTTGAGTCTTATGCATAGCACATCACTAGCTAATGTTCTTGCAAAATATTGCTTGCCTCTCTAAAATAAATGAGTGTGACTGTAGAAGGATTGAGTGGGTGCATTCATTAGCTTGGCCAAGGAATGGCCAAAGCAGCAAAATTAACTCAGAGCTATTGCAACTTTTATAGGGACCATTCAAACCTCGACATAAATAAGTGACATTACAGTAAATCCTAAAGAAGCTTTCTAAAAAGCTAAGAGCTATCATTGGAGTAAATAATCAGAAGTGCACATCCCTTGCCCAGCCATTTCAATTCTTCCAGGAAACACTGCACTGGATGCTGGGTCTCTATTTAAAAACAAACATCATCCATAACAAAGAACCAAAACAACAAAGGTCCTTTCTCCAAAGTGTGTATGATACTAAAATATCAAACAAATGAACAAAGTATTTTAAAATTGTCTGACTACAAAATCTGTACCCTTTTCGCACTTCTTTCCAAGGGGCTCCTAATATTAGCAATAAGGTAGTGTTTTAGAAGGAAAGCAAAGCAAGAGGGAGGAAGTCCAAACTTCAAAGATCACCCACCCCCCACCAAAAACAGTAAGGGCAGAAAAACACGTAAGACAGACAACTTTCAGGTCTTCTTCATTATTGGAAAGGCAACAAGCCCCCTTTTTCACTCCCTTAGCCAGCCACTTTAACACACTTTCTTCTTTTTGATGGCAGATTAAGAGACAGACAAGGTTTGTAAGACGGTAATATCTGCTTGATTAAAGAAACTTCCAGATTCTTCACAAAAATGCATCACTTGTCTCTGGGACACATACATTTCCTTGGAATCCCTCCAGGGCTGTAATGGTTGTAATTGGACTCAGCGCCAGAGGTCTGAGAGTCCATCATGAGGCAACCTTGAACTAAGTGTTTGCCCAAACCTGCACTTCAGAGGCACACTGATTCTTAGCTGTGTTATCAGTTACACAAAGAGGATGTTTCTGCATTCTGTCAATGAGACACCCAAATGGTTTCAATATTAATTTCCTTTGCCCTTCTAAAAATAAATTGTTGGTCTCTAAACAATAATTTCTAGTAATAACTGTTTTAAAATCATTTATAATAAAACCATTGCTGCAAGCAGAATTATTCAACATTTGAGACATGCAATCAGTATATTTTTCTCTCATCTGAAATGAAAGGATGCTGGCATTTCACTGGGCAAGTGAAACTGTGCGCCTGGGATACAGTATTTTGGATAGAGTAAAAATTCTCTCTTCTGGGAGAACAAGATATTTGGTGATGCAGCAAGTGCACATGGTGTTTGAGAAGCCAGGCAGACTTTTCATCACCATCATGAACTTAGATCTCCTTCCTATCTGAAGTCATTGGCTTCACTGTCTAAATTCAGTGTGGGAATGCAAATTAGAGGAATTAGAAGACACAAAAGTAGTTTAATATGCATGTGCACACATCCACCCGCCCCCTTAAATTTATGATTCACCAGAAAGTGCCTCGTGCAACTGACTGCTGCATATGGTTGTGCTGTGTAGGTGCACTTTGGAAAGACGTGAACAAGATGTCTTGTAAAGACACATGTTTTCTTCTCCTAAAAGGCTGTCAGAACTTCACATCCCACCAGCCTTTCCTTTCCTCCAGCACATGCCTCTGCTTCCTTAATTGCCATACACAACTCTCATCGAGTGTCTATGTGACATGCTGTTTTAAAGGCAGAAGTGCATCCCATTCCCCTCAATTTACAGATAATTAAAGAAGGATCCTCAGTAGATTAAGAAGCATTTACATCCAAGGATATTTGAAAATTGTTAGTGTGACTACAATTTTTCCTCTTCTGCTGCTGTGAGTTACCAGAAGTAGAAAATTTGGCTTCTTCACTATGCAAGAAAATGGCTCTACAGGAATTATTTCCTCTTTTCTTGGGTAAACTGCATATTAAACAATGGCAAATTTCAACACTAAATACTAATAATTTTCATGCATTACATAGCATTGCAGTAGCTTCTGTGTTGTGTACATAAATCATACAAACTATCCTGCCAAAAAAATATGGGCAAGACTCTAGAGCACAAATAACCCCAGTCTAAAGCTTCCATATTCACCTTTTGTGTCCATGTTTGAATCTGTTCCAGTATCTGTCAAATTATGGTACTGATTCTAAATAGTATTTGCTGCAATCTAGTATTATCTTCTTTATTTGAAATTATTGTAAAAGAAAACACTACTGATCTAATGTCACACAGCACAGTACTGTGGAAAAGTCAGCTTTTTTTTTTCTCCTCACTCCTGCTAAAATAGGGAAGGTGTCTTCCTGCTTCTTCAGAAAAAAAAATAAAAATCTATAACAGCACATAGCCTAAATTCTAGAAAATACCTTTTCTTCTTGCTTAATAAATGTCAAGTCCTTTGGTTGATTCCTCAAGCACTAAGGACTTGCTTGCACATACACACATGCTTCTCCTATTAATGTCAATGTATCTTCAGACTTGGTGCTGCATCTAATCCATTCCAGCATCCTTCCTCCCAGGAGAAGCACCAGCCAGCACAAAAAACAAATTAGAGCAGTGACTCCTGCATGTCTGGAGTGAGGGAACCAAGTCACTCTATTTCCTCTGATCTCTAGAATCTCTTCTGCAGGCCAGAAAGCAGACAGACAGAGAGGCCTGTGCTACCAAGAAAAGCAGCACAAGCAGAGTCAGCACCCCCACCTGAGGGTTGAATAGCGGGACCCCAGAACTAGAACGTCCCAAATTCATTCAATCCTCTGCCTGCTAAGGACCAAGTCATGTTCTAGAGCTGAGGCCATATTTCAGTTATTCTCAAGAAAACACTACTGAGTAACGTCGAGGACTTTCTTCTGAAAACACTGAGATGAACTGTGCTCTTACAGTTCTTACATCTGACAAGGAGTGCTATATCAGTCTCACACCAGGTACATCAGGCTTTGTTCATGTTTGCCGTCCAAATAAAGAATACGTGCCAGAGTGCCTCAAAAGTCAGCACAGACCTATTTCATCTCAAACTAATGAAAACATAAAAGACGTTCACTTTAACACAGATAAACATACAGCTCATGTAGAGCACTTGTTTTTCAGAGCACTTTTTTACAGAATATGCACCACAAGCTGACTTGTTCGGCTAAGGGGACTGAAATGTGCCAGTACACAAGCACGGTGGAGTCAGAGGGTGTTGGCACTGCAGCGGAACGAGCACCTCAGCACATACCTTCAATGGTATGAGCATTAGTACTGCAAGCCTGTAAGGACTAGCACCAAAAACAGGCAGACTTCAGAAATGGCTGTGACGTGGCATACTTGCTCTTTTAATGTGTCGTGAGACGAGTCATTTGGTCTGGGGTGGAGCTTGCACTGCCTTAACTATACCAAAGAACAAAAAAATAAAAAATTGGGGAAATAGTTCAGCCAAAACTATGATGATAAGAGGCAGAGAGGAGATTCAGAAAGAGTTGCTTTGACCAAACACACTTGACTCTAAGTAATACCAGTCTCAGTGGAGGCCGCAGCTTTTGCAAGCTGAAAGGCCCTGCACGAGCAGGAGCACTTAGGGACCGATTCCCAGCACTGGAGGTGTTCAATCACCCCTGAAGTCTTGCAGTGCTCTCTCCAAGTAACCCTGCTTTTTTTTCCCCCTCCTCTCTTCCCCCTCTCATTCTTTCCATTCAATGGTTTGGTTCCCTCAGGCGGTCAAAACAAGATAGACTTTGCTTAGGTCCTGCAGACTCCTTTGACTGGAATCCACGGCAGATGGCTGCGTGTGTAAACTGCACGTGGGAGGGGAGAAGCGCTTGATGTCTAGACACTCCCACAGATTTCAACTTCAGGCTCCCTGGCAGCAGGTATGTGTTCTTCCTCTATTAAAATCTCCCAAGCATGCGGATAGGGCAGTTGGGGCTGAAATGGGCTTGTAAATACCTTAGATGGGATGAAGAGTAAACAGGTATCTCAGGATAGCACACCAGAGCTCAGAGCTCCTTCCTCCCTCACTTCTCTCTGACACCAACAAGACTCACAAACTGGGAGTGTAGGAGATCTGTGCGCTCCATTGTAGTGACCATAATGATGGCATCTTCACTCTCAGGCTGCACTCACACATCAGATTAGGTAGCAGAACGGTTATGTGGGCTGCTACTGGATCAAAGACTGGATCAGCCTTTGAAAAACTAAAGGAAACAAACACTCTGCCACTTCTGAAGAGGCACACACCTTGACTTCCCAGCAGCAGAAAGTGGAACACCATAAAATACACATGCAAGGGGCAGCTCTTCTTTGTGACTACTGAGGACCATTCTTTCTGCATGAATGTCCATCCTGCTTCACAGACCCCACAGCCCAGCCCTAGCAGGGACAAGACATTGTTCTTATAAAAACTGTGGTACAACCCTTGCAGTTATTGCCAATATATCCCACTACATCCCTGTGCAAGGTACCAGTGCTTTCCACATTCTGCAATCCTCCCTGAAACATCTGGAGATTCTCTTACACTCACCAATGTCAAGGACCCTCTGTTTAGCTGTGTGCTGCCGCGAATGCCAGTATTTCCAGTATTTCAGCTGTTCATCTCTGTTTTTATCCTCACTGAAAACAACCATGACCACGCTCTGAGAAAATAAATAGCAGAAGTTGTATTAGTGAATATAATTGTCAGAAACACAAAAATTAAAATCTCCCATATGCCATTCCAGTCCAATATTGCAAAGCACTTAAAGACTCAGGACAGAAGAAATGCAGTTTTAAAATAATGCAGGGCCTAGGATTATGTTCTTGGTAGCCCAAATAAAATTTAATTGTATTCTTAGCTTTAAGAAGTCTAAGTTGTCTTAAGTAAAAAGTGGTCATGTCAAAATCAGAGGATCCTCAATTCTGATCCAAGTTCAGTCCATGTGTTGGAGCTCAGACTCCATGTAACTCTGGAAGATGACATTACACTGGGAAGTGATGTGTTGTTACGGAGCTTGGGCTCACTGGCTAAAGGCAGGACACTTTTAGTTTTACCACACATAGTCCAAATATCCTTCTCAAGAGCAGAAGTCTTGCATACATGTATTTAATGACAAACTTGGTGTGACTATTTACTGTGATTTGCTGAGCTTTTCAGTTCAAGTTCTGAATTCCCTTTGTTAAACTGTGTGATTCAAAGGAAACAGATTGCAACTTTATGCAAAACTTCACAAAAGTGATAAAGGCTTTTTTAAAAGCCCTGCTGTAGGTAAAAAAAAAAAAAAACAAAAAAAAAACCCAAAAAACGAACAACCAACCAAAATAAAAAAAAAAACCACACACAAAACACTGCAAGAGTGCTCATACTAGGTAAACTGAAGTGAAAATAAATCAGAGAGGGCCAACCATGTCCTGGGTGCATCCAGCACAGCACTGCCAGCCAGGCAGGGAGGTGACTGTCCCGCTCTGCTCTGGCGCAGCCTCACCTGGAGCACTGGGTGCAGTTCTGGGCACCACAGGATAAAAAGCTTCAGCCAACAATCATCAGCCTCATGTGCTTAGGAAACCAGGCTAAAAATCAACTGCTATTCAAGTTTACAAATCACTGCTTCTCTTTAGGAAGTCTCTCTAAACTTCATATATGATACAAACATATAGGTTGTTGTCTGCTTCACTGCTCACATTGACTTTCATCGGTTCCTTTGACTAAAGCCACAACATTTTTAAGGTACTTCATTTATTTGGATGGAAACGCAGCCTCATACATATGCAGCCCTTCCAGCTTCAGGGTGAAATCTGCAGTGCAGCAACTCTGAGGTTTATTGTTCATTCCAAGGTTACTCTGTCAGGATTTGCTTACTCAAAAACATTACCAGGGAAATCAGGAGACCTGTTCACCAGCCAGATGTTGCTGAATACCCAACTTCCAGTTCCACCTGTGGAATCTAAGATGCAAATCACCCATTCTGTCATACTTCCGGGTGAATATAAAGTGAAAGCTCATACTTATTCACCGTAAATCATTCAAAGTTTATGCCAGAAAGGATGGCTTCAACTCTTCACATTTTACCTGAAATGTGCTGGAAACCAGCCGCTGAAGTGCACGAATGAGTGAAGATGGACTTAGTCAGTAGATGTAGTAGTTCTCTGATTTTTTTTCTTTTATCGTTGCAATGATAAGTTCACCCATGTCAAGTGCAATATCTGTGCAATTATCATTCTGCCAAACCATAAACTGAGGCAGATATGCACATAATTAACTCATAAGATCACACTTTGAAAAAACTGTACCCCAAAATATTTGAGACCACCAACATTATTACTCTCCCACTTTTACACTGGGCATAACAGTAAGCTTGTCCTGTCCTCTCCCACAAAAACAAACAAAAGAATTAAAATACAACCACCCGCAACCACATTTATCTGCAGAGCTCCATTCCCATCCAGGAAAGAAATTGGACTATACCCTGACTTTGCTGATGGGATGCCGGAAACATTTGTTGTCACCCGTCTCGCTCAGGGTGATGGCATAGAACTGTCCTTTGTTCAAGTAGGTCATGGGCCCCTCCCCTTGCTTTTGACGCAGAGATTTGGTAGCTTCTAGTGTATACTGAAAAGTGCTGCTGAAAAGACAGGGAGAGAAACACCAACAAAATCCATATCACTTTCTCCTTTTCTCTTTGTCCCCATATATTGTGTATTTCACGCATTGTATAAGCAAGGCATAAGAAGCTAATAATAAAATTCCAGGAAAAAGGTCACACAGGTATTTAAAAATACGATTTTCTTTTTTCAAGTTTATCAGATCTGACAATCAAGCATAAAACTATCTGGACTGTAAGTCTCTTAGATCAAAGACTACTTTCTCTGAAAAGAACCATCACGAAGTACAAGACTGCGTACCCCACAGTGAGAGTCTCAAATACCAGGAGGGAATTCAGTATGATTTGCAGGAAATCAGCAGCTCAACAGACATTTAAATTCAGAAGTGTCCCAGGAAGAGATATTTTTAAAAAATAATAACAAAATAACGCTTGTTGCAAAAGACAGACACAGAGAATGGTAAGTCCAAGCATTACTTTCAGCAAGCACAGGGCAGAAGGAATAAATACAACCAGAAGGGACAGTAGGTTCATTTGTTGAAAGACAACATGCAGTCAAGGTTTTTACAAGCCTTCCTGTCCAAATTAATCAGACAGAATAAAATAGTTACATTTAGTTGTATCTACAATCAAGAAAACTCCCTTAGAAAAACAAAAAATAGAGGAAAAAAGAGTTTGCTCTTGTGTTCAAGTCACATTTTATAAAAGATCCTCCTTCACAGAACCTTCCACCTCTAAAGGAGTTCTCAAACCAAGAAAAGTTAAAGCTCCATTAACTTGCAAACTGTTAGCTGAACACAATTCTCACTGACTTTTCCAGCTGCCTTCTTCAATAACAGTCTTGAACAATAATCCAATAAAAACGATGCCTGCAGCTCCTCAGATTCCCTTAAATGAAAAATAGTGTTAACCTTGCAGAATAAATCTTCTCTTCAAACTGCATTTGGTCACCACAGGAAACTTAATGCAAGGAGGCACTTGCAGGATGTTCTCACAAACTGGAGGTACAGGTGAAGCATTTTCACAAAGGTCCTAATTCAGCAAAGTATTTAAGCAGTGCTGGAGTAGAACCAAAAGGATGAATATGCTGGTCCAAAACAACAGTGTATCCTTAACTTTCTAGTTCAAGCAAATTCTCTAGATCATCATAACACTGCCATAGTAATATGGAAATAAGGGGAACACAAAAACATTCTTAACTATCCAATGGAAAAAAACCCAACCAAACAACAACAAAAATCACTAAAATGCACGAATAATAATAACAACATTTAAATCCCCACTTGAAGAGAAGATAGAAGAAAAAAATAACCTGATCCACTGTCTTTCCATCCAAAGGAAGAACTTTCAGACAGTTTAATATCAATTAATTAGTTTAGCATTACTCATTCAGTCAAATGAAAACAATTTCTAAGTGCTTCTTAGCTTATAAATGGAAAACCAGTCATTTTTCTAGTTGCTTAAAAGTTACAATCAAAGCAAAAATAAGGTAAAAAGCAATCACCAACCTATACCTATCCAAGTCACTGACAGCAGTACCAGCATCTCCCAACAACGCGGTTGCTGCCGACAGGAAGGCAGAACGAAGGGGACTGTGGTCCCTCTGCTGCCACGCACTGTGGGACATACTGCTGCAGCCCCTCTGTCCCGTGTGCGGGGGGACAGGGGCTCTGGTGACACTGGCCAGCAGCACGGCCCTGTCCAAGAGGACTGGAAGCACAAAACCGCTGGTGTGCAGACCCAGCATCCATCCTGCTGCACCTGCTGGTCCTACAGACTGATCACTCATTAGCAGTGGGGGCATATCCTCTAATTTAGTGTCACATGCAGGGACTGCTGGGTGCACGCTGCAAGACTGCTGCATGATGTGTACCAAAGCATACCCACTGCCCTGGGAGATGTACCTCAAAACCTCCCACCAGACAGCAGGCCTAACAAGAACGTGTGTTGAGAAGGGCTTAGGACAAACCAAAGTCAGACACACGGTGTCTTCACAGGGCTGCCTACAGCCTGCCACGGTCTGGTCTGCTGTTTCCTGGCATTCTGTATGTTTCAGAAAGATGTCAAAAAATGTAAATCCCAGACACACTGTACCTGGCCAATTTTTCAGTCTCTATGTGGTGCCACTCAGGAATTATTTTCTTGCTCCCAGCTGCCAATCAAAGCACTCCCTATAGAAGTACTACTATTACCCTTTAAAACTTATTGCAGCCACTCAAATTATTGTATCATTCTGAATCTCACCATGAGTCATAACTAAAGCCTCACAGTCATTAAGCAATCTTCTATCAGGCTTCCAGTTACTTTCATATTTACCACTTCTTTTTTTCAATTTGAATTTTTCATTTCTGAGCACCTATCACTTCCAGGTAACTCCCAGGAAAGCTGTATTTTGTTTTTCTTAATGCATATTTGGAGGTTTCATTCTGAAGTGGACCTGGGCCATAACATGAAAGACTTAATGTCTGAGAATTGTTAACAATATCAATGCTTTAGGATTCAATTTCATAAATATTCAGTGTAGTAAGTCAGCAGTCTTTGCTAAATATCTGTTTCATATGTACTGCCTATATAATGACTCAGTTGTGATCTCACTGCAGTTAATGATTACTTTGATATGCCTCAGAATGAAAGACCAAGCTGTAAGGAACCTCCACTACAGAAGGAGTCATATGTCTACTCCAGGAAAAATACGTAGGCATGTTCCTGTTTCTAAAGTTAGAGTGATCTCTCAGATATAAACAGAACTATTCACAAGCACGAAATGAAGTATCAGCTTATACACTTTACTGATCATGGGTTTTATTAGTTAAAGTGACTCTGCAGTGTTTGCCCACTCTACACATGCATGTTTTTGTGCCTAGGGAGGACACTATTCCTTTCAAACGTCAATTTTTGAAACTTAAAAAAAACCCTTTTTTTAATTCTTAGAGTTTTTTACATGGTTTGTAATACATACTTCATTTATATTCTTTTATAGGTAAACATGAAACACCACAGTGTAAAAAGATAGAGAGTTTCCCAGAAAACCTACTAGGAGTAACTAGGAAAAAGAAAAAAAAAAAAACACAGAAGGGAAAAATAAAGATGAGAATTCCATAAGGTTGGTGGAGCCAGCTCAAGCATCCTGGACATTTGCCTTGTGCATCCTGTCATCCTGAAAGATGGGTAAGATTTTCCATGACACAGCTGCCAAAGCTGTGCACTGTTACCTGGAGGACCACTCTTAACAGTTTTAATCTTGCATATCTTTGGGGGCTCCTGAGGAGTTACTAACTTAATATGACGCTGAAGGAAGATAATAGATAAGATATAAACTGGACAGATATGAGAGTGTAGGAGAAGGGGAGAGTGATGCCGAGCAGCGTCAAGGGAGCCCTGCAGGTGCCCCAGGGTGATGAAAGGAAGGGTGGGAAGCAGACACAAGGAGCCTCTCCTCAATATATTCCTATGTGATGCCAGTCAACACATTTCAGAGCTTATGTCATACCTTGTTTGTTCGTAAATATATTCTTCAGCCCCCACTGACACACTGCGATACTTCTGAAAAAGAAAAATAACAATTAAATATAGTTTGATACAATCAAAGAGAAAATACCAACAAAAGTAGAATTATGTTTATTTAAGGACACCTCAGAAGAAACAATCAACCATTTGAAACTCAAAATCCCTAAAAATTGGAGTGGACCCTACATGGTCTTTACACTAGAATTGACAGAAATAATTCATTTACATCAAGCTTTTAGAGTTTCTCATAACTGCTACAAGAATGTAGCTGAAAAACATCTTCTGCCTTATTAAACTCCTTGCCTACACATTAATGTTTTCTAAAACAAGTCTGTAAAAATCTATCCTGTCTCAAAGATAAGTAGATTTTCATATGAAATCATAGTTTTCCTAGAGACCTCATTTTTTAGTTTGTTTTGCTTTATTTAAAAATACATGTGTGGTCAGCTGTTCTTAAGGCCTACAACAGAATGCTGACAAAAATTTAGATTGCTATACTGTCTATTTTGAATAGTAGTGCTGACACAGGCTAAGAAAGTATTTTACCTTCAATACAAGATTCTGTTTGAGTGCAACGCACACTTTACCAGATGAAAGGAGACTTAGTCACTCTTCAAAAAATGAAAACACATCTATCAAAAAAGAAATTACATAAAGAGGTGGAATTATGAAAAAAAAGAAATCCTTTTGCACAGACAAAGCAAAGATCTGTACTCTGTCTTCTTGAACAAACGAGCTTGATCGTAATCTATGTGAGCCTTGCTGCTGCTTCTTGGCTTGCCTTTTGCCCAAAACATGTTTTTGCTCATGTCTCTCTGATTCACTGATGGATCATTACATTTCATCTCCAGGATTTGTTTTGTGACTATCAGTTAGCAATTAAAAGCTGTTTTGTTTCCAGAAGTGTCAAGTCAGGAAATTTTGAAAATAGTTTTTAATTTTACCTTATGCACAACTGTGCCACAACAAATACCCAGTCAGATGCTGGTTAAGCGTGAAGGTATTATGTGCCAGTTAGGAATATTTTCTGAAGATCAGAAGTCAAGGATCCATGAACAGTGGAATAGATAAGCTAAATACTCTAAGAAATCTAACATCTGAGGGGTATTATTATATAAAAAAGATGGTCCCATATTAACATGCTGGTCACATTTTATATGAAGGCTAGATGTTGACATTGTTAAACATTCAGTTCACTTACCTATACTCAGCAACTGTGTCTATACTGCAAAGGACTAATAAATTAATCACAGATAAGTAAAAAAATGAAAGAGACGAGAAAGGTATATTTATATAATTGTTAAAATTGTATCCAAAGAACATAGCAAGTGATTGACCCAAGTGTCCACTACCGCAGTGATCTATAAAAACTCAGCACCCCTCCAGTATAACAGAACTAAGTCACTCAAACATTTTGAAACCATTTCTAAATATGTATATGTAATGTGTTTAAAAATTGTGCAGGTATCAGAGCAAATCTACTGCAGCCAAACCCACCCATTCTCATCAAGTTAATAGGAAAACTAGTGAGAATAACTGTATTGACACTTTAAACACTAATTGTCCTTGTTTTGTTAAAAACAAGACCAGTGTCTCTTTCAGTGATTTTTCCTAAGTTCTTCTAAGTAACTGCACTTTTCTGAATTTGGCTGCATGTTTTTTCAGACACTCTTTGCTCTGGAGCTTATAAGGTTAGCAAGAGTATGCAGAAGAGGCCCAGGTTTAGACTTACAGCTATGGCAGCCAAGGTTGCTGATAAATTTCACATGTCCCATAAGTGAGAGAGGCGTATTTAGAAGGAGGGGCAGACAGAAGAGGTGACTAAAAATTGACCAACTAAGTATTCCATCCCACCCACGTCATATACCCTATGAAAGTGGGAGATCACGAGGGTCTCGCTCTCTTTGACCATGGTCGGCATCTGAAGAGGACCCTGCCTGTAGTGCTTGTGATCCGAGGCCTGGTTACAGACCCTGCATCCCTGAATCCAGTTCCGGTTTGCTGGGAGTCCAGCCCAGGACCTCCAGGTGCCTGCCCTGCCACCAGAGCCATGCCAGCTCACAGCTCCACCAGGGGCAACATTGCGCTACCCCGGGAAATTCAGGACTGGTTTTGTATATTTTGTATTGTTTTCTCTATTTATTAGTAGCATTAGTAAAGCATTTTTAACTTTTTTCAACTTGCAAGTCTCTCTCCCTCTTCCTCCTATTCCCTTTCCTTTGTGGGGAGGGCAGGCGGTTTAACAGAGAGCATCTGCCATGGTTTATTGTCACCCTGCAGTAAACGGTGACACTAATTTAGCACAAGTTTCTCTTTTGGTAAGTTTGACATTTTATTTTATGCTCTCCCCACACCTGCTTCACACAGCTGTCCCTGTGCAACAGCATGTGGCTGGAGAAGCAGAGCTCTGCAGGGTGGAAGCCCATCCTGAGATTTGGGTGGTTCAGAAAAAGCAAAGGGACAGGCTGAGTGCCGAGTGAGGCTGCAGTAGGGTGGGGAGAGCTCCTCCTGCCCCCCTGCAGCACGCGTGTGAGTGCTTGGGCCTGGAAGGTCAGGAATAGCGGCACACAGCTCACCCAGCAGCTACAGATGAGGATGCAGTGAGTTAGTTGTTCAGTCACCTTGCACGGTTAATAAGGGAGGTGAAGACAGAGTGGAGTGAGTGCACCTGGCAAACCATTCCACCCACTTTCAGCAATTGGATCTGAACTGCCTGTGTCTCCACAGACTGCAGAGAAATCCTAAGTGACAAATATCCTACCCCGTTATAAACCAATCATTTTAAAAAAACATGTAACAAAATATTATCACTGTAACAAAATTATCATACCATGGAGTTCGGGATGCAAGGCAAACGTATAGATGTAGATTCCCTTTTAACCTCCAAGTTAAATAACTTTGCACATCTGACAGCACTTCACACAGCGCAAACTGACTGGGCAGCTGGCAGCAGCGCATCTCAGAATGAACCAGCGTAATGGAATCACTCAGCTACAGCACCCCAGGGAAAGCCATGGGTATGGCACCACTGAGCTCCCATAAAAAGTCATTTACCAGTAACGATGAAAAATAGCTGGAATTAGGTGATTTGATAATGCAGAGCAGTGTTTCTAATCCAATGTTTGATCTTACTGATTTATCAATGGCAAGCTAGATTTCTTCATTAATTATTCATTTACTTGACCTAAATGTGTTCTATATCTGAAAATGGATTTCACCTCCAGACATCCTGATCTATGATGCTTGTGTGGAGACAATTTATTTTTCTATAATACACATATATATACGTTTCTATAAAACACAGTAAATTTCTTATATATTCAGTCAGAGTAATTCAGCCTTAATGTAGCTTGCCCTGTACTTTTGTTACATTCACACTTTTATAGAGTTGGAGAAAAAATATTAGGTGGTAAAACTCTCTTCAGATATCTCTAATTATTTGCAGAGGTACTGTCAGCTTTAAAGAATTTCTACCTTTCTGCATTTCTGGCTTGTTTGCATTATTCTGTAGCAGTCAAAAGCAGCCAGAGGGTACTCACCATTTAAAGCTGACAGTATAATTACTTTGCCTCAACATAACTGTAGAATAGTTACACAGCAGCTCCTTGTCTCTCTTCTCCTCCTCGTTCCCCTATGTATATACGCACGCAAGTATTTCTCTGCCTGCTAACTCCTCCGTTCCTCTGTAGTCACCTAATTCTACTACTTTTTTCTCACTTTCCCATGTTGTAGATTAGAGCTTTGTACAACAGACATCTTCTGAATAAATTACTTGGGTATATCCAGCAGCAGAGGCTGACACTGCTCACTTGCACTTTCAGAAAAACATAAAGAATCTCCCAGTTACAAAGTGGCTGCTATTTCTTACTGTTATAAATAGGTCTGAAGGTAGACCTTATTAACAGAAAACAGATCTTCTTTCAGAATGGCTATTACCCTCTATTTGACACAATACCACAGAAGACAAAAGATCGGTATCTATTATTCTCAGAGTTTCCAATGAAGAACTTTAAAACTGTCTTCTGAAACACCGCGTACTTCCCCATAACCAGAGCACAGACTGACAGGAACACGGCAAGGAACAGAGGTGAATTGGTTGAAACAAGCATCACTTCTTCTAATGGCTCTTATGGACGGCTCAAACCTCCTTATCTTGTTTACAAGCTCAAATCTCCTTTATCTTGTTTACAGCTTTTTATTGAGTTCTTAGGTGCTAATTTGAGGTGAAAAACTTACTTCAGTGCCCCCGTCTTTGAAGGTGTCGCTGTACGTACTGTCTGGAGTACTGCGCTGGTCATCTTTGAGATAATTCGTGTGGGGAGCAATGTTGGACACTTCATATGGTTCAAAGATAACCCCTCGGTGCTCCTCATTTTCTCCTCTTGCATAGTGTGCTTGTGGAGTCATAAAAACAGGGGTGAACTCCTCCGCTTTAACCACAGTCACTCCAGCCCCCGTGATGGGCGTCGAGGTCCCAGACACGTTTGTGTTGTATTCCCTTTTGGATGACTCCAAAGCATCTTGATTCAAGGAAAGGTTAACCGGCACTGTCTTCAGGACTTGAACGCGGTTGTCTCCCCCACTTAAATTATTCTGAGCTTCCGTGGTATTAAGACAATTTCTGTGAGACAAAAACAAAAAATGTTATGAACTGCCTGATGATAGAGTAAATCTCCTCCTTAAATAGCTTAGTGTTCTTAGCTGGTAGGGAAGGAGATCTTTCAACTCTGGCAAGCCATTGCCATAAGAAGCAGTACATTAACAAATACTAGTCAAAAGACATTGTGAGGGAAGCAGAGAGGTCAAGAGCTCTTTAACATCTAGGGAAAGACAAGACATTTGATTTGACCTATAATCAATATGATTTCTTACAACACATTCTGGGTATTGAAGGTTGCTTTTGCCTTGGCTTATAATTTGGATGCAAAATCAATCCACCAGTGCTACAGCCTTTAGACACAAAATAAACATAAAGAGTAAGGCCAGATATGGATTACTCACAGTAGATAATTTGCATGTGAAATAGGCAGAATATCAACAGCAAGATTGATATGCTGATGCATGCCCTTTCAGACTGTTGACAGGTCACTACTGTTTGTGTAACTGGTACCAACGCTCTTCTGAAAAAGCAAGCCTGGGAATTGCATTGTATCGGAGTAGATCAGTAACTACAGCGGCTGCAAGGTAACCTCCAGCAGCATTCCCGCATCTGCCTGCAGTTGCTGTTGGAAGCAATCTGGTTGGTGATGGTAGTTGCACTGACATAAAACTGTTAACTCATAAAACTTTTAGTAGGTGTGCCACACTGCATTGTTTTCAGCTCAGGAGATCTGTTCTGACATCATAGTTCCATTCTCTTGGCATTCCATCGAAGGCCAGTTTTGTCAATCATGCTCAACTTAAGAATTTCTCTGGTGTTTGCAGAAGAAAAACCATCCCTCAAAATTACTTTCATATTCTGTTTTGAAACAGTGAATTTATACTACTAGCTATCTAAACTTTCACCTTACATGGCTAGTGGAGGCCACCTAAGGCTGTCCCAAATTAGCTTCATTGAAATAAACCTTTTGTGGCTTCTCTCCACATGGAGATATCTTCCCCTATGTAAAAAATTTGTATGTCCTTCTACATAAATATGCTCTCTCTCTTGTTCACAAGTCTTAATAAAGGCAGGAGGCAGTTTCCTCTGCCTCTTTGCTTCACTTTTAGGCTACAGAGGAAAGCCGAAATCTGAGAGGAATGAGATAAACATTTTGAGCAAATCACAGAGAGAGTTACTTTACTTGCTTCTGGGCAAACCCTACGTTATGTTAAATAAAACTGTATAAATCAGGTTACTGAGGCTAAACTACTCACATTTTGCTCTGGAAGAAAAAGGAAAGTAAAGCAGCCAATAGCCCACTGTCAATATCATCTGATTTTACTAATCTCAGCAGCAGCAAAACAACAAAATACAAACAAATAATTAAACTTTCTGCTACTTCGCAAACTGCATGTTTAATAATACTGTTCAAATTTTATAGTAAATTAAAAGTAAAAAGGAGTAAAGTTTGCTTCCCAAACAGTCTTCATTTTTTTATCTTTCGGAAGAAAACCATAAACCCTCAGGCTATCATAGTTCCTTCAGTTCACAACTGATCAACACTGTTAGTAGCTGGGTGTACGATTTTGAATAATACTGTACCTTTTATCTTGGTCTTCTTGATTATCACTCACTTTGTTAACAGATAACAGCCTTTTATCTCTGGGAACCTGAGAACAACACCAGGCATGGGGTCAGGTAAATGCAACTGTCAGGTATTTGCAGCTTCAGACTGTTCTACTGCAACAACTAGAAAAATGTAACCATATCAGTGTTGTCTAGTTCACAGATGCCAGGAGCTGTTTTTCTTTGGGACACTGGTTGTGAACAGAAAGATAATTTCCAAAGGGAAAAAATGTAGGGATTTTCTAGTTCTTGGGCACGTGAGTTTGGAGCAAAGCACTCTTCTGTCTTTGGAATTTCAAGCCAGGTCAAGCCATCTCAAAATCAGAGCTTATATTCCCAAACGCACACACACTTTTCACTGAATTACAAAAGATGAGAAGGAAGACATGCTTTGATGAGGTCTGCATGGAGCCCCTCTTAACTCACAGGAAAAAAGGGTTTTCAATTAAACCAGAAGCACCAACTAAGTCCTCCTGTTAGAGAGCAGTCCTTCCCTACCATGGGGACAGGTCAGGGCATGCTGGCATGTCACCAGAGGACGCTGACTTCTGCTTTGCTGAGTGCATCAACAGCCACAAGAAGTAAAAATCCAGTCAAATCTGGCCCCTCGTCCGACACAGAAGTCACACCAAGTGACTTGAAAGATTTGTCTTCCAACATAACAGTTTCCTGACACCAGCACAGATGTGAAATCACCAAGGGCAAAGTTGCTGCCATGACCGTATTTTTCTTTTCTTGCTGAACCAGCAATTTGGGAGCTAAAACTTTTAATCCAGCTTTTACAAAAGAAAGTATATCCACACCATCACAGCAGTTAACTCAAGATTTAAGAGCAAGAGTAGACCTAAGAATGGGCTAAAGCTGTGCTTTTTATCTTTAAATACTTTAAAGAAATATCAGGAAAATATCTGAATTTAGAGGAAAAACAATACTACAGTGCACTACAGTAGCCAGAGTTAGTATCAGCTATATTTGCAAGACAGCAGCAGAGTCAGAGTGTGCAGGCCAGAGCCTTCTCTTCAGGACATCCTTTCTCCCTATTAAGCATCCTGCTGGTTAAAAAGCCTCTTTCCTATATTTTAGAAGTGTGATCCAAGCCACAGCTTGCACATGTTAATTCCCGTGTTGAGATCCTATATTTATTTCTGAAGGAGGGTCTATGTTTAGGTAAATATCACTACATGAAAAAAAGAGAAGAAAAAAAAAGAAAAAGAACAGAGTTAATTTAAAAAAACCCTATTGACTGGAAAAGATACTTCAAAAAAATTACCCAGCATGTCAGAACAAATGAGCCACATGATAAATAAGGGCAATTCAAGAGAGTCTGATGCACTGGAAGTCTTCCTCTACGCTTCTATATTACAGCACAGAGGTTTATGTTAGGTTTTAAGTTCCTGTTTGAGAGCATCAGCAAGAGTTATTCTTTTCTCCCAGTTTAAGACATAGTTAGGATGGAACGCTGGAAATGGTCTTGAGTTTAACACAGCTTATTCCATCTGAACCCCAAGTTTCTTACAACTGCCTGGAACATGGAACAGAGATCTCACAGAACAGATTTGAGGAGAAAAAGGGCTGTTCTCTGGTTTTATTTTAAAAATCCAGCAGATTAATGAACTACTACATACAAAGGTATTACTAAGACAGAAGCCAACACTCTTGATGGTCATATACATCCTGAATTTTACGAATCCTCATTAACTTCACAGACTCTGGCACTGCAGTAACTTTGTTAAGCAGAGAAAAGGCCCTTTCTTCTTTCTCCTTGGGAAAAGCTTTTCTCTACTGACAACACCACACAAAAGCAAGGACCATCTCTTGAAATATAATAGGTAAAGAAATTAATACAATATTTAACCACAGGGTTGGTATATGGCATCTTGCCTACAACCCCTTCTTCTGAATGCTCATTTAATGATCATAGCAGAGACTAAAAAGAACAGCCTATTGTCTCAAAACATTTATATTAATAGATGCTAAAAGCAATTTTAAATTCCTTTCCTGCTACTTTGTCATGAATTACAAGGGGAGCTGACATTGTTCTGCTGGCTTTCACAGAAGATTATCTGTCCAATGCAGGCAAAAGTGGTTGCAGGAGTGCTGAGATAATTTAAGTGAAATAAACAATTTTACACTTCAGTACTTGTCAGGCAACACTAATTCCATTTGCAGAGTACAAAGCCTGAGTTTCAGAGTGAAATTTCTGCATTACACAGAGATGGACCCTGTAGGACTCTCTTCTTGATTTCCACAGAAATCTCGCACATAACTCTACTTAAAAACGACGAAATATATGAAAAAGAAAGGCGGTATCAAAACAGTAGGCAAAGCCCTGGTCTTAGAACCTGACATAAACTGAAACTGTATGTCAGTGTAACTGTATGTACATTGTCTCTATAAACTGACTTAGATCCCTGTCTCTGTGTCTAGCTCCATTTCTGTCCTCCACTTTTCTATTTAGACTGCAAATTTCCAGTGTAAGGGCTAGACCTCACTGTATGTTTGTATAGAGACTAGTGCAATCATTATACAAATAAAAATAACATGGGAAACTGTCAGATGAGAGATAATCCAGTTGAAGAGCAAACTAAAACACATTTGGAATGAGCCAGAAAAGCAGACAAACCTACAGATGGACAAGGCTTTTCTACTTTCTAAACAATAGTGCAAGTATCCCAGCACAGATAAAAAAGGGGCTAACTCATCCAGTGCTCTTGCAAGGGAAGAGGAAGAATGCTATGCTCAGAAAGAAATCATGGTTGAAAATTCAGTACAGGAATTCTGAATTTGTTTTTTCTCTCCAGAACTAAACACATCAAAACAGTCTCAGACAGGCTTTCTAAAACAGAAAAGGTGCTTGATGCAAGTATCGGAGAGAAGAGAAGATGCAAAGATTTCTGTCCTGAAAACTGGCTGGTTTGGTGCCTTGTAGAGTGGTCCCCTGCTAGTGCAGCAGGGAGGAATAACGATGGAGTTACCTACTTTATAATAGTCATACAATAGGCCAAGGGCAGCAGCACTGTCCTCATCACCATTTATGCTCATCATTGCCTTGGTAGCTGCTGTTAGGGGATTCTCCAAATACGACTTCCAGGCTTCATCTTCGCTGGTGTAGGCTCGTCTGGTGTTGAATGAAGTGTCATTTGGCACTAAGGCCACAAGTCGCTTGTTACTGCATAGACAGGAAGAATAAAATGGTGATCCGGAAGGGATTACTTTATTCACAAGGCATGTTAAAGAAAAGAACATCACATAGCTCAATGAAAGTGATACAATTACATCAAGTAAGCATCTCTATTAAACTTGGCGACATATTTATCAGTATTAGTTATTTTCAGTACTTAACAAAAAAACTAAACGTGTGCAGATCTTGTGATAATAATTCAAGTATATTTTTACTAACATACAGACAATCAAAATATTTTAAAACTATTTGGGAAAAAAAAAAAAAAAAGTAACAATATAAGAACATTTTGCTCCGGTATTTTTGCTAGATGTACACTTGATTCAGGAAAAATACATTTAACTGAGGTCAGTTATAATAAGAATATGTGAATTAAAAAAAAAAGTATCTAATATCAATCTAGTGTTCACCTAAACCAGGTATAGTTCAGTGTTTAATAACTGGGTACACCTTATAATTGAACTATCTCTGCTTTTGGAATGCAATTTGTCCATAATTTCAGAAAGGTTTTCTGTAACAGGACACAAGCAAAGGGTGCAGTGGACAGAGCAAAAGAAGTCAACACATTTGGTCTCAATTCACGCTTTTTATCACTTACCACATCTAGTTACAGACCCATGGCAATACACACAAGGCCAGTAGTAAGTGGGATTTGCAGCAGAGCAGTTTCCTTCAGCCTGAAAGCAGTAAAAACCGACCAGTGCCCATGTATATCACGAGAGAAGTTGCTGCACCACAGCTATGGCTGAAATTTCCAGTATAATGGAAACATAAATGAAGGTAATAGTACCTGCTTCTGTAAAATATTCAATAAACTTATGGATAAAAGAACTACCAAAAAAAAAAAAAAGTTGCATTGCTATTACACAAGATAGTAGGCAAACAGATTAGACAAAGAAGTAGTGAGCAGAGCAAGGGGTGTGCTGCTCAGTGTATGTTGCAAAAGCGCTGTCAAGAATTGTGCCTCAAGTTACAAGGATCACGACAAAACTTATAAAACATTACACCTTCCA
This sequence comes from Patagioenas fasciata, assembly GCF_037038585.1. Classification (NCBI taxonomy): domain Eukaryota; kingdom Metazoa; phylum Chordata; class Aves; order Columbiformes; family Columbidae; genus Patagioenas; species Patagioenas fasciata. The sequence goes on from NC_092521.1 coordinate 23,190,417, forward strand.
AATTTGAAAGCTGCAAAGGTGGCAGAATAACTGAATATACTGACTTAACTGGCAAAACTAGCGGTTATTCCTGGTGACCTTCATAAAACATTTCTTGTTGTTTTCTAATAGAAACTGGTCATTATTCAACCTCCTCTTTTTGCTTTCCCCTACCTGCAGCGGTGCCAGCTCTGCAGACCTAACCCAACCAACTTCCGCTGCTGCACAGAGAGGGGTATTCAAACACTGTGTAACTGAGCCTTTTATTTTATTTCAGAAATCAGATTTGATAAAAGCACAACTGAACCCATGCAGTAAACACTCTCAGACACCAGCAGCATGTTCTACCTGCAGCCCCCCGGCCACAGTGACCGGCTGCCGGAGCACAACCCACAAAGTGCGTGTGCTCCTGTGTTTAAGGAAGAGGAGGGGGAATGTGGAGATTATGATCTCTATGGTACAGAGCACTGTTTACAAGTTTCTCTATTTAATGAAAAACAAAATAATCCATCTGGTACATAGAGCACAGTTTTATGAGCTCTGTGGGGGAAGAGAGCATTTAGCATCATATCACAAAATACAGCAAACAATTACAGGACAGATTCTGTTTTCCTTTCATCTAAAATATCTGGATTCTTAGAAGCTTCCTTTCTGTTCTGAGGGCCTTTATTTTTCTGCCTGGCCTTTTGCCATCTCTTCGAAAGACTTTTGTCCTTCTTGTTTCCACATATACATTTGTGTTGTTACAGGTTTGCTTCAGCAAACGAAGCTGAAGCAGAGATCAGGAGCCCAAGGAAAGGCAGAGAACTGCTAGGTCCTCTTGCCTTTTCAATGCCTTATTGTTAGCAGCTCAAATCAGATTTGCAACAGCCCCGCTGCTTGTGCCAGAGGTAGCTGAGGGCCTGTTCCCACTCTGGAGTAGCCAATTCTCCCTGGCTCAGAGGCAATTATTCCAGGCAAGGATTCTCCTTTCCTCAACAAAGCTCCCCTTCAGCTAAACCCAGGCTGTTTCACCGCATGGGCAGCTGCCCATTGCAATGCACAAATACCGCTCACTCTCCTTCCTGTAGCAATCTTCCCTTACAATCAATAACTGCCTTTTGTTACTCGAAGCACTCAAAGCCATGCGATAGTCATAACTGATCTTTGAGCACCACAGGCAGACCGAGATGTCCTTTAAAAACCCACCTTTTCAGAGCTGGGCTGTGCTTGTCTGCAGAAATGCTGGAAGGGAGGAGTCAATCTCTGGTGCTCTAAGTCAGTCAAGACCATGTTAAAGCCGTGAGTTCTCAGAGGTAGTGTATGCTATTGTGGTGGAGTGAAGCTAAAGTAAAAGGGATAAATGCTCTAGGAACAGCCACTCAGTAAGTAAAGAGTTGGGATGGCTGGAAAGGCAAAAGTGCATACATCCACAGTCTCCCCAACATCTCCCCAAGAGCCCATTTTCTCTGCAACCCAGGTTTTCACATTTAAAAAATAAATATCCGTCTTCTCTGGCTTGAGAGATGGTCTACAGCATAATCAACCAACACACTCATTGTGTTTACTCTGCAAACAGACTGAAACAATAGCACTAAGAAAAATAAAAAACTTCCTCATCACCCCCATCCCTGTAATCAGCTCTGTGGGAGGCTAATGGTCAGACCCAATTATCATGATTTAACATAGTCAATCATTTCAAAGACTATATCCAAAGCAGCCAGCCAAAACAACTGCGCTGACTTCAAGAAAACTCTATTAATTGAGGTCATTTGGATAGGAGGGAGGTATCTCTGAAGAAATGAGACTTGTGTGTGCACAAGCATTCCCTTTCCTTTTCCCCGACTGCTGAATCTCCTGGACAAATGAGACAGAGAGGTAGCAAAGTCCCCCTTTACCAGAGGAGATTAATATATTTTAATGTATGCCACAGAAACCCAGCCTCCTGAGCAAGGCTCTGCACAGTTAAGCTCCTCGGTCCTGTCAAGCACCCTTCCATGCCAGGGCAAGCCCAGCTGTTCCAGCTGTATAAGTGATAACAGCAGGCAGTTGCCTGGAGGAGACTGACTCTGGTGGCACCTGAACCACTGGGAAGACAAAGGGTGACACCTATGTCAAACAGGAGAGCATTCTCACTGGAGAAAAGCCTCAGCTGGAGCCTGCAATTATCAACACATCTATGGATCTTATCAAAAGCTGCAAATCCATCAGTGACCACATTCATGGAGAACCACTCACTTGAGGAAGGAAAACAGGCCCAAGATTGAAAGTAGAAGATTCCCATTCAACCTGCCCAGCAACATCACCAAATATCTGCTGTAGCCCCAGGCACATCTTCTAAACCAGCCTGCCCCAGAGTGGAGAACCAGCCCAATCCCGACTGTGGCCATTCCGCACTGGTGCAGCCACCGCCCGCTGCACGGCAGTCGGGATGTCTGTGGACCGGAGCACACCTGAAGGTGGATGGACACACCGCTAAAAGTGGAAAACACATCATTACTTTACTGTGGAGATACAGCGTAACAATTGAGGATACTTTGTGCCTAAAAAAAGTACATGTTTTCTTTCAAACTATCAGTTCAGGTCCTAATAGATTTCGGTTGGTTTATGTTAAACAGTAGTAGGTGGCTATGTATCTTAATTTATAGGTATGTGAGGATGAAAGGTATTTTCTGAAGGAATAGTCTAGCTTAGGAGCCAGACTGCCCTGCTACTTGAGTGTTTATGTCAAAACTAAACTTCAGATGGCCTTTATTTTGCAAAATCGGGTTTTTTTCCCCGTTTAGTAGAGATTTTCTTGTTTGTACCATCTTACGTGATTTGTGTGCTTGCTTTGTAACAAAATATGTACATAAGTTTTCCAGATTTATACAGTTTTGGTGATTTCTGCATCTGGTACACTGATATTTTTTAACTTATTTAAAATTAAGATTATGGGATTTTATAAAACCCTATGCAACTGTAGTGTATAAACAGAGATGGCGAAAACTCTGCTCACTTTGTTTCATTTCAGTTACTGCAGGAAGAGAATTGGAGAGGTACACTGCACTAAATGTCAATAAATTAGCTGAATGGAAAGGGATGGCCTTTCAAGCTCTTCTTCAGATTAGAGATAATGAATTTTCAACAGCCAGCACTTGGAGCTATAAAATCCTACTACAGGCAAATTCTCACCCAACTCGAGGCAATTTGTGAATTAGCTTACATAGAATCAGAAAGCCCATTGACAATGGTGAAAGGTAAATGGTGATCTGAGCTTGCTTTTTATTCAGAAACACAATTTCCTGCCTGCCAGTCTCAGCCAATTTTGATGCTCAAGAGCTTTCTGTTGAATTTGCAAAGTTTATGCAGTCCTCAACCTCATTGCTACATTTGCCACAGACTTTAAAGCAGGCCAACATAGCCATGCTGCATCAAATACAGCTGCATCCTACTCTCCTCCACCAAATGTTCAGCATTACATCCTGATCCAGTTGGTGATACTGGGGAATAAAGTGTCATTTGTTCCCAGGTTTCAGCCCAGGGCTGAGCCTGCCTGTTCTTACACCTGTGGGACAGGAGTACCAAGCACATCTGCACAGCATCCTCTGCAGACTGTGCCTTGAGGACAGGGGATGGGAGACTATGGGCCACACAGCTGTTATAAAGCACACAGAAATTCTAGCACCAAATGACCAGAAAAGGCAAGATATCCTGACATCATGTCATCCTGACTCCCAGCACAGCATGTCAAGTCCATAGGATATTTATCATAAACTCCTTTTTTTGCTGGATGATAGGGAAGTGCACAGGGCAACTATCTGCAACTGGGAAACCCTGTGAGAAATACTAACTTTGAAACAAGACGCTAGCCAAAGGGACTACTTTTTTCTGCTGCATACAGACATGCACCACACACCATGTTGTATCGAGTTTCTGGTCTCTTTATTGTCCAGATGAGAGACCTGGCTCCAGTATGCTGTGACTCCATGTGCTGTGGGAAGACACCCATCTGCTCAGCCTTTCCTCCAGTGCAAAGTAAGAAACGAGGAACTTCAAGAACACCTGTATTTCATTTGGTATGACAAAAAGTATAGGAGTATGCTCCAGCCACATCCAACAGCTGGAAAAAGAGCTCCCATTTCAGTTTTGATACAGTTAAGGAGGGCAGAGTGTGATCATTTACAAGAGCTTCAGTAGCCCTAAAGCTCTTTGTAAATTTAGTTTACGCTTACAAAATTCCCAGTTCACTTATAAGGCCACTTATAAAACAGATTTAGAACAGATGCGGATACAATTTGTCTTACAACTACTTTACATACATACAAATTCACAGGCACAAACCCAACTGCTATGCCCATTTAAAAGGCAGCTAAGGACAGATCTTATAGAAGCCGGGTAAGTTAACAAACTTCAGATTCCAGATCATAATTTTTTCTCTGTGCTCATTATACAAAGAAGTATAAATCAAAGCTAGTCCTAGTACTTGAAACCATGTTTTAAAGATTCTAAGGCTAGCCCAGTTTCACTATCCACAGCACACTCCTTTGCCTAGACACAAAGCAAAACAAACAAAAAAAAACCCCACACCACATGGGTGACTCACTGCAAGTTTTGATTTATTTAGTTAAAAAAAGAGTTTAGGTTCCTCAGGATTTATTGCCAAAAGTATAATTAAAAAGTCAGCAACATTGTTGTTTCAATTAGATAATAGTGTTCCGTTAAAACTACAAAGGAGCATAAATGTTTAACGAACAGGAAAATTATGACACATGTTTCTTGGTGTTACGTCTTTCACAGCCGACAATCGCATTGTTCCCAGAAGCACGAACACAACTCCAAAACACACTTAGCCCAAATCGGTGGACATATAAATATACAAATGACTTGAGAGTGAAGGAAAATCAAAGCATTTAGACCACCAAGGAAACAAAAGATGTGACGCCCTCTGGCCCAGCCAACAGTCCGTACCAAGGAAAAAAAACTCATTAAAGAGGCTGAGTAATTTTGTCTACTAATGAATGCAGGTTTGGGACTCTCGCAATTTTGGGACAATTATCCTTTTTGAGCACAAGACAAATCTGAGCAAGATTACACATGTTAAATGATTAAAAGAAATTACTTTACCTTTACAAAATACTCCGAGAGGAAGTAAAGTAACATACTGAGAGCAGAAACAGCAATTGGCAAAACAGACTAGTTCAACAATTAGATGCCTACTAGAATTTTTATTTGTTTTTACTCAGAACCAAAATAACTTGAGCATGTAATAGTGATTTAAAAGATTAAAACAAATAGGTGATTCATTAACATTGACAAAAAATTATTAAGTATGTCAAAGTGGAGGCAGGAAAAGAAACGTGACACAAGGATTAAATACACATAGTAAATGCCTACTGAGGACTAGTTCAAGTAGGCAATTACTCACCCCAAGACAGACTTTTTAAACCTATGATTTCAGAGACTGTTTTTGTTTCACTTCAAATTAAATATTATTTCTACCAGACAACCTTTTGTTATTAGTGGACTAAGTAGCCTGTTGCCCTTGTTTTGTTGGGTTTTGTTTGTTTTTTGTTTGCCTGGGGTTTTTTGTTTGTTTTGTGGGGACTTTCGGTTTGGTTTGTTTTTTTGAACCAAGCAGAAAACAGTCTTAAAAAAAAAAAAATTAAAAGGCAGGTTTCACCGTATTTGTAAAAAACACTGACATTTTTAAAAAATAGGATACTCCAGAGCTCACATTACTGCAGCAGTTAAGAGAGTTCATCAGAATTAGTAATTACTTAGCAGCTTCGTACTGTTTTGCTAAGAAGCATACGTACTATCAGCATGCAGAGCACCCAAGGTTGTTTTAGCCGATTTGAAGTAGCCAGCAGTATGCTTTAAAATTAAAAACAGGTCATGACAAGGCTTTCCAAACCTGCTGCAGTTTAACCTGACCCTTGGCCCCATGGCCCTTGTTCATTCATTGCTTCCACAGAGTTAATGGAAATGGAATAGTTACTGCACGGTTAGCACTGATGGCTGTTTTTTTCAGAATATGAAATTTTTTACACAGCCAGAAAGAAAACAAATTCAACAACTGAGCAACCATGGGAGTCAAAATTTTCCATGAATATTTTTAAAAAGCAAACAAAACCAAAAATATACTTTACAGAACTAAAACGCAGAATAATGGAAGATGCTGTTACCTCCCACAATTAGGAAAATTATCAAATCTACAAATACATGTCATCTTTGAGGTTCAAGATGTATTCTCAAGCTGCAGTTATGTTGCAATATTTTACTTCTCCACAGTTCACATGCACTTAATATGGTTTCCTTGGTTGAATATTTCATAAGCAACAGTTCTCTTCTTTATGAAGTTAGTACTATCAAAGAATAGGACAATGTCCCGGTATACTAGGATGTCTGAAATAATTAGTTATTTTAATTAGTTACTACTGTCCCAATCACTGATTAAAAAGCTAATGAAGATTCATCCCAGGATTAATTCCTAGATCAGCATTTGAAAGTGCCATTTTGTGTGTACGTGTGTGTATAAAAAAGGGCAGGCTAGTTGGCTGCTCTATAACCATGGGAAAAAGATATTTAAGGTAACCATCAATGGTCTGCACTGGATTAATATTTGTGAAAATATCTGACAACAAATGTCAACTGGTTTAATATCATTTGCCCTTCATATGTCCGTGCCAGAACGAGAATGATGATGATGTCCCTGTTGACCCTTCCACAGGGAAGAGGTTACACGATCACCATAATCAAGAAAGTGACCTGGGAAAATCCCCTCCCTCCTGTTCTGCTTTGATCTTCAGTCTGGTCTTAGACTTCAGCACTAGAGAGATACAAAGTGTTACAGGGAGATGTAGCCATTTGATTTATTACTCCTCTCAGTTAAGCCTATGGTTCTGTGAGGTTCTGCACACTGATTTTCCACCTGCCTTGCACAGAGATGGTTTTCCGGGGAACATCCATGACAGCATGTCTGACATCTGAAAAGTGCAAGCACTAAACACCTCTAATTCCTGTTTCTTCATTCATTCCCAGATGAGTAACACTTTGGAAAATTCATTTCAGTGGATGCTCTATCCAGATATTCAGCAGTGTAAAAAAAGAAAAAATAACTGAGTAGTAGTCTGTGAACTAATCACCACTCAACATCTGCTGATGAGAAATATGCTTGGCCATCAAAAAAAAATTACAAAGAGTTCACGAAATCACATTGTAAACTATAAATGCCCGTTGTTGTTATAGTGCTAGATGCTCAAGTTAAATATTATGAGAGCAGCACCTACATTTATACATTGAGGAAGAAGTAGGAAACCAAGGCAAAATTACTCTGTGAAGAGTCCAAAATCAACTTCTGCCACAGACACCTCTGAGTATCATGCTGGATGTGAACATGCTTCACTGCAACACGGGAGCAGGTCTGAACCCATTCCCACCTCCAGGCTCGCCCTCCCCTCAGTTATTTACTCACAAGCACATCCTCAGCTGCAGAGCCAAGCTGTCCCAAGTCCTCCTTCATGTGGCCAATCTTAGTATGCCCCAGCCTAGTTTACCTGGTGTCCCAAGGAGCTCTTACACATACTGGGGGTGCTGGGAGCCTGACTGGTCTGGCTGACAGGCAGTCATGCAGCTGGCAGCTAGCAGGAGAGCTACAGCGACCAGCATGCTCGGGCCTGCTACCAAGCCTGCTCTTCATGCAACTGCAGTCCCAGCCAATGTGGTATTCACTTTACACAACACCAGGAGCAGAGGGGACACAACCCTGGCATTTACCAGGCTGGTAAATTGTGATTGCACAGTTGCTGCTCCTCATTCACAGGAGTACTGGCCATCTCTGAAATTTTTTTAAGTCTCACAATTATTAAGGTCACCAATTAGCTTCACTAACGCATTAGAGCCATTAATCTGGAGTTCTGTGGTGATAATTTTTTTCTGTATGCTACAGTAAGAAGAACTTTTCAGCCTATAAATGCAGAAGTGAACCCTGGAGTCATCTTTACAACTTGAAAAGGAGATAGCCCTCCTCCCTACTCTGTGTGCCCTGGCCTGCATTCAATCCACAGGGTCCCCTTGCAATGGCACAAAGAATTGGATGGCAACAGAGGCAGCTGCATGTACCTCCAAAATGTCCATGAAGAGGCAGGGACACACATTTCCTTCTGCAGAGGTTCTAGTTCTAGCAGTCTTGAACACCTGCCATTTGCTTGCACCCCCTCTGCGTATGAAGAACCCAGACCGATGAAAAATGGATCTTAAAAATAGCCTCCAAGAGGAGATTGGGCTCCTCTCAACCCAACGCTCCCCTGACACAGTTCTCTAGCTGCACAAATAGCTTTACTGACGCAGCTGAAAGGGTGGACTGGAGGCTGGAACAAGTGGCCATAGCCTGCTTAATTCAGTACTACCTCTGAAAAATGCATGTGAAATCATGCCTTATCTCTTCTGACCCATAGGAGTTTGTAGAAGCAAGCAGGCAAGACCCAGCTTAGGCAGAAAGACTAAAGGGAAAGATAGGGAGATATGCACACTATCTTAAGGATAATCTCCCCTTCCAAGCTCCTCAGTTAGCATTAGAATCAACTTGTTCTTTAGGATTTTCACCTGACTGCCCATCCTTCTCCTTTAAAGTTCATGGTGCAGATGGCACTACAGCACCCCTGCCCCTGCTCCTCCTCCAAAGAGGGACACTGCAGACAGCCCTGCAGAGCCATTGTGCAGCGGGGGTGTATCACCTCTCCAGAAAAATCCACACATTCCACTGAAGGATGAGACGGAGATGTATTTTACCATGTTTTCTATATCCTCTCGGCTGCTTAGTCCTCTATATCACCACTTTACTAGCACAAACCCCACAAAAACATGCCCAATGACACTGACAAATTAACTGACCTCAAAATAATGAGCTTCCCTCTCCAGCCTTGCCTGTAGGGAAAATCTGTTTTTAAATAAAACAGAGGCCATGTAGAGGAGAATAATGTTGTACTCTCTGGATTAGCTTTTAATCAAATATAATTAGAACCTAAAAAAAAAAAAAAACCACCAAAAAACCTTCCCATCCAAACTTTCCACACCAGACTAACATCTCATTCCACCTGGCCATCTTTTCTGAAAACAAGTTTATTTGCCTTCTCATGTTGCACATGTATATAGAAAGCCCAGGAAATTTCTTTACTCTTTATTTCCTTCTCAAACTCTTACCTACCACCTATGAATTATCTAAACACCTTAACCAGAAACAGATCACAGACATACCTGCAATGGGGGAAGTGCTGTTACTTGAGGGTACGTGCCCTACAGTGCTCTTAAGTTCCTCACAGTGGTAATGGCAGCAGCACTACACAGAGCAGGGGATGAAGGGCATTAATGCTCCCATCTCAGGAGCTTACACCTATGCCATACTGTTCTTGTTGGGAAGGAAGGATAGTCCTGTAGCTTAGTAGCATCCTAGACTCAGAAGGGAACCCTTTTGCCCTAGTTTCTCACATGAATTAGGTTTCCACCACACTGGTTTACTGCTTCAAAACTGACTGGGGTATGAAGTTGCTCTTTCTCCTTACCTATACTCCACTCCTGTTAACTGACCTTGATCTGCTGTAGCCTCATTTCTGACCCTTTCCTGAAACTACTGGCAACTCGGTTTGGCCAAGGAGTAATCTACAGGCCCCTTTCACCTCTGTGCAGTTCTGGAACTGCCCTCAATCACTGCATCTTCTCAGCATTTTCACAGTTAATCTGCTTCCCCTCCCAACTCAATGACTGCTCTTCAGGTGCTCCTCCCTGCCCCACCGGCATCCCTCAGGGCTCTGTCCTTATTCTTTTCTTTGCATTTAAATCATTTACTGCTCTTATCTGGACACCTAAGGCACCCATCCCCACTCAGATGAACTCTCAAGCTCCACTTTGTTCCCAACTCCTACCACAAACAGTTCAATTTCATGTCAGTAACTTCCTTTGCATTATCCCACTGTCAACTGATGTTCAGAAACGCCAGAACTAAAATTATTTTTTTTTTAATCTTTCTTCTCTGAACTGTCCTGTCTCTTCCCTATCAGGATAGCCAATCCTGCTGTTTCCTTTTGTCGGATAATCTCTTTCTTTCACTCCTTGACAGGCAGGCTGTCATCAAGCCGACGTCTCCAACACCAGGCTCCTCCTCTCTGCCTCCTTTGCCACAAAGGCTCCTGGGGAGCCCAACAAGGGCTTACATCTGAGCAGTGCCGACCGTAGCTGAGATTACAGTCATGGCTGGGGCACCCTACCTGCACCACAGCAGCAGTAAAACAAAACTGCCGTCTCCTGTTGGGCCTCTGCGATCTCCTGCCCTCCATCTTCCTTTCCCCGTTACTCTACCCAGCCGCCTCCTTGCAGAAACACTAATAACCTGAGCAGGGAAAATGGCTTTCCTGCCTGGCTGCCTCACGGCGGCACCTCTGCGCGGCAAAGCAGCAGGCCCTCACGGAGCCACCATGGCGGGAACACGGACGTGGGCTTTACCCCAGGGCGCACCCGGGGGGGCGGGGGAAGGGGGTAAATAAAAATAACCCCCAAGTTTGGGCCCATCAGCACGAAGCATTGACGGAACCGGACAGACGCTGGGGTGGCAGGAGAACAGCAAGCCGCGGCCTGCCCGCCAAACGACAGCTCCCGGCGCCGCTCCCCGCCGCGGCACAGGCCGCTCGGCCGCCGAGCCCACACTGGCTGCGTCCCGATCCTGCTGCGTGACCCGTGGAGCCCCGGGATTGCGGGCGGCGTCCCCCGGCGCCTCCAGGAGGCACGGGGGCTGCCCACTTCGCCGCTCTTCCCCGGGCCTCGCACGCCTCGCTGCTGCCGGGCCCGCCGCGGCCTGTTGCCCGTGCCGCCGTGCACTCGGCCGAGCCGGCGGGAGCGGGTGGTTTCCACCTGCCCCGACGCCGCTACCAGAAAAGTTACTTTTTAACCCCGGGCGGAGGCACCGATCTCCGGGCGGCCGCAGGCCCGCCAGGGCGTCCCGCCGGGAAAACAAGGTCAGGGCGCGGAGACTAAAGGCGCCCCACGCAGCAGCTGGGACGGCCGAGGCTGCTGAGCACCGGGCAGAACCGCGGCCCTTCCTCCTGCCGCCCGCGGGACGGGCCCGGGGCGCCGAGGGCCGCCTACCCTGCCCGCTCGGCACCGGCCCGCGATAAAAGCCCTTTGTTGCACTAACACAAAAGCCGAGAAACACTTTCCGTCCGGGGCCTTCGGCGGGCGGAGGCCGCTCCGCTCTTCTAGGGCGAGGAGAACTCCCTACCGAAATAGGACCCTCGAGGTGAGAGGGGAAAAAAAAAAAAATCTAAAAATGGAATAAAAAAAATCGCGAAGCCCCACAAACAGATGGAAAGCGAGGTGGGGGGCAGCGAGCCGCAGCGTTGTCCTCGGGCGCTGTGGGAGTTGCTGTGCCGCCCGGTCCGGCGTCACTTCACGGAGGAAGAAGGGCCGTCCCGGCAGGTCCGCGTCCGCCACCGAAGAGGGGGAAGCAGAGCCGGCCAGACGGGCCGGCCGGCCCCGCGCAGCGGGAGCAGCGGCGTGCCTGCGATCACTTACTTGTCCGTCTCTTGTGACATGTTTGATCCAATGAACTCTCTCCCCTTTTCCCGGTGCCTCCGTCTCCCTGGCGGAACTGGACTTTCAGGTCTGTGCAGGTGAAGGTGTGTGTGAACGCCCGGGACGGCAGAACCAGAGCTACTGGTAATTCTGCTTTCCTTCCCCCCCTCTCCCGGCTCCGCAGCCAGCCGCCGAGGTAGGACAGGTAGAGCCCCCTCCCCCTCGCATGTGGGGAGCGGCGGGGCTGGGGCGCCGGCGAGGCGAGGCGCGGAGAGCGGCCGGGCCGGGCGCGCACAGGTAACTTTCCCAAGCGGCGCTGGATTCTTTCACTAAAGGAGCGGGGCAGAGGGACGAGCCGCCAGCTGATTGGGCGGCGCGGGCCGGCAGGTGCGCTGCCATTGGAAGAGGCGCGCACAGGTAAGGCCGCTGAGCTCCAGGTAACGCACCTCGCGCCCGCGCCGCGCCGGGAGGTAGCCGCGGGGGCCGCCGCCGAGGAGGGGAAGGGGGCGGCGGCGGCGGCGGGAAGTTCCACCGTGAAACAACCTCTCCCTTCCTCCGCCACGGACGGAGCGCGCTGGCCGCGGCAGAGGCGCCCGGCCGCTCTGGGGAGGCGCGGTGAGGAGAGGCGGCGGGCCGGTGGTGCCTCGCGCAGCGGCCGTTGGCTGCCGCGCGCCGCCGAGGCTGAGGAGACGCGTGTGGCGGGCGCGACGGAACGGGGCGGCCGGGCGGGCCGGCGGGGCTGCCGCTCACGGGGCCGGCCGTGCCGCTTGCTGCCGGCTTCGTGCGCCGGGCCGGCGGCGGGAACGAGAAGCCGTGCCCAAAATCCCCCGGCTGCTGCCGCTGGCACGTGGCTGTCGTGGGATCGTGCCCAGGAGGTGTCGGCCTTCGCAGGACACTTTCGTAGTCAGTTTGGTGGGGGTTTTTTTACTTGTTTTTGTTTAGTTTCAGGGATTTTTTTTTTTTTTTTTACCTTAGCCTAGGGTTGGGGCAGGCCGGGCTTGATGTTGGTGAATGTCTTGGTGCGGAAGGCATCTCACAACGGAGGGGTGAAGTGGTCCCAGGAGACCCAGTGTGTGGATCTGAGAGGGTTGAAGAGTCCGTTTGTCGGCAGGGGAAAGCTGGAGTGAGAATGGGAAAGCTACAACGGGGTGTTTATTGAGGAATTCTTTGTTATGCAGGGGCAAAGTGGATAGAGAGGACTGTGCCATCAAACCGTTAGTCACCCTTCAGTCTACTACATGCAACTGTATACTTTGCCCTAAAGACCCAAGTGGGCTTATAAGGGCCAGGATGGGGCTGCGTGGGCAGCAGCTGACGAGGAAGGTGAGAAAGAGGGCTTCTCCCCCCATTGCATCAGTTAAAGAAGATGGAGTGGAAAGGTAGCGAAGAGACTTCCATCTACTCTCAACTGTTATCAGTACCCGTTCCTCCACCAGAGACAGGTCAGAACCCAACTAATTCTTCCTGCTACCAGCTGTCCTCCTGCAGACATCTTCCTATACTGCTGGTGATCTCTACTGTACAAATAGTGCTATATATGTGAAGAATGCACCGTTTTATAGGATAGACCATTTTATTACTTAGTGATCTTTGCAAGAAAATTAGCTGAATGATGCCAAAACCATGAAATGGATACTGTCTTAGGTGAGGGCATTTTCCATTTTTTACCTTTAGTTTCAGGTGACAGGGGAATGCAGTAGAAGGGATATTCATAGAAAAATATGTTTGTATAACCAAATATATATGTATACGTACATACACATATATATTTAAAAATATATTGTGATCTGGGGCCTGATCTTCTTTCACCTACTCCGGCAGCTGGAATCTTGACTTTCTGAAGTCTTTGGAATTATGGGATTGCAATCAGGCACAAATATCTCTTTCTGGGTCTCAGGCCTTATCTGCATTCATAGTAACTAACCAAATTAAGCCAATTCAGTATAAATCAGTTTAAAGTCAACTTAAACATAGCTGACTAACTAAACATAGAGAAGATTTCTATCATTTAACTGAACATAATTAGAAAAATACTTTAGCTAGATTAATGGTGCTTTGATTGAGCACAAGATAATAGCCTTTCTCTTCTTCCATTCACCAATCACATGAAAGAAACATTATTGTACAATCTGTAAATTTAATCAGAAGTTGCTAATGTGGCCTGAATTTTGAACAAAAATACTGATATTGAACTTGTAGGTCATTATGCATAACAATACTTGTATGTAATATTTTGTATAATACATTTTGAGGAAGCCATAAAGCTTCATAAAGTACAGAAGAGAAACAGAATAATTTATTGATTACAGATGATGCAGTAATTTTGAATACAGACTTACTATGTAATCTTCAAACAAGTTGAGCCTCTCAAGAATATTACTGTGAGGTACTCTGAGTTGTTTGGGAGATAAAATAGTAGAATGCTGTAACAGTTTAAGTTAGTGAAGCCCCCTGTTAACTGCAGAAATGATAAGGTTTCTTTCCCAAATATTTGTTACGCTGAAAGAAACTTTGAGACCTGAAAAGGTTACCTGTTTGAGCACCATCAATAGGATTAACGTCAATTCAGGTATCCTCTTTCTCTTCTTGAATTTTTCAATTATGAGACATAGTTGGATGTTGGGGTTTTTTTCCTTTTTTTTTTTTTTTTCTATATGAAATGTATAGGAAGAAAGAGAGATCAGTGATGAGCACTTTTCAAAATGCCACCCTTGCCAAGGTAGAAATGCTGGTGATGTGTGATTTTACAAGAAAGAAAACTGCATTTGATGCCATCTGCAGTCCTGGACCAAACCCAAACCGTAACTCAAACTGAAATGGAGTTTGTTGTTCTAGTACTGGGTCAAATACAAAACTGCTTTTAGCAGCTTGCTCTCAGGAGAGATTCTCATAACATGAGGCAGTCGGGAGACTAAATTACTGTTCACCATCTTAGAAGATGTTCCAAGGTCAAAGTTAGGGATATAAGTGGAAAATGCAGTAATGCACTCTTGATTTGAGGTTGTGGAGGATGACAACTATTATTTGGCTGTGACTTGCTTAGATGGAAAAATATACTCTGAAGATTATTTTACCTAGATAGCTAGGCATAAGGCTCATCATTTTCTGGATGAACCTTCTGCTTCAGACTGCAGACTGGAATCAAATTCAAAGTGTTGGGAGTCCACCTCTAGCTGAGCAGGTCAGACAAGTCCTACCTAATCCAGCCCGATGCTCATTCTTCATGATCTCCAAGATTATTATAAACTAATCTGTTAGTCATTGAAAAATCAGTTAATGTTATTTCTGGTCAGACCGGTTTCACTTCCTGTAGAATAAAGGCTGTGTAGAGCAAAAATGAAATAGTAATGCAATAAATACATTATTGAAAATCTAGGACTTGTCTTTAGAGTGTACAGGAAAAGTTTAAAATAGTATAGTAAACTACTGGTTTTCATACTGTGCTTACTTCTTTGTTTGAGCAGCAGCTGATATTTTTTGTGATGTTGTAAGGATTCAGTGTAGCTTTCAACTGTCTAAAGCTTTAACTCATGCTTACACTATTTACTGCATAGCAGCTAGTGTCAATGTTGTTTGAACTTGCCAGCACTGGTTAAAGGAAATAGAGTGTGCAAATAAGACTTAACTAGGTTTACTAATTGCGCTAAGTACCTAAAATATCTTTCAGAAAACTATTAAAAGAAGTCTATGTGATAAAAGATGTTAGGGAGATATTTATGTCAAAACAGCATTGTAAAACAGTTCAATGAGAGAGCAGACGTTTGAAAACAACTGCTTTTAGTAGGCGATTACCACATATTTTTATTTGTGTCTTTCTATGTCAGTGATGCCTGTTGATATAAAACGTACACTCTCACAGTAAGTTCAAAGACAAACACCTACCTTCTAATTTTGTGATATGCAACATTTACTGCTAATCCTCCCCATAGCTTTTCCTTTGTAGTTGTCTTCTGTATGAAACTGTATTTACTGGAATTTGAGAAGACTGTGATCCTCAACTGACTTCAATGAAACCATCATGTGCATCAAAATAAGCTTAAAAGATTTCAGTGCAACCCTCCTGTACCCTGAATAGATCATTCTTATGCTCTAAGAGTGAATTACTCTGCCCTGTTAACTTTAAGAAGTAATTCTAAGTAACCAAGATCCTAATAACAGTTTATTTTTAATGCTTCACAGTGAAACTATGAAAGTCTTACCAGATGTCCTGGTTTTGTTTAAAGCCTTAAACCTTGACACCAGAATAGAGGGATTTCGTGATTCATGACAAGTACTCGTGAATTTCTGTACTACTGCTTGGAAACTGCAATTTGTGCTCCCCAAACAGATCTGCTGGGATCCCTTTAGCAACCTCGAGCTCTCACCTGCTTCCATGTCAAGCATGACAGCAGCAGTTCAGCAGCATGGAGGACCAGGGAATATCAAGCATTTTGTGGCCACAGGGTAAGGTGTGGAGGTGAGTGTGGCACTTTGTACTTGAAATGATAATTTGAATTTCTTTTAGAGTCATCAAAGCAGTATGGAAAGATGTAAGGAAAAAAAGGAGGGACTTTATTTAGTTTCATTTTGCTCATCTGAGTGTAGAATTAGACAGTGTGACACACAATGTTGTTTCAGCTTAAAACAAGAACTAATTTTTAGTGATGCGAATAGCTCACAGCATGGAAATCCTTTCAGGATTGAGATGTTGATACAGCTAATAAGGTGGCAAAATCTGACAATAGATTGGAATATTAGGTTCATGCTTGATTAGCAGACATTAAAGTACCAATCCACTTCATAAAGATTACTTACAGTTTTGGAACAAATTTAATATAATTTAATATAGAACGATAGCTTTTCTGCAGGTGCTTTGACCTGCCTGATATAATTTTTTTTAGTGATTCACTCAAGCATTTTGAAACATGTGGAAAATACAGTTAGGTCACCTAATGACGGTAGTTTTGCTTTTAATGTAAAACCGTAGTGTGAAAAAGAATACTAAGGCATCTCTGAAAGACAATTTAATATGATGTGGGATCTGGGACTCTGGAAATATTTAATTAAGCTGACGTTAAAATTGTGTGGTGACATTATGGGGCAGAGCTAGAGAACCTAAATAACCTAACCTGTGAGAAAAATGTTGAGTGCATCTTCTTCATCCAGCTTCCTGTGTTAATCAACAGGATCTTTGCATCATCGTAGAACAAAACTGCAAATTCATAGACACATTTTGATTAATCCTAATTTAAACTATTTTGGGATGAAGGTAAAATGCTGTTAGTTTGTTTAGGTTGTGAACAGTTCCTGGGGAATGTAAGAAGAAAATTGTCGTAATAGCTATATAACATTTTTTTCTTTGAAGATTTATTTTTAATCACCAATAGTAGTTTAAAACCAACTTTTTCTCAAAATTAAAGTTTTTTCTCTCTTCCCCCCTCCTCCCCTTTTTTTCTCAAAATTAAAGTTTTTCCCCCCTCTTCCCCCTCTTCCCCCCTCTTCCCCCCTCTTCCCCCCTCTTCCCCCCTCTTCCCCCCTCTTCCCCCCTCTTCCCCCCTCTTCCCCCCTCTTCCCCCCTCTTCCCCCCTCTTCCCCCCTCTTCCCCCCTCTTCCCCCCTCTTCCCCCCCTTCCCCCCCCTTCCCCCCCTCTTCCCCCCCTCTTCCCCCCCTCTTCCCCCCCTCTTCCCCCCCTCTTCCCCCCCTCTTCCCCCCCTCTTCCCCCCTCTTCCCCCCCTCTTCCCCCCCTTCCCTTCCCCTTTTCCCCCCTTCCCCCCCTCCTCTTCCCCCCCCCCTTCCCCCCCCTTCACCCCTTCTTCCCAATCTTCCTCTCTCATTTCTTTTCTCCTTTCATTTTCATAACACAGAATTCCCCCAGCTGTACAAAATGAGCCCACAGTTGCTCTTGGTACTGCAGTAGGTGCCTGGGGGAGGTGGACTGGCCTTCTCTTAAGTTCTGTGGAGGCCCCGACTGAAAGCCTGTCACTGGGGACTGGGAATGGCCAAGACAGTGTTTGCCACTGAGGAGGCTGCTGCTCCCAGCTCTCATCAGTCCATTCTTGAACCATTATGACTTACAGAGTATCATTATAAAGGAATCTGAAATAGAGATGTGATCAACATGTGGAGAATCTTAAGGCTTCAAATGTCTTTGCATTTGTTATGAGCATGTTGAGAGTTTAAAAAATATAGTAGCTCCACAGGTCTAAAATATTGCACTGCAATAAGAAGCATTCTAAAAACAATGACAAATGTGTCTCTTCTTCCTCTAACAGTCTGTCCTAAAGTAGATGTAAGTGTTCCAGCATTCAGAAGTTGAAGGATGGCATATAAACAATTGCTTGTTTACTTTTCCCACACTCAGGAACTAGAGTAAATGCAGCTCAAAGAATCTGCAGAAATACTTTCCAATCAGAGCAGCAGGAGTTGGGAAACAGCTGTGGATGTATCATCTTGTTCATGTAGAATCAATGTGGTTTTCCTTCAAAATACGTCAATACTATAATCAAATAGCAAGGTACTTAAGAAATCATAGCAAATGGAGAAAGCTGCTTTCAGAATCTACTGAATAAGAGGTGGGGTTGATAGCCCCTGGGCCGTTGCTCATTTATCCTTGTGGCTGCCCTCAAGAGCAGGCAAATATTACTTTATCTGAAGGGCAGAGGATAAAGAGGATTGTCTGGTGACACAAAAGGAACCAGTGTTGGAGCCAGGAGATCTCTGCAGTGCCTTTTTCTATGGAAAGGTCACTAGACCATGTGGCTCTGTGTTTCTATTTAAGCTTTGTCAGCTCTGCTTTTAGTACCTTTACAAACAGGTGTAGTGGTGTCACTTTCTACTTATTGCTATTCTGTTTGAAATAGAGGAGTATTTCAGAAAAAAGCCTCCAGATGGTTTCATCCATAAACATAAAGGCAGTATATAATATTATTCCATCAGGCTTTTTGGGCAATGTAGAATCAGAGCTTGTTGACATAATCATTGGCCTTTCTTGTAGCCTGGGTTGGTTCTTCAGTGCTCAGGAGCTTCAAGATCATTTAGTCTGTGGTTTGGGGAAGAACCCAGTTCTAGATCCCTTGCAGCTGCTTCATCAGCCTATCCTATCAGGTTCACCATCTCAGTGATACCGTGTTTATATTATACAATGCACATGCCCTACATGCACCTACAAGCCTGCTTTATCTCAGACTGCTGCAAAAGTAGATTTTGCTGTTCCTCTACAGCTGGAAGGACTTCCCTGACACCCAGGGAGATGTGATAACTACTACTGTCTTGTTCCACCCTTGTGTTGTGGGCTAGCAAGTCCCAGGGATCAGGCTCTCAGCACATAGCTTTGATGTGCTCGTTCCAAGTTCTTTTACATCTCATTTTTCTTTTGCAGTGCCTCAGTTCCTTGTGTGCATTACTACACTGCCTGATCCATTATTGATTTTTTTCATTGTTTTTTAATGCAGATTGGAGTTACTAGGTAATTCCAGCTCCTTAAGCTGTGTTCCCTGGCTGTGGCTTATGCTGCTTTATAACCCTACCTTTGTTTCTCTGAATCTCTTGTTTAGGAGAAGGATCAGACAAAATATCCGTGTTTTCTCAGTTCATTAAGGATGCAGAAACTTTTTATCTTGTCATGCCCTAGACACTGTGTGTAAATAGGAGTTGCAGTGCAGATTTTGTTTTCTTTGTTTCAATACAGAGAGCAAATCTCTCAGAATAAACAGATTTACAACATCTGTGCTTTTCCCTTACATTTTTGTTTCTTTTTCCCAAGTAAGTGGAAATTTTAGCTTCAGGAAGAAGCAAGGTGAAAGTATTCTGTAGATAAGATATTTTATGTGGCTCCAGGACAGAGACGTTTCGTATTTGCTTGTCTCTGATTGAAAACAGTACCTGGAGATGGCTGTTTGTTTATATAGAGTGTTTGGGTGTGAGGGGCAAAGCAGGCAGATTTACATTTACATTTTTTTACTTCTTTTTTCTCCAGCTCCCACACATGAGCAATTGCCCTGAGGCCAAGGGTGGAGGTGAGATGTGTATGTTGCTACTTATTTCACCATAAACTTTGATCTGAGTACCAGGACTTCTCAAGGGAAGGCAAACCCTGGTTTATCGTCATTGGGGGTATGAATTACTCCCCTGCATAATCAATGCCATGGTTAAGGTGCTTGGAGAGAGAGGCAAAATCATATATTTGGGCTGTGTCATTCAAGAGTGAGCTGGGTGCAGGAGGACACATTCAAAGGTTCAGAAAATCTGTGTGTGAGGGAGGCCAAACTGACACCCTGCAGTCTCCTAGCCCCAAGGCAAATACATTTGGTATCATGGAAAAGTTGCTCAAGCTCTCACAGCCCAGATACCAACTGCCAGAGACAGTTCCTGACCTGTGAAGCTTTCAAAGGAGGTGCGTGATGCAGACGTGGGAAGGTACATGCAGCACCTCTCTGTTTTATATGTGAGGTTTTTCAGTGACGGGCTTGCCAAAGGTTGTGTGAAGAATCTGTGCAGAGCCAGGAATTTATTACCCCTTGCCCAAATCCCAGGCTGCTGCCAGCTGCAGATAGGTAGTTTGCTGAATACTCCAGCCTGACTCCTGGAAAGAACTCTTGTACTCCCAGTGAAACCAGTAAATTTCCCAGATTACAATACATTTATTTTTAAACTGCACAGGCAGGGATTACATGTTTTGAAAAACTCCTGCCAGAGTCTTGAGAGCCTTGTGTATTCTTAGCTCCTGAAACATCATCATGCCTAACTGCTCGTTAAACCTGCTGCCTAGCAGAATCCGTCAGCCCTCCCATGGGCTCCCAGGCAGTGCTTGAGAGAGTGTAAGGTGCTTTTCTCAGTCTAACCTTGCCCTTTTTTTGGTTTAAATCACTAGTGAAGTTGAAGATAGAGTTTACAGAGGGAAAACAATTCAGGGTGAATTGCACTCACAAAATAGACAAACTACATTTGAAATGTAGGATTTTAAACCCAAATGTCTTTGTTTCATTTTATCAGAGCTAATTTGTCCAGCCTGAGTGCAGCATGGGTTGAATTTCAAACATCACACTGTTAACTACAAGCTGACATCAGTATCTGTCTACACAGGACAACTATGATGCGGTATCATAGTTGGCTTCAAGGACAGGTCTTGCCTTGGGCAGAGTGGAGGCCATTCTCAACAGAGTTTTATAACTGTCGATAAAATCTTTCTCAGTCTTATGTATGTATGCAGTGCAGGTGGTGGGCATTGAGCTTGGTACCACAATGCAGTGGAGCAGGAAGTAATCCCATATAGTGGGGCTTCCTGTGGTATCCCCAAAGTCACAGCGATAAGCAGGCGGTAACTTGAGTAAAAAACAGGACACAAGAGAATGTCAGAAGGACCTGTCACCCTGGCTTTCCTGGAATCTTGTTTGTGAGGTGAGGGGGGATAACTGCATGCTTCAACCCTCCTTCTTGCTGTGAAGTTGAATAAAGCATATTTTGTTGAGATTCCTAACAGATAAATGCATGAGCATGTGCCTGCCAAAAGGGTCTTTCTTTCTTACCCTAGGTCATGCATTTCTGCCCTCTTGTGTCACAGCAGCAGCCTTGCTCTTTCATCTTACTGAAAACTGGTTTGGTTTTGTCCTTTTTTTTTTTCATAGTGTTAGTTTTCAAGCAGGTAAGTAGGCTGGTTTGGCCCCCTAAAACTCCATTCCCAAACTGTGGGAGTGCTGGAGCCAACAAAAGGAAGGGGGTGGCAGTTGTAAGGTGAGCCCACCTCTTTTGGCAGCAGCCTGGTTTTAACTTTGGGTTAAAGTGATTGTGAAAGTACATGCAAAGCAGTCTTTTCTGTTTGGGATGAATGAGAGCCTTCCAGGTGTAAGCATAGGGAATTAATTACAGCATTTGCACAGCCCATTTCTCCTGGAGTCTCACACATGGCTGGCTCACATGGCATCTCTTGGCATTAGAGGGTCATGGCATCACCAGCAGCTCTGGCATCATCTGTTTCTTGTACCTTTCAGCTTCCTCCAGTGGCTGGAGTGGTGGTGAATTTCTGCAAGCACAAGACAATCCACAACATCAGCATTGCTGTAGGCCCAGTGAATTCATAGAAGTGCATGGATGAGTGCAGCTATCTGATCAAGAAGGTGTAAGTCACAGGCGAAATGACCACCTTTTTCTTTCAAAAGATGTACATGTAGAAGGTGTTGTGCCTGTGTTTTATACACAGTATTATGAAGAATGCTAGTCACTCGAGTTGTCCTTTGTACTGCATCTCTTTTCTTTGCTTTAGAAGTGACTTGACAGCTGGCTAGTGCTCACATTCTGTTAGCTTTAAATGCTTGGGATTAAATTCTATGCTATGGCCCTCCAAACCCAGCCTGGATCTATGCTGTTCTCTTTGGGTTACAGAACTTCCGTCAGGACAGGGAGGGGACAGGAAGAACAAGGATATCTGAAAATCTTCAATGTAAACAAGGGCGATTATACACACACCGGTTACCTCAGTGTAAACAACCAATCGCACTATAATGGGTGAAAACTTTTGAGCCTGGGGAGTTTGCTTTGAAGTGCCTCTGCCCAGAGATTGCCTGTTAATGCAGAGAATTACACCACCAGCAGCTGTTGGTTCCAGTAAGTAGAGCTTGGTGGCAATGACAATGGAACTGGGTGGATTGAGAGTTGGATGCAGAGATATGACAATACAGTAGTTAAAATTTCAATAGCAGTAAGGCTGTAGCCAGTGGCAACCTGGCTGTAGGCTTGCCTGTATCAGCCAACACATATAAGTGAAGGCAGTGTGAAGGAATTGGGATTTTTTGTTACATATGTGTGTAGTCATTGCCTTTGTGTCCAGGAAATTGCTTGACCTGCACTTTACTGACCCATCACTTTCCTAGTATGTCTTCAGCCTCCTCTGGCATTAGACCACTCTAAGCCCCAATTGTCATTTTCTCCTTTGAAGCGCTACACTGCTCGTTCAGAAGGCCTGATTCTGTAGTGGGTGGAGTCCACTGAGAATCTTTTTAATTTTGTGAGCTGCTGATGGGGCCCTACAGGGTAAAATTCAGTCTGTTTGCAGGTGAGTGCTGCTGCCTGCATGATGCTGAGGGCTACAGCAAGTTCCTTAGCCCTGGTCTCTGGTTTTAGACTAGGATTCAAACACAATGATTTCTTCACAGGCTCTTCTCCCCATACCACATGCCTGCTCCTCTCCTGAAGTTCCCTTAACATTCACAGTGTACAGCCCCTCTTCGGTCTGATCAACATGCTGGTTTTGCCCTCCTACGTTCAGCAGACTTGTATCATCTACCTCTAGATATGACACATCAGTGCAATAGGGACAGATATTTCTGTATGTGGAAGTGCATTCCAGTTTTGTAGCACTACCTACATGATTTCTTACATTTTCTGTGAAAGAATACAACTAAGTCATACCCAGGTTAACATAAATGTCTTAACTCTTAGCTGAGAGAGGATTATGTCAATTTAGGCTAATAGCTGCCAAATAATAGACACACTGATGCTCTTAAATTGGTTTCATTTATGTCTGCTGGCCCTGACAATTGGAAGAAAAGATAAATACACACAAAGCTTTCAAAGCTCGGTGTGTTATGATGCTAATTGAAAAATCACCGAAGGAAGCCTGCATGGTGTGTGGGAATCTTAGTGCATGAGATTAGCAGCTAATTAGTGGCTGGGAGCTGGAGTGCACTCCTCCCAGCTATCTCACACTGAGAACAGGCAGTTTGGCCCATGGAATAAATTCTTGCCCGATACTGGCAATGGAACCCCTATTG
Organism: Patagioenas fasciata; assembly: GCF_037038585.1. Lineage (NCBI taxonomy): Eukaryota > Metazoa > Chordata > Aves > Columbiformes > Columbidae > Patagioenas > Patagioenas fasciata. Next base: position 23,213,663 of record NC_092521.1, read on the forward strand.
CAGACAGCAGACTGTGATGATGGGAAGCTATAGTGTCAGTGCTGTATCAGGCTCTCCTAAACCTGCACAGAAAGTGTCAAAGATACTGCTTTCTAGGTGGCTTGCTGTGTCCTGAGCCACAGCAAAGATACAGGCATTTGAGAACTGAGCTCTTTTTTCTTTTTAACAAATGCATAAGTCTTGTTTTCTTACTTTCTGCCTCTTTCATGCCATGTTTGCAGCAGATGACACAACACACTCTGGAGGCCCTGAGCTTCAAATCCTGCTTTAGATTCTGAAGTTAATGCATACAGGTGGTGGCACCCTCATCCTTGCATTATGTTTTAGAATCATGACATTTAAAAAATAGAGCTTTCATCTGTCAGTGTCCTTGTATTTCCCTCTCAAGCATTTCCCTGGTGTACAAATGAAGTAAAAGAATCAGAGATTTAAATAATACACTTATCTCATATGAGTCTAAGAGGTTGGCCTTTACAAAAAGAGAGACGTATAATTGTAGGAATTGGTGTCACTGATGCATCACTGATACCACTGAACTAATCAGAGCTTTGATTGCTTAGGCACACATCTATTTTTCTCTGTTGTTTTGCATTTTCTTTGAGAATCCCTTGTTTATTACTTAATTTAAGAAGGTTGTTTGTAGCTCCGGAGAATTACATGTTTTCTTCTTTTCCCACATTTGGTTTTCCAAATCTGAAACAAGTGTAAACACAGCTTTAAACTATTGCACACTCTCAATTAAACTAGTATTAAACCTCACACAGACATTGAGGAGACATACCAGGATGGTTCACTTCTGAACACCACAGAAGCTAGAAAATTTTCTTTCCATGTCACCAGCTCTTTGAGTAATGCAGTTTTGCTCAAGCTGGAGTCAGAAGTGGGCTAACGTAAGAAGGCCATGGTCACAGGCAAGTGGCCTCGGACTGTGTGAACTGGTTGTAGAGTCAGCTTTTCTGGAGATCAGTACATAGCCACTTCTAGTCCAGTTCTCTTAGCCTTCAGTCAATAAGCCTTCTTCTCCAGCTATTGAGAAAAAGTTAAATCATCCGTGATCTCAGTAAGAGCTAATTACAAAGAGGACATCCTTCATATAGTAGCCAAGTTGTTGTAAAAGTGATGCTATGGGGAGAGGCAAGGTTTGCTGGCAGAGCTAATATCTTGTTTGACCACATATGTAGTTGGGAAAAGTTAACAGACTTTCAGACATAGAAGTTCTTCTACAGGTCTGAAAGAAAAAACTCAAACTTTGAGCTATTCTGGCCTACTCTCAAAAATCCTGTAGAGAGTATAGATACAGCAGCCCCAGACAGTCAGCTCTACCATGGATAAAGCCAGCTTGCAGGGCAGCCCTGAGAGCCCAGGTGCTTCAGGAATCTTAATAGCCTGTGTGGAGCGACGAATTCCTGAAACCTTGCTCTTTGTTCAGTAAATGTTTGTTAAAACAGGAATGAGAGATACAGGAAAAATCAGCATTTTCTGGCCAAATCATTTCCAGCTGGTTCTAGGTGGGTATTAGTAATGCAGCTGTCAGTTTTCACATGATGTTTTTTAAATGGACACCCCTTTATTAGTTATCTTTTAAGATATCTTTCCTTTTATCTTAAGCAAAATACCTGTGGGTACTGTTATTGATGGTTTCAGATACTACTGGATAGTAACATCAAGATACTTAGTGGATGCTGATTAGTGCAGTGACTGACACTGCATGGGAATTCAGTGACTGTGCTACAAGCTGAAAAACACTCTATGCTGGAGGCTGGCAAGGAGCAGATAAGACATCTGTTTAATCTCATTGTGAGGTGAAAAGGGGGAAAAATCCCAGATCAAGTATACTCAGCTGAATGGAGCTTGTGTAGGGACCACTGCTTGCTTCAACAGCTTTTGAGAGGAAACTTAGAGGACTCTGGACTGGTGGGCAGGTTGCCTCTGCCAATATGCTGCCTCCTCTCGGGAGTCAAAAGAGAAAACGTTTGCTCCTGGGCATATTGAAGCAGCCCCTTCTCCTTCCTTCCTGCTCCCTGCCAAGTTTGGGGTATCTCCTGCTGCCAGATGGGAGACAGCAGGGCCAACACCAACTGCTTCTTCATGGCATCCATTTAAAGTCAAGGCTTGATAATGGTTGTTGGTCCATGGGCTCCTCTTCACTTGGGGGAATGGCCCTGTCGCATGGGCATCTCAGACAATGCAGGTGGGTGTCAGAAGGCCACAAGCAGTCCAACCATCTCCCCTCAGTGCAGAGGAGGCTCTGGGAGAGGGAGTCATCCACATAATGATCTCCAGATGCTGTGTCTGATCAGTGTGTCTGATCAGTTCCTGTATTGCAGAGGAGCTGTGTGGCCTTCTGGTAGGCTGTGTGTAAGGGGAGAAGACAGGAGAAGGGCTCTTCTGAATTTGTTCCACCTATAACAAAACTCAGCCAATTGTCCCACCACCTACCACTTGCGCTTCTCAACAGGCTGGGAGGCAGGGAACCTGCTGGGGAAAGTTATTTCTTTCATCCTCTTGCAGGACATCATTTCTCTTTTAATGTTTTCTGTGCAGTAAAGAAAACGGGTGAAGGAGCTGAAGAGGAAGAGCTGCAGAGGAGTTTTCAATTCCTGTAGGAATCTATGCATGGCACATTGTGCCTGCAGGAGCTCAAAGCTGTACTCAGCTCCATGAAACCTGGTAGCTCAGCTGTAAAACCCAGGATTTCTTCTGGTTTCTGAGCCAGTCTCTCAGCATTTAGAGAAGGTACTGTACTGAGCTGAAGTTCTGCAAGCATATTCGATTTCATGTCAACTAAAACCCCCTAAAATCAAATTAAAGTACTAGCCTCTTCCAAAGTAAAGCACCACACCTCTGTCTGGAGCTTCTGTTAAGTTAAAACCAGAAATGCTTTTTCAAATAATGTATAAAATTTAAATGCTTCTTCAAATAAAGTATAACAGCCAGTTTGCTTTGCAAATGGTCTCTCTAACAACTGCTTTCTCCAAGTAACTTTAAAAATAAAAAAATCACCTATTAAAAAATTTAAAAATCATCTATTCCAAAATAAAAGTCAATGTCTAAGATGACATCTGTGAGATCTACAGAAGCCTAGTTTGACTGGGGTAAAGCTAAGGTGAGCGACAGGTCAAAATCAAGCTTACCATGGAGGCCACCTGCAACCTTTGTGGAGAAAGATTACCATCTTGTTGGGGAGATCATGTTTCTGTTATTACCAATAACAGTCTGGTTTATACTATTTATTCTCCCCTCTTAGGTTATCTTCTCTGACAGCTGGGAGACTTGACACAACGCCTAGGTTGAAGCTATGATGAAACTGAATCATGTTATTGAATCCTAAGTGTCATTCGATTGTATCACATGCAGTGAGAATGTATAGGTACCACAGTCCTTGTCCCAAAACACTTACAGTCCAAGCCAGATAGCAGGTCATAGTAAAGTAGAGACATCCAAGTGCAAGGTCCTGCACCTGGGTTGGGGTAACCCCGGTAGCAATATAGGCTGGGCGATGAAGAGATGGAGAGCGGCCTTGCGGAGAAGGCCTTGGGGGGGTACTGGTGGATGAGAGATTGGACATGAGCTGGCAATGTGCGCTTGCAGCCCAGAAGGCCCATTGTGTCTTGGGCTGCATCAAAAGGAGCGTGGCCAGCAGGTCGAGGGAGGTGATTCTGCCCCTCTGCTCTGCTCTGGTGAGACCCCACCTGGAGTCCTGTGTCCAGCTCTGGAGCCCTCAGTACAGGAAAGACATGGACCTGTTAGAGACAGTAGACAAAGGCCACCAAGATGACCAGAGGGCTGGAACACCTCTCCTATGAGGACAGGCTGAGAGAACTGGAGTTGTTCAACCTGGAGAAAAGGCGGCTCTGGGGAGACCTTACTGTGGCCTTTTAGTACTTAAAGGGGGCCTATAAGAAACATGGGGACAGACTTTTTAGCAAGGCCTGTTGTGATAGGAAAAAAGGTTAATTGTTTTAAACTAAAAGAGGGGAGATTCAAGCTGGACATGAGGAGGAAAATGTTTACTATGAGGGTGGTGAAACACTGGCCCAGATTGCCCAGAGAGGTGGTAGATGCCCCATCCCTGGAGACATTCAAGGCCAGGCTGGATGGGGCTCTGAGCAACCTGATGTAGTTGAAGATGTCCTTGCTTATTTCAGGGGAGGTGACTAGATGGCCTTTGAAGGTCCTTTCCAAACCAAACTATTCTATGATCTGTGCTGGTTTGAAAGTTGTGATTTATAGCTGTCTTCTTTCAATAAAGCTCATTTTTTATTTTAGTGCATTTTGATGTAGGAGCATATGAAATCTTACAGATGTTTCAGTAACAGCAGGTTGCCTTTCTGTGTATGTTTCTTCAGGGGAATGTCTTTTCTGTGCAATTAGCCAGGAGGTTTTAGCTTTATGATGGAGTGGTTTGGTCTGCACTGCTTTCTCTCTCTGGCATGTTCGGAAAGCACTAAGGAGGGCAAAGCCAGCTGTCTTTAGAGCCTCACCAGGCCACAGTCACAGGCTGCTGCCTAGGGCTGTGTGCAGAGACCCTCCTGCTCCACAGGAGCTGATCCTGTTACGCTTGACAGGGCAAGTCTAAACTGGGTGAAATGAACAGGAAATGCCAGTTCCAGCCCTCCCAGATGACTCCAGGCTACTTTGTACACTAACTTTTTCAGCCTTGGGAGGATTTGCATATTAATTCCTCATCATCCACAAACTGCATTTGGATCAGCACTGCGCTGCCAAGATCTTGGAAAGCCACCCCGCTCGCATGATTCTGGAGACATTAGCTACGCCATGTTTGTTGGGCTGCCTACTCTGCTCTCCTGTTTTGGTAATCCTCTGCTCTTCTGCAGGTATTAACACGTACAAGAAAGCTTTGTCATAATAAGCAATAGCCAAACATGCCAGTTTTTTTTTTTTCTGTCTGTCAAAGACATCATAATAGTTTTAAGTTAGTCCCAGAGAAAATCATCAGTGGGGCTGTAGAAAGGTCAAAGGTTTGCCAGTTTAGGATTTCATGGGAATATACGCTTGTTTGGACTTGGCCCAAGAGCTTAGTTTACCTGTTTGACAGGTAACAATTAGTGAGTAATAGCTCTGCTGGCTGGAATGCAGCTGTGAGGGCCAGCAGGCGCTGGGTTACCTGGTGGGCAGGTGTGGGTGCAGCGCCCAGATAGGTATGTGCATGCACAGCATTCCTGGGAATCAGTTTTCCCTTAAAGATGCAGCAATGACTGCAGGGCACAAAAGGGCTGGGCTTAGCCCAGGCTGGAAGATGTTAAGCTGTTTGCGAGGTAAGGAAGTAAAGTAAATAGTGGAAAAGAAGAGGAACTGAGGAAAGGACTGTGACAAGCAGCTGCCCCTTTTTTTCCTTGACAAGAGAGAGCAAAGTTCTGATTCTTCCCTGAGAATCTCAATAATTGAGAATTCAGTGTGATAACAGCAGTGGTGTGAAACATTTATACAGTCCTAAAATTACAGTCCTAAAATTACATTTGGCCCTTTGAAGGCAACCATGAGGCTGATGTGGCCCCCAGTGAAAATTAGTTTTACACCCCTGGATTACAGTGTCATGGAGCGGGGGGAGGAAAGAGAGAGAAGGGAGAAGCTGAGATGGGGTAGAGCTGGTTTGAGAAGTGTGTGTCTAAAAGTTATGCTGACGGGTGGCCAGCATGGCTCAGGAGTCGTCTGCAAGGATTTTGTGTGCATTGCTCCCCAGTGGCAGCCCAGCATAGGCACAGCAGCATATAGCACATCTGAGAAGTTCACTTGGCAAGATATATATGTGAAGAGAGGAAATCCTGTATCAGTTGGTTTGGAAATGGTTAAACAGCTTATGTGCAGTTGCCCTCAACTCTGCCATTAGCAAGAAATCAAGCCTGATGAATTTATCAAATAAAACCACTTTATCTGTGGCAAATGGCCCCATTTCCAGCTCCTGCAGCAGTCAGGGAAGATTCCTGCATAAACCTCTCCTGATGTTGAGTCTCCAGAGGGAATCTGGTATAAATTATGTAAATGGGGTCTTTGGAGGTGTTTTTAAGATGTTTGGTATTTTTTTTACCACACCAGGCAACCCTTCTCTTTTAGGAACAAAAAGGTTTGCTCATTCTTTTAATATTTTATTCTCATTTGTGAACAAGCTTCTGTGTTTGTGTATTTCCACTTACGTGTTTCATACTTTACAATTGAGCTATTGTGTGCCTTTGTAGAAGCCACATCCTCTTTCCTGGTCTATGTATTTTCACCTGCAGAGCTGGAGTAGTGAGTCCAGTATTATTAACTATGAAACACAGACGATAAGCACTGCTAGTTATATACATGCATGCTATTACAGATAGATATTTATTTATATCACACAGTAATTATTTTGAACCTAATTTCACTAAGATGACAAAGTATTTTGTATTTTTAATAAAAATAATGTTTTTTTTACTCATATTTCTCTGGCTGAAAGGACTTCATCCTTGGTGTACTAGTTGATGTCATTTGAGAAAGAAGAAATCCATGTATAATTAGAGACCATTTTCCTTGATCTTAAAGGACACAGGATCACTTTGAGTCATTAAGCATTATTTGTACACTGTTATTTAGTATGACCTTCATTAAGAGGGAGTCTCTTTGCTCAATAGTGTGTGGGCCAATAAATGGTCATTAAGCCTGACTATCAGCTGACACAGTGGCAAGGTTTGTATTTATTTTCACAAACTCCTCACAAGCTACAAGCAAGCACTACGGAAGCACAGAGTCATCTCTGCAGCATGGACCAAACCGAAGCGAAAATATAACCCTTCCTCAGAAAGTGCTGAGAAATGCATGACAAACCCCTTCCCCCAGCCCACAACCACTGCCTAAGAAGATGCAATGATCTGTCCTGGGTTGGATGAGTGCTCGTCTCCTGCACTGTGCACCTCCAAGGGTCCCCACCCCAGGCACTTCGGAAAGAAGTGAACACACTTCCCTTTCCAAGCATCCTCCACTCTGCATGTTAGGCTTCCTCAGCTGGAGCTTGGACCTATGTGTTTCACACCTTTGAGTCAACAGTTGACTTCATGAGTCAGTCAGAACACCGTTTGAACCCCTCTAAACTTCTGGCATCCATAATAGTATGCAGCCATGAGTCCCACAGGTTATGAGGCGCTTCAAATAATCATTTTGTTTGTGGTATTTGGCATCTATGGTACTGTGTAAAGCAGTGTGCAAACCGTTCCTTCTGTCTCCCATTTATTGCTGACCTCTACAACCTGCAGAGTCCTGCACATTTTGGTGCGTCTTCCTATGATGACTCTTGCGACATTAACATTTCTGATCACCTCCCCTTTGGGCATGGAGGACAGGAACTCCATGTAGTGTGCAAGATCTAAGGCACTTCAGATTTGCCCAGTAGCAATGCTTTCTGTTCTGTATGTTCCTGATGTGGCTTTGGTCTTGCTGAGCATGGGTGCGCCCTTAGCATTCTGAGCAACACGTTCACCAGACGTAGGATCATAGAACCATAGAACAGTTTGGGTTTGAAAGGACCTTCAAAGCTCCTCTAGTCCACCCCCCTTCCTATGAGCAGGGACATCTGCAACTAGATCAGGTTGCTCAGAGCCACGTCCAGCCTGGCCTTTGTCTACAGGGATGGGGCATCTACCACCTCTCTGGGCAACCTGGGCCAGTGTTTCACCACCCTCATGGTAAAAAATTTCTTCCCCATGTCTAACCTGAATCTCCCCTCTTTAAGTTTAAAACCATTACCCTTTATCCTATTGCAACAGGCCCTGCTAAAAAGCCTGTCCCCATCTTTTTTGTAATCCTGTTTCAAGTACTAAAAGGCCACAGTAAGGTCTCCCTGAAGCCTTCTCTTCTCCAGGCTGACCAGCTCCAGCTCTCTCAGCCTGTCATCACAGCAGAGGTGTTCAGCCCTCCGATCATCTTGGTGGCTTCCTCTGGGCCATGAAGATGATCATTGATATGGAACACAATGACATTTCATTGTCATGATCATACTGCATAGTCATGCTGCACAATAAGCACAAATGTCTCAGAGCCCAGTGAAGAATTCTCCTCCCTCTGGCAGCTGCCTGCCCGCCTGTAGGTTTTGTGTCTCTCTGTGGGCTTGATCGCCCTGTCATTTGGAGTAAGTAGAAAGAGTTCTGATTTCAGCAAGACTGGAAGTCCTGGAAGCATCTTCTGTTAATGTCAAGGGGAGCTGCATGGAGAAGCTGAACTGTGGTTTGTGCTGAGTGATGTGCTCTTCTTGTCCTTGCGAAAAAGACATTTCATGCTCACAGAGGGATCAGACTCATTAAGTCAGAAGAGAAATTAAGTGCATTACCAGTGGTGACCTTGTGAGAGAGTTTTGCCTCACCATTCACTTTATTAAATGCTTTCTGTGAACACAAGGAATTAAGCTTTTCTATGTGGTGCTTGCTGCTCTCTGCTATATCAGTACTGTAGCTATAACAGTTGTAAACATTTAAAGAATGGTGCCAATTAAAGGTGACTTGGGAACAAATGTGCTATGAAGAACTTGGAAAGACTGGAAGAATAGCTATTGTAGCAAATGCTTTTCTAAATGGACACCTGAAGGGATGAAGCTATGGAGAGGATGGTTTGGGAGGCAGCCTTCCCACTCCAGCAGTGCAGTCATGGTGATTAAACATACCCTTTGGAAGCATACACTGGTTTGAAGAGGCTTCCAGCCATCACTAAATGAAGCTTACAATGAATGACCCATTGCATGTTAAGAGGCAGATGACTCCACCTGCTATTTGGGTTCTGTAGAAAAGGCTGACAACAGTACTTTACACCGGGACTCTGGAGAGTACAAGAGCTCTGTTGTTCACTCGTAACTATCAATCAAGAGTACACTAGATAAACTGGATTGTAAATGGCATCTGAAGTAGTATTTCACTCCAGCAAAGGATATTCCAGGACGGCAACATAGGAAAAGGAGCAACTCAAAGGAGTTCACCACCACAGGTTATTCTCAGACAGAACCACGCTGCGTAAGGAGGAACGGAAAACACGTGGCCTTATTCTCTGTGAAGTGTTTGTGGAGTTTCTGTCACCATAGTACCGAGTCACCAAATACAGAAAGGTCACTCCCATGATTCATAACTGAACCCACAGCAGCTGTTGCTGTTGTCCTTCTCACTCTACCCAGTGTGTAATAGCTGAAGGGAGCAATGCTGGACACTTACAGGCCTCTCCATCCTCCCAGCACATTGCAAACAGATTACTGCACCCAGCAGCTCTTTATGAGCTTTTCTGGGCAGGTGAAAAGAGCAGATAGTTCAGTAGATCATTTCATACAATCAAAGGTCTGACTGCTGTCACCCGGGTAAGGGTCCATGAAACAACACATGAGACCTGGACTTCAGCTGTCCGTCAACAGACTGGATCTATTAGGGAAGAACTTTTCTGAAATAGTTATCAGCCTGAGGTTGATAACCTAGTATTAAGAAAGTTTTAACTAAAATGTTTCTGCTGCATGTAACAGTAAGGATAAAGAAAAATACACTATTTTGTCCAATTTTGTTTTTCTCATATTTATGAACAGTTTTGCCATTTCCATACTTCAGAGAAAGATGCTGAATGTTAGCATGGCATCAGGAGAGGCAGGAGGAAAAAAAAGTACTGCTTCAGGAGTCTGCCTTGAAAATCCCTTTGAAATTCACATTTGCTCAGCAGTCATGTTGCTAATGTCAGCAGCTGAATATATCTGGGTTTATATCCACACCAAGCACACGCCAGGCCATGTGTGGCCTCAGAGCAGATGCCTCTGCCTCTCCAGCACTCTCCTGCTGAGACGACCACCCTGGGGGCAGAAGCCCCCTGTGAAGACAAACTGTCCTGCAAGGGAGACTTTCTGGAGATGGGGCAGAGGAGTGGACTATGACAAGCACAGGAGGCGAAAATGGAGGCTGGGAAGGTGGGCAGACAGGCTGTGACTGGAAAACAGAGCATGGGGAGCACTGGACTGCTTGGATGAGACTGGACCAAGTAGAGGGGACCTCCAGGCACAGCAGTAACAGCAAAGCAGACTGAAGATGGACATGAGGGTATGGGAAGGACTAGGACTGTTTGAACAAGAGAGAAAACTTAGAACTAACAGAAGGAAAAAGCCATGGGGCTGGTCTGTGAGGAACAAGGGCTACTGATGGCTGAGTGCTGCAGTGGGGACCCAGTCTGGACAAGATCAGTGACGGTGGGTGGCTCAGCCACCAAGTTTCCTGCCTTTCCCTGGTGCTGGATTGCCCAGAAATCTCAGCATTACTGACACTAATTACACTGTCAGGAGCTGCATCACTGTAGGAAAGTCACTTCCAGATGCAAGCTGGACCACGGATGGATGGACGCTGTTTCGAAAAGTAGAATCACAGAATCATTGCTCAGGTTGGATCCAACCTTGAAAGATCATCTAGTCTAATCTTTCACAGGAAAGGGCACATATATGAGATTGCGTAGCACCTTGTCCAGTCACATATTGAAAACCTCTAGTGTGGGGACTCTACCATATCCCTGGAGAGAATGTAGAACAAGACGCTTTGGGTGAGCCAACAAGAAACCGGAGGACTGGAATAACAGTAAGTGGGTGTCAGTGCTGTATTGGTACAAGATGTGGGAGGCTGTCAGTCAGAGCAGGCAGGCGAGCGGAGAGGCCAGCTGGCTTTGCCAACAGCACGGCAGGGAGCACAACACTACTGTGCCACTGCAGATGGCAACTCCAGCCAGGGAAAGCAGCGCCAAGGCCATTGTGGAAGGGAGTGGTGAGACCCCACGGGCATGACCTGCCTCATTCTGCCCTGAGAGGGCTGTCGCAGACTCATGCTGCACTGAAAGCAAAGGCTGCACGGAGGTACTAATACCTTGAGGAAGTAACTACCAGGAAACAAACACAATTTAAATTAAAGGGCAGCGTTGGCACAAAGACAATAGGGTGCAAACAGACTTTAACATATTCCAGGTGGTAAAGAAAGGATGGCACCCAGCCAGGTGAGAAGTGAGTTCTCCAGGAGGAGCAGGGGGAACGAAGGCCCCAGGGGCTCAGGGGTGCAGTTTGGTTGGGAGGCCCTGCCAGGATCACCCAGAGCCAGGGCTCAGTGGGGCACATGAGCCCTTCCAGACCATTGCTTGAGCAACTTCTATTTTGGCATCTCCTAACCTGTGAGTTGTCATTACTCTTCCAGGGCACTTGGGGAGTGCCACACTGGGGCTTCTGCAGCTTTAGCTGTTTTATTTCAGTGGATAAGGTGGCTTTCATATAGATCTAATTATATTCTGGTAGTAGAAAAACGGAAACAGAAAAAGGAAACTATCTGTATTTAACAAAGCCCATCTGCTGCTATGAGGGATTAAGTCCTGACACAAAGAACTTGACTTACCCAAGACCGGTTGGGACAAAGCAAACAGCATGCTGCACAGCTCAGGGGATTCTCTCCCTGCCAGGGATAGCAAAAGTTATGAAGGATAAGAAGCCTCCCTTGGATAGTCACGGTAATATTCAGGCTTGGGAAAGATCACCATGGAGGAATAATGCCTTCCTAAGGAATATTTTATGACGGAAGAATTTAGATTGTAAAGGATTTGTTACTATGAGTGACATGGATAGTTTACTAAATCTTTTCAGTTCTGTGAAATAAAAAGCAAACATGCGTCCCTACACCCAAGTAAACACACAGGTTCTTATGCAACTCCACCCCCTGGGGCTGCTTTCTGCCAACTTCCGCAATGACTTAATTTAAAGAAAATCCCGGGACAGACGCACTCCAGAAAGCTTCAGCATAACCCCAGCCTGAGCTTCCTTTTGAAGTGGCAGGTCCCTGGGTTTTCCTTCCAAAGCATGTGTGCTTCTTAGCGCTCCATGTTGCCAAAGCAAAGCAAATGAAACCCATCTTATTTTGAGATTTGTGTAGGTCATGATAATAGCTGTAGTGCTTGGAACTGCTGTTGATGTTTCTTTCTTTGCAAGAATAAAGGGAAAGTACTGGGGATTAGCACTGTCACCGCACTCCCTCCTTCCCTCCTCTCCCCACTGCAAGCCTTACACAGAGAGCACAAACACAATCTTTGCCTTGCACAAAAGTAATATTCAATGCAGTATTTCATAAGTAGATGGGTAACTGATAAATTTTATTATAGCATTATTAAACATAGTAATAATGCTTTCATAAATTTTCCTTCTATGAGCAGCGTATGTAACACTATGAGAGTTCAAACCTGGATCACAAATATCACAGATTGGCACATATAACTTCCAGATCATCAAAAGAGAAAGTTGAGTTCACAAGTTTTTCCAGTTCTGATAACTGCCATCCTATGCTTTGCTTTCCCTTTCTGTCAGCTCTCCAGGGCCTTCCAAGCCTTCTTCACTATGGCTTCTCTAGTAGCTGTCGTGACACTTCCTACTCAACAAGTGCAAAAGTCCATGGGAGTTCTTCAGTATTTATCAGCAAGATTTGGAGTCCTGCCCCCAGGAATGGCGGGGAGACTGCTCTTGGTTCAGGACCATGCCGGTGCGAGCTCACCAGCAAATGGCACTGGATGGAAGCCATGGGAAAAATGCTTCCTTCTGCTAGGACACTTGGTGGTTCTCATAAAACAACAGGTAACGTAATTTTGCTCCCTTTACTTCAACTTTCGGGGTTTTTTTTAAAGAGAGGAAAATTATGATCATTTACTAGATAAAAAGACATAAAGGGAAGTTTAATATGTACTGTCTTTGAATGCAAATATCAGGTGCTGTGGAGTCTCAGACATACAGATTTTTTAATGAAAAGACTCCCTTTGTCCTTGTCACAAAGGAAAAATGAATTATGTATGCATTTTTAAAATATCTCGTCACTTCACGCTTGGACTCTGACATTGAAATGTAACATGAAATTATGTTCCAAAGATTAAGCTAAGAATATTAGCCTAAAAAGACATAAAGGTGGAGCTGACCCAAGAAGTAGGCGTGTGAGTTTGGCCTATTCTTAGGCTACTGAAGTTGTTACTGCTAAGGAAACCAAGCACAATTAAGCTTGGGCTGACAGCAAGAGAGCATCATGACCGTGTCCAGAATCTGGCTGGGGGTCCATCCCATCTCACCCCATCCCATTAATGCTGGGAGAGAAGCAGTAGAGCAGCCTGGCCTGCAGGAAGGCTCTTGGGATATTAAGGTGGATTTTTTTGTGAACCATTAGTAGCACAGCAGTGTTTCTGTTTGGAAGGGGGATGAAATTCTTAGTGCTTTTCTGTTGGAGCCAGCAGAAAAAAGTAATCACTGAGTGCTTTGGGTAATATTCAGGCCTTCTGTCAACACTACCCAAATTAGCAGAATACTTACCATAGAGGCAAACCTTGGGAAATCACGTCAAGCATTTAGCAACCAGTGATCTCATAGTTGTTCTTATTTGAGCAGAGCAGGATGAAAGCCTACCAAGCCTGAGCAGACAGCTGACATGTCCCAGCCTGTTTCCTCTAATGGCTAAATGGAGTCATGGCAGACATTTAAATAAAATCTCCCTCCGTGTGTGTAATTATCTCTAAAACTGCAGTGGGGGATGCTTGTCTCTATGGGCAGCCTTCACAGGTGGGAGTGGTATTTGCAGTCCTGTGAAGCACTTTGGGTTTGGGAAGTAGTTGAATTTGGTCTTGGAATATCTCGTTGCGCTCACTTGAAGGAGAACACTTGCCAGGCCGTCTGACTTCCGAGGACAAGTGGTTTTGCACAGATTAGCCCATGCAGGAGATGGCAAACACCTTGAAGAGGAAAAACCAAGTGTATCTCTTTACAGAGCCTTGTTCTCGAAGCCCTTCTAAGCCTCATTCTCTGTTACAAAGCCCTGAAGTCTATGCCAAGGCAGGGGTTGCAAAGGACAGTTATATGCTCAGAGTTACTGGGAAATAAACCAGGAGCATCTGATGTCACCAGACACCCACAAAACATGCAATACAGGATTATCAGGTTCGATTTCCACTCCAAAGCCAATGGTAATGCAATGCTGACAAACGTCTCCATAGTCCACTCCTCCCCTTTCTCAGATGCTGCTCTATAAATCTAGCCTTAGGACCTAGGAACTAGAAAACACTTCAGTTCCATTTATCCCTAATATCTTGTGAAAACTCTTGTGATCTTTATTAATGCTGTGAAAGGCTGAATGAAGCAGGGAGTCAAAAGGAAATTCACCTTTCTACTCCTGATAAATGTCCTGCTAAGAACCAAAATAGACTAAGGAGGTAACTTCCACAACATTTAATTTTTTCCCCCAAATTCACAGACTGGATTTTTCTTTTTTCTTTTTTTTTTTTAAAGAAATGTTTTTATTACAGTGTGAGAAATTTGCAATTAGATTTTACTTCATGTCCTAGTGATTCAAACATCCTTAGTGAAATGTCAGATCTTTTCAGACAAGTTTTATAAATAATCTGGAACTAAATCTTTTCAAGACTTTTTTTCTTTCCCCAGGAACATAGACAGAATGGTGAGATAACCTGGAAGAAAGGAGTGCTGTGCAGTAATTTAAAACTTTATGATGGTGTAAAAACAAAAAAAGCCCCAAACAATTAATGTTATACCTGATACTTATTTACAAGTGCACAGAAGCAATTTGAAAGCTGTAAAATCCCTCGCCAGCCTTGTTTAAGCTCACCTTGTGAAAGACACAGATACCAGTCACTCTTATTAGTGGCTGTGCAGCAACCAAATATTTTAGAGGTTGTTAAATAAGTTGAGTCAGATCCACAGATGGTGTAAATCAAACTTCTGTAGTTGCTCCAACATATCTGTGGTCACAGAGGGCTCTCTGGAGTCATTGCACAACCGGTGCCGCCCCAGGGAGCTCTTACATCAGGTGCAAGCTCCATGAGCTGCAGACACACCAGTCTCTTGCCACCGGTACGGCAGCTCCCTGCCCCGTGTCCCCAGCAGAGGTGCTGGAAGAAGGGGCAGAGCTGCTGGAAGAAGGGGCAGAGCTGCTGTGAGCTCTGCCAACCAGTCAGGCTGGCATTTCTGCCCTGCCTGGGGCTGGTCCCCAGCCCCATCTTGCTCTCCTGAAGTCCCTGCTGGAGCTCTTTGGTCCAGCCTCATTCTTTCCCATGCCCTTGCTGCTGTACTGCTACGTTCATGATCACAAAAATGGCATCTTTGTATAGATTTAGCCAACACTGGAGAAATGATCATTTTTAGGGGAACATAAGGGTAGAGACCAATGACCGAAATGTGTTTCTTCCTACTGGGAAGGGGAGGAGAATCTGGCTGTTGGCAGCAGGTTGCGTTAGCACAATGCTTCAGGATGACTAAATCGCTCAAGGTAAAAGGGTGGTGAAATTTGATTTGAGTTGCTGTCAAGTGTGAAAATGCACTTATCGCAGGCTTCTCCCACAGTCATGGAAAGAGCCTGCATCCGAGCTACCAGCAGCACCCAGTATGGCTGCTGCTCTGTCCAGCTCCTGACCCCCATGAGATGGGAGTGAGAAGGATGTCACACTCCAGTCGCCCTCTGTCCCACTGAGCTGGAGCCAGAGGCAACTGGATGCAGCCCGTAGCTGGGTCCTTATCTCCCACAGGGCAATGCAAGTCATAAAAACCACCTAATGAGATGTTATAAAAAGCTCTTTCCTGCAACTTCTCTCTTTATGGATAGCTCTGCCTGTATCATTCTCACCCTTGAAGGGCTTCTACCCATCAGCAACTCCCAGCCGAGCTGATCTTTCCTAGGGGTGCCACAGGGAGCGTTTGGTGTTGAAGTGGGACTCACTCACCAGCACACTAATGGGGAGGCCACTTCTTGCAGTCAAGAAAGAAGACTCAGAGGGTCCATCTCTGCAAATCTGTAAACCCCTAGTGGCTGCGACTTCAGCCTGCAGCAAGCTGAGCAGACTTGTTCTCAGTTTTCTTTTGAACAGCAGCATCACAGGTGACAGATCTTGCTGTGCCAGTGCCATCTAGTCATAAATTCAAATCAGAGTCTGACTCTGCATCTTCCCTCATAGATTTTATCTCTCAGGTCATTCTTTCCCAGCAGTTGAGGGATGAGCAGTTACATGTCTAAACCTGCGGTCACCATTCTGTGGCCAGTTATCAGACATGACACGTCAAGTAGCTGTATGTGATTGAAGAGGACTGTGTACACATGCCTCCTTTTCAGCTGCAGTTTTCTTCAGTCATACTAAATGTGTGAACTCATGAATGATGTTCATGTGAATAATCACCTAGAACAACTAGATGTTTTTTCCAGCTGGCTCACTCAGATCTGCCTCCAGGAGCCTCATTTCCCCTTGTTCCCAGTGTGAGCTCTGTCACTTAGCTTAGGCCTGTATCTCAGGTGCATGCCTGAAGTGTCACTGCTTTCTCTAGTGCTTCTGTACAAGGCTGGTCAGAAATGTCACTGGCATTTATCTCAGATTTTTCACTCCTGACATGACTTTCAAATATACTTTTTTCCTTGCTTTCACACACACCTACCTGGTCCTGATGGTCCAGAGCATGCTGAGTTTCTGGGTTTAATTTGGTTTGAAATGCACTAACATAGTTCTGGCTTTTGCTCCGGGCATTGAAGGCTCCTTCACCCACCAGACTCTTCCATACCCATATCTGATTTTCAAATAACGCATTAGTTGTTAGCGGTATCCTGAGAGGGCTGGTGCTTGTTTGCAAAGCTCCTCTTGGCAAGGGGACAGGGAGCTTGCAGTTGCTGCCAAATAACACAGGCGTCCCAACAATAAAAATACGTTACTTTTTTCACCTCTGGACTCTGATGGAGGTGAGGAGGATGATTTGGCTGCAGCACATTACCTGAACTGGATGCGCATCAGCCACCCAACTGCTGCGGGGTGTGTCCCCACCCCTCCTGCGAGCACGGCCCGATCGGCCACAAGACCATGGCATGTTTCGTGTCAAATCCATCACTGGTATTTGCATCCAGATATGTACAAAGCCTGCCAGGATTTTAAGTCCTCAGACATATTTTTGGCACCAGGAAGCAAGGCAAGATCTCACGTCCCACTACTGCAACTGCTTTTAGTGAGCAAGTGTGAGACCTCTGCAGGTCCCCGTAACGTCACAGGTGGCAGGGCCATCTCCAGTGACAGCTGGTGGCGGGCAGCTGCTGCTTGCCCCTCTCTGGGTCACGCCGGCCGCCTTGGCCTGCAGGCAGCCCTTGCTCGGAGCCATGGCGAGTGCTTTCCTAGGAAGCACCTTAGCAGCACATAGTGTGTCAGGGCTTCTCTGGAAATATTTCTGCATTTCTGCATTGCTTCATGCCCCAAATAATTGCTTAAGCCCCCCTTCCTCCACAGCTCACACACATTTTAACTCCCGCCCCATCCCCCTTGCCAATTTTCCTCAGGCCTCGCTGAGCAGGGCAGGATTTCGCGTGCTGCAGCACGGTGCTCGCTCCCTCCCACCCCCCAGGAGACCTCTCTCCTGCCCCAGCTCCCCTGCAGGCAGTCACAGTGGCATTTGGGCCACCACGTCGCTGATGGAGCAGCCGACCCCGCAGCCAGGCAGAGAGGCAGGCACCACTGCAGCCCGCTCCCTCTCTCTCCCCTGCTCGCCTCCGGCAGCACTTGCTCTCCCTGTTTTTCCTCACCATCTTTTGCACCAAAGGGCTTAATTTTGGCACAAGACCTTGGGGACAGACGGGCATGGCTGGGGTGTGATGTGGAGGAGGCACGGCATGGCTGCTGGCAAGCTGAAGAGAGCCAGGGCAAAGACTAAGCTGCTGGCCACATAGTTTCAATATGATTTCATACTGTGTAGTCTCTGGTGCAGACCTGTCCTGGGCCAAGTAGCACTTTTACTGACAGAGCCCAGACACGGGCAGGGGACAGCGGATTGATGAGGCCACCCTTTTCTGGCAACAGGAGGGAACCTCACCATATGGACAGGAGCTGTGCTGAACCACTTGTCCCCAAGCCAGAAAGCAGACCCAAGCCTGTTTCATTTACTAGTAGTTACAGAGGTGTCCCCAGCTTCCCACCTGATGCCCGTTTGCGTGTCCAGCACGGATACGGTGCCCACGCAGGTCTGCCCCGCTCCCGGAGCCCAGGGCAACACCAGCTGATGTTCAGCTCATCTGACACTCCCGTGTCACCCGCTGCTCTCTGCTGCTGCTAACTGTTGTCAAACTTCAGCCATTTTAACCTGAAGTGTCCGCTGTGTGTCTGTCTCTAGTATTATTTGAGACAAAGCCAGTACCGGTGGAAAGTGTTACCAGATTCCGAGTGGAGGCTCAGGACAGGGACTGGAGTGCTCACCCTGGGGAGAGCACACGGTTTTAGCATCATTCCTTTGAGATGTCCTCTGGTTGCTGCTGCATCTTGGCATGAGACATGGCCCTCCCTGTGCCCCTGGAAATCCACCAAAATCCAGTCCGCCCCTAAGGCTGTTTAAAAGCAGTCCCCAGCTACACAGTGGACCTGATCTCCTTTGGGGTTTTGTGTTGTTAATGACTGATCTGGCTTCCAGGAATGAGTAAGTGCCAACTGGAGGCTGTTTGCAGCAGGAACATTTTGAAAACAACTATCCCATGTATACTCTCTGGTGAGTGATAAATTGCAAGTTCTTGTGACCATTTTTTCCACAATTTGGGATTTTTTTGTGTCTTTTTTTTGCCTTTGCTCCCTTATTTTTGTGAAACTGGTGGGGAGTTAATTATATTTTTTGAGTCAGCCAGTGGCTTCACAGCTTAGCAGGGGTAACAGTCAGATAAACAACCAGACACATGTGCCCATGCACACACAGTCACACGTGACCACATAAGCCATTTCTCTTTGAAACCTGGATGCACAGCAATGACAGCCCGTGATTTTGGCCAGTGGTGGATGTTTGAGACACTGACCATTGGCCAGGCTGGTGAGATGTCACCCAAGAGAAATGGAGCTGGCTTTTCCTTTTGCCCTTAAAAAACCCCAACAACTTGGAAATTGTTCTTCAAAGACTACTCGGGTGACGACACAAAGTGCAACATTACTCAAATGGGGGAAATTATTCGGCTCCATGGAGGAGGCACCCACGCCGCATGGTCCCTGCCCAGGCCACCCCTGGGCTCTGCCAGGAAGGTGCTTTTGGCCAGAGCTGAGGCTGCACCAACACTCGTTGTGTCTGTGCCGGGGACCGGTCCTGACACTGCCCAACCTACATGTGCCTTTTTGTGCCTCTGTTTCTAAAGCTGTAGCAATACTGGTTGGTTGGTTTTTTTTACACAAGTGGTTACAAGAATAATTTCACTGCTCTCTGCGGGGCACATCTGTGCGGGTGGCTGGAGCACCAGAGGACAGCCCAGAGAAATGCTAAGCTGGCAGTCCCTGTTGGGTTTAGCAAAATGTGGAAACAAACCTCCATGGTGTTTGCTGGATGACAGCAGGGATGACACTAATAAGACTGTAAGAGTCATACAACTGCAGTATTGCAAGCAATGCTGAAGCAATGTGCTTGCAATGTTTCAATTAAAGTAGCTGTGCTCTATTAATGAATAAAAATAAAGCTAGAAATTTCTGATCATAGAAATATACAAAGATGAAGACAAAGGTAACATAGATGTGAAAACCTAGAATGTAATTTTTTTTAAGAGTTTTAATATTTGTAAGATATCAAACAAGGTGATATTATTATGGCATTTCTATCTAAGCTCTCCCACCAGGATCAATTTGCATGAAGTGGCACAAAGTTAATCTCCAGTTTCTACTGGTTCATCTTCTATGCTCTGCTTAGTGCTTTTTCTATTGAGTTTTAATTCCTTTAAAACAAAGTGCTGCAGCTTCTATTCTCAGTGTTGCTATAGTGGTTTACAACTTCTGTCTGTGCTAACATTTCCAAAGTAGCTAACTGGCAGAAGAAATCTAGAGAGGAGGTAAGCAGGTTGAGATGAGAATGATGAAACTTTGAAATCCCAGCCAAGCGGTGTAAAGAATCGGGTGTGCACATATAACCCTTTGCCATAAATATATATAATCCCTTACCTGTTTTCCCTTATCTTCTTTGTCTCTTAAACCATTGACCAAGTCTGGGGCTAAGTGTGGATCTAGCTGCATCTAGGCCTCTCTCTGAGAAGGTGTTTAGAAAGCAATTTATTCTGAACCTTGTGACTCAACAGGAGGACCTTCCTCTACCCTTTTGCATCTCCTGTTCCCACAGAAATCACTCTAAAGCAACTCTCACCTGATTCTGTTTAACATATTTCCTCCATGCAGTAAGTAATAGAATGAACCTTACCACCAAACTCCGTTAAGTTGCACTTTTCTTGAACTAAACCTTGCTTTGAAGCAAGCAGGACCCTCAGTCACTCATCTGTGACATACCAATGTTGTAATGAACTCCATCCATCTCATTAGGCAGTGGCATCTTATAAAACAGCAAGTGCAGTCACCTCATCCATGTGTCCCACTAACGACACTGTCCTGCTGCACCAGCCAGAGAGCAGCTGTGCTGGTGGCTGCCCAGGCACCCCGCGCTTTGCTCAGGCAGCTGCCTGCTTTAAACATTAACTTATAAAACCTGACATGAAAGCCCTTGCAAGGACAGATGAGAAAAGGACTATGAAGAGGAGGTATCAGCAGGTCCCACATCTGTGTTTGCATTTAAAAGGCCAGGGGGAGCCAGCGGTGTGCCCCTTAGAGAGGCATGCGGCAATGGCGCTGCCCAAAGTCACCTTTCTCCTTGGCAAGCACGAGCTCAGGCTGGGAGGCCAGCTACACAGCCACGTGCCAGCACTGAGCATATTGGCCACCACGGGGACAGGGCAGCCGGGACACCAGCCTGATCAATCTGTGGGCATCAGAGCTGTAGGAACACAGGGGAGGAGCTGCAGGGGGGCTGAGCCCCGGGCGCTGCTGGCTCGGGAGCCCCAGGGTGGCTGCAGGAGCTGCACAGGATTTCACACTCAGCGTGCACAGAGATCAGCGCTACGGAAGAGCTTACCTATTTTAAAAATACATAATGACCTAGAAGCTGATAAAACTCAAATGTATCTGAAAAGTGTTTTGAAATACCAGGTGGAAAAGGTGACAGCAGCAATATGTCTGAGCCTTAAAAACATCCAGCTGGTGAATCAGCACCAGTGAGGTGTGGCTATAAAGTCAGGAACACATACACTGAAAGCCATTGGACTGCCTGGGTCCTCCTTCTTGCTCTTCTTGAAGACACAAGTGACACTGACTTTCCTCCAGTCTCCAGGAACATCTCCTAATTGCCACACACACATATTGAGCTACCTCTTGATTTTTGTGCAACTTCCATCATAGACTGGCAGCAAACAAAGAGGAAACATCAAGAACATCCATTTTGTTTGGTGTTCATCACATGCAGAATACCAAGAGAACACTTTTCTAAGGCATAGCTGTGAGAAGCTGAAGCTGCAGTGCGTCTCTGCTGTCTTTCTGTTACACTGGTTAAATCCACAGTAAGTCCAGCATCTCTGAGTCAGCACTGAGGATCTGGTTTCTGAAAGGTGGTCAGTTCCTGGCCATAAGCCAGCCTTCACTGTAGTGCCACAGGAGAAGCAGCTGGCACTGCACTGCGGCCAAGCAGCTCTCCAAAGCAGGGTGCATCGTGGGGCAAGAGCTATTTTAGGTGCCATCATCAGGTGTGGGTGCTCCCCACACAGAGCCTGTACTGCCTGGGGAAGGGTCCTGTCAATATTGGTAGTTTTACTGTGAGAATCCACAGGAGCATTTTGTTGGCCCCAGCTGTATGTGGACTAGATCAGCATAAAAAGTCATTCCTAAATCCTGCTCACAGACTTGATGTCTGTGCAACCATCTCAGATAAGCAGGTAATTTTCTTTACTGAAGTAGATGTAAGCCTTAGACAGATAAAGCGATCACAGAAAAAGGATGTCTTATACCAGTCTTGTTTATTTATCCTCCAGAATGGAAAAGGGTTGTAGCAGAACATGCACAACTTTATACCAGTAATTACACCTGTGAGGTTTGCATTACTTCATTTCTACCACAGCATATGAACAAATGGGCACACTTTTCTGTGTAAATACAGAATTATTCTCTATACACTGTGTAACTGAGAAAGCTGCTTCTTTGCATGGCTTTTTGCTTCACTGCAGTTAGGTTTCTTAGCTAAAGCCAGGAGTCACATGCTGGGGGAAGCCAGACAGAGGAGATGAAGGTCAAGCCAAGAGGTGACAACTAAGTCTTTCAACTGCATTCGTATGTGTCCAGTTTATTCATAACTGGAAATCTCCTAGATTTGGCAAAATAACAAAAGACTTAACAGGATATGTGTAGTTCCAGCCTGGTCTGTCTCTTTTGGAAGAACTTTTTGAAATAATGTCTAGAGGTCTGGTTTAGGGGCATTCTGGGGAGGTAGATGTTAAATCCTCGCTGCTTTCTAGGTAAAAATTGAGTGATTAAAGGCCTGGATCAGGACAGGAACTTTTATAGAGAAATACAAATGCTGATCCCAGTTTTGAAGTTCACACCCAAAGGGGATATGGAAACAAATTTCTGAAAGAAGCAAGGCAGCTCTTTATAGACACCTTCCACCTTCAGGACGGCTGAATCCTTCTCCCACTTCCTAATCTGCAAGGAAACTGGCAAAGTAAAGAAAGGAGATTTGCTCAGACACTGAGCAGAGCCCTGGGGGTGCAGCACCTCCAGCATCGCTCTCCACTGGGGCTACGACAACGGCAGGAGCTGAGGGCTCGGAGCAGGACAGACACTTGGTGTCTCTCTCCCATCCTCCAAGCTGCTCCTCTGATGAGCTCCTTTCTCTCCCCATCCTGCTGCCCAGCTCCATTCCAAAAGAGTGGAGTCTGCACCCAAAATCCCTACAAGCAAGACCAACAAATGGTGCTGCATTTCTCTCTGAGTTGCTGATGGTGCCCGGGCATCGCAGAAGGAGCCCGTTCTGCTAGCTCTTCAGCCAGCTGGGGCTTCACAGAGCAAAACCACAACCTGAAACTGCAAACTGCAACTCTCAGATCATGGAGCCTTCAACTTCAGAAGCGGTACAAGATATACGTGTTAATTTGTGGTTAAGGCCTGTTTATCTGGAACAGCGCTGGAGGATGGTTTGGCCTTTCCTGTAGCACAGCAGCTGGAATTGCCAAAAGAAGGAGGCATTAAAAGTTAATAAAAAGGTTTGAAACACCCTCATTAAAATACTTGGAAAACTTCACAGTTTGGCTTCATACCATGGAGCGAGTATGTGAGAACTTGACTGGGCTTGCCTGCTTCCCTAGCAGACTGTCTTAATACTGAAAAAAAATCACCTGGCACTTGATGCCCTGTTAAAAAGCCCCTATGGTGTCAGATACTGTTGTAATTTGCCCTGGAAATGCATCTGAAGCAAAGGAATGTGTGAACACAAGTCCAGAGCTCAAAGAGGGGAAATACTGGTTGTTATACAGATTGGTGGATACAGGCAGTATTTTATTTATTTTAACTCTCAGCCCAAAGTTTCAGGGGCTGATAACTCTGCCACGCCACTCTGGTTCATCTGGCCTCTGGATGGACAGATGTTGCAGCTACTGCTCCCAGAGCAGGCTCTTTGGATACCACAGTACTGAGTGGCCTGGCCATATCTGGAGCCATTTCAAGGAAAATCTAGCCCTGTATTTGACCTCATTCATTTATTTACTCATCACACTAATTAGGTCAGGCAGAGGGAAGGCCAACAAGACCGGTAGGATGGACTATTTGCATAGTTGCAAGTGGTTTCTATCTGATGGAGTGGAGTGGATTGAACCATAGGTGGGTTGTGGGTCAAGAGGTTGTTTGAGTTTCACATTCATGGATGCACTCTCCACAGCCGGTGTTTTTGTTACGCCGCTCCACAGCTCTGCATTGGTTGCTAGGTCATGAACTGAAGCCTCAAGCTGCTGAGGATCAGGATCGCTGTGGTTATGTACCCATGTGGCACCCTGAGGACAAACCCTACAGGGATTTAGTGAAGGCTGCTCACTGTCCATCTCAGCCATGTGGTCTGCCTGAAAATGTGAGCTTTGGTGATGTTAGAGACTCTGATTTATCAAGAGCCGAAGCCATATTTGATCTAGGATTTAGTTCTGAGGTAAAAACTAAAAGATGCATGAAGAACTTGGGATCCTTTGCCTAACCCCTGTGCCTCCTACCCCACTGTTTCCCTGGGATGCAGAGCCTTTGGCTATCATTCCACTATCACATTTGGGATTATCCTGCAGAGCATCGTATTTATCCAGCTTCCTTCAGAGTGTGATGTCTACTTTGAGACTAGGACATAGTATTGAATTTTACACCTATCGTAGCTTCTATGAGTGCAAGGTGTTGGACCTGGTGGACTTTGGCCTTTTGCCTAGATGAGCTCTCAGAGTTTTCAGGTATAATAAATGGAGTTTTAAATTTTTTTTAGGGTAGGGCTTATTTTACCAAAGAAGGTAACTGGTTAGTACTTTTCCTTTTGCCTAGGCTGTATTATGAGTGTATGATTACACAGCACTTCTTCAGCGGTGCATTGCTGCTCCCAGACAGGCTTCCTTTGGGAGCCTGCTGTAGAAGATTAGAGCTACATGTTCCCCATCCTGCAAAACGCGAAGGCAGGGCTATGAGGAGGCACAGGACTAGTTCAGAACAGGCAGGATGTGCAAGGGTCACTGGGATCCATGCAACATCACAGAATGCCCTTAGTTGGAAGGGACCCACAAGGATCATTGAGTCCAACTTCTGTCTCTGCACGTGACAACCCCAAAATTCACATCATGTGTCTGCAGGTGTTGTCTAGTTGCTTCTTGAACACTGTCAGGCTTGGAGCTGTGACACCTCCCTGGGGAGCCTGTTCCAGTGCTCCAGCACCCTCTGGGTGAAGAACCTCTTACTAACGTCCAACCTAAACCTCCCTTGGCACATCTTCCTGACATTCCCTTGGGTTATATCGTTGGTCGCCAGAGAGAAGAGATCATGTGTAAGGAAAACAGGAGAGAAAAGATTTTCAGCCTCTCCACCCATGTTCTCTGCCCAAAATGACTTCTGCTTGAAGAGCATCACAGTGCTAAGCAGCCAGTACCTTGCTTAGTTTGGGTGACTGAACCCAAAATCTTTGTGGAGGAAGCACACCTTAGCATCCCTGGATGGCAACGACTGTTCTTAGGGCAGTCCTACCTGTAAACACTGCCACAGTCCTCTGCACCCTGGAGGCACATGCTATGGGGTATGACCTGGTCCCAAGGACTGTGTAAGGAGGAGAGATTCCTGGCAAAAACAAGAGCAGCACTCAGCTTCTCCAGACCCTTTCACCCTGTCTCCTTCCTTCACAGGAAGCTCCCTGAAATACTTTGTGGTAGCAAAACACCACTGCTGAAGGGATGGGAAGGAGCCCATACAGTGGAAGGTATGCACATCTTCCTTCTACAACTTTTCTATTATCAGTAAAGAACAAAGAAATAGCAGATGTATATCTGATGTGTTTACATGAAAGCTGCGGTATTTACTGATGCTTTTAAGGTCACATTTTACTTCAGTCAAGCATTGAAAAAAACAGAGAATATCTTGCAGTTAGTTAGCTAAACACCTTTTTCTGCCTTTGGATTGGGTAAGGCAGATAGTCACAATAAACTTTATCTGGAGGACAGTTCAAGGAATTGGCGAGAGAGTCCAAAATCCACTAACTCAAGGTCACTGATCCACTCAAGGAGTCCAGGCTGGCTGAGCAGTGACCATAAATCACATTTGACACTGACTTGGTGACCCATGTAAAATGTGTGAGTCGGCACACAGCCCCCATGGGAGAAGCATCAACTGCCAGCAACAGATACAGGAACTGCTGCTTCTGTGAAGTGACCCAGACTCCATTGTGCATGGAAAGACAATTTTCCACCTAATCACTAGGAGTTCTTGTCAAAGCATGTGTAGACATAGGAGTGTGGCCTAATCTGTCACCTAAGCCCATTTGGATGGAGCTATAAATCCAAGAAATCGCAGCCTGCAAACACAACCAGGACACGCTCCAGATGCTCGTGCCTGTCACACCAAGCACTAGCAGGGGACATCATGTTGTGGAACTTCCTCTTGGGAGCCACTTACTGGAAACACTGTGGGCCCCATCACTATGGTATCCAAATATGTCCCAGTGACACAGTGAGACAGGGAATTTTAGAAATGTGAAACTGAGAGACAGCAAAAGTGTATTGCCTAAAGTTTTCTGGACATCAATGGTTCAGAAAAAAAAAAGGTCTCTTGAATAGAAGTTCAATGTCTTAGGTGCTGAAACGCCTTTCCTAGCGAACATGCTCTCAGGCTGAGTAGTTGAAACTCCCCACTTGCTCGTTTGGGTGTGAAGAAATTATATGTATGGCAAAGTTGTTCCCACAGTCAGCTTGCAGGTGTATGGCCTTGGTTCATGTTCTGACCCAAGAGTCGTCCAATTACTGTGCTACCTGAAGCCCCTATGGAAAAAATAGGAGAAAAAGCAGACATTTCCTTTTAGTCCTTTAGAATGGAAAGTCTGAAGCCAGACTGCACTGTTGCATCCCTGTTATGTTTCAGTTCTGTCCACAACACATAAAACCAATGTGAACTAGAGCAAAGTTTATTGGGAGTCTCTAACACAAAAATAGAAACCTCCTACACTAAACAAAGCAAGAGCTGTGCATGCACTAAGGCATGTGTGAGGGAGACTGCTTGTAAATATTCTCTGTAGTCTGCGTAGGAGTTGTGTGGAGACAGCCTGAAGACCGCCAGCAGCAGAAAAAGGAGATAAATGGGGATTTGTTCAGCTGAGCATCTGGGGAGAAGGGTTATAATATGTGATAGGACAAACTCAGGATTGAAGTTACCAACCTATGCCCTGGCAAACGGAAATAATAAAGGCCTGAGCTTGGCACTGCTGCCTTGTACAGCTCTGTCCCACGAGGCGGTTTCACAAAGGTGACAAAGTGTCTCTTATATCTTTTTTCTCTTCACCTGGCAGTTTTCTGTGTTTCCTAGCTAAAATCTCAGAGAAAAGAGTCACAAATTTACTGCATGTAACAAACTTCCACTAGCTGCAAATAACCTTCCCAGCCAAGAGATCCCATGAAGTCTTGAAAAAATAATTAAGCTACGTAAACAATATTCTTGACTTTCTCCTAAACTGGTTGATCCCAACCCTGGCCCTGTAGCTGCTCTCTGGGCACAGGTGAGTTCTGCTGCCTGCGCCCACCCAGAGCCTCTTGATTTCAGTGATTTCAGGACAAGAGGTGCTGGAGGCACCTTCTCATCAGGGGCTGCTCCTCGCTGCCTCCCCCACGGCCCCGAACAGCCCTGCCAGCCTCTGCCTCTTCAGCAGGAAATTCTTCCGTGCTGCCTCAGGCAGCTTCATTCTGCTTCTCTACTTATCTGGGGTTTATATTTTCAGCCAAAAAAAGTTCAAGCATAACCAAGAAAGATAGGACAAGTGTGGGGGGGAAGTTAGTTACCTGCATTTTCCCAAAATTTGGTAAATGCAAGTAATTTTTTAGTGTGACTTAAGGAAATATGACTTCATCCTTTGCTTCTTTTTCCATCCCACCAATACCAGACCCTGCAGTTTCCAGTGCTTTCCCAGAGCCAGAAAAAATGTGTTTTTCTCTAGGTTTTTTTAAAAATTGTTCAATAATTCAATTTAACAATTTTCTTTTAAAAAATTATACAAAAGACAACATCTAGGATAAAACATTTCAGATTAAAAGCCATGTATTTGATAAGGGATGACTAACCAAAAATAGCATTATTAAAGAGAAACTTCAGGCATCTCTAGACCTTTGTCACCAAAGGATTTTGTGACCAATACAAGGCCCATCTCTCTTAGAACAAGGATTGAATATACATAAGCGAACAGTTTAAATCCACTACATTTACTTTGTTAATTGTGGAAGTTTTATTGCTTCAGCAGATCTGAAAGTTCACAAATATTAATTCTGAACTCATCTCACCAAGTGTCTTCGGTTACATTTCACCTTTGTTCACAGCATGGAAAAGTTGTGGATGGTCCATCCCTGGAAGTGTCCCAGGTCAGGCTGGATGGGGCTTTGAGCAGCCTGGTCTAGTGGAAGGTGTCCCTGCCCATGTAAAAATAGTGTGTTTACATTTGAACCTCAGCACCTTCACACTCATTTTGGATGCCTATACATATAAATACCTGTGCATGCATATGAATGTACACTAAGATACATGCACACACTGGCCAAAATGGGGCTTCAGAAGCACCAGTGTGAACGTGTGCAAGAACTGGCATGGAAAAATACACGGCATGTTCTTCTTTCTATTTTTTCAACACCAGTTTTTCTGCTAGTATGGTATCCCAGTGTGCGCTGGGCCATTCTCAGCCCTGCACATGGACACATGTATACATGTATATGTACCCAGGAAACCGCACTGGCTGAAGACTGGACGAGATTTATGAATCAATGGCCACGTGGCTCCTCCAGTGACACTGAAGCAGGACATGCATCCTTTCCTCCTTGCTGTTGTGATACTCCCAGGGACTTGGGTGTTTCAGGAAGGGAGGATATTCCTCAAATTTACTCAAGGACAGCCATGAGCTTTGACTGATTGCTTGAAACATCGCATCTTTCAAACATGCCCAATTGGAAATAACAGCAACTCACAAAGAACTAGAGGATGTATGGCAGGAAGGTACCTCTGCCCTTAGCCCTGGTGTCAGTTATCTACAAACTCTCATAAACAAATCAAGCTCCATTTAAAACATCTTAGGTTGCTAACCCTATACTCCTGTTAGGAAGCAGTCCTATGGGGCTCTACAGCTGCTCAGCTGCTGTCTTGATTTTTCCATGGTCAGCTCTGTCCTTTACCTTTGGTCTTGCCTCATTTCTGTCCAGCCTGTGAAATGCTCGAGCCCTTTGATGGGCAGCAGTCACATTCCCCTTCCCCTCATCCTGCTAGCTGAAACAAGCCTGACACTTAAGTCTCCTCTTATAACATAGGCTTTTCCACCCTCTGCTCATTTTTATGCCCTTCTCCACACCTCCAACAAATGCCCTCTGAATGCAGGTGAATGCAGCTTTCTGGATGACTCTCAAAAGAGCCCTGTACCAGGGCATGAAACCTGCCCTCACTCTGCTGGTCAGTTTTTCCTTTAATACACAGTAAAACTTGCACTTCCCAGACATCAGTGGCTCATAGTTGTGTTGTGACTGACTAATGCAGTGTGATGCAGCTTGTGCACCAGATCCTCCCACCAGCACACTCCCAGTCAGCCAGACCTCTTCTCCCCACAGTAAATGGCCGTTTCAGTAGCAAATGGTGCCCAAGAACTGAACATCTTCAACCATACAACAGACGGCTTAGAGCCCAGAACTATTGCTCCATCCCTGCTCATCGGAGAAGGAACTGGGAAAATGCACTATGTTCTTGCAGTGCCTGGCTAGAGCTTCTGCCTCGTTATTAGGAGGAGAAGGGGTATCCAACAGAAACTGGGGAAAAGCAGTGCTCTTGGGGCAGCCTGTCCTCTTGCGAGTGTATTTGTGCAAGGAGAGGCATGGTGTGGTCAGCAAAGGCCTGAGCCACAGCTGTTACTGTCACAACCTAGAAAGGTGCAGGGAAGGACAAAGTGTCCCAAGTCATGGTTGCAGCTGAGTTTGAACTACCTTGGACTAATACACACAAAAATCTTGCCCCAACCCCGACTCTATTTCCAGCTGAGAAGCATCTATCTATTAATAGCTGATGGCAGAGCTTCTTGTTAGAAATTCTCAAATCAGGCCCTATGCCCGGCACTATTATGTTTCATGTCATTTCCATTACTGCCCTCCGCTGCTCACTGCTCAAACCAACAAGAATTCTGTGGGTAGCATCTCATGCACCCCATTACTGACAGTGCCCAACACTGTATCATCAGTTAATGTCACTGTCTCCTTTTGTCTTCTGGTGCCACAGCTGGGAATGAAACATTAAATAAGGTCTATTCTAAGTCTAGTCCTAGAGGAATTCCACTAGTAATTGCTTCTGGCATGTTTGTTCTTGTTCCATCGTAACCCATCATGATCTTCCTGTCTCTCAGTGCTTTATCTTAAAATTTGTTTCTACAGTATAAGAAATAATTTACTGGTGTTATTTTGACCTCTTAGTGCAGATTGACTGCATTTGCCTTGTCTGAAAAGGTCGGTTATCTTACAAAAGAAAGGCACCATATTAATTTGACGTGATCTACCTTGAGCAAAATCATGTTGTATTTCATCCCGTTGTCAGTTATCTGTTGTCTCTTTCCTTCAGCAAGGTTTTTATGTCCAGCTGATCCACATATCCAATGTGTGAGAAGGAAGGAAAAAAGATAAAAGAGTTGGAGTTCAATTCCCTTCTGTACTCTGCTCTGTGTCTGTGACACTGCAACTGCTGCACTCCATGCAGGCAGCCTAAAACAGAAGGAACAGAACACGGAGTAAAATCATGCTCTCCCATGAAGCTCTCCCATGGAGCATGGACTGTACATCCTTCCTGATAGAACCTGTTGCCTCATGAAACTCAGAGCCCGAGGGGCTTAGTCAAATATCTTAAAGATGAAACGCTCGCAGTTATTAAAAGACAATTAAAAGGATTATCTTTCCTCATACTCCATATACTGTTCCCTAGCTGGGCTAGGAGGACATGAACTCCGCAGTTGAAGAGCAAAATGTGCACAATGTAAATTTAACAACTTCCTCTGTACTGTTTGGCCACTGTCCCAGAGAAGACATCACTGCAGATGAAGCACTGCTCTTCTGCACCACGGCCATGGCTGCATCTTCATTACAACCTTCACGGTGCATCTCCATTGCAGAGACACACTGATTCTGAGGAGCATGGGGGTGTGCAGATACCATTTGCTTTCCACACGTTGCATGTGGAAGTAGACAGTGTGAGAAAGTTCTTGTGTAAACACCATGCCAGGCAGGAGTGTGCCTGATGGCACAGGTGCTGGGTTCAGTGAGCAAGGAGGCTCTGTATCAACTTGTTGATGCTAAGGGAAAGGATGGTGCCTATTGATTAGGGCACGTAGGCAGATGAGCTGCAGACATGGAGCAGGGTTTCAGGGTCTGCAGCTCACTGGTAGCGGTTTCCTTGTGAGAATGCAGCTGGCAGATGCACAGATGCGTGTGCAGTCAGCTCTGCAAAGCACACAGCACCACTGCAGCACGGAACACGGCGGGGCCCCTGGCTCTGCCCCTCGGCACGCAGCCATGCGTTGGGCACCACGGGGAACTCCAGGATTGAAGGCACCAGTGGCTGGCACACCACCAGCCTCCCCCATGCTGGAGGAGCCTGGGGCTGGGTGCTTCAGTAAGGGGTGCTACCCAAACAGCCAAGGCCCACATGCCCCACAAGCTGGGTAGTGGTGCTGGAGATAAAAATCATCATTACCAATGTTTCCACTGCCCAAACCGTGCAGAGGTACCTCTTGGAATACTCTTGGCCCGAGCCCCAGCCTGCTCTGGCCTTTTTGCCAAAGCCAGCCTCAAAGTCTTGTTCTGGCTGCCAGCCTGTTCCCTATTCCAGCAGGAGCAGAGGGAGCAGGAGCTGCTGAAGTGGGGTGTGAGGAGGTCTTGGGACACAGCCTGAGATCTTTTCTCTAGTGGACACAAGATCAACCTGCAGACTGCAGGCCTTGGACTCCTGTATCAGGTAAGGATTTTGGTGGGCTAAAGATTCAGATCTTTAACCTAACCTTCAGGCTTTGTTGCTCTGAAGCCAACTTGGCCGTTCTGGAACCACAAGTTCAAGGCAGTAAGACCTTCACTGGAACGTGATGAGTTGTTCTCCCCTCTTCCCACCCCCACTCCAGATCTCCACCACAATTCAGGAAGATACTGCTATACTACAACAACAAGAGGGCAGGCCAGCTGATGGAGCAAGCAGCTCTCATCAAGTGTTTAACAGACTAAAACATGGAAATTGTGGGCATCAGTTTCTTCCCAAGTAGCAAGCGATAGGATGAGAGGAAACAGCCTCAAGTTGTGCCAGGGGAGCTTTAGATTGGATATTGGGAAAAATTTATCCACTGAAAGAGTTATCAAGCACTGGAACAGGCTGCCCAGGGAAGTGGTTGAGTCACCATCCTTGGAGGTGTTTAAAAGACATGTAGATATGGTGCTTATGGACATGGTTTAGTGGTGGACTTGGCAGCGTTAGGTTGACAGTTGGACTTGATGATCTTACGGGTCTTTTCCAACCTAAATGATTCTGTGGTTCTATAAGAGAGCTGGCGGCCAGCACGGTCTTCTAGCAACTGGACCAGAAAAGCAGAGGACTGGGAAGAGGAACAAGGGAGAAGACAGCTACTCTCTTGCCAAGCATATCCTACCCCACTCTCTTGTGCAGCCTCCAGGGACGCACAGCCTGTGCAGAGTTTTTTGCACAGAGGGACGATATGTTGAGCACCGCCACAGACATCTGCCCCTTGCTGTCTAACATGGTCCTGACAGCCTGTCCACCAGCTTGTACAGACCCAACTCTCCCACCAGCTGCTGTCATGGAGATTTGAAGAAAAGGGACCTCCTGGCTGCTGGTGGAGCTGGGAGCCCAGGAATGGTGCATAATTTCACCCCACATGTTGTACGTTTCTTAGCCTCAAGCTATGTGTGTATGCTGCAGATGGCAACGTCCTTCCCCAGGGGTCTACAGTGGAACCCAGCATGCCTGGGAAAGGCAGTTTAAGCCTGATGAGTTCCACAAAACCACTCCACATGTATTTATCTATCTACCATTTCCTAAACTGGTGGGACTTCCTATGAGTGCAAACCCTTCTAACATTCAGTGAACATCAACAATAACAAAAACAAATAAAGAAACCAATTCTTACTTAATCTTTCATGATCTTGAATTTTACAATTGACTGTCACAAAACAGAGTAGAATCTTTGAGTGCTTTTGATATTGGATAATCCATAAAATTTTTATTTAGAAAGAAAACATAAAACATATTGAGAAGATAATACTGTCCTCCCTGCTGTGAACTTAATGTACTGGCTCCCTCATAGCCAAGTGGTAAAGAAATATAACAGTGATTTTGCCCAAGTACTAGTTTCTTTGTCACACCTTGTTGAGTAGAGCAAATACATCCCTCATGGTGTTCTCTTCAGATAATGTCAAATGATAACAAGGCAGAACATGCAGATTTCAAATAAGGCAGGACAATAATGCTAGGAGAGCTTATAATAAAACAATTGGCTCTGGGTTTTTTAAAAAACATTTATCTTTAAACAACTGCACCAAAATCCACCTCAGTTTTACAGCTTTTAAATGAAATAACAAACAAATAGTCCCAAAACTGCTGACATTTTGACTATGGCTTTTAGCAAAACAATGTAAAAATGCATCCATCTCTATAAAGGTTTATCTAAAGTATCTTGAGAGCTCCTTCACTTTATTTCAATTTGTTCTAGTCCCACAGCAACCAGGACTTAGTCACTCCATATAAACTATGACTCCTTGGTGCAAGATTTGTAAAAGGAACTTGCCCCAGAAGATACTGCATATGGTAGCAAGGGACGGTACTGTTTTTCTCAAAATTTTCACAGCTTGGCATTTCAGATTAAAAAGAGCTCATTAAACAGCTAGTTAATACGCTGTGAACAACCTTGCAAAGAAAAAAAACCCATGAGAAAAAAATTCTCACAAAACTCATATTTACATATGTCAGCTTGGGTAGATTGAAGAGGGATGGAAAACAGTGTGGAGTGTCCAAACTCCCAATCCAAATGGCTCTGTCTTTGCCCAGGCAAGCTGTCAGGCTGCCTTCCTAGATAAGAAAGAGTTTTATGACCAGATCTTACTTAGCGAGAAGGCTGGTGTCACACGATGGCCATCCTGCATGCCAGGGTCCAACCTATGGCCTTCATTTCAGTAGGCGATCCCCAGTCCACACTGACCACAGTTTCTCCCAGTACAGGATTTCGTGACATGAAAAATGGAATTCCACATGTGGAAAAAAAAGCCCTCCAAGAAGAAAACGTGGCTGTGGACTGAGGCCAATTGGATCACTCTGGCTTGAGTAAAGAACATGCCCTTCCCAGAATATATCCTGTCCCTGAGACTTTAATGCAGATGAAAACTTCAGCGTCCTGACTCTCAGCTGACAAAAATTTGCGTAATTTCATGAACTGAACCAGCTAGACCAGGAGTTGATAGAAAACCTAATGTCTGGTTGGTGCAAGCTACACCTGGGATACTACTTTCGTTAGACTTTGTTGAATGAACTAGCATCCTTCTGCCTGACCACCGTTATATAAACCACAGAACAGTGTTTTCCCCTGGACATGCTTTTCTGTCTGACCAAAAGGCCACAGAAGACAGAGCTGACAGGAGCCTCAGGAAATCAGCTAGCCCATTGTCTACCCTGAAGTGGGATTAGCTGTAGATTTCTTCCATATCTTTAGATCCCACAGACTGTGGATATTCCTAGGAGGTTTATTATTTAATGACTGGGCAATTTTGTCCACAGCAAGACAAAAAGCAGAGGGGATCTGCACCCCTGCAGGTGCAGAGCTCATTTAGATGCAGCTCCTCACCAAGATCCCACCAGGATGTTGGAGTGGGACTGGGCTGGGAAGTAGCAAGGAGCCCAAACTGCAAACACGGGGATCCACCAGCAGCGTATTTTCACATGTACATAGGCAAGGGTAGCAAACAGGGTCTGGCTGCTGCCATCAGTGATGTTCTGGAAGCCTGGAAGAAGTAGAAGATATCCTGTGTGATTATTTGGGTTCAGCTGATATGCATGAGTCATGGACTCAACAGTTCTCTGAAGCTGTGGGCCACAGTGCCCTCTGCATGGGAGTTTAATGACTGCTCTCCCTTCTTGTGCCTGCTGTAAATTGCTTGTTACTCCAGCTATTACACATCTGTCTCTTAGCTCTCTCCAGACCTTTTTTTTAGATGTGGCAATATGTCCTTGGTGGATTAAGTCAATGATTTATCAAGCACAAGTATACAACTGAGATTTATGAAAGTTCATTTCTTCAAGTGAAACAGAATTAATGAATGCAAAGAGTCCTCCAGGGATACTGTTTCTGTGCAGAAGAAAATAATCGCCATTTTTCATTTGTTCTACCAGCTTTTTTACCTTATGCTCAGCTGCAGTTTCCACACCTAAACCAATGCAATGACACCAAACCAAGTGTCCTGACCACCCTTATACACCCTGCAGTAACACACCCGTAGGTGAAAAATAGAGTCCAGCATTGATGAAGGAGAAACAGAGACAAAAAAGAAGTCCTTCTTGCCATTAGAACCACCAACCATTTGCTTATTAATTTAAGTTCATCAAATCACCCTCCAGTAACTTCTAGCTTAATCTAATCTTGCTTGCCTTTTAACACCAAATTAAAAAGACAGATACCACAATAAGCATAATAAATCAACCAACTTGCAGCAGCATCAAACACATAAACACATCCACAAACCTGAACAGGGAATAACACCTGACGGAAGTTCTCCAGAAGATTATGTTATCTGTCATTTCTGTTGGAACCTCCCTCTAACATAAATCAGGAGAAAGCATGCATAGACTTGGGCATTGTCCCAATATATACAAGGGCAGAACTCATGACCAAAAAGTTTCAGAGTCAAATTCTTCTGGAGCATCCAGGTGGAGATGGTATTGTGCACTCCTCACTGCCCTAAGAGCTTGATAGAGATATGTCGGTGGAATTGCTGTCCTTCAGGATCTCTTCAGGCCAAAGCTGGACACAGGCAGTGAGGTGCAGCCTACTAAGGCTCACTGAGGACCTGCATCTGCGTGTTTGATTGAGCATGTACATGCTTGTGAGTGGAAGGGGGAGGCAAAAAAAGTCAGAAAACAGCATAAGATCTCAAGACATTCATTAATTTTCCCAGCAATTACACGAAGTCTACACTTTTAATTAAAGTTAAATTAAATTAACTCTAGACCTCTGACCCATGGAAAGAGTCAACAGCTACTTGATGGGGTAATATCAGAGCAGACAGGGGTTTTCTATTCTCCAAGGGGTCAGCTGTAAGCTGAAGATCTCAGCTGAACCACCACTATGTATTACTTGTAAAGCAGCATACTCCTCTCTTGGTGTTGTAGAAATATAAGGAATATTACCACAACAGCTTCAGAAAGCTTCAGGGTAAAACTGGAGTGCCAGACCCTGTTCCTACAGTGTGATATTAATGCCCTGTAAGAGAGGCCCTGATTCTGCACCTCAGCCTTCATGAGAATGCATGGCAGGACAGGGTGCATGGGGCAAGCTTGAGCAGCCACCTTTCAGCATCCACCACAGGCTGTGCATCCCCTCAGACAAGTGTGCCCAGGGCCACCACAGTGACTGACAGCATCCAAGTTAGGTGGGGCCCTGGCAGGGTCCACGCATTGAGCAAGGATCACAAAGCAAAGCCTGAGATATTCACCCGCTCCTTCCTGCACTTCTTTGCTCTCTTGAGGTTCAAGCAGAGTCTTCAAAAGGAGAGACTTTGCCGAGTTGGGCATTGCTTTTCCCAAACTAGCCAAAGGAGAAGGCAGAGATGACCATCAATCACCCCATTACATGACTGTTTAGTGACTGGAGAGTATTTGCCCACAAAGTGAAAGACCACATCTCGGTCCTCACTCCTCAGCAGGATGACAGACCAGGCTTTCCTCCACTCATCCACAGAAACCCTCGGGCTCTCTCTGTTCCTGCTCCCAAGCTGCCTTCCTGTCTGAGCCCAGCTCTGCTTGTGCCACCCCCAGTCCTGGTTGTTTAAGGATATAAATCACACAGAAAACTGTTGGTTTGAATGCCTTCAGGCTGAAGAGAGCGGTGGATCCAGGTGCTTCCCAATGTTGAGCAGGAGTGCCAGCCATTATGCGTATTCCCACTGGCAAGCAGAAGTGCCACCAATAACGGTGACGTTCCTATGATGGCAGCTGCAGTGCTTTGTGGTGAACTCAGAGCGATGCATACAGGCAAACACAGGCTGGAAATGGGCGGATTTCAGGTTTCTTCATGCTAAAAGTCCAGATTGTGAGGGAGTTCCCATGTGCTTGCTTTCTCAGGACATTCCCTTCATTTCCTGCATGGCCAGACAACTGGGGAACATAGGTATTTCAAATTCAGGCTTTGGTGAAAAGAAGGTATTTTGGATTGCTTTCTGAGGGTAAGGCACCTACATTTCAGCAAAATCCAGTTTCAAGCACTCTTTCACTGAAAGTTGCTAATAAAACAGATACCCAAGAGCTTTATGTCGCAATAGCAATAAAGTGTCTTGGCTTATTGGGATAGGAATTAGAAATGGCGTTAAATGGAATTTTACATGAACCCAAGCTAAACATGGGAAGACAAATATTGTCATTCTTCCAGTGTGCTTCAAATTGTGTGTTTCATGCCTGGTTTTAAGCCTTGGAGCTTAGGCATTAAAGACAAAGGTGCCCCAAGAGAGTTCAGCAAATCCCTTTTTCTAAAAGGTGGTTCACATAACAACCTAATTTAGCCCTAGTGTAATTCTGCTGCTTCCAAACCCAAAGGGTTTTTTGCTTGCTGCAAAAAAGCTGGGAAATGGCTCAGAAAACAATATGAAAAAAGCCTTTCCGTGTCACAGCTCCTCTCTGTGTTAAAGTCTAGGCATATACACAAGATCTGTGGCGTATTTAGTGTACTGTGGCCCAGGGAACTTTATCTCTCAAGGGATGTCCCAAGATTAAGGCTCAAAACATACTACATGACCTCGGGAAAAGTACTTCCCTCTTTCTCTGGCTAGATCTATCATATAAATTAAACCCTGCCAGGGGATGTTCCAGGGCATTGGAATTCAATCTTCTATAAACTGTTGACATAATCCTTGGCATCAGTTTCGCTGAAGCCAACTGGCAGTGTCCCAGACAGTTCCCCGCACAGCTCAGGAGTCAGCACAACCCCAGGCCATCCCCAGGAGACCCGCAGAAGGCGTTGGAGGGAATCGCAGTGAACACGCCAGTCAGCCGCTGTGCTCAGCAGCGAGCCCAGGCTTGTTGTGTTGACTAGTACAAACACAACCCATGCACCTAAAATGGGCATAATGTATTACTTCCTTTGTAAAGCACTTCGGGATTTAAGGATGCAACTACTGCTACAATCCTTGCCGACACACAGCTGAAATACCCAAAAGATTATTTGGAAGTGCTTGCAAGTAAAGGTGTCTTTCCCCCTTCAGAGTACCTGACAGGGAACAGCTGCCAGAAAACACATCCTATAGGAAGCTCATGCTCACACCTACAGGTAATGCCTGCCACAACAACAACAACAGCAAAAGGGAAATAGCATGGTGGGCAAGATTTCTACTTTCCTGCTCTTTTTAAGTGCAAGAGAAAAGATGGTTATGCATTGCACCCCTCCCTGTACAGAGCAGGGTGGCCTTGTCCTTCTCCAGAGATCTTTTGTTTTGGCTGGCACTCTCTATCCACCTGATGGTCCTGCTGTGGCCGTAGGAGCCAGGCCACCTGTGTTTGTGTAATGGATGCCAACAGGCCACCTGTGCTTGGGTGATGGATGCACTTTCAGCACTGGAACAGATTTGAGCCAACCATCCTCAGTTCCAGAAAGGGCTCACCTGGAGAGCACTTGGTGATGCTACAAATCTGCTCTAGGGGACAGGAAGCCTGGATTTAACGCCAGAGGAACGGAGAGAAGGTAGAAGCAGAGAGAAAGCACGCTCCACTTTTTAGAACCACTGATTTCCCTCAGGCTTGCCAAGCATGCTGGAGCTCCTCACCCTATTTGGCCTGTCACTTGGAAATATTTTGCTTACAGTGCCCCACTGATGGGACCAGATGCACAAACAACTGGCATCTCCTTCAGCTGCTTTGGACTTCAGCAGAGTTGGGAGCTGGGTTCAAAATACAAGTCATATTTCATCCACGATATTTCAGCCCTCAGCGAAAGGCAGTCACTTATGGAATGGGATGTTGGAGCTTTGTAACAATTAATACTGGCATTAATTACCAGTTTGCATGTTCAAGGGCCACACTTTTGGGCAAGTGGACACATAAATGATTGCCAATGCTGAGCATCTTCTGTTTGCTCACCCTGAAACAGCAGGCTCTTCCATCACCTCCCCACGCCCCTCCTGCCAAACAGAACATACTTGGTTATTCTTGATTTAAATGTGTACAATTTTATCTGTATTTTAGTCTTTCTAATGAAAAATGTGTACACAAATTTGCTTACTAATGTAGGATAACACGTTGCACAGTATGAGATTGATACATTCAGGCAAAACAATCCTATTTTGGAAACGGGCTATTACTCAGACTTTTGTTCACAGCAGCTTACACATAATTTCCCTCAGAGGTGTTACCCACACCTCTATGCACACTTTGTGTGCAGGTGCATTACAGCCCACAGCTGGAGCTGTTTTGTAGGTAATGCTTTCTGTGTATAAAACAACACAAAATGGAACTGGTGATAATTACTATGGCAGCTCTTCTTTTTCTAAGATTTTGGGAAAAGCACAATCTCTGACAAAGGGAGTCATTCAGCTGTGCTTTCACCCAGTAAACAGTTGCCTAGGTGTTCACTGGCCCATTTTACAGAGGGGAGGCGTTTGCAAGGGGCTTTCATCCTGAGATTATGCCCTCTGCACAGATGATCATCAGCCACTGCTCTCTCATCTCATTTTGCAATGAAGGAATAAAAATATACTTGCAGACTTGGAATGCCCAAATTCCAATGAAACATTACTGCTGCAGAGAAGACAGAAGAGTTCAGTCGGTAGAGAACTGATCGGCTGGTTGTAGCAGAACTTACTCCGTTATCACACCTCTCTCTCTTCTGGTCGCAAAATAGAGGTAAATAATAACCCCACAAAAGATTATTTTTGGCAGTAGCTTTGTATTGAAAAATGAAGATGCTTCATTGCTCTCAGTATTTATTAAATTAGATGGATTACTAGCTACTAGGCTACATTTTTAAAAGCGTTCTTTTGGCCAAGTGCTCCTGCAGACTATCATGAACTCTCCAACTCCGAAACTCTCTTCTGCCTCATTGTTTCCCAAATCTGCAACTTTCTACAGCATTTACAAACAGCTGCACTTTTCAGAAAGGCAGAAATACTCTCAAATTTAGCTACATTTCGCAATATCTGTCTCAGACGTTCAGAGGACTCCAGACACAGCCTCTCCTACCTTTCAAATGGAATTGCTTTCAACTGACAGAGCTTGAATCTACACCCCTGACTCAGCCCTTTCCACAGCCAAACCACTGCACAGGTACGTAAAATATATGGCCAGCTAGCAATAGTTCACTTCTGAAGCTTAAGGTATGTGCCCTTTGGATTTCCTAAAGGAGAGCAACCCCTGCTTCACACTGTCCAAAGCCTCTTCTGCTCTGGTTTTAATCCCGCATCCATCCCTGGGCTTGTCTCCTGAGCGGCCGTGAGCAGAACAGCCGCCCTTGGTACCACCCGCCCTTGGTACCACCCGCCCTTGGTACCACCCGCCCTTGGTACCACCCGCCCTTGGTACCACCCGCCCTTGGTACCACCCGCCCTTGGTACCACCCGCCCTTGGTACCACCCGCCGGCTCCTGCAGGCTCAAGTTGTGAGTCAAAGACCATTTCGGGAAAGTAATTTATGCACCGAGCAGGAAAAGCACGTGGCAGGATGTTGGGGTGAAGCGAGTCCTTTATTCAGAGAAAAGCCAGTGAGGTAGGGGCTGTTCAACAGAAGGAGAGAATGGAGGAATATACGCTAAAACCAACTCCACTTTTATTCTTTGAAAGATCATGGGAAACAAAAACATGTTTTTTCCATTTAAAAAAAAAAAAAAAAGAAGGAGGCATTTGGTCCAAGCCACGCTATCTTAACTAAGCATGAAGCTTTGTGTGACTCGTTGGCAGACACTCCGTGCCCAGCGCTGGCTGCAGCCGCGGGCGCGCTGACTCTGCCGGGGAGGCAGCACAAGCCCGCCCGGGGCTCTCGGCTCTGCTCTAGGCGAAGCCATTTCCTCTCGCTTCCCAAGCCTCGGGCCCCGGGAGCCCGCAAGGAGCTCGGGAGCCGCCCGTGAAGCGCTCAGGCTCTAGAGGCAGAGAAAGGGGTGGGCACCGCCGGCCGCCGCCGCGGGGCGGCCATGTTGGCCGCGCCGCCCGCTGCCTGCCCTCACGGCCGCCCCCTTGCTCCCCCGCCACCCCGGGGATTTCTGCGCCCGGGTGGCTCCGGCCCAGGACGCGAGACCGAGCGAGCGGCGCGGTTTGCAGCACCGCATCCGCCTCGGCTTGGCTTTGCAGCCCGCGCTCCCCGCGGCGGCGCAACACCGCCATCTCGCGGCGGGGAGCGCGGCACGCACCGCCGGCGGCAAAATGGCCCCGCGGCCGCCTCGGCCCGCCCGGCGAACCGGGACTGCGGGAGCGGAGCTCGGGGGAAAGAACCGCGTCTGGGAGGGAGCTTCGGCTTAGGGCGAGCAAGGGCTTAGCGGAGAGCGGGAGAAAAGGCACCGGCAACAAGACAGTGATATAGCCCACAGAGGTCAAGGGCGCCAAAGCGCTTCATAGGCTGCTGGGTTGTGCTCGAGGCGGGGCCGTGAGAGCCACTTTGTGAAGGTTTTTCCTCAGGCGACACCAGCAGATCGGCTGCTTTCCCACCTCATCCGAAATTAACATCTCCCTGGAAAATGTAGTAAGGTGCTTGAATTTTAAAAAGTTGAGGCATTCGGGGTGTTCGTCTCTTCTCCCAAGCCGCAAGTGATAGGACAAGAGAAAATGGCCTCAAGTTGTGCCAGAGGAGACTCAGATTGGGTATTAGGAAACTTTTCTTCACAGAATTGGTTGTGAAGCACTGGAACAGGCTGCCCAGGGAAGCGGTGGAGTCACCATCCCTGGAGGTGTTTAAAAGACATGCAGATGAGGCTCATACGGACATGGTTTGGTGCCCGATTTGGATTATGGTTGGACTCTATGATCTTAAGGGTCTCTTCCAAACAAAATGATTCTATGATTCAATGAAACTTCAAAAATATATAGGCAAATCTACATCTTATGGGAAGAAGGACTTTCTCGCTCTGTGTTGGTTTCGTAACAGTGAGATGCATTCCAGTGTTATTTCAGAGCTTGCAGATGTAAGGGTGTAGAGAGAGGGCTGCTCCGCCCCATTGCCCTGCCAAACTTCATTTCTTTGAAGTTTCTCATACCACTTGCCTGCCTCGGGCTGAATTTCAGCTTGAAACTTTCCTAAAAATAGTTCAGCCAGGACTAGAACCGGTTAGTGGTGAAAGAGTAGCTCTTGCCCATGCTAAAATCACATACAGTCATTTTGTACCATCAAAACACACGAATCGGTGCAAACCAGAGCACCTCCATGCACCAAGGCATGAATTTGTCAAGAAACCAGGGGTGTAACATTAGCCCAAACTATTAAAACATTAAAAGCTGTAGAAAATGTTCTTCTCGGTAGGGGCTTTTGGAATTTGGCAGCTAAAATCCTTGAAGATGCGTTAAATTGCAGTGCAGGACCACCATGGATAAAGGAGACTTGCTTTCCCTGTCAGCGCTGCTTGTGGCTGCTGCAGATCACTCCAGGTGGTTTGTGCGCTTACCTGCCCCACTGGTGGCTCACAGAGAGTGGCAGTGCTGTGCCATCAGCTCAGGGTCCATTGCAAACTCCACTCAAGCAGACATGCGTGTAAATGTTTCAGTCCCACTTGTGACCTATACGGGTGTAGATAGGAGCCTGTGTGGTGGGTTTGTTTACCGTTTGTTCGCTAAAAACCTGGACAGTTAGTCACAGAAGTTAACAGTAAGGTCAGAAAGCCACATAAACCACTCCAGAGCATGGAGATTGACTGTGCAACCACGATTGCACCCCTCATGTATGTGCATTGAGGCGCGTCTGTACCACAGGCTTCTTGCTTCGGTTGGATGGGGTTGGTGTCTCCGTGGTAGCTCCGTGTCATGATGACAGAAGCCCTGGGCATGTAAAGATGAGTGCCGTAGCAATCCAAGGGAAACTGAAGTGACAGAGCCAGGGAGCCGTACAGCTCGATGTTGTTCGGTGACAGCACCAGGAGCTCAGCGTGCAGCCAGACCACAGTCCTGCCTCTTGATAGCTGCATGTGACACTTCTGTTCCCTGGCTTTGGAGGCTTTGCATTCTTTGTGTGCATGAGCAGAGCAGGTATTTTTTGCAGTCTGCAAGATGTTGGATGTTTGTAAACCTAAGGTGGGCACTAAGAACCCAGCATTTTCTGTTTGGGGGGGGAGCATACCTCCAAAATAAAAGAGATCACTGTAATTCATACAAAATTGCCTTTTATTTTCAGTTTGCAGTGCGCTTTGCTACTGCAACCTCTGACTTGTCCCCCATTTGAATTCTGTCAGGGGAGGCAGCTTTCACCCACTACAAGCACACAGGAGTACAGTCTTAGAAATGTGGGCCAATCCATCTTGCCACTTTTCCACGGATAAATAAACCAACACCCACAGGGATTTCCCTGTCCGGGCAGTGCGAGGAGCAGCTGCCAGCCTTGCCCTGCACTGTCAGACCCCTCCATAACCCAGGGCTCAGCTCCATCCTGCCGGCATATCCACGGCTGCCACCGGCACTCTGCTCCAGCCTCCTCTCTTCAGCCTCCCAGCATTTGTATCCACCTCACACCACTTGTGTCTGTCTGCACAGCGAGCAGTTCTCTGGAGCTAACAAGCAGGCAGTTTATAGTTGACAGCACGCTGCTTCCCTGTGCCCAGTCATGCTCTGCTGTCTCCAGCAAGAAGCAGGAAGACACCTGCTGTTAAATCCCATT
Organism: Patagioenas fasciata; assembly: GCF_037038585.1. Lineage (NCBI taxonomy): Eukaryota > Metazoa > Chordata > Aves > Columbiformes > Columbidae > Patagioenas > Patagioenas fasciata. The sequence continues at coordinate 23,257,268 of NC_092521.1, forward strand.
TTCCTTACTCCTCAAGCAATTAATTTTGAGGACCTTTGACTAAATTTATACCAAAAGAATCCTTCCCTTACAGTCTTCGTGACATGCACTTAGTTGTGGATCTTGGTTTTGGTTGTTGGTCTTTGTTTGTTTGTTTTTTAATATTTGTGCTGCATTTTTGGAGTTCACTTGAAATGTATGAGTATCAGACAGCATTGCTATAGCTCCAGCAGGGAAGCAGCTTATCTAGAGGGACAGGAAAATCACAACTTCTGATTGCCCTGGTTTCTTTCAGAGAGGCTGGAATGCCAAAGCAATGAAAATCAGCTGCTCTTTTTCACTGAAAATCTTACAGGTTTGGGAAGTGACTAAGCTGTGTGTTTTGGGAGACTACCTTGTATAGATGGATATGAAGAATTTTCAATTTGTGTGAAGTTAGAGATCAACAAACTGAAAATGATAGCACAGCTCTGGAAAACCTCTGGAGTGAGTTCTCAAGAAGGGCCAGCAGGGTGGAGAGGAGACACAGCAGATGATGGAAACATTTGCTTATATAGGTTTGGTTTCTGGGATTGCTTTTTCCCATGAACAGAGCAAAAAATTTCAAGCCCTGAAACCCAAGTTTTTAGTGAGCTGCAGGTTTTCCTTTATGTACAGTGGTGACGCACATGAAAACACTGGGTTTTAGGAACAGACTAAGTTGGCTTTGGGAAGGTAGTCCAAATATGCTTCATAGGGCATGTAATGAAGATCTTAACAATTCTCTATCTAGAACGAACTAGCAAGCAGAAAATTCTGTCAGCTGACCAGTTGCCTTTCAAACTAATTCATATAATCATGTTACCCTGCAGTTCCTGTGACAAATCAGTAACACGCTGTGGAGAGAGTGCCTCAGAGTTCCCATCTTGCCTGTTCAATAACACAAGAAATGTCTGTGGGAGTGTCTGGGAGACCATTTCCACCATAGCCTGAGATTGGCTGGACCACAAGGCTTCCAGAAGAAACTGCTGCTCTAGGGGGTCCCACAGATCAGCTGTCTCAGCAGCGTGAGGCTTTCTGCTTTACTTCTGTTTGCAGTGAGATTTGGCAATGCTTATGTTTCTGCCAAGGCTCACTGAAAGGAAGGTCTGCAAAGGTTTAACCTTCAGTTTGAACTGATTTTGTGCTGACGCCTTCTTGGACCCACAGGATATAATTTCTGGTCAGCTGTAGCCTTTCCTGAATGCCAGCACATTTAGCAGTGGCTTCTACATCTCTGAGACACATAGGTTATAATTTCTAGTAAAATAAACTATTTCTTTTTCACAGAATGGATCAGTAAATGACTGGAGCTCCAATGTCAGGCATTGCTGTACAATGCCTAGATGCCTGAACTGGCAGCAGTGAGGAGTTTCCACCTGCAGGACTCATCTCACCTTCTGCTTCTGCTCTCACCTGTGGCTTGTCCAAATGTGGTGCCTCTGGGACAGGAGCTGATTTTTGCTTTGCATTCATCCCACATACATGGCAAAGTGATCCTGCTGCCCAGGCTTAAACAAAAGGGCTTCTGGTTCATTAGCATGTTTGAATAACCCTATGGGAACCTTCAAGCCTAACTGAGGTGAGAGGTGCCATGTTACCAAATAGCCTGCAGGCTCTGTGATGGCTGGTTTATTGGCACAAAATTACAGAGTGAGCAGGGCTGATCTGAACCACAGCCTGGTGCTACATATCTGGCAAGGAGGTCTGTGGTGGTCTTTCCAAATTTTCTGATTTGGTGGTTTGACGGGGTTCAGGTTTTTTTGATAAAGTTTCAACCTCAGTTAACAGACCAAACCAAAATAAGGTCAAAGACCAGAAATTATGACTGGAAATTAATGTTGGCAACTCTGAAAAAAATAGCCAATTTGACCTCTGTTTTTTAATAAAAGCAAGATATTGGATTCTACCTCACTTCCCACCAGTAAAGCTAGCAAGAATCCAAATGTATGTAACTCAGACTAGAGATGCAAGTGCATGGATAGGTGCCAGATGCTGAGGTGTTCAGTGTATATCCCTGTGGGATGGAATCAAAGCTTCAGCTGGGGCATACATGCTGTCATGTAAATTAGAAGTAGCTATATTCCATCTCCATTGTAAGTGATAAACAAGCTATAGAAGCAGTAAGATTGAATTACATAATTCTTGAGCACTTTAGTGCTTTGAAAACTGCATTACTAGCTCGGAAGTTAGCATGCAGGTATTTCTCACTCTCAGCTAGCTGTGCATTTGCTAACTTCTCAGATGTCATGTGAATGCCCTGCTCTCTGTCTCCCCTGCTCTGTCTTTGGCGGCCATATAGGCTGTTCCAAAAATACTGCCAAGACAAACACTTTGCTCCAGATGTAAACTGGATTATAACTCCTGCACACTGTCGACGGGCTTCAGTAAGTTTGGAAACCAGCATAAAACACAGGTTTCTCTGAACTGCCAAAACTTGGCAGTTTTTATAGTGTGTTATGTTTCTGACAGGAAATCTGGATGAGATGCCAAGTTGGTAGAAAATTCAATACCCCACTATAAAATGTTTATTATTTGGCATGTATACCTAAGTGCACCTTCCTGTTGCTAAGTTAACATAATATAAAAAATCCCGCATCTGAGAATCAATCATCCAGCTGCAGACTTCAGTGAAATGACTTTCAATAAACAGCACAGGCACGAGGGAGCCATTCCTGTAAGGGCCTCAGAGCCAGGGAACCTCCCAATATCTTCTGCAGGACCTCAGCATTTCCTGGTTTCTAGACCTGAACTTTTTGGTAGTTCATCCTTTTAAAGAGTCACCAGACCATTAAAACTATGAAGGACACACCATTTGCCTTCACAGTATAAACTGGGAAGACATAAGCTTGATCCTACCCTAACGGAGCCATAGCAATAACCAAATGACAGACATCAGATTTATTTTTTTCTCTCCCCAAATTTGTGTTTAATAATTTTGAACAAAAAAAAGTAGAAAATTTGTCTATGCATTTGTAAACCATATATGTGGCTTGGTTTCACAAAACAATCCATCTTCTCATACTAGGTAATATATTTACATTACAATATTACTAGAACTGTAAGGATGTAAAATATTAGCTTTAGAAATATGCTGCCCTCATTCATATTCTATAAAGGCACACTAAAACATCTCAATAATGTAGTTTACAAACATGCCGAACAGTGCCAAACAAGTATATTCCATGGTTAAATGGTCTTATTATTCCATGAGCAGGAATGATGTGATCTTCCTTACATTAAAAGAATTCATTTTTATACCTATTTCACTCTTACTTTTAAAAGTATTTGCTTGTTTGTAGAATTTTTTTGCTCTTCTGCAAAGCTGCGATGTCTGGCTGGACGGGCTGAAGTTTCACCAGCCTTTGCGGGTGCCCCAGCTCCAAGTGGGTTTCAGTCTGGGTGCCTCCAGGAGTTCCCACCTGCTGGTCAGTGTCTGGGCCTTGCTGAAGCGTATATAGATTGAGGGGCAGCTCCACAATGGCTGTCACCCATGGCTGTGTCACTGCCAGCCTGTAGCCTGCCTGCTGCTCACAAGAGGTCACCGATGAACCTGCATTTGGTCCTGTCGCAGTCCCTTTCCGTGTGTGGCAAACCCCTCACAGAGCACAGCGTATTAAGCAATCAGCAGCTCAAATGGGGCCCGGGAGTGCAGTAGAGCATCCTGCAGAGACAGAGAGCTGGTGGGAATCTGCGTGTGTGACCTTACACAGCACTCGTCCTTTTCTGGCCAGCGTTGCTTTTGCAGGAACGCTGCACACTCGCTTCTGGGGGGCTGGTGCCAAGCTGCTGGAATTCTGCTGCTGTAACTAATGGACTCGCATAGGAACTTCTGAGTTAAGTTTAACATGTTGCAAAATGCAAAAAGAATGTCCAGCTGGTCTGGATACACAAGACTACACAGCACACAGACTACACAGCCAAAGGTTAATAAAACTAAGGTAAAAACTCAGAATCACATAAATTCCTAGAACAGTTCACCAGATGATGTAATTTTCCACCAAATTAGCAGCAGATGAATTATCCAGATTCTGCTGCTTTGTTTAACATAAAACCTTGTGCTTGAGGAAAGGAAGAAACCTTTACACATTGTAAGGATGCTCGAGAGCATGGAATTGGGGAGCACTGTTACCTCACGGTTAATCAGCCGAGACAACCAAGTGAAGTGGAGAATGCCCCTCTCTAGCACAGACTCACTTGCCCAGCAATCCTTGCCAAGTTCCCTAAGTGCTGGCTGTGAGAATGATCAGTCAGCACAGAACGTGGAAATCGACTGTGTGCATGTAGTCTGCTGTGTGCTTTTAGAAATCTCTTACGGTGCAATTAGTAGCTGGATAAGGTCCTTTGTGACAATCCAGTCCATTTCCTTGGCACCAAACAGGTACTAATGCCTGTGCAAAAGAGCATGTAGGTAGTTCTGTTCCGCTCTGAGCAAGCAAAAAGCACTCTGCAAAGATAGGATGTGATTAAAACCAGAGGGAGTTTTGATGTTGACTTGGACAGGCACAAAAGGAGACCCTTTATGCTAAGTTCTCACTCTATGGTAGGAAAAAATAGGCCTCCTGGCCCTCCTGCTGCCCCCTGCGGGTGAACTCGTGTATTATAGCTTCTGTCAGAGCCAAAGTCTAACTAAACAGTTTTACCTTTATTCCCGATTGAGCTGCTTCCTCAGCTACTTTGTTAATAGCCTCCTTGGAGTTTAATGTACCATCTTCAGCCTCACGTTGGTAGGACTTCTCAGTTTTGTCTCAGAGTTCATCAGTAGAGAGGTGTATAAATTTGTAAAAGGTTACAGTGCTTTAGGTAAGTGAAAAAGTGAATAGCAGAAGGTGGTCGGATACGTAACACTAGTTCTACATGATGTTTATCTTTTCAGAGGGAACCTGCAGGAGCTGTTGTAAATTCACACAACAAAGGAATACTTCCTTTCCTGCTCCTGCTACACCACAAAATAAAGCTAAGGCGGCTGGCTGGAAAAAAGGTGGAGACACAGGAGTGACTGTAAGTGCAGTGGGAGAGAAGATCACAGTGCTCAGTGTGCTCAAATTGAGAGAAGAAATAAAATTATCTACAGCAAGAGTTTTAAAGAACTGCTGTATAGAACTGTTGTATAAAACTGCTGTTCTAGGAACAGAGATTTTTAAATCTGGGAGTGCTCCCATCTGACAGCAGAACAGTAGGCACCATACCCATGCTTATTAAAAAGACAAAGACTATCTTGGCAGTCAGAGACTTATCAGTCTTTCTGCAATCGTGGGCAATCTTTAGAACAAATTTTGAAGAAAAGAATAATTAAGACCTGAAGGTAAGTAGAAAATGATGTAGATAAAATGATTAGAGCAAACTCAGCTGCTATCTCTTTTTGATTTTTCAGGTGTAACTCATTTACCTGGATTCTAAGCTGATGAGCTAACTTGCTAAGCCAAGTTGATTTGATCATTTGTGATGATACTGGACTGGACAAGATACCCTTAGAACTGGGTATCAAAGTGAATAAGGAACCAGCACAAGTCTACTTGGGAAAAGAACTACTGAGTGAGAATGAAATTAATACTGGAATTCCTCAAGGTGTTGGGCCTGATCCTCTTAAAGATTTTCATTTATTACCATGGCACATGCTAAGGAAGTTTTGAAGTATTGTCAGCACAGAAGGGGGAGGAGTATTAAAAGCACTGCATGTTGCTGGCGACTAAAGCAGTGGAAATAAGGTGGCATCTGCTAGGGCAGAATACAAACCACATATGAGGGTAAGAGCTACTTGGATGTTAGATGTCAAAACTAAACCTTCTTATTAAGGCTTCTTTATTAGAAATACAGAAAGAAACACACTTCTGGAAGTTCAACCCCACTACTTCAGACAAGGATCTGGAGTGAATCACCTGTGGGAGGTGTCTCTCTTGTGCACTCAGGAGGTAGCTGTGAAACCTGCTGGCGGTCAGCTAAAGCTGTGTCAGATCAGCCAGACCTTGAGAAGAGTGTCTGCTGTGAAAAGGCTACCCAGAGCCCTAAGAGTGCTGCAGAGAGGAAGGAACGAGGGTAATAGCTGATCATAACTGAGCTGTGATGGGATGGCTATGAAAACGTCAAACAGATACTATCTGTATCCAAAGAGATCTTTCTAAAGTAGAGCATTGACATATTCCCAGGCACGTATACCCAGAACTCATCTGTGTGCAGTTCAGGGAACCTGTGCTTAGGAGGAACTCAAGACTGCACCGTGTGAAGAGAGAGCTGCAAGTCAATGTGAGAATAGCAAATGTATTTTGTTAGCATTGCCTAAAGGAACTGGGCTTGTTTAGCCTCACAAAATGAAGGCTGAGAGGCACTCTTGTATTTTTAAATGTATCAGAGCAAAGGAAGAGCTTTTAAAATTCTTAACATGGTGATGGTAAAAGATCATAGTCTGGTCAAGTATAAATTTGGACTCAAAATTTAAAGGTCTATAACTATCAGAGCAGTTGGTATTGCCGAGCAACCAGTTTCAAAATATTGCTTGATGTTTGTAATCCAATGTTTTTCTGGTTTAGGTTTTAGTCCAATTTAAATATCATAGTGAAGAGTTCTACAGAAACAAGAATTTCTCACTATTAATAAGACACTCATAATGAGATCTTGCTGTCTCCTCTGTATTTCTGGTTCAAATTTCCCTGTTGTACATTCTCCAACATGTCCTCAATATCAGCCTATCAAAGTATTTTTAATTGTACAGGTTATTTTATAATAATAGGTGAGTCTTGTTAAACTGTCGGTCTTGCCTGAGAAATACTTACCAATGGTTTCCTCCCAGGGGCTCCTGTGCACAAGGGACAGGATGTCAGGAGAGTTCTGGTGCTTGGGCTACATAAATAGTAAGGTGATAGACATTAGAAATCCTTGGTAGGGAACAAACTAGTATTTGTCTTGTGACAACATAAATGTAAGGGTAAACTTCCAGTCCATTTAGACTCTCCCTTACCCTAGCAACCAGGAGAAGCTTTACAAACAAGCCTGTGTTGGAAGCTGAATGAGTGAATGATGCTTCTTGACTGGTTGCAAACATGTTGACTTGTGGCTGTCATGAGGAATCAGCCCCACATCATTAGTCTGGCGGCAGGATGTAGGAGGGACTGCATGTTGTGCTGGCATTTTTACAGCATCCCTGGATGGAAACTTGCAAGTGCAAATGAAGTGTAGGGGAGAACAGAAGCATACTAATAATTTGCTTTAGAGAACTGCAACTGAGTTATTTTCAGGAGCTTTTAAAGATCTTAATTTCAATGGTACAGGTGGTGCCTACTGTTTGATTAAAATGAAACATGCAAACAGAATAGAGCTGTGAATTCAAAGTGGTTGTCGTGGATCAGGAAGTGAGGACTGTGTCTCCCAGCAATAGAGTCCCTTTGATCCTCTCTCTTGTTACGGGCCAAGTCGAGGATTTGCAAAGTTAAAGAAGATGGAGCCAGACTCTTCTCAGTAGCACCCAGTGAAAGGACAAGAAGGAGGCAGCATAGTTTGAAATACAGGAGATTCCACTTAAAGGTAAGGAAAAAAAACCATTTTAATGTAAGGATAGCTAAACACTGGCACAGGTTGCCCAGGGAGGTTCTGGAGTTTCCATACTTGGAGATACTCAAAGCCCAACTGGACACCATCCTGAGCCGGCTGCTGTAGCTGACCCTGCCTGAGCAGGCTGTTGGAAACAACCTCCAGAGGTGCCTGCCAGCCTGGATTGTTTAATCATTCTGTGAACGACAGTGAAATTCCTAAGTGAGCCAGCTTTTTCTGCAGAGACTTGTGAGACCTGTGTACATTTGACATCAGTTTATTTCTGTTGGTTAAGGAGGGTACATTGCTACCCTCAATCCTGTAGAACAGAAGCAAAACTCAAATGTGCAGGGACAAGCGCAATGGGGCTATGTGGCCTCCCTAAGCAGAAACTCACCTGCATCTGCCGAGGGATCATCTGCTGTCAGCCAGCCAGAGTGTTGGATGGGTACCCGAGAGACATTGTACTCACCACCCCCCACACAGGGAGCAAATCACACTGCGTGACAGGGCTGTTCTGAACCAGCTCGGTATGTCATAGGGCTAGCAACAGCCTTTACTCCAGCAGCAAACCAAAGCAACCAGATTTCTCCATCTTATGCAGTGATTACTTCAGCATAAATCAAGTAAGTAGAAAATATAGCAAGTCCAGTTTGGTGACTTTTCTTTCACTAAAGTTTATTTTGTTTCAGCCTCAAAACTACAGATTCACTTGCCTTCAGCTGAGTGAGTCTGCCTTCCAGGGTAGGGATAGAGGGGTTTTCATCCTTCAGTTCCTGTCCCAGGGATCCCTCCCTGCCCAGTGAGCCTCTGACTGAGTGGATGAGCAGAAGAGTTAGGTCTTCAGGGGAAAACACTACAGATTTTTTTCTGAAATTCTGATAGGCTATTGTTTTGCTGTAACTAACAGTTCTTGCTTGAGGACCAGGTGGCTCTGAGAGGAAAGGTGAGTTGGACAGAGTGTGGCAGACCAAATCACTCTGTTCACTGTTGTTTTTCCATCCATCCTGTTCCCGAAGGACCATGGACACTTGGGCAAGTGTGTCTGGCTACCTGTAGGATGAAAATCTGCAGGCTGGGTCATGTAAGAAGCGTACCATAATGCTATTTACATTGCATGTATGGGTCTGTCTATATGAAAAGGAGAGGATATAACACACTTCTGGACCATGAGGCCATATAAATGCTGGGCTCTCAACTTTTCAAGTGGTGTTCTTGATAGGTCTGTTCTTGACGCCAACATCTCTGGTTACATACTTCTGGCACAGTGGCAGGCCTTGGCATCTGAGCAGTAGGAGACCCAAAGTGGAGTTTCCAGAATAATTCTTCATCCTCTCTGCTCCATCATTTTCTGCACCGAAACATAAAATAGCATTCTGCCCGGTACACTCTTGCACGATTTGCAGAAGCTCTCATATATGCCCCTTCTGCACCTCACACAGCCCAGACTCTGCTCTTACTCAAGCAAGGAGGAGTGCCCATGGAAAGCTTTGTGTGTCATCTGTAGGTTTCTCTTTGTATAGCTGATGGCTTAATGAGTGCTGTGATAGTGCAGGTTGCTCAGAATTGCTGTTGGGGGCATTATGAGAATGCAGTGAACCTTTGCAACTTTCCTAGAAAGTAGGACAGGAGCGAAGAGGCAGCAAGGAGCAGTTCTGCAAGGCAGTAAGAGGTGTGAGACTCCTCTGCGGGGGCTCTTGCTCACTGACTCATCTGAGAGCTGTACTCCCACTTCTCATTTGAAAGTGAACCTCTACCCTTCCCTTGCCTGTAGTTGTCCCTAACAGTGTGGGCGTCACCTCTGCACCTCTTTCTCTCACAAGCCTGTGTGGGTGGTGCTCACTTTGCACATGAAAACACTGGGGTGTGCTGAGTCCTGCTCTTTTGTTCTGGTAGCGGTCACCATTGAATACACTCATTTATACTGTCAAAAATGTTTCCACTATAGCAAACATAAGGTTCAAGACTGCTGCTAGGTGAGGTCCTCCTCCTACCATACAGTAGCTAAAAACAGCCAGCAGAGCCACTGGTTGAAGGTCTCTGCTCTGGAGTGCTAGCAACTGCCTTGCTGTTGCTTTTTTAACACCCGTGAGACAGTCTTTCATTATGTGTGAAATGAATCCATCAAAAGTAGTGACAGGGGAACACGGATCAAACTGCCAGATGGAGGAAAAAGACATACAAGACTCCTTGCTAATCAGACTGAATGTTTCAGACAGGAGCACACTGACTCACAGGAGGGAGCTGCTTTGCTGTTGTCCTCCATACAGGTGTACTGATAGTGACAACATATTGCCACCCCAGGTGGGTGGCAGATCTCTGAAACATGAAAGGAAGGAGTAAAAAGGCCTGGAAATTTGAATTCTGCCATTACTTACCCTTAGGTTAATTCAGTCCTTCATGTTTTCCATTGCCTTCCTCAGGAGTGGAACAAACAGTTTCATAGATCAATGTGATCCTGGCCAAGCCCCACTTGAGAACAAGTCTGGAGCTACCCAGTATTAACGATGTGGTCCTAAATCCTGACTGCAGGCACACCAGTTGCAGGGAGAGCCTTGGTGTAAAGCATCAACCCATCTGAATCTGTCATCTCTTGGAAAGTTCCTGAATGGTGCTGAGCCTTTGTGGACCAAATCCTGTAGGAAGCAGGGATTCAAGGCATCCCTGGAATTACAAATTCCTGCTTCTTAACCCAAGGCCATTTGCTGTTAGAACCAGCGCGCAGGGTGCTGGTAACAACTCAGCCCTTCGCTCCTGCAAAAACAGGATGTGGTGGCAACACACCCAGTGAGATTTAACAGCAGCTCACCTGAAAAATGACTCGACAGATCAGCATTTTGAGGAGTGAGTGGAAATTTTCTGTTCCCAAGACAACAGCTCTAAGCAAGGCTGAAAAGAGATGCATTCTATTATTGTGGAAATGCAGTATAGTCTGCAGCACCCAGGCTAGAGTCAGGCTGATGCCAGCACTACAGTCAAGGCTGACTTAATGGTAGTTTAATATCCTTCATTATTGTTTTTGCTGCTGTTTCTTCACCCTGGCAGGGATGTTCCAGCCCAGCTCATTTCATGCCAGTGTGACACCCTCAAGGCTGAGCCCCTTTCAACCCTTTTCCCTGCAAGAAGTGGTGTCACATGTAAAGACCAAGATGAGAGCTGCGATATCCAGCATGATAAATACACAAGAACTCAATGGTAAATGGAAAGCTATTTCTGTCCACAAATGTTTCATGGGTGTTTTCTCTAAACTAAAAATCAAAGGCATGATGCTCAAGAAAGACCTGCTTGCTTTAGGCGCTGGAGAAATTATGCAGCAACAATTAGCCTTTATACAAAGATTAATTCTTAAGTAGGGAGGTATGGGTCTCTCTTAACACTGCCTGACTTTTCCACAGGAGGTTTTATATTTATAAGTAACTGTTCCTGCTCACACACAAAACTTCTGTCTCTTCATCTGCATCCCTGGGGACTTCTGAACTTGTCATCAACCTGATCTCCCAGCCAGAGGAACACTTCCCCACTGTGCAATGAAAATTTATCAGCTTGTCCTTCAGCATGTCTCAACAACTCAGAGATTATTAACTCATCTTTCAAGTGATTAATACCCCTGTGTGTTTGAAAGGCATAACTCTGGTACTTGTGAGATGCTTGAAGGCCCTGGAAAATAAGGCAGAAGGGGAATGCTAAGTGTGATGGTTTGGGTTGAGAGGCAGACTCACCCCGCTCCTGCTCAAGTCCTGTACCTGCTCCACTTGGGTCCCATTTTGGCTGGCGTCTGGAGGCCCCACAGCACAAAGAGGGAACAGCCCTTTCTAGTCTCTTCCTTTGTACAACAATCCAGATCTACAGGTTCTCAAGGGAGTACATCTGAGAATAAGCCATTTCACTTAGTGTTGCCTAATTATAGTCATGTTGACAGCCACAGTTGTAACTCTTCTGCTAAGAGATTTTTAGTATTCATCAGCAGGTTCCTCATTGGTGGCTGCAGAGTACCTGTCAGTCATGATAATTGCTAATTTGTTTTAACTTGCCTCGGAAGCATTCCTAGAATTTATGGCTGTGCTGTGAGTCGGCACAGGCCTCATTATTCCAGCTTTGCCTTCTACTATGACAGAGGTATGGCAGAAATGCAGTATATATAAAGTCATCCTGGTCTGTCTCTAAGACAATTGATGTGCTGAGAAAATGCATGACTGTGATGCATACATGTTTGTGCCACAACGAATGCCAGCAGCACCTTCACATTAAATCACTCCTGGAATTTCTCTTGTGGCTCTGCCTCTGTTTTGAGCACGCACACACTGATAGGTGTATGTGTATAATTTTCCAGGAGAGCTGTCTGTCCTTGCACACAGGGCTGAGGCAGCTAATAGAGCTGCCGCATTCAAATAGGGTCAGGCCAAGCAAAAAAGAGAATGGGAGCACAAAGGATAAAGACCATATTTCACAGCTAGCTAGGCATGGGTCCAGTGCTTTTGTCCAAAAGCTCTCGTGTTGTGTCCCTAAACTGACAGCCTTGCAGAAAGCAAACCTGCTTCATAAGATTGTCATGCCCCACACCATTGCAGGAGGTGGTGTCTACAATGCTGCTTTACTGGAATGCACTGGTGCCGGTAAAGAGCACCCAGGTCATGCAAAACACAGAGCAAGAGTAGCATGAGCACAACAGTTTGTGTTCTAATAATGGGCTAATGTCCTAATCATAAAGTTGGAAATGAAGCAACATTCCCCGTCCCACAAGGCAAACACAGACCATGCTTCAGCCCAGCCTGCAGCCCAGGACTCCACCACAGCATGTCCAACAAGCCACCCCAGAGACTCTGCCACCTGCGTGCTGCTCACACAAGCCTCCCTCTCCACTCCCCACCCAGCTTTCTGACTCCCACAGATATCAGGCAGCTTTCAGAATCATGCTGAACATGAGTGAAGCTTCCCAGCTTGGCCCAGTAGAGCCCCTTCCGTGTTTTGTCTCTGATTTCTGCAACTCCATAGTGCTGAGCCCCAGCTGGCAGCCTGGGAAATGCAGTGTCCCTGAACATTTATGTGTCCCCACATCTGGCAGAAGAAGGGGATTTCACATGCAGCTCCTCAGCTCTGCTGTGCTGCTGCTCTCAGGAGAGTTCCCAAAGTACGCACCATATATTGCTTTTCAGCGTGCAGCAGTTTCAGTCATCTCACAGCGTGGAAGCCTGTCACCCTATGTCCATCCCAACCAGAGTGGGGTTTCCTCCCACACCTGGCTCCAGGACCTGGGCAGTGCCCCAGGCTCCTCAGCTTAGACACAGCGACTCCAAGGAGGCAGCAACGGGTGGGTCATGGGGTTGCTCCAGAGAGCTGGGCAGAGGGAGAGCAGAGGGGTTGTGAGCAGCCCCAGTGCTGTCATTCTGCCCAGATCACGATGTCCCTCTGCCAGCACAAGTCCTTCGCAGGAGTACCCGGGCCAGAATCCCTGTGGAGACCAGTCCCAAAGTCCAAAGCACTGTTAGCAGTAAGAATTTCTGAGTTTAGAAGAGGTTCAGTGACTGTGACATTTTATAAACATGCTCATAATTATTTTGGGTAAGTGTCGAGGCAGTGAGAATCTACATGTTTCCCACAGGAGGCGGCTGCTCCTGCAGCACCGCTCTGGCTTCTAATGCTTTTGTTTTAACTTGTAGACACATCGCACTATCAGTCCTTGAATCCAAATAATCTCTCTTCCATCAAATAGGAACTTTAATTTGATAAACAGACGGATGTTTCATAATGTGACCTTTCCCAAGGTGAAACACTGAGTGGGTGTGTTATTTATTGGTTTTCAATTTTTCCACAGGCAGACATGTCTATTCCATCAGGAAATTTAAACAAGAAGATGTTTAAAAATTAATTTAAGTGCAAATGCAGTCCTTACCACTGTAGTAATTCTTTCTCTTAACTACACATTAAAGACCAAGATGTGGTTGTGCTGGAGGATAAATGATAGCTTGTCTGCAGCAGGACTGACAGCTTGTAGCTACCCACTGCTGGCTGCAGGTGCAGCTTAAATGGTCTCCAGCCCTTTCCTGGGGCTCGCTTGCCATCCGTCTGCTCATTGAAACAGGACTGCACTTCCCTCTAAGTGTGGAGCAGCCACCTCATCCAGCAGCTCAGCTCATGTTCTTTGCAGGGGATGGCATCAAGGTGCTCGGAGTGGCTTCAGTTGCCCCAGCTGACATTGCAGGGGCCTCGTTGGACCCAGCACACCCTTGTGCAGGGGTGCAGACAGGGGGAAGGCTCTTTGTTTTGGAAGCATCACCCATCTCTCCCTCCAGGGGAGGAGCAGAGGTCGCTCAGGAATTTACATCCAAATTTGTGTCTTCTGGCTCCTAAAGATCTCGATAGCCCAGTGTGGCTAATGCATGTGGTTCTCTTCTTCCAGATAGTGTCAACGGACGAATGTAGATTAAATTCTTGCAAACTGGTTAAACAAGAATTCCAACAGATGCAAGAAAAAACCCTAGTGGATTATGGCAAAGTAGGAGCTCAGAAATTAGCTCATTTGATTAAAAATAGTACATTATATGCCCTAATGAATCCTTTAGAACTAGAAAAATGTGCATGAATAATGTAAATAAGAACAGCTTTTTGTACTCCATCTTTGCAGGAAAATCAGTCCCAACAGCTTGTTGGATTTGCCTCTTCTGGCTGTTTGCAATGGTGACTTAGAAACTCTTTCTGATTGACTGTTCAGTCAAGTAAAACGGAAAAACCACTGTGGGCTCTTATATGTTCTGTCATAAAAACTGACAGTGCCTGGTCCTAACACAATGCATTATTCTCCTGTGCCAAGCCCAGGCCAGGCCCCTACATAGACTGTGCTCCTGAGCTTTGGCTGCCGACACCATTCTCTGATTGACACTGTGTGACACAGAACCACTAATGTGTTGAGCAAGTTTAAATTCTGTCATAATCAGAGTAATCAGTAACAAAGGATAAGAATAGTAAGTAAAAACTGCAGCCCAAGTGATAAAAATAGTCTGGCTGAAGCACTGAGGCTGGAAGACAGCAGAGCTTGGGGCTGCAAGACCAGGACCTCAGAGTCCTCCACCTCCTACATACGCATTTACAGTCTCTGCATAAAGTGCCATTTAATAACCCACGCTGTGTGAAACGGTTTCTGCACCAGTGGAAGGATTTTTTGGTGAGCCTTCTAGACCCTAGAAGAAAGGCAGATTTGACAGTGTTCACACAGCAGGCATCACAACCTGGATCCCCACATAGTTTTTGGCCCCTGTCATAGCCCACATGTAGGCATCCAGGCTGTGAGTCTGACCAGCTCCAGCACAGCTTTCTTGCACCCACATCCTCCCCTTCTCCCTTGACAAGAGCCACCCTGGTGCCTGCTGGCAGCGGGGTGAGCCCAGGTCCTGCGCCAGGGAGCAGCGAGCCCCTCCGGGCACCTGCAGCCCAGCACCCTGGGACAGGGTCAGCATTCACCGTCAGTGCTCTGCCCCACTCCCTCAGAGCCCTCTCAGAGGCACCAGCGGCACTTTGAGAATGAAGCACTGGCCCCTTGTGCTCCCAGAACCCACAACACAGCCCTTGTCTTCATGGCACAGCCACAAGCTGCTCTTTGGGCACATGAGTCGGCAGGAGCCGAGGGGGCTGCGCAGGGGACATCTCTGGGTCATGGGCAGGAGTGTCTGGCTCTGCCTCCACACTGTGATTTAAACACAGGTAGCAGGGCATGGAAGACGCAGAGACTTCCAGTCCTTTCCAGTCCTTTCCAGTCTTTTCCGGTTCTTTCCCCCACTCTTAGCATGGGTGTGCAGGAAACTAAGAAGATAAGCATCTTGCTCTGCTATTTTTCCTCTCGCGACCGTGGTGAGAGTGAGTGAGTGTAATGCCCATGATATACTCTTATTACCATAGTAACTCAGCCAGGAGCTGATGATTGTACAAGGAGATGCTGAAAGGGAAAGACTGCCTAAGGAAGAAAGCAGCTCTCTGCTACCTGGGTGCATCGTCCTTATCTGCACTAGATGCTCCTTTGAAGACAGTGGGATTCCTCTGGCACACAGTGAGAGCAAATTACAGCTTAGGTCTAGATCTGTGCTTGCAAGGCAATTTTCCCAAAGGATCCAACCATTTTATGTCTAAATGAAAAATAATCAGCCCCTTATTAAAAGAGGCTGATTTTCATCATGGCTCTGCACTGCCCTCTGCATTTCTGCCATTCCCTCTGAAGCAACCACACGGGGTACAGCCGAAGCTGTGCCACCTGCAAGAACATAGGCATGTCTGCAGCTCTTCATAATGGCAGCTGCGCAATGCAAAGAGGAGGCCAACGTTAATGTTTCAGCTGAGTGAGAGCAGCTGGAGCTCCATGCAGAGGAGAATCACAAAATCATTTTGGTTGGAAAAGACCCTTGGGAGCACTTTCACTAAACCAGATCCATAAGAGCCTCATCTACACATCTTTTAAACACCTATCATGGATGGTGACTCCACCACTTCCCTGGGCAGCTTGTTCCAGTGGCCTCAGCTGCACAGTGTCCACCCTCAGAAATCTCTGCTCCAGTTCCAGACTGTGGTGATGAGACAGCCCCTTGCCCCAGCGTATATCATCTACCCGAAAACCTCACCACAGCAGCTAACATCTCATGTGTTTGCCTTCACAGTGCCTCATCGGGCATTAAATTGCTGTCACACCCACCAGCCAGGCCAGCAAAGACTGAAATACAAAGAAGCCAACCAGGTACCAGGGCCACCAAGGGGACATGTAGCATGGCAAGGATTTGAAAGCTCATGTCTCAGGTGAATATAGTATGAGTTTGTGGGTGATCTCAGTGTCATCCTGAGATAGAAGAATAAAAGAGGACTAATCCAGGTTCATGGAGTTTTGTTCATCTTTTCTTCTCAGCTTTGCCTGTTGTGTAGTAAGTCTTATAACAACATTAAAATTGCTGTCCTTCTAACATTCACCACTCTTATTCAGGAGCATAAAATTTCTGCTTAGTATCCAAGGAGTGAGAGACATGTATAGGAGCAGGATGACACTATTTGGGCAGTCACAAACACCAGGACTCTGTGAAGATGACACTAGGTAGTGACCAGCCTTTGAACTCCATCCTTCCCATCAGGCCGGGCACCTCCCTTGATAACACAGGAAGAAACATGATCATCACTGACATTACACCGTGGTGGACCTGCCACACAGTCCTGTCTAGTTGCATAAAAATGTTTCAGAAATATTTTCATAACTTTTCTACCATCTACTATTAACAGCTACAAGGGCAAAGCTCGATTATGCAAGGTTTCCTCTTAACATTTCTGGTTAGAAATAGCTCAAGCCCCTCTCTATCCCCACCTAGAAACCTGCAGAAGGGAAACCTTCTCTCTCCAGCAAGTTTCTCCTGAGTCTTGAAGCTTCACAGAAAACAAAAATGTATTGTGGAGGGGAACTGGAGTATTCATCTGCAAACAAACAAAACATAACTCGTGTAACTGAGGTAGATCTGTATATATATATGTGTATATATGTGTGTATATATGTGCTTATGTGTGCATTTAAATCCTGAGACATCTCTCCCCTCCCCTGCTGCTGTGCATAACAACCCTCTGTCCTCCTGGGGCTTGAGGTGGCAAGGCTGTCTGTGCTTCTGTCCCAGTCTCATGCTTCCCACTGTGTTCGGCTGACAAAATGCCAGTGCCCAGGAAGGCATCTGTTGATATTAACAACCCATTCAAGCAGAATAACCAAAATGCTGCACTGGGAGACCAGAAGCAAGCATAAAAGAATCCTGCTGCCCTGTTGCTGCCCAGAGAAGTTGTGGGTGCCCCATCCCTGGAAGTGTTCAAGGTCAGGCTGGATGGGACTTTGATCAACCTGGTTTAGTGGAAGGTGTCCCTGCTCGTTGCAGGCGGGTTGGAATTAGACGATCTTTAAGGTTTCTTCCAACCCAAACCATTATATGGACTCAGTAAGATAAAGACACAAAAATTTTGCTTGCGTACAGCTTGCTGAAATAAAGAAAGAAATAGTGTTAGTCTGGTCTGTGCTCAGGTCAGGAGCTCCTGACAAACATCTCTGTTTCATTTACCTCCCTCTCCAACAGACACAAGCCTCTTGCCATTCTCCTGGACTCTCTACCTTTTTTTGTTTTAAACATTCCCTGAATCTTGTAGGCATCCACCTCCACTGCAAAGGGGATTTGTTTCAATACAGATCATCAAGATGACCAAACCCTGCATAGAGCTCAGCTTACACAATTCCTACGGGGTGTAAAACATCGTCTCTGCATGCTTATTGCTCATGTGTGAAAATCAGCGGTGAGTCATTGACCTACAGCAGTCAGGAGGTGGAGGCAGGGCAGAGTAGAAACTCCTGAAGGCTTTCATATCAAAATCTGAGGGGAAAATAGCCGTCTCCTAAGTAAATGTGGCAATGAACTCTTGCCTTTTGGCAATACAGTTCCCATGATGAGGGATCAGTCACTACTGCTAGGACATCTGGCATTTGACCCCCAGACAATATTAGACTTGGACAATTAACTCTGAAAGCTAATGCCATATTTTACTCACTCTTCTCTTGAGGGACGAATGGGAAAGTACTTGGGAGAATGCCTCTATTTCTAATCTCAGGCTGATACATGAATCCAAAAGGTCTTGCTGCCAGCATTTGAATTACCAGGGATGGAGCCAGGCTGACCGTCCGGTTCACACCTCCCTTCCCACTGGGTCAGACACCAGCAAGTGCTATGTCCAAACCCCCAGTGCACGTGCACCCTTCTCTTCCCTGAAATCTCTTTACAACAGGAAAAAAAAAAAAAAAGAGTCTCTACCTTCCTTTTAAAACACTAATGGAAATAGAAAATTAGGTCAGAAACAATGCTACGGCTTTGTATGCAACAGTCTGCACTTAAGGAAACAGACTGGAAAGAGTCCAGGGCAGACAAAAGATGAAGAGGAGAAGAAAGTGGAGATAAAAGTCAGTGGAGCAGCTGGAGCTTGTGCTAACACTCGGGGAGATTCTGCAGCTAATGATGAGTGTGCAAAGAGATTTGAAAGTGGAAAGCCAAACCTGGAAGCCAGATGAAAAGGTGGAAAAGGCAGGTACTGAAGTGTGTATGGTCATGGAAGAGAGGCTGGAGAGAGCAAGAAAGTGGGAACAGCAGAACAGAAAGGTTTCCTGAAAGGAGACATCTGTCATCTACTTTGCCAGGCTCAAAGGAAACCAAAAGGAGTCAGCAGCATTTCAGCCTTCTCTGCAGCAGGTGGCTTTCAGGCTCCATCCCCAGCCGGAGCTCTGGGGAGTCACAATTAAATGCAGTGAAGTGGAATAAGATAGGCTGGAGCACTGCAGCATGGCAGTGCCGGAAGCCTGGAAGGCAATCTCTAAATCCGCCTGGGAGTTGTTCCTCTGATCTGCAAGGAGAATTGTGCTCACAGTCCTGCTAAGAGCCAATAAAAGAGAAAGAAATTGCAAGTTTACTACATGGTGGTAAAACATGGAATTACAGAATCACAGAATCACAGAATTGGCTAGGTTGGAAAAGACCTCAGAGATCATCAAGTCCAACCCTTGGTCCAACTTCAGCCCATTTACTAGATCATGGCACTAAGAGCCATGTCCAATCTCAGTTTAAAAACCTCCAGGGACGGTGAGTCCACCACCTCCCTAGGCAGGCCATTCCAATGCCTGATCACTCTTTCCGTAAAGAACTTCTTCCTAATATCCAGCCTAAACTTCCCCTGGCAGAGTTTAAGCCCATGTCCCCTTGTCCTATTGCTAACTGCCTGGGAGAAGAGACCAGTTCCCACCTGACTATAACTTCCCTTCAGGTAGTTATAGAGAGCAATGAGGTCACCTCTAAGCCTCCTCCTCTCCAGGCTGAACAACCCCAGCTCCCTCAGCCTCTCACCATAGGTCATGTGCTCAAGTCCCTTCACCAGTCTTGTTGCTCTTCTCTGGACCCGCTCCAGCACCTCAATATCCCTCCTGAACTGAGGGGCCCAGAACTGAACACAATACTCCAGGTGTGGCCTCACCAATGCAGAGTACAGGGGAAGGATCACTTCCCTTGTCCTGCTGACCACACTATTTTTGATACAGGCCAGGATACCATTGGCCTTCTTGGCCACCTGGGCACACTGTTGGCTCATGTTGAGCTTGCTGTCAATCAGTACCCCCAGGTCCCTTTCTGCCTGGCTGCTCTCCAGCCACTCTGTGCCCAGCCTGTAGCGCTGAAGGGGGTTGTTGTGGCCAAAGTGCAGGACCCGGCACTTGGCCTTGTTGAACTTCATCCCATTGGAATCAGCCCATTTTTCCAGTCTATCCAGATCTCTTTGCAGAGCCCTCCTGCCTTCCAGCAGGTCAACACTGCCCCCCAACTTGGTGTCATCAGCAAATTTGCTGATGGTGGTCTCAATCCCCTCATCTAAATCATCAATAAAGATGTTAAACAGGACTGGACCCAACACTGACCCCTGGGGGACACCACTAGTGACTGGCCGCCAGCTAGATGCAGCCCCATTTACCAGCACTCTCTGGGCCCGGCCCTCCAGCCAGTTCTTAACCCAGCAGAGAGTGCACTTGTCCAAGCCATGGGCTATCAGCTTTTGAAGGAGTATATTATGGGAGACAGTGTCAAAGGCTTTGCTGAAGTCTAGATAGATCACATCTACAGCTTTCCCCTCATCCACTAGGTGGGTCACCTGATCATAAAAGGAAATCAGGTTGGTCAGACAGGACCTGCCCCTCCTAAACCCATGCTGGCTGGGTCTGATCCCTGGTCCATCCTGGAGGTGCTGTGTGATTGCATTCAGGATGATCTGCTCCATCACCCTGCCAGGCACCGAGGTCAGGCTGACAGGCCTGTAGTTGCCAGGGTCAGCTTTGCAGCCCTTTTTGTGGATTGGGGTAACATTTGCCAGTTTCCAATCATTTGGGACCTCCCCAGTGAGCCAAGACTGTTGGAAGATGATGGAGAGCGGCTTGGCGAGCTCTTCTGCTAGCTCCCTCATCACCCTAGGATGGATCCCGTCTGGTCCCATAGACTTATGAGGATCCAGATGGCTCAGTAAGCCACCAACTATTTCCTCTTGGAATACAAGGGGACTATTTGGCTTCCTATTCCTGTCAACCATCTCCAGAGGCCAGTTATCCTGAGGGCCATCTGTTTGACTGGTAAATATTGAGGCAAAGTAGGTATTAAGTACCTCAGCTTTCTCCTCATCTTTGTTAACTATATTTCCCTCAAAGTCCAGTAGAGAATGGAGGTTTTCCTTGCCCCTCCTTTTGTTATTAACATATTTAAAGAAGGACTTTTTATTATCCCTAACAGAATTGGCCAAATTAACTTCAAACTGCACTTTTGTTTCCCTGATTTTTTTCCTGCACGATCTAGCTATTTTCCTAAATTCTTCATAGGTAGCCAGCCCTTTTTTCCACAGTCTGTAAACTCTCTTTTTATTTCTGATTTCCTTCAAAATCTCCCTGTTTAGCCAAGCCGGTTGTCTTCCCTGTCGGCTAGCCTTTCGGCGCACTGGTATAGCCTGATCCTGTGCCCTCAAAACCTCCCGCTTGAAGTATGTCCAACCCTCCTGGGCCCCCTTGTTTTTAAGCATTGTTTCCCAGGGTATGCTCTGAACTAGACTTCTGAATAGGCAAAAATCTGCCCTCCGGAAGTCCAGTGTAGAGGTTTTATTGGTGGCTCTCCTTGCATCTCTAACTATTGAAAATTCTATAGTCACAGGAGAAGGAGCCCTGTGACAGATCTGTGTGGGCTTCCAGCCCAGACCTCAGACCCTCCTGGCTCTCTCCAGATGTCATGGCACCATTGCTGTCAGGGTGGTCTTCTTAGGAGCCATCATACTTAACAAGTGTGAGGACTCTGCAGTCTTGCACAGCTGTTTGTAAGCAGTTTTCTGAGGAGCAGAGGGAACTGAGGAGCAGTGTGTGCTTTGTCTTCATCAAGGCCATCTTAGTCGCAGGTGTGTGGAACTGGGTACTTAAGCACTCACAGCCTCTCCTCGCACTGTCAGCTCAGCTGGTTATCTTACGCTCTCTGCTCCAGCCCCACAGGAGAGGGAAAACCAGCCCCTGAGATCTCCTCTGGCACAGTGATACAAGGACAGCTGCCTCAAGCACATGTGCTGGGATCCACAAAGGGCCTGTTTTCATTAAAGCCAGCAGCAACCTGCCTTTGGGCCAGACTCTGAGCTTACTTATCCCATCCCATGTGGAGATGGGAGCGGGAAAGGTGTGAGCCAAGCATGCCTGCCACTGGGGAGCCAGGAACCTGAACCCCAGCTCTTCCTTGTAGGCTACACAGCTCTGCAAACCTGGAACACCTCCTGGACCAGGGAGTCCAGGACATCCAGTGGTGGCTTCACTGTCACCAGGGAGAGGCAAAGAGAGTGAAGGGAGGCTCAGCCCTTAAAACTGGATGTCTCATGGTTGCCAAATCCACGCAGAGCCTGTACCGCAGCCTGCCAAAGCGAGCAACCTGTCTGTCACAGCACATGGGCCATGAGGAACCTCAGGCACTCACCGGTTTGGGTCTTCCCATCTCAGCCTGGGATGCTGCTGCCCACTCTCCATGAGAAATCAAGGACATAAAGATTACTGCCTTGTCTGTGTACTGGCACCATTCACTGATGCTCCAAAACTTCCCATATACATATAAAAGCAGCTCAAATCCAAGGCTTCAGCAATATGAGTGATGGGAGCTTGGCAGTATGTTTAAGCACCCTTCTGAGCTAATCTTACATGAGCAACTGCTCCTGAGGATCCAGTAGCCAAGTACCCGACATGAATATGCTACATTAGTTGCATTTGCTTTTGTTTCTATTAGACAAATGTTTCTGTTTGTCTCATTACATAACAACACCAACAAAACAGCAAAATAGCTTTTGCAAGCCGCTATTTAGTTGCTTCATGGTGGTAAAGACTAGTTATGCCAGTCTTGGGAAGTCGACCTACATCCTTTCAGCTGTTATTATCTTGTCAACTGGGCCAACCTCATGCTAGCTAGTTCTTGCTCTGTCTTGTTTCAGTCAGTTGGTACAGTGTCTATCTTTTCAAGGATTCACACTTCATTTGCATAAGAGCATTAATGGAGTAATTTCAGAAATAAACGCCCAGCTTAACCCTGCTGTAGCCTTAGGAAAAGTTCTCTCCACTACAAAGGCGTTTTGGCATTTCTCTTCTACTGGCTCACAAAGGCACACGCGAGAGAGGTCAAGCTCCTCTTTGTGCTGCTTTCAGAAATGGTGGCTTTGACAAATAGAAAACATAGCCAGTGTTTCCTGTCTGTCTTAGGTTAAACTCACAAATCATCTTTTCTAGAGGGACCAAAGAAGAGTAAGACCAGAGCAGGCAGGCCAGAGAATCTTACGGCTGGCAAACATCTGGACTTTGCATTCAATGACAGGGTGGTTACCACATGTGGCTGGGGGCAGCGTCATGTTCAGGGCCATGGTTCTGGGGTCTTTGCACATTTAACCTGAGGCAACGATGGTATTTAGGAAAAAAAAACAACCCAGAAGTGGAAAATCCCACCTCTCCCTCTGCGGGGCTCAGAGCCTTATGTCTGGGGTGCAGGACAAATCTTCCTTTTTTTGTTCCCTGGGATTTTTGCTTCCATGGCCACGCTGTAGTGTATTCCCAGTTCCAGGGAGAAAAGAGTAGAAAATCTTTGTTTATCCTTGAAATAGCCTGCAGCTTGGTGGTTTCTGCAAGGAGGTGGTGGGTGTGTGCTTGGGCCCCTCCAGCTGAGCAGATATTCCAAGCACCAGACACTACCCTGCAGCACGCAGGAAAGCCGGTGTCTGTTCTATCCCATCCTTCATGCTCACTTTCTCTTTTGCTGTGAGCTGTGCAGAAAAATTGTGCTTTGTCAAGGTTAATAAGATATTTATTCTAAATTTGATCTCTCCATTTAAAGCTTAATTACTGCCCTAGAAAGCTCCAGTCCTTGGAAATCAGCATCTTTGTGTAACAGAAACACAGAGCCCTCAGCTATTTCACACTACATGAAAGGAGCACCATGTCAGTTCATGTTATAAGGTAGCTCTGTCTTCTGTGAGTCAGTCAATCATAGGTTTTCTTCAAGCGTTCTCGACTCCTCACTCTCATCCTCCTCCTTCCTTGCTGCTCCCTTTCAAGACTCTCTCCTCCTTCACTTCCTGACACCCCTGTGAGGACACTGGTGTGGGGTGTGTAGTCTCCAAGCCTAGGAGATCCATAAGCTTCTTGGGGAAAGGTTTCCTTTCCATGAAGGCACTTCTCTGTCTGGTTGACAATTCACAGAATCACAGAATGTCTGGGATTGGAAGGGACCTCAAAAGATCATCAAGCCAAATCTCCCTGCCAGAACAGGAACACCAAGATGAGGTTACACAGGAATGTCTCCAGAGAAGGAGACTCCACAACCCCCCCGGGCAGCGTGTTCCAGTATCTGTCATCCTCACTGTGAAGAAGTTTCCTCTCAAATTTAAATGCAACCTCCTGTGTTCCATTTTATACCCATTACCCCATGTCCTATAATTGATTGTCACAGAGAAGAGCCTGGCTCCATCCTCATGACACTCACCCTTTATATATTTATATATGTTATAAATTTATATATATTCCCATCCAGGGATGCTCTCCAGCTGTCTGCCTGACATGCTACCAGGTGCCTGTCTCCCTGGGGATGTCCTGCCTGGCAGGTAGCTAGGGGCCTTGAGAGACAAGAGGAGAAGGCCCAGAGACCCAAGAGAAGCAAAAAGGATCCCTGCAAAGACAGGGACATGCAGAGCATGTGCACACTCTTCTGTGGGGACTTCCAGCTACACCAGCCTAGTGCAGCATCAGCTGGAGTGCGGGGAGAGCTGAGCCTCACTGCTGCTTCCACACAGAGACCTGGTGATGAGATGGCAACATCATCTCTGGCACCACCAACCAACCTGCGTAACATGGCAGAGCCAAGCCCTGTGGGGTTGCGCTAGAGGAAGGCTGCATTCAGGCAAGAAGAGAAAATAACACATCAGGTCAGAAACTTCTGCCAGGCAAATGCAAAGCAGCACAGGCCAAACCTCCAGACTGAATTGGCAGAGCGTGTTACACTGAGCTGCACTAATTAGTAGTCTAAAGAGAAACGGCATCAGCATGGATGAGCTCTCTTTGAATCAAGTCTCCCCAGAGACCTGCAGGTGCATCAGCCCTTTTTGCAGGCATCACACCAGCTTCCAGCTCTGGCTCCATCTCGTTGTGTTGGTTTTCTCCCATGCGGATGTCAGGCACACCAGGAAGGCACCTTCTCAGGGGCCGAGGAGGGTGGAGGGGTCACCCAGGCTCATGGTCCTGAGATGTGTTGGGCAGGAAGCTGAATGCTCTTTTGGAAACTCTTCTGTTCTGGGCCGCACCACTTCCTGAGGGGGCAGGGAAAATGGGTCACCAGGAGGTGCTAGCAGTGACTCCTCAAGTGTCTGCAGGGAATGTTTACACTGGGATGTGTTTCTGAAGTCAGGATTATGTCTGTTCTCTGAGCTTTATATAGTCACTTCTGTGACTTTCACTTGGTGAAAGCAAATCCAAAGCATGTGCCTGACTCAACATGCAAAGCATTGTTTTTAACATTTATTTTGATATAACACAGTTGTTCTATTGATTCTATTGGTTCTATTTAGTCCAAAACGATTCAAAATTTCTTGGTTACCTGAAGAGCAAGAAAAAAGACGAGCAGCCAGCCCTCTCCCAGCACTGCAGGAAGGGAAGAGCTCTTGGGTCTCCCTGCCAACCCGTCATCTTCCCAGCGCAGGACCATGTACTGCTGCATGGTTGGGTTCAGTCTTACCGTAAGAGTATCAGGTTATGAGACTCCACATTTTTGCGCTGAAAACTGCACCACTCTTGGAAAAAAAAACCACAAATGTATTTTTTTAGTGTTTATCCTAACTATCTTTTGTTGTACTATACTATCAGCAATGTTTTCTTGAGCCATATCTCATTGAGCATCTCTAACCTGCAATAGCTAGTGCCAACACCTATATATTTAATGCAAAGAGAAATGAAAAACTTTCTTATAAAGAGGTCCAGTTTGAAATCTGCTTTTAGCCATATAACCTATGCACCTTCCCTTCTTCCATCTTGCTCAGGTTTAGCTCAGCTCAGGTCTGAGGTGGTGGCAGGGCCGTGTGGTCTGAGTAGCCACAAGTAGATGCTCTTTCTTTGCCTCGGGGAATGCTGCTTGTGACAGGGAGCCTGATCCTGTCTCTCCTCCCCCTTTCCTTTCTTCTGCCCTTGTATGGCTACAGCCTTTCTCACAGCCGTGTTTCCTCCTTCCTTTCGAGAACACAGGGATGTGCGATATCAGAAGCTGGCCCACAAGGGCAGCGGCTGAGATAAGGTCTGAGCCAGCTGTGGAGGTTTAGGGCTGAGCTTCCAGAGCATATGAGCACTGTGCAGAGGGAAGCTGGCGTCTTTTCCTCCAGTGGTGCTTTTACTGTTTAATTTGCATCTCTGCTTTGGGCTAAGAAGTGAAATTTTCTCTAAAAAGAAGATAGCTCAGCGATAGCCTTCTCAGGGTGAAGGGGCCAGTGGCCAAAAACATTTGAGTACAGGCTTTTGCTTGGTATCCCAGAAGAAGACAGTAGTGCTTTTTTTTGCAGGCCTCACCCAAACTTAAAAACAAACAAACAACCCCAGTAATTATAGAGCTGAGTCTCTCATCTGCTGCAATAACAAGGATAAATCACTGAGGACGTCACTGCTGCTCTGAGAGGTGCCTCTGGTTACGACAGCTCTGACACAGGGAGGGGAAACTCCTCTTGCAAGTGTCAGGACATGCCCAGCAGTGACGCTGAGTAATGTTTCCTGTTATCATGGGATCTTTCATTAAATATGTCAGGAAAACTGTGTGTGTCATGCTAGAAAACCCATCCATGCTCGGTGTGCTGAAGCTGCAGCCCGCAAGGTGGCAGAAGGCAGCGGGTGTCATTGCAGGCTCAGCCTGTGCCACCTGAGCTGCTCTTTATCACTGGTATGTCGGATTTTGAAAATGAAGAGAAAATAAAAACCAACTGAAGAACAGAAGCATGTTTAACTTTCATGTAAAAACTTTCCTGAGGAGAGGAGGATAAGCTACTAAGAGGGTTATTTATATACATTAAAAACAATCAAGAGATGTGCAGAAAAGAAAGTGCATTCTTAGCTCTCTTTTAGCACTATGTATTTCAAAGAGGTAAGGCAAATAATAGCAATGGCCAGGAATTATTTTATGCCTCCTTGTGAAGTCATGACTGCCAAGAAGATGCCCACAGGCAGCTCTGTTGCAATACAAATAAAGTATCAAACCAGATCCCCACCTAAGCCCACCTGGCCTGTATGCTTATTGACTTATTTATTGAACAGATTTATGTTTGGTGGTAATTAGTTTTAAAAATTGAGCTTGTTCAGCTCTTCAGTTTAATGCATATTAATATCCTAGAGGAAGGCAATACATAAATTTATTCAGGAATCAGCAATCTCAAGCTCCAAGAAAGCTGGGTCCTAGTGAAGCTTCTAGGGGAATCCCACCACACAAGTGGCCCATGCAGACAACAGTTCTGTGCTTCCTTCATTAGAGGAGACTCAGCGGTAGCATTACTGACTGGCATCCCCTACAGCCATGTGCTTCGTGGATTTGCTTCCTGGCAGAGCTGTGCCTCAAGCAGAAGGGTCCTACATATATGTAAAGCTTTCAGTTGTCTCTTTACTGGACTCCCACATGTCCTGCCTCCACTGGGATTGTCTGCTGAAGGAAAGGAAGCTCATGCAAACACCCAATCTCATCCTATATTGCAAAGGACTTTTAAACCACAGCTGCAAGACACAACTCTGCCCAGAGTAGCAAATTGTTAGTTTATTGGAAAAACACCACAGAAGACAGAAGAATAATCTGCTTAATTCTCCCACTTGGCAGGGGAGGGAGATCAACATGAGCTCATCTCACCTCAGACAGCAGAGAACCCCTGCAAAAGACCCTCTGCGTGTCTGCTGTGCAGCCCTGTGTGTGCCCCAAAGGGCAGGCTGCCATGAGAGCTCACGCTGTTGGACCCAGCCACAAAGCACAAAGGCTGAGGAAAGATGCTTTTTTCCAGTCTGCCCCTCACTCCTGCACACGTTGCTGCTGGGCTGGGGTCACGTGTTGCATTTCCCAGATAAAAGTGAGGTCAGCTTAGACTGTTGTTATAGTAGATCTTAATTAGATGGCCTGTAGACTATGTACCTTCCTTGCCACCGCTGCTCTGAGGAACAAGGTTCATTGGCCACCACTCGAGAAGTTTTGCTGGCTGGGTAGCTGAGCTGCCTCTGCTCTGTAACCCCTGGACACAGCGCCCGCAGCACTCAGTGCCCACCAGCTCGCCCTGCAATGCCAGCCCTGTTCGCACAGCCTGAACAAAGCACTTGAGGAAGGGCTCCCTTTTCCTACAAGGCTATTGTGTTATTTCTGCTCTGTGTTCTCTTCATTAACTTAAATCTCCATAAAGCTCCCCCACCACTTCCTCAGGAACCTGTTGTGCATCTTGTAAATCCAGCACAAGCACGAAGTACCTGTCACTGGGAAATCTTGCTGCTCTGGTGCTCTCTGGATACTGACTTTGGCTGTCCAGCCTTTGGAAACCATAAATCCTTCCTAGTGGGACCAGCCTGGTGCTTTTCTATCACTACAGAGCTTAGTACTCTTACAGCACCACTGTGTAATTAACGTTGTTGTCATTTGCTGGTGATTCTCATTTGTTTCTCTTGTGCTGCAGTTTCGGGCTAATGCAGATATCCCCAGCAAAAAGATGATTGCAAGGTCATTCACACCCAATAATTTATTTGGATATAGTGCCAGTGTTCTTAGTTATAATAAAAAGCCTTACCCCAAAAAGTTAAAAAGCCGTTGAGAAGCACAGCTAATCCATGTTTTCCCATGGATTGATAGTTAGATCCTGTGCTGTCCAGAAAGACACAAACTCGCACCCAAATTTGTGTAGGTGGGATGCAATGTCTTTTTCGTGTGGATTCTGTAGTGTCTGAGAGCAAAACCCGCACTGCGGCTTGCAGGGCCCGGGGAGGATGCTCTGTGCACGGATGGCTGCCTCTGCTGATTAACTGCTCCCGCAGATTTTGACTGAAATCAGCCAACGGGCCCAAAAGTGCTAGTGGGACAGACTGAATGATTGCATAAGCCTCCTTTCCATGGGAAAACGCTCCAGAAGAATACATGGTCAGACCAGCTGTGTGCATGTCGCTAACTGCACTCTGAGTAAGCCAATTTACCTCAACCAGTCTGGTCCTGTCAACAAAATGTAACTGCTAATATAGGAGACGTGCCAGTAAAGCCTAAGCAGCTCTGATAACATTGTGCATGGAACAGAAAGGTCAAGATAAAGTCAGTGGAAAGAATTTAAAGCCGGGTGAGATGTGAGGCTGAAGCAGAGCCCTGGTGTAGCCGGGAGCCCTGCGCTCAGCCCAGCTCTCCCATTTCTGCAGCAGAGATACGCACAGCACTCATAAGGCTCCCCAAGAGGAGAGACAGCTGGGGACAGATCGCAGGGTCCTATGCTCCTCCTGAAGAGAAAGCCCTTAACAATGCAGTCATCATCTTAACTGCTGCCTATGCCTGTTGGCAACAGGAAAGAAATCAGAGCTACTTCTGAGTTAGTGAGCTTGCACGAGCTGGGCCAGCATACTGCAGAGGCAACATCAGTGGATGTTGTGCTAGAAATAAATTGGACTCTATAGCTTGAATAGATGCCAAGGAGCAAGTTTGATCTCCAAAACAGCAGCTAACAGACCATGAAGAGAAGTTGGCAGGAAAATGCAGCGATACGTCCTGCGGACGAAGAGCTTGCGGCTGGGTACTGCATTCTCGTACTGTGTCTGAGCTGCAAATGAACAACTGCACCTCTTTCTAACTCACTTGTGGGCCTTCTGGAAAGAGTCAAACAGGGGCAGAAGCATTCATACCAGCAGAGGTAGGCTTGATTTCTCACAGTATTTCTGGATCATACATAAGACTTCATTAAATAGAGAGCAGAATCAGAGAGGAGGCCAAGTACAGCTATTGTCTGAGCATTTGCCATGCACCCAATGCTGATGGAGCCATGCACATCAGTGCCAGCGAGCAGTGCAGCCCATAGTCTTACACAGGATTAGCTCTTGGGATGCCTTGCAAGCGAATCAAATTTCAGAAATTCTTAGTCCCACCTTCCTTAGATGTTAAGGAATAATGTTATTCATAGCTGACATTCTCTGTCGTGATACTACTCCTGTCCTTATTCAGAGACAGGCTGGCGAAGGCCCCACTGTGACATGTGCCATTTGATTGGCGTGAACCCCTTTCAAAGCCAGCGACTGAAGGGCAGAAGTGGAGATGTTACTGGAGAGCAGCATCAGAGTTTAACTTCTCTGTGCTCTGCCATGTCTCCGGTAGAGACTTCCATAGCAGGCTGGAACACATTTATTAACACCAGGCTTGTCCTGTCTGGACTCAGCCCTTTCTTTGAAGAACGGATACTGGATACTTTTTGAGGATTACCGGTATTGTGCTGGATATCGTTGCTGTAGTTTTTCAGTCACAGCCCAATGGGACAGCTGTTTCCTCCTTGGGGTCTAAGTAATGGGATCTTGAGGCC
Organism: Patagioenas fasciata; assembly: GCF_037038585.1. NCBI lineage: Eukaryota > Metazoa > Chordata > Aves > Columbiformes > Columbidae > Patagioenas > Patagioenas fasciata. The sequence continues at coordinate 23,287,400 of NC_092521.1, forward strand.
TTTCCTAGACATAAGCTGATCAGCAGGGTCATTACTAGACTGTGCCAGGGCAAGTAATTGCTACATTCTTCATTCTCCATTCTCTTCATTCTTCATTCTCCCTTGCTACAATCTTCCTCATCACAAGCAGAGTAAGAGCTGCAGGCACTTGGGAGCAACCAGGCTTTCAGCTGTGTGATCAGGTTGGTTCATCATTTCTGCTCCAGTAAATCTCACCTAAAACTCTTCAGGATTCACTAAGGTTAAATGAGACACAACATGCAAGTTTGCTTGCTGCTTCCATATTCTCTTGCCATTGTGCTTTGTCCTAACTGCTAAACCAAAATAATTTGCACTGAGAAAGTTGTTTGCTGAAGTGATCACAGGTTTCCACAGCCACAATGCCTTTGCCCAGGGCAGGATGCTGATGTGTCAGGGTCTCTGTGTGTTGTGCAGTATGTCCCAAAAAGACTGCAGCCACATCTAATGCCACCACTGAGATTTAAGAATGTAGGTGTCCCATCATGAGACAGCTGAGGGCAGGAGATCCAGCGTCTGAAGCTGGTGCACTCCACAGGATCGTAAAAAAACAGAGGTGAGTAGTGAGCCTGCCAGTTGTGCCCTTCACTGATTCTCCAGCGTTGTCATGTAATTCTCCCTAATAGCCCTGAATAAATTCATAGAGATTTGATCAAAGCCTTTGTCCCTTGCCTGGGCAGTGGTAAGCACAAGGGTGGTTCCTTCCATCTCCTCCTCTTTCCCAAAACATTCCTGCCTTCTTTGCAGGCAGATGTGGTAAAAAGCCACCTCCAGTGCTGAGCCAGCAAAGCCGTACATTCTTCCCCTTATCATCACTGTTTGCCCAAGCATCTCACCCAGCGCCTCTCTGAGCAATGACAGCCACAGACTCTCAAGCTGCGTAGAGCACGAAGGTCATTTCCTGACCCAGGCCAAGGTGTAATTAGTGGAGTTACGAGCTGCAGTGCCTGTGAGGAGAGTTAGCGAGGTTCTGTGCTGGCACAGGGCTGTGGAGTCAGAGTGCTCTGCTCTGCACTGGTGCGGCCTCACCTGGAGCACTGTGTGCGGTCCTGGGCGCCACAGGATAAAAAGGATATAAAGCTACTGGAGAGTGTCCAGAAGAGGACTACCAAGTTGGTGAAGGGTTTGAAGGGCAAGCCATATGAGGAGCAGCTAAAGTCACTTGGTTTGTTCAGCCTGGAAGAGACTGAGGGGAGACATGGCAGCTACAGCTTCCTCACAAGGGGAGGAGGAGCAGGTGCTGATCTCTTCTCTTTAGTGACAAATGACAGAACCCGAGGAAATGTCAGGAAGATGTGCCTGGGGAGGCTTAGGCTGGACATTAGGAAAAGGTTCTTCACCCAGAGGGTGCTGAGCACTGGAACAGGCTCCCCAGGGAGGTGTCACAGCCCCAGGCCTGACAGTGTTCAAGAAGAGACTGAACAACGCCCTCAGACACATGGTGTGAACTGTGGGGTTGTCACATGCAGGGACAGGAGTTGGACTCGATGATCCTTGTGGGTCCCTTCCAACTCAGGACATTCTATGATGAAGAAGAAGGGATTTGAGCTTCAGAGCACCTACATCAGTCTGCTGTAGGTGCCCTTCCATCAGTCTGTTTTACATGCACAGCTGCAGGCTTCCAAGTCAAAGGTGGTGTCAGGTTATGTGGTTAATGAACATCAGGCTTTGCTGTTTTCTTCATGGAAGGTGCCTGCCATATGGGAAGGGACATCCAGAAAAAGATCTGAGGAAGATCCTCAGGACTTCTGGGCACACAGTAAAGCAGTCAGGACAGTGGCTTCAACGGGACTGCTGGCCATCACAGAGACCTGGACCTGATCACACTGGGAGGGCAGGTTGAGTCTGCAGCGTATGTCCACCCAAGCCCTGCATGTCCACAGCTCAGTCATAGGAAGCCGAGAGAGAAATACAGGTGTCCTGTTTGTACAGACCAATGGAAACCATGGGAACAGACTGGGATCTGACTACACAAATCCTCAAAAAATAATTGTAAACGGGAAGCCATCCTCAGTGCCAGCCTTTTTACTAATGTTGGTCCCACAAGGAACTGTTCTTAGCAAAGCACTATTCGATATTAGCTCAAGCTCTTTGGTTTATCGGAAAGAAAGGTAAAAAAAGGATCTGATCTTATGAGGGAAAGATTTCTCTCAGCAAAGAGCTCTTTACAGTATCAGAGAAAAATATAGAAGCAACAAGCCTGGGAAATAATTTCCAGTCTAAATTTATCTTGCTTAAAGGTGCACATTTTAAAATTGGGAACAGGTGAAGTGCATGCAAGGGATCAGGCTGCACTGGCAGCCTTTGGTTTGAGCTTTGCACAGTTGGAGTTGTTTGTTATTGTGGATGCTGGGACACGAGACAGTGCCAGGAAGAGCCTGGGACAGCTGGTTTGGAGAAAGGTACACGTGGGAGTAGGAAGGCTCAGGTGTGGGATGGTAAGGAATTGCAGTCTTGGTTTGCGGATGGTGAGGGAGTGCAACAGGCAGGTCTGAAAGCTCTGTGCCTGTCTAAGCATGGACAAGATCAGGCCTTTGATTTTTTAACATGGTCTTTGTGTCCATGGAAGTATTGTAAAGGACACTTCCCCGCTGGGACAGACACACAAATCTCCAGCACCAGGCATTTCCACTTCACTTCATTATAATTTTTTAGCCAAGTTGCAAAGCACAACTTTTCAAATTAGCTTTACGCACCAGTAGTCAGATTGAAATGAGTAAATTTTCTTTTTAATTGGGTAGTTTAAACAAGAGCTTCAAATTTTTCTAGCCTAGTAAATACTAATGTGCAAAATTTCAACCTACTGTTGCCTCATAACCAGTTCTTGCTTCTTTTCAGCTCTTGGACCTTCATGTAACTGTTATTCTGTGTTGCCTGACTACAGAGGTGCAGTGCGTGCTTTCACAGAAGCATAATTCATCCTCCCTGGTTTTCTTCTGCAGTTTCCAAGCAAAAGCCAGGCTAAAGGACAGAGTGAAAAAGTAGCCCTCTGCCTGTGCTGCTCAGATACCAGCCATATAGCAGGAAAAATTATTTCTGTTCCTCCATCCCATGGCAGCCTGTCTTATGAGTAAACTCATGAGCATCTACTGGGACATGACTGTGTGCTTTGGATACCCACAGTACCTCAGCTGCAGGAATTCTGACAATCAGCACATACGTTTTACCTCACTGCCCTGCAAGTAATGTCTTCTACCTCTGTGTAGCTGCCATCTTTTGGCACTGCTGGCTGCTTCCAGGAACGTGTTTTCTGTTCTGTTCCCGCATCCCATAGCGCATTGCTCTGCTGTGACACCCTGGGATCTTTTGCAGAAAGCAATGGGATCCAGTGACCTGGTGCAAACCAAATCATTCCCCTGATTTCTCTTGCCAGGTCCTATTTATCCAGCAGTGTTTGTGACCTAGGCCTTACTATGTTCAAAGCGCTGTCAGCAGCTGGCAGGGAACACTGGCAATCAGAGCAATCCTCACAGCTCAGTTTGCAGCAGGCTCTTTGGATTCCTGCCTTTAAGTAATGCAGTGACTTCAGAGTGAGCGTAACAGGGCATCTGCAAAGGAAAAAGTTGAAATCTAGCAGATGTTTCTCACTGATCTCTTCCTGGAGCAGCAGACTGCTGGGGCTGAGCCAGCACTGCAGACCTGCGAAAACCAACAGCGTGTGTGTGGCACTTTGGGATGTCCAAGGCTGCCTTTCTTCCACAGGGAACATCCTGCAGCTGCAGAGCCCTTTCCTGTGTACTGACTCTCTGCACTCCTTCTGCGATGTGTCATTCTGCGATGCACCCTTGGCCTCCGCTTCCTTGCCCTGCATGATTTCGTATGCTATTTGGGCAGCAGAAAGAGCTTCCCACCCTGGCCTTCGCAGTTCCAGAACAGCAATAAAATCTGCATGTGGATTACTGAAAGAGAGATGGCGAGGTTGTCTGTGGATAAGTAACTGCCCTGTCTGCAAGGTACAATAAGCAGCTACCAAAATATTTGCTAGTGCGAGCGTGGAGCCTGCAGGTGGGCTGCAGAAGGAAGAAAGCAGAGCTGGTGGATGATCTGAGCCACCTCAACACAGAGGCATCTCTGGGATGTGCAGCCCCTCAGAAGCACAGAGGGATGTATTGTCCTTGTTGAGGCCAGAGGCAAGTTGTGAACAATGCTGCCAGAGGCAAGTTGTGAACAATGCTACCATGTTTGTGTCATGCCTACATGACATAGTGCAGGGATTTTTTTCACGGTTCATACCTATATTTAAATGTATTGGTGGGCAGGAGGGAAATCTTGGTATTCTGAGTTCATTAAAAATGTACAGCTATACAGGTTTTCATGATAAGGCAGGGACTTGAACACATATGAGACTCAAAAGCATGAATGGAGGGCAAACACAAAAAAGGAATGAATGTATCAGATTAACTGGAGTGCATTTAAAAATAGTAACTGTACGTAATGCTGTGCAAAGCTAAAATCTATTTTAAACTGTTTATATAGAACGGAAGTGAACGTTCTCAAGGTCTCCAGTTTGTGTATGTGGGCTGGACAAAAAAAGTTGTGGCATGCTGAGAAAGGCATTTGCACCTTGTTGTTTTAGCAAAAGTCACATCCAACAATATAGATTTAAAAGAGAAGAGACTGCAAAATACTTAGAGGTCACAAGGCAATCTTTGCCCATGCTCTCCACGAGACGCATAAGCCTTGTCAACCTTTGAGAAACTGCATCTCCAAGCTCCTGACTTCCTCCATCTCTGTCATTCTTCATGAGCCTTTTCCTCAAGTTTCTCTTTTTTTGTCTCCCAGAGGACGTGGGCAGCTCTGTGTCACATCCTCCCTTGAACATTTTTTTGCCCTTCCAATGGAAGGGAATGTTCACTAAAGAAGCTCTGTCAATACTTGCCATAAAGGGTCAGGAACTACAGAAGGGAAAAAAAAGGACAATTAGTTGTAGTCTCTGTGCCAGCAAAAGCAAACCAACGTGACAACACAACCTACCATCGGCTTTGGGGCACCCTCCCCCGGGTTTGTCCTAATTTAAGATTTGGTGACAAAAGTATTTCCATAGGCTGCATCATTGTACAGGATTGTGGGCCTGTGGTAGAGGTGAGGTAGAAGTGACTGTTGTATCCACTTTTGGAAAAGGCTAACAGACGAGTGGGCACATGGCGGGTTGCCAGCTCGCTGGGGGTGTGGAGGAAGAGGGCACTGTCCCATCAGGAGGGATAATGTCGCTCTTGTTTACGTACTGATGGACGTGTCAGTATGGTAAGCAGCACAGGAAGGCTGGCAATATGGCAGACATTGCCGGAGGCTGTCCTTGTTCTGGGGGATGTCACCCAGTGGGTGTCCCTGGAACAAAGAGCCTGTTCAGAAAGGCAGCAGGCAAACCAGGAAGAGATGCTGCATTGCTGCTTAGAGGGAGGGTCCTTCAAAGCTAATGTGGAAATGGAAGAAATGGACGGGTATTGCAAGCGTGAGGAGCCCTGCCAAGAGAGCTACATTGCTATGCTGGCTTCCTTCCAAAACAGAGCACGTTTTTTGGCTTTCCTTTTCATTTTGTTCACTCTTCTTTTTTTCTTCCCCTTCTTTTTCCATTTTTAAACCTCATGGATCAGCATGCTGTGCACTACAAAATACCTAATTCTACAGTAACACGCAGAAAGAGGCATGCCGTCATGTGCCTTAAAATCTTTCTGTTGTACGTATGTATTGTGATTTGGTATCATCTCATACCAGTGCAGAGCTAAGAATCTATTGAATCCATGAACCAAATATGTGATTTATGATCTCACTTGTTTTTATATTTGCCACAATATCAATGCTGGGCAAGCCCATGAGGTGCCAACCCCTAGCTGCAGAAAAGTAGCGCACAGCAATCAGGGTCTGCAGACGGACAGGAATTAATGTTGTGTTAGGGAGGCATGTGCTGGATTCATGAGAGCTGGAGCTGTGGTTGTGAAAAATGCATTTACAGGGAAAAGAATGGTATGGCAGCACATGGGTGAGGAGGTACAAGTCTGTAAGGCAGAGGAAGGGTGAATAGCAAAACACTACCCTGCCAGGACCCTGAGCTCAGTTAAGTACTGTTGCATGATATTTTCTATCAAACAATAGTAACTGGAGAGGATTCCTGCCTGTCCGGGCTTCTGCCTGCAACCATGTCATACTGTCCCTGAAATTCAGCAATACTGACTCTGATCTACCCTGGCATCAGTTTTGAATATCCTTTCAAAGGATATTGACTTCAACGTCTGCATCTTACAGCCCTTGACTGCAGAGCCAACCTCTTCTGCATTCTTGTCAATGCTGGTCTGCATCCACGAAATCTAGTGAGAAGATCTCTGTCACTTGCGGGGCCCAGGGCACGTCCCCTTCCCTTTCCTTCACTTGTTCAGACATGCCGAGGGGTCATGGTGGGGCACCAAATAAAATCATTCCCTAGCCAAGCACACAATATCAGCACAAGTACTCTCTGCGAGTGAGTAGCAAAGGGCAGCACAGGGCTGCATGCCAGCGTTTCGCTGGTGAGATGGTGTTTGATCAATACAGCAAGGGGTCAATAGTGAGCCGGCAAGCAAAGGAGCAGGAGCAAGAAGCAGGAGCGTGGCTGGGAAGGGCGGTGGCAGGACCTGGTGGGCGGACAGGACTGCATTCAGAAGGGAGATGCAGCCCGGCCCGTGCTGCTGTGAGCGAACCTGCCCTGCACCTCAGCACAACTGCTTTCGAAATGGGTTTAGTAACACGTCAAAATGTCAGCTGGTTCGCAGCAGGGAGTTGTGTTGGGGACACCAGTCACGGTACGGTGAGGCAGCACAAACTGACTCACAACAAAATTCAAGGGTCAACAACTTGCTGTTGAGCAGAACAAGTATTTTGCTCTGATGACAGAAATTGCACTTCTGTGCAGGCACAGAAAATAATGGAGGGGCTGGAATCCAGAGAGATGGGGAATAAGCATGAGAATAACAAACAGACAGGACTGTAAAAAAAACCAAACCCAGAACAATGCAAACAAACAAAAGCCACAGCCACCTAACAAGCAATCCTGTCTAACAGTATTGCACTTTCCAGTTTCCTTCACTGCCTTTCTCCCAAGTAGACAGGCATTTTGCTTTTCCTGATGATGTTGTTCACCACATTCATGCTTGACCTTAAATTGCAGCCTTGTGTCTCATCAATTGTCTCATTGTGAGAATAAAGCCTTTTAAAAAAGAAAAAATTGCACTTTTTTAGGGGCTCCATAAGAGCCAAAATGCTTTATCCATACCCATATGGAGCTGTGTTTTCTATGTGTTTGGTGCCACCGCAGATTTCAATGAATTGTAACCAGTGAAACATTCTTGTAAGGCTCAGCTTGGGGATAATAACAAACTCCTTGCATTTGGCCTAGCCTTAACTACTGAGAGGCATCCTTGATTTTCACTCCGTTTTAGCAGAGAATTCTTGGTAATATCTGTGGGGTTTATGAGTTGGTTTGAAATTAGAAAACAACAATTAAACAAGAACCATGCAGAAAAATGCTGCTAGCAATTTATACAACATTTCAGTCTAAAGCTTGCATTTATTTTTCATTTTAACTTCTATTTTTACTTTCATTCACATACTCCGGCTTACTTCACCTCATATGGGAGCAACACAAAGCAGAGGAAGTCCATAAACCAGATAAACTGCAATTACAACAGGCTCATTTTGTCAGAGCTATGCAAAACATCCAGCACATAGACCGGCCTTGCCACTCGACCAGCTCACCATATTCATCCTGTATCTCTCTGCTAACCTGCAGACATACATGGAAATATCCCCTTCAGTGTGATAAATAAGTTTTATGCAGCAAATAATTTTTGAAAAATTATTTAGAGTGAATGGAAAATTTTTATTATTCTCTTCGTGGTAGAAATCACAACTATGGGGACTCATATTCTTCTTTCATACTGGGTTTTTATTTCCCAGTGGTCTCTTTGGAAGCATCTAAATTGCAAAGCCATGATTTGGGAAATACAGGGACTGATGCTGTGAACAGAATCTACAGCACACAGGGACCAAAGACAGAGCAGCCAGAGGCAGGGCCACAGTCCCCTGTCCTGCAAGGAGATCCTTTGTTCTCCCAAAAGCAGAAAGGGGTTTGGAGATCAGCTTGAGCTCAATGTGTGTTCAAGAGATCTGCTTTATTTGAAATTCTTGTCCAGCCACGTGTGTAGCAGCACTGCAGCATGGGGACACAACCCTTGAAAGCAGTTTCCAGTTCCAAATCTGAGGCCAGCAGTCTTCCTAAAATAGCATCAGCCAGGAAAGAGGCTACTGTTTCACTCAGCCATCTTCTCTCTGATCAAAGCTAAACCTCATTCTGAAAGCCACCTGCTTCCAAGCACGGAACCCAAAATGCCCACGTCTCCCTACCGTCCCACATGTACTTCCAGTATTTTTTATAGTTGCCTGTTTTCATGAAGTTCAGAGATTTTCGTTGTTGATTGCACTGCCCAGGTATAAGCATTTTCAGCATTGTCAGTTTAATGTGGAAGACATCATTCCAAAGAGGAATGTTAGGAAAAATACAAATTCATTTGTTATCACAGGCTTACGTTTGACTGTCTTGGATGTTGTCACATCCAGACCTATTTCCAGTGACTTAAGTGTCAGAAATCTGCTACACAGCTCCCCTGTAACTGCTATCATGCTCTGGCCATGAGTCATAAAGATGGACCAAAATGTTCACTGTATTGCCTTGGGGATTTTTTTTTTTATTTGCTTTGCCTCTCAGATCAGAAAGAAACATTACAGTCATCAAGGCTGAGTCCCTGTAAAATCCCAAGCCAACACCTACTAATTCCTCTAACAAGCATACTATGTTTGCTGTTTTGCCCCAGACATACAACCGTTCCAAGACTCCAGGCTTATCTTAAAACAGTGGCAGAATGCCATGTCTGAGCAAAGACACTGCCTCAGCTTCTCCTTTTCCTAACACGTGTGTAATCTGACAATGCACAAACATTCAGCCTTCCTTTGGGATACATGAAGATTTTGGTAGAAAATAAAACTGCTCCTTTATCCATCTTTGCAAGGCTTGCCTCCATCTCTATTCATGCAAGGTAGTACCTTTAAAATCACTTGCACTGTGAATACAGCCTGTACATGACTTCCTCTGCAGTCCTTGCCTTAAACACTAAAACAAAATTTAGCACACTTTCAACTTGAAATAAATTCTCCTTCTCTCATCTCTGTTTCTTTCCGCTTTCAATTCATTTAACCCTTCTATCTGCCACCCGAACAGGGTTTCATGCCCTCCGGGATCCCTGCCTGGCCTCTTCTCCAGCCCCCTCCCGAGCCATTTCTCCGGATCCCACTGGGGAGGAACAGCGACTATTTTCAGGCTGCATCTGTATGCCAAGCACAGAGGAATGTGGCGGAGCGCGGGGCCTGCCGGGAGGCGATGTTCTCCGGGAAGTGCCCCCCCAGGCTGCCCGGGGCGGCACACGGAGCTCCTGGGATCCCCCCGCAGCTCCGCACGGCCCGGCTGGGCCAGCACCCCCGGGACCCGGGCGGCAGGTCCTGCCTCTGCCTTAGCCACAGCGCGGTGATCTCCCACCACAGCGCTGTCGTGTCCCTCGGCTTCTCCCGAGGTCTGTGCCAGACCCTGCACAGCGCTTCGCTTGGTGGGGTTTTGGTCCCCAAGGGCCGCCCCTGCCCCAGGGCCGAGGCGCTGTGCCCGGGTCTAGCCCTGCCTCCGCCCGACCCCGTAGGACGAGGGACTCCTCGTCCCAGCCCCCCAGCTGTCGGGGGAGCCTTTGCTGCCGGGACCCGAAGCAGGAGCGAGGCGGAACCGCGCTCCCCGGGATCTGTCCACAATGCGCCCGAGCCGAGCCGAGCCGGGCCGGGCCGGGCCGGGCCGGGCCGGGCCCAGCCCAGCCCAGCCCAGCCCAGCCCAGCCCAGCCCAGCCCAGCCCAGCCCAGCCCAGCCCAGCCCAGCCACGCCCCAGCCCCCGCGAGGTCAGCGCGGCCGCGCGCCCCTCGCTCCCCTCCCCCCGCCTTATGTAACGGGCGCACGCCGCCATTGGCCGGCAGGGCTGGGCCGCGCGGGCGCCGAGGCGGGACCGCGCATGCGCCGAGGCGGGACCGCGCATGCGCAGTGCCGGCGCCCCGTCCTCCAGCTCCCTCTCTCCTCTCGGGCAGGCGGCGCCGGTTGCTGCTGCGGGGCCGCGCGGAGCTTTCCACCCGCTCGCAGGGCCCAGCCCGGACTCCCGGCCCGGGTGAGCGGAGGTGCCGGCCCCTTTCGCGGCGGCGGGAGGGAGGTGGGGTGTGCGGGGAGCGGGCCCGGCCGCGGCGCGGCGGAGCAGACCCACCCGGGGGGAAGGGGCGGCCCGGCAGCGAGGCGCGCTCCGCTCCCGCCTGCCGCGGCTGGGGCTCCGCGCTGGGCCGCTTCCTTCCTCGGCCCCTTCCGCGGGCCACGTGGTGGGGCTGGCCGGCTACGGCCGCCCCCAGCCCCGCCACGGTCTGCTGGGGTGGCGGCCTCGCTCTGCCCCTGCGGCCGGGCCGAGGCTGCCCCGCAGAGCTGTCGGCGAAGGCCGCGCTCGCTGCTTCTCCGGCCCAGGCCCTTGGCCGCCTGATCGGGAAAGCCCGAGCAGCGCAAGCGGCTGTTGTTGTCCGGAGGTGACAGCGGAGCAGCTGTCGGTGTCCAGTTTGGGGACTCGAAACTCCCGACTCGGGTTCTCGTTACTTATAGGGAAATTACTGTGTGTGAGGCATTAACGTAACGCAGGCTTCAGCCTCGCTGCCCTGCAGGGCCTGTGCTGCTGCCATTATAATTTGGCAGCAAATTTTTCAGTGTTATTAGGCTTCCTGTGTGCTGCCAGATTTTTATTCTATCTCAAAACAGCAGGCCTGTTTACTGGGCTCTCTGAGGGTGTGCCTGATAAGTAAAACAACACTAATCTGTGTTGTGTAACTGAAATAAGGATTTAGCCTTGTAGTTAAACTCATCATTATTTTAAACGAGCTTCTTATTTTTGTCACTTTCTTGATATACTGATTGTCCAAATAACCTTAATGTTCCAGTAATGAAGTATTCACTCTGTGTTTCAACTGCATTAGTGTAATTTGCAATATTTAAACTCTTGGATTTTTGGTCCTGGGCATCATATGGAGGTTGATATTTTTAAGCAGATGTTTTTGCTTGTGTTTTCTTGTTTGTCTTAACTAAAACCAGCAGTTGCCAAATACACGCAAGCTCAGTGTGATTGACTGTTGCAGTGTACTACTTAACAAGCTCTTGTTAAGGAACAAAAAATACGAAATGCAGAAACTTAATGAAAATCGTTCCTTTTTTATTACCTGAGTATTTTTTTTCAGGAACCCCCTAACTTCTGGAGGACTGCTGTAATGCTAGTAAAATAAAATGGAAGTAAAACCTAAAGTTCCTTCTAGTGTATGTAGTGTATGCAAAGCTGTTGGAAGATTTTTTTTTTTTTTTTAAATGGAAAGCAGTGTGAGTCCCTGGCTGGGATGTTTCGGGGTAACTATTGTAGCATACAGTGAAACATGGACAGGTATTTTTAGTCTTACTGACATTCAATGCTGTATCTTGTGGAAGGTGGTGAATGCCACATGTATTTCTGTATGCCTGTTAATAGGATTTGTGTTTTCTTGTGTTCAGTTTTGTTAGCCATATGGACTCCTAAATTCTCCTTTGGAGAAACTGAGGGGGGAAGAGGAGGGAGTGCTGAAGATGTAGGGTAATGCTTCTGCAAAGGGTTACGTGATGGTGTGACGTGCCATGGAAGAACTTGACTGTGGCCTGAGAGGGGCCTCTCAACACGCAAGAGCTGCTTTGGGTCTCAGGGCCATCTTTTTATTCAGTGTTAAGCACCATGGTGCCACATATCCAGAAATTCTTGGAATACTAGTGAATTTCCAGATGTAGTTGATGTTTCATAGAATTTTTTTTCATAACAGTTTTAAGGACTTTTTGCAGATGTTTACTGGAGGTCAGTCTTTGTTTGGACAGGCCCTTCTCCCTCTTGAAGCAGAACGCTGTCTGTCCTTGTGGGAAGGACTGCACGACGGACCTGTTGTAGCCACGTAGTCTCTCATGAGTACAAAACTTAGAGCAAATGCTTGGGTTGCATAGCTGGGCAGTGACCAACCAGCCAACCTCCTGGCAATGTTAGGCTTTACTAGTTGTCTGAAGACACCAGCTTTGGCTGGCTGGCCTGTGTGTGTGTGGTGGACTTTTGCCTCTGTGAGAGCTACACAACTGGATCATGTGTGTGGCCCATGAGGAAGACAATAACAGAAAGTGGGCTGCTGGGTTATAGACCCATGTTCTGAAGCCTACTCTGTTGGTGTGCCCAGATCCTGCCTGGTATCTGATCTGGGGCTGGGGTGCAAGCTGAATTGGGTGGCCTAGTGGGCTGCGTGCAGGGGCAGTGTTGCAGTTCTAAATATGCTAGTTTGCTGCCCCTGGAAATGTGACTTTTGTACCTCATTTCTTTGGTGGTGGACCTTCTAATGGCATATTGGCATTATACCAATAGTGTTTGCCTCCTTTATGCTGCTGTATTATATAGAGTAATGGCTTCCGAAGGGGTGAATTTTACTTCTTTTTAAGAAGCGTGTATGCACGTAAAGTCAGCTGAAAATAAAAAAGAATGGCTACCTGTAAAAAAAAAAAAAAAAAAAAAAAAAAAAGCCCTTAAATAGAGGGATGACCTATTGTTCTTGGCATTTCCACATCCAAAGCAGCTCACAGTCACATACACTAGAAGACAGTAATACAGGTTGGGTAATACTTTAATTTGCCTTTTTTAGAACCTGTCTCATAAAGGTTGAGTCTTAAGCTTTAAAATAAAAGAACAACAGCAACAAAAGAAACTTTACTGTACCTGTGGAAATAGATAATAAGTTTCTGTTAACTGGAAAGGAGACTTAAATTATTCTGACTATTGAAAACACTTTTCAAAAGTAGACCTTGATGCTTTGTGGTGGAAGAAACCTTAGATTGACCTAATAATTCTGGTGTATATTTGAAGAAAAATTCTAAAACCAGAGAGTCTTTAGATGGTAAAGAGCAAGTTGAACAGATGCCTGTGGTATATGAGTTATGGCAGTTGTGGGCCTTATGGACAGAGCACGTGACTGTTTTATTCTCGTGGTTATTGCTTCCGAGTCAGCTAGCAGGAGTAGTTTCTCACATTTGTAGACTAAATGTCTTCTTTTTGTTTGTAGATATGGCTCGTGGACAGCAGAAGATTCAGTCACAGCAGAAAAATGCCAAAAAGCAAGCTGAGCAAAAAAAGAAACAAGGACATGATCAGAAGGCTGCAGCCAAGGCTGCCTTGATATACACCTGCACTGTCTGTAGGGTAAGAGGAATTGAAGACAAATTACTGTAGGAAGGTCTGTCTTCCAGCCTAGAGCAGAATTTTTAGAAGATTATATCATGGAAACTGAAATACTTAAGTGGCTGTTGAGCTTGTTGCTATAAGCATTTGCATCTGTTGTGTCACTTGCTTACAGGTTACTCAGCTGTACTGATAATTGAGATATGAGAATCTGAGAGGTTGTGTACAGATCTGATTTTGTTAGTGATCTTGCCTTTTGAATTGAGGGGTCTGCATGTGGTGTTAGTATGATATATGAAATGTAAAAAGTGCAAGATCACTTTTTTCCTAAATGGAAACATCTTTTATTTGTGAAGGAATTGACCTGTCTTGGCATCACTGGTTATCAATGTTAATGCAGAGAGGAAAAGTGGTGGTGCCAAAAGTTTTAGTGTAAGTTTGATATGCAGTAGATTGTGACTTGACAAGAGAACAGAAATGTGAGCGCTAATCAGATTATACTTTCCTTCTGGCTGGTTTTCCTGAATGTCCTCATTTTGGAGCTGAAGGATAAACGTGCCATTTTCACTTAAATGGTCAGTCTCAGAATAGATTTGTCACTTTTGAGTGTCTTAAATAAGACTGCATCTTACTTAAGTCCTCATAACGAGCTCCTCTTGTGAAATCAGGCTGTAGCAGCAATCACTTTGGGCAGTTGGTGCCTGCAACTGTGTAGTAATAATGGTCTAAGGTAGCTTGTGCCAAGTAGAGAATCAGTCTGTGCCATATTAGTCTTTGGCCTATGGATAAACGAAAGAAATACTTTCATGAAGATGTGATTCTGAGAAGGATAAATGTTTCTCTTTTATGTATTGAAAAATAAAATGATAAGGAGGTACATTTTTCTTCCAAATAAGCATATGAAGTGTAAGATCTGGAGGGAGATTTCTAGCAAGAATACCAAAGTCATCAACATGCCAGAACTGTGGAACTAGTGCTTTAAAGCAGCTCTCAGAAAATCTGAGGGTAAATATTCTCTCTTAGTCTGCAGCTAAATTAATGGTTCTTCTGTCACTACAGCAGTGTCATTGAGGAGACAATTTACTATAGGAAAAAGAAAAGAAAACATGGGGGGAGCAGATTTTGTAGTATCACTTAACTGTTGTACTGTGCATAAAGTTAAATGTCTCTCTCTAATCAGACGCAAATGCCGGATCCCAAGACCTTCAAACAGCACTTTGAAAGCAAGCATCCTAAGACTCCACTTCCTCCAGAATTGGCTGATGTTCAGGCGTAAAGTTGTCTACAGGTCATTACCTTAATTTTTAAATGATTGTTTGAGAAAGGTATATTATGAATCAGAGTTTGGTTTGGTTTTTATCACCAACAGCTGAGACTACTTAATTCATTTCCTTTAATATGAAAATTAGATATAGGTGAAATTTATACCCTTGAACTGTTACATAGGAGAAGCAAGGTAATGGTTACATAGGTGAAATGGCTGTGGCATTTCACTGTGCTGTGAGGTTGTTATTTCAAATGGTCATCCTTAGAATCGTAGGAATATTTTGTTATTTAATTCTTGCTTTGAAATGTTAGTTTTGCTTTGAACAAAATACATATAATAAATACAATCTGTTGCTACCAAACATGTAATGGAAACAGTTGTTTAGTGTATTTGCAACCATTTAGCCTTTTTGTTCCTGCAGCTATGCAAGTGAATGCAGATTTTTCTGCATTAACTATAGAAGATATTTCCCAATAGCCAGTTGTTAGGCTGTAACTGAACATGGTTATAATGAAAGGCTGAAACGAGGTAAAAAGTAGTATGGTGTTAAATTTATGTAAAGGTAAACAGCATTGTGTAACTTCAGCTTATCTGAGTTATTCTTGTTTTTTATAGGTGAAATCATGGCACCTATTGACTCTTCTACTGTCAGACCTTACATAACAAACCTGCAGCTGCTTTTCTAAAACTGTTGATCAGCAAAAATGAAGGGGCTACAGAAACATTCATATTTTTATGCTGTTCCCTCTTGGGCTTCATGCAAAGACAATTCTGTTTAAATGTACAGTTGTGCCCTATTTGGAAATCCTGAAAAATCAGTCCATACTTGTTATAAAAAATTTTTTACAATTGTAATTATATTGATGTTCATATTGTGTAAAATAACTCATTTAATAAAGTAGTACTTTGATTTTACAATATCACCGATTAAATCCTTGTAGAAGTTCTGTTTCAACTTTCTGCAGTATCTGCCTTATAAGATAATAAAAAAAGACAAAGTGGAATTTTCCCCATCCTGCCAAAACATGAGCAGTATCATTCCACTGAAAGTAATGTACATTACAGTAAATCAATCTTAAGTGAAGAGGGAAGCAGCTCGGAATTACTCTTCAGTGTGCTGCCTACTCAAGCCCAGTCACTAGTAGTTAAGTTGCTGGCTTGAGGCGCAGCAGACTCCCTAGAAGCTGCATGAAAATTGTGAGACTTCTACATTTTTGTCCTGTGTATTGAAGTCTAATACTGTGAGCCATTTTGAATGGGATTCTTTTACTGTGAGGGATCATGTTCCTTGAAGTCCTGCACTGGAGAGACTCATTTTAGCCTTTATATTGGGTAAATGGCTGAGGAAGCTGAGAAGTGGCAGGATTAAATGCTGGCTAGTAAAATGGTCTCAAATATTAGGTTAAAGCAACTCTGCTATTAGTTGAAAAATTGATTTGGAAAGATTTTTTGATGATATTTTGAGCAGTTGACCACACATGTCCCTCCTCAAATGCATCTGGTTATTTCAGTAGCAGCTCTTTAAGAAATAGGCAGAATATCCAGCCACTAATAACCTTTCTTTATAACCAGCTTAAAATAAGCCTGTTGGAAAAGAGCCAAAGTAACTAAAATAATATGGCTGCTTTAGAAATCGGATGTGATTAAAGTTTCATTCATACAATTAAAAAAAGAAAAGCTGGATAATAACTCTTTGGCCAAGAACATTTGAGCAGCTCAATGTAATTACCCTTAAAGTGTTCTGGGCTCAGTTCTAACTCCATATGTGCAGCACAGAAGTAGTGGAGAGACATCTGAATTGTGCTAGAAGGTCTGCTATCCAAAATCACATCTTCGGCATTTGGAGGGAGCTTATTTAAGAGCTTTAGTTTTGACCTTGCAGTAAGAAGCAATACTATAATTGCTGTGATTTACTGAGGTTGCAACGGATGTAAAAATTCTGGCAGTCAAAGTAACCATTGCTACGCAGCAGGACTGTATATCTGACCTTCAAATGGCTTCCTAAAATCTAGGACCATAGTCTCAAAGACTCATTCACTTAAAAGAATGCACTTGGTATTTTATTATATAAAGTCAAAGCCTTTGTCTTTGTCCACTCATTTGCTCCTTATTGAACTACTTCTGTGAGATTAGCTTCCTGTCCTCTTTGCTGTGACAGTTATCTCTGTACATACTTACTTTGGCATAGACTTTCTCTGTATTATAGTCACTCCAGGATAACCTGTGTGCCACTTAACTTTTATAGACAATGTTGTTCCCTGAGAGTAATCCACTACT
Organism: Patagioenas fasciata; assembly: GCF_037038585.1. NCBI lineage: Eukaryota > Metazoa > Chordata > Aves > Columbiformes > Columbidae > Patagioenas > Patagioenas fasciata. Next base: position 23,304,275 of record NC_092521.1, read on the forward strand.
GCACTTGTACACCTGACATCAGAATGTAATGCTTCATTTGTTTTTCTTTAATGTTATCAATACATATTTCCTGACAAACTAGCTCCTGCAAGGCAAGAAATCTGCTCTCAACTTGTGTGCTGTGTGGCGGAGAGATACAGAAATGTTCTGATGCCATAGTTTGTCTAAAAATAGGCTGATAAAGATGGATAAAGATGTTAGTTGCACTGATTAGTAATTGGTGATCTGGCTTTACTTTGGAAAATGTTCTGGGATGTATCCCTGTAGCTTGGTCCTGAGGGGAAGTATATGTTCTATTCCTTCAATTCAGATTGTGTAGCATTAAATAAAAATATTTTGTTTCATAAGCAATCTCTCTTAATGAGCACTGAAGAGCTGGAAAACTGCATCATTAGTGGGATGGTTAACTTCAGTCAGAATTGTATTTTCAAAACTTTACAATGCTTGAGTTGAAAATACCATATGACATTCTGGTGGTTTTTAATATATTAGAAGGCAGGGGTGATCGTCAGTTCAATAAGATCCCTAGCAGCAGTCTCAGTTACAGAAATTAATGAAAGCCGGATTGTTACAAAGGGTTTATAAGTTTAGGGGAGTGGTATACTAAGTGTGGGAATCATCCTCATTTAGAATATCTGCAGTACTTGTATTTGGAGGAGGGACTAGGACTTGATAATTTCTTCCTGATCTGAAGGATGGCACTGTTACCTGGCTAAAGACACAGCTGTGCATTGTAACGTGTCTGATTAAAGAGAATTAAAAACACGAAATGTAAAATGTCATATTTCCTGCTTTTAAAAACAAGTATCACTACATTTAGAAAATTATTTTCCTGTCTCTGGACAGTCCTGGAACTTGAAGCTGTCTAACTTTACAAGAAAGAAAAGTAGGCATGGAAAGTTTCCCCTCTTCTCTTTAGAAAGATTCACCCTTGTGCAAGGGCAGAATTTAGGTTAAAGGTTCTTATGTTGTCAGTGTGGGCAACAACTGTTACAGATACTCATGGAGTGGAGCAACTTTTAAAAAGTGATTTTGGATTTTCAGAAGCCCACATCTCTTTTGGGACTCTCTTTAAATGGCATCTGAGATCACATTTCAAGTAGGGCTTGGAATGTTGTGAAAAAAATCTTAATTTATATCCCAAAGTTAGCACATGTGATGATGATGAGGCCATCTCAGAGACTACTGAGTAATCAAGAACAGTTCTGCAAATTTTGTTTCTCAGACTGACTTAGGCTGCTTTACCTACCTCTGAGGGTTTCTGGTTTCTTGCTGTCAAAAAACTGTGTGAAAAATCTGAAATAGAAGGTGAAGACAGTTGCTGTGTAGCCTTAAGGAAATAGTTGGCTCTATACAGTGCTCTTGAAACATCCCTGGACTGTATCCCTTGTGGTTGTGCTAAAAATGCTTCAGCTCAAGTAAAGCTTGTGACCATGGGCTGCTTGCAAACCACACACTAATGAAGGAATTTGTAGCATTTCTGTAAACTATATTGAGCTGGTTTGCCACCTTGATAAACATTGCTAATAGATGGAATTTCTTTTATCATCCAATACTAATAGACTGGAGGTCTATTCTGTTTCCCATTTTCACAGAAACAAGTGGGGAAGTATAATATTTGGCTTCATGAGAAGCCTGGTCTTCCCAAGATCTGACCAGCGAACTCAGTCCTACAGATTCCACAAACAAAGCAAAGGTCAGCTTGTGTTTCTGTCTGCTCAGTCCCATTCTGCTGCATATAGTTTGTGAGTGTTTCGTTTACCTATTTAGAACCTTACAGGTTTCTCAGTGGACTTTTAATTCAATCCTAAAACTCAGCTTAGGACTGGTGTTCTGTATGTGTTTTTTTCTGTATTCCCTAGCATCATCAGTGATCTTGGTCTAGGCCAGAGTAGGAGGGTGTCACGTTCTGCCTGAGGAATTTTGCTGTCCGCTTTGAAAATTACTTGGAGATTTTTTAATGTGTTGTCTGTTGTGTTACGATTTTTATGTAGATGAAGTACAACAGAGACTCACTTAGGGAGTTGTGTTATCTTGGTAGCTTTCAAAAAAAGGTGGAATAGGTTGGGTGTCATTTTACAATTCTCTTGTATTGGCTTTTAGCATTGAGGTTTCTGGGAAAGGAGGAATCTGTAGTTGTCCCAACGCTGTTGTTGAACAGGAGTCTGTTCAAGCAGTGTCTAAGTTTTTTCAGGAAATACGGCACAGTTCTCTTATGAAAAATACTGTCCATTAAATTTATAAACCATACAGCACATGGATGGCATGACAAACACAGTTGCATGTTCCCCGTTCACAGCTGTTAGAAAGTCACAAACTCTGCAAAACATGACTGAATGCTGGGGCTCTTTCAGAGTAAGGACTGTGAGAAATCTCAACAAGTTACCTGGTCCATCTCCTTGCTTGAGGTGGGATCAAATCTGCAAGGCTGTAACTGGCAAGTGTTTCTCTAACTCTTAAAGGCTTCCAAGGAGAGGGATCCTGCGTGAGCAGCACGTCCGCTGTTGAACCTGCGGCTGGAGAGCGAACGCAGCAGGAGCGATGCCTGCGGGTTGAGTCAGTTACTGGTGGTTCTCACGGGCAATACATGATGAACAGTGCCCTCGTCTGAACACTGTCGCCTTCTAGTCTTCTCTTTTAAGTAAACCCAGTTAATTGAATCACTCTTCATAGGTCACATCTTCTAAGTCTAGCAGTTGTTGGTGCTGTTTATTATTTATTTGCAAATCTTTCATTTGCTTTCCTTCCTCAGCAAGTAATGTACATGTCTTTAACTTCATCTTTCCCTAGCTATTTATATGCTTTGTCTTTTAGAACCCCAGCTGTTTGTTTGGCTCTGCTAATGAAGGTGTTACTTGGTTGACTTTTGAGCCATGTAAAACCCGGACATCTGTCTGTCTCTGAGGTTCTACGTTAATTAGTACATTTACAACACCCTGCACAACTCCTGAGGCCAATTCTTTGAAAATCCTTTTTGGGTCTTTTTGTTGGGGCCCTTTCTGCACAGTTTGCCCAACACTATATATTGGTGGGCTATATATATAACTCTCAGAAGCTATAAATATTCTGTCCTGATCAGTTCGTGGTCCCAAACGTGCCAGAGTTGCTGACTTTCTCACTGAAGTTTGACCTCTGCTGAGTACTTACCACAGGTTGGCGGTGAGAAAGACACCACAGACCGGGCTGGCCTGATAAACCTCCTGAATGTGCGACAGTCGTTATGCTGTGTATAAAACTACGTAGTACTAATTAGAGTAAACACTTGAATGACTTTCCACCAGACATCTTTCTGACCCTTTCTTCTTCTGGTTTTCAAGCCTATCCCTAAACTTTAATAATTTCTGTCTGTTCTTTTCCATATGGATGCCCATGCCATCCAGCTCCTTGCGGGAGTATCTCATGTCTGTCTTCTATACCTTTTGTTTACTGATAACGGGGTAATACCCAAACCACCTTTGTGTCTCACATGGTGCTTTGCAAAATGAAAGTACACCTGGAAAATAATGCATGTTAATTGCACAGCATAATCTCAGGCCAACAGGATGTGCGTTAATTTTTAGCTTATTATTCTGACGCGCCTTGAAGTCCCAGTAGTCATTATCTGCTGATAGTTTTAAATCTCCTTTGGTATATATGTTTTCTTTAGCTGTAAATGGTCATCGTATATTTTGCAATAAAATGGTTGCTTTATTTTGAAATATTTGTTGATCTTTTGAAGGGTGAAAACTGAATATTTATTTCCAACCAAAAGAATAATTGAAGAATGATGTCTTCTGAAAAAAAAGGTCTAAAAGGTTTGTATATGTCCTGCTGGTATTCAGAATTTTCATTATGGTCATTACTCACTTTCTATTAGAGTAACAGTGGGTGCAATGGCACTTTCTATTGTTGGCAGAGATAGAATTCACATTTCATATCCCAGGGGCTGTATGGGAGCTGACCAGAACAATGGAGCTCCTTTTCCTCTCCACACAAAAACAGAGGGAAAAATAATTTACATTTATGGCTAGATTTCACTTGCTGTATTTTGTGTTTAGAAAGTAAATTTATATTGTTTGTGATTTTACAAAAAGTTGCTTAACCCTTAAATACATTTCTAAAGGGCACCTACTGCTTCTATTAGCTCTTACCAGATCAGTGTTAGTAGATAATATTTTTCTTAATGAGGTCTAAGAAATACTGTTTATTAGGGACCGTGTTAAGAAAGGTTAAGAAATAGTACACAGCTGCTTTTTGCTGCTGCAGTAAATCATTCAAAGAATTTGCTGTTATGCATCCGAAAGCATGAGCTGTTAGGCAGCTGAAAGAATGTGGCACTGTTTGGGTCATAACCACCACTCACAAACGAGGGCAACTTCTCAGCTTCTGGGCTGCTTTCTAAAGAACAAAGTATGCCTGTGTTTTTCTCAAGTAATAATTGAATTCTACTTCACTGAAGTCAGTAGGAACTTGATTTTGTCATGTGCTTAATATTCATATGCGTGTGCAGAAAGCTGTGAGCTCGAACACCTTTGTAAAATCTATAAATCTCGTATGTCACTAAAATCAGTTTAACTGACCTCTGTCGATCAGAAGAGCATCTCTGTATGTCTAGGAGATGCACAGGTCTGTCCCAAAAAACATATACAGTGCTGTACCAAGACAGACTTCACAGACTGTAGTTGATGAAGACACAGGATGTTTTTGGACTAGAGTCGCTGTCCATCCTCAAAACTTCTCTTGCTATTTTATCATAAGCCTTTTAATGGGAAACACTGTGTGGGCAATATGACTCTGCGGACCTCACAGACGCTAGTGCTCCATGGACAGAGATTTGGAAGCCACTTGTCTCTCTTGCTTCCCCGGTGGCTGCAGGCATTTTCTCAGGACCCAAACATCTCTGTGTTGCCCCCCCCTTCCCCTCTTGGGGTGGGTGAATGGGTAGGAGCGCAATCCTGCAGCAGTAAAATTGTCCAGTGTAAAACTACAAACTGCTAATGTTGACTTGATTGCACCATCTATTTTTAGTCAGTGGTGGCCAGACTTCACCTTTCCATCCTGTGAAGGTACAGAAGCAACTTGGCATCTGCAGAGGCGCTGCTGCTCCTGGCCACCAGCCTGCTGCTGGAAATGGGGCTCCGGAGCCACACGGGCAGGGGAACTGGCCATGTCTGGCTAGCCCTGGGCCCAACTATTAATACCGTTGGCTGAAGACAGCGAAGTTCGCAGAAAGGGGGTATCTTAGAGGTGATCCTGTTGTTCCTATTTCTGAAAATAGGCACCTGGGTAAAGGATCTCTCTGTCGTTATGGGGAAGGACAGCGGGTTACCACTGAAAAATAACCTCCCACAGTGCCGGACACCAGAGAAACACTTGAGAAATGCCCAAGCACAAGACAAATTTGCATCGGTGCTTGTGCTTATTTACTCAGGAAGGAGAATCCAGCACGTGTTACCGAGTGCCTGCACCAAACTTGCTCAGTGTCAGAGCTTTGCCCATGGCTCTGTGGGATGCAGAACTATTTTTGGCTCTGGCTGCCTGGGACAAGTTGGTCCTTCTTCTGCCTCCCTCTCCCGTCCCCTGATCCCCGCCGCATGTCCCAGCATCGCCCACATCAGTGCCGACTGGGCACTTCCATGAGCCAAGTCAGCCCAGCAGCCTGACAGAAAAAAGTCCCTTTGACTTTTGCAGGGCAAGGGAGCAAAGTCAGCCCCTGAAGAGCTCAACAAACCAAGGTGCCTGTGCTGGGGAGCTGGTGGCTGGGAGCAGCGGGGTGGCAGGAGTCTGTATTTCTGTATGAGATCAGAAAAGATAAAGAGCTTTCCCTTGATAGCTGCCCTGTGTGAGGGAGAGGTGGGATCCCAGTTAGAGACTGTGAGAACAGTTCACTGTGTGTTTGCTTACATGAAATGTTTGCTTCTGAGCACTTGAGGCTGGCTCAGAGTTTATTGATTGCTAATGATGGTCAAGGCCCATTTGAAGGCAGTAAACTAACAATATCTCGGAGAGATTGTGCTTTATATGGCACCTGTGACAGATGTTTTACAAGTACCAACACACCATGTGGTAATTAATGGGCTAAGTGCTTGGGTGATTTTTTTTCCCTCTTCCATCCCTCCTTGTGGTGGGTATGTCTATACCAGACCTCCACATGCTGCGCCAATTCTTACCCAGATACCCATGTCTCCAAGTACTCTTGAAAAAGCTTGTGTATAATTGCTGTCTCAGGAAGGGAAAAACTGGAAGGAAGCTTAAACAAAACTGATGCTGAAACTTTGTTGTCAGCTGGGATGTTTGTGAGGCATGTTTTGACCAGAATTTGACTCCAACAGATCAGATGCTGTAGAGCTGGCAGGGAGAGAAAGGAAGTGCTTCGATTTCCAGGGAGCTCCATGGGAGGAAATGAACAGGAAAGCTCAGTGAAGTAGTCACAGTTGAAGAGGAGACTGGAATAAAGCAACGGGAACATTGAAAAGTGCCACCAAAAAAACCCAAAGGTCAGCCATGAACTCAACAGCCAGAAAGAGTGCTGCTTCCCAGAATTTCTTTGCAAATGGCTCTGGCTCTTGGGCAGGTATAAGCTCTGCCAAGAACTCCTTAGCTTAGTTGCTAAAACTGGTTATGAGAAAGTATTGAAATGTTATTCCTGCTGAAGGTTAGTTGTGCAGCTTCTGAAAACTAGTAAAGCTGTTATTGTCTTCCTGGAGAGTGAATGGAAGCGGATTATAATGAAACAGATGGTGTAGAATTTAACTTAAAATCAAGGTTCTTCATTACCAAGACTGGTCTGTCTCAGTCCATTCTTCAGGCAAATTGCTATGCAGGGACATTAAACAGATAATCCAAATGGTTATCCTTGGTTCAGTTTCCTCGTTACCAGATTTCAGAGTCCTAGACACATCACTTATTTTTGAGATAGGCATCTCTTGTTTTTCCTAAGCTATGATAAACCCTACCTGTTATAAGAGGTGTATCGCGGTCTGTGGATTCATACTGTGTAGAAACAGCCCTTTTAATTTAGGAAGGTGTATTAAATCCAGCATTATTATTCATATTATTTTTGTCTTCCAATGGCTACCATTTTCTAGTCTCTCTTATGGCAGACTTTTCCTCATCCCCATTTCCAGCCAGCCTTCTAGGAGAGCCGTATAAGTCTTTCCTCTTTGAAAACATGAGCCAGGTACCATTTTTACTCCAAATAACTCCTCAGTCTGCCTCTTTACTGTGGAATCAATCTCATTCCCTCTCTGTGACATCCCACATGAATGTCTAGCCAAAAGCTGTAGCTCCATGCTGCTGAAAGAAAACTCAACTTTTTGCCCACAGATCTTCATCCCTTACTCCTTTCTCCATTGCAACCACTCTCTTGTCCCTTTGGGTTGTACGTGAGCCCTTGGCGTGGTTTGGGTCTCCATCTAGGTCCCTTCATACAAGGTAGGAGTTTTGCTGATTCTTCTGCCTTCCTTACTCAATGCATTTTTCCATGTCCTTAACATCTCCTGTGTGCAGCATCCCCTCCTCTAATGTATAGCCTTCACATAGGCTGCCTGGCCCTGCTCATTGCTTAGGCAGTGGCTGTCCAGAGAGCTGCCCTGAAGGTCGTTGTCCTCATCTGTCGCTTTCCCTTATTCACCTGCTCTTTGTACCATCCTCACTCTCTCTAGACCTCACTGCTTTCCTTCAAAGCTCTGCTTTACCAGGACACATCCCAGAAGTGGGCAGCAGCTGCCAGGCTGCTCCTGCTGTCCTCTCAGCCGCTGTCCTCGCTGTTTCCCAGCACCTCCCCATCTGACCCTACCTCATCGCTGCCTTTGCAGCATCCACCAGTGGGATCTCAAATAACATCTGGCACAGCTGGCTCCAGCTCCACAGCCAGGGCTCTTTGGCGCTTTGCAAATGCACTCTGGTCACAGCCACACCATCCTTTTTCTCAGGTTACACTGACAAGTCATTCCCCTGCAGAACAGGTGTCTTGCTTTGGCAGAAGTTGCCCCAGCTGCTGGATGCTGAAGCAACTCTTTCTCTGCCTCTCTCTTTTCTTCACCAGATAAACAGTTCATGTGCAGCTCATGGGCTCTCTTGCTCCTTCTTCACTGAGTTAAAAATTTACTCCACAAGGTCTTTGCTTTTCAGACTGTGTATTTTTATTTTTTAATTAGGATTTACTGCCTTGGCCTGTAGCATCCAAATTCATGCACAAGCATCTTTTTTAAGACCACAGTTTTCTCTGCCATGCCCCTTTCTTCTTTTCTGCCCTCCATCACACGCGTGGCCTTATTTAGTGGCAGGGAACCGGACAGTCAGAGACATAAGGGCAAGGCTTGGGACCCAACGGGGAGGAGAGCAGGACTGCACATCCACAGTCCCCCTGCCCAGCGTCCTCTGCTCTCTACTTGCCGAACGATCTCCAGCGCAGCAGCGGCCAGGCCAGGTGGGTTTGATACTGCACCCTGAATGTTCAGCTGGTGAAGAGCTGCCCCAGAGAGGGGGCTTGGGAGCAGCCCTGACCTGCTCTCCCTGCGCTCAAAACCACCATGGCACTGAGCAGCCCTCTTTCTGAAGTGAGAAGCCAGACAGCTCCTTAAAAACCTTGGGCGTGTTTCACCGCTATGTATTTAATGTAATTAGTTCCCAGGTCAAGGCTTACTGCTCCACAATTTATCTCTGATGAACCCTGAACTCCCAACACCTTGCAGATTGGCTTTGCTGAATTTCCAGCACCTCCTTCCCAACCTGTTTGCCTTTCACTCTCTCTTGCGCTTCATCATCTCATTTATTTTTCATTTAGTGTCCCTCTGTCTGGAAAGACACATCCTGTCACCTCCTCAGCATAGTGCGTAGTGAGAGCGGGCGGTGTAAAATCCACATGAGAGATCCCATGTATCCAGCTCAAGTGCCGAACAAACCAGAGGAGCAGGACCTGCTGGGTCTTGCTTGTTAGCTTTTGGCCACCATGGCAAGATGCTGGTTGTTGTTTTACAGCCATCATCTTTAGTGGCATCACTCGGCCATCTCTCAAGATCATTTAAGGTGCCTTAGTCATCTATAACTGTCATCTGAAGTGTTACTTGCGTGTATGTTCTGCTGTACCCTGTATTTTCCAAAGCACGGGTTACTTTTTGGGCATGAATAACCAGGTCGTGGACTTGCTTAACTGGACTATGGCTCTACATAAATAAAATCCATGTATGTCTTGAAATTGGGCCATGACTTGTCAAAAACATACCTTAGATGCTGATTCAGCTTCAGTTGGAGTAGGATTAGCCTAAAATTTCAAACTTCCTTTGCAGGTGATGTCTCTTCCTGCACATACATTTTCCCTTTAAAACAAACAAACAAAACACACAAAAAACCCCAAGCTGTTTATAACCACAATTTATAAAGCTATATTTTCAGTCTTAATCTCTTTCTGTTTCAGACAGAGCTATAGAGCTACTCCTTCAAGCAGATACCAGGGTATTTCCTTTCCATGCTGATTTAAATTAGCCAAACAATAACCCCTTCAGTAATTAAAAAACCCACAAAAAATCAGAACAAAAAGCTTCCCATTTAAATCTGTGTTAAACCAATTCATTGGAGTGACACGATTAAAATCTTTGGGCCAAATCCTCCTTGTCCTCTTCGTGTAAGCGGTGCTTTTGAGAGCAAAAGGATGAGTGAGAACAGCATTTAGTCTGTACATTAATAATGTATATCCTTTGACTGACAGGGAATAGGCTGGCAGAACAAATGAAAGCACCCTGGGGTAAGAAGAAGAAAGCCTTGGCTTGCTGCTACAAACTGCACAGGCATAAAAGTACATTTTGTTCCACTATTAAATAAGGAGATTTGGGATATAATACTGTCTCCTTCTGCAGCCCTTCCATTTTCTGCTCGTGGCAAAGAGGATAAAACTGTCCACAGCTGTAATTGTTCTGTCCAGTGCTCACATGCCTGGGAGAATTAATCGTGATCTGCAAAATCTACTCCTCTTAGCTGCAAAGCAGCACATATTTGTACAGTAAACATCTACTGACCTTTGAGTCCAAGTACAGCAAACACTCTGTCCTCCGTGTCCCAGCACTGATCCCTGCCAAGCTGCTGCCTTCACAGCTGCGATAGCTCGTGGTGGACACCCAGAGCCTCCTTGCTTCACCCAGATTTTTCCTGGTTGGACAGGCATTGCTGTCTTTTTTTTTAATTAAGCCATTTGGGAGTGGATCAATGGGGACAAGATCCGCAACCCTACATGTGCGGCCCCAGCCTCGTGGCTGTGGTGTGGGTGGGTGCCTGGGGTCGGGGATGCGGGGCTGGAGCGGATGGAGCCGGTGTTCTGCCCTTGTGGCTTCAGCGCTGCATCATGTCTTGGGAGGTTAATGTTCATTTGAGTTGGATTTACTGCTTTCCTTCATTTGTGGGGTTTGTTGTTTTGGGGTTTTTTTTGCAAGATGAATTCTAGACAGACATTATCTGGTGAATTCAATAATATGATGGCAACAAAGCAAATTCCACGAACAAATCACCTGAAATTTTGCACAGTCTAATAATGCTGCACTTCTACCATCCTTCCAGCCATTCAATAGTGATTGTTGTTGTTAAAATGAATTCATAATGTTCCTGTCTAACTTCTGCCAAGCAACTCATCCCTGTTTGAAACTGGGCTGTTTCTCTGGATATTATTGTAATCTTTTGTACCTGGTATTTTTTGTGCCTCCAGAGCAAAGCCAGAACCTCCTGCATCAGTGCTGAAGGTAGTCAGGGAGGGCGAGTCGGCTTCTCGCTCAGTAACTAACGAAGAGCTGCTAATCAGGGTAAACACCTTGTCTTTCCCTTCTTCCTGAGCATCTGAATTCTACTGTGCTATAATTATTACACTAAAAAGTATATTAAAATAAGCTTGCTTGAAAGCTTCATGACCCGAAGGCAGGACGATGCCCTCACGCCTGGGCTGCCCTTCTGCAGAGCGGCTGAGCAGACCCGGGCACAGCTGTAGTTCTCCCCGGCTCCTGCCCCCACACACGGTCACTGCTGGGACACAGGCCCAAGGCCACCTTGTGGGAATGCCTGGGGGTGGGTTGGGGTTTCCTCAGCCAGGCAAGCCCAGCATTCAGACCCGAGAGGATGAGGGAAGACAGAAACGTGTACGGGGCGGGGCTGCCCAAGGTGGAACAGGAGCCCCAGGGCCGAGGTGGATACTGTGAGGGTGGTGAAAAAATATCTGATGTGGTTAGGACTGAGTATTGACATTGCAAATTGTTTATAACAAAGAACCACTATGAAAAAAATGTGTAATCGTCATGTGCACTATTTTCCATCCTGCCATCTGAAAGCTTTCTTCTTAGTGGCTGAAAAGCAAAGTATCTGGGTCGAGCTCTTCTGGGCAAACAAGAGAAGGTACATCCCTGAAAGACACTGCTTCCCACCTGAGGTTGGGCTCAGGAGGGGTGGGGGAGATGTCTCCTCATGGGCTTCAATCCACTGTAGTTCAAAAATATTATTAATTTTAAAATATTCTTTCTTTTTCTAAAGTTCTTTTTAAAGACTTTTAAAATCCTACTCAACCGTCTGTCTGGCCACACAGTCCTAACCCTGAGGTTTGAGGAGCCCGATGCCAGTTGGCAGGAGGTGAGGAATGGCTGAGATAAGGTGAAAAAAGCAGAGAGGAGTCAAACCAGTGGGGAGAACTGGGGCGATAGGTGGGGAGAGGGGGTGGAGGAGAATTAGAGGAGGCTTCATAGTGGCTACAGCTTCCTCACAAGGGGAGGAGGAGGGGCAGGTGCTGATCTCTTCTCTTTAGTGACCAGTGACAGAACCCAAGGGAATGTCAGGAAGATGTGCCAGGGGAGGTTTAGGTTGGACATTAGGAAAAGGTTTTTCACCCAGAGGGTGCTGGAGCACTGGAACAGGCTCCCCAGGGAGGTGTCACAGCCCCAGGCCTGACAGCGTTCAAGAAGAGACTGGACACCACCCTCAGACACATGGTGTGAACTGTGGGGTTGTCACATGCAGGGACAGGAGTTGGACTCGATGATCCTTGTGGGTCCCTTCCAACTCAGGGCATTCTATGATTCTGTGACGGACTTAGAGGAGAGCAGGCAAATGGAATGACGAGAGACTGGCGTGAGTGGGGGGGCTGAAAGAAATGGGGTGCTGCTGGGGGACAGGTGGGAGCAGGGCACCCCCAGCGATGTCCCCTCCTGAGCACAAGATGGAGCCCCCAAGTCCTCTGCCATGAGCAGGCCCTTGTGAAACGGGGTGCACACAGCAGTGAGGGGGTGCCGGGGCCACAGGCTGGACCCCATCCACACCTGCACAGGGTCCTGATGAGCACTGGGGGACATGCTGCATTCATTACTTGGGATGGAGGGGTTAATTCCACATATGAAACCCTGTGGGAAGGTAGCAATGCCAGACACCCACGGCTGGGAAATACTTACCACCTACACAAACCTAAATTCAGCCTCTGGAAACTGGTTACTGAGATACAGTCTCTAACGGCAGCCCCACAGGCATCCTTCCCTGCTCCGACAGCAAGAGGAGATGTGATCCCCCCACAGGGACACAAGTCCGCTAGCTCAAGGGAGGAGATGAGCCATTCTGTCATCGTCCATCTTTTCTGCATTAGAACCTGGTCTAATTTTGAGGCTAAGGAGGTCAGGAACAAAGGTGAGGATGTCTAAAGGACAACAGTAGGAAGCTGCAGATCCCAGGAGGAGGAAAAATCTCCTGGGTTTTCTTACTTGTTTTGGGATAGACTATAATGTCACGCCTCTGCAAGCTTCATACATTGTGTTGTGTCCAGAAACACTGTCAGCTCTTAAAAATGCTAACGCCTTGTATGTGCCCTGAAAGCACACTGTTCAATGCCCAAGAGTGGCTGTCAGGGAGCGGGAAGGATGCATGGAGGCTTTCCTGACCAAACCAGGGTGGGAATGTGCCCTCAGCAGGGCTGCGAGAGCAGCCGCCGACCCTACACTTTCTGCTTTCTAGCTTAAAACCTTTTGTCAGCTTCCACCACATGGCAGATGGTTAATGACTTGCTCTCCCCTCAGATGTGGTACCACTGGGACGCCATCAGTCGCTGGTCCATCAACAGGGGCAGGCGCAAAGTCTGCAGATGCCAGTGCTTGTCCCTGCCCACCGGCTCAGTGGCACAGGTCCTGCTGGGTTTGGTGATGGTTAGTGCCTAATCCAGGCTCATGCCCACAGGGATTTAAACCAGGGAAGCCTCCCTGAACTGGAGACCAATTTGGTGATACCCATGTAACTGGTGTAAAAATCAGGAAACTCATGACCATCCTGGATGGCTTTTGGTAATGGGTCGCTAGCAATGATCCTTGTGTGTGTGTGTGAAGCGTATATTTTATGCAGAGCTCATCCGCAGAGAGGGATAGACCAGCTGATTCTTCCAAACCAGAAGGAGAATTTTAGCCTCTTCTGGGAGATGGTAACAGTCCAAAAAAGAGGAGTATGTTTTTGACCAAAAATCATGGCTTGACACTCCTTTCCTTATCGCTTTCCTCCTTTACCCAGGCAGAGGTGCAGGGGTGGTGGTGTTCTCTCCAAGGGCTCCCATGGGCTGTGCTGCTCCCCACCGTCCCCCAAGACCTCCCACGTGAGCCGGCTGCTTGCTGTGCCGTGGAGGTGGAGGCTGTGCTCCCCGGACAGCAGACAGGAGCTGGGAGATGCCGTACTCGTGGCTGATTCACCAGCTGCCTCAGCCAAGTTCCTTTGTTCCTGTTTTAATGTTTGCTTTTAGCAATGCCGGATGTATTATACTCTCAGAAGATTGTCAGGGTGCCGAGAGCTTTGTGCTCTTTACTACTAACCAAAGCTAAATAAATAGAGAGTAGCTTTTCTGGACCTTACAGCGCTACGATTTGGCCAAATTCCCCACGTGTCATTGTGCTGCAGCCAGTGGCGTTACGCTGGCCGATGTTTTGGCATCCTTCCTTACCCTTCTCCTTCCTTCTTCCCAGCTCGCTGCTCTGCTGTGAAAACCCTCATGGCCCCACTCCCTGAGGCAAACTTGTCTTTTTGCCCATAACCTGCTCAGGTTTTTCTCTCTTTCCTCTCCACACAGCTCCTCGGCCAGAGATCCTCCCTGAGCCACCCCAGCCCTCTCCTGTGCTGTGTTGCCTTTCTGCCTTTCCCTTCTGCCTCAGGTGCCCAGGAAATGCCCCTTAATTGGGGCATGCCCAAATCCCTCCGCCTCTTCCTTCTGAAAGCCATGGAGGACCTCACCTGTCACCCTCAGAACAAACCAACTGGTGTCCTGCCAACTGGCATCTGCATTAGGATAGGACTTTCCCCTTTTTCATAACCCTCCTTTTGCCTCAGAACCTGTTTCACGAGGCCCCATTACAGGCTCTGCAAAAATACAGCTCTGTGAACCAGTGTCTGTGGTGCACAGCAGTATTTAGTAATAAGACACAGCATTTTGACTGGTGTCCCATAGTGTTCCCCACCTTTGCGTGGGGCTGGGGCTTCTGCACCTCATGAGGTACTAGAAGGCAATGAGATTTGGGGCATCAGCATATAACAAGGTTTTGATTAAAATATCCCTATTTTATTGAGGGATGGAACAGCTCTCCTGTGAGGACAGGCTGAGAGAGTTGGGGTTGTTCAGCCTGGAGAAGAGAAGGCTGCAGGGAGACCTATTTGTGACCTTTCAGTACTTAAAGGTGGCCTACAGGAAAGATGGAGACAGACTTTTTAGCAAGGCGTATTATGATGGCACAAAAGGGTAATGGTATTAAAATAAAGCAGGGGAGACCTTCCTCAGGCCAGACATGAGGAAGTAATGTTCTACAATGAGGGTGGTGAAACACTGGCACAGGTTGCCCAGAGAGGTGGTAGATGCCCCATCCCTGGAAACATTCCCTGGATGGGGCTCTGAGCAACCTGATCTTGTTGCAGATGTCCCTGCTCATTGCAGGGGGTTGGACTAGATGACCTTTGGAGGTCCCTTCCATGTCAAACCATTCTGTGGTTCTATGGTGAAAACTCCGCTGGACACTGCCATTTGCACTGTGATGAATGTGAACTCTGCTACAAATAAGCTTAGACTACACACATATTTCAGGATCAAGGCAATAAGGAAGAGGAGGTTGAAATCACCTCTCTATTCTTTGCCTTCGTGCCAGGGAGCTTTCATACGGTGGCTTGCTGCTCTGGAGCTCACGGAGCAGTTGCTGCTGGAGCATTGAGGCAGGACCACTCTCTCTGCTGCGGTGGAGAAACCTCACCATGGGCACTCCTCCCCATGCAGAAGGAACAAAACCCCACTGAAATGTGCCTTCCTTCAGTATTCTTAGGTTATAGTGAACCCAGTGGGTTACCAGCAGAGCAAGCAGTAATACATAACGCTGCATGAGTAGCTACCAAAAGACCGAGAAAAAGCCAGCAGTGTCTGGCTAGATGTGTCAGAAGTGGCACAACCAGAGGCTGATCCTGACTTGTGGCAGCCTGATAAGCTCTAAGGTATTTCCAAGACTCTTCTAGCCCTGTTTTCTGTGGTGTTCTTGAGTCGGTCCCTCTTGTAATTGTCCCATCTGCAGTTTGGGGCTCTGCCCGCTGCTGGGGCTCCTCCTCCCGCATAGCCATCATCTCCTCGGAGAGTACCTCTTCCAGTTTAATGGGGCTGGAAGGTGCTGGCAGGAGGTCCTGTCCTGCTAGAAGCTCCTAAGGGCAGTCCTGGTTGTGTCGCTGACCTCCAGGAGCACAAATCCAGGCTCAGGGGAATGTGCAGCACGTCTTTTCTTCATAAACATATTCCAGGAGGGGCAGCAGCAGTTTAGCACATGCTCCCTTGGTAAGTATTTGCAGAAGGAAATGCAGCTTCAGGCAGAAGGGCAGCCTTGGCTTGTCGCAGTCACAGGTTTTGACTAGCAGGCAAGGATAACGCCACCGGGCTGCTGCCTAAGTAGATGCTGAGGCAGAGCGTCTCTCACCTCTGCAGCGAGGGTACGGGCTGCAATCCAGCCCTTCCCTGGGCCAGCCCAGCCCGTGGATTACGCAGAGAGCAGTGGCCGCAGCCCAAAGGCCGCCCGGATCGCTACGGAGGGGCAGCACAAACCAGCGTCCGCACCAGACGGCGACCAGCGGCACGCTCCAGAAGAGCAGCTCTGTTCTCTTTGCATCCTATGCTCAGAGAAGCTGAAAACACCTCTGCACCATGTGTTCAGCAGCCAGGCGTCACTGCTGAAGGCTGCCAAGCTGATAACAGCAGCAAAACCCAAATAAGCCTCATTTGCTAGCTCCAGGCTCTCAACCCAAGTGCTGCTGAGAGGCTGCTCTGACTCACACAGTTTATTGCAGGGTCTCTCCTCTGTCACTGCATTTCTGCAGAGCAAATACCAGCTCCCTTCACTCTCCCATCTCTTTACCTACCACATCTAATCCATATTTTTCTAACAAGTTTATTTTCATGCTGTCAAAGGTTTCTGGCTTGGGAAGGGCTGTGTGTCTAGCTTTGGTCTACCATACCAGTTCTTCCTAACCTCACTTACTGGAGCTGCTTGCATAGTATATATGCAGGGTTTCAGCAATATTAAGGTTTTTATGTATTAATTTTGTCACTGAGCTTTCATAGCAGTAATTAATTTAAAGAAACCAAGGATGTATGAAGTGCAGGGCCAGAAAACAGGGACTCCTCCAGACCTGCTTAGCCGTCAGGTTTAACCATCCTCCTTGCCGCCCAGGGCAATGTCTCTGATCAGAAGAGCAGGCCATAGTGCTGGGACAGGGGCAGGGACAGCCATGTGTCTCGGAAACTGATAAGCCAAGTTTTATAACCCTTATTCAATAAGTGCCTTTATGTAAGAAGGTGAGATGAGTCGCTCGGGGTCAGGCCACCGGGGCTCTGCTGCAGGCAGCGCCCACGTGCCGAACAGAGCAGCGTGCACCCAGGAGGTGTTTATTCCAGTGCTCCTCCGATTTCCAGCCTCTCAGAGCTAAACCAGGTGAATAGCACGAGCTGCAGTTGGCTGACAAAGTCATTTTTTTACCTTGTGAAATTTCCCCTGAGCTGCACGCTGTGGTTATTGTGCAAAAAATAGAGCAAGATATTTATTAACTCTCTAAGGAAGCAAACTAGAAAAGCAAGCAGGAGCAGGGCACCCTCTTTCGCTCCTTCAGCTGAAAGTGGGGCACTCACCTGTGGCAGTGGGTGGATGAAGGGGCCAAGCACCCACCAAGACCAAAAGCCCCAGCCCTGCTGCAATCCCAAAACATGAGGGACCCTAAAGGTCCATGGCCAGGTTGATGGTCCCACTGTGTGCCACAGCGGGCAATTTCTGGGTCTTTGGAAGAGACTGGCAGGGATGGGTGTCTAAAACCCTGTCATCACCCCAGCACCACAGGACACGGTGTTTTCATTAGGTGCTTGAATAACCTCTTCTTATGGCTGAGCAAGAATAAGGGAATTTTAGTGCAATGACAGTTTTGCGCAGCCCCGTGTACCTACCCGCTGGTGAGGCTGTGCCATGTTCCCCTGTCCTGGGACAGGCTGAGCTGTGGTGGCCGCTGCGGGGCTGCAGAATTCCAGCTGCCATCAACCAGCATCGGTGCTGCCGGCAGAGCTCATTCTGGGGGTGTGTTACTAAAGATACACGCTTGGGCTGTAAGGCATGAGGCGTTTCTGCTGTTCCTGAGACACCTTCAACTCTCCATGGCCATCTGTCTGTTCCCCTGAACCCACATAAAGCACAAACCAGGGCTGAAACAAGGCCAGGGACTTTCAGCCGGCTTTGTCTGACATCCCCTATTTCCAACAGAGTTATATGTTTTGAATATCCTAAAAGCCTTTTTTGTCCTTGTTTCACAGTGAGATTTGACAGGATGGTACTGCTGGAGAGCTGGAGCCCACACTGGAGCCAGGTCAGCTCAGAATTTGGAAATAGATACAGGGTCAAATTTTGTACAGGTCCATTAGCAATTGTTCTGTTGGATGCGGAGAGAGAAATAATGCTATGCACTTAACTGGTGAGTCCTTGCTTTGTTTTGTGCTGGTCTTCCAAGATCAAAGTTACCAGCAGCTGCATTTACCCTTTAGCCTGATAATGGCAAAACATTTAGCATATTTTATATATTCTGGGCTCAGCTTCAGCCTTCAGGCAGCCCTTCCTGGAGAAGCAGCAGCCTTTGAGCAGCCCAGCGAGATGCATCGCTGCAGTCTGAGAGGGGACATGAAGGAGAGCACCCTGCTGAGCTGGAACAGCCAGGGAAGCCTTGACAGGAACAATAATTAAGCTATAGCACAGTTCCTGGTTATTACCAGAGCAATATTTGGCTGAGGTTCTGGAGCTAATATGACTACCTCCCTGAAAAGAGCCACAGGCATTTTACTCATGGAAACTGCCCATCGCACAGAGATCAGGAAAGCCCCGCTGGGGTATCGCAAAGGAGTGGAAAAATGGCTTTAAAACCACTAAAAGGTAATCCAGTGTCATCTCCTTGCTTTCTGTTTTGCTGAGCCATCCCAGGGAAGAAGTGGCTGAAGGACTGACAGGAGGGGCTTAAACCTCCTGCAGACCTGGGGAGTGGAGCCCAGGGGTGCTCAGCGCTGGCTGGTGGGGTGCAGGTCTCCAGCCATGGGAATCGCAGTGTGGGGAGACACAGGAGGAGGGGACGTGGCTTGAGATGGGCTAGAAAAAGGAATGAAACCACCACTCTGCTTTTACATTGGATTTTGTGGGTCTCCCTGGCTTTAGCTACATGCACACAAACATTTAAAGGGATTTGTGTTTACAGCTGCCAGGTGAGCAGGATTCCATGCTGGGACCCTTCAAAATTCATCCCCTAGCTAAAGTACTGGGAAATCTTGCCCCTGTCTACCATCCTCTGGGTTGCAAAGACAGCACCACCAGCAGCAGGACCAGGGGCTGGTGAGAGAAACAGGCCAGGGTTCATCAGCATCACTCCCCTGCCAAAAAATACCGCCTAAGAGCTTGCAGGGCTGAGGCTGTGGTGCCCACGCACACTAGGGAAGCCATACATTTGTTTACTGCAAATGTCTCCATAGAAACTCCTGCTCCGGGGCTGAAGATGTGGATCTGAGCTGCAGTGGAGTGAGCTCTCTGCCCCCAACACACCTCTATGAGCAGCCTCCATAGTTTTCATGGCCAAATTGTTTGGCAGGAAATAATTCAGACTAATGTATCTCCCTGTGCTCCTGAAATTGTGTGGAATTTCAAATGCTAAATTAACTAAATAATTTTAAATGTGCAAGCACTGTAATTATGAAGGGAGGCAAAGTATAAAGCCTGCCTGTTCCAGTGTTTTCAGGCTATAATTCTTGAAGCCATTCAGTAAAACAGAGTGAGCTAAGAAGCAGAGAAACTGCACCAACAAGGAGCTGCTCCAGACTCTAAAATGGTGCTGCAAACACTCAGGGGTTTTGAAGGACTGGGCTCCTCCAAACCCAGAGGAAAACTCAGAAACAGCTGAAAGGCTCCGGTGCAGAGGAGGCGGCTCTGCCTCCACCATCCAGCCATCCAGCCCCGCTCATGGGGGGCCGGAGGAGTGAGGGCCCCACAGCATCACCCCCGCTCCAGCCAGGGGTGGGGGTCCCTGGCAGCCAAGTGGGTTTGCCTTGCAGTAGCAAGTGTCCATCACATGCACCTTTGGAGGCTTTCCAAAAGGCACAGCAGAGACCAAAAGAAAAGGTGAGCATGAGAGAGAGAGTGCCTATGCCCTGCATCTCTGCAGCTTAAATGATTGAATTCCCAGCCAGTCCTCAAGCAAGTGCAGTGTCCCACACCACCAGGAAGGTCCCTGGTGTGAGTGTGATACAAGTGCCTTGCCACCTCTTGACCTGTGATTGACCCAACCGACAGGCAAGAGAATACATAGAGCGAAGGAAAACAGATGAAAATAAACAAAACTTCTAGAGAAGCAAAGCTGGTGATTAAATTGCGAAGTAGCTTTTGGCCAAAGGGCTGCACTGGGAAAGAGAAGATGAAATGTATGAGAGCAGGAAATTCAGCGAGCAAGGTGTGACCTTGGGTGTCAGAGGGTATTAGACGCTGCAATGTCATGATGGGATGACGAGAGAGACAAATGCAAAAGCCAAGGGTGGGAGAGGGAGCCAGCTGGCATCCCAGATATTTAAGAAGCAGCAGGAGAAGGCACAGCCCACTTGTCCTGGACTAACTCCTTTAAAAGGAAAAAAAAATAATGATGGCCCCGCATCACAGCTTCTTCCTCCACTGCTGTGCCAGGGGCAGGACAAGCCCTGGGGACAGGCAGAGTCCCGGGAGCAAGGGCCAAAGCCAAGGAACCCACAAACCTCTTCCCTGGGCTACATGGCCGGGCGGCTGCTGCGGCACCGTGCCTCCCCACTCTCACCCTCCGCAGGGGCTTGTGTCTGGGAAACTGCTTTCCTGTTTTCATACATCATATTTCACTGTATGGAGAGAGAAAATGAGGGAGGTCATAATGCAGTAGCCCATATAGTGCTGCACGCTGATACCAGGCTGCACTTGCATGATGGCTTTAAACATGCTATCACGTGGCAGCCCTGAAGTGACCCTTTAATTCTGCCTCTCTCTGTTTAATTACTTTTTTTTTTTTAATATATCTGGATTGTATCTGCTCTGAAGTCTCAGTTGCCACCCTCTCCCCTTCCAATTCTCCTCTGCCTACTCACCACCCACCCCCAGTGCCATCTCTCCCCAGGCTGGGATTTCACTGCGCCACGCGTGTCTCCAGCCCTCCACGGGGAGCCAGAGCCACCCAGCCGGACAGCTCACACAAACACAAGTGCTCAGTTAAAAATAAAGCAATTAACAATAATAATAATAGCAACAAGTTTTGGCCTTGCACCAGTGCCCTCCATAGATCACAAGCGCGTCTTTGTCACAGCCTGGAGCAGGAGCTGGCCCAGGACACAGGTCCTTCCCACCGAGCCAGCATCTCCGGCTGAGCCTGACAGCTCCTGCGGCAGCGGCAGCGCACAACCCCCATCCTCCCACCTCAGCAGTTACCTCCAAGGGATAAATCCTGCCTGCAAGTGCCTGGGCTGGTTACTGGCAAGGTGTGGATGGGAGGGAAGGGAGGAGGGTGAGAGCAGGGGAGAGGCTTTTCCTTGCAGCCTGCAGAGTGGCTCCATTGTCCTGGCTGCCACCATCCTCCCAAACACCCCTTGCAGAGGGAGCTGCAGCCCAGGCCCCTGCCAGCTGGGAGGGGACAGGTACAGTGACACCCACGCTGCCGATGTCAAGTGCCTTGCTCCTTATGGTGCCAGGACCATTGCCACCCTTCGTGGTGTCCTGCCATCCCTTGGGCACCAGTGATAAAGGTGGATTTGGCGGCATGTGCTGGGGCAATGGCAGATGTTGCTGTGAGCAGCTCCATGGGTGCAACACAGCCAGTGACCCTCGTGCTTACCGTGTCCCCATGTCCCCAGCAGCTGCCAGCCTGGAGCAGGGGAGATGGATGTGACTGCTTTTATTTTGGTTCCTTGTGGTTCTGCCGGTTTTGGCTTTCACCAACATGGGCCTAGGGGGCAGAAATTAAGCTTAGCTGGGCTGCTTCTTCCTCTGCCTAAGGCTACGCACCACCAGGCCACCAGGGATATCTAAGCACAAGTCTCTGCACCCCGGGAGCTACTACACCTGCCCCCCCTGGCTTTCTCATAGGTCTCACTAGGGCCAGCTGCTGCCCGGGACAAGTGTCCCCTGTTTGGGAACCACATGGATGTTGACAGCATTACACATACCCTGTATTGCAAATACACTTATCTGTGGGCCCAGCCTCCCTCTCATCAGGTACTAATGAGGTTTTTGTATATAGCTGCAGTGCCTTGTGTGCCAGATGGTGTTGGGTTAGATTTGGATAATTCCTGTTCTGCTGGTTTGTCTCTCAAATGTGCTAATTCATGTACTGCTCGACTGTGCTTATTGCAGAAGCCCCATCAAGGATCATTTCAAAATACACCTGCCTGAATGTTTGCTGGGAGCTGCAGCTTTGTCTAAAAGAGAAAGCAATGCCTTCTGGTAGGCCTGGAAATAATTATTCAGCTCAACCGCTCCTTGACCAACAAGGCACTTGGAAAATACTGATTGTCATTTCTGCTTAATATGAATAGATTTTATTGTGTGGTCACATTTGGGTCACCAGCACTGTGCCCAGCTCCGGGACTGGGGTAATCAGTGCATGTCCGCTCCCTCTGCTGGCAGAGCACAAAACTGTAAGTCCTACAGAAACACGCCCTGATCTCTTGGGTTTGAGTTCAATATACATGCTATGGAATTCTGACCCTTCTTTCTCTTTTGTCTTTAAAAAGAAGAGAAGATCATCCTGTAGCAGCCTGCTCGAAGCGTGACTGAATGATCCTTCAACACAACCTTGTCAAGTGGGAGCACAGAGGGTAGGAGACCCCCAGGGCACAGGGCTGCCAGGCGGCCCGCTGGCTGCCGGTCCAGCTGCGTCTTGCCATGAGCTGCACCACAGGGATGGGTCCCCCTGAGCAGCTGCACATAGCTGGCAACAGCTGGCATGAGCGCTCCTGGTCCCACCAGATTGAGTATGCCACTGCAGCTGGACGTGGGCAGGCAAGTCTAGAAGGGAGATGTGAGGATGCGTGCCAGGGACAAACAAGAAGATCCAGTTGCCTTCTAGGCAAAGGGCAGCACTGGTGTGGGGTCACCATGGTTCCTGGCTCTCATCCCTTGGGAGCAGCTGACCCTCACTGGGGCTGGCATGGTGTGTTTTCTCCCAGGACACGGGGTGGCTGTGAGCACAACCGGCACAACCTGCTGCAAGGGATGACAGCTGATGGCACGGGACATGCCATCAGGCACTGTGATGTCCCCTCACCTTCCCAGTGAGATCATCCCCACGTCACCTGTTAAATGTCTGCTTGCTCATTTCTCAGCTGATTGATTAGGCTGCTTGATGGATTCGTCAGATCCTTGTGGCAAAGTCCTTATTTGTCTCTGGCTGCTGCTACTGACTTGGAGAAGGGCTTAGTCAGCCCCACAGACCTCATCTGTCCCAGAGCTACTGCACATTGCAATTAATTAATACCCAAATTGTGGTAACACTCACAGACATCAATCTTGTAAGCAGCATGTAAAAATAATATATTTCCCATCTAGCAAACAAAAAGGATATTTGAACTACAAGCCCTGTCTTTTCAGGGCCTGTTAAAACTGTGCTGTGAACTTCTGGATGCCCTTCAGGACCTGGGAACCCCTGGAGATGGGTCCTCCTCTGACAGACCTGTCTCTGTTGGAAGCTCAAGCTTATCCTGCCCTGAGTCTGTCCTTTGCTTTTATTTCTCTGCCAACTTGAATACTGATGGCTAAATACATGAGAGGTTGAGAGTTTTGGCTCCTAAAGGGTGCTACTCAAACAGGCACCGTGTGATGTGCAAGACACAGGTACAGATTCTTGGGAGATCTAAGTCCCTCCAAAGATGCTTTAAATAGGCTGTCCCTCACCATCCTGTTTCCACCCCTGTGTCCTCTAGGCTCCAGGGCTTGTGTTTCTCTGCTGAGCTGGCAAAAATGATGGGCAGGTCTTCTGCTGGTCCCTGGGAAGCTAGAGAACCAGTTCATTAAAATACAAGCAACCAGACTTCCCGCAAATCATCTTTATTCTGAGATCATAGAATCATAGAATGTCCTGAGTTGGAAGGGACCCACAAGGATCATCGAGTCCAACTCCTGTCCCTGCATGTGACAACCCCACAGTTCACACCATGTGTCTGAGGGTGTTGTTCAGTCTCTTCTTGAACACTGTCAGGCCTGGGGCTGTGACACCTCCCTGGGGAGCCTGTTCCAGTGCTCCAGCACCCTCTGGGTGAAGAACCTTTTCCTAATGTCCAACCTAAACCTCTTCTGGCACATCTTCCTGCCATTCCCTTGGGTTCTCTCATTGGTCACTAAAGAGAAGAGATCAGCACCTGTCCCTCCTCCCCTTGTGAGGAAGCTGTAGCTGTGAGGTCTCCCCTCAGTCTCATCTTCTCCAGGATGAACAAACCAAGTGACTTTAGCTGCTCCTCATATGGCTTGCCCTCCAAACCCTTCACCTACTTGGTAGCCCTCTTCTGGACACTCTCCAGTAGCTTTATCTCCTTTTTATCCTGTGGCGCCCAGACCTGCACCCAGTGCTCCAGGTGGGGCCGCACCAGTGCAGAGCAGAGCGGGACAATCACCTCCCTGCCCGGCTGGCCATGCTGTGCTGGATGCACCCAGGACACGGTTGCCCTCTTGGCTGCCCAGGCACTGTTGGCTCATGTTCAACTCGCTGTCAGCCGGAACCCCCAGATCTCTCTCCACAGAGCTGCTTTCCAGCATCTTGTCCCCCAGTCTGTATGTACAGCCAGGGTTGCTGTGGCCCAGAGATGCTAATACCTATGCTAGGTTTGAAGTGGGGCACCCAGCTGCTCAAGGCCTCAAGACCACTGGTGATCACCCAAGCCCATCCCCTCTCATTTTCTGTCATTTGAAATCCCTGTTTTAGCTCCTGCCACCTCAGCTCACAGTCACTTCAGGACAAGCATCTACTCGTTATCATTCATTCCAGGTCGCTCACTCTGGGAAGGAGGACAGACTTCTGCATCAAGAGATAGCTTGCTGCTTGGGTCACTTGCCTTACAAGGCAATATTTCTTCTGTGAAAGGAAACAGCAATTCATCTGAGACTGCTTGACTTTGGTTGCGTAAGTCACCACCACATTAAAAACAAGCAAATACGCCCATTTGAAAGGAAACTTTTCCTAAAGACAGTCATAAAGCAGCCAGTAGCTGGAATAAAGCAAGGTGCAGATGCTCCACGGCCCTAGGAAGTCTCCCTGGTCACTGTATTTGCATTATACTTGGTGCACTCAAGTATTAGAAGTTTTGCAGGATAACTAGCAAGATAAGAGGCACTCTTGATTGTGTGTGGAGGTGAACTTCAGACACACACCAAGCAATATCACCATGGGAATTCTGCAGCCTGCACAGCAACAGCCTCTGCCTCCAGCACCAGAGCCAGCCTGCTCCCCCAAATGCTGCCTGCGCCGGCACAGAAAGCAGGCACAGAAACGGTGGAACTGCTGCCTGTGCTGTACAATACAACGCGCCCAGAGAGAGGACTTACATGCAAAGCCATAAAGTACTCCTGTGAAAAGAATTTGCTGGCCCAAAATATGTGCTAGAACTTAATCAAAGCTAAGCCTGGTTCCCAGGGCTGCATTAGCTAGCCTGTGCAGATTAAATTTATCTCATCACGTGGCAGGCTCCACAGGAAAAAGTCAGGGGGCAATTTTCTTTACTCCTACACAAAGTCAGAAGGACCTGCAGTAAAAGCAGCTGATTTGCTCCAGCATAAGTAAAACCGACCTGGTGTGGTCCCATGGCTTGAGCATTAGGCAATATTTCAATGCCCAGAGGTGGGGTTTTTTTCTGTTCATGGGAGAAACCAATGTGTGGAGCTGGGTAGCTGTGATGCAGCACTGTTTGCAGTGGCTGCTGGCAGCGCTGCACCCCTGGCAATCACAGGAGCCCACAGCAGAGAGCTGCTTCACTCGGCAGCTCCTGTGGACCTCTGTTACTGCCTGCTTCATCATCTCTGCCTTCTTTTTCCAGCAGCAACCTCTCCCACTCCCCCAGTGGCATCCAATGCCCTCCCCAATGTGTTTGAGAAAATCCCATGCACCATATGGCTCTGTTTCTCCAACTTAGCCAGCTTAGTTGACAGAAACCTTTATTATCTCTCTATATGATACGGTATTTAACTGCTGCCTATCTAAGCTGAATAAAGGTGTCCTGTACAACTGCCAGCTTCAACCGTGGCAACATATTGCTATTGGTGCAAACGTGGACCAAGGCTGAAGCCCTTACCAAGCACAGCCAGGGCTTTGATCCTAGCAGGAATTTTGCCCAAGCATCTACTAAGAATTTCATTGAACATTCCCAGTAAAGCTCTGCAGGTATTTCACATTGGGATAAACCTAAATTGAAAACACAGGTAGAAGTCGAGTGTTGAGAATGAAAATGGAAGCGGGAAGGGAAACGTGAAAGAGGGCAGACAGTAATAAGTGGAGGCAGCTGTTGTCATGATGAATCCCACATGCCTGTAACAAAATGGTCTTAAGGTCATTCCCTGTTCATACTTTAATTTAATGGTGGAGATGAGGAGGCTGAGCTGGAGAGGATCTGGAGGAGGTATGTTTTCTATTCCTGACCTACCTGGGAATAAAGACAAAAATTCTCCTCATTCAAACGACGACAAATGACTTCACCCCGGTGTAATTATGGAAAACTGTACCTCACCGATGCCAAGGCCAGGCCAGCACAGTGTGTTACACAACCTCTGGCTACTGAGCCAGCCACTCTGGGAACTGGCCTTGCCAATGTCCTGGAAAGCCAGATTGTGGGAAGCTCACACCCAGTCTTGAGAGACATGTATAAGACTCTGGGATTGAACTTTCATATTTTGTTTCACTATTTCCAAGACTGTTGTTGCAAGTAGATTACTCTTACTTGTGACTGGCCACCATCCAGCAACTCTGGGCACTATGAATGGGGACACAGGCTATTAAAGCAAGATTGCTAATTACAGCTGGTGGTTAATGCCATGGCCTCCAAATTATTTGTTTTAAACAAACACCGAGTGCAAAAATTACAGCCCTGGCTATGAGAGGCCCATGAAGCCACAACCATCTCTTGTGGGAATCAGGTCTGTAATTCAGAAAAGGTGATTTTAAAGCAGCACAGTCAATCCAGGATCCTTAGAGGTTTCTACCATTCTAGGAGCAGCTTCTGAGATAGACCAGGCCTCTCTGGGGAAGCCTGTGCCCTTTTCAAGACCTTTCATTTGCTCTTGAGGCTCATTTAAAGAAAAAGAAGATTGCAAAAGCATCTTATGGTTCCAGAGATAGCTTTAGAAACAGCATGAACAAACACAGGGGTGTACATGTGGTGAATATCTGCTTGTATACAAGTGACCTGCCCCATTCCCCTAGTGCTGATCAACACTCTGTCCCTGGTTAATTATTTTTTCCAGCTTATTAGCAGGTAAGGAGGACAAGCGTTCTGACCTTGCTGTAAGCGGTATTTAGTTTCTCTCCTGCAGCTTGATAGAGTTTGGGTCAAATGGTTCAATGTTGCCATCCAGGTGTGCCTGTGGAGCTGGGGACAGGATGCTGGGTGCCATGGAGCAGGAGCTGGTGTCCCAAAGCACAGCCAAGGGGCCACCCCAACACCCCCAGCTGGGGCTGCCCTGGGGCACAGCAGGAGCTGAGCTGCTGCAGTGACCTGTGTCATGTTAGCAGTTGCTTCAGACTCTGTTTGGCAGCTGTGAGGATTAAAATCACTTAATTTTCCAGTGAAAGTTCAGTAGCTGGTGATACCAGGAGCTAGGGTTGGAAATTATGCATGCACACATGCAGATACACACACCTATTTACCACCACCCTTCTCTTTTTTACAGTGTTATCCCACCTGTACAACAAACTGCATGGGACATGCATGCCTGACCTCCAGGTGAGCTAACCTGAGCCTCCAAGGTGTTAACTGTAGCTTGACAACTCTTTTGAGGTTAATTTTATCCCTGAATTCTGTGTAGTCCTGGTGGGTTTACTTATATTGAATAGCAAAAACAACTTCTTAAGCTACAGATGTTGGATGCAGTAACTCTGTGCTTATTTTCTTCTTTTACCTGTAGCACTTCTGCAACTTAATGCTTCCAACCTTCTTTCTCCCCCTCTGTTCCCTAGTGACTCATCTAGGCAGGTATTTTCTAACCATCCTATGCAGCCTCCTAAGAGACTATGTTCTTTCCAGGTACCAGCTGAAAAGTGCAACTGCTCAGAATAGAGCAGAAATGGTAAGACAATATGTCAGTCTGGAATGAGTAATTCAGTTATTTGCATAGCAGGGGTTGTTTTTGTTACAAGAAAAGAAAGGGGGGGGAAAGATCTTAAAGGCCTCCACAGCAAGCTATACATTCCTCTGTTTAACTCACTCTTCAGGTGAAGTCACAAGCAACTTGTGGTCTTCAGTGCTCTACAGAGATAAAACAATAAGTATTCTTAACTCCTGTGTCATTCTGCCTGCCTTTAGCATACCAGGAATGTTATTTTAAGAAGACAGGTTCTTCCTGGAAAGAAGAGAAAAAAAATTATGAAATCTGAAATGCCACTTCCACATGGTTAAGACCACATTGGAGTTCATCTTCTCAAGGGACCAGACGATGAAGAGTACAACCTCCTGCATTTACACATCATGTTAAAGGAGGATCTCAAGAGCTTTGTTTTCTGGTGTTCTGTTCCCAGGATGGGCACTGCCTGTCACCACCAGCCACAGGGAGGACTCCTGCAGACTTTTTCTTAGTTTTGAAGGCTTTTTGCTGTAGGACAACACAATCCAAAGTAGCCCAATCCAAATCATTTCACAGCTCATGCTAACATAGAACAGGAAGGCCAGCCTCAAGTCCAGACTTGTTTGCCTCTGCTCATGTGGAAATAAAAATTACTACTGAGCAGTGAGGTTTTCCTGCCTGGGTAGATTCTGATGGTGAACAACCACCAGTGCTGAGGTCCCAGCCAAAGACTGAGCTCGCACTTCTGATTTATGGCACATAAATCAAGATGACTTACATAATGAAAGCACTTGAATTATTTGCCTGTCCGTGTGATGATGTCTTGCTCATTTTATTTCTTTATTATGAAGAAAGATTGTAAAGGCTCCCCAAGTAGAGAAAATTTCATCTCTTATTTCCTGCTGCTATTCAGAATGAAGGAGATTTTCTCATAGTTTTTAAATTACAGTGTCTAAATGGTGAGTTAAGACTGTGCAGGCATGTTCCCAGTGTGGTATAGGAAAGCTCTGCAAACTGGGTAATCCTACTTTACCATCTCAGTGGAGTTCAACACGCTTTCTCTGGAGGCACCTGACAGCTGGATCCAGTCCATCCAGTTGTGGCCTTTCTTAAATACCAGGCAAGTTCCCTGCCTCATTCACCATCCTAACAAACATTAGGCTTTCTGGGAGAAATTACTTCAGCTCTCTGAAGATGCAGCGGAGCTGTGAAAAACTTGAATAAAGCTCAACTTTTTTCAGAGCTCTGCAGAGAGGGAAGGTTTCCAGCTCCCTGACTAGCAGCTCCCTTGCTGAGATGAGATCTGGCAGTTTCTCCTTCTCTTCTCATAAGAGGCAGCCAAGGAGGAACCAGCTTGCTTCTGCTCGTGCATCAGAGATGTGTTCACACTCACACACAGGCACGCACACTTGCACACTCAGGCATGGCGTCCCTTCCCCCAGCTCCTCCTGGCACCTTTTCCATACGTGGCAAATGATTAAAGTGAACAACTGCTGCTGCTGTAGCCAAATGAAGGTGAGAGCGTGGAGAAGGAAGGAGCAGCAAGGGCAGAAGCTATGAGGCCACAGTAAGTCTGAAACCAGGCCAGGTAAGGGGATGGAGCAGGGTTAACTGGGTTGGATTACTAATTTTGGCTCCCAGCACAGGAGCATGTCTGCACTGGGGCCTCCTGGGACACGCCAGAGGAAGATAAAAAACCTCACCCTAGGGCAGCACAGCCCTGAGAAGGATATTGGATTTGCCATGTCCAGCCACCACCACCACAACGGGCCCCATTTTGGGCCATGTAACCCCAAAGCCACCCCACCCATGATGCTTTCTATGCAGCAGCTGGTCAGTCAGCCCCACGGTCACCTCCATGCCACGGCTCAACTACTTTGGGGGTCAGCGTGACTTCCAGGTTTCTCATGGCTGGCACCTATCGACATGTCCTATAACTGCCTGTTCCCACACAGATGGAGAAACCAACTGGCTTGCATGGGACTGCATACCTCCATGAGCCCCAGGCTTTCTGCATGGACATGTTTCACCTGGAAATGGGTTGTGACAGCTAGTCTAGGATCAAAGAATCATTTTGGATGGAATACACCCTCAAGGTCAGCAAGTCCAACAGCTAACCTAACACTGGCACTAAACCATGTCTTTTAAACACCTCCAGGGATGGTGATTCAAGCTCTTAGATCAGGAGCTTGATACCAGAGCACAGGCAGGGCGCGCCGCTGGACTCCCTCCAGTAATGCCTTATCCTTCTTAAACTGGGGAGCCCAAAACTGGACACAGTACTCTGACCAGGCAGAGTAGAGGGGGAGGAGAACCTCCCTTGACCTGCCAGTCACATTCTTCTTAATGCACCCCAGGATACTGTTGGCCGCCTTGGCCACAAGGGCACATTGTTGACTCATGGTCAACCTGTTGTTGACCAGAACTCCCAAGTCCTTCTCTGCAGTGTTGCTTTCCAGCAGGTCCAGCCCTAAACAAGTGAACCAAAAAGACATGGTCATAAGGGACCTCAGGAGGTCTTTCATCCAGCCACCTTCTTGAACAGAACTGCCATTGACTCTAGACCAGGCCAGCTATGACTTCATCTGGGCAAGTACCGAAAACCTTCAAGGACAGAGACTCCACAGCCTTGCTGGATAAATCCTTCCAGCACTGCATTCCCTCCTCATGATTTTTTTTCTTAATGCCCAGTCCAAACCTCCCAAGCCACAGCTTGTGGCCATTGCCCCTTGTTTTACTGTCTGCCATTACTATCTGATCTGCTGGTTCCAGTCCTCCTGCAGCACTCCAGTATGCAGTTTACATCATCTACAATGAGAGCACACTGTCGGCTCATACTCTTTTTCACCACCATGAACTTCTGAACTTCTTTCTGAACTTCTCTTGGTTACTAGCATACTTCCTCCTACCCTTTATGTGCCTTGCTAGTTTTACCTTCAAAGGGACTTTGACTTTCCTGAGTTTGTTCCTAGATCCCCAAGCAGTTCTACACTATTCATTTGCTGTCTCTCCTTGTTTCCACTTCTTTGCACTCTCTCTTGGCAGTTTAGTTCATTGAGAAGTTCCTTGCTTAGGCAAGCAGGCCTGCTCCTGAAATTCCTGGTCTGACTTCCCAACAGGATAATATGTTCCCCAGCTCTCAATGTTTTCTTTAAAAATTAGCCAGCTCTCTTGAGCACCTTCTTCCCTTGTGGCAGCTTCCAAGGCAACTCCTCCTAGCAATTCCCTAAAGGTGAAAAAAAGGTGAAATCTGCTCTGAAGTATGAAGTCCTGATTCTGCTGCTTGCCTGCCCATTCTTGCTCCAGAACCTGGGGCCAATCATCTCAGAATGAGGAGGTAGCCCCGTGGTCTCAGCTGCCAGCTCACACACCATTAATGAGGTTTCTTTCCTATCACCATTACTCATGGTGTTTAGATGCAGACCTGCATTAATGTTCGGCATTTCAGTGCTGAGAAGAGGTGCCTTTCTCAATTCACGCTCATGAGTGTTGTACAATACCTTATGTCAACAGTTTACCAAAGAAAGCAATCAGAGGTATAGCACTAATAACTACTACAAAATGTTGAAGGTCTTGCAGTGGTTGGGCAAGAAAACAAACCATCGTTATGAAGGGTTTGAATAAAGGTGCTTCAACATTCCTCACCAGCATACCTGGTGTGGTCAAGACCTGGGGACAATAGCAGCTTTGCTCTCCTGACAATAAAAGCCCCAGCATATTTTTCTCACTTAACTTCTCTGCACCAAGAGGAATAAGCATTTATATTATGGTGTGGCCAGTTTTGCACCTTTCCTTTTGCTACCTGGTTGTCACATCCAGTCCTTGAGGATCTCACTCTGGTGGTGTTTGTTATCAGAGGGCTCCTGCTGGCTGAGGCTGCTGAGGGCTGACTCTGTAACTACTTCTACCTGTTTCTGTTCCAGGGTAAATCTGGGCCATAATTAACATATTTTATATTATGTACACCCATGAACAAAAAATAAGTTGAGACCTCCTAAGAGCCTGGCCTCAAACTGCTCTCGCAGATCTCCATGAAGAGAGATTTTTGGTGGTGCCATGCTCCAAGAGGCAGCTCCTGTCCCTGGCTCACAAGGTACTGCTGTTGGAGACCCAGCCTGCACTTAGAAACCCAGCCCTTCAAGCATCTGCAATCAATTGACCTAAATGTCTACTGGCATTTGCCAGACTAAACCTGAGGGGCTGCAGCCGACAGCTGTTTACCCCCGAGGCTAGCAGTTTGGGACAGCATGGGTGAAAGTCCATGAGACCTCCCCATGGACATCCACTGCAGCAAAAACAGAAAGAAAGGGGAGGTGATGAGAGGCATCAGAAAGACAGGCAGCCTTCTGCCTCCCAGGGAAAAGGTGTCTGCTAGGAGGATATCATTGCCCACGGCAAGGGGAGGCAGCTTCTTTCAAGAAACTTTCCAAATGGTGGCAAGCAGCCTGGCCCCATGAACCTGCCTCAAAGTGGGGAGGTACATGTCTGAGCAGCAGGCACAGAGATATCCACTTTTCATGCTTATTAGACCAGTGGGTGCTTGATCTCACAATGTGAAATAGGAGTGTTGGAGCTCTGATTGTTCTTGCACTGGAAGAGACAATAATTCAGTCAGTAAGGGGTCCTTGGAGGAACTGAGGATTCGAATCTCCAAAAGGGGCTTGCACCCTGTTGGAAAAGGATTGGAGAGGCATCACTTCCCTTCTGAAAGGCAGGGTACCTCCTCCTGTCTGGGTTTGGAAGAAAGGTTTTGTGACCTAATTTCAAGGGCAGCAAATCCTGAGTGCAGACTCATCTCTCCCTCTGTGAGTGTCTTATATCTTGATGATGGGCAGAGGATCCAGTCCCAAGAGTTCTCTCCTGATGGCCACTTTTGGAGGGGTTCCTGCTTGGTGCACTTCTTCTGGGGATCCTGCTTAGGGAACCGTCCTTCCCCACATGCCTTCGGGTGGTCTGTAGTGTATGAGTATGTTACAGAGTCCTCTAAGAGGCAGAGTGCCCAGCCTCGGCTGCAGCTGACCTTGGAGCTTCATGGCCTCTCCATAGCTTCCCAGCTGGAGATATGGGTGGGGTGAAGGGGCTGTTGGTGCTGTACCTGCACCCAAAGGAGCACAACCTGCTTTCAGCAAGGCAAAATAACTGCTGTTCTGCTCAGCCTGCTGGGGTCTGCACCCCATGCCCCACACCACCCCATACAACCCACACAACCCCTACACAACCCACACAACCTCACACAACACATGGCCCTCTCAGTGGGCTGGTGGTCCACATCAGGCCCCATAGAGGCGATCACACCAGTGCAGCCCTGCAGAAGCTGCTATGCAAGTCTGTGCCAGCATGAAAGAAGGTGAGCAGGAAAAACAGAACTGTAAGGAAGTGCTGTGAGTTCAGGATGTGGGATTTCAGCTTTTCCACCCATCTCCAGAACAGTATTGGGGTGTTCATGTTAGTGTGTGCCTCATTCAAATTCCCTCTGTTTTTTTGACAGCAAGATGTGAGTATCACGTTTATCAACAATACTTGCTATCCTGGAGTTATGTGAGCATGTTCCATGTATATAGCCCTGAGGACTCTGTGTTTTCCGAACAGAAAACTAAGTTCAGACCAGTTAGGATAATTTGTCAGCAAAAATGCCATATCCCTTTTTGCAGTGTTCATTCAGCTGAGCCTGCACCAACACCTCAAGGCCTTGGGTTTAGGTTCTGCATTGCTGCCAGGACAGCAGGGAGCCCATTTTCTCCTGCTTCAGTTCCTTTTCAAGCTGGCTGACCACCTGGGGACTGAAATGTCACCATTTTTTCTCACGTTAATCCTGATGTCTGTGCTGAATCTTAGCAATCTTTCTGTAGTTCCACCAGCATGATTCATTTTCAGTCCCGAGCTGAGCCCTAGTGCTGCTGGGTTGCAAGAAGGGATTTGTGTCCCTTGGCTCTCAGCTTGGTTTCTGGAGATGTACTTTTTACCCCTGTCTTTGCTGCACAACATTAAGCAGATGCTCTGCAGTCAGATTTTTCAAGCACCTGGCACTCACTGGCAGAGCTTGGTCTTCAAGGTGCGCAGGTCTTGTTAAATGCACCGTGATGGAGGGGCAGATTTTAGTAGGAGATTTGGATATATATAATTATTTTTGCCAGCCAGATAACTGTTGTCTTAGAGCAGTCTGGCTCTCTGCTCTGCCCAAATGGAAATTACACTATTCCTGCCCTGAGCCTGGCTTTCCTTATGTGTCAACCACCAGTGAAGCTCCACTGCAAATTCTTTATTGGGGTATTTGTAAGGGAAAAACACAGGCTTTTGAGGCAGTGAGCCTTGTGAGCTAATTCCAGGGAATGTCCTGGGCACTGGAACCAGATGGTCACTGCTGGTAAACTGCTTGAATGCCCCTGGCATGCAAAAAATTTTCCAGGTGTAGTTCAGAGCTAACAACTGGCCAGGGACCTTTCCTGACAGGGTGATCTGATTTGAAGGCTGAGAGAGCCCAATAGGCAGGAGGTGGATTGTCCTCAGTGCCTGAGGTTGGATGAAGTGTCTCTGATGTACCCATATAAATGTCACCCCGGACTCTACAGTACAACGGAACCAGAGAAAATAAAATACATACTATTAGCACTGCTATTTGAGAGATGTTTTAATTTATTTTACCAATGGCTGGGGAAGTAATATGGTCAATCCTATACAGAAACATGCACACATCACATTCAAAATATGAAATAATACCCACTGAGTCAAAAATACGAGTTTAGAATTTGTTGGTTTGAATGCTACTCTCAGGCTTTCCTGACTGTAATTGTTATTTGTAAGTGTTCTCAAACACTTCAGAAAAAAACATTTTTATTCTGTGGGTTGTCTGCAAATGTTCATTTTGACAAGTTGCTGTCTGTTACTGGTATTGGACTAGTCACATAGCGTATCTTATGTTCCCTAACTGGATGACAAGCTTGTAAAACAGAAGAATAGTAAGTGACAGATACTAGCGTGATTTCTGGTTATTTTTTATAGTTCCTGATTTCATGGGCACTGGAAGCTGCATTAATGTCATGAACAGGATATTAGAAATGAGGAGATTATTGGAAAACATGCCAGCAGTGGTTAATCTTATCAGAAACGAAAAGTTTAATGATGAATCAGATAGCTTCCCTTCATACAATTAGCATTCAGTTGCTGAGATGTACAAGGAAAAGTGTATAGGAAATAATGGATAGGACACAGTAAGGTTTGATGTGTGAAAGACTTGTCTTAAAACTCCTGACACATCACAGAAAATGTTTCACAGATATTTCACTCATATTTAAATACAGAGGAGATAAAGGAATATCCTTAGAGCTCAAAACAACAACCTAGAAGTCCAGAGGCTAACAATCTTCTCACCCGCTCAAGATGGTCTCCTAACCACTTTCTTTGCACTCTAATGAATTCAACATAGTTCCAAGCTAGAACAACAATCATACAGAA
The DNA here is from genome assembly GCF_037038585.1 of Patagioenas fasciata. Taxonomy (NCBI): domain Eukaryota; kingdom Metazoa; phylum Chordata; class Aves; order Columbiformes; family Columbidae; genus Patagioenas; species Patagioenas fasciata. The sequence goes on from NC_092521.1 coordinate 23,339,500, forward strand.
GCAACTTGTTCTCAGGAACTTCTACCTAACATGTACAAAGGCAAGCACCTGGTCTCGCAATTAATTTTTGCGCAGAACTGCAATAATTAACCATCTGATTCCTGGATTATACCTCAGAGCAAATTACCAATCTAACAAATGAACATATGCCATCCATCAACCAAACAAGCTATTTAAATTAACTCTGAGAGTACAAATAGCTCAGAATTTAAATTGCTCTACAAAAAATTCTGAATAAAAATTATACTTAAAACATTTATGTTTAGCTAAAAAGGAATATAATGTGTTCTGAAGAGAAACTGCAAGATGAGGTATGTGGCTTTGGTAGCCCTCTTAACCACAAGAGAAGCCAAGAAATTTGGCAGGGTATTTAAAAGACGATAGGACACTTTTCTGGAGCATCATTTGCAGTTAATTCCCAGACTCAGTTCTCTTCTGCTCAAGACTTCATGTTCCACCCTGGCACAATTATAGAAACGGATTTTGAAGGTGAAACATGACCTTCAAGTCAACATGTGAGCATGTCCAAGTTGAGATGTGGATGCTAAAGGCTAAATGTTAATTTCAGTTGCTTTTTCCTTAAAGCTCCTTAAAAAGAAAATAAGCCTACTTATGAGGCTTTGGACTATGGCATCAGCATACAGTGATGTGAGCCTCCCGTTGGTATCAGTTGGTCCAAAAGGTATAATGTTGTGTACAATCCCTTATAAACTATATGGGAGGAACTGATTAAGCCTCAGTTAGGGGATCAGAATAAAACTATTATCACAATTGAAAGGCAATATGCACATTATTCACACAGAACACGAAGCATTCTTACTATCATCTGTGTAACCAGGTTTCCTGGAACTCAGATTTTATGCCTTTTGGTGGTTTATGGGAGATAAGTTCTGGTAAGAATATATTCAAGTAAGTAAAGTTGTGACCATAATGCTGAGGATCTTCGAAGAGCCTAAAACAAACCAGCTGAAAGGAAACATATAGTACAAGAAATGCAGTGTAGATAAATGCAAGAAAGTACCTGTTAAAAGGTCCTGCCACACATTGCAGAATTCTAAATGAAACCCTTGACTCCATCAAGATAGGTGGGCATGACACCAGCTTTAGACAGGGGCCAAATAAGCAGCACATAAATGAAAAGATAAAGTCTGGAAATGGGAGAGAGCACAGTTCACATACCGTGTCTCCCCTGCCAGCCCCCAAACCAGCCCCACTGAGTGTGATGGGAACCCAGATGAAGAAAGTGTCGTGGGCACAGCAACAAGGCCACCTTCTCGCTACTTGGCAGACATCAGCAGTTTAGAAAGGACTTACGGGGCCCTAGTGAAGAGCTTTCAATTGAACATTTCCACAGGCAGCTCTCAAAGATAAACAGCACAAGCTCAGTGAAGTGAAGTGACTCAAATTTGTATATAACTTGTGAACAGAAGTCAAATGGAGAAAGAGGTTCCCCAAAGAACTATTTCAGCCTTAGTATTATCATTAAATTCAAATCTCATTAATCACTATGCCAGCCGTCAAGGTTTAAAGGCAGAATGACCCAATTCTGATGGAGGGTAGCAACTGAGGGACTGCAAGCATCATGTCCTCTCTGCAAAGGCAAGACAGAGAGGCCTGAAAAGCACAAAATTTACCTAAGTTAGGGTGGTTCTAGACCTCATTCCAGCAACCAGTGCTACCTTTATCACCCCACATACTCAACAGGAAAGGACCGAGTTGTTATTCCTCCCTTGACACCACCATTGACAAGATGGAGACAAATACCCATCAGCTGAGGTAGAATTCGCCTCACACCAATGCCTGAGAATCCAGGCAGCCACTGTGTGCCAGCCGTCTCCATCTCCTCTGCAACCAATGCAGAAAGAGACACCCTCATGGGTGACTCACCACCTCCTAAGTGAGGTGTCTAGAGTAGGTGGGGTGACTCATCCTAGGGGTGGTCCTCTCCATGCATGCTCACAGGATTCTAGATCATAGCATAAATTATATGCCTGCCTTTCAGATGGGACATGAAATGCATTCCTGTCTTGCATGACAAGACATTATTTTCTCTGTTTTCTTGCACATACTTATGACCTGGGACTTTTGGAGGAATGCACAACTTTGTCTGGGACTTGACACATTTCATTAAGGTCTTATGTTTGCAGGAGGCTAAAACTATAAAATGTGTTCCACAACTTTAGACAATTTGTGATTCAATTATATTACATCTCAGGCCCTTTCTTTCATGTGGTGGCAGTACCATAAAGGTCAGTGTGAGAGTAAGGTCCAAATTCTGGCAGGTGACCAGTGTAGGCAGCACTACACTGGTTCCCATGTTCTAACCAGCAATGCAGAACGTTTATCACTGAGGTGGTAAAATATATGGGACATCTAATAGAATATTTCAGCATCCTATCCTGTGTTTGCCATGTTCCCATGAATCCACAGCATCATTAGCAGAGATGCTGAGGAGTGGATTGTCATAAAGTCTGTAGCCTTATGTAATAACTCATTATATAAAGACCCAAATGGAATAAATTAGAATAGCTTAATAAGCAGCCATACTGTAAGGATTTTGTTTTTCTTGTAATATTAGAACCAAGGAAAAAGTTCTTACCTTGGGTCAGATGCTGAAAGAAAACCAGTAATTGCCTGGAGCCTGCACCAGCTCGTCACTGTGCACGGGCGCCTGTCAGGCAGCTGTCTCCTTTCTGCTTAGAGAATGACCAAACTGCCTGCACAGGACCCAGAAAACAAAAAGCAGGACTCAGAAACAGTATTACGATTTCCTTTCAGGGGCATCCAGAGATCTACCAGTGGTCCACCTGGGATGCCACCTTTACTTTCTGCTCTGTGTTAGCACATCTCTGGATCAAAAGTGTAAAGTCCTCCTGCAGGCAAAAAGAGTTTGACTTCATTGTTTATGGTGTCAGGCCATAAGGACGGGATCCAAATGCTTTGCTTTGCATCCAGATGTGCTTTTGTTGATATCTTCCCTAAGGGGATAAACATCTTCCTGTCTGTCAGACTGTGGTTATGTTAAATGCTTTAAGACTACATCTCACAATGAAACACTGAGAGCGTCAGCTCTGTGCAGCAGACAGCTGCAGAACACGGGTGCTCTGAGAAATCCAGGGGACGGTCCTGCCCTGTGCTTTGACGTTATCTGACACCAGAAAACCCAGCACATCCCTTTGACACTGAGGGTGCTAAGCCTCCACTGGCATAACCCCCTGGCAGGGGTCCTGCCTTCCTGAGATGTGAAGTTTGAAAGTGCGATTTCACTTCTTATACATACAGGAGCCATTTTACACCTGTAAGAATGCCATCTCATAACTAGTTTGTTGTTTTATTGTTTTTTTCTTGGCATAAGTTGAAATGACACCTTTTTGGGCATCTTGGAAATGTAAAGGAGTGGATAAAATTGCCTGTCTTTTAGTAGACGAACACAAAATGAGCACTGTGTTTCAAAACTGGTTAATAATGTTCATGGAGAGCTTGATTTCACCAAAGTTCGTCATGCTAAGAAGTTTCTTATGCTACAAGTAGCCTATTCATCTCAATTAGATTAGTCACAGCACAAGGAGAGCAGAATTGGACTCTGAATAATTTCAGTTAATTTTCTGCTGTAAAAAACTGCTATTAATTAATATTTCCCCTTTCCTCAGCATTTGGCAAATATGTTTTAACTATGCATAAATATTACTCATTTTATACATTTTCTTCCCATAAAACATTTCTTGATGGTTTCCCAGGTTCCACAATTCACTGCATCATCTAAACAGAAGTGCCAGCCCAGAGCAGGCACAGCCTTACTCTGCTAGAGTTTAGAGTACTTGCAATTGGGGCCACATTTCTCATGTACAGAATTAGAAGAATTATATGACTGATCTAATGAAACTACTAACATTTAATATTAACTTTTCTATGTAGGAAAGTGCTTAGTCCTTTAATAGGGAAGCAATAAGTTCTGCATTTACTCCTTATGGTTGAACACAACACAATTTTCCAATTTGTAAATTAAAACTCTCCTCAGCTCTTTCATGCTGTGTTTGTTGTACTTCTTTGTGGGATACATGTCCTGTTCTTGTAAATATAGTGTTGGTAACTACATTGCAGAGTATCAGTATGCGTGGATCTCTAAATATGGGTGAGGGGGGTGTTGTGGAGAGTCTAAAGTACACATATGGCATCAGCATCAGAGGTGATGACTTTGCTCCAGAGCACGACTGAAGGAAGGAGCTGTGCTTCTAGAAAGAGGTGCTACAGCTATAAGTTGATCCTCCATCAGAGAGTGGTGCTTCTTCTGCACCCAGGCAAGAGGGCAGGGGACACTGACCTCCAAAAGCAGGGGTGGGAGGTTGCTCCTGAGTGTAGCCTGGCTGGACCCATGTTCTAAGGGCTCCATTTCTGTGTCAGTGCTGATGATAACCAAGGGTATAACCAACTCAATTAAAGGTTCAGCATAAATTTCCAGAGGGAAATGGAGGGATATTCATCTGCCACCGACAGCACCAGAAGGAGACTGAAGAGGCCAGGGCACTGGGTTTGAGGTTCACCAGTTCCAGTCTGACAAAGACGTTCCTGAACCATTTCTGCCGACAGAGCTGTCCTGCGAGTTGGCATGGCAGGGAAGAGGAGGAGACACAGTTTGTTTGTCTCATTTGCCACGGGTAACTGCCAGTACTTACTGGCTGTTAAACAGGTTTCTGTCAGAAGTATCTTCAGCTGATGAAAATATCTAGCGAGCTCTGCCCAGGGAAGGCTTCTGCAAGAGCCTCTGGAAACATCTGAACAACATGTTCTGTCTGCCAGCCCCGTATCCACAGTGCTTTTAGATGGCATTTGGTGAGGTCCACATCTGTGTTTGTGTCTAAGAACTTGTATTTGGCACACTATAAGTGACGTATAAAGGTTAGAGGAAAATCTGAAAAAGGGGGCATCTGTATCTGTTTTCACTGGATGTGTAGACATTTCTCTTTTTTACTTCTCCTATGAAACTGATACCTGCCAGAAGTTTCACTCTGTAGTCTTACAGAACCCTATCGATTCTCTCCCCTGTGTCCCTGCTCCTGACAGATACACAGTCGTCCCCTCTTGCAGAAGCAGCTGATCTCTGTCAGGCTAACCTGAACATTAAGGAACCAGATCAAAAACCACAAAGCAAACAGATGCCTCAATTCCATTAATTTCTATGGGTATTAGGCTGTGCTATAGAACAGGACCTTAGCCATTCTGAACACAGAATGTAAGCAAAAGTCATGTTATAAACGCAGAAGAGGTACATTTGTTTGATGATGCTGCACTGGGTTACACAGATGACATTATAGAGGAGTAGCTTTGCGAAAAACAAGGTTTGTCAGCAGCCTTGAATACCGAAAATCTGAAATCCATGAGCAGAGAAACTAGAGATGATCAGATCTTTTCAGCCAGTCATCCAGAATGCAGTATTAATTTGCTGCTCTACCAAAGCCTGAAATACCATCCTTAATAGATAGGGACTGATTTGCTAAGTTTGGTGTTATTTGCCCCTGGGATTTATGGGGATAACAGCAAGATCAGATAGAATTAACACTTTATCCTTTAATATCTAATTTCTCTGAGAGCATCAGAAAACACTTTATGAATAGCACTGATCCATAACTGATGCACAGTGCACCAAGTACACTATCACCTCAGAAGAATGGATCACTGTTGATCTCCTCAGTTAATGCAATAACAAGGAATAAACAAGGACAACTTCCCATGACTGCTTTGCTTCATAGACATTTCTTTTAGAGCATTTCTTGTAAAATAATAAAAAATAAATAGTGCACATAGGTACTATTTTTCCTTACCATAGAAAAGATCTTCCCGTAGGACCAGTAATGGCAGCAATACTGGTTTCCATAATCTCAGGAGCTGCATTTTCTAGTTCCTGACACTGAACAGCTGGTCTGATCTGTTTCTCATAACAAAGACAGTATAAATTAAGTTGCCATGTGAATCAAGAACAAATCCCACACACAAAGAGATATGCAATACCTTTTATTTAGTTTTGTGCACTAGAAGTGTTCATATTACTGAAACCTGCCATCCTGCAGTGAAGGAAAGATACATATTGTGCCATTTCTTGAACACCGAAGACATTCCTTTAGGCTTTGATTTTAAGAGTGGGTGAATCCATATAAAATATATATTTTTATTTTTACAGCTTTAAAGAAAATGTCTGCAGTGTGGCTGTGTTTTTCTTCAACAATTTAGGTCTTTTATCCTATTTGACATTCACACAAATGCAGCCATGTGCAGGGGTTAATGAAGATCTAGTTTGCTGCTGGTACCCCAGGGAGCTGCATTTTATCAGTGATGGACTTCAACAGATGTCTCACTTACCTGTCAACCTGGAGGTGTAAGACTGAGGATTTCTGTATTCTCACTGCACTCATACAAGTACTGCCTCTAAAATCAATTGTTTCTGGCAGTTGTCAGCTGGCATTTCTGAATGACCTAGTTCCATCCTGTGGGATGGTTCCTAAAATCACTTAATTCAAAGGCAGTGATCCTTACTTCTTTAAAAACACTTTGGAAAGACAAGAATACTGAATTCAGTGTTGTGTTTATCTGGCCAGCTCTTCTGCGCTGGCTCGGAAATACTACACTTTCAAGAGACATATCAAATAGGCAGCTTCAAAAAGTCATCCTACCACCTTGTTCTTTGCCCATTTTTGCTTTAGGAATATTGGCCGTTGCCTGCCCTTCCAACTGCCAGCAAGGGGGGGCAACTGGGAGCCTCACAACAGGGACAAACTCACTCTGGTTGGCCACCTTCTGTTTCTTCTTTGAACAAAACCTGTTCTGAACCTATTGGAGGGGCAGGCCCTTTTCCTCAGATGTTTGAGCATATCTCTTCTTCATTTCCTCTTCTGGAATAGTACCATCACATTTTCCTCCTTGGACGAGGTTTCCCAGTGTGCAAAGGCCCCACTGATGTGCAGCCCCTGGCGAGCGACGTGCTGAAGGCTGTGCTGCAGTCCTGCTTGCAGCCATGACCTGCTGCATGGGTGCCCTCAGTGCCCTTGCGGGATCGCAGGGAGCTTTCACGGAGTGAAAACACTCTCTAAATCCTGCTTATCTAGCAGGAAGATTTGCGAAAAAGGAGCCCTCTGCCCCCTCATCTTGCACAGACGGTCTGACTCACTGGACTCAGAATTCCCATCTGGATGTCTCTTTGAAAGATGGGTGAAAGCCAAGGAGTTCGTCTATTCTTAGCCTTATCTGCTACAAAGATAGTTTTCCCCATTAAAAAAGAAACACAACCTTTCGTTCAGCCATCTCAGAGAATACCTGTCTCTAAGCAAACACAGCAGCAGTAGCAGCGTGAATCCTGTTCTCTGCTCATTTTAATGAGCTGTTAATATCAGAGCCTGCTGGAGATTATGTAAGCGCTAACACTGCTGAACTAAACCATGAAAGAAACAAAAATAAATGGAAGTTGAAAATTTGAACCCTGTCACCATGCAGTGCCAGTTGCAGGAATGTGAACTGCAATTTGAAACAGAAAAATCTCCTTACATCTCCTGCGCTCCAGAAACGACACCACTTGTTTGCCAGCTTCTCCAAACAGCATCTTCCCACTTTCTGCCATGCTGCCCAAGGACATGGCGTGTCCTGGCTGACATGATCCATAAAACTATGCTGCTCTCCCGTTCTCTGCAGCCCTGCTCCCTTCCCACTTGCACCGCGGGTTCCTGCAGGACACCTGGCAGCACTGCAGCAGCAGAGAGGGAAGCCGGAGGAGGCAGTGTACATTAAAAAACAGCCACGCAGCCTCTTCAACCGCCTGCAACAATATTGTGCAATAACTGGCTTGTGCACCCATGTGATCTTATCACTGCCAGCAAGGGTTTTCGGAGGGAACTGAAAGGAGTGAAAACACCCACTAGATTCTGCTTCAGATCATCTGAAAAGCTTGGCTGCTTCCTTCATCCTCCTCTCTTCGCATTTCACGTTTGCTCATCAGGGTATTTCTCCCTGGGAGCTGCTGAGAGGCCAGGCTCATTGCCAGATCTGTTTGTACACAGTCCCAGGGTAGGTTTGGGTTGCTGGCCAGTTTCCCTTGTGTCCTGGCTTTCCCTGCAGCTTGGAGCTGAGGCAGCCCCGGTCATCATGCAGAGACTGGTGTGGGCAGGCAGGGCCAAGCAAGTGTGGGGAGGGATTGGCCCCAGCTGTAAATGGCTCTCCAGGCTGCCACCCTGACAGGGCTAAGGGTGCGTGGAGAACCTTGAAAGGTGATCTCTAGGGCTAGACTGAAAGGCCTGAGGAGAATGAGGAAAGTGAAATCTTCCTCACCAAACTGTTAACAAGAGTCTGTAAAAAGAGGAGGAAATCATGGCAAAGCATACTAGTGTGTTGAGTGGTTCATGTTCTGGGTTTATGAAGAACATTCAGGGTCACTGAGTTTCTGGTCTCTTGATTGTCCAAGACAAATAACCTGAGCTTTTTCCTTTCCCACAGATGTGCCTTGCAGCTTACCCCACCTTCAAATGGGATCTCTGCTTGCAGCACTCTGTGAATCAGCCAGGACTGCACTATGGGGCTGACCTCATTTGCCGCCCACGCACGCTTCTTCTGGGAGCTGTGATCAGCCAGGGATGCAGGGAGACATGAGTGACACAGAGTGCAAGAGGTTGGGGTGCTGGGACAGCAGCTCCAAAGCAAAGCATCAGACTCCTCTGACACTCAGTGGGGAGAAATCAACAAGTCCAGAACCTGATTTCTCTCATCCTTACGCAGATGTCTCAAAGAGATCAGGCAGAACACCTTTTCAATACCTGTTTCTCTCTGACTACAAAGGGGGCCCGGTTGCCTAATGAGACAAGAGACACAGTAAGCACTGAAATCAGGTGAAGTCAATCCCACCACATCTCTAGAAACCAGGGCAATTTCACACAAAGGCTTGATATATAGCACTCATTATAGATGTGGAGATGCTTGTGTAAAATTATATCAATGTGCATGAGAAAGTATCATAGAATCATAGAATGGTTTGGGTTGGAAGGGACCTTAAAGACCATCTAGTTCCAACCCTCCTACCATGGGCAGGGACACCTTTTACTAGACCGGGTTGTTCGGAGCCCTGTCCAACCTGGCCTTGAACACTTGCAGGGGTGGAGCATCCGCAGCTTCTCTGGGCAGCCTGTTCCAGTGCCTCACCATCCTCATGGTGAAGGATTTCTTCCTTATAGCTAATAAAAATCTATCCTCTTTTGGTTTAAAGCGATTACTCCTTGTCCTATCTCTATATGCCCTTGTAAAAAGTTCCCCTCCAGCTTTCTTGTAGGCCTCCTTTAGGTACTAGAAGGCTGCTACGAAGTCTCTCCAGAGACTTATCGCCTCTAGAATGAATAACCCCAACTCTCCCATCCTGTTTTCAAATGAGAGGTGCTCCAGCCCTCTGATCATATTAATAACGATCCTCTGGACTTGTTCCAACAGGTCCATGTCCCTCTTCTGTTGGAGATTCCAGAGCTGAATGCAGGAGTCCAGGTGGGTTCTCACCAGAGCAGAGTAGAGGGGCAGAATCACCTCCCTTGACCTGCTGGCCACTCTCCTTTTGATGCAACCCAAGATATGGTTAAGTATTCTGGGTTGCAAGCACACATTGCTGGGTCATGTCCAGCTTCTCACCGACCAACACATCCAAGTCATTCTCCTCAGGTTTGCTCTCAATCCATTCTCCACCCAGTCTGTATTTTGCTTAGGACTGCCCCAACCCATGTGCAGGAACTTGCACTTGGCCTTGTTGAACTTCACGAAGTTCACACGGGCCCACCTCTCAAGAGTATCAAGGTCCCTCTGAATAGCATTCCTTACCTCCAGCGTGTTGACCACACCACACAGCCTGGTTTCGTCAGCAAACTTGCTGAGGGTGCACTGTCTATGTCTCCAACAAAGATGTTAAACAGCATTGGTCCCAATACTGACACCTGAGGAACACCACTCATCACTGGTCACCACTTGGACGTTGAGCTGTTGACCGCAACTCTTTGAGTGCAACCGTCCAGCCAATTCCTTATCCACTGAATGGTCCACCCATCAAATCCGTATCTCTCTGATTTAGAGACAAGGGTGTCGTGCCAGACAGTGTCAAATACTTTGCACAAGTCCAGGTAGATCATGTCATTTGCTCTTCCCTTATCCACCAACACTGTAACCCCATCATAGAAGGCCACCATATCTGTCAGGCACAATTTGCCCTTAGTGAAGACACCTTATTTTCCACGTGCCTTAGCATAGTTTCCAGAAGGATCTGCTCCATAATCTTGCCGGGCACAGAGGTGAGACTGACAGGTCTGTAGTTCCCTAGGTCTTCTTTTTCTCCCTTTTTGAAAATGGGGGCTATGTTTGCTCTTTTCCAGTCAGTGAGAACTCCACCGAACTGCCACAACTTCTCAAATATGATGTATAGTGGCTTAGCAACTTCATCTGCCAGTTCCCTCAGGACCCACGGATGCATCTTTTTGGGTCCCATGGACTTGTGCCCCTTCAAGTTCCTTATATGGTCTTGAACCTGATCTTCTCCTACAGTGGGAAATTCTTCTTTCTCCTAGTCCCTGCCTTTGTTTTCTGCAACTTGGGTGATGTGGCTAGAGCATGCACTTCTGAAGACTGAAGAAAAAAAGCTGAGTATCTCAGCCTGCTCCATATCCCAGGTAACCAGGTCTCCTGTTTCCCAGAGAGGGCCCATGTTTTCCCTAGTCTTGCTTCTATCACTGACATATCTATAGAAGTTTTTCTTGTTGCCCTTGATGTCCTTGGCCAGATTTAATTCCATCAGGCCTTTAGCTTTCCTATAACCTGATCTCTGGCTGCTTACACAATTTCTCTGCATTTCTCTCTGGCTACCTGTCCTTGCTTCCCCACTCTGTAGGCTTCCTTTTTGTATTTGAGTTTGTCCAGGAGCTGCCTGTTCATCCGCGCAAGCCTTCTGGCTGTATCACAGGTGCCCACATGAAACAGCATCATCCTGAATATTATCGAAACCATACCTTTAACCCTACAGTCAGATAGCTGTGACACCATAGGGCCTTTTAGTACTTATACTGGGTAAAATATCCGAGTGACCTTAAATAGTCACCAGCTTAACGCTCCAACTAGTTTGGGACCAGACTGACCCCCAAGCTGCCCAGCCCCACATTGGCAGAGTGTGTGACACTGGGCCTCATCTAAAAGTCACGCACGGGACACATTATTTTTTCTTTTTAGTACAAACTGCCCTTGATTAGTCATCGACCTCATTTAGAAGCTGCACCGCTACCACTCAAGCTGTGAGTAGAGTACGTATTTAAATATAATAGGCTCTACTATCATTTTAAAACTGGCCTAGATCTAAGCCCGTGGGGGGCTATAACTAATTTGATAGAAAATGTAGCTTCTAAATAGAACCACCTGAGACCTCTCCAGAGTTCAGCTGTGGGGTTCACCAGCACCACATCTCAGCTGAGCTCCCCTGACCGCTTTGCAGCCCTTCTCAGCAAACCAAGGCCAATGTGGGGTTGCAGCAGGATCGAGTTTTCCAGTGGGTATCCCTCCAGTGAGAATTATGAAACAGATCATAGGAGGAAGAAATTATGGTTTCAACTCCCCAAATCATTGAAAGACCACATTTTTGCACAGTTTTGAGTCAAAACCATATGCAGTTCCACAGTTTAGGCTGTGTTTTGCCTTGGGTTTTTTCCAGCGTACTGCAATAGTCACTGATCCAAAAGGTAGGAGTAAGTAAAGTCACCGTATGTTTTAAACCTTCCATACTGGATTGTTTCATGCACTATGCAAGTCCTCTTTTTAATGTCAGAAGCGCTTCCCACCTGAGCTTCTTCAGCTTTGACTAAGTACCTCTGCAAACCCAGGACTAAATATCTCCCTTTTATCAGCAAACACGTCAATGTCAAGCAGATAGGTGTGTATATCTGTAGTGAATTTGTATGCATTAGCAGGTACTACTTTTTTTGCAATAGCTGGGACTCCTGTAGCCTCCACACCAGAACATCACAGGTGGCTCTATATAAATAGTGAACAAAACTTTGGCTGATGGTGTATGGCTCTTAGGTGCTACTGAACTAAAAGCATCAGCCTTCAGATGGTACTATAGCTGAGATTCCCTTGCCCACCTCAGATGTCTGCTGAAATGGAAATCAGTCACTGCCCCAGGCTTTTTTTTCAAATTTCTTCTCTTTCAAATTTCATCTCTTCACTCTCTGAAAAATGTTTTAATGGCAGCTTTCAGTGAGAGTGTTATAGCTATTGTAGTTGTCTCTAAAATCACTTCGCTGCTTCTGTATCATAATATAAATGCCATGGAACAATGATGAAATGGCCAGTAAAGCAAGTGTTAGTAGTACTGAGTTCTGGGATCATCTTTAGTCATCACAGATGATAATACAACATACATTCCGAATCCGGTGCTACACAACTGACTGGATATTCCAGTGTAGGTAAGGGTCACCTGTAATAAATATCAGGGGCAACTTATTTGCTAGCTAACTTTCCTGCATCAAATGAAGGAAAACATTTTAGGAATGTTTATTATTTTTTGCCTGCCTCACAACAGCAGTCAGTATTGCGAAGTTTGCAATATTCATAATGAGCTCTACATTCCCCTAGATCCCAGTCATTAGAACTGTATTGTGCCATTTATTGCCTGGGGCACAGGAATAATGTTCAAATCCTGAATGCAAAGGGAGTCTTTCCCCCAGGATTTGAGAGAGGGAGGGACATGGCTCACTTCGCATGTAGACAGGGTTAATTTTTCCTTCTTCCTGCATTCTTTTGCACAGCCATCCCAAAGGGAAGTGTCATGTTACCCCACCTCTCATTCCTAGGTTTCTAGTTGGACCTGGATTTGAATTTCCCTGGCATCAGAGTGGAGTCACATTCAGTGTTCTGGTTTGGATCTATCTTACAGTGGTAGGTGGTACCTTCACATGAAGGGAGTTTGATTTGCTAATTCCCATTCCAGCCCATCTCGTTTTGCACATATCCTGGTGTCTAGTCTCCCCACTTTTGTGCAGCTGTGAAAGATACTGGGACAAATCACTGCTTTAAAGAGGAAATGAAGCATTCCCTTCCCATGGGAGAACTCTTGAAGACAGAAAGGCAGGGCAGTTAGCACTGCAGCCTTGCCCTGGCTTGTCTACACATGAAAATTATTCCAGAATTAGCTAGGGGTTGAATGTAAAGCAGGATAGGCATTCCACAGCTGCTGCATATGTTGCTGAGATCTCAGCAGAAGCAACGGGTCAGGGTAGTTGCACACTGATTCATTTGGACTGCTCGGTCTTCTTTACCTGTATCCAACAGAAAGAAACAGGGACTTTGTATGCAGTATAATACATACAAAAGCAGAAGTAAACTATTGCAGCATAGTCAGAATTAAATAAAGGATTATTTTTTTCCTGACTTCATAAAACTGAAGCAATGAGACATCTCCAGGACTTCTTTTCTTCATCTCTCATGTCTTTGACTCAGAGTAAGATGAGAGACCAAGGCAAAGATGCATGAAAAGGTGGCTTTGAACCATTTTGTTCCTCCCGGGTCTTACACTGAAGGTAGCTCAGTTCTGCCGCTGTCTCCTCCAGCTGCACCATGTCTGGCTCCAGCACAGCATCTGGGAAGCTCACAGGTGCTCTTCACCACCTGAAAGGCACACTGTGGAGCAGGACAGTTCAAAGGAGCCAGTTCCCAGTTCAGAAACATCTATGTCATTTGCCACACCAGCACAGATATGATGTAAAAACAAATACTGCCTGACATCAGTCTAGCCAGATTTAACCCAAGTATTCCACATTACTCGTACATACCAGGTATACAAAGAAAAGTTATTCTCTATGGCGCTTGACACTTTGTGTCTACCACATCCCTGAACAGCCTGGCAGTGTACCTTTAGCCCCCACCTCCATCCCTCCCTGCCATCCACCGCAGGGTGGAAACAGGGCAGTTGAACTGAAATAAACCCCACCTTGAAAGCAATGGCTGCCCACCTTCATCCAGGGCCATGTATATCTTCTACAGGGCTGGGCATCTGATTTTTTCTGAAACCAGATTCTGATGACAGTCAGACTGTCAGACACTCACTAACACATCTAATCTGCACCCAAGCATAATGATCATGCCCTTTATTAGACTATAGTTTTCTCACTTTGAATAAAGTTCTCTTTGGTGCTCATGCCATGGTTCTATTGCACATTCACAGAGTGTCCCACGGCAGTGACCCCTGCTTGCATTATTTGCCATTAAACTAACGATGCCTCCTGGACAATGCTGCTTGGTACCTTTCTCCTGCCAGAAACAGCATGGCTGCCACCTCCTACCCCTCCAGGAGGTTCTTCCCTTGCCAAGTGGAGCTGCTCCAGTCACCGGCCCAGCCTGCCATGTCCTCACTCTCATGGACGCTGCCCTAAGGTGGCCATAGGGCGCTCCCCTAAGATGGCTGTGGGGTGCTGCCCTCACCCTGCCCTGGGGCAGCAGTGGTGGCAGCACCCACTTGCACTCCAACAGGCCTTATTCTCAGGACCAGCCCTGACCTCAGTGCTGTATTTTAAGGCTCAGATCGCCAATTAACCAATACCCAACTGAGGTGCTAATTTGGCTCCTTGAGAACCTTGCCTGGCACAAGCTCTGTGCCTCAGGAGGTGTCCTGGTGAGGGCAGCAACTTTGCTGGGCTGGACCAGGTAAAAATCCTCTGTTTTGTTCAGCTTCACAAGTTACCAATGTTTTATGGTTACCCAGTGAAATAAAGATCCAGAAGGTCTGTGGCTGGTCTGGATTGGAGCCTTTTGACCCTTTAGCTGAAGTGGAAAACCAGTGAAGAAACAAAAGGTGGGAACTGGGCATGAAGACAAAAGGTAGTCTTTTATTGGAGTAGATGGGAGATTTTTACTAAATTAAATGTAGATAAAACCTGAAAAGGCTTTTAGATGTGAAAAAAAAAAAAAAGTTTCATTTTGAATGCATTGGAATAAAATATTTTCAGAAAGGTGACCACTGAAATGAACACAGTTCAGTGCATTCAGCAAAGACCTTAAAATGTTTTAGCATCCTCTCCTGCCCTCAATGTGGTGAACTCTAAACTTCCCAGCTGGCTGAAGTAGAAAAAAATGTATATCCCCCAAATTTAGGACATTTAGGACATACTTCCCTTGTGCTGCTTTATCTTCCCTAGAACGTCATCAGAGACTAATGAACAAAAAGTACTTTAACAGTGGCTTAAACACTTTTTTTTTCCCCCTGAGAAGCCATAGTCCTAGGCTATGTCTTTATTGTGAAAAAAAATGTGGTTTAATGTAGCTATAAAGTCCAAGTAGAGGCAGGCTTTCCTGCTGTTCTGCCACAAATGGACTAATGAAGCAGGGGTCGGGTTCAATTTCTAGAGCATCTTTGCAAGAAAGCACTTAAGCATTATTTTGAGCTTCCACGGAGAAATCTGGGAAGCTGCATTGTATTTCCTGGGCCTCATTGTTTGAAACAT
Source organism: Patagioenas fasciata (assembly GCF_037038585.1). NCBI lineage: Eukaryota > Metazoa > Chordata > Aves > Columbiformes > Columbidae > Patagioenas > Patagioenas fasciata. Next base: position 23,354,988 of record NC_092521.1, read on the forward strand.
CTCCAACTGTGAGAAATACAGTAAAAAAAAAGTATTTAAATAGACAGAAAATCTTTGGAGGGGGATGAAAGAGAAGCACAATAAATCACATCAATTTGGTAAATCTGAACAACACTGCCCAACACCTTTCACTTGGTAGGCTGGCAGTAGTCCTGACATTTTCTTCTGCGGCTGGGACTGCAGTGAGCAGCTCCTACCCTTTCCTCTCCCTGCTTTCCATAGCACTTTTCCCCAGCTCAGAGGAATTCAGTCAGGGGACATGCTGATGTCTTGCTCCTGTTTCTGCAGCAAGGATATAATTCTTTAGTCAAACACATCAATTCTATAGAGGTAAAGCTTCAAAAAGAGCCATACGCACAGTGCTCCGGTGAGGAGTTACCATCTGCCTTCCCCCTCCTCCTCAAAGGAAGGAATTTAGCAGGAGTTTAGCTCTTCATTACCTGCTTGCTCTGGCATTTCTGAGGTTCCCTGCAGGATTTTTCTTGCTACACAGGCGGGATGAACACCCACAAAAATTGGCAAGAAGGTGACTTTTAACTCATTTTCAAAAGCTGTCTCTATTTCAAGTAGACAGTGTCTCTCTGGTATCAAACTGGGAAGAATTTGGTTTTGCTTTTGCTTTCCTCAGAAAAATAGGAAAGGCAAGTAGCCATCCTATTGGTTGCCTTGAATGCTAGCAGAGAAATATGGTGTTTTAAGGATTAAAAGGAATACAATTTCACTTGTGAAAGCCTAAGGACGGAGTTCCATGTTTGCCTGATAGTATCTTTTAGAGAAACATCCTAAAAACCTAAAGTGGAGTTTTTCTGCATAGTCTGCTCCCCTGCCACTACCCTAGAGATGCAGGCACATTTGCCTACAGCAGGGAACACTCAAATGTCAAATTCAGAGCTCAGCCATTGTGTCAGGAGAGAGCTGTAACTGCTACACCAGTTGTTAGTGTGCAATGTTACACATCTGAGTTACATTAGTATACTGGGAAAAGCTGACTTTTGGTACAGAAGCAAAAAAGTAATCTTGTTGAATCTTGTTGGGATTTTTTTTTTTTTTTTTTAGATCGAGAAAAGTTAAACCAGCCCCTCAGAAAACAAACAAACAAACAAACAAATAAATAAATAAAACCAACACTAAACTTCTTTAGTCAATATACCTTGAGTAAGGAAATTTACTCTCCTGCAGCACTACATAAGGCTTGACAATGCTTGAGATAGACTTGACAGATGACTGAGAGTCTAACAGAACTGCAGAGAAGTAGTAGCAAAGGATGGACTGTGGTAGAAGTGTGGCTGCAGAGCTACTCAATATAGGAAGGCACATGTATTCTCAGACAGTATTAATCTTAACAAGCTTTAATTTAAGTCAATGTATTGTCTGGACACTACCAAGAAGCGTTATCCCTAACAGGCTATCCAAGATTTTTCCTATCTTGGAACAGTTACTTCTGGGCTTTGAGTTACTACTCAGATGATTTGAGTTTCTCAGGGCAGTGAGGTTCCGCGATTGAACGTAGGAAGTGGAGTGTTTGAGAGACAACAACCAAGGTCTGAGCCAACCACATGGAAAAAGACAAGCTTGCCATACAGTTTACATGCTGCAGACAGGGAATGTGTTTCTTTTGTACAGCCCCTATTGCAAGCTCAGCAAGCAAAGCACTGTGAGGAACTAATGCCCAACAGAATTACATGACCGAGGCTTTTATCACTTACTGGAAGTCTTCCACAGCCTGAAGAAACGGTTGCAGTTTATTGCCTCAATAGGAGTGCAATTTACATTAGAAAGTAAAAGTACAGTGTTTATTCCATGAAATTACTGCCAGAGCTTGATGCCACTTATTATCTTGAAGGTGAAGAAAGTATCACTACCTTGTAGTCATTAGCAGTAATTATGAACAGCTCATTAACCTTGATACATCCTGTGGCAGACAGGGAAACTTTGACTGCAATCTCTAACATCTACAAGGATAGAAAGCAAGTAAACTTCTGAATATTGACAACAGTGGAATGGATGAAACTCTCATGTTGCCACAAAGACGCATGCAGGACTCAGTTACCTTCCACCACTTTGTGTTGATCAAGACTTCCTATAGGCCAAGCATGAGATTTTTACTCACCTTGGGAACTCCACAGATCGCTCTAGCTGCTAGGAAAACCAATATTCCCTCAAATGAGATACCTCCTTTAAAGAACAGTGTGCCTCACGTGATAAATGCCATGAGTAATGACAGATGCATGTGCTAACAGTACTCCCTATCAGCCACCTACTGGCTCACTTCTTCTTTTGATAAAGGTTTTTCTTGTCTGGTAATGTATGAAATGTTCACTTCTTGTCTGAAAGTGGATGTCTCTGCAGAAGCAGTGGGAGCAGAAGGCAGAAGTTCTTGAGTGCTGGCTGTGGCTGTGGAACAGGCTCAGTGCTCATCAGACAACTGCCACTTTTTGCCTCGGTTTCCCCACTTGTAACATGAATAATGTCTATGTTGTAATCATGCCGCAAGGTGTAGTTAATATTTACACGGCGGTGCTTTGAAGATGCCAAGCATCAGATAATCCCAGAAGATAACAGTATCATCAGTAAATCAATTGTATCTACACAGTGAACAAAAGCAGGCACAGATGCTAGCATATTATGCTAGGTTATGTATTTTGGTACAAAATGAAATAAAATATCTCACCTTCTGTCCTCAGATTTCTTGTCAAACATACATTGCTTCACATACTGAAGCAGTTAGTAATACAAAGCATATTTTAAAAGTGAAGAACCATAACTGAATCTCAATACAGAAGAAGGGCTTAAGTTACATTCTCCTGGGATCATCTGTAGCAAAGCGTAATAAGTTTCTCAATATCTGACCTAATTATATCTGTCCTTCTAAGTTTTGTTTCTCATAAAAGCTAAATGTCTATGGTTAAAAATAACATCTGAAACTCCTCCAAGTTCCAACAGAACTTTTTCAGCCTCTCTCAAATTTAATATCTATTTTTAATTTGTTTAAATTTTTCACCCAACTTTAAAAATTATGGTTTTGAGGCTGGCATTCTGCTCTGTTATCCAGCTCCTAAAAATGTTTGGGTTAGATATACTTGAGCGCTGGGGGAAAAAAAATGTGTTATGTGTGTTCATTTCATGTTGGAAAAATACCACAGCTATCGTAACAAGTGACGGGGGGCATGGGGAAGGAAGGATGCCTCTGTGGCTGAAAGGGAACTAGCTCTGTTAGAAATACATATTCTGGGTCATGTCAAGGTCTCTTACAGACAACACACTGAAGTCCCAACGCTTGCCAAAGGCCACTAAATCAGGCACAAAGTGTTTAAGAAATACAAGGGATTATTATAACTGGTCACGCTCCATTCCCAGGGAGGCTGATAATAAATAATGTTTATACAGTGCCCTCCATTACAAAGAGGCCAAGAAGAAAGGGAGTCTGCAAATAGAGATCCACTCAGGATTTTTGAATGGGAAATTCAGCTCTTCTTTGTCGAGAAGCTTTTTTGGCTTTGTGGAAAGAAGAATCTGGAGATCAGATTGACTATTTGAATGTCAAGCCTTGTCCACCTGTATGAGTTCTGCATCCACCACTGTGGATGGGCCATAAAGCCTCATCCCAGTGCTTTATAGATGGTGCTGCCTGGTCACAAGTGCAGAGCCGGCGTGAGCTCCATTTTCACGGTTCAGTTCACAGGAGTGGGGTGCAAGCTGAACAACAAATGCGGTATATAATTGCCCAGCCGTTCTGCTTCAAGGGTCTGAGAGGCTTAAATGTCACAGTATACAAATGGGAATTGTTGGGAGAAATAGAGCAGTGCAAGGCCCAAAGTGATTTCAAAGGCATCTGAGTGCCGCGCTTTCTCTGGCTCATCGTACAGGCTCAAGGCTGGAGCAGATGCCTCAGCTCACTCACTGAGGGGCCGCAAGGACGGGACAGCAGCTCCTCAGTGTGTCCTGCAGCAGTGGGGTCCGGCTGTGCCAAACAGGCAGCAGCGCAGTTTGGTGGTTACGATATTCCCAAAGGATGTGTGCATTCCGATCCCCGCAGGCTGAGGCGGGCAAACTCTCCGGTTTCACTGACCTTGCCATAACTGTCAGCCTGTTCTACCGGTGCAAAACCCAGTTGCAAGCTCTGAATCCTAATTTAGCAGAAGCATCTGACTTTTTCCTAAGAATTCACATGAGGGACAGGTTCATGCCTCCCCTGTGGACTGCTTTAGGAGCATGGGCGGCTGTGAGTCCCCAGCTTCAAACATAGCCCTCTGCTACGAGGAATCTGAAGTCAGCAGAGCCAGCCGCAGGCTCCGCAGAAGATCCTGTGGCACTGAATGTTGCCATACTGAGGACAAGGGGCCAGGGCTGGGTTGCTCCTGCCACAGAAAAGGGGAAGGAAGGGCAGCACTGTGACGGAAAACCAGGCTTGTTGCCGCTGTCTCTACTGGGGAGATAGGAAGGGTGAAGACAGAAGAGCTGTAGCAGGATGGGGCCCTCCCTTCACCCCAACAGCAACCGCTGCCTTGGCTCTCTGCGCTCCTCCACCAGCTGTCACGGCACCAAGCCTGTGTTCCCAGGGCTGGGGCACCGTGTTGCGGTGACAGCCTGGGGTCCTGCGCCCGTGCCCAGCACCCGGCCTGCCCAGGTGCGCACAGCCGTGTCATTCCCCTGGGGAGCTGCGGGTCTGCAGCCGTGACACCTCTGCACTCGCTGGCGAAACACTGTCCCGTCCCTGCAGAAGGCTTGCCTAATATTTCATATCTAGTTGGACTAGGTGATCAGTGTAGGTCCCTTTCAACTCAACTATTCCATTCCATGCTATTCCATTCTACTCTATTCTATATCACAGAGCCATCCTGCTCTTGCCAGCTGTGGGATTTTGCGAGATATGTGGAGTCGAGGGCTCTCCTCCCGAGAGGCAAACCATCGTGAGCTGGCCAGGGTTGGCAGGAAGCACAGCATCCCGCTTTCATTCCCAGGACAACAGAACCACCGGGCAGAGGAGGAAAGACAAGACAGCAGAGATGGGCTTTACTTACATGCAATTCTGGCTACTTTAGTTAGGGCCTGGAATAGAGCAGTAGTACCCTGCCTCACTAGAAATGCAAAGGGAGAATTTTGCATGTGAATTAAACGCAACGTGCTTCTGTTTTGCATTTTCTGTCTATTCTCCAACGGATAAGGTGCTGAACTGAGTTTTTTTTCTTTTACCTATCTCATTTAAAAAAAAAAAAAAAAAAAGAGGAAGAAATTGAGGATCCTAAACACTTCTGAAAGATTCAATAGCCCCAAATGGTTCTTCTTTCACTAAGATATTTTCCAATAAAAGATGGTTTCCAAGCACTGAGCACATTATATTCTTTGATGATATATCACAGCTCTACCATAATCACTTTGGGAAGCAGTAGATGGAAAAACTGCTGTTACAGAAAAGCCAGTGTAGATGTATCTTGAAATAAAAGGCCTACTTTTTTACTACAATTAGGCATCCTGTTTTGGGAAGACACTGCAGAGAAGACATTTTTTTTTCCCTGAAAATATTTACATTTCCAGAAGCAAGATATTCATAGGTGATGCAACTGATTTTTAGCGATAGGTGCACACAAACATCCAGTTGTTCCTAGATTGTGAGCAGGAATGTCAGAGACTCATTTCTAAACTGGGCACTTGCACCTGCATGTGTAATATTCCAAACATCGTAGGTGCTTCTGACTGTTTTCCTATGTCTTCTTTTGAAAAATCTGTTCCTTGCTAGATTGAACTCATTACTTCCCAAATATCTTCTTAAATACAAATTTAGATGTGATATTCATCCTGGAGTTCTCTGCAGGATCAGTTCCAATGTTACATTTTTGGATGTTATTTGTTTTCATTGTTCCATAGCATTTTCTGTCCTCCCTTTCATTTCTATCTGATCTTCCAGTAAACCTCTATAATCCTGATATGCTGTTTTCATAGTTTCCCCAGTAATCTCTTTGAAGAGACCAGACAAGCTAGACCATCCCTCAAATGATGTAAAACATTTCCCTAATGTGGACGTTATGTGTGCCAAGAAATTCCTGCATTAGTTTGAGTGTTTCCATACTGCGTTCATGTGTGTCAGCAGCAGTCACGGGAGCCATCTGTCCTGGCTGGAGACCGCTCATTCCCAGAGAGGCTATTTTCACCTCTAGGTCACTACATCTGCCTCTGCCGGTTCCAACAAAGGGCTCCCCTTCCCTCACCAGGAAATATCCACCCCCAGCTGTCACCTGCCAAAAGCCTATCACCACAGATTCTTTTCAACATCCTATGAAACAATTCAGATAGCCAATGCTGCTTTATTTTTATGGCTGAATACTGTCCAGATGCCTCTTTTTAAAGAATGAAGTGGGGTTTTTTTCTTCTTCTTCTTCTACTACTTTTTTGGTGTCTAGAGCAAGTTCTGATCACCCAAGCAAGGCCAAAGCAAAGACACTTTAAGCAGAAAGACACAAAAATATTTTGGATTTCTAGCAGAGCTGCTCTTCAGTTCTTCCAAGAAGCTTTTACACCATCACTGCTCCTCTGTCCCACTCCCCACTAGAGAGATTTCTACCCGCCAAGCTCAGCACTGAGCCCAGCACTCTGCCTGCCATAAACACCCAGGCTGTGCCCAGACAGCTGGTGCAACCTGCAGCCAAGGTGCAAAGGCGCAAAGACAGACCCAGGGGGCTCGCTGGGGGTCAGAGCTTGCCCACGGAACCCCTGGGCAGCCTGTTGAGCCCTGCCAAGAAAAACGGGGTCCTCTTGTTCCCAGCTGCTGCAGGCTTGCTGAAGGGAATGAGGGTTTGTTCTTCTATCTCTATTTTTGAGAGCGTTCAAATACCCAAGTTAAATCCAGGCTTATCCTCTCTTTTCTCTAGATGAAAGCTCCCACTCAAAGCAGACGTTCTCAAATCTATTATCCTCTATATTGTTCATAGTGGTTCTAATTTTTCCCACATTGCTCACAGCTCTATCCTCAGGTGACTGTTCTCTGAGCTTTTGCAGTTCTGCTTTACCTTTCAAATAAGATTTATCCATTAAAAAACAATTCCACTGCTTTTTGCAGCTATCATTTTGTCACATATGGATTTATTCAATAAATGCTTTTAATAGCAACATTTCTAGGCTTTGTTTGTCAAGAGCTGCTAGGCTTTTACAAGCCAGGGTTGCCACAGACACTGAATTGCCTCTCTGTACCCAGGGGAGAGCTCTCTGCTGGTCATGACAGAGGTCCTGCACACACAACTAAATGAAAGGAAATTAAAAATATGAGTATCTACATAATTCACAGCCAGTAAGTGGTTGAGAATATCAGGCTTCCAGCAACTTCTGGACCTCAGCAAAGCTTCTAATAAAAGCAGAGCTATGTGATCTTAACCTGCAATTCCAAGATCTAGCCAAAGACCTAAAAGCCCAGCTTCAAAACAAGTACCAGGACAGGGAACTATACAAAGGCCACCAGCAAGAGCAAATTCAGCCAGCCCAAGGACACTGGGATGTAACAGCTGTCAGGACAGAAGACAGAGGTCAAGATCAGTATGCCAAAAATCTTTTGTTCCTGGGTCAGCCTGAAATGAAGCAGCATTGCTGTTGTCTGTCTGCTGCCTGCTATGGGGCAAGGGGTGTCCAGCATTTTTGTTTCAGTGCATGTGGCAATACTTCACGTGTGTCTCCTGAAGAACTGTAAAAGGTGGTGGTTGTTGAAAAAGAGAACAATTCTTTCCTTTTGCTCTGCTTCCCCAGTCTCTTGCTGAGATGTCTGTTGCTACATCCTTAGCCAAAAGTCTCCTCCTTGAAAGTGGTGCAGTACTAAGTTGTGTAAAGCAAAATGGAAAGAGAAAAGAGAATACATTGCCTAATATTCTTTTTTAGGTTTTCCAAGAATGATAAGTTCATTTTGGTGGCTCTTTTGCTTTCTTTCAATTAAATATTTAATACATTCAGACATTACTAGGATTTCTTCTGCTCATTTTCCTCCATTCTTTCCATAGTCACCCACAGTCCCACAAGGGCTTATTAATTAAATTATCTCAGTACAGTGTTATCTCTCTCTATCTCTATTTTCTGTACTGCAGCTTGTGTACATTGTTGAGAGGAATCAGAGACAGCAAAGAACCAAATAAAAAGATCCCTCCAGGAATGCAGTGTTCGATTATACAAAGAAAACCCGCAGTTTAGATTGCTCATCCTTATTTCCCAGAGGAGGCCTCAAATGTCTTTGTTCTTTGGCTTTTTAAAAAGAATTTCCTTTACTGGTAAAATCATTTTACCTGTGAACTGCAGGCTAGGCTTTTGGTCACATCTACCTGCTTTTCCATTATCAGCTGTTACATATTGTTCTTCCTCATCCTCTGGCTCCAGCAAACAACTGGGGGGGTGTTGCAGCACCCCCTCCCCAAGGCTTTGTTCCAGGACCTTCCACTAGCTCTGGGTTTCCTGGGGGGAGCCTGGCTCCATGTGAACAACACAGCAGGTTCTTCTCACAAATGACAAAGTGCCATAGACACATTTCTGTTGATAACTGTGATGATGAGATCCCTGGAGAGGCCAGGAAAGGAATGAGTGTGGGGCCCAAAGCCCTCTCTCATCTCCTCACGTGCTGTACCTGTTTTATGGACAAAGAACAACTTCTGCTCCCAGAGTTGTCAGTCAAAGGCGGCTTCTTCAGTGCTAAAGTTACTATAAATAGCAGAATAACTCTTAAAAACATAAATGGGAAGTGCAATAGTACATACAATTCACCAGGCATTTCAAGGTGTGAACTCTATGCCTCCTTCAAGTCCACAAATGTCTATAACTCACAGCCATCACACCTATGTTATATGTGCACACATATACAGCTTTTGATATGTTCAATAGTTTGCTCTTGTATCAAAATAAAGCTATAAAATATAAGGGGAAAAGCCATTTACTCCCTTACACTTAATGCTGGGAACCTGATATTACCTCCAGTTTGCTGCCTTCCCAGCTGGCTATATATTGTATCGTTTATGCTGGACCTCATCCAAGATTAATGGCATCATCTGTATAGTTTTAACAGTCTAATCTTGCTAAATCTCTTTGTTTTGAAATTTGACTGTGCCTGATCTTCATTATTTTAATTGTTTAATGTATTAGAATTAAGGCTCAATTAGATCTAACACATCCCTGTTCAGCCTCACATATTCACATCCGCCTGTGAGCTGCGGGAAACACCAGACAAACCAGGCTGATTCCACATTGTTTTTTCAGTCCAGAGACCAGGTACTATTTTTGCCACTGACTTGTGTTTGACTGCAGGCAAGTCATACATCTTTCTGTTTCTCCAAGGGATTCCAGCTTGCTGTGTTTATAGCCTAACTGGGTCTCAGCATAGGTTAGCATCCTTACAGGCAAGTGTTATAGGAACAACAACACCACCCCACAGCCCATCCCATACACAGCTGCCTTCTAACTGGGACGGACTCCTGTTTATATGGAGCACAGGAAGAAAGACCCCAAACGCAGAGGCTTGTAAATATGCATGCCGCTTCAGCGTGAAACATGGAAACCTCCCTTTCCTCCCCACCCACCTCATATCAAGTTCTGGCAAGATTTTGGTGTTTCCCAGAGGACAGGCTCTCTGCCTACGTAGAGGTATATCTTCCACTTGCTGTGCAAGATGCAACCCCATTGGAGCTGTGACAGTCGTCTCCTGAGAACGCCGCTCCTACAGCATGCACAAGCCTGGCCTCCAGACCCTGTTATCATCCCTGCGATGGGGCATCTTCACTCTGCCTGCATTCAGCTTTGCCGGGGGCTAAGAGTCAGTTGCTTCATCTGAAGTTGGGGCTGGGAGAAGCGCAAGCAGGTTTCACGTTTTCTTTTCAAACAGTGGACCAAGTTGCCTTCCTTCTCTTCCCCATCAACTTAACCCACCACTTCAATGGGAAGAGCATTCCCCCAGGACATGGGGGACCCAGACTCAATTCACTCCTCCATCTGAGGGAAGACAAACTTATCTCTTCAGGGCACACTCTTGCTATCAGGCTTCACAAGGGGACCTCTAGTTCCAGCTTGTCATAGTTGTCCAAAAATTAATGACAGAACATCGATCCTGAGAGCAACCACAGCCTGCTGTTCTGCTGGCTAGAGCTCACGGCCAAGGGCGAGGAGATCTGGTTCTGCTCTGTGCCCTTAGGACTGCTTCTGTGTCTTAACTGCTGATTATTACTGTGTGAAATAAATAAACTCAGATTACCTTTCCAAGGAGTATCACAGTTCCCTAGCACCTTCCTTGCAGCTGTAAGCATTATGGTCAAAGACTGAAACCATCATACAGATAAAAGATCAGACCTTGACTTACTCCATCATAAAAAAAAAAAAGATGAGAAGAAACAAACACATGCAGAAACCTGCCATTTTCATCTCCACAAGTAAAGCACATTAATGTCCCCCATTCTGATAAAAAAGCATTCCCTTCGGTGTTGCAGGCAGACAGCTACGCGAGGTGGCCAACTTGACAGCAAGGAACAACAGGTGTGGCACGACAAGAGCACGTGCACTTGGTCCAGCTAAGGTGCCCCCCACCAGGTTACAGAACAAGCCCCCCCAGTGCTGCACTCCTCACAAACATGGGGTTTGCAGTATCAATGATTTTGTGGGCTCAGCAGCCAACCTTCTCTGGAAGTGTGCCAAGCAGACTAATTGCAGACTCTCCTCCCCAACCCCCCCCCCAAAAAAAATCTTACTTTGGAAGCTCAGCATAAAGGAAGCAGAGAAGAGGATCTCCAGCAAACATGGAGATGTAATTTAGATTTTAAAGCCCTAGGAGAAAAAAAAAAAAAATTGTCTCCTTTATTTTTAAATCCCTTTGAACATTTTCAGATCTGTAAAAATATCCAGTTAGAACAACTGTAATCAAAATAATATACTGTGCATTTTTGTAAACTAATGTGGGGATTCTTTTCCACTCCCAAAACATAACACAGGCTTGTTTTTAGGTAGAGAAACACTTATATTTTTGCAATTTAGTTTTTCTCTGAAGAAAACACATTTTTAAATTACGTGCAGAGTGGATTCATAAATTTGAAGCCATTTGCAGGCTGTTAGTGCTGAAAAAATAATTTGAGAGTTTGCAGCAGTCGTGCCAGGTATGCTGACACCCAGCCCTTTCCGCTGAGACCGTGCCGGTGGCTGCCGCCGTTCAGCTGGTGACTTGCTCCCAATTACGCTGTCAGCAGAGCTGCTGAGCATTTCTGACTCAGGTGGGCAGAACGCTTCACACCCCAGTAGCCATGGCCACGGACTGGGAGGAACCCAACAGGAGCTGTTGTTGCCAAGGGAGAATTTGTCAGAGCAAAAAGCTGGCTGGGGAGCGCTGGGGAAGGGAGGAGTGGGCCAAAAGCACCAGAGAGGCTGGGCTGTGGGTGGAAGATCACGGCAGGGGGGGCGGGAATTTTGGTTGGTGGCAAAGCACCAAGGCATAGAAAAAGAGCACTTCAGTGCCATGTACATCCAAACGAATGTATTGAAGAGCCCTCTGAGCATCCTTGGAGCTGCTATGCCTTATTTACTTGGAGAGGTGATATGCTGGAGACATAAGTTGTTCTGTGAGTGTCGGACTGGTGCCAGGGACCACGCACGCCAGTGGCAGGACATGCCAGGCAAACTCCCAAATCTTCCTGGGAGTGGCAAAATGCACAAAAGCCAGGAGAGGCTTCTTGATTCAGAGCGGAGGTACAGGTACCTCAGCCTAGCTTGTCACCCGAGAATCTGCAGGAAAAGTCTTCCCCTGGTTTGCATCCAGCTGTCTGAGGGGTACATTTGATATTGTAGATCAAGTACCTGCGCACCAAGAGCTTAAAAGTTTCATCGGAAAGTGAACTCCTAGCCATGTTTGCCTCATGACCGGCTATCTGTAGGAGATCAAGAAAATAAATTGTTGGGAGAGCTTCTTGTTCAGTGCTGAGTAGCTGTGGTATACACCACAGTGGCTCATGGATTTCAGCATGCTCCCCGGAGTTCAGGGCATTTCAAGAACTTCTTCCCTGAATATCAACCATAGCTCTAGCCGGACGCTTCCGAATCTCCACCTTGTCTTATCATCTGCTTACTAACATCTCTGCCCCATTTATTTTCCAATAGTTGCAGGATGTAGCACAGATCTTTCCATCCTTTAAGCCCATCTATGGATTTCATCTGTAATGGTGATTTTTATTGATTTTGTTTCTGAAACTAGATACGCCTCAGTCTCCTTTCAATACCCTCTTTCCTTTTTATTTTCACAGCAGGTGGAACTTTTTCTACAGTAGGTTTTTTCGGGTTTAGTTTTTTTCCCAAAATCTTGTTCCTCTGCTTATTCTCTTTAGAAGAACACTCAATATCTGCTTTTGAGTTCTGATCTTTCCTTGTGCAAATCATCTTCTCTAAAAATTGGCACTAGTACGCATCCTAATCCATGGCCTAGCCAGTCTTCCTGTGCACGGTTGTCTCCATACAACTTCTTGCATTTGCAGTTGTGAGCTGTAACCAGCTCTGGTGACAATTTTTCTGTTAAAGAAGAAGAAAAATGACATTGTAAAATCTGGAGCTGATCAGCAAATCTGTTAGTGAAGCTCAGAGGAACTCACAGCATTCTGAAGTTAGTCCACAAGCTGCTTATCGCATCATAGGGATCATTTGGTCACAGCCTAGTTGCACTCCTGATTAGCCCAGCCAGAAGCCTGCCAAGTTAAAAAAAAAAAAATGTTTAACTGAGAAGTGAGATATTAACTATGCGAGAGGTAATAACATCCATCAACTCTGCAGTCTCCTTCAGCAGTTCAACTTTCTTCTCATCAAAACCTCATTTTCAAGTTAAGTAATAACAAAAAAATAATGCAGAAGTTCAGGAGAAAAGACTACCTGCCCTGTGAGACCCTAGGCCTGGAGTTTTTGCTACAGAAATCCTTCCTCAAGGCTCAGGTTTCCAAGTCTGCCCTAGATAAAGGACAGGAAGATTGGCCTGGTAACTCTGGCTTGCAAGCAACAGGGTGGGATCTCAGCCTCTTATTCAGCTTTGGGCTTTCCATGTGGCCAGAGGCAAATCATGTCAGAGAGCTTTGTCCCTACAGAGCCTTATCCTGCGGGACTGGGTGTAGATGTCCATTTGCTGCTGACCTCAAACAACTGTAAAACTGTAACGTGGCCACACTGCAAGCACTCCCACTAATTTTGCACTTCCTGGGGCTTATCTATTATGCAAAACCAGGCAGGTTTCACAAGCTGGGAAGTTGTGCAGAAGAGCAGCTTTTATCACAGACGAGTACTATGTATGTGTCTCTGTTTTGACACCAGCTCAGTTGTGTCCTGTTTAGACAATTGACCAGAGAAGAGCTACAAAAACTTTCCATGCTACATAAGGTATCCATCTTGAGGAAGAACCTGACAGAAAAGACAAAAGGGAGACAAGGTATTTTTCTTTGTTTCTCCAACTCACACAGTTTTTTAGAGCAATATAGACCCTGTGGGACCATTGTAATTCTCCATACCTTACAGCAACATTCTTGAAAAACATTATGATGTTGGGTTGAATATACTATTTGAAATGTATGTATAGATTAAAAATACATATATCATTTGTTTAATTCTAGTTTGTTTATTTAAAACGAGATTCACTAGTCCCACCACACAATGGCTGATCTTTAAAATGTCAGCTGGCAGAGGGGCACAATAAGAATCCACAAAAGTTTGAGAGGTTTAAATACCAAAGCAGGTGATTCTCTAGTCAGGATGGAAAGGGGTCAGTACCAATTAGTTTTGTTACAGCTATTGATACAAGCACATCCTAACAGCCCAAGTGAACTTTTTGCATGAAGAAACAGCCATTAACTGGCTCCCACCCGGGTATATCTGAGACCTCATTACTAAATCAGACAGAATTCTTAGGCCGGTTAAGTTACACGAACTGATGCTGAGCCAGGAGAGCAAGGAGAATACAAAGATAGTAACAGACTCTGGAGATTCTGGGAGGAAAAAAGGTGCTCGAGGTGGAAGGAAGAAGAGGCAAGAGAATCAAGTTGCTCTGCAAGAAATAAACAAGATGGGGTTTGATTGACTGTTTTCATGAACTTACGGTCTTTGCCTCCTAAAATCTCCTCTGCCATAACAACCTCAGGTTCTCTTCCGAAAGCCATGCTCCACACAGGGCACGTGCTCTGCTCAATCAAAAATCTCTGAGCACGCTCTGGCAGGCTGGCAGCTCTCAGCGCTATATAAAGGCTCGCTCCCACCTGCCTTTTCCACAGCACAGGCATTTAATTACGCGCTTTGTCCTCTGTACAGCTGCAGTTTTTCACAGACCTTATTAATCTTGAGATTTCAGCTCATCTTTCAAATTTGGCTGAAATTGGGTCCCAAAGTTTTTAAAGTGGAATTGCTGAATGTACAGAGAGATAAACAACACAATCTCATAAACCCCATTTCAAAGGCAACCAGGCTAAAAAATGCCAGTTTGTAATTTCTGATCCTGTTCATGCCAAATGTTGTCTAACATTTCGGGAGCAATCTGTGGCCCTGAGAGCCTCTTTCAATATCCTATCAAGAATATAAAATAAATTGTGATAAATGTAGTCAGTATAAAATAAAATTAGTTGAACTGGTTGCTGGGATGCAAAACTGAAGTTGACAGGCAGTTGAGAGGAAATTTGCAAGAAAACGCTTATTTTATGTGTTTCTTTGGGGCTTAGTAGCCTGGAGCTGTCAAGATGGTTTTGCACATGCTCGGCAGCAAAAACAAGGGAACTGAGCAATTTTGCCAGTGGAAAATATAAGTTCTTACTGCATTAAGAAAACCTTCAATGTTAGAAAAGCTAGTCATGCCTATGACTTGAATAAAGTTACATAAATACGTATTTAGGGGCCTAATTTTCCCTTCTAAAACTACAGCCTGAATTTCTTTAGTAGCCTGTTGTGATAATTTTACCAAGGGCTTGTGAAAATATAAACAGAATATATTAGTAAATTCTCCTTCATTCATACCGCTATCAAACCATTCAGATATCAGTAAGAGACTAATGAGTCAGATTTTTTTCCTCTAGAAATTGTAATTTCTTAGACAACCTCATAAAATGACCTTTGAGGTGCTGTATCATTCCATTTTCAAGTAGAACTTCAAATGATCATCTAATGCACAATTCACTGTATTAATAATTCCTCGGATGACCTTTTTAAAAACACAAGTCCAATACATTACCTATAGATCCTTTTAACAGTAAATGTTTATAGTGAGAGTTTGCATACATCCTATAGCAGCTACACTATTTCATTTTTGAGGTCCTCTAGAAATCCTCAGGGTGTACCCTATGAGACTGGTAACTTGCACCTTGGGATTTTTCTGATGCATTCAACTCTAACAGCTACTGTATATTTCTAAAGAATGTAAAGAAAATAAATAATTCATCATTCAAAGAAATAACAGACAAATTAACACAGGATAAATGCATACAAGACAAGAAGGTCTGAAATTAAGTGGTAGAACCAATTTGAAAAAAGACATGATGAAGTCTTTTTCCTGACAATCAATGTTAAAATAACATTAGCTAGTAAGCTCAAATAAATAAAAAATAAGTCTGAAAATAAATCAAAGTAGGTATAATGGAATTATGTTAGTCTCAAGTTTGCTTCAAGACATTCTGTCTCATCTAGTAACACTTAACTTCTATCTTGCTCGCTCAAGAGCAGTTACACATAACAGAAATTAATACAAGCTAAAAAGAGTTCCAGGTTCCCAAATCTCAATGGCTATTGTTTGTAAAAATAACTGTTTCCATTTATAAACCAACGGAATACTGAGGATTCAGTAATTCAGGATGTAATTCAGTCCTATATGGAGGACCAGGATAACACCGATGCACAGTTAATTTAGCAACACCCTATCAAATTCACTCTAACTTGTAGTTCCAGCCCTGGAGGACCCATGTTCAGCTGGTGCTGCCAGCAGAGCAGGTGGCCAACTGCCTTCACGCATCCAAGGGCAAAGCATCCATCCATCCATCCATCCATCCATCCATCCATCCATCCATCCATCGTGCTTCCTGTAGGGAGAAATGGAGAAGAAAACAGATGTGATACGCTCTTTCAATGTATCTTTAGAAGGCACACAAATACCTTAACATTGGGGCATAAGTTAGGAATGTGAATATAATAGAAACATAATACATAAAACATATATATT
This sequence comes from Patagioenas fasciata, assembly GCF_037038585.1. Taxonomy (NCBI): domain Eukaryota; kingdom Metazoa; phylum Chordata; class Aves; order Columbiformes; family Columbidae; genus Patagioenas; species Patagioenas fasciata. The sequence continues at coordinate 23,371,150 of NC_092521.1, forward strand.
CCACTTGCAGGCCTCTGTCTAGTCAAGTGTTTTCAAACACACACATTACATCTCCTTTTTCTTAAGGATAGTTGGGGATATTTCATTTGATTTCTTCACGGTTCTGATGACTGCAGGAGCATCCCTAAACACTCCTTAGCTGCATCTCAAAATAGTCTGATTAATCAATCTTATTCAAGAGTGATGAACTTTGTTTTTCCATGCAGCTTTTGAGTTTGAATCTAACACTTTAAAATCACATCAGGTACAAGACAGAAGCAAACTGAATTTTCCATGGGAAAGCAGATACACCCAAAGCAATGCCAAGTTGCCAGTTTTCGAAACAAGCTCTCAGCAGTTCAAGGATTTGCACACTTTTACATTCAACACGTAGGTGCTCAGATGTCACCAGCGCATTCAAATACTACAGCGAAAAGAACCAAATGAGAGATCCATGCATGGACCCACATTTTATACAGAACGGCCTTGCCGCCCAGACCTCTCAAACTCTCCTTCCAGCTAACCGGTTACTGAACATTATTGCAGCCCTCGAAGTGCAGCCAGGTCCCAGTGTTCTTCCCCACCTCATACACTAAATGTGAGAAATAAAAGTTATTTAAATTAAATTCAGCTTTTTAATGACACCTGTGCAAACTGAAATCTTACATACCTTTCTGGAGGTTTTTCTAAACAAGAACAGCATCTAGCTTCCTTTCTCAGAAAGGTCAGTAGGAAGCAAGGAGCAGTGCTGATTTACCTTCATCATTCGGTGACAAGTTCTGTGAAGGAAGTTGCCATTTGACATCACTTTTTTTCAGAATGAAGGAATGTGCTAACTTACAATTCATCATATCTATGGCATTTATTTGACAGGGACCTTGACAACCTTCTTGGGTACTTGTCACGTCAGTGACAAGATGTTTGCAAATATTTTAAAATCGTTTTTGTGAAAATGACCTTTGCATTTTATTGATGGCTGAATCTGAGGATTCATTCTTGTGGATACTTCCAACCATGCAGTAACACTCCAATATATATATTTAAACTAGTCCACACTGAAAATCATTTCAGGATTTTAAACCAAGGTACAGGATTACTTAAACAGGACTCATTGGTACTTCGATTCTTCAGCTAATTGTGTCATCTTTTCTAAAACTAGGCTACGGACAGACAGGTGAGGAGGTTAGAGAAGATTCTCAGGACATCTTTGATGAGGCAGGAGGAAAGGCCATGTGAGATCTAGCAGCTCTACCTACTTTCCACTCAGTGATGGAAGATAGCAGCCTTATTCACAATTTGTATGTTTTATCACTGGCACCTGACATACGGTCAGAATCTGACTCATTTTAGACCACCGAAGGGGGAAAAATAAGGAACAAAAGGAAAAGTCTAAACCGCATCTGTCCTTCACTAAAGTTTCTCAGTTGGGTTAAAATACAGGAGTGTCCTGAGGACAGAGGGTGTCAGTTGATCCAAAAGCATGATGAGAATACAAAGGAGAGGAACGAAAGATCTCTTTCGCTTCTGCAAAGTTTTAAGTTTGGCTTGTAAATCACAGGCTGTGGCCAAGGAAAGAAATGAAGACAGCTAGGGCATATTCCTAAAAAATGTTAACAAATGTTTTGTTCCAGAAAGGTGGTAATACTATGACAATCTTGCTTTTGCTAAGTGAGAGGCAAGAAGCTGGAAGCCCTATAGAAGCACACAGAGGCTGCATAAGTATACTCCTATATACAGTATAATCACGTGCCCTGAGAAGCAGCACAAAAAGATATGTATGTAACCAAGTCACAACAGCCAGGATTTTAAGCAAGCAGTTTTCAGAAAAGTAGCTCCTGACAGCAGGAAAGCACATGAGAGAGCTGCCAACTCTTCTTTTCCAACCCCGCAGGCTGTAGATTTGCAGAATCACCTCCTGGTCTCTGGAGAAATGCCCTTTGCTAGGCTGCCTTTCCTCATTTTCCTGTTCCCAGGAAAAAAACAGTCAGTCAGAACATCTCCATTTTCCAGCAGCAGCGTAGTGAGCACCGAGAGCAACCACCGCTGCACCCTCCAGTCCCGGCAGCATTCCTTGACTTTCAACCACTGACTCCAGACATCCTGGACTGCCTCCCCTGGCCAGGATGAGGGCAGCCCCCCAAAAAACCCTGCCATCCTCTCCGAGTGTATGGAATACCCTGCCTTGCTATACAGCCACTTTTAATTAAATATGGTTAAGCACAGGGAAGAATAATGAAACACTTAAAGGAGAAAGGATTAGATGGAAGAAAGAACTGTGTTAGAGGGAGAATAAAAGATATCTGGAGTAATTTTCTTCCCCCCCCCCCATCCCACCATTTCTTCCACTCACATGAGAAAGTGAGAAGCAATGTAAATAAACATACATATATATACTTTTATATGCAAATGTGTCTAACTCTACAAATGAGTTTTTGCTCCAAGCTGCCGAGAAGTACGCCTGACAGGCTGAGATAGTGAAAGTGCAAGTCATCGAACAAAAAGCTGTGCAGAGAGCAGAAGGGAAAATGCATTTGAAGGGAAACTGCTTAAAACCTTTCTTTTTAAGAGATCGAGTTCCTTGGTCAAAATTGCAATAAACAAGACAAAATAAAACATTCCATGCTGGGGAGAAAGTGCAGGAAATATAAGAATAGACAACAGGAGGAGAGTATCTGTTCAAGAGACAACATATGCAAAGGTGAGTAATGTCTCATTCCTTGGATCTGGTTCAAATGGCAGCGTTCATGAAATCCAGAGGAGTGGAAATGGTGTTTGGCAAAAACAGCCCACTTAAAGGGGAAGGAGTGCGGCGTCTATTGACATACAGGGCTGTTAGCAAACAGAAACTATGGTTAGTGGCAATTAGGGTTGTTGCAGGAGACATTCCATTCACTCCAGAAATAACGGAAAGGAGTGAATGGAAAGGCTGATGTTTTCCTTCCACAAAACTATTAACGCTGCTTGCAGGACCGCAGCCTCCTTTACAAGGGGTTCCCCTGTATTTTCTGGAGCTATCAAAAAGCAATACATACCTGTGCTTCATCTAACACACTCCGGTCTGGACTCCTTATGCACTTTTCAGGATGTTTTTTTCCTGTATCAGTTAATTTTCCATCATTTAACCACAAAATATTCAAGTACCTCTGAAAAAGTATAGTCTATAGTTGGGTGGTTGCCATTTCAATGAAACTTTTCTACAAAATAAAGGTTTAAAGCTTATGTTAAAAATGAACTCTGTAACATAACTTGAAGCAAGTTGCAGCAAATGCTCTGCCATCATACCATCTGTGTTCAAGTACAGATCTCAAGCTCTCCTCCTATTGCTTTCTAAAGTGGAAAATAATGATAAAAAATAAAAACAGATAAGATAAAGCAGCATTGTGCATTGGAATACATTATGAACCTGAGCCTTACAATATTTGTTTCAAAAGCGAACTGCTCTGTATGTGTATACCCCAACAAAGCATCATTGAGAAGTAAAAGGGAAGGTTATATTCTTCTTCACATTTAAGTTAAGCAACTGTGATGTTATCATTTGACTCAGGTAGTAAATTTTGGTGAGTTTTGCCCTACCCAATGTTGCCCACTTTACTGTTTTTAGCTCTTCTCACAAGTGTTACAGCAATATTCCACAGGAACGTAAGTGAAATTCATCAAAACTTGGAATAAATGGAAGGCACTGGAACTGATGAGAAATTTTAAAAAAATACCCCACTGCAATGTGGGGTCTAAGATAACGTCTAAGATGTCTAATGTTGCTGGACAAAACTTACACTGAGAAAAACGTACATTATTGCAAGTCCCAACATACATCTTAGGCCATGAGAAAGGATCCTAAGAGATACATAAACCAATGCTATAGGTAAAATGGTGCCACAGAAAATATAACTGATAACATTTTAAGGGTAAATGACAAGAAGCCCTATTCTTAAAAAGCCAGCTTTGTCATGTAGATCCTAAAATAGCACTGCTGATATTCAGTTACAACACAGGATCATTTTGAAGATTTTGAAATAAATCCCCCATTCTGGTCATTTTATCACTCTGTCAGGTCTACGTTTACTTCATGAATGCAGAGTGGAAGACAAGGAAGAAGCTGAGAAGCTACCCCAGAAGCACCTGGAAAAGACAGAAAGAGGCATGTGGGAAGACCAGGAGGCAGGAGGCAGAAGGCAGTGCATCTGCAGGAAAGCCTGCTGACACTGTTTTCTCTGGTAGCGTACCAACCTGGTCTGGGCCAGTCACTTGTCAAGAACACAAACACATGTAAAGCTTCCTCTTGCTTTCGCCTCACTCTTGCATCACCTCACTCTTCCTGTGTTATTCCCAGATACTGCCCTACCAAGAGGTTTTTATGACTGTCTATGTAAACACATGTCCATCCTGGGCTGCGGCTATTTCTGTGTGAGCTGATTTGAATTAGCCAAGCAGGTTTTTGTGATCTGAGTAGGAGTCACTCAGAAAGCTGCTGACGCTTGATCTCCAGCTACAGACCCACAGCTGGGGTATGGTGATGGACCCCATGGCCAGAGCCTGAGATTTTCTATGAGAACTGGCACTGAAAAGGGACAGGGCACAGTGCTCACCAGGGTCTCCCAAGATGCCAGAGCCTGGAGCAAGCCCTAGGGAGGGGAATCTCCCTTTCCTGCTTGGAGATGCTCCTGTGTAGCGGCACTACCAGGTACAACGTGAGTCTGGAAGAGACAATCTCCCTACTCCCTCTATCCTACCTGACCCTTTTAAAAAAACTTATCGAGGTGCTTTCTCCATGTTATTATTCTCCACCTTATTTCTAATCGTGTGAGACAGTGCTGATCCCAAAGCGCAGAAGCAAGCCCATGAGAGCTCAGGACACCACATACCCCAGTCAGGGAATGAAGCAGGGATGAGCTCTTCAGAAAGGGGACACATGAATGCAGGCTTTGGACGCCTTTGGGAAACACCCTTTTGTCAAAACCAGGCATTTCCAACAACAACGTTTATTATTTGAATACTCTTCCCACTCCTGTCAGCACATTCTCATCAACGTTTCTGCAGTGCTGTCCAAAATGCCCGTGTGCCTTTCCAAGGGAGAGGTTTGTGTTTGCAGAGCCCAGCTGGGTGCCCACGCTGCAGCCCTCATGCAGGGTCTCTCCAGGCCCTGGGGCTGCTCCCCAAGCTCCTGCCCGGGCTCCCGGGCCACCCTCTGCTGGCCCTTCCCAACCCACAACCTGCTTCCCGCTCCGGTCCAGGATCAGGTTCCCGGCACACGGCTCGATGCCTCACACAGCACCGCAGCGGGACAGTCCCCGTCCCTTCTGCATCCCGGAGCTCACCCTCCGGCCCGACCCCGTCACAGGTGCCCCACGGTGCGGCTCTGACACGAGGGGAGGGGCGCTAACGCTCAGCCGGGCGCCGCGGGGCTCGGCAAGGGGGGCAATTGGAAGAACTCGGCGCTCCCGGAAAGCACAAAGCCGGGCAAGGTCGCCGGGTGTGGTGAAAGGGGGCGGGGGTAACACACACACGCAACCCACAGCCGCGTTGGGCGCTGCCGCCCCCACTCCGCGTTTTCGCGCGGCGCCCGGTGCTACGGGCCGGGCACAGCTCCGCACCGCCGGGCTCCTCAGAGCGGCGAGGGCAAGGGAGGGGACGCGGACTCCTCGCCGGGGGGCGGCCAGAGCGGGCCGGGCGAGGCGCCTGGCGGGCAGTCAGCGGCCAGCGCTGAGAGGTGGGACGCCGCCTCCCCTCGCCTCGCCTCCCCCGGCCCGGCCGAGCCCCGCCGCAGCCTCGCGCCCCCGACACCCCCTGCTGGGCTCCGCAGTCGGGGGCTGGGCGGGGGCAGGGCCGCGCGCCCGCCGGTTCTGGGCGTGTCCCGCAGGCCCGCGCGCCGCCGGCGCCCGCGGCGGTTGGTGAGGCCTCCACCCTGTGGCGCGCCGGGGAAGGCGCGGGCTCGTGCTCGTGCTCGCGCCCTCACCGTTGCCATGGCCCCGCTTGACGTCACAGGCGGTGCGCTGCCCGTGCGCTGCGGCGCGGTGATTGGCGGAGACGCCGTGTGTGGCGCTGGGAGAGAGGCTGCAGCGCAGCGAGCCGCGACACAGGCACAGTCCGCGCCGGCCGCCCGCCCCGAGACACCCGCCGCCGCGCTCCCGCCGCGCACAGGTAACGGGGCCCGCCGCGCCGGGCGGCCGCACGGCGACCCTGCCCCCGCCCCTGGGGGCATGCGGGGGGCCGAGCGAGGCGGCCGGCAGGCTGCACAGAGCCCTCCCTAACCCCCCCCAGGGCCTCGGCGGCAGGGCGGCTCCGCGAGGAGGCGGCGGGAGCAGCCTGTCGCGCGGGGGGCCGCTGCGGGGTCGGCGGGGGCCGCGCAGGTGAGGCCGCGGCAGCCCCTCCCCGGCGGCGAGGAGGGGGCGAGGGAGGGGAAGCGCCGGTGGGGGCGGCAGGTTGAGGGCCCCGCCCGTGGCGCGGCGGGTGGGGGCGACCCTGTGGGCGCGTGAGCGGGGGTGGGGGCGCCGCCTCCGCCGGGCCGGGCGGGGCGGGGGCGCGGGGCGCGGGCGGGCGCCGCTGGGTGTGGTCTCCCGCCGGGAGTGCTGCCCGGGCGCGGAAGAGCCGCAGCGGCCGTCCCTCGGTCGGGCTCGCTTCCCTTCCCTCCGCTTAGCCCCCCCGTCTCCTCCCGTTCCCCGACACGGCAGAGGGCTCCGGGCGGTGGCGGCTCCCCTTGGGTCAGCGCGGGGCTCCTCCGCCGCCTCGTCTTCCCCCCTACCCGCCGGGGCTGCGCCCGCGGGCTTCCCCTCGTCCGTCCGGCTGCCGGGGTGGGGACGCGGCATCCTTCTCCGCCGCCCCCGGCGCTGGGCGGAGGTGAGCGGGATTAGCGCGCGCTAAAGTGGGCTGGGCTCTGGCGCCGATCCGCCATGACAAAGGCGGCCGGCGAGGCGCTCGGTGTCCCCGCGGCGGGCGGATGCGGCGGCCGCATCGCGGGGAGGGGCAGCGGGAGGGGCGGCCCGGAGCGTGCCTCCTCGCCCTGGGGGGCTGCGCCGCCCGCTCCTCCCCGCGCCGCTCCATTTTCTTGTGTGACTCGCTTGTGGCGCCGCTGCGGCTAGCACCCAGCTCTCGGCCGCGGGAGGGATGCTGCCGCGGCAGCCTGCGGGCAGCCTGGCGGGCCCGGTCGGCTGAGTCTGAGGTCGGTGTTTTAACCACTCTCGTCCTGGTCACACTGGGCGGTAAATAACCGTAGCCAAAACCTTGCCTTAAAATGGCTCCTTAACCCGTTGTTCACGGTGGAGTCAACTTTCCAGCGCCCGTTTGCAAACGCTGTGGAACAGCTGCTGAGTTTGTGCCCCGCTGTTGGGGGTAGGAGCTGCTCAAACTTTGCCTTTCAGGTGACTGGAATGTTGAAATGTGCTGAATTTATTCTTAAATGGAAGGTGGTGCTGCTATCTTTTGTGGTAACTTCATGTAATATCACAGAAAGGTTAATGGTTAAAGGTTAAGATGCTGGGTTGTTGGGTATGAAACATGCAGAAATACACGAAACATATATGGCCAAAATTGGTTCTTCCTTTAATATTCTAGTCAAACTTTAAAGGCTGGTGTATCCCAAAGCACATTGCCAGGGTCTCAAAATGATCAAGACACATAAAAGGATGAAGGAGGAATATTCTTTCCTGATGTACTGAAAAAATAAAAACCACCTGTTATCTCTGTTCAGCAGAGCTTGATTTTTTTTTTTTTTTTTTTTTTAAGTGTTGCTCAGATGTAGGTTATGAAGCATCTCAGCCAGGCTGTACTATCTGAAATACTGATGTTGAAGTAATATTTTGAAATAGTAATATTTCCTTTTGTCTCTGAAAGCATGGCCTCTCAGGCTGAGAAGCAGTACCTTGCTCTGAACATCTACTGTATCCAGGTTTGGGAAATGAAGTTAACGTTGTGAAAGTGTGTACACCTTGACATTAGGTATTTGGTGGCTTATGACTTTGTAACATCCAGTGTGGGATTTGACTTGGAGATCCATATGCCAAGTTCTTCTGCATGTAGCTAGGACTCTGTTAAGGCACCAAGAGTTATCTGGTGCTGTTTGTCTAGCCTTTATTTGGTTTGTTCCAGTAAGAACTTACTATTGGTTATTTTCTTTGACAATTTTGTTATATTGATAATTGGATGCAGTTGATGCTGCAGCTTGAATGTAGCCTTATGAGAGAGTGATGGCAAAGAATTAGGATTGCTTATGTGCATAAGATAGGAATGATTTGCTTTCAGTTAACTTCAGATGCTTTTGTTTGCATTTTTGTTTGCATTTATTGCATTTATTGAAAAAATAACATACTTTTTTTTTAAAGTTAACAATTTTTCAGGAGGAAGCAGTGACTTTGTCTTTGATCCACGTATCCATGTGTTAAAGCGTTGTTTGTATGCCTGGTGTTCTGGATTTCAATTGTACCTCTTACAGTTCCAAATTACTTAAAAAACAGTTGCTGTTTATGAAGTTAAAATACCTTTATCCTTGATCAATGTCTGAATAATGCTTCACTATTTTTCCTCTTTAGAAATATCAGCATGGATAAAAATGAGCTGGTGCAGAAGGCCAAACTGGCTGAGCAGGCTGAAAGATATGATGACATGGCAAGTTGCATGAAGTCTGTGACTGAGCAAGGAGCTGAGTTGTCCAACGAAGAGAGGAATCTTCTCTCTGTTGCCTATAAAAATGTTGTAGGAGCCCGTAGGTCATCTTGGAGAGTCGTCTCAAGTATTGAACAAAAGACGGAAGGCGCTGAGAAAAAGCAGCAGATGGCTCGAGAATACAGAGAGAAAATTGAGACTGAGCTAAGAGACATCTGCAATGATGTGCTGGTGAGAAATAATGAAACTGTTGGTCGGTTTTTACTTAGAGTTGGAGGGTAAATGGTGCTGGGCCCTCTGGGACTACTTCTAGTCTGTCAGTGAAGCTGTGGTCTCCTGTGCTGTTTCTGAAGGACAAGGTTTAAAAAAAGTCTGAATTCTCTTTCCTTCTAGTGTTTTGATTATTTATATAGAAATCATCATAGTTATGAATGCTAGTGAATGTTGAAACATTGTATATAAACTAATAGGTATGAAAAGTCAAAATATTTATTTGAGACTGAACTAGATGTAGGTTTAGTTTGGGGTTTTCTCCTCTGCCCTCCCCCATCACTGCAGTATTTGTACTCCAGATCACTTTGATTTCTGCAACTTTAATATGCTGTTCTAGTTGTAAGAGGTAGTTCTTACTCTACGGAAATTGTGCCCCTCCCCGGGTAAGATGATGTAATGTTAGTTATGACTCAGCCATGCAGAAAATTGTCTTCAGGAAGAGGTAGTAGAAGTGTTATGATACCCTATTAAACTTAAAATTTTTAGTAGCAGACTAAAAGGATGTTCAAGTTATATGTTTTCTGTGGCTTGAAGTTACGTTAAAATGTCCGAGTGCTAGGCAACAACCCTGTATTTTTACTAGGAGACTGGTTTATGAAATATGAACCGCTTCCAAATGCTTATTCCAGACTGTCAGGGTTTTTTTCTATTGCATATACCTGTGGTGCTTCAGCAAGCACATGGTTAATGGGTCTCCAGTCCTGCGACCACTTGTGAGATAGGTGTTATGTCAGCAATAGAGTTGTCCACTTGACTGTGAACCCTGCTGGTGTGTCATCGCATGTGTACCTGGAGCTAAGTATGTATTTGAAGATCTGATGTCAAATGAAAAGTAAGATTAATGAGTAACAAATTTTGCTTGCTGTGTAAGATATCTAAATGACAAGGGCGATGATTGCATCTAGAAGACTGGTTCTCCAAGGGTGTGTAAAAGTCGGCATGGATAACTCTGGAGTCTTGGCTTCTAGCTTAGGCTGGCTTCCATGATTCTTGTAACACACCCAGTTTCGTATGTTTTGTTATTTTTTGTAAGGGTAGCTCTTAAACTTCCACTATGAAAATGGAAATGCCAAACTTATGCATAGGAAAATGATCTGCTAGTTCTTGTGTTGTTAAGGGGTGGCTCATCTATTTAAGCCACGGATATACAGATCCAAATCTGGCATTCTAATTTCTTGTTATTTCTTTTTTAAAATTAATTTATTTAATGAGAAAGTTCTCGGGGTGGATGCTTTTAGCTCAGAGTGTTCTGAAATGCTTTTCTAAACTACATTTTGATTTAAGAAATCATTTTAATTAAGTCATTTGGTTTAGAAACTCCCTTTTAGAAGAACTTAATGTTTGCTGGTGGTTGTTTTTTTTTTTTTTTTTTTAATGGAAGCCAGACTGAGTTGAAGCTAGCTTTTGTTGTGAATGCTAAATAAAAATAAAGAAAAAAAAAAAAACTCAGCTTTTGAGTTTGCTGCAGCAGCTAAAGTATCTGGTGGGGGGTACATACAGATGGAGAATCTTGTTAAATCATCTTAATCTCAAAATGTAGTTGAATTTCTCTTTGTATTTAATAAGAGATACGTGCATTATTAAAACAAATTCTTATTTTGAGGTATTACTAATTTTGGGCAACTAACATCTCACTAATCTTCAGTGTTGACAGTCCATTTTTTACTGTTAGATTTAGAAAAAAAGGCTGTCTAGAAAAAAAAATGCCTTAGGCAGTGATTAGCAGTAATAAAACTATTTTTTTAGACTTAGATTTAAAAATAAAAAAATAGCTTTTTTAATTCATGGGATATGATTTTAAAATGCTTTCAAGCAGTAGGCACTACATTTGACATTTATAATAGCATGGAAGAATTAGATTTATATTTTAAAACACATTCTTGTTTCTTTGTTGGAGTATCCTGTTCACATATGTTCCAGCTTACCTAGAAAGATGACTGAACATATTGACTTTGACTGGCATTGACTTTGCCTTAACAGAGAAGAAAGAATTATGGTAATATTTAGTTGTGTTTTTATGAACAGGAGTCTACATGAAAGGCTACATGAATGCATAGAACTAGTGTGGTGGGTTTTTTTCTGAAGATTCTCTCTAATTTTTGTACAGCACAATAGAGTCTGTAACTATTCACAGACGTGAAAAACAAGGCTAACGAAATCTTGATTGATGTGAAGGATGCCATTAATAAGACCTGTAGTGTTAACAAATTTTCAAAGCTTTTGATCGCGAGTCTTATATTTTACAGTACAAAAGCAGCTCAGAAACTTTCGTATCTTTTATTAAGACTGTGAATCTGTTGGGGCTGTTGTTGTGTCATCAATTGCTTGCTAGGTTCTTAAGTAATATTTAATACCCTGGGGTGTTACATCACAGCTGAGCATGGAAGTGATTGGTGTCCTAACTTAGTGTTGAAGGGAGGAAACCAATTAAGAGAATGTGACTAGCAGAGTGTAGCCAAAGCTGGCTCCTCTGCACCTTCTCACACTCTTCCCTCATTTGTTGGAATTGAATTACTAGTGGGTGGGAAGAAATAACTCTTCTAATCCAATACACTAAATAGTGCTGGGTTCTGTTCCCAGTGCTTCCACTGACTTACGGAGTGAGTAAGAGCAATTAATGCTGGACTTTTTTCTTGCTGCATAACTATTATAGTCAGTGATAAAGATTTTAGGGGTTATGTGGGTCAGGTCCAACTATTTATTTTTGTCCTTCACACTGACCTTGTAGCAGGAAAAGCCAGGATCTACATCCTTGCCACTTCCTAAATCTTCCTTGACTTGAACCTGAAGTGAAGTACCTCCACAACTCTGCAAGCTGCTGAACTTGTGCTCGTTTGCTGCAGTCTTCGTGCTGGTGTACGAATAAGAGACACCTAAAATCTCTTGGTCCAGTACTGATTCTGTCAGATATACAATGGAGTATATTCAGGTGTATTATAACCGACTCTAATTTGGAGTTGGTGTGGTAGTGCTGATAAACTGCAAGTAATTGTGATGCACTGTGCATAGTACAAGTTCCTTGCACTGTAACAATAAACACTGAATTTCCAAATTCTTAAAGAATAATATAGCATGTGTTGGGAAGGGAGTCCATTGCCATACTTGAGCACTGTAAATATACTTGAGTATGATAGAAAATTTCCAGCCTCAGAAATTTCATATTGATACAGGAAATTAAGCTTTTTGTTAAGTACTTTTCCTCATGTTAGCTAAGTGTACTTCACAGCCTGTTTCACTTTCTGTAGTAGAATGGAGGGTCTGTCTAAACCCTAGCATAATGATCTTATATTTATCATTTCCATAATAAAAATTGTTATTAGTCTAACAGGTGTGGATTTTCTTTAGAATGCTTTTTGCAGTTAATGGGAAACAGAGTTGTAGCTGAAGTGGTTCAAATTAAATCTGCAGTAAGATGAATTTTTCAGCTAACAAGGATTCTGAAGTACTGAGAAGAATGTATGGAGAGGTCTTTGAATAGCTACCATCTGATACTGCTTCCATGTTAGAAGTTCTCAGGAGCTCTAAGCTACTAGTAGCTTTCAGGCAGTTTCTGACACAAGCTAAATGTGAACTAATCATTTAAAACATGACTAGCTATCTTCAATATTAATGTAATTCTAGAGAGTTCCCACTTTCTTCCCTAGGCTGCACATGCAGCAGTAGTTCCTTGCATGTCTTCTGAAGTGTACCCTGTGTGACAGTTCCCATATTCTTCCCTATGCTCGGTCTAGGAAATGTCTTTTCCTCTTCCAAGTTCCCCCACAGTCATACCTTACATAAATCTTTTTGCTTACAGTGCCCAAATGCTTGGTTTCACTGTGTGTGTTTGTTTGTTTTGTGGGTTGGTTGTTTTTGGTGGATTTTTGTTTTTTCCTTTTGGTTGTTCCCTGTAAGATTTAGAGAGCTTCCCAAAACCTTGCCTCCCTTTCAGCATTCTAGAGTTCTTGTTGCACATGGGTGGTTCACAGCGGTTTGTACCTGCTCCCTCCCTGGCAGAAAAGGTTCATCACCCTCTCAGTAAGATTGTTCGTGTTCTTTTCCAGGTTGTTATTTCTTCCAGACGTGCTCAGATATGTAAAATGGTATTCCTTGTGGGCTTATACTGTTTAGATTTTTTTGTACTTGTTATGGATGCTTCACTTTTTAGAAGTGGTAATTGCTGTGAGAAGGTGAAATTAAATCTCAACTAAGTGACTTTATTTTGTGTTTCTTTCATATGTATGTTGTTTGGGGGGAGTGAGGTTTAGCAACCTGTCATAGGGCTGCAGTTCACCGGGGGGTAAGGGAGTGCCATTCCATTCAGAATGCATCTAAATGTCTTTTTAAAGACCATACCACAGAATTAATGCCTATTGCCATCATACTCAAATTACGGTGGGGCTATTTTCTAGTTGCCGGCAAACATCTAACAGGTTACTATATTAACATCTATAAAACCTGTTTCTGCACTAATTCTTAATGACAGGATTAGGAAATGTAGTCCTCTCAGCTAACCTATAGGGTGGTGCTAACACACAGATGAGTAGATTGCATAGGAGCCCTGATGACTGAGCATACCGTACAACCTTCTGTGCTATGGAAACATCTGATACTAACAAAAAATTCCATGTTCTTATGGAAAATTGCTGCCTTTAGGTCTGTGATGCCTTCATGCTTCCTTAATTTTTTTATTAATCCTTTAATCGCTTCTCTGGTTGTAGCTACACCTTCAGAGTTTGGGGGTTTTTTGACTGTTGGGGTTTTAGTTTGTTATTGTTTTCATTTGGGTTTTTGTGCAGTTAAAGCACTAGAGCAATTTGCTTTCTTTTTTTAAACAGTCTTTTTTTAAACTGTTGAAAAACTGTTGGATCTTGGAGAATTAAAACGTTCATGGATCAGTTCAAATATGAGATGACTTGTGGTGTTTATGTATTCTACAATGTTTGCATAATTGTTTGTAAATGCGTGAAACTTCAGCTCGTGTTTAAAAGGATTTTGGATTCCAGCATATAGAATTGGTTTGTCAGTGGTTGGGCTGCATGAGCCAAAGGTGAGTTGGAACTTATTAATCTTAGCAAGAAGTACATCCGTAATGTTGACACGTGTGTTCAATGCATCTGTTTATCATAAAATCAGCTGAGATGCTCTGCATAAATGCAAAAAAAAATATTTAAACACGCATTTAGCTCTACTTAAATTAGCTGTGCATACATGTATACACACATATACATGTACCTATACCTTCTTGCATTTATTGGAAGTAGAACAAGTCTTTGCTATAACCAATAGTCTGTGTTAGTTTCATTTGGCCTTAATGTTTAATAATTGGCTTTGATTTATAAAAGAAAGTACATAGTACTTACTCTGTTCAAAAGCATCAGAGTAACAATTTGCTGTATTTGACAGCAGCCTTCAGCGTTCAAGTACCTTACTGCTGTTACACAGTTTTAAACAGCAAAATAAAATAAATCAGTTTGGTCACGTGTGACAGGTACTCTTCTTCCGTGCTGTTGAAGCAGCAAGAATTTCATTGCATGTGCTTGTAATTCTGCGAAGCTGCTACATTTGTGTATTTCACTGGTTGGTTACTTAGAAGACTGAGAGTAGAAACGCTGCCCTGCTGAGATACCAACTTTTACTGTGCCTGTGAAAGCTGTAAGTGGTAGAAGTATAAAATTCACAACCTGAACAGAGTTAGTGCATTGTCTCTGTACATCTGTATAAGCAGATGCTACACTCTCTGGTTTAATCTGGAAGCTTCTGTCTTGTTACCATGCACTTGACACAAGTAGACGTTTTTGAAACAGGTTCTCAAACACTTAACTTGTTCTTCACTGCAGGCAGATGCTCCGAACCTGAAGCTGATTCTCCTTTCAGGTGGTAGTTGACTACCATTTTGAAATGGTTTGAGAAAGCTTGTACTATTAAAGTTGGTTGAAAAGTGTTAAGATTGTGATTCTTTCTTAAACTTCTTCTTACTGAATATCAGTGCTTGTGTAGTTGCTTACTTTTCTTGAAATCTGAGAGAAGATTGGTGATGTCTCTTCTTATGAGAAGTAGTAAAAATAAGTCATGCTGCTGCTGAGATGAGTGGTAAATTCTTAATATTTTTTTATCATATTGAATGGAGCTCAAATGAGGTAGGAGGCAGTTGTGGGTTGTACTGGTGGTGTTTTTTTCTGTGGATGTTGTTACCCTTTGTGATTATGCAGGTAACGAAACATTTAACAATGAGAATCTGATCTCTAACTGATCATATTCTCCTAGTGCAGAGTAGGCTTACATGGCTAAAATGGCATTTTTGCTAAAAAAGTGCTTTTGTTAACACTGTATGCTATAATGAACCTCTGATAGATACATAGTCTGGTTTAGGAGGTTTCAGATCTGCTCAGAGTGCAAGCTGCTAAAGATAAATGGTTCCTTCTTCATTTCTTATCAAGGATAAAAAGTGTGATATGTTTGTGGGGATTTTATGGGGTTTCTTCAGAGACCAAAACTGTAGAGTCTTAAAACAGCTAGAACGTGTTCTGGTGCAGGGTACAGCCACAGTAGTTATTGCTTAGAACTCCCTGTCTGGCAGAAATTCTCATCCAACTTAATTGGTTTCAATTATGTGTTATCTCAAGTTTCTTAGAAGATGTTCTGTTTCTTGAAAGAGTAATGATTGATGCATTTGGCACCATTATATTTTGCTGCCAGTCCCCCAATATTCACAAAATAAATTAATGAGGTGAATAAAAAAGAAGTGAAAAATGTATATTGGCTTTTCCTCAGAGAAGACTGGTTTGTGTATTAATGTCTATAGCAATGCCTCAACAAATTAGATACTTTAATCCTAATTATTTTTCTATTAAATGTCTTATTGGCTGCTGCCTTTCATATGAGTTTTCTCAGAGTTGGTTACTGACCTGGAGAGGTATTTTTCCTTATGGATCAGAATTCAGTTCCTTCACTGTCATGTGCCGTTAAGCATGCTGTGTTAAAAACCGTGTAATTATTGGCATGAATGACTCGGAGTCTTTTGAAGGGTGACCTCATCACAGTCTACAACTTCCTCACGGGAGGGGCAGCGGATGGAGAGATGCCGATCGCCTCTCTGGTGACCAGTGATAGGACACAGGGAAATGGGATGAAGCTGTGTAAGGGAGGGGAAGTTCAGGTTGGACGCTGGCAAAAGGTTCTTCACTGAGACGGTGGTCAGTCACTGGAACAGGCTCTGCAGGGAAGCGATCGCAGCACCAAGGCTGTCAGAATTCAAGGAGCACCCAGACAACGCTCTTAGTCATATGGGTTAGTTTTAGGTAGTGCTGCAGGGAGCAAGGAGTTGGACTTGATGATCCTTATGGTTCACTTCCGACTTGAGATCTACAATTCTACAAATAATTCCAAATAATATATCCTAATATTAAGCACATTGCTTCCCTTGCCATATATACTAATTGGAAAGTGGAGTGGTAGAAGGAACAAGGTAGTGAAGTGCACAATAGTCCAAGTTGGGGAGGGCAGGTCTGCAAGGAGAGCTATGTGTATGTCTGTAAAAGTGTGGAATGAGAGATGTTCGTCCCCATTGCCTCACTTCCCATACTTTTCTTTTTATGCGGACAGGTAGTGTGTCAGGCTGCACATCCCATATCTTCCCTCTAAGTACCCTGTAGGTATTTTGGTCTGTGCACCTGCTTCTTACTGAGTTATTTCTATCCCTCAGCATATGTGTCAGCATGGAGATGGTTTTTCTGGGTGTTATACTTATTTCTCCCATGGTTTTCTCTGCCTGCCCATATGTGAATGCTGCTTTTGTTCTATAAAGAAACATGTTTCAACTGTTCAAGTAGTATGTTTTTTAATAAGCTAAAATTTATTGCCATTTTTTGTTATGCAGGATTCCTTTTTCTGCGTTAGACCTTTAGTTCTTTTTTTCAGTTACCCTCTCAATACTCAGGCCTCGTTTCCTTTATTTTTATCTTTTCTAGATCTTCACCAGAATGACTGCAGCCAAAGCTGCTAACCAAGTGCCCCTTCCCCTTCCCCTGGTATTCCTGCATGTCACATCTCCCTCTTGGCATGAGATTCACAATCAAATTCCTCCCTGCCCCCTGAAGGTCCTTTGTCCCAAATTCAGAATTCCTCCCTTGCTCTGGTTCTTTGTTCTCGCCTCATCTCTTCCAGCCAGCCTTCTCACCTTTATCAAACTTGTGCTGCTGTTTTGTGTGGGCAGCCAATTTGATGGGAAGAGAGAATAACTGGTACTGAGAAGAGGCAGCAGGCTTGTTTCCTTCCTCAGCAGATGTTTTACTGTAAATATCTCCTGTGCCACAGCAGCCACCAGTGTTTGACACATTTTCTTGTATTCCTGTTCAAGTGAGCAAATGAGTAGACCAAAATCCATAGTTAACTGTAAACAGAGGCTTTGCTTTTGGGTGGAGTAGAAGGCTGACAGCAGAACAGTCCTTGGGTTTCCCCCCCAAGAGGGTTGGAGGTCACCGATGAGGCAGCAGTTGCAGAACCCCAGTCCTGAGCTCTGGGTAGAGCAGTGTAGTGAGCCTGTCTCAAAAAAGCCTGCATTTGGGAAGGGATTGACTAAAAAATATTCTTAAAAATACAAATGCTTGTAATTTTTCTCCAATAATTCAGGTAGACTTGTGTAAATAAAATTTCTGCTGGCCACAAATGATTTGGATAAACCCCTTGTAGTGTGGGTGCCAAGCTGTGCAGTGCAGCTACTTGTATGCATTGTTTTGTAGCCCAATTACTGTTCCAAACTGGCGCTGAGGCAGAAAACACATGCAGTGAAAATCACGCACTAGCTTTTTATGGGAACGATGGGTGTCTTGAGCTTGTCCGACACAAGGGGCCTGCTTTAATAACTTTGTCATCAAAATAAAGTCTGTAAAAGGATAGCTTAACAACTGTGCTACAGTTACCGTGCTGGTTGGTTAGCAATTTCCACTTGAAACTAGGTATGTGTAGCTCTTCCTACAAAGCTTGTACCTGCAAATGCTGCTCTGAATCAATATTTTTAATGTCTACCTAAGTACAGCTGCTACTTAATATGTGTAATTTTTTCAAATACTCACACTCAGCTGCACAGGTAGTCAGAACGCAGCAAGCCAGCATTGTAACAAGCAGTCTGGGTAGGTCTGTGTCTCCTGCCGCCAAGGAAGTGTTGTTGCCCTGGGATCATTGGAACACAAGGGGAGCTTGATATTTTCTGGGTTGCAGCTGGTAAGTATATCTTGATGCATCTGGAAAGCTGAATTTTAAGATGCAATAAGCTGTAATTTTATTGCTTGTTCTAATACAGTGCTTTAGCTGGATGTCCCTTAGTATCCATCACATCTTTCTTAATTTTTTTTCCCTCTTCCCCTGCTCACCTTCTTCCTTTGTAGCAAATATAGTAAATAGCTACCTGGATGGTGTGAAACTGCTGCGGGGGCTTGGAAATGGTACTGAAACTCTTCAAATAATATGAAGTTATGTGGTAATCTTCTAAAAGAAATTCAGACTTGCGTATCAGTGCTTTTATAAGGTAAACTTTTTTTAATGAAACAAAAAATAGGTTTGAGACAAAAGTAACACTTTCTCATGTGCAGGTAGTTGGATATCTCTAGCTTCTTCTCCATGCTGTATTGTGGGTATTAAGGTTGTGTTGGTGTAAGGGGGAGTTTGGACAAGCGTGTGGAATGTGGATGAGAAGCCTGTTGTGGTTTCTCTGAATGTAGTAACCTTCATCTGGCTCAGGAAGTCCCTAGGCATTGATAGAGGCTAATAGAAGCAAGTTATTTTCTTGCTTTCGTTATGTATATTTCTAATGGCATCCTCTTTGAGCAGTGTTGTGGTGAGTTAATAGACAGAAGGGTCCTGTCAGCCAGTACAATCACTGTGCTCCTGTAATGTCTCGGAGAAGGATAGTGACATGTTGCTTACATCACGGAAATATTAGGCCATTGTCAGTTAGTGTGAAATGTCAAAGAAATAGGCTTTCAGGATGAGCTTAAAGACACTATGTTTATTTCAAATCTTCCTTGAATTTATGAAACACAGTTCTTCCATGTCTCCTTCATCCCTATGCCATATACTACAGGTGGATGACAAGTGAATTAAAGTTCAGTTAATACTCCTGTGTAATTTATCTTCAAAACTAGAAATAATGTCATAACTATGTCAGGTGGCTTTCAATACTGCAGGAACATAAAAGGCCTGCCTCGTTAGCTCTGAGCAAAACTGATACTGTTCAAATTAGCTACTGTTTATCAGTCTGGGTTTTTTTTGGATTTTTGCCATTCTGCAGCTTAGTTCTTTTGCTTGAGAGCAATATCTTTTTTCCAATAGTTATAGCGTATTTACTTAACGATGTATCTTAATAATTAATTTTTGGTATTTAAAAACAAAGTTCCTTCTTCTCAGTGTTTAATTATGTATTATGTGCTCATTTACAACTACATTTTTCTAGAATGTCATTATTTTATTCTTATGACTTGCTTGTCAGGAGGGAAATGTCTTAAATAGAAAATTGAACTGTTGATGCAATCCTCAAGTGCATTAATAATTATATGAAATTCCCAGGTAATAACGTGTACTGAGACCAAGCCTTTGATAAAGAGAAATACGCACAAAACTATAAGCAACAAGGCAAAGCTGAGGTATTGGTTTTAATGTTCTTTATGATGAATTTTGGTATAGTCTTCTCACCCATACAAGTCGTGTGCCAAAGCACATGACTTTAAGACCAGGGTAGTTTTAGGCTTCAAGTGTCAGGAAAAGACCATTCAAGTCTGCATGGATTGGCTTCCTGTATTCAACTGAAGTTCTCACCACAACTTGACAAACTGAAGCATTTCTATTTGCAGTAAGAAGCAGACAGACTTTTTGTAGAGGCTTGAGTGTTGTGTTTTCTTACACACAATTACTGCTTTTCATGTTTCCTTAACACTCCTGAATCTGACAGCTCTTTACCTTTCAGACTTTATCTTGCAAAGCTGCAGGAACAAATCTGTAGGGTCTTTCATCAAAATAAGCGCAACATGTTTTGAGCCTAATGTTGCCATCTGTTGACTGCGTCCTGCTCTAGCAAAAGAACATTTTTAAGAATGAGGAAAGTGAATCTCTTGTCAGGCTAATGTTTTAAAAACAGGATTGAAGTTGCTAATAGAATAATAAAGTTGTGTGCATGCAGCCTCAGTTACGTCTTTAAAGACATTTATGTAGTGCATACTTGCTGAGGGTGGGGGAACGTGCCAGATTTATGAGATTTGTTATCTCTGGTATGTGTGAGCATAGCTGACATCTTCTGAGTTTGAATGTGCTGTCTTTCCCAGTCCAGAGAACCAGAGAGCTGTTAACTTAGTCATAATCACCATTGCAGATGTGAAGTGTTGAAGCCTGATCTTTTAACAGCCAGTGTACTGGTAAGAGTTGATATTTAGTGCATGCACCTTTGTGTTTTAACAAGGTAGTAATTTTCCATTAAGTCTTTCTAGAAAGACTGTATAAGACTTTGCTATGAGAAGTATTAGAAGCACTTGTACAAGCTGTTACAGGTTTTGGCTGAAAAGTGCTATAAGATGCTGCTGCATCTGCCTAATTGACTACAGTGCTATGGTTTGTTTCACAGCACTTAGTCTTGCTGTCAAATTAAAAGCTCTGACAGTTACAGCTGAGTAGTTGTGGGACTTGGAGGGCAGAGAGTGGTGGTTTGATTTTGTATGATAAGCTATTTCTACCACATTCTGATTGAGGCACGGTAATTAACTGACCATGGAGTTGTAGTTAGTGGGTATTAGTATATATAAAAAATGGATGGGGATTTAGCCCAATAGGAGAAATGTCATGAATGAGCATGAAGGTGTAACATGCCATGTAGCTATAAATTCATGTGCTATATGGATTTCAGTTGTCAACATGTTGTGTGCATTGCAGTGATGCGGATCACCTAACAATAATTACAGATCAGCTTACTGGTCCAGTCTTGGGCTAGCTGTTAACACACAAGGGGCCCGTGTGGTGATCAGCTCTATAGTGGTAAACATTGTCACATTACGCATATATTGATGGTACTATCAAAACAGTTCTTGTTTCTGTTTCTTCTGCTTTGGACAAACAGAACCCATCAATAGGACTTAAATGTCAAGATATTCTTCCTGGTGGAAAAATGGTATCCTCTGGAGAAGCCTTGCAGTTAAAACTATTTACAAACAAAAAAGATAAACAGTATTCCCCCTAAGCAGATGTGTTAGCAGATAAAGTGTGAGATTGGTTATGACTTTTGTTATGCCTAACATTTCATGTTGTCTTCTGGAATTGAATTCTAAAAGGTCAGTAGTCTGCATGGATTTCTGTAGCCACAGCACCTCTGTGCAGGTTGCAGCTTTCACAGCTGTTCTCTAGGATATATCAGTGTACTCTGAATCTTCAGGCTGACTTTAAAGGAGTGTTTTGTGTTTACTTATGCCAGTAAAAGAAAATATATCCTGAAATAAAAAGACTGGTACAAACAGGAGAAACCGAATATATAGTGCTAGATAAATAATCAGGGAGAGATCTCCATTCAGTAATTTCACATGCTAGCTTTTAAATGTTAATCTGCTTTCAAGTTTTGTTGTTTCTGTTTATGAAGTATTTGGCATAGACAAAATTCTCCCACAGAAATGTGGCCTACCAGTCCTATGAGTTGTTTATGTAGAACAGAGTCTTTCATCCAGATATGAGCAAGCTACCCATGCAGTCTCAGAGCCAGAGCTTCTTTGCAGAGGCTATATTCTGTGAATAGCTGTTGAGGGGGATTTTCTTAGTTCATCAGTCTTCTAAATTCAACATGGGTTTAAAACTTTTTTCAATAGAAGGTTTATGCAGTGTCCGAGCTGATGTTGCCCTGCTGGTATTTATCTGGCTAGGAAGACTTTCTCAATTGGTACTCTTTCGTTTTGTCTGTCTGCTCATGCAATGCACCCCTTCAGTTAGGTGTTTTCAGACAACTTTACCTCATTAGTGACCTTAGTGAAGTTTAAGTCTGGTAGTGTGGTTGCTGCTGTGGGAGTGAGCAGAGCTGTACTTTTTAATCAAACAACCTTCTGTGTGGATGATGAATAATTTCTGTCTCTAGAATCCCTGACAATATTTTGGTCTGACCAGTTAATGAAGGGTAGAGAAGGAGGGCAACTCCCCGTAGTGCAGACTGACAGACCTGACTTAATTGCAGTCCTCCAGGGAAGAGCTAATAAGGAGCCTTATTCTCAGTAGCTGGGAACCTTGAGTTGTCGTTGAAGTCAGGGTTTCTTGGCACTGATGAATGGCACCTGTCAATCTTGTTCTCTGATGGCGAGAGCGGAGTGTGTGAGTAGTTCCAGGGAGCTGAAGCGCGTCAGCCGTGTACCTCATGGCCTTGTGCTGTGTTCCAGCTGTGCTGGGGCAGAGGGGGCTCCCAGCCCTTCTCATCACACTGTGGTGTGCCACCCAGAAGGGTGCCCTTGGCACCAGGTGGCTCAGCAGCCCATTAGGCTGGCTCCTTCAAAATACTTCTCCTGTCCACTTTGCTTGTGTTGTGCTTTCTCTGTTACCAGAGGATTGTCTCTGCTGTTATTCAGGTAATGGGAAGCAAGTACATGCAGTATTTTTTGATGTCTCCCTGCTTTGTTATAATATGAAGCTGTATACCAACCCTGACAATACTGGAAATAGTAGTTATTGAAGGTGATTGAATAAATACCTTCCATTTTGTTGAAACCAATAAAGTCCACTAATAGGTTTTTATCTCATTGGAGCATAGGCATAGCTGAACCTTGCCTGATTTTGGTTTCTGTCAGACAGACTTTTTTATTAACTGAGCTGCTGAGATAGAAGTGAGAAAGCTGCCATAATAGGTCATTTTGTTTAGAAAGGTTGTACACGAGGTTGAGGCTACCAAGCTCAATTTTCCTGATTTATATAAAACACTTAGCAATACATTTAAAAAATAAAAAAAATTAAAAAAAAAAATTTAAAAAAAGCCACAAATTTGTTTACTCTGTGTTCTTTCTGTGAATTGCAAAGTTTTCTGTAGTTTTGTGTCAGCTGGCCTGTTAAGCAGGGTGGGTACCACAGGTACCTGTGTCATACTACAGTAGTTAACAACCTGACATATTGAGGGTGTGCCCATCTTGGGAGTATGTCGTGCAAGATATTCACTGAACCTGCCCGATGCTGTCTAGAGGAAAGTCCTGTAAAGCAGCCACCATTCTGAGGGTTAAAACTGAATAAGATTGTCCATTTCTGTGGTGTCATTGCACAGGGAGGCAAAAGTGAAATCTCAGTTGTCTAATTTGGGTGTCTTTTTTTCCTCCTATAAAAATTCTTGCTAAAAACCTCTTTAAAAAATACAGCCCTAGCAAACTGTAGGTAACAGCTTCTGATTTACTTTTGAGTATTCAAGAGCACTTCTGCACTTTTTCTGGCTTTTAAATAACTGGCTTTTCTTTCAAAGTCTGACTTTAAGCACTCAATATCAAGAATTTTGACAAGCTTGTACCTTAATTTGACTAAATGTGTTGGAGCTAGTGATTTTTTTTTTTTTTTTCCTTTTTTCTTCTCAACATAATAGAACTCTTCCTAAATTACATGACTGCCTCAGCTGGGAACTTGCTGTGTTAATTTAATAAGCAGTTAGAATAATCTAGAAAAAACTGGTCTTCAGTGGCAACCCGCAGGGAGGATTTGGTGGAGTGGCTCCAGAGAGCCACCTTTGCTTTGGAAGGTGGGGCAGCACATCAACTCAAGTGGATGACCCTTGTCAGGGCTGCGCAGATGACAGTCCGTTGTCAACTGTCTGGAAATTCCAGAATCCAGGTTCACCTTGCAATTTCTTGCCAGTGATGCCAACATGGTGTTCCAGTTAACAAGAACTAGATTAATGAGGCTTATTGATTGCCTGTGTATGTAAGATATTTGGGTCCCTGATTTGGCAGCTGATACTTCAAATCCTTTTGTTATCTTCTGTGAATGCAGACTGCCTTCCGTTGTACACTGTCTGCCCAGACTCTTTGGATTACCTTGTTTCTGTTGGGATGCTGTGTGGTGGCTTGTAGAAACCTTTCCTTTGGCCACACAAGACTCATTGCTAAATTACACAGCCTTCTCCCGTAGACACACAGCATGCAGCATCCTTTTTTGTACCTAGGCTTTTGATCCAGAATACGTTCTCCTTAGCTGAATACGCTATGTAGGATGTGACAAAAAAAAAAAAAAGTCAAAAAAAGAAAGGACCAAAATAGACAAAAAGTGAAGCTGTGTTGACTTTGAAATAGATTGTGGTGTAACTGATGTGTTGGTTCAGTGCGCTGTAAAAGTGTGTATATTCAAAACACTATGTTCTTTGTTTCTCTTTTAGTCTCTTTTGGAAAAGTTCTTGATCCCTAATGCTTCGCAAGCAGAAAGTAAAGTTTTCTATTTGAAAATGAAAGGCGACTACTACCGTTACTTGGCTGAGGTTGCTGCTGGAGATGACAAGAAAGGTATTGTATGTTGGCTGGTGGGTAAATGTTGTCAAATTGGATAGCTTTTGGTGGGGCAGCGACACAGTTTTAGAATAACTGATTTGGATGTACATTTACTTGGTAATAGGCTTCCTGTTTTCTGGAGAAAAATCATAGGTCATTTGCTTTCAAATGAGTTGCAGAAGTTTCTGTGTACCATTTGAAGCAGAGAACAGATGTTCAGTCATGAAATCTTGAAATCACCTCCAAGTTATGCATGTATGCACCTGGTTTATCACTGAAGTACAGGTTTGTGCATCTTTTGCCTGGCTGAGTATTGGGTTTTTACCTCTTTGTAGGCAGACAAATTCCTGTAGCTTTTTGAAGTCTCATTGATGTTAGTTATCCTGTGTTTCTACAGAATACATGAAGTCTGCTTAGATTGAGTGAGTAAAGAGACTAGAAACCACCTGGAGGTGAAAAGTCTTTACAAAACTAACCTTACTGTTAAGAAAGGTTTCTTCCACAACCGTGGTAGTTTAATGTCCAAATAGTTTTTGTTTCCTTGAGTTTCATGTATCTTCATGTAAGCAGCTTGTCATAATTGCCTTCACCTAATTTAGTTAGAAAAGTTAATATAAGACACTTAATGTATTAGGTGGCTTAACTACTGCAGTTGAAGAGACACCCTAACACCTTGCTGACTCCACGCAGAGTTACTTAATCCAGAACGATACATGATGTTTAGACATAACTCATTGCAAACAGAGCTAAGCTGTTTCCTGGAGCCAGTTTAGGACTGGCAGCAGTGTGCCCTGAAGAGCAGTACAGACAGATTTCTGTGCAACTTCACAGAAACTGGGTTGAGTTAGTGTAGAGGCAAGAGAGACTTGGAATTTGAAGGGGATAGACGTGTCTGCTTTAGCTTCGTGGCATATGTGGTATATCCACATTACATAGGGTACCCCAGTTTCCCCAGTATGTTGGGTAATAGGAAGTTGCGTAACAGTAGTAACACTTGGTATAATAAGGCTCGATTTGACTTCAGGTGCTTCACTGTGGGCAAACTCTCCCATCCTTGGGGACTACAGAATTGCCTGTGCATAGTTTTTGTAATCTCTTATTCACATGCATAGAAAGTACAACCTTGAGTCCCAAAGTTTCTTTTTTTCTGTTGAGAATTAAGTTGCAGGCTCTAAAATTAGACTGTGAAAATCTTTGTTTAAAGTGGTTTGGAAGTTCATTTTTATTTAACCCAGTCTCCTGGCTGAGCAGTTTTTAGTAGGTTTCCAGATTAAGAAATTTTTGCAAGTCCATCTAGCTCATAGTTGCCATGGCTCCTAACCTTAAGTTTTTATTTCACCCCCAAAGTGTTTAATCTCACAGGCTTTTCCTACCTGCTGTCTGTCACCTTGAAGAGCAGTTAATAATTATTGTTTAGAAAATAAAAACAATTTAGTTGGTATTATTTCAGCCTTTTGCAGTAAATACAGCAACAATATAAAGCTTCAAACTCTAGGAATTGGACTTTTTATCTTCATAAACCAGATTGCTGTAAGAAAACCCCAGTCAATAGAATAAACAATCTAGCAGACAGGAATGTCAAGCAGATACCTCACCCTGGTATTTTAGCCTTGAACTTTGGAACTGTACAACACTCTCTAAAGAAATCAAGGTTAAAAACCTTGCGACTTTTTTTATACTGGGGGACTGATTTAAAAATTAACAGAATACATCAAATTTTGCACTAAGTTCCCCAAATCACTGCTCAAAAGGTAAGTGCTTAAGTGCTGTATTTTCTCAAATAAGGAGAAAAAATACGCCTTTTTTGGTTTGTTATTTCTGTTAAAGAAAAACGATTTAAAATAAAATGCTCAGCTTCATTCCTTGAGGTTACTTGTTTTTCATGCTGCTTGTTTTGTCTTTCATGAGCAGCATCATTTTCTAAGGCTTGTCCGTTATAAGAAGAGTAAAACACATCTCGCTATTTCTGAATTTTAACTTGGAGTAAACCTGGTTCTTCCCAACTGTAATGTACCAGCTTCTAGTGACTTTCAAGGTATTATGACAGGTGTCTGACTTTCTGAAGCACTCCATTATTAGCTATGAGTGTGGGGAGGACAAAGTGTTGAATAATTGTGCAAGGAGTGTCTTCCCTCTTCCATGTTGAAGAAGAATATGTTGCTTTAATTTTTGTGCATACATAAAAGTAAACGAATAGAGATTGCATAGACATCCTGAGTATTGGTATTCAGTTATTCTCAGACTTTGAGTACTTCTGACTTAAATATGGATGTATTTTTGAGTCCTTAGCCTAAAATTCCTTTATTTTTGAGTACATGTGACTGGCACTGTTGATCATGCTGTATGCATTTCTGATTTGATCCAGAAATGTTAGGATTGAAATCCTTTTGCGTCTAAATTGAATGACTTCCTGCCCACCTTTTTCTCAGACACTATGAGCAGTCTTGGGGAGCGCAGGAACAAGGGTCCCTTTGTGCTGGGTGTCCAGCGCGGCTCCTGCCGCCACTGCGGGAACAGTCCAGCTTGTGTTGGGCTGTGACCTCTGACTTTGCACGGGCACGGTCTGCTCTTCGGTTCAAGTGTGTTTGGTGAAAATGGAAACTGCTGAGCTTTTCAGTCTTAGCGTACATAATATAGGTTTGATTTTTTTTTTTTCTTTTTTTTTCCTGCTGAGTGTTTAAAACTTTACAATTGGACCTATTAAGAGAACCTCAAAAGATTAACAGTTGGGCTCCTTTTCTAGAGATTAATCTTTCCCCCCCTTACTTGAAAGTTTGTAGGTACTATGACTTTTAGGTAAAAATGCTTTCCATATCTGCATTGGAAATGGAACTGTGTTGGAGGCTTTTAAAAATGTTTATTTCATTAGGGCTGAGGTACACCACACTATCTTTGCCAAGCGATTTGACTGGAAATTCATAGATGACTGGTACTGAAAGGGTTCACCATGAATAGGCAAAGGTCATCTGTGTTTTCTGTGACTAAAATGTGGGTCTGAATACTTTTCAGGGTTTAAAGACATTGAAGATGTGGTACTACATCAAACCTGTGTGTAGTTAAAACTTCAATTTTGTACCTTTTCGCGTAGGTGGTAGGGTTTATATTCCTGAAGTGCTACAAAAGTGCTGCAAACATTTGTAAACACAAGTAGTCAGTGTGACAGAGAGAAACTCAAACCTGTGACTTGGTCAATGACAACCTCCTTTTCTAATAATTTTAAAATGTAATTTACTAAAATCTTCATAAAATATCAACTTGTTAGGCAAAGTGCTTATTCACAGGCATTCACTCTTAACATACCTTGTTCATGCAAGTGTGAACACAGTCCCGATTCTATGTCTGAATACAGTATGTGAATTACTTACTTGATGTGGGTTTTGTGTGTGTTTGTTTTTTCCCCAAAGGGATAGTGGAGCAATCACAACAAGCATATCAAGAAGCTTTTGAAATCAGTAAAAAGGAGATGCAGCCAACACATCCTATCAGATTAGGTCTGGCTCTAAACTTCTCCGTGTTTTATTATGAGATTCTCAATTCCCCGGAGAAAGCCTGTTCCCTTGCAAAAACGGTAAGTCTAAGTGGGGGGGAAATTCCATTTGAACTGTTTGCATAACCTTTTGTCACATGGCCAATGGAGTTGTTTGTTTTTATAACACTAGGCTTTTGATGAAGCAATTGCTGAACTTGATACATTAAGTGAAGAGTCATACAAAGACAGCACGCTAATAATGCAGTTACTGAGGGACAACTTGACAGTGAGTATCATTGAAGTTTGCCAATTGTTGATAACGGGATTGGTCTTTCTGGCGCTCGGAGCTGCCCTATTTGTTCTTAGCTGTGGAGCTG
The DNA here is from genome assembly GCF_037038585.1 of Patagioenas fasciata. Lineage (NCBI taxonomy): Eukaryota > Metazoa > Chordata > Aves > Columbiformes > Columbidae > Patagioenas > Patagioenas fasciata. Next base: position 23,399,289 of record NC_092521.1, read on the forward strand.
GATCTGTCATGTACTTACAGATGAGTTTACAGTACATCATGTTCTAGGCTACATTTTTTCTTACTGCCTAGTCTTCTTGTCTGCATGCTAATTAACATGATTTTCTGACAGATGACAAATTGACCAGGTTTTTCATGTTGTTTTAATTCAAGGAATTTAGCCTGTTTAAGTGACAGAGTTTGTACTGTGACTAGCAAAGCTATTATCTTTTGTCAAACACTTGATAATACAGTGATGTTTGCCTGTTCAAAACTTACATAAAATTTCACGTGGCTTATTCTGTGTGGTTGCGTGTGCAAGGAATAGATCCTGCATGAAAACTACAAAGCTAGCAAATCCCGTTAAAGACCTGTTGTTCGGGGGTTTTTGTTTGGTTTTAGTTTTGGTAAAGCTGAAACTGGAGTTGGTGCTAGCCAGGCTATTTCCATGGCAGTCATAAAACAACTGTTTTAATTAATTTTTTTTTTTCCTTGGACTCATAGCTGTCTGTGGAGTAAGTTATGGATCAAGATTGTATTGCTCCATCACAGTAATCAAAATCTTCATCTTGGGGGGGGGGGAGTGGTTAACCTACTTTGAACTTTAAAAATGGGAAAGATAAACATCTGAAGCAAACGTGCAGTAGTCTAATTAATGGCATAGTTCACTCTGTGGTCTTCCTTGGGAAACAGGATTGGTGCAAGCAAGATCTGAAAAAAAAAAAAACAACCAACACCTGTTGTTTGTGTTCTGTGGATCTGATATCAGAGACTTTTACAAAATTACTAGACTTCTTTTAACATAACTAGAAGTTGTATAGTTCCATTAAATTGAAGTTGCTGCATTTTCTGTACTTGCTTTTAGCGCTTTATCTCCCTGTTCCTTGGAACCTTTTCCACTAGAATGGCAACTTAACACTGCTGAAAGAACTACTTCTGATTGTTCCAGCTGCTGCTTACAAAACAAATGGAAATATTTCTCAACCTCCATAATGGAGACAGATACAGGGTTGGCATCGCTCTCAGTGTCTGTTTTACTGTCCCCTTGAGTGAGATTGCTCAAGACTTGTCCTCTGAATGAGTGGCATTGAAATAGAGAATAGAAGCTGACTTTAATTGCTGGCTTCCCAGTAACAATAATGTGAAGCTTGTCATAGCAGTTGGAAAGCAAATTGTTTCATACAAGAGCAAAAGTTGGACTGAGCTACAACTGTGTGTGAATTATGGTAGCAGGCCTGATAATTATCGCGAGCTTTGCATTACAAGGGAGAAGCTGTAGGCAGCTGCACGGTGGTTCTGTATTGTTGAATGGATGATAAGTCTTGCCTTGAATGCTTAGCGTGACCTGTCCATTAGTCCATTGTTTCCTAAAAAAAAGGCAACCCTTCCCCTTAGGGCTTTTTTTCCCTGCAGATTAATTAAACTATGCTCTTAACTGGTATTCTTCCTTTCATACCAGTCAGACCCTATTTATGTAATGAGTAAAGGTGTGTATAAGTACATATCTCTAGATACTCTAGGGGTGAGGATTTGGGATAGAAGCCTTTGATAAAATTCCCATAAAACTGTTCTTACTGACTTTTCCTTATAAGAATAGCACTGAAGTTGAGAAAAACGTAGTGTTCTAATAATGTAGTATAGAATGTAGTGCAGGAGCTAGAAATGGATGCAAATGCTGTTGTCTCCAGTAAACTAACTTGTTGCTTAATGCCTTTAGCAAGGAACACTTAGTACAGATATCATGTGTGCGAGAACAAGGTCTTGTGCAAGTATCTATTGTTCTGTATTCCTGGAAAGGATAAAATGTTTCTGATGATAGATTTTTATTTATTTTATTTTTTTTTAAAGCATCTTGTGTGGACTTAGTGATAGATAAAGAATTAGTTGTTCTTAGGTTTTACCACCTTATGCTACAGAGCATGAAGGGTTCAGTTAATGCTGCTATAACTCCATGAAGCAAGAGATTACAAGTCATACTGGCTGGTAATAGTTTGGGAGCAGCCAGCATGACAAAATACTTGTTTCACAAAATTTCTTTGCACTGGGTTTTGCTCTGGAACTGATGCTTAGTTTTCTTAGTTGATATTTAATCTTGATATATAGCTTCTTACAATTATTTTTTTAATGAAGCTGAAAATGAGGTTTTGTGCATACTGCATGTTTAGCCTACTTTTCTTCCCTCTTTGCCCCACCCTTCAAGTTTGGAAGCTCTGTGTTCCAAAAGTTGCTGAAGCAGGACACAATTGACTGAGTAGAGCCAACGGATAGAGATTTTAGTGGAATGGTTTTGGCTTAAAAAAACCCAAAACACCTTCAATATGCCTGTTCTGAAGAAAAGGCAGCATTCACTCTGATGTTAGATACAGAGAGAAACCTTTACTGAAGCTCTTCCTTCAAAAGGACACATGCTCACTTGAGAAGGTACAAATCCACAGGAAACCAAGTATTTATAGTTGACGATTCTCATGTAATCTGTTCTGTAGGTCTGATTCTGCTTGTAATTATATTTTAGTGAGCCTTGTGGATATGAGACTTTGGTTTTGGTTGTTCTTTAACTTCCTTGTTAAATGCAGTGTAGGGTTGAGTCACCTAAGACTAGGTTTCCAGTTTTGTCATGCATAGAAGTAATAAAAGTTCACTTTTTCTGCTTTCCTGCAAAGAGAAATACATTAATGCTAATGTGTGCTTTTTTTCTGTGGTGTTCTGTATGACCTCTTGTAAAATTATTATTTAAGAAGTAGACTTTCTAATAGCTCCTTATTAGCCATAAATGTTAATAGCTTGCATATTCTATTTTTTTTCCCCAAACAGTTGTGGACATCAGATACCCAAGGAGATGAAGCTGAAGCAGGAGAAGGAGGGGAGAATTAACCAGCCTTCCAACTTCCGTCTGCCTCATTCTGAAATTACACAGTAGACCATTTGTCATCCATGCTGTCCCACAAATAGTTTTTGTTTACGATTTGACAGGTTTATGTTACTTCTATTTGGATTTCTATATTTCCCATGTGGTTTTGTTTAATATTAGGGGAATAGAGCCAGTTAACATTTGGGGAACTTATCTGTTTTCATCCGAGGTGGCCAATATAGGCTTGTGACATTTTTATACGAGTTTTACATGTTTGGCATAGTACTTTTGGTACATTGTGGCTTCCCACAAGGCCAGTGTTAAAACAGCTTTCTATGTCAAGCAAAGGCGACTGCTTGCATATTGGTCTGTGACGATGGAAAAAAGGGATAATCAGTTGCAGCCACAGGTGTAGTTAGTGTGAATATTCAGGCTGGGAATAAACTGATGTCCCATAGATATTGCGTGTCAAGTCAACATGTGAAATCTGTGGAGCAGACCGATCAAGTGTACATCTTTGATTGCAGCTGAAGTGTTCCTTAAGACAGTTTGATTACCTAGTCAGCTTTCTCTAGAAAAGGACAGAGAAACGGTTCACATTCCATTATTTGTAAAGTTACCTGCTGTTGCTTTCATTATTTTTGCTACACATTTTATTTGTATTTAAATGGTTTAAGCAACCTAAGAACAAATGTACAAGTAAAGATGCAGTAAAAAATGAATTGCTTGATATCCATAATGACACTGTATATCGAGCACAGCAGTAAAACAAAAACCCATGTATTTAACTTTTTTAGGTCTTTTGCTTTTGTGATTTTTTTTTTTTTTGATACTTGCCTAACATGCATGTGCTGTAAAAATAGTTAACAGGGAAATAACTTGAGATGATGGCTAGCTTTGTTTAATGTCTTATGAAATTTTCATGAACAATCCAAGCATAACTGTTCAGAACATGTGTATTAAGTTGATGTAAGTGGAATAAAAGTTTTATGAATGGACTTTTCAACTACCTTTGGTGTAGATTTCATGTGATCTGTCTTCTCACACCTTATAGAGTAATAGCAGTATTATACACAAATTCCATATGAAAGTATTTTTTAATGGAAAATCTTAATACACATTTAGGCATTTAGTTAATTTCAGGGAAGTCAGGATTTAATACTTCATGTCTGATTTTAAGATTGCTCTAATGAATTAATTTACGACTTTCAGATGCCTACAGCTTGCTGACTTGTCTGGCTGGTACTCTGTAGCCACTCAAACAAACATATGGTCCCCAGACTTAATGTGAAAGGCACACAAAGCTCTTGAAGAGCAGACCTTTGGAACAGCTCTGGTTACATGGAAGCCCATCACTTGCTGCTGGTGGCTCTTCATAGGAGAACTGAGCAGGAGTCTCCATAGGGTTCAGACGTGGTGGCTCAGTTTGTGGAAGGGCTCCCTGGAGTAACAGTGCTCTACATTTCCTCATCACCAGTGAGGTCTGTGCTGATGGTGTTCCCAGAATAACTGTAGCATTTGTAGATACTGGTTTGGAACTGAAGTAATTATGGGGAAATTGAGAATAATTTTCAAATGATGTCGCATCTCTGTCAAGAACTGAGACTCTTGGGGAAATAATTGAACTATACTAAAATATTGTTGCATTTGTGTAGTCAACATAAGGGGGGCTTGAGCGACTGTTTTCTTGATTAAGCTGCATGGGTAAGCACAGTGTCAAGAACTCTCTGGTTTTAGAAACTTTTCACACAAATAAAAGGTCATCTTGGTGTCACCGGATTAATTTGATACCTGGGAGAATAAGATGAACCAAGTCACTGGACATGAACTCCATTGCCTTACCCTTTGGCACATGCAGTGGACTTGAGCAAGTTTCAGGTCTGACTTCTTAGAAATTCAGTATAGGCTTTTTCTTTTAATAATTAAAAAAAGTTAAAATACATATGCTTAATTTCTAGAAGCAGCTGAGCCCTTTGTCCCAGAACTTAAGGATCAAGATTGTTGAAAAAGGTGGGTAGGATAATCTTAAACCTCAAAGTAAGTTAGGGACGCTAGTCACCATTCCTAGAATTGAAAGCTAATAATCTGTTATAATAGGTAATAAAAATCAGAATCTGATTAAGAACAGGAAGAAGGGAAGAATATAGAGGGCAAAGGTTAGTGAGGCTTTCTAAAGGAGAACTTAGTATATTCCTCAATTACCACTGAAAAAAGTAACAATGACTAATACGTGAAAACACCTGTCAAAAGGAAAAAGCAGTAATCAAATACATTTACAAAACAAAGGGCTACTTGGCAGAGCGTGACTAAAAGAATTCCTTTGGGAATATTGGATCTGAAAGACCCGTAGCTCACTCTTTAGCCAATGTGAGTTCTGTCTCTTCCAAAGGGTTTGACGAGGAGGTGTCCTGCTTCCCTTCCTGGGAGGAGTTGGCTTTCAACTCGCATGGTAAACTGCTTTGCTCTAAACATTTACATTTAAGTTATATATAAGTGTTTCATGGGGTTTTGTTTTGTTTTTTCGTTTTTAAAGCCTTTATCCAACTGTATAAGACAGTGTTGAGTTGTTATGGTTCTGTGAAATTACTCCATGTACCTGGAGAAATCAAGGTATTGCTGAAAATTAAAAAGTGTATGGTCAAATGAGGGCTGGTGGAATATAGCAGAAGTATTTTACTGAAATTCCCCTAAACACAAAATATGGAGGTATCTTTACATAAGAAGTTACTGGCTTTTTTTGGTGTGATGTTTTGTGGTTTTGGTTGTGGGAGTTTTTTTGTTCGTTTTGTGGGTTTGTTTTTTTGGGGGTGTGTTGTTTTTTTGTTTTGTTTTTAAAAAAGCCTTCTCTTACTTCATTATCTGGGCTGATCTTTTAGATATAACAGAAGGTTTGCCCTGAGTCTTCATTTCCTCCGCTAGAGTGATTGACAGTATTTGATCATGAAAAACATTTTCTATATTGAATGATCTTATTATAAGCGTATTTTCAGGTGTTTTCAGTCTTCGTTCTGGCATCAAAGACCCTCCCGAGCTGTGCCGGTGCTGCCTCACACAGCACGTGTCCTGTTCTGCGATGCAGCTCCTGCCTTGTTGAGCAGAAAAGGCTGTGGGGGCTGTGGATTCCCCGAGCCGTTAGTGTGGGGTCAGCGCTGCACGTGTCTGTGTCACACAGCGCTATTGCCATGGGAACTGCGTGGTGCCCACGAACCGGGGACGAGATGGCTGGGGTTGAATGGGCGAAAACACAAGAGGCTGAGGGTTCAAACCTGAGCTGCTGCTGCGCCGAGGGTAGCCCAGCATCCAGCACAGCCCCAGGGGAAGGAGCCCTTCCAGGGCGACAACAGAGGCACGCAGAGACCTGGAAGATGCAGGAGCAACCTCTGAGAGTCCGGTGAGCACCTGCCTGTGACTCACCTTTTGCTCCAGGTCTGTTTGGAAGGCAGGTCGCTAAATCAGATACACCGTCTGTCGAGCGAGTGCGGCACAGCTGGCAGTGTGTGACAGGGATGCTTCCTTGTTTCAGTAACTGACATCTCTCCAAGATCCTGGCCGGCTGGTGTCCCAGATTCTGAAGAGAGGAGGGAAGGACAGACAGCCCTACAGACAAGAAAAGGTATTGGAAATCAAGATTTATCCTCTATTCCCAACTCTCTTTTGCTGTATTTTTTTTAATGGTAAGTAGCTTTATTTTCTTCCAAGGTACAGTTAAGAGTTGTTGAAAGGGATATAATCCCAGCCTTTCTTAAAATGGTTACTCACAGTATCCTTGCAAAGAGGGGAAATTACTTGCTACTAATGTGACATCAACCTGTTGAAAGTGAGAACTATCCTAAACAATCGCTGTAGGCTTGACCTGTGTTCAAAGGCTTTGCATTCATCTTGTGGATATAAATGAAAATAATTTTTTGCCTCAAAAATCGGTATTCCTGTTAGGTGTAGTAGTGGGAGCTGCTAGTTGTTACGAGCAAAAACCCAAGCATGCTTTTCTACTCTTGAGGTTACAAATTATACCGTAAAGGTTGGTTGATTTGTTTATTCTTCTGTCACAATGTAATAAAATAATTTACTTTGAAGATTCTTCTTTTTTTTTCCTATCTTGTAGCCTAGTCTGAAATTTAAAAAAAAATAAATAAACAAACTGCCAAGGGCTAATTTTTGTAACAACTACTTGCTTTTTAAAAAAAATTCAGAAACATTGGTGACCAGAGACAACTCTAATATAAATCACAGAAAATGAAGCTCAGTTCCATGTTTTTTACATTGTGCCTCACTGTCCCCAGCTCTGCCATTGACAGATGAGCGACAGGAAAGTGCTCCAAAGATTTCTGTCCCGTGTAACTCAGCTTGCAGCTGGAAGCAGAAGAGCTGAGGCTGCGCTCCTGAGTTGGTCTTAGGATGGGAGATCCACCTCAGTCTGCTGGGATGTTAGTGGAGTCAGTGCTTTGCATTATCTTTAGTTGTTTGTTGTGGGTCAAGTTATTTCCTACTCGCTCCTCAGCGAGGCTGACATGGAGCTTCAGTCTTTAAATGAGTGACTGAAGCAGAATGAACTATTTTAGAGGTGTCAGTTTGCTCTGGAGGGGACATTAGGGGTACTGGTCATCCTGTTAGCGCTGGCTGGTGAAGGAGAATTCTGTGTCATGGGGTGAGGCTGCAGCATCCCTTATCGTCACTGTTTAGATGAGGGATGTCTGCTGGTTTTCCAAGTGCTGGCAGTTATTAGCAGTGAGATACGCACAGGATAGAGCCGAGTCAGTCATGCTACGTACCAAATTGCTCTTTTAGGACTAGAGAGAAGATGGCAATTTCGGATTACACTTGTAGGCAAAATACAGCAACAATTATGGCTTGAAAGTAGGAGTTTCTAAGGGTTTTGGAGGTTCACTGTGCAAGCTCTGCAGTTTTGCTTGGCCTCCCAGGAGCCCACATTTTTGGAACATTCAAGGTTCCTACAGTGAGCAAGGCAGTTTTAGATGTTTGGAGAACTTTCTGGTAGAGCTGTTCTGTAGAGGGGAAAAAAAAATAAATAAATAAAGTGAACTTTTTCTAATGAGACTGCTCAGATGGATATTTAGCCCTATGGGCAAAGCCTCCAGATATCACCGGACTGCAGCGGCTGAAAGTGGCCTTGGAGGAAACTGAGACGTCTGGGGCCCCCAAACTCAAGTACTGGGTGCAGATCTGGAATGCCCTAATGCATTGCAGACCCTGTTACTTTATGTGACTCCTGACTGGGATGAAAAGGGCGAAAAGAAAAGGTTTTGAGGACAGAACTTCAAGTATGTCACGACCGGGATTACACATCTGGGGCTTGTCTTTAAAAGAGCTTGGAAAATAGTAGAAGAAAATAAGAATCTGTAGGCTACTTTGTTTTCTTTCTTAGAGTGAGTGTTTTAATGTTTTCTTCCTGGAGATGTGCTTCCCTGAAAGAACTTAGCAAATTATTTCTGTTGACCAACTGTTTCTTGCCTGACTATAAACACTGCGTTTAGTGGGAGGAATTACTCGCTTACTGCCTCTGCTTGCTCCATGTTCCTCCTTCTCCTTGCTTTTAGTCCTTGCTCCATTGCATTAGCTGTGCCGTAACACTTTAAAGCTGGAGCATGTCATCAGGAATCTACATAGTTGTGGTGAGCAAAGTGATACCTGCATATTGGAAGCATTCATTTACAGTGCTGCTATGGCTGTAGATTAGACTGCTGTCTACATAAAATCTAAATATCATACACTTGAGCTGTCCCAGGCAGACTGGCAAGCGTGGGTGCACACAAGGTGACTTGTAGGGCAGACATAACATCTTGTCAGCACTTGTGAATTTGCAAAACCAAGTCCCAAGCTGCTGATATTTTTTTTGTAAGATCCTTAAAGAGAAAAGAATTACTTGAATATAAATCCTTTTGGTAAATTATCCTTATTCATAGACAGATGTCAAATTTAATTCCACTAAGTTATTTCTTTACATCTAAATTTGATCATTTTATTTCTTTACATTTCCAAAGCAATACTCCAAAATGTTCTGGTCTGGACTGGCTCTTTCTGCTGGCTGTGTAGCCGCACTCTGGCTGGAGAGGAAGGCTGATCCCCACCTTGTGCTGCAAAGCCCAGTGCTTGTCCATTGCACTGAGTATTTTTTAAGAGGCTCATTATAGTTTAACCTTCTAGGACAGGGCAGTTAAGCTGTTTTTCTGTTAATGCTAAGCCATTTAGCATCAGCATATCTAATTCCATCTCCTACTGCCAAAAGGAACTGGAGAACCCTTCTAGGTCAGTGAGGTTGTCTCTGGATTGCCAGCAAGTGGCATTTCTTGAATGAGAATCTGGCTGAAGGTAAGGATGTACCATTGCCTTCACTGGTTGCTTAATGTGTCCTGGCAAAGCCAGAGGTTGTGGGCTTTGCAGAGAAAACACTGAACTTCAGCAAAACATCTGTTTATGTTTTGAGACCTGACAAGGTTTCCATACTCAGTCTCACAATTCTGTTCCAAGTAGAGACTGGTTAGTTCCTGAATGCTATAGTTGAGATTTCACCCAAGCCACATGATGTCAGGCATTTCCATGTGAATCCAGACCATCCACCTCCTGCCTTCTCACCCTGCCGTGTGTCGGTGAGCAACGGCCATGAGGGTGAGCAAAAACAATAGTTACTGAAGCAAAGGGCTTAAACTCTTAGTAGCAGGAAAACAGAGGTGGAAGTCCATTAGCTAAAGCAGCAGGAAACATCAGCAATGAGCGATTTCCTCCAAGACAAAGCAGGTTGATGGTCAGTTTGCAATTCCAGCATAGCATGGACTTTAGTTGTTACTTGCCAAGGCATAAGGATGGGGTTTACTTCCTGCTGCCTGTCAGTAGTAATAGTACAGTCTGACTTTTGCACAGCAAATGTTGTGTGCTATCTCTTCCCAGTTTATCAGGCTTGAAATTCATTGTGTGCTAAACCCCCAACAAAACCAAAGGTTCCACAGCTGGGATATAGAAATAGCTTACTTTTACATGTCAGGGAAGAGATGTCTGGTGTTATGTATTCTGGAAGGGAAATAATTATTTTACAAAGAATGCAAATAGATATTTTGTGGAGGTGAGCAAAGAAAATGCTAATAACAAGACTACAACAGAAGGAAGTAAGAAGACATGCTGAGGAAGATGGGGAAGTGAGGCAGCAAGAATCCAACCTCAAAGCACAGAGGAGATTACATGACACAGCTTCCCAGCCAGCCCTCTGAGCATTTCAATGAGGGCAATTACAACAGCATGTTCTGTGGGACCCAGCCGTTTAGTAGGACTGGTGTTTTAAAAACATGGAGTAGACGAATGAGAATTTTTAGACAGAACATGACTTTCAGAAATGGTCTCGGCTTTTGCGAAATGGGATCATGTTCATTAAATGTGACCTTTAGAGACATACAGAGTTAGACTTGTATCTTCCCCTCCCACCACCACCTTTTTCTAAAGTAAGAGTTTACATGTTAAACATACATCAGGCCTATGCTACTTACCAAATTGTGATGAGGTCTTGATTGAAATTGGGTTCTGGTTTTACTGCTATCCCCAGTAGAAATTCAGATCACAGTTAAGGTCATAGCAGAACCTGTAAAATAACATCATCGGAGTAAGACACCAAATGCTGCACAATTAAGGGTTTTAAAGGAAGTACCTAATTGATGGTGAGTGTTCTTAACTGAAAAAACCTGCCAGTGCCTGATGAGCACTGAGCTGTGTCATCACAGGCTCAACAGTCTCTCCTTTTCAGTTACTGTGGGAGCTCAAAGTTATTATCCTGAGGGGCTGGTCAGCAAAGAGAGTTTTTGCTTCAGTGACTGTTACAGCGATATAATATACACCAGATGTAATTCTTCCCTGCTCTTGAATCTGCCATATATACAAAGCCCAAGGTTTAGAATATGCTTGAGAAGTAAAGATCAGCCTTGACACTCCCAACTGCAGCGTGTACAAGCGAAGGACGACCTGCCACCCCCCAGCTGCACCAGCTGCCCGGGAGAGGCAATTCGCTGCCTTCCCCCGCTCCTGCAGGCTGACAGGATAGACAAACTGCCCAAGGAGGCCCTGGGGCTTCCCCAGGGCTGTTCAGCAGATTGGGAGAGATGTGGAATTGGCAAGCAGAAAGGGAAAGGACTGATGGATTTTCAGGGAGGGGAAGGAAATAGCTCTGGTGGTTGGGATGCAGTGTAGAGTCTTTGTGATGGGATAAGCGTAGTAAAAATGGGGAAAAAATATCCAGAGAAGTCCCTTGTTAAAGATTTTGGTAGTACATCGTGTTCCAAACACATGGAAATGTAAAGGGTGCATCCAAGATGCCTTCCAGTCAAAATGGGCTTAATTAGGGACACATGAAAGTCCAGTGAAAGGCTAAAATTGATGCCTAGATGAACAGTTGGTGGTGGCAGAAAACGTATGTGTGGAGGGGGAGGAGGGTGGCTTGTAATGATCACAGTGATGAAGTTTGTAATGAGTTTGCAGCCTCACCAGGTTGGGCCTTGCACCTCTGAAGATGCAGTGATTCATGAGTCACCTTCTCCTTTATCCGACTAATACCTTGGGATTGATAACAAAGGGAAGTGAAAAAGAAGTTGCCGTGCTGGTTTCAGCCATGAAGTTTCCTGAAGAAGCATCTTTACTGAGACTAAAGAAACTGTGGATTTTTTGCCTCTGAATTTCAATATTTTTTTCTTTTTTCCCATTCCCCTATCAAATGAGTGAAACAAGATAGCCAATTAGTGAATTGACCAATCACTTTCTTCTGGTACATATGGTACTGTGTTGCAAATGGAAAGGAATTGCCTTCTTCCTGAAACACAGGTTTGTCTCTGTCCTGTGCCCCAACTGACTGTGCCACTGTCCTGTCCCCATGAGCATCTTGGCCGGGCAATGTGTGTTTGGCAACTGCTGCTGAAGACAGCAGCGCTGTGAGGGCTGCAGCCCCACCTGTGCTCAGCTGCTCTGAAACGCAGAGGAGCCTGTTTCGGGGACAAAGCCGTGAAGGTCTCCCCACAGGCTGATGCAAGTCAGTTTGGCAGATTAGTCAGTTAATGCATTATGGTCATTAAAGCTTTGGAACATGAAAATCCCATCAGAGGCTGATGGAATGAGTGACAAGTCAACCAGTGAGATGGAGAGCCAGTTCTGAGCCATCAGCAGAGCGTGTGTTTGTGGCCATCGTCCTCATCACTGATGCGATATCCCACAATGATTCCCCAGATGTTCAGTTTGTGTGAACCTGGTGAGATGATGTGACCAACCTTCTTCACCCACCTGTCAGATCCTCCTCCCCTTGCGAAGGCGGTGGGATGATAGACCTCCAAGGAGCTGGATGGGCTCCCCACAGGCATCCAGTGCAGACAGGTGATGACAACATCCACTCACCAAAAGCCAACCAAGCGGGCTGCAGTCACACTGCTTGTCACTGGTGCTCCCTAGGTTTTGTGGTGACATAGGAACTTACATTTTCTTGGAAGGATAATGAGGAAGCCTAAACTCTGTCCCTAAAAGCTGTCCCTAAAGGTCACAGATGGGCAGAGAAATGCAGGATGGCTGCCTGCCTGCCTTGTTCCTGCTCTCCGGATAAAGAATGGACTTCAGTCTGCAGGTCTGCCAGGTTAGACTTAAATTCATGTGAGAGATCTTTTAATTTGCTTGATTAAAACATCTTTTATTCAAACAAGAAACTTCAAGACAGAATTTAAACCTTATAGAAAATTACAGATATTTTTGAGGAAGCACAAGCTGAATTTGGAGCAGACTTCGTGCCACATACTCAGCAAAAGCTACATCAGACTCTCCCTAACAAGCTTCCTGGGACAATTTAAATAATCTAGTAAGCATCTTTCACAAGGAAATAAGATGTCCAAGAAGGATGAGCTGGATGACCTTTTCTTGATTCAAGAAATGTCTGTTACACTCTGATGATACATTTTTCTTTTAGTTGTTAGCCCTACAAAATGAACTGTAGTATTATTTTCTGTGAAATTAGATTCTCTTTAATTATGTCTTTTATTTTATGTAGCATGTACTAAGGTTTTCAGTTGTGTCATAGGCTTGTACTCCTTATGGTAAGAGCATATGCAGCTGAAGATCAAACTCAATTTAAAAAAAAAAAATCAAGATGATATCAGATACTCAAATGCAATTTCAGTGACATATTACAACAAGAAGTAAAATCTACCTTTCAAAATATTGTTTATATTCTTGATGGAAAAGTATTTTTGTAGTCACTGAAGAGCTACTGCTGAAAGTATCTGGCAGCTGCATTAAGCTGCATCCGACAGAAAGCCTGAGGATGCTGGGGAGAATTCTGGCTGTTGTGTAGCTGAGGAAGGAGCACTGAGAGAAGGGCTTGTTGCTTCTCAGAACTGCTAGAAGATGCAGAATTATCTGAGAGAGGAGGAAAATCTCTTAGGAGATGTTTGTGCTGTAGATAATGGCAGTGAATGGTGTGCTGGGCTGTAGAGAGGCACACAAAACACCTGCCCTGGAGGTGCTGATGCTCTCACCTGTGGTTCAGTGGATCTGCAGAATTCCTCCAGAGGCTGGAAGTGATTCTGGAGTTCATGTCTTTGCCTGTGGCTGCCTGGCAGCTCCATCTGCTATGTAGCCTCAGTGGAGAATTGTCCAGAGACCCAAGTACTAAAACCTTGGCACCTGCAAGTAAGTGCTGCTGGCAATCCCCACTGAAACTCCATTTTCTGTAGTAAATAATGAACTTGGCCTCTCTTAGCAGGGCAGCAATGTGTGTGCTTTCTGTCCGGCTGTACCTGTAATCTTTCTTTTTGCCCTAACTCATAGGGCACCAGCATTACCTGTCCCATGATAGCAAACATCTGGTGTGCCAGCTCATGTAATGGGAGAAAGATATTGGGCTCCCCAAATCCAACACCACATCCAGCCTAATAGAGCAGTTTTGAGCACAAAGACGCCTGGACAGTATCACTCAGCATCAAGCCATAGACTAGAAGAGGCCAAGGTGCTGGAATATAAAGCGCCTCGCCCTTGGACTTGGTACTGAGGAAGGAGGAGGCAGAGCGGGCGTGTCCCCTCCACCTGCCCCAGGAGCAGCCTTCACTGTGCAGGGTGGTTGTAATCCCTGTGGCCCCTCCAAAGACAGCCGAAAAGGGGCTCTTTACACGAGCGACTAACCCTCTCTGTGACAGACACAGCGTAAACTGGAGCTCCTGGAGATGCCACTCTCCTCTCTGATGGGCAAGGGAGCCCTGGTGTTTGATGCCAGAAGTCAGAGGAGATGCCCCATGTCCTGACTCGTGCCTGCTCTGTTTTGTGTGTGCAGCCTTGGCTGCTGCCTTTTCCCCCCAGGCTGCACGTGTTTAAATGTCCGTGTCCCTGGGAGCAGCTCTGGCAGTGATCCCAAGCTGACCTACATGAGCGTCTCCCAGAAAGAGCAGCTTCTGTGTGGCTGGAGATGACAATTTGAGGAGCAGGGAGATTCTTAACCCTGTGGCCTTTATAAGCTGTTCCCTCACTGCCGTGCAGCAGCAGCTCCTGCAAAACCCTCTGGGCTTCTCTCACTTCTGTGCTGACGTGGCCAGGGCAGAGGAGCAGGGCAGCTGCCCCTCAGTGGGGCTGGTGCCTCTTCGTGGGCCCTGCCTGCAGTGACCCCCCCATGCCTGAGGGTGCCCTGAGGCCTCAGGAAGCTATTTTTTGCCAAAATCATAATCTCTGAATAATCAGAGGAGCTGTGCAGATAATAAACCCTTGATGTTTCAACCTGCCATACACACAAAGCAGAGCTCTGAAGTGAAATGACACGCAAAGCTGATGGGAGCAAGTATTGAAGCAGAAAAAGCATTTGGGAAACCTGCAGTTGGGACCTGGGCATGTTTCCTTTACTGTTAATTCAAAGCTGTCTGCACCACAAAGTGGTGCACACAGGGACACAGCGCTCATGGTCACTGCAGAGCGGAGCTGCGGTCCCCAGCTGCCCGCAGGAGGGGGTCTCTCCGGTTCCAGAGGCCAGTCCTTGCTGCTGTGCTGTGCCCAGGGCCCCTGGGGAATTATCCGTGTCTGGCATCAGTAAGGGTTTTGCTGTTGCCTTTCCGAGAAACTGGAGTAGAAGCTCAACTAGGCAGAATGCATGTGTTGCAATTAAAAAGTAAAAGCGTCATGGCAAAAGTTGTAGTTTACACTGGAAATGTACAGTTCTGCTGTGTTTCTTTCCCAGGAGGATCTGGGCTATCCTATGTATCACTTTGTGTGGTTTCATAATCAGAAAACTGACGCAGTTGAAAATTAATCTTTGTTTTCTACTGGCTGGGGTCCCTGATTGCAAGGGCGCAGAGACGCCCAGTGTCAACACCAGGAGAGCGCAGGGACCACCCTTCCTGATCGCACCCCATTAGAAAAGCGCAGCCTGCACACAGAGCTGGAGCCTCCAAATTTGCAAGAGCCCCGTGCAGTACTCGCCTGTTCCACCCCGTGGAGCAAAGGTGTGGTTTTGGTGAGCATCTGTGACCTGAACCGGACTGATTAATCCATGAGCCACTCCTGCGTGAAACAGAGGTCACACAGTGCTGAGGCCTGCCCTGCCTGCTCTCTATTCCTGTGTAAGGTATAAATAGTTATTGAGCCTAAAAATGTTTATATTTCTTTCTATACCTGAAAATAAACTAGGTTAGGTGGTAAAAAAGCACATTGCTTTGTCTATTTTTCCCCTGAGGAGAGAGGAAGGTGAACTTTCTGTTTATAGACAACACATATAAAGGGTTGTCATCAGTGAGTTTCTCTCATCCCTGTATTGCATTGTTACTTGACACTAAACAATGTGCTGATGAGATCACTTAACATTTACTGCAAGATCATGGTTTTAGGAGTGTGGTGATATAACCATGATGAGCTGGAGATAGAAGCCAAGCAAGGTTTGTAGGTAGGTACCAATACATTGTGTCAGACCACGTTTAGGTGTAAATGTTTGGCACAGTATTTCTCAGTGCATTTTCACTTGAGAATCTCTCCATCACGCAGGATCCAGGGTGAATAAAATTAATTATACAATTTCTAGTATTTGCTGTCTCCTACCAGCTCTGTTGGAAGAGAGAGGATGGGAAAGAGAGAGCAGGGAGTTCATTCCGTTTCCGTTGCCCCGTGATGTTTTTTCGCAAAACACTTTACCCACCACAACCCCCCTGCAGTGCCCAGACTCCAGCACCTCCTCCAGAAACAGCACGGGACTGTTCCCACTGCCCCAGTCTCTCCCCAAAACTGCCAGCAGCTGCCTGCAAGCGGGGGTATCACTGCTTGTCAAAATGAACCATGGTAACTGGAGAGAAGAAAGGAGTCTCTGGGGGTTTTTAATATTCAAAAAATCCTGAAGTATGTGTGCAGTAAGATAAGAAAAGCCTAATTTATTTTGCATTTGAATAAGTCCTTTGGTGAAGAACCGAACCAAGAAGACTGGCAACAACTGCTCAAGCAATGTAAGTACAGCAAAATTCAGTGGCCCCACTCACCTGAGATCAAAAGACAGTCTGAGAAATTGCCTTTGAAAACACAATGCTGTAGGGAAAGGTACAATCTAGATGTTGGTTTTCGTTCTTTATAAACATGACCATACAGCAGCCTCAATACTTGATGTCCTGACTACAGCTGCTTGGAAGATGCTGTGCTGAGCTGCCCTGGCTTTGGGCAAGAACTGCCTGAAGGAGCAACATTGCAGCCAGTGCCTGCAGGAGGGGTGAGGAGGGTCCATGGCTCCTGGTCAGCTGATGGCACAGCAGAGCGAGTGTCCCAGCTCCTGCAGCCCCTGCTCTCCTCTCACCAGCTGTCAGCCACCGGACCCTCTCCGAGACACCGGTGGGAAGATGCTCTGTGTGCCGAGGTCATGGCGAGGGCCCAGGTGGGCTGCTGGGATGTGCCACAGGGCAGCCGTTGCTGTCCTGCACTGAGGTTTACTGAACTAAACGTGCTCATGTTGGAATTAAATGCAAACTTACGCCACTGATAAAGAGAGCATGAGATCATGTGAAGTTGTCTTTTGTGCAGGCTTAAAACTGCACCATTCGGGATGTGACGAATACTGCTCACAAAGATTCAAGCGACCACCCAGGAGTTAATATGATTAAGATCATTTATTCCTTTTGTAATTCTAAGAAAGGTTTCAGGTTCATCAAGCAAACAGCTTCTGTTCCTTTTATCCTGGAATGGGTACACCTACTAGAGCTCACTGCATGTCACTGTGACAAAATACATTTTCTGAGCCTTATCTAAATGAAAAAAAAATCCAGATTATTACAAACATTTCTATTCACATCAAAAGCATTTTTATTTTGCAAGCATTTCTTTGTTATTTCCTACTTAGACCTCGCAGCTGCTGAGCAGTGAGCTGGCACTATTGCTCAGCCTTCCCATCTCCTGCTGCTGAACCAGGGGGGTTTCTGTTCCTGCACCAGGACATTGGGTCACACATGCCCAAAATAACCCATCCAAGCTCGGAGCTTCAGCCCCAGGAGAGTTGGGGAGCGCTGTGGGATCCAGTGTCCCAGCATTGCTCTGCCAGC
This sequence comes from Patagioenas fasciata, assembly GCF_037038585.1. Lineage (NCBI taxonomy): Eukaryota > Metazoa > Chordata > Aves > Columbiformes > Columbidae > Patagioenas > Patagioenas fasciata. Next base: position 23,416,634 of record NC_092521.1, read on the forward strand.
TTTGCCTGTGTGCACAGGGGGCGAACATCCCTCCTGTCCCACAAGTGCCCATGAGCAGAGGTGAGCGATGGCCACCGAGGTCTCTGCAGGGAGCCAGGAGGAGAGCAAGAGCGAGCCAGCAGCACCCACCTTCTGCTGAAAGGGAGGTGGCCTGGTGACACGTAGCCTCAGGCATCTGCTGGGCCTGATGCAGCAGGCGGTACAGGAGACGCACTGCTGGTGCTGGGATGTAACGCCAGCAGGAATGGGCCCTGCGTGAGGACACAGCTTGTGCTGAGCCCCGTGGAAACAGGGGAGACCAGAAACTCCTTTCTAAGGATGGAGCTTGCTCAGGCCCTTGGAAGGATGGGCGAATGTGGTTGCTGGGGCCTCATCTGCAGAGCAGAGCTGCAGCAAAATGGGACAGAGCCACGGCACATGGGTACAGATGCTGCTGCAAGCACCTGGCCTGGCGATGCAAGTCCCATACTTAACTGAGGGGCAGTTTTTTGGCAGCTTTTTCTTATTCTGCCAGTAGTGTGTTTCTTCACAGTTGCACCCCTGTGAAGACCCCACAGTCATGTTATATAAATCAGTTACTAATTGCTTCAATGACTGAAATACCAGCCAGCCTTGGAATTGCTCAGCTAAAGCAACAAACCTGGCGGGGGTGAGAGGGAGGACGAGAGACCTCCCGTGAGCCCGGCAAGGCGCAGGGTGCAGGCAGTGATGAGCTGAGCTGAGAACAGGCTTTCCGTCTGCCCAGGGCTTGTCAGCAGAAGGAAAATTAACCTATCCAGCATGTTTCAAGCATGACTGTGAGCCTGCAGGGTGCTGGGTTGACACCAGACTGCTCCCTGCAGATCTCCCTCCCCATGCCCAGTGAAGCCCCTTTGGCTCTCGCCACAGCAACCACATAAACTCTTCAGTCCTTCAGACTCGAGTGAGGCAGCAGAGCTGAGACCTGCCTGGGCAGAGGCAAAGCTCCTCCTGCCCCGGGGAGGAACAACAAACGCTGTGCACCAGCTGAGAAGCACAGGGCTGCTCTCAGCAGCCTTCTGCCCTCCTCCACTCTTTATTTCTAAATAATTTGGTTTTAAAACACATTAGTTTCTTGGTTGATGCTACCCAACAGTTTGCACATCACCATGCATTGCAGTGCTCAGCAATGCCCCAAGGCATGAGCCTGCTCCTGGTGTCAGCACGGTCAGTGCCTCGCTGCCAGAGGTTCTTGTGCTGTCCTCGTCCCCGCGGGGCCTGTGCATGGTCTGGGTAAGAGGACAGGAGGGTTTTCCCAGAGGTCCCATCCAGCCCACGCAGTGCCGTGCCAGCCTGCCAAAAGCTCTCCTGGGTGTCTGCAGTGTCAGAGACGGGCTAATAACTGAATAATCGTACGAGGTAATTACAGGGCTACTTTTGGCCTCTAAAATACCGTGCTACCTCATAATTAAAAATAAAGATAATGGCAATCCTAATTATTAGGCTTTCACTAGGCTGACAGAGGCACACATGGCACTGAAAGAACTGTGCTGGCAACCTGATCTTGGTCCCCACCAGCACCTCCCCACAATGCTCCTGGGGAAGCCCAGGACAAACTCTCCCACCAAAAAGAGAGTATGAGACATTCATCTCCACGTAAACCTCACCAAATGCCATGCAGATCTGAGGAACAAGAGGAACCTGCCCTTGAGCATCCCTCAAATTTTGACACCTGCAGCAATCCAACCTGCAGGCTGCTGCTGACATTCACCTCTCAGCCACCTCAGCAGCTCAAGCATTGCAATTTTAACATAAGAATCATAAATTACACCATGTTTCACCTGTTCACATCCACACAGAAGATAATCATAGCCTGGTATCTCTTCATGCTTAATATACTCTAGCAAACACACCGTGTTGTTCTTCCCAGCAGCCATACCCTGGCGTGCTGGGGAGGGAAGGGCCGTGCGGGGCTGTCTCAGGCTCCTCTGCCGGGCACAGGCAGCTTCTGCTGCATGCAGGAGGGCTGAAAAGTCTCCCCGAGTTCAAGAGTAGCTGAAAGTCTTGCTCTCATTAATGATGAAGCAACAAAAGATTGCGTTAAAAACACTAGCCCTGGAACAACAGCAAAAACTAAGCACTTTGGTACTGTTTGTAAAGCACTGCGGAAGAAATGCCAGGTTATTCCTTTCCAGCTTTTCTCACCCCATCTCTAACACAAACCAGCTGTGTTCAATTTAGCTTTTTGCAGTCGGTGGCCATTGCAGATCCTCTCTTCTACACCTGAACAGTTGGTCTGGATCTGATCAGAGGAGTAAACCAGGATTTCTCCTTGAAACTGCTTCTTATCTTGTCACTCGCCCAGGCCGAGAGGAATGAGACATCTCCACAACCTCCAGTCCAGAGGAACCATCAAGGTAGTGAGAACTGCTGTGAGGGTGGTGATGCTCAGAGGACTCAGACCCAGCAGAGCTGAGATTCGTGAAAACTCGGATTAATTCAGAGACCACTGGATGTCATCTGTGGCCACTAAAAGCAGGGACAACACCAAAGTTAGACCAGGTTGCACAGGGCCTTGCTCAGCAGAGTCTTGAGTCTCTCCTAGGATGGATATGACACCATGTGTCAGGGCAGCCCCTTCCAGTGCTGGACCACCCTCATCGTGAGGAATTTTTTCCATGTATCAAATCAGAATTTATCTTGCCACAACTCGTGTCCCTTGCCTCTTCTCCATGTACCTCTGAGCACCCCCTTCTCTGTGCTCTCCTTGGAAGCAGCTGTAGCCAGCTTGGCCTTCTCATCTCCAGCCCGGACATCCCTGGCTCTTGCAGCCTCTCCTGCTACATCCTGTTCTCCAGCTCCAGAACCATGTCCATGGCCTCCAAGGGATACACTCCTGTCAGTCTCCCTCTTGCCCCGAAGACCCCAACACTGGACACAGTCCTCCAGGTGCAACCTCATGAATGCTGAATCCAATTAAGATCCCACCATTAGAGGAAAGACACTTTTGCAAGCTCTGTCTCTGCCTTGCAAGATTAAGACTTTAGCAAGGACTTGAAGGGCTCAAGTACATGTCCTGTGTATAAGCTCTGAGCTGAGGGCCTGCTGCTGTGCTCAAGACTTGGGGTGTGAAGGATAAAAATTTAGTTCTTGGAGGCCTGTCCATTTGGGGAGGCAGTGTATTTGTCCGTACTCCTTGATGAGTCTCTTCAGGTGTGTGCATGGGTCCCAATCACACATGCAGCCGATGCTTCCCACCAGCAACACCATCAGTTTCAACCAGACAAAAGACATCAAAGCTCCATGCTGAATAAATCCACATCCCCAGCCCTTAGTTTATCACAAAGCAGATCAGATTCCTCTCAAGAGATGGGGCTGGACCTGCAGAGGCAAGTGTGATTGCTAGGAGGTGGGCCGAGGACTTGGGATGCAGAACCAGCCAGGCACCTCTGGGGTCTGCTTGCAATGCTGTATTGAAAACAACCAAGCAAAGCTGGGGCTGCTACAGCGCTGCCTTTGCTGCTGTGCAGGCCAGATTGCTGAAAAACAGGAATTAAAGTGATAAAGTGCAAACATCTGAGAACCAGGGAGCACTGAGATAAGGTACATCCCAAAGGCAGCCCTACAAGCTAGCTCCCCATCAGGTGACCGTGCCCCATTTACCCTGTTCCCCCATCCCATCTTCTGCCAGGACACCCCCTGGCCAGCTCTGATGCTTTCATGCTTAGTCCCTATGTAAAAGCAGCCAGGAGCAGCTTACTCCATGTGTCTGGGCTGTGACTGAGGAGCACCAGGCCAGCTTTCCTCTTCCTCCTGGTTAATCAGTGCTAATTGATTGATTTGAACTCACCTCCCCTCCCACCCGCTGCTGCTTCAAAGAAGAGAGGCAGCACCACTCTGCCTCAATGGAGCACATGTGACATATTTGCCTTCAGAAAGCCACCAGCATCCTTTCAAAAGCAGCTGGGCATGCTGCCCAGCGTAACAAGAAATCATCGTTTCAGTGTGATGCGGGGTGGCCACATGCCTACCAATTACTCTGACACCTCTGTCTGGAGAGAGACTGACAGTGACAGTGCCCAAGTGTCGCTCAGGTGTGGTGGCCATAGGTTGTCAAGAGCCTTGAAACTCTCTTCCCTGACCTTGTGCATTTAGTACGTACCACCCGGGACAGTTTTTTCCATCATCCTTCCCCTGGGGGTGTGAGGGATCTGGAGAATAAAAACAACATGGCAACCTAGTATTTCTGCCCAGGGCTGGAGGAGCACTGGGGAGGACAGCGGGCGCCTGGCTGCCCCAGAGAGCAGGCAAGGGGGCCAGAGGGGAGCGGGGAAGGAAGTGGTGGTTTTCATCAGCAGCAGGAGGGGAAATCCAGCAAGGCGGCTGCTTCGTCAGTGCCTGAGCCTCCCAGCAGGTCACGTCATCTTGCTGAAAATGAGCTCGTGCTGGGAAAGTTAAAAATTGACTTGGGATTATTTAGTCACCAGCCACAAACTGGATTACGGGCATGAACACAGTGCCGCCCCGGCACCCTCAGCACCCAGAGGCAGGCTGCCTTGGCTCTCGCACGTCTTGTCCCCTCCTGTCCCTGGCAGTGCGGGATGGGGACATGCAGCTGGCAGCCCTCGAAAGGCAGCTCCAGCCAGCCAGAAATCCTGTGGCTGCGCTCCCCTCGCCTGCCTGCGCCCAGCCCAGAGCTGGCCTGGGCCACAGCTGCACTGCGCACCACTGCAAGCCTGCAGAGAGAGGGGACATGCCCAGGGGACATGCACTGGGGACATACCCAGGGGACATACTGGGAGGCTGGGGGGTGAGCCACTGAGCTGGTGGGAGCAGGCTGAGGCTTTCTGATTCAGTTATTCACCTCCAGTTGGGAGCACTCTCAGACATCCTTCCAGGATATCGCATGGTTCAGAGATGAGGCTGGCCTCAAATGCCACAGTTTTGTGCATTTTAAGACAGGAGGAAGGTGCCCCAAGAGGCCACAAGAAAGGGGATGGCAGGATCCCAAGAGACTCCCCACTCACCCCCACCCTGGGCAGGGGTGCAGTGCTGCCAGGAAAATAAAGCAAGTTAAAAGGTGCAGTGGCATCCTCCCTTGCTCCATGAGGGTTGCCAGACATGACCATCTGGGGGTCAGCAAAAGGAGATCAGCGATTCTGGACAGCCTTCTCTGTTCTGCTGTTACCTTCTTTTCAAAACCTCTTCAGGGTGAAAAGAAGTAGGGAGGAAGCCAGAGAAGTGGTAAAGGCTGTGATCTCAGATCTGCTTGCCATCGACTTGTTGCTCACCAAACAGAGTTGGCAATTAACTGTCTAAAAAGTGGAACATGAAGGAGAGTTCAAGGAAGGAGCAATCAGCTGTTTCACATATAATAAGCTGTTCTGGATTGCTATGGTCACCTAAGAGAGACATCATGGGACAAAATGCTGGGAGAGATATCTTTCTTAAAATCCATTTTAAGTCACATTCCCCAAATGTAACTTTCCACTCCACATTGTTTTGGGGGGACGATCTGCTCAGTTCTGCAGGGAGGATTCTGCAGCTTCTGACGGAAAGGACCTCTCTGGTCGTAGGCTTGTAACTGGCAGCTTGAATTCAGCCTGTCACATAACTGTGGGTACTGGTTGTACTGGTACTAGAGAAATGTTTTGATCCTTGTTGCTGCCAGAGAAATGAATTACTAGATGGGTCTACCTGTCATACGGTGCACTGAGCACTCCGGCCTCCGTCCAGCAAAGTGACAACATGCCCTGTACACAGCACATAGAGATTCCCACGGAAGTTGGCATAAGAAGCCAACACCCTCCAAACCAGGCCACCAGCAAGCCATGAAGGAGAAGCCATCAAGTGGCAAATGATGCAATTGCTGGATATTGTTCTTCAGAGTGATGAAGCAGTGAGTCACAGCCATTTCCCAGCCGATACACCTTTGGTCTGTAACACTGGTTTTCACTGCAAACATTTTAAGTTGCTCCAGCATGTGCCTCACCCTTCTTATTTACAGGAATTAGTGAGGCATTTCATGAAAAAAGGGGGGGAGGGGCTTCCTAGTAAAGCAAGGAAACAATGACAAAGCAAGAGATATTAGTGATAAAAAAGTACAGCTTGCCTGGCAAAACAGCTATCCTATTATCTCACTGACAAGGCACATACAGGAGAAATTATAAAAGCAGCAGTGGTAATGCCTGGGAGTTGCATCTTGGCACTGCTGTCTCTGGCCACCCCTTCCTGGCTCCCGTTGGCAGTGACGTCCGAGGGCAGGGACAGCAGACAGGCGGAAAATCCCCGTCAGCTCTCTGAGCTGCTCCGTCGGGCAGCCCTGAGCCCAGAGCTCACGGGGACACAGCGGGCAGGCGAACTCCTGACGCCCGATCCCAGGCGAAACAGCAGTGGAGAACAAGGCTCTTTTGTTAGGAAACATGGGTTTTCTCAGTGCAACTAGCTGAAAGGCACAAGGGGAAGAGTCCGCAGATAGAGATAGTAATTGTTTTTAACTGGTTGTCCTGATGCTTGAGATGACAGTGTAAAATGCACCCTTGGCTACAATAATCCCCATTCACAGCAGGGAGAAAGGCATTGTGCCACTACTATGATATTGGACTAAAGAAAGGCAGGAGGAGAGCCAGGAGAGCTGCTGTAGGCTGGCTCTCGGGCCACACCTGGGAATGGGGAACACCATTATTAATTTCTATCAGGAGGGCTCCATTAAGAGTGTAACTATGTTATGGAGAACAGTGAAGGAAACAGCCTGTGCACCACCCTGTTGCTTGCATATTTTTTCAAAGATGCTGAAGACATGGATGTACACAAGCATTTAATTGCATGACCCTCATGATATGGGACAGACACAGACCCCACCTCAGATCCAGCCTCGTATTCCAGAGTGGTTCCAACAGGATCCCACTTTCTTTTGGGTTTCAGACCAGCACACATCACTGGGTGCCGGGGGAGCAGATCAGTCCCAACCAACGGCTCAGCTGACTGACAGTAACTTCAGAGTTTTGATAATCGCAAACATGTTACCCTGTTCAGAGTCAGGCCAAGCTCAGCAGGTGGGATGAAACTTGCTAACTTAACTTGACTGCTTCAGATTCTGTGTGCCTAGCCTAAGATCTGTATTTAGCCAAGACACTGACTCCTGGCTCTAAAACCTAGGCAAACTTCACCTACCACCCCCATGTGAGGGCTGTCTGCGCGGGGCACAAGGACCTGATCTCATGGATCGAGTGAAAAGCGCTGAATGCATCTCCAACCCACCACAGCCGCGGGCATGTGGAGCAGTTGCACATTCCAGCAGGACTCCAGCAGTGTTCCCTCCACTTACAGCAGGGTCTGGGCACCACAGTGCCAGCTGGTCATCTGCCACTCCAGAAAAGAAAGTCTAACTGGGCCAAAAATACAGGGCACAGCTCACTGACGTTTCAGTTGTGACACCTAATGGTGGTCAGTATCGCAATGACCCCTGGGTGAGATGCATGGCACACTCCAGTTTATGACCAACACAATGAGGCTGTGGTGGAAAGCGTGATGTTCTGCACCAAATGAACACCCCTCTGTTCCCCTTTTTGTCTTCAAAGCTGATTTCCTCATTGATGCAGAATCTCCACAATGACAATAGGAAACACTTTAAAAACAGGCTGTGGCTGAAAACCTCTGGCCCAGCAGCTGCTTGCAGGTGGAGGGCTGGGGCATGGGAAGCCACACCAGGCTCCAAGAGTTGGTGGCTCACATTTTGCAACCATGTCCTGGCCACAAATCTCTGTGTCAGCAGAGAGTGGGGCAGCAACCAAGGGGCTCCAAATAGTCCAAGTGAACAAGCAGGAATCTGGCAGGAAGCTGAACGAGAGACAACCCAATAAAAACATAATGCAATTTAAAAAAAAAGAAAAAAAAGTAGGTCAGGGAACAGGAAACTCTTGGGTGGGGCTTTTCTTCTGACCACCTTGCAAATATGAAAAGGAGAATGAAGAGAAGTGATCTGCAGATGCCTGTGCTGTGGGCAGCGCACGGGGAGGAAGGGGAGGCTGTAGAGAGCCCCACCAGCAGCAGCTGGCAGTGAGCTGAGCAAGGGGTTCATCTACTGACGGCTGCCCTGCTCTCCCTGGGCAGCTGGGCTCACCTCTCCTGGTGGCCCTTGGGCTGGCACCAAGGAGTTCCTGCAGGTTGCTTAGAGGTGCTTGGAGATGTCCCAAGGCTGTGCCCTGCCTGCACCATGTGCCTGTTGCCTCAGCCAGGACTCAGTATCCCCAGGAAATCTCCTTCCCCCATGTTGTCTTCGCCCGCAGCGCAGCCAGAGGATGGCAGGGAGGAGGGATGCAGGGCACCTGGCTGCTCTGACTTGCTCTGTTTAGGGCAACGGCAATCTCTTTCCTTAAGGGGAGTTGTACAACCAGTTGTGTATTCCTGCCTTCTGCGGTTTCTCATCACACAACCCTGCTTTCTGATAAATCAAGCGATACACGTCAGGGCCTCTGTTTGCTCCCCAGTAGCAGGAATTGGTGGGTAAATCCTGGTTATAAAAATGCTGGCTTTCATGAGGGCCCTGTAATAAGAACAGAGGTGGAAAGGTAATAGGCAGGAAAACCGAAGTGCTGAGATGCGGGACACATACGAGTAACTGGACATTGCGTACAGTGTGGAGGTAAATCCCTTTCCATGATAACAAAATGCAGATGAGAAAGCCTTTCATCAGGGTGCTCCAGCCTCAACCACCATTTGGCTACAGTAGCAGAAGGCTTCATCTATCACGAAGTGATGATGGGGTAAACAAGCAGAATTATACAGAAAATAAGAAAAGCCAAAGCTAATTAGCAGCAGAGCTTCCCGTGGTGTAGTTTGTGTTGGGACACTCATGCCTCACTGGGGTTGCTCCTTCTGGCACAGAATACAGGATTGTTTTCACTCTCAAAATGGACAGGATTACTCAGAAAGTGAGAATGAAGAGCCCTGGGAATCCATCCCTGTTTTTTCAGCTCCACATTCCCATAGCCTAAGGGCAGCTGCAGATACTCCTCCTAAGGAGCTGTTCTCCTTAGTTTCTGTGACAATTTTTGTGATGAATTCTACCTGGATTTGGAGAGGTTTTAGATTAAAACCTGGCAACATCCTGGCTGTGCTCCTCTGGAGAGATGGAGCTGTCAAGTCTGAGCTGTTCAGCCAGGTTTTATGAAAATGGGGAGGAGGGATTGCTTTTAAGCAAAACAGCTAAACAGCAATAACTTGGTTTCGAAGGTCAGTAACCTGGCTGCAGTGGCACTGTTGCAGGAGGCGAACGTGGTTGTTAAACTCCTTTTCACCCCAGGGAGGCTGTGCTGCTGCCACACACAACCAGCTGCAGCACCAGGGAGCACGGGGACTGCTGAACAAAACCCGGTGTGAGCCCCACAGGGCAGCGCTGTCGGAAAAGACACAGAGGAGTTAGAGCTTGCCCAGTGCTCCCTGTTCAGCTATGCCAGCATCAGCACCCTCGGGCTTTGTACTTTGCTAACACAGTATGTAAGATGATTTCAGATCACTCCACTTAGTGTTTACTGCAGATCCCTGCCAGCGTGCCATCCTGATACCTGCTCGTTCATGCTCACGCAGCGTGCATCATAGGCAAAGAATGTCAGCAGCAGAGCTGGAAGGTGCAGCTGGATGAAACAGGATTGTTTCCATGGAGAAAAATACCCGGGGAAAAAAAAATACCACCTAGTAGAAACCAGTCTATATCCACATGTAAGCCAGATCCTTGTGACTGTCAAAGCCCTGTTGTTTGCCTCTGCATTTCTGCCTATCCAAATCAAAGACTTTCACACTCAAGTCCTCTGAAGTACCTGAGCATCCCTGCTGTCAGCACTGAGGCATCTGACCTGGGGAAGACCTTCACACCTCGCAAGGGGCACAGCAGTGCAGGAGAAGATGGCAGCAGTGGATTCCCACCAGGTGAAGATCTGCACTGGAGCAGCTGTCCTTGTGCTGGCTGGACACCCTGCGGGCTGCACGCCCAGCTCTGCGTCACATTTGGCAAAGGTGTCGGGTGTCTCTGTGCCATTGAGCGCACCTACATGGCTCAGTCACTGGTACCCTGCAACAGCCAGAGCCATTCACCACTTTCCTGAGCTCTGGATTAACTTTTAGTCTGAATTTCATAAAGGCAAGAGACTTGTATAATCCCAAGACCTGTCTACCTGTTTTTTTTCCCCAGAGTCCCCAGGTAAACATGATCAAATTCAGCCGAGATACCTCAAATATACTGGAGTTCCTACTGACAGTCAGTGGCTGGCCACAGAAGAGAGAGAAAGAGAGGCCTGTATCAGTGACCCTGTCCATGGAAAAGGAGTCTGAGCTCACCTGGCTGGGGCTTGGTTTGATGGCAGACGACACGTCATTCGGCACATGCCCCAGCCCCCACTCAGCACATGGGCACAGCTGGGGTGGCCGTGCCACCATCTGCCTCTGGCCCAGCAACAGCATCACCAGCAGCTTAGGGGAAGTTGGGAGCCTGGTTTTATCTATTCAACAGCGTGTTTCCTGATGCTGTCAAAAAGCGGCAGCTTGCAGTGCACAAAAAGTGCATTTTCCTATGTTCATACAATATTTCTTCGGGTTGTTTTTGCAATGACATTTTTAGTTGCTGTTTCTATTTCATTTTCCTCTCTCTTTGGGTGTAACTGCACTCATGCTACCCCAGTTAAGAATCACTGACCATTTAATGGTTCACCTTTCATTTTAAGCAGTCACATTTGTACAGTGCTACACCATTAGCTAATTTGTGAGTTACCTAGCATTGTTACCTGCCCTTTGGGGCTGCAAGTGACTGGACTGATTTGACTCCCATACGAGGGGGAGCAGAGTCCCTCTCAGCTGGGAGGAGAATCTGTTGAGGGGCCAAGGATCACCTTCTGGTCACCTCAGTGCGTAGAAGAGTTCCTGCTCCATTTCCAGACCAGCTCTCCCCTTCCTCCACTCACTGGCTTTGTTTCTTTGCAGACTGGCACAAAACCCAAGGGGAAAGAAGCTAACCTGGCAAGAGGGACGGAGGCAGCTCTGCAAGTCTAAATTGATGCCCTTGCAAGACACAAAAGCAAAGTGTGCTTTGCGTAACACAGCAGTGGGAGGTAGATTTGGGCCATCAGAGAGACTGAGGTGCTTAGCCAGACACCCACCATTCTATTTTCCACACCAGCTGGGTCCTGCCCTTCTGTCAGGAGAAACGGGACAGGAGCCAAACATGCTAGATGTTAAGTCCTGCCCCAGGCGACTCTTCTGGCTCTTGGTCAAATTCCCCTGGCTCTGAAGAAGGGTCTGCTCACCCTCTCTGGGCATCACTAAAGTCCTCTTCCCATCAGATCACTTCCCAGCCCCAGGGTCTGAAGTCCCTCCTGACACATCATCTCTGCCCAGGCCTTTTGCCAACACTCAGCCCTTTCACCTGTCTCCTTCCCTTACATTCTCACCCTTTTTTTGGTAAAACAGGGTGAGCAAATAATTGTGCTAATTATTCCTCCAGAACTGTGCTGCAAAAGAGTCATTTCACAGGAGGCCGTAAGGCCAATTAACATTTTATCAGCGCTGGAACAATCTCCCTTTGTTCCTGGGCCACGTAACCCGTACCCTGCACCCCTTCAGCAGATTAAAGTCACTAAAACACTTGAAACAAACAAACAAAACCAAACCACAACGCCACAACTAACCAAACCCTACAATCAACCAGTTCCTCAGCGGGAAGTGGTCAGGACTACATGGGCTAAAGAACATGAGAAAGCCATGAGGACAAGGGCAGAAAGGAGCAGGAAAGGGCAATGGTCCTTCTCACAGTGGCAGCAAGTCTCTGGGTATTGTCAGCCACTGGTGGAACCACAAATGGTCAGTCAGTGCCCTCTAAAGGATGGTCAGGCAGGGCCATATTCCCTGTCTTCTCCCAAACCACCAGGTTTGGCCATCTCACACATCCTGACTGCAATCCAAAATACGCTGGAATCCACAGACACCACAAAACATAACTGAACAGTTACTATGATATATACCAATGGCAGTACCTTACTTCCCACCTCTTACAGGTATGAGCATTATTATAAGGCAGTTATGAATTGCAGTACAATCCCTTTGAACTGAGAGAAAAAACTGTTGTGGCATCAGTGGTGAGGGGACCAGGGTCAGCTTTGGCCAGAAAGCCCATGTCCTTCTATAGGTGAGCTGTCTGTCTCCTTTCACTAGTGAGAGTCACAGTTTGATGATTTAATAAATTGAGCTGTAATGTCCTAAAATTGGGTTAAAAGCAGTGTGTGACATGAAGCACTCACTGATATAAGCTCTTCGTGGTGGATCCAAACAATGATGATGGTTTAATTTCATATTAGCAGGCTTTATGCAGGTTCTGACACCATGTGTCCAGGGCAAGGTTTTGTGGCACTTCATACAGCTAATTTGGAGGTTTCACCACCTGTTCCTTCCTCCTCTCTACCTGCCCCTTTATCCTGAGTCACCAGCTTCCTTCAAACACAGAGCAACTTCTCTCTGGGCACCAGATCTATGCAGGTCTATCCCTGCTTCAGATCTCAGGTCTTGTGTCCAGCTCCTGCAGAAGATGTTTGCCCAGACCCTCCTGCAACTGATGCAACCTTTTCAAGTCACCCTGGAAATGTGGGTGCAGCACAGAAACTGTGCTGGCAGAGGGAAAAGGGAGCCTGGCAAGCAGGTCTGCAAGGTTCTGAGGTGGGTGCAGCATGATGGAGCTGATATGCATGGACCAAGGTGAAGAGTAAGAGTTCAACCAAGCCAGCACAGACTCAGTAGGAGTTCATTCAAGCACGATTCTCATTATGAGGGTCCCATAAGGGCTTATTGTCACCAGCCAACACCTCATGCTGTGCTTGAGCTGTGTCTCCATGCCCCACACACACCCTCCTCAGCACACATCCTTGCCACCCCACGCTGCCGCCGCAGACCCACCCAGGGCAGCAGGAGGAACTGCGCAGCCATGCATGGAGCTTAGTCCAGCCCCACCACCCCGGCAGCCACCTTGCCCATCTCCCTGGCTCAGCTTCACCAGGTCTGTGAATCATATTCTACTTCAGTTTCCATTTGCCTTTTGGCTTTCCTCTTTGTACTTCATTTTCAAATAGTCCTTGCACTTTTCTTTGGCTCACCACACGAGTTGTGATAATTAGTTCTGGGCTGCCAGAGCCTGCAGGGCTGTGCTGGAGGAGCTGCAGGTTGGTATGTCAGAGACAGCCAGGTTTTGGCACTGGGTTAAAGGTGTTCGGCTACTGATTCAAAGGTGGCAGGACTACTATGAAATGGTAAAAGGGCCTGGAATAAGACCCGTGAGAGAAGTTTAGCGGAAAGCAACATTCATGGAGTAAGAAACACAGAAATATATCCTGCATGTGGGCAACCTCAAGTCATACTGAACGGCTAAATGACTTCATGTAGAGAAATTGGCCAAAGCATCCCTTGTGATTTGGTTCTGCCGGTTCTTGTGGCAAATGAATGAACTGTAGCTTGTGCAGTGAAGTCCATGTTTTCTCTCAGGCAACACACACTTAGGCTACTGCCATGAGCCTTTTGCAAAAGGAATATACAGACAAAATCCCCACAACATGAAAGGACTGGCACGCCATTGTGCACATGGCAGAACAATAGCAACCTGTTCCAGAATAGGGAGCAGCAGGTTGGTACATGGTGGCACAAAAATCACTGTGATGTGTACATCCTAATTTAGCAAAGTCCATCCAAAACAGATTACTTGTTCATGCCAGAGCTCACTCCGGTCTGACCCAGTCATTAAGCCAGCACCACAAAACCAGCATGAACACTTTCCAATGCATGCCTTGCAGGAGCGACATGGCTTTGTTAGGAGAAAAGTAGTTGGGAAAAAACAAAAACACAACAACAACAACAACTAACAGGAAAGGAAAAGGTCAAAACTTTGTGCACTTCCACTGTGGACAGAACAAGAAGGAACTACAAAAATGGGAACTGGGGTCAGACATTAAGAAAATCATTTCCAAGTTAAGGAGTAAGGCCCAGAACAGACTGACTTGGAGATTACTGAATTGCCATCCTTGGAGGATTTCTATGAAAAAGCTTGAAAACTCTTGGTCAGGATGATACAATGTTCTCACCTGGGGAGAGAACAGACTAGGACACTTACCATGTTTCCTTCCCGTGTCTTCCTCCTCCTCCCTCCCCAAACCCCCCAGTTCTGCATCTTTAACAGTCTACAATTTGTCATTATCTAGAAATATGGCAATAACTCTGTTTCCCCAAGCATACAACACAAGTCACTCTGTGGCACTTCAAGGACACTCAGGAAGAGCAGTATTGATACTCAAACATTTTTGCTTCGAGTACTTTGGTTCTTAAGGAACAAACTGATGAAAGGAGAAAGCCTCAGACTAAGCAGTTCTCATTCTAGCCAGTAAAGGGTAGAGGGAAAGAGACACACTCATCTGTTTTTGGCAATACCTTTATTTTGTGGTTTCTAAGCGATTGGGGTGGACTGTATCTGGCAGAGGAGAAGAAAGAAATGGAGCAGAGTATGTGGCCGAAGGGAGGTGGCTATATCAGGGACAGGGATGGAGCAGCATGAAGCTCATTCTCAGGGAGCAAAGAAGGAGTGACAGACGAGACCCAGCTGGAGACCTGGATCAGCAGTGACAGCCAGGCAAGGACTGTCCCCCTCCTGCACCATCTCTCTCCTCCAGACAGAGCCATCTCAGAGAGCTCTGCACCCAGCCCAGACCCGGCTCCAGGGCCTCTTCCTTCACCCATCCATCTTTCCAACAGTATCTCCCAGGGCTTGAGACTTAACTAGTTCTTAGAGTGAGGAGGGGGAGACACAGCATACTCCTGTAGAGATATGAGGGGGAAAATGCTGTGATATTCCTGACCAAACTCAGCTCAGTACCTTCCCATTCACCCAGCTGCACTTGGCATCAGAGAAAGCAATCCCACCGCACAAACCTGTTGCTTTGCTTTCTTCAGGCACATTATAAAGTAACTCACTATTACCTTTCTCATGTCATGATTGCCTGATACTTCTTTGCCCGTTTGTTGTCAAAATTACTTCTCCACAAGTTCAGTAAACAGACATACAGTTCTTTGTATAAGTGAAGAATACTCGCCAAATAGCCTCAAGAAAGCAAAACTGCTTTTGCCCACATTCGAGAAAATTAAAAATACAGAGTTCTGAAGTCTTGATGTAAGCTTTATTCCCTTTTCTCTTTTTCTTTTTTATTAAAGAAATTGCTCAGAATTTGGCATTGGCTCTGCTCAAGAGATTACCTAGCACTGACAAGCCTATCTGGCCTAAGTAGGCTGCCAAAAGCAAACAGCGCTATCAGCTCAGCACTCAGTTTAAAGAAAACGGCACTCCCCTTCAAAAGGTTCATGTTCGCCCTTATCTCTTCACACAGACCATCAAGGGTTTAGCTTTCACAATGCTCTTTTAGCACACAGCGTTGCTCTGTAGCTAAACAAAAAAGGAAAATGATGAGATGTGAAAGAGATCATGCAGCTTCTCAACACAGGAGCACAGTATGTGTATTCTGAGCAATAAAACTTTACTGTTTAAAAGCAGCTATCAGCTGCGTTAATTTAAAAAAATGATCTTTGATATTAGCATTTTTCAGATACAATTTAAAAATGCTTCCCGCAGCTAACTACAAAGCTGGAGTGCAATACAGTGTATATCAAAAAGTCATAATTCCTAGGCAACAGAGAGGAAACTTATTGAAGTCTGAACACATTTTAGTAACTTTGCTATTTCCATGATAGCCTAGAATAAAAAATAATTGCATTCACAAATCATAATAGCATTAGCACAAAGGAAAAATGTTGTTTCTACTTAAGAGCTTTAAGCTATAAAAGATATTTATTTAACTTTGGTAGAACTTATGTTTAGAAAATACGTATCCATGTAGTCTAGAATATTAATCAATTGCTGTGAGTGAAAAATGCTGTGTAAACTTTGCTCTTTTTCCTATTTGGTAGTTCTACTAACATTTCACTGAAAGGAGGCAACCTGTCCATCAGGTAACTTGTCTTATCAGGATTGTGAAATACTTCAAAGATTTATAATTAAAGAATAATTAGCCCTCATTCAATTCCTGTTTGGCTGAGATTCTCTCAAGCTCACAAAGGAAACATTGAGTTATGTCTTCCAGCTAAATATGAAGCCTAAGATTTAAAAAAAAAGCAGTTTCTGTTAAGAGGACCAACGTCCAGGCCCAGCCACGCGTGTAACACCTGCAATGACAAAGCACACACTGGGCCTGGGCGATAAGCCCAACCCACGAGACAAGTGTGCTACAGCAGCTTTTATCACCTGCCATGTGGCACTTGGGACCAACAGATCTAAAGCGGATCTTGGAGAGACGCAAATGAGAGTATCAGGTAACACTCAACAAGGGCTCTCCTATCAGGATCCCTTCCAGATCCCAAACCTCACCTGGGACTCCGGACTGTAGTTCGGGGAGGGCAATCTGCAGAGCCATGCATGCAACCATTCACATACTTTATGAGATTTAATTCTAAATGACTAGCAGAATTTGCCAGCACCTGAATCTAAAGCTTAATGTAAATTTTGTGCCTCAACCATAAACCCTTCCTTTCATGCTGCCTTAAAACACTTAGGCCACATCTTGAAAAGAAAACTTAATACATTTGTTACAGGAGGACAAGATCATTGTTTTGGACACCATCAGCTAACTATACCTACCTTCTACTGTGAAGCTTTTTCTTCTCACAAATTATGTCCAAATTTCCTGTTTAACACTTCACAATGGTACCACAGTATGGGGGGAATAGACAGCAAAATTTTACTAACCATTACATCCTTGCTTCAATTCAAAGCAAAAGGAGCATAATCTATGAGGACAAGACACAAACAGCATGTTATTTTGCCAAAAGAAGAAACACTAGAAATGCTTAATTAGAAAGCTTCAGTGCTTTTGAATAATAATTTGAACTTTGCTGGCTACCCATCTAAGGTTAAGAGTGCCTTTTTACTGCTTTAATAGCATTTGGTGTTAGAAAACTCTGAAGTCAGATTTTGTCAAGAGACTACGAGCAAGATCACAGAAAAGCCCCTCTCTGCCAAACAGAACTTGCAAGTTTCTTTTTTTTTAATTTGGCCAGAGAGACGAAATGTTCTACCATGCTCTGGGCTCTTTATTGCCATCATCCAGGAGTGCTGACAGAAACAGAGTGACCTAACTCACATGAAAGAGCAAGAACACGCCTAGGCAAGAATAAATATGTGAGAATATGCTCAGGTGCCAACAGCAGAGAAGTGCAAAAGCAATAGGAGTTCATAAAAGGACAGTCTGAGGACAGATGAGCAGCAGAACCCCAGGTAAGGAAGGGAGAGAGAAGAAACAGGAACAGTAAATAGAACATCCTAAGGAGGGCATTATAAACCAGTATTGAAACTAGATTTTTCCTTTTTCCAACAAAAATCACAGTTTCAATTTTAGCAAAGACATCAGATACTATAAGATACTGTTGAGTTTCGCTGTTTGCTTTACTCATCCGACAGCAGTAACCATTGCTAGAGAAGGGCCAGCAGAAGAGGACACTTTCGCTTGTCAGCTGCTTCCTGTGCGAAGTCAGTATCTCAGTTTACAACACCAGGGCTGAATGAAGATGTGATACTGTGCCGTGAAACAAGTGGGGAGATGCCAGTTCTGCTGTGGGTTGGGTGACCTCCAACAAGGAGCAGTAAAACTGCAGCAGTTGCTGACTGCAAGTGGAATCCTTCACATGTGACAGTAAAATTCCACAAGTACTCCCTCCTACGGCTCTATTTAAACCTGGGATGGCAAGTACCGGTGAAAGAAAAATAAAACAAGATACAAAAATGCAGACAATTATTCCTCTCTCTGTTGAAACTACATGTTAAACAAAAAATAACTAAACAAACAAAACAACAAAAAAAAAAAGAACACACACACAGAAGAAAAACTACATTAAAGAGGTGTTATCTCCAAGACTTCTGCAAATCTAAGATCTGGCTTCTTGCTTTACATTTGTACTAACTGGTATGGCAGGAATTAAACACATTTGATATTTTATTTAGTTCTACGCTTTTGTAAGAATCTGAAACACATTTAATTAGTTGTTAATAGAAAACCATAGAATTCTTAAAGATAAGGAAAAAAAATCCTTTTTTTGTGAAAAGCTTCACTCTTTTAGGGCATAAGATGCTAGCTAAAAATAAACCAGCAGTATTCTTGTCACAGGTTTTCTAAACTCCACAGGATCACTGCTTCTCTCTGAAAAATTCTTTATATGGCACAAATCCTGATACTCACTTGACAAGCTTCTAACGGGACTTAATTGCCCTGTATAACCTCCCCAAACCGCCTGTAACTGCAGATGCCTCACACACATGCAAAAACTACAAAAAGATGGTGAGCTAATACTTGATACTATTCGATTTACAACCACAACTTTAATGTTTTAAAATACAGCAAGTACATACATTACAATTAAGAAACAACCTGAGCAGAACCTAAATTCTGTTTCCACTAAAACCAGCTCTGCCAATCTATTGAGAATCCTCCTCCTGGAGATCCAGCTTTAGGGTTTCCTCGACCCTTTTACTGCTTCTTCAGCACCACCCACCACCCCGAGAAGGCGCAGCTCTGGTTTGCACAGCTCGGGGTTGGTTAAAGGCGCCGCCGGAGCTGCAGCGCACGGCTCTGGAGCGCTGGTGCAAACACACCCACTCGGGAGGTGCTGTCACCTAACGCCAGGTCAGCCTAGGGAAAACAAACAAACAAACGAACAAACTCCCGCGGGAGGCCCGGGCCTGCGCGCCGCAGGGACAGCTCCCGTTCACCGCGGCCCCGAGCAATGACACCCCCCCGGCACAAGCGCGGCGTTGGGAAGCGCGGCGGG
Organism: Patagioenas fasciata; assembly: GCF_037038585.1. Classification (NCBI taxonomy): domain Eukaryota; kingdom Metazoa; phylum Chordata; class Aves; order Columbiformes; family Columbidae; genus Patagioenas; species Patagioenas fasciata. Next base: position 23,435,483 of record NC_092521.1, read on the forward strand.
GCACCGACCAACCGCTACGGGGGCCGAGGACCCCCGTTACGGTGCGGTAAGCAGGAAGCCCTGCACGGAACGGGGGACACACAGACACCGCCCGGGGAGGACACGGTTCTCCCGCGCATGCGCCGGGGGCCGGAAGGGCCCATCCCCTTCCGGCCGGCACGCGACCTTCCTTGCCCGCCTGCACCTGGCCCACTCCCCGCACGGGCAGCCCCAGGCGCGCGCGAGACTGGACGGGACGGGGCGGGGCCGGGCGCACGCGCACGGCCGCTCAGTAGGCGCGCCGTCGATCCGCTTGTGCGTACGCGCGCTCTGCCCCCCGGCGCCCCGCCACCCCCCCCCGCTGCGCACATGTGCTCTCACGCAGGCGCATGCGCCCTGGCGCCGAGCCCCCACCGCCCCCCGTGACGTCGCGAGGCGCAGGCGCGTTCCCGCCCGGCCATTTCCCCCCCTCGACCGCCGCGCATGCGCTGCAGCGGCCATGGCGCCGGCGCCACGCGACTCTCCGCCCTCCCCCGCGGCGGCGCCTGCGCGGTGCGCGCGCTCGGTGCGTGGCGTGCGGAGCGGTGGGGGCGGGTGGGGGCGGGGCGGGTATATATAGTGCGCGGCCGGGGCGGCGGCCTCCCCCTTGTCCCCCGGCCGCCGTCGGAGCTGTGTGCGCAGTGCGTGTGCTCCGGACAACCGGACACGCCGGCCCGGCCCCGCCGCACCATTTATTACTAAAAATATAAAAAAGCCAAAAAAAATCCAAAAATCCTAAAAAACCTTAAAAAAAATTCTCCCTTTTTCCACCTCCCGTCAACCTTCTGCAACCGGCCGGTTTGATATAAAATAACCCGGTGAAGCGAAGCCCCCGGACCCGGCGCAGCCGAGAGGAGACACAGAGCGAGCCCGACCCCGCCGAGACCAGCAGCCGCCGCCAGCTCCGCCAGGCCCGGCACAGAGTGAGCCCGACCCCGCGCCCCCGCGCAGCCGCCTCCCGCAGCCGTTAAGTTTCGAATCCGCCTCCGGCGTGCCCCCCGCCCCGCGCCGCCACCGCCGGCCGCTGCCCTCACGGACCGCCGGGCCGTCGCGGCCTCCTCGCCTCGTCAGCGCCCTCCCTTTGCCCTCCCGTGCCGGGAGACGGCGGCAGGATGAACCCCAGCGCCCCCAGCTACCCCATGGCCTCCCTCTACGTGGGGGACCTGCACCCCGACGTGACCGAGGCCATGCTCTACGAGAAGTTCAGCCCCGCCGGGCCCATCCTCTCCATCCGTGTCTGCAGAGACATGATCACCCGCCGGTCCCTCGGCTACGCCTATGTCAACTTCCAGCAGCCCGCCGACGGTGAGGGGCTGGGGCCGGGCCGCGGGGGAGGGAGGGAAGGAGGGAAGAACGGGGGATCGGCGGGCGAGGCGGCGTGAGGGGAGAGCTGGGGCGGGAGCCATGTTCCTCCCCCGCCCCCACCAGGGCTCGGCGCGGCCGCTCCCCCCGGCCTCTGCCGCCGCCGCCCCGTATCCATTTTGCCCTCTCCGGGCCGACGCCGCTGCTGCCGGGACGCGGCCAAACTTGTCTCCGCGCGGGGGGAAGTTTGCGGCGGGGCCGCCGCTGCTGACACGCGGCCTGGGGCCGCCCGCGCCTCGTGGCGGCGGAGGGGGGAGGGAGGCGCCTCCGCGCCGGGAACCGAAAGCCGAGGCGGGTCCTGGGGTCGGGCCCGGGCGCCCCCGCCGAAAGCCTGGGGCCTGGCGGAGCTGCCTCGGGTGGGCGGCTGCGGGGAGGGCGGGGGTGTGCAGGCGGCTTTTCCACAGGTTGGCACGTCCGTGCGCGGCCGCATCAGGACTCGGAGATGAAGGCTAGCTCAGAGAAAATATGATAGTCATTAGTACCTTCTAATAAGTACGCAGAAGCAGGGTGTGTGTGCGTGATTAAGGGGCCAGAAGAAGGAAGTAGGGCGGACCGGGATCGCTTGGTGGTTTCGCAGGCGTCCAGTCAAAGGCCAGGCTGAAGCAATACGTTAAAACACCATGGCAGAGCTGTCACGTGTAGGGACGGCATGAAATTACTTGGGTCTCCTTGCTGCACTCTTCCTGTAACAAATTGTGTTCTGATCTGCAGAAGACTCTCTGGCATTGTGTTTCCCAAGTCGTGTTTTTATTAGACTTACTTGACACAATGTGTTGCTGGTTCTCTAAAGTTATGTCAGTAAAGAAACTTTCCATGTAATTCTGGTCGTGTTTGTGCTAAGTTTGGCAAACCAGCTTGCTCTCTTGGAGGGTATTTTGATAAAAGAATGAAATGGGGCCAGTTCTAAGTTTTGTGGAGTCCAGTAAGAAGAAAAAATAATTCAGCCAGGGAGACTGTACTTGATTTCAAGTACAGTTTAGTAAACAGTTTTCTGTTAAAATTGTTTTATTTTTAAGCGTATGAAAGTGAGAAATTTGCATTACAAACTTTTCAAGCAATTAGATTAACTGACTTTGAAAATACATGGCCATTATCAGATCAGACTTTGATGTACCAATGATATCTGTATGTAGGTAGTAAAAATTACTGTCTTATGTTTTTAATAAGGCAGATATTTCATTTATTATCAACTTTCTCACTTCAGAGAGCTTTTAATTTATTCAGCCATTGTTCAGAATGAGATTATTTGAATGCTTGTTTTAACATTTTTTGCTTTTATTTGATAAAGCCTGTAGTACAGTTTACTCTCAAAAAGGAAAATAAGGAGTTAGCACAGTTTAGTACTGTGATGTGATAATGTCAAGGCAGAAGTTGAAGGTGATTCAAATGTTTCGTCTCCTTAGTAATAACAGAATTCTGTAAGGGCCCACTCTGTCGTGTCCATTAGTTGAGCAACCTGTTCAGCCCTACATCTTATGACTTAGTTTGTCATTTGTCGAGTGTAGGAACAAATACAGCTTTTTAACCTGAGCAGTATACTTGCATTCAGAGGTTGAGATGGTGCCTCTTATGAAAGTGCTGTTACTTTAAATATTATAAGCATTTTTCAGACTTTGGGAAACACATACATTTTATTCTGCACATAGTCCAGTTCAACTACAAGTATTTCCCATATGTATCAACTTGCATCTGTTATGTATCTGCACTTGTTTAAAATAAATGATATTGTGTAATTATACTTCTGCAACATTTTTAGAATTTTGTGTTCTTGGAAAATACTTAGAAAGTATTTGCTGGTTTGGTTTTTTTTTTTTTCATATATCATTCTGCTTACTGAAGCTTTGAAATAGTAGCTCTGAGGATGAATGGTTATTCTTACAGTAATACTGCTTTCATTTTGATTCTGAACTGGCTGTATTTTCTTGGTTTAGCCTATTCTTAGCTACATCTCAGGCTGTGCTTATTAAACACCTAGTAACAACTAGCTTGGGTTTTGAAAACATCTTTGAAGGTGCGTTTGACATTACCAGCTGTCTGCAAACTGGGCATCTCAGAGCTCTTAAAAAAACTAATTAGGCCTGATTACACATTTGTGAGGTATGCACATGTTTCACATTTGTGACTTTTCTGAATTTGAGTCATAGTCCGGAATAAAACCCAGGCACTCTTGCTTAATCACTAAACTTGGGTAATCTGAAACTGCACTTCTCCCTTCAGATCTTTTGAATTATGTTTCCAGAGGTTTATTTTTTAATGACTATTGCTATGTACATTTAGCTCAGCTTAGAATTAAGTGTATATTCCATGTGATTTTGAAATTGTTACTAAAGTGGACTGTCCAGTTGCTCACAACTAAAATGGGAACTGGTGACTCATTCAATAAAAGCTCCAGCAGAATCAGCAAAAGTACAGCAGGGGTAGGTGTGTCCACTTGGTAACAAGTTAACTGCTATGGGGAATTGCTTCCTGCAAACCACTGCGCAGCCTTTTATGGCTGAAATGTAATCAAAGTAAGCCAGTTTTACTAGTTGTGAATTTTACTGAGAATAGCTTATATCTGGTTGCAGATGTATTCTAGAAATGTTTTAAAATATAGTGTGGAGTGACGGTGTGGTGTTAGTTAAGCAGAAACTTTAAATTTCTTGTAGTTCTACTCCATGGAACAGATGAAGAGAGCTGTTGACAGTTTCCGTGCTGTCCTTGTCTTTATGGAGAAATTACATCACTCTGCGAGAGGTGCTCACTAGTTGTTCAGAGCAGTGAAGTTTGTGAAGGCCTGTGTGTGGACCCCCTTGGATTCAGATGTTTGTGAAATATGACCAAGCACACACATTTTTGAGGAGTTTCAGGATTATTCTAGAATCAATTAACATGAATTAGAAAAGCCTTTTTTTCTAGTAAAGGAAGTTCTGTTACTACTTCTGGAAATAATGAACTGTTTGTTGCTGGAACTTTTGCTGGTGCTGGCAGTGATAATTCTAATGACTTCCAGGGCGATACCAAAGCATTAGATGTTTCTACTGTGTCCAGTCTGATATCCACAGTTGTTGTTTTTTGTTTTGTTTTTGGTTTTTTCTTTGCTCTTTTGTAATGTAAAGTGTTCCTGTGCTTTTTATGTCTCTTTATCAGTATCTGGGTTGTCTTTTCTCTCCTGTTTAGTTTATATTAAAGTCTGTGAAAGCTTTGTGAATTTTACTGAATTTTTATTTTTTGTGGCTTCAGCTTTAATCAGTTGTTGACTTGCTACTGTCACATGAATATGTAGATTTTTTTTTTTTTTTTATACAAGAAAATGTTAGATGTCTGTCTTGCTAAGTTCTACAGATGTCTTTCAGATAATAGAATCTTCAAATTCACTTGCAATCTGAAAATGTGACAAGAAAGGATGTAAAACATGGTCTATCTGCTGAACTAGAGGCTGGTTGCAAATTTTCTTTGGCCATGATCTCCAACAATATAGCTAAAGTAACAAAAACATAAGAGTTTTCACAACGTGGTTTGCCCTTGAAGGGACTTCTTGTAAGAAAAGCAATCAACTGACATGGTTACTGTTTTTAAGCTAGTACTAAACTGATTTCAGTCTTGTTAATATCACATTGCTCTACTATATGCAAATTGCAGTTAAGTGAATTAGTACCAGTGGGTGTGACTTCAGGTATTTTTTAGGACTTTTTTCAGTGTTCTTCCAGACATACAAGAACAATAACAAAAAGGAGCTAATGTAGGAGAATGAAGTATGTCTGCCATACTTGAGAACTGCTCCTTTTTCTTGCTTAAACACCTTGTTCACTTAAAACATCACAGACATGCCTTGTTGCTTTGAAGGGACATGAAAACTGAAGAAGTCTTGATTACTTCCCTATCTAAATACACTGAGATGTTAAATTCAGGCTTTGAAAAGTTAGTTATGGAGTTCTACTGGAAAAACCGCTCCATTGGAGTAACAAAACCTGGTTTATGTCACTTTGTTTTGCTGTTTCAATGTTCGCTCCTTCATTTGTCTAGTATGTATTTCTTCGTCTATGTGCTAGTTTTAAATCTCTTTGTCCCTTGCTTTGAAGTCCTTCACAGATCTTTTTTGTCACTAAGGAAGGAATTGTGTGAAACAGCTGCCTGAACCAGGTTTGGACTACACCTAGCAAAAAAATTTGATCAGTTTAGGGTATTGGTGATTTAGGATTCTTACGCTAGTGTTTGCAAAAAAAAAAAAAAAATCTACCTGATATAGGAGTGGCCAGCTGATTTTCACAAGTGTTAAAACTTTTCCTTCTGTGGAATAAATCATGATTGCCATGGCTTGATACATTTTCTCCTGTCACCAAACCATCTTTTCATAGTGGGGTCCAATCCTTTAGGTGACTTAAGGCTATTTGTTTAGCTGACTTGTCCTCTTTCCTATGTCTTAAGTGCAGCTTTTGCTGCGAAGTATTTGCCAGTTTTCATTTGCATAAAACAGAGGGGTTTTTATTTACATTGGGGGTTTGGGTTTGGATCTTGTTGCTGTTGCTGGACTTCAAATAATAAAAATGTTACGAAGAACTGTACTTTGAATGCTATTTGTGTGTTTGTTAAGATAACTTCAGTGTTTCCTACTAATTTCCGTGACGTTTTTCCAGCTGAACGAGCTTTGGATACCATGAACTTTGATGTCATTAAAGGCAAACCTGTGCGCATCATGTGGTCTCAGCGCGATCCATCTCTACGCAAAAGCGGTGTAGGAAATATCTTCATCAAAAACTTGGATAAATCAATTGATAACAAAGCTTTGTATGACACATTTTCTGCTTTTGGAAACATCCTATCTTGTAAGGTTAGTAGAAAATTATTGGTTTGTTTAATGTTTTGGCACAAAAAAACTCCTCAATTTATGCTGGGTTTTACAACAGGGTTTTTCTTTAACAGGTGGTATGTGATGAAAATGGATCCAAGGGTTATGGATTTGTACATTTTGAGACACAAGAAGCTGCAGAAAGAGCTATTGAAAAAATGAATGGTATGCTGCTTAACGACCGCAAAGTGTAAGTACATAAATATGTAGCTGGGGATCAACAGACTGAAATTCATTTTACAGCAGACAGCTATTTAAAGCTTACCTAGAAGTGACAGGTTGTTCTAAAAGTTTCTAATTTTAAAGTGGAGTTAGTATTTTAGTGCTAGGAATACTACGAATTTTACCACCTGCCTATTCTAAAGCCAGAATACAGTTCAGAAAAGGCTAATAAAGGACTCAGAGGAAAAATATTGTTGTGTTAGTTGTGTTACAAGCCAATGCTGTAATGAGGATTTGGGAACTTCTCTGGTTTTCTGATTTTGCTCGTCTGAGATAAAATACAATCCATTGGGTATTCTGAATAATACTTCCTTTATAAGAGTTGTGCGATAGGTACATTATTCATTTTTTGGATGAAATTCTAGTGTTACTCAGTCCTGAATAGCAGTCAGATTACATTAATGTTTTTATATTAATGTCTGTTAATAGGCATATCCAGGAAATAAGAGTAGAAAATAAAACTTACAGAAACATAGTGTTTTAAATAGTATCACTGTTGTATACTGTAGGAAGAAAGTTATTTGACTGCTTTGTTAGTGATATCTAGGCTTGGATCGGGCAAGAGTACCTCACAGTTATGCCTAAGGGATTGTTACAGTATTGGGTATAGTTGCAATAGAATAGCTCTGTAAATACTTGAGAAAGGTTCGAAAAAGGGTAACAGAAATCAGCATCAGCTTACCATCATGGATTATTTTTACATGTAGAGATGGATGGATCAAGCCATAAACAAGGAGAACATAGATATATATTTTGGAGCTTCAGTTTTCCTGCTTGTTCTGTGTTTGACTGGTGTACTATGGATATTTTTACTCAGCTTCCATCTTTATACAGTCTTTTAAAATTAGTAAAAAATGGTCAGCATATAGTTATAAAAGCACATGATTTGTGTAAACTTTGGTAAAATATATCACGAGAGTTAATTTTGCTTTGAATTTCTATTCAGGCTAGGCTCTTAAAAGTGAATTAAAGTACTTCACTCACTATCAAAATCTGCTGAACACATTGTACTATCACTCTTGCCATCTTTGCTTACTATAAATCTGGTGAAGTCAAAGTTTAAGAAAACGTTGAGTTACTGTGTGCTACTTTATTGGATTTGTCAGATTTGGAACCATAAAATTGGACAATACAATAAAATTTGAGAGCAAAAGTCTACAATCAGAAATCTGTTTTAGCCATGTAACATCTGTACTGGAGTAGTTCCCTGGCTCGTAGAGTGTTGTATTCTGCCTCTGTTCTTTCTCTGATGGTATGAACTGACCTTTGGTGTTCCCAGCCAATTTGCAATGGTATTTGACTAAAGAACAAGTTGAACTATTTATTTCTCTATGCCTACTTTGAAAAAAAAAAAAAACTTTGATATAGACTGGAAAGGTGTGTAAGGAAGTGGGGGAAGTTAGCTAAATATCCCTTGCTTAAAAACTGGATTGGCAAATGGTAAATCCTTTAAGGCTGCCAAGTTTTTAATATGGCCGAGGGATTATGCTGATACCTAGAATTTCTGTTTAGCCACTACTAGTACTCTTTCCCGTTGTCCAGCTCTTGTTGCCAAAGTCTGTTTTATAAGAGTGAACAATCTCGCCAACAGCTGGAAAAGCATTTTTACGCTAGTAATTGTGATAAGCACACGGATGTGGCAGAGGATGGTGACATTGTTTTTCTGATAGCGTTTTATTGTAAATATTTTATGTGAAGAAATTCATGCCTATAGTTAATGAAACTTTTCAAGAATAAAGTATGATGCCAGAGGATTAAAGTAAATTTTTAAACCTTGACAGACTTGCTTTAGTCTACATTATTCTGTTCTCCTGCAACTAGATTTGTTGGAAGGTTTAAATCCCGCAAGGAACGTGAGGCAGAGCTTGGAGCCAGAGCAAAGGAATTCACCAATGTTTACATCAAGAATTTTGGAGAAGACATGGATGATGAGAGACTTAAGGAACTCTTTGGCAAGTTTGGTAATGTCTTAAAGTTTAAGTTTATTTAGACATGAGTGAGCTTCAGCTTATGTCTCATACCTTATCTGTACAGTGCCTTGTAATAGAAGGAATCAGCTGGCTGACTGATGTCGATTTTAAAAAGTACTGAAAAGTTGGTACTTCTAATTTCAGATTCAAAGTGCAGTAGCATCCACTGCAGAATTTTAAATAGGTAGAATAACACATGTAATAATGTCATCAGAATTGTTTCTGGTAATCTGAAAATAATGTGTCTAAATAGTCTTTTTAATAGGTTTTTCAAAATCTTTTAAGCCGCAAATTAGGAGTGTGTTCTGTTTTAGTACAGATAGATGCTGTTCACTACAGGATACATGACAAGTGAATTTGCTATTGCTTTCATTGACCTGCAGACTTAGTATCTCTGTGTTCATTACTCACTTGCATTGCAGTGGTTCACCTTAAGTGAAATTATAAGGAACTTTTCCTTTGGCAAGCTATTTGGTTCTGTCTTGATCCTCAATTATGCACAACAAAAAATTATGGCAGGCATGTGATCATGATCTAGAAATATATACGATGCGTCACCATCCAAACAGGAAATGGCAAACTGCTCCTTAGTTAAAGATTCTTATACTGATTTATAGGACACGTGTATTTTATTTTCAGCCATGTGTGGGTTTATTTTGGTTTGGGTTCTATTTGTGTTTTATTTCCTCTATGCTTTTGCTGTTCTTCAGTGGATAAAATGTGAAGCAAGACAAAGCCTTGTATGTGGGATATTCTATAGCGGCCCTAAGCAGCATTTACAGGAAATTCCTTTCTGCTACTGAAGCACCTGTAATTAAAATGGTAGTGAATTTAGCTGCCTTATCTGTCTCACTTGAGTCTGTGAACTGCTATTTTTCGAAGGTTTACAGTTGCTAAACTGAGATGACCTTTCACTGGGATAAACAGTGAAGCACACACCTAATGGAAAGACCTCTGCTCTGGCTTTCAATACTTGTTTCAAAGGATGGAAGCACTAATGCTTTTTGAATGTTGTAATTTTTAATGAGGAAAACAATTTCATTCCCTTTGAGGTGACACTTCCACCCCATTTTACTTGATATTACAGTAGGAAAGAAACTCAGCATGGCTGACATCAGCCATAATGGCTGAAGTTCAGTGTCAGGGCAAATGAGCAGTTCTACATTAATGGGTGATGTTTACTGGATATTATTATTGGTGCAAGAATCCTTTGTGATACAAGCAAAACAAGCTAAATATTAATACTTCTAAACAGGATGTTCAAAACATGAAGAGAATACACTCTGTGTACAAAGCATAAGTATTTAATTATCTTTTTAGGCCCTGCCCTGAGTGTGAAAGTCATGACCGATGAGAGTGGAAAATCCAAAGGCTTTGGCTTCGTTAGTTTTGAAAGACATGAAGATGCCCAAAAAGTAAGCTTTCGGACTTCATTTTAGGAATTCTATGCCTGAGATCTGAATAATGTGTTTCATAGAGTGATTTGAAATCTTGTAAATTTGACAAGGGTTTTTCATTGTTGAAGGACACTGCAAGAAACAGGTGTCTGCTCCCTAAATGACTTAGCATAGTTTGTGTCATTTAGAGTGCTTTCTTCTGAGTAAATGTCAGTGGCTTTGAGCAGCGTATTAAGTAAAGATACTCTGAGACACTTGGAATTAATGTAGAAATGGGGAACCTTTAATAATTTAATAACCTGTTGTAGCTGGGCTTCAAGGTCTCAATGAGGTTTGGACTCTGTCATGCTGTGCAACACACAAGCGTAGTAAATTGTTACATCTCAGCAAAACACAGATGAATCATTGGATGCAGTTTGGTTGCACAAAGCATTTGTGCAAGGCAGAAAGGATTGTGTTTTCAGACTTCAGCACTGCAAAGTCAGCAAGAAAGCTATTAGTTTTGTGGAGCATGTTTGGCACAGCTGTAAGAAAACAGTCAGAGCCCTGTGATATTGCTTTTACTCTGAAGAGTAACTTTGAAAGAGGGGCCCTCTTAATGCGTATATGTGTCAATAATGTGCCGGTATGCTGTAGAACTTCATTCTTTGTCAGCTGGTTGCTTTGATGTGTCAGTTGACTGTGGCAGTGGGGACATAGCATCAAGAGAGAAACTCAGCACAGAACAAATGAGAGCAACAAAGTTTGCTTTTCAAAAGGCATTTTGGTGATTTGTCAGTACTGCAAGTGTACAAGCAAGAGATTAGAACAAATCCTGTCTGCCTTACATCTACATTGTTCAGGCTTGCATACATTCATCAATGAATTGTTTCTCTTAGAGTAGCCAGAATCACATGTTCGGTGTTTTCAAGAACATTCGAATATCTCAGTAAATACATGTTTATTTGCTTTGATCATGAAGGTATACGATGAACTGGTGACTTCTGGTTTTACATTAATTGAATAAATCTACCAGAATTTTCACATCTTAATAGTTGTAACTCAAAACAGCATAAAGAAGAAAAGTTTGTATTTTCTTGCTCTTTAGGTATGTCTTTAATGAAAGATGAAAAATTAGGGAAAAAAACCCCACATATATGCCAGCTATAACTTAACATACAGTATAAGAAAATCTGATAGATACTACAGTTTCAGATGTTACTTTTAAAAAGAGAAATCAGGTGTGTGAATTAGAGCTTTTCAACCTGATTTGTGTTCTTTTCTCTGCCTTTAGCAAGATCAGGCTGGAGAAATAGTTCTTCAGTATGTGTTTTGATTTGTTTGGTTTTGTTTCCACAATTTCATATAAGAAAGGTTTTTTGCATACCCTGTGACTTTGACTGGGCAGAAGCGCATTCAGAAATCAATTTCCTTTTTACTTAAAGCAGAGGGGTCTTGGGTTATTTTGTTTCAGCTAGTGATCTTTTAGATGGGTTGGCTTTTTTTTTCTGGAATCCTTATGTAACTTTTTCTATTTGAATTACATTTTCTTTCATATACCTGAAAAACGTTGGAAGGCAAAGCACTGCTAACCTTTTGTTTATTCATGAAGGCTGTAGATGAGATGAATGGGAAAGAGCTCAACGGAAAACAAATCTATGTTGGCCGGGCCCAGAAAAAGGTGGAAAGACAGACGGAGCTGAAGCGCAAGTTTGAACAAATGAAGCAGGACAGGATCACCAGATACCAGGTTCAGTTTTAATTCAAGAGGACTAACTTTATTCTATTGTACTTTTAGACTTTCACAAACCATTTACTTTCTAAAATAACTTGCCTTTTTTTTTAGGGTGTAAACCTTTACGTGAAAAATCTCGACGATGGGATTGATGATGAGCGTCTTCGAAAAGAATTCTCCCCATTTGGTACAATCACTAGTGCCAAGGTAAAATTTACAGCTTGTGCTTATCCTTTCTGTGAGAATGAACCATGATCCTTCACCAAAGAGTGATTTATTTCATTGACTAACAAATGTGACCCGGTCGCTTATCACTGCTATGTACACAGACATCTGCTTTCTTGATTATTGTACAACTCAGGTGAAACACATATGATCAACCTTTCTTGTAATAAACTGAGTACTGTTAGTAATGTGAGGCAAATGACATCTTTTCAGTGTGATAATGTGCTCATTATTACTTCACTGAGATTTTCATTTGTATTCAGTTAACAGCTATTAATTAAGCAATTATATTTCTTTTTGTGAATCAATTCAGTCAAACAAACCTGTGGCCTCACTTCCAGTAAGTTGAAAAAAGAAACTCATGCAGTTGAGTAGATACACCATCCTCTTGTTTTAAAACTCAATTTTGTACTGACAGGTCATGATGGAAGGTGGCCGCAGCAAAGGATTTGGGTTTGTGTGCTTTTCATCACCCGAAGAAGCCACCAAAGCTGTTACAGAAATGAATGGTAGAATTGTGGCTACTAAACCATTATATGTAGCTCTAGCCCAGCGTAAAGAAGAGCGCCAGGCTCATCTCACCAACCAGTATATGCAGAGAATGGCAAGTGTAAGAGCAGTACCAAATCCTGTCATCAACCCATACCAACCAGCACCTCCTTCAGGTTACTTCATGGCAGCTATCCCACAGGTATGCATAGAGATGAGCAACTGAATGTTTCGTACTATGTATAAAATCTGTTTGATTTAACAGTAAATATAACTATTACCATGTGTCCATAATTTCAGCATTCTAATTTCATAGCAGAAAGGTGATGGACTGTTCAGAATGTCATTCAAAGATAACAAAGTTTCACAATGTTTTTATATTTGGCAGACTCAGAACCGTGCTGCATACTACCCTACTAATCAACTCGCTCAACTTGCTAGACCTAGTCCTCGCTGGACTGCTCAGGGTGCCAGACCTCATCGTAAGTCACTTTACATTTTTGTAGTGATTGGGGTAAACTCCATAGCATTTAGCTTTGCACTTTTTAATACATTTTCAGGGCATTACAATTTCAGTCTTGTCTTTGTCATGTTAGTGGTATTACTTCTGAACTCTTTTCACCACTCAGTGTTTCAGCATGTAACTTGATATGTTTTCTCTAAAACACAGCATTCCAGAACATGCCTGGTGCTATCCGCCCAGCAGCACCCAGACCACCATTTAGTACCATGAGACCAGCTTCTTCCCAGGTTCCACGAGTCATGTCAACACAGCGTGTTGGTAAGTTCATTTATGCAAACTTTATGCTAGTATCATCTTCAAGTAGCTACTGTAAATATTGTCCCAGCAAAGACTCCTGCTGTGATCCCATTTCTTTAGCATGAAGCATTTCTTCTTTTAGTGTGCGTTTTAATAATACTGTATGACAGCTTCTGCCATTTCTAAACATCGTTGTGGCAATTGTAATAATAGGTTGCATGTGGAAATACTGGCACGAGAAAATTTCAGCTCTTATTATTTTGTCAAAGAATACTCTGAACCATTGTCATGTGTGCAGAATCTGCACGTCACTGAGTGAACTGGAATTGATTGTAATGGAGTCTTAATTCTCTCAGGATGTATTAGGTGGTAGTACTTTTTAGCTATTCTACTTCATGAAAGTATCTTTTTTTATTATAACTATGGACATAATGTGATCAGGAAATCAAGTGTCCTTGGAGATTAGAATGGAATTAAAATAATACTCAACCAAAGTGAGTATTTTCTTACAGATCTTTTTTCAATAGCATGTAAGAAAAGCAATTAATTAGTGAAGTGACTGGAAAGTAACATCCAGGACATTTTGAGCTTTCAGCCTTCAGATAAGACCAGTAATGTGACAGTTGACAAAACTACTGAGATGAATCTATGATATAATACCTAAATTGATTATTCCATTTGAGTTTTTTTTGTAACTTGTACAGTGTAAGCTAAATTAAAAAATGAATTATTCATATATGCCATTACGTTATTTTTTTCAGCTAATACATCAACACAAACAATGGGTCCACGTCCTGCAGCAGCAGCTACTGCAGCTACTCCATCTGTACGCACAGTACCACAGTACAAATACGCTGCAGGTGTTCGTAATCCTCAGCAGCATCTTAATACACAGCCGCAGGTTGCTATGCAGCAGGTATGTAATTTTAGGAATTGATCCATACTTCTGCTGGGTTGTTTTTTTTTTGTTTTGTTTTGTTTTGCAGAGCAAGGAGGGGGACACTTATGGTTAATAGTTGTCTTTGTTATCCTAGAATTCAGGCTCTGCATTGTGGCAGCAGAGTTATAGTCTTGGGATTTTAAGTATTTTTTAAGTTCACCTGGGACAGTTTGTAATCCTGTGTTAGTAACTTCATGTTTTCCAGTTGCTGAATAGTCAGAGTTCTCCTTGTGTTTGCTCCACAATGGAGCAATTGATACTGATCTCCAGCATCACTCAGCTATAACCAACAGTATTTGATTGAATTGACTTAGTTGTAATTTCTTCAATGTCTCTGACAGTGTAGGCATTATTTGTGCTGGGTTGTGGAACATTGGATATTTGAAGCTGCACCTAATTATGAACTAGAATTTGATTTTTAAACAGTGTTTAATTAATTTGCAGCCTGCTGTCCATGTGCAAGGTCAGGAACCCTTGACTGCTTCCATGTTGGCTTCTGCCCCTCCACAAGAACAAAAGCAGATGTTAGGTATGTACATGATACCTTTCTCTATGCCACGTAGCAGAAGGGGACAGTCCAAGTATTCTTTTATCAGTCTTGAAATGTGGAATAAATGGTTTTAGCAATAGAACAAGGTGTTTTTTTTCCCTTAAATCTGGACTGTATTTGTCAGATTGGATTTGTCACTGATAATTTTTTATCTCTGCAGGTGAACGTCTATTTCCACTCATTCAAAGCATGCACCCTACTCTGGCGGGCAAGATCACTGGGATGTTGTTGGAGATTGACAACTCTGAACTCCTCCACATGCTCGAGTCTCCTGAGTCTCTTCGTTCGAAGGTAGGTGGACTTCTGCCTTACACGAGCTTTCTCATCCATGAACTCTACACTGATTTAACAGGCATTTGTGCTGGCACAGCGTAGTAGCAGTAATGCAACACTGACCCAGGGCAAGAAGTGAGAATATCCTCTTTCAGAGGGTGACAGTGACTTACATTAGTGTGAACTGGAACTGTAATGTTGTCCTTTTTAACAATGCAGACATTGTTTGTATGTGTAATTTAAACTGTTCCATTAACTAAAATATACCCAAATCACCAAGCTTCCTGTTAATTTTTCTTTTTTACTTAACAGGTTGATGAAGCTGTAGCCGTACTACAAGCCCACCAAGCTAAAGAGGCTGCTCAAAAGGCAGTTAATAACCCCACTGGGGTTCCAAGTGTTTAATAAGTAAGTTTTCTGAACACTGCAGTTTTGCAGTTGACTGGGGCAATAGTCCTTGGTCCATGGCCTTACAAGCAGCCTGTTTCCAGGCTCTGTGTCATATGCAGCCACAGAAAGCAGCAGCTATGGTCACAATTGTAAACAAATTTTTGCTCAAGCCTGTTGTCTGGTTCTGTAGCTCTTGGTTAGCAAATGCTACTGACATTTTGTCTAGCATATTTAGCTGGAATCAAAGCATTGTTTTTAACAGCACATATAGCTGAAATTATTTCTAGGCCTGCATGCAAAAATGTGCAGTTCTGTCAAACGCTGCTATTCATACTGTTGTTCAAGAGGAACTTGCGGAATTGAAGTAAGCTTAAAGTGACACTCCAACCCTGATTTTCCTTAGAAATTAAATAGCTTATTTAAACTATAATTTGTATATACTTGCTGAAATCTGAAATTGCACAGTAAGTGAAAACTAAACTACATATTATCTTTTTGGTGAATTTAATGTCAATTAAAATACTGATTTTTCTTTATTGCCTTCTGTGAGGTTAGTATCTTAATTTTGCGTGACAGGAAGAGGCAAAAGGTGGCATCTTTACAATTTTGAAAGGGGAAAATGTTGTGGAGTTGAGGATGATGTAGGAGCCTATTCCATTCAATTAAGTTTTGCCTGTCTGTGAACTTCCCACATTTGTAGCCATCAGTTGAAGATGCTTACGTTAGCATTTGAACACTTAACTTTTTTTTCCTTGATCTTTTCATTTTAGCAACTTACCTTTTGGATGTGGAATTTGAGTCATGGTTTTTCCACGCTTCTTTCTTTTTCCTTTTTTTGCTGGTGATGCTTTCACATGGGAGATAAACAAGTGCTGAATGAATTGTCTGTCTGAAACAAAGATGCTCAAACTTTGAGACCATTACTCCATATGCTCCATGATGTTGTAATAACTGGAAATTGAAAATACTGCTAATGCCAGTTATTTGATAAGCTGGCACCAAGAGTAGAGGTGACCTGCAGTCCCATTTAGTTACAGTAACAAATTATTGGGTGTAGCCAGTGTCCAAGGCCATGCTGTGCAAGGTACTGTTTAGTTGTCTTATTGAGTATCACTTGGGATACTTTACTTCCCGGTCTTTAAAAAGTGGGGGGCACACCTCTGATACACACTGCTGGTAAAGACCTTTAGTATGAATGATACTGTGAAAGCCCGAAGTACTGTCAGACTTACCATTGCAGAAGGCATGTCAGAAAACATAAGGTGCTGCTTTAATTTTAGAACCTAACAACATTGTTTTTGTTTGCAGAAAGATCCGGGACTACAATCTAGAACTTCGCTTCACCGAAGAAAAAAAAAATCTAAACATGGAAAAATTATTAAATATTGAGAAAAACATTGCAAAATATAAAATAAATAAAAAAAGGAAAGGAAACTTTGACGCTTATGTACAGAGCAACGCCGGGGCTAGCATAACAAATGCTAGTCCTAGATTACTTATTGATTTAAAATTTAAAAAAAATAGTAAAATAAAAAAAATACAAATTAATGTTTTATAAACCCGGGGGAAAAGAATTTTCAGCACAGTACAAAAATTTAAAGCATTCCTTTCTTTAATTTTGTAATTCTTTACTGTGGAAAAGCTCAGAATATCACCACTGTTTTAGTTGACAGTGAGAATTGATAGCTGAGCAAAGAACCATAATTTGGATTATAAAATTCTTGGTTTAATAAAAATTCCTTAAACACTGACTGACTTGTGATGGTTTCTTTCGTACAGTGTGCTTCTCATAAGGTGGTCACTCAGGATGCCAGGTTAGAATCTCACTCTGTAGTATGTTTCAGCAGCTTGTAGAGAAGATTAGCCTACATTTAGCCACCTGTTACTGATAATATGAACTTAGGCATTAAAACAAATGTAAAGAGAAGCTAGGTCCATATCTGGGTTTTAAGTCAATAGCATGATGCCTGAGCTCTGCTCATTGTCTAGTTAGAAACAGACTTTTAAATACCTTCCTTTGAGATGATCAGTTAGAAATGTTGTTACAGAAGGTCTGTGTTGGAGTTGCGTAACGTACCAACACGTGGTCCCATTTGACCACCTACACATGGTGTTCCTCACAGGTTTTGGTGGAAGAAAGAATCTCTACGTAGGTCTCCAGCTGTTGTCTTCAGACGGTGAATGAACCCCGAGGTGGAGGCAGAGTAGACTGGATATAGGAGTAGGAGCAAGGTTTGGCTGTCAAAGTGTTGCAAAATTCCATTGTTGTGAATATACACAAGGTGTTTCTAGGACAAAATGGGTGAGGCTTCAGGTGGTAATGTATTAAAAAATGAATGCATAGTAACCAAAAGATCACACTTTTTACACAGTAAAAATCCTTCTGGGGACAGGACTGTTGAACCCTATGAGTTGGATATTTCTAACGCTGTATTCCCTCAGCTGAATGGCTACTGTTGTTTTTTTGTTTGTTTCATTCTGTTAGTAAGAGACCAATTGATTATTGGTTTAATTTTAGCTTTGCCACATTTGGAGGCTTTTAATGCACTGAACAAATCCTTGTCAAAGGCAACTTTAAAAGTCTCGACTGGCTCTTTGGCAACTGAAGTATTACTACTGAAGAAGAATACAGTTAGGGTGCTTTAAATCAGCAGATTTAAAAACTGAGAAAGTGACCTGAAATTGAGTGCTGTTCCTTAATATTCACTACCAAGATCTTTTCTGTAACTTCCAGTTATAACATGTCAGAGAGCTCTGCATACAGTGAGCTTATGCAAAAATTGGTGGTTTGGCTTTTTTTCTAGCTCCAGGAATCTGTTTCTTTCTACAAAAGGTGACCTTCCTGGTTCATCCTTTTATTTGACTGTCACTTAAAAAATGTAATTGAAAGGGAGGGCATACCATTTTAAAGTAAATTGCTGATTGATCTAAATCTGATCTATTGTACAATACCACAGAAATAATCTTGTCTCACCCAGGGCTGATAGGGCCTTCAGGTCAGCCTGTGCATTAGTCACTGAACAGAACATCCAAGCAAATGACTAATGGCAGCAAAAGTGAGAAGAGCCAACACTAGCACATGACCTGTTCAATTTGCTATGGCACCTTACTGAGGCTGAGAGTTTTGTAGGATTAAAACTGTTAAATGCATAATGAAGACAGAGTAACAAGACCTGCTGTTGTAAAACAAACTTTCACTGTGTAAATTGATTGAAGTTGTACATCTACAGATGGGTTATTCCACAATTGCTGCCCTGCCTTTTTTCTTCCGCTTTAAGAGAGTACCTTCTGCAGACTTGCAGAGTATGAGAGGCATTTTCTACCCAGTTTAGCCCATGGCTCTGTAAGCTGCTTAATCAAAATTGCTAATGCTGGGGGAGAAAGGAAGCAGTGGAGATGGCATGTACTGCTTTCCCAGAGAAAGAGAACAACCTGGTGGGCTGGAACTGGGGAAAGGAAAAGAGATCTGTTAGTCATGGAGGAAGACATCACCCTTAGCCACTGCAGTCCACGGGGCTCCAGTTGCTTTATTTAAATGATATGATTTCTACAGAAGGGGTTAGTGAGCTCTTTCTGGAAAGCTCTCTGAAATCCGTGTTGTTTGCAGGGAATTACAGTGTTCTCTGGACCTTTTGTCTTGGTTCTAAAGCCCTTCAGCGTGCTTTCTGAAGTCCCCCAAAAGGCAATGCAAGACTGCCCTCATTTTTCCGCTAGTATTACGGACCAGATTTTTTCCGTTAAGTGAATTTGAGGAATAAGCCTAGCACAGAGAGGTGAAATTAGTCTGGCATAAATGAATCCTATTTAAAATGGCTCACTTCACTATAAAAGCATTAGGCTAAGCTTGTACAATTCTTACTTTCAGTCCTGTCCTGACTGAGGCAGACTGGGTTAGCATTTAATTTGCAGTCTTGCTGAAGTGTACAATTACAATTAAGAATTCTTGAAATTGGATGGTAAATCCTACAAAGGAAGCAGTTCAGATGAGATACGTTACATGATAAGGGTTTGAATGTACAACCTTAATTTTATGTCTTGTCAACTATAAAACCATTAAAGCTTTGAAGACAGTTTTAAAGACCTAAAAATATTTAGCACCATAATAAAAATGTTCAAGAACTGGATGATTTGAAGGTTTAATGGAAGGTCTAAAGGATGATATGAAGACCTAAGTGTTTATAGGAGTTTCAGGGCCCCAGCAGGAAAGTAAGAGCCCACCTCACTTTTACTTGTTTCCCCCAATAAGAGGTAATGTGTCTTCAGTGAGTCTGCTGGAGTTAAACTAAACTGATCTTTATATTTTGTAAGAATATGCAACTTATTTAACCTCTTACACATGGGGAAACCGGAAAAGGAGGAAAAGAAGGGTTCGTCCAGCTTTGTACAAGGCCTTTGTGAGTGTATCAAGCACTAGTATCTGTACCAGCCTGAAATACCAGGTAGTTTTTGTGATGGAAGGAAGCAGTGCGGCAATTCTGCTGAGGCAATCATGATGGCTTAAGAAAACAAAACTATGGCTTGGTTGGGTTTATTTCTTCCCGTTCTTGATCACATGGTAATTTCCCACCGTCAACTGCAGACATCTATTTAATCTATGTCTATTTTTTCTCTTTTTATCTCGGAGACAGTGAATAATGTGTTTGTCAGTGCTTCTATCAATGTATCTTGAGTACTGCTGTAAAACAATGCACCACACAGGAAAATCACATTATTCAGTTGAGGTAGTGCATCGTCCCCTTGGGTTAATAAGCAGCCTGACTGGCAGTCACTTCCTTTTGCTTCATGTTCCCTCCAGCATGTGTCAGAGGCTTACGCTGATCCCCTGCCGCCCTGCAGCCACCCAGTGCTAAGCTGATTTTGCTGGATCCCTTGGTATTTCATTCTTTCAGTCCT
The DNA here is from genome assembly GCF_037038585.1 of Patagioenas fasciata. Classification (NCBI taxonomy): domain Eukaryota; kingdom Metazoa; phylum Chordata; class Aves; order Columbiformes; family Columbidae; genus Patagioenas; species Patagioenas fasciata. Next base: position 23,455,514 of record NC_092521.1, read on the forward strand.
TGCCTGTCTGCAATTCTAACCAGAGCAAATGCTTTGGAGTTTAGCAGCAGCCAAAAGCCTGCTCCTGGCATGAATGGTGACTTGAATGAATAGTACTATATTCGCCATCTGCTTTCCCAAGCAGAATGTGGCTTTCTGGATGACTAAGTTGAAGGTTTGGTGCAGAGGAAGTCTTGATTGCAGGCATTCTTGCTGCTCTCCAAAAGTTTGGGAAATCTGAATTTCACTGAGAGCTGGGAGAGGAGGGGGCAAGGTGATGGAAATCAGGATGTTCCTGAGTCAAGCAATGTCATTCCAGTTGCTAGTTTACACTAATTAGATGAAAAAATTCTATCTTCAGTCTTTTCACCTAGATGCATTTCCTTCTTGGGAGCATTGTTAGTGATTGCTATGGGCAACAGGATGTTGAAAAACAGTCACTTACCATTTTGGATTAGGATTCTCAGCAAAAAAAAAATTTCTGAGTTCTGTGTCTAATAGACCTATTTCTGCTTGGAATACCTGGGCCAGGGCGAGGGGAGGGTGGGCTTGGGAACTCTCCCAAAAAACAACCAGCGTTTGTTTTTATTCTCAATAGGTCCAGGAGTTGTGGTCCAAACTGACATGCTAGAGAGAGACACAGTCTTGCCCTCAAGACCACAATTCACTAGGCTTTCACAATTCCGTGTTTCTGGCCATCCTACTCGGGATGAAGTAGGAAGCTCCATTTCTACAACTGACCCTTCCATTGGAGTTACTCCCCAAACACGAGCAACATTTTCACTCCCTGCTGGAGTAGTTTAAACTACTAGTGAACTCTTCATCGCTTCCCATGTATGTGATTTGAGGTTAGAAATGCCTCCTGAGTAAAGCCAGCACAGGCTTGGATTTACTGGAATCAGAGGCTACTCTCAAAAAGCCTCAGTTCTTCTCTCAGAGGACTTTTTATGATGTAAGTGGGCACTTTGAACTGAACTGTCCTGTCTCCCTTGCCTCCTTCCCATTTTCCCTTTGATCAACTAGTCTTCTCCTTACAAAGAGAAACACCACATCCTGTGTCCCGTTACATCAATTAGCTACCTCATCAACATCATGACAAGTGATATCAAGAGCCCCACACCAGCTGTGTGAGACAAAGCCACAGGAACACTACAAGGTCTGGCTGGGAAATGCTCCAGGTCATCTCTGATGGAGTTTCAAAGGCAGCATGCTGACCTAAAGCAGATCCACTGCTAGCCAAGGGGGAGAGTCTAGGCTCTCCCTGTTCTCATGTGAAGACTTGAAAACTTGTACACCCTCCTCCTGCCAGCTGATATTTGCATTTGGGATCTTGTCTCTTCTGAGCTGCAAGTCAGCATCTCATTCACTGCCTGCCTTCTTCACAGGTTTTTCCTCAATTGACAAGTCAGGAGGAGCACACACACAGACACACAAAAACACCAAGATATGATTCCTCAGCAAGGCAGGCAGAGATTTCAGCGCACCAGCAGCCTAAATGCTGTTCCTTATGCAACTGTGGGTCCATGTGGTATGACTGCAGCTGCAAAGGAAAGCTTTCAGTCCTGCTTACCTTCTGTAGGAGCTGGTCAATAATGATGGATAGTAGCTGCATCCAAATGAAAATGCAGCTGGTAGGGTTATAAATCCTTAGTTTGTGGCATTTGAAGCAAATACAAATTCGAAGCAAATGTTTTCAGCTACACCAAGACCACGAGGTGTCTGTGTAGTTGGAGCTCTCTTTGAAGGACTTGGGCAACAAGAACAAAGGGAGAATATTTTTTAAAAATAATTTGAAAATTAGATTTCTCACTTATATTTGATTTGAATGTAATAATTAAAAATAAATAAATAAAATGACAAGCTGGGCCAAGGGAATGAGGTTGCTGCACATCAAGTACTAAGAGCAGTATATCAATGCCGAATAGTTCCAGCTGGCTATAGCTGTCCAGAGGTACTTTTTTATAGCTCTGAATATGCTTTCAAATGTGATATCTGAGCATTCAGAAAACAAAAATGATGCCCTGGGCAGGCTAACTGGTTTTGTCACATTGCAGTAACTGGGACCTTGGGTTACATGTGGTCCAGGTTAAACTTCAGTTTAGCAGATGACATAAAACAGAGATTACAGTTCAAAAACTGGGCCCTGAACATATTGCATTGTCACAAGTGGAAGCTTGCTTAATCCCATTTGTTGCTACTATTAGAGATATTTGCCACCAAACATAGGTCTTTTTCCTCTCCTACAGTTTTCCAGAAGGGAACCAGGTTCAGGCAGATGAGACCACCAACCTAGAACGTCAGCAGAAGCAGAAAATTCCCACCCACGTCCCGGAGCACAGATCTTTCCTCTGTCTGCCTATACTTCATATTTTTCCACCCAACTAATTCTGCAGGCACTTTGTCTCCCAGGTTACAAGTGGAGATGTGGATTTGCAAAGTGACTTGGTGTGCTGATTTGACTGAAAACCAGTTAATTTTCCTTCATGCAGTTAGAAACCTTTCTTTTTCATAGCTAGCATGGTCATTGTTTGGATTTGGTTTGAGAATGAGAAGATAACATGTCCAGACAGAGTTAAAGTTGTCTGGGAGCCAAAGACATTCTGTGCGCCCTGCCCACAGGCGTGAGGCAGTGAGGAAGGGGGGCATGGATGGAACAGAACTTGACTGACACCCAGACTGAGCAATGAGAGTATTCCATCCCATTAGCATCATGGTTCATATTTAAGGAGAGTCAGGATCTTCTGGCTAGTCTTGGAGCGGCTCGGAGCCAGGACAGAGAATGGTTTGGGAGAGTTCTATTTAGGAGTTTCTTTATTTCGGCCTTTTGCTATCATGCCATTTTGCAGAGATCTCTGGGCCTTTCTGCCTTTTTCTCTCTTCTCTCTCTGGGATCGTCTGTTGGGACCAAACTGGCTTAAGGAGAGAAGCCAGAGAGTGGTGGTCAATGGTGCGGAGTCCAGTTGGAGGCCAGTATCTAGTGGAGTGCCTCAGGGGTCAGTACTGGGGCCAATATTATTCAATATATTCATTAACGATTTGGATGAGGGAATTGAGTGCACTGTCAGCAAGTTTGCTGATGACACCAAGCTGGGAGGAGTGGCTGATACCCCAGAAGGCTGTGCTGCCATCCAGTGGGACCTGGACAGGCTGGAGAGTTGGGCAGGGAATAACCTGATGAAATTTAACAAGGGAAAGCGTAGAGTTCTGCATCTGGGCAGGAACAACCCCAGGTTCCAGTATAGGTTGGGAAATTACATATTAGAGAGCAGTGTAGGGGAAAGGGACCTGCGGGTCCTGGTGGACAGCAGGATGACCATGAGCCAGCACTGTGCCCTCGTGGCCAGGAAGGCCAATGGGATCCTCGGTTGTATTACAAGGGGGGTGGTTAGTACATCAAGAGTGGTCCTCCTTCCCCTCTACTCCGCCCTGGTGAGATCCCATCTGGAATATTGTGTCCAGTTCTGGGCCCCTCAGTTCAAGAAGGACAGGGAACTGCTGGAGAGGGTCCAGCGTAGGGCAACAAAGATGATTAAGGGAGTGGAGCATCTCCCTTACGAGGAAAGGCTGAGGGAGCAGGGTCTCTTTAGTTTGGAGGAGACTGAGGGGTGACCTTATTCATGTTTATATAAAGGGTGAGTGCCACAAGGATGGAGCCAGTCTCTTCTCAGTGGCAAACAATGATAGGACAAGAGGTAATGGGATCAAGCTGGAACACAAGAGGTTCCACTTAAATTGGAGAAAAAACTTCTTCTCAGTGAGAGTGACAGAGCACTGGAACAGGCTGCCCAGGGAGGTTGTGGAGTCTCCTTCCCTGGAGACATTCAAAGCCCGCCTGGACATGTTCCTGTGTGACCTCACCTAGGCGTTCCTGCTCCAGCAGGGGTATTGGACTAGATGATCTTTTGAGGTTCCTTCCAATCCCAAACATACTGTGAGACTGTGTGAGACCAGGTGCTGCTTCCTGGGTCTGTCTGCTCAGTGCAGATGGAGTTCATGAGGAATTGCATTGAGTATCTTTTATTTTATATTCTAGTTCAATTTTATGTGTATTAGCTGTAGTAGTACTATACTAGTGTATTTTTTTTTTACTTTATTAAACTGTTTTTATCTCAATCCACAAGCTTTTCCCATTTCAATTCTCTCCCCTATTCAGAGATGGAGGAGGGAGTGAGCAAGTAGCTATTGTGGTTATATTGCCAGTTTGGGTTAAACTGGCATCCCACGATGCTTGGGATGCAAACAAGGACGAACAGAGGGGCCTTGCTCAGGAGGGGAAGGAAAGTTCTTCCAGATCTTCCCAGTGTGCAGGTGTCTCTTCTCCCAGGTACAACAGGGCAGCTGTGACACCTGGAGCTACGAAGTTGGCTCTGTAAGGGCAGTTGCGTGGGTGCTCCAGAAGTTGTCAGACTGGTTATATTTGGCTGCACAGATGAAGAAGAAAAATAAGTCATCAAACCTGTTACACAATGTTACTTCACTTACTGTTCTCCATTTTCTTCAGAATGCCCAAAGTTAATCCTGTTTCTTGAAAAATACATACAAACCTTGTTCCACTGGGAAGGGGTTTTCCCCAGGTCAGTTAGTGAATCATGGCCTTCCTGGAACAATTTTCTTCCTCTGATGAAGGGCTTTTTGGTGAGGCCAGAGTATGGTGCTTATGTCAGGCCTCGGGTTGCAGGGGAAGCGTTTCAGCCACGTTATTTCCTTGTTGATGGACTCACATCATGTCTCCAGCATCGCTGAGTGTGTCCGGCTACCAGGACTCCTGCAGCGATTCACAGCGGGCCCAGCTCCCACAGCGCCTTTCTCTGAGAGTACCAGAAATGTGCTAAAGGAGGCTATGAAATACAGCAAGCTTAACTCATCTTTATTGCTTGGTAATTAGTGATAAAGTCCCAGGCCAGAGGTGGACCTGCATTTTAACTATCATCACTTCATAGTGAACTATCATTCGTAGTCCCCTTCCCCGTGCTATAAGCACTTTCCTCCCTGCTCGGCAGCGCCTCTGCGGTGCCCCGGGTCACCCCGCTGCCCGCCCAGCCGGCCCTCTTGCCGTTTGCTGCTTAGTGACCATCATTTCACCCGCACGCCGCCCCCTGCCCTCCCGAGGCCCCGGGGCGGGGTCGCCGCCCCGCAGGCCCCTTTTGGGGAGCGATTTCAAATACAAACCGCCGCGGCTGCGCCTGGGGAACCGTCCCGCCTCAGCGCCCCCTGGCGCCGCGCCCGCTGCCACCTGCGCGGCTTCCCGCCCTCAGCGCCCCCGCCGCACTGAGGGGACGGCCCGGCCCGGTTCCGCCATGAAGCTGCACTTCAGCATCACCGCCGCCCAGGAGCTGCGGGAGAGGCGCGGGGCTGGGAGCGGGCGGGGGGGTTGCCGGCGGTGTGCCGGCAGTGTGCCGGCAGCTGTACTCCGTGTTTCTGGAGGGCTTCCCGCTCGGCACGGCGCGGCACTGCCAGCTCCGCCGCTGGGACGCGCAGGTGAGCACCCCCAAACGCCTCGGTGGGGGCAGCCTGCCGGGGTCCGCCGACCCCTGCGAGGTCGGTGGAGCAGGAGGGGCTGTCCCGGCCAGCACAGGCCCCGTGTGGGATGGGGACAGCGAGTCGTTTCTGCCCCAATGTGCGCTATTAAAACCAGCCTTGGTGCCAGCACCGCCGGGGATGCGCCGGTCCCAGCCCGTGCCCTCGCACCCTGTGCTGTCAGAGGGGCTGAGCTGCTGCTCGCTGGGTGAAATCCAGCAGAAACCGAGAGGAAAAAAACAATAATAAAGATGATGATAAAAAAGCCAAGAGGTGTGGTAGAAAGGTGTGGTGAACTGGCTTGGTGGGAAAGCGCAGCCCACAGCTGTGGGCTCCAAGTGCATTTTCCTTGGCCTCAGGGAGAGAGGTGCAGCTGCTTTATTGGGGCCTTTAGCCCTAGGAACAAATCTAGAAAGTGGATGGAGGTCAGTCTGGGCAAGTTGCGCAGTCAGTTGCAGGGTTTTTTTGGACAAGCCAGGGGTTAAGTGAGTGTTGGATCCTTTGGCTTGAATTGCCTAAGTCATGTCTCCAGGATAGACCCTTTCACCACAGACAGTTACTGGGAATTACAAAACAGCTGGAACACAGGCCTGGAGTATTCCAAGGAGCAGCGGGCATCACAGACTAACGCATGGCCCCGGCTAACTGAAGTGAATTATTTCAGGGTGAATTGGTCTGTTTATCTCTGCTTTTTTTTTTTGTTTCTTGTCAAGTTGCCTCTGGCCCTTTCCTCTCTATCCTTCCTCTGGTTTTCTTAGGAGGATAACAGGGAACATGTGATTCTGAGCTCTTTTTGAAAGCAAAGTGACCAGCTCTTCTGTCAGTCTGACTGCATGCTGTCATCTCCGCTGAGCAGCCCAATTTTACATTGACAACTCTGTTTTAGGGCCCTGTTTGAACACTTCTTGTGGAAGTGGGTTAGGCAGATGCTCCTTCTTTTGTCAGTCTCTTTTGCTGTGCTTTCAGTTGCAGTGATCGGGTCACTCTGCAACAGTTTTTCAGCCATTTAACCCTGGGCAGGGATTCATCCATCTCTCCCAGCTCTCTGTGGCTGCACAAGCAGTTGGAGTAGCACAGCTAAAAAGCAGTTGAGTCAGCAGCAGGGCTGCCACGGGAAGCAATGTTTGCTGAGGTGTGCTCTTGTGCCCCAGCTCTTCAATTCTTTCCCCTGTGGGAGCTCTCACAGTAATATTTTGCTCTGGTTAATGGTGCATTTTGGATAATATATCTGAACTAATAAACCAGCTTATTTATTTGCTTGCATGTTTAAGGCTTACTGTTTCTTACTCAAGAAGTTTTAACTTCGTTAACGCCCTCAGCAAAATCTTTCTCTTCTCTACACCCTCTGTAACTGACAGTTTGGTCTTGCTGGGCTTTACAACTCATTAGCTGATTTTTATTTTTAATTCATTAATTCCTGCTCTTGGTAGCTGCCATACTTGGTCTTGAAGCTTCCAACTACACTGATGTCCCTCAGTTGTCTTCCCTGTACTTAAGTGAGGTTGCTTATCCATATTATATCCTGTTCTGCTTTCTGCTTGAAATACTCTGTTAAGGTAGAAAAATCCACACATACAAGAAGTCTTAAAGTCCGGGATACAGGAATTTCACCCTCCTGACCAGGTCACATGCAGTGTCCACAAAGCCCCACAGATACAACAATTCTGTGATGGGTGCAGGATGTGAATTAGAAATGAGCTTCTCCCATGGACAGTTTTCTGCATGATTATACTTTGTATTTCTTGAACACTACTGTGGAGGATCTGTCTCTGGCCTCTGTTGGATGTGATGCTGGACTACTTATGCTTCTGATCTCCTTCAGGGTGGTGATTTCTAAAGCACTGCTATGCCGTCTCTGCAAGCTCCACTCCTAACGTGTGATACAGAATCAGTACATGTAGATTTTGTTTGTGATGCTGTGCATTACCTGCCCCTTTTCTGTGCATTTTCCTGTTCCACATCAGTTTATATTCTGAAAGTGCTTCAGTTGTTTGACACTCCCAAATTCTGTTCCTCTCTGTCTCCCAGAGCCATTTTTCTCTACAAAAGGACTGTCTGAAGGGAGCAACTCTTCAGAAGTTTGTAGTAGGCAGTGCAGTGTAACAGAGCATGTGAGGGTTTGGATGCACTGTTCAACAGGGAGGTGCAGGTATACAAACTCTGAGCAACATTTCCTTACATCTAGGTGCCTTACCTCCTAATGGGATGCACAGCCTTAAACTGAGAACCCAAGACAAATAGTATAGAGGGAAGTGTGAACAACCAAGAATAATATTGTAAAGAGATCTTGCTTAGAAGTGCTTAGAAGGGATTGTTTGGGCAGGGCTGGCAGAAATGCTGAGAAGAGCAGTGCAGCTCTGGCCCTTCTCTTGTGGACATGATAGGTACTTGGCTGTGGATTGCCAGAAGGTGCCTGTCTTGGTCTGAGGATTTAATCCCTTGACCTTCGTCTGGGAGATGGGGCTTTGTGTTGGTTTAAGAGGGTAAAGAGGTGGCTCTGCCTTCTCCCATTTTGCCTCTTCTTTTTAGGAGGTAGAGCATTCAACTGAGGAAAATCCAGTTTTCATTCTCTTCTCTCTCTTGAGTATTCAGGTATTAACTATTAGCGGTAGGAAGGACAGCTGAAGGACCAGTCTTCCTTTGCTCGGGATGAATGCCATACACACTGGGCAGCGTTCCTTATTGTTTGCACTTGCTGAACTAAGACTTGTGCAGTGATTTTCTGTGAACAGCATCAGCAGGAGTGTCAGTGGCAGATGGATGTGCATTTTAATCATCTAAGCTTTGGCCCTGGATTTATGCAAGGACTTCTAGGCAGTGCTCTGTACTGTAGCTGTGTTCTCCTGTGGCTTTAGTTCTGTGGGGACTGCACACTGACCAGAACACCCCTAATAGAGCTGTGGGTCTTGATGCTCCTATTTAGAGGTAAGACTTTCTTGCAAGAACATACAAGTGACAGGAACTTCTAGGGCAGGACAAGAGATTACCCGGACAGTGGTTTGTGCACTAAAAATGTTACTGGATTTCCTCAAAATCGATCAGTTGCTAAAGACACAGGCTCTCCCTGGTTTCCACCTCTGTGATGTGATGTTTGCATTTGGCTTTTCAGTTTGACAACGTATCCCTCTCTAAACAAATATCATAAGAATGAGCCTATGTCCTGTTGTAGGACTGAAAGGACCAGATTATTTCTTGCAATTGTTGGAGGATTCACTGGTTTACATCAAGGCAGGGAGTAAATAGGAGGCGTCCTCTGTAGGGTTAAGAGTGAAATACAGCACTGATGGACTCTGGCCATGATGCCAGCCTCTGCTGAGTCAGCAGCATCTGTGATTGGTTGGCAAAGTAGTTCTTAAAAATCGGTTGCAATAAAACAATTGGTAAAAAGGAATTAAATATAGAAAATGTTTTTTAAAAGTTAATTTAGCTACTCATGTACCAGAATAGTCTCATGCCTTTGATTGCTTGGGTGGTTTCTGAATACATGTATTTTCATTTTCACATGAAACACCTTTGAATGTTTTTAATCTTAGAATGGTATCTCCTCCTTTTTTAATATTTAATCAGGTAGCTGAGAAGGAAAGGCTCAGAGGCCAGTTCATTCTGTATATAATCCATATATAATAGCTTTATAGTTATAATGCTGCTCTGTTTTTTCAGTTTAGCAGTTTTGTTTCTGGTGCTCTCTCTGACTTTGGTGTCTGCACAGCTATGAAGGAGCATGGCCCTGGGCGAAATAGCTTGTCTAGACAGCAAGGGCAGGACCTGACACCAAAAAGCAGACCGAGAGGATGAGACTAAGTAGGATATTATTAATTTCGGTCAACTACGCTTAAAAACTGATGATGTCTCCTTCTGAGGAGGGGAATATTTATTGCAGAAAGATGAAAAAGAAACAACACCAACTATGTCATTTATCTTTACTCCCTTTCTTGGACAAATGAGCTGTTAGAGCTTAAAACTGTCATATTTAGGGAAGCTGCCCTGCCTCTTTTAGGTGGAGATCTTGGAGAAGGACTAAGTACCTTTTCTAGCAGGATGGAAGATCCAGTCTGCGTTTCCAGCACAGTCACATTTCAGCTTGTTTTTGTGATCCAGTCTCCTGTGACTTTCCCATCAGTTGCTCTGGAAGCTGCCTTTGGTGTGGGAAGCTGTGCCCAGCCTCCCTGCTGGGTTCTGGGCTGTGGGGCAGGACTGGCTCAGGCAGCTGCTGTGTGGTGTTGCTGGGAGCTGCATATGGTGTCAGCAAAGAAGCTGCTTGGTCACGCACAGAGAGGCCAAAGTGATGAGAGTCCTTCCCTTGGACAGCTTGTGAAGCTGTGTGGATTGGAAGTACCTGTCTGGCCAAACAGATCCAGTCAAGAGAAAGTAGCAGTGCATAGGATCCCGTGACTTGGGGATGAGACGTGTGTCTTCTGGGGAGTGGTTTTAGGCTGCAGAAATAAGCCCAGCCTTGAAAAAAAGTGTCAGAAGCAGATTTTGGGTAGGGGACCCATCTCTTGTGGTTCTATTGGCTTGGCACAGAAGCAGGCAACTGGTACCTGGCACCACCAGGTGCACTGTTGATGTTGACTTGGGTTTAAAACGTAGCCTAGGCTGTTTGGTTTGTGAAAACAAATATTGGCTAGTTTAATTCTGCTAGGATGAAATGTTGTGCTGGTGGCTGATAGTCTGGTGGACTTTCAAATCTGTATGCAAGTACACACTTAAAGTTTGTGGGCACTTTTCTTTAATCCTTTGAGACAAGAACAAGTCTAATTGGTTGGAAGAAGTTTCTCTTTTCTGTAGCCCAAATCCCGAGGACACACAATTGCATTTCAAGAAACTCAAGCATCCAGTACTGAGATGAATTAATTATTTTTTTAAAGTAGTCCAGAGTCTCTGCTTGTGCAAACTGATGATAACAGACAGTGCAGCTCTGTGTACGTGAGGCATGGCCTGACTGCAGCAGGAGGAGAGAGGACCTCCTTTTCGTCAGTGTGCCTCTTCCAACTTCTGGCAATCTTTTTGCACTACCTCCTCAGTTTGCCTGCCTGTAGAGCAGAGATAATATTTTTCAGTCCTTGGGGGAAGATCACACGTGTGAAGGACTTTGAAGATAAAAAACACTCTACGCTAGCTATTACTGTTAGCTTTACATAAAACCGAAGCATGTGGTGTTATTTGACTCTTTTATGCTGTGTATCTCAGAGCGATTCACTCATATCTAATAATCAAGAATTCAGAAATAGCAGCATGTTGCCAATGTAGGGAAAGTGGAGCTGTGAGAATGTGCCTCACTCCTGTTTTTAGCCAACAGGCAGGAAAAGGTAAAAAAAAAAAAAAAGCAGCTTACTACTGCAAGAATTAGCTTTTTTTTTCTTGCTTTTTTTTTTTTCAGCTGCTGGAGTCATGTGAAAGACTTGGGCAGTTGGGGCCGCAGGGAAAATGTCATCCTTCAGATGTTTTAATGACACTAATTGCTGCATTGAATATTGATGCTTAAAATTTAACTAGTAGTAACGTCTCAGAATACTATAGAAGTCTTATTTTACTGATGACATGCCATATTTTTTTTATTTTGGTGAAGGAATGTTTCCAGGCAAACTTGCTGTATTTTGCTGTGTTCAATAATGTGCATATTGAGAAGGTAAACATAGCTCATCCTTCTCTTGAGGTAATTTGCCTCTATCAGGGAATTTTTACACTTCTAAGTGACCAGCTACTGCCCAAACCAATAATGGAACTGTATATTATTATAAGATAATGTAATTGTGGTTCTCTAGTCCTTTCAGGTCTGTTCACAAATGATGTAGGGCCTGTACAGAGACATTCTCTTATTAGCCAGCTGCTGTAGCTGAGGAAGAAATCAAACTTTCAAACAATTTGTGTTCCTGAAAGATTCTTTGGTTGTTTTGTTTTGGTGGTTTTGTTTTGTTCTTATTCTTTGACGGTATTTGATGATCTGATAAAAGATACTGCCACTCATGTACAAAATAATAAAAGCCTCTGAGGTAACAGAAGTTAAGGGCAGAAGTCACCAGCTCTTAAAAAGTAGTTCTGTGGGCTTAGATCAAAGAAATCCTGTATGGGCATATTGGGAAGAGAAGACGTCTGTAACCATGTCTTGTTTGTCCATGAGGTGTATAAGACCTAGATGATAAGGTTAAAAAAATGCTACTTTTCTGACTTGGAGCAGGAGCTCAGAGGTGGTAAGACTGTAAAAAAGAGAAACCCAAGAGATTGTTCTCTTGGGCTGTCTTCTGGTGGCTGCCCAGGCCAAGGCTTTGCCCTTGCTGTGCCCTGAGGGCCATCAGCGAGCTACTGGGTAGGCACCCTCATGATCCTTGTAGGTCATCAGGTCTTGCTGTCAACACAAGAGAGCACTGAAAGCTTTTTGGAAACCGTGAGCACTTCTTCAATGGTGTGGAGCTTTCCTCTGGCTGTTTTGCAGATGAGGCAGCTTTTTGGGAGTGCTGTGCCTGCTTTTCCTCCAAAATTTTATCTGGCAATGACCAAGTCGATGGCAGATGAGAGGCAGTCTCAGCTGAAGCAGTACCTTCAGAATGGTAAGGCCTGACTATAACAAACTAATCAGCTTTCATACATCAGGCTTCAGCCTTTGAGGATGTGTCAACAATTGTGACTGGAGGGTGCTTTGCCTTCTGTACTGAACTGAGTAATGTTGTATCCAAAAGGCTGGGGCCAAGTGTTGTGGCCCTATCCAGTCTGATTCACTAGCTCTAGAACAGCAGCACATAATATTTCTCTAATTTCTGAAGTGGACACCTTTCTGCAGCTTTCCCAAAATGTAAGGCTGCAGTTTCACACTAAACTTGAGCCACCTGGTCCTTCTGGTGTCAGCCTGTAGTCTGGCCATTCTGTTCTGGATCAGTGAGCTGGGGCACCGTCTCTGCTGCTTCACAGCTTCTGGAGCTGACATGGGGTTGGGTGTGAGAACTCATGGTTGGTGGGTAGCAGAGAAAGGCAGAAAAGACAGGCACTTGGACTGGTAGAAGTGTAATATGAACTGGGCTCTGCATAAACTTTTTCCATTCAAGGGTTTCCAGTCAGAATTGTAAAAGTTATAACAAGATAAGAGTTTGTAGAAAAATTAAATCTCAGATGTTGTGTTATAAACTGGGTTTGCAGGATCCCTAGAATGTCTGGTGAGTTTCGCATAATCCAATACATAAAAAATAAAATAAATTAAATAAATAAATAAATAAATAAATAAATTTCAACTACCCAAAAATAAAGCTGGGTGAGGGGATGAGCTTAAAGAGGTTTTGTAGCCTCTGGCCTCAGATACTTGGTGTCAAGGCTCACAAAACAAACTAAAGATTAGTCTTGAAACTCTTACTTAGTGTGATTGTTTTATCTTTTTTTACTTGAATATTCAACAGTTCCTTTTAGAGTTACTGGCCATGAGTGACCATGGAGTTACATGACCAAGAACTTTACTGTAGTCTTGCTGTGGGAGAATAGCAACATTGTATGTATCTTGCACTGTTCGTGGCTTCAGTGATTTAACAACAGGCTACTAAAGGTAGCTGTGCAGAAACCAAAGGATGAGTAAAGTAGCACTGACTGTTTAAGCAACAGCTGTATTTTATATCTCTTGTCTTTAGACAGTAGCCATGTTTTTCATCTTTTGGATAAGTTTGATTTCCTCCCTCCCTGTTTTCCTCTCATTTTTCAGTTACTTTGGATTCAAATACTACCAATAGTGATGTTTTCAGAGGCTTTTTCCAAAAGCTACAGCAGGTAAGTTTTGGTTTCTTTTTCAGTCAAACATTTTCTTATATGAAAGAGCTGAAATTATATCCTACCTCCCAAATCCAAGGCTTCATTTGCTATCTTCCTTTCCTTGTGTTCTTAGCATATTGGTATGTCTTGTAAAGCAGTGAGTTCTGATGACAGAGTGTGGTCTGTGAAGCCTGAGTGGCAATAATAATAGTATTGCTATTGTTTTGTCCATATACAAATTTGTTTTTCACATGGAAAGAACTACTTGCTTTGTTTTTATATCCTGTGGCATATCTGATGAATCTTTTGCCTCTAAACCATTCCCAGAAGAGTCTTTGTGAGAGCTCAATAGGAGGATTACACACATTCTTGGATTTTGCAACTGTCAATGCTTTTTGGTAGTGTCAGTGCTTTGGACTGATAAGTGTATTGATGACTGCTGTGAAAATGTCATGTTCTCTTATCTTGCAGCTGTAGTGATGGGCAGAATCTGGCATGTATTTGGGTTGTTGCAGCCTAGGTATATTTTGAAATCAATTTTAATGAAGTCCATGATACATATAATCTTTCTTTGGCAGGGATGCGCAATGGGAGGAAGAGGGGAGAAGAGAGAATAGTCATCACATTTTGAGCGTATATACTATCTGCTATAATGCTAACTTTGTCATAAATGTAAAATCAGGAGATAGTCATGACTCCAAAGGACTCTAATGTGTATGTACGCCATTTTGCAGATGGTTGGAAGCTCTGCCTGTGCTACCTGGATGCAGCCTGACTACAGGCAGACAGCTGAGGAGTTCAGTTAGCATGACATGGAGCTGAAAGTAATGAGCCCTGCTAAGAAAATATTTGCCTTCTTCTTAGTCCTCGCCTAGTGCAGTTCCTGGACTGTCCATTTGCTTGCAGCCTGGGTGGTTCTTGCTTGTGTCTGACCACACAAAGTGCCGTGTGTCCTTCTGCTTCCCTTCTCTCCGGCTGCTGTGGTCCTTATGAGGGCAGGACTGTTTTGGAGCAGAGGGGTGCAGTATGACTCCCTTTCAAGAGCATTTTCAGGGAGAGAATGCTGCTTTAGTTTTCTGGGAAGTTCTTGGCATGCTGCTGGTGCTGCTGTCAGCCCACTTGAGAGAGAGGGGAAGTTTTGAAAGACCAAGTTAGAGTTTTGTGCCTCGAGCTATTGGCTTGCTATGTGTGATTAAGGTATGTAAGGCGGGTTCAGAAAGGCTGTAGAAAATAGCGTGAAGAAGTATTCCTAACAAATTTTAGAAAAATTTTTCCTATATACTTTGTAAATAAAAGGATACAGCTTATTTACAGTCTCTTAAATTCAGATCTGCTGAAGTGCTCAAGACAGTAAATAAAAAGCCTCTTTCTGATTTGTGAGAAGCAGTCTCTAGTTCTGATACCATGCCTGCTATAGCCCTAAAGATAACTCCCAGCAATTACTGCTGAGTCTTAACGAGTCTTGATTAGACTGATAACAGGTCTGCTAAAGAAAGTTAAATCCATCAGGAACGCCTGCAATTTGCCCTCAAACACCACCAACGGACTTCATAGCAAAGTTCTGTCGGGAAATAACTCTTCAGAATGCATGTTTGCAGTGTTTAAAGATGGTTTTTGGCATACCAATATTGTGGATTACTTTTAGCATACCATCAGAAATAATGTTGTACATTTAGGTATTTCTCTACCTCAGGCCCTTTGGGTAAAGAGAAGTAACTTGGTAAGTACCTGTACTTAATACTTACTTGATTTACGGTTATGTATGTGTGTGTGTGTCTATTAAGGTACGGGATGGCTGTGCTGACAAAAGCAGTCACTTATTTTGTAGAGTTCAAGGCAGGCACTGAATGACACCTTAAATATTAGTGCAAGGTCAGTACATTCTCAAGACAAAAAATAAGCCCAAATGTTTGTTTCACAGTACAACAGATTTTCACCCACGCTGTTTAGGGTTCCTGCTTGGCAAAGTCAGTAGTTTGCCAGCTATTTTTGTTTATGGTTTCAATTTACAATGGTAGTGCTTACATAAATTATTGCTTCATAATGCAGGTATCAGTAGTCCTTTGTGTTCTTTCATGATGGTAAAGAACAAACTCCTAAGAGAGATCATATAACTTTGTGAAAGGCAGAAGTGCATCCACTGACATCAGCTGTGCACAGTGCCATTAATTGGTGTAACTGATGGCTGAATAAGTATTTATTTTGGCTATTAAAGAATCTCACTCAACAAACTTGCTTTGTTGTGCATGTTCCAGTACTTGTGAGATGTTTTATGGCAGTGACAAAATTTCCATCATTGAAAGACATGGAGTGAAGTTCATCTTTAAAGCACCTCTGTACTGTTCTTTCCTTCTCCATTATTGGTGTGTAGGCAGCACTTAGTGTCCTACACATTGCCTAGGAGTGAAAACGTAGTTCAGGTTTCAGCATTACTGCTACTTAGTGTTAAAACCAGGCATTCCTCCAGACTTGCTCTTGTTCATGTTATATTGCAAGAGGGATGATTAATGAATGATTCAAGAACAAAATATCATTGAAAAGATGAAATAGTGTGCTTTTTGTTGTTTATGACATGAAATGGCTGTGACTAGTCAGTCTTGGCTACCTGAAACAAGTTAGTGCTCAGCTGTACAAGCAATCTGGCAGGTAACGAGGGAGAAGCAGCAGAGGGACCACACTGCAGGTGGTGATGAACGGGAAGCAGTCAGTGGCCTTCTGCCACCACAGGTATTTACTGAGCACAGGTCTGTCTGCAGGTGAAAACAGTGCAGATTTTATAAGAGAAACATTCAGCTTTAAAAGAATGAGAAGACAGGAAACCAGAGGTGAATGAGATTGCTAGGCTATATTTTTTTTTTTTAAATTCTACTGCTGGCTTTTTTCACCTTCACTTCTACCTTTCATTGAGAGAGAATAGTAGTCTACTAGAGCTTGCTCAATTTCTTGGCTTGTCTTAAAAACAGCAGTGTTGAAACTTCTAGCTGAAGAAATTTGTACATGTCACTGACTGAAACAGAAGATGCAAAGGAAAAATCAAACTGAATTTAAGACCTTTTTGATCCTTGTCCTGCATTTTCTCCTGAACGGGGTTATGAAGGGTGTGCCAAGACCAGCACTCCCTGGAGTGGGAGTGCTGTGCAAGGACCATGGCTTTACTGCAGCTGCCTGACAGTGTTGGATGGGACTTGTCTGTATCTGCATTCAGCATCACACCAGCCAGCTGTATCACTCTGATCATATCTAACAGGGCAAACTTTTCAAGTGTGGACAAGCCCAAGCTGGTTAACCCTGCTTTCCACACCCCTGTTTTTGCCCAGCACCTTGCCCTGTTGCATAGGTTATGGTTTGCTCCTTACCCGAGGCATGCTCTGGCTGTTTCCCCAGCAACCCAGTCTCATGAGCAAAGCTGTCAGGGGACAACAGGGCTCCCAACACATGGGGAAGCTGCTTGGCACAATGGATGCTTTGCTTGAAACAAACATTACTGAAGTATTTACCAACACTGCTGTGTAGCAGAGTTGAACAACCTAACCTGTAACCCCTCTGGCCCTTCACTCTTCCAAACTCTGCAAACTTGGCCAGTGACCAAGCTGAAGAGACAGATTCAGTATATGCTCTACTACCTCCAGCCTCTAAACACAAATGTCACAGTTCTTGCAAGAAGTCATTAACAAGATGAGACTGTTGTGCCTGTGTCATGTCTTTTCCTTTTTTGCCAGATGAAAGATGGTATGAACAGGTACATACATCCCTATCAGTCTCATTTTAATGCAGCTCATCTATATCCTTGAAGGTAATGTGAGATCATGGTCTGTGTATCAGGCACCCATGGAGTAATGTGGTGCATTCAGGAGGAAGCTGTGAGGACAGTCAGTCATGCGTTTATGAAAAAAGTAAGATATATTTCCTCGCAGCAGCAGAGGTTTTGAGTTAGGGATCTAGGAGGGTGACCTTTTCTAGTCTGTGGTGCTGGTAACCAGCAGCTTTTAGCATGACCAAAAGGATGCAGGTGTTGGCGAAAGGACAGATGGAAAGTTTCTGATTACTTGAGCAAGTAGAGCTAACAGGTATCTGATAACAGGCAAAAAGCAGTGTTCTTCTGTGGTCCTTTATCAAACACTCTGGTGTGAAGTGGTTTTCCTTCTGAGGAGCCAGCATGAGGCCAAGGACTGAATACCATAAGAGAGCTGTGGTGCGTGTACTGTTCAAAGTGTGGGTAAAACATAACCCAGAAACCTACAGATGTTACCAGGAATCAAAGCTGGTATGATCATGGGCTGCATCTTCTTGGATAGAGCCCCTTTCTCTGATCATGTAGCCTCTGCTTCTCTGCACACTTGCACATGCTTATCATTGTGCATGCAGTGGAGGAATGCACACTCTATACGCACGGGCAGTAACTTGCCAATGTGTTTGGATGTGTATGTGCAGAAACAGAAGTCAGGCTAAGGATCTGTGATTTCAGCACTGCTCTAAAATTATTTCTTTCGTATTAAACCAGGTTGGGTTTCTTATTTATGAACATCTATTTCAAAAGTGCAGCTGGCCAGAAACCTGAATGTCATGTGAGAAGTTCTCATACTTTCAGACTTCTGTTGTGTGCTGGCTGGGTGAAAGGCTTCTGGCATAGAAAGCTTTGAAGAATTGTAACTCAAGGATGTCTGTTTTATTTTTGTTTCAACATTAAGATGGAATTCAATCCCCTGACCTGCTGTTCTTTTGGAAGATGATGTAGTAAGGATCCTCCATTCTCACCCTTTTTTCTTTTTGTGGTCCATGCTGCTTAGCTGAGCAACAAATCCATTGAGAACTTGCAGGGGGTTCAGAGTGGTGTAGACTTCTGTTAAAACACAATCACTCAACTTTTCTAATGGAAAACTGGGAGGGAAAAATATATATAGATTTTTTTTTTTTTTCCCTTCTTCTGTGAGGGAGCTATGTAAGAGGTATCTTATTTTGGGGTTTGTGGTTTTGTTGGTTTTTTGGCTTGTTTGTTTCTTTGTGCGTGTTTTTCATTGTTCTTTTCATAAAACAAAAAAAAGAGAAAATCCTTCACCAGCTCTGTGTTATTCTGTGTTCTTATAGTAATGACTGAGCTGTGCTTCAAGCTACTGGGGCAGGCCAAGTGGAGAGTAGGCAGCAGTTCTCGATGTTTCAGGAGATTTTACCACAGGTAATAGTGACAGTGTTAAGGGAAGGTTCAAATAAGCAGTATTAAGGGACACAAGAAAGTGTCCCAAGTTTAGTTACATGGCATGTTCCCTGAATTTTAAGAGCAAAAGTGTAGGAAATTTGAAAGGTAGTACTGTCAAAATAGAGGTTTTAATGTTGGTGCCTGTTTTGAGTAGATGACAGTGACTCTACTGCTTTTTCCAAAACTAAAATAGCAGCTTGGGAGAGGACCTGAACTTTTCTGACCCACCACTGCAAACTTCTTTCAAAAGTATTCTTCTGTAAATTTTGGAAGTGGTTGGGATTGCTATGTGCGCTCACTAAATAGATTATCAATAACACCGATAAACGCTGTTGCCTTTGTGTTAAACTTACGCTGGATTCTGTTGTGTTATTTTAGGGACGTGTCTGTATTTGTGTTTCTTCCCTTAACACTGTCTTCTCCTGCCTTACAGACTGCACTGTTTCCTCCTTTTGTTTTTATGCAAGTAGTTTTGGTTTTTTTTAAATCTCAACAATGCTTTTCTGATGAGAGGCTAAACAAATATTTATAACGCTGAACAATATGTGGAGTTTCTGGCATGGACAGTTCTGCCTTCTGGGATAAAAGCATGTGATAAAGGGAAAAAATCCCCAAACCCAACAGTTTCAGATAATTCTTATTTTTTGGTTTGCTGTGTCATAGCCACATTAGGAGAACAGCAATTAAAAGCTGCAGATCAGTAGAGAATTTGCCCCCAAGACCATGGAATGAAGCTGTGCCTATAGGCGAGTAGAGTCAAATAAGAGAAATTAAAGCAGCTTTTAAATGATGACTATGGTTTAAGTATTAAACAGTGATACTTAATGTGACCATTCTAGATGGAACTGAGATTTTTTTTTCTCTAATGCATCTTTTCTTGTAGATCCTCAAATTAACTTGCCTACTAACATGTTGCATGATGTTAGAAGTGTGTGCTTTACTGCTAATCTGGCTGCGTCTATCATCACCCGACAGCCAACAAATCTGGCTTCTGTATTTAAATTTTCCTGATTGCCTACCACCCCTGTATTATGTCTAGACATAAGATTTTCTGAGGTCACATACTGTGAAGCCTGTTTTCTCATGACCTAAATGCTTCCAGGTTTCTTCTTTGCATCTTCTCTCTGTTTGCAGTGGTTTTGCATCTTGGGTGCTTGCACTATGCCCAGTATTCCAGTAGCAGTGGCTCTGGGATATTAAGGTACCATAACCTCATGATTCTCACCAGAGATTTTCCTATTTATAGGCACAGGGATGCATTTTTTTCCTTCTGGTAAGACTGTGGCTTTGAATACTCACATGCAGCTGTTTATCCACCTCCTCTTTTTGGTGTCTCTGCTTCGTAGGACAGTAACTGTTGTTCCTACAGATACTGAGACACTAAGTAACCTGTGCTCACCTTAACATCAAGGTGACCCCCCTCTAATTCTGCAGTATCTTCCCTCTTGCTGTTCTGCATATATTGTTGGGGTTTTTTTTTCTGTCACCTGCAAGCCTTAACAGTAATTTTAGTAACTTGCTGTTTAGAAAACAGTATTCTCAATTGTTTATTTTGCTAGAGTAAACAGGGAAATGGAGCATCAGCATCTTCAGAAGGGCTCCAGCAATATGGAAGGCAATAAAACAGTGTTCTGTTTCTATCTAACAGGATACATTTAAGATCCAAACCCAGAGAGACTTACTGGATGTTTACCTTGCCAACAGCAGCAATATTAGACTTGATATCCAGACATCGGACACTGTAGAAAGAATATTAGAGATAATGGGTTTCTAGAATTGTGTTGAAATTTTCCATTTGTGAGAAGTGGGCAAAAATTAAGATAATTTCAGTCAGGAAAGGATAAAACTCCCTATTTGAAGACATACAAGAATATCTTCTGTGTTTTTTGAGGGGTTTATGGTAGCGGGGGGTAGGGGTGGGCATTGCTGATTTTTGCAGATGACCTTTTTTGGTTCTTATATTTGTCCATAACTTATCTCTTCTTAATGTTATGTCCCCTCTGCTTCTATGGCATTTGGCTATCAAGTTCAGGTTTCCTTCATATATGAGAGAATAAAAAAAAATATACTATTCCTTTAGGGGGCACGTTCTTAATTAATCCCTTCTTTCATTTAGCATAGTGTGGGTGAAAGCGCTTGACCACTGTAGTCAGAAATGGTCTAGTCCTGGCTTCTTTCTTAGCTGGTGCACTGCTGTTAAAACTTACTGTGCAACTGCTATGTCTTGTTTTCCTTTGTGCTTCTCCCTGTACTTGTTTCGTGTCTCCTGATGTTTGCTGTGAAGCTGCTTGCTTTGCAGTGTTGGTGCAGCTCTAGCGCTGCGGCTCTGGGGTGGCTGTAACAGCTGGTGTCATGTGTAAACAACTGCTAGTTACATTTTCAAACCAGTAGCAACCAAATGTTGCTTACAGAACTGGCTGGCTTGTGTTTGAAACTTTCAGCTGGGGTTCCCTCCTTGTGCCAGTTGAGGAGGAGCAGCAACAGCTCTGCGTGTTTCATGTATTTATTTGCATGTGTGTGTGCATGAGCGAGGCTGAAGATCAGTTGCTCCCATTTCCTAATCTTAACAACAGTAACAAAGCCTGCACCTGCCAGATGGGTGCTCTTCTTTGTTGTGGGAATGGGAAACTTCCTCTCATCATACAGAAAATTGTGTACTGTATTTCTGTTGTGCCTTTGCAATCTGAGTTTGTGGAGGTAGTTCTCAGCTGGCCATAGGTACAAGTGAGCTGAACGTGTATTCACCCTACCTGGTCAAGCTGAGTTGTGTTAGTCTGGCCCCAGAACACAGGGTGTCTGTGCGTAGTTACCACGTAACCCCTCGCTGGCTTTGTTCTGCCACGGAGTTTGCACCACCTGAGGCAATGCTGGGACCAGGTCTTCCAGGGGAAGGTAAGTGCCAGAGTTGGCCTTAGACCCTGCAACAGGAGACTTGTGGGGTGGGAGATGCTGAAGGTAAAAAGTGTTGGGGGTGGCAAGGAGGTAGGAATTTTGATTTGATGAAAGGGAAGTAGGTGGTAACAGGGTGGAAGAGGTAGGGAGACATTTTTAGATAGGAGACTTGCATAGGGACATTGAGTAAGGAAAGGGTTTGCTAATATAATTTTAAAAATATTAATAATTTGGGCTTGATAAACTTGTAAGTTTTGCAGTGGATCCTGGTAATTTCCAAGCCAGACAATGGTGTTGTATGTTGCTTTGTATATTGCATTTATAGATGTTTAATGTTCATGTGGCACTTTAAAGAATCAATGATATTTGAAATGCTGCAGGCACATTTTCTTCTCTTGTGGTCTTAAAGATGAGATAGGACTTTTAGGGATTATTTAGCTTTTGTAATTGTAAATGTGTTACCACATTCACTGTTCTTTTGCAGTGGAGGTAGATTTTGCAACTGTTACTCTCTAATGTCCTAGTGTTCAGGCAGCATATACTACCTTGTGTTTTGATCTAATAAATAAAATATGTCAAAATCCTACTGATTCTGAGATCTGTGTTTGACATTGCTGGGAAATGCCATCTGGTATGCTTGGTATCATGGTACTAAGGGATAACATGTTGAAGCTCTGGCTAATTTCTTAAAGTAATTTGTGGGGACTTCTTAGCACAGAGGCAAACAGAATGAAAAATGGTGGTGCTGATATTCGCTTTATCTTTTGTGTCTGGACTTCTGAAACTTTCTTCCATCATACGTGGTGTCTGAACTGAGTGTGAGACAAGTGATTTTTATGCTCTGCTGCCCTCTCGGGTAACAGCCCTGATATTAACAACTATAAGCAAAACCTCGTGAAGGTGTTCTTTAATTTTAACTTAGAACAATTCTTCCCAAACTATATTTAGCTTGATGTCTTTTTTTTTTTTCCCATGCACAAATCATGTGTACTTTTTAAACCAGCCAATACTGCTGGAGAGAACCCTTCTGATCTGTGGCAATGAGTGAATTGACCATGCTGTCACTGTGACACAGAGCTGAAAGTGTTTCAGGATTGCCACCCTTTGGAAAAAGACTGAAAGCCAGTACTTCCACCTTGTGCTCAGAGAAAGAAAGTCCAGCTTCTCTACCCAAAGCATGATGCCTCTCTCAGGCTGCACAATCTGCCAGATTTACTGTGACAGGAGTGTGTTCTCAGAGGTGGAGAGTTTTCTTACGGTTACCCCACCACTTTCCTGAGTGAACTCAAGAGATTATGGTCACTGCAAAATTTAGGAATGCTCTGGTGGCACTGTGCTTCTATGTTATGGCTGCTTTAACTTATGCATTGATTTTTAAGGACCTAAAACAGAACAAGACAACTTCCCCAATCTGATTCAGTGTTCTTTGTCCTCACCTCTGCCTGATTTTTCTGTCCCTGCTATCGCATTGTGCAGCTGGTCCTGCAAATAATTACTGCATTGTTCTGTTGGTGCAACTTCTACCCTCTTTCAGAGAAGATGTAGAAAGGCCACAGCAAACTAAAAACAATCCACATGTCAAGCTGGATAGGATTTTTTTCTCCTTATGCACTGTCAGTAATGAAAGCTCAACAGAGCTCAAGTCTGCTCATGTCAGAAGCCTTCATGCAGAATTGTAGAACCATACAAGTAAGACTGATGCTTTCAGTAAAGGGGCAGAACATCTAGATATTTCCTAGAAAACGCAGAGAACTCTCTCAGCTTGGAAAACACACAAATCCTCTAAAAAAATTGTATTTGTGATGCTCACGAACAATGTTGTTAGTTCAGAGTATGCAGTGCTTACTGTACAACAGGATTTGAGGATTTAGTAGAAAAGGTCTAGAATAACGTGGCAGATGCCTTGCATTAGAGAATACTTAAATGCATGGCAGAGTAGAAAACATTTTCTATTTTATTACATTTTTATGTTCCTTTGAAACTCCTCACGAACTGAAATGCTACAATATGTGAATGGTTATATTTGCTTTTAAATGGGCACTTAAATGGGACAGAAGGGCAAATTTAAAAACAATTAAGTTACATTAATAGGTACCGAACATTTCTTCCATATTCATGCTAATGGATAGCTAAACTTCCTACCTTCTTTATTTTGAAAGGTTACATTGTACAAGATGGAACTATCAAGAGAATTAATAAAATATTTTAGCTTATTTTTCTTTCAAGATTGTGATGATGGAGCTCTGGGAAGTTTTACAAGGTACTTAACTTAACCTTCCCTTGGAATTTTTTTTTTTAAATGGCTACAGTAACTGAGCCTGAACAGAGCTTGCATGAGCATGCTGAGGCTGAAAACTCGTCCTGCCTAATAAAACCCCTCAAGGCCTCTGCCCGCAGGGCTTGGAAAGAGGGGCAGGGGGGAGCAAAGTACAGCAATGAGTCTTGTGCTGCAGGGGTGAGACTTTCACGTATGAATACCATGTCCCTTTCAGTTGACAAGATGTAGCAACTTTATCACATGGGAACTTCTGGATAGGCTTTTAATCAGATGGCCTTACCTAGTTAAAACGGTTCTTAATTTACAGATCACATGCTGAGTTTAACAATGGGACAGGAAACTCTTTTGTTATATTTATAAACAATGTCTGTGGCTAACTTTCCTTAGTATCATTACAAGTTTCCTTTCTTAGCTGATAGAAACTTAATTGTAATCATGATGGTACTGAGCGAGCTGCAAATCATGGTTGTGAGTCTCTTTATGGTCATACAATGTGAAGGGGCTTTTGTGTCCCTGTTGGCCTGATGTCCCATTTGGGCGGGTGTGTGGATGGGGCCAGGTCCAGGCCAGGGACCAGGCTGGTCTCAAGCCACAGCAGGGAAGGGAACGGTCTCTGCTGTTGGCCGGAGCGAAGCGAGGCATTGCAGCCTCTCTGCAGGCTTGACAAGTCATTTTGATTTTTTTCAGTCTTCCCAATGGCATAAAGATGTTAATGCTCTTTGGAACCTTTTCAAGGTGAAGGTCCAGTTGTAGAGTTGGGCTTACTCACTGGAACAGGAACTTCCATGTCTGTGTCTTGTTTTATTTATCGTTCCCCTGCCCCCTTCTCTCAGGCTGCGAAAGGTATCTGAGTACTCAGGATCCCTGGCTGTTACTACATGTCTAACGTGTCTGGATACAACAGATTTTATATGCTCTTCTACTGCAGTTCCAGATGGATTTATTTGCCTTGTATTGTGGCATAATTAAATACACGGGAGAATAGAAAAGTTTTTCAGTTGATTAGATTTCTATGCATCTTTGATATTCCTTGTAAATACATCAAGTTCAGTTGTAACCCACTGCCAAAAAATGTTTGGATGCTCACATGCCTAAAATCACATGTTAAGTGTTCTGCTGAATTGTGGTGTTGCCTTAGAAATAAATGTTTACAGGCTTGGGCCTTTAGACATATAATTTTTAAAAAGTGCACAGGAAAGCAGTGACCTCTGGAGAGTGACATGCTTTTCTTGCTGTGCATTAGTTACAGGGCTCTTGCCTGGTGTTGCACTCAAGAAAAGCACAAGTCCTGGAAGTTTGCCATCCACATGTCCTTTAAATGCAGAAACGTCTATACTGCTTAGCTGAGTTTTGAGGGAAGTATATTCCATAAGAGTGTGGTTTAAGAGAGTAGAGATATTCTATAAGTAATGGAGCTATATAAGTTTAGACTCAGAGAAGTGAGGAAGATAGCTGACCTGTCACCTTACTTTACCCCAGAATTTATATTGGTTAAGTAAGTTGTGGGTTTTTTTCTCCTTCAAAAGCACGTTACTAACCAGCACTAGCTGATCTAATGCAAGTACCTGAACTGTTTCCACTAGATTTCACCAAATGTCTCTGTGTTTCTTCTTTTCCCAGTGGTGAAAAAAGTGGCAGACTTTGAACTTCCATATATGAGTCTTCAGAGCATGAAAGAGTTGCACTGTAAGCTTGGGATCAGAAAGTGATGAGCAAGAAGCCTAAGAGAAACTACCAAGATGCGTGATGACTGCTATTACATAAGCAGAGCAAGAAATCCCTTGAATAACTTGGTTACAAAGTCTTCAAGCCTCAGCAGTTTGACTTTTTCTCTGAGGCCAATTTGTTATTGGAATTGACTGATTTCTGTGGCCCTGTATGTTTTAAATTTTATCACTGTCATATTCCTGAGGTGTCCTTTACTGCGGCTAGCTTCTCTCTTTCAGAATCTATAGAGAGGTGCTTTGTGGCTGCTTGCCTCCTCATTTTTATACCTGCATAATGCAGTGACCACAAATGGGAATATACCTGTAAAGAAGACAGAAGAGAACTTTGAGTTCTGAGTTGCAAGCTGCAACTCTGGGCAGAGATGGATTATTTTCTATCTTAAGTGCTTGTTTCTATATACTGATACACAAAATACCTGAGGCCATAGTCTGAGCATTTCTTTTGGCAAGTGGCCTGGCCTGAGCAGCGGAGCACTCTTCACCTTTCATTTGCTCACACTGGGCTCTTCTGAACTCATGCTGGTAGAACTGTGTGGGCAGACGCAGTGAACTGGACTGGTGAGCTAACCTGGCCTAAAAATAAATTACTGACTGTTTATTTATTTGGTTTTGCTGGCCTATTCTTGGCCTGGATCAGTTCCCCAGTCTTGTTTGCTGTGCAGCAAACGGTTGTGCTGACTTGTGGGTGAGGATAAACCCTGGGGACAGGGAGTCTGGTGCCAAAGTCACTTGTCACACAGTGCCCTGAGGGTACAGTTAGGCAGTAGACCTGAGCCAGTTTAATTGGCTCACTGCTGTGGTTGTGGTCTGGTCTCCTTCTCCCTACAATGAAAAAGGAAAAAGGGGAATATTTTTGCATGTTTAGTGACTTGCATTGACTGCATCAATGTCAGAGCAAGGACCAAGGTTGGGAGCAGCCGAGGAAGAACAGACCATGCCTGTTGGTGGCAGTGGGCAAGGTTGCTTGGCTTGAAGCTACACAGAAACATGTTGTTTCATACTTGCAGCTTGTCTGGTTTAAATCTACTGGGCTAGACCTTGGCCTCTACAAAGCTTTCTCTGTTTCCCTCTGTGTGCCCTTATAAAGTGGAGAAGCTTAAGGTACTAAGCTGTGACAAAGTGACTGTCTGAGTAGATACTTCTCCAGCCAGCACTGCTCAAAGCTCAGAGGTGAGAAGTGGCAGATTCTGGGTTGTTCCTGGGCTGCAGGAGTGGATCAGCCCTGCCACGTGAATAATAACAACCGTAACAGCAATGGAGCCCATGCTGCTCTCTTTGTCACATAGATCTACCCAAGCTGCTTGTCAATAAAATGGCTCAAGCTAGCTGTTGCAGCAGGGTATTTGGATAACTGAATATTTAACTTGCTTTGCCGCTCTCCAGATCTGATCCTGCAGCAGTTCAACAGGCGTTGGTACTGCAGCTGCTGTACGCAGCTTGGGGCTGGGTCTGATGTGTCAGCACTGCAGCATGGCACTGCCTGCTCTGAGAGCCTTGCTGACTCTGACGAGGGCAAACCCTACTTGTCTGAGAAAAGAAGGAGGAAAGCTTTAGTTCTGAATTGTGACTTATGTTTGGTACCATCAAATTCAAAGTGGAGAGATTGAATAACCTGACTTCCATTTTGCTACAATGGATAAAGAATGAATATAGTACACACTTTAAGGGCACAACTGGTGTTTGGTCAGTTGTGTCGGTTTTTTTGTTTTTCTGTTTGTAATGGGATCTTTAGGGATTGTGCTCCCATTATATTTAGCTAAAAAATCAAAATGCCATATTTAGAAGCATATAATAATATTTTATTATTTTTTTTTCTTCTGGCATGGAAAAGTATATGGACCCTTCTCTTGATATGCTGCTGTTGGATTGTAGAGCTTCGCTCGATTTGCTATATATTCAGGTAAAACTGAATAGTCTTCAGAATTTTAAAAGCTAGCTTTTCCACATTATTTTTTAAATTATTTTTTACCTTTTTTTTAATTAGTCTTTTGTATGAATTTTTGAAACATTTGTAAATGGTTCCTGTTCAACACTGCTTTGTTGTGCTTTTCTAAGTGCTGGGTATAGCTGTTGTTGATCACCTTGTTTTGTTTTTCCCAAACTCATATAATAGAGATTTTAACTTGCCTATGTTTTCTGCATGTGAAAAGTATTGCACAAAAAGGACATATTTAGGTGTCTGTCCACTCTGGTTTTATGTGTATGTATTTATCTGAATATCTCTATGTGTAGGCACTCTGCTATAATATGACAGCATTTGTATTCTGAACAATAGGTGCATTGAGTTTTAGTAGCTTTGAAAACTATTAATTCAGGAGGAAAGAACAGTGTAGAGTGAACTTGTCACAAAATCAAAGGACTTAAAAAAAACCCAACCATACAACACCCAAAACCCAAACTTTGTGTTTCTGAGTGTTTGTGTGTGAAAGTAAATACATTTTTACTGACTTTTTTGCTATTTTTAAAAATTCTTTTAAGGCAATCCAGGAAATTAAGAAGAATTGAGTTAAACCAACAGAAGGGCAGATGAAAGAACTTAAATTTCTACAAGAAAATGCAAACAAAGGTAAAATGGTATTTTAAAAACAATATGAAGAGATCAAAGGAGTGATTTTTTTTTTGAAGCAATGATACTAGAGTCTGTAACTTTTAAATTAGAGTATGGTTTTGTGGAGTGGTTTGAGCTAGAGGCCCACATCTCCTATTTCCTGGTCAGATACTGAGCCACCAAATAGAAAAGGAGGTTCCCATCTCTGCTAGCATTTTAAAACACCCCAACAGAATGACTTGGATTCCTTCTATAAAGAAGTTTTTAACTGAATCCTAGTTGTCTTTATTTGCTAAACTCAGGCACAAAGGTTTGTCATCCAGTTTAGGAAATCAGATGGAAATTCAGGCTGCTGGGACTGCTGTTCTCAGTATTTCTTACTGGTTAGTTTTATTTCTTCCCATCATCGTATCTGTTAAGCATCCAAAAGACTCAGCTCATCATATCCAGTGCTAAAAAAAACCCAAATAATCAAGTTTCTAAGTCTGGACTGTGAGAGTTGTTCTCTGAATCAAGCATTGACATACTGTGGTCAATCTGTGTCCTTCCAGGAGAAAAAGTAGTAGGAATCTGAAAGATTTGCCTTACAGCTCTTTTTTATGCCTACTCCCTCCCCCCCCAGCTTTCCTAGATTTCACTTGTCTTCACAGCAAATTGCTTTAGTTCTGTCTTTTTGGTGCAGTTTCTGGAGCTGATTTAAGAAGTGTGGTTCTATGGATATGTACGGCTTGATCCTTGCATTTGTGACTATCCAGAAGAAGGCTGCTGCTCAACTGACATCTATGTCGGGAATAATGAGATTAACTGCTGCATAAAACTGCCTACTAACCAAACCAAAGAGGTCAGCTTCAAAATCAACCAGTTAAGAAGTTGGCAGGTTACTTTTCTTGTAAGTGCTTCACTGATTTTGTTTCTGAATTCACTTTCTCTTCATGAAAACTACAGCTATTGGGGGGAGGGCAGGTCTCAGAAGAAGGAGGTGATCTGTTTTAAATTCCTGCCATCTGGTCATATTCCCCTTCAAACTTGTCCTGAAATATAGACATGAGGAAGAAATGTTTTACAATGAGGGTGGTGAAGCACTGGCCCAGGTTGCCCAGAGAGGTGGTAGGTGCCCCATCCCTGGAGACATTCAAGGCCAGGCTGGACCGGGCTCTGAGCAACCTGATCTAGTTGCAGATGTCCCTGTTCCTTGCAGGGGGGTTGGACTAGATGAGCTTTGAAGGTCCCTTCCAACCCAAACTGTTCTATGATTATCCCCTTGGTGGCCTGTACAGCAGTAAACCATCTGGCCTTACTCTGCAATGTTTTCACCCTTCCCTGGCATTCCATGTCATACTTTACCTGCCCCTGTGCTTTCCTGTTGGAGGCAGAGTTGGCAGAGAGTTTTGTGTGGGAGCAAAAGAACTGCTTTAGCCAGCTTTATACTTGTAGAGACTCGCCCATCCTACCTCCCACTTGCTCCCTCCCCCAGAAATGTTCTGGTACAGATCTTCAGCTGGTTTATTTATATACTGTATAAAATGAACCTGATTGACTAATTTTGATTTAGGGCTGAACACCTTAATGCTGTTTTTAGTTGTTTCTTCTGTGCATTGGTTGGTTTGGGGTGTTGTGTTTTGTGGGGGGGATTTTTGGCTGTTTTTTCTGTTTTCTTTTTGTTTTTTCCAGGGTACTACAAAGGATGGTGATGAAGATGCTCTGGAGCTCAGATTTTAGTACAGCGATTCAGGCACATGGCAGTGGATAATTTTATACACAAAACAGGTTAGTTTTCAGTCCTTTTAGGAAAGGGTCAGAGTAAAATGTAATCTTACAGCCATAGGGGATCTTTAGAAATGGTTAGTCCATCTCTACCAGAGTGCAGCAGCTATGCTTTCAAGCAGCTTAGCCTAGGGACAGAGTTATCTGGGGACAAGCATTTGAGTTTCTAGCATAAGGGGAAGATTTTCTTTTCTCCATTGAAAATAAATGTCTAGCACTTAGCAACAAGCCTGGGATGGAGTGTGGAAGGGTGTTGTTTATTTACTGGATTCAATAAGTATCCAAAGACATTAACTGATCAGACCCACTTGAGGTCAAGGGCTTCCATTTTCCATAATAAATCTTATTGTTTAAATATAAATATAAGCCATATTAACACAGGTTAATGGAGAGTACGAGTATGTGGCATCATAAGTATCTTCTACACATAAATAATTCTTAAATAAGGTTTTATAGGGTGCTGTTCCTCCCACTATTTTCAGGCAATTCTTTAAAGAGAAAGGTATCCAGGAATTCATCCATCTGTGGTTATGCTGCCTAGCAAATAATCTATACTCTGCAGTATCAAAGGCAGAACCAGTCTCAGTTTAGATACAGAGCTTCTATAAAAAGTATAGAGCCTGTTACTCAACTGCTTCTCTTGCCTCTGAGACCCACCCAGCAGCAGACAGGCTTTGCCAAGCAAAATCAAAATGCTTAATTTCTGACACATGACTTCTGAAGTCTGGGGTGATGATGCACTTCATACAGCTATTTAGTAAGTGTTAATTTCCTGGCACTCTTAAGTTTCATGAGATCATGAGTCATAAGCAGTAAGCTTTGTAGTTCCTTTGCTGTTGAAGAACAACAACAAAAAAAGAGAATTACCTCAGTATTAAGTCTCCTGTGAAATCTGTTGGGGTTGTACTTGATGTAGTGACTTGTTGATTAGAAAACCTGTGTCCCACTTTCCTCAGAAATGCAAGGAAGAGCTAAAGGCCAGAAATATGCTACTGTGTGGACGAAACAAGGGTTTGATCCAAGAGCCCACTGCAGAAAATGAAAAGACTGGGTGCTTTGGAGCTTAGTCAGAGATGGCTCCCCCCTCCAGCAGTGATCTTATAGGATATTTTGTCTAATTCCTCTCTTGGTGCTTGATGCTCTACCTGAGATGCTTCCTTTTGGAGAGAAAGCAGTAGGGTGCACCTCCCAGGCACAATTCAGATCTCAAGCTGGGCTGCATCATCCCAAGGAGTTTTACGTGCTCATCAGACAGCACAGGAACGAAGAACAACTCTCAGAGAGGTGACTCTGCTAGATACCTAGTGTGTGGTATGAACGTGTACTGCTCCATTAAAATTAACTGTGATGTGGTTGTGAGCTGGTCTACAAACAGTTGTGGCCATCTTGTGTAACCACCAGGGCTTTGATTTTCAGCAGTGCTATGTGCCTGAGAACTCCAGCTTGCTTCATTTGTTGTTTTTGATGCTGATAGTGCCATGTTAGATGAACCTTACTCAGCCTTTGGTGTAATTTGGCAGCCTTTGAGGTGGGAGCCATGGACAACTAGAGAGAATAACTTGCCTCACAAAACCAGTCAAAAATTCTTATTCTCCACTTGGAGCAGTGCCGTGAGGGTTAGTCATGCTGAGGATGGGCTTCAAGCAACTGCAGCTAGTTCTATGCACTGTAAGGGTGTTAAGCACAGAGTAAAATTAACTGAATTAGGGACGTAATGGTTCAATAACTTGTAATTTTGGATTATAATTTTCTGGTGGAGGAGGAATGAAAGAGTCAAGTACATCTTTTAATAGAAGAAATCAGAATGTTCTCTGGTTTATCCTCTTTAGGCCTTCTTGCTCAGTAGCTGTTTGAAGAAAATTATTTCAGAACAGATGATGCAGGCAGCCAAAGAAGGCCAAGAAATGGTGAGCATGTGTGTATATTGGTATCTGAATTTGTATTTAAAATAAATAAGTCTGCTACTCTATCATTCTTTCAAATGTGCTGAGAAAAGTCCCATTGAGGAAAAGGTTCTTGCATGTTCCAGCATTTCAGCACAGAGTTAATTGGCTAAAAACTACATTTTTTACTTACTTTTACTGAAATAATATTCTGAATGTTTACCTATCTATCTATCTATAATATTCTGATGGTTTATCATCACAGTTTTAATAATCTGTTTTGTATCCTCTCTCCTTGACTTGAATTTTTGCTGCATGTGATAAAGGATATTTGTGGCATAATTTTTGCATGTTCTGCGCTACCCTGTTGTCTCAATTTCTGGCTTTTACTTTTTTACCACTTCACTTGCTTGCTCCATCTGCTGCAAAGTTAGGCCAATTTGAGATCTGTGACATTCACACTGAGAAACTTTTTTTGTTTTAAACAAGTTTTAATAAAACAAAAATCTGCTTTGTAGCTAAAATATTTCTGCTCTTTTGTGTAGGCCTTTATGGATGAAAATATGTTTAGATACTTGTTATTTTTAAAAATTATTTCCATCATTAATAATGCCTTTGTTTAACCTTGTGATATTCAAAAGTTTTGAATGTCTGCTAATTTCTGAAGAGAAATAAGGAACATGTGTGATATTCTAGACCCGTGCTGATGACAGTGAGCAATGAGGCAATTAACAGCATGTTATTTCGTAGCTTTAAGCTATAAGTGATTCAGAAGAAAAAAACAGTTTTCATTTTGGAAAAGATTTGGTGTTTCTTCTCATTCTAAGTTTATTTGTAGCTTAATTATTAAGATGAGCATTCATTACTTAACTGCTCAGCTATTGATAGTAGTTAGGTAGCTTGGACTAAAACAGAATGATGAGAGAAGGGTAAATATGCCAGTTCTTTTCCTACACTATTTCCACTGGGTTTAACTGAATGCTGATTTGCTCAGTGTATTTTGTTAGAGTACTTGGGGGAGCATTTAAGCTTTATTGTAAGTTTAAAGTTTTCAATCTGTTTAGCAGATCAAGATGCCTGAGTCCATATAAAACAGTAAGAAACCCAGCATCCAACAGAAGCAGGTTAGTGAGTGTCTCCAAAATGTAAATACAGTGTGTCTTGCTTGCTATTGTTGTTTAGCCCAACCTCTGTTTTTCTGGTTAGGCAGACTACTAATAAATGTAGCAGGAACTTTACTGGGTAGGAAAAGGAGTTAAACTTGAATTTTGGAAGAAAAAAAGAGGGCAAGAAATAGACATGAATAAAAAATTTAGTTTGGCTTTAATGACAACTTGCTTAATTTTATTTGCTTGTTGCAAGTATTTCTGAATGAGACATCTGAAGTTTACAGAAAGCCAGAATGTATACAGGTATCATGTGTGTATATCCATATGCAGCTGTTGATGTAGTTTATAGACTATACTTGGATGCTGCACCAGGATTGTTCATGTGTTCATTTTTTCCCTGTAGCTGGGAGTTCTACTCACGTAGAAAATGTTACCTATCTATACATATACATTTCTATCATGTAAAAGATGTAATTCCAAGTTCATTTGCTGAAATCAGTATTCATAGCTAGTAGTTCCTGAATAGCTGAATGGCTAAAAGATGTTGCTTTTCCAAGTCATTTGTTGAATATGAAATAATGGAAAGGGAATAATGTAAAGTGAATTAAAATGAATACCTCTATTACGGTGTCTGATTGGCCAAAGGGGAAATATTTCTAAAAGAGAAAACCAAAATCTAATCTGAATTCAGAAAAAAAGTAATGTTGCTATATCTTCAGAAAGAGCATAAACACAATCACTAAGTCATTTTCAGTCAGCAAATTGATTAACCCTTGTGGTGGGTTTTCTTGCCCTTTTATTTGAAATGCTCTTGTCACTACCAGAGACAAGATTCAAGGTTAGGTGTGGCCTTTGGTCTTCACAAATAATTTGCGAATGATAATAAAGGAGACAGCACTTTCTGAACAGAGTTGCATCTGTGATGAAGTCTGAAGGATGTGGTTCAGTGGCCTCGCTGTGGTACAGCTTTAGCAAGGACTAAGTTGTGTGTCACTCTAGGACTGAGGCAGCTGTTCTGACTCTAACATTCTTTAAAATACCTCCTTGGTTGTGAGAGGGACTGTGAATGCACCTTTGTAAGGAGAGCAGCTTTGGACAGGGCAACATAAACGCACCGACCTAATCAGCTGTGTTGTGCTGGTGCAGTGTCTGACTGCTGATGTGAAACTCGGTGAAATAAGAAAATTACAGCTGATAATTACAATGGAATTGTTTGATAAAGCAAGTCAATGTACACTGTTGTGTTAAACAGCAATGACATGGTGTGCTGTGCCTCATCTTATGCAGCAGATTTAAACTGGTTTAGATCTTCATGCAGCAAGCTGTGTTATTAGACAAGACGATCGATCACAGAATCAGAGAATGTTAGGGATTGGAAGGGACCTCAAAAGATCATCCAGTCCAATCCCCCTGCCGGACCAGGAACACCTGGATGAGGTTACACAGGAAGGTGTCCAGGCGGGTTTTGAATGTCTCCAGAGTAGAAGACTCCACAACCCCCCTGGGCAGCCTGTTCCAGTGCTCTGTCACCCTCACCGAGAAGAAGTTTCTTCTCAAATTTAAGTGGAACCTCTTGTGTTCCAGTTTGAACCCATTACCCCTTGTCTTACCAGTGGTTGTCACCAAGAAGAGCCTGGCTCCATCCTCCTGACACTCACCCTTTATATATTTGTAAACATTAATAAGGTCACCCCTCAGTCTCCTCCAAGCTAAAGAGACCCAGCTCCCTCAGCCTTTCCTCATAAGGGAGATGCTCCACTCCCTTAATCATCTTTGTTGCCCTACGCTGGACCCTCTCCAGCAGTTCCCTGTCCTTCTTGAACTGAGGGGCCCAGAACTGGACACAATATTCCAGATGTGGTCTCACCACCATATACAAGGCTTCCCTTTAATATTCCTCCATTTCTCTTTAGAAGACACTTGAAAAATGTATTAAAAGTGTATCTTTGCACATTCGCAGTTGAAAAAGTTGTTTGAGTTGGGTCTTCATAATTTTGACATTAGTATCCCTAAGAGTCTTACAAGTCTTTGCTCTGAGTTGGCAGAAAGTTTGACTTCTGCCCAAAGACTCTGAAAATCTACACCAAATATTTTCTGCTGACTCATGAGATGAAAATTAACTTTGGTTTTCTTTGTGATCCCGTAGCAGTGTCTTGATACTACTAGATCAGCATAACAGCCTGTAAATTCTTGTTTGAATAATTTAGTGCAGCAGTAAGATTTAGTAGGAAAATCGAGAACAATCTTTTGAATTGAGAATAAAATCATTTAACTGGTATGCAACAGGTGGACTTTGCAAATAGTGAGGCTGTGCTGTACAATGTGCCTGCATCTAGGCAATTTTGCTGTTATGTCTTTTAGAAACCTTTTAAAAAGCTATGAAATAACTTCCACAGAGATAATCTATGCAAAATTTGGTTCCAGTTTTCTAATGCCTTAATGTTAGTCATTGCAATATGGTTGCCATAGCTTTGTGATGGACCATTTTAGAAGGGTTTTTCAGAACATTTGCTTTACATATATATATCAAAATACCATGTTGCAAGAGGCAGAAGAAAAATCTGTGCCATAAGTTTTCCTAGTACAACAGAAAACTGCAGATACATGCGATGTAAGGGTATAGTTTGCCTGCTTATACCTTGGGTGCTTATAATTTGCCTGCTTATTCCTGTCAGATGATGTGGTGGTAGGAAGTTTCAGACAGTACATGATAACCTGTAGAGTTGAAAGATATCATTTATGTAGGTATTACGGTTAAAGAATGTGCGATTAGCAGTAGTCAGTCTAACTCAGAAGGCCTAGCAGGCAGGCAAAGTACCTATAATGCCAAATAACACCAAGGCTGGCACATTTGGAACTGCCATTCAATCTGTACCGTATTTAGTACATTGCAATAAACCTTAAGAGCAGAAACAACTCTTCTTGTGTTCTATTCCGGCAGGAAAAAAAAAAAAAATCTGTCATCTCTGAAATGCCAACATAAAATGCCTGCCCTTGTGGCCAGGAAGGCCAATGGCATCCTGGGGTCTATTAGAAGAGGGGTGGTTAGTAGGTCCAGAGAGGTTCTCCTTCCTCTCTCCTCTGCCCTGGTGAGACCACATCTGAAATATTGTGTCCAGTTCTGGGCTCCTCAGTTCAAGAAGGACAGGGAACTGCTGGAGAGAGTTCAGTGCAGAGCAACGAAGATGATTAAGGGAGTGGAGCATCTCCTGTGTGAGGAAAGGCTGAGGGAGCTGGGTCTCTTTAGCTTGGAGAAGAGGAGACTGAGGGGTGACCTCATTAATGTTTACAGATATATAAAGGGTGAGTGTCAGGAGGATGGAGCCAGGCTCTTCTCAGTGACAACCAATCACAGGACAAGGGGTAATGGGTTCAAACTGGAACACAAAAGGTTCCACTTAAATTTGAGAAGAAACTTCTTCTCAGTAAGGGTGACAGAGCACTGGAACAGGCTGCCCAGGGAGGTTGTGGAGTCTCCTACTCCTTCTCCTTCTCCCTCTCTGGAGACATTCAAAACCCACCTGCACGCTTTCTTGTGTAACCTCATCCAGGTGTTCCTGGTCCGGCAGGGGGATTGGACTAGATGATTTTTTGAGGTCCCTTCCAATCCCTAACATTCTGTGATTCTGTGAGATCAACCATTGCACCTAAACAGTATTGTGTCAGATTTTCTACCTTATGTTTCTATCTATAATTATTGAAATGCATATACTCTTACCTGTTTGTTTCACTGCAGGTAGTGCGTTCAGGTTTTATATCAAGGAAAAGATTTTCCATTATGCCAAATGAAGAAGACTCTGTGTTTGAGAAAATAAGAGGACTTGTGATTAATTTATTTCAGATACTGTCTCTCAAAATCAGTTTTCCGGGAATAATAAAACTGTTGTTGAAACCTTGGATTAGAAGGGCAAAAAAAAATTCTTCAGTGTAATTCCTCTGCCTTGTTCTTCATGGTATTTACAACTGTGGCAAGCCAGTTTGAATGGGTGCTGAGAATCTGGCAGTATCTTGCACACGTGCTTTTTTGGCTTTTTTTCCTCCAGATTGAAATCATTGGGGCAGAAAGGGGTGGGTTAATTAGAAATGGGGCTACAATGTTATGGGAGGAAAAAGTATTTATGTATCAGTTTATAATGTTTCTGTATTGGTGTAATTATTGCCGTGGCTGAGCTGGTTCTTGCCACCCAGACATTGTGTGGAAAAGGCACCTATTTCCTATGATCGTTCCCCTTCCCAGGATGGGTCATTCCTTTCAAGCAAAACGAACTGTGGTGCCCTGGTTGCCCTCTTGAGGTACCACCAGTGCTGATTCAAAAGCTGCTAGGCTTGGGAGAGTGGAGGTAATGGTGTGCTCGCTGGCACAGTGAGGGGAGGGCTGCCAGTTGAATGTATTTAACTGTGCATCAGAAATTGAGCTGTTTTAGCTGTGACATAGGAATAAGAAGGTTCCTGAGGTAGCTGCATAAGGTAGACACACCATTAACCACATCACTGCGTCATTTGCTACTGCAGGAGGACTAAAGTGCCAAATCCACGATACTCCATCCCAGCCTTGAAGTAGCTTAGATTCTTCTTACTCTCCTTGCTGTGAAAGGCCGGATCAGGTGTGAGTAAAGAATCAGCAAGTGAGCGAGGGGAAAAAAAAAAAGCCATACTAATGTTTTTGAGGAAGTTGAACAACTTCAGTTTTGTTTCTTTGTGTGGCTTTGGTTGGTTTGGGTTTTGTTGTTGTCGTTTTGTTTGTGGTTTGTTGGTTTTTTTGGGGGGAGGGTGAGTTGTTGTTTGTTACATTTTGGGGTTTTGGTTGGGTTTATTTTGTGGGTTTGTTTTGTTTTTTAATTCCCTGTTTACCTATCCTCACAAAACCTCCAGGTTTTGATTTTTTTTACCTTGCTGGTTTTTGTGGTGGTGTGGATTAGCACACACAGCAGTGTCAGAAATATAGCCCCCTGAGAGGCAGAGTTTTGACAACTTCGTGGTGTTTGCTTCCTTTACTTAACAAAAAGTCAACTGGTAACACTTTTTGAGGGTTTTTTAATGTAAATCAGTGACCTGATTCTGTTCATTAAAGCTGTTTCCCCTTCTGCTCGGTTGTTGTCCCACCTGTCCCGGTTCTGTGCCTCTCTCGCTGTTCGTTCCCGCTGCCGGGGAGCCGAGGGGCCGGGGGTTCTGGATGCCCCGTTACCGCCCGAGCGAGCTTTGTACAGTTCATCGCCCCCACTGCTGGCGGTCCGCAGGCCGGCGGGGGAAGCGATTCGAAGCACAAGGCCGGGTTGCAAACAGCCTTTCGGAGCCGGCGGAGGCCGCGCCCCACCCACCCCGGCTCCGGGGCGGCGGCAGCTCCGCGACGAGCAGCCGCCTCCCCGCCCGGGACCGGCCCTCTCGCCGCTGCCCGCCGGCCTGCGGCCCACGGGAGGCGCCCCCAGGGCTCTGGGCGGGTGGTGTTGCGCCTCCACCTCCGGCCGGGGCAGCGCTGGCGGGAGCAGCGGCCCGGGCTCTCAGTGGCAGCATCTGAGGCTGCGGCGGGGTCTGCCCTGCGCTGCGGCCGGAGCGAGACCCCGGCCCAGAGCGCCCGGCGGCGGCCTCCGCCCAGCAGGGGGCGCGCGCGGCCTCTCCGCCGCTCCTCTCTCTCCAAGCTCGCGCGCCCGCCCGACCCCCCGCGCCCTCCGTGTGCCGAGCGGCTGGAGCAGGTACCGCGGGGCAGGGTCCGTCCGTGAGGAGAGGGGCCGTGTCCGTTTATCCGTGGGGAGAGAGGACGAGCCTGTCTGTCCGTGGGGAGAAGGGCCGTGTCCGTTTGTCCGTGGGGAAAGGGGCCGTTGTCTGTCAGTCGGTGTGTGAGGAAGCGGGGCGATGCCGGTGGGTCGGTGTGTGGGGGGAGGGCGGTGTCGGTCTGTCTATGAGGGGCGGGGAGGGCGCTGTCCGCCCCCCGCTGTGTGTGGCGGGCCCGGGCCCTGCCGAGCGCTGCCTGCCCGCGGCGGAGCGGAGCGAGGGGTGAGGGGCAGCGTCGGGGGCGGCAGCGGAACCGGCACCACCCGTCCCGGTGCCGTGACATCCCCGCCGGAGCGGCGGTGGGGAGCGGACCGCTGCGGCGCTGCCCCCAGGCCAGCGGCTCCGGTGTGCGGCCGCTCGGCGAGGAGCGGGGCCCAGCGCGGCACCGGGAGGGCCCGGCCGTGCCAGGCACTGCGAGCGACGACAAAGGCGACAGGGGGCCTGGCGGTGCCCGGCGCTGGTGAGCTGCGGCGCAGTCGATGCTGTTGTGGTGGGAGAACAGAAGGTGCATGGCCGGGCTGTGTCCCGGGAGGGGAGGGACACGGTGACAGGAGAGCGGCTGCCCTCCTGGCAGGAAGGCAGTAAGTGTGCAGCCCCTGTGGCGTGCTGCTGTGCAAAACTATGAAGTCAAACTAAAAGGCTGCTTGTTTGTTGTTGGTTTTTTTTTGGTTTTGTTTTTGGGCTTTTTTTTCCCAGAAGAGCTTTTTTTTTTTTTTTTTATCCTGTCCTCAAGATTGTCTTTGGTGTAGTAATTACTGGTCTTAAGGGAAATGGAATACTTCTCTTTTTTTTTTTTTTTTACTTTTCCTAGACAACACTAAAGTTTTTCATCAATTGCTACAAAGGAAATTTTTGTTGTACTGAAAAGATAAGGAACACACCAAAACTGTGTAAGGGATGGGGAGGTAACTAGAGACAAAGTATGGTGACTAATATTGAAAAGAAAATGCATCAAATTTGAGATGCTAAAATTAGTTATTTGAAGACGTGTCTTGAGACCAATCTTATCCAATAAAAAACATGATGTAGCAATTAAAACTTCACTATTTTAATTTGGTAGTGATGAGGAGTTGGGATGCATTGGCAATATAGAAGATTACAGTACTATGCAGAAAGAACTGGGTGATCCTGAGAACTAGAGAACGAAATAAGTACAGTAACCATTTAAAGAACAAGGGTTTGCAGTAGCAAACTTGTAAGCAGACAATGTACAGAAGAAATTCTTACCAGTTGAAACCAAGACAAAACCAAAGTATGTGTTAGGTAGTTATAAGGTATGCAGTTGTGAAAAAATTGAATGCCAACCTATGATGATCCAGGAAAAGAAGTTATTATTATGCATGAACAAAACTTTAGAATACTCTGTATACAGTTAATCATTATTAGGTAAAAAGATAAAGTGGAACAGATGCTGGAAGATGTGCCTAGGACAGGTAGGGATATTAAGAGTCTGTTGAAAGAAGCATTTGGCTTTTTTAATTTTGCAGAATAAAGGCCTTTTTTGCTTTCTATTGAACCAGCAAGGTAAACACTGTGAAGGGAATAAATTGAGCTAAATAATTTTGTTGAAACATTAATAATTTAACATATATTTTAATATTAATAATATATTAAAATTTCTGACTGTTGGGGAGCACTCCTTTTCAGGAGCAGCCTTCCAAAAGGTCAAGAAGGAGCAAAAACCCATCACTTTTTATATGGAATGTGGCTGATTTGTAAAAGTGATGCTTTTGTTTGCTGCAGCAGGGGACTAAGCTTGGTATTATCTGTAGACTTTAGATCTCTTTTTCTTTTTTGTTTGTTTGTAAAATAGATTATTATCAAGAAACTGTTAACTGTGTTTTTTATAAAGGAAATATTTATAGTAAGGTTTGTAGTCTGAACAGTAGGATTAGTGACAATCAGAAAATGACACGGGCTAGTTGAACAGCAAGTATTGGAGAGTAAGCCGAGTGGAAGGCTGAGGTGTGGTATGTGTATCTGCTGTCTCCTTACCAGAGGAATGTTGGTTGCCTCTGCAAGAGGGGGCTATAAAAATCGGTTCTGATCTGTGCTCAGTGATAGGTTTCCTCTCTGCAGTTTCTGGTATCCTTCATTTAGAGTTGCCTCTTTGGAAAGAGTGAGGGATCCGAAGTGATGCCTTAAGCTGACTGTATTATCTCACCTCATAATCTTGAGCTGTTCATTTCTGAATGCTTGAAGTCCTCATCTGCATCTCAGGACCTGAGATACCTGGTTATTCAAGGAGTGAACTACTGGTGGCTCTTGTAGGGATCTGGGCATGCTGGAATTTTGAGGGCTCATTCTCCTTTCTTTTGATCAGTCTGTCAGTTGGTTGCTTCCCACATGATCTCAGTTGTGGACACTCTACTTCCAGATGGGTCAGGTAATAAGCATATAAAATATTTTAGAGAGTACTAATTTATACATATTATGTTAAATACATGGTCCTTGATGCATTCAGCTTTCCATGGAGACCATTCATAGCATGCTGTTAGTGCAGAGGACACGGTGAGGGGCCTGTCTTGAATGCATGGGCCTGCCTGTTCCACCCAATTTCGACTATTATTGTTTACTGAGATTCTACCATCACCAAAGTAAAGATCAGAAATACTGAAATGTTCAGATTCATTGTGGTTTGCTTTACTATTTAAATATGGTACTTAACTAAATGCATGGGGAAAAGTTTTATCTCATATAGTACCTCATTGAAGCCATATCTGTACTTACAGAACTTAGATTCTGGCTTTAGTTCATGTGTCAACACCTTTCCAAGAGGCATTTCTTTCTTTTACTGTATCGATAAAATTTCAATTGACTAAGTGGAACAGAACTACTTAAACACCAGTTTTGTCATTCAGCAGATTTCTCACATCCAAGTAATGCAGCTATATCAGCTGAATTTTATAACATAAACTTAAAGGAATAAATCTTATGATGTTCATAGATGGGGTTATATTCTCTAGCATGCTCAAGACCTCTTGCAGTGTCAGATCAGCATAATTGATAGTGACAGAAAAAGGGCAGCAGGACATTTCAAGGAAGGCTTCTGGTGTATGGCTTTCCCATGGATGGTATAGAATGCTTGTCTTTCTTCTTCACCTTGACATTTTTTGTGCAGAGAAGCACAAAAACTGTCCTTGTTGAATGTTAGTATGTTAGGGACTTGTTCTGCCTGAGTTTGGATACATTTTTAGAGGTTTGCTAAGGCTTATGATAAGCTGAGCTTTTACTAAAGTTTACTGGGTAGGATTGTAGATGCAGGTAATGTGATTTATACAGTCTACTTGGATTTTCAGGAAGCATTAGGAGAAAAAGTACCCTACCAGAGGCTTTCGAGGAAACTGGGTACTTATAGCATAAAGGATTTATGTGCAGAAAGAGTTGACTTGAAAAATTGAAAAGAGGGCAAAAATAAAATGCCAAGAAAAGGAAGGGAACAGAAAGATGGCACATGAGCTCCAGTCTGCACAAAGGTAAGATGATGATATCTTGAGTAGAATAATCTAAACCATGTTTACATGATGCTGAACTCAACAACTGGCAGCCACCACCCAAGAAAAAGCTCTTGGAGTCACCATTGACAGTTCCCTGAAAACTTCAGCTCAGTGTGCCGTGGTAGCTGGACACCCAGGAAAATGGTGACTGTCCCTATGTTGTGTGTGTGGTTCTGTTCTCTGCGTTTAAAGGAAAATGCAGCAGGTTAGAGAAGGGCAACCTAAAGGGCCAATGGGATCAGCTTCCTTATGAAGAAAGGCTGCAAAGCCAGGATCACCCACATGAGAGGTGAGATGACTGGGCCACAACCAAGACTTATGAAACAAAGGCAGTGGGTTAAGATGAGAGTTACTTGTCCAATCTTGCAGCACTAGAATGGGGGTTGCTTACTGGAGCTGGTGGGAGGGCAGTTTCAGATGGATATAGGGAGATGACAGGGAGCTGTGGAGGCAGAGTGTGTGGGCAGGTTGAGGAAGAGATTAGAAAAACTCATGGACAAAAGATCCATTGAGGGGCTGCTAAAAAGACTGGTCAGGGAGGTCCCCAGTGTAACAGAAGTGGCTGCTGGGATGTGTTTGAGGATTGGGCTGCAGAAATAAGCCATACCTTTGTGCTTTCCTGAAAAAGGATCTCTGATTGCCATTGTTGAAAGCAGAGTGCTGGGCAAGCTGGATCAATCTAATTCAGGACTGCAATTTTTGTGAACTTATAATCAGTCTTTCAGAGGAAGAATTTTGGGTCTACCAGGTTCTGTTCTAGATTCTGAATTGTTAGCATTTCCATGAACCGCCTAGAAAAGGCAGCGAGCAACAAGATGGTAGTGTTTGCTGATGACATGGGTAGTAAAAAGATAAGGTCAATTATGAAAAGCTGCTGAAGGGTTGTAAGACTGAGTAACTGGATAATATGATGTAATGGCACACAAAATTCAGTGTAGGCAGAGTGATTCAGATAGCATAAGAAGAACCCTAACC
Organism: Patagioenas fasciata; assembly: GCF_037038585.1. Taxonomy (NCBI): domain Eukaryota; kingdom Metazoa; phylum Chordata; class Aves; order Columbiformes; family Columbidae; genus Patagioenas; species Patagioenas fasciata. The sequence goes on from NC_092521.1 coordinate 23,498,374, forward strand.
TCCCATATGAAATACTGGACTCTCAGTAATGAGTGGTATTTTGTAGTTATGATGAATTGTTCCTTGAAAATGTAACCACAATGCTCAGCAACAGTCAAAAAGGTAAAAAAGATAGTAAATATTATTGGGAAACAAGTAGAGAACAAAACGAAGAATCTTGTCATGGCACTCTGCATGGTTCACCTTGAACACCCTGCGTGGTATTACTGTTTGTTGTGTGGACACTAGCTTTCACATTGAATATCAGTTCTTTTACAGACAAGTGTAAAAGTTTACTAAGTCATCTAAAGGTGAAAATTTTCCCTGTACAGGCGATGTCGTTTGTTTCTAGGCTTAGCAGGATCCATTGAACGCAATGAGTAAACATCAGTCGAGCTACCTCACCCTCAGGTTCCATAATTACAATTTCAAATCCATTTCACATTTTTCCAACCATCTTCCATTACATTTTTCGTCAATTCCATCCCCTGGGCAGATCAGGACCTTAAGGGTGGTTTCCCTGATTCTTCTCAGACTTCCAAGTTGTCAAGTTGTCAAGGCAGTTATCCTTGGAATCTGCAGACTGCTAATTTACCCCCTTCAGTCCCTTAAGACGCATGTTGGGCAGACACTACTATTATGGGTTTGCTTAGATGGAGACATTTTTTGAGCCTAAGCATGGCGAAGTGACTATTCATGAAAAATAGCATCTATCTATCTGTCTGTCTGTCTGCCTATCTATCTGTCTAATTAGAAATACAACTTCAATAGTTTTAGCATTTTGTCTTACCATGTCACATAATGTGATCAAACATGATACAATTAAACATTGAGTCATGCTGTATTGATGAAAATTTAGAATATTTGAAAGAAGTAAATAGATCAGTTAACTGTTTGGCTTTGATGAACTAGTTTAATGATTTACTGTGTGAACATGAAAATCCTGAGCAGAAATGTCTGTAGTCAGCAGTCATTGTAAGAATCATGTGTCTCACAGCATTAGTTGTGTTGTCATTGCTATTATTTGTTGATATGAAATAAATTAATGAACAAGCAGAGCAAAATTTTATGTTAAAGGTAGCCAAACATACAGTTACATATCAAATTTAGGAAATACTTGCTTTTAAGTGACCTGCTTCTCTTTACCAGACATTAAACTGGATTAAACTAAGGCCATGTCATCAAGGTCATATATGGCTAAGAGCATATAAGGTATTATATACATTATAAGAAATAAATAAAATATGGACTGTATAATAATAAGCAGTTTAGTGACAGGTTCTTGGTTCTTAGAGTTTGCTTTATTGCTGGAATAAAGCTGAGTAAGCTCTGACTTCTGATAATTCCTGCTGGATAAAGGAAGTTTATTCTGTTAAGTAAACTTATAATCTCAGATTTCTTGTTTGTCTAGGTAAGGACTGGGTTTTTTGGGTGTGCTTGGGGTGTTTTTAGTTTAGTTCTTTGCTTGTTTGTTTGATTTTTCTTTAAGAACCAGGCATAAATGCCTACGTTTTTAAAGGAAATACCTGGGCCTTCAGAACCCAAGCCCCATGCTGAGGTCCTCATTTCACTAATACAGGGCCAGAGCTTAAACAAGATTGCTGTTTGTACCACACGGGAATAGCAGGTTGGATTTCAGAATTCTTTTTTATGGAGTTTTATAAAATCTTATTTTCAACCCGTCCATCATTTCCTTCTCAGGAAAACAGAGCACTACAAAACGTAGGTATAGTGAGTGGTGCGTGTGACTCCAGGGTTGCTGGAGCGGGACAGGACTTTGCGAGCCCAGGCGGTGGCACTGTCCCTCCAGACACGGGAGCTCTGCCCCCCGCCCCGCCCCGTGCTCCTCCGACAAACGCTGCTGCAAGGTCTGCAGCAACTTGGAACAGAAACACTTCATCAGGAGTGGAACGGGTTCTCTCTCGTCTGTTAAAACAAACAAACAAAACTAACAAAAACAACAAACAAACAGCATACAAAAACCCCCACAAAAACAAGCAAATAAACCAACAACAAAACCATATGCGATGATGACCTTCAGTATTTTCTTGACCAACATACATGAGCACCCTAAATGTTCCCAGCAGAAACAAAGAAGGAATTTGAATAAAAGTTTGTGAAGAGGTTAATAATTATGACCAATGTGATTCAATAACTTTCTATAAAAGTAGATGTATTCAAACTGACCACAAGGATCAGGGAAGTAATGCAGTTATTTATTGATTTACGTGAGCCGTTTGTGGGGAATTAACATTACAGATTATTTGAAGACATTTGTAAATTGCCTTTTTTCCGAAATAGTTCTTTTGTAGAAGGTGAAAAATGAGTAAGGTTCGAAAATACTTAAATGTGTATTTCATAGAAGTTAAGTGCACTGAAACATGTAATGAAACTCAATTACCAGTTAAGTGTAGTAAGGATAAAATGTTTGTGAATCTGCTTGTCAATAAGTGTTTTAAAAGATGGTCACTTTCCTATAATTCCCTTATTTTGTGTACATAAGGTATGTATCTGGGGAAGCATTCTGCAATCCTGGATTGGCATTTGAGATCCTGTTTATTTTTTATTTTGTAATGTTGACATACTGTACAGTGATGAGCAAAGCTCTCATTGTCTGCTGATCCATAAAAGAACATCAGGTTATTCTAATGTTTTCATAAAGCCCTTTATAGCCTGTACATGCAGAGCACTATGTATATGCAGGGCCCCAAAGTTTCTGCTTACAGGATGGTCCTGATGTCAGGTGAATATACCTGTGTGTCTCGTGTCTGCAGCAGGGAGTGGAAATGACTGAAAACAAATGGCATAAATAATGTTCTTATATTACCACTTACCCGTGTGTCTGTTTAGAGACACGAAAGGAGAGGTAAGTCTTATGAACCTGCTATGATACCTTGAATCCAGGAACTGTTGAAAAAATAATTAAAGTTAGGAAGGGAAAATGATGCAAAATACAGCTGTGTGTAAAACAGACCATGCTGTACTGAATCTAAGCTGCTGCTTTTAGCAGCAGATCGTCTTAGTAGAGCAATAAAACTGTTCCATTTGAACTGAATAGATAAATGGTTTTAATAGAAGATACAGAGCTCTCAGTGGAACGTGATATAGATAATGAGGTTCTTTCCTAAACAGAAATGACAATGATCATATTATTTTTAGTAAATATTAACATATATTCAGTTAAATGACTTCTCAGTAATTTACATGTACATACAAGTGTGCATGAAAACTTACCAAGGAATATCTCCCGCAGCCTACCTAGAAAGGGAAAGAGAATAATGTTGTTTGGTTTATATTTCAACATCTGATCGTTGTTCAGAGGATACACAAGCAAGTTCATGTGGTTTTAGGTTTTTTTAATTATTAAATTACACCTTTTAAAAAATTTTATATATCCAAAGAGAGCTTGTGTTCACATAGTGTTTTGAAGGGAACAATCCCATTTGACCAGGAAACTTCGCCTTTGGAGATCATGGCCTTACAGTTTATGCAAAGTACTGGAATGTTTCCCATTCCTTTAAAGACTGAAGAGGCAGAGCTCTGTGAGCTGCTGCCACTGAACTGCTCTCCAAGTGCATTACAGAAGGAGGAAGCTGTTTGCTACCGGGGGGCTGGCAAATGTAGATTTAACAAGTAATGCATATTATGTATTTTGCTGGCACAGGGTGGGGAATGTTTCTTTTTCTTGCTTTCGTTTCAGTTTCCATTTCTTGGTGGTGGCAGTTTCTCTAGTGGTAGTCTGACTGATGCTTAGCTTCTGAGTGTCAAAGTGTGTGTCAATATTGAGAAGTCTCAAGTACTGAGCAATCTGATATTGTTTCATTGTCCTGACATGTTGTTTTAAAATAGGGACAATTAGTTAAGTTTTTCTGAATGTTCTTGGAAATACTGTAGTTTGCAGAACTGGTATATCCTATATAGCAGTGACTGGGTGATTAATTACAACTTGTCAGGTTCAGTAATATTTTTGTAGTGGAGAGACTAGTCTCATTAGTGATTCTGTCTCACAATCTAGCTGTTCTCTCCTTTTTCTGGAGCTATTTGGTAGCAGCTGAACTCACGGAGAAGGCAGAGACAGCAGCATATATTTGCTGTAAAATAAAATTGTCCTTGGTTAGTGCAAATTAAAGACTAGTTTTAGAAGCAACAGAACTTGCATTTAGCTCTATGGTTTGAATTATTCAAGCTCAGTCCTGGCTTCTGCAGGTGCGAACGTGTTATACAGCAGATCAGCATGTGACAGCAAGTGACCATTGCACTCAGTACAGTGAGAGGCAGATGACCTGATAAATAAAAGTAAATTATTCTTACATAAGCACTTAATATAAGTATTTCTCTTGAAAACAGAGCAGTTAGGTTAGATTTTTTTATCCTGTACTAGCGCACGTGTCATTGAAGAAATGGCTTATAGCATAATTTCTAAAATTATTAGTAAAAGTACCCTGTACTCAGGCTATATCTGTGTTGTATAAATTTAGGGAAAATCAATTATATTATGCCTTTCTAATAGGAATCCTTCTTGCTTGAGAGGACGTCTTTGAATTTACTTTTTTCACAAAAATAATTTTCTATCAAAGTACCAAGTTATTAACACCAAAACTTTTTTCTTAACAAAAGTATAATTTAAAAGATACGTTTTCAGTAGATAGTGGTGCATTTTTAGAAGCAGTCATTTTCTGAAGCAAATTAGATTTATTTGACTCCAGTCGTAGTAATTTATAGGGATATTCAGAATGCTCATTTTGCAGTACTGTGTACCAGCTTTTACGCAGGTTCAGAGTCATTATCTGTTTCACATTTCAGAAGTGATTTAAAGAGAATGGTTGTTGCTTTGGAATTTTGCTTCTAAGTCCACTGCATGAGATATTCATTACAGTAATAAGTTTTTTGATGCATACTGTGGACAGGAATGTAACCACAGTTTGTTTATTCAAAAATATCTAATTGTTGACTATTGTATTTTTTTTTCTGCATTTTTTTAGGAAATTTTGCTAAATTTGTTTAAATCTGAGGCAAGAACATATCATTTGGGGACTGGCATTTTAAAGATGATGTATAGTTCAACTTTGTATGTAGCTCGTGTTGGGCATAGGTTAGATAGCCATATGTGAAATAGAACTGTGTTTGTAGAAAAATCTTTTTAATCACAGGGATAAATCAAACCAGATGGACCAGACTTTTGTGTGTATGTGTGTGAATGCATTTCTGTAGCGCACAATCTTCAAACCTTGATGAGAAGGTTTTGTTGGGTTTTTTGCCTTTCTAACTGTGAAATACTAAGATTTCACTTTAGTCTTTTGCACTTCAGTGATCAATACTAGAAGATTCTAGCGATAAAAAATTCTGAATTAGAATTACTTCCAGTTGCACTTTCTGATAACTGCTAATCTTTGTGCTTCCTTTCCTGAGAAGATAAGAGGGTGACGGGGTTATTTCTGGTATTGTTAGCTAATGTTTCATCAGAGTTGTATGTGAAGTGATGGGGAATTCTGTAAGGCTTTACCAGATGTATATGTCTGGTATGAAAATATAAACATTAGTTTCCATTTAACAGAGTAAGCTGTACTGTTTGTCAAATAGCATACCTCTCTACCCATATAATATTCTGTTGTTGATTTATGTTAGGCCTTGTTTTATTAAACAGTTTTAAATGCTCAAATATTGTTTTACAAGCAAACCACGATATTTTTATCAAGTCCAAGTAGGGGTTTGTGCTGTTGATATGCTGTTACTATGGCTAATAATTGGAGGTTTTAAAATGATTTATGATCTTTCTTTAGGGAAGATTTAGTGCGGAACATAAAGGTCACAATCATATCATACAAAAACTGGGCCTGATGTTTTTCTCAGCAAAGATTGGACTAGCAGAGTCGAATAAGCAGTCTCGTATCATTTACAATATGGGTGGGAAATGGGCAAGAAAATTGAAATTGCTGTCAGCTGGGAATCCTGGCTTTGCAACATCCAGGGGTTTTGTAACGTACGCATTGGAAGTACAAATAAGTATGTTGTCCTTTCTTTTTGTCTGGGTTTATAAGAAAACTGTTAGTGCCCTAAATTACACTGGTCTTGCATGAAGTGTTTTACGGTACCTCAGCAAACTGGCCTTTTGCTATTGGAGATGGTTGTGGAAAAAACTGCTTGAGCCAATGATATACCATCACGTGCTTAAAAACATACTTGCAGCCTAGGGGAATGTACTCTGCTTAAAATCATTCCTTATACAGATACCAGAATGTAGAAGTTATTCCTATCGCTTTCTCTTCTGTATCCAAGAAAGAAAAAAGTTGTGCATTCCTGCACTGGGAAACTAGGCAGTGTTGATACATGTAGCAGAATTTGTCCAGATAGCAAATACAAACCAGTGAAGTTTAAATATGATTTATTAACCTCAGCAGCCCCAAATGCTACAGCTGTTAATCAGACCAGTGTGTAAACATTTTTGAATTACTTCTGTAGGTACTTTGATCTTGAATTTGAGCTAAAACATGGGGGAAAAGCTGTAAAATATAGACATTATAAACTCTCAGAAAAGGAGAGGTTTTAAATCAAATTCTTTGGCTACTGGCCATGTTTCCATTCTCCCAGCTGAATGAGTGCGCTGGTGTGGAAGGATACCTTATATAGATGAGAAAATCTAAATCTGCATATAGTAGTCTTAATAAGAGGTTCAGATAGTTAATCAGAATGCTGCTGCATCATGAGCCCACTATACAAAGCCTAGACAAGTGAAAGATACTGTTTCAAGTGAAGTTTCAGTTCAGTGTCCATTCAAAACTTATCTAGTAAAATCCTTTTCCATCCTGCTACTCGAACTGTCATGTCTGTATTAAGTTTTCTTCTAAGGATTTTTAATGTTGTTTTTTGCTTGGTTTGTGGGTTTTTTGATTTGTTTTGTTGTGGTGGTTTGAGTTTTGTTTTTTTTTTGCATCCATGCTCAGGCAATGTAAAGCTTTGCTGTCCAGTCTCCTAGATGTTTTCATTTCTTCTTACCATTGCCTCATGCACATTTTATCATCCTCTTGCATAGTCATTCTGTGTTTTTCTTATTGTTTTCAAGTCATCTCTTCTGTGTCCTGTAAGCACACAGTGTCATTATGCCCTCATTATTTGACTCATTCTTAAAATATTCTTCTACATAACTTAAATCATATTTCTTGAAATATTCTGTGTCAAGAAATCTATGGTGAAACAACACTTACTTTTCTCTTTTGGGTCCTGATGCGGAAAAATACTTAATCCCTTATTTAGTATTAAGCCAAAGAAACTACATTTGTGCTTCTCCGTATTGGGGTTCTGGTTGAACCCACAATAGCTCTGTACTTGATTTTATGATTGTCCTCCTTGTACCCACTTCCAGTTTTCACTTTCAGGTGAGTAATTTCGCATACTGCCGTCAGTTTTCCATGGTTCCTATTGCTATTCTTGTTTGTTCAGTAGTTTGTGTATCTATGGCACCGTAAAAATAATGTTCTGCGAAGAGTATTGAAAAATATGTTTCTTGAAGAATTAAGGAATTAGGAACCAAGCATTTTCAGCAACTCACTACTTTGTGTATCACATTTCAAATTCAGATGGTGAAAATCCTGCTGGGGTAGCTTTGCTTATAGCTAGTAAGAATTGCCATTAGTGTCACTATATCAGTTAACTGAATTGTTCATAGTTTCCTGATTTAAGAAAGGTGGTTCTTCTCCTTTCTTTTAGTTTTGATTTACAGTGTTTTGCCCTTTAATATCAATACTACTACATGTGGTCTCCTCCTAGGTGAAAGCTAATCTCCTGTATTGTATTTGTGATGCTGATCTTATCAGTTTTCTGTAATAACAAAGCTTTGCTGCTGTTTCCAGAGGTGTAGTACTAAAAGGAGCTCTTTCCTTATTACCAGAAGGGAATGCAGCACGCAAAGTTAATATGTAGGACAGGAAGATTTCAGAGTTGGTTTATAAGCTAGTTTGCATTCTCATTTGGGAACCTGAGCAGTCTACTGAATATTTGCATTGTATTTCTTTGCCTGGTTTCACCATAATTTCTTTCCACTTTTACTTGCAGGTTAGTCACCTTCTCCAGAGAGAATCAGAACAATGTCCTACGTTTTTGTAAACGACTCTTCCCAGACGAATGTGCCGCTGCTGCAGGCTTGCATTGATGGAGATTTTAACTATTCCAAACGACTGTTAGAGAGTGGTTTCGACCCAAATATTCGTGACAGCCGAGGCCGAACTGGCCTTCACCTTGCTGCAGCCAGAGGAAATGTAGATATTTGTCAACTCTTACATAAATTTGGTGCTGACCTACTAGCCACTGATTACCAAGGTAACACAGCCCTTCACCTGTGTGGGCATGTGGATACCATCCAGTTCCTCGTTTCTAATGGACTTAAAATTGATATTTGGTAAGTCACTTTTTCTTTTTTTTTTTTTTTTTTTTACAGCACATACTTTATAATATATTACTCCTCTGTCACCAGAACCTCGCATATAAATCTACTGTTGCTGAAATGCTGTATTTGGTGCAGTTCAGCTTGAAGGCAGGAAAGCAAGAGGCCACTTCTGCTGGTCTGTGCAACGAGCAAAGGAAATAAAAATAGCAGCTGCTGGTGTGGGCTGCTGTGTCTAATTCCGCCTCACTGATGACATTGCTATCCTGGTTTGGCCAGACAGCCAGGTGTGGGTGGTTGGCACCAAAGAAAAAATCACATTGACTACTTTAAAAGAATTTTCTCCACCACAGTTCTATTGTTTTAGTTTTTTTACTGCATAAGACAAAGAAAACACAGTATGTGTGTGTGTCGGTTGATTCCCATACTCCTTTGGTAACAGTGCTTCCATTCAGTGTTTTCCCCCTCCCTCAAAGTCTGTGACTCAGTCCTTCTTTTAAATATTGTATATTCTTTCCTTCTGGCTTCCAGCAGCTGTCAGATGCCAGTGCTCAGATGTAAGCTCTCAAGTTACAAAATAACTATCTGTTTCATTGCAGTAACTGAATTATTTTGTTTGTGGCACTTTCTGTATATTCACAACACATGCGAAAACCAGCAGTAACTGCAAAACCTCTGAGTTTTTTAATCTGTGCCTTTTCCGCCTGTCCCTCATTAATATTTTAAACTCAGCAAAACTAGTTATTGGCAGACTGGGTTGTGGGTTGTGGGTTAGGTTTTGGGGTTTTTTCCTGATTTCAAACAACTTTGGTGAAAATCCCTAGTTCGAAGGCAGATCTGGTCCTATTCAGTATTATTTTAATAGCAGCAGAGGGACCATCTGTATTTTATTCCATTTTTGCCTGGTGTCCAAATACCCACATGGAAAAGGAACTGTGAGGAGCCAGATTGCACAATTCCTTCTTGAAGTTAAGCTTAATCTTAAACATTGCCATAAATCTACCTTTTATTGTTTGTTATAACACCCAGAGGTTCCAATTAGATTAGAGTAATAGGAATTTTTATTTTATTTAGAGTAAAAAGAGTTGTGCTATTTCAAACCTAAATATACTAATTTTCTTCTTAACCATTTATGCTATAGCTTGTATAGACAGGAATTTCCTACTGTCTGATATAATGTAAAATAATTCAGAGGACTTACTAAATTGTAATGTGTATGCTAGGTTGTCTTGTTACAAAATTTCTGTATTACAAGTTAATTTTTTTTCTCGTGTGCTTTTTTGGGGATATTTTAGCAACCACCAAGGTGCAACACCGCTTGTTCTTGCGAAACGAAGGGGTGTGAATAAAGATGTGATTAGACTGCTGGAATCTTTAGAGGAGCAAGAGGTGAAAGGATTTAACAGAGGAGCTCACTCAAAGCTGGAAACGATGCAAACTGCTGAAAGCGAAAGGTATTTACAAAAAAAAAAATTACTAGGAGAAGTAATTTTTATGGCTTTTAGATTTTTGTGATTGACTTGTTTAGTACTCAAAACAGATAATATAGAATTTCTCCTGGTATTATGCAACCAAACCAAAACCAAATCTTAAATTTTGGAAAAATCTCTTTAAACAGGTCAAGGGTAAGAAAAAAGAATGTCTTCTATTGAGATTTTCATTTTATGGTGGATATTTTAAAAAATAGTTACTCATTTTCCGTTACAGGCTCCCCAAAATAAATATTCTACCACTTACCACAAAGCCAAAGGGAAAATGGAGTGAAATGCAAAATGCCGGTATCACAGGCTAACCTAACATCCTTTTGATAAGAGATGAATTGTCTATGCCAAGAACAGATAGCAGAGTTTTCATCTATCTGACTGGAATAAAGGATTTGATACAGTGCTGTATGTGAAAAATTTCTATCGGTAGTAGTCCTGGAAAAGATGGAGGATAAAATAAGAATTTAGTGGTGGCTAAAGAGGCAGTTGAAGGGGAACCCAATATTTCAGGAAAATTGCTGACAATTTCAGGGAAAGTATTGGGCTAGAGGGAACTTACTAATAAATTCCTAAAAGTCTAGTTCTGGGACTCTCCTTACCTATAAGTTTCATAAATGATACTGGTACAGAAAGTAGTAACACAAAATGCAAATTCATTTACCTAAAGCTGTGTGCTATAAAATGGAAGTTCCTCAAGGGCATAGATATTCCCGCTACATAAAGAAAACTCTCATTGCCTTTCTGAAAAGCAATGGTAACTCCTGCTGTGTAGTACATTTTGTAATGTTGTTTAGTCCCATTCAAAAAAAGAAGAATTTATCCCTTAAAAAGTGTGGAGAAGCATTACTTCGGTGTCTCCTTGTAAAAGGAGTCAACTAGAGCTTGTTTTAGCCTGGCAGAGTGAAGTCTGAGAGGTGTGCTCTTGCTGACAAGAAATACTGGTTTCGAGCAATGCGAAATAACTGTTTAAGACAAAAGCTGGTAGTAAGAGCCAAAGGATATAGATAAACCACAAATATTCTTTGTTTGAAAATTGGGAGTGTTTTTTTACAATGGGCTTCCAAGACAGCCTTCTTGTAGGATGCAGATGAGGCAAGAAGCCGTGCAAGTTTCAAAGGAGGCTCATTCTCCTGCAGAAACCCCTGAATTGCCAGTAAACATGACAGAACTTGGGACTGAGGTTAATGATGCAAGAGATCTTTCCAGTACTGTTTTGTATTTTAATTGATATTGGAAACAGGGTATCAGTGTTGTTTGGAATACTTGCTCTTATACTGAATTTATTCAAATTTGTGATCATGAGCTGTCATTGCTAGAACATTCTATCACAAAAGACAGGGAGTTTTGTTACGTAATTGTTCAGTTCGTGCCAAAATGAACACAGCCTTCACTGTAAATGCAAATTAAACTGTGTAGGTGGAGTTGTTATCTAAGTTTAGTAAACAGAAAAGGTGAAACCAACACAAATACAGAAATCGTGCAAAATACTCCAGTGAGCAGATTAGAAGCCTCTTCTTGTACATCAGGTTACCCCACTCATCAACAGAGCCTGTTTTGAGCCCTGAAATGGAAAATCTAATATTATTCTCAAAATGACATGGATATAAATTACGAGAATTTGTGCATATTACCTTTCTGACAACTAAATTTTATTGAAAGTTACTTGTCACACAGAAATGCATTTATGCTGTTTAAACATATGCACTAACAGCTCAGCCCCATTTAAATTCTGATTTTTTATTTGCTAATGTCTCTTTAATGAACATAGCTTCCTTTCTGTTATTTGACCTTCATAAATGTTATATTGTTTGCTTTGGCAAGGAAGTCAGCAACTCTCCTTGGGGAGAGGCAGAGCGACATAAACAGTGCACTACCCAGCTTGTTTGTGAACATGTCTAAAATGTCTGAAATACATTATTTTAAAAATAACAAATAACAGATGCCTAGAGCAGGAAAAGCAGGTGAATTTGTGCACTGTTTGTTTTGTAAATAAATAATGTCTTTGCAAGGGTTGGCTTTTCAGACCTCCACAGTTTCACTCCTCCCTCTTAGTATTATTTTCACATTTTAGAGACACTCAGATTAATGTCTCCTGTCCTCTCCCCTGCAACTCTCTTACATTATGTATGAACCTGTGGAGAAATAATGGTTGCTCTTCTGAAAACAGACTCTGACTTAAGTTTTCTGCTCCTTATTCCCTACAGTTGCTGCCGCTCTGGGAGCAGAGGCCAAAGCTAGGTTCTTGAGTCATATTTATTTTCTCTGGCTTTGCACTCCCCCAGTGAGGAGGCAGAGCTCGCTCTGTCCGTCTTTCAGCACAGACTGTCTGTCCATCTGCACAGCCCAGCATGACCTGTGACTGTGCCCACAAGTGTGTCCAAACGTGACACAAACTCTTCTGTAGGGAGCATTGCTGCATTACCGTTTCTTAAGCAGCTGTAATTTGTAGTAAGAAAAAATATCTTAAATAACATTGACTTTAATTGGGTTGTAATATAAAGTAGCGAAAGTGTTTTCTATGTACCCTTTTCTATTTAATAAGCAAGCATGTGATCTTTTCACTGAAATGGCATTGCACTTTTATTTAACCTCTCTATGGTTATGCATTAACTAGTTAGTACTTATTGAGTAGCTCTGTTGTACACCAATTGGCTGTCTTTTATGAAACCCTTTGTTTTGCTTGGGAAATCATAATAAGCAAGGAAGACAACTAAAACCTGCAGCTATGGACAAGCAAAAATATCTTTACAACAAGGTAGATATTTAAAAAACAAAAGAGACAAGCTGTTTAATAGACAATTTCTGAAATATTCTGCATGTGATGCTGCAATGTTTCAGCAAGCTATGGCAGTTCAGGCTAATTATTCTTCAGTGAGTGTACTTCCTAAGAAAAAATACCATACGAATAGTGTGAAGTGTTCCCATGGTGTAATCTTAGAAGAGAAATTCATAAATGAGACTTGTTTTCTGATAGCAACAATTTTTCGATGTATTCTTGCCACCCTGAACAATAGCATTGCTACAATTAGTTTTGACTTAGAAATCACTTTTACTTGAAATGTGTTCTATTATTATTGCTGTAAGAGATATCTAGCAATATGGTAACTGAAAACAATCAGCAGGGAGGAAAAAAATTGTTTTTTCTCTGCTTACCTTCTGGTGTTCACATCATTGTGTACGTAGTTGGTTTCACCATTTCCTTTCCCTGCTTGTCAGAGCCTGACCCTGTAAACACCTGTATATGTAATTTCACTCAAGTGAGAAGTAATAGGACTGTGTAGATGGTTAGAATTTTACATAAGTGAAATCAAGTGATGAGAAAGTTTTCCTATTCTTCATGAAGTTTTTCATATAGCAACAGAGAAAGTTTCCTGTTACAAATTAATTGTGAAACCAGCGAAATTGGGAGAATACTACAAGAAGCATGCAGTATTTGAAACAACTTACATTTTTTTGGCAAGACGACTTTGTCATTCTAATTTCATATTTGTTTATCATTTAAAAGAGAGAGTTCCAGTCCCTAATTTATAGTCAGACAATTTAAGGGGACCTGATGGATTGGTAGTGGAATGTTAAAACATCAGAGCAGTTGCTAAACACCATATGCCAGAAAATACAGCAATACCGACTTGTCTTGAAGATCAGAAAGTTTCTGAACTTGTTAACCAAATTTATGGTCTTCTGTGATATGCTAGCGAAGAAGTCTCTGTAACAAAGACACACAGGAGAGTAGTAAAGTTCACTACAGAGTTCAGAATCTATATTAGTTAAAGTTTCCATTTTATTCATCAGAGTTTATTTTTAAGTCGCAATTTGTTCTTTTATTCATAAGAGCTATGCCCCTTGAAGTTTTTGCTTATGCTTCATTAAATTTTGCTAAGCCATATTTAGTAGGAATGATGAGGACTGACATTTGAAGGCTTCCAGGTGGCGATCCTGCAAACTCACTACAGTTATACAGATAAAAATATCATTCCCTTTACACAGGTTAATAAAATATTGTTTCAACTAACTTAAGTTTAGAGTTAGGAGTCTTTTCCTGATCTGCTTTGTCTTGATTTAGTGAAGGCAATGGTGTAAATCTGCAGGTGGGTTCAGTTTTTAATTTGGAATGTTTCGGTTGCTCTTAGTAGGATTACTGTCATACTTAAAGGTACATTCTTTTGCTCTGATGTATTTTTAACTTTAATCCTTCGTAGTGCGATGGAAAGCCATTCCCTCCTTAATCCAAACCTACAGCAAGGCGAAGGAGTTCTTTCAAGTTTCCGCACAACGTGGCAAGAGTTTGTTGAAGACCTGGGCTTCTGGAGGGTGCTGCTCCTCATCATTGTCATTGCTCTTCTCTCGCTCGGGATAGCCTACTATGTTAGTGGAGTGCTTCCTTTTGTAGAAAACCAGCCTGAACTGGTGCACTGAAGAAAATGCAAAGAAGTGCACCGTGCTTTTCCCTGTTCTGATCTTGTTTTGAGCTTTTGGAATTATTCTGTTGGTGCAGGCAGTGGCAGATGTATATACTGTTTGCCTTTTGTACGTATTAACCCCTTTGAAAGAGCGATTCATTCATTTCAAGTAAAACACTAAATTCTAAAGCATTTCTGAGCTACCTCTGACTTGACTTGCAAGCAAGATGAGAAGATAATCCTCTCTGTTGATAAAATATTATGATTAGAAAAGGCCTTTCATTATGAATATTAAATTCCTGGGCGTGAAAAATGTATCCTGTTACAGAACCAAATTTCGTTTCTTTTCCCTGTGAAGAGACGTAAATCCACTGTTGCATTTTTTTGTGTGTGCTTCAGTTGAAAGAGAATTATTCTTTTAAATGTTCTCCTCAGGAAATCTGAATAATATAATAATGCATTCTGATATATTGACAGTAATAAGCTACAACTTCATAGTTGTTTTAGTACCTCCCCATAGTTTCATATCTGCTAGTTTATAAAAGGAATGATAAATAGTTCAAGTTTTGCTATGTCTTTAATGTATAGATCACTCCTTTATTAGGTTATATTACTGTTTCTTCCCCGGCTGAATTTGATGTTGTTAATACCTGCCTGAAGTAAATTTTGTAGAACAAAGCAGTTTCTTATGCTTTGGAAGTAAACTTGTTTCAGCCTTGGGCTGAAAATTTTGCTTTTTTGTTGAAAAATTACTAAGCTAACCTTTCTTTGCAAGAGTGGTTACACAGTGATTTAGGTGTTGTGCTCTGTATTTAATAATTCTGTAAGGCCATTGTCTTTGTGAAATATGTCATGAAGGATAACTTCCTCCCACAGGGACCAGGCTGCACTATGTAATTATATCATTTTTACGTTTGTGGCAAGGACTTGATTCAATAGAACTCCTTTCTAGAATTGTTTTCCGTTTCAGTTGTTTTCAAACAGCACTTCCAGGCTTATGAATTATTTCCTGAGTATGCAGAATAAAAGTATGTAAAATGTTAATATTTAGGAACATTATCTGAAATGAATTTTTGACCCATTCTGTACTTAACTGTGAAGTCCTCTTTGTAAATAACATAGGGATGTGAATCAGTTAAAATTCTCTTTTACGAAGGCTAGAAAGGTACTACATAGTAAGTTGGAGGTTTTCAAAGAAAACATTCTCTCCTTCCATGCTGATTAGACATCTAACTCCTTCCGTTACCATTGTCTTGAAAATCCCAAACAAAATAAATTCTGCAAACCTAATGAATACTTTTTTTACTTAGCTGATCCTAAACTGTTACTAAATAACATGAAGCTTTTATAAAATTATAAATTACAATAAGTATTGATAGAAGTAACCTACATCTCTGTTCTGTTACCATGTATATTTTTCCTTCTTGTTTATGGGTTTGAGTGAAGAGGGTTGTTGGCTATGTTATGAGGTGTGATATGTGCCTCACTAAACTGGGCCATATTCTAAACTGTATCTGAATAATTCTTGTTCTGATTTCTTAAGTAAGAGGTTGATGAAATGATACTTTTCTAGCAGCTGCAATGCTGCAGAAAGGAGAACTGCTTAAAAAAAAAAAAAGAACAAAACAAAAAAAGAGAGCAGACTTCTGAATATTTCAATTATTGTACATCTGTTTGTGAACAGAGACATAAACTCATACCTAAATTACATTTACTTCCCTAAGTAAGTACTTTTCTGTTAGTAATACTCTGTATCTTCAATAATCATGTTGTTTTTCAGTATGTTTTATCTGCATAATTTGTAATTGTATTCTCAGTATGGGTGAATGCCATGAATAAATATATGTAGTAAATATGTTTGGGTTTATTATTACATTAGTGCAGCAGTAATGATAATACCCCATTTTACTGAGGTTTTTTGTTTGTTGTGCATTGGTAATGAGCTTTTCCAAAGTGAGGATGTTCCTTCCATGAGAATGGAAACCATGCTGTTAGTATAAATGAGGTTTTAGAACACAGTTTCTTCAGATTTGTCTATTTTCAGTCTTGTTACTAAATCGCAGTTGCTGTCTATCTGTCCATCTCTCTCTTATCTAAGATTTCGGGTATGGAGCATGTGATCTAGAGATCTAAGGTTGCTTTTAAGGGGGTACAAAATATAAGCAAGAAAACCAAGCTTGAGCCTTAACTAGCCTTTCCTACTTTGTTGTACAGGGGCATGCATAAGCAGTTTAACAAGCACACATTGAAAAAGTTTGAAAAATCATGTGTGTGTTCCAAATTAACGTATATCACTTTTTAAACTCAAAGAAATCCAAAGCACTGTTTGAACTTCACTGTGTAACAACTGCTACTCTGAAATAAGGACATGATAAATGTCTGACTAAAAGAGGAGTTTGTTCTGCATATACCTCTGTTATTGAAAAAGGACAGCTGTGCCTTTCAATATATCAATAAACATTAATGACTTCCTTTTCAAACTTTGATTCTAAAGAATGAATTTGCTTCCTGTACACTAGATTTCAAGGAATACAATCTGTTTTATGAGAACAGAAAGAGGACTTTAGCCTGCTTCCTCTTGAAGCTGTTGTCATAGGGAGTTTCACTGTTTCAACACAATTACATAAATAGGTTTAGATTGTCTACAGGTCAATAAGATTTTTTATCATTATTATTATTGCAGTGGTGTCTGGATACCTTGATCCAGGGACTCCATTTTGCTGGGTGCTCTTCAGATCCAAGACAGATTGTTGTCTCAAGCTGTTCTCAGACTAATGAGATAAAACAGAATGAGGAAGTGAGAGAGAAAACAATCGTGGAAGGATGAAGTGATTTTTTCCAGTGTCATGAAACAACTTGGTTGACAAGAGAGTGCAAAGTAAACCGCAGTGTAGAATGAATGCACATGGGCTACTCTGCAGTGGGCTAGCCCTGTGCTCACGTTTACTCTGTGGCAAGATCACCCCTATCTTACCTTGCAGTAACTTGTTCATGTGCCATTTAATTTTTATCTTCAAGGGCTTCTGTTGAACTCATATTGCTAGTTTGCTTTGTAGAAGGGGATGATCTGTTGTGTGACTATCATGGGTAGCTGTTGTTTCTGGTTGCCACCATACAACAGGTATTTCATTACTGGACATCATCTGGCATTGTGAGGGTGTATCATTGTGGAAAGCTCATATGAGGGAAAGAACATGGTTTCACTTTAAAGTATTGAAACAGCAGATCTAGGCAGCTGATCAGAGTTTGACTTTAGCATGAGTCAACCAATTTCTCTGGCTATTTTTCTTAAGTAAGTAAAAATAATCAACTCACCAGTGTATTGTAGATGGGCTAGTTAGCTAGGTAGCTCTCTTTCTAATCAAAATATGTTGGTCATAATATGGTAGAAAAATGCGAAGTAAATAATTTGTCCAGAAATTAAATAGCAGCATTTTGAAGTGGTACTAGTAAGTACTAATTGCAAGCGAAAACTCTCCTCCAAACTCAAAAAAAAAAAGGTAATATTGTCTGTTGTCATATTCAGAATTTTCAGAAGTCTGGCATGTATTTAAACATTACCCAAAGTTGACTTTTAACAACTGATTTCTTCCTCAGCTGACACACAAGTAACTTGTTTCTGAAGCCAGTAGTTTATCTTAAGTTGTTCCTATTTCTGAAGCCAGATCTTTGTTACATTGTCACATGATTCATATTTGAATTGGTAATTAAAATAAGTCTTAAATGATGTGAGAATTAGGTCAGAATGCTTTTCCTTCATTCAGTGTTCTTGTCTTAGATTTCAACATTAATCCTTGTATATTGGTTACTGGAGATGTAAAATTTCCTAAGCAATCCAAAATGTTATAGAAATTGTTGCTGATTGTTACTACGTTTCTCATCCCTGGTGTTGAGGCTTTCTAGAAGAATTTGGTTATCGTTGCAGTTTCATAGCGTCCAGTTCTCTGTAAACTTTGTAAATGCTGAAATGCTGTTGAATCATGACTCTCAAATCTCTATTAATATTATGAAATTAATTTCTGGTGACAGTAGAGATAAATCTGCACTTGCAGGGCAGTATGGTGCACCTGTTACCTTAAACGTGTTTAAGTACTTCAGCTGACATCTTTTGTACTGCTCTTGCAAATGCTTCAAAATGGGAACACTTTTAACATATACAGTATTAGGAAAAAAAATGCAACTAGTTGGTAGCTCTTTGCTATTTATTGCCAGGAAGCTATGTGTTCCCAGCATCACGCTGCCAGAGGAATCTGAGATGGAAACTGGACATCTCTGACTAACAGTGATCTGTTGTAGTCTGTGCTCTTATGCAAAGCAGAACTAATGTTCTGAGGTTGCAGCTGAATCAGCCTGCGTGCAGAACCCTGAAAAATGTGTCTCTGCTGTAGGCATTTATAGTTTCTAAGTCATTGTGGTAACTATGCATTAAGCAACCAATATTTCCTAATGACTATGATGTGACAAAACTATTGTTCTTCATTACTGCCAAGGGAATGGGAGATGAACTGGAAATTGCCATCAGTAAAAAGCAACAAATCAGAATTTCTTCTGAAGTCAAAGTGTGAACAGATCACAGCCGTGGCTTCAAGTGACATGTTCTTTCATTTTGTCATTTTAAACTACCTTGTGGATAAGGAAAAATGAGAAGGCATTTGGAACAGAATTTGTTGTGTGGTATGTACAGTTTGCAGAAAATAGGGGAGAAGTGAATGCAGTGAGCCAAGAGAGCAGCAAGGGAGGCAGAACAGCGTGGTGCCTTCATGAGTCACTGCTTGGAGGCCAATCCCAGTGCTTGTAAGAAGTGCAAGGAGTGACCAGTAATAGCCTCCTCGCAGGAGGGGGATTTCACTGGCTTGTGATTACACCATCTCGCAGGGGTGGCCTTGCAGCCCTGCAACCCGAGCTGGCCCTTCTTGACTTTCAACGTCTAGAGCGCTGCTATTTCAGACAACTGCATGTTTGAATGTGTGCCTACATTAACAGCTGCTCATGTGGAAGCCAGACTGGTTCCTCTTATATAAGAAATCCTCTGCACATAGGTTAGCAAAAAAAGTTTTACCAAATGTGAATAGAAGCTCTTTGTAAAACATTAAATATTTCTGGTGTATTAAATTATGTTTATCTAAATATCAGAAGGCATGAATCCAGATGAAGGATCAAGTATATGCAATACCTCATTTTCCTTTGCCAAAGGAAAAAGAACAGATAACATTCTCTTAATGCAAGTCAAGAAGAAAATCAGTAAATTTGTTTTGAACTGTAGAATATTAATTCCTTATTGAGCTGAATTCCTTAGTTTGAGGACTTTCTCAAATAACAATCTCTGGCAGGTGAGCTTTTTAGTAGAAAGGCTGACATAGCCTTGCAGTGGTGTGGTGGTTGTAATGTTTAAAGGTTGTGCGGACTTAATGAAGTGTGCATATTGAAACAAAACTAGTTAATAAAGATGGTGGATTTCCACTATTAATAGGATGTAAGAATTAAAATGCCATATGCTCATCCTCATGTTGTTGTCTCATTGCAGGCTGAACATCTGGCTTTGTTTGTTTTGGTACAGATATTTTCAGACAAAAAATGAAGTATGTAGACATCTGTAGGTTAAAGCTGGCAAGCACAGTTTTTGTGATGGACATAAAGAGTGATGGATTACCCCACTGAAAGTCATGGCAGCTTCTCTGTGGACTGTTCTGTCCTGCCAGGCATGTTCCTCACTGAACTGGTGGTTTTCCCATGTATGGTATTGGTTTGAATCCTTGTGTCAGGCGATTAACACCAGTGGTTAACATGGGACTTGAACTGAAGGCTGTTTTCAAAAATTTTAATTATAATAGAAGTCAAAGCTTTATTCTTTATTTGAAAGTTCAAGGAACTTTTTTTTTTTTTTTAAATCCGACATTTACTAGAGTTGCAGCCTGCAAATGCACACAGATAATGAGCATGTGTGTGTCCTTACTCCGTGGACTCCGATGCCAAGAAGAGGTTTAGGAATAGCAAGCAAGGCCTCCAGTGAGATCAGTTAGAAATAAGTCTGATTTAAGGAATTCTGGTTTTTGTAATTTGTCATTAGATTGGTATTTAATATACCACCAGCTCTGGTGTTATTCATTGCACTGACTTAGTGACATATTTTCTTGGTCTCAGTGATACAGTTCAGGAAGCGTAGATTACCTACCTTGCAAAGGTGCTTTGCCCACCGAGGGTCATTATTTTGATAGTAAGTGAATTATTCATTTTCAAAATGTTAGTCAGTTCCCTTTGGATTTTAGGGTTACACTGTCTGCTTTGCAAAGTGAGCAACTCATTTCCTAGTGTAGTACAGTTTGTTTAGCTAAGGAATTGGTTATTTTCTCTGTTGTTCATGTGAAATGCAACAATGGTTAGGGGAACTGTTGGCCTTGGCTTAACCTGGTCCTCCAGAAAGCCGTTGCAGATGGACCAAACACTTTGAGGATTAAGAGGCAGTCTGGCGGTAAAGCTGGAGCAGCATCTATTCCCTTCGTTGTCAGGCTTTGCAGAACCCTGGAAATTTCATATGGGGCATTTGGAGATACATGCCAGAAGGACAATAGCTTTGTAGAAACTTTTGGCCTTTTTGTATGTTCTGAAATTCAAAGTTGGACCATTTTGAAGCCTCTTGTCTCCCCCCAGGCAACAAACTATGCTCCAATAGAGCAATTAGGAATACCTTATACGTGTTTTTAAGCTAAGCAAGCAATCTAACTGCAAGTCAGTTTTTAAATCTTAACTTACATATGGATACAAGGTCACAGGCTTCACCTCCTGCTGGGACCCAGCACCTGCTACTTATTCCCAGCATATTTCCCTGCCCTGGCACTAGTGCTGGCACAGATCTGACCTGACTCAGGGAGCTGTGCCAGCGAGTCCTACTAGAAATTTACTCTTGCTCCCACTGTGTTCTCCTGAGCTCTGCCCCTCCCCAGCATTTCGTCTCCTGCCCTCCACTCCATGCCTCTACACAGTGCTTCACCTAGCCTTGAGATTTACCCCATGTCTTATGCTCCAAGGATTCCTTTCATAAAATGTATTTCTTCACCATAACTTCTTTCCGTTTTGTTATCTTCATTGCTTACAGCACACTATCCCCCATCTTATTTGAGCCTTTGTTCTTTACCAGGTATCTCTATTTGCTGAGCCTAGTTATGCTGAAAGCTCTTTATGGGATGGAAGAGACCATATTTTGAAGAGAGGGTTATCAGTTGGCTCCAGTTCACTAAATCACTACTATCAGTAGTCATCTTACTAATTTACACTTTTCTGTAATAAAGATAGAAGAAGTTGACCTTGTTGTATGAGCCTTGTTGTCAGTTTTACTTCCTTTCTCTAATGCTGTAGTTGATTCTTCAGATACTTCCATTAAAACTAAGTCATGTGTGGATTGCTTCTGCTTTCAGCAGAAAATGTCTTTTATCTGACCTGTGAACAAGCTGAGCTTGGTTAGGTCAGTGGATATGGGGAATCTGTGCACCACTTGTGAGAGTCTCTGCATAGTGAGACTGGATGGAGACCAGTCTCTGCTCTGTGGAACAGGGGTTTGTAGCCTCTGGACTCTTGTAGCCTGCAGCAGCAGCACAGATCACAAGAACAGCATACAGGGGTGCCCAGGCTTACCACCCTTCTTTTGGCTGTGGCTCCATAATGGGCTTACGCTGGGCATATAGAGCATGCTGAAATAACCTCTATAGTGGACACACACCACTGGAGATACTCCCTTCCTGCTGGGAGGCCTTTGACGTAGGACAGAGTTAGTCTCTTGAACCCAAAACAGACGTTAGGAGATGAGACCAGAGTGGTTCCTGGTTACTGGCAAGTGTCAGCAAGCTGGTAGAACCAGCTGCACATCTGCCACGGTTTGTGAACATACCTCGTTTCTTTCAGCTGTGCCCTGTCGCTTCACAGACAAGGGCATGCACCTGATGCAACGATGGGAGGAGAGGAAGTGGAGTCAGGGCTGTGTCATCTCCTATCTCTGCACGGCCAGTGAGCAAGCAGTTTGGAGGCCACAAACCATATGTGAGAGCCACTGGTGCACAAGACAAAGAACATATTTTCTTCATTAAAAATATTTTCTGCGAGTAATTTCCCCTGGTTTGGGGTGTTTTTTTTGTGGGCGAGCAAGCGTTAGGATCTGAGGTTGAGTGTGACTTGGCGTGTGAAGGAAGAATGCTGAAAGTAACGGAACAAAAAAAGTAAGGGAAAAGATTCAGAGAGAGAGATTAGCAACTTCCTTAGAAACTGCAGATGTTTCTGAGGAAAACTGGGCAGATGCAGGCATGTTCCTGGCCAAAAGAACAGTTTTGTGAAAATCTTTTCCTTTTGATTCTTCAGTTATAGATATCTAAATGTCATTTTATTGGAGCTCTCAAAATGAGCCAAACATTCCCAATTTTGTAACAAGAAACATAAGCAGAATTGGAATTTTTCCTCCTGACTAAAACTGATAAGATTTTTTATTGTTATTTTTATTTGTAGCATAATTTTGGATGTTTCTGTATGCTGGGACTCAGAAGGCTGTGTTTCTGAATCGACAGTGCATAGCATGAGTAGTGTCTGGTTCTGACTTAACTACCCACAGAGTAAGTTTAGAATGTCAGGTTCTAAATTAAGTATCAGAATATGTTATTTCCCTGTCTAGTTTTTACATGCGGATATTGGATCAGAAGCTCTTTCAGCTGCTTGACTTTAACCAAAGCCAAGTTCAAATAGGGCCATTCGGTTCTTCTCTAATTTCTGTTTTGGTTTTAGGTTTTGGGTTGGTTGGGGGTTTTTTTGGTACTTTATTTGTCATTTGAATCTCAGTCTCTACCTCTTTTTCAGTGCCCCGCCTAAAAAAAAATTGTTGTAGGTACTTAAATTTGGATCTGCACCAGTGGGTTGGGATTTATCCCATTATCCCATGACAGAAGTTGCATCAGCATAAATGAGAAGCATTTTGCAGCGGGTACATGCAGCAGGCAGTTTGCAGCGCGAACTGCTCTGTGCATTAAGGCCTTTACAAGTCCCGTCTGATTATTCAGGGAGCTCTGTCAGGTTGGGCATCTCCCTTCTGCTTACCTACAAAAGGAAATGAACTTTTTGTGGATGGAGACTCTTAATGGAATGGAAAGGAATTCTTTATTCCCACTCCAGAGCCAGATTCCAGACAGTCTGGTTATAGTATTGTCACATAATCGGCACTTCCTTTCACACTCATCTTGGTTAATGTCTGACAAAAGGTCTTTGAAACTGCAGGGTCAGTTCCATTTAATTTTCTTAGTTTTCCTAATATATTTCACCCATAAGAGGAGTAAATTAATATTTAAATTATTAATTTACTTGAAACAGGTTGATTTGGGTTTTTTTAAATGTTCCAGTACATACAAATAGGTCTAACTCTGAGGATCAGACTTGTATAATACAAAGCAGTAGCATAGAAATAGTCTTCCAGAAGCTGGAATAGCAGTATCACTGCTGGTTTCCTACACTCTTGTGGATGCCAGGGGAGAGTTCTGGCTTCTCTGAACTTTAAAGCTACCTTGGGATAAATCTCCATAAACTTCATTTGAAATCCCAGACACATATTAGATTTTCTTTGTACTGGAGATTTCATGACATAAGCTGTTGTGTCTGACTTCCAGTTTTGCTAAAAACACTGTCAGAACAATCTCCCTGCTGTTATCTGGTTCTCCTGTTTCTGGCTCACACACCGGTGAGGTGTGACAACTTAAACAGACGTTGACTCACGTTTTTTGAATGACAATAAATGCTTCCTTTATCTGTACCTTTTGTCCCTTTTGATTCCTCTTGTGCCTTAAGAGTTTACGGGAAATATGCATTCCACAGTGAGTCAGCATGGCCTGCTGGACTGTGCAGAAGGCAGATTTGAGAGTTATAAATCCAAGTACTTACTTGCTGTGTGGCCTTAAAATCTTACTTAACCTCTGCTTCCCCACCAGGAAAATCAAGCTAACTTACCAATCTTTGAGCAATGTTGCCATTAATATGCATAAAAATACTTTTAAAATAAATACTGGTATTGACAGCCTGTAGGGCTTTTTACTCAAAGTAACTGTATTAATTTTTACCCAAAATATTCTAAGCATAATCTAATGGCAAAGGAATATATATTCCTTGATATGTCAATTATTAATCCCATTGTTGTTTCCTATTATTTCTTTAGCACTCTTAAGCATGCACGAATTGCAGACAAAAGCTCTGATCTCACATCATCACTCTTTGGCTGAGACTCCTGCACCAGTCTGTGAAGTCCCATTGATTTCTAGCTGTGGGCAAGAGCAGTTGGTGTACAGAGATGATTCAGATCCAGAATCATGGCCAAGTACAGGAGACCTGCCTGTTTTCAGCTAGGCATAATGGAAATGGAAGAAGACTAAAATAGTTTTTAAGAAACCCATTCCCAGGGTCTGTGCCTCTGGCTGAGGCCCAGTGTGGGCAGAGTGGGAAGGACTGTGACCAAGGCACTTCCCTTTCGTCTTTCTGGTGGATGTAGGGGCTCTCACATTTCCCTGTTGAGTGGGGGATCAGTTTTCATTCTGGAAACATTTGGCAGCAATAGGATGTACAAGCTATGGAATCAGAGCCTTGGAAGGTCTTCAGTGACATTTCTCCATTCTTAGCACATCATTTAATGACAGCACTTGATGGCCACATCCTAAATCCAGCACCCAGTCTCAGAAGTCAGGCCAGACCTTGCACGTTTGTGTGCAGGAAGCGAGGGGAGTGCTCTCCAGCTATGTCCAGGACAAGCTGTGGAGCTCCTTTGCTCAGACTGCTTCAATCCCATAGTTACTCTAACTTTCACAGGGTGAAGATGAGTTTCTAAAAAGGGGCTTCTTTCTTTCCTGTAGCATTTCCAAGTCTTACCTGTTCTGCTCCCTGGGTCGCTGGTCCAAGCACTTACACAGGATCGTATCCTAAAGGTCTTATCCAGCTCTCATAAGGCCCCTTCTAGTGTCTGGTCCTGCACAGTAGAGGTTGGTGCCAAAATCCCTTACAGCCATGGGGGAAGCAAGGAGTTTGTTCTCAGAGTAGATGGGACTCCAACATGTCTCCTGGTATGCAGAAAGAAGAAGTTCAGGAAACTTCAAGTCGGGGGAGAAAAAGAAAAGCCATCAAGAATCCACTGAGAGACAGGAGGAGGGAAAAGAGAACTCAAGGGTCTGATGGCAGTTATGGCAGGTACGAAGCCTTTACAAGGCTTTATTTTGGCTGCAAAACTCGTTGCTTTCACCACCACCACCACCAGTGTTGGTCTGTGGGAACAAAATGCTCGTGTTTGGGCTGCTGCATTGCAAAAAGCTGCCTGAAAGTGTTACCTTGATTTTGTTGAGGCTCTTGGTGCAACACAGCTATCATGAGGGACACCTGTCGTATATGGAAACAGCCGGACTGGAGAGCATTCTTAGGGCTACACAACAATATAAGTTAGGCAGTTTTAGAGCTCATGTGTAAGCTTCATTGTTTCTATTTTCTGTTGTGTCATGTTTTATAAAATGTCCTTTACCACAGATTTTATTGCACTGGGCTGAGGCAAGGTCAAGTATGACCCTCTCTCATCAGGTGTTCATGACTTAGCCTCCACTGGCCACATTGACTCCTAAGAGATCTGTCACTTACATTGATTATTAAATTTAAAAATAATAGTAATTCTCATTCTAGAAAAGTCTTTCTCCCTCTGCAATCAAAGGTCTGTCTTCCTTTAGAGCAGTTGAATCCATTGCATTCTCCTACTTGGCTGCTTGCTCATCTTTCATGAGAATAAACATAGAGTTTTAGGGAATTTCCCAGGGGGAAACTCCCTGTTCTTGAAGAGAACACTGTCTGCAGCATTAACTGTGTGCAAGAACCTCTTCACATTACTTTCAGTCCAGTATGATTTTTATTAGCTTCAGTGTCTTTCTTGCCGCGGGGGGAATATGTGAGAAAAGGACTTACTGACCCCTTGTTGTCCAAACTGCAGTCTCACTTTCCCAGCTGTAAATCCAGAGTAACTCCACTGAAGCAATGCTCTTACTCCAGCTTTCAACTATGGAATTGCCCATCTTCGTTGTCCTGAGGCTCATTGTACATAGAGATAATCTGGCAGAGATTGACAAAGCTGTCTAATGAACAAAAGCATCTCTTTGCAGTTGTGTGAATTGCAGGCAACTCTCTAACCATTCACAGTCTAGAAAACTATTTTTGGATATGGGCAGCTCAAGGGCTAATGGTTTTAAACTAAAAGAGGGGAGATTCAGGCTAGACATGAAGAAGACATTTTTTACCATGAGAGTGGTGAAACACTGGCCCAGGTTGCCCAGAGAGGTGGTAGATGCCCCATCCCTGGAGACATTCAAGGCCAGGCTGGACCGGGCTCTGAGCAACCTGATCTAGTTGCAGATGTCCCTGCTCATTGCAGGGGGTTGGACTAGGTGAGCTTTGAATGTCCCTTCCAATCCAAAGTATTCTATGGT
The DNA here is from genome assembly GCF_037038585.1 of Patagioenas fasciata. NCBI lineage: Eukaryota > Metazoa > Chordata > Aves > Columbiformes > Columbidae > Patagioenas > Patagioenas fasciata. The sequence goes on from NC_092521.1 coordinate 23,525,084, forward strand.
TCTATGGTCAGTTCATCAGAGATATTTCTATGCCTTAGCAGGGCAGCTAACTTAGGACAAGTACTTATCCAGTGGATTTTGTCTTAGCAGTTCTCTGAATGTAAATATCTAGTTATAATTTGTGATAGAAACACAAAACGGTGGGAATCCTGATTGACAGATACTTTGGGAATGGGGGGAGAGGTGGGTAAGCTGAGTTATATTTAAGTGCTGTCACTGGCAGACTATAAGCATCTTTAAACCCAGTTAAAAATGTAGATTCCTCTTCTAAAGACAAGATTAACTGTCTTCTATTGCCAAATATTCAGCAATGAGTTGTTATGATTTGTGAACAAATTTCTTTGCCATTACAAATCACCAGCTCAGGCAGATTTTAGTCAGTGCATCCCCTTGTCACCCTGCTGCTCTGTCCATGTTGAAGACCCACCCCTTTTATTTTGCCAAAGCTGGGTAGTTTGTTGGGTTTTTTTTAATGAACCAGCTCTAAGATGAGCTGCCTGTCTGCTTTTGTGAGTCTAGATGATACAGTTGATCCTTTGGTTGAACTGTACTGATGAGCAGGCCGAGGCTTTCCAAAAGCTCATTCAGTTTAGGTCCATTCAGCGCTCTGCAACACCAAAATAAACTTAAGTTTTGGAAGAGACGGTTTTATAAACAAATTATCTTAATCCTTTCCTAAGCAATTTTCAGAAAAACAGCTATAATAAGTGCAAAGTGTAAGCCTCTAGCCTGGTCTCTCAGTCCTTGCAGATGCAGGTATTAATGTGCTGGAATTCAGCAACAGTGCTTATATTGGTAAAAACTGTTTGTAAAACTAAGAGGTGCAAGTTAATTCTTAATGCATGGAACTTGGCTACACAGTGTTAAGTGGCAAAGCTAGCTAGATTAAGAATTTGTTAAAATGCTTAGGCTCTGCTTGCAATATATTGAGCTTTAAACTCTGAATGCATTTTCTTTGACAAAAATTAAAAAAAAAAAAAGGTAACTTGGTATTTTTATGATGTGGTGGTTTGAAGACCAAGTCCTGAAACAGGTCCTGAGAGCAGGAAATTTTTTCTGAATAGTGTCTTGGAAAGTGAATGAAGGTAAAGGCAACTTTCTGTAGGGAAGGGAGAGTTGGTTAACCACCTCAGTGGAGTGGGAAGTACAAAGTCTGCATGAACTAGACTAGATGTGTCTTTCTCTGTAAGGAGTGACTTACATCAAGTAAAAAGCCATATGATTCAGGCAAGGAAAAAGATTGTCTCACTGGGAATAATGAAGTACAATAATTTTTTAAATAAAATTAGAATTCAGTTCTGCAGTTCCCTCACCTCATTTTAATGGCACCCTGCATCATGAGTTTTCGGTGGCTTTGTCTTTACTTTCCATGTTTATTCATCATTTATATTGCACTGAAGGCCTTTTTGTGAGAAAGTGATATTATCCTGCCATGATTACTTCATGGATATTAAAAAGGGAAATAATAAATTCGATACTGTTTTCTTAATTTATGTACCCAGTAGCATTTTTCCCCCTATGCTAACAATGAAGGCAAGAGGCCAGCACAGACTTCATAAGTCACAGGCAGCGTAGTTCCAAAAAGGCTGATGTGTGTGAGATTATCATCACAAAAGACTTCCAGAGACCTTGCAGGTACTGGATTCTTGAGAGGAACTGGCTCCTCTTCTGGCTGATGGCAGTGCCGTCTTCATGGATGTGCCCCAAATTCCTCTGTCAGTGTTTGCACACAATGTGCTTTTAGAGCTGTTTGGCATAGAAGTTATGGGTCATAGCAGTTCTCTTTTGAGATTTGGACTGTAAAATAAAGAACAGTAAAAATTCCTGTAGCCCCATTGAAATCCACTTGCTGACCTCCTGCCCACAGAACCGGGTTGTGCTGGTGGCAGGTTTTGTGCTGGGAACCCAGCAGCAGGATCTGCCATGTGGTTCCGAAGCTGCTTGGATAGCTGGGCTCCCCTGAAAACCTCCGGCTGTTCTGAGCTCTGAGTGCAAGGGTGCTGGTCAGTGAGTTTCACCATATAATTGACCTGATATTGTTAATTTATCAGAAAGACTATATCTGACTTGAGGGGCAATAGATCCAGCCTGCTAGCTATGAGTGGTGTCAGAAACCCACACCAAGGCAGCCCCAGTCTTTGTGCCACTCCTTTGAAGTGGCACCCCCCTCTTTTGAACCATTATAGTTACTTCAGGAATAAAGATTTAACAGGTATGATTGGAGCTTTGTAACACTGTGAGACAGACTGAGATGTGCAAAAATGAGATTTTTTTTTTTGAGTGGCCAGTATTTATATGCATGACTGTATTATGTTTGAGAAAAATACACAGCAAGTACAGGAAGAATGTAAACATGGATATGAATGGAGCAGACTAAACCAATGCAAGCCTGGCTGGTGGGTGCTGAGAAAGGATGCAAAAAAATGCAGAGAAAAAGTAAGTATAGGATGGAAAAACAGGGGTCAATCGTATGAAACTAAAATTAGGAAAATATGAAGTAAACAGCTTCAATGTTGATGGAGTTACTCTGCATTTAAATACCTGCTTAGTTGAAAGTTATATCAGAATAGAATAGAATAGAATAGAATAGAATAGAATAGAATAGAATAGAATAGAATAGAATAGAATAGAATAGAATAGAATAGTTCAGTTGGAAGAGACTTGCAATGATCATCTAGTCCAACTGCCTGACCACTTCAGGGCTGACCAAAAGTTAAAGCATGGTATTAAGAGCATTGTCCAAATGCCTCTTAGACACTGACTGGCTTGGGGCATCAACCACCTCTCCAGGAAGCCTGTTCCAGTGTTCAACCACCCTCTTGGTAAAGAAATGATTCCTCATGTCCAGTCTGAACCTCCCCTGGCACAGCTTTGAACCATTCCCACGTGTCCTGTCACTGGATCCCAGGGGTCAGAGCTCAGCACCTTCCTCTCCACGTCCCTCCTCAGGAAGCTGCAGAGAGCAATGAGGTCGCCCCTCAGCCTCCTGTTCTCCAGAACGGACCAGCCCAAAGTCCTCATCTACTCCTCACAGAACATTCCTTCCAGCCCCTTCACCAGCTTGGTTGCGCTCCTCTGGATGTAGTTAAGGACCATAACTGATGTCACGCTTCTCCATAGTCTTCTAGTTCTTTCCCTGAAACAACTTCTTTTTATCAGTATAAGATGATTCACCATTTTACAGACACTATCCATGTTCTTTATCATGTATAGTCTGGCGTTCCCCAACTGAGAATAGAGTCAGTTGTGTCATGCATGGCACAAGCACCCTGTTCCTCCACAGCACACAAACCCCGTCCAGACATTACACAAGTATTAATCACCACGGTACGCTAGAGCTGATATTGCTGATGGCAAGGCTTGGTAATAATAATGGTGTTTTATATCTTCAAGAAGCACATCAGGAAGTGAACTGCTTCTGGAGAGATACCAAGTGACATTACAGGAGGTTGAGCTGTAGTCTGCAAGACTCAGAAAGACATTTTCTGTAGACAGCAGTATTGTTAACAAGAGTTGTCACTTTTCATACTAAACAGAAAGAAAAACACAGACCATTTGAGCTGACCTTAGTATTGCTCATTCTCTGACAAGCATGTGCGTATAGCATTATGCAGTATGGACAACTGCCATTTTCCACCCAAAAAGTTACTTTAATCTGTTTACTGTCTATGGCATTCATTTATAACAAACTTTGGGATTTCTTCTAAAGCATGCCACTAATTTTTAATGTATATTTTTTAAATATCACAAAAACATTTGCATTAGCATTAAATAGTTACAATCACTCATAGTGTCTATGAGGATAGTCCTCAGAGAGGAAGAAGACAGTAAGCCACAGCTTTCTTGGGTCTCTCTATCCCAATGGATGTTGCAAACTCAATCATGAAAGCAAGAAACTGTTTTCCACCCTAATATACACCAGTCTGAACTTAGAGCAAATCCATGTTCTACAAAGCTTTTATTCTATGTCAGCTTTTCTGACTAGCCACATCCCCAGAATCTCTGAGTGCATTCCAGCAATGCCTTAAGCACTGTGCCCAACATCTGTCCAGTGGGGTTTGTTCTCTCGCTGTTGCCATGTGTCCATGCTTTCCAATTGAGCTTTTCAAGAAAAAACCATCAGACTCTCTAGACGCTGCTTCCTGCTATTTTTGCTCAAACTTGTCTTCCTCAGATAACACTCGTCTTCATTCAGATACCCAGAGAAACTTAGCAGGCCACTGAGTAGCTTCAGCAATTGCTGTGTGGGAAGATACAGACTTTTTTCTCACAATAACTCTTCTGTGAACTTGTTTGCTATTTCCTTTTTCTGCCTTCTAAGATCTTGAGTAGTTCCCTAATTTTGATTGTTGGAAAGCTGTCACTAACCTCTTCTAAGCAGAAACAAAACAAATTTCAGTATGCATGACCATCTCAAAAGCACCACCTACTATGAGCCTGTGGTTCTGGGATAGCTCTTCTGATGGTGAAACTCAATCCTGATGGGCAGTTACAGCCATTGAGGTGCATTGACTCCACTGTGTTTGACCCATTTGGCAAGTGAGCTTCTTCACATGCGTTTGCTGTGGTGTGCAGGGCTTTCCACCATCCAAACCTGCCCCAAATACCAACAGCTAGTCCTCTAGCACAAAAGCCTCTCCTTCAGAAGTGGATGTTTTATCCTTGGAAGACAACAGCTGACTGTCACCAAAAGCCCCGTCTGCCCTTTTGACACAGTAAAGATCCCCTGAGCTTTCTCAACAAGCTTTCTTCAGTTTGTTTGCAAAAAGCCTTCCATCTTCAAGTGCAGTTTTTCCATTGCCCCTGCTGTCCCATTCACTGTTAGGAATGAATCATGGTTGTGAAGTAAACTTGTCATCTATTCAAATTGAGTTCAAAGTTTCTCAGCACTGTAAATAAAACAGATTTTTACTCTTTCAAGGATAGCCTGGCCTCATGTGAGAAGGGAAGGACTAGAGGGAAAGATTGGGGTGTTCCTGAAGCCAGACTTGCTGCTTCTGCCATTGCCAGGGCAGTGGGAAGAGGGGAGAGCAGTGCCTGCTGCAGCTGTTTGGCCTGTCTTCATGGAACACACGTAGCACAGAGAGGAAAAGCAGGTGTGGAACTACAAAGGCAAATGGAGAGAAACCTGAATAACTACATAGTCCACTCCAGCAGGCAAGAGTCCTGTGGAAAATTAGTAGATTAGGAGTATTGGTCACTAGAATTGCAGTTAGTGAAATACATTAGGAACAACCACTTGCAGTTATTCCTGCAGCGTCTTTTAACCATGGGATTTCAAAGCATCTACCACAAAACAACAACAACAACCAAAAAAACCCAAACCCACACCAAACAAACAAAAACCACCAAAACCACAGAACAACAACAAAAAAGACAACCAAACCCCCCCCAATATTTAAAAGGTTTTGGGCCCCAAGTTGACACTTCCCAATTGTTGTTGGTATAAATATAAATAAAATTGTATACAAAAACTGAGCTAATTTGCAAAGTCAAGCACTTAGAAAATGTTAGAAATACATGACTGTCCAAATTTATTGTGTTGTTTTTTAAATAGGGCCTGTAGCTCTCAAATTGTCTTACAAACACCCAAAAATCTTGACTATGCCTCTGTAAGAAGGTGAGATATGAACTGAACAAGTGGCAATAAAGTCAGTGGAAAATAACAGAATCACAGAATGTTAGGGATTGGAAGGGACCTCAAAAGATCAACCAGTCCAATCCCCCTGCCGGAGCAGGAACACCTGGATGAGGTTACACAGGAATGTGTCCAAGCGGGTTTTGAATGTCTCCAGAGTAGGAGACTCCACAACCCCCTGAGCAGCCTGTTCCAGTGTTCTGTCACCCTCACTGAGAAGTTCCTTCTCGAATCAGCTGGACTGACTGACTCAAAAGGTTGGGATCAGCACTACAAAATCCATCCGGTGGCTGGTTACTACTAGTGGTATCCCTTTGTGATCGATACTGGGGCCAACACTGTTTAATGCTTAATTAACAACTGGAACCTGTGTATGATACCACATTGCAGGGATGTGGTTGATAAGCTGTAGGGCAGGGCTGCTCTTTAGAGGGACCCTGACAGTGGGAGGAATGGACTGACAAGAGCCTCATGACAATCAGCAAAGGCAAATGCCAGGTCCTTCATGTGGGATGGAATAACCTCATGCAACAGTTTGGTATGGTCAGCTGTCTAGAAAGCAGCTTTTCTGAAAGGGACCTGTTTGTTCTGGTGGACCTCAAGCTGAACGTGTGGCAGCAAAACACCACTGTACCAAAGACCAACCATGTGCTGGGCTGTATTAGCAAGTCTATAGCCAGGAGATCAAGAGAGGTCATTCTTCTCTTTTATTCCACACTTGTGAAACTACAGCTGGAGTACTGTGTCCACTTTGGGGTTCCCCAGTTCAAGAAATGCCTTGACAAACTGGAGCAAGACAAGCAGAGGATCACCAGGAGGGTTAGGGGACAGGAGCAGATGATGTTTGAAGACAGGCAGTCAGAGCTGGGTTTGTCCAGTCTCAGCCAAGGGGAGATGTTTTTGCTCTCCAGAACTTAGTAACAGGAGTCAGACTCTTCTGTGTGGCGCACACTGGTGGGATGAAAAGTGACAGGCACAAACTGCAGCAAGGGAAATTCATTCCAATGTTAGGAAGATAATTCTCACCGTGGGGTTAGTTCAGCACTAGGACAGTCTGCCCAGAGAAGCTGTGTCATTTCCATCCCATCGACACTCAACTGGTCAAGGTCCTGAGCCATCTGATCTCGGCTGGACTGACTTTGTGTGGGAGGAGGGACAAGATGACTTCCCGAGGTCTCTTCCAACTTAAATGACCCAGTTCTAAGGAGAGAAGCTGCTGAGGGGAAGTTCAGCCCCACTAAAAGCTATTGCTTCTGATATGAAACCTACTGATTGAGGGGGATGTGAGATGCTTTTCATGCCATCCCATAAAAACAGTTGAGATTTTGGAACTTTCAAAGTCTTTTAGTAGGTCAACACCAAGGCTTTTCTAGGTTTTGTCTCATTTAGATTTTGTTTCTCTAAAAGGACATGAGAAAATATTAGGCATTTGTCTGATAATCAAATAGTAATTGAACCTGAACCTGGAGCTCTTTCATCTAAGAACAGCGCCCTGATCTTCTGGACAGAAAGTGCTAGCCTCCCTCCACTTTCCCTGCCACAGCATACACCTTATCAGAAAAAGTAGCTACAAAAAGGGTAAGTGAGGCATTTTTGCAGGGAAAATAATTTAGTTGGAAATTTCTGGCCAGGTCTACATGACCCCTGCAGTGCAAGGCCACACAGCAACTTTAGAACAAAAAGTAAAAAACAAACTCACTCACATTGCAGCCTCTGTATTTCTGAAATAGAAGGGAACTGTGACGACAAAGTTGCCCAGTATCTTGGGATTTACACCTATGAAATATATGTCCCAATACAGATTATAATCATAAATGACAGAGCTTTGCTTTTGTGTCTCACACAGTGATGATGGATTTGATCTGAGCAGGAACTTCCCACATTAAAAAAAAAACAAGAATGAGACTTCAGGCTTTCAGCTCATGTGGTCATCAGGCTTCTTGTGACTATGGTGCTTTTGTGTGTGGCAAGAGGGGCAGTGTTAACTACAGTTTTGGAACAGAGTTTGTAAGCTTTCAGTGATGAAGACTGTGGTTTTATCTTCCTTGCATCACCCAAACAGCACGAAGAGGTGTAAATCTTTCCTAAATATCACACTGAATCTTTGGTGGCTGCTGCTTCACCACCCTTTTTGCCGGAGATGGTTAGTTACAGCAGGAAAATGCTGTCATCTGCATGATAGTGTCCTGGGCATCATCCTATTGGCCAAGTCTGAAGAGGTGAACATGGGAAAAAAACTGGCCCTTGTGATTCTTATTGCCTCTCCTTCAGTTGAATCCAGACTGCATTCAGCTGATAATTTGATTTCCATTTTAATCTTCCATTGCAGATATTGCCTCTGCTGGGTGACCAGTGCCCACCACTGCAGGTCCCTGGCCCCTGGGCACTGCCGCGATAGAGTAATACTTCTCCCCAGCCATCCAGATCTGGGCACAGTCATCCTGTGGATAATGGTGACAGCAAAATGAGAACCAAAAGGAAGTTATTTTTATGCTGCTGGTAATTACGTGGCATTTGGGGAGAGCATGGGGAAGCCATGCCGCTATGCTGCGTGTTAGCTATCAGTGCTATACTACATTGTCTTGAATGCTACAATGACTTTTTATCCCATTCCCCGGTTGTCTGGTGAATACGGGAAAGGTTATGCTGAGTGGATGTGATGGTCAGAAACTGACCGTCCTGACTTGTAGCTGGCTGGCACTTGGGTAAGGCCCAAGGAGGCTTGAAGGTGCCCTTTGCCATCACAGGTGCATTTGGGAGTTCCTGAGGAACCCAAGAGCCCTTGGCTTCCCACAGCCACCCTGGGAATCCCAGGAAATCTTTTATTACAGCATATTTGCTGTCTTGATTCTGGTTCGGCTCAAACACAGATCCTGGATCCTTGCTTTGACCCCTGGATCCTGCTCCCCGCCCTGGTTCTTTGTTCCCAGCCCCATCCGTTCACACTGCCCCTGCACCCTCTCTTGGTGTGGAGGGGGAGCATGTCTCTGCTAGCCTACTAACAAAGTTTTCCTCAGAAAAAGCTTCTCCACATCCAAAGCCAGGATGTAATTCAGAGAAAAACATCACTTTCCTGAACAGGGCCACTGTGTTGACATCAGGCAGGGCAAGTTTTTAAATAGCTTTAGCAAAGCCTGTTTACCAAGCTTGTGAACTCTCAGGCCATGAGAGGGAGCTTTAAAAATGCTCTTCATGTACTGGAAAGCCTTTTGTCTTCAGGAGTGCAGCACGGCCCGTCCCAGCTGCAGTGCCCTGCGCACCAGTGGGCTCCCATCCTTTGGCCCTCGGCTCTCGGCTGCTTGCTGAAGGTGAAAGATGCCGTCAGACGTGAGGCAGCCGTCGGGTCCTGGAGCAGCTCCCATCTCCTCTATGTACGCTCAGCGTACAGTGCATGGCCGCGGGAGAGGCCTGCTCCCAAAATGTGCTGCCTCGCCTGTTCAGAGAGGTGACTGAGGTGGTTTCATTTGCTTTCTATCACCCCAACGTTTTCATTTCTTCTTTCACTTTTAATAAATCTTTAGGTTTAGAAAGACCTTGGGTGTGAGAGGTTATGCACAATTTGGCAGGTGGGGTGTTGTTAAACTATTAGCCTTAATAAATAGTTTTATCTCATGATGATAAGACCAATATTTCTGATAAGCCTGTGGCAACGGACATAAGAAATCTCATAATCACAGTTCAATAACAAGAATTTCTTACAGCTTGGAGCCAGGCAAAAGGGTCAGGCACCCAATAGCCACGGCACTTTACATTTAAACAGTCAGCTATGCCGCCGTGGTAGTCGTCATCAGGGGCTGATGTTATACACAGTTATTCCCTCCTGTGGCCTCATTTCATGTCTCTATACCCTGGGGTCTTCACCAGAGAGAAAAATCAATGTGATACGGTGAGGAGCAAGGCAGAGTTTAAGATATTTGAGTTTCTTAACTGTATTTCTGGATTATCTAGTGTTCAGCATTGGAGGAGTTGTTCATATTAAAGGTGTTTAACTTTTAAAATTTCAGAATTTCTCGTTTTCAAAACAACCTCATCATGTTCTTTTACATTTTGTACCTGTAAGCAGATATACCTCTATAACAATTTGAGGCCCAGGTGAGTGGATTATTCTTCTCAAGCTTTTGGAGGGGAATCTTCTTGAGGTTTTAAAAATATTCATGACTGGATTATAACATTTTGATATGCGGTCTTGTTTTTGGAAGATGGATTAGAATGTTTTTGTCTTTAAGGCTGTAATTTTTCTTACAGTGCAAATCTCTCTAGAGGAGGAAGCAGATTTAATGTTTTTAAGAGGCCCTCCCAAACTTATAAGCACCACAGGCTGTATCCTATATGGGGACCCTTTGACAGTGTCTTGGACCATTTATCTGGAAACTTATCAAAGCTCAAATATCTGATCAGTTCCAGTACAGCCAGCCTCTGCTCAGATGCTCCAGCGCCCATCCAGTACAACTTGCTTCTCCTTTGTTTGGATCAATAATGGCTACTAAGGATGAAAGTAACACATCAGATTCCTCCAGTGTGCTATTGCTGCTTTCCCACAAGCTGTTGGCTGAAAGGAGGGACCCTGCAGGCAGTTTCTGTTAAGAAGAAAAAATAACAATAAACAGTTTTTTTAATGCAGTCCCTTTCATTTACAAAGCATGTGCAAAAGTCTGTTTCTGTTAGAACAGATGAAATTAAGCAGGAGTGACAGCATCTTGGAGCTGGGAACAAAGAAACTATCTTCCAGCCAAAAGTCTGTGCTAGGATGGGGGGATTTTTCCTGCTATGAAGACTTCTGTGTTTGTCTGCACTTAGTCAGTGTCTTTTTTTCTCTGCTGTGTCTGCATGTCTTTTATATTCACACAAACCACCAGAGATAGCAAAGGAGCCGCTCTGCCTTTGTTATGAGGCAGAATCTTTGTTGTTTGAGAGATTTGGTTCCAGAAGGGTGTCTGAGCCTTTCTGTAATGATGGGAAGGGGATAAGTCCAGCCCTTACCATTACTTGTCCTTGTAAAAGTTCTGAAGGTCTAAGGACACAGACAAGGAAAGAACTGTAAGTCTCATTTGTCATGAGACCAACCTATGCTTTCAAAAACTATGCATAAATATTTGGGCAACCAAGATTTTTTTATAGGTCTGAGACAGAAGCTGCAATTTTCTTGGTTCTGGTTGCAAATGACCACTTCGAGATCAGTTTTCTTTTAATAAAATAATTTTAATAGACTACGGTAATGGCACCCACGTACCACAGAGGGTGTGGGCAAGGGGAGAGGTGATATACAGGGGGGTACAGTGACAGGAATGGAGCACCTGAAGATGAGAGGGATTAGCAGGTGAAGGATGTGTGAAACATTGCAGGATGATATGAAGCAAACGCCTCTGCCGATTCACTGATTTTCAGTAGCTTGTAGGGGTGAATGTTACTTCCTAGGCTTATTTTTGGTAGGTCTTTCTTGAGAACTGGTGAGTAGAGACAGGCTAGTTGTTTTGTGAAAAATGTTCTCTCATGGGAAGTGGCTTAAAGGTTGTCTGGGGGAGGTCATCCTGCCAGGCAGGTCCTGGGCCTGTGTCCTCACAGACCACCACACATCACAGCTGGAGTCTTCCTCCCTCAAATCCTGCACTGGGGAAAGCACTAATAAGAAATCCATAATGCTATCGCATGAATTTTGGTGTCTTGTCTTGTCTGAAAAACTCGTCCAGCCATCCCCAAGTCGTTTTGAGTATCTTTTCTGTCACACAAAAAAAAAGCGCTCCCCGTTCCCTTCGGGTTAGTTTCGCTATGAGAGGGCGTGGATGTGGTCACGTGTGGGTGTGGTGCATGCGTATGTTTATCAAAATCAGATAACACCAGAAAACTAATTAAAACTTGTAACTGCAACTGTCGTTCCAGTCTCTTCTGTGCAAGAGAAGTTTTCACAGGAATATTTCTTGCATTAGAGGTGAAATCAGATCCCCATCCCGCACTTGCTGTGTTTGGAGAGTTGCCAGAAAAACTCTTCAAAAGGCATTCCTACTGGAATATGTCACGGACTATTCTCGCTCGCAGCTCTGACGGGCTTCAGATGGGGCGCTGGAATGCAGACCTCCCAGTCACACACAGGAGTGCCGGCATTCAGGGGGCTCACGTTGCAATCTGGAGAAAATAAGGATCAAGGCAGGGCCAATATCACATGGAAACGACAGGGAGAATTAAGCAAATGCCATGTGCTATGTGTAGGGAGCTCAGCAGATCCGGACCTCTACACATCTGCATTTGACATTAGCCAGAGCTTAAGTCAGTGTAATGATTAGTTGGGATTTACACACACATACTTCTACGAAAAAGTTATTTTTGTTGCTTTTAAAGATATCCCCACAATAGAATGGACTGCCTGAAGAGTAGAGTGAAAAGCAAAGAGAGAAGGAAGCATCTGAGCTGAGTAAGGTGAGAATTAGATCATGGAAAACTCTTTAAGGCAGAGCATTAGTCCTCTACAGTAATCTTCTGGTTAGTCCATCTCTCTTAGAAGGGACTACCCTGCTGTAAGGAGAAAGAAGTGTAAACATATATAGTCTGGGCTAGGGATAATTTCATTCTGGTTTCTTTGTTTCCCAGGTTTGTCTTAAACAAGCAGACCCACCCCTTCCCAGTAAATATTTTTGTATTTGGTGTCGTGTCAGATTAAACGTGGAATATATTTTAGATATCATGTGAAAATGGTTCTATTTTCGCCGGGCAACTGTCATGAATATCAACATACCAAGTAGGACAGACTGTGATAATAAAAATCTTGATCTCTGGAGCTGCTGAAAGAGCAATATTAAGTGAACTCACTGATATTTAATTTGCAAACTGAATTGCATCTATTTAGGGAGGGGAAAAACAGCAACGCTCATATTGATGAGAAATTCTGCATTTAAAACCACTCTTTATTAATGATTCAAAACATACTGTTCCTGGGAGCTGTAAACAAGTTCAGTATTCTGCACACTAATACATAACCATTATCATATGTAGAGAATAAGAAGTTACTCATGAACAGATGTTCCCTCTGCCAAACCCATTCGTTTAATGCATATTTTACTTTCCAAGTCCTAGTTAGCAACTTTCTGTGGTGGGCGGATTACATGAAAGGGTGGAAAAGCGGGGATTAGTCTGCCTGCAAAGGAGCAACGTCCTTGTGTTTGTTCTGGAGTCTCTTCCATCTTGCCTTGCAGTGGAAGAGTTATTCATCGTGGCCTCACTCTCACTGCCTGGAGGGCACCAGCTTTATGCTTCCAGGCACTGTGAGGCACCATGAGATGCCAAACTTGTTCTGTTACCAGGGAGCTGCATTGTTAAATGTGCTTTCTGCGCTGGCTGGCAATGAAGCCTGGCAGTCACAGAGAAGATGCTTACACCTTGCCAGAAGTTACAGGTGAGCTTTCAGGGAAAGGTATGCCAAAAGCTGAGGGTTGAGAAAGAATTACTGCTCAAAGCATAACTAATTTCAAAGTTGCTTCACATTTCTCAGGGCCTGGTTCAGTCAGGTGTTGAGTATCTCCAGGTATGGAGACCCCACCACCTTTCTGGGCAACCTGTTTCACTGATGAAGTATTCTGGGGCGGCGCACAGAACCTACTTCTTCAAATAATGGCAGAGCAGTTCTGTGATAGTAATCACAGTACAGTTAGGTCAGTGTTGCAATGGGAGAGAACACCCCAAGCACATTCAGTGCATGGATTATTCAGTTTCAAGAGAGGTATATCAAAATGAGATTAAAACAAAAACACACCTTAAAAAGAGCAGTCCAAAACATAAGAAGGGAATAGGCAGCCTAGATGCTGTTAAAAAAATACTATATTAAAATCCCAGGTAAAAGTTGTGCCACAATTTGAAGAGAAAACAATGTGGTCTGAAAAGGCCATTTCATGGCTCAATAGGAACATGAGGGATGCTATCACAGGCAATAAGTTAATGTTTAAAAAATGGGAAGCGTACCCACATTAGGAGAACAGGAAAGCCCATAAAATATGCCAAGTCAGCCATACACCAGAAATTAAAAGGGCTAAGAAAGAATGTAAGTTGAGCCTTGCAAAGACTGATAGTTCTTTATAAAGCAAAGACAGGAAGCCAACTCGTTTGATGACAAATATGTAAAAGGGCACTCAGGGAAGACATGGAAAGGGCAGAAAGTTTTATGTGCCAGTTTTTCCTGAGGACACAAGGGAGAGCCCCAAACCCCACATATTCTTGACAGCAATTCATCAGAAGAGCTAGATCAATCTCAATTAAATTCACAGGACATATCAGACCAAACAGATAAGCTGGAGGTCAGTAAACCGGCAGGACCAGGCACCATTTACATGATAGTTCACATGCAGAGCTGCAGGGTTGCTGGCCACAGTGTGTCCCTCACAAATGGGCTCTGTGCTGAAGGGGGCAGAGCTGCCAATGCAGCTCCCAGCTGCAGGGGCCCTGGGGAACAACAGGCAGTGAGTCTGACTGCCATCTCTGCTGCAACAGCAGAGCCGTAAGACCATGGTACGCACGGGGAAATGTGATGTCAAGGGAAGCACCAACACCATTTCAGTAAGGGACAGTCCTGCCTCACCAGTCTGCTGGAAGTCCATGCAGGTGGTAACAAGTACATAGATAAATTGAACATAATGCATTTGGATTTTCAGATAGCTTTTGACAGTTACCCAACAAAGGCTATGAAGACATTAAGTCACCATGAACTGGAGAAAAGGCCCTTTTGTGATTTAAAAGTGGGAAAGAAAGGTTAGGGCTCAACAGTGACTTTTCAGGATAGAGAAGCAGCAACAGAACCCCTGGGAATCAGTTCTTAGTCCGGTATACAATATTATTCAACATTTTTACCAGGAGCCTGGAATAATGGTGAGTGTCGTGGGATGCCCTGGTTTGCCATCAATAACAAGCTCATCTGCCTGGTGAAATGCTGAGGTTGGTGAAGAACTCCCGGAGGACTTGAAAAAAACAAGGGAGGGGGCAGAAACGTGACACATGAGCTTCAGTGTACACAAAGGTAAGATGATGTCTTGGGTAGAATAATCTAAACCATGTTTACATGATGCAGAACTCACAACTGGCAGCCACCACTCAAGAAAAAGCTCTTGGAGTCGCCATTGACAGTTCCCTGAAAACTTCAGCTCAGTGTGCCGTGGTAGCTGGACAGCCGGGAAAGTGGTGACTGTCCCCAGGGAGGCTACTGAGAAGACAGAGGGCACCATTTTGCTGCTCCATCTGGGTGCACCCACATCAGGGGTCATGTATGTGGTTCTGTGTCTGAAGAAGGATACAGTGTGTTAGAGAAGGGCAACCGAAAGGGCCAAGGGGATCAGTTTCCTCATGAGGAAAGACTGGAAAGCCAGGATCGCCCAGGATCTCTAATAGAGGGGAGATGGCTGGGCCATGACCAAGACTTTTTTTGTGAACTTATCTTTCAAATAACAGAGGTGGATGCAAAATCTGGTCCGCTGCCAGTGATGGAGTAACTTTCAAAAAAAAAAGCAATTGTTTCCAGGAAGCCAAAGGCTTTGTTGATGGTGTTGGTAGTCCCCCAAAGGAACTTGTTGTCACAGGGACCAGGATTGCTCCTCTGATCTCATCTCACCCTGTGCCCAGGAGGCTGTGCAGGTGGCTAAGCAGCATCCTGTCTTCCTCAGGAAGTCATTTTTCCTCTGTCACTCTTGAGCCAGGGACTGGTCCAGTCCATGGGTGTGCAAGAGTGCTGGAGCTTTTGCTTGAGAAGAAGCAGAGGTCCTGGGATCAGCAACGGGCTGAGGCGTTGCCATTAGAGCCAGGCATTTGCTCCAGTCTTACAGCCCACTTGTTTTAAGTGTCTTTTGCTATTATGTGGTTTGAAGTTGTGTCCTAAAGGAAAAGAAATGTTATGCGTGCCCTTTATGCTCTTCATAGTATATTAAAAAAGGGGGGGTGGGAGGAACCCCTTTGTTTTGAGTTTCCTTCCAAACAGGATTTTTTGTTGTTGTCTTTGGATTTTTTTTTGCCTTGCTTTGTTTAACTGGTTAATGTCATCATTCATCTTTCCTGTTTTTGCTGTAGGACTTCTTAGATGGTTCACAGATGTGCACTCGAAATTCTTTCACTGGAAATTAAAAGGTAGGATGCTGAATCTTGACCACAAATAATCTTCATTTGTGACTTGAGTTGTTATTGCTCACAAAAGCAGACAGAAAAGAGGTTTCACTATATCTTATTGTTTTGATTTCCCTTTACCCTGGAATTTTTTAAAACTGCCTCCCAATACTTGTGCAAGCCCCAGAATACAGGTAGGTAGTTAGTTAGTTAGTTAGTTCAATAACATCGCAGCTCAGTTGTCAATGTTCTCGAAAAAGTCTTTCCTCATCCTATACTTCCTTCAACCCTTTGCTAAATGCAGTGGAACTTTCTAATCAACAAAACCTGGGATTTTTTCTTTTCCTTCATCTCTTCCTGTTTAAAGCAGGTTGTTGCCCTGTTCAAGTATCTATTTATGCTGTTTACTGCAAAAAGCCAGGCTGATTTGTAGAAACGTTTCCCTTGTTCTCCCTGTCAGCTGTTCTTCTCAGAATCCCTTTCATTTCTGTTTCTCCACTCAAGCTTGAACTCCTAGATGTGATCCTCTCTCAACTTTCCAGGTCTAAGCAGAGGAGTTCCTGCCACATCTGCTCCACATACTGAACATCTTTTGTGTTGCTGAACCTTTTACCTTTCCTAATTTTGTATCTTTCTGTCTCAGACAGGACATCCTCTTTTTAGCGGAAAGCCATGACTCTCGGGGCCAGCAGTGACAGCCCTATACCATCTGGCCCAGTAAAATAATATTCCAAACTATTTCTGTGTGTGAGTAGCATGTCATATTTTCTTCATACAATGTGGTAAAAACCACTTGCTTGGGATGTGAACTATTCACTGGAGATGGTGGGAAACATCCCCGTGCCTGCAGTCCCACCGAGGGTTAGACTTAATCACGTTCCTGCAGAGAAGCTGCATGACAGCTCACCAGAGAAAGGTGGCTGAGCGTCAAATGTTTCAAGCATCTCTGGAAATTGTGTCATGTTGTTTTCATTAGTGTCCAGCCTTGGTAAGCTGGGATTGACCGAATGCTCTGAGGGAGTTCAAAATGAGAACGGCTGAATCACAGCAGACTCACTGGAGTGATCGAAGGCAACTGCAAGCAGAAATCTGCATGAGTCATCCTAAAGAAAGAGGCCAGAGAAAAGGGTGGGTGTGCTTTGTACTGAAGTACATAGCTCTTCTGGGAACATGAACTTCTCAGGAGCTTCTTCTTTCCTGTTCTGGTGTAAATCCGAAGGGAATCTGCTGATTTCTATGAACTGCTCTATATACATATGGGCTATGCTGGGAACACGAGGTACAGCCCAAGCTCTTACACCTATTCTGTCCTTACACCTGCCTGGTTTTGACCTGCTGCAGATCCATGTACACGGGAAAGCATCACTCCAGAATGAAGGCCCAGGATTGAGCAGAGACACAACTATACCCAGAGAAATTATAGGACCATGGCCTCAGCTTCTTCCACTGTGATATCCCAAATGTGTGGAGAAAAGGAGCTGTTCTTCTCTGGCAGAGGCTGGGAGCACAGTGCCTCTGGCAGTAGGGCCTTGCCTTGCTCTCACTTGTCTGCTTTGCACAGCCTTCCTTTCACATACCATCTGATCAGCCCTGGCATTCACCCTTCTACACTTCCCGTGCTTGCCAGCGCAGGCAGGGAAGAGGGCTAACATCCCTCTGTCAAGTTGGCTTGACAGGGGGTTGCATGGATGGTTTTGGTATTTTTCATGTGGATTGAGGGACTGGCAGTGCCATGAAGGGTGTTGGTCTGAATCCCACACACCAGAAGTGTCCCAGCACCCCTGTGTTTTGACTGTAGCTGTCATCTAGTTCATAGTAAACGGCTGCCTCATAAATACAGCCACCACCAAGCCTTTGCATGAAATCTCAGAAGGAAACTAGCTGCCCCGTCCTCTACACATCCCGTGGCTGTTTCCAGAAGGGCATGTGGTACCCTGCCATTTTCAAACCAAATGATCATTCCTGCAGCTCATTTCTGGTGGAGGCTGTTATTCCTTCAACGTGCTGAGCTGCTGGTGAGACCACTCCCAAATGCCCTTCTGTTGAAATGAACTGGGTGAGACCAGGCAGTTTAAATAATCTGTCATCTTGAGAACTTGACTCCTTTTGACCCCAGAAGGTGAGGGCTAGCCCAGACAAATACCTGCCCTAGCAGTCTGCCAGTACGTGGGGGCTGAGCAGCTGGGTGCTCACTCACACTCTGAGCACCAGGCAGCGTGTCTGAGGGACTCTGCCTTCACAGTGACTCCAAAAGCTTCTTCTGGCCAGGTTCCTGCTGAATTTTCCATTCAGGTGACTGTTATTTGCAAGGTGTCATACTTCCACAGCATGGTCCAAGCAAGGACCTCAAAGGTCTTTATAGATGGATGTCATAGTCTAACCCTGGCCAGCATCTAAGTACCACACAGCCACTCATTCACTCCCCCCATCCTCCTTTCCCCGGTAGGGTGGGGGAGAGAATTGGAAGAGAAAAAGCAAGAAAACTTGTGGGTTGAGATAAAGACAGTTTAATAGGTAAAGCAAAAGCCATGCACACAACCAAAGCAAAACAAGGGATTCATTCACCACTTCCCAGAGGCAGCCAGGTGTTCAGCGATCTCCAGGAAAGCCAGGCTCCATCATACCTGACGGTTACTTGGGAAGACAAACACCATCACTCTGAATGTCCCAGCCTTCTTCTTCTTCCCCCAGCTTTATATACTGAGCAGATGTCATGTGGTGTGGAACATGCCTTTGGTCAGTCAGGGTCAGCTGTCCCAGCTGTGCCCCTCCCAACTTGCTGTGCACCCCCAGCCTCCTCGTTGGCAGACCAGCATGGGAAGCTGAAAGGCCCTTGACTGCTCAGCAGCAACTAAAACACAAGTGTGTTATTAATGTTATTCTCATCTTAAATCCAAAAAACAGCACTATAACAGCTTCTAGGAAGAAAATTAATTCTATCCCAGACAAAAACAGGACAGTGGAAATGAGTGCCATCTCAGCGGTGACCTGCCAAGCGGGGAAGCATCAAAAGCCTCAGCCTGGAGCCATAGTAATGGAGCAGTTTATCTTAGTCCAAGGATGCACCACTGTACCTCACATCAATGGCAGGACAACAGCCTCAGCTATGGCCAGTGACAGAAAGAGCTGAGGGTACTCAGCACACTGGCAGATTGGGTTCCCGGCCTGTCAGGGACAAAACAAATGGCACAAAACAGCCAACCTTTCAAAAGCGTCCCACAGGTTACGTTCCCACAAAGGTGTCCACAGGCAAACCTCAGGGCCTGCAGATACCTGTCCCTTCTCTGAAAGGGCATCTAGCAGGGCCTCAGGTGAGCAACAGAGCCTGTCTTCTGTCCCACTCCCCAGCTACTCCCGTACTCACCTCGCTGCCTGGCTTCATCATACTGAGTTTGTTGCTTTTGCTGCTCTTGCTGTTTGTCACAGGAAAAGTGCCAGAGTGACCATAAACTGTGCATTCCCCTGTGGGGCTCCTCCATGTTCAAAGGAACCAAGTCAGGCTAATGTTTACAAAAAATATTCTAATTCCAGTGTGTGAAACCATTGTCTTGACAACTTCTTTCTGTGGCTAAGCATTAAAGTGTTTATTCTGACTGTGCCGAGGTCTATTTCAAGTCAAAATCCCACAGTCAGACATTCCTGCATCCTCCACCAGCGTTCCCTCAAGGCAACTGTGACAGAGCAAAGCTGGCTGTAGCTTCCCCGAGGGACAAGAAGGTCCTCTCCTGCTCATGTGTCATCCCCTTGTTTCTGAGAAGTGATGCACAATGACAGTCAGGGGTGGCTCAGTACCGAAGAAGCATTGCTGCTCCACAAAAGATGTACATGGTAAAATATATACACCAACTGCCTCCCTCCAAACATTGGGTTTAGCTGTGTGTTCCCACCAATCTCCAACAGCAGAAAATATCTCCTGGAAGCTTTCTTCATTTCTAGTTTCTCTGTACCTTGATGTGAAAATCTAGTGTCTGATGAGATATGAGAGCTGTTTTCTTCAGTTCTTTTCGGCTTTTTTAAACCGCATTATTAGATGTCTCCCAGAAAGTTTTTCCTCATGATCTTATGGTATGAATACTCCTTGGGGTATTGTGGGGTGCATCTTCTCAGACTAGTCCAGGAAATGTAACCAAGTGAACAAACAGAAGTATAATTACATATTCCTTCACCTTCTCTATATATAAGGGTCCAATACCTATGTAAAAATACAAGGCTTGCATGTATAAACATGATAAACACAAAACCAAATTATATTCTCTGCAGAGAGACACTGCAGCAACAAATGAAGTGACATGTATGTATGCATGTGTATGTGTGTATATTATGCCTTCCTGTTCCGCAGTGTGGTATTACTAACTTAGAAAACTAAAAAATAAGGAGAAATTATCACGATTCCTTAAAAAAGGTGACATTTTGAAAAACAATATATAGTGAATTTCCTGTCTTCCACTTTTTCAGCCTTCAGGTTCTGCTCTGGGATATATTTTCAAGCTTAAAAAAATTTTAAAAAGCATTGTTGAGATTCCTATATAATCAAAAGAGAGCTTGAAAAGACACCATTTGTCATGAGCCACACACTGAAGCTGTGAGAGCTGGCAGCAATGACAGTATTACAATTAACATTTTTTCCAGATAGGATAAACACCATTTGTCACTTCATATGATTCAGGATTTGAAAATGGAACTACAACTATTTTTTTGTAGACGATGTTGCTTCATGCAAGTGTTAGTAGACATCATTAAATGAAACTAAAAGCCGCCTCTCTCTCAGCTCCCCTCCCTTATTCCCCACTTCTGACACTGTTTTCTTGAGCATTGATGTAGAAGCCATCCAAGTGCTTTACTACTGATTGGCTCTATTGCTTCGGACTCACAACACGCTATCATAGAAAAGAAAGATCCAGATAGGATGACAGAGAAGTGTATGGGAATACTTGAAGTTCTCAGGATCCATACTGTGAAAATCTGGTATTTATTATGGCAGTATGTTTCATAATTGCAGGTTTAAGGTCTGTATCTCAGAGGCAAATTTGCAGCCAAATTGGATGCCTGGGTATCTCTTTGTTATGACAGTTGCGCCCTGTATAGAAATGTCAACAAAGCTGTTAGCTATTCATTCCATATGTCCGCAAATGGGAGAGGGGATGTGGCCGTGTCCCGGGTGTGGCTGGGAACGCTTACTGCAGCACCGCGGCACAGGGGAGACCTAGAAACGATCCCAGCCAGCGCTCCTGGATATTCACAGTGCACATCAGGAAAGCTGTGGGAATGCTGGATGTATAATGGTTTTGAACCTTTGAAAATCCCTCAGCTAAAAGAAGCGTGCCACTAAATGAAACAGAACTGCAGGGTGCTGGATAAACCATTGTTTCTCTTAGCAAAGTTAACAAGGGATTTTTTTAATGACCACAGATAAACATGATCCAGGTAATGCCTTTTGCTGCTGAGATGGCACAACAGGGTGTTCCCTAAGGGACATGGAGGAGAATCAGCCAAATGAATGGCCAGAAGCACACCCTGTAGTTCTCGTGTCTTTCTGAAATCCCTCTCGTGCTCTCATGTGCCCACCTCCATGCCAGGGGACATCTCCAGGCTCCCCAGGCTGCAGGGCTTCTCATTTCACTGCCCTGAGTGACTGTCAGAGCTCTGCTTGCTGGCACGCTCTGCTCCTGCCTGGGCTTTGGGCACTGACAAGTCATAATCTTTCCAGCTCTTTTTCTTTTATTGATCTTGATATTACTTTCCCTGCAAAGAGATGAAAGGCAGGCTGGGTGCAGATGACCAGGCCAGAAGCCTCTCCCCCTTGCAAAGCTAAAGAAAACACACATTCCTTTGCAGAGTCATCACAAGAGACACACGAGTCCCTTCTGCCCACCCTCATGCTGGCAGAAGGTGGTGTCTGTGTTTGGTGAGAGAGAGCTGCTGGGCTGCTGCCCCTCTGCCCTCCACTGGGGACACAGTCCTGCCTGGGTCCTCAGCTGGTGCCTGTGTTAGCCTGCACTTCATACTCCAGCGAATAACAGAATAATGTGAGTACCAGTGACTCGTTACACCTAGAAAATGCTGCATTTAGTTATGACTCCTGAAAGAACAACATCCTGGAGCTACCACCGGGGACAAAAAGCAATGACTTAGTAGGAGACAGAAATCATACGTCATGTTCAAGACGATGAGAGGAAACTTTGTTAGAAACTGCAAAGTGACATAATCCAAAAAGCTAAAGTAAATGCTGAACCTCTTCATCTATATTTTGTGCATAGGAATAGTCTTTGCGCACATCACCACACGTGATGCCTTCACCAAGACACCAGCACACTGTGATGGGCCATGAGTGAGACAAGTGCTGTGCCCATGCTTTGCCCCACAGATCATGACCTCGCTCCCTGCCCCATGGGCAGCCCCAGCCTCGCTCTCTGCTCCCACCCCAGACGCAGCATCCCGAGGCAAGGACTCCTGCTTTGTTCCACATATGCCATCATAATCCTGCAGAGAACAGGTACTGTTCAGAAGGACGGGCCTTTCAGCCTCAACTGTTCCCCAAATACCTCATTTATAACCTTAAAACATTCTTTATAATCTTAAAATAGCCTGGGAACTCAGCATCCCCACTGTCTTTGGTCCTCTGACATTCACTCTGCCTGCCTGCAGTTTGCAGCCTGGCAAGGACGGCAGTTTCACACCAGTGCCCCCCTCCATTTAAGCACATGCCTGCCTTGGGATTGAGTCATCCCTGGCCAGATGATTTGCAAAGCAAAGCCTTCCTGACCCGAGCTCATTGTTTTTTGGCCTTGCTGCCTTACCACACTGCCTGCCCCCCAGGCTGTGAAAAGAACACTCAAATGCGTAAGTTGGTTCATGATGCACAAGCTCCCAAGCAGCAGAAAAAGCACTTGACATGCGTATGTCGAGTGTGCTAGAAACAGATCAGCATGCGGCAGCCAGAGGCACAGGTGCCTTTTGCGCAGGAGAAGAAAGGAGCACCACAAACCTTTTGATGTGTCTCAGCAAGCAAGCAGCGACATCAACAAAGACAGGAAAAGAGTTAGAAAAGCGTACTTGTAATAGCTGAACACAAAAGTGTCCAAAAGCGACAATTTTGATAGCTTCAGAGACAATTTGCTTTGTGTTGTGCTTGATTTGCCCATCATTTCACCTAATATGAAAACCTGAAATAAGGCACAGTCAAAGTGAAGAGGTAAACGTCTGCTTTGTTTCCCCAGTGCTAACATCCTGCCTCAGATGAACTTTCTTCTTTCTGCGGTCAAAGGAGGGAGGTATCCATAGGCCTCAAGATGGGGGTGGATTAGGTTGTATTATTCAGGGCACTTCTGAGTCATGGGAGAGATAAAGAGATGAGAACAATCCTCCCCTTTTACCTGAAACCTTTCTGCTTGTCCTCCTGCAGAGAAAAATCCCAACAGCCGTTATCACCCACCTCCCACTGGCTTTGCTATGACCCTGCCCAGGAAGCCCTCAGCTGTTTAACCAACAAAGTAGAGCAAAGCAGAAATTGCAGTGAAGGACTGTGACTAATTAAGATGTTATCTTGTGAGCACATTCAGATGAAAGTTTCTGGGAAGAGAATACAAAAATCCAAAGTAGCTCTAAAGTGGCTCTTTTCACCAACCTTAAAGAACAGCACCACATAATAACTCACAGCTGTGCATATTTGATCATCATCTAGCATCAGCTCATGCATTATTTACATCCTTATTACTGGCAGTGGAGTTGGGCAGAAATGACAGTAATATCTGTTACACCTGATGGGAGACAAGCATTTTGCATTGCTCACACTTGTTGCAGAGCGCAGCTCCTTTGCTGGGAGAGAAAGGCAGGGGAGAGGGAGGCGGGAAAGTAACTGAACCTGCAGAAACTGGAACCCTTTAGAAATCAGAAAAATGGGGAAGGGGAGCATGTTTTGGAGTATGAACAGGCACTCAATGGATGGGACAAAAGTATTTTTTCTCTTTGCCTCTACGCAGTGCTGCAGCAAAGAGCAGGTGAAGAGTGGAGAGAGGCACAGGTGGCAAGTCCTGCAGGATTAGCAACACATGGAGAAACTGTGTGCTCTCAAAGAGTGAGCTGAAGTCCTTTAAGTAGTGTCCTTTGATTGACAATTGATGGCCTGTGAGAAAGGTAAGGGATCAGGCAGTTTTCCAGGCAGGGAGCTGCTCCTTGGCTTGGAGACCTCTAACAAGCACAGAGGGCCCAGATATGCCCCTGAAAGGGGTGGTCAGTCCCACCCCACCTTGTGGTGCTTAGGCAGCCACCAGGAGTCCCAGAACTGCTGTCACATAGCCTGGTTCTGTAAGGGGCTTGTGGCGGCTTTTGCATGGATGAGGGTCCGTGAGGCAATGGATGGACACTGCCAGCTACACTCCTGCAGAGCACCAGGCTGGTGGCAGCTGAAAGCTCCCTCCTTCCTAGAGAGGTCAAGAACAAAACCATGAAAAGCTGCGTTTTCTATTCCTGGAACCCATTTTGGCTCCTGCAATGCTGTCCCACGGGCAGTCTGGAACAGATTATTTCTGCTGTATTTAAATAGCCACTCCAAAGTCCTTGCTGAACGGCAGGGACAACCTTCCCAGAGAGGCTGCCAGGCAGAATGGTTTGGTCTCTGCTGGTGCTGCCTCATGGTTATCACCAAAAGGATATTCCAGGACCACAGGGAGCTGCAGGCAGAAACAGCCAGGAAGCTGCACAACCTCCTATATACCATCTGCTCAAAAAACTGGAATCAAAACCCAAAGCAGCAGCCCTTCAGTCAGCAGTGTGATTAAACCTAGGTCAGCCGAAGCCAAATTCTCCCTTTAAATAAGCAGACCTCCTGCTTCTCTGACATATGCAGTAGCACCATGCTGGATTATTGCATGCAAGATGAAACCAGCCTTTCTCCTGCCCTGAATCCTAAGTCAGAGGCAACTTTTCAGTGAATCATGGGTCAGTCTGTCCAATTGTGTCTGATCCATGTGGGTCATGAAACAGGAGCGCCACGTTGCAAAAGCTCTGTGTGCTGGCCTGGCTGCAGAGGAGGAACATGAGGAAGGAGTCAGCAGTACAAGGCTCACATCAGGTCAAGTTCCTGTGTACATGGAAGGCTTAGACTCAAGTATGTCACCAGCTGCAGCCACCCAAGGTGACCAAGACTCCAGGAGAGCCTCTGTGGATGAAGGTCATGGGAAGAAAAAGGGTCCAGAGCTGTTTGGAGGACCTCTGACCAGTGGCCTCCAGGGGGGGCATAGCTGCCATAATTGCCAAGAGTTTAAGGGGAAAACCAACAGCACAGCATGACTCTTGATGTTACCCAGATCAAAGCAGCTTTGTGGTTTAGAAAATGTGTCATCACAACAAAGGAAAAAAAATTAATGGGAACTGCTTCCAGGACAGTCTAGCAGTAGGTAAGGGATAACCTGCTTGGCACAGACACCCCATGTGAGATTTGTATAACCCTCACTGACTGCCTGGCACATTGCCAATGGGCTTGAGAAAAGAGGGTACAGTGTGCCCCAAACCAAAACCAAGCTCGTGTGCATGGGCTGGGTTTGTAGGCCACAGCACATAGCAGCTAGTTCAGATGGCTTACCATTTCCAGGGCACCTGGACAATTTTGCTAGGTCTTCCATCTTCTCTCATGTCTTTTGGTGATTTGGGCAAACCTAAGGAGACATAACCTCAGCTTCCCAGGCACTTCCCTTACAAGGCTGACTTGCACAAGATGGCTTTAGAAAACCTCCTTATATTGCATCCTTCCCTATCCAAATTCTTCTGTGCAAGTGTGAAGTACAGATACACCTCAGCATTCACTGCTTGGAGATAATTCCACACGTGAGAACTTTATCTGACTCACCTTATTTGCCCTGGCTCCAGCATGTGACTGCTGTAAGTGGTACAACAAGCCTGGTGCGGGGGAGTATGTTAGCACATTCTATCTACCCAATTGTTTGCAGATGCTTAATGAGACCCATGACAGGGCAGCTCAGCCTCATCCGTAATTGTGTCCAGCTGCAATCATATGAGAGCCACAGACATTAAGACTATTGCTCTACCAGGAACACAAGCAGGAGGAAAGACCTCTCTGCCCCAATGTTAGTTCAAAGTGTCTCAAGATCCACATGTGCTATGACAATCACAGCTCATGGGCTATATTGTGAAGGCCTGGCTCAGTACTTTTTCTGAAATTGAAAAGCATTTGTGGAAGCCCTGCAGAAGCCTTACCTGGCTAAATGCTTTGAGACCAGGTATCCTGCCTTCCCTCAACAGGTATCTAGCACCACAAAAGCCTGCCATGCTTTACGAAGCACAGAAGAGAGAGGGATTCTCTGCCATGATGAATTCACAGTCTAGGAGGTGTCAATATGAGTATGGGCAGTTTCTTAGTCTTGCAGTGGACTTGTCTCTGTTAATCTTTAGGTCTGTCACATTTTGCCATTTTTTGAGACAAAAAACATTTCCAATGTAGTTGTGAATCCCTTTAGAAACCCAAGTTAGCAGACCACTCTTGCATGTTTACTGGTGAGACCTGACAGAAGCAACAGCAGGGCAGCTTCAGAGCAGCTCCTTCTCTGGAGTTCATAAAGTGATGGCAGGTGCTGACTGGGGGTACATTTCTTGACCCTACCAGCAGGATGGAGAGAGAGCTGGGAAAGAACAGGCATGTGATTCCTCGCATTAAAACAGATGATTAAATACTACGTGGTGCAGTAATGTGTGTGTTCTCGCAGTGCTGGCTGAACCCAGTGAAGGCAAGGGGTCCTGTGGCATTTGGTGCAGGCACTCAGCCTAATAATAGGCTCCCCCATCATTTCTTCCAGAAAATGGCAAGAGGTCACAAAGAAAGATGTCTCTCCTGATCAGTATTTATCACCAGGGCTGAGGCTTGTTCAAGGACTCCCCTGTCCTGCCCTCCCCGACAGGCTAAGGTCAAATGAGAACACAAATCTCACAGATAAGCTTGTCAAAACATGCCAATTGAATGTTAGATATGATTAATGAGGAAAATAATCATGATGTGATAGGTCATGGGGAGGGCACAGCTAAACCAGTTGTAAAAATGGAGAATACATTAAAGGAGGCAGCAGAGCCAAGCCAGAGTGAAGAGGTTTACATTGCAGAGCAAAAGTCAAATCTGGGTGCTGGTGCAGGAAACTTTGCCATGAGCTCACCAGTTACTACAGGAGGGCTTGGAACATCTTCAAGGAAAGTCACCCTCTTACAACATCTGAATGGTTTCAGAGTAACTTCCAGAGACACCTGTGATTTCCTTGCATTAATGTGTTGCATGGCATTCCCTGGTATACTGATTTTCAGACTGGACATCTGTCTAGCTAACTGTATCTGAGTAGTGGTGGAATGTGTCCTTAAAGAGTTTAGTTAACACTGTAGTTGTGCAGCAGACCAGGGATATAGCAGGGAGAGGTAATCCCCACACATACACCATTTGCAGGATTACAAGGACAACTACAAGGGCCACAGCTTCCCTGGTCCTTATTAGCACCAGCTACTGTGGCATACGTGCTCCAGGTCACCTGGGAATGGCCATACTGCTCCTGTCACTCAGATTACAGCTGTTTCCAACCCTACACATGTTTGCACAGGAAAAGGCTGGAGGCTGAGGTGGAGGAGGAAGGGAAAGGCTGGGCACAGGGTACTGCACTGCTTGATCAAAGAGAGCACACAAAGGGTAGGACAGGTTTTACAGTGCCCTTTCAACCATCCCAAAGCATCTCTCAGTAGAACCGAGAGGTGATGGAGGAGGGGTGAAGAGCACATTGCTAGTACCTCAGAAGAAAGCAAGGCACAGGGAAGAACTCTTGCTTTCCTGGCTCACAATGTCTTGCTTCCTCTGCTTCTGAGACAGTGGCCTGACACGATGCTTCAGGCACAGAACAGGCCCCTTTACCCTAGTTACAGCCTCAGTTATGGCCTTGGGTTCCAGTTCGTTATTGTGAAAGAGCTGGAGAGGTCAGATCCTGGCAGCTCAGTCTGGAACACCCTCGGGCCCTTTGGGTACATCCACAGGTACGCCCTGCCCCGGCTCGGAGTGCTCTGCCTTTCCCAGCCGCACCAGCACCCTCCTCTTCCCCGGCACGCCTGCGCCCACGACCTTGGGTTTCCACTGAGCCAGTACCACTGCTTTGGCTGTGCCGAGGAATAAGCTCTGGAGAAAGCAAGTGCTTTGCACACATGGCAGGGTGTTCTTGTGTAAACTGTGAGTATAGTGAGTTGTACTGGCACACAGCCCTGGCACAAATGCACACAGCTGTAACCTACACACAGCGTAACTCAACAAAAACATGAGGTGATGGTGGGAGCCAGGGTCATGGCAAGGAAGCAGGTTTCTGGCCACCAACAGCAGAATTTTGGGTTGATCATCAATTTTTAATGTAAAGCTCTCTCTCATATTTCTGCCTTCCTACTGTAAATCAAATGTGTTTTACCTACTGGAGACTTACTGCCAGTGAACCAGGTGAAAAAAAAACATTTTTCTTTTACTGACACAAAGATCTGTTCTGGGGCCACTGCATGTATGGAATTTTCCAGACAGTTGTGATAAGCAGCCGGTGTGTGCAGAAAAATAAACAGTACGGCTTTTAGATGGTACCAGAATTGCCCTGGATTATTTCCGCAACACCTGTACAGGCCCTTAACCAAAGCCTGTGGCTGCCTCCAAATGAAACAGGGCATTCAATGGTATCAAGACAACCAAATGCTGAGTAAAGTATTTAGAAAGTGTCAGCAAATAATACTGGAGTTGTTGGGATATTTAAATGTGTCTTGAACAGCTGTAGCCAGCTAAAATACACAAAAGGCAATAGTAATTAATTCACAGTGGTCCACACCACTGATACAATGCACACTGGAGAAGCAGGGGCCTGAATGTCATGCTCCTGCCTTGTTTCTGAAGCACAACTAACAGATTTCCTGTTCCTTAACAGACATAGTAGAAAAAAAAAGGTCAATGATTTACTGCGGTGGCTGTGGGGTCAGATAACTCCAGTATGAAGAGTTATTTTCTCTGATCCATACAAAAATGAAACAAAGTGCCCAGCTGCTATGCAACTATAGAAAAAAGTCAGTTGCTTCCCTTCCATTGTTTTCTTGAGTATATTTTAATTTTCAGGTTTAGTTGAATTATTTCTAATTGGTGGTAAATTACTTAAGTTCCTCTTACTGGAAATTAAAATTTCACAGATTCCTCAGTCCACTGCTGCTCTTCTTAAAAGAGCATTGATCACTAGCAGGAGAACTAGCCCTAGTGCAAACCCTGGTAATGAAATCCAGTGGACAGGCGTCAGGAAGGTGAAGATCAGCTGTATTCAGCATTAGTGCAGCCTCACCCTGAACACTGTGTGCAGTTCGGGGCCCCCCAATTTAAGAAGGATGCGAAGGTCCTCGAATGTGTCCAGAGGAGGGCAACAAAACTGGTGAAAGGGCTGGAAGGAATGTCCTGTGAGGGGCAGCTGAGGACTCTGTGTTGGTCTGTTCTGGAGAACAGGAGGCTGAGGAGCGACCTCATTGCTCTCTGCAGCTTCCTGAGGAGGGGACGTGGAGAGGGAGGTGCTGAGCTCTGACCCCTGGCATCCAGTGACAAGGACACGTGGGAATGGTTCAAAACTGCACCAGAGGAGGTTCAGACTGGGCATGAGGAATCATTTAGTTACCAAGAGGGTGACTGAACACTGGAACAGGCTTCCTGGAGAGATGGTTGATGCCCCAAGCCAGTCAGTGTTTAAGAGGCATTTGGACAATGCCCTTAACAACATGCTTTACCTTTCGGTCAGCCCTGAGGCGGTCAGGCAGTTGGACTAGATGATTGTCGTAGGTCCCTTCCAACAAAACTATTCTGTTCAGTTCACACAAGAAACTGTGTACCTCTCTCCAACACACCTCTGCTTTAGTAAAAGACGTAGAAAGGGCATATGTAGAGGTTAGTCCCGCTTCTGGACTCATCAGGGCTGCTGTTTGGTATATGAACCTAATGCATCCAGATGGGGCATCAGGCAGTGATACACATGCCTGAGCTAAAGAGAAAGGGCTAGAAGGTGCTCCTGGTATCACCAAGCTGCGCCCCTGACTGCCACAAGCACTGCAGGTTAACTCTAGCTACGAGTTTTCAGACGGGTCAAGGGGGCACATCACATGGTGGCCGAGCTGCTCAGCCCCTCCATGTCCATGGCGGCTGGACTCTCGCCATGCGTCCACTTGTCAGAGCACCTCTGAAATGTGCATGTGGTTTTTGTGTGTCCCTGAAGAGCCTTTTAATGTCCTGGTAGTCCTGTTCTCCAGCCCTAAGCATTAAGCTATGTAAGGGAAGAAGGTTGTATACATTGTTGCTCCTGCAGCCGGGCATGTCATACTGGTTTCCCCACTGACCCCTCCTGAAATCCTGTTGCCACTTTCCCACAGCAGAACCCTGATCACATCCTTCACAGCCTGCCCCACATTGAGGACTCTATCCTCCCCCACCTCCTCTCTGCCACACACCTGAGCCTCTCTGTCCCTACATCTCCAGCCACGCACACTCTCACCCTGCATGCTCATTTCCCAGCAATCTTCTGTGCTTTTGGACTTCTGCCTTCCCCATCACCTGGTGGGCATTTGGCTGTGGTGCCAGTTCCATGGCCCACATGGAGCCAAAAGAGAGCAAGGCCTGGAATGCTGGCACCTAGATCTCCCCCTATTTGCACGTACTGTCATAGGGGACTGCAGGGTAGCAGAAAGGTGCAGGCATGGGACACCATCCAGACGCAGCTCATGTCTCTTCTATGAAATACAAGGAAGAAAAACTTATTGTGTAATTGTAGGTAGTTTCCAAAAATCAGCCTCAGCGATCTTCTTCAGCTGGTGCTGCACCTCAGGTAGCCCTTCAAGGCTGGAGCCGAGGCAGCGCGCAGCAGCTTGGGGAGGGCTCTGTGCGTGGGCATGAATTCAAAGGTCACAAGAAACGCAGAGGCTCGTGCAGTCACGCACAAAGGCTGGCTGTGCCAGCGGAGCCGGGAACAGCTCGCAGAGAGCAGAGCCAAAGAGCTCGTGAAGAAAAACATTAGCCCAAAGGCTTGAAAGGAGGCAAATTCTTACTAACTACACTTCTTCTGCAATGCTAACAAATTGTGCTCCAGAAATTCACCTCTTCTTTTAGAAAAATTCACCTGACTTGCCCCTTCTCTTGAGAAATGTTTCTGAGCCCAAAGCAAGTGCAAGCAGATGTGTGTCAGAGGCTGTGAGAAGCTGGAGAACCTTTACAGGAAATGGCAGCCCCACGGAAATACACCCAAGATTGACTTTGAAACTTGATGATGATAAGTCTGACCTGAAAACCAGGAATGGTATCGGTGTCAAGGGGGATGACTTTCATGAAATATCCAGACAGCTCGCCCATTCCACAGTGCACAGTGCCCCTGCTACCTTCCCAAGGGCTGGCAGCTCCGATTCTCCCTGCCTGACTGCAAAAACCTCCGCCACCGCTCCAAGGATGTAGCCCGTCATTTTTGCTTTAGTATTCTATAGTGCAACGACAATTTAATATTTAAGAGGAGCATGAAATTAAATGTGATCTCAACTAGGTCTCCCCAGAAGTGCTACACAAGGTGCATTATTCATTTTCATATTTAATTCATTCCAAAATTTCATTTGCAGATCCTGTGACGTGTGCTGACCTGGAGCAGCACTGAATCAAAGTTTCTCACCATGGGATGTATGGGGACTCACACCACAGGAGGAAGAGAGCTCGGAGAGCCCTGTTCTACTTCTTGGGTGTCTTGAACATAACATAACCCACACCTGGGTTCCTATGGCTCAGTGGCTTGGGCCTGTGATCTGGGGTTTAAGGTCTGCCTTGGTGCTCCCTGAGCTCATTTATCAGAAGAGCTGAGCGCCAAACCAAAGTCTTCAGGAGCTGAGCTTCGAAATGATACGTATAATTTGGAGATGGATACTGTGAAAAATTAGATGTATCTCAAAGTGTGTCCCCCAAGCTTTTTAATTTTTCACCTTAATCTATCTCAGTTTTACCAAATCTACCTGACCATAATCTAGCTCAGTTTGCCATCTGCGATGGACATTGCTGCCACTGAAGAGAGGATGTTGTGTACAGAAACTCATGAGGCACTCCAAGGCAAGAGAGAAGAGCACCAATGATAAGAAACGAGGAAACTAATTTCTTCTTAGTAGCAGGGTTTAAACAGCATGCAGTAACTAGGATGTAAATTCACATGTGGAACAGGCAGGGGAAAAACAATCTTGCCTCGTTGCTCAGTAAGTTAGTACTGCACATTTCATACAGTGAATGAGGCAACGAAAAAGAGGAAAAGCAGAATATAGATTCAGGTAATTAGCAGTATGCAAATGAGACGGAACTGAAGTGGCACAGGACTCCATAATCTTGGTCTTTCCTATCTTTGGCTGTATGACTTTGCAGCCTTAGTGTTCTTTGAGCACAGATTTTGAGCTACAAATTAATATTTATATTACAGGAATACCCCCATTTTCCCCTTCAAGACAAGATGCACCAGTACAGGCACAGCATCTGATCCAGCAATCTTACGATCTAAGGAGTCTAGTGTAGAAAGAAGAGGATGATGGAGAAACAAAATAAGCTTATATATATATATGGTTGTGTGGGTACATATATATATGCACACAAACATACACAAAAAAGCATTTGTATATACATATATGTTACATATATACTGATTTAAATACCCAGCATTTTAAATATGTATGTATATGCATAGAATATCTCCAGAATTATATATGTATATGTCTAGAGTATTTAATGAAGCACTGCCTTTCCCCAGCTGCCTTGTAGCCTAGCTAACACACAGTGGCTGTTTTTCCTGCTGGTGTTGTAGCATCAGCGAGCTGAAACAGGCGTATCAAAGGCATGACCTTCCAGATTTATTCAGGGAGATGCTCCACACGTAAGGTGAAGTGCAGTGATGTTGCAAAAGTGTATGTGAAAGAAATGGGTAAATTTTCTGAAAGCTGCTAGGATATCACCCTTCTAATTAAGTTTGGCTGAAAATGCTTGGAAGAAGGACTTCATGGAAATTATTTTAAAATTTCTTCTATTTACTTGTCTTTTGTAGGAATTGTCTATTCTGCTTGCTTGGGTTTTAGTGAAGGAGAATAAAACCTGATTTCTTACTTTCCAAAACGGTTTGTGTGTGCATTTCATGAAAACTGAGACTTAGTGTATGAGTTTTAATATCAGGAAACACTTTTTCACTGTGAGGGTGACTGAGCACTGGAGCAGGTTGCCCAGAGAGGTTGTGGAATTTGCCTCCTTGGAGATATCCAAAAGCTGCTGGACACAGTCCTGGGCAACCGGCTCTGGGTGGCCCTGCTCCAGCTTGCACCAGATGACCTCCAGGGGTCCCTTCCAACATCAGCCATGCTGTGATTCTGTTTGCTTGGGCTAAATATCTAACTCTGATGATTTAGATTTCTCATTTATATAATGTCATTTATTCCCACCTGCAAATGGCAAAAGCAGTAGTTGGTAGTTTTCAGTTCTTTTTGAGTCATTAAATCCTAAATGTTTTCCAGTAGCAATACAGATTCACCTACAGTGAAACGAATCCTTATCTCGGGAAGTTTAATTTTCTTACCTGTGGTTTACTGAATCTGCTGGCCCTGGCTCAGAAGATACCAGCAGGGCTCCAAAGACCCCAGTAATGTAATTGTTATCATTAATAACTATTTATTTTCTTAGAAGGACTTTGAGCTCTATCAGGTGCATTCAAATGGTTGCCAGTGAGTAATATTTATCATATATTGAGACATATGGCATTACTCCCATCCTCCAGGTCCTAATAGAGATGCCCTGTAAACAGCTGTGGGCTATTCTTGGGATACATGCATTTCCTTGTCAGTCTTGTACACAGCAACCCTTGCTTCTAAACTCCCGTGTGGTTTGTTTCTGGAATCTCATTGATTCATTCTCAAAGTGGCCAATTACTTATTTTAACGAACCTTACCCAAACTAATATAAGGGTTTACAGAAGTGCTGGACGCCCCAGAAAACCCATACAAACGCTCTTTTGCTTTCTCAAAAGCCTGGTTGTGCTGTGTACGGACTAACAAATCAAAGTGCCTGCAGTGGTGACTAATGCCTCCCTTGAAGAAAAAGACTGGTTTCGTGTGACTTGCCGTACTTAGCAAACCTGCCTTTCTTCATACTCACCACAGTAAATAAAGACTAATTTAACTGAAATCAATGGTTATACCAGTGACAAACTGGGGTGTAGTAAGATCTGATTCAAGCCCACAGGGATGAATATACAGTTGTTGACAAATGTACATATCACAAGCCAGTGCCTCGGCTTTCAAAAAGACTGGGAAGCCTTGAAAATTGTGTATTGCATCTGTATCGGCTGAGTTTTGCTCTTCGAAATATCCCTTCTGATCCTGACCTGAAAGAAAAAGGGAGAGAAAAATTCCTGTTCTCTTTGTTGTTATTAGTGGGGACTTCTCTAGTTATTAATAACACTAAAAGTGCCCACCCTTCCTTCAGGAACTGCTGTGAAGGGGTGAGTGAAAGAGGAATGACTTTTCAGTGGAGGAGACTGATGGGCTCATGAATCCAGGAGCTGCCTCCTTCCAAAAGGTGTGGGGAACACAGGGAGGAGATGGCTGGGGGGTGGGCAATCGCTCAAATGCCACCTGCTTCCAAGATGCTTCACAAGTCACTTTTCTTCATTCAAACTTATCTCACAGCTGTGTTCAGTTGCTCCAGCCTTCACACAGAATTACATGAGCACAGCTGTCAATCAGCATTACAAATGGTCGGCTCTCAGTCTGCAGTTGTCGACTGTCACACAGATTTTGTATTAATCCTGGTGCCTGGAACATATGGCTCAGAGTCCCATCTTGAAGCACTTTGCATTAAGTTAGATGCAGGATTTTTTTTCCTCTTTCTGATGTAATCTACTTGAAATGTATGTATTTGACTCAGGAAAATTCTACTAATTTATATTCCTTGATAAAGGAACTTCCAAAAAAAGCACCTGTGTGTGTTGCAGTGTTTGCTAGCGGCACACTGGTAAATGGGTACACTGTGTCCTTTCAGCTGGCGTTAAGATTGTAATGAATCATTGATAAAGCTAATAATGTACTCAGTTTAATCTAATATTACAGCACAGTAGCTGCACCCAGTGCTTACAGCACAGGAATATACAAAACTAATTAATTTTACACTGCTGAAGCTAACTGCAGTTGAACCTCTCCAGGTTACGAAAGTTTGCCAAAGCAAGTGTTGAAAGTGATCAGCACAGACTATGCAGAGGCTGAGTTTTAAACAGCTGGGACAGACTCAGTGGCACTTTAACAAAAGAGGATATAATTTATGTCTGATGCATCCCAAGTAGCCCATAAAAGAGCTGTCGACACCTACATATGAAACTGAGCTACATGGGAGCACATTTCAGACAGGTGGTGTTGCTTCCCGAGTCTTCCATGGAGACTGCTGGATGTTTACTTTACGGGCAGACTCACTTCATTTGAAAAGTCAGGGTACATAATATGGGCCAAAAGTAATTATAGCCTTGAAGCCAGCCCCTTTGTTGGTGTGTACTATAACAGCTCTTTGATGGAGTCACACAGTCATGGGCCAGCTGAAGCTCTGATCCACTCACTCCCTGAAACATCAAACTGAGCATTGTCTTTTAAATTAACATGTTTTCCTTAAATCAGAATATTATACCCCATCTTACTACAGATCTAAGTAGTATCCATAGACAGATAATGCTAATCAGGTATCATGTCCTACCCAGGTGGAAAAATTTAGTTGAATTCATTTTTCTGATAGCAGAAACCAGAACCAAATTCAGCCCACATTCATGCTGATCTGTGAATCCTTACAGCCCAAGACATTCACAAGGGCATTTACTACTCCCTCACTAGCAACAATGCCGCATTTTCTGCCTCTTCAGAAACTAGTGTCAACTGCAACATAAGAGGTTGGGTAGGACAGGCAAGGAGAGGACAGGACAGGGATGCAGCACTGGCTTGAGATCGTGAGGCCAGCAAGCTCAGTGTCCTACCACGTATAATTCTTTCCATAAATGTTTCCAGCTTGGAGACTGGCATCACATTACCCATCTGGCAGGCTCTCTCAGGAGTGATCAGGGAAACATCAGCTTAAGCCCCCAGCTGGCCTCTGAGGAAAACCACCCATGGCCAGCATGTCATATCTCCAAAGGAAAATCAAACGGATGGACTTGACCAAACAGGAATTTATTGGGCGAGAGAGCTGAAGAGCAGAAAAAGCTCTCAGCCTGCAGCCCCAGATGAACACCAGCTTTCCTCCAGGTGGAGCCTGTTAGGCCAGGTGGCCATTAGTGCCCACTGAGCAGAGATGTCCCTGCAAACTGCTCTGCTTTGACTGCAGCCGTTCTGCAACAGTTCAGTGGTGTGCAGGGAGAGCAGTGAGTCCCCTGCCTGGGAGGAAGGCTTGCTAAATAGTTACTCCCTCTCACTCCTTATCCATAATTTCTTTACCTCAAGACGAGAAGCTACAACATCAGGTAGTGTTACTACTCACCTTACTCATGTGAGGTTGGTTTGCCCTTTGCTATTGTAACAAAAGGATGTATTTCACACTAGTTTATGACATGGCTACTCCTCTTCCTCAGGACTACGTCAAGCCAGACACGGTGGGACAGAGATGGGCATAAAGTCCTAGCAAAGTCAACAGCCCCCAACACCATCTACCAGGCTCCTGTGTCATGTTTAGTAGCAACACTAAAGGAAGCAGGAGAGCTCAGTGGAAAAAAAAACAGCCAAAAGACAGATATAAAACATTAACAGAGGTGGAATAACACCAGGAAACAAGAGTACTGTAGCCAACTGAAATAACATTGAACTTCGGAAAATTCATATTAATCTAGGAGATAGCCTGTCAGAGCTGAACCACAGGACTTCGGCACAGTCCCCTGGTTTTGCCACCTTGGTTAGAGCTTTAAAGCTAATCCGCTTTGTCGTATTTATTTTACGAACCTTGTCCAGCTGGGCCATAGATGAGTGTCACAGAGGAAGTTCACTGTGTTGATCAACAACAAGGGTGAGTTTTGCCAGAAACACAACTCTGCTGGCAGCATGTTGAGTTTTATAGTGATAATCACTTTGGACTGTAATTTTGAGTGTTCTGCTGGGAAGCCTTTATCACCAGGACCACTTGTTTAAACAGAGAAGGTTCTTACAACCACCCATTGTGGCTTTTTAACAGACAAAGTTTCTACAGAGTCACCATTCTGTCTCTAAAGTTGCCATGAATTCCCATCAGCTACTTTCCTCTCTCTTTAGAGATCTATAATGATAACAGCAATAATAATTATCATAGACAATTATGAGAGGTCCTAGCCAACTCATTTCTATGCAGAAAGACAGGAGCTGCATTGACTATTGTCCCTGCTGTCCACAGTTCCCTTCATCAGCTGACTGTTCTCGAAGTCGCTTCTGTTCCTGTGCTCATTTTCTTGCCATTTGGCCTGGCTTTCTTCAGCTTCTCTTTAGCTTCATATAGAGGAGATTAAAAGAGAAAAAAGAATAATGAAGAAAAAAGACCCAATTGCTTAAGATGACTTTTCTTGATGAGAACGTCTGTCTCTTCAGAGAGACCAATTAACATTCTCATCATCTCTCCGGACCTAATCTAAATATGAATAAAATATCAAACCCTTCCGAAAATTGTTCTTCTTTCTTCTTACTGCACTGAAATTAATTTTTTGACATGATGCCAGGCAGAACCTCAATACAAAATTCACAATTCATCCCTCTCTATATTTGCATACTGAAATGCCACTCCATATGTCACTGGGTGCTACTGTAACAACGGCCATCCAGTCTTCCCCAAAAAATCCCAGTGGTCATGTGTAACAGTTCAGAACTCTCCGCACAGTTTGAGGCTTTTTAGGTATCTGGATTATGATGTATCATTTTTGAATATACAACAGACTCTTTCTTTGATCTAAGCACACCTTTTATTGACTGTAGTAAGCACTGAACATCTCACAGGAAGATGAAGAAAATCTTGTCTATGGGAATATTTGAAAGGTTCTTGTTCATTTCTGGCTAATTATGGTCATTTCCGCATGTAATTACCCAAATTGCTCTCGCAATCACTGTAATTGTGCTAAGTTGTTTAAAAATCAGCCTCATTAGATTTTGCCTGGTAAAAAAGTACTGTTTTTCAAAACCTAAATTTTGATCTTATGTTAGCTGCCAATAGGCCTTTAAAAGTAAATAGGTTTTCTTTTGTCTTCCTCCTCTCTTTCTTGTATGCCGGTGTGTGTTCTTTTACATTCATTACAGCTTAACTGTAGTCAGAAAACGGTCTATATGCTCCTGAAAAAAGCTATTATGTGTGTCTGCAAGTTATTGTACAGTTCTCTTTCATTTTCAAAAGTGTAAAACCTCTAGTCTTTATGGTTGTGGAATTAAAAGAATATTTCAGAATGTGAATATTGAATGTTTAGGTAACTCTACCCTGCGTCTGCAGCGGGCGGAAATAACGAGCAGTCACACAGTAAGCAGAGCTGTTCACTGACTCCTGCTACAGCCACACAACCACGTTTTGGAGAACGAGAGCAATGCGCCAGAAGCGTGCTCCCTCCCAGCAGTTTCCATTGTGTTCTTTTGTTATAGAATATAATATGCTGCCTCCCCTATCTGACCCTAGCATCTCTGCCTGGCCATCCACCTTACTGCTTTAATTTCCTTTCCAAAAAGTTCTATCACTCTCTATGTAGTCATTTACAAGGAGAAGATATAACCGCAGTAGGGTGTCCTTGACTGCAGCTACCACCATTTCATGGGACCTGCCCACAGTGTTAGCAAGCATTTGGGCTGGGAATCCTAAGCACCTGGTGCCTGGAACTAGGGAGAAGTGAGGTTCATGCTCTGGGGACAGAACAGCACCGGGCTGAGAGGGAGGAGCGGTGCTGGGGAGCCCCCAGAGATGAGGTTCAGACTGGTCGTGGCTCTGCTCCGGCAGCGCATCAGAGTCATTGCCCCTTCAGCAGTACTTAACCTCACTGGCACCCTCCGCGGTGGGACAGCCAGCTCTGCATCAGCTCAGCAGCCCGGGGTTCGCTGGGAGGTGATAATTGTCGAAAGGGTAGCAGTAAGTGCCATGCTGAGTGTGAACATCCACTGGTATGTCTCCACAATCCTGTCTGGAGGATACTTTTTTGCATCATGTTCTCTTTTGGAATAAAAGCTATTTACTAATCAGTAGTAGGTACTTGGATCTCTCTTTTCTGTTTTATTTTAGCTAAAGTAAATCTCTTGTAGCCCTAAGGACACGCTGGGATCAGGATTTGTTCTAGAGGGGAAAGCACGAAACAGGAGAAAAAGACAGATATAGAGAGGATTTAATTAAATCAGACCCTGAATTTTCTGCAGGGCACTGGCTGAACCGCGTGAAAGGGGCTGCAGTGTCAAAGGGATCTCCCCAACTTCAGTGCTTGGAGGTGAGGGGGTGTCAAGAGGCTGAGCCCGGGCAGCCCCTCGTGGGTTGTGCGGGGAGCCAGGTTGAGCCCCTCGACTCTGCAGCCCACAGTGCAGCCCCATGGGTGCAAGGGCAGGATTTGACTCATGTTGCCTTCTGAAAAAAGCAAGTGACAAGCCTAAGCACAGCTACAACTGATTTTCCTCTTATCCGAAGATCTGTTAGTTTCCATGCCTCCCTTTGGTTGCAAAGGAGGTTATATTGGAGTCATTCGTAACAGCTGTGTTGTAAAATACCTCAGTCACGCGGTTTTAACCAACACAGACAAAAAACTGCAGTTCTTTAAATAAAGATACATGTATTCTTGTGACATTTCCATACAATTGCAATTTTCAAGGGAACCAAACACTCATTACTACACAGGCTGTTCGTTAGAGGCCAGACTTGACCTTTAGTCAGAGAAAATTCCCATTTGGCTAGGTTTATTCATACAGCCTGCAGTTTTGTTTGAATTCTGGGTTGACTGAGAAAAGTATAAACTAGACTGGAGAATTAATTAGATTAAGAGTAGGACCATTAAAAAGTCCTGTGTTGGCAGAGAAATGGCCCTGCCTCAGGAGCTAAGGATCTTATCCTACATGTAGTTTCCAGTGATCTAGATTTAGAGGAAAATTGCTTTATAACAGTGTCTTACAAGTGAAGGGAGGAAAATGGGGGTAAAGAATGGCCCTGAACTGGTCAATCAAACTGGGACTTGAAAGGCCACTCAAACATCCAGCTTCTTCATACAGTAGATCAACAGACAGTCTGTCTTGCAAACTCTGCCTCCCCTGCTTTCAGGGTTGTGGAGATTGTATTTTCTCCAGTACACATTCACATAATACCCCTGGGGCAACTGTAGTCATTATTTGTGTGGAACACCATTTTCCCCTTGCTTTTATTAGAAGCTAGCAGCTGGAAAAGATGAAGAGCCAGCAACATGTGATCAGATGAGTCTATGGGGACCACCAGGCAGCTCTCCACAGATCACAGTTGGAAATTTCGAGACAGATTGAAAAGAATTGATCTTGCATTTGCTCTGTGCACTATGTGCTCTGAGACACTATGGAAAGATATTTAGTAGAGTATCATACAGGTTAAGATATGGTTTGTTTTAATTTTTCTATTAATGGTCTAAAGTAAGGCACAAACAACAGGTAAATGAAAACTCACAGCACGTAGTATTTCCAAAGCTGTACTGAAGCCTTGGCCTTTTGGACAAGATGTTATTAAGCATGATTATTCATTTGAAAAACAAGAAGGGACAGGAAAAACCTGCAAAACAGCAAGGGAAGATAATCTCATTATGTTGGAAGGGACATAAGGATTGGCAAAGTCAGCAAGCTGCAGAGAACTGGGGGTGCATGGCAAGGCTGTGCTCTGGCGAACTCCAGCCAAGCCCATTGGAATAGCTCCTCGTATTTCCCAAAGGAAAGTAAATGCCACCACCACTCTCCTCCAAGCCTGTCTGTGCATATGGAAGAAGGAAAGGAGTCTTCTTTCCATACAGCTATTTTTAAACTGTCTTTCATTCACCTGCCTCTAGAGAATGGCACTAGGATTACATATATACCAAATGATCAGTTATGTTTACTGATGAAAAAATTGCCCATTCTAATGTGAAAAGATCCTTGGGCAATAGGGAAGAAGGAACTTTGAAATGGAAAATGCCCCTAAGGTACATCTTGCTGCTTTTCTTTAGCAACAGGAACACTAGTCAGTTTTGCCTAACACCTGTTAAAATGTTATATATGGTTTTGTTGTTGCCCTGCTACTTAATTCCATACATTAATTATTGTGAATATTTATTTGGCAGTTGGCGTAGAAGTACCTTATATTCCGTCAGTGTCCATTTCCATTTCAGGAAACATAATTATTAGATATTATGGATTATTCTTCTTGCAATTAAAGTAGCTCAACAAGTTTAATTGCTCAAATGGTTTAAGCTCAACTCCATTTGTGGCTTAGAACTTCCCTGTTTTCTCCAAAACAGGGCATACTTTAGTGAAGTTCTACTTGCCCTTAATTTCCCCTTTGCTATAGATAACAATCTATTTTCTCTAAGAATTTTGCTTAAATTGATTTCTCAACTGAATGCAGTGTTTTGTAACCTCCTTCAGAATTCTACAACACTACTGGGACAGTCAGAACTGACAGCCTCATTGCTCTTGTTCTGTATGTTATGATGAGAACACTAGATCTTGCAACAAAAATATATATTCAAATTACAGGTTTACTGGCATCATGTCTTCATACTGTGCTAAAATAATCTCCTGCAGTCCATATTCAGTGTTTCTATTTATGCATGCTGTGTTTTGCTTAGCAGTAAGACAAAAAGAAAGCAGGCCATCATGGGCATAGTGTTCTGAGGATGTTAACACCCTCCTCTCCTGGCTCTTCCTAACATATCAGTATTGAGGGTAATTCTTGGTTTTAGCAATATGTTTAGAGTTATTCTTTTCTGGTTTCTGCGCAGGGAACATGGGCTTGGACTCAGAGATGCAATGAAGCTCAAGAGCAGATGCTCCAGAATAGCGTTCCATCTCCTGTTTTTGTATAATTCACTCTCTCAATGCCTCAGCTTAACCGAAGGGGATAATGGAAAACCTCTTACTGTTGGTGTATTTGCTGCTGAATGGACCTAGCACTTTCTTGTAAGGTTGGCTTCAAGCCCCTCAACAGCTACACAGGCAGCTCCAAAGCCTATGAGCTGTTGGGTCTGGCTGCCTGTGCCAGCTCCATCCCAC
The DNA here is from genome assembly GCF_037038585.1 of Patagioenas fasciata. NCBI lineage: Eukaryota > Metazoa > Chordata > Aves > Columbiformes > Columbidae > Patagioenas > Patagioenas fasciata. The sequence goes on from NC_092521.1 coordinate 23,567,022, forward strand.
ACACACTGGCCCTTCCCTCTCCCCAAGCAGGGGACAAAAATGATCTTTTAGGGAGCCCTACCTCCCTTGATAACCTTTATAGCTCAGCCTGGCTCCTTCAGGAAAAAGGGACTCTGAAAAGGGTAAAAATGACAGTTTCGTGTGGTGCGAAGACCTGCGACCTGTGCTTTCTTCCTCTACTTGTTCTAACTCTCCATTAGTCCTGACACACTTTAATCCCTCGTGGGGCACTCTTGATGCCTTTTACTTGGCTCTAGTGTCCCTTACACATCTCTGGTGCTGCACAAGCACCAAATCAAGTATTCATGTGCAATAAAGAGGAATAAAAGCTACCAAGCAGCTAGCTCACATCTTTGCACAGCAAAAAAATCCTTGCAAAGAGCACACAATGCTTCTTTCCAGTTGCCTGTTGTGTCTGGCTGACAAAATTGGTTTAAGGGTCTTAGAAATGGGGTAAGAGTTTATTTGCAAATTAAACTATGTAAGCTATCATCACTGACTAATTATAGCACTGTGTTTTTGAGCATTTACTAGACCAAATAATTCTGCAAGAATCACTATCTAGATTTTTAGTAATGCTGTGGAGGAAGGAAGAAAGGAATGTTTAATAAGTTTTCTGATACTTGACTAATCCGAGGGCAGAATTCATCTTACCCAACCTTAACTTGCTCAAATGGTAAGCACGAATCCAAGATCATAATCTGTGCTTTTTCTACACTGAGAGACGACAGACACAGCCAGAAGGTGATTCACGCAGCTTCTTCATAGCCAACAAGTGACATGAGGCTACAGTATGTCATGGGAAAATTGAATGCCTTGGATATATGATAAAATGTTTACATTAACCTATGGCTTCAGTGTCAGAATACAAACTGTTTAAGTATCTCCAGTCTTCAGAGTAGTATGGTACATCCTTAATATCCTAATTGTGAGTGCTCAGGGTCCAAGTGTTCTGTCTCACAACGGTAAGTAAAAAAAATAAAATAGAATCAGTTTTCTTGCATTCCTATATACCAGGAACTCAATAGGAACTCAAGCTGGGGATTTTTTCCTTTTTTGTCAACAAAACTAAAATAAACATCCATCCCTCCACACCTTTTACAACCTTTCACCTTAAACTCACTTTTTGGGTGGGCAGGCTTTTCACTGGTGTAAATTGCAACTCAGTAAAAGGCTAATGGTGACACTGGATCCTAACTTATACCATATAGAAAGAAATTGCAAACTGGAAAATGGTCACATCAGAGCAGCGGGAAGATGCAAGCAATGAAAAGATTCAGTCCCAATAAATGTAAAATCCTGCAAAAAGGAAAAAAAAAATGCAGGAAGAAAATAGGAGATGACAAAGAAGCCACTGAAATCATAAAAATAAGTTTATCATCATTTTGTTTTCCTTTTAGGCAGTGATGTTTTTTTCATGTAACCAAGCAATACAGTTGTCACGAGACAGGTGGAGAATCAGATGCAGGAGTGTGTCATGAGATCTTTGCTGTCAAGCTGTAATTCAGCACTGTGAAAAGGATTTAAATTGATGGCATTGGAGTATCTGTCATCACGACTAAGATAATTACTCTTCTGAGCCCTGTCTGTAGCAATGGGCACTACCAGAGGCTTCAGAAGAACCATTCTACTATGAAGATGGAATGCATGTGTGGAGGTGCAAAATCTTTCCTGGTCTGGGGTTAGTAGATTGCATAATTTGCTTATTGTCTTCTTCAGCTCTGTAGTTACATTAATTTCTTATTGATCATAAACTCATCCCGCCTTTTGTAAATGTCAGCTAAGGATCTGGGTGTAACAAAAGATTCCAGTCATTGGTAACATCAGATCCTATATTGCAGGGCCCAGACCTGACAGTTAAATAGGTGGTGAACTGGGGTGTCTAGAAGCTTAAAACACACACTTCTGGCATTGCAGGAATGTCTCCACATGAGAACAGCTACATGTTGCCAGTTACTGTTCCAGGGAATAATTTTGTACCCAATCTCATCATATTTGCTTTGTTCTAACACAGTATTCCCTACAGAAGTGAAGTACAGATAGAACAGCAAAGGCAAGACGAGGATCTCAAGATCACAACTGACTTGGTTCCTGTCAGCATTAACGCTGCAGCAGCATAGAGCACTTCTCAGCCTGGAAGGCTGGTGAGCTGCTGTTCTTCACTGTCTCTGTGCTCTGTGGTTGCACGGCCCGCTGAACCCATGTAGTGTCAGCCCAGGTGCATCTGCATCCCCTGCGTTATGGATAAACCCCATGACAACGACAGAGAGAGCCTGGCTGCTGAGTAGTATGATTGCCCTGTTGTTGCCTCAAATAGAAACCTGGGCTATCTCAGTGGTTAAACTTTACTGAAACTTGAAACAAAAAAACCCCACATCGAACAAGTGCAGAAACACCCTTCAGGAAGTGATGAGTAGCACTGCAATCTCCAATGGGGACTCCTGCAGGTCTTGTGGTAGACTGCATCTACAGTGAGTATAGGATTAGGAATGGCATCTGAAGGAGAAAACGATCTCCCAAAGGCAAGTGAAACCCTAACTCTTCCTTCTAATTGTCCAGACTTTGTGACTCATTACCCTTGGGTGAGAGGAAATCTCTGTCCATGATACCTTGCCGGATCTGAGTGCGGGGGGGGGCGGGGCAGGGTGGTCAGAGCAAGTGAAGTCTTAGGTGTCATGTGTTTAGTTGATCTAATGCAAAAATAGAAAGGAATCAAGGGGAAAGAAACCCTGTGAAGATAAGCCAAGGGAAAAAGAAAAAAAAAAAAGGAAGCAACACCAACACACAGTAACTTCTGCAGAACGTGAGGCAGACACAGTCCTCAGAGGAGCCAAATCCACCAATTCCTGCCTTGATTACTTTGGGACAGTAGGGAAATTCTAGTATGAAAGAAAGTAAGAGGTTAACTAAAGACACCTGATTCTAGGAATTCACAACTGTGGCCTAAAACATGTGTTAAACATATTTAAAATCAATACCATTTTCTTTTTGAGAAGGACAGGCAAAGTCAGCACACCACCCCAGGGCTGTATCCGCCCCTTTGCAGAATGACAGAGGTCAAGCTGGATGGAGGGCCACCTCCTGGGGATCTTGTTGGACAGTAGGGAGAAGAAAAGACATCACAGCATTTTACTCACTTTATTGTCAATGCCAGTGCACATAAAGTCTCCTGTGTACAAACTACATAGCATGTTTTGTAGTCCTGTGGTTTCAAGCATGACAAAGAGACTGAACTGGACAAGCCTCTGCAAGATGTGGTTCAGAGGATTATCCCACTGCTGATCCAGAAGGTTATTACCATGGAAGCTGTTATGGATAAAGACTCACTGTCCATTCTCTACCACACACAGCTGATGCTTTCCCAGATAGTGTGGTCTGTAGCCAATTCCCAGGAATGTTCTGCCAACTATGTAGTTAAATGGCTGATCGGTAGCAAAAACCCTAGACCTTCTCAGTTAACTTGGTGGGATTCACTTCTTGCCTTTCATGGATCCAGAACATGTGTGTTCTTTCACTGAGCAAAGGTAGCTGGTTCATCCCTGAGCAGACAAGAAACTGAGCAGTCACAGGCTTCAAGAATGCAGAGAGGAACTAGAAAGTAGACAGAAGTACTTCAAATTCCAAACAAAATATTAATAGGTTGAAAAAAGCTGCTTAAAATGCTCTTTTGCCCATGAAGTAACTTGGTCTTTAAGCAAATAAAAAGAAGAAAGGACTCCCACAATGCTCCTGTGGCCTTCTCACTCCTCACAAGTCTTCTCAGTATGCAGACTGATTGCTACGGACATAGAAGAAAGAAGCTTGTGGGACATGCTCCCTTCCTCTCTTCTCCTGTCCTGGAGCTCACAGGAGCTGCCCTTGAAGTCTCAGTCCAAACATTTCATGGGTCATCTGCCAATTCAGTTTCCTTCCTCACACATGTAGGAGAAAAGATTGCCATCGGGGTTAGATCTGCAGCTGATGGTAACACAGCTGGAGACAGCTCTGTTGCCACTTCTCTGCTGTGATTTCCTTCAGGTCCCCACGGGACCATGTCTCTTGCAGACACCTGTACTCTCAGGGCCAACACTGCAACCTTGTGTATGAGTACAGGAGCTTGGTTGAACTGTTTGCAGATTGCATCCTGGGAGCATCACTTGAAGCAGTTCTCCAAAGCTAACTGCCCGGCTATCTGGGAGAGGCATCAGGAACCAGGACTCAGCCCTAAGACAATGCACATTTCTGTGAGAACCATCTTAGACTGCAGGTGAAGAAGCTGGGTAGACAGAAGCTAATCTCTATCAAAAGTTTGGGTGTTACATCAATGCTCTTCATTGATATTTCTCCTTCTCTGTAGCCTGGTCTGTGTGGTGACTAGACTGAAAACCTTCAGCTGCTTCAGATACTTGCCTTGCATGTGGAAGGGACATTTGAGACAAGCAGTTATCTTCCAGTCATTTTGCATCATGGCCAAACTAGGCATATTCTGGTATGCTGTTTACCATGAATCAAAACTATTTAGAGCTCTCTGTCAAAGATTTAACTATGTGTGGTTCCTGAGCAGTCTTATGACACTGTAGTCACTGCCCTCTCTCTAAGCAATGATTGCCCCAAAAGGAGCTTGAAGTATTGGGAACTGTTGGAGAAATTATTGGAGTTGGATACTCCTGATCGCAGGAAATTGCTACTGCTAACTTGTGTCTGGATTCAGCTTCATGCAAAGAAACAAGAGGCTCCCACCTCACTCCAGAGGCCTGCTCCTGGCTAGCCTGAGGAAGAAGAGACAACAGAGGAGTCATCTGGGCAAGAGGTGAAGGCCACAATTGCTGTTTCATTAGGGTGACACTGAGAGCAATCACAGTAAACAGCAAACTTGCAAGAGTTGTTGGCAGGAAGGCGGGCACACTCACAAGCACAATGCTTGTGAAGAAACTGCAACCCTGGCATTGGCCTCAGCGTGGAGAAGACAGTGGCTGCACATGGCATCCAGAATTCACCCAGAGGAGGACCAGGGTTCCTTGGAGTTCCCTGCTCATGTCTCCCACGCTTGGGCAGCAGCTGAGGCTGCAGGATGTTTTATTGCAAGTGGGAATCACCACACAACCTGCTAGATCTGTGTTTGCAGGTCCCCAAGCACAGCTCTCACAGCTGAGTGATTTACAGTCTTGCTTGCCACAGAGCAACTCTCCCCCACTGATGGCCCATCTACACTGATGAGGCCAGGAAGGATGATGCAGTTCTGGAAAGCTCTCCCTGTACAGAGATCCTGTGTCCTACCACTGCTTGTCTGTTGGCTCTCACAGCCTTAGCCATCATATCAGAAACCATATGCCCTCTAAGTGGGGATTAAAGGCAACCAGTCCTCACAGCCCCCCGCCTCTGTCCTTTTCCACCAACAATGTGATTGCACTCACCAGTGCTCCCACCAGAGCTCTGCTTGTGTGAGCTCCTCTTGAAGTCAGGGATGGTCAAAGACCCTGACTATCCTTGCCCAGAGATGTTATAGCAGCCCCTGAGGCCATCAAGCTCTGCTTCAGCAATGCTGCAGCAGGGCCGGTCTCTAGCACCCACAGCCCTGCCCTCCTCGGCCATGGGTAGCCCCTGGCCTGTGCCGCTCACTGTCAAGATGTTTCTGTGGCCACAAGAGAGTCAGAGGTTGCATAGCACATTTCGGGCCAAGGAGGACACCTCCCTCACTGCTTTTTTTCCAACATGTGCTCATGCTGGACATGCAACACCTGGCATGACCACAGGTGGCAGCGTGTGGCAATGGATGTGTGGTGTCATGCCTGCCTAGAATCTACTCCACATGCTGTCCAGGCTGGCAGTTGTCATCTTGGGTGCAAAATATGCTGCCTCCAAGTCCACTGACCTCTTTGCAGTTGACCTGAGGCATCTCAACAGACATTGTGAGCTGCTCCTGTGGAGAAACACTCTGCTTCTGCATACCCCATGGACACAGTGACAAAGACACCATTTGGCCTCTTGCTGTCACACAGATGGCACATTTTTTTAAATGCCTGGGAGTGACTGATGATACTTAACTGTGGCATGAGGACATGCAGAAAGACAAGGCCACAGGGCCTGCTGTGACACTTATGGAGGTCCCATACCTTCAGCAGAAGGCTGTGGCCATAGCGCACACTGAACTGGGACCCCATGGGCACTGAATACTTCCTCCATCAGCCTTCCCCATGCAAGTTTATTCATAAGGGAACCTGTAGACACACTGCAGATGAGCCACCCCAGGAAGGATTACACAGGAATGGGCCAACCAGTGCACTAGGACTTTGGAGTGCACTCAGTGTGTCAGCATGAAAATACGGAGGCACTGTTTGTGACTCAAAGGACAGCTAAATCTGAGCAGATAGTAGTTTATCAGGGAAGGGCAAGTCTAAATGTTCTCTGGCTCTGCTGTTTCAAGGACTCTCTGACTGATTTGAGACCAGCTTTAGGAAAAATACAGGCCTTTCCTGAGAAGGGTTATTTCCACCATGACTTTTAACCTTTTCACATCTAGTGATATTGATTAAAAAGTTATTTAGAAAACCCTCAAGCACTTTAACATTTATGCAATTTTACCCCTACCCCACTGTTCTCACACTTAGAACAGCAAAAACATTCTTGCTCAGGCTTTTCAGAAACAATTTCACCTTTGGGCAGAGACTAAGCACATAACTTCTCAAAGCAGAAAAACAGAAGTTTCAGGCTGTTCTGGGTAACAGAGGAGGAAAGCCCAGGGGAGTAAGATGGCAACAGTGTTGTGCAACCAAAGATAGTCTGCTGTTTTTCACGGTATAGCTAAATCTTACTTGATTTTAATTATTTTTTTCTAACACATTGATGCTACCTAAGGATACAGATAGTGATAGCAACTGATCTTTAAAAAAAAGCTAGCTCCAAGAAAATACACAGGTATCGCATGTGCATCTTGCAACTCCTCACCTTTAGGAACCTGACTTCCAGAATAGTCTCCAGAGCTTAAATATTACATCCAGGAGTGGAGGTTTGTGTGTTCAATAAATTTTAAGCTCATGAAGAAGTCTTTTGCAGACTTTTGGGGACTTAAAAGTTGAGTGATGTTTAGGAGCAACATTTTAGGTTCAGGCACACGGATTTATTTAACTATTTCTACTCTCTCTTTTTGGGGCTGGAAATAAACCTACTTAATTCATTTAAATAGATATTCTTTCTTGCAGTAGACATGTTTTGGTGCATGTTAAAGATATTTTAAATTTTCTACTCTTTTTTCTCTGTTGACTACTACAGAAACTGATTAGATCAGATGATGTCACTAACATATCTGAGATGTTTGAAATGGCTATGGGAGCCTTCATCTTTAATGTTTCATGATATGCCAATAATTTGGGAAGTTCTCAGCCTGCACATTGTTTACTGGTATCTTGCCACTTTGTAACTTGGATCAGTGAGGTTGCATTTACATCAGATAGCTCTACTTGACACTAATCCATTATCCCAGGCTTGTCATCATGGTATTCTGTATTTAAATATTCTTTCACTTTATCTTCAGGTTAATGATGCCTTTTGAGAAAATCATAGTCTGGATTTCTTCCAGAGCACATATTTTTTTATCTACTGCGCTCAATACATTAACCGATGACAATCAGTGTATGGCAAATTATCTGTCACGAAGGGTAAGCAGAAGCCTGACAGAATTCAACACCTATTTCTGTCCCATGCAATTTGTCTTAGCTATACTAGTATATCATAAGGCATTTACCAGTTATATCCCGATATTCATTAGTATTGCCCATTTTTGCATGCCCAGTCTAAAGATATGATATGTTTCGTTATCAATGGATGTTGCAGATATTTTACTTCATCAAATGCTTTTATCCTTTCTTCTTTAGTTGCAAGTCAGAACACATTTCCATATTACATTTTCTCCAGTGGCAAAATTGATTTAGACAGCTCTCTTCCTTCTCTATGCCACTTGTTCCTCCTGCCACATCAATCTTTTGCTATGCTTTTTGTGCAAATACAGCCATCTGTGGGGCAACACTGTATGAGAGCTCAGTAAAATCAGGGGTGCTAAAAATAAACTCTCCAGGAAACAAGCAAACAACAACAACCACAACAAGGCCAAGCAGTGAAGCTGGAAAATGTAGGAGAACGGTGAAACCCCAAACAAAGGGTGTTCTTCAGAACAAGATGAAGGAAAAGTCTGAGGCACAAATGTGCATGCCAAAAGGGGAAAATTTGAGGATCTCTCTTTTCCCCCTAAAAATCGTGGACTGTAGACCAGATGATGACAGGGGCTGCAGAAAATATAAAATTATCTATAGAAAAAAATAGTTTGACTCTGCCGATTTTATGTTGAAGATGATGGTTTAATATTGAGATAAAAGTTTCTAAGAAGTACTCAGATGTGGGATCAGAGAGATGGAAACATTTACCCGTCATACTTGATATTCTTCCAATGTAAGTTTAAAGAAAAGACCACAAACACGTGCAATTCTGGCCCAAGACACTGGATTTTACAGTACCCTTTCATATGAGATAGCAGTGTTTTGTATATAAATACTGAAAATATACTGAGACCAGTAGTCCATGCAAGTATAGATTATGAGAAGAATATACAAAATTGAGAAAAGGTTGTCCATGTCATACCATTTCTTCATTCCTTGCCACTGAGAGAAAAAACATTTTTCTTTCTCAGTCCTGTCTGCTCACCTCTCTTCATGCCAATATAATTTTTGGCCTTCCACGTTTGACAGCGTGTTGTGTGTGCTTATTTCTCCATAGAACATATCAGCTGCTTTGCTTTGATGGCAGTATTTTTTTAATTCTAAAATAATACTTTGTACTTTTCTGCCAGCAGCTGAATGAAATATCCAGAATGTTTCAAATCTTAGAAATTCTCCAGAAGGTGTTTTGGAAAGACAGGCTTGTTTGTTTTGAGAAATCTTGTATGCTTCACAAAATGCAGTGTGCGTGAGGTATTTCCTCTTTGTTAAAGGCTTTGGGCAGCCCCTACTTTTCCTTAATGCCTCTTTGTCATCCTGTTCTGTAATAATAAGCAAGCGAACAAACAAACATATCTTCCCTACATATCATATAAACCACTGGGAGTTTTTGTGTGCAGCTTGTGAAGAAAAGATTCCCTTCTGTATTTTGTTAATTGACTATTTTGAGTGTTTCTGACGAAAAGCACCTAGTTGGCTGCAGGCTCTCTGCTGCAGAGCTCTCAGGGGGATGCTGGCTGGAGGTTTGCTTTCTCCCTCATCAGCTTCAAGGGGAAACTCTCTGACCATCACAGCAACCACTCGATCTCCCAGCACAGACTTTCAAAGCAACCGGACTCCCTTCTCCTCCTGTTCTCCAGCATTAGCTGAGAGACTTCAGAATATTTGTACTGATTTGCTGAATCCCTCTGGATTTAGAAAGTAATACATTATTGCATTGCTCTGCATTTCTGGTTGCTGTTTTATTGGTGCTTGCACATTTGAGTTGGTAAAATTGTTTGCTGTTCCTGTTCCAGTCAACATTTGTTCACCTAACCTGTCATGATATTCTATATGCTCATCTGTCCCCATCTTTGTTTTCTTTCTCTCATTCATTTCCACTCTTGCCTTTCCTATTTCTCCCCTCATTTTATGAACTTTAGTTCTCCAATACCATATTTCTGTACCAAATCTCATATATAAGAAAGTGGCCAAAACTTCACCCTGCAAACAGTTAGATGTAACATTTTTCTACATATCTTATCCAGCTGAATAAAATGGCACCACTTACATGCCTGAAGTGACATGTACGTGTTTGCAATTCTGGAGCCTAAGGAACTCACCTGGCTACCGGCTTTTAGAAGGAAAGAAGGAACTTCTGTGGTTTGTACACAACATATCAAAATTCCAGTGTAACCTCATTGCTGTTACCCTCATTTCCTCATGTTTGTTGTAATTGCCTAATCTGTCATTTCAGATCAAGTATCTCCCCATAGACTGACTTGTACTCACTCTTAATTTGATGTACTGGAAGTAGACCTTACTGGCTTAAATGGAACTATGCACATAAATAAAGGTAAATGTATGTGCAAGCCTTGAACAGACCGTACATTGCAAATCCTGCAGGAAAAGCATGGTACATTTAACTCATTTTACAATATTTGCACGCTAAATACAGGTTGGGTAATTAGTAACTTCTTCCAGAGTAAGCTTTTAGGCTTCGTATCAGCTTAACAGAAGCACCACTAGTCATCTGTAAGCACAGGATAAACTCCATTTCCAGAGAATTCAGAGATGACCCAGGACAGTATGAATTATTAACTAGAGAAAGAAAAACAAACAAAAACACACACACACACGATTTAAACCCGATGAAATATTAACGTCCACAAATAATTCTTAAAATATGGCAGCGGGATTCGGAGCTGGCCCAGAAGCAGAGGTCAGGGGCAGGCTGTGGGAGCGCGCAGGAGCTCAGGCAGGATTGCAGAGGGAATCCCATGAAGGTCGGCGGTACAAGCGGCCGGAGAGCCGGGGCAGCGGGGCCGGGTGCGCGGCACAGCCCGGCCGAGGCAGCCCGGGGGGGCTCAGCTGCCGAGCGCCCGCGCCCCAGGGGTGGCTGCAGTGACCCGCGGGGAGCAGGGTCATGCCGCAGAAGAAAGGCTGGCGACTTCTGGGCAAATTCTGCCTCCGGTTCTTTTTCAAACGGCAAGAAGAGGGGCGAGAAGAGTGCCTGTATTTTACAGCATGCAATCAGTGCTCTGCCATTTGGACGAGTGAATCAGCATGCAGCGATGTGACCCTACTGAAACGCCTCAACAGTTCATTACTCGCCCTGCACTTTTTGTATTTTAATGGGTGTGAAGTCCACTGAATGGTAAATAATTGCTCTGTGCTGCTGTCGCGGCTCTTGGCAGCGCTGCGGAGTCTCCGCACACCGGCCCACCCTGCTGACCGCCACCGGGGAGAGGACACCATCCTCGCCCGGCCGGCGCCGAGCTCCCCCGGGGCCGGACGGGGCCACCCCCCTACCCCGGCAGAGCCCCCAGCTCCCAGCGCCCCGCGGCCGGGGCAGCGCCTGGGGGCAGTGCCTGAGGGCAGCTCGAGCCCCGCCCCGCCCCAACGGCCGCGGGCGAGGAGGCGGCACCGCCGTGCGCGTGAGCTCAGCGCGTCGCGGAAACCAACGGCCCGGGCGCCGCCCTCTCTCCCTCCCTCCGCGGGCAGAGCCGGGCTGGGCCCCGCGCCGCCGGGCTCAGCCCGCCCCGCCCCGGCAGCGCCGCCCCCTCCGTTCCTCACACACACACACACACACAGACGCTTCCTGCGTGGGGCCGGGCCCGGGCCGGCGGAACGGTGGCGCTTTCTCTCGCCGACTCGCAGGTATCGGGGCTGGGCCCGCGGCGGGGCAGGGGGACGCGGAAGGGCCCGTCGGCGGTGGCGTCTCCGTCTCCCACCTGGGGTCTCGGCCGGCAGCCGCCGCCCTGAGAGTAGCGAAGGGTGGGGGGGTGGAGCGGTGCCTTCGAGCCGGAGCCGCCTCTGGGCGGGGGCCCGAGCCCGGGTGGGAGAGGGCCCGGGTGGGTTCCCGCTGCGGCCGGGGGAGCCGGGGCCCTGGGGGAAGTCGGCGGCGTCCGCCGGTGCTCCTCACATTGCTGGAGGGTGAAGTCATCGTGCCCATTGTCTCCCCTCGACTCCCCCCGGGCTGAGCGAGGGGCCCGTCCCGCCCCGAACCGTGGCGGAGGAGGGGAGCCCGGGCCCCCTCCCGCCCTGGGAGCTGGATGACGGGGGAGCTGCCGGGTGGGTTTCGCTTGGCCTCGGCGGGTGGGGCTGTGCGGGGAGGTGCTGCCGCCCTCCGCCCGCCCGGGTGGGCCGCGGCGCTGCGGGGGGCCCCTCGGCGGGCGCCTCACTCTCGCCGCCCAGGAGGGGCATAGGGCCGCCGGCTGGGCCCTGGAAACTTCTTGTGCTTGAACTTACGGGGCACGGGAGAAGCAGTGCACGCAACTCCCGGGCCTTCGGCGCAGTCCGGGGGGAAGGGTTCCCACGTCTGCCCATGGAGAGTTTCGCTTTTGCCTTTCTGTGCTCTGTTGCCCACCCTGGATCCGGTGAATCGTAGGAGCGAGAGTACTGGGGTGACCGACGATGTTACCGCTCGGCTGGAAAGGCGGTGAGGGAAACCAGCAGTGGTGATTGCCAGCATCCTTGCACAGGTCCTTCTGCAGAGCTGGGAGTTTTCCATCTGGCAGTGTACTCTACACACTGCAACTATTGCAGGCGCGTCTTGCAAAGACGGAAAAACAATTAACAATCTGAACGTCAATGTGCATCTAAGAGAGCTAAAGAGGTGCTGGTTGGCAAATGGGAGGTGTCCCTCTACCTCTTCCTCTCCTACTCCAGTGCTCTCTGAAAGAAATGCGGCTTTGCTAAAGGGGTAGTAGTGCAGTAGAGTTAGGGGTTATGCAAAAGGGACAGTAGTGGAATGCAGTTATTGCTGAGCAGAGAAACCAAAGTTTAAAGCCTTTATGCCCTTGTGGTCGCTTACTGGAAATGTGCTAGCATTTCCCCGTGAGCAGCACAACAAATCTTGTTTCTGTTAAAATACTGTCATTGGCATTGCTGCTGATCAGTGCTTTATCTCAAATTGGCATCAAGGACAACGTTATTTTTAAAAAGCAAGGGGCAGTTTGGGAAATGAGTCTTGCAGGATTTAATTCTATAGACAAAACTAATAATAAAATAATTTTTTAAATTCAATTTTTTTCTTCAAAGTTTTTTTGGTAGCCAAAAAACCCTAGTTCAGTATCTGAAGGAATGTTTTTCACTAAGTTCATTGGAAAATAAGGTTTTCAGTTTAATGTCTAGGTCAAACTCAAGTATAAATTCTCTTTTGCCCAGCTAACGTAATTGATTTGCATGCTTAGAAATGATGGCTGTGTAACATTACTTAACAGTTTCCAAAATCTTACCGTTGTTTAAGTGCAAACATAGTTTAAATGTTTGTACTTAAAGCTTTCAGAAAGCCAAGAAGGCACTTTTTTATTGCATGTGAACTAGGCCTGTTTGGTCCAGTAAATGGAAATGAAAGTTCCACTTTTGCATAATGGCAATAATGCAGCTCTTAGAAATTAGTTCAGTAAAAGGCTTACATATGCGTAACTCCTCTATGCATATTTTTTGAAGTATTGCAGAGTTTGTGCTTTACACAATTCAGCATTTCTGGAATGCTGAATTCTAGCTGTTATGTTTATGTTGTCAGCTGTTTTTGAGTTTGAGGACATCGGATCATTCATCATTTATAGAAGAGAGGGTTGAAATGTGTATGTGTGGTTTTCTTTTTATATCTACCAGACAAATGACACATTTCTTATAAAGAGCAATCATCAGATTTTGATTAATTATGCTAGCTGAGGCTCAGGAGCAAGTAAGATACTTGACAAATGTATTTGTTTACCTTTGTAGTGTTTACAAATCCTGGCCTCTCCATTAGTAAATGAGTCATTAAAACTCATTTAGCTATGGGATTCCCAGTTAGCATTAATATTAGGAAAACTTGTTTTATGTGAATATTTCCAACCTGTGAAAGAACACAAACCTTTGAATTCTTTTGGCAGTTGTGTAGAGCCTTTTGTGATGGAAAATGTGCATACTTTATTTTTCTATTAATAATTAACAACATTTAGCTACTGTTCCCTATGACAGAAAGTTCAGACTGCATTTGTTCAGTGGGTAGATGGTTCTTCCTAACCAGTCTTTTTTTTTTTTTCCTGTTTGCTTGGGCCTTTTTGATCCTTATGCTTATTAAAGTATTCTTCACAAAGATTCCTCCCCTGCCACTTGCCAGGCAAACGAAGTAGGATGCCTAAATCTTTCCGTAAGACTTCTGAATCCTGGTTTGGAAGTGCTAAGGAAGGTGTTTGAACTCTAAAGTACAAGACACTGTTCTGCACCACTGTCCTCTGAGGGCCTTTAGCCAAGCTTGTGGTCTCCATTATGGCCCATGGTCGGATATCCATAATTAGCTTTGATTTGTTCTCAGAATTGGATGTAAATGCCACATACCAGCCTAGTATAATAAATTTTAATACCTGACTAGAACGAGTTGATGAGTACATGTTTTAGGCTTTACTCTTAGTGTGATTTCTGTTTTGTAGCTGAGTTGTGAGTCAGTCTGATTCTTTCTTAGGGTCAGCGAATACTCTTTCAGGGACTACAAAATGCTAATTTTAATACTGGCTTATTCATAGAGAAGTTGATTTCAGATTTTTCTCTTTTTGCGTTTGCCTTAGCTCTAAGTTTCCATTCTCCCTTCTGTGTGAACTGATGGAAGATGCGTAGCTGGATAAATCGGTGTACGTAATGCAGCTTCAACATGCTGAGAATGGTGTTGGATCTTATATTGCTAAAAGCATCTGCATTGCACCTGGAGGTAGACTTCCACCAAGAAGGTAAAAAGTAGTATTGAGTCTTAGAGGACTGGTTGTTGATAGTGTTGCAGTATATTATTTTTGGTGCAGTGTGTTGTGTTGTTGGTTTTTTGGTTTGTTTTTTGTGTGTGGTGGTTTTTTTTTTTTTGTTGTTGTTGTTGTTTTTGTTTTCACATAGGAAGACTATGGAGGAGACTGTATCAGTACCTAGAAAACAGTTGGGTTTTTTTTATGTTCCTAGTTTCTCACAAGAGGATGCGTCCTTTTTTATTTTTTTCCCCGATTCTCTGAAATTGAAGTTTTAATTGTGATTTAGTCTAATGTTAGTTCATTTCTAGTAGTTTGTCTTATATGGTCAGTGAAATAACCTTTAAGGAAAAGTGAAACCTTTTCATGTTGTGTATATAGATTAGATTTCAGATAGTGTGTGTTCTGCTTTAGCTCAGAAAGAAGTAGAAGTCCAAATAAACAAATGAGTTTGAACTAATGAGTAGAATTCAGAGTGGAATTTCAGTCTTCCCTCTTGAGTATTTACTTGAAGGTTACTTCAGAAGGATATCTTCAAGCACTCTCTTTTACCAATTTTATTTCTTAGTGCTTTGTGATAAGTTTTATAAGTAGGTATTTGGCCTATTGTTGACATTTATGAATTGGCAAATTTCTACCAAACTTCTGTAAACTAATGTTCCCCCCATTATCCCAGATTTTCTAGCTGATGAGAAGGGACTTTGTATAAGAAACTTTGATCATCTGAGTCATAAGGCAGTTTAGTCTTCTTTCTTCATTTCTGTCAATTCTCAGCCACTGCATAAAAGTGCTTTACCTCGTGTTTGATTGCTGGCCTTTCTCTGGCATGGGTTACTTCTTGTTGTTAGTGTGTGTGTGTTTTTTGTTTGGTTTTTTTTTTTTTTTTTTTCTTCTCATAGTGCAGATACTGACTCAGGGTTCCAAAACAAAGCACTGTTCTTCAAAGGCAGTAAAATTCAGAGAAGAGAGAAAAGCCCCATAAAAGCTGAGTTGTCATTTGTGATACCACAACTTAGGTCTTTCCTCATTGAGGGCAGTGAGGAAGGCCTCTACTGTCGGTTTTGCTTCACTTCCATGGAAGTAGTGGCACACTTCTAACAGAATAAACCCTACCTTGAGCTGTGTCCATGTCCATGGAATGAGAAAAGGTGGGAATGCTTCTATTACTTTTTTGCAATGGGACGATTACTATAGACTTTAAAAACTGTGGATTGAAGTCAGTCATCTGCTCTGTGACTATTAGTATATTGTTGGACTGATAGCCAGAACACTGCAACTGTAGTTGCCGTTTACAGGATGAGAATAGCTGTAGATTTTTTTTTTTTTTTTTTAATTTTCTGAAGGGCAAGTTTCCAGCAGGTTCACTTCACATCTAGATATATTGCACCAATCTGGAAAGCTGATATAAGAGTTGATTTAACCTAAAGCAACTTAGCAAAGAGACCTAATGAAATGAGCTTAAATAAAAGTTATGTGTACACAGGTGTTTCCTCAGGCATTAAAACTTCCTCTCTGCAGAGGCCAGCATATCCCCTAATGATGTCTTCAGCAAGATGTTTGAAGGGCATCTTGCAGAAATAAGCGTTTGTACCAATTCAATTTGGTATAGTCACTTGCTTTTGCTTCTTAAGTAGAGCACAACTCTGTTAATGCAAGTATCCTGTGATTGTTCAGCACAAACTGTCATTGTGGGACTATGTCAGTTCTGTTCTGCTTCCATTTATAGTTGAGATAAATTACTGTTAAACAAACATTTTTCCATAGGTCCTTTAGCTGCTCCCATAAGGCAGATTAGAGCTTTTATTCTAAATTGGAGCCTCTAGCTGTCCCTTTCAGTTGTTGCATTTAGTGAATGAAGAATTGCTTCAGCGAGAGGGCTAACTCCAGAAAATCTGTCTGCAGTAAGAATCATGTTGCTTAGTTCTCATTGTGTTTCACTGATGCTGCGTATTCTCGATAAATAAAAGTATCAGGTTTAGTTTTCTCAGTTAATGATTAGATTTTTCACGTAAAACCAAATTCTGCCAGCTACATCAAGTTAATCAAGTTCTGTTTTTATTTGAAAATATTTAGTCTGTAAGACAATTCCAGCTGTAACGTTTGGTGTGCTGTGTATGACTTCTGTTGAGACAAGTTTACCGTGTGCATGTTTTCAAGAAATGGTTTGTAGGGAGTGTGAAGTGGTCCTGGACTTCAGCGCATGTACTGAACCATGGAGGTATAGGTGGGGCTAAAGATTTTAGTCGAGGCGTGGGGATTTTCCAGTGCTGTCTGGCTAGCATTTTGGATATGACCTCACAGCACTGATTGTTGCTGCACCTTTGTTTTTAAATAGCCTTGTTAACTGTCTGCTCTTAGTCAAGTGAGAGTCTCTCTTAGCACCATAATGGTTGCATTCCAGAGGAAAAGATTATTGATGGTGCCATGCCTAAATGCGTCATTCATCCATTTCTTTTGCTGAAAGTACGTGCTGCACAGAACTTACAGGATATTTCAGTGAAACGGGGCGAGGGGAGGGATGTTTTGGCAGATCTTCTGCAGTATCCTCATTTGGAACTCTATCTCTTGGGAAGAAACATTTATACCTTTTATAGGAAATAAAAGGCTGTTGTTCTGTCTAAATGAGATAGTTGATGAGTGCTTGGGTCTTTTTATGACCTGGAAATTGAGGGCCATGTGCTCAGCCCATATTCAGTGCTGCAGCTCTTCTTGTATCAAGATCTAATTGTATCTTGACACTAAATGTTTTAGTAAGTATTAATGTCTTTGTGGGGAGTGTATATAGTAAGTGAAGATACTGTCAGAGTGGTTGTTGCAGTATACTGTTTGGCTTTTCTCCTTCATATCAAAATGTTTTACGTAGGGAGCATCCAGTTGTCCTTCAGACATCTTATGGTAGAATAACATTTGTGTAGGAATAAAATAGTGGTTGTAGTGAAATCATCCAGCTGGCAAAGGTGAAGCCTGCTGAGAAACGTTTTCTTCTGGTCAGCCATTGGGTAGTGTCTTACGTTAGGTCTGTCTTTTGTGTTTCCATAATAAGCAATCTAATATGGTGATTAATAAAAAGAAATGTGACTGTAAGATGAAGTCTGTTCAAGGCTAAAGACTTTTAGAATGTGTATAGAAAAATATTTTTTACCAAAGACTTCTTCACTATGTGTCCTGATGGTGGTGCCTCTAACTTTGTGTTCGTCTCAAGTCAAATATAAACAGAATAAAGCCTTAGAATTTTTTTTTTTTTCTGAATTGGAGACCTTCAGTTTCCTGAGAAGAGCAGTTATCTTTCCAGTTTCATTTTACCTGTGAAGCTGTATCTGATACTTACTTTTTGTTTGACTTTGCATTTTCAAAAAAAGGAATCAAGCTTTCCTTTATATGGCACTGCTAAAAATACATCTTGGGAGACCAGGAGCCCTTTTACTCAGGGTCAGAGATGGAGGTATCAAACTTCTAGGTCCTTTTTAAGCAAAGGGATCTTTAGCACTTACAGCTTGTGAAGCCAGGCTGTTGCTTTCCTGCAGTCAGTGCAAGTTTCTTTGTGGTACGATGCAGAGAAGAAATCTGCAAAGGTGTTATGCTCACTGTTTCTTCTAATTTCACACCACTGTGGTTTTAAGCTGTCTCCATTTGGGCTGAGGGTTGGTGTTTTTTTGTATCTGGTGACCAGAAGTATTTTCCTTCTCAAGTTGCTACCTGACTAGTTACTTTTTTCCCCCCTTTCTTCCTCTTCCTGTTCCTATTTGCTGTTGCCTTCTTTTTCTCTTTTATGTGGCAGTATGCTTTTGTTTGAACTTTGTGGTAGTGGTGCCAAGCTGCAGAAAAGTAGACTTTGCCTTCGTGTGACCTGACACCAGGCAGAAATTCAGCCAGGGTAAGAATAGAACACTGTAAGCTCAGCACAGGAGTCCTGAGTCTTTCCATTATTAACAATTAAAGATGATTCCAAGATGAATTAGGTAGTAAATTAACTAACTCATGAAAAGAGAACAAAGATAAACAAAGAGAAAGACCATGCCTTGCAAGAATTAAGATTATTAGTATTACATGCTGCCTGCCTGCCTGTTTGGGAAAGGAAGAACAAGCTCCCCTGTTTTCAGTGTTAATTTAGTTAGTAGATAAGGTATGTGATGTGCCAGATGAACTTATCTTTTGCTGTTGAATTGAAGCTTTGAAAGGAGGTGTTGTTTGCTGGGGAGTGGGTTAAGAAGTAGAAGCATCCTGTTTAGTCCTGCCCGGCAGTGTTTCAGCTTTTTATCTAGAGCGTTAAGCAGTGAAAACGGTTTCTTCCCACCTCCTACACCCTGCACTACTCAACATAATATCGTGGCTGGATCTAGACCAAGAAATGTTGTTTGAGTAAAATATGAGACAGTGACACGGTTTTGTTTTCATTATTGCTTTTTTCTGTTTTGTTTCTGAGGTGTGAGGTACTGCTGTATTTTTTTTTTTTTTAGGGGGATATCCTTTTTCTTATCTCAGAGGTCATGCAATATTACCCTTTTGTTTTAAGCATAACAAATAATTTCGAAGTCACAGTTTCAACCTAAATTATATCCCACAGGCTGTGAGGATCTTTGCACTGTATGCCTTTTAAAGCCATTATACAGAAAGCGGCATATGCACAGTTAATGTGAAGCCACAGTATGCTGCATTTGTGGGACAGATTGTCTTAAACCTTCTGTAATTTGCCTTTGTTCATCTATGATGATTAAAAGTAAAAGTAATAATGAATAGATATTTTGATATGGTTGGTGTTCCTCCTGAGATGCGTACCAACACACCACTACGTAGGCAGAATAGTTCTGTTGTGCTAGAAGTCATTCAGAGAACAAATCAGAACTCTGAAAGGAGGGAGCTTCCAGTTGGCAGTATAGCGAACAAAAATACAATGCTATGGGAAGCCTCAGTAGGCTGATGCTTCTATCTGTAAAAAAAGCAGTGTAGGTACTGAAACTCTCTAAAATGTAGTCCTTCTGAAGTTAGAACTAATCACATTTAAAGTTCAGCTCTCTGAAATGTGTGCTTTGTTTGTACAGTATTATTGTAAACTAGTAACTGAATATGGGTGGGTTTGGAATATTTGGTGATGAAGATTAAATCCTTGCTTTCGTGATTTGATTTCCTTCAAAAAGGGGAGGTTATTAGATTTAACTTCATTATCACATGACTGTCAAGTCATCAGAGCAGTTGACTGAAGTATGGCTTTGGGTGCGTATGGTCTAACTCAATATGGAATTGCATTAACTTTAACTTCTCTAATGGGCGTTCTGCAAAACAGTGCATCTTGAAGAATGGCTCAGGTTTTAATAGTGTGTATAATGGAAAACTCTGTTGTAAAGTCAAGGGAAATGCCTTTAGGGTGCTGGAAGTTTAAATTTGTTTCTCAGAAACCATGATAATGCGTGCACTAGAAATACTACAGACAGGTAGGTGTGGCTTCTGCAGTAATTAGTTGACTTATTTGCCCTTGTTTTGTAATGTGAGGGGTTGCACATGTCAATAAAGTGAAATTGATTCTGCCATTGCATGCAGTTTATTGTCATTTTAAGGTTTCAGGTCAAATTCTCAATTGTTAAGAAATACCAGAATTAAGTTTGAAGAAGTAACTGTAGTTTGATCACCTTTTGTGCCTAGCTTTATTAAGTTATAGTTCTTAGTTATATTACACAGCTGTGGTTTTTTGTTTCTTCCCCAGAGAAGCATTCCTCAGAATGCATTTGCCCTGCCCACTAGGGACTCCATCTATGTTGGGTAGCAACAAACCTGGTCTCAAGGGTGATTGTTTCATTTGAATATAATGCAAATAAAACAGAAAACTGAAAATATTTTCTTCTTGCCTGTCGAAGGCATCAGAATCCTGGCTATGTAGTATCAGTGGTATTTCTTGGTTTAGGGTGGAGGAGTGTTGGTGTGTATGTACACAATACTGCAGGTATCTTTGAATATATAATTTTCTGTATAACATACCCCAAAATTTATTTTATTTCAGGCTATCTCAGATCAGGCACCTGAGTTTGGTGAATAAATTCATCCTTGATCATATGCCTTAATATTGAATCTGTTAAAAGGGACAGTAACATGCTACTTCAGTGGCATGAATATGGTATTTGACTATAACGTAGCATTATATACAGGGTTGGGGGTGTGCATTTGTCTGTTTTGTTGTTGTGGTGGTGTTTTTGTTTGGTTGGTTTTTAATGAGTGCACAGTGAGTAAGAACAAACAAAATACTTAGTGAACTGATAAAGTGTGAACCTGTCAAAGATTGTACAGGAGGGAAAGGGATAAAAGCCATGCAATTAAACCATCGTAGTGTACTTCAGCACTTATTTCCAAACTCCAGGGCTTAACTCTGTTTACTTAGTGACGTTATTTCTGATGTAGCTTGTGTGCTGTTTCCTAGCTGTTAAAAATAATAATTGCAATCATATCAGCAGATTTGGAAGCTACTCACTAGGCAGGCCGCTGCTATTTGAGCTAGTGGTATCTAATAATACTCTGCCATGCTTTATAGGGATCAACCCTAGACAGTATGATCTGTGTGCTTATGCAGAGTTTTATGGATGTCTTTGGACTTGGAGGATGAGCGCTAGAGTAAGGCATGCTTCGACAGTATAAGCTGCTTTTGCTGCCTTTTTTTTTTTCCTTATTTGTCACCACCGATGTACCTTTTACTTTCTGCATACCTAACACTGTTTTTTCTAAATCCTATTCATATTGAGTTATGATTTTTGTTAGGAAGATATCTTAACAAATCTAGATTCATATCCTTTTCCATACCTAATCTGATGTCTGTGTCTTTCTCTCCTGTCATTTGGAGATGCTTCCTCTCTTCTTCCCAGTTCAGCTACTCTTTGTAGGGTCTCTGGTATCTTCACCCTGTGCTTGTTAGCATGTTTTCTTTTCCTGTTTCTGATCAGCCAGTTCTCCTGTCTCTCTGGGTTTTTCATGAGATACATTGTCTCTATTACTTGTGCTAGAATTCCCAGATTATTTCCCTGAACAACTGTTGGTCTCCTCGCTCTGCAGTCCCTGTTTTTTCTTTTATTTTTCTTTCTTATGCTCTGTGAAGGAGTCTGTTTTGCCATCTTGTTCCTGTTTTGGTGCAGACTTCAGTTGCTCTTCTGGCAGGCACCACCTCAACTGTTGTTTGAATTCCAGCATGATTGGGATTGAAAGAGACTTTTGAAGGGCATGGAGTCCAGGTCCTGCTCAAAGCAGGACTGCTTTTAGGTCAGGTTGCTCAGAACCATGTCTCAGCAAGATTGGGCTATATGCATTCTTGTTTTCATCTGCTTGTCTCCTCCTAGCCCCCTTCTCTCCTGCTGCTTCCACATTTGGTTAGATTATCTTCTACATTACTGTTACATAGTAGTGAGATCCTGGAAAGGATAAGTCAGCTTCTTAGCTTTATTTTCACAGAATCACAGAATGTTAGGGATTGGAAGAGACCTCAAAAGATCATCCAGTCCAATCCTCCTGCCAGAGCAGGAACACTTAGATGAGGTTACACAGGAATGTGTCCAGGCAGGTTTTGAATGTCTCCAGAGAAGGAGACTCCACAATCCCCCTGGGCAGCCTGTTCCAGTGCTCTGTTACCCTCACTGAGAAGTTTCTTCTCAAATATAAGTGGAACCTCCTGTGTTCCAGTTTGTACCCATTACCCGTTGTCTTACCATTGGTTGTCACCGAGAAGAGCCTGGCTTCATCCTTGTGGCACTCACTCTTTATATATTTATTAATGAGGTCACCCCTCAGTCTCCTCCAAGCTGAAGAGACCCAGCTCCCTCAGCCTTTCCTCATAAGGGAGATGCTCCACTCCCTTAATCATATTTGTTGTCCTGTGCTGGACTCTCTCCAGCAGTTCCCTGTCCTTCTGGAACTGAGGGGCCCAGAACTGGACACAATATTCCAGATGTGGTCTCACCAGGGCAGAGTAGAGGGGAAGGAGAACCTCTCTCGACCTACTAACCACCCCCCTTCTAATACACCCCAGGATGCCATTGACCTTCCTGGCCATGAGGGCACAGTGCTGGCTCATGGTCCTCCTGCTGTCCACCAGGATCCCCAGGTCCCTTTCCCCTACGCTGCTCTCTAACAGGTCATTCTCCAACTTACACTGGAACCTGGGGTTGTTCCTGCCCAGGTGCAAGACTCTACACCTGCCCTTGTTATATTTCATTAAATTTTTCCCTGCCCAACTCTCCAGCCTGTCCAGGTCTCGCTGGACGGCAGCACAGCCTCCTGGTGTGTCAGCCACTCCTCCCAGCTTGGTGTCATCAGCAAACTTGCTGACAGTGCACTCTATTCCCTCATCCAAGTCATTGATGAATATATTGAATAATACTGGTCTGGTACTTTGATACAGCATATTGTGCACCTGGAAGTGCAAAGAAGATTATGTTTGGTTTGAGGCTGAATCAAGTTCAGGAGAGATTTTTGCAGATAAAATTTCTGCTTTTTGCTGAAAAGCATGTATCTTTCTTCTCCTGTTCCCCAGAACTTGCAAGCATGGCTATATTCACGTTGCTGGAAGGCTGATAAAATGTACATCCCAGATACATAGGCCAGAATTCAAATTCTGAGAAAATATTAAGTTTTTGATTTATTTTATTTTCTAAGATAATTTTCTTCATTGAAGTGTTATAATTTTTTGAGGTGTGGGTTTTTGTTGTTGGCTTAAGTAGTTTGATTAAAATAAGAGCACCGAAGATCTTTGTATATAACTTTAAGCCTAGTTTGCTTCAGAAGATTCTAAGCAGCTTTGGAAATAGGATGTTACAGTGGGAAGTGTCAGGCAGTCTTAATAATAGTGTTACCAGGCTTGCTTTTAACAAGAAATCCTTGTCTTTTGAAATAAGTTACTTACTAAGCTGTAAAAATCAAGTGAGTCACAATGCGTTTATTTTCTTATTACTTTAGTTTCTGTTTTCAATAGCATGTTATATTTTTCCAATTTGACTTAATCTGACTGTCTGCTTACATCCTCCTCCCCCATAACATCTGCTGTTTAACCATGAGGTGCTATATCCATCCTCACTTTAAGCCTGCTGCTGCCTTTTGTAGGAGTGCTGTGCTCTTTTATGTGCTAATGGTATCTGGTCTGTAGAGTAAGTTCTGGTAAATGTTTGCCTTTTGGGAGTTAGTCCCACAGAATAGTGTAGCAAGCTACTTTGGAAGCTCAGCTGCTGTTGTAAGGACATTGTTAATTTAGCAAATAGCCACAGTGGTTTAAAATGTTAAACCTGGTACGACCTCCTATTTAGTAAATTCCAAGAAAAGGACATTATTAACCTATAGACATCAGTATAATGACGTGAAAGCCCTTGCTTCCCTTCAGATCTGGTGATTTAGCTTAAACTTGTCTTATAGGCAGTTTAAATTGAACATCTGACCTTGCTCTGAAGCGTGCAAGATGCCCCTGTTCTGAATTTCTGCTGCAGGATAGGTTAACACATGACAGAGACAGCATGGATGACTACTCGTATTTATTGAAACTTTTTTCTAGTTCTGTAGGGACTTCATCTGTAGGACTCTCAAACTATGTAGTAAACTTTACTGAGCTTAGAGCCCCTCTATACCAGAGCTTCTTGCACTGGACATTGGAAAAGATGCATTCCCTTTAGTATCCATAATTTTAAAATACAGGCAAATAACTTCACATCTGTCTACATTCCTGTAGAACTTGTCTGCCATGTTTCTGTCCACTTCAAGTTGCTTTTTGTATTGTTCGAGGAAATTATATTAAAATACAAAAACCTGCAAGCTACCTAACTGCACATCAATAGAATTTTGTGAATGTATTTTTCCCTGCAGAAATACATTTCTTAAAGTTATATGTAGCTTAATTAGTCTTAAACAACTGCAGGTCTTACTGTAACTTAAGTGATAACTGGTTTATAAAATGAGAAGTAAATTTGAACTAAAACTGAAAGCACTTTGAAAACAAATGGCAAAGTATCTTGGAATGCTGCAGTCTAGCTTAAATTTTGTTTATTTATTTTTTTTTTAACATGTCATGTCCCTGGGTATTTTACCATTTCATTGTAGTGATGTTGAGAATTTTCTTCATATATTTACAACTTGAAGTGAATTGGTGTTTTCCTGGCACTGTGGTAATTTAATTTTGTGCTTAGGGACATAGAGCAATGCTTACTAGTACTGTGGAATAATACACTGTAGTTGCTTTCCTTTTGTAAAGTAGTAAGGTACCTACTAAAGTGTATGTTCTAGCAAGTAACTTAAGGAAACGTTTGAAAGATCTCCTGGCATAAAGTTCCTTTTAAAGAAACTTAAATAGCTTTTCAATGAAATTATAAACCTGCTTCCTCTAATGTATTTGTGTAACTATTTTCTTTGGAACTGTAGGAGGAAATAAACGGTTTCAAATAAACAGTGAAGCTCCTGACTTCAAAGAACTTCCCTCAAAAGTGAAATAGCTTCACTTTCCTTTCTCAAATGAATAAAACCCAAACATAACTTACCTTGTTACATTTTCTTATTCGTACGGATAAATCTACAGGGATTTTCCTCTTGGGTCTTCCATAGGAAAACAGTTATTAGTCTAGGGCACCTCAAATTGGGTTGCATTAGGAACATGGTTTAGTGTTGGACTTGGTAGTCTTAGGTTAATGGCTGGACTCGATGATCTTAAGGGTCTTTTCCAACCTCAGTGATTTTATGGTTCTGTAAATTAGTGTTGGAAAAGATTTACTAGATTTGTTATTATCTGTTGCATATCTTTATTATGGTGATGTAAAAAGAAAAGTTCTCCTTGGAGATGAGCTCCTTAGATGAGAAGAGGCAATACAGCTAAACTTTTCTGCAGTGATGCTGCAGGGCAATGTCTTTTCTTCTTCAATGGCTCCTTATCTAGAGTATCCCAAAAACTAGATAGCATCTGCTCTCATACTCTGCTTAACCAGGACATTACTTAAGTAATATAATTAAAACACAATAGTTTTTACTGGCAAAGACTGCTTAATTAGGATGCCTGCAAATATTTGATCTTCAAATAAGCTTATATATGCACACAGATCAAATACTCAGAAGTGTCGAGACACCCATTTGTTTTCGTTGTTCTTATTATAAATAAGAATGCTCCTGACACTGTCTTGTTTAGATTTCATTGGCAGTGAATTTCTTCTGCAAATCTGACCTGTAAGGACTGCTTTCCTCCAACCCCTTAGGATGTTGGGTGTGTGCACACTTCTGTTTGTAAGTGTATGTTGAGCATTTTTAAAAGCTTGATACTTTTTTTTTTTCCTTTGGTCTGTTATCAAAACTTTTTATTAAAGTGTGCTCCTTTAGTATTATGCTCTGTAGTATAGTGGTTTCAGCAATCTTCAAGAAATAACATCATTTATAAGTTTTTTATGATTTCAGCTCTGTGTAACACCAGTTTTTTGGTACATTCAGAGAAACATTTTCCAAGTATATGATTAGTGAAATATTTTGTACTTATTGACAAGCCAGACCAGGTGTGAATTACATATCAATACAAGGACTGTGTTTTATATACCAAATGTTCTTCCTAACTCAGTAATTGGTCTGACTTCCTCTTGCTTTTAATCAGGGCATGTTATTAAATGTTAATAGCATCAGAATTATTAAATTATTTTTAAAAAATCCCTGTCACAGCCAGATAAGAATGTACTTTGTCTCATTAGAATAAAATTACTTTCATTTTTTTTTAAGGAATCTTTTCTTCACAAGCTGCTTTTTTTTTTTTTTAATAGGTTAAATTAGGTTAGTATACTTATAATAATGAAGTACATTGCTTTCCATCTTGTTTTTGGTATTTTAGGAAAGATTTTTTTTTTTTCTTCTAAGAAAATATTTGTTAGAAAACTGAAATACTAATGTATATTTATATATAAAATCAAGATTTTATGTTTCGTTTAACACTGTTAATGAGCTTGTTTTAGATTTGAGTGACCTTGCATTCCTCACCAAAAATTGTGTACTAATACTCTTCTTAAAAGGCAGAACTTCTTGAATTACCAGAGCATCTGACATCCATGGTATCAGTTTTAAAATCTTGCCTCTTACCAGTTGTGATTGCAAACTAGTTTATAGTTAATTAGTGTATTTCTGAGGCATTCAAAATAATGGGGAAAAATACAATTAAGAGTAAAAATAATTATTTTTAATAATTTGGTTGCTATTAGAATATTAGATATTTTTCTTTAGTTCAGTGTTTTTGATAAAAAGTGTGGGCTATTTTATATGTTATATGTAATCAGAGAGAAATATGGAAACAGCAGGGAGTTATTTCAACCTATACTGTAAAAGAAAACAGAGAAAGGGAATTCACATTTGAGCCAAAGTGTGATACTTGGTTTAATTGTGTATACCTGGTCAGGTATGTAAGAGATGTTAGTAATATGCAGAGTATCAGAATCCAGGTCCCTTCCCCAGCCCAGACTGGGAAGGACAGGAGTTGTGCACTGGGCTGGGGAGCCACATTCCTTTCTGACCCCTGCAGGTGCTGATGAGAACCCTGCAGCCTGGGATTAAATCACTGAAACTGACCCCAGTGTCAGCTGCCACAACTTTGATAATGCTTTACATATGAGGAAAAAAGTGTGCTGTCAGTTTGCTGTAAAATTTATTATTAAGACAAAAACCATATAATACCCACACAGGATAAAGTTCTGTTTGTTTGTTGTTTTGTTGATTCCCCCCTCCCCATGTAGACTGTTTTGATTATGGGGGGGGAAATATTTTAGTCCAGACATGAAATTCAAGTGATTAGTGTGGTGTCTAGTAGGCGTTACAGCCTGGTTCTGTTCTTCTGTATATGCAAGTATACAGCTGTCTTTAAATGTCCTGTGGCATCCTGGGTTAAAATAGGCATTTGCCTGCCATTTAAATTTTTTTTGTGGAAATGCATTTTCTTCAATAGTTGGCTTCTCTAACTTTTTAAACTTTTTTTTTTTTAACTGCTTAAATAAGAGATGAGACAGTCCAAAAGAAATAGTGCTCAAGGATGACAGAATTTTGTACTTGCACGGGAAAGTGATTTCAGAACTTGAGGTTAATTTTTGTTGTTGTCATTGTATCTTATTTCTTAAAGTTCATTGAAGGAAGCTTTAGTGGAATTTAAATGCAGTATCACAGCATATCTGTAACACAGAGACCCAGACTTGTTCGAAATGCAGCCTGTCGTGTGGCAAAGCTGGAAAGAAAATGAGGGGTTCACTATAATTTGGCACTGATGTTTATTTGGCAGCCTTCCTGTCTTATCTTGGCTGGTGTTTCATCAGTCAGTGCACTTACATGCAGATTGCCTAAGTTCCATTTATTTAAGAGCCAACTGAAAATGTGATGCATCAGAAAGACTGTGGAAGAGACTTGCGATATGCCGTAATAAAGAAA
Organism: Patagioenas fasciata; assembly: GCF_037038585.1. Taxonomy (NCBI): domain Eukaryota; kingdom Metazoa; phylum Chordata; class Aves; order Columbiformes; family Columbidae; genus Patagioenas; species Patagioenas fasciata. The sequence continues at coordinate 23,594,794 of NC_092521.1, forward strand.
AAGATCCAGATTTATTTTCTTTTTCTGAACAATCCATATTTACTCTACTATCTATTGAAGCTGTGGTTTTTAGATCAAATTGTGTACTGAAGTTCCTGTCACTTTAAAAAAGAATGAATCTTTTGTAAGACCAAAAAATTTCGTCGTGTTTCTTCTCAAGGTTTATTATTTCAGTCTGATTCATTTCCTGTTTTTCTGCTAATGCACTGACAAAAGCAGAAACATGTATCCTTCAACTGTTTGTTTGTAAATCTAGAAAATATGTAATTTACTGTATCACAAGTGGCTGTGTGTAGCTGTAAATGGTGCAAACATTTATACAGTACTTCCTTCTGTCTGTCTCTGGTCATGCACTTGATTCTCCAGCTAACCCCGTTCCTCAAAGGCTTTGCATCTCTCTAGTTGGCAATTATGTTCATATATGAGTAAGATGAGGATAAGTTAGAACTTCTTTTCTCCTATCATAATGTGGGGATGAGATGATATTCAGTAAGATTAGTAGCAGATTAAACACTGATTTTTTAAAGCAGTAATTGGTTTTGAGCTGTTTTCCATTAGGCTGTTGAGCTCATTAACATAGGACTGACTTCAGGATTCATAGCATTGAGAAGGGAGATTTGATACTTATGGACGGTGATTTAGAAAGTGCTAGAAGATATGGAAAGGGAGATAAACTTACTATCTGGATTTGAAAGCAGTCTGGCAAATGAAGAGTTCGTATTTAGGATATGGGCCCGGTGGAATATTTCTTTCACCCTTAATCTGCACCATGGAGTCTTACATGCTCTGGAGGCAGGATTCTGTACTCGTGAAATCCAGTGCAACCATTCTTATGTTCCAGTGAACTTTGGCAGTCAGGAATGTTAATGATTATTGAAATAACAGGGTGTTTTTTCCCATGTTTACTAATATCTTGACACGTATTAAAATGGTAACAACTTAATAGGTTCTTGTAAGATTTATCAGGTTTGAGTAAAATATAGATTGGCCTTTATATGTCATTTATTTGAGCTGTATCAAAAGAGTATGTCTTGCATAGCAGTTAAAGCCCCTCCCTTTCAAATAAATGCCTGGAAAAAGATAAGCACTTCTAATAGGGTATTTTTTCATGATGTTGTGGTTCATGCTGTAATTGACAAATTTATGAATTAGGACATGTTGGAAGTTTGCAGTTTCTTCTACAAAACATAATCAAATGAAGTAATTGCTTAAATGGCTTTTAAAAATTAAATTTGGAATTACAGTAGTATAGTATTTTAAATCCTTTTCAAACTTGTATTTCAGGATTAGTTTGATAGTGTAGCAGGCTTGGTCTTGTACGTATTTATTTCTCCATTAGGGAAGACTGCTTCACTTTGGAGAAATAAAAGCAAGGTCTTTAATTTTTTAAGTTCTTTTTATAGTGAGCTTTTGTATATGTAGATTAAGTTTTATTAGGTGCTTCGCTATAGAAAATTTTGTCTGAAAATATCAACCTTTTTCTGTTGCAGCTTATGAAGTTAGTACTGGAAATGTCATTAAGTTATTTAGGATTGTTTCTGTACTTCTTTTATCAAGTATTTGTCTTTCCTTCTAGATATGTGGGTCCTTCAAGGATGAGAAAGGCATACTTTTGAATGACATTAAATACCTCCAGGCTACTATTACAGACCATGTATCTTGCTGAGCAAAGAAAAATGTAAGGGCTCTTTCTTTGCTGATGTCAGTCATATGGAGGATATTGTACTGTAAAATGAGCTATGGATAAAAGGGCGAAACATAATCCTTTTGTGCTGCTATAGTCTATGGATATTTGAGAGACTGCGGAGATACGTATGAGGGAGGAAAAAGCATGCTTTATTTCTGCTCCAAATGGTGGTGGGATTTATAAATGTTTTTAAGGATAGCTGTGGTGATGAGAGACTGGACTGATGTGCTACATATATTAGAGTACAGGCAAGTGAGTGCAAGTTGTGAAGTTATCGTGGCTTAATGCTCAGCCATAGGAGGCTGTGACAATTCATGCGATCCCAGGACAACGACGAGATAAGACAGGTTCTCCTCTGTTCGTTGTCAGGCTGTTCTGTTCATTGTCTGTGTGAGAGTGTGGCAAGTCACATTATCACAGAATGATAGGTATTGGAAGGGACCTCGAAAGATCATCCTGTCCAGTCCCCCCATTGGAGCAGGAACACCTGAGGTTACACAGGAATGTGTCCAGGCAGGATTTGAATGTCTCCAGAGTAGGAGACTCCACAACCTCCCTGGGCAGCCTGTTCCAGTGCTCTATCACCCTCACTGTGACAAAGTTTCTTCTCAAATTTAAGTGAAACCTCCTGTGTTCCAGTTTATATCCATTGTCCTGTCATTGGTTGTCACCAAGAAGAGCCTGGCTCCATCCTCCTGACACTTACCGTTTATATATTTGTAAATATTAATGAGGTCACCCCTCACTCTCTTCTTCTCCAAGCTAAAGGGACCCAGTTCCCTCAGCCTTTCCTCATAATGGAGATGCTCCACTCCCTTCATCATCTTTGTTACCCTGTGCTGGACTCTCTCCAGCAGTTCCCTGTCCTTCTGGAACTGAGGGGCCCAGAACTGGACGCAATATTCCAGATGTGGTCTCACCAGGGCTGGAGTAGAGGGGAAGGAGAACCTCTCTCAACCTACTAAGCACCCCCCTTCTTATACACCCCAGGATGCCATTGGCTTTCCTGGCCATGAGGGCACAGTGCTGGCTCATGGTCATCCTGCTGTCCACCAGGACCCCCAGGTCGCTTTCCCCTACGCTGCTCTCTGACAGGCTGTTACCAGGCTTATACTGGAACTTGGGATTGTTCCTGCCCAGATGCAAGACTCTACACTTACCCTGGTTCTGTTTCATTAAATTTTCCCCCACCCAACTCTCCAGCCTGTCCAGGTCTCGCTGGATGGCAGCACAGCCTTCTGGCATGTCAGCCACTCCTCCCAGCTTGGTGTCATCAGCAAACTTGCTGACAGTGCACTCTATTCCCTCATCCAAGTCATTGATGAATGTATTGAATAGTACCAGGCCCAGTACGAACGTTGAGGCACTCCACTAGTTACAGGCCCCCAACTGGGCTCTGCCCCACTGACAGCAGCTCTCTGGTTTCTTTCCTTCAGCCAGTTCCCAGTCCACCTCACTACCTGATCATCCAGTCCACACTTCCTCAGTTAAGCAGCGAGGATGCTGTGGGAGACTGCATCAGATGTTTTACTGAAATCAAAATAGACCACATCCCCTGCTTTACCATCATCTATCCACCTGGTTATGTCCTCATAAAAGGCAATGAGGTTGGGTCAAGCATGACTTCCCCTTGGTGAAGCCATGTTGACTACCTTCTTATCCCTGATATGCCTTGAGATGTCATCAAGGATAAGCTGTTCATTCCTGGAAAAGGTGATGGGAGGTGAGGCTGACCAGGGACCCGTTACCCGGGTCCTCCTTCTTGCCCTTTTTGAAGGCTGGAGTGACATTTGCTTTCCTCCAGTCCTCAGGCACCTCTGCTGTTTCCCAAGATTTAGCAAAAATGAAGAAGAGTGGCCTAGCAATGACTTCAGCCAGCTCCCTCAGCACCCATGTGTGCATCCCATCTGGATCTATGGATTTATGGATATCCGGATTGCTTAATTGGTCCCTAACTCAGTTCTCGTCAACCAAGGCAAACTGCTCCATTGTCCTGTCCTTCGTCATCTGTCTGCCTCAACCTCCTATCTGTAAAATAAGAGTGATGCATCCTTTCTCTTCATGCTTTGTTTTTAGAATTTACACTATATTTGGAAAGACACTTCCACATATGGTAAGTGTATGATGTAGTGGAAATGGTCTTAGTAGATATTAATTTTGACTGGGCTGCTATCATCACATAAGCAACAAAGAATTCATCTTTCTAGGAGTGTATGACTATATGTCTATACAATACTTGAACTGACAGTGTCTGTTATAAATAAGATTAATATAATACTTTGCATTATGAAACCAGGCATTTAGGTTTTTTATTAGATTTCATTCCAAATGTAGTTGGTCTGGAACACATTTTGTGGCTCAACTTGGATATAAAAACAAACAAAAAAATCCCACTGAATATTGTTTCTGAGAATCCAGGGAAAAGGTTTCTTACTGTTTAAAAATATAGTCCTTCGCATCTGCTCTGAGAAAGTTATAAAGTCTGGTTTAGAGCAAACGTGGTTGGTTGTTGGGTTAGTGTGGTGTGGGGTTTTTTTGTTTCTTTTTGTTGTTGTTGCTGTTTGGGTGGTGGTTTGTTTTTTGGTTTTTGTTGTGTGGTTTTTTTTTTTTTTCCTTAGAGAAGCCTTAATCTGTTTTTATTCTTTCCCTGTGAAAACTTGCAAGGAACTGCAAATTTTTTCGAAAATGGCTTTGGGCATTTTCTTTAAAGACTGGTTGGTGTGGTGCCTAAATTCCTGAATATTTCACATACAACCAGACTTTTTCAGCCATTGTAGCAATTAGTGAGATACTTAAATTTTGTCTGCCAGCTGCCAGACATCAAGTCAATAATGAGAGACTCCAGTGAGGAGGAGGAATACTTCCTCTGCTCCTGGTTGTTTGCCAGATTGAGAGGTTTGAGACAAAGTGGGAGATGCCTACCTCTGGTTCAGAGGGGGTACAGGAAAAGGTGGTGGGTAGAGGCAACAGAGGAGGGAGAAAGGCATAAGTGAATGCCTGGCGGAAGAGTAGGAAGAAAAGATTGCATGCTGGGATAGAGGAAATTGAGGGTGATGAAAGCTGAAACTACTGAAACAACTTCTTTTAAACTTTTTTAGATCAAATCTGTTTTCTTTTTATTATAGCTTTCCTCATTTTCCATGTTGTTCCCTTCCTGCCCTACTTGTAGTTTTGTGGCTCTCAAGCTTCAGCATCAGCAAAAGAAAATGGCAGAGGAATGAAGGGACTGTTCACAGGTGTTATCCTTAACCTCTGCTGAGTATTGGCCAACATCTCGGCCACGACAGTGTCGAGTGGGTTTGGTTAGTGAGGAGTGAGGGATGGAAAGGTTAAATGAAGCTTAGCCGTGGACAGCCCTGTAGGCTACCACCCTGTGTCTACTGTTACAGGAGCATGGACTTATATCAGTTCCTTGTGTTCCTCCACAGAGATGCATTCCACAACCCCTAGTTTGAAAAGCACTGCAGCAGACCATAGTCTCCTTGAGGGAAGGCATTCTTTTAGGTTTGTTTTCATCTTTTGAAACCCATTGGCCAATATTAATACAATCTGTTACAGGGATAGTAGTTTCAAAGAGAAAAAACATCTAGCTAATGCTACCTAGGTCTCATTTGCTATCTGCACAGTACTAAATTTTATTCAAATTTGTGTAAGAGAACATTCTCATGCCCTAACAACAGACAAAATATTGTTAACATTTAAATCATTACAGAAAGTAGTGACATTTTTTTGAGCATGCTGGGGTTTAAACTTAGGATAGGAAGTGCTAGAATGAGGAGTCTCTGGTAGCTCCTTTTGTAGAGTGTTTATGTGGTGTTGAACAAGGCCCGTATAGAGTAGTTAGGTGTTTGTTTTCCTGTATGCCAATCTTTAGACACTGAGTTGTTGATCTGCAGGTAGCTACTGCTGTCAGTGCTCAGCATAAGTTTTGAACCTATACTAACATGAAACAGCTTTACAGCTTGGGCAGCCTACAGTATTTCAGGTGGCCTTGGTGTCTGTTTCCCACAAATTTGGAAAAATAGTATTCCATTTCAAAATTACTGTGAACATTTCACAGGAATACTCTGAAGACTGATTTGTTAATGTTTTTGAAGCCATTAGTCTGATAAAAATGTTTTATGGACTTCTGTGGTGTTTGTGAATTCAGGGTTGTAGAATGTTGTTATAAAGCAAAAAATGTACATTACGTAAGTCACAGGGCCTCATTTAATAGGGAAATAAGAAATAGCCATCCATGCAATGAGGCCAACTCCAGAAAAATCAGTATGTCTGTGAGATTCTACAGGGAGTTCAGAAGCCAGACCAAGCCTTTGGGATCACAGAATCATAGAATGGTTTGGGTTGGAATGGATCTTAAAGATCATCTAGTTCCAACTCCCCTGCCATGGGCAGGAGCACCATTTCACTAGACCAGGTTGTTCAGAGCCCTGTCCAACCTGACCTTGAGCACTTCGAGGGATGGAGCATCCACAGCTTCTCTGGGCAGCCTGTTCCAGTGTCTCACCACCCTCATGGTGAAGAATTTCTTCCTTATAGCTAATCTAGCCTTTTTCAGATCCGAAGAGTAGCAGTCTTCCATCTTCTCTCACTAGAGTTCACCTGCCTGGTGCTATATGTGCTATATGTGCAACTTGTACCTGGAGTAAGTAGCCAGCTGTTTGGGTGGGAAGCAACCAGCCCCACTTAGTCTACACATCTGCCTGTAGCACCCTGGTAGTTGGGTCTCTGTTGTGGACAGGGGAAGACATGTCTCGGTGTCCCTGAAAGTGGCAGTGAGGGTCAAGTACTCATACTCAGCCATCATGCGTGCTGGGACTGGACCAGCATTTGCTTTGCCTTCCAGTGCATCAACTACATAATCAAGTGTATGGACAGGGAATGCTGAATTTAGGTTTTATGGACAGCTTGCATTCTGGTATCCCTAACTTCCGAGCACTCATATGCACACTGTTAAATGACCAAGCAGTTCTTTATGTAGCATTGTATGTGTGCCTCTGTTATCCATGGAGTATTTGATAATGTCATACGTCAGAAGCAGATAATGTATTTATTGTGGCAAGGACTTTGGCAGGGGGGAAAGTTGCAGAACAAGGACGAGATTGTGTCTCCTATAACCACGTTAGCACTTGTGATTACGGCTTTGCTATGCAATTCCTGCCATGTATGACATGGCTGTGGTGGACTTTTACGTAGTATAGTTAAATATGCTATGGGAAATACATGATTCTACACTAAACATCTTCTAACTTAGTAGAAAAGTTATTGTTTTGATTCTTAGAAAAAGACTTGCTAGGTTTGCTTTCTTGGTGAAGTGAAATCAGTGAATAAACAATATTGCATCAATGTGTCAGTTGTAGAGACTTGTGACTTCTCTGGTAGCTTATCTTTCACTCCACCCATTTAATATTTCTTGTCTTTCTCCTTTTCCTCTCTTCCACCCTGTCTCAGCAGCACAGTCCTCTCTAGGATTGTGGTTCAAGAGCTTGCTCTCTGACTACATTTAGAGGACATTAAATAGAAAGGAGCGGGATTGTACTCAGGGAAAGCTGTTAAGTTTTAATAACTTGCTAGTTGTTCCTGAGAAACTCTTTCCTGTTGTGTTGAAAAGCAGCAAGTGTAGCTGAAGCTGCTGTAACTTCTCTCATGGGAAAGTGTGGGCTCTGGTTATATCAAAATTTAAAGTTGAACAAAATGGTATCTTTTTGAATGTAGTTGTTATCTCCCCAGTATGGAGGAATGTCAGCCTGACCAGCAGTTATTTAAGAAGGCTGCACTCAGCATAAATTTCAGTTTGAGTGAGGACTTGCTAGTGTAAGTAAATAACAAGTCTTTCAATGTGAGACAGAACAATTCCTTTTTAGACAGAGTGTTGCGACATGTGAGTTGACTTGGCAGATTGTTGTTCTAGTTTATTTGCATTTATTTTTCCTATTTTCTACCTGTTTTGATGTTAGAATCCTTTTGGATTTTCCTTGGCCTTTCTGCTTCCTTAAATTCTGTTGCACAACTCTCACAGTTATACAGCTGTGATAGCTACAAGGTCATGATTTTCTTTTGCTGGGTAACAACAGTTTTCTCTTTTAAGGAGGATCCTTTAATAATACTGGCTAGAAGTTTGCAGCAGAGTGCTTCTGTTGTTGCATGCAAATTTAAAAGAGTGAGGAATCATTTATGTTCCTTCAATCCAGTATTTGATAGATTTCAATTGGTAGAATGATTTGAGGATGCATGTTGAACAGTGGGATGCAAATCAAAAAGGTCAAAAATAAGTACAGAAGGGGAATTGCCATGAATACCTTTATTGATAATGATGATCTTAAAAATTAGGAGCAGGAAAAAGAGAGAAAAAAAAAAGGAAGGAAAGAGCAGTTTAAAGAACTGCAGAATTAATTTTGGAATGACTTCTCAGTTACAGTTTTTTGTTTTTAGCGCAGAGTTGAATAATTGTTTAGGGAATAGTCTAAACCCTCCTTACTGAAAACAGGCAATATACCAGAAATGTAACAACAGTTTACAAAGTAAATAAAATTTGTGGAAGTATCTACTGTTTTGAATCAAACTTGAAGCTTCTGAATAACTTATTAAATCATAAAAATTCCTATTTTCACAACTTAACAATATTAAAGTTATTTGATTAAAATGTCTCACTTCTAGACTACTGTAACTTTTTTTACATTTTATATGCCTTATTATTTCAGCTAAAGCTGTTAAATTTCAAGATCACTGAAAAAGCAAATCCTTTGTATGACAAACAGATGTGCAACAGAGGTTTTTATAGGGCACTTTCTTTCTTCAATAACAGCGATTGAACCTGCTTTTTTTCTCTGTTTTGGCACTGTTACAGCATATGATTCATTTTTGTCTCAGCTGTAGCAAGGAAACCACACGCATATTCCAGTGTAACAAGGTTAGAAAAGTACTTTTCAAGTCAGATGCAGAACAGTCGTCAAGAGTACTTTTTCTGTGGAAGTTTTTTCCTGCATTATAAGGTATATTTGAGGGAAAAAAATGAATCTCTTGCACAGATGGTTCACCTTCACTGTAGGTGGTACTGTGCTGCCTAAAGAATGGAGCTGGTGCTAACACTCCATTCTTGAATCTTGAAATAGTTCTGGAGTTTGTTTACCATGTTCCTTCCTCCCCACCCCGTCATGAAAACATACTGCATTATCTGAATTTGTGTTAATAGCCAGAGGAAAGGTCTGGGCTAAGACCAGAGCCTGGGACATATACCTGGGTAGTAAGCCTTACAGCTGAGGGGAAGCCAGCTGTGATAGTTGGACTTTCCAAAGAGCAGCTGGCACCATGTGCATTGGTCCAGTCTTGCTGGGAGATGGCAAAAACAAATACAGGTTTGTCCAGATCACAGTCCACTGAATTGGAACGGTATCTCTTAGTAAACTGCAGTTAACTCCAGGTAATGTTTGATAGTATCACCAGGTTATTTAGAGGCAAACGTTGTCTTTTGTGAATGTGAAACCTGGAGCTCTTTATGGTTAGTTTTTGTTCAAATGTCAGCATCTCTGGTTTGTCTGATTTCTGTGTCAGATGCTCATTTTTCTCCCAGGAGCTGAATTTCATTCAAGAACCAAGTCACGTCAGTGGCTGTGGAAGCTAAATGTCATTATCCTTGAATGTTCATGTGCATGTTTTTAAAATCCACATTTTAACTCTGTTTTCAGCTGCTGCTGTCTTCTGTGAGGGTTCTGCTGTTTCATGTAACACTCACTGTTTGTAGGTAGAAGATCTGATAGAAGTGAGGAGCCTTTTGCTGTAAATATGTGTGGGTAGCTGAGAAGAAAGAGTGAAGATGGTTCACAAGGTCCTTGTGCAGTGAGGTGACTGCCAATGTCCCTTTGTGTACAGACTCAAGTTTGAGGATCTGTGACTTGAGCCGTCACATTTGTGAACATGCCTTTATGTCTGTGTGTGGCTTACTGAGTGAATTCTACCTTTCTGAGTAAAAATTCAGAATGTTGTTGGTGTTGGGTTGGAGCAGAGCTGACCCCTGGTAGCTGTAAAAAGCTGAGTGAATAGAGGAGGCTTTTGAGTTAAGTTCTGAGATCTTTTCAGTATGATTGACTGTTCTCTAGAGAACCAACGTGAGGTATTCTGCCACCACTGTGGACACTGTGTCTGCAGGCAGTCTCAGGAATCCTTTAGTCTTAAGTGATCTGGAGAGTACACAAACTGTTAGCTTTGGTTACAGTTTCTGCTTTTAGAATAATTGAAATGACTGTTTCTTACTTGAGGCATCTGTGTTGTTTTTGAAGATGGAAAAGAAGACAAGTGCACTGCTGTCTGCCATTATGGTATCTGGGTCAGGCCGTGTGGTGCGCAGGGACAAGGTGTGCTGGCTGAGGGCTTCTGCTGTGCCCGGCCTGAAGGATGCGAGCAGGGCAGCTTAGCTGGCTGCTTTAACTGACCTCTTCAGCTCTTACCACCACTGTTGTGTTGTTTTTTCCCCTTCTGACTCTGGTTGGTACAGAGAATTTACCTGAAACCTGGAAAACGACCCAGTCATGTGGAGAGATTGTGCCCAATACAGCCATGGTCTCAGACTGAAAAACTGAATTTGTCCTCGCGCTCTTCTGCGTTTGTTTTGTGATTCAGGAATCCAACCTCTGAGTTACATTAGATCTCCATTGTGCTATGTAAGTACTTCCAAAGCATGTGTTGGCAAGAAGACTTTGACGTCAGCAAAGCTTGGGTGAGGTTTAGCATTGCGCAGATTCAGTTGCTCCAGTCGGTGTGGATAATGGCATGTGGGAATTGAAGCAGAGTTTGGAGCAGGGCGGGGAATCATTGTGAATGGTGTTTGTAGCCTGCTGCTCAGTGTATATCTTCTGTGGGTAGAAAATGTACTTGACGAACTATGTGTTGTCCCTGTTGTTTATTACAGACATTTCAGATGATTTTGTAAATATTTGTGTCTGACACTCCTGGTTTACAGAATATTGCTTTTAGTTCTTTAAACTGGGATTACAATAACAGTTATTTGCTGGTGTTGCAAGTGAAGATATTTTTCAGAGGCAAACTACATGTATTGCTCAAGGATTTTTTTGTTCCAGTGTTAACACTAAGTTTAGTTAAGCGAAAATAATTTGGTAATCATCTACTGCGATTTGAAATTCATAATGATTAACTTGAAAGTAGAAAGAAAGCAGGGATTTAAAGACACTGTGTGAATTCATGATCTGCCAGAGAAAGTGGTATTTTATTTTAAGATGAACAGAGGACTGACTTTTGTTATTGCTGATTAAACAAATCTTTGACTTGGAAATAAATACGAAATCCTGTTTGTTAGATTCAATTTAAGATATTTGTTTCAGCTAAGGTTTGCCTGGATGCAGACAGCTCAGGAGAGCTATATTTAAGGCCGTTAAGAGCAGAACTGTGGGTGTCACTGTGACAGGATTCAAAATCAAGCTGGAGGCTTGCAGTTGATTTTATAAGCAAACAAGAAGCTTTTGTTGTGCTTAGAAATTATTTACTCTGCTTTTTAAGGGAAAAAGTCATCTGGACATTTGATGACTGTATCTCAGGTTTAGGCTAACAAGTACTCTTGGCCTGAGGCAGCATCTTCTGTACTAATTCACTGTTTCTGTGGTCTAGGAAGCTTTTAAATCTGTGTTGGGGTTTCTTTAAAAGTTTTACTAGAAAGGATGTCGTTCGAGGCATATACCAGTGTTATGATGTAAAAACCACAAAGTATGGTTTTACCTCAGAACCCCAAATAACACAGGTGTATTTGTAGACTATAATTAGTATTTAGCCGTTCTAAACAACGGAGAAAATAAACACAGTAGCTTTTCTAGGAATTGCATTATGCTTGCTTCATTTTTTTCTTTTGTGCCTGTAATTATTTGAAATGAATGATGTGTCACAGCCTGTCGCACAAAGGGGCCTAACTAATGATGTTTCCGTAATTGTGTAGAAAGAGCTGATTAAGATGATGCTGTGTGGAAGAAAAAAAATTAACATTCAACAAAGTGTATTTAAAGATGTATTAGAAAGAACATGTGAGTTTGCATCTGTAAATGTGGAGGGGGAAGTGTCAGGGGAGAAAGGCTTTGTAATCCCTCCTCAAAACCAAGAGAGCAAGGGATTTGTATTTTAGAAATACTCTACGTGTTGTGGGGCCTGGCAGTGAAGGTGTAACTTGCTAATTTAAAGGTCGTGGAGTAAATGGAATAGTGCAAATACATCTTGACCCACGCTTATTTTTCTCCTTTCTGGAGTGTGCCACGAAGCACTGCTGCAGCACTCGTCAGCTGGCACAGAAATCGATCTAGGTTCCATGCTTTTTTTCCTGTTTGTATTCTGCTGTTAAATGTATGCAGCACAGTAGGAGTAGGGAACCTTTGACTATTTTTGTTGTGAACCATTCTGACAATCCATGATGTCACAGCTCTGCCAAGGTTCCATCAGCACTGTGTGACGTGGGGTGTCACCTGGCAGGCAGGACTGTAGGGCTTCTTGCTAATGCGCAGTGACTTGCAGGAGATTCACAAACTCCTCTGTGTTTGTTGCTTGGATGCCATCAATGAGACAATGAGGACTAAGAAAGTTTTGCAAGATTAAGTCTTTAAAGCCACAATTGGGAGTCTGTGCTGACTTTTCTAGCTATTTGAAATAGCTTTTTTTTTTTTTTTTTCTCATGGAAGAACTCTGCTTTATCCCCCATCTATGTTGCAGTTACGCTGTGGTGCTGTCAGTGAAAAAATGTTTGGAAAATCTCACATCAACCTGGCTAAATTCTGCTGTGTGCTGACACAGCATATTTTTGGTGTGATATATGATGTTGTTGTAAGAGGAGTAACTGTGCTGGCAGAATAACTCCTCCTGTTGGCCTATATTGTATTTCAAGTATCAGTTTTACTTTTAGTGATGAGTGTTCATCTTTTTCTTGTTTTGTGCTTTTAAACTGGTTTTTACACTATTTATAATGCTGGTGGAGTCTGTCTGTAAAGGCTGGTAGATCATTGTCCTTGTCTTGCTCTGTCTATGCTGGATGAGTTCTGTCTTTTCAGCCCGGTCTTTATTTATTTTTAGTGGGACTAGAAGAATCCTTTCCACTAATTCTTTCCCCCAAAGAAGCATCAGTGAGATTGAACTTTTCACTTCATGTATTCATAAGGGAAGATCTGTGTGTTTGATGGGTAGTTGGTCTGTCTTTACCTTCCTCTTCTAATGTTCTCCTTTCATTCTACATAAGGTTCAGATGTGAGATAAGCTTCATGGTACTTGTGCCATTTCCTGACGCCCATGGTTTTTCTGGAGGCAGTGAGTGTTTCCTGTCTGGAAGCCAGAGGCTGCGTTCCTGGCAGGATGGAGTATTTTTGTTTGCCTGGCTAGACCTTCCCCTGTCTTTGTTTCTCTCTCTCTCTCTTAGTTGTTCATTCTCTTTTTTTTTTTTTTTTTTTTTAATTATTATTATTTTTTAAACTTGGTCTGTGTTTGAAATTGCCCCAGTTTAGCTAGAGCTGTCATTAAACAAAAAATGGACTTGGTGATTTCACATGCATCCCTGCAGGATTTTTCAGTTAACATACTGGCAGAATAAATTAATAAGCCTGACAGCAGTAGAATTGGGTGTGTTACACTAGGTTTTGCACTAATCTTGCTTTTTGACTGAACGGGAGTGGTTAGTTATGCTGGTGTAACTTTGTACCTGACCTGTGGGCAGTTTCAGCAGTTCTGGCATTAGCTGTAACAGGTCAGAAAACCCTGCTGTAGTTCTTGTCTCTATCCTGCACTAGCTGCTGCTAAAATAGACTGGCTTGGATTATTCACTTAGGCACCCAAGGTTTTGTGAAAGTTTTATATTTAATTACATTTACCAAAATTATTAGTTCCTTTACAAAGAGACTTGTAAACAAGACCCATGCACAGTAGCTATTCTGTTCTCAAGGACTGAGATACTGTGAGGTTACAGCAGCTTAGGAAGTTTCTGTGGGTTGCCACAGTGGCATTTAGAAACTGTGACCAAGTTCTTAGCCTGTGCCATCTTGTGATAAAGTAGTACAGCCCACCAGGTGCTGGGAGGTGAGCCAGCCTGTGAGGCAGGAGAGTACTACCCATGCTCTGCCGCAGCAACAACGGTGGTAGCTCGTGCAGTGGGGTGCAGAGGTTCTGTTCCTCCTTGCTATTAGACCTCTCACCTGTTGCTGGTGACACAGACTGGGGTGTGGCAGTGCAGGTAGGCTGGACACAACCAGCTCTTTTAGGTGAGTTTGTTGGGGGTTTCGTTTCGTTTGGGTGGTCTTTTTTTTTTTTTTAACTAAAGGCAGTAATGGTTTCTAGAAAAAGGAAAGCTGTTGCTGCTGCTAATACAAAGAGTGTGTCTACACAGGAGGTGTCTACACAGACACTACCCTCCGAGAAGGATGCAGCCACCCAGGTTTCTGGCTGTGCAGAGTGTCTGTGCCTGGCATTGGTACCAGAGGATGGTGTGGGAGACACCTGTGTACAATGCAAGCAGGTCAATGACTTACTGTGCCTAGTGGCAGAGCTCAAGGAAGAGGTGGAGAGACTAAGCAGCATTAGGGAAAGTGAAGCGGAAATTGACTGGTGGAGTCAAACCCTCTTGGCTCCTAAGGGTGTGCAACCGGAGATGGTGAAGCCCCATCCTTCCTGCCATAAGCGGGAGGTTTTGAGGGCACAGGATCAGGCTATACCAGTGCGCCGAAAGGCTAGCCGGCAGGGAAGCAACCGGCTTGGCTAAACAGGGAGATTTTGAAGGAAATCAGAAATAAAAAGAGAGTTTACAGACTGTGGAAAAAAGGGCTGGCTACCTATGAAGAATTTAGGAAAATAGCTAGATCATGCAGGAAAAAAATCAGGGAAACAAAAGTGCAGTTTGAAGTTAATTTGGCCAATTCTGTTAGGGATAATAAAAAGTCCTTCTTTAAATACATTAATAACAAAAGGAGGGGCAAGGAAAACCTCCATTCTCTACTGGACTTTGAGGGAAATATTGTTAACAAAGATGAGGAGAAAGCTGAGGTACTTAATACCTACTTTGCCTCAGTATTTACCAGTCAAACAGATGGCCCTCAGGATAACTGGCCTCTGGAGATGGTTGACAGGGATAGGAAGCCAAATAGTCCCCTTGTATTCCAAGAGGAAATAGTTGGTGGCTTACTGAGCCATCTGGATCCTCATAAGTCTATGGGACCAGACGGGATCCATCCTAGGGTGATGAGTGAGCTAGCAGAAGAGCTCACCAAGCCGCTCTCCATCATCTTCCAACAGTCTTGGCTCACTGGGGAGGTCCCAAATGATTGGAAACTGGCAAATGTTACCCCAATCCACAAAAAGGGCTGCAAAGCTGACCCTGACAACTACAGGCCTGTCAGCCTGACCTCGGTGCCTGGCAGGGTGATGGAGCAGATCATCCTGAATGCAGTCACACAGCACCTCCAGGATGGACCAGGGATCAGACCCAGCCAGCATGGGTTTAGGAGGGGCAGGTCCTGTCTGACCAACCTGATCTCCTTTTATGATCAGGTGACCCACCTAGTGGATGAGGGGAAAGCTGTAGACGTGGTCTATCTAGACTTCAGCAAAGCCTTTGACACGGTCTCCCATAATATACTCCTTCAAAAGCTGATAGCCCGTGGCTTGGACAAGTGTACTCTCTGCTGGGTTAAGAACTGGCTGGAGGGCCGGGCCCAGAGAGTGCTGGTGAATGGGGCTGTATCTAGCTGGCGGCCAGTCACTAGTGGTGTCCCCCAGGGGTCAGTGTTGGGTCCACTCCTGTTTAACATCTTTATTGATGATTTAGATGAGGGGATTGAGACCATCATCAGCAAATTTGCTGATGACACCAAGTTGGGGGGCAGCGTCGACTTGCTGGAAGGCAGGAGGGCTCTGCAAAGAGATCTGGATAGACTGGAAAAATGGGCTGATTCCAATGGGATGAAGTTCAACAATGCCAAGTGCCGGGTCCTGCACTTTGGCCACAACAACCCCCTGCAGCGCTACAGGCTGGGCACAGAGTGGCTGGAGAGCAGCCAGGCAGAAAGGGACCTGGGGGTACTGATTGACAGGAAGCTCAACATGAGCCAACAGTGTGCCCAGGTGGCCAAGAAGGCCAATGGTGTGGTCAGCAGGACAAGGGAAGTGATCCTTCCCCTGTACTCTGCATTGGTGAGGCCACACCTGGAGTATTGTGTTCAGTTCTGGGCCCCTCAGTTCAGGAAAGATATTGAGGTGCTGGAGCGGGTCCAGAGAAGACCAACAAGACTGGTGAAGGGACTTGAGCACATGACCTATGGGGAGAGGCTGAGGGAGCTGGGGTTGTTCAGTCTGGAGAAGAGGAGGCTTAGAGGTGACCTCATCGCTCTCTATAACTACCTGAAGGGAAGTTATAGCCAGGTGGGAACTGGTCTCTTCTCCCAGGCAGTTAGCAATAGGACAAGGGGGCATGGGCTTAAACTCTGCCAGGGGAAGTTTAGGCTGGATATTAGGAAGAAGTTCTTTACAGAGAGAGTGATCAGGCATTGGAATGGCCTGCCCAGGGAGGTGGTGGACTCACCGTCCCTGGAGGTTTTTAAACTGAGATTGGACATGGCTCTTAGTGCCATGATCTAGTAAATGGGCTGAAGTTGGACCAAGGGTTGGACTTGATGATCTCTGAGGTCTTTTCCAACCTAACCAATTCTGTGATTCTGTGACTTGGTCTCATAGGAAGAATTCAAAACTCTTATTAACTTGTTCCCTTTTAGTTACTTCAGCTAGTTTACTTTAAGTTTTATTCAAGGTATATATGTATCTCCATTTTGTTAATAAAACTGGTGAATAGCACCAGAGGATTAAAAAGTAATTCCTTAATAGTTTCCAGCACTTATTTTGAAGCAAAGCTATTTCAAAATGTGTTGGGGTGTGGTGTTTGTGGTTTGGGTTTTTGTTTGTTTTGGTGTTTTTTTTACTTTTTTTTTTTCTGCCACCCTGAAAAAATAGAGGTTAGTTATACCACAGAAAAAACAGAGCTGGAAAATGCTGCCAGTCAGCTGGTCAGTAATCTCTGCAGTGCAAGACAAAAACCCCTGGCTCTTGCTGAATTTAAAAATCAATAGAAGCTGGTAACCGAGATCTGTTACCTCTTATGTATCCCCCCCCAGCTGCTGTCTCTATGATACGCCGTTCAAATTCTGTCTGTGTGCTCTCTCTGGAACTCCTGCTCTTGGTTTCAGATCCCTCTACTACAATATTTGTCCCACCTTATGTCTTGGTACATTTTATTTGGTTTATCTTTATAGTAGGGCAAACTTTAAAGCCTGCTTGAAAACCAAAGCTTGTTAGAATTCAGTATGTAGCCATTACTCTTTGATCATGCAAAATTACAGAGCTGAAGTTATGTCTGTTTATTCTGGAAATTTGTAAGTCTTGGTTATTTTCATTTTGAAGCAGTTGTTCTGTAGAAATGATCTCAGCATCCAGCAGTGTTGCAATGTTTTCCAGTTGCAGGATTGGTGACACTGCAGGAAACAAGACTTTCTGATACTGTTTCACTTGTGTATGTATTTACTCAGATTATTTTGCAATGTTTAGTTTAGAATTAAAAGCAGCTGCAGGAAAGTCCAGGGTATCAGTATTGATTTTAAAGAGTAAAACTGAAAGCAGGCAATACTTGATTTCAACTAAAATAAATACAGAGCAAAAAAACCTCTGAAAAATTGCTTTGGGGTAATTTTGCTATTGCCAGATAATTTACTTTGCTTTTCTTAAGACTGCATTGGTAAAGTATCTGGATCTGTTCATACCATATAAGCATTCTCTGAAGACAGAATTCAGAATTAAGTTTGTTTTTCTGTATTGACTGCTGTTACAGATGATTAGCATTTTAAAAGTTTACAGTTTATTTTTACTGTTGGGATGGGAAAGATTTTGGGCTTATGAAAATTTTTGTCTCAGGCAGGTCAAACAGTCACCTGTCAATCTCTTGAGTGATTCATTCATATGGTCTGATTTTCTTTTCAGCTGGTGGTCAGAAAGACTGCTTAGTTTAAATGAAGCTATTAATATGGTTAGGTTAAAACTTTTTTTGATGCATAGGCAGTTTGTGCAGTTTTTAATCTCTTCATGTTGTTTCTTCTTTCCAGACCACTAGCTAGTCCGATGGTTTGGAACATAACTTCAACATATATACGCAAATAAGTATCACCACTATATTCAGGAGTGAAAATACATGCCCATCATTGCACAAAGAGAACACATTCGCATCACTTATGCTAGAAAAAAATGTGCTGGTGTGAGAGGTTTAATGATTAAAGGATTAAAATAGTTAAAAGTTCTGGTGATGTTTTGTTTTCTTTCCTTTTTTTATTTTTCCCCCTCAGTATTTGGTTTCTATTGGCAGAGTTTGGTGTCCATTTGCTTACAGTAATGCACTGCAGTGCATAGGATAAGCTTTTGATGTGGCTGAGGCCGCTCTGCTCAATTAGATAAGGGAAAATTGATCCTGTTAGTCTTATTTCCAACAGATGTAGGCCTGGAGACTGACACATAAGAAAGCATCTCTCCATTGAGTTCTTAGCTTTGGTCAGCCGTTGCACTCAATATATCCAGATTTAATGCTGCTGGTTTGGAAAATTACATTTTTAGAATTTAAGGAATCCTTGCCTGTTTGTACTTTTGCTAACAAATGGCAATGTGGGCCCTTAAGAGGGGCTGCATCTTATGGCTGACCTTGCTTATGAAAGTGCTGGTGAAGTCTTTTACTGAACATTTGAAACAGAGGAAAAGATGCTGCTTTTCTAAGCAGTTTTGTTTGATTGTGGTGTCTTCCTTTGAGGTTTGAAAGGATGGTGATGGAAAAAAAACAAATAACAAACCCTCCCCACACACACAAAAAAGCCACCAGACTGAGGGGAGGCTCTTTAAGTTTGCTCTCTCCTTTACAAGCATTATCTGCAAGAGGAACAGTTTTGCTGGAGTTGGCAATCAGTCGTTCAGAGACTTTCAGAGTGAGTGGAGCAGCTTGCAAGATTTCCTTTCCTAATAGCAGCTGTCATGGACACATGATACAGGATGTATTGCACATAAATTTCAAAGGAAGAAGCACAGCTCCCTTTTTTTTTTTTTTTTTTTTTAAATAAACTGTTGAAGATTTTTCTATCTGTCAGGATTGGTTTGTCATGTCCTACGCAGCATTGTGAATTTTAAAATAGAACATTGTGTATCAGTTAACTTTTGGCAATTCTGCAGTGTGTACTCTGCAGGCTTCTGTGTATTTTAAATACTGTCAGTCTTTTGATTTTAGTGCTCGGTCAGTCTGACTGTCTCAGGCTTTGAGCCCAAGTGGGTTCATAGTGTCTGTTTGGTGTATTGTTTTGCAAACAATATTGCTTTGTTCTGTAAATGAAAATAGAATTTCCAGATAAGTGACATAGGCCTTCAAGGAAAAATGAAGTGCAATCAGAATAAACTGGGACATGGTAACAGGGCAGTATGTAGATTTTTAAGAGATTAGAATATTTCTGCCTCACAAGTGATTTTCTCTTAAATTCTTATGTAATAGTATATGTGAATATTAGGGTATTTTTAATAACATCATTTAGAATATGGAGTAATAATCTGGACATAAAGTTGATGGGAGAAACCATAATGTTTTACTTTAATATTTGTTGAAAGATGCTTTACAAATGAAGGATGCTTTACAAATGCTGAAAGGACTACTCAGCCAGCCATCCACAGTCCATTAGGTTCTTCCAGTGCACTGATAACTTGCAAATGCAAATGGTGGAGGAGCTGACTAAGAGAGGAGCACTGCTGGATCTCATCCTCACAAACAAGGAGGGGCCGGTTGAAGCAGTAAAGATTGAGGGCTGCCTTGGCTGCTGCAACCATGAGATGGTGGAGTTCAGGATTTCACGTGGCAGGAACAGAATACCTGGCAGAATTGCAACCCTGGACTTCAGTAGGGCCAACTTTGGCCTTTTCAAGCAATTGCTAGGGGAAATACCTTGGGAAAGGGTACTTGAAGGTAAAGGGGCTCAAGATAGTTGGTTAGTGTTCAGGGACTGCTTCTACCAAGCTCAAGATCGGAGCATCTTGACACATAGAAAGTCAAGGAAGAGGGGCAGGAGACCTGTGTGGTTAAACAGGGAACTGCTGGGTAAGCTCAAGTGGAAGAAAGAGTCTACAGATCATGGAAGGAGGGGCTGGCCACTTGGGGAGAATATAGGGCTGTTGTCAGAGGATGTAGGGAGGCAACTAGGAAAGCTAAGGCGTCCTTAGAAGTAAACCTGGTGAGAGAGGTCAAGGACAACAGAAAGAGTTTTTTCAAATACGTGGCAGATAGAACTAAAACTAGAGGGAATGTAAGCCCACTAATGAATGGGGTGGGTGCCCTGGTGACAAAAGATATAGAGAAGGCAGAGTTACTGAATGCCTTCTTTGTCTCTCTCTACTCTGCCGGAGGCTGTTCTGAGGAGCCTCCTCTGGGAGGCCCCAGGAAGAGGCCAGGACAATGGAAGAGTTTGCCTCAGTTTATGAGGACTGGGTTAGGAAGCAATTAAGCAATCTGGACATCTATAAATCCATGAATCCAGATGGGATGCACCCATGGGTACTGAGGGAGCTGGCTGAAGTTATTGCTAGACCACTCTCCATCATTTTTGCGAAGTCTTGGGAAACGGCAGAGGTGCCTGAGGACTGGAGGAAAGCAAATGTCACTCGAGTCTTCAAAAAGGGCAAGAAGGAGGACCTGGGTAACTGATCCTGGGTCAACCTCACCTCCATACCTGGAAAAGATGATGGAACAGCTTATCCTTGGTGCCATCTCAAGGCATATCAAAGATTAGAGGGTCATTAGAGGCAGTCAGCATGGCTTCACCAAGGGGAAGTCATGCTTGACCCAACCTCATAGCCTTTTATGAGGGATAACCAAGTGGATAGATGGCGATAAAGCAGTGGATGTGGTCTGTCTTTATTTCAGCAAAACATTTGATGCAGTCTCCCACAGCATCCTCGCTCCTTAAATGAAGAAGTGTGAACTGGATGATCAGGTAGTGAGGTGGACTGGGAACTGGCTGAAGGAAAGAAGCCAGAGAGTTGCAGTTAATGGGGCAGAGTCCATTTGGAGGCCTGTATCTAGTAGAGTGCCTCAACGTTCAGTACTGGGACCAGTACTATTCAATACATTCATCAATGACTTGGATGAGGGAATAGAGTGCACTGTCAGCAAGTTTGCTGATGACACCAAGCTGGGAGGAGTGGCTGACATGCCAGAAGGCTGTGCTGCCATCCAGTGACACCTGGACGGGCTGGAGAATTGGGCATGGAAAAATTTAATGAAATATAACAAGAGCAAGTGTAGAGTCTTGCATCTGGGCAGGAACAACCCCAGGTTCCAGTGTAAGCTGGAGAATGACCTGTTAGAGAGCAGCGTAGGGGAGAGCAACCTGGGGATCCTGGTGGACAGCAGGATGACCATGAGCCAGCACTGTGCCCTCGTGGCCAGGAAGGCCAATGGCATCCTGGGGTGTATTAGAAGGGGGTGGTTAGTAGGTTGAGAGAGGTTCTCCTTCCCCTCTACTCTGCCCTGGTGAGACCACATCTGGAATATTGTGTCCAGTTCTGGGCCCCTCAGTTCCAGAAGGACAGGGAACTGCTGGAGAGAGTCTAGCGCAGAGCCATGAAGATGATGGAGTGGAGCATCTCCCTTATGAGGAAAGGCTGAGGGAGCTGGATCTCTTTAGCTTGAGGGAGACTGAGGGGTTACCTCATTAATGTTTACAGATATATCAAGGGCTAATGTCATGAGGATGAAGCCAGGCTCTTCTTGGTGACAACCAATAATAGGACAAGGTGTAATTGGTACAAACTGGAACACAGGAGGCTTCACTTAAATTTGAAAAGAAATTTCTTCTCAGTGAGGGTAACAGAGCACTGGAACAGGCTGCCCAGGGTGTTGTGGAGTCTCCTACTCTGGAGACATTCAAAACCTGCCTGGACGCATTCCTGTGTAACCTCATCTAAGTGTTCCTGCTCTGGTGAGGGGATTGATAGACGATCTTTTGAGGTCCCTTCCAATCCCTAACATTCTGTGATTCCAGTGAATGGCAGTCTTGTTCTTGCTTTAATGAACATCCCAGTTCAAGTGCAGATTAACAGCTGAAAAGAAAGGCTTACATGTGCTGAGGGAATTGCTCTAACCTTTTGTCCGCCTTTGATATCTAATAATAGGCTTTTGTTTAATTTTAACAAGGCATTATGTAGTGCCTCTAAACTGATCCTAATTATTAGAAGACTTTCCTAAAGTAAATTGACTCTGCAATGTAGGAACTCCCTTATGTTAAAGCAAGTCCTTTTGCTCCTGGAAGATGCTTTGTTTCTGGTGACTTCCTGTGTCAAGCTGGCTCATCCCAGAGGGTTTAACTTCCTTTCAGTTTCAGGATAAGAGCCCTATTCTGTTCTGCTTATCAATTCTGTGCTGATGCCAGCACGTCCCAGATTTTGTCAGCACCTTCACTGAACCTGCTGCTAGCTCCAACATGGAATTAGCGAGTGGATGCTTGGTACAATACTTGCAGGCTACTCAACTCCCAGTCTTTTGAGTTTGCATAAATTTAAGAAGTGAAATTATTTCAGCAAAGGTGTTCTTCTGTTGTTCAAAGATGTGTCATGTTTGAGACTTGACGTGGCAGGTTTCTAAAGGTTTTGAAAAACTTGTATTTGACAGTTGTGGATTTGGAAGTCCTGTTTTTGAAATAATGGCCTCTGTGCAGCTATCAATAGTCCATCGTAAGCATAAAGCAATGAGAGCCTAATTAACTACACAATCAAGTAATTTTCGGTCTGAAATAGGGGAAGCAGCTCTGCTAACTTTTATAATTAATGGTCTTTGTGTTTCAAGAGAAACATTCATCTCTGTGGCTCCTGGAACAAAGCAGGACAGAGCAATAAAGATGTTTTCCTGCAACAGTGTCTGAAAGATAAGAATTAGTTTTAGCTTGGATAGATTTCATAAAATGTAACTACCATACCAGTGCCCTCTTTTTCAAAAGAGAAAAGTCATAATGACGTAAAATTTACATTAATATATTTTTAAAGTAGTTTTACATGGCTTAGTTTGAATTAAATAAATTATTTAACTCACTTCATATTTTTGCATCCTGGCATAGTTTAACAAATCACTGTAAATATTTTATAAGTTCATTCTGAAAGCTTGATATATCTTTTGATACATATTTAACTTCTATAGAACTCCTTTTTGGTTTAATCCAAAATGTATCAACTCTTTGGTTTCTAATAAAATGTGGAATTAAGGTTAGACATCTTAAAAACCCCACACAAATGAAATTTAAACATCTTTATTGTCTTCTAAGCATTAAATAGAGAATGTCACTGTTCTTAATTTTAGTTTTTGTGGGGAAATATATTGAAGGAGTAGTCATAAGTGCATTCTGCTAATTGTTGTAATTAAGCATTTCACCTATGCTGCATTATATTACCATTAAAGGATTTTATTTTTCAACTTAGTGCATATAAAGGTTCTGCCAGAACCTGTGTTGTTTTGACATAATTTCCATTCGTTTACTTCCAAGTTGCAAAGTGTTGGTTCTGTTTGTACTACATCATCTGTGATTAAACTAAATAAGAGTCCTGGCATGCTCTGACACCATGTGCATTGACGTGAGTATGGTGGGGTTTATTAATGGGACATAGTGCTACAAAAGCACATAGCTGTTGAAATTGTTAAGCTCTTTCAGACAGTTCCTCACTCTGTTTTAGCTCTTAGTGATGTCAGAGTTTTAGTTGAACCTGAGGAGGCATGTGTAAAGCGGGTAGGGTTATATTCTTTTTGGAAATACTCGGACAAAAGTGTAGGGATTTTTTTCCCCAATTTTAAAACTAGTGTGGAATAAATTGACATTGAAAGAAGAATGCCCATTGAAACAAGAAGCTTGATTGCTGTTTGAAAATCCTGTGCATTGGTATTTAATTTAGTAGCTTAAGCTTTTGCATATATTTGTTTTACATTTTATTCCACTATTTTACAATTCTTACACCATGGAGTAAACAAAAAGGAAAATCTGTTTTTGATGCCTCTTCTGGATGTTTAGAGATATCTCTGTTAAAATCATCATCGCTTAAGAATTCCAGGATACTATGGGATCAAAATAGGAGATGCTTATTGGATGCTTATTGGGAGCGTGAGGGAGTTAGTCTGTCCCAGCAGCTGGTTTACAGAAGTAGGGCTTTATCGCTCTTCTGCTTGCAAAATCTGTAGGGTTATGCTTAGCTGCCTTAGTGCATTTTGTAAAAGTTTTCAAACCAGTAAGATGAGGAAAGCAACAGTTCCGTTGTGGGGAGCCATACTAGGAGTTATTTTTCGCCCTAGTCATCTTGAGTTGAAAATTTTTCCCTTTGCAAGATTATTTGAATTTCCTTTCCCTCCCCCTCCTTCATATGGTCAGCAATAGTATTTCCTTAAAGCAGTGTGGTCAAAAAGAATGCAGAAGGAAATCGACTGGATGCTAGTTAGTTTTCCCCAGCAAACCGTTTAGGAGGGATTACCGAAGGAATAGCAGTTAAGAACTGAGCTTTATGTGAGTTACGTCTGGAAATGTCGCTTACTTTTGGAAATCCTCAAATGACAAGGTGTGTTTGTGCTGTGGTAACTGGTGGTTTGTGGTAGTCTGTGGCACGAGCAAAATGCGAAGTACGGCTGGAATTTGGATTTGTGGTAGAGCTTTGGGCATGGCAGGAAGCCAGAAACTTGCTTTTCTGTAGTCGGTAAGTGCTTTTGAGGAAGTGTTGAGGACAGTGGTGAAGTTACATTTTTAGGAGTTATACTCTCTGTGTGGATTTTCTATCCCTTTGCTGTTGCCCATATTAGTTTCTTCTATATGTTGATAGAGTTTATACTGGTCAGTGGGTCGTGCAGAACTTGCAGTGAATGTTGCCTCTCAAAATCAGATTGTTCATTATTATTACCATAATTGTGTGTCTCAGCTCGTTTCAAGTATCTTGATTTCAAAGCTTCATTTTTCACACAGTGTATCTCCTTCATGTGGATTCATTGTTACTGGAACAATAGAGGCATTGTGTTCTCTGGCTATACGAAATCAAATATTTTTTTCTTTTGCAGCAAAAACACGCAGTTGCTGTGTTGGGTTGGGCAATGTGAGAACTGGCCAGTGCTCCAGATTGTGCTAGTAAGGCGCTTATGATTTTATACAGCTCTGATCATTATTAGCGTAGTAACACTTGTCTTCATTTTTTCCTGTAATAAATCATCTGCTGAATCTTTTCACTTCAGCAAAGTCATCTTTGAACGTCACTAAAATGGCAATCCAAAATTACTGTATAAGGAAGAGTGTGGCTTTTAAAACTGGCTTTATGCATTTAAATCCAGAGAGCATAATTGATGATTGTCTGAAATAACTGACAACTTTTCTATTCAAAACTCTTGACAAAGTTTAACCATTTTCTTCAGAAAAGCAATCTGCTGCTTCTGAGAGACTGCTTATCATATGCAGTTACACAAAGAGAACTATAGGACATACTGGTCTCTTTCTTCAGGGCATGGGAGAATCTTTGTTTATTTAAAACAAAAAAGTAGAACTGGTTCATTACCAGAGCTGCTATTTCTTGATTTTGTACATCTGTTGTAACTGGCAGATATGTTGTAATGCGCATTCTTTCCTCTCCAGAGACAGGGAGGAGAGGAAGGCTTGTAGTCATAGACTTGGCTGGGTTACTGTATTTATTTCCTCTTAAAATAAAAATATATTTTCAAACAAACTAAACAACAACAACAAAATACCACCTCATTGCCTGAAATAAGTGTGTTAATTATTGTTCATGTTGTTCATTAGCTCTCCTGACTTAGGGGTCTGGCACTTTGCACTGTTCTGGTAGTATCTATTTGAACATACAAATGTCAGTAAGTATGTAGTTATAATAATGCTTTCAAGGTTATTCTTGCACTTCTAGACATGTAAAATTAATTTGTCAGCCATAGGCTGTACCATTCGTATACCTGTAGTATATTTCAGAGACTGTCTACCAACTGTGTGTATCTATGATACAACATCATGCCAGGATCCTAGAGAAAAGCATATTTCCTTCTGTCTTCATTGTCAAGTACTTTTTCAGTTTCACCTTTTTTTATTTAGAAAAGGGAATGGTTTAGTTCATCTAATGAGAAACAACTGCTCTGAAGCTATTAAATTTGTTTGGGGAACAGAAGCAGGTAAAGCATCCAAGATTCCTTTTGACTAGATTTTAGGCTGAACATGTTCCTTTAGGAGGGAAGGAAGAGTATGTTATGTTCTTGAAATAATGCTTTGTTTTAGACAGACCCTGGGAATAAAATACAAATTGTTTGATAGTGTTCCACAGAGTTAATAGCTTTTTCCTTTGGCGGGGGTGGGGGGTGTAGAGGGTGTGGAATTCAGCATTGGAACAAAAACCTTAATATAGTGGTGCTTTTTTTTTTTTTGAGGAAAATCTTAAAAATCTATTGGCCCAGAACTGTGACCTCTTTAGCAAAATTAGAAGATGTGAGGGATTTTTTGAGGTTTTCTTTGTTTCATTTGCTTGTTTAATTCTTGCACTTGAAGACAGTAGTATTCTTGTGAGGTACTACTGTACTGGACGATTGTATAAATTGGGTAGTGGTGACATGGGTACCTGCTAGTCCATGTATCACATCCAGCTCCAGCAGTGTGGAGAGGGCCCAGCAGTGGGTTTGCTGCTCGCATTGCTCCGGGGAGCGGCACAGCCCGGCGGCTATTTCTGTGTTTCCTCTTCAGAGAGGGATTCCTGTTTCCGCTGCTGGTTGGTCATCTCTGAAACTTCCCAGTCCTGACCCAGTCGTGGCAGTGATCCCATCCTGGGGACGTGCGGCACACGGCTGTGGTTTGGCTGGTCTCCAGCTGTGTGCAGGCTGCCTGGGATCTGGTAAAGAGGCTTTCACCTCAGTCAGTGTTGGGTTTTTGGCCCTCTTCATCTTCTCTGTACCAAGATCTGAAAGTTAGAAATTATATATATTTTTTAATCATTGTCAGTGGCCCTTCATGTTCTTTTTGTTTCTACCATTTGGCTTACTTTTTTAGTAACCAGATACCAAACACATCTCACGAGAAATACCTTTTCATTTTCTTATTACAGAAGCAGTTCACAGAGAGTTAGAAAAATTTTTGTTGCACAGGCAAGCTTCCAAGTGGGAATATTTGTGTGTTTGGGGGAAGTGAGCATTTTTGGTTGGAGGTGATCTGCCACTTCTTCCAGCTCTGTCAGAGGAAAATACCTTTATTTCTTTCTGCTTTTGGAGCCAGTCAGTTAAGAAACAGGGAACAGAAGGAAATCTTTGCCGTCATCTTGTACATAGGGAATGATTGAAGCTTGATATGTGATGAGAATCTGATTTGGGGGCTTATGTTTTTATAAAGAAAAATCAGTGTGGTGAAAAATTCAAATGTCTTCACCCTAACTCTAGTCTTCACTTGAATTGCAATATGGAGGTTGAAGGGCAGGACAGTGTTAGCTGTCACTGACTCTGCAGCTCTGCCTCCTGAAATATTCAGGTGCCTTACATTATAAATATGCATCTGCATACTTTTCTGAGAACCCTCAGGTTTTGAGAATATCTTGAGTTGTTTAGCCATAGTAATTTGATTTCTGCTGATAGTCTAAATGGGTTTAAAACATACATTTTCCACACATGCAATAAGTTCATGTACAAATCCAATAAGTTAATTTTAAAAAATTGACTATTTTTGTGTAAGGTAGAGAAAAGAGGAAGGTTTCCAATGCTGTAAGCCTGTTACTGTGCTTTATAGAATAACTTGTTATACATTTACTTAATTGTCACCTTGGGTTATGGTAAATTCTACATGTGTGCGTGCACACCCACACACACCACCCCAGTTGGGGAGCAGGAGACAGAAGATGCCGTTTGTAAAGGCTAGAAAAAGCTGACAGAAGGAAGTATTGGGTCAGATGGTGAGGAGAAAATGGGAGTAATATAAATGGCAGCTCATTAGAGTACTGTCATCTTTGAGAACCGAAAGTGATAAATGTGTTTCTAATCTATCTTTTCTTCATCTTTCCTCCTGATATAGGGAATTCCTGTGAAGAATTTGCTGGAACTGGATATGTATGAATATTCTGCATGACGACTCTCAAACTGGATTACATAATAATATACCTGTATCCTCTGAATCTACTATTTTGATCCTTAAAAATGACTAGGATTGTGTATGAAAGTTAACCCATTTCTGATGAGTGAGCTAGACATGAGTTTACATCGGCAAATGGGCTCTGATCGGGACCTCCAGTCATCTGCTTCCTCTGTGAGCTTGCCATCAGTTAAAAAGGCACCAAAGAAACGAAGAATATCACTGGGCTCTCTTTTTCGGAGAAAAAAGGACACGAAACGCAAGTCTAGGGATTTAAATGGAGGGGTTGATGGAATTGCAAGTATTGAAAGTATTCATTCAGAAATGTGTACAGACAAGAACTCTATTTTCTCCACATGTACCTCTTCCGATAATGGAACAACCTCTAGCAGCAAACCAAGTGGAGACTTCATGGAATGCCCCTTATGCCTTTTGCGGCACTCCAAGGACAGGTTCCCAGAGATAATGACTTGTCACCATAGATCTTGTGTGGATTGCTTGCGTCAGTACCTCCGGATAGAAATCTCCGAGAGCAGAGTTAATATTAGCTGTCCAGAATGCTCAGAACGGTTTAATCCTCATGATATTCGTTTGATACTAAATGACGACATCTTGATGGAAAAATACGAAGAGTTTATGCTTAGGCGATGGCTGGTTGCAGATCCTGATTGTAGGTGGTGCCCAGCTCCAGATTGTGGGTATGTGTGTTTTCCCAATATCTGCAAAACAGTGACAGCATAAATAGATAATGTTCATAGCGTTATGCTTTTTGAAAAGTTAATTGCTTTACTTTAGCATTCTGTTGTGTGTTGTGTACTAGTAGGTAGCAGGCAGAATTCTTAAAAAAAATAAAGAAAATTAAACGAACAAAAATCCAACCACCAAGCCCCAACGTGCCTTCCAAAATAAACCCCCAACTCAAGTAGTCTGTTTTTCTGCACAGAGAGAATTTCAGCAATGTCATGAAACTTATTTGTAGGTGGTTGCTATGTATCTACAGCAGGCAAAAAAAATTAGTTCTTGAACTGTCAAGGCAACAGTGCAAAGCTCAGACTAAAGAGAACTGAAAATTCAATGACTACTTTTAACTTAGTCCATTTGTTAGAGTGCAGTGGGTATTTTATTTTTTTAACTATGGAAAATGATTGAAAGTTTTCTTTCAATAAAAAGGCCTCTCCAGTTTCAGATATCTTCCATCTTGTGGCTGGTTGAGACACCACTTGTTGCCTGTCAACAGGATTCTGATGCAAGATAATAATCAGCTTGTTCCTGCTTATTATCTGAGGAACTTAATGTTTTAACATTGCTATAATACTCAAGCGGTTCTGAAACCATTCTGAATTCTGACATGAGTAGGCTGAATACTGCTGAGCAGCTCACAGGCTTTTCTGCTGTTAGCGTCTCATAATGCCATTTTTCAGCAAGTTGGTTTTTTAGAGATTCTTTTGTTTGCGTTATCATAATGTCTAAAGGTTATACCCTGTGATCTGGATGTGCAGCACACACTAAAAACTCACAGAAGATGACATCTCTCTCTCAAAGCCTCACGTATGAGCAATAATTAGAAAGAAGAAAAGGAAGAATGTTGGAAGAGAACAAGCTGAATTGGACTGACTATTAGGTGGATTAAATATGCCAATATTAATGTTTAGGAGGCTTTCAAATTTAAATTATATGTTAAGAAACATATTTGAAATACTGTTTTGCTTTCACACTTCAAATGAAATAGAATTTGCTAATGTGGGTCAAAAGCAGTGACTGGGAAAGTGATAGTTTCTTAGGTGCTCTGATCCAAAATGGGTGGCAGTGCGGTGCTGTCGTTTGAGCAGAGGAGAAATGACTTGAGAGGTAGGCTGGTTGCATGAGCTTGTAACAAGTTATGTGGACAAAACCACTGTAGCTTGCTCTTACAGTTTCGATAACTGCAAAAGAAAACAACCACTAGAAGGCCTTATTTGCTAGGCAGAAGTATGCCTGTCTCAGGTTTCTCTGAGTTCCTTTTTTCTGGACAAACTCTAGTTACTGAAGGTAAGGGGAAGCATATAAGAACTGTTAAACCATTTTCTGTTAAACCATATTTCAATTATTCAGATAATCTGCTTACTGCAATACTAAAAAAACTAAGGTGGATTTGTTTAATGGAGACTTTTTACCTTCTTAGTTGTGCCTCAGTTTTCTCATCTGTTTGAAAAAAAAATCCTAAGCATCTTTAAATGGTCAAACTGTAACAATAATTGCTGTAGTTAATACCATTATAAAATTAAAAATTGTGTCTTCAGATCAAAGATAAAGTTCTGTGCAATCATGTGGGACCACAGCAATGTATTAGTTAGTACATAGCAAATACTAAAATACTCTGAGGATGGAATCCTGAGGAAAACACAGAATATTGCCAGGCAGCTACACTCTGCCAGTGGTTTTGTGTGAAGGGAATGGAACAAACTACTTCTATAGGGTGACCTCAAATCTACTTTGATAACATGACTTTTTCCTAGTATGTTTCATGTGGTAGGGAACTACTTCACAGTGATAGATGGATTCTGTTTTTGATGCAGGGATAGTACGTCTGCACTGAATTCTCGTTACTAATTTAAAATAGGATGAAGTTGGTTACTTGGATACTTCTCAGCAGGATCATTCTTTATCACCATTTATTATGTCATCCTAAAGAAACAAGAGGTTGTGCCATCATGTTTTGTCAGCTCAGCAGACATTTGCCTTAACAATTACATGGTAGAACGGTTATCAGTATCCAATTACTTTGGCAACTGTAATCAATTTGTGCAATATCAACTAAAACTGATGCTGCCTTTTTTATTTTTTCTGATCAGGTGTTGATAGGTCATACCGGCTGAATGCAATAGGGGTGTGATGGGAGCTGACCCGATTTTAGCATGGGTCAAATACTTACTTAAGGAACTTGATGGCATGCATTTACTAAATTTGCCATTGATCCCAAAGTAGGAGAGGTACAGTAACTTCAGAAGGTAGCATTATTTCCTAAAGTTGTCTTTAACATTAGAAGTACTGTAATAAATAGGAAATAGGTGCAAAGTATACTGTAAAAGTCTTTGGAGCAGCTGCAGCCTACCTGCAGTGGCTTGGTAGGGGACACTGGCAAATAGGTGATCTTTCCCTGGGGCAAAGAGCACAGGTAAGGGAACCTCATGGACTTTATTCCAGACTAAATTTCTGAGATTTTTCCTATCAGTTTTCCGATGTCATTTTAATAAGCCTTAGTGAATCAGCATTACAGACGTGTTCTGTCTTTTCTTCTATCTGAATTATTTAATGGTTTTGCTCTGAGATTGTATTGCTGACATTATTAGAAGAGAGCAGCAATTCCTAGATTTTGTCTTTTTCAAGGAAAAAGCAGATCGGGCAAAAGAGTAAAAATTCTTCATTCCTATTTCTTCTGTACATTCTTCAAGTAATTTCTCTTTGCCTCTGTTTTTTTTATTTACTCATTACTTTTTAAATTTGGTTGTTTGTCCCTTCTCTCAGCGTGATAAGAATTTCTGGCTTTCGCATCACCTCTAAAATGAATGCAAAATGTAGAAATTAAACCTGTAGTCTTGTACAGTTTGAACTGGGATCTACTCTCGTCTAAAAAGCTACTTTCTAAAGGTGTGCCCATACATCTGTCCCAAATGGGGAGTCCTTTCCTGGATGCACCCATTCTTTATTAGCAATGGGAGGCAGGATATAAATTGATACTTCGTTCTGTGGCCTATATTTGAGATTCTTTGCTATAACATTTGTGAGTCTTGGATGTATCCCTATATGTTGAAGAAACATTTGGATCAAAGTTTCTTTGTGTACATACAAAGCAATTATGTCTTTAGTCGCAGTAAGTGGGAAGAGAGCTGATTGAGTTGGCAACAATACAGAAGAGTCTCACAATTATTGAAACAATTTTTTATTTGGAAAGTAAGAAATATTTGAGAACAGATGAGTATTATATCTCATTTTTATTTGAAACTGCATCATCTGTAAATTTAAGATTGAAAACTCCAATTTGTTTGCAAAACTTTTTGAGAAAGTGTTGTAGTTTAACCCAAACTGGCAATATAACCATGGTATCTTCTCAGTGACTCCTTCCTCCCCAGCCCCAAGTAGGGGAGAGAATTGAAAGGAAAGGCAGAAGCTCGTGCTTTGAGATAAACACAGTTTAATAAAATAACAAAATAACACTAATATATTATACTACTACTAATATATATTACATTGAAATAGAATATAAAATTAAAGATACTCAGTGCAATTCCTCACGAACTCCACCCACACCAAGCAGCTGGTCCCAGGTAGCAGCACCTGGTCCCAACAGCTGATCCGAGAGAGAGAAGAGAGAAAAAGGCAGAAAGGCCCAGCGGACACTGCAAAACAGCAGGATGGCAAAAAGCCAAAATAAAGAAACTCCCAAACAGAACTCCATCAAAACAGAGCAGAACCAGAACAGATCTCCATCCCTGTCTGTCCTGACTCTGTCCCTAGCCAGAAGATCCTGACTCATATATGGAGCATGATGCTAATGGCATGGAATACTCTCATTGCTCAGTCTGGCTGTCAGTCAAGCTCTGCCCCATCCATGCCCTCTTCCTTGCTGCCTCATGCCTGTGGGCAGAGCGCTCAGAATGTCCTTGGCCTTCAGACCAGAGCAATTCGTCTTGTTCTCAAACTAAATCCAAGCAATGACCGTGCTGGCTATGAAAAGGAAAGGAAAAAACTGCATGGAAAAATCTCATTTTCTGTCAAACCAGCACAGGAGGAAACTTCAAACATACTGTTTTAAAACGCTAATGAAAGGGATAGGATTAACTTTCAGTGCCTCAGATCTAGCTCTTCTAAAATGTAAACAGCTAAATTTTCAGATAAATATGTGAGTGGGAATTATTTTTTTAGTATTATTAGCAATAAATAATATTTTGAGTTAATTTATGCAACTACTATAAATTGGGCAGGGGGTAAAAATAAACAATTTAGTCTTTTAAAATAAAATTACCTTGATTTGAACAGCCACAAATTAAAGCCTTCCTGCATTTAGAAATCTGTTGAAGTCTATTCAGGGGGACTGTTCATGTGACTTGGAACTATAAATCTGTTTTGAGTGTTCATGCCCATGGACATAGCATCGTTTTCTATTTAAAAGAAAGCTATTGAAAAGCTTACAATGGATAGGAATTGAGGCACATGTGTGTATATGTGTATACATATTTAGTATTAATATGAACTGTAATATACATTTTTTGTATTTTTATCATGTGATCTTTAAAATGTAAACCTGATGGAGGACTGGATTTGTGGCAAAAACTGTCATTGTATAGAGTTGTTCATGTAGTGTCTGATAACAAAATAGTGTAACACAGTTTTGCAAGTCTTAAGGTTTTTGGAGCTTTTTTACCCTATAGTATTGTCAGAGTAAAGGTGACAGTAAAGCCCTGAACTCTCACCGATTTCTGTTTTTACAGTTTCAAATGTATTTTTTTAGAAATGTCCAAAAAAAGTCTTAATAATTGAGAAACACAAATATTTATAAAATACTTGCTTTGTTGTTTTGACATTTTAAAATACAAAGAGTAAACAATCATCTATTTAAAGTAGAAGTGGTTATTCATGACACAAGGCAACCAGTAAAACACTGAAATGTCATGCAGTACCACATCAGATGCCTTTACAGTAGCAGATTACACTACAGCTCACTTAGCAAGGATCCTCCCAGATTACAGAAGGGGTCAAGCCTAGACATGCCCATAGTAACTGGGACACTTTTAAAACTGTAACCTTTTTTTTTTTTAAATACCTTTTTTGGTTTTATTGTTTCGCTCTTCTAAACTGTGGTTGCTTTGTGACCATAAACCTAGAGTACTGCATTTAGCCTTAAATGCAGTATACAGTATACTTTAGTACTGCACAAAGTTACCAAGGTGGGGTAGAGCAAAGTGTTACACTGGCTGTAGTATTTCTGTACAGTCTTAGTCCAGTGCAATAGTGATGGAGTTGAAGGAGGAGGTGGTGAGGAACCTGTTCTGGCCACCTAATGTCACCTCTCGATGCCCACTGCCTTTGTGCCTCTTTCAGCTGCTCTGGCAGCTGTCTTGTCTGCTCCAGTCTATAGATAGGACTGTTTTTGTTAACAAAATTCTCTCTTGCCCCTCTTGATCATTCAAGATATGCTGTGATCGCTTTTGGATGTGCCAGCTGTCCCAAACTGACGTGTGGACGAGAAGGCTGTGGAACTGAGTTTTGCTACCACTGTAAGCAGATTTGGCATCCAAACCAGACCTGTGATGCTGCTCGCCAGGAGAGAGCTCAAAGTCTGCGCCTGAGAACAATTCGTTCTTCATCTATTAGCTACAGCCAGGAGTCTGGAGCAGCAGGTATTTATGATTATGATACTGTGTCTGTAAAACCTTCTTAGTATTTTCCTGTAAAACATTAGCACAACTAACTCTAAAAAGGAAAGAACTGAAGAGTAGTATGGTAGATACTAGCTGCTTTGTCTTTCAGAAATATAAAATATACAGTTTTAAGTTTGAATTCAAATTGTAAATGTTATAATTTGAAGTATTCTGTGACCATAGCACTTTACTTCAATCTTACAGGCTTGTCAGCATTTTAAATTCTTCCTTTGTAGCTGAAAAAATGTCAAGTCAAAGAAACTTGCTGCAAAGCGGTCTTTGTGTTTGGCAGACTGACTTCATTACTTGTATCACTTACACACTGGGAAAACTTTTTCTTCATTGTAGGTGAAATTTCACAGCGCTGCTGATAATAAAACTTTAAAACACTGATTTTCTGCTTTCAGAAGAGACTATTAGTCTGCCAGCTCTGACATGTGACATTTTTGTTAGTGCTAATTAATGTTTTTTCAATAAAATACTTAATAATATCTGTCTTGGCTACCAGAAAGCAAACAATTCTGTCTTCTTTAAAATGAACTTGTTTGTAAGCCTTCCAAAAAAGATAATAACTCTTTGGAGTAGTACTTTGCAAAGCAAGAGTCTGGTTTGCTATTGATAAGAATTGGCTCAAGAGTTTCACCGAACTCTGATCTATTTGACCGGTTTTGTGTCTACCTGACCGAACAAGGTAGATATTTGGGGAAATGACTCTTGCACTTCGTATGTAGTTAGAGCTGTTGTTCTCCAATCCAGCCTAGACTTGGGAGTCTCTAATATGTTGTTCATTCTGGCTCATTTTAACAAGGCACCTCATCTTGTCTTAAAAATTGGCGTACTTCTTTAGCTTTGAAATATATATATATTTTTAAAACCTTTAAATAAAATGGCACACCAGTTCCTTTCCTTGCCCTTTCAGTCAGTCCCAGCAGGAATAGCAGTAGCTCTGCCATATCTGTGCTGTAAGAGCTTGCTCAGTTTAGTTACTGCCCTGTAGGTTGTGCATCTGTTGCCATCTGGGAACAGCTGGTGCCTCCTTTCAGCTGCTCGCTGTCCTTTTGCACTGGGGTTGGTAGAGGTACTCTTCCTGCTCGTTCTGCACCTCTGGATATTCATCATTCCAAGTATAACCCCTCTTTTCTGTTTGTCCTGGCATGTAGTGTAGAGGCAATAAACTTGGGCTTCTGCACTAGGAGCTGCAAGTTATTCCTGCTGCTGTGAGCAAATAGCTTGTCCCAAAGTGCAGATGCTAACCAGTAATGTGAAAGAGTGAAGACCACAACTGTGGCTGTCAGTGTACAAGTATTTCGCTGTTGCTCAATGACACCTTGTTTGTTAATGACAGAGCTGGTCACTTAACTGCATTTTTCAGTATTAGACTTGAAATCGAGGAGACCCTCCAGAATGTTAATTTTGCCAGGGAGTAAGAAAGTATTAAGTAGGGCTGTGAAAAGGACTCAAGGGGAGGTTGGTGATACCAAAGAAATGCACTTCATGTAGAAAGGGAGATAGATTTAAGAAGTAGTAACAGAGTGGAGACTGAATATTCAAGTAAAAGATTCATAACAGCATGAAATGTAAGAGAGGGTTATATTTAAAGAGACCATATTATCAGACCTGTGGTAACATACATATTTAATGTTTGACTAATATATATTGCATTAAGCTTAGAAAATCCTTGAACAGAGTGTATGCATTAATTATTAAATTACTTGAATGTGATCTAATACGCCTTGTTTTCATTAGTTTTACTTGGTTCAAGGTTTACAAATACCAATAACTATCAAGTTATTGCCAAATCAAGGTTTGTAAAGCAAGCTTACAATAAACTTCTTTTCCCAAATGTATGTCTATATTTTGATTAAATCTGCTTGTCTAGAGAACTGATGTTATCTTTATATTCATTTTTAACAGCTGATGACATAAAGCCATGCCCACGCTGTGCTGCTTATATCATAAAAATGAATGATGGAAGCTGCAATCATATGACTTGTGCTGTGTGTGGCTGTGAATTCTGTTGGCTATGTATGAAAGAGATCTCAGATTTACATTATTTAAGGTACATTTAAAAAAAAATAATCTATGTTGTTGGCAATTTGTTTTCTAAAGTGTATAGAAGTAGATTCCTGGATGCTGTGCTGCAGGTTTGGCTTGCTTCCTGTTGGAGTAGAGAATCACACTGGAAGTATTTATATCTGAGAACTGAGTTAGTTTTCAATGCATGTATTTAAATTAGTGTTTTGTTATTTTTTTTATTTTAAAATACTTTTCTAAGCTTCATGTGTGCAATGTGTACTTATTACAACAAATGAAGTGTTTTAGATGAACATACCCCTGTTTTTACTGAAACCTTGATACTGCTATGTTGTCTTTGTAGTAAGGAACTCTGATTATGTAAGTTACCTGTGAACCACAGATTGGCATGTGGTAATATGCAATATGATTCTCATTATGTTACAAAACATGTTGTAAAGGTGGGAAAAAAAAATTATAACTGATTGCTTGATATCCATAACATTTGTAATTTGAACCTAAGAACAATAATTTTTAAACTAGAGAACAGTTTAGTACTGTATAGTTATGTTGATTTATTTACAATTTCTTTACAATTTTATTCTTTATATTAGCCCATCAGGTTGCACATTCTGGGGAAAGAAACCATGGAGCCGTAAAAAGAAAATACTGTGGCAACTAGGGACGCTTGTTGGAGCTCCTGTAGGAATTGCTTTAATAGCTGGCATTGCTATTCCTGCTATGATTATTGGAATCCCTGTGTATGTGGGACGAAAGGTAAAATGTGCTGCAACTCCTAACATGCTTCAGGTGTTATCTTCTGAATTGTATGAATTGGGTAATACTATGTTCAGTTGGCTATCTTCACCAGCCTTGAAAATAAAATAAATAAACCCAAACAAAAAACAAACAAGAAAAAAAACCACACAAATATTGTTTAAGGATATTTGTTTCAGTTGTACAGGAAGGAAAAGCAGTGTTTGTAAGAATGTAGTTCCTTTTAAAACAGGTAGAGCGAAATACTGATTACGTGTCTTGAATGACAGAATCAAAAGATTTGCTTTTCTGCTTTTATCAGCATGGATTCTGATAGTGACTGGCACAGACATGCAATTCTACATTTGCTGGGGGGAAGCGTTTCTCACTTGAGATGTTGCTGCTAGACAAAAGTCCAGGGATGCAGCTTTTCTACCATGTTCTTTTTCATATTTTTCTTTCAAGCAAGTAGTCCTACCTTCTACTGCAGTTGTTTTTTGATGCTTCTGTTCTGTTTTGTCTTAGTCTCATGAAGTAATTGGAACCTTATAAATGATAAGAGGAAGAAGGCAGCAGTTACCTGTTTCAAATTAGTAGTGCATGTTCTGCTTTTCCATTAGATTTTTGGGATAGATTCCCATCACTGAGCACCCTTCATGTATTAATGGCAAAGTCTCAAAGTTAGTCTGAGGGCAGCCTCATGAGAATTTCTGTTGTACCCCACTGCTTAATGGTCATCTTTCTGTGACTCCTGTCACATGTTGGCACTTTTCTTTCAAACATCTGATGATGGAAATTCCACAGGCTCTCTGAGCCTGATTTTCTTAGTAAAACTGATTTTTCTAACATTAATGTAAATTGTCTTCCTGCATTGAGTTCTTACTGCCCTATCTTCAGCTGACATAAGGAATCCTTTTGTTTTGCCATGTCCCATTACATATTTGATTTGTAAGTTTACTTCCATTCTTATATCTCAACAAACCTAGGACTTCCAGTTTTTCTTGACAGATTGTCAAGAAAGTGCACTGTTATAGACCTCTGATTCTTCTCTTCCCTTCTGAATCTCCTTCAAGTTGTTCAAACCACCTTTGGTTTTGTCCGTTTTGAATACAGCAGTCAAAATGAAGCATTACTACTGCTGAGCTAAATGAAAGGGTGATCCTGTGCATATAACTGCATATGTCTTTCTCAATAACATGCTATTTTCATTTTGTGTACTCTAAAACACATACCCATCCCCACCATACTGGTAATTTAGGCAACTGATCTCTTCCTAAGGCTAGTCTTGACCTCATTGCTGTGCTGCATTTTAGTAATTTCAGGGCATTGTTTGAACTTAAGACTAGTATGAGTTCTGGCATTCTTGCAACCTTGCTAATCATATTGACCTGAAATTCAACACACATGTTCCTCTCCTTCCATCTTCTATGTTACTGAAAATCTTGACTACTCTTGGATCCAGGGCATATCTCTTGAAAAAGTATTGGGTGAAGAGTTCCAATTTGGGGAGTAAAAAGGTCTAACGACAACTTGGGATGTTTTCTACGAGTTTCACATGAAGCTAGTAGTAGTTTTCTCTAGTCCATGTTTCAGTCTGGACCATGACAACCTGTTTGAGTGTCCTACCAGAAAATGTCAAAATTTTGTTCAAGTCAGTATGTGACATCTGCCTCTCCCCATCCTCAAGGCTGGTTATCTCGTCACAAGAGAAAATGGATGTGATCTCTACTTGAGAAAAATCAGTGTGGCCTGTTCACTTCGTGCATTTGCTTTGGTGTCTACAAGTTTCCGGTTGTCAGGAAACCAGAGTTCAGTTCACTGGTCTTTAATTCCACAGCTTCTTGTTTTATACCTTTTTAAAAATTATCATTGCAGTTCAGCTTTTTCCAGTTTTCTTGATTAATTTTTTTCAGACATCCTCTATGAATAATAATTTTCAAAAATTATTATTAGTGCCTCTGAAATTGGGCCTGCTGAGATGCTTTCCAGATCACCTCATGTAAGTACACTCTAACCTGTTGTTTTCCTATGGATATTCTTCCTTTGTCACCAGTTACCTGGCTCACAGTTCATCTTCAGTGACAACTGAAGGGAAAAAAAATTGAAGAGGCCTCCAGTTTCATCCTCTGGCTGTCTTTCCTTTTTGTTAAATAGCAAATTGATCCATTTTGGTCTTCCTCTTACTAGCTGTGTACTTTTAGAATGATTTCTTATAGACTTTGATGTCCCTTGCTTTTTTCCTCCTCTATTTTAACCTTTTTGATTTTTGTCCTGACACCCTCATGCTGTTCCTTTATACCTATTCATAGTAATCTGACCTACTTTTTATTTTCTTAATGCTGCTGTTGCTTCGGTAAAGGAAGCTTTGTTATTCTTTTACAATACTCTTCCAATGCAGAAGACAGACAGAGTATTTCCATTCCTTCCATTCCTTTTTGTTGCTTTATGCTTAAGGAGTCCAGTAGCCTTTATAGATATGTTTGTTGTGTGCCTTTTGTTTCAGTAGCTAAAATCACCCGTAACAGTAAAATTCAGTGCCTGAGGTGATCCTGCTAATTGTTCACAGAGCCCCATGAAACCTGATTTTCCTGGGTCTGTAACTCTTAAACGCTCGTCCTGTCAGAGCGTTCACGTTCCCTTTTTCCTTTTCAGTCCATAGGTGTATTCCGCATTCAAGTGTTCCCTCACTCTGTGTTGCTCTCTGTATAATGTACCTCAGCGCAAGTAAATACACTCT
The DNA here is from genome assembly GCF_037038585.1 of Patagioenas fasciata. Classification (NCBI taxonomy): domain Eukaryota; kingdom Metazoa; phylum Chordata; class Aves; order Columbiformes; family Columbidae; genus Patagioenas; species Patagioenas fasciata. Next base: position 23,634,529 of record NC_092521.1, read on the forward strand.
CATTATACAAAGTGCAGTGTCTTTTCTGCCCTTTCTTTGCCTGCTTTGCCTGAAAAAATACAAATACTTCAAGTTTATTCCAAAATGAGAACTACTCTACCAAATCTCTAATTGAAATTATAATTTAGAAAGCACAACATTTGATGACACTTTTGCTTGTTTTTTGTCATTCTTTTTGCAGTAACATATTGGTACAAAAATACTGTGATAATCCTCTGTGTTCTTCCTTAGATGTAGTGAGGATTAATGTAGCCTCATGACAACCAATAAGATAGTGACCTGTTGTTCCTTTGTAATTGCGTCTTAACTGAGAATGATGACAGATGAAGCGCATATCCTTGAAAAGGCACATTCCTAGAGAGAGTAAATACACAAGAAGCTTGTTACTGGATGGTGCCAGGGCAAGGGAGTTCTTGCTGAACCCACTTAACAATCAAAAAAAGCTCTTCAATGATTTAGCTCTTTTAACTTGAGGCTGAAAGTAAATGCTTAGTTGCTGGATGAGAGGGCTTCTAACTTTTAAGAAGTTGCATAAAATTAAGAAATGTGTACATTTTCTTTACTTTGAGAGGAGTTACAGAATAAATTGTGACATAGTATGTTGTCTCTCTGGAAGAGAGGAGGATACAGATTCCAAACTATTATATGTCAGTTCTTCCATCCTTGAAGCAACGTATTATGACAATAAATCTAAAAATCTTTCTTCTTTTCTTCTCCCAAGATTCACAATCGATATGAAGGCAAAGATATTTCGAAGCACAAGCGAAACTTGGCTATAGCAGGTGGTGTAACCTTATCTGTAATTGTTTCTCCAGTTGTAGCTGCAGTAACTGTAGGTAAGCAAATGCTGCTATTTTGTGTATTGGTAACACCTTGCAAACAGAACTCTGTAAGAATTATTTAATAAAACAGCTAAGTCCTGTATTTTCATTTTATAGGTGTAGGAACTGAGACAATGATGAGTCTGAGGTTAGATATTTATTGGGGCAGAACAGAGAATGCACTACTTCAGGAAATGCTATATTAAAATGAAGAATTAAAAATTTTTATTTTGCAAATATAAGTTTCCGTGTTATCATATCTAGCTTTTAAAACTTCAAGCTTTTTAAAATGACTGACCAAGAAAAAACTGCTGCCACAGTCTCTATTCACGTTTGAATAACTTCTTGTGAAACTTTTCTCAACACGAAAGAATAGTGTCTTACACTTAATGTTACCATAGTTGACAAACTGTTATGCTCAGGGAGTCAGTTTAAATTCTATCGTTCTTTCTCATAGAGATTGTTGAAGGTGATATTTGAGGAAAATCTGGATGTACGTTACAAAATATTTGTTGTCTTATGTAATTTGAAGATCACTGTAAATAAACCCTGATTTTTCAAAAGGAGTGGATTTGCCCAGCGCTGCCTTGCTTCTGCTTTGTTGCAGCACAAGCATCTTTACAGTTGCTCAGTAAGCTACCATGGATAACTGATTCACATTAGACCCACCATTTAGTTTTAAGCTGGATCAGTCCACTGATCCGATTCATCACACAGCTGTGTATGCCATGTTCCCCTCGTGCCAGAAGTGATGCTCAGAGGGATGAGCACCCTCGGGAAGACAGGGCCACTTTTAGGCAGTGATGGTTTACATTGTCGCTGAAGCTGTGGCTCTAAACTGCTTGGTAACAGTGGCTGACTGCTGTGCAAATGCAGATATGCCAGTCATAAAACTGTTTCTGGTGTCTGTCTGCCTTGAGTTGCTCTCATAGCAGTGGTGTCAGATCCCTGCTAAACTGGTAGTGGGACACAAAATCTCATAGATGTAACATTTTTAGTTGAATAACATTTGAAATAGATTTCTGCTTCTCAGATGGAACATTATTACAGTCTCCAATGGACCTTATCTGAACCTTTAAAGTATTTTAATTTGTTTTAAAAGATGTTATGGACACACTGGAAGTATTAATTCATCAAGCATTAAGCTTCTCTGCCTACCAGTGCTGACAGAGGACATTCTGCTTGCTTAAAGTACTTTCCTGTCATTTCGCCTTAGTGATTGACCAATATTTATTAATTTTTCTCCCTCCTGATTTCTTTCAAGTGTGAAATATTAAGTAATCATGGAAAATTAAATTGCTTTTATGAAAGGATCCAAAATGCAAGTCACACTTAATGAAAGACTGTACTTTGCTCTGTAGGTATCGGTGTTCCTATTATGCTGGCTTATGTGTATGGAGTCGTTCCAATTTCCCTCTGCCGAAGTGGAGGCTGTGGTGTATCAGCAGGCAACGGAAAAGGTGTCAGGATAGAATTTGATGATGAAAATGATATAAATGTTGGTGGAACAAATGCAGCTGTAGGTAAGAAAAATCTGATTAATTTTCTATAAATTTGGGCTTTGTAACTGACATTTTATGCCCTTAGATACTAGAGTACTAACTTGCAGAAGAGGTACAGTATAGTTAGGACTGCCTCCACTCATTGCTGAAAGACAAGCTCTCATCTGAGATTAGCTTCTCTGTGTACCTGCTGTGCAGTAATACAACCATAAAACTTTTCTTACCCCTTTTAATCAATACCAGACTCAAGTCTTTTCCGTAGGTAAAAGTTTTGAGATAAAATTAGTGCAGCTCTTTCCTAACACTTGTTTGTGGAAGATTGCTGGCTTTCATCTTTTTATCTGTAGTAGGGGGGGGAATTAAATGCTGATCTGGGGCTTTTAAAATTTTTAATTATATGGCAATATTCTTCGGGATAGGATCCATCTGTGTTCTTTGACTGTGTGTTACCGTTCTATCCATGGTTAGCTTTTTTGCTATCTTAATTATGTGATGTCAGGCATAACCATTATAGCAAGTACAATAAAGGTGGGGGTTTCAAGTTATATTTTTGTCACAATTATGTTTTGTAAATCCTTTTTCTCAGCATAATTTCAGGAGCAGTTTCCACAGTCACATCCTAGAAACTACTAAATTCTGCTTCCATAAGTGACAAGCCATCTTATTTCTGTGTAGATACCACTTCGGTAGCAGAGGCACGTCACAACCCCAGCATTGGCGAAGGAAGCGTTGGAGGACTGACGGGCAGTTTGAGTGCGAGCGGTAGCCACATGGATAGAATAGGAGCCATTCGCGACAACCTCAGTGAAACTGCCAGTACCATGGCCCTGGCTGGAGCCAGCATAACAGGGAGTCTCTCAGGAAGCGCAATGGTTAACTGCTTTAACAGGTAAGAGATGTGCTTTCTGCCATGATGTATCTCGTTCCATGTGTAAGCAGAGGAAGTGGTATTACTGGGGTTTTTTGACGTTTTGTTTTTTTTAAATTGGTTCCCATTGGAAGGAGCGGTCTATAGGAGATAGTGACAGTTCATCTCTGACAAGCTTGCTGATTTTGAAGAGATCTTACCAGACCACAGTCCTCAAAGAAGAGTTTGAATACTTTCAGGGTGAAATACTGAGCTCCGGCTTCCCAGGAGAGCAGTCTTCACCCAGCAGAGGGAGGCCCCTCATGTCTAACACAGGCGTGTTCTGTGCATCTCACCCCAAAGTCAGAACTGCTGACTTGATCAGTAGTGCCCACGTCCTGGGCTGCGCCTGCAGAATGCCTGGATTTGGAATGGACTTGGGCAGGAAAGGAGGCAGCCAGGCGCCTGGCCCCGCCGAGGTAGCGGCTGCTTGTCACTCACGTGCTCTGTGCCTCCTGTGAATTGGGGCCTTGCTGTTTCTTGGCTGTCCTGCACCCTGAAGAGAGTGTGTGTCTGGAGAGGATTGTTAACATTTAAGGTTCAGGGTGGAATTTGCCTTTTAAATCAGGTGCTAACAGCTAATTTTCTTGAGTAATTCAGAAGTCCAGGCTATCTAGAATAAGGAGAGCAGGATGGCATCAAAAGTTTCCTTATGCTGGGACAGGATTTTCAAGCTGTGACTGCTGAATGAGGTATACCTATCCCCTTCTTTAAAGAGCTGAGAGCAGAAAACAAAAAAAAACTTTTACAATTCACTGTGAGGACACAGATGAACAAGGCATTTGGGAAAAAGCCTATGATTTCTGGTGTATCTGCTCAGCCCAACTTAAGATTGCTCAGGTTTCTATTATTTCTGTTGCAGTTGCTAACAGTACAATATAAACCAGAGTATAGGACAGTTCTCTGCCTGTTATTTGATTAGGAATAACTTTACAGCTGGAGAAATAGAACTATAGTTTCTTGAACTTATATACCCTTCTGATTTGTTTTTTTCCATTTTTAGTGAGCAGTACACTATCTGCAAAAGAATTGTAGCTAAGCCTGGAAATTGTTCTTGTAAATCTCAGGGAGGAAAAAATCCAGAACCTCTGGTTAACACACAACATACTGCTTTGTTGGGAAATCGATCTGGTTTTGTTAAGGGGCGGTTTTGGTTTGTTGTTGGGTTTTTTAATTGCAAAATAGTCATTTTTGACAGGGCAAAGAGCAAACCTGTTTCAGCAGGGTAAATATGCACATCTGTACTGGAGTCACTAATAAACTTTACTTACTACTGAATGGTGGAGAATCTGTACAAAGTGACACTAATTTTGAACTAGTGCGCTTTAACTAGTAGCAGCAGTATATGCAACTCTTTTTCTTTCTCTCCAAGACTGGAAGTACAAGCAGATGTGCAGAAGGAACGATACAGTCTGAGCGGAGAATCTGGCACAGTTAGCTTGGGAACAGTTAGTGACAACGCCAGCACCAAAGCAATGGCGGGATCCATTCTGAACTCCTACATCCCTTTGGACAGGTAAGAGAAATGTGCTGAACACAGAAGATGAGGAAGCCTTGCTTATTGAAGGATACTCTAAGCATGCCTCAGCTGTTATACTTTTATGATTACCCTTTCAGACTGCAAATTTTATTACTAATTGAATTATATACAACTGCTTATATTTGCCAAGGTTATTTCCAAAGAGGAACACCATACTATAGCTCAGTAAAATGTTTGATTTTTCAGACTTCGTGTTTTCCTTTGGGCTGTTAATTTGTTTAAATGTTTAGCTTTTCTAGAATAACTGACATCTCCCTGACTTTCTTTTGCTATGTATCTTGGAAAGCAACTCATGAATTCTTTCTTGTTATAGGGAAGGCAACAGCATGGAAGTGCAAGTGGATATTGAATCCAAGCCAGCCAAGTTCAGACATAACAGCGGAAGCAGCAGTGTGGATGATGGCAGCGCTGCCGGCCGGAGCAATGCTGGGTGTTCATCGGCCTGCTTGCCAGAAAGTAAGTCTGGTGCCACCAAGTGGTCCAAAGAAACAACAGCAGGAAAAAAATGTAAAGGTAAGCTGAGAAAGAAGAGTAGCATGAAGATAAATGAGACGAGAGAGGACATGGATGCTCAGCTGTTGGAGCAGCAAAGCACAAACTCCAGTGAATTTGACTCTCCCTCTCTTAGCGATAGTATTCCATCTGTAGCAGATTCTCACTCGAGTCATTTTTCTGAGTTTAGTTGCTCAGATATGGAAAGTATGAAAACCTCCTGTAGCCATGGTTCCAACGACTATCACACTCGCTTCGCCACAGTCAGTGTTCTCCCAGAGGTGGAAAACGATCGCTTGGAAAACTCTCCACAGCCAAGTGGAATCTCTGCGTCTGTTCCAACAGCCCCAAGCACTGACGTTCCACAGCTGAGTTACATTGCTGAGGAAAGCGTTAATAATGGATCTTCGGCAGATGTAGATTTAGGTGTTGGTGAAGCACTGAAAGAAGCAAACAACAACCATTCACAACATGCTGGGGAATTAAGCGCTGCTATTCAGACTGAAATCTAAGCCTATAAGTGCTGCAAAAATATATTTACCACTAAAGAACCCTGTCTGAAAGCTGGTTGAATTACACACAATTTCTGTAGGTTTCAGGTGACCAGCAGAAGCAAGGTTTTGATACAACTGCATTTTATATGTTCTTGTCTGATAAGGCAAAATACTTCGTATGGATCTTAGACCTGTGTGAAGAGACATGAAGGCTTTAACCAAGTGCATTACAGCAGTACAAATATGTCCATGTTTTGTATTTTTGCCACAACTTTGCTTGAAAGCATATGCTTGGTGTATTTAGATAAAAATTGGTAAATTCTTAATATGTTAAATGCTGAAATGAATAATATGTCCTGCACTGTTCACTTGGAAAATATGGGGTTTGGGATAAATGGGTGTTAGTTGAGCATTAGTGACTTAAAACCATTCTTGTGTGAACTCTAAGGGAAGCAAAAGTTTTGTGGAGACCTATACAAACATATTTCAGCAGTGAATATTCATAATGATAATTTTGTTTCATAACTGGACACACTGTATTTAGAATGCATGTAGAATGGACTGCATACTTTCAGATGGATGTAGCCTGTGTCAGAAGCATTTGTGTGTACATTTTGAGCAAGGTTATGGCATTCTACTTAATTTCAAAACAGAAGAAATAGGTACTTAATGTGTGGTAGAATGAAGATGTCACCTGTGAAGAACAGTGGGGTTACTTATTTATTCATGCAACCAACCATGCAGCAGATAAGGCTACTATATAGAGTAGAAGAACTGTAAAATAATCCGGTCATTTATAAGCATTGTAGAAAAGCAGATGTAGTCACCTTTCATTAGGGGGAAAAACGATGCCCCATCAATTCTTGGTGCCTTTGGAAAAGACTGGGTTTGAAGTGCCTGGTCGCTTGAGGATTTTACTGTAATGTTTTCCAGAATGTCCTCTTTGGCCACCTTGGATCACAAAAGAAGGTTCTAGTGAATAAAATGACTGTGGTAGATAATTGTATAAAAATAATGAAGTATTTGCCTACCAAAGACTCACTCAGGCTTTAGTGGACGTGACATCTCTTTGCAAGACATGCATATCTTCGGTCCCAGAATCAAAGTGCAGTGCAACGACTGCCAAAGTGCAAAGATGGGTTCCAAATATGCTGGCTTTTTTCTTTTGCATATGGAAGATGTACAGCTGAACACACGCTGAAGTTGGCCAAAGCGCCTGCACTGTTTAACATTTTTTTGCTATGTAATTCACTTAAACTAAAAAAAAAAAAAAAAAAAGAATTGTGAATATCAGAATAACAGTTAACAATGTTCTGTCTTGTGTTTCATGTGTTGCCATTATGGTGCTACTGGAAGTTTGATGGGATAAAAAGAAAATGCCATGAGCTGCAGTCCTCTTCCATGACTTATCCTCACAAGTTTTGGTAATATGCTTATAACACTAGTGCCAGTTACGTTATTTGATAATGCTTGTTACAGTATTTGTATATTTGCAATTCAGTTTTGCTCAATAATATGCGTGTAAACTGCATATCTGAAATAAATGTCTAAATACTGACTTCTAGTGGTCCTTCACTGAGTGTGCTGGTTGGCCTTGTAAAAATGTGTTACGTTCCCAGAAGGAGCTGCTTGTCTGTAAGGTGCCAACTGCTGTTGTCTCTTGTTGCCTTTAAACGTTTTCATTTTGTTAGGCGTGCTTTGGAAGTTGAATGTTTAACACTTTGAAATATAAGATGTTTGTACAAGATTTCAACCTGATTTCTTTTTGTTGTACAGGACCAGCGATCTGAGCTGGCTCTACAGCAGGCAGGACAGTGAACGGTTCTCTGAGAGGATGCAGCTCTGGCATAAGCTTATTACTCTAAACAAAGCTGCACCATCTTGGTACAAGGGGACAGGCTACGGTCAGATTGTGGACCTAAACTTGGGCTCTTTCTCCATCTAAAGTGATGCTTTTCCCAGTTCACACAGTCTGTAAGAATTTCATTGTGAAACACTGCAGATTGGCTGGAGTTTCTGGTAACAACTGGTGTTTTTTGCTTGGCTGAAGTGCCTGTTCATTAGGCTAATTTGGGATGCATTACAGGAGATACATCTTGCTCTGCCTCATCCCTGACCCATATGTAAGCTATATTTATATCAGAGTGCATACCAAGAGGATAACTGTTACACTCGGTCAATTCTCTACAGTTAGAGCATTTTTATATACCATTTCCAATGGCAGATGCTCAAAGCGAGGATAAGAAATAGCATGAGTGAATGTTAGTGTACCCTAGGAATGGTAGCAAGGCGTACAGGCAATTTTTGCCATGTCATCAGGCTCTCTCAGTTGGAAGTGAATGCAGATTTTATATTTTGTAGAGAGGTTGGTGTTAACAGTTTATTTCTGTGCTTTGCTCCCTGTTGGTTTTTTTTCCCCCCAGTCTGAGCACATTTTAAAAATGCACCATTACTGAAGAGTATGCAGATTGAATTAGTGTCAGCATTAACTAAATGAAGCACTTGCTGTTCCATCATCTTACTGCACCAGTTTGAATTCTGATGTAATTTTTAGGCCTATGTAGAAATGTATCTGTTACAGCCACGAGCTGGAGCATTAACCCATTCCTTAGGCAGAGGCTGGAGAAAGGAGCAGAGCGTGAGGCAGTCGTGCTGCTGTCCCTGTGCTGCTGTCCCTGCGCCACCGTCATCTGCTGAACGGGCTTCAGGGCCTTGATCTCCAAACCTCCGAGGGAGATAAACTTCTGTGCAGCGTCACACAAACGCCATCAAGTAGTCATAGCAAGGCAGAAGCTGTTTGCTCCATGCCCTGCAGCAGTCGGGGAACCTCCCCTTGGGCTTTTATTTTCAGTTTAGTTTTGAATCTGATGTCTCAAGCTTTGAAAATGTGTGACCTGGCTTTATCCAGTACCTCTGTGAAATGGCTAAAGCACATCAGTTTGTGGCAATTAATGCTCACAGCAGAGAGCTGGGAGGTGGAAACCAACTTCTGTGAGTTTAAGCCTAACTCTGAATTTCTCAGGGCCTCATTTTGGCTGTGGAGGAAATGGGAAATACGGTTTATATAGTAAGTAAACTTTATAAAAGGACAGTGCTATCTTCTGTCACTCTAAAAACATCTTTGATTATTTTATATGCCACATTAAGAAGTAACATGCTGAAATATAGGTGAGTTCTTCTGTTTACTTTTAAGTTCTTAGCAGAAAACTTTTTCTGTTTCATTTTGTAACTTTTTATTCAGAGGTAATACCATTTCATATGTGAGGCAGTCTAAACAGCACCAAGTTCAATGCAGCACTGAATTTTTTGAGTCTATTAAAAAGTAGAAGGTACAACACTTCCATTAATACAGTAATACAGAAGATACTTCTCTTGTTTATAGATCTACCAGTGTAAGAATTCAATAAAGCACGTAAACCACAGGGAAGAGCAAGTTTACATCTGCTCTCCCAACATGGTGGTGGTGCTTTGGAAATTGTCTTCGTGTTTCCTGGCCAATTCAACCAATTTATGCCAGATTGTGAATCTCAAGAGGAAATTATTTTGAACATCTGCTATATCAGAGAATACTTGAGATAGTTACAACTTCGAATAGATTAAAAACAGTCAGGAAAGCCTTTCCTCCCCATCTTTGCATATGCGGGTTTTTTTCTGTAGTAAAGCATCTGGACTTGTACATCCCTTCTTTCATTGGATCAATGTCTCAAACTTTTGCATGTATAAACTGATGACTTTTTACTGATGTGTAAACATTTTTTTACTGACTATCAAAACAACTGAAAGAGACATAAATCCAAATTTTTTAAATAGTTGCTTCCTTAGTGATGCCATCACTCTCATGGGTAGTAATGCTAGAGTTAATTAACTTAAAAATAATTTCCCAATAAAAACTCTCTTGGTTTAGGTGTTTAGGAGAGAGATTTTAGTTGCCTTACTGAAAAACAAAAGAAACCTCAAACCCAAAATATCAGCTCATATGCTATGAAATTGTCGAGTTAAAATGTATTCAATTATATTTAAGCCAAATCGTACCAGGAAGGTGGGGGGAAAGGGTGCTGCGCAGAAAATAAGGTAAAATATCCTGGGAAAGAAAGTTTGGATTTTTGGTCCCTGTTGCACAGCAACACTCTGGTGGTACCTCAGTGGCGTTAGAAGCTGGAAACTGCCTGTGCCACGTCCTGTGGACTGCGCGATGCCCCCAGCCACGGGCAGCGTGCTGCAGGAGGGGGGAAGGTGCCTGAGAGCACTGCAGGGTAAGAGCTTCCCCCTACCCGCCTCTGAGCTGATGCCTAAAACACGATCAAATGGCTACGCTGGGCTTCTCCTGAAATGTCTTAGTTTTGGATCAGGCAGCAGAGGGAACAGGGATGCACCTGGCACAGAATCCGGCCTCCTCATAGCAGCTGGAAGCTCAACCACAAAGACAAATGTCCTGCCGCACCTCACTCACGCCAGGCTGGTAACGGGATCTTTGAGATGTGATGGCCTCAGCCCCTGCCTGTGCACCAGGTACTGGCAGAAATCATTCTGGGGGGCAAGGCCAGCAAGCTGACAGGTTGTATCTTCTTTCATTGGGTCCAGGTGAGCCAGCTTGACTAAAGGACTGTTGTTGCTTCCCATCTCAACAATAAGGACAAAATTCACAACAGCCTCAATTAGAGTGGTTGGGTTTAGGTACCAGACCCATGGATGGGATTTCTGTGTCCTGAGCTCCCCTTTCCTCACAGACTGCACTCAAGATGTTTCTGAGCATACCGTTCTGTGCGCTGGGCGCTTTATCCCTTTATAATCCCTCTTGCTTACTAGCAGGATTTATTTATGAGGGTGGCATTTAACAAGCAGCAACTGAGAAATAGCACGGGCCTGCAAGGAAGTGATACTGGTGCAGGGCACAGCTGCAGCTGGAGGTTGTGCCGCATGTTGAGATGTTACAGCCCAGGGGCAGGTACGTGCTGCACAGAGATCCTGTGAAGCAGAGAATGTTTATGGATACGTGATATTCAATAGTCCTTGAGCCAGCCGTTGGGGTTTGATACCCTGTGCTGAGCTTTTGTCCCACTGGTACCTGCCCTTTGCTCCTTTGGTGGCTGCAGCTCCTGGGCAGTGAGCACAGTTACACTAATTCAAGTCACGAGTCTTCAGTTGCAAGGGAGGAAAGAGTCTTGTACCCTGCTGTTAAAAATATACATATATGTATATATTTTGTTTATTGTAGTGAACAAGTCTCAGTATTTGTTTGCATGATTCTGAAAGGCCTGGCAGCCACAAAAGAGTAGCCCTTTATTTGTGTGACTGGAGTACAAAAAGCAGAGCAGCTTCTGAGGGGTGGAAATAACTGCCCACATGAGAGCAAAGAGCGTGGTGCGCCAGCAGCTGGGCTCTCGGCAGCTCCTCCTGCCTCTGTACCACTGTGTGAGAAAAGCAAAACTGGCGGTGGTGGGTGAAGGCTCAGCACTAAATCAGCCTTTTGGCCGGAGAAGCAACTGTGCTGTGATGACGCTCATCCCCAGTAGCACCTCCGACTGTTGCCCTTTGGGTGACAGCACCTGTTCTACCTGGAGTTGGCTTCTCTTAAATATCAAAAATATTTTGAAGGGAGCAAAGCAACAACAGTGCAGACCCCTGTTCCTGGCATGCCCTATGCCCCAGCCACCTTTTCAGTGATTACATATACTTGCTTTCTCTCCACTCGTGCTAAAAACCAGAGATTTGTATCCATGAGCAAACTGCAGCCCTGGTCAGCTCACCTGTACAGGGCATTTTTACTCCGCCCTTTGCTGTATCGGGGTTGTCCAGCTTATTGCTGTATTGAGACCACGTTTCACTCGCCTGTTCCATCACCTGAATAACCGATGTTCTCCTCCGGAACAGGTTTTTGTATTGTCGGTTTTGGTTTATGTTGCCTTGTCGGTTGTGATCTATTTATTTATTTATTTAATTTTTGGTAATGGTGGATGTTAATGCTGAGGGGGTGAGTGACAGGGTAACACTGAGCTGCGATTGGGTCTCCCTGCCATGAAGCCAGGTACCCCCTTTGAGATTCTCTTGCCAATCTCAATGAAATCTGATCGAAGCAGGAAGATCACCAAACAACTGTAAGTCCTGCTGGCCTGGCGGTGCTGTTACAGGTGAAAGGCTCACCTCTCAAACTTCTTTCATTTGTTTGCTTAGCTTCATGAACCATTTTTCTTACATTTAAAAGTTGTTAACTTTTTTTGTAAGAAATATATATTTGATTCAGCTCTGAAAATGAAAATAGTAAGTGTTTCAGTTTGTTATTTCCTTGTTCTTTAAAAAAAATAAAAAAAAATATTTATTTAACTTTGGCAACTGCAGCCAAAAGTCCCCAGTTGAGACAGGTGTGAGGACCATCAGCCAGAAAAGACTTGCAGATACTACAGGTGACCTTCTGCTTAAAGAACAGATGTAGTGAAGTTTTTGTCCCCACAAATTGAGGGGCCTGCTACCTGCAGTGCAGCACGAGCAGAGTTACTACAATTCCTGTTCGATGGCTTCTGCTTCGGAGGTTCCCTCGGGAGGCGCTGGAGGAAGCTGGGCAGTCTCAGGAGTGCTGGTGGCTCCTCCGGCCAGCCGGGTGCCGGGTTCCCTCGCACACGCTGCCGCAGTTCTCCATTTAGAGCTTCTTAACAAGCGGTAATTTTAGCTTCCTGATCTGTTGATCGCTGTCATTTTTACCTCAAACTGAATTAACCTCTGTTTCGGCTGCCATTCAAACTGGAGGTATTACAAGGAAAGGTATCTTCCTGGACTACGGGGCTGCTTTTCTCTGGACTACTTTTAAGCTTCCAGTTTAATTGCCAGGGATTGATTAAAGCTGTCTCAAAATTAACTGTGATACTGTGCACTATGTATGAAAAGCCATTTGGCTATTATTTCCTCATGGGTAAATGATTTGTCAAGAACGTGCCATTTAAAAAAAATCTCTTGTCTTTTAAAGACTTTTTGTCTTTTTAGTAATGTCTGATCATCTCCTAAACTTATTAATTACTTACTGCTGCAAAGATTCTGATTTTTGTCTTCAGTGTCAAAATAAACTATACACATGAGACACCAGCTCTAGCTGCTTACAAGATATCAATAGAGCTTTTAATACGTGGGGGGTTTGGTGGCACAGAGAAAGATTTAACTTCATGAGGAGCTTCTGTGATGTGGTGGTAGCTTTTGACATTGGCTCTTATTCAACTACTGTTTTTCAGGCAACTAAGACTATTTTTAAATGACATAGCTGGTTTTTATGCTTGCTTTTAGCAAAAGAACTTTTCCCCAATGCATGTATTATTAATACAATCTTCCAGCTTACTGTTATAAAAAACACTCAGAACTCTATTAAATGAAAATCAATTAAGTTTTCTAAACCTTGTCAGTAAGTTGCACACATACAATGAACCTTCTCTAAACTACAGTGGAAAAACAGACTGAAATCACTAACACAGCAATCAGCACTTGTGAATACTTTGCCACCATGAGTGGAGAGTGAAACTGGCACTTTGGTTGAGTACAATAGGTTAGATGAGCTATAGATCTCGAACACATTATAATATCAAAAAAAGAGGAAATTTAAAACCAAACGACATCAGCTGTACTGACAGTGTTCTAGGAATTAAAGGCCTTATGCTTGGCACTCTAATTCAAGACAAAACTCCTAATCACATGTCAGAACTAAAGCCTGAAGGGTGTAGAACAAGGCAGAGAATTCATAATTGTACTTTTGGGAAAAAAAAAAATTATTTTTTTAATTAATATACACCTGAGAACATTTTCATTAGAACAACATCCTTAATGGTATTTCTGCAGTGTTAGTGAGTGTGATACACATTTATACCATATGTTCAAACAAGGTATTGGGGTATTAAAAAAAATTAAAAGCTTCATCTTGAAAAAAGGAGCGTTGTCAGAATCAAATATAAAACATAAGTACTGCCCAAAATTAGGAGAAAAAAAAAAGCCATACTGGTCCACAAAATGGTTTTACTTTTAGCTTTATGAATATGTCTGTAAACCTAAATGGCTGGTGTTCTAATTAATCTGATTACAAAACTTAGAGTTGAAAATTTTGGTTGCTAAGTGCAGCCACTCATTCTCCTGTTTCCCACTGTCCCTTTGAAAGTTGCAAACCAGCATCGCACACACACAGAAACAAAGAATTCTCTGTGCACTGAAACTTACTTGCTAATATTTTTAAAAACATACCCATTTAATTAATAATTAATCATTTTGATTCAAAGCGTTCTGTGACAAACTAATACATAGCTCTTTCACCTTTGCTGCTAAATTGTATTGCACCAAAAATATTTCAATCTGTTTTGTACAGAGCAGGGGTAGTGAGGAAGCAGATGGCCTGTAGTAGTTTAGCTGAAAAATATTAATACTTTCTGTAAACTCATTTTAGCAAAGCTATTGCTAACTGCCCCGTTTATCTTCTTTATCACAAGAACATACAACTCACAAAATAATAAAACAAATGATGACTGAAAGTGTATTATCGTACCATCAAGACATTTCACACACTAGATATAATGCAAAATATATTTTTATATATATATAATTAACACAACTATATAAAATCAGTATGCTAAATAACATGAACTCTTGTTACTGAACACAAAGATATGCATTAAATTCTAGAGATTAAAAATGTATACAACTACAAGAAAAAAAGCAGCAAGTTTTAAATGTGCATATGCTGTCAAACCAAAATAGAATTCAGACAGTGTGGGTGAAGACCCACTTCAACCCATGCAAGTCTGCAGAGGTCAGACATTCATCATCTCAGAAACATCAACTATATGCGTGCAACTAATAATTTTAACTTCTTAAAGTTCATAAACCTTTTTAAGGCTCTCAAGATCTTCCCAGGAGTACTGATGATTCTGGTTTTCTGAAAGTGCGTCGAACAGCTGGTGAACCTGCTCTTTTTCATTTTTGCTAAGTAGGGCCAGCACCACCTGAAAAAACAGATTATTTTACAATTAGTATGGGCTGACTGAAAATCACAGTATTTGATGGAGATACATATTAGTGCATCATTTCCTTTTATGATATGAAAATTTCCTTTAGGTTTCAGTTCAACTGAAGTATCTATTCCATCTAGGTTCTTACCTTAAATCTTTCTGCTTTGCTCAAGTAGAAAAGGTGCTGATATACAAGACCAGGATCTTTTCCAACTACATAATATTTCAATGACTGGATAAAAAGCAAAAATATTTCTCCTTCAAGTTTGTTACTTAGCAGCACTGGCAACTTTCTTGGATCGGTAACTGTTAAGAGCTCCGCACAAGCAGCTTTATCCTTACTGGTATTTACTGCATTTATAATCTGACCAAAGTCATAAGCATTAGCTGGTTCAGAAATATGCAGTTTCTCAGAGGTCTGCGGCGGCACATTCATTTGAACTGTTTCCTTGGAGGCAACATCACCAGTCACATCTTCTGATGTAGCAAACCGTCTCTCTTCCTGTTCATCAGAGTCAGTCACCTTTGCAAAGAAAAGGGCAAAAAATCATTTTAATGTGGGTAGTTTGAAGCTTCTTAAACTGTATGCATAATGCTGCTGCTAAATTAAAGTTACTGTTTTAGAAAAGAAAAGAAAAGAAAAGGCATTTGTGTTCCTTTATGTCCTACTTCTCCCAAGAACAGCACCTCTCTAATTCACCTTGAAAGGTTTGTAGTCAAAGTGCCTATTTTACATTTCCTTTCATTGTTTGGCACCAACCAGAGACCACTGTGAGAAAGCTAAGGAGGAGTGTATACGTACATAAATGTGAAGCTGCAGAAGACAAGCGGAACTGAAGCTTTGTCACCAGATACCCGTGTTCCGTACCACTGCTGTGCACACGGCTGCTCTGCCAGGTTGTGTTTGCAGTCTCGCTGCAGGATAAAGCTCAGCATGGTCTGACTGCCTCAACATCCATTTCACTTCTCCAGAAGCCCGTACCAAGTTTTATTAATCAGTCACTAGAAAATCAACCATGGGTTCAACTACATTTGCTAAAACCCATTTCAAGCTATCAATCAAGAGTTCTGGAATTAGCATAAACTGACTAAATTCTCATTGAATGCGTTCTCTTCAACTGATGCCAAGGTTTTGGGAAAGTCTGAAGCTACTGTACTGCATAGTACAGTGTTGTGCTGTGAGCTAGCTTAGTCATTTTTTGAAAATACTACATTGGGCTTACAGACATCTTGGTTTATTTTTTCAACAAACCTTGCTACCAGGAGAGAAATCTCAACTGCCTTATTTATAATTATAGCTTGATTAAAATGGAATAATAATGATAAATCCCAGTTTCTAATCAAATTTTCCTTTTCCTTGAAGTCTGTTTTAATAGAACTACCTTGTTCTACAGCAGATAAGAGGGGGAAGGCTCTCTAAGGTGGCTTCCTGTCCCAGCCCTGCAAAAATTACCACTGCCAGTAACACAGCTGGCTGGTGCCTGAACAATGCAGTCACTTCCCAAACCTCCTCTAAACACTCTCCGGGTCCCTTTGTTTGTCACAACTCAGGGCTTAACTAATGCTACAGCCGGCTTACACTCATTACATAAAATCCCACAAACGCGTGACAGTGTGAAATGTTTCAATCAAACAAGTTGTTTCTATACTAATAACTGCAGTTTCAATTATACCACCATCTGGAAATTACATTATCAAATTACAGTATCACTGTACCAGACTGTAACTGTGAATTTTAACCATATATTTCAAAATGAAGAGGGAAAAAACCCCCCTCCTTAAAGGACCAGCAAAGCTACAATTCCAAAATCTCAGATGACTGAGAAAATCCTTTCATTGCCTAATTCTCTGCAGAACGCTGCAAGGCTAACATTTTGAGCCAGTACATAACATTGCAGCACTTACTTCTTTTATAGGACCCTCCAGATATTTTACCCATACTCTTGCTCTTCAAGGCAGCATTTCACTCTCCAGACCAGTGGCTTTACTACGTGCACCCGAGCGGCGCCTGCTGACACTGAGCCTTGGCCAGCACAGCCCCGGGACTGCCCCGCTAGCACAGACTTTAAAAGCAAAGCTGCTATTTGACAGCCATATTCTGTACAGCACAAATTTCAAAGTCTGAGCCGTTTTTTTTTTGTTTTTTTTTTTCTTACAAGGAGCATATCCTCTAGTCTAGTGCCATCTAAATGTACCTTTTTCAATTTCTGCTGTGGTTCTGAATACAAAGCAGTCCAAGCTTTACTATAGAATGCAATGGACACCAAACACATCATACGCAAAAATCCTCCAATATGCCCTTAAAATAACATGAAAAATACAAACCCACTTCCAAAAACAGCAGAGCTAAGAAGTGCAAAATAAAAGCTTTAATATTATCTCTTCGAATGTGTAGCTTCTGTACACTCTTCTAAAAATGAGCTGGTATACCTCTTGTATGGTTATTTTCTTCCTTTGCTTTTGTTGACCGCCAGCTACAGCACTGTTGTCAAAGTTAAGCAGCTGCGTCACCTCCTCTAGTCCCCTTTTTGCTTCAAGAACATCTGGATCTATCAGAAGTACTCTCTTGAAGTCATCAACACTGGCTTGATAATTCTGTAAGTAGAAGGCAATTTTTTTTCACAAGCACATCACTAGAAAAATAAATTTGAACTACCATACTGTCCTGTACAATCAGGAAAAATAAAAATGCTAAAATCTTGACATTAGGTAGACAAAAATAATCTAAACAGAGACAGTGTAATTTCATTAGAGAGAAAAAAAAGGAAGTGAGGTTGAGTTTGAATGAGCATTTTGCAACTAAATACTTCTGTATTAAATATGCAATATGAAATCATTTAATTCAAGAAACATATTGCCTGTATCAGAGAATAGATTACTGAAGACTTATAATTGGTTACAGTGTAACACTTCCTGAAGATTAATATGAGTCTACCAACAGTTTGCATATTCGCCTTGCTAAAAAAATATTTAAATCAATCTTAGATGAAGAAGATACCTAATCTTCCTGGGCTTCAATCCGACAGACCATCTCTTACAGTTTGAGAAGGGAAATTTTTGGTAAAACTTGAGAAGACTGGGATTATGTTATGAACTCTGGGATAAACAGGGTTATAAGGACAAACATGGAGAGGCATCAGGACACAGCTCCTCAATAATCAGTCTTGTCATTTGTTTAATGTTTCATTACAAATTTTGACACTAAGAATTATGAATTTTTAGAATAAATTTTCTGGAGAGACAAAGAGCATCAATTCTGAGGAAGACTGGAGTATCACGTAAAAAAAAAAAACAACAAAGCACCTTGAGGGCTGGAGTATCAAAAATAAGCATGAAATGTAAAAGTAAACAGCAAAAGACCATGCAGACAGTAAAAAATCAACATAATTTCTGTGTGTGAGGGACCCAGTATTTCTTCTGTTCCCAAGCAGCATCATAATGTTACTATAAGTCATTCATACTGTTATGAAAAAACCCTCATGTGCCAGCTGAGGTATTTCCTCAGCATCTCAACTGCAATAAAAGCACTGGTGTGCAAGTCACTCATTTTCTCTTGCCTACATGGAATAATTTGTTCAATACTGATGACCAGTATTCAAGGTGCAGAGACACCACAGTAAACCTGTAAGTGAACTGAAGTCTCCTGTATCATGAAAGAAGAGTAAGGGAACTAGAGTTATTTAGCCTTAGCAAATGAATGCAGAAAGGGGGCAGATTGCTTTCATCAGGAAACAACTACTAATTAAGCTAAACCATTTGAATTACAGATGTGAAGATTCACAACTACAGAGAAACGAGATTCTGGAACAGATTTCTGAAAAACTATCACAAGGGTCAGCAAACAACCAACTCTCCTGGGTTTCAAACTGCAGTCTACCAGACTTCTCAACAAAAATCGCACAGGACGGTGGTACCCAAAGCAAGAGATTGGACTATCATCTGTAGGAGATGCAGCCCAAGGTCCTGTGTCCTACCTTATAGGCCTAACTCATCACAGGAGCATGACTTTTTTCCTTATCTTCCCTTAGCTACATCTCAGTAAATCTATTAAAAAAACCCTCATTTACTACATTAAATTGCACTGCAGCTTTTGTGGTTAAAAATATGGATATTTATACACGAGTAACACTTCCCAGCTTAGTTAGGTCTTTGCCAAACTACATGCTTTTAGCTCTTAAAATTTTTCATTACAGAGTCATTTATCAACCTCAAACCACTTTTGTTGCTTTCTCTGGTTTTACGAATCACTCACATCCCAGGAATTAGCAATAATGAAGGCATTAAATTCAACCATGACAAAACATTTTGGGAATCCCCAGTTCATACTGTTCTGACCGCATCTACGAACAGCGTGTTTCAGGTTATGTATTCAATAATACAAAAATAACTTTTTTTCCTAGGATATTCAAAAAAGCAAAGTTATTTCTTCAAGTCGTGACATTTTTCCCTAGTGTGTCATTCCCTTTTTTTGAGTGGTAGAATCACCATTTACCTTTGCTCATATTTCTACTTTTTTTCATCAACTTCAACAACATATGGTTACAGATGATTAATACTAGGTAGCTTCATACAGTTACAGCAAAGATTTTACACTACACTAAGTCTTTTTACCTTCTTTGAAAATTAATTGGAACAATTTTTTAAAGTTTCATAGCTACTGTAACAGAAGAATAAATTTATCACAAACAAAAGATCCCATGGTTGCTATGACTTGCATTGGAATCACAACACAGGATGAGAATACGCTACTATACTGCTAAGCACAAACAGTTGTCATCAGGTAATTATTCTAAATGGAGAGACAATCTGTTAATTTTTTGTTAAGGCATCAAACATAATGGAGGTTTGAAGTAAGTATTCATTTGATGGACACTGCTGGAACTTGGTGGACAGTTGGAGTGACCACCTCCAGATTAGAAGGAGGAACATGGCAGAAAGCACTTAAGGGGCTTGTTTAAAGACGTGCAAAATTTAATACAAAGTAGATGCTGTTGGCTGTCATCCTGAGACAACAGAACTGAGAAGCTGCTCATCTAGTATGGGGTGAGAGCTGACAGGCAGGGTAAGGATTGCTACGAAAAACTTATGAAGTGTATAGGTTAATTAACATCACTGAAGAAGGGGAATCATCAGACAGACTGACAAAAGGAACAATATCGTTCAAGTGTTGGAACATGAGACTTACAGTCACATTCAGGGTGGATATGAGCAATATAAGTCTGCACTTAGGAAGATCAGGTAAAAGGATACTCAAAAACCTGCATGTGAGATGAGCACAGTACAAACATCACCACCGTGTAGATGGAAAGGAAAAGGTTGAGTCCTCACACTGTCCACAGACTGAGGAAACAGGTTACTGACAAAGGATCACCAAGTGTTTGCAGAACGAAGAGAGTGAGAACGAAGATAACTGAAACCCTGGTTTAATACGACAAACACTCAAGTCTGAGCAGATGCCAAGAGACAGCTTGTGATTTTAGTTTGGACAGCTGAAGAGAGACTAGGAGAGAAACCATTTGTCATCAGCAAAGATACAATAAACACCTTGACAGAAAACAACAGACTGGGATACCCAGAAGATTAAAACATTACAAAAGAGCTGAAATTTGCTTCACCAATCTCCAAACCTCATTTATTCCAATATTCTTGTATTTTCTCAAATTACTACAAGTCAACATGAACATTTTTATGTTGCAAAAAAAATTATACGATATTTTGTGCATACCTAATGCTCTACAAAAGCAACAAATCATCAGCACTGCATACTTTGTATTCACCCAGACTGCAACTACCTGATTGCCTTTGAACAGGATAAGCAAGTTTAGAAGTGCTTAAGAATACCTGCCATGTTGTTTTTCCTCACCTGTAATCCTTTGTATGCTAGGGCTCTTCTATAGAAAGCTTTAATGTTAGAATCTTCTATTTGAAGAACATGATCACAATCCTGCTTAGCCTCTTCATATTTACACAGTTTCAAGTAACAGAGAGCTCTAACACAGAAAAACAGAATACACTGCAATATAAATAAATTCTACAGCGTTGTAGTGCCAACAGTATCTGACTCTTACATGTTAATTACAATACTTCACACAATTCAGTCTCAATGTGGTATTTTTTAAAGTACATTAAAACCAGTAAGTTATTAATAACATCACCAGATGGATCTAGAGAGATGGCAAATTCCTGCAATAAAAATCAAAGTTCAAGTATGACTAATGCTTAATGTTATGCAGATATGCAAGTATTTTAAAAGTAGAGCCTATGTTAGTATGATAGTACAGAGGTGGATATAGCACGGATTTTATACAAACATTCTGAGTAAAAAAGTGCTCCAGATTAAATAAGCAACACTGATTTCTGCATCTAATTATTACCTGGAAGTCTCCTGTTCAATTACTGGCCTAATCAAATCCTTCTTAGTTTGTGAAAGCTGATAAGATTACAGCATAAAGAATCATGCTGCAGAATTAGATCAACCTTTAAAATAATGCTGTTGTATGACCAGGTTCCTGCTTTTATTTGCTCAAAACGTACATTTTCTCTGAAGTATTACTCTTTGCATTGAAGATACTGCTACTGCATGTCGGCTTTTAACTAAAATGATACTAGTACTCTCAAAAAATGCTGCAAAATCCTATGTTAATTGTAACTTTTACTATTGCTTACTCTATTTATATATATATATATATATCTCAATGACATTAATCCTTGCTCCCCTGAGAAAATAATGCAGTTTTACAAAAAATCCATTTTCTTATTAAAAACACTCATCAAGTTTGAAAAAATCCTTTTTTTTACAACATTAACTGAAGTGATGAAAAATCTCTATTTGCAGTGATTAACAGAACTATTGTTATCCCACAAAGTAAGGTTAGATTTTGGATCTTTACCTGTTAGTGTAGACTGTACATTCCTTGGTGTTTAACTTCATGCATTCGCTGTATTTATTTGCAGCTTCTTCATATCTACCCTTTTTTATAAAATCATTCCCTTCATTTTTTAATGTCTTGAACTTCTCCTCAGCTTTCTCACCTACATTACAAAAGGACCACAGTGTTAGGTAAGAAGATCAGCTCATCAAGGGTAGCTGAATAATCTACCCAGCCTAAGAATAAATGCCTGTCATCTGCAGTCTCTCGATCGGTCAGTACATTGCAGTTTCTGCCCCAGATCTCCCTGCTGCTCTAAGAAAGGCATGAACTTCCACCGATACATTTGACACAACACATACTTCCCCATGTGCCAGGCTAACTATTTTACTGAAAATAACATGAATGCAACAGACAGCTTTGCACTTTCACCTCCTTCTGTCTGCCCCTCCTCTGTGGTAGAAGGGACTATACATCTCCACGGAGTTTTATTTAAAATGGAGGAGATTTCAACAGCAGGATTAAAGGTCTTCTAGATCTCCATCATCACACCAAGGTGACCATAATTTGATCTAATATTTTTTATGCAAGCAACCATCTGTCACAATTACTAAGATAAACTGACAACGACAAACGAATCAGTAGGGCATGAAGGAATCTCTCTGATCCAGTTTTTATTGACATTAAACATTCTTTTTGCAAAGGCCTTATAGTTAGGTGTTTCCATGTTCCTTGAAGCATCTTTTATAAATAGTTATTAAAAGAATATTACTGATGTATCACTATCCCCTACTGATTTCTGCCGTATTTTCTTTTATTTTATAGAACTTCAGAAGTAACATGTTTGCAAACTACATCATTTGGCTTTAAAAAAATTATCATAACTGTGGTTCCATAAAACACATTAAACCAAATCATCTAAATGTCCACTACCTAACTTGGCTTTTCACAAAGATCTGATAAATATTCTGTAAAGCAGCTACTTTGACATTATGAAATTAAACTGTATTCAGTTTTTCAAATAATATCATTTTCTATTTTGTGTACATATTTGCATTAGCTATACATACAATTCATTTGCAACTGTTCTTCTCTGTTGATATCTGTAGTACTTCTTGGATTATTCTCTGAAGTGAAGCCTCCTCCATCCCACCTGTGTAGCTGAGCAGCAACTGGGACAACTGGAATTGGTGGCAGTTTCTCCCTCCAACTGGGACCATCCTGATCTATTAAAGTCTTTGTTATTCTGAAAGAGAAAAGCGCCACCAACATGACTTTTCACACATTTAACTCACACTTTAATAACTTACACCCAAATTATATAATGTGATGTTCCAATTTTTCAAAAAACTGAGCAGTTGTCCTTAAGACTAATTTAAAAAAAGATCATCACAGCAATCAATGGTATTGCACTCATTTAAGATTTAGATTTTTCCCCCTTTTTAGAGAATGTATGCTAGCATTTAGAAGACAAGAAGCCGACATCAGCATGATCTGTAAATATTTTAGCAAATGACTGATTCTGCAACTAAGTTCTAAATGCTGCCTACCACATGCAATAAAGAAATAGAAAAAAAAAATGTATTTACTTTGGTTTTCTCAGTTGTTCATAGATGTTATTTGTAACAAGTGTAGATTACAATATCCTAAGACAAAGTGTGGTCCCTAAATTTGCCAATGTCAAATGAAACCTCTTACACAATAGTTCTCTAAATAACCAATACAGGTCACAAAATAGGTATTAAGCTGCATTTTATAGAACAGTCAGAAATTAGTCAATCATTCTTTGTCCCCACTTTAAATTTGAAGAAAATACATTAAAAACTGTTTACAACATACGCATTTATTAACTATCTCCATACATGACAGGTTCAATCCAAAATCCATGCAAGTGGGAGTTTACAAGACTTCATGGGTCCACTGTAATTTTTGCAGTGTTTTTAAAAAACAAACATTAATCAATTATGAGAATGAGAATGACAGTGGGATAAATGTCTTCTGATCTCAAAATGAGCTCAAGAGTCAAGTTCAACTGGTGGTAAATCTAATATCTACTTTAACAAAGCAAAATTCTAAATAGAGTAGTAAAGCATGTCACATTGATATGAAAACCAATAAACCCTAAATTTGCATATTAGGTGCATTTCCATCTAATACAGGTGTAAAAAACATAGTACACAAATACACATCTAAAAAAACCTATGAAGAACCTTGAATCTGACATGAAGAATGAAATAGAATGAGCAAAACCCCATCAAGTTTGCTTGCCCAGTTTTGTTCTTTTTTAAATATTTAGGTAACAGCTATAAAACAAAATAAAAGCCTCAGTATAATATCACGGCAACATAGTCAGAGCACTGGGGACCAAATTCTTTTGCCATGAAGGTCTGTCAGAAAAAAACAATACAAGAAGCAGCACCTATTCTAACCTTCTTTATTGTAAACCAGAAATTACCAAACTATTTTAAAGAATGATGTACACTAAAAAGGCAGCTTGTAGAGCTATATAACGTGTGATTTTTTTTAATTAAGTAACGCTGCATAAACATGCTATTTCTTATATTTTTGAATTGAAAGTCTGTTTCTTCATACACAGAATATCACATTTTGTAGTATTATCTAGATGCTTTATTTGTTTCCTAAGAGAACAAGAACAACACTTTCCTGTGTGTTAACCTCATGCCCTTCCAGGGGTTCTCCTTTACCTGAATCATTACTAAGCAGTATTTTATACAATGTACCAACAAAGCAGCTTGTCCAAGTTTTGTTTTGCTCTAATTTTACTAAAACTATAGGGTTTTTTTAATGATGGTCTGAATTAAATTCTTACAAAATTGTGGCACACCACCCTAAGATTTACTCAGGTTATTTCATTAGAAAACAAAACTGTACAATTCATATTAAAATAGTCCATTTCTTGTGTTTAGGTGTTACCCATAGAAAGTAACAGAATAATTCTACAGTAAACCACGGTCCCATTGACCTCCTGTTTAATTTTTCTCCATCTACCATAATGGGCTTAGAAAGTTGGACAACAAATCTGATCTAATTCATCAAAATCAACAAAAAGCATCCTGATGATCAACTGACTTCTTGTAATATAATAATCTAAGAATAGTCTTTTGCAAAAATGCATATATGTTTTCCATGGTTAGTTTAAAAAGCACAGGTATCTCATGAAAAAGTTTGTACAGTACAATACTTATCTGGGACTTTGCAATGAAAGCTGCCGAACTATCTAATGCAATTTGCTAGCTGGTATTAAAGGAGTTGAGACAACTGGAATAAAACTTCAATTTAGTAAATGGAAATGCACAAACATATTGGCCCACATATTTGTAACAGCAAAAAGCAAAGAATAACACACTCATGAGGAAATTCAAATATGCAAAGTAAGAAATCCATGGATGTTCAAAAAGCTAGGAAAATGTCACTAATTAAAAGCATGCTTGAAATGCATTTTCCTGTGACTTGGCACACACCATTAAAAGAAACAGACCTTCCAATTTATCTAAAAATCACCTCATGATAACCAATAAAACATACAATTCAACATCATCTAATCAACACGATAAACTCTCAAATAACTGTTTATACTTGTTTTCAGCTGATTTTTCATGAAAATATCTACTTACGTTCTTAATTATTTTCTTTTGATTGCAAAATGATCAGGTAAAGGCTTTGTATTAAAAATTCTACTTGTCTTTTATGTGAGATTTATTAGAAATATGATTGAACATCCATTCAATTCTAAGATTTCTTGAAAGCCTGCTTATTCAGGGAAGCACTAAAAGACAAGCCTTAACATCATTTTTCAAACCCACCCTCAGACACAAGTAGGATTATGAGTTTCTCCTATCAGCTTCCTAAAGCATCACCATGCAATTTCCCACAGGACCTTAAAAACAAAGAAATCCTGCAATAAAAGCAGGTTGTTAAGACCTGACATTCCTAATAGAAAAAGAAGCTAAATTACATTTTGGGGTTGTCCCTTTAAGTTAAAAGGAAGCAGAGTAACAAACATTTGCTGTTAAAATTGATTTTATAAAAAGTCCACTACTTTAGAAATGAAAATTAATACTTTTAAAAACAATTTCAGTTTAATTCATAAATGATAAAATACTAAAAAAATAAATTATAGTAAACATTCAATTATGCAGGAGGTCTATGCTTTAGAAACTAAGAATTTGCAAGCAAAAATGAATTACCAGAAGAGAAGAAGGAAGAAGCAGCTGAAATAAGGTGATGGGTTGCCAGGGAGGAAAGAATAATGAGCAGTGAAGCTAAAAACATAAGGAAGGCCTAGAGAGGAGAAAAGGAAGAGTGTTAAGGGAAAAAAAGGAAATAAGCTTATTACTAAGCAAGTTACAAGTCAAGGAGAAATACGAAAAGTTTCTGCAGATAAAATAAGATAGGAAGATTTAAAAAAAAAAAAAGTATAATAATCACACAGATACCAGGATGAGCAGCTATCTCACCAATCCAAGTGCTCTATTATCAGTTTAGATACAGGAGATCAGTAAGAGTTTTTTGTGTTATCAAAAATGAGACTTCTAAGAGGAGATGATGAAGTGTCATGATTGCCTTTGGCCACCTCTGGTCAAATAAAAAGATATTTAAAGATACTATGGACTTTTTATATGAAGTAATAATGTAAATGCTGATGGCCTTGCCTTAAAAAGAAAAAAAAAAGGTAATCGATTCCATTGTTAAAAGTTGCATACATGTGGGTTCCTGCTCAACGATTAATGACTGTTCTGCTTTCATAAATACTTTTTCTTCTGTTAAAAGACAAAAGAAAAGGGAATGGAAAATCCTATCATTCATTCACTAACGCATCTACTATATGTTAATGAGAACATAATTAAAATAGAGTTGTCTACACTAAGTTTACACCATTAAAATACTATAGAAATTGAGATGTCTCTCTTGGCAGCAAGAATCAGTGTTGGAAGTATTAACACTTAAGTTGAAAATCATATTAAATTACATTTTTTACATCTCTAAGCTTTGTAGCCAACCACTGTTTCAAGTTACTTCACTGTTTACACAACTACAGCATACTGAAGGATTCACACAATATAAATCTCCAACTGGGAGAGTGCTAATATGAAAAGGAAACAAATGTCAGAGAAAAGGTACAGACCTTAAAGTATTACTTTCAATGTTATCAAATACAAGTTAGGAAAGAAAACAAGTTGAAGCAACAGTGGAAAACACCTTTAAAATATTTCATTTTTAAACCAGAAAGTGACCTACTGCTGGCAGAGGAAAACCGAAGCTATGGGAAAACAACTAAATGAAACAGTCAGTCCTCTAGTTATAACGCACTCGCTGTGATGACCCTGCCTCTGACGGATACAGAACAGAGGAAGTATGGAAAACAAAACCGAATTCTGTTTTTTTTATTTGTACTGATATGAGAAGAAAATTTCTAAGTGCAGTTACCTATTAGCACTATCATTTGCTGCTTGGATGCTGCTGTCTATTTGTAAGACTGTTTTATAATCAATGTATGCCTGTCGATACCGCTCCATAGACTCGTGTGCCATTGCTCGTCGCAGAAGTGGCTTAAGGGAAAATGGCTGAAGCTCCAGAGCCCTGGGAAAACAAAAGCAAAATGCAGGAATGAAACAGAATAACTGAAATAATATTAATAAAAGTACTTTATTATATACACAACTATACATAACAACTTTGTGATTTCAGATGGGTCCTACGGTAACATAACCAAAGAAAATGGGACTAAGTGGTTTATATTACCACCCTAAATGACATGCAGTTATGAAATTGTTAGTACTTTAACTACAACTTACTCCACTCAAATCCGTCTTCCACCTGGAAAACTACTTTCATCACCAAGAAAAGATTAACGTAATGGCAGCTGTTCAAGAGCAAAAGCTATGTTTCTTAAGCCATGCCTGGATCTATGGGGACTTCAGGTATATGGGGCTTTTGCCTACATGATTTTCTGTTCTTCCTTACATGCAAGTATGTACATTAAAAATACATGTGCTAAGACAGAAATAAACACCTGTCTTTTTTTTGGCTTTTAGGTTTTTGCCTGTATTTTGTCTGTTTACTCTTCTGATTGTCTATCTGGTTAACACTGAGATCAGCCCCTGACACCGTGCAATCAGAACTCCTTCCAAACACCATGTGCTTTTCCAGCAATATGAAAAAGTAGTCCACAAAGGCTTTATTTATTAAAGACTATCCTGCATAAATCAATTATTCTTGGTAAAAAGAGATAAACTTTGAAATACTGAAATCAAGATGAGTCTAGCCAACTACATTTCATAGAATCATAAAGTAATTCAGGTTGAAAGGTCCCTAATCCAACCATTACGGAATGTTAATCATTTTTGCAGGGGTTTTGTAGGGGCTATGATATTGTGCACTGTTGTGTTTTTCAAACGCATTCAGCAACATGAAGAGAAACTGAATGCTGGAAATACTTATGAAATGGAAATTGGAGATGTTTATTGTAGAAATCATCATTTCTCTAGCTTTAGGAGGAGTAATGGTGCAAAGTCAAGTCACAGCAAAGAAGACCAACAGCCTCTTGGACTTATAAAAGGAGCACAGCCAGTGGATCGAAGGAAGTGATTATCCCCTTGTACTCAGCACTCCAAACCAGAGTCTTGAGACAGAGATCCAACAGAGGGCTTTTGGTACACTTCTAAGCCCTAAATAGCTAGAATTCACTAAAAGATAAATGTTCAATTCTTATTTTTCTATCACTAATATAAGCAAAACACCATTTTTTTACTCTGAAGTCAAGTAACCTATTTGTGATCATCCTTTATGTCATGTTGCCTTGCGAATATGTAATTGACACTGCCCAAAACATGTGTGCTTGCAGTTTTGCAGTTCTGCTTCCCAGTCTCTAAATTATTTCTACCTCTGTTGCGTTCACTGAGCATCACGGGTCCGTGTGTATCCAGAAAATATGCACAACAACAAGGACATTATTGTTAAGTACTAAGAAAATGAGCTTCCAACTGGTAAGAATACAAAATGCAAAACTTTTTAATTACTGGTTTCAGTCTTACATATTTCAGACCTCCTGAAAAAAAAAAAAGTGATGGTTGCTTAACTTGCCATCTTGTTCTACCAGCCAGCATGGTCCTGCATCTGTTTTAACAAAATATTGTTAACGAGTCAATTTTTTCAAATGACGTTTTCAGAAAACATTTCTCTCAGGTAGAATATATACTGTAAGTCAAATATTTAGTTAATACAAAATTACACGCATATTCTATTTTTATGATATGGTTTTGTTTTAAACAGTTGGGTTGTGCTGTAAAAAATTTGACTGATTACTTAATACAATTTCTAACTGTCTTGGGATCCTTTTTTGCATTTTAAGTCCCACTCTTACCGACCCTACCTATGAAAATATTTAAAAAAACATATAGAAATACAGTAATAATTCAGTGGAAGGCAGTGTTTAGAAGTTGTTGAAGGTGTCTGACCCTCCCTAACTCCTGTATCCTTAATAGCCACGATAAGCAGAGAGGATTTTAGCTCAGCGCCTGAACAGCTGTAATTACTGTTTATAACTATGCCAAGTATATATTTAAAATAAAACAAAGCAAAACAAAAACAAACAAAAAAAAAGGCAAGCAAACCAAATACTGAAGAACACACACATATACAGTATACATATGCTTGAAAGCGATTTCCAACCTTGTGATAAGCATCCGGCTTAACAAACCTTCTACATATAAATTACTACAGAGTATCACTGAAGTAAGTCTGCTTTTATATTTAAATTTTTGACCCTGCTATGCATTTCTGTGTACACAAGAAGCCTAACAACTGTTATCACACAGTAAGACAGCAACTTGAAAATTACTGCTTCCCTAGATTCCATGTGATTGTTTACATAAATGACAAATACATCTGTCATTTAGACAAGGAATCAGACTGAATATTGTTCTAAGTCAAACTGCAACAACAATATATCAGTTTAAATGTTTAATCATCATCAGGAATGTTGTTGTTCTACATGGGAGGCTGCAATTTACCTGTTACAATCCTGAATGCAGTCACTGCAGTTGCCTTCTTTGAGGTAACATGCTGCTCTGTTAGAGTACAAGATACTTAAATCATCTGGACTTTGTTCTCCTAAAAGAAGTTACAATTAAAATCAAAGACCATTACTAAAACGACATTCAAGAATTAAAGATTTGCATACTGTAAGTTGCACTGCAGTGATGCAGTCTGCTGACAATGCAAAGCTGTAAGGAGCTTTATCATGTCACCAAGAATACGTAATTATTCAAACACATAAATAAAAGCGAACAGCTTCGCACCAAGGAAGTTAAAAGATTATTTCACTCACCCTCCTAATATTTTGTATTACATGAACTATCCTCTACGGACAATCACAAAGAATTTACTGCACAGTAACTCCTGCCAAAACTCCAGGGATAAGCTAGGTTAGTTAATTTGTAATTCTTTTAAATAATCGAAGCAATAATCCTAGATTTAAGTGTAAGGTATTGCACTCACCTAGACCAATGACATATTCAATTGCTTCTGAGTATTTGAGCACAGCATCTCCAAACTGTCCACTCTTAAATAACTCATTTCCTTCACTTTTTAGTTTTGCAGCAATAGGAGGAAGTGAAGTAGAACTGGTATCACCAACTGGCTGAGACCCTGCTCCACGCGA
This sequence comes from Patagioenas fasciata, assembly GCF_037038585.1. Classification (NCBI taxonomy): domain Eukaryota; kingdom Metazoa; phylum Chordata; class Aves; order Columbiformes; family Columbidae; genus Patagioenas; species Patagioenas fasciata. Next base: position 23,664,809 of record NC_092521.1, read on the forward strand.
TCTGGAGATCTTCTCATCTTTAGGGGTTTCACTCCTTTGATAACTGTGTAAATAGCCATTAACTTCACCTTCATGGTCTGACAAATGCTTTTGTGGGTTCTCCTCTGATGTGCCTTTTTTCAATCCACTCTGCTTCTTCGTCTCTCTGTCCTCCGCCTTACTGCCATCTCCTTTGGTATGAAACTTTCGGTGCGTGTTCCCCATCGCCGCCGCCCCAGCAGCCGCCTCTCCTCTTACTGGCACGCCAGATTCTGCAGGGAAGTTAATGAGCTCAGTTAGAGCTTGCATCATCAGAAGAAACTATCGTCCTGGCAAGAGGGGTGTACAGCCAAAGAACACAGTATCAAATCCCTCACGCACCCTCATGTCACGAAGATTTATTTGCCTCAGAAAACACCCATAAGAACAGAGAAGAATTCCTACTTCCAGCTAACTTGCAATTATCACTGAAAAGGTATTACTATGAAATCTCATTTCTCCTTCCTGGGCACATGGGGAACCCCTGTTCCGTAGTGTCCGAATGGTACAGAGTGCACCTTGAAATTAACTCCTTAAATACCAGCCATTGCAACAATACTGATACTTGGCTTTTCCGTGACCAAATGGATGTGCTTGCATGTTAAACTTAGAAGACACAACTAACAAACCAGTGATATTGCACACTCCAAAACTCTCCTCAAATACAACATAGAATAGAAGGAAAAAAGTTTATAAATCATTCTCAAAAAGGTTTAATTTAAACATAATGCTAAAACGCCTTTTCTAGAGTTCTGATCATTCCGTTTTCGCTACTATTTAATTAGGAAAAATAATATGATAAGGGTATCAGATATTAACATATATAAATTCCTTATTCTTGATACACTCTTGATACTCCTGGTCATGAAAGGCAACTCTGTATTTTGGTGCTGGGTTTTCACCTTCCCCTAACTTCATGTGCTCATCTGTGCAACAGCATTTTTTCAACCTTTCATATATTGGAACAATACTTCCAACTGACTCACACTAAACCTCTGAGGTTGACTGAACATGGATGAACACTACAGGTTGTTCCAAATTACAGAAATATTTTTTTAATGCACAAAATGTTACTGAAATCAAACTGAACAGGATGGCAGAGCATAAGGTTTTTAAAAACAATAAATTCTCTGATGCCTAATAGACAAAAGCTCTAACTGCAGCCTTCCTAGCTGTGGTCTCTGTTTCGAAATACCGTGTTTAATAATGAGTTCATATTCCATAGTGGGAACAATGATAGGATAAATCTATTCTACCCACACAGACATTCTTATAAAACTTCGAGTAAATAATTTAGATTTGAAACTTCTATCCATCCATCCACCCACCCATCAAATTTTGCAGTGCTAAATATGCCAAAAAGATTTAAAGCCTATTTGGTAGGGAGGATGAGGGTAAAAGACTAGCGAGGCAGATCAATTAAGACAGTAGTACTATAATAATTTCCTTAGGATACATGCTAAAATACTTTTTATTTTACAACCACCAAAACAGAGAACACTCCGTACACCTTCTATAAATAAATACATACATTCATTCATACATACATACATACATAAATAAATGTCACAGACAAACAGGTGATAGGATGTGTGTTTAGCAAAAATTCTACAGCAAGACACTCTTGAGGATCTTCCCAACTGCCAGAGACAAAGAAAAAGCAAGGAAGGCAGATAATGTGTGATGTGAATATCATTAATGCAAACGTCATTTCCTGAATACAGAAGAAAATTTCCTGAAGATGAAGTGCACAGAACCAGTCCTGGACTACACAGGAAACATTTAACACATTTGGAGTCTCCCTGAAAATAAGCATACTCATAATTAACTTGTTTAGCTGTGAGGTTATGCCAATTGCCTGAATACTTCTAGACTGAGTAAACACCATGAACAGAATTGTACAGATACATTTCTCAGATCTAATTCTCACTGTCTTTCAGTTTACGTGTTGTCCTGGTTTTGTTAAAAAACAAGTGTCTCTTTTAGTGAATTTTGCTGTCAGCTACAGCTTTCATATTAGCTGCATTTTCCTGGAGAACCAGACACATGTTTTGGTAAACCTAGCAATGGAATGCAAACTTATTGGTAAGCACGGATGGACATCTCGCGAGAGGGGCAACGAGAAACTGGTGACCAAGAAACTGACCAACTGTGTGTAACATTCCATTCATGTGAATACTTCATATAAAAGTGGAAGATCACGAGGATCTCGTCCCTTTTCTCTTTTTCTTTTCCCTTCTGCTTATGGCTGACTTTAGGAGAGGACCTTGCTGGTTGTCCCTGCGAACTGAGGCCTAGTGAGAGACTGAATCCAGCTCCGGTTGGCTACAGAGTCTAATCCAGGACTTTGGGTGCTGGCTCTGCAGTTGCTGAGACTTTCAAGATTGGTTTTGTATATTTTGTATTATTTTCTCTATTCTTATTAGTAGCATTAGTAAAACATCTTTAATTTTTCCAACTCTCTTCTCTCTGTCCTTCTTTCCCTCCCGATCGCCTGTCCTGAGTGGGAAGGGGGGAGAGGGAGGGGCAAAAGGGGGAAGTGGGGGGGAGAGGAGGTTAACAATACATCTGCTAGGGTTTGATTGTCACCCCGCAATCAAATCCTCAACACGTGTTCATATCATAAACAATATTCCCGTATTGGAGTCTACAGAGAAATATACTCATGAAAGCAGAATATTTTAAGTTTTTTGTTTTGTTTTTTTGTAATTTATTACATCATCTCTCACTTAAAATTAACTTCCAGCTACACAAAGTAATTATCCTCCAGAAGCGTGGCATAAAAATAGTGTTGGCAAAATGGAAAGCAACATACCTAATTTTAGTTCACAATAAATTAACCTATTACAAAGCCAGGAAACATTTTCAATTCTTATCCACTCTGGACCAGCTACATATGAAGGCAACTGGAATGGTCCAAATCTCCACTATAATAAATGTGACTACACAACAGGACTACATGGACTATTGGACTGACTGTGACTACATGATTAGATGTATAGAGAAGACGTGTAAGATGCTTAGTCTACTTATAGCTATTAGAGCCACAGAACATATTAGATTTATTAAATAAATGAACTTTGTATTTGTTTCCAGTTGTACTTTAAAACACAGAGTAATCTATGAAGATACTTGCCTCCTAAATCTCAAAAATACTTACGTTTATCACATGAACATGTTTGTCACTGACGTCAATTGACAATCTTCCCTATGTTTAAAAGTCTAACCATTCATCAACAGAATGGGAGTCTTCCTATGGATCTAGAAGGCACTTAGTCATCTAAATGTTCCCCATAGAAAGCAACCCCAAACTAAGTAATATTTAAGGCTAGCGACCTGAACCCTTTCTTCCAGGGTTCTAGCTGAGGAGACTCAGTAGATACCTACTGATTTTGAAAAATGTTTTTACATAAATTTGTGTGAAAATAATGCATTATAGAATCACACATATACAGTCTAATATTCACAATTAACTTGGAAAACCCATCAACTGGCTTAATTTCAAGATAAAGAACCACACAGGCCACAGAAAATACAAAATCCATAGCTGTCATGCCAAATTATCTTCAAGAACCAACAGAAAGGAGAAAGCGTGGAAATCAGCCCATGGATGCTCTTCTGTTGCAGGCTGGAGCACACACATGCAGCTGACTCTAAAAGCAACCTGTCAGTGCAAAGCTCAATAGCATCAGCTGCTTCACATGCTCCTACAAGTCAGATATTTTGATTGGGCCAATAGCTTCATTTCAGTAGTCTTGCAGTTAGTCACACACTAATCCCAGAATGGGAGCTGCACTTCAACTGCTTGCAAACTACATACAGCACAAGAGTTACATGTTGTTTACCTCTAATATACTAATATTACTTTCAGAGCACACAGATGATCTCTTACATTAAAAACCAAAAAAAAAAGACAAACCAAATTACATGCCACTTGATCATTTTTACACCCTTTGAGCCAATCAAAGGAGGAAAAATGCAGAAAAATGTGATGGTGGGAAGGCAAGAGATCTGTGCAAGAGAAAGAGCACAAAATGTTCTCTAACACTGGAAGACATTCCCGACATTAAATATTGGTGTAAAATTACACACAACACAGGGAAGCACATGGTTTATAGCAACATTTTCCATCTGTTTCTGTTATATCCTTTCTAGAAATAATTCCAAAGATATGTAACACAACTGGATCCTAGATTTCACACTCAGATCTACTTTAAGTAGTAAATGCAATTTTAGCCTTCAAACAGGCAAAATTCTTTGCAAGCAAATATAGATGAATTGTGTGAATAAACACTGCAATACCAAAAGGCATTTTTTCATCATGTTAAAATTAAATAGGAAATGATATTACATTACTTTTATCTCCACTGCTTCTTTCACTTTCTTCTGTATTTTCCCCTCTTTCATCATCACCTTCTGAATCCTCTATGTCTTGAATAAGTATTCTTTTTCCTTTGCCTTGAGTCTCGGATACAGGCTTTAAACTTTTAAGTTTCTTTTCAATCTCTAGCAGATTTTTCTGCAATATAGAAAAAAACAGTAGGTATATAAATTCTAATTTATATAGAGAAAATACATTCTGTTGAATAATCCACATAGGATCCTGAAGGACTATAAAATATTACAAATATAAAAACAGAAAAGATAAACGAATGGGACTTTTCCGAGAGTCAGTATCAAAACGAAGATTAACAATGGATCTTTTTGAGAGAAATTTCCAAATAACTTTGATCAGCTAAGACACTATTACTGTTACTATCTTCAGCAACAAAATTTTAGGCACCTAAATTACATAGAGAGGACTCGAGTGCCTACAGTGTCTCACAATTAAGTAGCAAACAGAAGATCTGATCAAATCCAAGTACCTCCTTTTCACCACAGGCACCTATGTAGTCCTGGGAAACTGATCATTGGCACAGTACATTGAGTGTGTTCTCAAACTCATACTCAAATCAAACAATAAAACAATATAAACTGTATTCGCTTTATGCTACAAGTGCACACAACCTCTTTCTAGTCACATGCAACTCATTTATCTTTACCTTAGCTATAGCATTTCCTGGTTCGATACATAATACTTTGTTCAGATCCTCTATAGCTGTTTGGTAATTCTGCAGCTGATTGTGTACAGTGGCACGGCGCATCAGAGCTACAAAGCAACAAAGTGTATTATTTATGTATTTAAAGCATAAAGCATATAATAATGCACTCTTTTTCTATACATATTAAGTTTAAAAGTTTTTTAAATTCTGCATTTACTTCATAATGACTCTGTATTAGTAATAACTGTTCTCTTGATCATTTTTAACAATGCAATTTTGCATAGCACCTTTTGAGATAGCAAACATGAACTGTGAAGCATCTTTTAATATTTTTCCAATTTTTCCCCTCCTCCCATGCAAATATAATTAGCTACATTCAAGCCCGTACCTTCAGAAGGGAATCAATCAGCAACTTTCATTGTTTAGATGTCACTTTTAGGGTAATTAATACTTCAGTGTGGAAACAATGCACTGCATGACTACAAGAGCGCTTATAGTAATCATTTACAAACGAGTTAGCTCCATGCTACTGCGTAAGAAAACCCATTACAGATCAACAGGACAGACTGCATAAAACTTCTCTGACCCTGAAAATACTCTTACAATACCCCTGGGGAGCTACTCTGTTTCCTTATTTATTTTTGGACTTGATCTGAAGCTCAGTGAAGTCAACTAACAACGTGGATGGATATGTAGCATTTTATTTGCTAGAAATAAAATAATACATAGAAGGGCAAGTTTATGTTCTACTTTACCTTTTACATTGCCAGGTTCCATATCTAGTACCTTCTCACAATCCTGCAAAGCACTGTCCCAGTTCTGAAGTTTGATTTCTGCTTGAGCTTTGTTATTATATGCAGCTGCAGTGGGTATTACTGATATACTCCTGAAAAAGGGAGTATTGATCATGGTAGGCTCATAGTTAGATAACCTGAATGTAGAAACACTTGAGTATTGGAAGCTGAAAACAGTATCATAACAATACTAACACCGATATCCTAACCACAATAGTGGTTAGAAAATCCTTCCTGTGAGACCAGAGGCAACCATCCACCAACTAGACGTACCATCTTCAGAGCTCTGTTGCTTGTCAGGGCTTAGATCTTAGATGTTGCCAAAAAGATGTCATGGCTCATCTGTCCCTTCAGCTATCGCCTTGTGCTTCAATTCATGGAGACTTGAATGAAACTGCCAAATTAAACCTTTGAATGTATCAAGAGTAACGACAGAGCTCTGCAGGCTATGACGAAGAGCGTGGGGGGCCACATGGGCTTCTTGATCTTGCTTATAGAAGGAAAAGACTCAGCAGTGGATGAATCATCCAGGTCTTGCTGCATGGCTGGTATTGTAGACAGGGCTTTCACTTTTACAACAACAAGATCATCTCTGAGGAATAAGGAAAACTGGGATCCATACAACAAAGTGATACGAAACAATCCTTGCCAACACCCTTGCTAACCTATCAAGGACGCTAACCTACATTCACTGGGAAGAGGGGCAATAGGGAAGTGTCAGAAGGACAGCGTATTGAAGATACTCTCATACTTTCTTTGTTAAAAAAGCTCGACCGGAGGACAATCTCAACAAAAACTAAAAGAACACAAAATTTAGATACACAGCAGATGGCAGTGGTGATGGGCTACCCAGGAGGAATATAGAGACACTATTTAAGTGCAAGTGATGGAATTAAGAAAGCAAAAGCTTAGTTGAAGTTGAAACTAGTAAAGGGATGTGTGGAGCAACAAGAAAAGTTTGTTGGGTTTTATTGTGTTTTTGGTTTTGTTCGTTTTAAGGTCTATCAGCAACAAAACAAAGATTAAGGAAACTGTGGGCCAGCTGGTCAATGCAGCAGAGGACCTAGTGACAAAGAACATGGAAAAGTTTGAGGTACTCAGTGGCTACTTTGCTTCAGTCTTCATTGGTAAGGTTTGCTCTCAGGCTTTCCAAGTCCCTGAGTCTACAAGCAGATTCTGTAGGAGTGAAGCAGTACCCACAACAGAGGAAGACAAAGTTAGAAAACACTTAAGAAAATAGGATATACATGAGTTCCAGATGGGGTGTTCAGGAAGCTGGCCAATGTTACTACAAGACTGGTCTATACCATCTCTGAAAAATCATGATGACTGGGAGAGGTTCCTGGTGACTGGTAAAGGCAAACATCACATATCTTCCAGAATGGCAAGGTGGAGGGCCTGAGAAACTACAGGCCAGTCAGTTTAACCTCATTTCTCAGAAAGATGATGGAGCAAGTCTTCCGGATTCCTGTCCAGGCACATGAAGGTTAAGAAGGTGACTAGCAACAGCTCGTATGGATTTGCCAAAGGCAAATCATGCCAAGACCAGCCTGATAGGTGGCTCGGTGAAGGAAGGAAGAAGAGAACATGTTGCTTACCTTGACTGTAGCAAAGCCTTTGACATGATCTCCCACAGTATTCTTATAGCCAAATAGGTAAAACATGGTCTAGATAAGTGTACAATAAGGCTGAGAGAAAACTGACTGAACTCCTGGCCTCAAAGAACTGAGTCATGCAAAGTCCAACTGGTGGCCAGCTACTCATGGCCTCCCTTTGGGATCAATAGTTTATAACATCTTTATCAGAGGGCTGTAAAATGGAACAGAAGGCACATCCAGAAACTTTGTCAATGACACAAACCTGGGGCAGAACAATCAGTGACACACTGGACAGCAGAACTCCAGTCAAAGAGACTTTAACCAGCCAGAGGAATGGGCTGGCAGACTTCTCAGGAAGCTCAAAAAACTTAAGTGCAAAATCCTGCATCTGAAACAGAGTAACTCCAGCAACAGTTCAGGCTGGATGCCAACTAGCTAGAAAGCAAGAAGGATACGGGGGCTCTGGTGGACAACAAATGGAACAGGAGTTAACAGTGTGCTCTCATACCGTGCATTGGGCCATATTTGCAAGACTAGAGCCAGGAGGTCGACAGAAGTGACTTTTCCCCTCTCTTTACCACCTATGAGACTACAGGTGGAATATCTGTGTTCTGTCTGGGGCTCTACTGTACCAACAGACTGCAGTGAGTCCAGCACGTCACACCAGGATGGTTAAGGGGCAGGAGTACATGCAATACTCCTGAGGAGAGTTTGCAGTAACTAGGTTTGTTCAGTCAGAAGCGAAGGCTCAGGTGAGGTCATGCAGCTGTTTTCTTAATGGGAACTTAATGGGAAGATATGGAGAAAACAGAGCCACATCCTTCTCAGCACTGCACACTGACAGGGCAAAAGGCAACAGACACAATCTGCAAAAAGGGAATTTCTGATGACATTATAGGGAAAAAAATACTGTAAGGGTAGTTAAACACTGCAAGAGGCTGTGAAATCTTCGTCCCTTGGAGATATAAAAAACTTAACTGAACGCCCTGAGTAACCTGATCTAACTTGGCCCTCCTTTGAGGGGTGATTTGCCCAAAAGATCATTCAGAAGTCATTTCCAACCTAAATTATTCTGTGATTCTGCAGTATAAATGAAATTACTAAGCAGAGTGATTTCACCAGAGGTATGCAGAAAAATAGACAAGATCCATTTATCTTAAAATCACATCAGCATAACAGAATTGTGTCACAGCGTGTCCTCTGCAAAAGTTTTGTATTTCTTTAGAAATGAAAGAGGTTTGTTTATTGTAAAATAAAAAGTACTCTCTACGTTCAGCTTAAAATAGTAGGCATTATTACAGGACAAACAGAATGAATAACTGTATGCTGATTATTTTTATATAGAACTCTACTCCTCTTCCACTTAGTCATACACAAAAAACCCCTTCAGACTATTATCAATCCACTCCAAAATATGTTTTATTTAAGTATTTCTAAATATAGGAAAATAGGAATTTTTGGATAGTATTAGAAAAATGTCCAGTTAGAAGAGTACACAGTGCCAATATCATATATTTCAGAAAGCGTACAATGACTCATGGGGTCAAATATATAAAGACTTGCCACTAGGAAGAATTCTGCCTATCCTTACTAATTAATACCTTATTTATTAATATGCCCCAAGAGTAGAGATTTTAACTTATTTTTATATTACAGACTTGTATTTTATTTATTTCATATAAAATACAACTATGGAAATTTTTTTATACCCATGTTCATGTAGTAAAAATGAATAAACAAACAAGAAAGATGTTACGTCTGCAAGTCAATAACAAAAAAATACACATCAAATGCCTCAGTTCAAACAGGCTGTACACTGTGAATATCAATACCTTTGTACACATATATACATCAACAATATCCAGCTAACCCTGCCTCCTTCAGTGACAGTATGAATGCTGCTTCCTAAACATAAATCTGTCCAATATTTATTTTATTGCTGTTGCACTTAACTTATTCCTATTCATTATTTTCTCCATACTTGTCTGCACTGACCACAGACACATAAACTTCCTCATAAATTTTTTGAGGGTATCCCACTACAATATCATAGCCCATGAATTATCTTAATACTTCAGTTCACAGTAGTGCCATATCATTACCCTCAGTTTACAGTGGTAATTAATACCCCAAGATTCCCATACGTTTTCAGTTTCTATGTGACAACTTGGATTCTTGTAGAACTTGTGTTTTTTTTAATTCCTTATCATTTCAAAGCATTGATTTAAACACAAAATTGAGTTTCCTTTAACATTACTGCATGAGCAGTGAGCACTTTTGCAAGTCAGACCTACAGTGTCTCAAGATGGGTAATCTGCAAATGAAAAACAAATGTTGGTCTCATGTCAAAATCCTGTTTTTTATAAATGGCATCATGTTCAAACACTGTGGAAAAGGTAGAAGAAAAAAATCTAGTTCTCCAAAAGTAGCGTTCAAATACATTAACTGAAACACTATCCTTCTCTTCCTATTATGGTCAATTCTGTCACCTTGAACTTTTCTACTTTTGAAACAAATACAACAGAGGTCCTGTAGCAACAACTGCTATTTACATAATTAAAGCCAAAGTCTGAATGTAGTCCACTGTGCACTAAATAAGGCAAGCAATATACAAAAGTATCTTTTTTTTCATCCTGTGTTTATATACCTTTTGCTGGACCGCTACTAATTACAGGCAGTGTTATAATGAAGCAGCACATAATTTTTCTTTCTCCTAAGGAGAGTTTATTAAATCAATTTTACTTATTAACAACTGAGACACTCCTATGGACATGATTAATTAGAATTAATTTGTAGTGAATTTAGTTTCTTATGCTTTTATTTTTGTAAACTTGCCCTTGTATATCAACAGTTTTGAAAAACCTGAAGAAATTTGTGACACCTGCAGATTGCATTCCCTCACTATTTATCCACTTTTCTTCCTGATAAATAAAAATTAATATCAGGATGCAATAGTGCTTTAAGTATTCTCCTATCAAATCTTTTTGCCCTTTCGAAAATAATCTAATTGTCACTAGCTGCTTCAGCAAGAAGTTGTTTTAATTACATTGCTCTAAAAATAACATTTACAAGTAAGTCATTAAAATAAAAGAACACGATAGTATTTACTCACCGAGTGTAATACGTCACTGCTTCCACATAATCACCACTGGCAAAGGCTTCATTGCCCTTTTCTTTTTCACGATTAGCAATAAAAATCTTCTCTTTCTTTGTCATGCCTAGAAAAATATATTTATACAAAACAACTAACAACTGCACAGATGCAATCAAAATACTGTCAGCTAAAATACTTTCAATGTTGTAATCTGTATATTATTGTTTAAAGGAACATGGCTTACTAAAAGACAAATTTGTATTTTATTTGCTATAATAACTTACATTCTTCTGATAGGCATACAATTCAGAATGCAAGATGAAAGCAGCTGGCTTTTATAATAGCAGAAGTATGCTTTACTTCTTTACCTAACACTCTCAACTTAAACACAACATAAAAATTTTAACTGATTATTAACACAAAGACTGGATTTTTTTCAAATATGGTTTCAAGCTCAGTTGACCCCCTAGCAACTTTTGGTATCTCTAGGGGCTGAAAAATAGATAAATGTAATATGCTTCATCAATTTGTATTCACACTCTATAAACACAGTATAACAATTAAAGAAAAGTTATGTTTCTAAGACATTACCAGTTGTGTCTATTTTCTTTTCAATTACAGGTAGACTTGGCCTATTAAAGAATCTTGCTTTTGAGTTCTTTTCTTCACAGCCTTCATCTATTTTAGAACATTCCTTTTCCACATCAAACCTTAAATTAATAAAAAGAACAAATTAAATAATGCTGCATTGCAAGACTCCTTTACTAATAAAAATGAATACTATATTTCCATTATAAACCAAAGGAAAAGAGAGATAAAGGCTGTGTCCAATAATCCATAACTAGTTAGGAAAAATATGTTTAGTCTTATCTCCTTTCCTTGTGTGGTTCTCTTTTTTTGTGTGTTCTTCTCCTGCTTATACGTTACCTCCCCTCTTTCTCCGTCTGGTTAAAACCAAACAAACCAAATCAAGAAAGATGTCTGTCTCACCTCCTCGCCATGCCTACCGCCCCAAAGACAGGTAAAATTTAAGAAACAGTTCATCAGGCTCAATCCCAGCCCTATCAAACATCTATATTAACCTTTGCCAAAACACCATGGAAGCAGCTTCAAAGTAATTAATACCGTAAACATTAGAGAGATTTCAAAATACTCTCAGACGCTTCCAAGTTTAATCTGAAGCAGCTTTTGAAAACAGTGTTTAGGAATTTCTATTAAAAAAATATTGCTATGGTCCTATAAAACAAATACAGTAATAACCAATTCCTACACTATCTAGAAACATTACACTCACTGCTTTTCTCTTTAGGACTTAATGAAAAATAGTCTTTGCTTTCCACTTTTGATAATATGAATAATTTCTATCTGAAATAGAGACACAATTTTGGAAATTTATCCAATTCAAAACCTTTTCAGGTAAGACTAATTGTTCTCCATTTTAATTCTGATCTTTTACTAGTTTACTTTTACCATTTTGTTATAAATTAACCACATTTCAAAGTAAGTGTTTTTTAAATATGTTAAACATTTTGTTCAGAAATTGCTGAAACAATTATTTGAAGGTTTTGAAATTATGCTCAGAATCTTCTGAAAACATGATATGCTTCAAACCGGAAAACTTACTTCAAACAACTTCTGTTTCATTATACTCTCATAATCCGAAATACATTATGTGGGAAAATTCACAAACTGTAGTATTATAAGCATGCTAAAGCACTTAAAGATTGTGTACATAAAACTGTAAACGAAATTCCCAAATTATTACTTTAAAGGATACAGTGGAAAGAGGGATGAAAGGATAAATTGTTGCCCCAGTTATTCTGATACCCTGTTTTGTTTGTTCACATTTGAACAGGAAGGCCCCAATTTCTGAAACCTACATGCATATGAAAATAACTGATTTTCACAACTGTTTCCAAGAACAGTATCTTATGCAGACAGCGGTTTTGTAGGGGGTTTTAGTATAGAGTGAAACATTAAGGTTTAATAACCCAAACTCCACAGATTTAGTTCCCCATCTACTGCACTGGAAATTCGTGCCTCCTCACTCTGATCCTACCGCATCACATTCCAGATTTCAGGAGCTAGAGAGAAGCTGCTACCATGCAAAAGAGAGAAGTATCACAGTATCACATGTGCATTTCTCCCTCTGCGTTCAACAATTTGGGGACATCAACCTGTTACATAACTTGGGAGGATAACATGCCACCATTACATAATGCAGACAGCGTTTTTGTATCAAGGCTCCATCCACTCTAGAAATAGTCAGTTACTGTCTAAACCTCTGATGATGTGTGACTGCATTTGAGCAAACTAAAGCACCTGCCTCACGCTCATTCTTTGAGGTCAGTGGGGCTCAGTACAGGAATAACGATTCATTAGTTTTGTTTTTAATTTAGAACTGTGACTTTATATACACAGAAGATGAAATTTATAACTTACCTGAGAAGTGCTTTCAAAACCCCATAAATTAAGCTAATTTTCATTCCTTGGTTTTATGTCCATAGATTTCATAGCTTAGATATTGAAAGGAAAAATGAAATCCGAAACAAAATCACTTCTTATTTATATTTTCTGCTGACTTGCTATATTTCACACACAAAAGTATAAACTAACTTGTTCTCAGATGTTAGTACAATGCATCATCTGCATTTTAACAGAAAACCTAAGTTTCACCGAAGTGGTGTAATTCCCTCAAATGTTGACCTTAATAATATGTTTCTGGATTAAAAAAAAAAATAAAAAATTATCACCATATTCGATTATTAAACAAGTAAATAACATTTAACAAAGACTGAAATATAAACGATTTAACATACTTGTCCCATTCACTGTAATCCCGTGGTATGTTTTTCTTGTTTCTTTGCTTGTCTTGCGATTTTTCATTCTGAAAGAGATACAACCAGCCATTTTTTAAAGTGGAAATTGACAACTTTCTGTTTTGTTTCTGCAATACATATTCCTAGTAACTAACAGTATTCATGACTAACCTCAGCATAGTCTTGAACATTTAATTCATAATTTTTAAATAAAATCTTCATGTATTTCACATATCATCGTGGTTTGAGAACCTCTTCAACCTCACACATGCTCTGCACTGCCCTGTTATATGTCACAGAGGTACTGAATAAAACTTTCAGATAGAAGACTTATCTTCCTAATTAGTACCTTGTGCTGCCATTTCCAAACCATCCTTTCAACACAGCAAGGGAGAACTCAGTCTTGGGAAACCCCAGCCTTGTGATGAGGTGGTTGACACTGAGACTGAATCTGTAACCTCATCTAGGCTTGCCATTCCCAAGAGAAGGCAATGCACAGATTTTCATAGTCCCTGGAACCCTCACAAGAAACTTACAAATGTTTGCCTTCAAAATAGCATATTGGCTTCTTTGGAGTATTTCACACTCCACTCAAGCTAATTCTCAAGATGACTTACACTCATTCCGACTTTTAGACAAGCTCCATCATTGAGATTTGCCTTACGTCCAATTTATCCTTAGGACCTTCCTGCAACAATCAGATTCGACTGACTTGTATTTCAACCATTCTCCTACACTAAAGGAACCTATTTCCATAGCTGGCACATTTGGCATCTCTTCTACCTCTGTCATGAAACTATATTTCTGATCTGTCCGCCCTGCTTGTTGACTTCAACCATAGTTAATAGCAAGGTGTGGCTCCAAACAGGTATTCCATGGTGGAACAGCCAGTTCAAAAGATTCCCACCTACTCTGTCCTGGCCATTCAGCCCTCCTCTGACCTTGCAATCCACCATTCACTGAGTTAAACCAATGTAATTGTTCGTAGAGTTGCAGATTTACAATTATGTGGGTTCAAACAATCAATTTTATATTGATTATGGTGCAATCCCTAAATATCTGTACCAGTTCAACTGAGCATGTGATAAACTAGACCAAAGAAATAAGCACCAACCTCTTAAACTAGCTTTACCAGTGGTGACACTGTAACAAGGAAATACTTCTGCAGTTGGATGTAAACGCCTCAATTTACATAATGCAAATGTGACTCTTCCTGTAAACACTTCTGACTAAATATAATGTTAGGTTACATAAATTTTTATACTGTATAACTTCAGAATTAATGTTCTCAGTCTTTCAAGAAGCTAGACAAAATGACATTTAGTGATCAACATATTTCAAGGAGGTAACTCTTAAATATGGCTTCCTGAAACACAAGTTACCATTATGTATGAATCCTTGTGTATATTACAAACTTACTAATTTAATAAATACCAAATCTTTTTTTTCAAACCAGACATCCTTAACTTAAATGAGCGCATAAATAGCAAAACCCTCAGAAGAAAACGCATAAGGTATTTACACTAATCCAACTTTAATGTAGGGAGAGAACTACAGCATGTCCCTTTAAGGAATATGGCAGAAATGGTGACTCAAAAACTCACATTTTAAAAAATTCTAGGTCCCATATTCTTGGGGTAATTGTAACCAAGTTGCAGTGCCAGCACAGTCAGGAATTTCTTAATCCAAGAGGCTTTGATTAAAAATGTACATTTGCATGTTATAGAACTAAAAATAACCCAAAACTAAACAACTCCGCTCTTGTAATGTTTCTCACTAGAACTCACAATGAACAGATCCCACAGAGTTTGAAACTCAGTGAACATTTTCTGGACCAAAGATCAAAGCATGCACTGGCTTCAGTTCAGGTGACACAGAATTTGGCCTTGGCTATCCTCTGGGCCCCATGGGATGCCCTAAGACATTGCTACTCTGTGCCAGCTACCTAATATTCTTTTTTAGTTCAGAGTATCCTATATAATATGGAGGCTATATGGGTAGCATCACAGTGGACTTCTGTAACATAAAACTTGGAATGTATGTTGCATGCCCTGGACTGTAGCATGAGGAGGTATCTCAGGACAGAAATATTTCTGGAAAAAACATGAAGAAACTGTGTTTGGCAAAGGAACTTACGTCTGCTGAAATCAAATCCATACAGTTTTTTGGAAATGAGTATCTCTAAACCTATGCTTTAGTTCTGTCCTGGAAAAACTTAGGCAGCAAAAACAATAATTAAGCACTGTGGACAGTTAGGAACAGAAAAACTCAAGCAGCCTCTCCTGTCCTCTTTTATTTTCCAGTATAGATGTACCCTTGAAGTCTAGGGCTGTGTGAAAAACAGGGGTGTAAGACAGAAACTTATATTGTGTTAAAGAGGGAAATACTGCATGAAGTTCACTCTTTATCTCATTTTTGTAAAATCCTGCACATGATTTCACATCAACAAGAAAACACCATACAGAGTTACAAGCTATTAGCAGTGAATTAAATGTATACCTACATTTAGTATCAGCAAGAAAATCAGGTTACAGACACAACAAGATGCTTCCATTTAACCAACTCGTACTCATTGGTGCAATCCACTGGTTTAGCGTCAATAAGGATTTCCAGAATTGGCTTAATTGAAGATACTAAACTTTTTATGCATTGCATCACATGAACAGTCTCCAATCAAATAACAACATAAAATCATGGAAGGGTTGGTGAATTCCTTTCTAGCAGAGAGGAGAAATTTATCATGCCAACTTTATTCTTGATACTACATCACAAAATTATGTGATGCCAGTGTAAAAATAATTAGTCCTAATTTATTAGCAAAACATGTTTAAAAATTTACATAAGATTACACATAGCTTTACCAGTAAGAAAGAAAATAAATAAAAACTGATTAAACCCTATTTTGTTGACATTTCATGTAACAGGTGTAGGTTTAGTGTATACAGTAGAAACAGCTTCTTTTTACTCAGCAGTGATCTAGTAGTGGTGTAACCACACTGCTACTTAGAAAAATTGAATTCTAAAACTCAGTCTCAGGCTTCCCTTCTCTCTTCCAGGACATGTTACAATTACTTCAGAGTCTGTCTGATTGGACAAAAGGAATGGAAATCATTTACCACAGATAATGCATAAAGCTGTCTCTAGGTTTCTTGGGTAATAATCCTAACACCTAAACCTTGTATGGAGAAGAAAAATTTGACCTGAAGACTGTTGCACGGTTTAAATCAGGAGAAGAAAAATCTGAACAAGTATTTTATCTGTGAATAGAGAACACAGGCTCTTCAGTAAAACTGCATATCCTAGATTTCAAACCACTTCCACCATTTTATGACTATATTTGAATTTGGATTCACTGAGTTCACATGGTATTTTATTTACTATTTTCTCTTCTAGAAAACATTTATACAAGACATAAATCAAGAGTAAAGCTACAGTAGCACATTACAAAATGTGAAAGAGGACAGATTAACGACAACCAAACAAACCAACCCCAAAACAAACACAAAAGCACACCTTAGTCTCAATATTAACCACTTATAAAGCATGAGACTGGAATTCCCAGTCTCTTTGTATAAGACATAATGGAGAGTGCCTAGTTATCCCAAGTGTCTTGGTCTGATGTCTAAGTACCAGCTGACAAAAAGTAGTTTCTGACAACACAGGAACATAAATCAGGCATTTACTAATACATAATTATCCCAACAAAACTTGTCAAATTAACAATTAATAAGAAATATCACATGACCTGTAAGGAACCTTTCATAACATTTCTCACTTCCCAAAAGAAAAATCTTTCAGTGAATTTGTTGCAAGAGCGTCCCAGAATTCAAAAGAAAAGAGTGGGAATCAGCCTGAAGCCATCCATGGTAACATCTGACAATTCAAAAAAAACCCCATCCCACACCTACTTTTCTGCCAATAGCACTGAATTTAGTAAGAAAAGCTGATCACAAACAAAACAGATTTCAGAAAGATAAATACATGGCAAAAGAAACATCAGGAAACTAGTACCGGGGCGGGGGGGGGAGAGGGGGGGGGCGGGGAGGGAAGGAAATGTTTCTTCTGTAGTTCTGAAAATTTCTAAGTATGCTTTACAGCTAAAGTTGAAATACCAACTCAAGGTATGTAAAAAGGGGAATCAAAGGCTACATGTACACCAGTGCAACCCAATATAGAGGTGGCTGTACAGTGAAGCAGTTGGTGCAAAGGGCCCAACATCCACTTTGTTTGTGTTTCAGGGTATTTATTTTGGACTAGCTCCTGTCTGGTCTCGTGGAACAAAAGCCTCCTGGCAGCTGGAGAAAATCTCCTGGCAGTTTCATCCAACAGGAACCTAATTCGTATACTTAAACACCACTTTGAAATGTGAATCAAAGAACATAAAAGGGTGTTTAAGGAGATTTGTTCCAAAACTGAATTCTTGATCAGAATTAAAACATTTTTACAAGACACATGCTGCTATTAGGTTGGTGCAAAAGTCACTACAGTTTTGGACCACGAATTTTAAGTCATTATAACTAGGCTCAAACACATTTTTATTAATCAAAATAGGAACCACTACAATCAACACATTTTTGCCAACGAGAAATAAGTTGGTTTATTCCTGTAGCGTAAAAATCTGTGCTTCGGGATTCGACGAACTCCTGGAAAGCATTTTCTGCATCCTGCTGGTTGTGGAAGCGTTTTCCTTGCAAAAAGTTGTCGAGATGCTTGAAGAAGTGGTAGTTGGTTGGCAAAAGGTCTGGTGAATACAGTGGATGAGGCAAAACCTCGTAGCCCAATTCGTACAACTTTTGAAGCGTTGGTTGTGCAACATGTGGTCGGGTGTTGTCATGGAGAAGAATTGGGCCCTTTCTGTTGACCAGCTCTGGCTGCAGGCGCTGCAGGTTTTGGTGCATCTCATCGATTTGCTGAGCATACTTCTCAGAAGTAATGGTTTCGCTGGGATTCAGAAATCTGTGGTGGATCAGACCAGCAGCAGACCACCAAACAGTGACCATGACCTTTTTTTGGTGCAAGCTTGGCTTTGGGAAGTGCTTTGGAGGTTCTTCTCTGTCCAACCACTGAGCTGGTCGTCGACGGTTGTCATATAAAATCCACTTTTCATCGCAAGTCACAATCCGTTCGAGAAATGGTTCATTGTTGTTACGTAGAATAAGGGAAGAGGACACTTCAAAACGATGATTTTTTTGATTTTCGGTCAGCTTATGAGGCACCCACTTAGGGAGCTTTTTCACCTTTCCAATTTGCTTCAAATGCCGAACAACCGTAGAATGGTTGACGTTGAGTTCTTCAGCAACTTCTCGTGTAGTTGTAAGAGGATCAGCTTCGATGATTGCTCTCAATTGGTCATTGTCAACTTCAGATGGCCGGCCACTACGCTCCTCATCTTCAAGGCTCTCGTCTCCTTTGCGGAACTTCTTGAACCACCACTGCACTGTACGTTCATTAGCAGTTCCTGGGCCAAAAACACTGTTGATCTTGCGAGTTGTCTCCGCTGCTTTACGACCCATTTTGAACTCGAATAAGAAAATGGCTCGAATTTGCTTTTTGTCTAACATCATTTCCATAGTCTAAAATAAATATAAACGGCAAGTAATAATTCAGTAGCAAAAAAACATAAAGTGAGAAAAGCACATTAAAATGAGGTATAACATAACCGCATTTATTTAAAAATTTATTCCGGTATCAACTGGCAAATTTCAACAACGCAAAAAACGCAATTCCTTTTGCACCAACCTAATACTAAGAAGGCACTTTTGTTTAAGCATTGGTCTCTTGCAATGGAACTTAAAGGTTAACAAAATTTATCTGGTTAACAAAATAAATCTAGTAAGAAAGGCTTAATGACTAGACGTTTGTACACATAAAATGTCCTGGTTTTAGAAAGAAATACAATTAACATACATTAGAAAACTGGAGATACCTGATTAGCTGAAAGACAGCTGCTGGAACAACGAATAGGAGGCAAGTTATCTTGTCGTTCATGCAGTGTTCCTGGGAACTGTGGTTTCTTATCATCTTCATTCATTTCTGTCACCCAGCTCTGAAAATAAACAAACAACATATCTGCACCTTAAAGCAGTACGGAAGATATACTTCATAGTCTATAATGACCCTAACAACTATCCTTATGATGCACTGTTGTTAATGGGGAGAAGCAATTAAGACAAAAAGCAATTGTGCTTTTTTGAATAAGAAATAATCTACAAAAAAAATCTGTAGAGTTAAAATGTGCATTAAAGATTCAGTGACATTAATGCAATAAACTAATAATTAAAAACCCCCAACATAATTATTTGATCATTTCCTCATTTAATCAAATAATTACATCCTACTTATGCACAAGAGGAAGACTGATATCTCAAAGTGATTACATTACTGACCGTTATAAATTGCAGTTATACTTTACCATCAGTTCACCATTAATTGTTTCCCATTCTTCAGCTGTGAAATCAGAAGCTGTGGCTGGAGGCTTGTCTTTTCTCAGAGCTCTGCTCCTTGGATCTAAATGCTCAATACGCTTTTCACAAAACAATGTAAGTTCAGGATAACATCCCTCTTCACCAGACCTTTAAAATGCAAAGAGATAAAAGTTACAAAAAACGAACTACACTGCACTGTGTCCTCCATATTTATCTGCATATGTAGTCACCAGAGTCACTGCACGGGACTATTTTCCTGTTACAACTGAATTCTACTATCACCTAATAAGGTTTTGATCAGAAAATTCCAGTAACTCAACCTTCGACCACTTTCTAGTATACACACACAGAGAGTTCAAAACTAAAATCACTGTTCTAATTAAAAAATGCTCATCATTTTCAGCAAAAGTTAAACAAGCATGGCATCTGAAATGGCCACAGTCAGACAAGTTGGCTTCATGACAAAACCAAAAAGTCCAGTGGCAGCATTTGAGAAAAACTGGCACTGAGTTACTCAAACCTTTTGGATGGTTAAAACAGGACTTGGATTTCTAGCATTATCATTTGGACACTTTTGACATGACTTTGACTTAAACTTTGTATATTAGTTTTTAAATTAGAAAGTCATAAAGAGGTTCAAAACAAATGGAGTAGTTAGCTTGGATTCCTTTGACTTGCACAGAACAAGAATATAATTAGTAATGAAGTTAAGAAAATATAATGCATACCTTAATACCCTGAGAATCTTTTCCAAGTGTTTAACATCTGTGCATTTTTCAATGAATTTGTAGTCCAGGTGAGCAATAGGTATTTGGTATGTTTTAGTGGTTCCTTGGTCCAGCAAAAATGGTACTGACTCATCACCCATGACTAAATACTAAAAGGAAAAAATGTAGTGATTCTGTAGGTATTCAGTTATATTTTGAAGTAATGCTAATTTAAGGACTAACCCTGCTCATGCTCTGAAGTACTAACACTGTTATGCAAGTGGATCTACTGCCACAAAAGAAAAATGTCAAATTTGAAGACCTGATCAAACAAAGTGTTCTTGACAGTAGTTTAATGACAGAAGTACAGTTATATATGAGATGTTTTGGAAAAATTATTGGAAAAATTATATGTACAATTCTAGTGCTTCTGCAAGGCAGAACAAGTCAGAAAGACTGTTTAAAAAAAAAACCTACCTTTTTTGCCTACCACATTCTCTGTTTTTCTTTAAACACAATACAGTATTACCTATTTTAAGCAAGCATGGTGGGGATGATGAAGATGGCACAGGGCCCTCAGATACATTCAAAGGGATGATGATAACCAATTCAGTGTATCTAATGAAATTATAATCTTTGCCTTCTCTGTAAGCAAAATAAACCCAAATGTTTGTCTTTCCTTACTAATTGCATTTTCTGGGCCTCTGATTATATTACTGTATTAATTTGGATGTTTTCCAGTAAGGCTGTAACTGATGAAGTGAGGTGTTCAAACTGAACACTTCCTGTCTTCCTGTACCTTTCATCTACTTATCTGCATCTTTTTCTGTTTTGATTCCAAGCTTTATGGAGCAGAAATTCCTCACGTTATATAGTGTTTAAAGCAATCAGTTATGAACATAAATCCAATTATAATGTCTAGTATAATTACACTATTAATTTGTAGTTGCACAAAAGTATTTACAATACAGTACCAGTTAAATAATAACTGGTCATAATTAGGTACTGCATAAAGACAGGATTCTGCCCCAAGAATTTACAGCTTCAGTACAGGAAAAAAGAAACAACATGCATGGGAGAGACAGACGAATACATGAAATAATTAGACAGGAGCAGAACTGCACCATTTTCTCCCGTTTCGGTATTTCAATAAACGTTAGGGATAGGGAGTTCCCGCGGGTGCCCGCGCAGCTCCGGGCGGTAACGGACACCCCTGTTTCCAGCCCCGCGCTCCTCTCCTCCGGGCTGCTCCCACAGCCCCTGCCCAGCGGCCGCTGACAGCACAACCTTCACCCCCCGGACTCAGGAATTTACCTCAAATCCCACACCAAAGGCTCCCCTCACACGACGGCCGGAGCCCGGGCAGCGCGGCCAACCCGTCCCTAGCAACCATTGCTATGTACAACATGGCGGCTCGCAGGGACGCGCCCCAGCCACCGGCAGGGAAGCAGGAACGACGGTGCGGAGACGGTGCTGCCCCCGCAGTGATGTCCTTGCGAGGCTCCCACAGAGCTCCGCCAAGCTTCAGCAGCGGCACTAACGCTGTGAGACGGACTGCAGCACCCACCTGCCCGCTACCGCGTTGCCTCCGAGAGACCGACACGACCTGGCCCTCGCCCCAGCCGGTGACGCCCGCCTCTCTCTCGCCGCCACGCATGCGCAGACGCACGGTGGCGGGGGTTGCGCTGTGCGCCCCTTCCTCCGCCGGGCGGGAGCGGGGCCGAGGCGAGCGGCGGGAGAGGTGAGCGCGGCGCTCCTCGCCTCGGGCTTAGGGGCAGGAATACAGCACTTGTGGCTTCAGCTTTAGTAAAATAGCACCTGTTTGATTTCAATGTGGTATTTTATTTAGCTTAGAACAGCCAGTCCCCCTCAAAACACCGGTCTCCCCAGGTGCCTCCACCACTATTGCCTGTTAGCCATACAGTCCCTGGCACAGTCTTCACAGCAGGACTGCATCCCTTTGTGATGGCAGCATAGGCTCTTCACAACCCGTGCACAGTCCAGCCAAACCCGTCCCTCACCCCCCAGCTCTCTCGTACTGCCCTTGTGAGGGGCAGCTCCTGCGCTCACCCTCTGAGCAGCCACTTCAACAGCTGTGCACGCATAAGGTGCATCCTACCCAGGCCAATCTGTGAACAAACTGATGGAAACGGTGTAGAAAAACGTCATCATTTATACCCGAGGGTATATGGGTCCAAGGAAAAAATCTAGATAAGAAATGTCTTTACAGCCAAGATCAGATACATAAGACAGCTCCAAAACAAAACCTGAAGAATGCTTTTTTTATCCCCTAAAACAAGCCACTGAAGCGTGTTTGTAAGCCAGTAGATGGTCATGCAGTCTCTAACAAAGATGCCTTACTGTAGTGGTACATTATTAATCACATAATGAGCACCATCAAAACTGAGATTTGGAAGCTCTAAAGTAGACTAAACAGCATCAGGCACATTTTGTAGTACACTTCATTGATAAGGCTATTTTAGCATTACTCAACACACATTTCAAAAGGGCAGATAGAAAAAGATTTGGCTCATCAATACAAAACAACCACTTTGATCTTATTACAGACCCCTCACAAATCATCTGAAAAGCAAAACAAGATGTTATTTTTAATATTGGGACACTACCCAAATCTTTACAGTACAGACCTAATTATTTCCTTGAGTATAACCAAGCCAAGAAGCACTTTGGGAATATCTGTTCACACATGGTTTCTTAATTTTTACCTTGCCTCCCTCCCCTCTTTTTTTTTTTTTCCAAGATTATGATGATTTTTTGACACCTCTTCCACAACTGGGTGTCTGAATTGGGTGCTCTCAAGTCCTTTGAAAATTGCTCTTTTGAAATCCAGATCTGTGTTTCAGGACCTAGCTTTGTGTAGTCTTCTATTTAATTTCAGTGGAATTTATTCAAATCACAGTTGTTTTATGCAGTCCAAAGAACACTTAAAGTTAAAATGCAAATAAAGTTTATATGAGAGTAGCGAAAACAATATTAACTCAAAAAGAATACAATACCACTGAGCTTAAAAAAAACCCACTACATAATTTGACTACAATTTAAATGACAGCTTTAGAAATCTATTGCTGAAAGACAGTAAAAACAAAACTTAGTATCACAGTAAACTTTAATTTTTCCATAGCTTAAAACACAAAAGTACATTTGTACACCAATGGATCTACATAGCAAAGTTATCAGAAAGATGAAACTGCAGCATAAAGTCACTCTATCTTCAGCAGAAATCACCGAGCATCAAAAACCACCACTGGAATAGTGCAGTTAAAGAAAAATATCTGTTGTGGCTGAAAAAAGATTAGGGAGAAGAAACATGATGGATAGGAGGAGAATAAAAGAGTGTCTAAATCTGAAGTCACAACTAACTACATAAAACCATTTCTAAACTCCTCTTTAATCAACCCCATAACACCTTCCTTTTATTAAAATGCTGACTAATATCAACCATTCACAGTATGTTACCCAGCAGACACTATTACAGCTTATTATATTTTACATAGAAAATGGATAACCATTTACACTGCAGAGATTTCCCTATAGCACTATGCTCTATTGTACTGATTTCTGGCCTTCAAGGACTTTTACATAATTACACAAATCCTCCATTCTGCTTCCCTTATAGACCTCATTTCCACCTGCAGCTTCCCAAAGGCATCCAAGTGCACATGTAAAAGGATACATCTCTTTGTCCTTTTCTTGTACATTATTCTGTAGCCACATTCTCTGCATCTGATAGGATCTCTTGCCTTTATTTCATTTTCTGTATGACATTCTGATGTGATGAAGGAAGAGAAAGGGAGTGGGTAAACAAAACCAGCATTGTTAATGCATAGAGAACGTTCAAAAGTTATAATAGTCACATACCTATTTGTGGCAAATAAAGCATGATAAAAAAATAATTGTAATGAATTTGTATCAAGAGCTGAATGATTATCAAGATACTGTGCAAAAAAAAAAAAAAAAGGAAACTTCATTTATATTAAAATCAAATATGATCTTGCTAAAAATCACCAAATTATGACTGCACAGAATACATTCCACTCTTGATAAAACCAGTTTGTCTGCTAATGAAAATTTCAGCTCAGCTCCCCAAAGCCCCAAGTTTATTTTCTCAAAGGTCAAAATATCTCAGATATTCCTGAAGCAACTGCTCAAAACCACCAACTTTCAAGTTGTTGACTTATTTATAGGTAAGAGAGAACCTGACTGCTGCACTTTAATAAAAGTTGAGTGACCACACAGCATTTATGAAAAAAGCCTCTCCGAGGTGCACGAAATAGAAGGTCTAGTATCTGCATCATGAGCAAACACTTAGAGAAATTGCCCTCTGGAGATGCAGGACCTCCACACAGCAATACAAGCTCTAGTGAATTACTTCGAACGTTGTTATCCATATATACCCATATATGTGTTACTATCAGCATGTAAAGCTTCAAGGAACACACTGCAAATATTTGTACTTATGTACGCTTCAGTATAAAGATTATGCATTCTTCATTATTAAAATACCAATCTCCAGGAATAAGTAAAAAAATTCACTGATGATTTTTCTTTACCTCCACAAATGTAAATCATTGGCTGCTGCTTTGGAGGCTGAACATCCTTCTGTGAATCCATGTTCTAAATAAAAACCACACAACATAACAGTTTGGTTTTTTACTTCTTTTTTCTTTTTTTTTTCCCCAAGGCATGCACAGTCACTTCAATATCTCAATCTACAGCTAACAGAAGATGAAAACTTCCTTAAGAGTAAAACCAAACAAATTCCATCTGTCCCTTACATTCTGTGATTCTGTGAATAATTCAGGTTGGAAGAGACTTCAGAAAGTCATCTAGTTCAACTTCTCAAAGCAGAGTAACATCAAGCTTCTCAGAGCCTTACCAATCTGGTACTGAAAACCTCCAAAGATGGAGAGGGCACAATGTTTTCTAGAAAACAGGGTTTTAAACATTAAAGTTCAATGAAAAATATTTTCTTTTGTCCCTTCTGCCAGAGGTAAGAATTTCCTTGCTGGCAACAACAGTGTTATCACAAATAAGACAAACCTTGTTATATTTTTTCCTTTTCAACACTAGCTAACCTAATCTACCTTTTCATTGATCTAATGGATTAGAAATCTTGGGAACAGACTATAGGTAGAACAGTAAAACAAATTAACAACAACAAAGCCCAAACAAACCGAACAAAAAAAAAAAAAACGCAAACAAAATGAGAGGCCAGAAAGAAGAAATTCCACCCTTAAAATCCTAACATGGGTGTACATTATTACCAAAATGATTAAGACTTCAACAACTCACTGTTACTCTTCAAATACCTCTTAATGCCCTATAAATGGTTTTGAATTTTCTGAGTTACTTGGAGACAAGTATTCATTCATAGTATCAGGCAAAGTAGTTACATATACTCCTCAAACATTCCACCAACCTTTAAGTAATCCTATCCTAGCATATAAATACAGTTGCAACCATAAACTTTAAGGTTGTTGCTGTAACCACCAGAGAGACAGTAAACACTTTTCCCCCCACTCAGTGCAAGTCTAGACTAGAAGATGATTTTTTAGGTGGTTGTTTTCTGTGTCACTGTTCTTCCTGACACAGAAGACAAGAATTCCTAACTCTTCTGCCAGTGAGTAGCTTTCATGATGCTTCTTTATGAGCCTGACTCCCATATGCTCTTGCTTAATATTACAGTAAATTTTGTTTAATGGAGTCTGATTAGCACTTGACAAACCACCTTATTAAAACCCCCATTATGCTACTCCATTTGAGAGAACTGGAGACCATTAAACTCCATAATTTTCAAGTAAGGTTTTGCTCTACCATCACCATAGTGGTACCTTAATCCATGTGTGTTATAGTCTTTTTGTGCCAGTACATTATAGTAAGATATAAGCAGTCATCCCTTAGCACTTGAAAGCAGTAGCATCTTCTAAAACACAGTGCTGAACTAAGGAGGACAACAGTTACAATAACTTGAGTTGGTGCTGCTCATGCAGCAAAATAATACTGCTGCCAAGTATTCTGCATGGAGGTACCATGGCTTAGCCAGGCTTTGTGTGCCCTGCAGCTGTTAAGCGCTGCCAGGCTGACATGGCCACAAGGTGCACAGATGCACCCATGGGCACCAGGGTGCAATTGTCACCTACTGCGAAGACCACACAGCGGCCACACTACCGGTGCCAAGAGGATGCCACAAGTACTTGTAAGAAAGACACCCCCATTTCATCACACTCCCCCTAAGAGCTTGTAAAGGAGGAGGACAGGCAGCCTTCCTCACAGTTCTCCAGCCTTGCAGCCTCAGACACCTCAACCCACCCCAGTTCTGCACGGAGGCCTCTCCCAACATCCCGCAGGGCTTTTACACAGAATGTTAGGGACTGGAAAGGACCTTGAAAGATCATGCAGTCCAATCCCCCTGCCAGAGCAGGAACACTTAGATGAGGTTACACAGGAGTGTGTCCAGGCAGGTTTTAAATGTCTCCAGAGGAGACTCCACAACCTTCCTGGGCAGCCTGTTCCAGTGCTCTGTCACCCTCACTGAGACAAAGTTTCTTCTCAAAATTAAGTGGAACCTCCTGTATTCCAGTTTATACCCATTGCCCCTTGTCCTATCATTGGTTGTCACCGAGAAGAGCCTGGCTCCAACCTCCTGACACTCACCCTTTATATATTTCTAAACATTAAGGAGGTCAGCCCTCAGTCTCCTCCAAGTTAAAGAGACCCAGCTCCCCCAGCCTTTCCTCATAAGGGAGATGCTCCACTCCTTTAATCATCTTTGTTGCCCTGCACTGGACTCTCTCCAGCAGTTCCCTGTCCTTCTTGAACTGAGGGGCCCAGAACTGGACACAATATTCCAGATGGGGTCTCACCAGGGCAGAGTAGAGGGGAAGGAGAACCTCTCTGGACCTACTAACCACCCACCTCCTAATACACCCCAGAATGCCATCGGCCTTCCTGGCCACAAGGGCAGGAGGGAAGGAAGTCCGCGAGGCTGGGCTGGGCCGGGCCTTTCCCTACTCGCCACCGCCACCTCCCCCCGCGAAGAGGAGCACTGGTTCCCAACGGAGGAGCCCAAACACCCCAGAGAAACCCCGACCCCCGCTCGCCTGCACAAACAACTCCGTCAGCCTCGCGGTCTCCTCAGCGCCGGCTGATGACGACACTGCGGGCGCCGGCGGAGGCGGAGCCTGTGCCACGAGCCGAGTCACGCCCCACGCTCCCCGGTGCCGCCCGAGCCGTGCACACCAGCGAGTGCCGTTATGTCACCGGCCGCGCGAGCCGGCCACCCGCGCCGCGCGCCCGGGGGACCTGCCCGCGAGCCGCGGCAGCCCCGGCTGCTCCCCGGCAGCGAGCCGCCGTCAGCCCCGGCCTCCTTCCCGCTGAGTAATTAAGCTGAGAAAGTACTAAGTACTCTCTGTGTTCGGTACTTTAGGGAAAAGCGTGGGCTATTTGGTGGCATTTCTTCATATATGAGCTTTCCTATGAACAGCAGCGTCGGTTTCCTAAAAAGAAAGCAAAGAGCTGCATGGCGGGATGAAATAAGAACCAACGTACTCGGTGTTTTCATTTGTCGGTATCGGGAAAAATAATCCCTATGCCGGGTCTGATTAAATGGCTGCGGGGTTTCAAACCGCCGAGCCGTTTTACCTCGAAGTCCTTTCCCTTTTCAGAAGCATTTCACCTGAGATCCGTGGATAAAAACTACAGCTTGATATTTTAATATTGTGGGTGGGGTCATATGTGCCCATATTAAGCCAAACGTACAAGCTGCCATGCTGCATATTTTAACTGTAAAGACGTATTATGAAAAGTTCAACTGCCAGCAATTCCTGTATGTACTGAACTAAAATAGCGCGGACGAGATTGGAAACGATACTGGTTGCTCTCTCAGTCATGGCGGTGTGAATTTGGCATCTTCGATAGACAGTTTGTAGAATTAGCCAGGGTGGTGTTTGTTTGTTTGTTTGTTTTTTAATTCCTGGAGATATATTTAACAAATACCGTGTTTTGTGAATGTGCCAATTTAAATGACTTCATCACTCGAGAGGTCTCCCAGTTTAAGGAAAAGTCTTTTCTGCTTCTGAATGCTGAATAAAAATTGTTTTCTAAGCACCCGAATGCATTTATATGTGTGAGGCACTATCAGTTGTAATTTATTGATGTTGTTCTTATAGTAGCAAATCACCTTCATACATGACCTATAGCTTATCTGAAGTAAACTTGAATAATAAATAGTTGCTGTTTTCCTAAAGAAAATACTGTAATGATTTTACACAGCTCAGCTGCTTGTCCATACTGCCGAGGATGAATAAAGATAAATCTAACTTTGTGAGTGCCAGAATAAAGGACAAGCAAGAAAAATGATATGTGAAAGGCGAACCTGTTCACTCTGATGTCCCGGTGCCGTTACTACCGGCGTCCTCTCCTCTCCTCTCCCACGGTCTTTGTAGGTGTGGGGTGTACCCAGAGTTTGGAGCAGAGCGGGGGTGGAAGCCCGAACCCCGGTAAATGCACGCTAACTTATTACCGTCTCACAAATCAAGAAATAAAATCACAACTGACATTATTTCTCCAGACTCGTTTCATATATTCTCGTGTATTCTCTGGAAATATTTAAGATCCGCCTGGACGCATTGCTGTGCGATCTGCTCTAGTGAACCTGCTTTAGCAGGTGGACTAGGTGATCTCCAGAGGTCCCTTCCAATCCCCATCATTCTGTGATTCTGTTTGGCAAACCGATAATTTTAAAAGGACTTGCTAATACAACGGTCATGAAAAAGTCAATTAAAGTTAAGTCTGTGATAATAAGGTCTCCGTTATTATGAAAGAAATCATATAATTGCTTGATTACTGACATCCTTTAACTGTTTTCTTGGGAAAATTTGATGTTTTACCAGGTATTAAAGCTTCAGTTACTGGAGCCGGTTTTGATAAAGCCCGCCTCCTTCGAGGGGTGTGCTGAAACAGTGCAGCCCCGTTGTGACGGGCTGAGGAACACCACCCCGAAAGATGCTCCTCGGGTTTAGGCTGGCAGAAAAGGTTGTGGTTATGTGGGGGATCCCCACTGTCCAGCGAAGTGAAACAGCTCTCGGGGAATTGGTAGGAAAACGTGAGGAAGGGCTTTGTGGGCGAGGTGGAGGGGTGCGGGGCTATTTGTTAGGGGGAAGGAAATGCGGTCGTAGCCGAGTGCAACGTGAATATGTTCCAGAACTGTCGTACCTCATTTTGTTTAGAAACAATATTCTCAGGTTTTGGTTGGGGTTTTGTTTGGTTGATTTTAGTTTTGTTTGGGTGGGGTTTTTTGTTTGTTTTGGGTTTTTGTGTTCGTTGCTTTTTTGTGACTTTTTTGTTAAATCACAGTTTTTGTTTTGATGCTGCTGTGAATTGCATTACAAGTCACAACTACAACTTGTTACATTTCTTGGATATTTTTCATCCAAGTCACATAAGTCCACCCGGGTGACATAGACAAACTTGCCAAACCTCACACACAGGATATTAAGCTACTAGATTTCGACGTTTCTTTCAAAAGCCTCTATTTTGCTTCTTTAAATGCAGATGCTGCTTTTGGAGTCACACGCGACGATTTTACATCTGACGTTCTGGTGGAGGGAGGAAAGTGGAAGTGTAAACAGGGAATAAAACAGAAAATTTAGAGATAATCCAGCCTAAATATTATATCACGAGGTGAAGGAGAGTAAGACCCACCAGAAGCAGAACACGACGCCGCTTGATGTGGCCATTTCTCCGTCTCTGTGTGGCAAGCGCCCGCTTCCCCGCCGGGGCGGCTGCTGTGGGGCCTGCCGGTTGCCCCCGCCGGTTCCCCGCCGCCCGCAGCTCCCCCGCGGCTCGGAACCAGCACGTCCGTGAGGTGTGTGGCCCCTCATTAGCCGTCCCGAGCTCCAGAGAAACAGGAACCCAAGCATTCAGTTTTTTTTTTTTTTTTCAATATACAGATTAACTAAAACCACGGCAAAACATCACCAGGCATTTCCCACCTGAAAAGGAGATGCGACTAGACAAACGCTCTGTGACTGTTTTGTTCCTGGGCCGTCAGGTACGAGTGTGCTAATTAACTCGAATTAATTAGCACCCTCGTAACTCGAGCTCAAATGTTGTGGTGTAGATAAGGTTCATCACCTATGGAAGCCTTTAGCTGGCCGTGATCGACCAGCGCCTCTGAAGCCGCCGCTCAAGCCTGGCGCCCCCCGGCAGGGAGCTGAGGGGGCTCTCGGAGAGGCGGGAAAGCCACACCCTCACCAGGCACCTGAGAAGAGGCAGAGCAGGGGGAAGGACGGGGCAGGGGCCTTTTTCATGGTGGGCTGGGTGCGGTGGGGGCTCCCCCCGCGCAGGGACGGAGTATAAAGTGTGAGGAGAAAGGCAAGCCTCGTCAGTGCCTTCCCGTATTCCTGAGGAGTGGGCTCTCCCGTTTGGCGGAGCTGTTCTCAGGGTCCCGTCCCGCCGACGCCCTGCCCTCGCCCCAGGGCGGCGCCGCTCTCCCGAGGGCCGCAGGGCGGAGGGGGCGGGGGAGCCTTTGCAGCATCGGTTGGTAAGGGCGGGTAGTTCAAACCCAAGCGAGGGAAAGCAGCGGCAGCCGCACGCGAGGAGCCGGTGTGGGTGGAGAGAAGCGAAGCGGTTCCTCACTAAGAGCAACGGGCCCTGGAGCTGGGCGGCGAGCTGCTGAGGCGGCAGGATCCCCGTTCTCTCTAGCCAGCCGGGGCGGGGGTGCCTCTCCCTCAGCCCTCCTCAGGGAGCCCTGCCGGCCGCTTCGGCTGTACTCGGTGGAAAGGGGACTCTGATTTCCGTGCCCAGCGATTTGCCAGATGAGGGGGTGAAGCTGTTGCTTTGCTCTTCTCCGGCATCCCAGGTGACTGAGAGACCCTCGGGTGCTGGTCCCTTGGTAGCCGTCTATAATCTTCATCGCTGGGTAATTAGACGTTGCAGTGAACGCATATATAGACCAACTGAAAACCGTGTCTCAGCTGGGTAACATTTCTTTTGCATCTCTTTCTTTTATCTCCACATCCTTTCCCACTGTAGGTTGTCAGTAGGGGTAAGCAATTCTTTGAATACAGCACCTTTGCTTTGGAAGATCTCGAGTTACTTCACAAATTAGGGTAAGTGACCCACACCTTACAGATAGGATTTAGCTACACTCTCTTCAATATTAGTAACTTTGAAGGTATTAATGACTTCTCTACTTTTAGATCTGGGTACTCAAAGAGCAGAGTCTTCCAATAAAGTCAGTTTTACTGCAAATATAATACCTGTTTAAATAACAGAGCAAATACTCTTGTGTCACCAAAACTTTGCCTTTATCTGTTTCATTAACAGGGGTGACTGGTGACAAGCAAGGACAGAAAATGTCTCGTTTGAGGCATAAATGTTCAGTGTGTGTTACTGGGGAATGTAAATTAGTATCAGGAACAGGCATGACTCCATTCTAGAACTCATGTCTAAGTTACAGGCACCATGTACCTTGCCTTCTAGTAATCAGCATTTTTACCCATTTAGGACACTTTGTAAGATTAAGCTTGTCAGAAATTATTCCTTGTCTAAATGTGTGAATCCTCTTCTTAATTTAGTTTTGGTCTCTGGATAGATAGTATTTTGTTCTGTAAATTTCTAGAAAGATTGCAGTTGAAGTGTAGATCAATTTGGGATCTATGAGATTAATAATAGATATGAGAAATGTATAGAGCACAAGAATCTACACTTAGCAGATATGGATTTTATTCCTTCCCCTGTAACTGACTTGCTGTGTGACCAGTTGTTGCTTCCCTGCACATTTGTTTTATGATATCTGAAACAAACTTAACAACAGTTGCAGAAATTACTTCAAGATCCCCAAATGAAAAGGGCTTGATGTTATGTGTCAAATCTAGTGGATGAAACTTCTCCCCTGATAAAAAAAGGAAGTGCTTATAAAACTCTAGACAAGCCATCAGAGGTTTTATTAGGGACCTCTTATGAATATAAGTAGCATCTCATTCTGAGAGATGTTCTGCAACTCTGAAAAGTTTCCCTTCTGTACTGTATTTGTAAAATGAGACCTTGTGTTAAATTAAGTCCTAATTTGTACAAGTAATACGTTTTGAACAAAAATAATGTGTATACAAAACTGAAGCATACAGTAGGATTTGCTGTAAAGCCGTATAATGGACACTGTTCACTCAGTGTCTGTATTGCAATGACTCCCCTACAATTGTTTGTAAATTGCACTCTCAGTATCACTAGCGTAAGCTCACAGGCTCCTCCTGCTGGACGTTGGCGTATTTACAGCATATTTTTGGCTTTTAGTCGGGTTTGGAAACTATTCTCATCTCCCCTACAACTGCAAAAACTTGTTTTTCTGTGATTTTGTTACTTCACAATTTTTCTTTAATTATTTTATACTGTAATATTTGAAATTTCCTCTACTGTCCATTGTTCATAATATTAGATAATTTATCCCATGGAATGTCTGAGAATGAAACTGCAAATACGAGCTTTCCTTTTGTTGTTTCTTCAGCAAGCTGACTGAACATTAAGGTTCTAAACGTGTAAGCTTGTGCACTTTTGTTTAACGTGTGATTAGTTTGACTCTGTTTAGCAAAAACACTAATATTTTTAAAGGTGTGGGCATGGTTGTTTTGTTTTTTTGTGGGCTTTTTTTGTTTGTGGGGGGTTTTTTGTTGCCCTTTTTTTTTTTCTGGTGTGATTGCGATTTTGAGTATTTGTCTCTAAACAGCAATCATAATTCAAGTCTCCTGGCAACGTTCATTAACTAGCTGCAGTTTACCAAAATTCAGCATTGAAAAGTAAATCCCTATTCTTTTTGTTGATTACACAAAGATAATGCTCTGTTGCTGCTACAGGTCTCTTACAGGTCTTCCTCCTTTTACAAAAAGAAGAGCTATGCTGATGTGGTCCTCTGCTTATAGCATGAGCAATCAACTTAGGAGCAGCAATGTACTACACAAAGACTCTTCACATCTTTCTCCTGTCTTCTGAAAGTTATTTTCTAGTTCATGACACAGCATTTTCAGCTTATTGCCTAAAATGCTGAAAAGTGATGCATATGAAACACTAGATGCTGCTTGGAGTCAGTCCTGCACTGTCAAGGAAGCTATCCGTAATTCATGTAATAATGAGTTTAAAAATATGCCCTCGTGTTTCTTATTTGTGTTGTCATTAATTTCACCAAGTAAAAACAGGGAATGGGGAAAAAGCAGTGAGGGGAAAAAGAATGTGAAAGCAAGAGAGAAAGGAACCAGGTCAAACTTCAGAGTTTGTAGTCCTATTGGAAGTATTTTCACATACTTCTATTTCCTGGAATAATTTTTCTAAATTATGTGGATGGATTTGTTTATTTTATATCTGATTGATTTTATACTGATATTAACATGATTCTGTAGGCCTTTATGCCCAATTCTCACAGTTTGCTCTTTTGAACTTTTATATGCTTCTGTCTCCTCACAGCAGAAATCAAAAAGAGGTACTTTCTATACTGCAATGATCTTATAAAGTGCCTTCAGTATGGGTCAAAAAACTCTAATTAAATGGCACAACACCACCAAAGAAGAGTTCTGTCACCCAGGCAATTTGGATTCCCACTGCTTGCATTTGGTGGCTTGGGGCTTGACTAAGTCAGGATTGTTGGGATATTAGCAATGTCTTAATATTTGGTGTTCAAGTTGCCTTTAAAGATTGTGTTCTGAAAATTCAATAACTACTTCCAGGCTTATGTTCCAAAATACCAGCTCTAGAGGCCAGTAACATACCTCAGTAAAAGGTGCTGATACAGACTTTGAAGTTCTTACAAAGCTGATGTGAACTACCATGGTTTCTGTGACATCAGCCCTCATATGGGCATTATTTGTAACATCTTTTATACTATTACTATGTCTTGTGTGTAGAAAGCAGTGACCTATTGCCAATCTAGCAATAGAGTGGAGAATGGAGAAACTCTGCCATATATGAATAGCAAAAAAGGAAGTCTATGTTCTTAAATGTCTTACTTCAATGGGTGCATCAGCCACTTGTAACTTTTCTAGGAAAATATATAGTCACTCTTAAAAGCTTTTATACTTACTAAGTTTAAAAGAACCTTTCTATCTACATGTATGGTAAGTCCATCTGTTTCTTTAAAGCTTCAGAACACACAGTTTACCCACCAAGCTGAGTAAAAGCAGAGCGCGTTTTTACAAAATAACATTGAATATTGCGGCAGATAAGAATGTACTGTTCACTTTGTCACTAGAGGTCCAACTTTATTCCTTCCAGGGACTGTAGGGATGTAAATTATAGGGAGACCTGTGGACTTGTGGCTTTATGATTAATCCTCTCACTTTTTTAATGAGAAAATGCCTTTTGTCTAAACTCATCTATTACCAGAGCTTCTGCTACTTATTGAGGACTGAGCTGTTAGTGGTTGGATGAACCAATAACATAGTGCAAATAAAAATCTTGGTCCTATTGAAATGAGAGGGAGTTTTGTCACTGATTTCAGCACAGATAAGACTCTAGTTGCTGTGTTGCTTATTTGAAGTGTTTTTCCTTGGATGAGGATTGGCAGATCAGTTGGCTAACTGGATGTATGTTTTAATTTGCCTCACAGTATACTATGCATTTTAATCTTTCATTCTAACCATCTGCTTGATGGCAATTTATCTTTGTGTTCATGTATAAGGACTGTTTCTACTAAGACTAATTAAAATACTTTTGTCATGGCTGCTAGCTTGACAATGTACACAAGCCTTTTCTCACTAATCTGAGAGTGTTTTGGTGACTACTTTTATCATTTGTTTCAGAAATAACACTGGTATCTTAATTTACAGAGTCAAAGTACCAAGCAGAAGATGTCAGACAGTGGCCCAATAATGTTCAAAGTGCTTAAAAGAAATAGATTAACACCTCCTGCCAGCAATTTTAAATACTCCAATTTTAAAGACACATGTTGTACTTCAGCATTTCTGGGCAGCCAATGCAATGAGTCAGTAAAAGATCCTGATGTAGAACACAAAGAAGCACTGACTTTATCATTGCTACAAGAGCATTCTGAGCATATTCATCCAAATGTCTTCTTTCCTATGTCATCATCTATTGAAAATGAAA
The DNA here is from genome assembly GCF_037038585.1 of Patagioenas fasciata. Lineage (NCBI taxonomy): Eukaryota > Metazoa > Chordata > Aves > Columbiformes > Columbidae > Patagioenas > Patagioenas fasciata. Next base: position 23,700,417 of record NC_092521.1, read on the forward strand.
TGAGTTCTATCTCATTATCAGAAAGAAGAGAAACAAGTAGAAGTGCAGATTTTTTTGAAACCCCTAAAGTGAGTAGAAAAGGGTCCTCACTACGCAGGAGACTGCTTTTATCTAAAACTGTTCCAGCTGGCACAACTGTAGGATGCTGTGAAAGACAAGACAGTTCTTCAGGAAGCATCAGGAAAAAAATATTCTCTTGTGTTTTAAGCTCTGAAGAAGAACTTTCACAAACTGCTTTGGATTCTCCAAAAGAGAAAAGTGACAAACCTCTGACAACTAGCATTTCAAAAATTGAGGACTCTAATCCTGATTGCCCAAAACGGAGACTTTCCTTTTCACAACAAAGGTCTTCTACACTAGATGAGTCCAAATGTAAGGACCCCTTATTACTAGAACCAGAATGTTTATCTCCAATTCAGTGTAAGGATGTTACTGTTAGTAACACTAATGAATTCAATGGAGGTGTCCTTATGAGTGTTAGTGATGGGTTGCTTAGGACCCCTACTTGCAGTGTGTCACCTGAGGCCAATGAGGGTAAGTTCTTGACTTCTATCAACAGTCTTGTAGAGAACTTTAACTTTGAAATACATGATACAGACTCTCCCCCTGCTAAGCTGGCAAGTTACCCAGCTCTTTCAACACCTGAGGATAGTGGATATAATTCACTTCATTTGGACAAATCAGGAGACTCACTGTCTGATCATGAGGGATCTTTCCCAGAGGTCTTCCAAAAACATAAAGAAGATTCCAAAATTCTGGATAGTAAAAGAAAGGCAAGAAAACTCGAACGAGTTAGAAGATTATCTACTCTTCGGGAACAAGGCTCACAGTCAGAGACAGAAGATCATTATGGCAGACCTTCTACTTCAGCATGTTTGTTAAAAAAAGAAGGAAACCTTGTCAGTGAAGACCATGCATTAGTTTTAGAAGAACAGTCTAGTGGGGACCTAGTTGTAAGTCACAAAGATCTCTCAAGAACTCCAGCTCTGAAAGTAGTTCATGAAATTTGCTTGCAAAGACAAAGATCAGAGCAAAACCAAATTCCAGAGAATACTGATGGAACAGAAATATTTGCATTGGAACAAGTTCTTGCTGGACTTATTGGCAAGAAAATGGGCCTTGAAAAATTAGATATTTTAACAGAATTAAAATACAGAAATTTGAAACATGTTCTTGCTATAGTTTTAGATGCTTTGACAGTGGAAAGTCTATGCAGGTAAGTACTACTGCTTTATTTTGCTTCTCCCTGCTCCGCTGCCCCCCCCTCCCTGCCAAGGTGAAAATGTGTTTCTGCAAATAAATTAAAATAACTTCTGGAATAGCAGGTGTTGTCAACAGAATTAATTTGTTTCTGGGGAAATTAAAAAAAATTGTCACCATTAACCAAGTGGCTCTTCTTGTGTAGTTCTACAAATATATTGTGTGGAAGAATTTAAAACCAAAAGAATTAAAAGCTGAACATAGGAATTAGTAAACTTAAAACTAAATCACAGTACTTAAAAAAAAAAAAAAAGCTTATGAAGTAACTTCTTCTCATAAGTTCCCCAATAATGCACAGTACTCAAAACACATTTTTCTAGATTTTTTAAAACTTGTGTATATAATTACCTCAGTTATTTCTAAGCACAAAGATGCTCAAAGAATTTTGCTTCATGAGTAATGTTCTAGATTAGTCTTTAATCAATGGAAACTGTCACTCATTTTAAAAAAATCAAGAGTGCCATGTGTGTTATTAGTTACAAAGGGAACAGGAGAATAGAGGGAAGTATAAGGGCATGGATATTTTTAGAGCACTTAACACACATATACATGACTTTAGAAACAAACTTGGTTAGTGGCTTATGTGGAAGGAAGCAACTTATTTGATTTTTGTAAGTCAAAGATGTGCTGTATTTATATTGCAATTGTTCTCTAGGTTCTTCTGTTATTTTATACAGTGATGCATAAGAGTAAATGAGATGTCTTTCATGACAATATGGTTAACTCCTGAAGTATATAGCAGTAGTCTGTAAAATGACCAATAGCATATGAAATAATGCAAAAAATCTTTAAAAGGTAGTCTTACTATCATGACTTCTGTACTACTTGGCAATATGTGAAAGTGGATAATTTTTTTCATTCCTTCCAGCATTTGGAAAGTAAGCAAAAACTGGCGTGAAATCATTGTACAAGATAAAAATGCAGATAAGAGGAGAAAGCTGTACATAAAACACCTGAAAGAAGGAGCTGAGGTAAGGTTCATCTCAAAAGGTAATATTTTTTTCAAGTGTGAAAGAAGATCGGTTAGAGGAAAGAGGAAACATCTTGTAAAACTACAGAAAGTTAATTGATAGAGACAGTTCCAACATGAATATGTGAAGGATTATAACAGGAGAATGTAATAGCTTTTATTGCTTTTTCAACTATCCACAGTTTGAGTACTAGTCTTTCCACTATGTGGTACTCTTTCTGTCTGTCTGTTTGTCTTTCTTTATTCTACAACTCCCTTCTTGAGAATCCTGCAGGATCTCTTCCTCAACTGATTCTGGCTTTGGACCTTAAACCCTCTTCATATCTTTGTGCCATGCTGCTCCTAATTTTCAATTTCACTCTAGTCTGCAGTGCAGCAGGACCCTCTCTAGACTACTTCCTAATTATTTTCAGGACTGCTTGTGGCTCAGCTTCTTCATGGGGGACTTACAAACAACTGAAGGACATACAGAACTTTTTAAAGGGCTATTGAGAAAAACAGGCATATTTATAGCAGTATAACTTTTTTAGATCTTCTATGTGTGTATACACACACATTTCAGTGTAACCTTGCTTTAGCTGTGACAAAATTTATGTTTGCTATTTCCAGGCTTGCTTGCATTGAGATGTGTCCTAATTCAGAAACATGAGGACCAGTAGAGAGTGCTAAAAGACTTTTTAGTCTGCTCATGGGACTCTGTTTTTAATGCTCCTGTTTCTTGTTTCCTTACTAAAAATAAATATTTAATGGGAAATACCCACACTATATGTAATTTGTTTTTCTAACTTGTTTTTGCAGAGGGAAAGAACCAGCTACAAATCGCAAATGAAATAAACCCGGTTTGTTTCTTTTTTCCTCTTCCATTTTTTTTAATAATTATAACCTATAACAGGAACATTTATTGAAAGCTGAAGATGCTGCCACAAGACTTAATGTTCTCAATAGATCTGCCCTAAGGCCTGTTCAAGCTCAAGCCAGAACTCCTGTAGTACAAACATCAACTTCATATGCTGAACTTACACCCAGGAGATGCAGTTCTGTTCCTCATTCAACTAGTAGACAGGATGAATACATAAAAGTAGGTAGCTAAGAAGCTCTTTGCTTTCAATTTTTAGAAAATTTTAATTTACAAGAACTAAGTAGCTCTCTTCTCCCTCTTCTTGCTACAGGTTGCTAAAACTCTGTTCACTGATGAAGCTCTAAAACCCTGCCCAAGATGTCAGTATCCTGCTAAATATCAATTGGTAAAGAAACGGGGACTATGTAGCAGAGAGGCATGTGGGTTTGAGTTCTGTATATTATGTTTACATGCTTTCCATGGGTCAAAAGAATGTACTAGTTTATCTGCAAAACAGAATAACAAAAAAGATGCTCTTCCAGGAAGTGCCCAAAGCAAAAGAAATTTAAAGAGACTCTAAATTTGTCAGGTATTTAAGTCCTTACATTAAATTCCTTTTCTCCTTCTCCTAAATTCTTGATCTTGTTCATATTCTTCCTAAATATATGCATTTTGAAAGTCTCATTCAATATGTTTTTGCTGACTTATCAAGATAACTTCTCATGTACATATCTTAATCAATGTAGTATATTTTTGTTTTTTAAAAAAGTGAACATTTTAAAACATTGTCTTGTTTTACCTGTTGTGTAGTCGCTAGGCACTTACTAACATCTTAAATCTTTTAATAAAGTATCTTAAATGTAGTCTTCAATATCTAGCTTAGAGCACCTCATAGATGTTTAAAAATGTGATTCTTGTCTTAGTGACAAATTAAAGAAAATTATTTTAAAAAAATCTTTTAAATGGGATTTATTTAATATTCACTTTAAGTTTCAGTAAATGTTTAAAAAACACCTTTAACTGGGGCACATGCAAAAAATACTTCTACCCATATAAATGATGATACCTCAAAAGCAATGTATTAGTCGTCTGAATTTTATTACAGAAAAATGATTTTGTTGATCACTTAGCCTCTGTAATGCAAGCCAATAGAACAGTAACTTCTAAATCAAGCTGATGCTGTGTGGATATTCTGTTGCACTGTTTTTACAGAGTTTTTGTCTTTACCTGAAAACTTCAGGTGATGTATATATTCACATATCTAAACAAGCTTTTGCATTACCCTTGTTGTTGTGAGCTTCCTTTTATACGTAGTCTGACTTTACTTCACCTCCCAGATACTAGATCATCTTCTGCTTGAATTTAAGGATTATCTACTGCTAGAAATCATCCCTTCTCTATCTGTAGGTTCAATTAAGGGAATTAATTGAACTAAATATGCTGATCCTTTACAGAATAGAAATTAATCTGCCTTTCAGACCTTAAATGATGTTTGTGGTTTGTTTCTTGTGTTCGGGTTTTTACAAAAAAAACCCCGCAAAACAACAAAACCAAACCCTCAAGCTCCTAGCAATTGTAAGCAGCTTGAAATACAGGTGACAGAAGTAGACACAGTATTTGTACTATAAAGATATAATATCAATTTACTTCTCCAATTGATATTTTCCTACTTGTCCTTTCAAAGACTTAATTTGTCCCAAGCATCCTGTAGAACGTTTGTAGTCAGGTGGTGTTTCTTCCCCACTCACCCTCTGTTTTTGTCCTGTGTGTTTTATTGGTGATGTTGTAATTCTACTGTGTGTATGTGTAGGTAAGTCTTATCACTGAGCTATTTTAAAAGTAGCCTGATTTTTTAAAAAGCGATAAATAATTTTTTAAACTAAACTATAAGCTCTGTATTTGCCTCTATTAATATTTATTACCATATCTCTTTATTTTTACTGTCTGAAAATTACAAATAACAACTGAGTTGTGGTTCCCTTCTCTCCCTCCACACCCTGCCCCGTAATCTGTGGATGTTTAAGACAAATGGATCACAATAATTCACTTCAGGGTGTTCAAGAAACATCACTTCCTATTTCTCACCTCTAACTGGTTTGGTTAATATTTTTAGCGTACTTGTTCCATGTAGCATTTGGAAAGAGAAGGAACAACATGCTTAGTAAAATGCCATAGAAGGTTTAGTGCTAACTTTACTAACCAAACATGGTATCATTAAAGAAGGGATAAAACTGATATATAATCCAGAAAAAATAATGTTTATTGCACGAATAAAATTATCAACACTTTAATTACACAGTTATTTGTGTTTGCCAAGCCATTGCATTATTCTTGCCTGGGGTTTGGCTGGTAGAACTTAACTGGAAGACTGACTTTATACAGAATCTGTTTTGAGGGAAGAATTGAGGGGAAGGATTTTAGGACAAGCTAGGAAATATAAAGGTATGTGAGTATATAGTTTTGGTTTAGGAAGAATGGCAGATCATTGCAGAGGAGGAAACTGCAAGTAGGAAAATTGCTAAAGGATTTGATATGTTTAATATTTGCATTTCCCTAATTGTTTAGAACTTTCTCTAAGGTCTACTTAAAATTTAACTTAGTTCAGAGAACTATCTGATTGGTTCTTCTATTCTTAGGTATAAAATAACTATACATTTTTAGAGATGTTTAATAGTTTCTGTTAAAGGTTAAACTCACATGATTAAGAATTTTCTAGGAAGGAAGTTATATTACACAAGAATCTGAATGCACCTAGTTCATAATTTTATAATTCATTTGGATTAGTTTTGTTTCTTATAATTGAACTATCAAATAGGGGATATTAGTAACTGCAATATAGAATAAGTACAGCATGTCATAGCATGTCAGACTGCCATTGGCATCACTGCATTTTACCTCTGCTGAATACCAATGTACTTCACATCTCATATATATATATATATATGAATATATATATAAAAAACTTTAATTGCATTCTTGAGATTGATGGGAGAATTATGACAATCAGAGGATTTAGCTCGCTTTCTGATGTGTGGTATTGCAGTCCAATCCAGAAATACATGAGGCGTAAGCCTTTTTTTTTGAAAACTTTATCAATAGTTCCGAAAGTATTTCTGAAACAGGTGCACTTTTGGATGGAAAACCGTATAGGAACACAGTTTAAGAATCAGTTGTTAAGTATCCTTTCCATTTGAGGAAAAAATTCTGGTAAGACATGTGTGACCTTATCCAAAGATTTGTGCTTGCTAGTATCTGAATAATTCAGAGAGAATAAATTTAGTAGATTTGTTCTGATACAGGCATTATTTGTTTTTAAAGGTCATATCTTTGACATCTACAGCATCCATCCAATAAAGAGTAGCTTGAGAGGAGGAAAATACTTGAAACCTACTTCACAGTTTTAAACATTCCCCCCTGTTTTGACATGTTTAAAACTTTTTTTTTCCTTCTAAATCTGCCTCACAAAAATATCTTATTGAATCAAATGTCTCTTGTTCAGTTCTGTCTATCACAAATGTAACTATGCTCTGGTGTTCAGGTGAAATGAGTTCTCTGCTGTTGCCCACTGCTACACCAGAGTTGAGGTGATGTAAGAAGGCCAGACTTCTCATCCATGGGTAATGCTTCTGACAGTGATATTTTTATTTTTATAAAACCAGTTTTATTCCTTGACATAAGGGAGAAATAAAACAGTGATATACTTAATATATGGGGAAAGGATAACTACAACATACTCTTTGTTCTATTAGATGTTATCTAATAGCTTCTAATAGTTTGGGTAAAAGGAATAAATTATTTCATGATATTTGATTGCATTATTAACAGAAATGAAGTCTTTGGTTTAGGAGAGTGGAAGTAACTTTTTTTTTGAGTCCCTGTTAATATGTCCTTTTCTGTATACTGCATCCCTCAATTAGTGTCCATCAGATACCACTAAGCTACATGAGTCTGGACTTGAATGAAACAGCAAAGGAGAACATAGGTTCCTACTTTGTAAAAGCAAAGACAAAATCCAACCCAAACCCAAACAAGGAAACCCCACAACCCAAACTAAAACAAAAACCCAAACAAAAATTAGTCTGAGTGTCAGGGAGTGTAGGTGTTAATGTCTAGCATCTTTCTTTTTCAACTAGGCTGAATTAATTCTCAGAAATCTAAGGGCAGGTACTAACACTTGTAGCTAGCAAAAAGATGACAGATGGAAAAGTGGTCCTGGGGTAGAAATTACAATGGTCAAGACTCTTCTAGAATATTCTGACCATGATTACTCTCCAGCTCAAGAGTGTTTCTTACCATTTACAGCAGATTGTTGGAAAGGAAGGAGTGAATTGTCTTTCACTCTGGAAGATGGAAATAATGAAATTAATTTTAATGTTCAGGATAATATTTGGCTTATTTGTTGCTGAAAACCTTATCTTTGCAATCCTTATTTCCCTTTAGACAGGCGTGATCTATAGTGGGAGGAGTAATATTGCCTACAAAGCATACTCAGGGAATGAATTTAGATTCCTGAAGGTGATGTTTTGAGCCAGAGCTGTGGGTTTAAATTCTAAAAAAGAGTTCTTAAATGTAACCTTTTGCTGCCTACAGATGTTACTGCAAGGATTGTACTTCATAAATCTTTTATTTGGAGCAGCAACCATAAACTTCAAGTGGTCTGTGAGAAGGAAATTTAAATTACTTAAGTCTCTGGTTGTTCTTTCCTTGGTGACAAGTATGAAAGAGCTTAGGCAAAAAATCATTATAAATCTTTTGAATTGTTTATAGGGTAGAGAATGTTAGTATGTTTGGTTGCTAACTAGATAAAATGATTCAAAAATTTTTTGTCATATTACAGAGCTCATCAATATCTGTCAGATTATTTTCCTATTCCATATCCTGGTTATTCATTAGTATTCTTTAAGCAATTTAGGTTAATTTTAATAGAAAAAGTAATGCCTTTTCTTTCTGTTTTCATAGGCACGTGAAGAAATACAGGAGTCACATATTAGAAAGGGACTCCTGGAGTCTAGTGCCAGCTCTTATGCCAACTCATCAAGTTCTGTCTTAAAACTGGATAGAATATTGTATTATGATCTTTGACCTATTCCAGATTGCTCTACTATTCAGTTAACCAGTTGCCTTTCCCCCCCCCCCCCCCAAAGCATTGCTATTAAAATAGCTGTTCTATGCATCTGTTCTTCCCCTTAGAGTTTTTTCCCCAACATTATGATTGCATAGCATTAATACCCACTCACTCTTTATTTAATTGAGTAAAAAAACTCAGTCTCATCTCTCAGGTACAACCTCTGTTTCATGGATTGTCTTAATGACTCTTCACTGCTTCTACTGGCATCTGTTCTTTGAATCTATGCAACCAGTATTACAGATTAAACCTCCAAGACCTTGAATAGTAACAGGGCTTTACTTTCTCTAGGAGAAATACTTTGACCCATGCATACTAAGATTAGCATTTCTTTTGTCTCCTGCATACTCACTGTTTTGTCACTAGGTGTAGTACTGCCATGTTTTCCTCTCACAAATTTTGAAAATATCCCAGATTTTTCACCTGAATTCTTAAAGAACCATAAGTAAATAACCTCATACTTTGTACTACTAAGCTTCAGGCATTTTTTCTTCTCTACTTCAGTCTCATGGTGATTTAATATTTGGTGTGATAATATTTTTGTAAGTGCATATTTGTTGTCTGTAGTGAATCTTATAGGATTTTTTTGATGTAAAACTTCTAGCAGATTCTGTTATCACTTGTCAGATGCCCCAACAAAACCTGACTGCTTCTTGGGAATGCTGTGTTTATTTTTAGTTAAGCAAAAACAAAACCTGCTTTTACTTTCTGACTTTGTGAGCTCTGATTAGTTTAAATTCTCATTACAAAAAGACTTAACCTTTTTTATTTTCTTCTTCACTTTGCCAAGCCTTTGTACGGTGTTAGAACGTGCCCAAACTTGTCAAAAGCCTAAATGCTAGTAAGGCCTTATTGAGCTGAGTGCTAATGGTTGAGTAGTAATGAAAATGCCTCTTCAGCTAAAAATATGATGTCATTGTGTTCTAAATGAACTCACAAAAACTGATGTTGAATACTAGGAGCTTCATAAAAATAGATCTCTGACTTGGAGACTGGAGTTCATGCGTTAAAAACCCCTCTAATTTTTCTCCTTTGCATTCTAGAACCCATTCTGAAAACAGTTCTGCAAGGGTTGTTCTACTTAATTCTGTAGGTCCCTTCAATCTCTGGCAAATGGGATGTGGAAACTGTGCCTGTACTTCAGCTGCTTCTTCTCAGTCCTGAATCCTAGTGAAAAACATATTTCTGTAAGCAGATTAAACTTAGACATTGTGTCATGACTAGAACCAGCTGAAGTAGTAGGAGGACAGTAACTTCTGGCAGAAGAGGGGCAGCTATCTGGGAAGCATGGTACCCTAGATAAATAAAGTAACACTTGTTAAAGTCATCATTTGGAGCTCCAGGGTTATTGCAGAATTAGTCAGCAGTTGTGCAGTGGTCTTCTACTTCAGCAAAAATGTTAATTATCATCCTAAACTGCTGTTGCCTAAATGGAGGACTTCTACCTCATGCTTAACAAGTGGACACTGAAGTTCCCTAAGTACTGAATTTTGTGTAATACATTATTTGAAGCCTGAAGTACACATCTCCTGGAAATGCCTTTTTCTGCCTGGACTCCTTAGCTCAGTATCTAGCCTACACAGACCATTGGGATGCAAAATGAAGTTTTCTTCTGGTGTGAATCACATTTTCCTGGTCCACATTTTGATAGATAAGATGTTACACAGATTGTGGCGATAGAAACACCGTTGGATTTTAAACATAAGTTTTCATTGTGTTGACAACATTCTCCTGTCTTTGGAGAGATTTTCTACTGAAGAACTTCCACAAAACACTGGAATTTCAGGTTCAATTTTCCTTTGTTTCCCATTAGGTACTCTGTTGGGGTGTACAAAACCTATTACTGGGACACAGTTATTCTCCAGCCTTGCTGTTGGAAGTATTTCTGTCAATAAATGGGTCCTTTTTTCTGCTTCAAATAGAAACACTCACTGGTGTACTAAGTTCCCATTCTGGACTTTTTCCTTGGTTTAAATAATTGTCATGGAGTAGTCCAGGGAGAATATTATACAATACAGAATGGAGGACAAGAAAACAAACTAATTCTTGAAATGCTTTGGTCAATTAGCTCACTTAAATGTGAAACTATCTTAATAGTTGAACTGCTTTTCTCACTGAAAACAGTTCTCAATTACAAATGCATACGTTCTGTTGCTAAAAATAGTTTATCACAAGGGGGCACCAAAGATTCTTCTTACAGAACTGTAGCTATTTTTCTCCTTGCTTTAACCCTTACGTGCTAACTCAACATCACAAGTGCAAAATGTTTTGAATAGCTTAAAGCAAGTGTGGCTGTAATTCCTATCCCCAGGAGCTGCATACCAAAATCTTCAAGAGAAGAGTGGCATCCTGGGAAGCAATTCAGATGGTATTACTTCTCCTGAGCCTCCTTTATGGGGTGAAGCTGTGCTGGGCGCACAGCCAGGTCCTACTGCAACCAGGCAAGATCATAGAATCATAGACTGGCCTAAACACTGCCTGCTGGCCCAGTTCCTCTCTCAGCTATGGGCCTGAATCATCTGGCAGTCTCCATGCCAGCCTGGTGTTGGCTACAAAATGCAGGTTTCTCATGGAATAGTTGAAGTATTTGAGAATTGATAGTTTCAGGAGCCGCATGCTCTGAACTTAATTTCCCAATGACAGGAAATGTATTTGATAATAAAAACCAATCTAGTTTTATGAAGTATGGATAATCTATAAGTGCCTCCTCTATCAGGTTTTAAACGATCGCAGAAAAAAAAAAATCTTATCGTATGCATTCTCTTCATACTTAATTGATGTTCTGATTGCTTTTGTGAACAACAAAGGGAAAATACTAACTTTTTAAACTCAAAATTGGGAAGGGGATAAGTACTTCCACATAAGATATTTTAAACAGTATCAGAATAGCAGCATTTTTTTAGTTTTAGTCTGTTAAATGAAAACTGTGTGAGAATGTGGGAACTTAATGTTTTTTATTCTTTAACTAGGTAGTTCTGGAGCCCAGGAGTGAAACAAGTAGGAGATTAGAATACAAAATCTGTAATTTGGTATGCTTTTCTAAAGCATTACTGAGATCTTAGGAAGCATCTATTAGTTAAGAATGATATAAAAATTTATAACACTTCCTGAGTTTGGTTTGTTTGTGCTCTTCTCCCTCCCCTCCCCTCCTTTTTTTTTTTTTTTTTTTTTTTAAAAGATGGATCAGTCTCTCAGTCTGCTTCACTATACAGCTACACAAGCAGCCATGGCAGTATAACACAAAAAGGTGGAAACTGATGGTCAGTGGGATGTACTGTCTCAAACATCATTACTGCTATTCCTAGGCTTGATGCATCAATAATATCCTGCATCGATATCTTAGTTCTTGGCTGGGGAATCCTGGGTTTGGGGACTGTTTTTGACATCTGTTCCATTGTAAGAGCAGGACTGGAAAGATGTGCATGCATTTCATGTTTCTTGTTGGGTATATGCCACCTACTTCCAGGAGATGAACTTGTCAAAGGACATTGTTGGTACTGTTGGTGTATGTTATTCCTATCTACTGAACCTTCTTCATATGCCTCTATGTTGGCCCCTCGCTTGGCTAGAACACATGTTAAGCCAAGATCAAGTAACTGACCTGACTCAAATCAAGCTACAAGTAGACCCTGCCTCCCACCCCACCAAAAAAAAAAAAAAAAAGCAATTGTAATAAAGTTTGCTTGCACAACTAAAAGAAAGAAGTGGTGGTAAATTTGCAAAGCTTAAAGTAGCACAGCCAAAATGTATTACAAAATATGACTCCAGTTTATCTACATGAAAACCAGAGAATAGACAGTGACAATGTCTTTTGTACATAATGCCAATATTTCTGACACACCCCTGATAGCGAAATCTTCGTGAGAAAAAACTGTCGCAGTTTTTTCTGATATGTACCTTATGGTTCAGCTGAAAGCTATGCTATGTTAACCGTAGTAGGGCTGCTAGCAACAAACTCTACCTTGCTGTAAACGTATGTACCATGCCATTTAAAAAAAAAGTCTTGCATTGTGGTTTGATTCTTGATTTTCATATTGTCTTCTCAGAATGACTTTATTTCTAATACACTTCTTTGAACTACCACAATCCTGCTAAATACTTTTTTCAATTAAGTCTTAATGCTCCTTTCCAAAATTAGAAAATTAGGAAAGATAGCATCCTAAGGTTCTAGCAGTTGCTTCTTAAGACATTAATACAAATTTCTGAAGGGATCAGATGACTGCAGGTATGAAGTAGGTAACCAACATGTATGAGATAGCATACTAATGTGTATCACAAATTGCTTATTGGTCCTTCCAAATTCTGATTCACTTTCCGGGTATGCCTCTGTATTCCCTTTATCTTCTCCAAGACCCATACTAAGCAAAGGGAAATTAAACTTTAAATAAAGCCTTAAAACTTGATAAAACACTTCTAAGTTTTCCTGGTTAGAATAAGATTGTTACAGGAATCCTCGGTCCATTGGTGATGTGGACAAGTTAAGGAGTATTCTCCAGTGACAATCCAAATAGAGACTTCTGTAAAGGACAAGCTCTTCGGTCTTGCCCTTCCCTCTAACAGTTCCCTTCACTAGTAAAAGGTTTCTAATGTTGATAGACCAAAGCTACGTTGTATCTCTTCCCTTAGTATTTAGCCCTTCCTATTTTCTTTCTAAGCACTTTCTTGTTTTCCTCTTCAGGATTTTTTTTTTCCTTTCAGAATTCTTGTGTGTCTTCATACTTGTAATAACTGTTTTCCTGAGTGTCTGCATTAACTTTTTCTGACAGCCACAGAACTAACATGTTCAACACACAGAGGCTGTACCACTACAACAGGCAGATTGTTATTTTGCTAACAGAATAATTCAGGGCATTTAAGGGCCAGCTGTCTGACGATCAGTTTGTGATTTCCTCTCAGGATCTGACTCCCATTTTGGCAGTTCTGCAGTCAATATTTAAGCAGGTTTCCTAGCACCTGTTTCCAGGTTATGAGATTGCTGCTTTCAGATGTAAAAGCTAAAATGTATGTGGCAGTCATCCAAAGAAGGAGGAGTATTTACGTTTAACCACAGTTGGATTTCTGTGAAGATATTCAGGTATTAAAGATATCCCATGATGAAATGCCCACCTATATGTGAGAGGGGGAGTTTCTATTGAAAATTGGTGGGAAACAGTTCCATAGCTGTCCTTGGAGATCCCTCTAGATGCCTATCTGAACTTTTTTTTAGTAGCATTTGTTACTTTTTGAACAAGTAAGTAATTATGGGAATATTAATGACTTTACTGTGACCACTGCCAGGAATCAAACTCAGGTTAGCACCTAAAAACACAAGTGTGCATTTGGATTTAATAAAGCAATCCAATTTATGTCTTTTCTTTATTTGAGCAAGTTGCAAGGAGGACATTTGTTCACCCAGCAAGCTGGCATAGCTTACATGCTTGTTTCTGTGAATGCGAAGTTGTCTCAGCAGTTTTGATCTGATTTGCCTGGGTGACGCTTTGAAACACTTTCCCTGGTAAATGTTTGAAAGCATACATTTCTGAGAAGTGTGGAGGAAGGTACAATGACAGATTGAAGTCTTGACTGAAAGTTCACCTCTCCAAATGGCTCTTCAGTACTAAGCAGAGGAGGGAGATGCCAACAAAGATGGAGAGGACCAATTCACATTTTCCTCCTGTTTGTCTTCCTTTGCAGATCTCTGCTAGATCACCACTTTTTCAAAATGCTAATAGTTTGAAACCTACTTGTAGTCTTTTTACTTTTTTTTTTTTTTTTGGGTCTAGAATTTTGCTGGCATCACCTTTTCCAGAACTTACATCCGGTCCAGCCATTCATCTTTTTTTACAAAATCAGGTGCTTCTTGGGATAGATCATGATTTTGACTATATTTATGAAACATTCTATAGGTCTGCAGTTCTGCTGAGCTACATAATTATCACAATGAAAATACTAGAAGAGCATGGAATGAGAAAAATGTGGAAAAGGAGGAAAATGAGCTTAATTTTATATGTCAGCTTCCCCAGCTGGTGAACATTTAACTGGCAATATAAAATCAGGGCTGAAATGCACACACACAAAATATTTGACCTAAATGTATTGTTAACTAAGATAATGAGAATGTGATAAGGACTGCTAATAGATTCTCCATAAGACCTGATAACCTTATTCCAAAACACAAACTTTGAAGCACACTACAAAGAGGAAAAAAGACCTAAGAGTTTTATACCAAAATACACCAGATGAAGAAGGAAAAAGGACTTTTTAAAAAATTGACTTGCTTCCAAACTTCAATTCTATCTAAGCTGACTTGTGACTTCCATTTCTAACATTTAAAAAAGGCACATTTGTCATGTTTCTGTTATTTTCTAGACTAGTCTGTTTCACTTGGAAGGGTCCCTACAATAACCATCTGGTCCAACTGCCTGACCACTTCAGAGGTGACCAAAAGTTAAAGCATGGTATTAAGAATATTGTCCAAATGCCTCTAAAACTCTGATAGGCTTGGGGCATCGATCACCTCTCCAGGAAGCCTGTTCCAGTGTTCGACCACCCTCTCAGTAAAGAAATGCTTCCTCATGCCCAGTCTGAACCTCCCGTGGTGCAGCTTTGAACCATTCCCACGTGTCCTGTCACTGGATCCCGAGGAGTACTCAGCACCTTTCTCTCCACGTCCCCTCCTCAGGAAGCTGCAGAGAGTAAAGAGGTTGCCCCTCAGCCTCCTGTTCTCCAGAACAGACCAACACAGAGTCCTCAGCTGCCCCTCACCAGACGTTCTTCCTAGCCCTTCATCAGTTTTGTTGCCCTCCTCTGGACACATTCAAGGACCTTCACAATCTTCTTAAATTGTGGGGCTCAGAACCGCACACAGTGTTCAGGGTGAGGCTGCACCAATGCTGAATACAGCAGGATAATAATCTCTTTTGACCGCACAGGTGTGCTGTGTTTTCTTCAAAAATTACAAGCAACTAGTGAAGTTTAGGAGAATGTTACACACCAAAGACAATGTCTAAACCTACATCAGAAAGAAAAAGGGGCAGAGGGAAAAGGAACGGAATGATCATTAGCTTAAACATTTGAAATCAGATTAAGTAGCTTGGTTATGAGATGATGCACTACATACAAAATGCAAGTGCAATTTGTCTACCTGTTAGAAAGGTTTCATATTATATTTCATAGGCTATCTTTTATGCTTATTTCTCTTACATACATGCTAGGTATACTTATTTGAAATATTTAATAATCACAATAGAATGTGTTCTGATACACAGCACTAAGAAATCCTGTGTTTAAATATATGTCACTCGGTGTCACGTTACTCTTTGTCATGTCTTATTGAATAGAATTTGCATAGATAATTTAGGACTAGTTAATACTTCATCAGAATATTGATCATACTATTTAAATTGTCCATAGCTCACTGAACTTTGAATCTTTATTTTTTACTATTTGCTTCTGTTGAATATGCTTTTAATACATATCAAACTTTTGGCTGAAACGTGTATCTTTGCTAGATATTATTTCGCTTATCTCTTACGTCTTCAGAAATATTTTTCTTCTGCCAAGTGGGAAAAACAAATCACAAAATCCACTCATAAAACCTAATCAGACAGCTAACAATATTTCACCACAACAATGTCAAGTGGCATTATTCTGGCATTTAGTAAATAGAGCAGTGATTGTTGTATTCAGGCAGGCACTCTCAGGTATGAGAATGTACATCTGGAGTAGAGGGTGCAAAATGCTTTGTGTTTCTAGGACATGAAGCCATTTTCCCTGCCTCTATGATATTTGATTTACTGCTTATTCATTTTTGAGAGTCATCAATTCCTGGACTGAAGCTGTAGTCTTTGAGCATATGCATTTGTTCTGTTTTCACTTGATTGTGGATTCCACCAAAGTAATGTATAAATTAAAATAATCCTTTTTTTCACAGCTGAAGGGTATGGCTGGACATACTATACTGTTTGTCAAAGGGGGCACAAATGACAGAGTCTGCTGGGAATGGGAAGCTCTTGGTGCATTTTGGTCATCTTCTAAGAGCAGCTGATGGATTAGGCTTCTCAAAGGAGCCCCTCACAGAACTTGCATATGTGACATCTTGTACAATTCATCCCAATGGGATTTATGCCAAGCTACCAAAAACAGTGCTATTCTCGAAATAAGCAGCAGCAGAACCTTTGAAGGAACTTTCAAGCCAAAAACCTGAAGGTGCCTGAAGAATTTATGCAGTTCTAGGATCAGGTACTCACTAGGTAGGATGTCTTCAGATCCCAGTTGTGGAACACCTGAAGTTTTCTGAAATCCTCAAACAGGAGCCTGAATTCCTTTTTTGTACACAGCTTTCACTGACCCTACCAGAAATGTGACTTTTTCTTATATCTTGGAATACCTCCTCAAACCAAGGAAGAAACTAAGATGCTGGGAGTAGGCTCTGTTCTGTCTCTTAATGTGTTTTCTCCTTTTACCTATACTATTTTTAAACTTTTCCCCAGCTGGGGGAAAATGCAGCTGCCTTTGGATTTCAGCTAGGTCTGGGCCTTGGCAGCAGGAGGACGCAGGGAAGGCTGTTGCCAAGGCTGCAGGTTGTATTTCTGGCACATCACAATGGAGCTGTTTGTATCTCTCAGGAAACGGCCGAGCTTTCATCTCAGCCTTAGCAATATGAAGTTCCTCACCTTTTCTTACTTGACTACAGTGGAAGTTCTCTAGCATAGATAGGACTGACTTTGTTACTGGGGATCAAGCTTTACAGCCTGCTTACAGATGCAGAATTATGTGATACATGATTTAAATCTGTTGGTTATTAGTCATATGGCGTGAGATCTTTTTAAGCCAAAAATCCCACATGGCTGAAGGGTTTTGCTAATGTAAGACAAGGTAGAATCCAATTTTGCACTAAGAACTACCTAGGTCAGTTGAGAAAAGAGCACTTAATTTCTTGCTGCAAATATCCTGAAGTTCCTAGTTCACAGGCATCTCTTTGGGGGCCATATCAGCAGTGTGCCTGTGTCACAGAGATACCCCTAAAGTCCACTGAGGCGCAGGCAATAGGCTCCTGACAGACTTTATCGTAACCAGAGCTGCTTAGCAGAAAACCAATTACAAACAGGGTTTAACCAAAGTTATTCAGCACTCAGATAATATTATAAAACACAAGTTTGATACCAGTTCGGAGTTCAATTACTACAGAAACTACTCAAACTCAAGGGGATCAGATCCCAAAACAATAAAGTGATGATGCAAAATGTGTATCTTCCCGCTCTGTGTCAAAATGGAGACTCTCAATGGTTCCCAGATCGCTTCCCAGGTCAGTAAGGTGTCTCAGTCCCTGGGGAAGGTTCTTTAGATGGCAAGTCTAAGTAGTCAAACCTTTCACCACACACTCCCTCCTCTGACAAAGCCCAACTCAACAGAGGTCACCAGTGGGCTCCATTTATACAGTAGTTGAATTTGAGCTGTGGTCATTTATGGTAGTGATCCAGAAACTTCTCTCAACCAAGACATTTCATTGGCTAAGCTCTGTGTCTGTTGACCAAGGGGTGTGTGCATGACCGCAGTGATCCGTCAGCCGGTTTCATGGGGGAAACAGGGCAGGGGAAGAGTGCATCTGGCCCAGCCTAACCTGTGAGTGTGTGTCAGGGAGCTTTGCCTCAGCACTGGAAGGATTTGCTTCCCGCTGACCTCACGCTGTGCATTGTTTGCAGTGCCATAGCAACCCTCCGTGCTGCGAGCCACGCTGCAGAGCCAGCCTGCCCTGCCGCACACCCGCTGTCCCCAGCCAGGCCCAGGACCTCCGCAGCTTCTATTCTGATCTGCAGTCAAGGATTTCACCTTAGCAAATGAGGCCGTAAGCATGCGGGTGTGGGTGCTGGCCCTTGCGTGTGTAGATCCAGGATGCAGTCGAAGCGGCTCACCACTGGTATGTAGCGCTTTCCACACAGGGTGACAGACTGACTGTG
Organism: Patagioenas fasciata; assembly: GCF_037038585.1. Taxonomy (NCBI): domain Eukaryota; kingdom Metazoa; phylum Chordata; class Aves; order Columbiformes; family Columbidae; genus Patagioenas; species Patagioenas fasciata. Next base: position 23,718,548 of record NC_092521.1, read on the forward strand.
TCACACCAAGGTCTGACCCCAGGGGGATTGGCTCAGGGAGAGCGATGGCGATGCAAAACAGGGAGGTTTTGAACTGCTAGGTTTAAACTTGCCCAGCAATATTCAGCAGTCTGAAAAGAGAACTTCACTCCTTCCAAATGGCGTCACAAAAAATGGAGTATTATCCTAGAATGAGTGAGATTTGATTATTTTGGAACACCCATAACTACTTTTTTTTTGGAATTTTATCATATGATTTGTAATGTTTGCTGTTCAAGTCTTCTAGAGTCTCATACAAACCTCTACTTTGATTAAAACCAGTAAGTTTCTAGTAATCAATTTTACAGAGGAAAGCTGACAAAAAGTTCACTGTTGTGTGAGAAATAATCTAGTTAAATAATACTTTAATTATATTTAAATAATTCTTGTGATACTAAACCTTTTTATGCACGGGTCAGCATTGCTTCATGTTCTTGGAGTTTATTTTGTTTCCTCAGGCTGAGTTATTTTATTTCAGAATATCCAAGAAGGTTGTCATGCCTCAGTACTTTTTGTTTCTGTTCAGTAATCGTAGTTAAGCAAGCTTGATTGTATTGCTTGGATAATGTATGATATTTCTCTTTTGTGTTTCAGAGCCTCCATGTATAACAGAAGAAGTGTTCGTAAGTATGCTTTTTAAGGCTTGATCATTTGTTTTGTCATGCAACTGTAGAGCTAAAAAGGCAAAAAAAAAAGTTCTTGGAAAGTCTGGTTTCTCATTTCTTTCCTCTAAGTATGGAGTACTGAGTAATTTCTTACTGTTTTATCACACACAAAAAAAACTTAGTTTGAAAATAATTAGGAAAAACAAAGTAACAGGAAACCGTGGAGAACAAGGATGAAAACAGAAAGAAAGGCAGGCAACAATCAACTGGAAGGGTCAACTTGACGGGTTTAAAAATCTTCTGCTTTACCTTTTTTACCTTTTGCTCAGAGCTCCTTGTAGTATTTTCCTAATGCTTTTCTTCTCATTTGAAAGGTAGATATTAACCTCATATGAAACGACACCTGAAATCTTGCAGCTTAGGTAACATTTACCTCTTCCCCAGTTTAGATATCTTTGTAACTGTGTATTTTAAGGTATAAATTTATTGCTGTCTCTTTTGGGAGCCTGCAGGCTACTTTGTGTGACTAGAAATGTCTGACTCCAGGTAAACCTCACACAAGGACATGGAGCTGTCAGAGCTCTAGGCAGGATCAAGGTTTTATACTAACTTTAACTTTTGACATTTAAGGATGCCATTTATTATATATGTTTCAAGAGTGGAGAGGTGTTTATCATTTTAGTGGGTGCTGCAATGTGAAATGCAAGCCTTTCAAGATGGTGCCTCTTTTACTCATGTTCAGCATTTCTTTTAGCATCTAATAGTATTTCTGTGTTGCTGTAGTTTTTCGTGATGGCAGTAATAGAGAAAGCTCTCAAATACTACAGATTAATTAAGTTTGGTTCCACAAAGTATCTAAGAAATGGTTGTATACCATTGCCAAAATGATTTTTAAATTCCTTCCCATGTTAAAAGAGTGTCAGAAATCAGGCTCAGGATATTCCTATTTGAACACAAATTACACGAAAGCAAAACTGCAGTTTTGGACCAATTTTTAGCACACCTTGACCTCCAGTTGCAATAGTAAGGCAGCTTTTCTAGTCATAATTTGGACTGTGCAGCAGGAAAGATGGCATGGGAAGAAATGAAGCAAAATGCTTCCTGACACAAAAATCTAAGCTATAACATTGTATTTGCAACTCCATAACCTATAATGTGCAAATATGAAAGTGCAATTATACTTTCAAATGAAAAGCCTGACCGCAAGAAAACCTTCAAAAACCAGAGGAAAGTATATTGTATATAGATGCAGTAAGATCAGTAAGTAGTAAAGCTTGCATTAATAAGATCATAAACATTTTATTGTTTAATCAACCACTGTGTTTACATTTCTTGCTGTTATATGGGACTACAGAGAATTATATCCTTGGCAAATTAAAAACACATGTTACCTGTATATTCTTAAAGATCTTATATTTCAATCAGTAATAAGTGAAATTATTTTGAATGAGTCCTTTGAATCAACAAAATGTTTACATGGGGTATTATCACACCTAGCTGTCTTCAGATTCACCCTTATCAGTGTCAAATCTAATTGTGCATTACCCAAACCAAATGTGGGGCAGACTGCAGCTTGTTTCTAATAATTTTTTGTTGTCGTTAGTTGTGCTAATACTTGCTGAGTTGAGATTTCTGAATCTGATTGATTGCCTAGTGGCATTAGCATTTTCTGTTGACTTCAGAATGCTTTGGGTTAGACACTTGGGTAAATTCTCCTAGGGCAACAAAGCTGGTGCATGGTCTGGAGCACAGATCTTCTGAGGAGCAGCTGAGGGAACTGGGGCTGCTTAGTCTGGAGAAAAGGAGGTTGAGGGGGGACCTTATTGCTACCTGAAAGGAGGTTGTAGCATGGAGGGTGTTGGTCTCTTCTCCCAAGTAGCAAGTAATAGGAAGAGAGGAAATGGCCTCAAGTTGCACCAGGGGAGACTTAGATTGGATATTAGGAAAAAATTTTTCATGGAAAGGGTTGTCAGGCATTGGAACAGGCTGCCCAGGGAAGTGATGGAGTCACCGTCCCTGGAGGTATTTAAAAGGTGTATAGATGAGGCTCTTGGGGACAAGGTTTGCTGCTAGTTATGGTTGGACTCAATGATCTTAAGCGTCTCTTCCAACCAAAATGATTCTACGATTCTATGATTCCTGCCTAATCAGTGCCCTAGCATCTCTAGGTACATGATACCGCAACTGCATTGGACTGTGGTTCTGTGATCCAAATAAAGCACAATCTCTGCAGTGCAAAAAGCCTTGCTTTCAGTGTTGTCAGCATTTTCCAGGAATGAGCATGGACTTATTTGCCTGTCCTGTATCAGTCATAGCAGCAACCACAAGTACTAAGGAATAAATATTGGCAGACTGAGGCTGGGCAAAAACCATTAGGTCTGATTCCAGCTTGTCATGCAGCACACAGGGGCTTTACTGGGTTCATAGGAAAGTAGATTAGCCCAAGATTTCTTCCTTACCTAGGTACAAGCTGTGTCTAATTAGGTTAGACACTGTGGAGTTTCGATCAAGATACTGCCTGCCTACAAATGCCACGATGTACACTGTACACAACCTTCCTCAGTAGTGTATTACAGTGCTATGAGCTTAACAAAGAGAAAAAAGATTGTGTCACAGGACCTTTGCTGATAGCAGCATTTGATTTAGGTGCATTTTTGTTGTGTTGCAAGGCAGAAATAATAGAATATTCAAGAAACCGAAATGATTAAAAATAGTTCAGAAGTCTTCATGATACTGAAGACAGATTTCTGAAGTCCAGTGGAATAATGTTCTACCTTCTGTTGAATTGAAATGGCGGGTGAGGGTGGTGGGGATGGTATTTAGTGCAGTAGAAGTAAGATTGGGATCCGTATTTATTGATTTGTCAATAGCAAAAAAAAAAAATCTATTCTACATTTTTTGAGTCTTGTTAACAGGATTTAAAATGCAGGGGTCAGAAAGAATCCAAAAACACCTGCAGGTGCAGTCTTCACTTGTGATGAAATCAACAGAAAGCCTCCCAGTGCTGCCAGATTCCAAGTACGGCATATACTGCTTGCTTAGTGAGCCAAACTATAGATCTGTGAATTCCCCCAAATCATCCCCAAACATCAGTGTGGGTACAGAAACAGAGTTTGGTGAAATTTTATACTCCCCTCCTTCCCAGAAGTGAAAAAGGAAGGTATAATCTGAGGAACTTCTAGACTGTTGGATTGTGCACATTTTTTCAACAGTAAACATGCAAATTTCCAGCTTTTACAAGTTGTTTGGTTTATGAAGACTTTATCTGTACATTTTTGGCAAAGGATTTACCTTCACATGTGTTTTTTAAATTGCTAAGGACCTCAGTGATATGCAATGCCTAGAATATAACAGAGATGCAATCATTATATCAGAAGTGGGAAATAACATTTTGCAAAAGTTTGCATGTCATATGTCATGGAAAAGTAATTGTTTGAGGCAACAGTGCATTCAAACCATGTTAGCACAGGTTAGTACAAACCTTGCTTTGTGGCTTTGTCTCTTTGTAGGAAGAATTCTTAGCCACAGATGATATGCTTGTGGACTACTTTAATGAATTTTTGAGCCTTCCGGTAAGTACCTTACAGAAATTCATTGCAAAATACAAGAAACACCTCACTAAGATTAGTAGTAAAGTAATCCATCTTAGAACATTTTGCATTTTGCCACTGGGAAATTAAATAGCTTTTACAATATGTCTGTATTTTAGTGGTAGCAACTCTTACAGTTCAATGTTATTATCTGTCAGGAAAAAAAACGCAATACCTGGACTTGTGAAGACAGATTTTTCTCTTGCAAATTTATGTATTTAAATCACAGTGCACCAAAATACTATTAATAGGAAATGAAAAAGAGATGTAAAAAGCATAAAAAGTCCACTTTTATTCCAGTATCATGACATGCTGACATAATAAATATTTGTCCTTTTACATTCTTCTGAGCATACACTCAGTGATTAATAACAAGTTTGCCTGAGGAAGCAACTCTCTCTTCATGGCTGTTAAGACCTCAAAACTGATGCTCCTTTCTTCTTCCTCTCCCATCTTCAGCTAGGATGCAGTCTTTCACTGTTTTCTTTGTGCTGATCCAGTTGCAGTTAAACCAGCATACCCAGTAATCTATATTGAACCAGTTGCCCTATATTTTGTTCCATTTCCCCATCAATGACCCTGCCTCCCCACCCTCTCATGACAGGTACATGTACTGTCCTGCTCTCTCAATGCGGCAACTCTCCCAACTTCATCTTAGTAGTCTCGGTCCTGACTATCCCCATTGTCTCCACCCAACAGGCTGCACTATGAGAATATATGCCCATTTCTGCAACTTACTTGTTAGGGACCACCACCAGCATTAGGAAAGGGCAGAATATTTCTTGATGATCCTTGGATGTAAGAGTATGGTACAGCCACTATTGAAATACATAGGTGTGCTCTCTTAAGCCACATCACAGATTTGTATAAAAGTACACATAATCCATAATGGCAGTTGCAGAACTAAGGATGGTAGAACGGGCTCCTCGTGTCAATTTTTTATCATAAAATAGGATCTGGAGGTATTACCTCTGTATCAGTGTGGGGTTTGTGCACAGCAGTGATACTGACTTCTCTCAGAAACTCAACCTTTACATGCTTTCATTGCACTGCAAGATTCCTAAGAAGAATTTTTGCAAAGCTAGGGAGATGCAGATGGAAGAAAATGTGTAGTAAGCGGGCTGGATTTTTTCTTTTTCTCTACCCCCAACCCCCAGCCTTGTAGCTGCTTTAGGATATATACCTAAATCCAAGCTGAACTATGCAGCTTTTAAACCCAGGCCTCCTTCCATGTGCCAGATTGTTCTTAGCACAGGAATACCATCCTCAACACCTCTGCTGCTTATTTGGAAACTATGCTTCAAGTTTTCCCCAAATCACAGAGGATGAAATGGGTAATAAGTTCAGCCTGCTTAGTCTCTGGGTCTCCTTGGACATGCACAGATTTCAGGACATCTATTAGGAGCCAAAATTCTCCTTGGCCTCAGAGGACTCCTCAGCCGGCAGTCCTGGCGCAGCTCAGCAGCTCTGAACCGCAGCGATTGTTCCAGGCGCTCCTGACTGCTCTGGAAGCCCAGAGAAAAGAGTTCACAGACATTCCTGAGTAAACACTTTTATGCTGGTAATCTTGGTGATTTTCTAAGATGACATGTGGTCTGTCATACATATTTACATATCTTCATGAAAACAGATGTTCTGTTAGCTATTTTTATCTTTAATATTATCATAATTTGTTTTATTTTCTCTTTGATCTTTTCCTGAGGATCTACCCTCTTCGGGATTAAGTTCTATTAATGCCTTGAGTTCTGTGGTTTGAATACCTTGTATTCTCAATTTCCCTCCTCTTCTCAGAAGGCTTCTACTAAAACACCACATTGAGATTTCCATTGCTTTATTCTTGTTGTGCTTATACATGGTTGCCTGGGAACATTATTACCCAGGTGTGTTAGTAGTTAGGCAACAAGTTAAACTGAAAATATTGTGTGACTTGATACAAGAAATCAGAGGTAGCATATGCTTATTTTAAAAGACTGCCTCTGCGTTGATTTATAATGCACCACTAGTGTGTGGAGAATAATATCACTGGGGACTTTCTATAGCAGCAACAGATTTTTTTTCTTTGATTTACAGTATGTCCTTTAAATGATCCTGTTATAATAATGTTCAATACAATCTGACATTAATATCTAGGTACTCCAAATATCTATGTACTATAATGAAGGATAGTTCATACAGCAAATGTTTCTGAAATACAAAATAACACAAAAACCCTCATGAGGGCACTTGTTGCCAGTAGTACAGTGATTTCACAGTAGCAGAAACAAATTACATGACATACAAATGAGTTACACCTTCCTTAGAAACTAATCTAAAATGAAAGATTTAGGAGAAACATTGGCCTGGATATGTTTCCATTTCTAGCTAGTCAGGCATGCCTAGAATTTGAATCTTTCATCCATGTATTTAAAACATCCAAAAATATGTAATATTCCAAGCACAAATACAGGCTGGGCAGAAAATGGTTTGAGAGCAGCCCTGAGATGGACTTGGGGATGTTGGTTGATGAGAAGCTCAACGTGATCTGGCAATGTGTGCTTGCAGCCCAGAAAGCCAACCATATCCTTTCCAACTCAAACCAATCTATGATTCCATGTTTAGCCAGGAATGGAAATTCAGAAGTCAGAAATTGCCATCTAGCCCAGTGTTGGAGATCACAGTAAGAAAGCTCAGTAATGGCAGATCATTTCTCCTGCATTCTACAAGCTGCCTGTTATTTGTTCTACCCCAAGTCCATGCTGGGGCCTTACCCCTCACTTTCCAGTTACCAGTGATCCTGATGGACACACAGTCCTCTTTGTGACCTCAAAGAGTTGCACTAGAGACAAAAGAGCTCACTGCACCTCAGTTGATGCCTGGTCAGGAGATACCGCTCTTCATTGCAAGACCCTGACTGTGAGTTTCCCTTGCAGCAGAAAGATACCAAGTGATGACAGTTTTATTGACTTCAGATTTGAAGACGACTACTTTTGAAAGTTGTTCTCACTACAAAAGCTCTCTGCTCATAACAGAAAAAAGGAAAATGAAGGAATTACAGTGCCTCAATTCAAGGCATCAATACATGCTCATTAGTTTCTTCTTGTCTTTTCCAGGTGTGTGAAGGGAGGCTGCAGGTGCCAACACAACCTTTTTTAAAAAGGGTTTTGCATTAGCAAGGCCTGAGTCTTACCCAGGACTAAAACTTGTTTGCTATCTTTGACATTCAAAGGAAGCGAATTAAGCTCTCCCAACTTGTTTCTTATTGATAACAGGTTTACTAAAAACGCTTTTCTCTTATCTCTTAATTAGATTGTGGTATGTCATTGTGACTTGTGTCTTTTACTCATCAATGGAAGGGAAATCCTGAACTCATTAAAGTCAATGGGAAAGTTGCTGTTGACTCTGTGCATTTTCCAGGCGCTTCTTAGAGCTGCTCAAATTCTCTTCTGGTTTGTACTCTTGCTGACATTTATTTATGATACACACATACCTGTGTTAAGGAAGGTTTGGCAAAACTCCTGGATGAGGTCCCTATTCATTCCCACTCTTTCAGGGCCTTAGCCCAAGAGGTGGCCAAGCTGTGGTCATTCTGTTTCTTTTGGGATCAAACTTCATTGCTCAGAGAGGGATGCAGTGAGCATATTTACACATTTGTTAAGTGTATCTGAAGTATATCTGAAAACTGTTAAGGCAGAGAACAGTGAGATTTATGTGTCTGATATCCTGGAAACATGGTGATGGATGCTGTTTTGGTTTCTGTTTTGGGAGGAGTGAGAGAAATTTGCCTTCCCTTCAGTTAAGTGCATAACTTTAAGTTTCAGAATTATGGATTCTATTTATTCTTCAGCTGAAACCATATTCAATGTGCATTTGACAGCTAAGAAATGTCTTTGCTATCAAAAATGTACATGCAATCGTTTATTTATTTAATAGTATTGCTTTACCACAATCTGAAAACAGCTTTTTGTTGTTTGCTTGGAGATTTTTTTCTGAAGCTGAGACAACTACACTGAGTTACACTGGTCACACTGGGCTCAAAGGGAGAATTGCCTGTGATTGAAACAGTTTGCAAAGTCTGTGGATTTCTTACTTGTTGATATTCTCAGCTCCTTGTTTATCCTGTTTATTGTGCTGAATTGATAATGTATGAATCCCAAGCTTCAAGTCTTCTGCCAAACCTGACTTATTTTTTCTTGTTATCTTGAGGTATAATTTGGATCTTGAGTTTTCCCTCTCTGTCTTCAAAGCATGAAAAATTGGCCCAAACTGGAGAGAGAATACAGGGAAGAATGCACGGATACTCAGTCTTTCGTTAGTATATTTTACTTGTCTGTAAAAAGCCAGCACTTGCCAAATGTGGGGTAAGAAAGACATTTTTTAGGATATTAAATTGGCATGGATATTTTTTTCCCCTTCCTTTATGGCATAGGCTATCATCCACTCCTTAACACAGGCATCTTCACTGAAGAGATTCCTTGTTATTTCAATGACCTAGAATATTGGTGGTGCCACAAACCTCTCTGATTATTGTCCTGTTAAACACTGTAGGATTTTACAGCACTTGGCTTTTGTGGGAAAGATTTTAAGTTCTCTACAGGGTATGAAGCTGGGCTTTTTTTCTGTGGCTTGTAATGTGTGCAAATGGTTAGATTGTGTGTTTGCTCCAATGTTTTTCACATACTTGAGAGGAAAAGAGATTGACTGAGCCTCTGTCCTGGACTGTAACTGGGAAAATGTTTTCTACAGGAAATCAGGTTTGATTTTGGTGGGGTTGTTTGTTTGTTTGGTTTGTGTTCCCATTTGGTTTTTGTCATAACATTATTACTTCTGTTTTTGTGGTGGGCGTGAGTTAAGAAGGTCAGGATTTATCTTTTCTTTTAATATGGTTCTAAACCCATTCTCATTTATTATTCTAGTTTTCTTAAGTAAGCAAGTGAAACACACTTCCCCCAGAAAGGCTTAAAATCTTCTAAAATGCTTTTACACAATACTTTGATGAGAGTTTGGTATTTGTACAAAATCATAGATCACTCGTGCTGGAGGGAACTTCAGGCAGGTCTGTAGTACAGCCTTACAACCAAAGCAGGGCCAGTGCTTAGTTTTGACACCAGCTTGCTTGGTACATTCTCCAGTTTGTCTTGAAAATCTTCAACAACTGATTCCACTGTTGCTCTGGGCATTCTGTTCCAATGCTAATCATTCCACAATTACCTTTTTTTTTACACACAGTTGAAAACTCTACTGTTTCACCATATGATCATGGTCTCTTGTCCTCCTTTGAGGCACCTCTGTGAAAAGCCTGGCTTTATCTTCTCAGTAACCTCCTTGTAAGTACTGTAAGACTGCTGCTAGGTCCCCCCAGAGCTGACTCTTCTTCAGGCTAAACAAGCCCTCAGCCTCTCCTCACAGGACAAGTGCTCTAGCCACCTTGGTGGTTGTCTGCTCGACTTACTCAAATATATGAACATCCTTCTTGTACTAGGGACCCAAAACTGAATGCAGTTACCCAGATGTAGTCTTGCTGGTGTCAAGTAAAGGGGCTCTACTGGCTACTCTGTGCCTGATATAAGAATTATGCATGTCTTGATATTCCTGGGGACAGGTAGCTACACCTTGGTCCAAACCCCAAAAGTCTGGACTAGAACCATCTTTTTCAGTCAGGTATCATGTATGAAGTCTTAATCTTCTTGTCTGATGAGTGTGTGTTCTTTGTTCCATTAGTATATTTGTCTTACAAATGATTTGTAGCCAGACTCACAAAATAGCAATGTAATTTACATTTTAAAAATTAATACTAGCATCTGGTTCACTACATTAAAGTTGTCATGTGTTTTCTATGCAGTTAATTAGAATGCGTATTGAAAATATGAGATTTAGAGTGAGTTACAAAGGATTAAATAAAAGTAGATGTGTGTGATAAGCTAATGTTGTCTTTGCTTAGTTTTCAAACTGCATAACATGGAACTAGAATAATCTGGTCATGTCCAGTCACATAGCCCTGGATTATGGAATTTGCACTTTGTTTGCTTTTTTCCACAAGCAAGAGCGTTTCAAATCCTGAGAAACTGAAGCACCTTGTTTCTTAGTGTATTTTCTTCCATTTCCCCTTTAAAAGCATGAAAAAATAAATAAGAAAGAATACATTTGGAAGTTATTAAGGTTGCACAGTTAGTCACTTACAAGCTGGTGGCAGCCCAAATTAGGTTTGAAAGTACATGGAGTGTACATATAGCAAACTGGGAGGAGTTCTGAAAGAAGTATAGAGAAATCGACTACACATAAAAGCCTCTTTAAAATGCTGTTCTGTACATCTGGAGAAAAACCACTAAAACCTGCAGAGCACCCTGGAGAAATTTGTTGCCAAAAGAAGCACAAGGTGTCAGAGAACAAAAACCAAGCTGTGATTTCAGCTGAAGTTAGGTAACTAAGCAGACTAATGCAATTCAGTGCGTGGCTGTGAGCAGTGGCAGTCTGATGTCACAGGCACCAGTCGCACACTCACACCTCTCACACGCTACATGCTTTGCCAGGCTGAGCCTCCACAGTGAGACATTATGGGGTAAGTAGAGGATGTTGTAACCACATCTTGCAGCCACATGGCTTGATCCTGGGCATTGCTCTACAAGATGTTGATCAACAAGGTGGCTTCAAACAGAAGCAACAAAATTGCTTATACTGACATGGTTACTTTGGATTTATATAGGTGTGAAGAAGAATAAAATTGGTCTGTAATATATTTCTATACTATATGTAGCATGTATTCAGCATACATGAATTATGTCTATGTGTATATATGTAATATATGAAAAAGTTAAAGGAAATTAAAAATACAGTCCTTGAAAAAATAAAATAATCTTATTAAGCACAGGGGTATGACAACTGTGCAAACACCAGGTGGGATCCTGCCTGGAATGAAGCCAAAAAGAATTTTGGCACTGGGTCTGGATATGGCCAGGCTTTTCTTCAGTTCTTAAATACAACATGCCTTCTTGTCCTCCAGCTCAGTGCAGAGATGGTTATATGCTCTGGTTGTATATAATCTCGTATTCACAACTGCCTTGGGTATCCCCTATTACTTCTGTAAAATCCATTCACATTTTTCCTCTTCATTTCAAGTAAAAGAATTTGAAAGACATGCTTTTAAGGAAATACCTAGTACCAGAACTCAAAGGAAGGAAGATGGGTCTGTTTTAATGTGTACACGTGCAGTGGGTGTTTTGGAATGGACAAAAGTTACAATTACTTAGCTGACATTGTAGTTTGGTCTATCTCATGTATTACACAGTACCTGGCTAAACCAGTGATGTATAATAAAACATACTGCAGGCCATAGATTCTGGTAGATGCCTGACCTACAAGTAACGATATGGTGAGAAGCCTTTCCTACATATAGAAACCTTCAGATTCATCTTTCTCAGATACATCTCACACTTAAAAGGTCAGCTTCATTGCTAATCTTTTCAGTCCTTGATCGTTTGTGGTAATGAACAGGAGAATAACACTGGAGGTCTGATCCTATTGGTAAGTAGTCTCCTGCAGAACAGTTCCTAACGTCACTGTGAATTGTATATTCTAGACATCTGTGTACTGGATCTATTATTTGCATGTGAAAAAGAATGGTCTATGATCTTGAATGGGTTAAGTTATTGACAATTAAGCATAGCCAAGATAAAAAGTAGGAATGCTTTGAAAAGCTATGCAGCAAAGAGACTAAAGAACAAGAATGCAGAAAAATTACTATTCCGGGCCCTAGACATAAACTACAGCAGGCAACAGAAAGAAGCCTCATAGTACCAGCTTGCATTCTGTAGGATGCTTCTATACTGTAAAAAGTAACTTTCTTAAATGAAAAAGCTACCTTATTACAATGTTATAAGCTATCCAAACTTCTTTTGCAGACTTTTGCCCAGCCAGTTAAATTTAACTCTGACTTTGGGGTTTTTGAAGTAGTTAATGATGCCACACAACGCCTGGAGAGCCAGCTGAAAAATATTCTACGTGATCAGAAACCTCCAAAACCCATTTATGATGTTCTAAGGAAAGCAGAGAATGATGGGCAGCTCTCCAAAATGTGCAGTGCTTCTCCAGCCTTCAATATGGATCCAAATTACAACACTATGGTAAGCATCTTGTAGCCCCTGAGTTTATATTTAGATCTTACTGTAGAGATACTGGCAGTAGTTATTGTTGTGTTTGGCTTGGTAGCTTGGGAAAAATGTTAATTTATGTTAGGAAAACATAATGATGGGCCAAATTATGCCCTGCAACGCACATGTGTCTACCAGACAAGTGAATGGAATTACACATGTACATCCTGTAGCACAGAATTTTGAAGACTCTGTAGGGCAGGATTCAGTTGTGTGGTCCAAATACTTTTTAATATTAAAAGAAAAAATATTATGACAACAGTTACTTTACTAGTGATCCCTGGAATGTGCAAATTGACTGAAACTAATGCATCTCAGTCTTTCCTTATTAATTAATTTCCTTGTGTGGCTATGAGCTCATCTGTGGTCTGGCAACACGTAAGTCTCTCTTCCATTAATTCCCAAAGGATTTACATGGCTAGCATCAATTGAAACGGCCAGAGAATATAATCTCTGGCAACAAGAAAGCTAAATTAATGGAAAGATAGGTTGGATTTTAGAAAAAAAAATCTTGTTTCAAGCTTGCTCAGACACTATCAGTTTTTGTATTCTTACCTGTTTACTTTCAGGGCTTTCTTCAGTACCAAATTAGGCAGCTTAAAATAAGGAGTTGAAGCACCTGAGAGACTACAAGACGGTATAATTAGTTGTGGGAGTGTACATTTAAGCAATAGCTTTGGAAGAGAAAAAATATTTCACCAGGATACTTGTTTTATTCCTTTCTTGCTTACTTTGCATTGGTGTGACTGACATGAATTCGGTTCATTTCATTCAAGGCCAGTCTAAGGGTTTGCTACATTTTTAGAGGCGGCTGCTCTAAATTATGTCATACCTGGAAAGCTGAGAGAAAATCAGGGAGTTGTAACAGACTGCTGGTTTGCCTAGCATAAGCTTAATGATTTTCAGAAAAGAAAACAGTGTTGAGAGAGGCCAAAAGGATGGTAATGTGAGATTGTAATTATCTGCATCTAAATGGACAAATGGTACAATAGGACAAGGCTCACAGACATCCCTACCATGTTAAGTAATTATTTTCACAAATACTTGAGAGCACAAAGGCCGAAGAGTTATTCTCGATTTCTTATTTGCTCTCAGGATTCAACTGGGAAATGTTGTGCGAGTGTGGCTAACGTTGCTCTCTGAGTTGACCCCACATTGCAACTATGGATGGCCTTTCTCGACAAAATCAAAGCCATTTCTCTGTTCCTTACATCCTTCATGTGGTTTGCAGCAACAGGGCTTCTGTATTTTTAAAGAATATATTTCTTTATCTGGGCCATTTTCCAAAGGGAAGCATCATGGCCTTTTGAGGAGCATTATGCCTCAGCACGTTTATTCTTTTTAGGTGAAAGGGTGATGTTTCTTCTTATTTTTGACTCCTCATTTACTGGATAGGTAACGTAGATGCCTCATCCAGGTCAGCTTGACATCTCCAAGGCTGAGCTGGAACAAAATGGCCTACAAATCAATATGTCAAAAACTGTTACTGGAACTACACAAGGTGAAAGAAGTCAGCTTCATTCTTTGTACTACGCTATGACTGAACCAGAAGTCATCCAGTCCAACTGCATCAAGTAGTTCTGTTCAAATCAAATAGGATTTGATCTTTCAGGCATCAGGTGCTGCTGTCTTCTTTGCTTTGGCTGCTTTCTTCACACTGACTGAAGAGATTGACAGTTGCTTTGAATGTTACATTGCTACAAAAAGTCACCTTGAGTGGCCATCACTGGCACACAACTAATGAAAATGAACTAGTAGGCCTAAGAAATACACCCAGTGCTATTTTTATCTGTATTTTACTTCCCTCTCAGACTGTTACAAATTTACAGATAAGCTAAAGTTCTCTGCATGTGTGTATGCACACTTGCAAATTATTGATGTGGAGGTATCTTCTTATCAACAGTCAAAAACAACTTGACATGAAATATATTATGAAAAAAATCCCACAAAGTTGGCTAGAATTGATCACAACTATGGAAAGAAACAGGCTGGCATCCCACATACCTTACTTCAGAGAAACCCCAGTTCAACAGAGCACCTAAGTACGTGTTTAACTTTAATCACACAGAATCACAGAATGTTAGGGATTGGGAGGGACCTTCAAAGATCATCTAGTCCGATCCTCCCGCCAGAGCAGGAACACTTAGATGAGGTTATACAGGAAGGTGTCCAGGCGGGTTTTGAATGTCTCCAGAGAAGGAGACTCCACAACCTCCCTGGGCAGCCTGTTCCAGTGCTCTGTCACCCTCACTGTGAAGAAGTTTCTCCTTATATTTAAGTGGAACCTCTTGAGTTCCAGTTTGCACCCATTGCCCATTGTCCTACCATTGGTTGCCACCGAGAAGAGCCTGGCTCCATCCTTGTGACACAGGGAAGTTAAACACGTGCTAAAAGCTTTGCTGGATTGGGTCCCAGCAAGGCCTGAGGCTGACTGGGTAAGGAAGCTAACCAAGGTAACAAAACCCATCAGATTAAATGTAGCATCTTTCTCTGGGGAAGAGGAAAGAGTGGAGGTTCTTTCCTTCTGATAGTGTATTAGATTTTGTGTACCAGCCATGTACAGACACGAACATATTGTGAATCACTCAGATAAAGAACTGGGCTGTGGGTCAGTAAATACATAAATTCTAAATGCCAAAATAAAGAGACAATTTTCTGTATTCCAAAAAAGCTTGTCGGTTACCAGAATGAGGCATACACTGTGTAGTTGGGAATAATTAGTCTCCATCTCCACAAATTACATTGTATGAGCCGCTGCCAACATAAGCTTTCCATATTTTGAAATGTTTTTTTCTCTCTAAATGAAACCCCACCCACTTTCTGAGTAATTCAGGATTTTTAATCCCCTACAGATATATATGAGGCAGAAATAACCCTTGTCCCTAATGGAATATTAGCTCATGGAAAGAAAATTCAAAAGGTAATTGCATGAACTGATTATTTGATATAGCAAGTAGCATCCATCCTTGCCCAAACTTCACCTGTTTTTATGGACAAGTGGAGTTACTACATTATTCCAAAACATCAGTCTTGCCTTCACTAAAAGGAAAAATGCACCTCAGATAAATAAACCAGGTCATTCCCTAAGAGTGGAAAATGTAGTCTCTTAAAAAAAAAAAAAAAAAAAGGGAAAAAAGTGTGCTGTGTGTCATTTCTAAGGGAAACAGCTGTGGATCAGTGTTGCCAGTAGTCAGCTTGGTCCCTGTCTGAGACCCTAGGCATATTTTTTTGGTGAGCTGGCTCTGTGCAGCTCGCTACCCAACACTCCCTTTCACCCCCCAAACCCCTCTTCGGGGCCACCTTGCTTCTGCTTTGATGAGGCATTGAGGCTTAGACCACCTGAGCAAAAATCTGTTATGGGCCCAATTCATAACACACTTAGGTTTCCACTGTGAGAGTTACTGTGTGCAATGCAGTTGTGGAATGCTCCAGTGTAAAAGCAGGAAAGGTGATGACTGATTGGCTTTTTATGTGTTTGATTTTGTTCTTAATATCCACAGCTCTTCCATTCTGGGAGTATAATTTAAGGGTTCCTTATTCTTCAAATTCTTGAGGAAAAATGAAATAGTGATTCCTTATAAAATCTGATAAAGTCAGAAAAACTAGCATTTTCCTATTGCAGAAAATTTAGGAGCATGTAATTTGCATTTGGAATTGCACAGTAAAAGCATGATTCATACACACATTATTTCTGAAGAAAAGGCACCCGTGATTTGTTTAAAAAGTACTCTTATAGATGAAATCAGATTTAGACCTTTTTAGCTCTTAACAGGAAAGTAAATTAACTCAATTATCCCAGCACAATTAAGGCTAAACTGGATAACAAAGGAGGTGTTCACTGTGTATTTGTCTTCCTGAGACAATGCTTCTGTAGAAGGAGATGGAGTCAGTTACATGGCAAACAAAATGAGAAAGTCAATCATACTGCAGATCTTTGGCATTTCTTTTTAATAGTGTCTTGATCGAGAACAAGCAATTCAGTGGATTAAGAGAGAAAGGCTTCCAGCATTTCTAGAAAGCGACTGTTACTTTGAATACAGGTATTGCAATCTTTTATGCTGTATCTCAATTTTAAATGTGTACAGTATTCTTAATCTGTTTTCTGCTGCTTCTAGTCCTGTTTGTTTAATTTTAGTATTTTAGAGACATGCATAAAGTAAAATCAGTGACTTTTTTCACTCATCATGCTGTAATATTCCTTGACTATGAATTACATACTATATTACACTATTACAAAGAGAGTAAAACTGGGGTTTACTGATTTCTGAATCTCTGGTAGCAATGCATATTTCTCTAATCAATAGGTAAGTTGTGTCAGTGGAAGTTAGGAATATGTGAAATCTATTTGGAAAAAACAGCTGGTCCTTTTTTATTTCAATTATTAGTTTTGTGCCTTTGGGCCCACTGTTGGACATTTGCAAGGTTCTCTGTGGGATGCCGTGGCATAGTTGGATGATTTACTGTTATACACTTGCTGTATTTTTCCAGATGTCCTTTCAGCAGATGTTCAGGAGGTTTAATATGCTTTTTGGGAGAATCTGCCTCTACATCCCTTAAGGTTGTATCTAGATGCTGACTGTAGTGTGTTTCAGGGGTCCAGAAGGGAGAGGCAACCTAGCAGAGTGGTTCACAGAACTCGTGTTTGATCATTGTAAGGACAGACTAATTACTGGGGTATAGACTTCTGCATTAAAGATTTCAAAATATTTTTAACTTTCAGTATCCCGAAGATTACATTCAAATGGAAAACTTTGTAAAGAACAAGAAAACCATCACAGAGTGTTCCATTTTAACTTTAGTAGCAAGCTGCTTTACACGTATCTGGGCCTCATGAAACCACTAATTTTGATCTTCTACTATAGCAAAGTATTTCTTTGATCGAGGAGTTTTACTTAAGAGAATTACATAAAACAAACTGTAACCATGTACCTAATTTCCATTTACATCAGCAGGTTGTCTTCCTGAATCAGGATCCAGATAGGCTGAGATGCTAAAAGAGAAACTTGTGTTTAAAGATGAAGATACCCCAACCCTAGAATGAAATCCTGTTTCCCCTTAAGTACTGGGGACAAACAAAACTGGGAATTCACTCATGGTCATAGGCTCAGGCATAGGCTTCATCTTCCCTTCTCATGCACCTTGGTTGGTTTTGTCCTGCTTTGTAACTTAACTAAGTTCTGCCCCAGTTCCTGAACCCAGAGCATCCTCGTTATTCTCATGTGGTTCTAAGGCTGCCTTTTACTGAACATCACAAGGTTGACACTAACACAAGGTAGCACTGGAGTGCTGTTCAGTGCTACGAAGTCCTCATACAGCAGCCAGGTGAACATGGTAGCATCAGCTGTCTCTTTATCAGCAGAAACTTCAACTAGTATGATCACTGCTGTGGCATTGCTGCTGGAAAATTGCTGACATGACCACGAAACGTAGCGCCTGGTGGTGATACAGGTCTTCCACAATCCAGGAGAATAATTCTGGTTTAGTGATCAAAATTTCAAGGGCTTCGTGGCAGGGCTTGGAACTGTGTAGAAACATGCACAATCATCCTGATAAAATCAGTTTTACTAGTAAAGCAAAGTAGGCCACCCTCTGTTAAGCTGGTGGACTATGGAATGACAATACTGACATTTACATATACGACAGCAGGTGAAGGATGAAATAATAAAGCAGATCATGAAGTTCTCTATAGCAATTTATTTTTATATGAATCACGTTCTTTATTGCCTATTGTGGGGAAAAATCAACTGTTTCTCTGATCAAAAGCTAAAATTAACTCTTTTCTTGTCCCAACATTTAATTTCAGGCTTGCTAAACTGATATCACAGGTAGAATGGAGCAAGACTGGCATTAATTTCATTATAGATAGTGACTACTATCCCTGGACAAGGAAGCAAAAGACAAGTTCTCCCCCTCCTGAGGAGGATGACACTGGTTTGACTATGAAGAAGCTGCACGTGTCTCTTGGACAGGTAAAATAAAAATGTTTCCTGGGTGTAACATCAAGTTAGATTGAATGCATAGAGTTAAATTATTCTAGCGAGGTCGCAACCTAATTGGACAACTGATTCTCTGAATATCCCTTATTTTCAAAGCTCTTTGTAGCATAGAAGAAAGTTGATGGGTTGTAATACAGGTTAAACAGAAGCTGTGTTACAAGTATGTTCAGCTACTCTATTCACTGGGAACTATCATTACAGAAATCTATATGAACAGACTGCAAAAATGGCTTCAGACAGTAAGCCCTCTGTTCTTAGAAATGTAGCAATAGAGAAATTTGAAATATTCCGTGACATTTCTTTTCCTAGGCTACAGTTTCTCAGACAAAGGATTGGTTTACATTAGCAAAACGAAGTGAATCTGTGAAAACTACAGATTCATTTGTGCATCCTGTAGCTTCCAGTGAAATTCAAGATACGCAGTATTTGCCTGGGCAGCATGAAAGAGACGATTCATTAAGTGAGAAATACAGCCTTCTGGGTAAGTAACAGGGGCTCAGCCATAGTATTTATAACACAAGTCTAACTAGGTGGAAAGAAAAGGCATTCCAAGGAATTGCTGCTAACTTCACTTACTGCCTTCTGAGTATCACATGGTATGTTAGGCTTCAGACAGGGATTTGTTTCTTTCCATAGCCACAACATTAAATGAAAATTCGAGCTAGTAGCCGAGTAATTTTGTGATAGCAGAACCCTTTTTCCTTACATATTTCTGTGTCATAGATATCTGTAAGTTTCAGGTGATAGGTGGTGGGTGATTTGTTTGTTTGTTTGTTTTTTCTCCATTTGATATGTTTTTAAAGACTTTCCTGTCTGGATTCTTTGGATATTTGATAATGTATGATTTGTGTTGCAGCCGTCTTCTCAGGGTATTTATGTTGGGCACTTAGAGGCATTTTGGCTGCCAATTTTTACGAATCTTGTAGAACGTGATCATTTGTGACACTCCTGTCTATCTGTCAAATTTAACTGAAATTGTTCAGCAGGTTTCAAAGGTACTGAGAACATATAGATGCACATATGGACATACCTGATTGCATAGCCTTGCTTCTGCTCTGTTGGCAGTAGCAAGAAGAACAGAGAAGTCTCAGCTCATACGTGAGAAGTTCTCTCTCCCCTGTTTTCAGAGGAAAAAGCAGCCATTCCACTTTGAGACTTGTACTGCTGAGACCTTGGAGTCCAATGGCTGAATAGAAAATTGGAAGGCATGGTAACTCCAGAAGTTTGTCTTCTTTCCCAGACCAATGGGGATCACCCCAGGAAATACATTGCTGATGTACAGATTAATAATGTAGCTGTTTAAATCGCACTTGTCTGCAGCTCATGACTCTACCACTAATTTTTGAAGTGCTTTGAGCAGAGGTCAGAAATGCACCATTCTTGTAGAGGGTTGTAATGTAACGTAGCCCTGTACTGCAGCAGGCTGGGCACAGGCCTATGGGAAACCTCTCTGTCATCCTCTGCTGCAGTTGTCCTGCTGTCAACAGTGTTTTGCCTCAATGGATATTCTACATCTTCTCACTGAAAAGTTTATTTCATAACATAGACCTTCATTTTACATGTGATTATTACTTTTCTTTATGCTTAGTTCATGGGAAATCCAGCATTCTTTCAGTTGGAAAGCTTTTTTTAGGCACAGTATTCACCTGTTGTAGGGGTCAGGCACTAGAAGCAATAAAGTGCATCAACTAAATTTCTCAGAGCCAGCCTGCCACTAGAAAGGGTTCAATAACTGAACGTATTTGCTTGGACAATCCAGTTTGAATTCCTTGCTTACTGCTTCAGTTGGACCAGGGTTATCAATGTTATAAGCAAAACCCTGATCCACTTGGCTTTTGATTACTCAGGATGTGTACCACTCTTCCTAATTTGCTCAGGTCCTATTAAATCATTCTTCATGTTTAAATATCACCAAACTGTATTAGGAAGCTATAATTTTTTAAGTGAAAACATTTGAAATAGTTTAGAAATAAGAAAAGATATTTTAAATCACTATGATTTTTACATTATTGTCAACATTTTGTCCCACAGGTACTGACACAAAATGATCTAAGTATAGAGCAGGGAATCTCTGTGCCATATTCCTAATCCACGTGTCTGTGACAGTGGCCAGCACTGGTTAGACGTGGCTTATTTTGGGGGGAAAATGGAAGGAATGTCTAACTGCCATTGCCATTTATTGACTAGGTCACCATAAGGGGGTACATATGCTGATAACATTACAAAAATTAATTTAGTGGATCTGAGAGATTTAGCCCTTTTCTATCAGTGTCTGATGTACTGCATGAGCTCACAGGTTGTAGCAGTCTCCTCACTGAAAATGTTTTTGCCTTAGTGATATGACAGGGCATGAAAGCCTACAACTTAGCTTTAGGAAAATGCAGAAGTTTCAGTTTATTCTGTAGTTTAGACACTGGACTGATATGAAGAGCTCACAATATCTGTAGTTGTTCTGCTCAGTTTTATGGGGCTGATTTGTACAGCATCAACCTAGCTAAGAAAAGATATCTGATCAAGCTAAACCAGAAAGTTTCTTTCTCAGCAGAGCAGGATGGCAGGGAGTGTTTAATAACATGGGGAAGATGGGGAATCTGGTAAAAGGAATTAAGCAGACAAGTGTAGATTAAAAAAAAATCTCAAAAAGCAGGGCTGGTCACTGTTCTGAACTTGTTAGTTATGAAACATCTCTAAATGGAAAGGAGCCATTTCTGGGTGGCAAACTGGACTACAGGTTGTTAAATGTTTCCAGAACCCTTAACATAATCATAATTTGTTTTGTCATACTTCTGTGTATGTGGAGATTTTACTTAACTGACAGAGACCTGTTCGATGTTTTAGTCTTTCACAATAACCAGTGTAAGTAGACAAAGAGTTATCACTTACCTACCTTCCTCATGCCTAGACAGAAGCCAGTCCTGCTACATACTGTGACTTTGATCAAACTATCACCAAATGCTCAGGAAGAAACCAAGGCCTTGCAGCACAAGGTGGTTTAACAAGTGCTAAGGAGCTGGGATGCTCAAATGAATAAACAAGTCAATTGGCTCCAGAGGGAGTTGTTCCTGAACTCTGCTACTCTGCTGGAATTCAATAGGGAATGAGTTTCTAGCCAGAATGAGTCATGGGGCTGAGTTTCTAGCCAGATAGCAACAGCAGAAGCACCTTTGCTATTCCCTGCTCTGCAGCGTGACGTGGTGTGGTTGTTCTGCAGCAGCACAATATAAATATGTTGCGTTTTTTGACTTGGATACGTGGATATGCAAGAGAAGAGTCCTGAATCAAAACAGTGTTCAATGATCTTTTCTGATATAATGCAGAAGCAGGTTCCATGTCTAAGGAATGCCACCAACAGAGTTTCCTTTCCTCTTCAAGGACAGCATCAGCAAAAGCCGACATTATCAGGGAGAGATCCAGAGAGGCTGAGGAGGGGTCTTCTGTGTCCATTGCTGAAACTCCTTCCCACACTCAGTTAAGAGTTTATCTAGACCCCAAATGGGACAGTGCAGTACAAGAAGAAAATGAACAGGAAAGTGCAACTTTTCAGACACCAGAAGAATTAATACCGATTTATACTCCATTTGTAATAAAGGAACCCATTTCAGAACTGATCCGCCAGGCAGCTGCTGACACTAAGAGTGAGGTGGATTTCCAAAAACAGCCTGAAGAGTGTATACATGAGTTAGCAAATAATGAGTTTGCTCATGGTACTGCAAAGTCACTCTTTTCTCAAAGTTCTTCTCCATTGACTGCCTTGGATTCTGAGGGACATGTAAGAGAACGAGATACTGAAGAAGTAAGCTTAAGATCAAGCTCTGAAAGTGATGGGGCAGACAGTAGGGCTGCCTGGTGTATTAGTCACAGGACTTATGACACTGGCAACAGACATGAGTTTGAAAGATTCAAGAAGTTCATTAAAGGAACACTTGGGGAGAGATACTGGTGGCTCTGGATGGATATTGAAAGACTCAAAGCTCTCAAGAACACTACAAGGCAGCAAAGGTACTTCCCATTATTTAACACTTATTCCCATTGTTATAACACTTGTAACCCAGCTAGATCAATGCAGGTTTTGGGATTTCTGAATAAATTCTAATGTTTGAAGAGAAAAGGCAAAATTACTGTAATCATGAGTGTCCTGACAAGGTATGTCAGGAATGACTGCTGAAGCTGATGAAACTCTTTTTGCAGTCATGTTTGCGAAGCTTACATGAAGTCAGACTTGCTGTAGTACTAAGGCTTTGTTAGAAAGAGATTTGGAAAACAGATGGCAACAAAAAGAAAAGAGAATAAAAGAACTTAAATTTACAAGTAGGGCATTCAGCATGACAAACTGCTTTAGTGAAAGGCTCTGCTGGATTCAGATTGCCTGTTCTAAGGCACAGTACATTTTGTCTTATACACAACCTGTCTCTAATTTGCAGAAGAATTGTTTTGGCTTCTGCCACTTGCAATTAAAAACATGTTGTATGACAGCAATTTAACCAGTAGGATGACCTGTACTTGGTTCTGTATAGCATCTGGTACATGCTTATGTGACTATTTTTGTTGACTCAAGGCAACTCAGTAAGATGAAAAAACTCTATCTGCTGAGCAGTGGAGACTATTTCCTCAGTTCAGAAGTGTTACTCAGACTTGATCTGCTGCATGGTGATCAGTGGAATATAAGGCATTTAAGACGGATTCAGCCTGAAGTAGTGAAACCTCTACTTCTTTACTGGTATGAAAAAATGAACTAAGACTCTGTTGGTTAACAAAGTTCCATTTTTTTTGTTAAGCCCATTAGATTTACTTCACTTTACTTATCCCATTGCAATTGTGGGAAGAAAGGTCATCACAAATACTAGCAGATATTGCATCTGAATTTTCAGTTCAGTCTAAACTACACTGCAATCTGCTGAGAAGCCAGGTAGACCTGCCTTACTGAGCCCTTGTTATTTTACTGCCAGAGCGTCTGAGCTATTTTGTGTAAGGTTCCCTTGGATACCATTCAACTAAACTTTAGGCTGCAGGGGAGAGAAATCCCTCCAGGCCTAGAAGGTTAATTCTGTTCTAACCTATTACCCATATTGCCCTTCTCAAGTTTCTGAGGATGCTCTGTGTATACATCTATGTGGAATCTGACCCTGAGACTTTACTGTTCAATGTCTGTCAAACAAAACGCCTTTTACATATTGACAACTTAAGTGAGGATACAAATTCTAACCTGTTTCCAGAACACAAGCTAAATTTTTGAAGGTCTCTCCTTCCCAAGGGGAATTAACAAATTGCAGGCATAAACAGATACCTGCAATTGCAAACTTTGCTTTGGAGCCACATGAAATTTATGGTCTGTGTCCTGTGACCTACAATCCTTTCCCATTCTTTGCTGTAGTATGGATGGGGCATATCCCACTGCATATTCATACAAAGGCAACTATGTAATGGTGCAGAATTTGCGACCCAAGTTTATTTATGTGTAGCTTAGTTTTAGATTTAGAAGAGTGCTGATTTGGAATTCTAGGCGTATATAGCACCATATCTTGATAAAGTAAACATCATGGGGTAAAATAAAAAAAAAAACGAAGCCAAATAGCCCAGTATTTCATGTTTTGGGAAAGTTTTACTTATCAGCTTTTTTCTTCCTAGGGGTCCCAGATTTTGTGTCACTCATTCAACAGCAATAGAAACTGCGAGTGCAAAACTGAAGCTCTGGCACAAATGCCACGAGAGACCAAGGGTCGATATTGATCCTTTTCCACAAATGGTATCATTGCTACCATTGACACCTAAGTCTTGCATACCTAGGATACCACCTTCCTTTTCTCAGGTAGGTAGGATCACAATATTGAAAAACAAAGCCTTGTCTCATCAAAAACAATTATAAAACTCTAATTCAATGGGACAGGAATATGGTACTTGGTTGTTTGGAAGTCAAGCTTTAGCAAGATTGTCTGTTGCAGATGGTTATATATAAAAAAGCAACAAAATTTTACTATACTTTATGTAAGAAGTTGATACAAGTTGAGTCACATTATTTTCTCAGTTAACATCCTTGCTATTTCGTAGGTCTTCTGGATTGATATTTTAGCTCACAAGTCTCAGAACTGCAAGATTAAGGCTCTAGCAGCACAGATTCTGCCCTTCAACCAGCCGTATCTTAATCTAGAGTAATTCTTACAATTTCACTGCAGTTACTCTGAACCTACCCTCATGTTTGCAAGAAGGGCAGAATCCTGCTCATTTTCTATCACCACAGTCCTTTAATCAGCTACACATGATTTTTCTTTCTCCTGAGGGCCGTGAGCCACACAACACAGATGTGTCCTTTTCACAGCGTGTAGCTTGCAGGTGGCCAGCTCAGTTTTGACTCTTCTTCCTTGAAAGCCTGAATTTGAGAGGTGACTGCAATGAAAGCTGCAGGTTTTCAACAATATGGTGTTAAGCCTCAGGACAGAAAGTACTTGGAGAATGTGAATTGAAACTGGTTCCAGTATTAAGAACTGTATGGGCTATGCCGCAGATCTGTTCACACACATCTCTCTTACTTTGAGTTGGATAGTTTTAGACTACAATTATATTTTTTAAAAAGCTAATTCATGGAGATAATGAAGGAAAAACAGTGGGACAGGTTCCCTGTTCAGAAGAAGCTGGGTTCAGCAGCCAGATTCCTGCTGGCCACAGCGGGAATGGGAGCCAGAAGCAGCTGCCTCTTACAGAGACCAGTTCTGGCTTCACAAGGTGTGCTAGTGACCACTAACTAGCTGTAGGTCAGGCTGACAGGATCCTAACTCTGCAGGTTTTCCAGCCCCTGTTGAGTTCAGTACTTGAAGAAAACTATGACCTGGCACCCATGAACCTCACAGAATCATCTGACAGACCATTTCTTGCTGCCTTTTTCTTTCTTCTTCTTCTTCTTTTTTTTTTCTGTGAAAAGTCTGAACTTCCGAAACTTCCAGCTCCACTGTGCTTGCAAGAGCTTAGAAAGAGCAGCAATCTGGGTGAATTTCTGAGGACACACTGAATGCAACTGGCATCTCCAAAAAGTCATAGCATGATTTTGTTCAAAATAAGTTAGTGACGGTGTGTCACAATGCCCCTTTTCTGTCTTGGTCTGAGTGGCTGTATCTGCGTTACTTTTCTGGTTTGTAGTAAGCTAGTTAAGTAATCTTAGTAAAGATTCACAAAACATGTTCACGTGCTCTTCACCTGACATCCTTTGTAATCCTATACAAAGTGCATGTACTGTATTTCTACTTGTAAAAAATGTCATTTTTTTAGGTATAGTGGTTATTACAGTGTGCTGAAAAATCTTGCAAGATACTCAGAAAAGCCTTTTGCAATTTGCACTTTTACCTATTGTGACTGACAAGGCAAAATGGCCCTGAAAACCCTTGAATGTATTTAAGCAGTTAATAAGAACATGTTAAGACAACACAAAGGTGGAAATGTAATCAGAATTGCCTTATTTTTGTTACGTCTTTTAGAGAAGTAGAACAAGCTCACCAACAACTTTATCAAAACCAGCTACACCAGATTTCTTTTTGAAGAAATCATTATCACCTACCCTGCCATCAAGTCGGAGCCCCCTTCCTAGCAGTAGGAAGTGGTAAGTACGGAAATCCCTTGTACATCTTTCTGCACACCAATATCCCTTCAATATTTATGAGAGGGTTTTAGAGTCTACTGTTTTCATGAATACTTTAATATAATATTCTGCTTAGTGAAGCACAGTTATGGGACTGTGCGCATGGAGAATTCCTCCCTGGCTGATTAGTTTCTCATTTGTTTGTGCCACAACACAAAAGGATTTATTTCTCCAAATACAGGTGGTTTACCCTCTCTTGTATAATCTTTGATATTCTCTACATACATTTCTATTCTTTTAACCTGTCTCAACCATTTGCCCTCAAAGATACGCTGTATCAGTGATTTCGATGGGGCCACATGAAAAAGTATTCCTCTACATTTTTTACATTATAGATTTGAACTCCATGTACTTTTCCCTCTACTGTTCACTATGTCATTCTCACTTCTCTCATGCCCCTTCTTTGTTTCTTTTAGAAGCAGTCCTAGTTTTTCCTTAAATAGGTATTGAAAATTTTGTTTGTTTGTGGATCCAGGCCAAAGTCAGCGAGCAGAGACACGATTCATTGCTTAGCTTTGGATGACAGTGAAGACTCAAGATACCAGGTTTATAGAAAGTATACCTATGCTGAGCTGCTCCCGGTAAGCAGTGCTTGAAGGTTTTAGTCATCTTGAATCATGGGTTAAACCACTTTTTATTTAATAGTATTAAAGGGAAAGTAGTCAATGATGGGGAGAAATTGGTTTGATTATGTGAATGTCAATGCTGCATGCAGAGGTGTAATTAGAATGTCAGCATTTTCTGTGTGGTATCTGTCACCTATTTGATAGGAAATCATGTCACATGCAGAGGTTTATTTTCACTAGAAAGTGTTGATCTTCTCCATGGTGACCATGTGTTCAGTAGGCTATTATGGAAACTCGCTGGATAAACGCTTTGGTGGAATTGTTGCCTAGGAAAGTATACCAGACTTACAGCAAAAACTGAATCTGCCCTAGAAAGTCATTACAATAGTGAAATTCATAAAAGGAAAATGCTTCACTTGTACAATTCCTCTTTATTTCTTGTGCACTTCATTCTTTTCTTTGATGAATTATTGCCTGTTAAGCAGGGCCTCAGTCCAGCAAACCTCAGGAGGGACGGGCTGCACAGATGAGCCGTTTCTCAATAACTGTTAAAATGCTGACAAATCAAACATATGAGATGTCAAGATTTGGCAATTTAAAATATATCAGAAACTTTTCACGTTTGTGGAATGGTCTCGAAACAGCCTGCTGTTTCATGGAGGTGTTGATACCACTGGCCTTGCAACTGAAAAAGCCCCCAACATATTATGAAATGTGGGCCTATTTCCATATGCATGGAGTTTTCTGATTGCTTGAGCACGTGATTGATTGTTTTTCACATCAAAATCATACTTTATTTATCACTTCACTACAACAATTTTAATTATTTTTTTAATTCTGACAGACGTAAAGGCTAATCTTTGCAATTAGGGAATATTTGCAGTTAGAAACTTATATTAAAGAAATATTCACACCATTAATTACTAGTGTTTATATACCTTCATCATGCAGAGTTTCCCTCTGTGACAGGGAGGAAAATACTACCCTTTTACAATTACAGGGCTAGAGTGGAACCTACAGTCAGGACTCCACAACTTGCGATCATAAATACGAAGCAAAGGGGAATGCAGGGATCCATAGTTTAACTTCATATCGAGGAGCAGGATCTTCCTGCTCTGCTTCCAAAGTCTGGCTTCCTCCTGCCCTTCTCCATCCCTGTTACTGGTTGGAAAGAAGCTGGTGTCAACTACCACACTCATCTGCTCCCACTTCTGCTATCAGAGACATCAAGTCAGTCAGAGTTTCTCCTTGTGATCACCAGAAGCTAATCTGCTAGTTTGTACTCTCTGGTCTCTCTGTGAGCATTGTCAAAATGGAAGTATTCTTCCTCGAATGCGCCAGGAGATAGCCACAGTAAAGAGTATGGATTTCATCTCCCCTAAAATGCTCATGATTTTGATGCTGATGCCAGTGATGTAACCCCAGAAGACACATCTTTTGTTCTGTGATAGTTAATAATTTTGAGGTTTGACCACTTGTTAACTTCTGTTGGTTCAAAACACAGTAGCCGAAGCTGAGACAACTTTTGACAGCTAAGTGATACAGTTTAGTATCATTAGAATTCCCCAGATTCACAGCTAAAGAATTAATGACAGAATTAGGGCCAGGCTTGTTTTCCTGTTCTGAGCATTGAGGAACCACCTAAGGGATGCTATGGTCATTTTGCTACCTGTATGCCTTCAGTATTGAGACTTAGTCCATTGGATGTGAATATTTAGTGAGAAAACGGTATGGGGAGCTATGATCAATTGCATATGTAGTAGAAAATGGAGTCTGGTTTCTTGGGATGAAAATACTAATTGAACACATTGCATGGCCCTCCATTGCAATGTACTGACATTTGAAAATAATGAAAACCTGTTACTTCTTGCTGTATAATTATATTTTATGTATCTAGGGGAAAAGAGCTGCTGGCAGTGTCGTCTTAGGGGGTTCAAGAATGGAAAGCATGCTGCAGTCTCTTTATTTGGAGAACAGAGCAGGCTACTACTTCACACGTTTCTGTGAGAAGTCGGGGAATAAGGTATGAACATTTTCCTACCCTGTGATAATTTTGTCCACAGTTGACTGAATTCCAAGTTATAGAGGGCAGCCAGACTGAAAAAAAAAATGGAGAAAGAAAGATTGATGACTGGATGAATTATTACTTGTGAGACTCCAATCCCTCAACAACAATAAACTGTTCATGTGTATATTCAAACTAATGACAGGTCTTAACCAAGCTGTCAGATCCTAACTCTCCCAAACCTATTGAAAATCTGATTGTACCATCAGGGATAAAAAAAAAAAAAAACAAAAACTAATCATTTTTAAAAACTAGCCTTTAACTTGGCAGAAAAAATGAGGTCTTAACCCACAAAAACATTTTTTAAAAAGACAGAAAATCTGCTACGTTATTACTCATGATAATCTGCCTCCTTCTTACTTGTTAGGTTAGTGATGTCCAAAATCTCCAATGTTTTAAAAATGTTCTTCTGCTTCCATGAAGCTTCTTGGATTTCTGAGAAACATAACACTATTTCTTCTTTGCAGTCAGCAGATCCATCATTCATTACTGGGTGTAAATTGAGAATTGGTTGGAACAGGTTATGAATCTGAGTCACTGTTTAGTGGCTTTGCAGAAAAATTGAGTCTTTAGGGGAGATTTGAATGCAATCAAGATGGACATCTGTTTCACCGCTGGCACAACCCAGAATCCAGCAGCAGTAGCTAAAAATGCCTTTGGCTACCAGAAGGCAGGAGCCAATGTTTCCAAAGCTGAATACCTTCAGCTAAAAATGTTCAATGTGTATAGATAGAAATATAAATAAAAGTAACTTAGTTTTTCCTGGGAGATAGGCACCCATCCACATGTCTTCTAGTCTTTGCAGGTGCCAGATTCCTTTGAAAATTATTTCCTTAAGGTTTTGTCTGTGGAGCCTATTTCACTATATGCCAGGTCTGGCAGACTACAGTTTGTGGAGCAAAGTTCCCTGCCCCTATCTTTTTGGAACAGTTTCTTTATTGTCCAGTGATGGGGGTTTCAGGGTATTTTTGAGACCCATATCCCATAAGCACATGACTAAAACAGAGAACTTGAGGAAAGACGTAGACTCCTTCTTCTGAAAGACCTTTTGATGTTTGTTTGAATTTATGAAATGAAGCCAAGACTTGGTGCCTCAGAAATGCATGTAATAAAAATGTAATGGTAGTCCTGGTAACATATGTCAAGTACACAATATTTAACTGTTTTCGTTATTGCTGCAAAATGCTATTTCATGATGGCACAAATTCTGCATGACCATTATCAACATTTCTTCTTTAGTGCTGGCTTCATGCCACTGAAATGTGGTTACTCTTCAAATGTTAGCTACAGTGTTAACAATTTTAATTGCCAATTATGCATAAAGGATACAATAAAAAATATAGTATCACAGTGACGATGCCATTAAATATGTTGTCCTTCTGCCAGTACGCAACAGAAAATTAAATCCATCTTAAATTGAGCTTGATTTAGGATGACCTCAAGGAGCTAAATAATTGCTTGCTTTGGAAACTCAACCTTTTATAAAACTGTGATATTTGGGTAGCAACAACTTAAAATATTTTTTATTTCTAGTTGTGGAAGAACAGCGCGTACTTTTGGTTTGACCTACAGGCTTATCATCAGCTTTTCTACCAAGAAACTCTTCATCCTTTTAAAATACGTGAGCAAGCTCAAGTAAGTTGTAAATAATGTATTTTCCCTTCACAAATACATCTGTTCATTCCCTTCAAAAGTACATTTGTGCAGTGTAAAGACTGTGAAAAGAAGATAGAAAAGTTTCCAAATCTTGACAAATCACACCAAAGTAAATATGGGTTGTGGACAACAAAAGATGCTCCTTGCATTGTTTCCATGGGATTTCTTGATTTAAATGTTAAACATGCATAATTTGATTTCTAGGCTCTGCTGCCTGTTCCCAGTTTTATCTACTGTACTCGGTTTACCTAATCTCCCCTTTGCTCTTCTGTGTCGTATTTGGAAACTATCTGCTTAGTGTTAACACCAGAGATATTTTTTCTAAACCATCCAGTTGTGCTGTACCTTTTCTTCCATCTCATATGTGTGTTAGAATTGCAGATCTCACAGTCCAAACCTCAGATTATGACCTTAGTCATGAAAATGGGTCTAGCAGTTGTCAGTCCTTTTTTTCTTTTTCTGCTTGTCAGGGCATCATTACACTTTTTTTCGCAGTCATCATCCCCCGCATTTGATCTTTAGACCCTCATTTACTGTCAAGCAGAACTGATATTTCCTATAAACAAGCATTCTTAATTGAGCATGCACTTTAATTCAGGGAATAAAACAGAAGTGAACTGGTTCACCACATGGGTGCTGATAGCTGTCACTGACTGTGGAAGAGTCCTTTACTGCCAGGGAAGGAGGCTGCAGCAGCATGATATGATTAGAAGAACTCCAGGCAAC
Organism: Patagioenas fasciata; assembly: GCF_037038585.1. NCBI lineage: Eukaryota > Metazoa > Chordata > Aves > Columbiformes > Columbidae > Patagioenas > Patagioenas fasciata. The sequence goes on from NC_092521.1 coordinate 23,749,517, forward strand.
TTTTAAAAACACTTTGTGAAACCTTGGTCTGTTTTTCCTCTGTAAACCTTGTGTAGGAGTATATGCTATCTGCATATTTCAACATATGCTGTAATAGAGCAAAGCTACTTCACATGTCATTGGAACAAATATCTGTAGAGAGCAGTGGATAATAATCTCTTTGTCTGGCTTATGTTACTGAGCATCTGGACTTCCTTGAATCTGTCTTCTTTTCCTACTTGGAGGTTTTATTGGGGCAAATGACAGAATTTTGCATATTTGCCCACAATTCTCACCTGAATCAGTGTTATTTGTACAGAAACTCCAAGCAGAGACTGAGTCATGGATTCCTCCCTCTCTCCTGTCACACACTGGCTAACGTTAACTGCTACCCTAGTTAGTCATTTGCTGCCTCAGCTCTACTTATGGCCTGAGGCCAAGGCACTGTACTCTTAAGACCCACTGTCTGCCATGTCTGCCCAGGCCTGTGTGGGGCGAGAGACCCCGTTCACAACAGGTATGCAAGTTAACCATGTCTTTACTCTGTCTTCATTTTCCTGTATGTTTTGTTGCAAGCCAAATCTTAGGTTATGGTGAACGACAGTTTTCAATTCGGTTTCATTTCACACCAGCTTACATTCTTTCTGCGGTGGTTGCGTGGCTGAAAATTAAGGGCTTGGTCTTTTTAACTTATTTCCAGTGCTCGCCTGGTGGTGACAGCAGAACATCGCACAATCAGTGTTACCAGGCAATTGCAGAGAGCTACATACACATAGCCATTAAAGTAAATACATCAAAACGAAATATGTGAAACTGTTCCATTAGCATAACTAACAGCTGAAACGTAACATAACAAATCAACACATGTGCTGCAACATTTGGTATCATTCTCAAGCTTGCCTTTTAAGGCTGCACAAAAATTATTCTTGTTTTCATTGGAACACGGTAGAGTCAAGCTGCATCCAGTCTACAGGATCTGCTTATGGAAGAGATGCCTTCCCAGATTCTGCGCTCGCCTTTGGCACAATAAGATAGTAATTCCAAATATTCCTAAGAGGATGTGGATCAGATTTGAATAACACATCGTCATATATATTTTACTATTGAGACATCCAGAGTATTCTGTATGTGTTCTGCCTGCATCCTATTAGAAACAAGAGCAAACCTGGATTGCTATGTATCTGCTACTCCTTGTTTCATTTGTTAGGCATTTTTATCTCAGCTTTATGACAGAGGAAGGAAATGCATTCCAAGGTGTATATTCATTCATCCAGGGAAAGAAACTACAGTGAGAATGAAATCTGATGGATAAGAAAAATGATGAGTACTGGTAATCATCTAGGAACATGTATGGTTATTCACTACAAACATATGCACAGGAGTGTAAAATAAATCAGGAAAGAAAAGCAACAAAGAAACACATACTGTAGGTTTTTATTAAAAAACAGTTATTTAGAGTTCGAAAATTTTATACAGTCAATATTTTAACACTAGAATCAATTTAGATAAAGGGAGTTATCACTACTGCAAACTTTCAGGGTCAGGCACAAGATTTATGTTTGTGGAAAGTGATGATGGGGGTTAAGGCAGTTTAGCCTTTCCATTTAAGACTGGCCAGTGCATTGTGTTCTTCTGTCATATGATTCTGTTAAGCAGCTGCACAAGCCCCTCATTTAGATCAGAGTTTTTGGGCAGCGATACAAACCACTTGGACTTAAACCTTTTTAGTGTTTCTTGCTTCACTCTAGTCATTTTGAGGTTGCTTACCAAAGACTTCTTATCTGGGGATGAACTCACACCAAAACCCAAGACCTGAACAATCCATGATTTGGAAAATCATAAATGTGGCCAAAGTCTAAAACTGAATTTCCTAAGCATTTCATAGCATCAGACTTGTGCCATTATAAGTTATTTCAAGATGCAAACTCTGACCAAATTTCCAGATAGTGTTTTGGGTTCAATCCATCACTTGTTCTGATACATGTATAGGAAAACATATAGCTGGCAGGTAGGAAAATTCTTTGTGTTTTACAAAAGGAACAAACCATTGAATAAATGAAGTATGATGCACACTTGATGCCACATGCTTAAGATTTTTGTATTAATTTTATAATCTTCAAGTTCATTTAATGTAAGTTTTTCCTGTCGATCCTTTAGGAGATTGGCCAATACAACAATTTCATTATTCCACTGAGAATCAGAATACCACAAGACTTCCATGCCGTGGGAGTCAAAAAAGGCTATGAATTTTCCTTTTTAAAGGACACAATGTATTTCTTCCTATATCTTTCTGAATTCATTGCTCAGTGTTGAAGGCTGTGAACACAGAAACTTTTCATCTTCTTTGGCATGCCTAGAACTATTTGTAGTTGGTTTTCTTGCAGTCCTTGCATTCAACTCAGTGCAGATCTTCAGATCAGCCTGAACCCTCATCAAGGGACACTGGGATGAAAGCTCTTCCTTATTTGTCAGTTTGTGATGCTGTCTTTTCAGTTGGTGGGTCAAATCCCACAGCAATGGATTCTTAAAAGTACTTAAGCAAAAAAAAGGCATCATGCCCAATCCTCAGACACTGTAGATCTGCACCCTTCAAAAAGAGGCCATCCTGATTACAGCACTGAGGGGCTGGTCCTTTGAGTTTGGAAAAGTGCACTCCTATAGCTAGCTTAACCACCTTTAAATTTCTGCTTCATGTGTATTACTAGGCCTAAATACTATTTCTGAAAAAAAAAAAATAGTGTGTCTTCATAATATTCTAGTTTCGCACGTGAAATTATACAGGACTGGGTGCAGTTGTACAGGTAGAGCAGCCTGCAAAGGCCATCGCTGATTTGGCAATATATTATGACAGTGTTTATGTGTGCAGATTGTCAACAGTTTTTGGCCAAAGCTTCCTTAGTCTGGGCAGCTGATGATTCTGTAGGCTGATACTTTTTGTCAGCTCTAAAGAAGAGCTGCATATATCCTCTGGTTAACACATTTCCTACAAAATCATGGGAGAAAGAATAGTTCCACCCAAGAAAGTTGTGGAGTATTTGTTTTGATTTTATTCTCAAGACTCTACTAGAAATGACCAGTCCCTTAAGGAACTGGGCTAAATGTGTGTTAAAATATTGAGGACTTATTTTGGACCCTTTTCACCAATTTACAGATCCTTTGTGTGTGGTTTTATGAGTCATAACGAGTAGAGCAATGTAGCCCTAATGATGAATAAAATGGTTAATCCCTCTTTAAAAAGTCTATTTTTAAAGATACCACATCTTTATATCATTGGACTGGTCCCTTCTAATTTGGCTGTTTTATATATTAAATGTTTTGGATCGGATTAGAACATGATGTAACGGAAACTTTATTAGTGTTAGGGTTCTTCAAAATAACTTCCAAATTCTGAAATCACCATGAATTTAATTAATGCTGTCTCTGCTAAATTTAAATATATTTGGGGATTTGCTGATAAGGGAATAATTTAGGAAAAATGTAGTCTTGTTCTTCACCTAGGGCTCTTCCTGTGGACGTCCTCATTCTTTGACCTTACCCTTGTACCTGGGGGTCTTTATTGCACTCATAATATGGGACACAATAGCCACAAACCATCTGTGTTTTCAGTGATTAAATCTATGTAGAAAGGGGGTGGAATCCTGCATAGAGAGTAGATACAGTAATTGTAACAAATTCTAACTGGGGGGTGGATGTCAGCCATTGCAGTCCTGTATTGCTCAGTGACTTGAGATCAGGAGAGTCTCAAGGGTCTGTTTCAGATTGCTAAGGTCGAAAATAAAGGGGATGTAGTCTGGTACTGTTGCTGTTTGAAAGAAAGAGTCTAATAAATCAGAATTTCATTTTAAACAAACAGAAACATAATTATTTAATGTACTCAAACATTCTCCCACTGTGCCTGTAATCTAAACATGAGTGTTTTATTACTCCTTGAACAAAGAGTAAATACATTATTCTCTTCTTTTCTACTGCTTTTTATATCCACTAGTTACAGCTGGATTTTAGCAACATAAGCTAAACGAGAATTATCAGAAACCTGCCTTCTTCATTGTCAAAACTGTGTCATAATAAATAGTGAATACGGGCTCCTCAGTGCCATCCTAGAGAGAAATTCTGATTTATACTACTAATAGGATCACCTGACCTTATGTTTGGAAATTAGGTAGACTTTGACAATATGAAGAAGAGAAACGTGTATAAGTATATGAAATATATTGCAACAGCACCTTTTTCTCTTGAGTTCCTAGCTGCAGTTGGAATCATGATGTATTAGAAATATATTCTGGAATATCTTCTTCCATGCTATTCTGGGAAGAAAGTATTTTTCTCTGAGTTTTCAATGTTCTTTTTCATAGCAATTTATGAAACATTTAAAAACCAAGAATTTGACTTAGGGGACTATTTGGAAAAAAAAATCATTTGAAATAAATAAAAAACTTACTCTGTTCTTCAAGAATGAGCTGCTAGTGAGAAGGAAACATTCTCCAGGTTCAGCTTTCTTCCATTTGTACATGTTGGACGGCAATCTGTGCTTTATAAAAAAGTGTATTCTAAATCCTTGCTTCGATAAGGATTTAGACCTTGGTCATGCAGTGATATCTCCTGTTACAGGTCCTGTACCATGATGGATTCTCACCAGTGTCAAAAGAACTGTGCAAGAGAATTTCCACACAGAATGAAATCTTATAATTTTTCATTAATTTTAACCTTAAATGTACAGATTCTATTCAGAAGAATTAACATTCCTTCACAAGTTGGCCCAGCACATACTCTGCAAAAGAGTGCAACTTCATGAAGAGTGCAGCTGCTGTAATGATTGTGGTTATCTGAATCTAAGAATGAGCCAAATATCTCCAAACAAAAATTACATTAAATATTATTTTATGATCTAACCATTTTAACAAGCAGGAGCAAAAAATGATAGGGAGGTCAGTTATGGCAATAACTGAATTTTGGACAAAATAGTCATATTTGTAAAAACAAGGCATGTCATTAGGTACATGTTCAGAATAAAAAGCAGGACAGTGGAGGAGAAATATGCATTAATTCTCTCCTTCAGTGGACTCTGACCATTGGAATGAGTAATGGCTAAGAAAACAGTTTTCTTTTGTTTTATTGTAGTTTCTTTATGCAGCTTACATTGCCCCATCTGCCAGTATGGACATTGGACTTCATCAGAGCAAGAAAAACATGATTTATCAGAAAATTGACCCAGCTTTTGAGGATCTATTTGACCCAGCAGAAGAATATATCCTCACTGTTCTGCTAGAACCGTGGATGAAGATGGTGGAAGCAGACAAATGCACTTATGGAAAGGTAACTGATCTGGATGATATAGTGAAAAATTCCTATATTGGGGAAGAAAATCACAAGAATCTTCATATGCGACCCTGTCACATTTATAGTCAGGAAGGGAGAAGTATTATGGGATGTCTTGCTCACCCAGTCCTTTCTATGCTGATGTGTGGAGTAGTGGACTCCTGTGGAGAGTGGATTGTGAATTCTGGAGGAATGTATCTTGCTATGGCAAAATTTCTCTTTGCACTCAGGAAGTGTCATGTTTCTGCAATCTTGCCATTGATCAAAAGTAATTTGCTTATGATGGATTGCCCTCAAGCCTTCTATGTTTCTAAAGACAAGCACAAAAAGCCATTTAGAGTGTCACTACAGTGATGCTAGGTCCAGATTAATTGTATCAAGTATTTCTCAGTGTTCAGAATTAAAGTGCAGCTACTGCTTGGCATAATAGGAAATGTGATATGGTGATCCAGCTGCATTTGCCCCAAACACTTTTAAAATCCTGCTCTGCTGTGTAAGGGCTGACTGTACCCTGCAGGCTTCCTGAAGTAGGTGGCTCAGTGGTGTACTTAGTTCTAACCTCAGAAAGCTTCTGAAGGCTTGCATGGAGCAGGCTTATGCAGGTCAGAGGAGAGGGCTGCAATCCTGACTGCTTTAGACAAGTAAGAACAAGAAATGGTGGAGGCAATGATGGATGCTGCAGCTCTCTGTTCTTTGTAAACTTACCTACAAGTTATCAGCTGTAGGTCAGGCATCTAATTCCAAGTCTCTCTCTTGGATATGGAAGGAGGAACTACCAATGGAGAATCAGGAGTTGGAGGGCAGGAAGTTAGTCTTCGTGTTTTACTCCTCTATGACCTTAGATGAAGCATCTTCATTTTTATGGGAAACACCATCACTTACTGCTGACACTTCTGTCAGCATGTAATGAGACCATGCTTGCATTTCCCCCTGTAAAACATTTTGAAATCCTTTTGTAGAAGTTTTGTAGTACAAAATACAGTATTTTTGTTACTATATCACACCTGCAATTGTTAACTACTAGAACAGACACCTAAAACCAAAGTTGAGAATGGTCTTCTAAGCCTATTAGGTGGTGGCCAGTATTAAACATTTAAGAATGGAGTATAACGACAGAGAAAAAAGACCAACATACAGCAGTATTGCCAGCTTCAACACTTTGCAACTGAAGGGGTTAATGAAGCAGCGGTCTCATCCATATTTTTGTGTTTAATAGTATTTGATGAGTTTTTTTGTTACCCATGAGTTTATGTAAATGTGTCTTGAGTCATTTTATATCTTCAGCCTCACTGTAGCAGTGGGTTCTATAGTTTAATCGTGCAATAGGATAAAAAAATGCTAATCTTGGTTTGTTTGCAAACCCCTCCCTGATCATTCCACCCGGTGCCCTAGGTTTATATGTCATGAGGAACAGTGAACAATTGTTACCTTGTCATATTCTCAATGCTTTCATGCTTTTGCATGCCTCTGTTGTGTCCCACTTCAGTTACATCCCTTTGAAACTCAGGAATCCTAGACTATCTGAACTTCCCTCTTACTGAAGGTGTTCCATACCTTTGTCACACTTGTCACCCCCATCTGTTTCTGTTATTTTATGTTCTTTTGATGATATGCAAGCAGTACTCAGGATCTGGAGGCACTAAGGATTATCCAGTGGCATGATCGTGTTTTCTCTTTTCCTCTTTGCTCCTTCTTTAATTGTTCCTATGATTCTAATTGCCTTTTGACTCTTGGTGAACTTTGAGTGGATGCGCAAAATGTAAGCCAATAGCCATCTGTTATGATTCCAAGATCTCTTTACTAAGTAATAACAGCTAATGGAAAGTCCAAATTTGGAGCTCACTGAAATGACTTAATGTTTATTGTCATTGAATTCAGCTGCCCTTTTATCACGCAGGCACAGTGTCCCGAAATCCCGCAGCTCTTCACAGTCAATTTCATTTTTTTTTCTCTGTGGAATCATTTTGCAAACTTTGTTGTCTCCTCACTCACCTCCTTTTCCAGATAATTTCTGAATGTTTAAAAAAACAACCTCAGCACAGATTCCTGTGAGGCTCCAGTAGAGCCCCACCCCATGATAAAAGTTATTTATTTTTTTATTTTTTATTTTCTACCTTCTAATTAATTCTCAAGGGGACCTTACCTCTCATCCTCTGATAAATTAATTTCCTTGACAAACTTTGAAAGTTTGAACTTCGAAAAAATCTTACCAAAATGAAATATACTAATCCAAACACATCTGCAAAATATTCTCATTGCTTTTCAGCATCTTTTCTAAGCTTTCAGATAAATTATTTTTTCTAAGCTATTTCAGCTGTAATTGTTTATGATCTGCAGAACACCATGTACTTGATCAATCCTTTCATTAACATGATATTTTGTTTACTATCAGCCTAGTCTTACAGTCTGTTGTAAATGTAGCTTTCCATGTGTATTATCAATACTAGTTGTTTAATATCTATTGCCTGTCCTCACTGAGTCAAATCATCAACTCAGACGAGTGTTATTATACAACATTTTTGTATAAAAAGGACTTTGCTTTTGCGCAGTCACTGAATACAATGTTTTCACTGCTTCTAGCAATGGAAGAATTTCTCCAAAGAAAGAACTGAAAATATAAACTTTTGCTTTAAGTTAAGTTAATGCATGTGTCAGGTTATACCTCCTGGAGTTGATCGAGGGACAATCTATTGCCCTTTCAGTTTAGCTGATGGTTTGCTTGCAAGTGTAGTTACGTGCAGACTTCTCAGTACCCTAATAACACAAACATCTTAATCAGAGCACGAAAAAACAGAACTAAATCCTTTTGAGTGCACAATACGTGCGTTTGTGAAGAGTTATAATACACAGACATAAAATGACCTGTTCTAGGAGGCACTAGAGTCTCTTTGTAGTAGGCGCAGGCTGATGCTCAGGCACACTCCTTCCCAGCACAAAGACAAGGTCTGCTTTGTATTTTGTTCAGTTCCTGGCTCTACTCTTCCCTTTTGTTCTACCATACAGCAGGATATATTTGGCCCATAATGAAACAAGATATTTTATCAACAATTAGGTGAGTCCAAAATTGTTTATTTGGGACATGGTCAGTATGTATCTACATTTTTATCTTTAAACGAAACATGAAAACATGAGAGTTCCTTTTTGTTGTTGACTCTCATCCTGTCTCTATCTGCGTTCTGTTTAAACTTTATGAAAAATGTTCTGAATTATTTTCCTATTTACTTTTAAACTACATTTTCTTTTAAAGGAAAGAACACCCAAAAGCATGTTATAGCAGTGGAATAGAGTTACACTGAGCCTGAAGGCATTCAGATAACACGGTGATTAGCGTGGTATTCACATTTAGACAAAAGCGTAATGAATATTAATCTAAAAACTCTGTTTTCTCTCTTGCACATAAACTCTTGTATAAGAAGACCAGAGCTTTTTAATATTTGTAATGCGCGTGCTAATTAGTGTAACGCCTTGGCTGTTTTTTGCTGAATATCCTAAAAACTGCATTTGAATGCTTTAGTCAGCTGAGAGGGTCACCAAACAGTTCCTTATGCAGTTTCCGATTGTTTGCACATAACATGGAGAGCTGCTCTAGTTGTACACATAAGTTAAAAAATGCTGACGCTTCATGAGTTCTAATCACGCACAATTTATTATTTTAATACATTACCTGGTACAAAGCTAAGGAAGGGGACAACCTGAAAGTCTGAAAGCTTTCGCCTTCATTGTTTAGGTTATCATTGCATCTTTCTTGTCTTAGATTCTGTTTCTGGAATTCTGTGGCACTTTATCTTTTGGCGTTTCACACTGAGAGTTGCAGTCTTACGACTTGTTTTTCTGTGTCTCAGTGGCACTTTGACATACAATATGCTGGTATAGGCAATCAGGTAAGTCTGACACAATATACACAATATAACATACACAACATAATTTAGCAATTTCTTTAAACACAAGGTCCTTTTCTTAAAGATACAGTTGGGTTATTTAGTGGTGGTCTGTGGAAATCTAAATGTGATCCTCACAAATCTGAAAATTTGTTCTACCAGAGGTTTTAACTGAATTGTTTGTCACAAGGATGTGATTTCTAGTGTCTTCTAAACATCAGTCTCATTACTGGCAAACATATTCTTTTCTATCCACTGTCACTGGCAAGGTGCCCATCCAGTTCTCCATCTTCCTATAATGTGTACTATAGGGATGACATAAGATATTATTTTTATTAGGTGGAGTTGGTGGACGAAACTCAACAGCTGGATTCCGTGTACTTTAGAGAGGTCCAGGCTTTGCATCACGAGAGTGGTTCCAAGAAGGATGAGGTAAGACAAGTACCCACTAACAAAAACAAACTCTTTTTCTATCAGAGAGGGTTAACACTTTGAGTATCAGCAATGAAAGACTAACTACATGCCAGTTTGGAGAAGCAAGTAGTCTGATTCCTACTAATTCATTTGGGAGAATGATTGCCAGCCATTGTGTCAATTACAAATACAGGTCTTCAGTCAGTTACATCAACATCAGACCGCTGCGTGATTGGAGTCAAAGAGACAGTTTCCACTAAAGTCTGTGGAATGTATTTTGGGCCCTTAATCTTGAGTAAATATCTCAATTTCAAGTAAATTACAGGTATATATTGGTTTATTTGATTATGGAACCTGCACACACTGGTATGTTGAAAGCAAACATAAAGGTAAAGCTGATTAAGAGCCAGAGCCTTAACTCAATTTATTTTCTCAGCAATCAAAAAGCTATTCTACAGAGGCAGAAGTTGTCTAATACAAGGATTATTAGACTGAACAAAATATAGAGATGAAAAAAGCAGTTAAGCAAGTGAAATAATTTCTTCCCTCAGAATATTGTTGCTGACACTGTTCTGCCATCCTGCTCTGATGCTCTCAAAGAAGATCAGCCATTGCGTCAAGTTCCCAAAGAATCCACAGGTCCTAATCTATCTGACTTGATCCGTGACAAAGAGAAGTTAGAACAGTTCTGGGCTTTTCTTAATGAGCGTTCTGCTGGGTATGTTTCTTTGTTATTATTGTTTTACCCATTTCTAAGTTCAGAAGAAATCTTTGCTAGGGATCTTGGCTATCTAAATGTTCACAGGTTTTAGTATTTTTAAAAAATGTGTTCATATATATATGAAATGTTCATGCACGTTGTTCAGACAACTGAATTGTCTTAACATTTTGGGGGTAAAAATTCCCCTGTCATAACATGTTTGTATTACAGTTCTGCTTTCAGTTTCTGCTTTGATTAGTGGCAAACCCCTGAGTAGAGCAATTAGTCTACAATGAGTAAAAATTTCTCTTTTTTTAGTACAGATTCAGTTTAGTACATTGTAAAAATTAAAGCTGGATGTTATAAAAGTGTACAAATAGAAGACAGCCACGTTATTCTCACAGTGTGAGAGCAACCGCAGTTTTGTGTTTGGAGTGATTTGAACAGAACTAAGTACCAGCTTGTAGCAGAGTCAGTTAAGGCAGGGTTTTTGAAAAAGTGAACCCACTTGTTTAAAAATGAAGACCTAAACCAGAAGTTCTAGCAGAAATAAACGTGAATTAGCCACCTTTGTTTTTTTTTTTTTTTTTCCTCAAGCCTCACATGAATCTCTGACCTGTTTGAGGAAAAGGCGAATATACTTTCTGAGTAACTGCAAGTCCTTAAATTTTCACTTCCCTCCTTTAACCTGGGTTCCCATGAACTGATGATTTGCAAATTGCCTATTGCTTCAAGTCAAGCACTACTATAACTTGAGATTGGATATTGGTCATCTTTTTCAAAAGTGTCCAGAGATGGACATCTAGCACAGGATTCCTCTGGCCAAGACTCAATGTCATCACTTCTGCTTATCACCATGGGTTCCCTTTGTAGCCAGAGAGAGAAATACACACTTCTGCACACAACTCTTCTAATTCTGAAGGTAACATCTAAAAATGATTTGGATGGATCATTCTCAAAGATGGCTATCTCTGCTCACTGACTACAAAAAGACTGTAGGTAATGAGTTCAGATGGAGATTCTTATGCTCGGGGTGCCTGTGGTTAAGTGACTTCTGAGTTAGCTGTCTAGACCAGTAGTCTCTTTATAAATTGTACATATGCGCTACTGAAGTTCTGTTATTTTCTTCTGGCCACCCAATGAATTGTCTCTCACACCCTGCTTTCGAGACCGCTGGTTGAGGTCCTCTCTAACTAAGGAGATGGTAGGAATCACCAGAAAACTGATCACGGGTTAGGATGGGGTCTAGATCATAAGAGCTCAGTTGCCTCTGGGACTTCCTGCCTCTCTGTTAATCACAGACAAGTCTCATCTTAAGTGACAGAGCCAGACAGAGAAATGTTTAATTTATGGACAAATTTTCTTTGGTAAAAGTTCATAATGAAGAAAAACATATGAAAAAGGCTCACAAAACAGCATTTTAGAGCTGAGTCCAGACCCAGTAACTCTGAAGTCCAGCTGGCATGTTATAGTAAAGATGCTTAATGGTGCTATAAGCTGAAGGGATCCTATAACTAATGGAGTCTGGAAAATTTCAGCAAAAAACAACAGATGTGTCATTTGCCTCTTCATCAAAATTTATGACTCTGTTATTGCCCAGTTTTAAGTGATCCACATTTCAGGAAGGACAGGCTGCTGAGTACCTGGGCACAAATTCTGGTAAGAAACTAAACAAAGTTCCATTAATTAATATTTTGTTAAAAATACGGGTTATATTCACACAATTGCAGGACAATTTGTGTTACTTTGGGTTAGTGGGTTACCACTTGTTTGTCTTGCCAGACTAACTGACTATGCATGTGCCTCCTGATCAGGTGAAAGGAAAAAGAAGATTATGTTAGGATAAGCCACCATTGTGAACAGTTTAACATAGTACACTTTAAGATTATATGTTTTGCCTTTTAAATAAGATGGACATATTTGATCAGTTGTTATAGGTAGATGCCAAGGAGTAACTTGGATTGCTTGAATTTGAGTGAATTTATCCACATTGTGATGAACTACCAAATGAAAGAATTTCAGTCTCAATAGAACTTAAGTCTGTAAGGGTCTCAAAAGATTTCTGAAAGGGTGACATCTGTTCTTAAATCAGTCAGATGCTTTTGAAAGTTTTACTCATAGACTAATGCCCTGAAAAAGCAAGTAATTAACCAAATGAAAAAGTGAAACAAATTTGTCTGAATTTAATGTTTTATATTTCCTGCTGCAAATACAATGAGTGTCCTCACAAAACTTCACCTAATAAGATACTATCAGAAGAGAGTAATATAAATTAAAGTGGAATTGTAGGTATATCTCTTATTCTGTCCTCTGGTTTTATTCTATAAATCAATATGTATATTCCATTAAAACAAACTTAAATTGATAGTGTACACTCAAATGATTATGAACAATATATAGATGAAGAATTGCATATGAAGATTATTTATCACTTATTATGAATAAAGAAATAAGTAGTGGGATCAGTAATTTCCAAAAAGAGACAGCCCACAAAAAGCCCTAGAAACAAAATTTACTATGAATTGGTTTTGTCTGCTTGACTGCAGACTGCCTTAAGCTTCGCACAGGATAGGTAGGGGGTGATTTCTGGGGCTGATGTTCCCAACTGTCATTCCTGCTCCTTTCTCAGGCAATACAACGAGGAGGCAGAACAGGGGGTGTCGAGTCGTCTCTCGGTGGCTCAGAGCCTGCAGTGCTGCTTCAAATACTCATCTGTTTCATTTTTCATTCTCTCTGTGAGCTCTGTGCTGTGGCTCCAGTTCACAGTCCCTGCTGGATGGAGCAGCAGCACATTGAGGAGGTTATTCCTTTCAGGATACTCCAGAAGGGACCCTAAATGAGATCCTTAAGATGTGCGTCTGATCTGCCTGCTCAGCAAGTGCCATGGTCTCACCAGATGGTATTAGCAAAGAAAAAATGACATAAAATTTCAGTCCAATCTGACCTGGTATTTAGGACTTGAACACTTTGGTGGCTTGTGGTTAAACTAATAACTCCCTAGAATGTTGATGAAATTAACTCAATATTGAAATAACATTCTGTTTAAATTTATTTGTAGCATGGATCTCATGTGCTGGCTAGATATTGAACAGTTCAGAAAGATGCTTCACAAGGATAAAGAGAAAAGGGAGGAAAAATCTAAGGACATTAAAAACAAGTACTTAAACAAAAAATACTTCTTTGGACCCAACAGCCCAGCTACTAGAGAACAACAAGAACAGGTACCAGTTACAATAAATAAAGAACAATCACACTAAATATGACTGAGATAAAAGTCCATAAGCAACTTTATTCCAGCTTTTCCCCAAGCTATTTCCTCAAGTTTTACCTATATTTTTAGCCAGAAATCTGGTTCTATTCTGGTTGTGGGGGTCCCCTCCTTCCTGTTCAGGTTCTTCTTCCCTGTCCTTATAGAACATCTCTCTTAAACCCTTATCTTAGGCCACAGCCAGAGCGTGCACAACACAGCTGAGAAAATGTGTAAAAATGGCTTTCAGGCAGAGTGACTAGTTCCAGCTTTCTATTTTAGTATGTCAGTAAAACCACAGACAGCAAGTCTGAGCTGTGGTACTCTGATATATCTTGATACTTAGGAAATTTACTTGGTCAAGCTGGGGTATTATTTGCTGGAGTCTGTATTCTATTATAGGTAGGGACAAATGTAATCTGTTCCCTTTTATGAAAAGTACATGTGAGCCTTGGGTAAGCATGCATTAAATGCTTTGCTTACAGTTAAGCTCATGCTTTGCTAAATCAAGGATGTAGAGAGATAAAGGACTTTTGGTATACACAAAAGTTTATGTCATGTGTTATTGTATTTGGATTGCTTAGCTAATACGTTCAGGTGGAGGATGGGGACAAATCCTTCACGATCGACTTTCGGCAGCAGTTCTGCTAGAAATTCAGCAATGCGTCCAGAAGAGATTAGAAAAACAATGGCTGCCATTGTTCCTGGCAGATGAGCACCATGCGGTGGAGGAACAAGCAAAGGTAATTTTTTTAACAACAGCAACACATCCAGGCATTGTTTTTTGTTTGGCTCATAGTTTACCACTGAGATAAAATAGTTCAGAGTAAAAGCAGCCCACAACTCACATTCGGTTTACATTGAAAGAGACACTCTAGCATGTACAGGTTGAAGCATTTAACTTGATAATTGTGAAGGCAATTCCTCTGAAGGCGTAGCCTGGCTAACATTTTATTGTTAGATCCTAAATCTGAAGGCGCTGATGTTAGCTCTGCTGCCAGCCAGGATGCCAGGAGAGTAAACTAATCTTTGCTCTAGTGCCGCGCTCCCCATGTGCCATTCAGCCCTAGCAATACACTTGCACACAGAAGAAATGCTGCTTTGTGTGAAGAATTTGCCCAAGGGGACAAAAACACAAGCAAATGAGTGGGCTTCTCATGCTGTGTTCTCCCTCTCTCTGATGCTGTCCGTATTCTCCCATCTGGAGTTGCAGTGCCTGTGGAAATGATTCTAGGGCTTGTGAAATTCTGCTGAGTGGGGAGGTTAACAGCTATAAGCCTGGTTTCCAATTGGTTACTTCAGGAAGTTGCCAGAAAACCAGGAATAAGAAGCCTTTCACTCCTGCTGGCTCATTAGAAAGACCCAGGAATGGGCAGAGCTAACATCTGCCTTTTATGAGAGTGCCTCCGTGACTGGGATCTGTGCAGGGAGATCATCCTGCTAGTGACAGAAGCAAAAAGACTTGGCTTTTTGTACTTTCACAAAAGCTCTGAAATACGAATGTCATAGCAGAAAGAAACTTCACAGCTCCACCAAGCAGAGACATAGGCAGACTACTTTGATTAACAAAACTTATTTTCAATGATCTTTTCAACCTCAGGAAGGTTGGCAGATGTGCATTTGAACTGGATCCTTTTCATTGATTCAGAGCATGGAGCAATCTGAAAATTGTAGGTTCTGATAAGGCAAACTGTAATTTTCATAATGGTTGTGGTAAAGCAGAATTTCCTAGCCTTCTGCCCTTTTTTAGCCGAACTTTGCTTCCTTTACAAGTGGTGGCAGAAGAGCATGAGATGAGGCTGAGCTCCTTCCAGGTCTGGGAGCTCATGCCTCCGCCTGCACCTGCTGCACGACGCTGGCAGGGAGAGTAGCCCGTGCAGTTTGGAAACTGCTGTGTTCAACTCTAAAAGCAGTCTACAGGAAATACATGCTTCTAATGAGCTTTTAGTCTTTTCATAACTCCATTTTTGTCTGACTGCTCTTTTTCTTACTGCAAATTCAGAGGATGAAAAGGTCCTTTGAAGAATGTATTTTAGAAGAAATGAAACCAGATGACATTCTCCGCTTAGCTTCATATTTCACAGTGACCAAACACTGTGGGCATGCTATGTAGTCTTTATTCAGAAAATCTGCCCTTGATTTGAGGTGTATTTTTGCTACAAAGAAGCTCCAGGATCAAGCCTGTATTTCTGATACCGCTGTCCAAAGGAACTAAAAACATTTAAAACAAACAAAGTTATAACCCAAAATCTGTTCCCAACATAACTGGTCACTTGGAACATTATGGGTAAGGAAAAGCAGTGGAAAAGCGCAGTTTGACTGCCATTGCCTCTTGGCTTCTCTCAGTCCCCAGTCTTAATGATCATGTGCTGATTTATAGCTGAACAAGGAATAGTGGGTCCACAACAAGCTTCAGATACAAAGATCCAAATGAAGACATATCAACTATTCTGCCAGTGTGGTCTCAACCATTAGTGGGCTGAACATGAAACCAGAAGAATTAAAAAAACAATTATAATCTTTTGTTCAACTGTAGATAAGGGACACAACTGAGGATCTTCCACGCCAAAAACAGGAGAAGACAACTAGGATGTGGAAGGCAAGTGAAGGTTACTGTGTTTCTTGTGTCTTTTCTGTTTGGACCTTGCACATCCTTTACAATTTCCCTGCTGACAGTGTGAAGCCCAAATGTAATGCTGTCAAAAACATGCATGATTGTATTTGCTACAGTGGACTGATTACTCCCATTGCTGGTGAATTTAGTTCTCTGCTGGATGTTCACAGTAAATTTGTCTCCCTTCCTGGCTGGAGAGGTCATACATGAAAAAATATGTCTCTTGTCCTGAGCTTTAGAGCAGTCTTAACCCTCCTCATACTGGTATTGTAGCTTTAATTCACTTTTATCTGTATTTTGCATGCAGTGGACTTATTGGGACAAGCTGTTCATTCCAGCATCTGGTAGTTTATTTATTATTGCGAGTGGATTACGTGCAGACACAAACGGGAATGTGAAGTATGCAGTAGAGTGGGCAGGTTTAATCATATCTCACAGTATCTGTTTCATTTAGAATTGTATTTTAATCTTACAATACTGAGATAATATCAATTTTAAACATCTTAAACCTTTGTAATAACACATTTCATCAGATGTTTGCCAGTTTTTTCCTCTTGAAGAGCAGTGAACTCTTTGTGATTGCCAGCATACAAGTTGTGGACATTTATTCCGTTGAACATTTATTGTCTGTTGAAATCAAACTAGAGACCCGGTCACCAATTATCCATGCAAACCATTAGCTCTAAAGGGATCCACAGTGCATGTGGGTTCTGTTAACTGAGTTTTCCCCTTGCCTGTTTGTCAGGAAGATGGTTATTTTCCATGTTCTGCTCAAGGTTGTTGACCCATAAAATAAGAAGTGTTCATATATTAGTACAGGGGTGGGAGCAACATTTTGTTGTCCTCTTCATGAATATGCCCCAGAAGTAATTTTTCCCAGAAGTTGCCTAAACCCCGGTCACAGGGGATAGAACACATTTGGAGAATTGGAGGAGGGATGAGAAGATGCCACCTTACTATCTAAGTTGAAATGACTTTATTTTAAGCGAAGGAACCTTTGGACAACCACCCTTGCCCTTCTGCAGTGGTGGATTCTCATCCCTGGCAGGCTCTGTGGCAGGACAGTAAGTGTAACCCCTGTTTTTAAGAGAAGATACAAAAAGACTTTCAGCTTAGAATCAGGTTAGATTTCCAGGACTGTCTGCAGCAACTAAAGAAGTTTCTGTCCCATGCTGGCCATTGAACAGCACTCCATCCCTCCAGGACTTCAGGAGTTTTACAGCACTGTTAGAAGATAGTTTTCATTCATCTATCTGCTAACAGAGGGGGGTTGTTAGGCGTGCTCCTCGGTGACAGCACAAGAACTGTTTGTTCAGGAAGGCAGGCCAGCCTGAACTTCATTTCAAACAAACTGTCCCTGCATAAGCCATCTTTCTTTCTCCACCCTTTCAGGGCTGCCTGCTGCTTTGTGCTTTGCAGCATGAGCATTTCCAAAATGTCTTGATGACTTTAAATTTTATATTACTATTGGTAGCTTTATTCCACAGAGACCAAACTCTCCAGCTTCTGTTTGTGATCATGGCAACACATTTCAAAGCTCATTTTGCTGGTGAGATCCCCGTCAGAAGCGTTTTACAACTTTAAGCTATGTGGTTTGTCTGTTCCTTTTTCTTTGTTGTTTGTTTTCACAAAACTCAAACTGTTCTCTAGAAAAGTAGCCTGTTGCCATAATCAATAACAATAGCTGTTTCCATACTTTATAGTATGTAGTCATATGGTCTAAATCATTGTCAGTCATTTCCTCTCCCATCACATCTTCCAAAACATGTTGCCCAAACCAAACTGAAAAAAAAAAAAGAGAAAAGAAGGAAAGAAATGAAACCATGCCACATTCTATTGTATCCATGTCATAAACTCGTAAACTACTGAAAGTTAGGGTCAGTGCAAAGATAAAAATCAGACAGTTTATGCTAACTAATGCTTTTGTTATTGCTTTTTGAAACAAAGTTTATTTGGTGCATTTATTTCTTCTTTTGACAGCATGTGGACAATAAGTGGGTTTCTTCATCTAGTGAAATAATTGCTTTCCGCAAAGCGTTGTTGAATCCAGTGACAGCGAATGAGTTTCAACGCTTTGTGTCACTGAAAGGAGACCTACTGGAGAACGGAGTGCTCTTTTGGCAAGAGGTACAGAAGTATAAGGTACGGTGGCAAAATGGATCAAGGGAGATATCATTCCGTTTGTAAGCAAATGCATCTATTACTGCATATTAGGAGAATTTTAACAAGAACATCTCTAGGCATTTTCTGGTTCATAGTAAAACCTCTTTCATTGCTTGAATTGGTTTTTTTTGATGAAAATATGCACTTGTTAAGGGTAGCTACTTTTAATGACTTGAATATATTATCCCTGTATGTCTTTATTGTTCTTCAAACTGTAATAATCTCTTAAGTCTCTAAAGGGACACCACAACCTAGCTAGTGCCTGGATTTTGGTATACATTTATTGAGCAGTAGAAAATATGCAAGTGCTAAAATGTTCATTCTGTCTTTAGAGTTACATACTGCTAAATAATGGGATTATTGCTGAATTTGGTAATCTCTCAAAAATCAGAGAAAACTTTAAAATTTATTCAAATGTACAGATGTAAAGAGAGTATCTACCTAAAAATCTTACATGTACAATGCACACCCCATCTCCCTTGTGCTCTGTACAGTCACTTTTGACGGCAGCTGAGGATGTGGCCAAGGTGAAACATGATGGGGAAGGTCAGCAGGGATTGCCTCTCTCTCACATACATGCCCCTTTGTGAAATTGCTGCTGTGTGGGGTGAAACACAATGGGAAACCTCAAGAGTGAGCCTTTAAATCACACTGCACCCTCCTAATAGCACCCTAGAGTGAATGCAGGGCACCACGCATCTTTCACTTGTTCCTTATTCTTTTTGCCTCTGGGATATGGCAGATGCAAAAGTGCTGCTGGGGTGCAGAGCCTCTCCTGGGCTCCTGGACACAGCCTGGGTGCACGGGGCAGGCAGCATGAGGTTAGCTGACCTGCTCAGAAATCAGGAGGTAAGCACAGTTGATGCTACATTAGCACTTGGAGATCCTGCTGCAGGCGTATGGGTGTGTTTTCACTGTTTAATTTTACACATTTGAATTTGGGGTGTGCTTTAGAAGATGAAGCTCCTCTGTTTCCAGGTGGAAATCTCCCCTCCTCACAGAGGCTCATATCCCCAAGTGAAGAATCATCGACTGAAATGCTCTCTGGGGTGTTGCTGCCTCTCTCTTGGTTACAGAGCGACTAGCTTAGACTAGAAACTTCACATGAAGGCACCTGAAGTTCTGTAACATAAATCCTTCCCAAAATGTTTGATGTTTTTTTTTTCAGATTTGTGACTCTTCATTGCTACATTGTGGAGGACATGGAAACTTTCTGCAAATTAATGTGGAGTGTAGTTTAGACTGTTTGCTTTGTGGATCTGCTCTCTGAAGAAAGCATTCATTGTTTTGTGTTCCACTCCCTCTCCTTCATTTATGTTAATTTTATTTGTCTTCTTATCAAGAAAAAGTACAGTCTGACCATATTTCTCCATGCACATGATTCGTCATGGTTGGCAGCTGATGCTCTTTATAGAAGCAAAGGGCTGGAATAGTAGGAGTGTTGTGGGTCAGGCTGAACTGGAGGAATATTGTCAAAGACGTGGGCAGCACTTTGCACGGTGCATACTTGTATTGTCTGGGCCCTATCATGCCATCAGTTTAGACAGATCCCCATTTAGGAGTCAACGGTTGCATTGCTCCTTGTAATGCATCAGGCTGGCAGCACATCTTGGGACAATCAAAAAACAAAAATATTTTTAAAAACATATGAAGAAATAAAATGCTGTGGATCATTTCCATCTGTTTCTCTATGCTCATGTCTCGTCCCTTTTCATATCATACGGCTTGTTTGCTTTCCCTCTTACTACAGCTCTCTGCCTTTTCTTCTATGCTAGATGAGCAAAGGAAACCATAATATATTCTTAGGATATATTGAATATGTCTTTGTAGTGCCTTACTTTCTTCATTGTAGCTGTTATTTTTTCTTTTTTTTCCTTCACAAACCTAAAAAGTATTCATAATAAAACAAGCCAGTGCTTTCACATTCCACATTTCTGGTTTAAATCCCTGTTTCTAATTTCTTTGCAAAGTAAATATCCAGCCTCCTATACCAAAACTAAGTGTGTATTCTCTATTTAGAGAGCTCTCTTCCTGAAAATTCTCAAGAGTGCTCCTCGTGTCTCCAATAGATATATGTGATAATCTCCTAGTGTTATAGAAATTTCTTGATGATTCTGGATAGATGGAAACCTCATGTTTCAGAGTGTTTGAAGGAAGTTCTTTGAATTATTTTTCCTTCCTGTCAAAGTCCAATGGTAGTACTGTCAGAATGTGAAAACACAGTAATAACAACAGGTTTTACAGTAACAATAGGGTCACATTAAAAAAAAGTAGAAAACCCTCAGTGTTCCTTTGAGTCTCACCTTTGTAAATTCAGGTTTGTTTTGTATTCTGTTCTGCACAGAGTTACTTCTAACACTGGGGTTTTGTGAAACTAGAAAATCTTAATGAATAGCAGAACTAGAAGATTGTACTGGTAGCTGAAATTGTCCCCTCTCATGCCAGCGTCCCTGGTTATAATACCTTGTACCTTCTAGATAATCCCTCTCTTTTCTTGGAGTATTTTTTTGTCTTTTCGTTACCATGGCTATGCTGGTCATAGCAGGCTCATTGTGAAAATCAGTGCCTCTCACACCTGTAGGTGCATTTCTCTTCTCAGAAACACCTCCTATTTGCCAGTAATGTAATTAGATGGAATGCAGGTTAAAAACTATCCTGTTACATCAGAATATGCAGGCAGAAATTACCCCTAAAAGCAATGATTGCTATATATCTGTATTTGTAAACCAGAAGTCCCACTCATGTCTTAACTATGTCTTCCATCATGCATATTTGCTATAATAATTTTGTCCTACATACTAAAGGAATCTACTGTGTAATTATTTTTGCATGACTCTTTGATCACTGGGCCCCTGTAAAGGGTCTTGTGTCTCCCTCTACATTGACTGAAAATCCTGTTTTTCATCTTTCAGGACTTGTGCCATTCTCATTGTGATGATGCCACAGTCCAGAAAAAGATCACAGCTATTATCGACTGCTTTATTAATTCTGCCATACCCCCAGCTTTGCAGATTGACATCCCAACTGAACAAGCAAAGAAGATTTTGGAGCACAGGAAAGAACTAGGACCTTACATTTTTAGGGAGGCACAGGTAAGAAGCTAAGAGAATCTCTGTAACAGATCTGGCTAGAGTCTGTGTGCTTGGTTGTAAGGATGTTTTTTGTTGTTTATGTGACAATTTGGACTCTGTGCATGAGCCTGGGCATGTAGAAGAACACTGTAGTCATGAATTTCAATGAAGGCTGGATGGTGGATATGACAGAGAGGCTTCAGATATTTACTGCTTAATAAACCAGACAATCTCTGACAGCTAGCTGATCCTCCAAAGGTGCTATCTGGGTCTGTGTTGGGAATTCGGGCAGTAGAAATTATTTCTGTCTGGTTTTAACTGCTTGTTCTTTACCACTTGGTTAGTGTCAGAGAAGTAATTTGTAGTTAGAAAGTTTGTAGTTTTTGTAGTTTATGAAAAGAAATGCAGATGTGAGTAAAGCACAAATCTAAACTTACAGAATGCCTTTCCCTTCTTTATTATAGAAAGTCTTTATTAAATGGCGGTAGACAATATTCTCTCTGATCTTTGTACTAATCAGACTGAACAGCAATTTGTGAGACTTTACTATGGACCTACTATTTTCTTATTCCTTGTTACTGTCTTCTGTGACTTATCTACCTGAGAGACCTAGTTCCTCTTTTTTTCCTATAAAATTGCCACCAACACCTTTGAACATCAACTGTGAGTCCATAAAGTATTTGGATCACAAAAGATGGATGATTTGTCAGAGAAAAGTGTTCATAGAGGTCCTAAGAGAAACAAGAAGTCTCATTTCAGCCCACGTAAAACCCAGTGAACTCCAGAAATGTGGCACAAAACCAAGGGAAGAACTTGGCCAAAAAGCTGTGACTGGAACATGGCAGTGACTCACATGCCACTGTCAACTCTGTTGAGCCGGAAACAGTGAGGTGCTGGGCTCCTTTGAAGCCATGTTTCTCAATGAGAATTAAACATCGACATAAATTTAAAAATGTGAGCCTTAGTACGTGCAGCACCACAATTCACTCAGCCCCTCTGTTTGCTTTTCTAAAATTGTTTTCCTTATTCTAGTTCAAAAAAGACCCTGTGAGAGATTATATCATTTAAAAATTATCCAAGATTTGCTCATAGATCTGTAATGTGGTTTAAGAGCCTTTCCAGAGGCAAAAAAGTATTTCCTTTCTCTTAGGGAGGGAAAAAAAACCCTCTCCCTAATGAACTGAATATTTGGAATGCTTGAGCAGAACAGTGGTGCAAAACCAATCCTACTGGTGTATATTTTATCAGGAATACTTGTAAAAAATGATGGATGTTTTCATTAATGCAAACAATTGTTTAGGGAAATATAAAAAAAGAAAGTGCCTTTTAACTGTGTTTTAGGAAGATTTCTCACCAGTAATAAACACACTGATGAAAAGCATGTGCCTAGCAAAGCTGGGCTGAAATGTCAGGACACAGTACGTGGGAGGAATAAGGCTGTGTATTCAAAAAGAAATAGTTATTTCATTCTCATGGTAAACTGCATTTTATTTTGCAGTAAACTCTGTTTTCTTAATATGGCCAAGACTGACTTTCTTTTCTTTCTATGCAGATGACTATTTTTGCTCTTCTGTTTAAATTTTGGCCAAAATTTTGTAAGTTTCGGAGCAGTTTGGCTGGTGACAACATTCTACTTGCCTTGGAGAGAAAAAAGGGAAAAAAGATGCAAAAGAAGGCAGGCAAAACAGAAGAGGAACGGCTCACAAAGTTTCAGGTGACAGCTGATGAAATGCATAAAAACTCCTTCAGGAGCAAACACACGTGAATTCAAATATCCCTTTCTCAGCCTGATCCAAAGCTACCGAAATCTTCTTGTTAGAGTTCAAGCTTTACATGCAACTCAGTCCTAGGACGATTACTTCCCAATCCTGCCAATGCATATACATATGTTTAACTTGAAGCAGATGAGTCAATGGAATACTCCTTTCATTAAGCAAAGGGGAAAATGTATTTTAGTAATCTGTTGTGTCAAGAGAAGAGAGAAAAACAGGGCTGAATTTTAACAAAACCTCTGTCTACGGTCCATGTATACAATGGGTAGCTGCAGACCTGTGCACTTCTTTTTTGTACTATTTTAGAGTATATGATCCTGGGTCACTATTGAAAGCAAAACAAAACCAGATTTTATCTCTGTTTCTCAGAAGCAGCATTTGAAAAGTCTGCACATTATTTAAAATGTTTATGTGCTAGTTGCTTTGTATAGTCTTTGTCTTTTCTTGAATATTTCTCAGCTTTGACAGTGTTAAACTGTTCACAATGAATTTCCAGACAGTTTCAGTGCATTAACAGAACTGTGACCTCTACAGAGGAATGCTTACTTGTAAAATTGTTTTTCTTGGAATTTTGTTATTAAAATATAATGGATTCTTTTTCTATTGATTATAGGCTTTGCAAAAGTTTATTTTTTACAAAATGTAGTTGTTTGGCCAGCTTTGAGGAGAGAACATTCCTTTATGGGCAGAGAAATTATTGGACTTGAAAACTATCATAAGTAGCATTAAAAGACCTTTACATATTTTAAATACCATGTACACATGTGTTGAGATATTTCTCATTATGAGAACCACATGAGTACCTGGACAGATACAGACATATATGCCCCTAAGAACATGTATACATTGTTACACTCTTTCAGACACATGAAAACTGAGGACCAGTGAAGCGTTACTCAAGGCCACACACCCATGTCAGGTGAAATCTAAAATCCAAGAACTCACGTTCCTTTCTCCAAAGCACGTTGCCTCCATACAGAGATGTCTGGCAAGGCCATTGGCAATACTTACAGTGCAAAAATGCAATATTTCAAAGTAATGCACTTTTGCATTTTCATGGACTTATTTTTTCCATCTGTTTGTTGCCTGTCTATAAGATTTCTGATTAAGATCAAGGAAATAAAGAACAAATCTTGGCCAGGAGGGCAAAAGCCTAGCTTTTAATGGGGAACAAATGGGAAAGGTGAATTACCCTTCTAAACTGGGAAATAGGGTAAGAAATTTTAGAAAGTGACAGCGAATGTAGTTGAGTAAACAGTTTGCAGATTATTCTCACAAAAAATTGTCAGTAAACCAGTTACCTTTTAAAAATTTCTTGAAAGAACCGGTGGAACAGATAAGTTTCTCAAACCCTTTTGCCCCTCTATTATTGTTTAAAGAATTTGCCATTCCTTGTTCTCTTGCTTGGCATTTCTGTCCCCTCAGTGATAATGTAACTATTCCAATAGTCCAGTATCCCTGAAGGATACTGATCAGGATCACCCAGCACAAGCAATAGCAGGTTCACTTGGCAGCTCGTAGAAGGTGATTTCTTGGCATTTAAAATAATCTCTATGCTCCTCTGTCCCAGCAGCCTCACACTGATGGAAAGATCCAGCAAGGTTAGAAACGACTTTTTTTCTGAGATTTTTTTTTTCTTTTATATATATGTATATATACACATATACACACGTGTATATATATATACACGTGTGTATATGTGTATATATATATATATGTGTATTTTCTTTTTCTCTACACATCAGTTGCCATTTTGGATTTATGTCAAACAGAACAAGAGTCCTATGGAGGAATTTTACTTTCTCCCTTCTCGCAAATTTGTCCCTGGGATGCCCAGACTACCTGTGCTCACCTCACTTTATGAACCAACTGTATGAGTCAGACTTTTATGTAGTATACTGTAAAAAGTGGGCAGACAAGGAGGTTTTCACTGCACAATGATGCATGCCTTGGTATTATTTGACTACTTCAATATTTTCTGTGTAAGCCTATGGAGCAAATCCTATTGGAGGCTTCCTGGCAATGGACTTGGTGCAGGGAGGAGTATCTGACAGTGATGGTTGCCATGCGAGCACTGTACAATGCAGAGACCTCTTTTAAGCTTAGCATCTGGAAGGCAGGGATGTGTTGGTACAGGGTGAAAGAAGCTTAGACATTCAGCATAATGTGATTGCTTCAGTGTTGACCTGAAATAGTTGTTTTAAAAGCTGTTGCCTTGGGAGAGCATGGTTTGCTTCTCATTTTTCACATATTTGCCCTTAGTGCGGCACAGCTACATGGGCCCACCTTTGGCCCGTCTGTAGATCTGTTCCTTTGTTAGCTGCCAGATGCACATGCCGCCTACTTTAAAAAATATCATTAGTCACCTTTTACAGACTGCCTTGATGCCAGTATTTGTAATTTGTTGTATACACAATTACGTTTTGCCTCCAAAATAGATGTTGGATTTTTTGCTTTCAAGTGTACAAAATAGTTTAAACCTACACTGTAAATCTGTACTTGTTCTTTCCATGTGCTTAACAGAGAAAGGTAAACCCATAAGCGTTAGTTTTCCCTTTCCATGTTTCCCTTATCTCTCTTAAAACTTCTTAGCAGTAAGCTTATTTGTTAGAAAGTAGTGTAATGCCATGGGAAATGACATTGCCATAACATTGGTCAATTTATTATGGTAAAACATTATTAAAGACCTCATTTAATTCACCATTCTCCTTGAGAAGGGTAACAAACACAAACCGTAGTATATTAGTATACACACTATTTCTGTAGCTGATTCGGCATCTGTGTTATTAAGCCTTCTGGAGCAAAGATAAATGCCAGACTGGCTGGGCAGTTCTATATACCCAGAAGTCACCTGTATAGATTATGGGCCCATAGGACACTGGGGGTGATGAGGAAGGAAAAAGGCACCTTGGGAGCAAGGAAACAGAGTATTCTGATCCTTTTTTGTATCTCCCAGGGGCTTTCTGAATGACTTTTGGAAACCATTTGTCTTCTCTTTTTTTTTTTACAATTTCTCATTTGCAACATGGGAGGGTTATATTACTTGCCTAATGGGGATGTTGTGGGGTTAATTACGTGAAGTTAAATATAAGCATTGGCTGATGTTCATAAAGAGTTTTGGGATCATCAGACGGAATGTGCAGAGGTGCAGCCTTAGTAGAACACTAAAACAACATGAAAATGACCAGAGCAGTTTACCAGGTGTTACAATGCCTTGTCCTTCATTGTAGATGTTTTAAATGAGATTGACTGTTTTCCTAACGTGTATACTGTAGTCCATTCACAGCTACTGGACTAAGCTGGAACTAATAATGATAAATCCTATGGTCTACGTTTATACCTGAGGCCAAATTAGAGGATCACAATGGCCTCTCTGTCCTTAAAATATACTCTTTTGCAGATCTTCCCTCTCACTCAACTATATTTTGGAGCAGGGATTGAATCTGAAAGGAATATAGTCAGAGGAGTATAGAGGTCAGGAAACTTCGATTAGGACAAAGAAATACTTTTAAAAAGTAGTATCTTCTGCTATATCTTATTATGCCCAATGTGATGAATTATGAAACTGGGCATTACAAAACACTACTGTATGTGGCACCATCTCATTTCCAATGACAATTTTTGCTTCCTCAGACTTTGCTTTTTACTTCAACTTAGTAACTCTTGCGTACATCTAATTATGAGTTCTTATTACTTGCAGGGTAAAGAAGTGGGGACAAAACTCACCGGTGCTTTGGTAGATGAGTTTGGTGTGGAGAGAGGAACAGCATCATTTTCAGATGGATATGGGCAGCAGGTGAATAATTAACATGTTGCTACAGATATCATCACTCAAGAGAGATAAAATTATCGTGGGAGAATGGAAGGTGGAGTTTGGTTTTGAATGCGACTGTTATGTGGTTCTTCAATAACTATTCATTCTTCTACAAGTAAATTCACTGTTACAAGTTTATCTGCCTTACTGGTGAATGTTTTTTCTTTATTTTTTATTTTAAGATGTAGGTTCTGAGTATTATTAATATCTAACAACATATTAGGCTCTTTAGGTCTGTAGATTCCAAGAGAGTCTTTATTGAAGATAAATTGAAGAAAAGGCAGTTCAATTCTGGAATGAGAAGCTTTTCATTACTTGTGAAATTAATATCCCAAAATAATTTGGTTTAGGCTTGAGTCATCTTCTGCTCATATGTCAAAAACTGAAGCTGAACTCTGAGGAGATCTAGGTATTTGGACAGAAAATCTGCCAGAAAATAGCTCCATAGTACTTCTTCCAGAACAACTCTCATAGTGCATCAAATCTGTAGTGAAAAGGTAACAGTCATTTTATTGCAGAAACTGGAAGTAGAGACTTGCCACCTCAAGCATCCTAAGGGATCGTTCACAGTTGAGTTGACACTGCCAAAACATAATAGGGCATCTGTGCAACCACGTAATCACAGCTATGTCATGTGATGAAGGGGTAACTCACAGTCTGGCCACTGCTTACATTCCATGGAGCTCTTCCTGTGGCATTACATTAGTGATGAGCAGAATGTAGGAACAGGCAGTGTGAAATAGCCTCAAAATATGAAACCACAGTGCAAACTGCACAGTTAAGCTCACACTCTTATCCCTTAAAGGGACCTTTTAACCTTTGCTCGGACCTATTAAAAAAAATAATTGGGTGAGTCTGTGCATCAGTATCATAAGCCTAAGCCCTCAAGAGGCAGGTAATTGCAGAAAGAGCAATATTATTTTATAGAGCAGTTTCTTCTCCAAGCCTCTTTCTGCTCAAGGGAGATGCCAGAAGTGCTTCTTACTGAGTCATGAAATGACAAATTGGCCTCAAACTTTTCAGGTTGTAAGAAAAAAAGAAAAAAGACCAAATAAAAGTACAGTTCTGATACTGATTTGGGAGAGTGACCTAAAAATTACCTGGAACCTGAACTGTGGTTGTTGCAATGTCAAGAGCAACATTTGTTCCTTAGAAAAGGAAAGGATGACATCTCAAGCTGATCTGCCTTTAGTGGTAGCAGCACTCTGCTGGAAAGGC
The DNA here is from genome assembly GCF_037038585.1 of Patagioenas fasciata. Lineage (NCBI taxonomy): Eukaryota > Metazoa > Chordata > Aves > Columbiformes > Columbidae > Patagioenas > Patagioenas fasciata. The sequence goes on from NC_092521.1 coordinate 23,777,703, forward strand.
AGAATGAACTCTGAGGCTAATGAAACCTTCAATGATTTGAAAAAGGACACACCAGAAGGATGTGGCAGGGAGATAAAATTAAGTCCTCGATAACACAAAAGGCTGAAATTTTAGAAGCAGTAAAGTCTCCTGTATTTACATTGTGAAGACAAAAGTAGAGAGAATAGGACTCAGAACCGGGATGGAAAATAAATGAATGTAAACATGTTATCTGTCAAACTTCTTTAAATTGCATTTAATGGTGCTTTGAGATTTTTTTTTTTTCAGCAATACTATTTTTCCCATTATTGTCATGACAAAGCTTCTTAATAATTACAATTATTCAATAACGGGGATATAACCTAAACAAGTTTTTTGTGTCACTGTTGAAATGGACCAGGTGCTACCAGTGACATCGTCAGGAGGCTGATGGTTTTTAATGGTTCTTGCAGGATTCCTGGTCCTATTCCAAATACTTAGAAGCCTTGGCGCAGGAGAGAGTACTCCTTAAAATGCAAGAAGATCTGGAGGAAACCTCATCATCATTCCTTACAGGTTGTTAACTAAGCTCTGTAATTTCGGAGGACAAGCTTATAGCTTAGGGGAAATTCTCACAGTACAAGGACTCTGCTCTCCCTTGGAGCTGTGTACATAAACTACTGCCTCCCTTACCCTGTCTGCAGAGGAGTTGCTCTCTGCACTACACTTGTGGTGGATAAATTTTCTAAGAAAGGGAAAGCAAAAGTTGCAGGGTATCAGCATTGTCCTTACTGCACAGGTCCTGCTGCAGAGAAAAATACAGCCATTTATTCATTCTGCACAGTGACATGGCAATCCTGTTTGCTTTGCATATATATTTCACCTCCCTGGCTTCTTGTGGTTCATCAACTTACATACAGGCAGAGAGATGAAATTCTTTTCTCAGCAGTTTGTCAGTATGCTTTTGGGGGACCTAAGAGGCATTGCCTCATCCTTGTGTCACCTGCGTACACTCTCTTACATCTTCCCTAAGGCTATTATGACCTTTTTGTTCACTAAATAACTCCATTTAGCAGTGGGGCTAGCAATAGTTCTATGTGATGTTAAAACCATTCAGTCTAAGTTTTCTTTCCATATACAGGTTCTTCATCTTTCTCCTTTGGAAAATCCAAAAAATCCATCATTTCTCCCAAGAGCAGTGTGATTTTGGAGAAACGCTAAAATCTTCCCAAGAAACAGAAAGTAAGTACCAGACTGCCAACGTGTGCTTTGAAATTTTGATTCTTAAAAGCTTGTTTTCCTGCTGTCAGTGCTGATGCTCATTAGTAGCAAGTTATCCCACTCCAAATCACATTTCACTGAAACTGTACAGCCTCAACATGAAGGCAAGATTCTTTTTCACTCCAACCATGGTTAGTGGACCTAATGTTGACCAGATGGAGTTTTGTTGCAAAACGATAGTCTCTGAAATGCGGTTCCAGGCTTTCCAGGTTAAAATATTTCAAATAGGAGCATAGGATGACTGGAGGAAGCTCAGACCCCATGGAGTTACTGGCAAGGGCCTGACAGAACTAGCAATAGCTCATCTCTGCCTAAGCCAATTAAACATTAGAATGGGAGAAAGAAGTGGGACAGCAAAGAGATCTGCTGAATACAGAAAAGCAGATTTTGTTTCAGAGCTGGAATCCCTAGATGGAAGAATCCCCTGCAGGTCTTTTTTTTTTTTTTTTTTTGTTTGGTTTGTTTTGGTTTGTTTTGGGTTTCTTATAAGCCTTTGCTGAAATTAAATGGACTTAAAATTTATAGAACATGGACTATTGCTTCCCTTCCTTCTCTGTTCCTCCTTCCTCTTCTAATTCTGTACTTCAACACTGCTATATAGGCAAGTTGGTGTCCTGCCCTGAACATATGGCAGCATTTTCTGTATGTGGCTTCAGAGAAAATGGCCGCATTTCTTGGTCTTCCCTCCTGTTCTCTTTCTGACCTCTTATCACCTCCTCTAGTTACAGTTAAAGTATTCCAGTCACCAGGGACCTTACGCACCTCTGCAGATGTCATTGTATTTCAGACACTTGTACCTTTTTGAGCTACAGTTCTGCATCACAGGCAGCTATATCAGTGTAAGGAGTCCTTGCATGGGGACTTCGGTCCTGCTCTGCAGCTGAGAAACCTCCAGCTGGGCCCAGTGCTCAGAGGGCTACAAGGCAGCTGCAGTACATGCTGCAGACCAGCCCAGCAGTCTCTGGCCCACCATGTTATTCAAAATCCACAAGTTGCATTCCTGCCAGGCATCAGGCTGTGATATGGGCTAATGCAATGAGAAAGTAGAGGTCTTGAGCGGTTTCAGAGGCCTCTCCCACCAGTGTCAGTAGCAGCCCGCTCTCCAACACCACTGAAAATTTGCCTGCCCTGCCCCTTCTCAAAAGTTTAAGTGCTTCCACCACCTTTGAGTTCTTTTCTCTTCCTCTATCAATGACCCTCTGGTGGTTCTCCTCACCCCTGCACTCTGTGGTGATCTGATCACCCTGCTGATAGGGTAAGACATCTACAAAAGACGATGATCGCTGTCGATGGGACAGCATCTCTCCACTTTGTTACAGAGGAGATACCTTGTGTATTTGGTGTAAATGGCAAGGTGCTGGCAGCAGGGGGGGTGTAGGGGTGGCCTCTGTGAGGAGAGGCTGGGGCTGCCCTGTGCCAGACATGGCCTTTTCTGGCTGACTCCAAGCAACCCATCACAGGACATAGCTGGACCCATCACCCAAAACAGTGGCACCTTGGGGAAACACATTTCAGAAAAAGCAAAGAAAACCAGAGAGGGAAGGGACTAAAATGAAAGAAAAACAACAGAGGGAACACCAAGGCCAGAGGAGAAGGAGAAGGTAAAGGAGACTGAGGAGGAGGAGGTGCTCCATGGTAGAGCAGATATTCCCAGCAGCCCATGGAGAACCACAACTGCAGCAGAGGAAAAGAGTGAGAAGGAAGAAGAAGCTGCCCATTGCCTTGCTGAAGCGACTGAGTGTAACCTGTGGCGATAACAAGGGGAGGAGAGGTGCTTGGAGTGAACTTGAACCTGGGAAAGGTGTAGGAAAAGTGTTTTCTCTAAATGTGTAAATGTTCATTTCTTGTTTTTTCCACTACCCGAATCAGCAATGGTCTCTTCTAATTGGCAATAAATTAATTCCCCCAATTTGAGTCTGTTTTGCCTGCAACAGTAATTGGTAATCAATCTCCCTGTCTTTTCTTGACCCACAAGGTTTCTCTTTCTTGTTTTTCCTCTTTCTTCCCTTGTCCTGCTGAGGGCAGGGGAGTGAGTGAGCGAGCAGCTGGCTGGAAGACTGGCTGCTAGTAAGGGCCAACCCAGCCACAACTTGTTTCTCTCTTTTTGATGCTTTTACTGAAGAACTATTCTGACTATTGCAACTGGCTGCAACACAGCACTGACATTCTGTTACCTTTTGCAGGCAGATTAAAATCTCTCTGAGGAAGGGAATGCAGAGACATATAATGGAAGTGGGCAGGAGACACAGAGATAATGTGCATGCAAGGTTTGTCCTTACGTTTTCAGAGCAAAGATGCTGACTTGGAATATTATTAAGAACCGTGGGATATTATTCAAAGGTAGAAAATAAATATCTTCCAATGTGTTCCGTATCAACATGATTGTGATACTGATTCTTGTATTGCTGATCTGTTTAATAGTACACCTTGAGGCTCAAATCAGAGTGTGATTCCACTGAAGTATGCATGGTACAAACTACTAGGTGGTCATGGTCCTAAAGATCTTATAGTCAAACCCAGTTCTTCAGTGCCTGATCTAATGAATAAGTAAAACACTACGTTGAACCGACAGCCATAAAGCAGTGTCTTGGCACCCTATGCTCTAGTACTGCAATTCACACAACTTGTATTTGTCAAGGATAACTCATGAGGTGTCTGAGCTATCATGAAATCAAACCAAATTCAGTCTGATTCCTGGTACAAAGTACACCTTCTGCCTCATTTCTGAGTTTTGATCCATGAGAAAGGCTTAAAGTACATCAGGACGCAGATGTGATTGAGAACTTTTGTAAAACATTATTCCTCCCACAGCACTACTCACCAGAAAGTTGCAGGAGCTCGTAGCTCTTCTGTGGCTCTCCCTACTTTCTTGCTTCTTTTTACAATTTTAAGAGTTTTTAAAAGAATTGGGGCACAGTTGATGTTGGGCTTAGGGCCAAAGGATTAGTTGGGGGGGTTAGGAGGGGCCAGGGGCAGGATTAACTGCTAGGCAGGGGACAGGATGATGATAGAACTCTTCACATTTTTCAGATCACTCTGAACACCAGTCCCCAGCCACAAAATTGTCGGCTCCATTCTTCTCTACATGTGTGTAACGCATGCAAGAGAAGGCAGATCAGTGAGCTTCAGCTTGCTGAGTTCCTGAGGACTACCCCTGAGTTAGGGATGAGATTGTCTTCCGCTGCCCATCCCAACCTCTTGAACAAGGAGATTGAGCCATTCAGCTCAGCTGTCAGTAGTAAAGGTTCTTCATTTTGCCCTCTTACATCATACTGCTAAGGACCCTTTACGAGTGCTTTCCTCCTCAGTGTGGAGTGGCAGCTAAGGACAACTAAGAGCCTTTTTCAATCTTGACACAATAACCAGGAATTGTATGTGACTTCCATGGGAAGTTGCTTCAGACAGTCTGGCAAGGAAGAAAGACGCTCTCTTTTATGGAAATAGCTGCCCTGCTCATATATCCTTCCAAAACAAGCAAGGGAGATCACTGATTCAATTCTTACTTTCCTCAGTGTTCAGGGACAGAGTTTGCTTCATGCTCATCTCTGTTCCTTCTGTGTTTGTGTTGCTTTGCTAGTGTGATGTTATCCGAGAAGGACATCTTGGGTGGAAGCCACAAAGGAGTAAAACATAAAATTCTCTTCCCTGTTTTTCATGTTTTCCCAAATGTCACAGACGCAGTGAACTTTAATGCTCAGTACATCCGAGGAGGGGGGAATGTAGCATCTTTTAGTGAGCAGAGCACATGTGGTACTGTGTGGCCTACCACTCATTAATGTGAAAGGCAAAGAAGAATCACGAAATGCCATAAATGCAGTGATGTATGTCAGTCTAAAAACACACGCGAAAGGCCACCTTCTACTGCTGTGGTCAGTACAGTGCACGCAACCAAATGCTGGAGCGTGGCAGCCAGTTTCTGTTTTGTTATGTTCCTGCCTCCCTGGCATTTTGAGACAGTTAAATAACATGTAGACAATGCTTATCTTATGCTGGTAGCTTTGACTTGAATCATACTTGGATTACTTCTAAAATGAAAAATATTATCCAGATATTTGTCACAGATGATAAAACTCCTAGTGAATATGTTCCCCTCTTGCCAAGTTGTTAATGAAAATTTACCAGCCCCCATGCGAAAACTACTGTCCCAGACAGTTACTATGATTAATACCACACATCTCTATCAAACTTAGAAACAAACAAAAAAAAAGTACTTAATGTCCTTCAGTGAGCGAGTAGAACTTTACAAACTGGCTCTATCCGGTAAAAGTTGTGCAAGCTGATTATAACCCTCAATCCAGTTTGCAATTTTGTCTCCATGTTAACTGAAATATATATATATACGTGTATATACGTGTATATGTACACACAGGCACAGTCATTTATAAGCCATGTTTTAGTATGCAACTGAGGATCGCATACTTCAGTAACGATAGAAATACATGTCATATCAGCTCATTATGCCCAATCTTATGTGTCAGTCTTAAAGAAATATCGAGCAATTGGACAGGGAATATATTAAGAGACAGGAACCCTTAATTTCTGGGTAACTAATGCAATGGCTGACACCCCATAACTGCTATTTGGTGACACATCTGAAACAGAATAGTGGTTTTAGTCTCATACCGAGGGACCAAGAAATAACTGTTGCCAGTTTCAGCAGAAAGCCTGAGAAATGAACAGGTATAGAGACTAACTACATATTATTGTTCTAAATTATGACTCTATGTCACTTCAGAAAGCTTGCACTGCTATCATCTTTTGGCTTGTTCTTGACATCTATTCTCTCTCAGGCTGCTGATCCACCACCTATGTGGGCCCAGCAGTTTTAAAGGGCTAGAAAAGTTTTATTCAACACTCCTAGCACCTCTCCTTTTAGATAACTAAAACTTTATTCCTTGTTTATTTTAACTATGTATACATTGGAACTTTCAGAAGTCTGCAGCAGATCAACAGTTCTCTGTGGAATTGCTGCTACAGATGATAAAAACAATTCTCTTTTCAGAAACCTGCAAGCCTAGAAACTCCTCTGGACGGATTTATGCTTTAGTGGTGTTCAAAATACACAATCTAATCATATTCATTCAGACTTACTTTTGTTGTTTACTCCCAAGTAATGCAACATATTGGAACTATTTTGGAATTTTTTTAACTCATCATTTGGATTCATAAATATTTACACTTAGATGCTATTAGTGTGTATTTCACTTTTCTTTCATCAGACCTGGCATGTTTAGTAAAACATTTTATAATCTTTGAGGGTGCAGTCCTGGAATTTGTCGTTCAAATACATAAGCTGTGACTCTGCACTTCAGGAAAGGGCTTTATACATTTTGCTTTTACTTCTCTCCTGCTACTGCATGACACAAAGTATCAGACTATGAGGTTAATTCCTGAAAATATGTAGTGCCAGATTATGTTATTAAAGTGCACACTTAGAATAGTTCACAAGAGCGGTACTGGTGGTCACCAGGCCATTTAAAAAGGGGCAAAATGCTTTCTCATTTGTGTCTGTACAATGCTGCCCCGACACTGCCTCTGTACTCCTCATGATCTCTTTTTAGTGGCTGTTTCTTAAAGCACTATTAATGGGGAACAGTCTTAGATCCTGAGCTGCGGGTTCCTTTGTCCCCTTCAAGGTGTGGAAATCTCATATTTAATCATCAGGCACTGAGATCAGCGATGAAGGAAGGTGCTTTGCAGACACAGTGGTAGACCAGATTCAGCAGACCCAGTTTCTACTGGTGCTCTGATCATACAGTACTGGGTGGCCAGGGCCAGGCTTGTGCCACACCTTCTGCATCTTTTACACACGAATCATTGTCACTCACTTTGCAAATATGTTTGACTTAAGAAAAGAGAAACCTGCATTAATTAACTCTACAGATAAAAGTATCAATGAACTAGGTATTTTCCTAAGTGCAGGACCCTCAGCTTCCTGCTGTTGAAAGCACTGAAAAATGGCAGGTGTCCCTTCACTGCTCCTTCTGTGCCTTCAGCACTACACAGGATTTACAGACTTGGGGACATTTTCTATCCCCTACCACTCATACATTTGTGAAATGGCCAGTTTCAGTCCCACCCAATGCTATCGTTCTAGTCAAAGCTATTGACTTTAGCTTCTGTGTGTATTAAAATGATTGAAAAGAGATCAGGTGTTTCTAAGTTCTGTCCCAAACTGGGGGAAGAAAATACTTAAATTACTATGTTTCTAATGTTAAATACTGGTTCAAACTGATCACTATGTAGCTGTATGTGGCCAATGGACCTGCAGTAATCCAACTTGAATTTGACCTGTTTAAACTGTCCCATCACATTCAACTGATGATTTTTTTCACTGCCTCTTTATAGAAATGCTTTTAGTCAGTCATTGTGAATCATGTCTGAACACAGCTAAGACAGGGTTAACTGTTTTGGTGTTTTTTTTAAGCTTATGGAACATTTCTGGATTTAATACTTTCAGTAGTTGCTGTTAAAATTTTAGGGAAAGACAAGTCTGAACAAAAATTTTAGATCTGGATCTGTACTCACAGTTCAAACCTACATCTAATGGCCTGATTTGGAGCATTCCCAGGATTTCAGAGAGTTATAATTCACATCTGTGTTTCTAACTCCTTCATGCATGATTGTTTGAATGTGCACTTTTGGAACAGGTCCATGTCTAATAGGCTAAATTGTAGTTCCCAAATCAGAAGCCACATGGTATTGCTATATAGTTTTTTTTAGTTTTTCTTTTATTACGTAGTCTTCAAATAAGGTTCTGTCAGTCCAGCACATTGGATTAATACAAAACACCAAAGTCTACACTTTCTACCTTCCTGGTAATGAACTCACACATTATGATTTCTACAAGTGATTTAGTAAAGCATTTGCTCAATGGCCATGACGGATAATTGTCTGTCAAGTAATAATTTATCAGAGTGCTGGAGCAGACTGGAGTTATGCAGGACCCAGTAAGCTGTCCTAGTATGATAAGGGTAGCCAAGGTATAGATGAGATTCTCTTATTTTTAATATTAATTGAACCAAGCTAATTTGTATGTCAAGCATAGGCTGCATTTACTTGGATTTTCCTCTATTTGTCTACTAATTAAAATATTTTAGTTTCTTGGTAACATATGTGAAAGTGTTGACAACAGCATTGCTTATTCCACATGTTAATTATGTATTTGTTCAGAGTATGCTGATGAACTGTGTGCATTTCTCATGTTAAGTTTTCATTTCATGTCAAAGTGGAAATGCAGTAAGTGGCTTTGTGCTTTTAATTTTAGATACTTCTTTTTCCTCTAGAAGAATTTTGTACATGATTCCTCTGTACCATATGCCTTTGAAAATCTTTTGTTGGCAATAAGTTTAAAAAGAAAGTAATACTCGCTTCTCAGAAAAGGATTTCTGAACAAAGCAAAGCAATTGTACCATTAATGAGAAAGTTAAATGAAACAAATGACAAGGCAAGCAAGAAAAAAACACAACATCACACTGAAGGAATGCACAGGCACACAATAGCTTATGCAATATTCCTCGTCCATCAAAGTCAGTAAATACAGATTTCATTGGAAATATTAATTGTAATAGGCCACAGTGACTATGGCTTGGTAAACGCAATCAACAAGCTTTCAGCATTCTTACTAGTTTTCACCTGTAGGCAACTAAATGAATTTCATCCCAGCTGTGAGACGCAACTGATCAGTGCTGGTTTTATAAACCCCAGTCCCTGATTGGCCAGCCACTCATTCCTAATGGGAATTGAATCTGCCATGTCTCTAGAGTAATTTACACCTTTACAATTTTGTATGTGTGTATACATGTATACACATCCATAAAAATATTTACTTCACAGATTCCTGTGTGCTTGTGTGCATACACATACACATTATATACATATACACATAAAATTATCTTGCTTGGTAAACTATTTTACTGTCACAATCACATAGGGCTTGATTTTGGTGTATACCATATTTTTCCTAGTACGCTTTTCCAACCATTTTCTCCCGTGTATTTTTTTTAAAACGAAGGTCATTACATTTCATTAAACTGTTTGCGTTTGTACTCACTTGTATTTCAGAGGATAGAGCCATTAAGCCTGCTATATTGAGGGACATGGCTCTTCCCATAGGTCTGCGTGGCCGCTGGAAAGGAAAATAAATGCACTTTTGGGAAGTTCTTTTCCTCTAGAAAGCATCTGCAAGAAAAAAATGAACATTCCCTCTATTTTTTCTCCCAAATGAGAAAGTAATTAACAGCATGTGTTGGGCCACTCACTAAAGACTACGATAAATGTCTTGCTATTTTCAGGCTAATCAACTGGATGCTTGACCTACAACAAGAGAGTAGGTATGATTGTGTTCATCTTCCAGCTATGACCTTCCAGTTCAAAGATCATCTTAACTCCTGCCTGCCTGATCCTGAAATTTGCTGAATGTGTTGAAACTTGTTCATTCACATCTCCAGAGGTGCTCAGCACCTGGCAGTAGCAGGCCTTCAGAAAGCTGTGCAAAGGACAAAAACAGTGTTTTGTTTGGGTTTTTTTGAGTGAAACACCAGCACAGCACGGCTTTGTCACTGCAGCTGCACATGAAAGTATTTCAAAAAAACCCAAAGCAAAACAAAATCAAAACACAGAAATACATAGGCTTAGTTGGGCTTGCCAAGGTAATGCAGTACTAATCACAGATTGCATTCTGAGACAATAGTTAAGCATTGGAAATAACCTGCCCAGAGAGCTTTTGGTATCCTTATTGTCATCAGAGGGGTTCTAAAAACAGATAAGATACACACATCTGCCAGGAATCACTACGTATTTTCAGACTCATACTGGGGCAGGGAATGCGTAGATGAACTCTGGAGGGACTTATTTTCTCTGAATCCATATTGAGGTTGCTCTGAATGCAAAAGCTCAGCCTCCGCTAAAGAATCTTACGACAGTCGAGGGCCGTGACACTTCATTTGCTCTGCACCCGAAACTCCCACTGAAGCCAATTATTCAATCTAATTTAACAAAGACCACAGCTTCTCTGGCTGTGCAATTGTTGGTAACCATCAACAAACTGATTCATCTACAGTTGGGCCAAATGTTACAAAATCTGTTTCTGAGTTCTTGTTTGTACCTCCATCATAAGATTACACCAAAATTAAAGCATGCAGTACTTGAACTAACTTCAAAGGCTGAGCTTGCACTTCTAGCTAGTTCAGCCTTTTTATTGGTTCATGTTTTCCATTTGGCTTCAACATCCTGTTCCTTACTGATGCCCTTCTAGAGTTTCATTTACAAATATTACGTCCCTGGTTAGTGAGCCATGCTAATTAATACTGTGGTGGAGGCTATGGATTATAGTAATCTCATGCCTCCTGCTTGGAAAAATGCTGCAGTTTTTCCAGACGTTTACATGTCAAGCCGTATTGAACATGGCCAAATTTGTCTTAGGAAAATGTATCCTGAACTCATTTAATCAAAATATATTTAACTAAGGTTGCTTATGCTGTTATCTATTGCCAGTTTTGTTAATCATGAAGCTTAAAAATTTCAGTGCAGTAGAAACCTGAGACCCACAATTTCCTAATTAGATTATTTCAAACAAAACGGTAAAGTTAAAACAGGCTGGTTTAAGTATACATATTTTTAAAGGTTCATGCCCATAACAAGTTTGTTAAAACAACATGCACAGATGATTTTACTACTTTCTGGAAGCCTCACATGTCTGACTGCACCTCACCTTTTAGCTCCACTGAAGTCAGAGTCTCCCTGACTGCTGGGGCTTCAAGTGTTGCCAAAGTTATGATTGTAAAGAAAATGTACTATATTTGCAGTACCATCAAATATGAAGTAAAAGCTATGGAGACTTTACATGACATAGCCACCCTAAGTCGATAGGTTCTTCCAACACCAAAATAAACAAAAGCAATGACATTTTTTTAGGAAGAGGGAATATCTTTTATTAGACCAGGTGATGTAATTTGAAACAATGGACAAGATTTCAGGCTCACAATTTGTTCACCAGGTCAGAAAAAGGTCAAGAAATACATAATCTCTGGGGTACTTGTTATTTTATTTTTGTTTTTGTGTTCATGAACTCTCTTTGTAAATGGACACAAATTGGTTGACGTGACTGCAGTATGATACAAGTCACAACAAATGTGAAAGAGATACCCCACACTCCTTCTAGACTGTCATTTCAGACCCAGAAAGGAAAACTTGCCAACATCTCGTAACACTTACCATGTCATCACCTCAACATGAACTAAAACAGACTAAAATGAGGGGTTTAGAGACCTATGGGAAAACGTCTAAAAACTTGCCACAGGAAACAAATGCAAAAGTGGCATTTTACACACAACCCGGGCCAGTCTTTTTGTTGGAATGAGCTCTGCATTGTACTCGGTACATAGAATAAAGGGCATAGATGTCTCTAGGCTAAATCCTACAGCTGCAGATGTTTAGGTGTCACTCTCTCGGGGTGCAGTCTCCAAGCTGAGCAAACCCCCTCCCTCTGCAGCTCACTCCTCTCAGAGAAGCACACGGAGCCAAGAGCTGCCCAGAGCAAGGATGGGGCCAAATGTGGTGCCTCCTATTTGAAGGAGGCTTCCCCACTTCACAGCCACTGTTTTACACCCACAGGTAAGTAGGTCTGTCATTTTCTGTGAGAATTAATTCCTTGAATGACATTATAGCTGTATGAACAGTAGCAGTTGGCCACTTTCTGCTTTCCTGGAGGTCAGATGATCACTGGTCACATCTAGGAAAAACAAAAGCTAAGAAAAGGCCTGGTCTAAACGCCATTAAGGTAAGAAGAATAATGCTTGTTTCAATGGCTTTGGACTGCTGAAGGGTACCCCTGAATCTCCTGTTCAGACTTAGTGTGATGCATCCACTGTCATGGAGACAAGCAATGGTAAATGTAGCAGGTGCTTGTGTGGACAGACTCACCAGGACTGCTGGGCAGGTCCCACAGATGTTGTCTGCCATATGACAGTTTCCATATGGTACATGATGTTTGCAGCTAGAAAATTTTGCCTTGCGTGAAGCTAAAGCATGTCACAGCACATCAACCAAGCTGTGCTTTGAAAAGGAACGTGAAGAGCTTGGCCTTTTGTCCTCACGGTATGGTGTGGTCCTTGCCTGCCTTTCCAAAAGGCAGAACTCTGCTCCCACGCTGCTCTCACGCTGGACACTTTGTGGAGCTGAACCCAGGCCAGAACGCTTGTGGCCTCCACCTGTTGGGCTGTCAGTTGCTGAGATGGGATTGCAGAGACTGCAGAGACTGAATTACATGTAACAGTTTTATGTGTTAACTGGTTAAACTGTAGGTTGGAGTATTTGTCTGTAAAGGTGGTTTAACTCCACAGGTTCCTGGAGAAAAACAAGGATGAGGAATGAATAAACTTTCTCAGAGTAAAGCACCTCAGCGTAAATACAGAGGAGTAAAGAAGCAGTATAAAAACATTGTCTTTGCTGACTTTATTTCCATTGCAAACAAGCTACATAACATTTAAAAATACAAAAGACAGAAGAATCCTGGAATCATTTAAAGGGCTTTGAGCAAGGAACAGGGACTGGAGGGAGGTGTTTCTGTGGGTGTTTTTTTTTTCTTTTTCTAAGAAATCAGATGGAAATGTAGAATGTTTCTGGCAAGGAATGATGAAGTTAGACTTGTCTAAGTTAAACTTTAAGTCAGAATGACAGACATATAGAACATTACTTGTTTAAAAATCCAGTTTATCTGAACAAGGTTTTCCTGTTGCTAAAATTAGTACTGTATTTGTTTGAGATAGGCCCTCTGAACCTATAGGACTTCAGAGTGAGAAAAATTAATACAGAATCATACTCCAGAAAAGAAAGTGGGGAAAAAAGTGTCACATGAATGTTAATGTCTCAGCTGTGGAACCTGGTGTCTTTTCTAGTTTTCTGGCCTGAATACACACATTAGCCATGTCTTTACCACAAGCTGGGAACTTGGGAAATAGTTGAGTGTCTTTTTTTACTAATAAAACTCATGGTGGTACCAAACACGGAATCATTCATGAAATTATACCAATATTTGATATGTATAAAAATACCAAAATGTGTCTCTTTACAAGTTGTACAAAACTTAAGATGTTGCCTTTTTTGAGGTTTTCCTATTTCAGATGCGTGCATAAAATCAACAAAGGCTTGTGAAATCCCTGTCCGCTCCATTTATTCTGATTTGAACTTTTGCCTTTTTTTTTTTTTTTCCCCTCCTTTGTTTAAAATGCCCTTTTGGAAGTACAAAAATATTTTTCTTCCCCCTACTAATTTTGACTTTTTCCATTTAGGAATCATTGATTCACTCTCATTTTTTGTACAGCTGCCATTCCAATTCTGTTAAATAACTTCTGGTGCCACAATATCTTTGTTTGTTCCACAGCACCATTGATTGATGTCAACACTGCTCTGGTAAGAGAGTATTTGATTAGTTAATTTCTGGCACAGAAACGGGAGAAGGAGCACAAATGTATGCATTTTTGTATGTGGCACAAAGCACTGTTTAATTTTTGTTTCTTTTGTGATAGAGAGGTAGATTTTATAATAAAGTATTTAGGAATGCAGCTGGGGATTGCTGATGTCCCATGTGATCTTTTTCCAGTAGATTTTTGGTTCTAATTTGATCCAGATTATGATTATCTGAAGACTTTTTGTGGCATATGCAAAATCACTTGATTGTCACAGTCCTGTTCCTAGTCGGCTCCAGTCCACACCACAGAAAGTACAGTCCCAAGTAGCACAGCTGGCACTCTTTGTGGAAAAGACAAGGATTCACTGCCTGAATTTTATGTCACTAAAGTTAGAGGTAAATTTTATTGCACATTTCAACGAAGCACAGGCCAGAAATGATTTAGCATTAATGCCTTCCTCTGCTGCTTGAAAGATGATCCCTTTCAAGGACACTGTGAAGAGCAATCAACTCTTGCTGGTGCTACAGTATTTTGGAAGAGGACTGCAGATTCTAGTTTGGTAACTGTGACACCTTTTGAGCAAACAGTCCTAATATTCACATCCAAAAGAAAACTGGAGCAGGTGCCAGAAACCACAGGGACTGGGTGGGCTGGGAAGGAGATAACTGCTGTCGTCTCTGTATTGTATGTCTCGGTGTTTTCAGAAGGTTTATTTGCTTTGTTGCATTTGGATGCATGGGGTCCACTTGGGTTCAAAACTGCATTCAGCCTTATAATCCATCCAGAAACTGGAGTGATAGGAAGCAACTCTGTGCACTGACTTAATGAAGCTGATTATCTCTGCTCTCCTTCCACGGCTCTTCCTCTAATGTATCGTCTATCCTTTTTTTATCCCTTATTTACACAGTCCCAAACCGCCCTTTATACAGAACAATAAGGAGTTGGCTGTATATTCCACAGTAATGACGTCAAAGAATAATAACAATTAGCACTTCATTTAGCATCTTAACTATAACACAAAGATGCCTAGCCAGCAGTATCTCAGGCACATGGGGAAACTGGTCACATAGAAAAGAATTTAATGACCTGGCCAGCCATGAAGTAAGCTATCGAAAACAGCAATCAAGATTTTTTTATTTGCAGATCTAGGTCCATCCACCAAAATATTCTGTCTCACCAAGACTGGTGTTTATAGGAAAATTCCTCATATATAATTTACAACTATAATAGCCACAAAACCTGCTATGCATTTATTCCAATTAATTTCGTATCCTTGTTTTCTGACATTGTGTAATACGAGGGCAAGTTGAGTGGAGCTTTTAAGATCCCCTAGACAACTCTCCCTGCCATTTCTTTCCCGGTTTTACCCACTAACTGCACGAGTTCACCTCAGGAACAGCAGCATCCTTGTGGGCCCGGCTATTTCCTTAGACCCCCCCATCAGGTTATAGATAGATCTTGTCATTCTTTCTGCATGACATCATTAGCATTTGGCTTCTCGTGTTAATCCACAAGGGAAAAGCTCTTGGACAGACATTCTTCATTTCAGTCTCAGCTATTGTAACAAACTTGTCTTTGGTTTGAGGAACATTGTCCAACTTGCATCTATTCAGACTCCTGCTACAAAGACCATTCTCCCAGCTTGTAGCCATGGCTGTATTATTTCTCTCTGCACTGTTCTGCTGACACTTTCCTCTTCTTAAATCCTATCAAGGGAAAAGCAACTTCTCTTCAGGTTTAAGGGCTCATCTTCTCTGTCATTTGATGTCAGGATCTGCTGGCTTTGGCAAGGGAGTACAAGGCTTGAATGAATACCCCGCTGCACAGGAGGGCCTTCAGGTTTTCAAAGCCAGGAATTTATAGCGTTTACTGTAAATCCCAGAGAGACTCCCCAGGAATAAAAGCAATACCACACGCAGGTGGTGATTAGGAGGAAACCATGGGTAATGCATGTATGTGCCTAATCTCCAAGAAAGGTACAATAACTGGCCAAGGCATATATAGAAAGGATTACAGATTGCTTAATTTGTTTCTAGGCTTGGCCAATCACTCTTAGCAAACTCTATACAGATAATTATTTAATGTATTCTGGTATTGCGGCCGTTTGGGTTTAATGGCCACTCCTGAGAGCTGGAAGCACCGCGGAGGTGTGTGGGTCGGGCAGGGGCAGCAGTTTGTGGGGGAGGTGATGGGCGGTGAGCACTCAGCATTGCCAGGGCTCTGGGCTCTGCAAGGGCCGCGGCTCGGCCTGGACCAGCCCGGCCCGGCCCGACATCTTCGCTGAGGGCGCTCCGCGCAGCGCCCCGGCTCTCGGTGCAGCCACAGTGGGGAGAGACCAGGCGGCTGAGCGGCGGGCACGCCGGCCCGCACGGTGCTCGCTGCGCTCGCCGAGGGGCTCTAGTGCCCGGGAAGCCTGAGACGAAGGAAGAGCCCTCACTGCCGCTCTGGGCGCCGTTCAGGTGGGTGACACGCCCCCCGTCCTTGACTCCGCTCAGCAAAGGCGAGGCCGGGCGCCCTCCTGCCAGCATAGGACTCTCACGCAGGGCCAGACTCTCCCCTCCCCCGGCCCGGCAGTGCGCGCATGGCCGGGTTTGAGCTCAGCCGCTCGCCGTAGCGAGGCCGCCGCCTCCAGCGCATGCGGGGTAGCGGGGCCGCAGAGGGCGCCCGGCCGGCGGCGGGGAAGGACGTTGGAGGGTCCGCGCTGAGGTGAGGCCGCTCTCGCGCCCCCTCCTCCCGCCGCCGGGTCCCCTCTCCGCCCCTCGCCCCGCGCCCGCTCGCCACTCTCGCCCACAGCCCCGCGGCGCTTCGCGCAGCGCGTGACCTCTGCGCGTCCCTGAGGGTGGCGGGACGGGCCCTGCGGCGGCCGCGCTGCGGGAGGGTGGCGGGGGCCGGAGCGCCGGCTGTGAGGGGGGCCGGTGCGGGACCTGTCTCAGCCCGGCTGCGGCGGCGCGGCCGGAGAGGGGCCTGTTTGCCGCGGTTCCTCCTGAGAGGAGGCTGTGCGTGGCTGCGGCAGCGCCGGGGACAGCGGGGCCGCCGCCTCCCGGGCTGTGCCCCGCTGAGCGGCCCCGCAGGCGGCCCGGGGCTGCACCGCGGCCTCCAGCCTCCCCTGCTCGGTGAACCCTCGGCTTGGCTGTGGAGAGAGCTGCCTACTTCAGGCCTTGCAGGTGTTTAGTAAAACCTTACCGAATAGAAAAAAACAAAACAAAAAAACCAAACCAAAACAAAAAAACCACATTTAATGCAATAGGGTTTGCAGTTATTAAAAAAACCCCAAACCACAAACTAGTTTAAGAGGCATGTGCCTTTTGCTTAGAAATGAATAAAATGTGATCAGTGTTCTGAATGACTTCCAATGTGAAAACCAGGACAACAGGCCTGAAATGGTACATGGTGCAGGGAGGGGAGGATTCAGTATGAACAGCGAAGGTCACTCTTCCATTTCTTGAGTACTGGACGTAAGGAGTATGTAAACTTACTTAGATTTATGTCGTAACTAGGTTTTCCTTGAATGTTGTCCCTTAAACATTCTCATTGAAAACTCTAAATAGGGAGGAGCACTGTTTGTTATGTTGCAAAGATGATTATAGAATCATAGAATTATTCCGGTTGGAAGAGACCCTCAGGATCATCGAGTCCAACCATAACCTAACCCAACTCTAGAACTAAACCATGTCCCTAAGAACCTCGTCTAAATGCCTTTTCAACACCTCCAGGGATGGAGACTCCATCACTTCCCTGGGCAGCCTGTTCCAATGCCTGACAACCCTTTCTGTGAAGAATATTTTCCTGATATCCAATCTAAACCTCCCATGACACAACCTGGGGCCATTTCCTCTCATCCTGTAGCTTGTTACTTGGGAGAAGAGACAAACACCCTCCATGCTACAACCTCTTTTCAGGTAGTTGTAGACAGTGATAAGGTCTCCCCAGATCACTCAGCTGCTCCTTATCAGACTTGTGCTCCAGGCCCCTCACCAGCTTCGTTGCCTTCCTCTGTACTCTCTAACACAATCTTTCTAGAGTAGAGTTACAGAAAATCATTTAAGTAGAGCTTCTGGTCCCACAATTCTGTTGTTTTTTTTTTTTTTTTCTTTTCTTCCTTCTTTCAGGAAACGTAATCACCATGTCGTCTGCACTGTTGCCTAAGCCACAAATGCGCCGCCTTTTGGCCAGGCGGATGAAGTTTCACCTGTTTGGGGCATTTTTTGTGTCTGTGGGATGTGCAGCTTTATACAAGGTGAGATCTGTAGTCATTCAGTTATTAACTGGACTCATTAGAGTGTTTTAAGAATTCATAATATTTTTTTGTTGAGATTTATTTGAGCTGTTCATCAGAAAGCTTTAGTAATGTATTTTTGTAAGCATATTTCCAGAACATAAATAAATCTTCCTAATCTTCATTTGAAGAAATTATATGAATAACCTGATGCTTTAAGCTGTGTGATCAAGATCACACAACTCGCGACAATCTAGTCTGAGACTACTCTGGATCATTCGCATGATTGCTGCCCCTTAACTCTGGATAGTCTGTGTCTCTCTGTCACAGTATCTGAGACCCAAGAGAGTTGTCAAAGTCTTATTTTAGAAAACCTGCTCATAAGCAATTTGGAAAAACCATCCATCACACGGAAGGTATCAGTGTGGGGAAGGCTAGTTATGGTCCGTTTGTCTTTTCTTTTGAAGTTGCATGTGGAAATGGAGCATTACATTAAAAAACCAAAAAACAAACACCCCAAAATAACAAAAAAAAGACCCAAACACTTACAGGTTGGAGTTTGTTTTTCGTGGTCCTTGAGAGATTTCTGACAAAGATAAGAATGGTAATTGTTCTTGAGTGCTTTTACTAAATAATTCTTGGACCTCAGACATAGAGCAAGCAACACAATTTGAGTTACTGTGGAACAACTGGGTCTTGGTTTACCCATTGAACTCATTCAAATACTATTTGCAGTGTTTAAGTACTTGGGAAGTTATTGATAAAGGTGACTAGAAATGAAGTTAATTTCAGGTTGTTAAACACAAAAATATCACAGTTGACTTAAACTTCTCAGAGGTCAACAAATGTCTGTCAGAAACAATAAGCTTGGACAGTTAAAGCTCAACATCTACTTCACACATCTGTTAAGAGGTAGGCAAGCTTGTTTCTGGTCAGACTTGAAATACTTTTTTTCTCAATAGTCTGTGGTTTTATACCAGGTTCGGCACCCTCACATTAATACCCTAGTAAGGCAGCAGACCATATTTAGAACAAGTAACATGGATCTCAGTAGTGACTGACTTCATTACGTGTTAGATACTGTTGGACAAACACCTTGGACTTTCCTTCACATTTTTGGAGTCTTTTTGAGCATATCCTTGTGCTTCAGGTGCATGAATATCCAAGGAGTCAGGATTGTGTCTTTTTGTGTTGATGAGCTGTAAGATTGGCTTGGCAGCCTTGTAAAATTTTACCAACTTGTGTAGTTGACGTACAGTGTAGTTCAAATGTAAGACGTTGTTTTAGGATGCTGGTTTATCTGGAGTTACAGTTTGGCAGCTGCACATGGGCACAAAACTTGCCATAATGGCATGTTTCCCACATAAAACTATGAGCAGGGGAGGACAGTGGACCCTTGCATGTCAATAGAGGTGGAGTGTTTCTGGATCTGAGCACTGTAATGTGCTGTCTTGTAATGGACTTACTTTCTTTTTGAGGTTTCACTTCAGCTATTTGTTTTCCCAACCAATGATCAGGTAGCCTGAACTGTGGATTTGAACGTGAACAAAGTAATGTTTTACTTTGAGGTAAAGGCTTTTTAGACTGATACCCACTGATACAAATCGTAGCACTAATAGAAAAAAAATGTTCATAAAGCTTCGTGAGCTTTAATTTTCCATGTGTTGCATTCCAGTTTGGAGTCGCTGAGCCCAGAAAACGAGCTTATGCAGAGTTCTATAAAAACTATGATCCCATGAAGGACTTTGAAGCTATGAGAAGAGCTGGTGTGTTTGAGTCTGCGCCACCCAAATGATGGTAACCTGCATTTATAGGTAATAAGCCACTCTGCATTATAGATTGTTCCAGTGAAAAATTGTGCTTTTATTTGGATGTTCTTCGTTTTTCATCAAACAGAAAGGTGCTCCCAGCGAAAAAAAGATACAAATTGCACTTGAGAGACCTCTGGGTGATAAAAATGTGAAGAGGGATATGAGCAGTAAGGGCAGAATAGAAAGCTCCAGAATACCTTTTGGGTAATTTGTTTAACTGGTGTGATACAGGAGACTCGCACAGCGTGATGCCTTTCCCTCCTCATGTGGCTGTGGAGAGGAGACAAAGCTCTTGTATAAGACCTTGAGATTTGCCTGATATCACTATTATGTTGATGATGACACATCTTGAACTGCTCAGGTTTGGTCCATCTGTATCTACTCATCACCTGCTTGTGGTGGTGTGGTGAATGAGACCATGGAGGGGGCTGTTTCACTCTCCTGCGTGTTAACGTAAGAGACAGAGGCAGCTTCCACAGATCCTCTTGTCTTTTGAAGTTGGTGAGAGGGGAAGATAACTAGTCATGAGGGGAAATATATTCAAATACATACGTAAAAATATGCATGTAAAATCGCAATGGCATACACGGCTCTGTGTACTAATATTCAGATTTTTGCCATACTGAATTAAGCTTGAATAGAACTTTGTTCACACTACTATTTTCCTAGCACTTAACATTGCCTTTTGTTTGAAAACCGCCAAACTTAGTTCCCCCTTATTTGTTGTCATAGTACCAGGAAAGAAAGGGTCTTGATTTCAAACTTGCCATAGTTATTAATAAGCACACTCACTAAACTGCACAAGCTCATGATGTGACAACTTAATAAAGAGTTCCTCCCCCTTTCTTCATCCAAATTTCTTACATTGAGTTCTCTGCTTCTCTTAAAATGACTTCAAACTAATCCAGAATGATAGCTTTTTCATTCTTTTGGAATGTTTTCATATTGTGATCATTATGTGATAATCTGTGGCTCTAATTATCCTGGCCAGCTGGATTTTCTCAGCCTGTTTGCTTAAAGCAGCAAGATTGAGTAAAACATTTGTACTTAACACTGTTAATACTAGATTTGGTTGTGTGACAATCTACAACTACCTGGTTTCTGCATCACATAATTACATGACAAAAACAGAGCTCCAGCTCTTCTAACAGATTTAAAAAGAAAAAAAATGTGGCAGTCCCCTGCCTTCTCTTTTTTTTTTTTTAAATTTTTGTGAGAGGGAGAAACTTCTGCTCTTTAGCTGTGACTGCAATGAAGATAAGTAATGAAATGCTAAATTTACTTGGCTTTAATCTTGGTGGTTCTGCCTTTGGAGCACTCCTACTGCTAATATATAGGCACTAATAAACTTTCTTAGACACTGGAATTGCATTCTTCAGTCAGGTGGCCTTCATCAGAGTATTCTGAAAGGCCATCTGGTGGTAAAATCATTTGAAACAAACACTCTCAACAAGGATGCATGTTGAATATTTAATTGGAATCATGAGCAGCATTTTTTTCAGTGCAAATAGAGCATCACTCTTAGCTTGTGTTCCCATTTGCAGCTTAAAAAGAGAGTTGCACATTGTGTGCACCTGTTAAAATGAAATGTTTCCTAAACATTTCTTCCATTCCTTAATTACACCAGCTCAAAAGAAAATGTGAAAGACAAATCTTTGTGTGATTTTGTTTGAATGCTGATGCTTCTTATTCCTTAGCCTAATTATATAAGAACTGATATTTTTCACTCTTTCATAGTAGAAATAAGTTTGGTTTGTGCCTGCACATGAATACATAAATAGACGAGGAAAACGATGCCGGTGTTTCAAATGTTCTAATAAGACTGAGAAGGATAAGTACACAGAACAGATGGAAACCATTTTCATTTGCCGTAGTTTTAGCTGTGGAAGTTGGATGGAAGTTGAATTTGATGCTTTTTTAAAGGGTACAGTGGTCGTGCATGCTCTACATATCCCATTTATTGGAATATATTCTGTGTGCGGCAGTAAGTAACAGTGGTTTCACCTCACCAAGTGCCTCCTTGAGGAAGGGGTAGGGTGGGCAGGGAGAACCCCTGAGGTGAGGTGTTTGTTAGCCTGGCGCTCCACACCAAGCATATCCCTGCTGGCCATGTGGGCAACTTGGTACCTCTGTGTGAATTTACACTGTTGCATTTACTTGGCACGGACTTTGTGTGGTGATAGTGCTAATGGAAACAAGTGCAAGTGTAGATGTGAGGAGTGTCCCACCTGTATTGTACAGTGTGCTCAGTGATCGATAGAACAAAGAGGCGAGCTAAGAGTTTGGTGCTAACCACTTGCATGACTCTTGTCATGGAGCACAGCTGGTCTTGGATTTTGTTCAGTGTAAAGAGAAGCAATTTGAATTTGGTTTTCTTCCTTCCTTGGTAGGTTGCTGACACCACTTGTTTCCTCTCTGGCTCTGATCTGAAAGCTGCATTCCTTTCTCTTTCAGGCCCTGAGCAAGACTGATTCAGTTATCAGTGCAGCATGTATAGTGAATCTGACATGCTGTGCAGTATTGTCCCAGCTCTTGATTTGTTCCATGTTTCACTTGTGTTTGCCACATGAAGGGTGTGTGAGTCTTAAACCATCAGGAAATAACAGGGGGAATTCCTCTGGACTAAACCACCACATAAACATTTCTCTCTGCAGCTTTGCATTCATGCATACTAATATGTTTACTTAGAGCGTGAAGTTTGTCCAGCATAACTTAATAATTGTTTTTCTCTTGCAGATGCCCTTCAGTCTAAGGAGACTCGATGACCGAACCGTATTTGTTCACGGAATTGTGAAGTGTAATACACTTCAGTGCATGGCACACGCTGATGTAACTCAATAAATCAAATACGTGTCAGTGGCGCTCAGTTGTCTCCTTTAATGTCGAAATGCTTAAATGCTCAGATGCTGGTAAGAGCGGTGGAAAGTCTTCATGAATTGGTCAAGATGAGTAACTCTAGTTTTCTTTCCTCACAGGAATTATTTGCAGCTTTGTTTTGGCCAAATTCCGCATTTGATAACAAAGTGTATCCCTAAGCAGTTACAGCTCAGTTGTCTTTGCTGCTGATGGGAATACACAAGAGGATAGTTGTTACAGGAAGGGAGAGGCTGCATTTCTGGAAGGGTCTGTGTTACCTCTGGCTTCAGAAGGTGAACTGACCTTGGGCTGAAAGAATTTGGAGAGAAATTTGGAAATGAACCAACCTTCTTCATCCTTTTCTGCTGCCATCATGGTATTGACTTCCTTACAGCAGGAAACTGTTACATCAAGGCTTACTTATAAACTACGCAAATGCCCACCCTGTGCGTGGTGTGTAACTCAAGTTGGACAGTGACTCTAAACTGCAGGTACGATCACGTGTATTGGATGTGCAAGGGGAATGAGGGTAAAAGCAGGCAAAAAAGACATACTTATTTTAGGATATTGGGGTAATGAAAGTCTTTGCATCCTGCTTCTAGACACGTATTATCTCCTTTTTAATATCATCTGGAAGGAATCAGCTAAGCGTAGTTCTGACCTCCGTTACATCCTGTGCAGTCCTGGTGCTCTGTTTTTCTGCCACCATTGGGCAGAGCCTTTGCGCATGGCCTGTTGCTGAGGCGGGCACTGGGGCTGCAGCTGCTGGCCATGGGTGCTGGGAGAGCAGTCAGAGCTGATGGTGTGAAAGGAGGGAGGGCTTCTGGGGAGCAGCAGGACAAATTAAGCCATCTGTGTTGTATTTTCAGATCTTCAAGTCCTGTCTGGAGTAACTCTTATTATTTTAAATGGCTCATTAACTACTTAACACTTAATAGGTATCCGCGAGCGACATTTGAACTGGTGAAAGCACGTAAGTAACGTATTTGATCTGGAACACTATTACAGAGCAACATGGGATTTTCTTTAAACTTTCCGTACAGGCAGTGCTTCCTTTAAGCAAAGAAATAACTTGACTTTAGTGGTGGAGGGGAAACCATCTAGTAATCAAAATATCCCTGCTTCTATAAATGTAAACCAAAGCTTAACAATAGCAAATGATACCCATTTATCTTCCCAGTGTACAGTATAAACACTCTATGCCATTAAGTACTGACTAACATTTTCTCAGGCATGTCTGCAGGTTTAACTAGCCAGGGGTCTTCAGTCATACTGACAGCTGCTGGGCAAAGCAACTTGCTACTGCCAGGTGTGCAGGATAATAGGCCTGACTCCCCTTGCAGTTCTACCCCAGTTGATATGAATTAATTTACTTTTAAATTCTAAGTAAGTTAAGTTTCTTCTAAACTATTAAAGCCAGCAGCAGTTATTGTTGTAGTCTGGGTTCCTTCACGTACCGTGCAGTGATTTAAAGAAATTAAAGTTCTGTGACTGAAGATAGATAGCTCTCTGACCATAGAGCAGAGCTCAAAGATTTCTCTTGCTACACATATTCAGTGTCAACAAAGGTGAGCTCTGACTTCTGTGTCTGTGCTTTGAGAGTCTCTGGGTTATAATGACTGCTTTCTGTGTGTATTATGGTTTCACAGAGGCTGTGAAGTGCTTCCTTTCAACAGGCAGTGCCACCCAACCCCGAGCTGCTTTCCTCTGGAGCGGGGAGGGAGGGCACAGCTGGGTACCTAACCTGGGAGTGACCTCCTCGTCTGAAATCAGCACCAACCCACCAATTTTGCCTTTTTTCCCCCTCCTTTCTTTTTTTTGCCTTTGCCAGCAAGAGTTCAGCCAATGCTGTCTTGACAAACAGTTGGGAGTGGGGTTTAGCATAGCACAAGAAGCGTTGTATGAGTTAGCCCCTCAGCAGCTGCTTGTTCCTGGGTCTGCTATGTTCTTTCTAGGAGATGCAGAGATGAAAAAACAAACTTGTCTGCTCTGAGGCCATTTGCAACTGTCAAAGTTTTTTGCAATATTTATGTATGAAATAATATATAAAACAGAATTGTTTGACCTAAACTACTTAGGGAAAGTTCTTGCCATGTATAAGCCTGACCATGCTTTCAAATGTTTTGGCTGGCTTACTTTATTCTCAAGTGTTTGAGGAATGATTGATAGTTCTGGAAGCAAACGAAAAAGATAGATTTGAAGTTGTGAGCTGTCCAGGTCTAAAGAGCATTATGAGAGTAGGCATGTTTTAAGAGTACACATTGGAGTGCTTTAGCAGCTAAGTACAGGCAGCTGCTCTTTGGACTACTTTATTTTCATAGTTCACACAGCTCATATGTAGGAGAAGCTGATTTATATGCCGTCTCCACACATTTCCTTACATGTGGTCAGAAGGGGGAGAAAGAACCTGCCTAATGCAGCAGAGATGCAGGCTTAATTCACTGAAGAAGAGTGTAATTTAAGCAAGTGTTTATTCCAGGAGAATATAATTCAAAGAAAACCCAAATGTATCTTAAATAATGGCTGCAATCTACAAACTTTTAGAAATGAATCTGCTGCCTTCCCTCATTTTGTACAGGTGGGTTTGCACCCTCTTGGCTGGTTTGTGTACTACATAAATAATGAGCAGATAAATCTAATTCAAACAGTGACTACAGCACTGTTTTGATTCAGTCACAAAAGCACAGAGCTTTTCAGCACGTTTTTTTGGCAAGCTAATAATCAGTTTTTGCTTCCAAAGTATTGTCATGGTCTATTGCATTTTCTGGTACATGACAAAGTCCAGTGGCCTTCTGAAATCTGATGGGGCCTACACAAAGTGTGAAGGTTGGTCTTGTTCTACATAGTGACCTTTTCTTCCCTTGTAGCTGAATGACCAAATAGCTCGTGAAAACAAGTAATATAGGAATAGCTTTATTATCTTTAAACAATCTCATTATATTACAATTTATCCACCAATATGCAAAATTAGAAGTATTAAACTATTTTCATAAAATATTCAGGAATGAAGCACATGTATGTATATATACATATACATTTTAAAAATAGTGTTAAAGAATGACTAAATTATTAAATCACTGTATGAAATGTTGATAATGGATGGGCTTATTTCACATTCAGGAAAGGACAATTCAGATTCCAGACTTCTGTTTTTTCAGTACACAAAAGACACAGCTTTTAGAAATACCTTTTAACAAAACAGAACTCACAAGAAAAACAGTGCAGTTACCACATTCGTATTTGCTATGCATTTGGTCATATCGAGTATGCATAGAAATCTTTAGCTATAAAGCATATGTATCTGCTCCTAACTATCAGGTTTTATTCCAGTTCTCGTTTACCAATTCTGGCCACAGTCAGGAATCCCCACACAAAACTCACATCCGTAAGTACATAGGAAAGGAAGGAAAAGTAACACACATAGTTGACAACCATGTAAGCTTTTGCTTTTTAAAATAAAACTGCCATAGCCAGGTTTGGTTTATAAAGTAATCTGTGCCCAGAGACAGTGATTTCTTGTCTACTACAAACTGTAAAACATCTGAAAAATAAGACATTTCACTCATTTGTCTTGATGTGTTTAACATCATATTCATAAGTGTATCATGATGGCCCCGTTAACTATTGAAGCTGCTGGAGCCTGTGGGTCCATAATTTTTAATGAAGTTGGGAAAAAAAAAATCTCCCTTTGCTTAGCACAAACATACTTGAAAGGTCACATTTCTAAATATCCTTGGGTTTATCTGTTGAAAGATGATAAACAGAAAATGAATTAGGGCCTAAGTGAGCAGGTACTAGGTAGTGGTGGCAATCAGAAGTAAGCAAGACCCAACAAGGCAACACTTAGTACCTGCACAACTCTAGCACTTTGAGCTTATGAATTTCTGGTAGATTTTAAGGAGACTGAAGTCTATTTCTGAAATTTTTGAACTGCATGTTATTGGCTTCCAGCTAACAACCAGAGAATGCACAGTGCCACATACATACTCAAAGTCCTTCTGAATATTTGATGGTGGATAAAGTTTCTGTACACAGACAGTTTTAAAAATAAATTCATGTTGTAGTTCATGTTTTGTTCTCCAAACCACACAAAGGCACTAGTTTACATTAAGGACTAATGTCCTGCAAAACTTCAGTCAAATAAAGGAAGGTATTTTAAGGTTAAAGTGGTGCTAAAACCCAGCTGTCACTAGTAACTTAAACCAGCCACACCAGGTTTTTCAGATTTAGTGGGGGAAAGTGTTTTGCCTCAGGATGCACATGTTGGGGGAAGTATGTGTGTGGGGGGAAAGGCTCAGCCTTGAGCAAGTTTTTACAGCTGAGTTATAAACCTGGTTTATAACTGAAACTGGCAGACCCTAAAATAGGACGTAGTAGGTATTGATACACATTTTGTGTGTGTGGCAAAAATGTCTGTATGCAGGCAGTTTTTCCTTATTCTCTGTTTTTTGGTTACTGAAAAAGGATTTTGATTGATCTATAATCCTTTCCCCTTTATTTGTTTGCTAGAACACTTTCCTTCCAGCACACTAGTACTTTGGCTAGGGAGCAGGAATGTTGTCAAGATTAGAAAAGCTATTGGGCCTAACATTGTTATCATCTCCTGCCTCCTCCAAAATTATATGCATCTGTACTTGATGTTGGTTACAGCAGAGAAAGCATTACTTTCAAAATGGTAAAGTATTACTATATTCACCACAGGTAATTATTAATTAAATCCTTTCCTCAGGGCTTTATTTTTCACCATGGTGAACTTGCTAATGAATACTTGGGCAAAATTTGGATCAACTACATATTGATATGTTTTTGTCATGGTTGGAAGGTGTTCAGCAGGCACAGTTTGCAGTGCTGGCACGGTCACGGCGCTGGGACTGAGGTGATAAGATGTCTTTGTGATGTACTCCACAAGGCGGTTGTACTGTTGTTCTGATAATCTCTCTCTCGCTCCATCTGCCTGGAATCAGATAAGATAAAAGAGTTACTGAGTAACTGACAGTAATGAACTTAGTAGTAAGGACAATAACTTCCACATTATTTTCTGCAGTTAAAAATCTTCCTCCCTGGAATCTTCATAAAACACTTTAATGGATGCTTTAATCAGCAGAGTTCTCCCACAGTTTAGAGTTTGGTGGATTAGTCCTTTGCTGTTTTGGCCACTTCTGAGAAGCTCTAATGCTGCCACAGAAAATTTAAGCAGTGTCTTTTGAGAATTTCCGGGATAGACACCTTGCCCAAGAGTAGGTCTTTAAAACAGATCAACTCTTTGTAGACAGGAAAAGCATCTGAACACCTTTCAGAAAATGCCAGTAGTTCTCGGCAGTGCTTATCAGACAGCAATTCTAATTAGCAAAACCTTTTTCTCACAAAGTACAATTGAAGACAGCCCACAGCTATATCCAGGCAGTTAAGGTTTTAATTTAAAAAAAAAGACTAGACAGAAGCTACCTGGCAAGTGAATGTTCTACGGGGCGATATATTGATCTGCTTCTGGTAACCAAAAAAGCCATTCTGGGTCAGAGGACCCACACAGTTGCATTTTTTTTTAAACAACAGGCTTTTACTAAAGGTTTGGGTGTGTTGTTTCTGGAGAAGAAATATTAGGGTGTCTGGGCAAACTGCCTTTTGCACCACCATGAGCTGGAAGAGATCTCCTTTTGCCAGCTGAGATATGTAGGGGTTCAAGGCTCCAGCAAGAGGTGTGCAACTTACCACCTCTGTTGGAAAAAATACAGTAAAACAAATACTGTCAACAGAAGAGTGGAATCTACCATATGGTTCCAACCAAATAAAGTATTCGATTAAAAGCCATGGGCAAGCCTGGCTTTGGAAGTTCTATGTGTTGTGCCTTTTTTTTGAAGAAGAAGAAATTGGGGATGACTGTGGCTAGCTTGAGAAGGGAAAGCATGCAAGCTAGTTCCATCATTTCAACATAATGTATTTCAGAAATACCACCATGGATGCTGCAGTGGTATCACCAGCAAAGTCATTCAGAATAGAAGTTATTTCCAAAATATGACAACAAACAAAAAGGCAGAAGCTATCCCAGGCTAGGCTTTGATGTTTCCTTATTTACACTTGGGGAACTGCTGACCAGTTTCATTTCTGTAGGGTTTAAAATGTCCTTCTTTGTTGGATGTCATGTCTCACTGTCTTTCAGCCAGTTTTACACATGCCTCACTAGATGTGATATTTTCGAACAGTGCCATTGATTCCATCTAGCATCCAGGATCAATCTCTTGTCACATCTCTGGACTGCAAGGCTCATTTTAAACAAACCATTGCTTATTTGAAGAAAGAATTAATATGACTGATAGACAGTGACAGATGTAACACCCAAATCAAAACAGTCTCCTCTAGTTTTTTTTACTGTGCCTTTGGAGATGGATTTGCTGCTCAGCATATAGAAACACTCCTGTTTTCAATCACCACCACAAAAATGCTAAAGGAAGCAGACTCATGAACAAGCTTAGAAGCTCGAGGTTGGAGGCTACACCTAGAAACAGAGGAAACGATGAAGCAGGCAAGAGGAGAGTTTGGTTTCCATGAATGACCTTAGAGGAAAGGGAAGATCAGAAGGCAGGATGCTGCAGCAGACCCACGGCTAACCATGGAGAATGGTGTCTGAACCACGTCTTCAGTCTGGTGGCACAGAAGAAGCACCTCAGCTACAAATTCTGGCCATGTTACCAGTTAAAAGGTGCTGCTTTAGTGCATTTCTATGTAAACTAGACTTTAAGTTATGGGGTAAATCTTGCCTGTAGGTGGCTCCACATTTTTTCCTGATTTCTGCTTCTAGGGCAGTAAGCCCAGGTGAAGCTGGGTTATAGTTCTGCCTCCACACTGGCCAAACAACCCAAGCTACCAAAGGCGATGGAAAGGGTGCTGGCATCCCACTCCCCCACGCTTGTGCACCCACTCTTCATTCAGCCTTAGGCTATATCCCACAGATACAGCATCATTTTTCAGGAGGAAAAATTAACTGCACTTGGATGGTCTTCTAAAGTAACTGGGGACCTTACTTGCTTCTAGATTGCTTCATCTGCAACCAGCTGCTTCTCCAGCCAGTTTCAGTTTAGCTTCTATTGTCAAGACAACAGAAGCTTGGAATTGCTGCTATTCTACATTTTTTCCTAAATGGGACCTAACACTGTTGCTAAGTGCCTTAGCTCACTACTTTGAACAATTACAATATTAATAGCCAAATCATTCAATAAATCCAAACTTAGTCAAGGGTTGCTTAATGCACCTGCTAGAGGGGCTAGTAGGCCATACTTCTGCATTAAGAACTCCACAATTTTTCTACAGTTCCTCCCAATACAGCTTATAAATAACAAGCCTTCAGCAATTCTAACTCTACAACAGCTACAGCATCTTTGTTGTGCAGTCGAGACACGGATGTAGCGCTGATGGGCTGATTTGTGTGCACTGACTAAGGAGATCCAGTTCTTTAGGGTTTTTTTCACTGCTCTGAAAAATCCAGAGACTCATTTTCAGCTCCAGCAATGTAGCACATGGAGCACATCATCACAATGAAATTTGGGAATATCTGAAATTCCAGGGCCCTTCAATTTCTTGCTGTCGTCTTGATATTATGAGCTATACCAAGAGCAGCTGGAAGAGCAGGCCTTTTGAGTTTGATGTCTGTCTGCAACCAAGCACTGTCTCAATTACTTTGGAAGAGAATCCAAGTACAATTAATGCTTCCTTTTCAATAACAATGTTGTCAGTTCCAGAGTTTTCAAGAATCCATCCAGGCTGTTCCTAGCCAGATGGATTAAGTTATATATTGTGGAGGCGAGCAAACTATCAGGCAGACCTATCACGGAAGGAGTCAAAATATGCTCTATAACATCTCTGGTGATTACAGCTGTAGGATAACTCATGGTTTGTTTCCTAATAGTTCCAAGAAGCTGAGGAGAGAGAAAGTGAGAAATTGTTTTGGGCAGAGCTGAAACAAAACTTTTGGCAATTGTTTTTGTGAGCAATAAGACCAAAAAGTGCGTTTTAGAATGTTGAAATGAAATGGTTCCATTTGTTGTATTATTTCTAGGATCTTTGACTAAATTAATAAAGAAAAATAGACAGAATTTACATTACCTCTATTTTGCTAAACTCACCATAATATTTTGGTTGACCTGACTGGGTCTTTTCCAGCTACAAATTCTAGCCATCTTTACTAATGTCATCTTGTAAGACATGTCTGCACTTCAGCTGAGGACACCTTCGGTGCAACAAGATGGGCTATTGTGACTGTTGAGGAGTGGTGTCTGTTTGGGTGTAGGTGTGCGGCTCGGAGGCTGCTCACCTGCAAGTCGCAGTTTGCTTCTCCTGAGGTTATTTGTGCTAATCAATGAGTTTTTCTAGAAGCTCTTGTGGGGGAGCTGCAGGAGGGTCCAGGCTCCCAGCAACACCAGCACTGCACACAACACCCCAGGCACCACAGAACTGACCTGCTCAGCTGCAGAAAGGAAATTTCCCAACCCACTAAGGCAAAACGATAATAACATTAATTACAAAAGAATATTACATAACTAGGTAATTTGAAAAACTTTATTAAGGTTTTGGAATATTTTATTACATAGCTGCCTTAGCATAAAAAAAACCCCATAACTTACTTATTCTCGTCTGCCTTACTTTCAACTGCTCCTCCTTATAGCACATTGCTTTAAATTTTCACACAAATTTCAGCATCAGCATCTGAATATTTTGCCAGGTCTGTTCTGTACAGTATCACTTCACTTTTGCTGTCTTGCCATTGCTGATTTTGCTGCACCTGGGGCACAGGCGCTCTTCACCACTTTTATCCTGCCACACATTTCCACTGCATTCTCAAGAGCCTGCATCAGCAAACAGGTTTGTGTGCTGAGGATGGGTGGCTCAAGGCTTACAGCTCCTGCCATTGCTACGCCACTGGAGTAGGAGTCCTGTATTTCTATCCAGAACTTCAGAAAAAAAACCTTGCATTTGGTTCAGTACTTCCAAAGCAGGTCATGTTTACTGTGTGTGCTGGCATGGGTACGTGGGAACACTGGACACTGCAGATGCCTTGTAGGGTTGTGCTGTGCCAGGAGCCCTGGACATCCCCAGCTGCAGCAGCTGTGGGGACTAGAACTGGACTTGCCTTCCTCACCTTTCCTTCTCCCAGACAGGCAACCCCTTTGCCTCATCACCCTTTTGCAGCGAGCTATGGGCAAGCAGCCCTTCCCCCAGAGCACCAGCTCCTCATCCCTTGGAGAACCAGGTACAAAGACAAGAGCCATCATACTACAGCCTAACACAAAAAGGCTGGGCTGGTGCTAAAGTTAGGGTGGGTTGAGTGCATCAAGTGCCCTGCTTCCTCCAGGACAGTAGCTCTGGGCTGAGGATAAAAAACCTGAGCTTTGCCCACTTCCATCAAAAATTAAGTAATGCCTCATGTAGCTTTGTGGTGGCAGAAGGGAACTTCAGTCAAGAGCATTCTGTGAGACTGAGGTTAGCAGAAAGACAATACATATAAATAGAGAATTCAGCACTAAAAAAAGCTTTCACCAAAAAATCCAAGCCTTGTCAGGACACAGAGGAAGTCCTTGCTGTGCTGCAATCAGTGGCAAAATTCTTCAGTGACTTCATCAAAGACAGGATTTTACTGAAGGTGCTGAAGCCTCCCCTACTTTTTGGCACACCTCATACTTCATAGGATTTTACATATGTTCTTTTTGTATATTTGAAACAGAGAAAGTTCTGGTATAGCAGCCTACAAGCTACCTGACACACTTTTGTGAAAGAACAACTGGGAATGTGTGTTTGTTTTTAAAATGCTCTCTCATATGATTCCACTTGAGAATTCAATACAATAAACATTGTTTCCCGAAAGTGTAAAAATATAACATTCTTCTACCATTAAAAAAAGATAATTCACCCAAAACCTCAGTATTCAAATGGCTTAGAAATCTTTCAATATGAAGATGAAGGATTTGTGCTATTAGTGGCAAAACACTTGGTGCATCCAATCTCAGCAAAAGAACTGATTCATTTTAAAGCCATCATTTGCAGAAGAAGGAACATCTAAGGAAGTCAACCCAGCTAGCAGCCAGGCAAGACCACCACACTAGAAGTGGCAAGATAAGAAACGTGCTGAAAGGAGCATCCATCAACATCACTGGACTGTTAAAACACAGTTCACAGAAGAATAAAAGGAACTGTTCTCACTGGGACTTTGTAGGCACAGGCAGCAACACTGACTTGCCAAAATATAAAGACCTCACACACATGTACTCATGAGAACCTCTTCACAAGAGAGGTGGTGCCTCTCAAGAACCCACACTGCCTCTGCTTTTTTCCCTCAGAAAATTGTAGTCACAGATATGAAATGTTATGATAAATAAGAGAGGAGACAAGTCCCTTTCATGCAAAGGGCAACACAGTCAACTCTGAGGTGTTTGAAAACAGCAGGTCCCCTGGTTTGGCACTTGGGCCTCTGGCCTCCCAACCCGAAGCTGAGCATGCCCGTTGCCAAAAGCATCATCATCAGTGTAACTTTATCTTCAAATGAAAATCGTACTCAGGTCTTTACCTCCAAATCAGAAGGTACTCTCTGTTGTTTTAGCTGCACCTTCAGCAGGTCTTTTTGCTGATCATCTTCCAGGCAATCGATTTCAGTCACGGGGAACGCCTGCTGCTGTGTGTCTTCGCTGATGCTGACCACGAAGAGCACCTCCGAGGTGAGCAGCAAGCAGCCCTCATGCTGCTGGCCTGATCCGCTCACAATCATGACATCTAAGGCCATATGGACCTCTGGCCTTCCTAGAGACTGCAGCATTTTCCTGCATTATCAAGAAAAAAAAGAGAGATAACAAAGGAATAAAAGAAAAAGAAGAAAGAAAAAAGAATCAAGGAAGAAAAAAAAAAGTAGTCAGTGTTATGCTTTGGATCCTCCAGGACTTCTTTTGATCACTAATGTCTTTACTTAAGCCTGTAGCTATCACCTACTAATATAAAATAAGCCAGGAAATACAAAATAAGCCAGGGAGTATATTCCAAATCTCCATTACTGAAGGATGTAAGACTTAAGAGTTAGAGAATAAATGTGAAACTGTTATTTATCAAAACTCCTAAATCATTCACTGCAAAATTGGCCTAATAACCATGCTAGGTCAGCCTATTTCCCATCCTAATAGAAAAATCACCCTGAGAAGGGGCTTAAAAATTCAGTGCAGAAAATAAAGCTATCTTCACTAACAGCTGTTTCTGGAGATGTGCAGTATTTTTCTTGGGCTCAGTACAATGATAAATAAGTAAGAACTCACTGAATGCCATTAAATAAAGATCAGGTCTGTAGTTCCAAAGCTGGAAGCAGATCAGCAGCCCATCATTTGCAGACTGGGTTTCTATGCACTACCTTTGTGTTTAATGTTCCCAAACAAACTGCCATAACTCAGCCTTTCCTAGGGAAGCAGCCTGTTGACTTGACCACAGGCCAGAAACCTATTAATAAACAACGTGGATGTAAAAATGAGCAAGTGTCTAAATAATTTTACCAGACATATTTGACGTGGCTATTTGGAGCCTGCTCAACATGTTGATCATTTGGATGAGAACGCTGCTTGGGAAGCTGAGAAAGTCCAGCTCCGTGCAAGATACCTGCGGTAAGAGAATTTGAGTTTTTTAGTAGTTGTTTTCTACCAAACGGTTACATGTTGTAGTGATGTCATCTGTTTTGAGCAGTTCATAAAATAGTGCAGATCCAAAATGATGTCACATCTTTGGAAGCTATAGTCAAGATAATTCATTAAATATTACAATGCAAGAGTTGTGCACTTAACCCCAGTGATCTTGCATTAGCAAGAAACAAAAAAAACCCCACTGCTTATTCTAAAACTCAGACATACACTCGCAATCAAGAGAAACATAATGCTCCTGAGATCCATCATTTCAGAGAAGGATCGGACACATCACTTAGGATTTATGTAGAAAAAATCAAGACCATTGTTAACATTCTTGCTTAATATTAACATACTTCCATATACGTGTCACGATCGGTACAAATTAGAAGGCACGTTTTCTTAGATACTGTATTCGAATGTTCAGTTACTTAATCCAGCTGTTAGACACAGATCCATACACATTTATGAGATCTCCCGGGGCATCTGGTTTATTGTGAATTCTTCTTAGTGTTAGCACAGAATGGAGACTACAAGATGCAGTTAAATAGGCTTCTAAATAGACGATCCAAAGCTGAAGATGATACAGTATGTATGCTTTTAGATGGCTTGTAAACTTTTAAAGATGAGCTATGGCCACCAGAAAGAATGAGTGGGTTGCAAAAAAATTCACAAATTAAGTAGTTTTAAAAATTTTTACAAGGCAGACAGGAAATAGGTTACACAGCAAGCACTAGGGTTAGAAGGTTTAGTGCAAAGCTACTCTTTAAATAAACAAAGTAATTTTCTTTTGTCTAATTAAGCATTCCATTGAAGCAAAAGGCATTTTTGCATAAGGGTGTCAATAACTTAGATTCCTTTTTACACAATGGATAATAATTCAAACAAAACATCAGCGCTGAAAAAAAACCCTTTAATTTTTAGCACACATGTTGATGGTAATACTTAAAAGCAGCATCCCAGTTGTAACAGTTGGCTTACCGAGGTTCTCAGCATTATGTGAGTGAAAATGTTATTTACAGATGGAGAGAGAACATGTGTTTACTTCTGTGTGGTCCCCCACCCCTTGGTCCCCCCAAGAGGCACGGTCCCACTTCCAATCCAGTTGTGGGTAAGAGTTACTTGAACTTTGTGTTTTCCTCTCACGCACTGTCAGCTATTATTGATACAGTTTTTATGTTTTTTCCTGGCTAACTCTTTTTGTCACATGCTCATGGAAAACATGATGTCTTGTACACTGTATCAACCATGAAAAGTGTCCCTCTACTGTTACAAGTTTCTTGATAAAGACTGCAGCAGAATTAAATCTAGAAAGAAAAATGTCACAGGCAGCAAAACCAACAGCCAGCTAACAACAGACTAACGTTTCTGATTTTACTGATACAGGCTTTATACTTCTGGGACGCATAATTCAGAAGAACAGTTATTATTTACACTCATACGAACAAGATAAGGCAATTATTTGAAAGAATTGTAATAATCAAATGTTTAATTATTTCTTTAAATAGATTGCTTCATGGAATGAGCTCTGAATGTAATGGGAAGTGTGGAAACAATCTCCTAAACTTAAGTCCTAGGAGAACTGCTCGTATTCTAATCTACACATCACAGACATAAATATTGCTAGTGATTAAAGGCTTAAGTCTTCAAGGTTTGTTTGGTGTAATTAGTGAAGAAAAATTTTTGACACGTTGTCCTTGTATCAACAGGTGTCCCTGCTTTTCTTCCCCAACTGCCCTCCCAACCTCCCTTACTATATCAGACCAACAACTTTGATTTATTGATACTGGAAGCAAATAAATTAGTGTATTTTGATATTTTATCTTTCACAGTTTGTGGTCACCCATAAGTATTCACATCAATCTGAAGAGATTCACCACCACTGCCACAAAGTGCTCCGTCTAGCTGGAAACCCCACCTCTGGTGGTTAAAAGGTTACCCGTATATCCAAAACCAGGATTCTTTTCCCAGCTCTCCATTTTAATGGGGATGCTCCCGCTACATGACTCACTTCTTTCTCCCAGGAACAAAACTCTTTCTGTAGAGACAGCACAGCTCTCTCCCTGCCCTAACAGCAATCTCAAAATAACCTTCTAATTGAATATAGTGTTGCTCTAATGCTTTCATGTCAAAACCTCTTTTGTAAGCACATGTTTCTGTAACTAATTCTACTGTATTCCAAGAATTACTTCATGCATTCTGCATTCTGTGTTTCTGTGGCTGTAGAACACTGATCGGTAACACGAGAGAGAAGCACAACATGATGGTTTTTAAGAAAACGAGCACAACATTTATAACTATTCAGTGGTGGCATTTCTAAATCTTTCTTTAAGTCACACAGCTACTGAGATGGATAAGTCAGACTTAGCAGGTTGTATCTGAAGAGCACTTTAAACAGAAATGTTGGAAGAAGAGAAACTCACCATAACCTGTTTGGGAGACGAGCTCGGCTGCCCCTCCGATGGGCTTTGTGAAGACGCCCATGATTCCTTTCCCCACACCCGAGATGACCCCTCTGGCTTTGTGCCCAGCTGAAGCTTGGGCCTCTGATACTCGCTGGAAGTTCTGCATCGGCTGATCCACGATCCCAGCAATTGCGCCTGAAAAAACAAGAGTCCCCAGTAATCAGTGGAGATTAATACCCCAGAATAAGAGGAAATGTTACTACTGGAACTGAATGATGCTTGAATTACAGACTGTACACCACCCTTCTTATACAGCTATTCAGCATATGACCAATTAGCTAAACAACACTTTAGCTTCAGTTTAAATTTAATCTCAACTTCCTTTTTTTTAAATGCATTTTACTTTTTTAAACGCACTTTACTTTTTTAAACATTCAGATCACTTGACAGCAAGTTTTCATCTTTCAAGTACTTTCACAAAATGGTTTTGCTGAGTTAGTTTAGCTCATTCTGTGTAGCAATTCTGAAAATTCTGGGCTTGGAATAAAATCCACCAGTTTTAGAGGACTCGAGCTATTATGGAAAGGAGATTTTCACGTAAGCCTGAGATTGACTTCATGAGAATAAAAACTGCCTGTATTCAATAGATCATTTTTATATTCTCTTCCACTGCCAGAAATGTTCATAAGCTAATGCAACTTTTGATATATTGCTAAGATTAGCAGAATTAGACTTTGAGACTTTTTGTTACTTTTCTGTGAAAACGATCATATTTTACTTTAATGCACATGGGTCAAACTTTTACAAGTGACACCCTGACCTTCCCAGCTTTTAGTATCAACAGAGAACTCCGACTTAAATCTTCCTAAATGTAAACAGGTATGTGAGGTGGTACATTTCTTTGATCTTGAGTTTACTTTAGCCACTTAACCACAGACATCTCCAGTTATTGTAATTTTGATAGATAAGCTATTTGGAAATCGCTAAGAGTACAAGGATCGGACAAAGTGACATCAGTTAGGAAACGGTCTGCCTGATCCGAGGCTCTTTGCTCAGTGAAAAGCAAGTTTGCAGGCTCTCGGGTAGCTCTCAGTTTGCAGCTTCAGCTGCAAATACCGAGATAAAACAATTATTTAAGGAGTAGGACAGAGTGTCACCCTGGTAACCAGGCATTTTTACTGCAACCGAGACATCTTTGAAAATTCTGCTTTGTGTGTGGAAGGAAATCCAGGCATAATTCCACAGATTCGGACAATCACAGCTGAGGTATTTGGCCCCATGTGTTTACCAGCCTGACACGCACTAGTCAGCTAGCAGCTAACTGGCTTTCAGATGGTTTTAGTTACCGTTAGTGGATAAACGGAGAAGTTGCTGACTTTGAACAACAAGAACTAATATCGTACATGTACACTGGTATTCTGTCCAAAGAAAAGATGAGGATGAGAAGCAGCACACATTTTCCCAGATCCTTGCCCCTGGGATACTATCCATCAGCAATTCAAGAAACTTGCATCCCCCATAAATGACTCCCTCTCCTCTTAGAGAGATTGCTTCCAACTTCTGTATGTGTGTCCTTTACTGTATATTATTTCTCCAGAAAACGCCGGTCTATTTTTAATGTGATACCCAGTTTTTATTGAGCTCAGTCACTGAAGCCAAGTGTGCAGCTCAAGGTTCACCCTTCGCACCACAAAGCTGCCTTAACGCCATGCCATGGAAATGATACAATTTTCAATTGAATTCTGTTTCATCAGTACTCACCAGCTGTTCCTGCTGCTTGACTAAAATAATACCCCAACACCACATTACACAATTGGGATTGTTTGTCCAGTCTTTTCTTTCGTACAATTGTGATGCATTTGAAGGCATAAAACAGTCCGTGGTGTTCTGCTAAGTTACAGTGTTATGTTACCCTGTGACCTCCTTCACCCTATCTATCGAGGTCATCCACAGCAACTGCACTTTCAGAACAGAAGTTATTGCCTTATTAAATGTAATCCACCTAAGTCCTAGCACTAGTAAATTATTTACTGCAATACACTTGAGCAATGTTACAAGGTAATAATAAATAAGAGCCTACTCCAAAGGACCGGTGGTATGCTCCAGGCACTTCTCAGCTGGAATTAGGCCCAGAGGACAAGGAAACAGAATGGAAACCGCTGCGACTGTGTTATACAAGATTATTTATATAGTACCTCAAATAATACATAGCTTAATTAGCCAGTTGTTTAACACTTCCGCACTTTCTGTTATTCTGCCATTTTATGCATGCTCTGAACTTGTCTGCGAAGCCATTGCATTTTTGCATGCCAAATCCTTCTAAAAGTGCTGTCTTTCTGCCTGCGAAAAATGTAACCAATGATCTCCTCTTCCCTGTCTGCTCACCCTTTGTAATCTCAAATTGTAACTCACTGACATAACTCATTCATGTGCTGTGGTTGTGCCCACAAATCACATAAACTACAACCTTACTCCTTTTAATTAAGGAGTGGCTGATCCTACCACCCTTGCATGGGGGAAGCCAGATCTGTCCCGGCTGGTCAAAGGCTGAGCAACCTCAAAACCCAACAGCAGTGAGATAATGGTGACATGTGTGAGGCTCATTGCATTCCCTAGCACCAGACACTGTGCCAAGCAGATGTCCCCTGGTGTCCACGTGGCTTCTTTCTTTCACAAGCTTAGTGGTAGGAGCACCATGCTGGACAGATTTACCCAGGTCTCTCCCCCCAGATTTTAGTCAGGTATCAGGGGAGCAGAGCAAGGAACCACATGTTCCTCCCTTCCCACTCTCATTCTCACATTCTAGAGACAGCTATGGTGTCCTGCTGCTGTCCCTGTCCCTTCTCTGTAATGCCCCTTGCTCATTATTATTATTATTATTTTTAATAAAACCATTCTCCATTTTACTTTCCTTCCTTACCCTAGGCATTCAATTTCATATGCACGTCCACATATGTACACACAAATTATGTATGTATAAAGAAGACCTCAATAAAATTAAACACGAAAGCAACAAAACAAAAACATATTATTCCATTACGGGATGTAAAGAGGTTCCAGCAACACCGTGACATCTGCTAAACATCAGCTGGGGTGCACTTTGGTTAATACATGTTGCTCAGTAACAATAAAAAAGATACTTTGATAACTACAAAATTCAGATAGTTCAGAGTATATCACTGTATTACTTCAAGAAGAATTTGATTACGGGCAGCAACTGGTTTGTGCACAGACTGAGAATGTTTGGTGAGCATAGCACAGGTTACAGAGTTTAGCAAAGCCTGGGTTGCTTGTGACCAAGAAATAATTGCAAAGAATCCCCCACCAGGAGAAACTGGCCTTGCTTTGCCATGATGCTGGAAACTAGCCAAGCTGAAACCATTTCACTTCTTTTTCTTGTCTCTGTTGTCCTTCAGGATTGCCACAAGTGTTTCACATCGAAAATACAGCTAAAGCGTTGTCTCATCACAGCAAACATCACATAAAAATACAGCTAAAAGAAAAGAGCACCTGCTGGCGTGCAATAATATATTTGCAGAATTAGTGTATGGAATAGCACACGTCTTCAGGATTAGCACTGGCTCTTAGTATCTCACTTGTAGACAGGCAAGCACAGAGCGGCTCCGATTCAGGGATAGCTGCACGGCAAGAACAACCGCCACCCCCAGTAACAAAAATCTGAGTTTCTGAAATGTAGGCTTCACCCTCTCTAACAGCACAGTGATACCGTCCGTCAGCGTTACTATCAGTTGACATTCTCCAAAAGCAGGAAGGAGTAACTAAAATGCCGAGCACTTTTGCTGTTGTGAAAAATGTCTTTTCTAATAATGATGTCAGCTTTTCAGTTATTCAGAAATGCTCAGCTTCCTAAAGGGAGCTACTTCAATATGATATTTTTCACTAGGACCAGTAGCTGAAAATAGAACCTATAGTTTCAATATTCTCTTTTACATGTTATCAACTATTATTTAAACTTGAACCTGTCACACAAAATGCGAACGATAGCTTCTTGGTGAGGACTGCCCATCATCTGAATATTTTAAACACAATTTCATTGCATTTTTGTCTAATCATATAAGAGAGACACCTATCATAAGCTTTTGCTTCTTTTCATGCACACGTTACTAAAATGACCCAGAAGTCTCCCCCAAACCAGCAAAGAAGACAACAGCCGGCCAAAGATAACATCAAATCAAACAACACCCTGACAGCACTTGAGTCATTTAAAACGAGACAGGACAAAGCACTTAAGAATGTACCACAGGGAACAACTTGCACTGAGGAGGAGACGAGAGTACATGATTTTGGCCCTGATTCAGCAAAGCACTTAAGCACATGCTTAAGCACCATGAGCCAGATTTTCAGAAAAATCAGAAACGCAACTCTTCTTTCTGTGTAGCTGCCACAAGGTATCAGTGACCTGAGGGCTCTTACATGCCTGTGCCAGGGCACAAAATCTGCATTTGCAGTTCCTTAAGCTGTTTGCATGAGTTGGATGGATTTTACAAATGTGATTGTACTTTGGCTATCCTGGAAATCTTTTTCACACTTCTCAATTTTACAATTAGAAAGTGATAGAAATTATGACTTTAAAGAGTCTCACTCTCTTCATTCCTGTGCTCATCTGAGCTCTTCATCCTTGTGAAGGAAAATAACATAGCAGCTCCGCTTTGCTTCGTTATGTATGAAGAACCTGGAGTTATTTTTAGAGCGAGCATGTTCATGTTTACTCTGAATGTGCTGGTGAAAGAAAGCAGCATGGTGGTACCTCCCTTCAACTATGACTGTTTATTTTGAGGGAAGCCACAATATTCTTTAAACTAAATGGTCAGCACAGAAACAGCCTTCTGATGCATTTTTAAAAATTGAAATCACGGTCTATTATTAATGATTTAGGTCTCAGCACAATTTACATGAATGCTGTTGTGTATACAGAGAAAACATGCTTTTTAAAAATCAGGTTTAAATTAAAAAAAACATGCCTGATAAAAATTCACTGGAATATTTCTGATTCCTCAGTGAAAAGTCCCGTACTTGTCAAGTCCAGCAGCAGAATAACTGTAGCTATTTATCTGGGTGCTGTGTTGCCTCCAGTGCTAAAACCAGAGGTACTTATCAGGGAGGAATCTCTAAATAATAATAGCGGGAGTAGGAACAAGATCCTAGCTTGTGGAGAAGCACTGTTTAAACACTAATATGAAGCTCTAAGTTTCTAAAATGAAGTCTGATTTCTTATGAAATCAGGGACACTGACATTCTCACTCTTTCTTTTCGGTTTTGTTTTCACCCAGGCAGACTCCCACGAGCACCCGAAGGCTCACGCGCAGGGAGGTACAGGCACGGCGTGTTTGCACACGCATGTTAGGAGTTCCCGGCTTTCCTGGACAGCAGAAACTTTGTCGTTTTACAGCCAAAGCTGCGAAGTTTTGCTCTTTGGTTTGGGCTGTACAGCTGACGCTTTTAGCTCTGAAGGGCTCTGGTGTGTCGGTAAAGGGAATAGCCACCGCCTTATCTCGCTGTCTTGCTATAATAATAATTGAGGTAAGATCACCAAACCACTTCACCAGCACTCATACCCCAGCCTGACACAGTGCTTCTAAAAGTATAATCTTTCATCCAGCTACGCAACCTGACTGCCCTTAGCTCCATAAAATAAGAAGGAAAAATAAAACCTTCCCTGAACTGCCTTCGATTTGCAACACCGGTAACAGCTTACTATTGGGACAGTAGCTATGAATATATGACATTTCTCCTTTATACACGTCTCCCAGGACATTCACTTGTTGGTTTACAGGCATTATCAAATGACAGTGCTTCACATCATCTAATGTTATTGCTTAAAATAACTTCCAGTAACTTAACCTAAACTTGTAACATTTTTACCACTTCCTCTTCGGGGCTTTCAGGGTTGTGGTTGCAAATTTAGGAGTTGTGTACACTACTGAAGATTAGAAAGAGGACAAATCCTTTCAAGCTTCAGCTCTTCTAACCTTTTGCACTGGACTGCTTTTGGTCATTTTGATCTCTAAGGGATTCATACTCTTTAATACACACTGAGGAACTCTGCCAAACAATACAGTTCTGCATTCCTTTGCTGTGTGACAAGTAGAAGTGACCTAGAAAATCCAGCCCCTTACCGCAAAACTTCTTGCAGAGATATTTTCCGGTCCGGGTTATTTTTTCAAATTTTCAGGTACTATTTTGAAATAGCCAGAGTAATCTCCACTTCTAACTGAAACACTTGACTGCTTGATGAACACAATTACACTGAATCAGGATGTTCTAGGTCTCTTTGTAAAAGCAGAATTCCTCATCAAAGCTTACTTAACATCTGCACTAAGTTCAAGTGGTTTCCAAACAAAACTAGGAATCCCTGATATCTACAGTGCAGCAAAAACAAGCAGGTTCAGAAGGCATTCCTATAACTCATTGGAAAGTAAACATCAGCGTGCTGACGTCTTTGTGCTGACTTAGTTACAAGTCACCCTGCCCAGTGCAGAATTATTCTTTTTTTCTCAGATATACATCACGTACCAATGAAACTATTATTTCACAAAGAGAGTGCAAAGTTGTTCTATATCTCCAAGTATTTTATCAGCAAAAAGTACATACAAAAGTCATTAAACCTTGATAAAAAGAAACAGTATCTCATATACATACTGTGAGGCTATTTCACAAGAAAACAACGAAACAAACAGAATTTGCAATTATAACTCACATGTAGAAAAGACTGGTGAGCAGATCAGAAAAGAGTGTTATCACTCAACTTGATATTTAATAGTACATTACCTAGAAGGCTAATGCCTAAACGAGAAAGCCCCTGTCTCAGTCCTTCTCCCAGGCTCTCTGGAAGCTGCCTTCTCCATTCTTCTTGTCTGTTGTAATGCTCCTCATCCAGTGACAGCCTATCCATATTCCGAGCAAGACTTGTTGCCAGATTGGTAATTGACGTCAGTGTACCTAAAACATGGAGATATACATTTGGGTCTGAATCAAAATGCTTTAATTTAAACCATGGAGACATTCTATGCCTCACTGCAATACTGAGCTTACGAGCAGAACGGCAAGTCAATTGAAAAGTTGCCCATGTGTAACATGCTTTACTATTTGCTAAGCATCACCACACTGCTGCTACGGTCCATGTCACGCCTTTTACATTAGCCTGCACCAGGTTTGCCTGGCCGGTGGGAACAGCAACTCATCCGCACATCCTTCCCCCCTTCCCAAACTTCTGTAAGGCTAACCTAAACCGAGGGAGGCTGATGGAAAGGTAAACATAAATTACAGAAGGAGCCGGGAGGAGCAGTGAGTGGGGGCAGCCGGGCCACAGTCCCTCCGGCAGCTGGAGCCACGCGATGGCACTGTTTGTACAGGCTTCACTAAACCAGAGCTGCTCCGGTTCCCAGGCCAGCCCAGCCCCGCTGTCAAAACCTATCCACGTACGTGCACAGTTATGACAACTGTATCTACTTTTTTCTTTTTTTTAAAGAAATAATAAATATGATGAGGCGACAGAGTGTAGAATTTCTGATGGTTAGCAGAAGTGCAGAACACCTTTAATGCAGTTATCACATGAAATACTGGCTGAGCCGATCGCCATTTCCCACTGGGAGGTTTAAAATTCTGAAGTTTCTGAAACATTCTTATGCACTGTAGTTAACCGGTGATCTGTTTAATACATAAGATGTTATATGTGAGCTTTGTTACCCTCCCAACATTTCACTGCAGCCTAGCAAGCCAAACAAAGCTGCAAGCAATATTGTTTAAAACTTTAACACATCCTTTAACAACGCATGACAACAAAGCAGTAGTTGGAGCGACAAAGTGAAAGCTCTACCTTTGGAAATGTGTTTTACAAACGATGTTGTTCCTCTGGAAACTCCACTGACAAATGCTCCTGGGCCTCTGGTCAGCCCCTCATAGGGGAGCCTGAAGAAATCGGCTATGCCGTTCCCTATGCTTCTCACCAGACTAGCCGGGCTTCCAAGAATTTCCAACGATCCAACAACCCAGCCTGTGTGGAGAAACAAGACTCATGTTACCGCTGCAGAAACTGCAGAAGCAGCAGTTGTGAAAAGGTTATTCCTTAATTCTCTTTTT
This sequence comes from Patagioenas fasciata, assembly GCF_037038585.1. Classification (NCBI taxonomy): domain Eukaryota; kingdom Metazoa; phylum Chordata; class Aves; order Columbiformes; family Columbidae; genus Patagioenas; species Patagioenas fasciata. The sequence continues at coordinate 23,822,379 of NC_092521.1, forward strand.
CACACTAGAATTCGTTGCATTATGAACTTCCTTTGAGCAAAACACGGGAAATAACTCATCCACTATGAATTCAGAAATGGCAATCCTTCATACTTCGTAAATCAAAGAAATCCTTTTGGCAAACTCACAAATAGCTTTAGAATGACTTCCTTCCAGGAGCTTCCCGTATTTCTGCTAAAAGTGTGCTAGGGAGGCGGATGCTAGAGCCTCACAGCTATGGACGAACGGGACTGCAAGTTCAGATCGCTGGGTCGGTTTTAGATGCTATAAGGCAGCATTGTGATTTCACATCCTTATGTGATAGGATTGTGACAGGGAGTTTACACTGATACAATGTACTGCTTTACGGGAGTGTGGAGGTCAATTGCTTGATGGAGTGTTAGGAAAGGGGATGCAGATTTTTGACAAGTGCTTAAGAAGTTATTTTAAATCCACCCCAACCCTTCTAAGCTGATCATTTTCTTTCCGAGTGCAGTGAAAGCCAGACAAATGTCTTTTGCTCAGTACAGTTGTGTAAACAGCAATGACATCTACATGCTGATTAGGTTACTCATAGGGGAGTATTCCTTATGCATATCCCAGGAGAGGTATCTGCGGATCTGGTTTCCTATATAAACGCAGGGTTGCCAGCAGTTTGCTGGATGGCTGAGTGTGCAGCAATCTGTTGCTGGAAAGCTGTTTGCAGGTCTTCTCTTTCTCAGGCTGGTTGGCAGCAGATTTATTAGGGAAATAGTGCCGCATAACTTTTTTTTTTGGCAGCCCAGAGAGAGCGATTCAGAAATGGCAATAAACATTAAATAGGAACTGCCTGGTCTTTGAGCCCTGGTATCAAGAATTTCAACTGGCACTGTCAGAGCAGCACAAGACACTGAAAGACAGACAGATTGGCCTCCTGCTCTCCTGCTGAGGGCCCTTGATCTGTGCTGCCCTCCTCATTCCCATCTCGTCACCACAAACTCCTGCTATCCAGATGCTTTTATTGTTTTCTAGTAACCCCTCCCAGTCACTCCTGTGGAAGGCTGAATCATGAAACTGAACAGAAGAGAAAATGTTACTCATATGAAATGAATTAATCACATACTATCATTCTAAGCTCCCGGAAAATCTATTATTCTTGTTGAATCTGTCCCACATTTCAGCCCTGGCAGGTTGAGAACTCCAGTATCTGTAGTACAAAAAGTGGGAACCAAAGTGGACATAAGGGAGAGGGTGGGATGAACTATGAAAACAAAATATAAGCACTACTGGCACTGTGACGAGCAGAGCGGAGACGAGGGCTGTGGCCCCGCGGTGCCTGCCCTGGAAAGCAGTGCTCCCTGGCAGCCCTTCCCTGCCGGGGACCGGGGGAAGCCGGCGCTCCAGGCTGGGCCTGCGGCTCCCTTGCTGTAGTATTTTTAACAAATTATCTGTGCCACTGTGTGAAGTGATGAAAAGCTGGAGGGGCGGGGAGCCATGTGCAGATGGAAGAGATGCTCCTTCTGCTTTTTCTGATCAATAATGTTTCAATAATCCCTTACAAATGGACAGATTTTTTTTTTTTTTTCCCCCAAATGTCCTTGGCATTCCTTGTCCTGACGTCGTGATTGGATTGGTTGAGGTAACAGAAAGTGAGCTGCATGACACCGTGGATTAACGCCTTGCTGCCCTGCAGGCACCGCCAGGCTGGGACATGAGAGACTCCAACTCCACTCACCTCTTTGGCCAGCCAGCATGTTCAAGAATGAAAACTGGATTAAAACCAGGAACGAAACCAGCTAAACACAAAGCTGAGGGGTTGCCTGGTATCCCAGGGACAGGCTGTTGCTGTCTGGCCCTGGCCTGTCAGTTTTGGGCAACTCTGGAAGGAGCACGCTCACCCTTGGAGAGCACACGGGAGGAACACGCAACCTGCAGCAAGGGGGACCCTCCTTGGCCAGTGCTCAGAGCAAAGCTGACGGGCCCTCACTGCTGGCATGGACCACCTAACCCAAGGAGGAAGGTGTGAGAGTAAGTCAGGAATAGGAAAATGATGAATCAGGAATATTCCCTCAATTCACAAGTTCTGTGCTGCATTTTACCTTGCAGAAATATAGCATCATGTCAGGTTACCATTTCCCAAAGTATGCTTAGTAATTTTATCTGCTAATACAAAATTATTATTACTATATTAGCAGAGAGCCACTGTATTTTCTTTACAGGCAACTACAGAGTTAGATCTGGCTGATACCAGTAATAGTTTGAAATAGAATTTTACTAATTTTTAAATAGAAGCCAACTTAATTAGAAAAAGATGGGAGATTTCCATTGCAAGTTTTGCTAATTTGAGACAAGCATTGCTGATCAGCATATTTGGGCAGAGCTCTCCAGCCCCGTTCATTGCTTACAAGACGTGGATTCTGGCTGCTCCTTTGCAACATGTGGGGCAGCCTGCCACATTCCCCTTGGAGGCTTTGGGGCAAATCCTGCCCCCTCTCACAGGGCAGCGGTGGTCTTGCACACAGCTGAGGGCAAAATGAGATTAGATCCTGCTTGGAGCATAAGGCATAGCTGTATGGGAAGGCTATTTGTGCAGATGCTACGGAGATTTACACATGGGAAAATGGTGAGCAGAACAGGGTCAAACAACCTGTTGTTTTGCAGATTAATGTGGTGAAAATGCAGGACAGTGAGGTCCTCTTTCACAAGAGACCAATCCAAAAAGTGTAACTCAACTGATGGTGAGGACTCAGGGCTGGCAGACCACATAAAGGTTTTCCTCCTTTTTAACTTTGTTGACACAATCAGCCTTTTGACAAGTGTTACAAACTCTTCAAAATAAAGCACCTTCTTTGCCCAAGCAAACATTAATCAACACAACTTGTCATTTTAATCATGGTAACCCCTTTCAAAAACACACCTTAGTTTTAGTGCTTTGAGTGGGATTTAGGTAGTATTATAACTAAATATACGCTTATGTATTTTCCTGAAGAGAAATTCCACCGAAGCAAACCTCCTTTCTTAATATTTAAACCTGCTTTATTTCAGCTACATCATGAGAGTCCTGAGCAAGGGGTGGCCTGTACACTTCTGCACGCTGCAGGGGTAGCACAGGAGGAAAGACTGAGACCCGGCCCAGGAATCTAGAACCAGCATGTGTGCCTCACCTGGGATGTTGCAGATGAAAAGCCCGTATAACCCCAATTTCCTGCTGCAGTCTATCACCACTTGTATCACCACTCTCAGCTGGTTGTGGGCAGAAACATTCGCACTGTGAACTGTATTTGGCCACGGTTTCACTCTTAGTTAGCAAGAAACTAGATCTCCCATTTGGTACTACGAAATTTGACTATAAAACAAATCCAAACAAGTAGTAAAAAGAAAAAAGTAAAAAGAAAATAATGAATTGAGGCACAATGTTCTGGTGCACAACCGTGCTATAGCACAACAGTTGCTATAATCAGCTATGCAAGTCAGGTATGCACGCAGTGAAAGACCAGATCAGCATCTATTTATAAATACCTGAAATACATGTGTACGATTTTGGAAACTGTCCACAGAAATCAGGTTGCAGCACAAATGCAAGCATCAGAATTTCAGAAAATCTGACCATTAATATTGCAGGGAAATAAATCCCATGTTTCAGTGTGGAGTATGTTACTTGCGTGTGATCACGGAGGAGCTTCCTCCTGCTTAAGGTACAAATTCTGTTGCACACAAAGATAGAGCAGAGACCAAATTTCATTATTTCTAAATTAATATTTATGGGAAACAGAATGTACCTGCTAACCTAATAGACTAATTGCTCACTATTGATCCTATATGGAAAAAAGTTAGTAACGGCAAACTTCATAGATCTTGGATCAAAGGACAACAAACATCTGTGTGCCAGTTTAGCATGAAGGCTGTATGAAGAAAGACAGATTCCTAATCATAAACTGTAGCCAAAAGGAGTTTTAACAACAAAACAGCATTCAGGGCTATAATTTACTTCTGAATGCAGAGTAATGCTGAATAATTTGATTAAATGTAGTTTTGGGGAGTTTATGTGAGGAATGTGGGTTGGTTCTGACTAGTGCTATAATATAAAATGACAAAACCTAAGCCAGTTAGAATACATTTTTATGCTGTCTTCAGGGTTTTGTAAAGCCTTCAAGCGGCTGGTTAATGTTTAGCACAACTTTACAAATCTTCACTGGTGTCTCTTCAGCCATTTTATTTCCCTTCTGTCATACGGCGGAACATGAAAGGGGTCTGAAAACATCATTATCAAACAGTGTTTGAGGAAAACAATAATTGCATGACTAACATCTAGGTTATTCAGCTTAAGAGACAATCACAGAATCCTGGTACCTAATAAAAATATTACATCTTATGGAAAAGTACTGACCTGCTCTGAAAAGTGCTCCAGCAGCATAATGCATGGCCAAGGCATGGACCAGTTGCCTGGCAGTGGTGAAGATGGGTCCTCGCTCAAACACAGAGAAGGAGAGAGGTGTGTGATCTGAGGCTATATACAGTTTCAATGAAGCATGAATACTGACAAGGAGATTAACAGGTTGTATTGTTAATTTTCTTAACTTCACTGGCTTGACTAAAGCTCTTGCATGCTCTCTCACTTGTTCAGGCAGTATCAGGGTAGTATCTGAAGCATTCATGGATTGACAAGCAATTTTGTTTTCTGGAAGATATGTGTCAAACAAAGTCTTAATGTAGTAAACAAAGGTGTCTTCCACATACAGTCTAGCTGGCTTGAGCTCAAAATTGAGGTCGTTCAAATGAAACATGAAATTATCTTCCTTGGAAAAAGCAATGCAGAGTTTTATAAAGCAGTTTTCCTTATAGCTTTCCAAATCTTTGTTACAAACAATGAGGTTGTTCACTCTGGACCACTGCACGGCCTCATTTTTCTCTCCTTGGCACAGCAGGACTGCAAAATGGAAATTGGATTTGCTGTACAACTGATTGTCCAGTTGCAAGTCTTCACAATATACTTGGAGACTATGAAATTGTGGGAGGCCTTCCATGGCGTCCTGCTGGAACTCCTGTGACAGGGGTCTCAGGTAGCTGGTGGCCGGGGCCATGTGGATGAAAACATTGTCTGCTGTGAGACGCAGAAGTTCAGATGAGACTTTGTGGTTTGTAATATCATCAAACGCAGCAAGACTTAACTGACTGATGAACACTTTCAGTGACAGGGTCTGCTCTTGATTTCTAGACAGGAGGGAAAAGAAGTGTTGTTACTTCATGTATTTTGAGTTCACCTGGCATCTTTCTTTCCCAAAAAGCTATCAGGAGAGATGTTCTTTATAATACCTGGGAAACTCATTGTGCAGGTCTCATTAATGTTAATGGGATCTGGCAGCCTTAATCACCACAGTGGGTACCACCCAGGAGGTCTTCTAAGAAATGGGATATTACACATCTATGGCAGGTTTCTTTATCTTTCTTATCAATTCACAGCATAGTTTGGACAGGAACGTCGCTATACACACAGTAATTCCCTATTAGAATTGCAACAGAGCCAGATATTAAAGCAGACAACAAATACATTTGTCTGATAATTCATGTACAGCCTCAGCTGTTATAATATTTTCTGGGAGCCACTACTGAAGGTTACTCTTATGCATAACTCATTTTACACCACATGCAGTGAGTGTCCTCCAACGAAGCCACCACAGCATATTTCTACTGATGGCGTTGAGGGCCTCTCCCCTCCAGCGTTAACGGCCCATTGCCAAGTTTAACTAGCAAGTGGGCTGTTATGTAGTGCTGATGACCAGTTTCTTGGGGATTAATACTTAATTACAGTGCACATAAAAACAGTGCAACAAATTCCACTCTAATTGTAACAGCATTGCTGAAGGCCATTCTGCATCTTAGAAATATGTAGTGTTATAATTGCACTTGAATGGAGCTGAGCTCCGGGTTGCAGTGTGTTATGAAGTGGGGAAGTCTTCTGAAGAAGAGTGTTATAATCAAGTACAGTTAGTTACTGACTGTAAGACTATTTCTACTGTCCTTGCACATCAAGCTTCCTACCAATTTCAGTGGGAGCTTGTACATTTAAAATTGATGAACACACTCAAAATTAATGATGATGGAAAATGTATTTTTTTAATGAACAACTCAGGACTTCTTTTTGTATCAGATATCTAGTGTTTACCCTAAAGTGACATGACTTTTGATGTCAGATTGTCCTTTTTTAGCTGTGATATACAAAGCATAACATATGGTCTAAACATAGGCCACAGAGCACGGTGCAGCATTAAACAAAACAGAGTTAAGCCCAAGTTCACAGGTCAGTTAACACTTAGAAAGTTGACTGACCTCTTGGCACTGTTTGGCCATGCTTTCTATCATCTTTTATGTGTTTTATATACCTGTTGAGGTTGATCTCGACGGGTCCCGCTCTTCCTTCTGGGGCCAACGTTATGACTATTGTTCCACACTGATGGGCAATGTCCACATAAATGTAGCCAAAGCCAGTTAAAAAGACAATCTAGTGGAGAGAGTTAGAAACATATGGAATGCTACTGAAATTACTATTTTTAATGTCATAATTTGAATTAATGCCTTTGAATAGCTTCTGGTTGAGATTTCTCACTCAAATCATGATATTGTTCAGGAAAAACAGAAACAGATCTCAATACTTTTGAAAATAACAGCTCTGATACTTTAAGTATTTCAGTTGTACAGCAAGATGAAATTTGCACCTCATCCTTTAACTCTGTAACTGAATACATTTTAATAAGAAACTTCTTCTCCAGAAATAAGCAAGATGTTCAGGGGAGGGGGGAGGTTATGTGAGAAAATAATAAATAAGAAATTTTAATTTGTCATTTTGGATTAAGGAGAAAGGCATGTTCCTGGAGCCCTGCAAAATATCACCTTTTCCTCAGGAAAATAAACTCTAAATTAATATTATGCTGCTATGTTCTAGCTCATAGCTGGTTAGATGACTGGCTGATAGCATGATGCAAAACACATGAAGACTAAAAAATAAGTAACATTTTTGATTCATGAAGACTTGCTTAATAACTCAACAATGACCACATTTTAAAGCCATCTAAACTGGTTTTGTGAGAACATCTTCATAAGCAAGGCGCTGCCACAAAGAAATGGCAAAAGTCTGTTGGAAAGTGCAAAATGTCTAAAAAGGCGGGAAAATGGGAACTTGACAAAAGGTTTGTGTCTTGCTTACACACGTGCAAACTTACATTCTAGCAAGCTGTCCTTAGGAATAAATATTCTACTTAAATAAATGATGTATTGGTTTTGGAGCTTAATTCCGCAATATTTCTGTGCAAATTTGGTGGTGTTTTTTGTTGTTGTTTTTGTTTGTTTGTTTCAGAATATAAAATATTAAAGTCTGTAAGTTTGGAAAACTCACAGTCATCCTTGTTAGAGCAAGTTTGCTTCTCTTCTCTAGTAGGTCTATTATCAACGTAATTGTTTACTAGATTTTAATGACAGAAGCTGTAACTTAAAGGAATGCAAACTCAAGGAATAACACAAAGATAATGGGCTAGCACAAGTAAAATAATCAGGTGATTGTCTTGAAGAATCTTTACTGCTGTTAACAAGTCACCAGGAGGAAAAATACTCAGAAGTTTAGTAGGATTAGCACTTAAACTGATTCTCCTTACAAGATTTATAGTAACTCCGTACAGATAATTAAATTTTGTTCATCAAATTACGTCTTATTCTTCTGAGAATTACATATAAGAAAATTTCTAATTTCGATATCTCATTTTTAATCCTTTGCTTCTCTGAAAGAGATTCACAATCCTGCATGATGGGATTGGAGAAGAAAAGGACACTTACTGAATTTTCAGTACACTCATTATTCTAAAAAAACCCTAATTGATCTTAAAGATTGGTCATTTAAGTTCCGATTTCAGATGATTCTGATGATAAATACTTTAATTTTAGTAAATTAGTAAAAAATATATTTCTAATAGAATGAGAAATACCTATTTGTGACTAGGTAGAAAGAGTACAAATTGCTTAAGATCCTCTAAACCCCCGTTATTTTGCCATCTGAACTAATTGTATGTGAAGTTATTAGAATATTCCTTATTTACTTCTATTTATAGTTTTCTAAGAGAAAGACTGATCGAGAAATCCTGGGGAAATTCTCTACATGTAAACCCTAAAACTTCAGTAACAGAAAGCTACACTTTTCACTTGGATAGTTCTTCAAGTAGACAACGATCCCCAAACGTTGTCTTAGCATCTAATTCCTTCTAGAAGCCAGATACTTATAAAGAACCCTGGTCTGGCATAACATTAATGACTGAAATTTGAAACCTCGCATGGCTTGACTGGCTTGCTGAATGAAACTGAACTACTTGCTATATAACATAACACTCAATAATCAAGAGCATTTTGTGATTGGTCCTCAGGGAAAACATCTGAAACGAGTATTTCTTTCAAAGAGCCAAGCAGTTTATGTTGATTCCATGTAAACTAATGACTTCAAAGATGGAAAAAAATTCCCATCAAAAAGGATTGCTCCAGTCAAGGAAGTGTTCATTTACCTCAAAACAGGAGAAAAATAACCGAAGAAAAAGGGGGTTTTGTTTTGTTTTAGAAAAACATGTGTAGCTTCTGTGAAGACACACAGGGAGAATGACAGTGATGATTCCTACAAGAATTAAAGTTAATAACTCTGTGACAATTAAGTTACCAAAAAGGATTTTCCTGGATCCTGCTGGATTCTTTGCTTAGGGGGGGCAGACATTTCCAGGGTATCCCTTGGCCTTGCCAGGTTGATCAAAAGAAGCAAAATAAATCAGCGCTAGAAAGTCTGTATTTTTGATCTAGTTATTTTTAAAAACAGTCAGTGAAGAAGGTAGTCTGTATTCTAAAACTTCCACATGAAGGGGTTTACTAAGTAGAGCTCTCAAGACTTAAAAACAACCTAAAACCGACTGAAAGGATATGCTTATTGCAGAGGAGCAATATATTGTGAAGGTCAGGAAGACAACCATTTATGCTGTGAACTAGGAAATAGTTTATAATGATTTACTTGTGTTCCTTGATTGTTGACATCCACAAAATCACTCCATTCATTTACTAATTCATCAGATGACATCACTTTCAGAAGAATGCTGGGTAACAAATCTCTTGTTTTGCAATCTGGATAGCTGGAGACTTGATGGTAAAGTTCATGATGAACTGAACATTCAGCTGGAATCTTTCTACAATAAACTTCAAACTTCGGTGTATCTGCAATATTATGAAATAGATGAGATTAGGGCTTTCTGAAACCCATATTAAATCAAAATTCACCTATGCTTATACAAACTAGGAAATTTCTGCCTTAAATATTACTAATAAATAAACCCATTACTTTTCTATTGGTTGGAATTTTATGTGTTTTGTGATTTTTTTTCCTTTTCTTTTTTATGTCACGAAGATTTACGTGAATAATGTCCCACTGACCATTACATTAACATACTATAACTGGAATTTTGGCTGTTTTGCGTTACATTTGTAAATCTGAGGAGATGTAAATTTTCCATGGGATTGAGCTGATGTCAATACAACTTCACTGCCTGTTTGTCTCCTGTCACCAGGTCACCCTGGAAGACACCTGGAACCAGGGAGACCCAAAAGCCTGGAGCCACGCAAGTTCGTACTCCTGGCCTCACAATTATCTCCAATAGCTTCCAGGCTTCAGTACCTTCCAGAGTCTCTCACTTTGAGACAGACAATTATGAGGCAATCAAGTTCTTGTTGTAACCAAAACACACACTGAACTCTGTATCGGAGATACAGTAGAATAATTTATACTACAACAGTGCACTGTTTCTAATTATTGCATATGACCTACCTTTGAAGTTCTCTTTTACAAGCAATGGAATGGAGCACTTATTGTGGATAATTATACGAGGACTAGGGTCTTCTGTAAGTGTTAGGTACGTCACGCCAAGATGCTCTTGATAAGTCAGTGCTATAGGTCTAAAGCAGAAGCAGATATATTTGATCATGCATGTTTTAGATGAATTTTTTACGTATTATTACTCTGGACAATTAAAAACATTCAAAACTAGCATCTGTAAGATTATTTATGATTAAGTTCTAATTTCACAGATATTGATCTACATTTAGGCTAGAACATATCTCCACTGAGAATTATATTTAAACAGAAGAACACGTGGAAATAGTAGGAAAAACAACACCAGAGAAGTCACTTCACAGAGACTACTCATGAGTTAAACTGAGTGCGTGTGTTTGCAAGATGAGAGCCCTAGCCAGCAGAGATTTATATTAAATTAAAAACATGAGATTGTAGGCCCAAATTTTCAACATAAATCTTTAAAATTCTGCAGAAGAATTTGCATGCATACTTCTCCGATACACATGAAAGATATTTTTAACAAATACATAAATCTGTTACTGACTGCCGCCCTGGAATGATCCACAATGCTATCGCCCTTTCAAATGTTAATGTTATTGATCACCGCTGCATAAATTTCCAAAAATAAATTAATTTTGTTCTACTCATTAGCTACATAAAATGTCTTTGTGCATAAACACAAATTCTTTTGTGCATGTGCAATTTCTTTGGCTATTTCTAAAAAACTTCACCTCACAGTGAACTTAAAAATCCAAACAGTCTGAAAATTTGATTAGGAACGTGAGATCCTCTATGCCTGCCTCAAAATTATAAGGAATTCTTTCCTTGTTCTTCTAATTTCTTTTTTTTTTTTTTTTTAATCTGAAGTATGTGTGAGAATCTTCAGTATCCACAACGACGCCTCTTAAACTTTGCAGAAGAACCATTTGAGGGTTTGAACCATATTAAGCACTTCAGGCAAAAGAAAGATCATATGGCTGGTAATACATATTGATGGAGCTCCTCTAATTTCAGCAGATTGTTTCTTGTTTATACCAGTATGAGCATGAATAGATTTAGATACCAGGTCTGAGAACTGAAGTTGGGCATCTGACAAGTCGTTGGACTGCTATTTTTAACTAGCTGGATACATTTGTCTGTAAGTGGAATGCACATGTGGATATTCCTGTTCATCCTCTTACTACTCTTACTAAAATGGATTTTTACCTTTTATAAACAAAACATGAATTTTTGTATTGTATTATTTCACACTGTTCTTGAACTCTTACATTGTTGCCCACAAATTAAAAAATACCATAATATCAAATAAAAAGTTGTCATGCTCTTATTTTGTATGCATGTAAAAAAAATAGCAGCCCATACATTATAAGAATTGTACAACTTGTACACGGTCATAACATTAAACCATTTATAATAAAAGCATCAAACCCATCAAAAGATAACAATTTTTAAATTAAAGTAAGACTTGCCTTTACATATGGGGGGCATGTGTTACTCTGACTGTTGCATTAATCTCTTTAGGTTTCTTACTAGCCAAAGCTTTATAGCAACAAGTGAAGTTCATTATTCATGACTGTTCATTGCACAGTACCTGGTACAAAATCCACTTTCACTACGAACCCCTGTGGGCACCGCCACGCTCTGTCTCGGGAACTCGGGTTTAATGACAGCTGGGAGGCTCCACAGCTCCCGACTGCCGGCACAGCCGCCGGGGCTGAAGCTCAGCAGCAGGCGTTTGTCTGTCAGGGGCGCCTCCAAAGTGAGGGGGCTGGTGTCTGACAGCAGGTCCCAGCAGGGCACAGTGCTCAGCGCCTCGCGGGATGGTGTCCCAGCTGGACTGACGCTGAACACCGTACTGGCTGGGGAGTAGAAGTCCTGGAAAGAAAAAAGATGGTGCTAGCACGACATGCTGGCTCTTAACGGAAAGTTTATTCATGTTGGTCTTGCACACCAATAGGTTCAAGCAGCTACTGACCACAACTAACTAAAGGTTGCGCTAAGTCCATTGCATGAAAAGCTATTTGGCCAAATTCTGTCTCCAGGTATACTCATGTGGTTAACTGAGTGCAGTTATCTACAGTCCACTCTCAGATGCACAAGGTAACTGTACCAAAAGCAACAGTTACATCACTGTAACATAAGTGTGAAAAGAAAATAAATTTATAGATGGAAACCTAAGAAAGGATTTTAGCCTCAACATTCTTCCAATTCCCTATCTTAAAATAGTTAAAACTGCAACAAAACGCTTATGCACAAATGTAGATGTCGATGTGAAGAAAACCAATGCAGAAGGAAAACAATACAGAAATAGGGACCTTTAAATTAGTTTATCTGCCAACTCCTCTAGCAAGTTTGACTCTGAGAATTCTTTCCACATATTTTACTATAAATGTAATCCTCAATAAATATGTACAAATAGTTGATTAGAATACATTGACCATGCATACATTTTGCTTCTTGTAAGCTAATCCTTAAATATATTGTGTGATTGTTACAAAACTGATATTAACCATTTGATGCAGTTTGCTGAAATACTTAAACTTCAGGCATGTCTCTAGTTCTGCAGCTTTGTTCAGACAAGGGGAATCTTCCCAAAATGATAACGAAAAGTTTTAAGCCTGCCAGGCCAATATACCTCTTACACGTGGAGTCAGTAAAAATTCTGAGAAAAATTTCAACAGCTACTATGGATTACACTGCCTATTTTACAGAAATGGCCGTTAGTGCCCGAACAGATGGAGAACAGGCAGAACTAATTCTGCAATGTGCAAGAATCTCCTGCTTTGCAGATTTCTGATCACAGTTAATTACTGGAGTTGAATGTACTCAGCATTCTGTATTTTAAATTAAAATAATATAAAATACTTTATCCTTACAATGTCTAAAGATTTCTGTTTAAGCTCTGCTATATACAGTTGAGACCACATGAACCTAAACACCCATGTACGGTAGATGACAAATAAAAACAGTATCCACAGTGCTTTACCTCTTCTCCCGAGCAGGGTTTGGAAATAGAAAGCTGTGGCCTATAATAGATTTGATAAGATGTATCATTTATTATTGTTGTCTTATCTTCTATCTGTAGTATTTGTATTCCTTGTTGAAGCACTGAGGAAATGCAGAATTGACACAACTGTAAGATAATAAAAACAACGATGAGGTCACACACAAAATCAGAAAAGGTATTGAAATGCAGTAACAGAATTGCCATTTTCTTTTTAACTGTGGAAATCCTGTCTATATTCATGCACTTTGTAACTGTAGCCACATCACATACTTTTTGAAATTTCATCTGTCAATATTTTCCAAACAAGACTGAGAATTCATTAATTCTTTTTCCAGGAGATATTGCATTACCTTGATGAGCTGGGCAGAATGTTTTTGCCAATCTGATTCTTTAAATTATACTTCATACATTGTTTATACTCTCATTATGTTTTACATAAATCAACAATTGGGGAGGAGCTTTCACACTGCATGTATCTGATTGTTTTCATCTGCTATCTGACTTTGTTTTTAAATGATAAAGTTATAGATCATGATAATTTTGTTCTAACCTTTTGATGACCTGGAAAAGCACCAAGTTTTATTTCAGCTTCAACAAAACCTTCTTCGTCCAACGTTACTACTTCCCCATTATCAGCATCCTTCCATTTCGGGGAGGTCACGTTATGAACCAGCTTAATTGCCACTGATTTGTGCACAGTATTAGTGTTTGCCCAGTATATTCCAACCTGAAAAGCTTCCTGCAAATGAAAAATAACCAATTATCACTTGCTGAAAATGCAATACACTTCTACTAGTTTCCAGTATGAAGTCAACCTCATTTCTTCCTTTCTTCTCCCTGACTGTTTCTGTGTGGCATAAGGCCAGATGAAACCACCATGTGGATATGGGACTGATGTTCATGGGTAGAATCAATACCACAGTCTGCACTGAGACATATTATTAGGCAGACGTTCTGTTTATTAACAGACATACACTGAGGGGAAAAAAAGATGGCAAAATAAACAGGAAGTATCAGATTGTCCAATTGGGACTGACAAGCTGCTGTGTCAAATCGTTTTAATTCTTTCAAAAATCAAGCATATTGGGGTTGTAATGAAAAAGCATGTGCATGACCAAGCACATGTGAGAAGATCCATTACACAAAACTCTGAATTCAGGAATTACAGCTATCTTAAAGAATCTTGTTTGTAATTTGCCCTCTCTCATTATCAAACCTTTCTTGGTGGCATATGAGCTGTGAAACAACTCGACCTAAAACACTCTCAAACTAAGCATTCCTTCCAGGCTGTCAGCTTTGCTACTGTGGTCAACACACCTCCCAAGTGACAGGTCAGCACAGCAGGGGCCAAAGTCTATATTTGGCCCTTATTGCAATTTACTTGGGCTGCTACATCATGCTCATGTTGCGGATTCATTGGCTGAAATCGGAGGAAGGAGAGCAGTCTGCTGAATCAGAAGGCATGCAGGTCTTCTTCCTACAGTGCCTTACAGGCAATTTGTAACTAAGACGTTTTTCTTCAACCATTGCTATCAAGTATGTTGTGCTTCCAATCCAGTGACTCGGTCAGCGTGGCAAATTTATATTGTTATTTCTACTCCTCATCATATAACTAACAGACATAGTGACTGGAAATAGGGAATCGTCTGGATTAATAACCATTCTTCACAATCAGGATGTTTAGCAGAACTGTGCCTGTTAACATGAATAGCAAAGTTACCTCGAAGTTGGGGGGTATAATTACTTTCCCAGTAGGTACTTGAAGAACAATCTTCTCTCCTTCAAACAGCCAGAGATCCCACTTGGACTGATTGATAAGTAAAGCCCAGGGCAGGAGTTCTATCAGCAGAGTTTTAACACACGGTTTCCACACTGACAACTTTACCCGCATTGGGCTATCCCATTGGGAGAGCTGTTCATTGCTGTTCAAAAACAAATCAAAAGATAAAGTCAAAGGAATAATGAATTCAAGATAACAAATGATAAACGGTCATTTTCAGAAATTTTCAAGGCTATTCTGGTTTTGGAATAGAAAAACAATCTCCTCTTATCATTCTGGAACATACTGTGATGCTGCCAGATAGATGTAGGTACAGGTAGGCTATAAAGACATATTTTTAACTGCATAAGCTCAACCTAAATTTGGTTAATTAAAAAATCCTTTAGCAGAACTACCACTACTCTTCAGAACAAAACTTATGACTTTCATAGTCGTAAAATCACATTTCCTTTTTTTTTTGCAACTCCTCCTACAGCAACTCCCTGTTTCTGTACTGAAACAAGCAACCACTGAATAAACAACACCTTCTCTAGTTGCAGTAAAGAAGGTTCATTCACAAAAAACAATTTAATTTTTTTTAATCCTTGCTGATGCAATCGTGTCAGTTTAATCGAGGGCAGCCCCTAGGCTGACCTCATTTTTTTCCCACCTGCAACAGATTCTGCAACTTACATACAGGGATGGTGTAATTACTGAGAACATACTCAATGCTGATCACATATAGCCTTCCAAAGCGTGATTTCAGTATACGCAAAAAGACAATGCAACAACCATGAAGAAGGTTTAACAAAGTATTACCTGTCTGAATCCTTCCTATTATATGGCCATGCAGGCTGGGGAGGATTAGCAGTGCCATAGAACTCAGACAGTATCTGGTTGACATTGCCGCCTGGATGGGATTTAGTCTCTATCTGTTTAATTAGCGTAGTTGAGATAGGGACTGCGCACTCAGATGGATCATCTTCCTCCCTGTCATTGAAAACAGATTGAGTCGCTTACACAACAAGGCCAAGCATTAGTAGCATTAACATTTTCTTTAACGAAGCTTTCCAAGCGTACTCTGCAAAAGGAACAGTCTCAAGGTAATCATGGATGAATCAAGTACCAATGTTTAACAAGTTCCTGAACAGTAACTGACATGCATGAGCTTGTTATGACACTGTAAAGACCTTTGTGTCTGAGACCCTCGAAACTCCTCAGCATTCTCGAAAGTAATTTCAAGATCATTTAGGAATTCATTTTTCAAAACACAACTTAAGCAAACCAATGTCAATGTGCTTAGGATAGCTGTATCAAATTTAATATTTCCTATCGTATCATTTTGGGCTACATATGTTTGTTCTGTTGTATCTCCTCTGCATTTGCCATATTCTTGGAATTAATGCACCAGACGTTAAGGTGTAAATTATTCCTTTCTTTCCACACAAATGAACCATTTTCATGGAGAGCGCGTATTTTACCTGGCTTGAAATGTCAGGTGGTGTGTAAGATCAGGTTCTATATTTTGCAGTGCTTTCTCCTGTCCTTTCCCTGGAACCACTTGAGTTTCGTTCAATCCTAGACTTCTTTTCTCTAAATGTATGATAATTGGGTCTGGAAGATGGCTTCTTACAATGAAGAGAGGGCTGAAAACAATCTACAAAAAGAAAAGAATACACCAATTTGAGGCTAATTTGATTCCAGTATTACAACTGTTTAAATGAGCTATTAATAAATTGTTTAAGTGGGTCATTTTACCCTAAATTTATTATATGACATGCAAGGCATAAAATTTACATTTCAGAGTCATGAAATGCACTTACTAATCGTTGCTGCACATGAGAGTTGGGCTCTAAAGTCAAAATTGTGCACCACACGTATGTAATTGAACTCTTTGAAGATGGTACCTGTATGAAGAGAGATCAGCTGCATTACACTAAAATTATTTCAGGATGATAATGTTCAAAACTTCATCATATAAAACGGAAGTCTAAAAGCAAAGTCCCTGGTTGTCTTTAT
Organism: Patagioenas fasciata; assembly: GCF_037038585.1. NCBI lineage: Eukaryota > Metazoa > Chordata > Aves > Columbiformes > Columbidae > Patagioenas > Patagioenas fasciata. The sequence continues at coordinate 23,838,987 of NC_092521.1, forward strand.
TCCATATATCTACTTCTAAGTCATACCTGAATGACAGTGCTGTGTTCTGTATGTTTAGAACTTAGACATACATCTCGGGACCAGTCTTCATCTCCTGTAGCTTTCACACTCAGCTCGGTGAGCTCATTGTTTTCTAGGACATACGAAGGCAACTTCTGCTTGGCTGCAAGGCAGTTGATGTGTTCTTTAACAACAGCCTGTCCATCCTGACTCATGTAATGCTGAACCACTTTCAGTTCAATACTTTCAGAAAGGTAACTACAGACTGTCTGTCTTCCACAGATTAGGATCTAAAACGGACAAAAATATGCAGTTCATATTTAAACAACTGTGAAAAAAGAAAGGTCTAATCTGAATTACAGAGTGAAAACCTGTACAAGAATAATCTGTCTTTTTTAGGTTCTCACAAGCACTGCTGAAGGCAGTGAATGGTAAAACATTATTTTCATTGGCCAAATATATGTGCCTAGGTATTAAACCTAGGTATTAAAACACTTGAAATATTGCTAATGCAGTGCATGGGCTTGGAAGAAGCATGTAACATACCCACTTCCATTCCCACTGAACTCAGCAGTACTGCCTACAGCTGACATAGTTCTGGCTTGGATTTTAAGAGTACTGTGATAGTCTCTGAATGCTGAGCCCTTTCTGAGCAGACACAGTGATATACTTCAGAAGAAAGGTTTCCACTGACACCTCACATTCCCATCACAATCCAGTGACCCAGACCTTTCAGTATGTCTGGGGCTTTAAAGCTTATAATACCATTAAATGGCTGTAGCACATTCCTGTATTTCACTGCACCCACTTAGAAAATGACCACATTAGATTCAGAGTTGTTGCCGTCCATCATACATGAATTATTTATTACAGACCATATATTATTATTATTATTTATTATAGAACATATATCTGACTTTTTCTAAGCCACACCAAGGAACAGCATTCCACGTTTACCCTTCGTACAACCATCTTAATTTGCTTTTCATTAATGAGGGTGCACACTGTATTTATCTACAACCTAATAAGAAAAATCTCAGCAGGGCTTTTGGTGACACCAGGCATTGTTCTTGTCTGATCAGCTGTATTTCTGTCGTGCAACATGAGGTGCTCTGCCACATCCATGAGCTGAACATGTTATGTCCACCACATGCTCTGGCTTCCGCCAACACAGGCAGAATGACTGCAGTGTTATTACAGATCTCTTTACAAAGATAGTATGTGAAAAATTACTGCACAGCAGCCCATTTTCAAATGTTAATTTGGACGTTACTTCATTCTCTTCTAACAATACCAAGGCCCGAATTACAACCCCAAATAAGATATGAAGTTTCTTAAAAATAAAAATACAACAAAAAATCTGCTTCTTGAGAACTTGAAACATGCAAAATATGCTAAGATCCATACTAAAGTGAAGAAAAGAGTTGTAAAAACTCCCCAAAATGCCTCCACAAGAGTATTATACGTGGGTATTTTTTGCAGATCCCAGTGAGAGAGAACAAATAATAACGTGACTAACTTGTGAATTAATAACAGTTTATATTATTAATGTTATTTTTTCCAAACTGGCTCAAATACTTACTTGCTTTTGCACTCCACTGAGCTGTTGAACCTTGATAATAAGTGATGCTGTCCGGCCCTTGTACTGAATGGTGCGAATAAAGGTGCCTGTATTGTCCACACTGAATGGTTCAGACCACCGCCAGTTTCCCCAGCCTTCAATACAGATGTGTAACAGCTGGAAAGAAAGCAATTACTACTTCAATACATAACTGGGAAAAAAAGCGCCTTGCAGTAGGATAGGAATGCCCATGACAGAGAAATAGTTTTGGTTTTAAAACTCAGCAATGCTAAGCACACCAGTTCTCTCAATGATCCACTCATTCTGTGATTTCAGATAAAACCAGAAGTATCAGCAATACCCTAAGATGGCTCTGCATCACGCATTTCTATAAATTACCTGATTTAACAGGGTATTTAGGATGGTATAAATCCCGCACATAACTGTTCAGGAAAAAAAAGGGTACACAGACTAGAGAGCATAAAACAGGAAATTAGAGATTTTCTTTACTGCCCTTGAAATTGATCTAGAAACCCGCCCTCATTACCAGCAAGGTGATATGGAACACAGGTCCAGGCCAGATTTTTGGCTTTTAGGATAGGACAGAAAATTACAAATATCCTTCCTTTCAAAATAAAAAAAGATGCAAAGCTGTTTGTATCTATACTTGTATAGTTCACATATATATGTGTTAAATGTAGAACTCAGCATATTGCTGAGAGATGGGAAACATTTCATTTCTTGCACAAATGTGGTAGCAAGTTCAAGCTTGACTGCATGAGAAGAAATTTAACTGCATAATTATACTCCCTGTGTGATTTATTCCGGAAAAGGAGTGGCTTTTTTTTCCAGTTTAACTTAAATCACTTCCAGAGCAATATAGTCTTTCATCATTTGAAGTCTTTCATCCATTTACCCACCATACGCACTTACCTCTATCCCATGGAGATTCTTTAAGTCAGAGTAGTGAAAATTGGTACTGTTCCATGTAGGTCAATGAAGTTACACAAATTTACGCCAGCTGAAGATCTGGCAATTTAGCTCTGTATAGATCTTTTGTGGCCATGCAAGCTTAAGAATGTGACTTATATATATGTAAGGGATCAAAGCAATAAGCATTCTGGGTAAAATTTATTCTTTGCAGAGGGCCAGCACAGAGCCTAAGCATCACTTAAGTCCTTTAAAACAGCTATGTAAAGGCCTTATGGGAATTCTCTGTTGAGGGTTGAATTTCACTCTGATTTTGGACATCTGTCATTAATTAATTTAAGTAATGGAGAACAGGATCAGGCCCAAAGTTTGGCTATTTACATGAGCAAAAATTGAAACTTTTAAGTATTATGATGTTCTCCCATGAATTGTTTCCAAAAAGAGAAAGCACTGGCCATAGATCTGGGCAGCTGGACTTAGCAAATGGTTGGATGTTGGTTTTTTTTTTCATTGTTTTAAGAAACAACCACAGCAACAACTTTCAAAGATATTACAACTCGGTAGCCTGTTTGCAATTTGTGGTATCCTCAGCCCAAGTTACACACAGAACAATAACATCCATTCAGTGGGTGGCTTTTGAATTTGCAAGAGTGATGACTGTTGCATTCAAATTCAAATTAGTTTTAGGTTGGAAGCACAAAGGCTAATATGTGCCAACGTGCACATGGACATGCATCTGGATGTGGACATGCGTGGGCACAGCTTTATATTCTAGAATTGGTTGAAGGAAGCTGCGCACAAGGACATTCAAACTCATAAACAAACACGTTGCTTTGATTCTTAAGTATTAGTTACAGAAAAGGAAAAACAAAACCAAACAAAAAAATCCAACTGCAGTGGCTGGAATCAGTTCAGTTTCTTACAGCGGCAGCTGGGAATAAATCTCATCACATATGAAAACTAAGAGAAACAAGAAAACTGTTTACTTTGGAGAGACTGGTAGCTGGAAATGACAGCCAAATAACGAGAAGAGGTACTAAGTGGTGAGCCTCAGCTCAAAGGCACACTAAATACGGTGTGCTCCAAAGACAGATGTCATATAAATGTCATAATTGATGATTAGTAATTGTGTGTAGCTCCAACACTAGGATGTCTCCCACCCTGTATAAACAGCTTTGCTCATGAGTTAAACGTTCCCAAGGAACACGCAGTCAGCCTGCCCTGAACGGTCATTAGCTCCCAGATGCCGCCTTACTGATTTTCTTTGTAGCACAACAATTAGTCTGCATTTAACTTCACAGTTCAGAAAGAAAAACAAAGAGCAGCTATTATAATACATTGGCAGTTTCTTATTTTATAAACATACTTTTCATATAAAGTATGAAGGTATGCTCCAGATAAAGGCAATGACCTTTGTAAGTTACTTTAAAGATATCTAATACATTTGCCTTAATGACATAACAATATAAGAATTGGGTACTGCGTAAGTTACTTTTGAGCCAAGAAACTGCATTCCATGAAAAAGCAAAGGTATCTCTGGGTGAGTCAGTTACTTAAATGTGAGATTTCTGGAAAACGTTGCCAGAAGTAATTAGCAAATCATACTAAGTGATGCAGAGAAATAAAAATCAACAAAAATTTTAGTGAACTAATTGGGTGTTAACATTATTTTAGCAGAAGACATGATAATACATGGTGTTAGATACTCAACATGGCAGAGCTCTGATGTTATAAAACTGACTGAATACTACAGATTCACAGTAATTGCCACGTAACTCCCTTTCATTTATCATACTTAAAGTAAATCCTAAATATTTATTAGACAGTCTGCTTAAAAAAAATGTTCAACAAGTGAAGCTAAGTATGGCACATATATTAGGGGAAAAGAGAAGTCATTGCAAAAGGGTACCAAAAATACTCAATGGACTTCCAAAGCATTCTAACAAATATAATCCAGTGATAAGTGGCCACTTATAGCTTACAGAGAATTTAAAACAGACTATCGATTATATTACGTATGTGAAGATAGGCATTAATTTGTGTAACCATTTGATTTCTGCATTTTCTGTTAGGGAAACTTATCAACAGATAATGCAGAACATTTTGTTTTGACTAGACTTTGTTGTGGTTTAGATTTCTAATTCTGAGCCATTATGGATTTCTGTTTTGAGACAGAAAGAAATTGCCTTCAGGGAGGCAGACCAAGATGAAGCTGCTCCTAGTGGAGCAAATGGCTAGAAAAGCTGTATTCTGTATCATGTCTCTGCACAGAATGTTTCCATGCACTCCTCAAAATTTACTTAGGTTTTCAGCTAGATGTGTGAGTGAAGGAAATGATCTGAGTAAATAACACTAAGTGTCATATGACAAGGCATTAAGACTAAAATGGGGGATTAAAAATGAGACTAAGAATGGAGCCTGTCCAGAAAAGGCAGCATTTTCCAGCTGTATAAGTAATTTAAAGCTTGTGCCCTGAAAATGCTCAGTGCTACAAATTTGATTTCTACTTTGCTTGTAGATCCACCAAAGTTAACTTGGTTTCACTGTAGTTACGTTATATTTGTCTTCTTAGTGAAACTAGAAAATGCTTTTTGGGAAGCATAAGGGTTGTTGGTCTCAACTCTGAGAGACTGGGAGGAATCAAGTGATGACCTGGCTAATGGTGTGGAAGCAGTTTGTTATTTTAAAAGATACGAGTTTGTAAAATAACGTGCCAATGCAGCACCATGGAGGAAACGGAGACCTGGAGATGAGAGCTAAATTCTAAGACTTGAAGCTAAAGCAATTTTAAATTGAAAATTAAAGAGGGATGATCCGTGTTTTTTTGTTGTGTTTTCAGGATATAACGTGGCCCTCGATCAGGACTAGGATTTACAACAATAAACCCCATATTAGTACTTGGGAAAACAGTGAATGACATGTTCATTCTGCATGTGGCCAGCTGCAGCAGCCACCAACACAATTCAAAATTCAGTTTGGCTGCATTTTCTCATGAGACATGGGAGATTTGACCAATTATATACCATCATCCCTTGTAAGAAAGGAGGCCAGTACAGAGCACAGGAGAAACCAATTTCCATCACCCCCATGCTGACTAGTAGAAAAAAGGTCAGACTTAGCAGATAAACTCTGCCCCTGGGGGCTCTGGGAGGCGTTGCGAGCCTCAACACAACCTGCAAAGCTGGACTGAACCTCGCGGGCCCAAACTAGCTCAACACACTAGGGAAAAGAGTAGTCTTTTGGTTATGGAACAGTAACCAAATTATGAGGATTCATGCGATTGATGGATAATATATCAATCCTTATCTGCCCCAGATATTATCTAGAAACTCAATTACATATAATATAACCACTGATTTCAAATGCAGGACCCCAAACAATACATTTCTTACTACTTGAACAGTGTAAAATAACATAAAACTTCCCCCCGCCCCATTGCGGTTCTATAAATGTGCTGTGGCAGATTATGTAAAGTACAAAAGGTTGTGCAGAGAATTTGTAACATCCCTAAACAATGAAACAGGAAAATATCCCAATAATAACTGATAAATAAGTTACAGTTCCTAAGTCTGCACCCACAGAGTACTGTATATCATCTTACACTTTCTATAACCCAATACCTGAAAGAATGGCAACTTGGAAATAAATGAAAATGAATTATGATCCTGCTAGAGATGCAACAGAAATTAAATTTGGCTTAGGTATTATTTTTTTTTTCTGTAGTAGAACGAGGAGGAGGTTCTTAAAGCTATTTCCAAATCTACAACTGCTTTTAAAAACTATGTTTATAGAATTCTAGCAAATATACTAGCCACTACTAATATGTATTCAAGAATTTACAATGTATGGCCAGAAGAACAGAAAAGCAAATTATAGAGATATTTTCCCTCAAATTGTACATAAGTAGCAGTAGTGGCACATAGCTCTTTCAGGCATATTTACCTCCTTTGATAAGAAATAAATCTATTTTGTTTATAACCAGTAACTTGGCCACATTCTCACTGAAGCCCATGCCCAAATCAACACTGGAATTGATTTTCACCTATGACACCTGCTGCTTCGAGTTAAGGACAGTGACAAGTGAAAATGGGCTGTTACTATAACCCTGGTAGAAAACTCGGGAGAAAGTTTTGGGAGCTGTTACTTTAAATGTAGACTTCGCCTATGCAACATCACGTTTTGCTTCTTCAGAGGACTCTGCTGAAGTTTAAGCGTGGGGAAAATAACTGGAAATAACCAGCATGTTATAGATGACTTTTGCTGTTCATGCGCAAGCAAACAATCCCTGCAGAATACATTCAGGGGACTCTCACATGAATAGCTGGTTTTCACATTTGCTGTGATCCCTCGTGGGACCCTCCAACTGCCTACTGTCTTGCGAGACAGAATTCCTTAACCCTGAGTAAATTGCTAGGAAGGTCTGATCTTTTCTAACTTCAGAGTTTCACCCCATGTATCATATGCTCCAGTTCTTCTCCTAAAAACCACAGCTGTCTTGGATACAAACATGACTTTTGACATAACGGGGGCCCATCCCACAAAGCAACTTGAAGATCAAGATAAGGAGTGCAGACTGGATCCAATAATAACGTAGAAGCCAGTGTTGTCTGTAGAGCACGGGAGTGATGTAGCTTCTCTTCCCTTTCAATGATATCTAACAGACCTCTAACTTTCATTAAAATCTGCAAAAGAAACTCACGAGGTCTGGCAACTTTTGCTAGAATTGCTTAAAGCCTCAAATGTCATCAGTTTTGGACTTAGCCCAGCTCTGAAAGGGACTATATAGTTGGGGGTGTCTTATCCCTAAGGAAGGTCAAAACCTCACGGAATCTGATGAAAACATGGGGGATGGAGCAGAGTAGAAGAGTGAACATCGGACCTCAGACTTATTACTGAAATATTAGCCAAACTAGCAAGACTTGCAGGAATCAGAGGGAAAGTTAAAAGGGGAAGGTCAGGTTCCCTGAAATGTAGAAGATCAGGGATGGGGAAAAAAAATGAAGGAAGGAAAGAGCTTTAAATTAAGCTGAACAGTTGGAAAGTACCCATCAATAGCTGATAAATCCAAATACTTGGTGTGTTACAGCTGTTTTCATAACATGAAAAAGTTGAATAATTTTTAATTATAGCCTACAGTAACTTCATTAATATTAAAATTAGTTGTAAATGCAAATAAGGAATTATATAACTGCCTGCTACTACAAAAATAACTTACTTTAGGTATATATATTTAAGTGTGCTAAATAATTAAAAAGGGCAATTACTGCATCTCTCACTATGCTTCATTAGCAAAAGAAAAATGGAGAATTTTATTGATGTGAATGTGAAAGAAACACAATCCTTTTAAAACTATTTATTTTCATTTAACTGAACTGCCTTGCCATACTAAAAAAACATTTTGCAGAGGTTAAATAAAGTATTTCATGGCAACCGCTGCTTCTTAGTGCCTGTGTAAGAAGAAACATGAGCCAGCCAAAGTTGTGCAAGTTGGTTTTCTTTCCCAGTAAGAGAATGTGGTATCTAAGACCTTGTCCTAACTCATTTTATCCCCAAGAGTAAGTCAAGTAAGTCAAGTATGAACTAATGCCTGGAGGGAAGTCCCTGACTCCAGAAGTATGGATTATTTCACATTTATCTTACAATCTGCTCTCAGAGTTCTTAAAATTCACTAACTTGGCAAGTTGGGAATTATCATGAGAAATGAAATAATTTCATAACTATGAAGTCATTTAGCATTCCATGAATATGACACTTGGAGGGTTTGTCCATACTCGGGCACTATTCTGACCTTTGGATAATAAGCTGTTAGATAGTTTTGCATGGAAACGATTAGAAAAGTACCATAGCATAAGGGACCACCTGATGTCTTAATTGAGTCGTCACTTTCATTTCAAGGGTTTGTATTAGTCACTATAAAAATTTACATGACAACATTTGTAATAATATTGAAACAAACTTACTTTGTATGATCTAAAATGCAAAGGATCGTGCTGTTTAGCTGTCTTTTTGAAGCATGCTAAACTTACAGGGATTTGTACTTAACATTAGCCAAACGAACAAGGCTTATAGATCGATGCCAAGATTGTCCGGCCCTTGTAAAGAAAATGTGCTTCTATCTCAACAGTGTGTGGAAAGCCTGTGCTTCCATATATTTTCAGCGAAATTACCTCAGTGCTATTTTTCAGTCTCTAAATTTCCCAGCAAGAGATGGCTGTTGAAAAAACATTAAAGGAGCAGAAATGTTCTTGAAGCTATTCCAAGGGCTGGGACAAGGGAGGTACAGCCCCCCTGCTAGAAGAGCCTGTTGGCCAGCAATGTGGTTGAGTCGGGAGTGAGCTGTTAGCTTTGCCATCTCCTGGGACATGGGAATCCAAAATGACACTCCTGACTGTTTATCATCTCAGTTTTTCAGTGAATCTGAATCTAATCAGAGCAAAACAGAACGGGGAAACCCTTTGACATCAACTTTCAGCTGAAGAATGACTATCTGAAAAATGAATCTGAAGCTCCTACTGTCACCTCACCCACTCCCTAACGTATGATTTGGTTTTCTGCTGGAGTTTTACACCTTTTATCCTTTTACTTTTCATACAGAACTTTTTGTACTGCTCAAGTCTGTGACTGAAAGGACAAGTTAAAGACCAATATTTTAATATTTAAGTTCTCCAGGTATTGCAGGCTTAATGCCATACGTTGTGCTCGGGCTCTTTCGCCGTTCAGCTGTGACTGACAGAAAGTATTGGGAACAAGCTGCAATTTCAACTCTTCTGTTTTTCACTTTACTTCCAATAATCCTTGTCTTCAAGACCCTTTCCAGTTTGCACCATTACTGGAAGTACACCATTATTAGAAATACATCATAATCAAAACTACATCATTAGCAGAACTACCTAGAATGATGGTCAAAAAGAGGGTTTTCCCAAAGGAATAATTTCATATAAGTAACCAGAATAGGGATTAAAAAAATGGTTAGGAGGAAGGCCTTACTTAGTTCTGGTTTTATTTATAATTGCTTTGAACATTTCCTTTTTCCCCCCCATGTGTTTATGAAAAGGTTTAAATGATTTCTGGGTGGTTGCTACAAAAACAAGTGACAATTGGTTATGAAATATGGATCACATTTAGCTAGATTTCTGCAAAAGTTGTTCTTTCTACAAAGGTTGTTCTTTCTCCCTCACACAACCAGGGGGTTACATCAATCATAACCCAAGTGTGCGTACTGTCACCTGATGAGTGGGGATCCTGTCTCACAATCTGACACTTGCCCAGTTGCACAGAGCAGTCACCCATTTGGGTCGCTCGCTCATTGGCTGGGGCATCACAGGCATTTTGCTTGTATGTGAAAACGTATGTCCTTATCTGACACTTGCCCAGTTGCACAGAGCAGTCACCCATTTGGGTCGCTCGCTCATTGGCTGGGGCATCACAGGCATTTTGCTTGTATGTGAAAACGTATGTCCTTTCTGAAAATGTGACAAGGGACATACAGTATTTCAGCGTTTTTACGTCTCCAAAGATCCCCTTCTGTGCACACCATTTATAACGACTCCTCTTTGCTGGGGTGAGATGGCCCTTTATTGGCCTTCCTTCCTCCTACCTTATTTCTCGACTTTGGTCTCAACTGCAACTGTTTACTCTGGTTGAATTTGCTCTGCACAGATTACTGCATTTATGTAAAATTCAGTAGTTTTGCATATCCACCAACTGACATATGAATGAAAAACAGTAAATTTGCCATCTCTGCTTCCTAGTGAAATTTGAAACTTGTCAGGGGTGAAAGTGGGCACAGTTCCTGTTTAGAATTACCATCCAAATTTCACCCTCTTTCTCACGTGCTAAGGCTGGTATTTTCCAGGGCCCTAGAGAAGTTAGGAAACCCTCCATCCACTACGCTTCTCCCGGGATCTACAAAAATTTCAGTAATGCTTCAGCAGAGGGCTGCTGGTCAGCAAGTCGGGTAGCACAGGTTTCTAGTCTCTCACTCAGCAGGAGCTGGGAATATACTGAAAAGAGAGAAGAAAGGGCTTTGCTTTCCCATAAACACTTTTTTTAGATTTAAATTCTTGCCCTGTCTTGAATCAAGATGAAAAGTCCATTTTTCACCACCACTCAAGAAAACCAACAACATGGTTTCATTGAAATATTTCCTGTTGATAATTTTAAAATATTTTATTTCAGTGTTTATCCTTAAAAAAACACCCAAGAAAGAGAAACTGTATTATTTAAGCTATATAAGTGGGGTGTTTCTGACAATTTCAAATCTTTTCTAATGCAAGCATATGCCGAGTTGAGAGATTTGTCCAGTTTGACCCTGTTCTGCAAACAATTTCAGTGAACAGATGCTTCTGGTAAAAACAATTCATTAAAAAAATTCCCCAAATCTCTAATGTACATCACAGAAAACAGACACTGATCACTTAGTTATAAAAACCTGGCAAGCGATTTTCTTTTGCTTTTTTTCAGAAGCTTAATTTTCCACAACCGCTCAGTTTTACAGAAAACGGTCATGCACATCCAGTTCTCCTCTCGAGTATCTTCTAAACACTTCTGGCTTTCCTCACTCTTTGTTTACCTTTTCCCTCTGATGCAGGCCCAGTGTGTGGCTCCGGAAAGAACTGGAGCATTACTGAGAGTTGAGACCATAGAGAAAACTGAATAATCAATGCATAAAGCCACCGCTCAGCTTTTGCAACTGCTCCATTCGAAGAGCTGTTTCTGACATACCTGTGGGGACTTGTGAGAGCGCCAGCTGTACTGGTGACTGTGGAGACTAGCCAGCAAAATATTTTCATCAGTATCCACCTGGCCAAACCGCAGCGTCTCCTGTGTGTCATTACAGATCACAAAATGGCTGAAGACCAACTCCTCTGCCTCAGGGCATTGGTTCTGAAAGGAAAGGGATACGAAAGCCAGTAAGCATCAGATTAATTGCCTGCCCAGTGGCGACTGCTACAACACAGAAATGCTTCAAGATCTCTTGCCGTTAGTTTCACTCTCACAGTACTCTACTCTCTGCAAAAAACCAAGTGTTTGAGTTGACAAAATATTTCCTAGGACTTAAAATAGTTTACTTTATGTTTCTGCAATGCAAATCTTAAAGATTTAGAACTACAATAAAAACTAGATTTCCTAACTTAGGCAAAAGACTCCAATGAAATTAAATTCAGTTGGAAATGACACGTCACATGGGGCAGGTGGGGCAACAAGGGCTAAACAGAGGCATGAAGAGGTTTCTCCATGCCTGACAACTGATCCCTCAGGCCAACAGGCTGCACCTCCTCTTGCCCAGCTGCTGCTTCTACTTGGAAATGTTGCTGTGGGTCAGCAGCAGAAGACTCTCTCCTGATACCGCAACACTTAGAATAACAACTAACGAAAAAAACAGGAGACATGAGGAGATTATTCTCACAGCTCCACGTGGCTTGTTTGAAAAAGGAATCTTGCAATTTGACAGTCTAAAAGGAAAAATCCAAAACTATAACGTGTTTTAAAAGTATTTTAGATTTTACAGTACTTTTTCTCCTGCCTGCAGCATTCTTCCATCCCTCTCTTTCTGCTTTTCACTCTGTTGACGCAATGAGACTATATGATAGTCATAAAAATTACCAGAGCTACAGGTCTTCCGCCCCTGAAGGCACAAACTATAATCCCCTATATGGGAGAGGTCAAAGTGTGACTGACAATTTGATTTGGAGATCATCTCTCATATATTTCTGTCCTAGCCACTACTGGGCTGGCACCTTCCATTTACAAGGAACTATCTAGTAACCATAACAATTACTCCAAGAAAGCAACATTTGGATATCCTTCATGCAATTTAATGGGTATAACACAGAGAATTCATCTTGAGCTTTTCCTTAGCTCTTTTTGACCCATCTTTCCCAGCACACACTTTGACAATGCTTTATTGTTGGTTGGTTCCCTGCTCTCCACAATATAGCCCAGCTGCTCTTCCCTCGTCCTTTCTTCCCATGACGTTTTCACTAACTTACGGGACCTCCATGGTCTTTAAGAGCTGATTCTGTTTCCCCTCCTTGCTCTCTCAGTGGACCTTTTAAACAGACATAATGAAGCTAGCACCTCCTCTGCCTATGATCATATGGGTTTCCCATGCTTTGATAACAATGTGCCTGGAAGCCTGCAGAAATTCAGAGATCAGACAAGACAGAGAAAAATATTTCCTCATAGTTCCCTGTGGATCTTTAGTTATCCATGAAAAACAGTTTGGTACATTTCTTATAGCACTTGCTGGGTGACACACGTGGAATAGATTTTCTGAAAAGTGAAGTGTACAAGGTATGTCCAGCTTAGCATCCTTCAATGCATGTTCATGATTGTTATTAACTTCAGAAGAACCCAAGGCACAGGTTGCAGCTTCTTTTGTGACTGAATGCCAGAATGGTTGGATGGGAGTTTTTATGCAAAAAATTATTCACCCTAGGAGTATTTAAGCATGAGAATATTCAGATTAACCCTTCTCTCCAAATCTCATTAATTCTTCTGCTTAACATCAGGTACCTTCTGTGAAACAGAACTCAGGTGAGCATAACCAAAATCTCAGTTTTTCAAAGCAGTATAACTAATTACAGAGGAATATGGCTGTATTGCATTCAGTAGCCGATCTGGGCATGCTAAAGGCTGACATTTACAGTGCCACTTTAGAATGCAGAGTTTATTCTGGCATTTTCTAGTGGTGGATCTATGACTTTTTCCTGTCAGGCTGCCATATCCACATACCCATAAGTCTACCACAAATATATATATTTTCTTGTCACAGCTTTGCCAAATGTCCTTTTTAAAAGCAAGGATTTGCTATCCACAGTGTTCAGCATGTTGTTATAGTCCAACCTAGATATAACCCTACGGGAATTTAATACATTTTTTTTTTCCTCCAATACATTTTCTTGCCGAATATGCACAGACTGGAAGAACAACACTAGAAGGTGACGAATTTCCTTCTTTTTACCAAACTGACTAACTAAGTTTCAACTCAGTTAACACAAACCGTTGGTTCTTGCATTTTCTGGAGGGAAAAGAGAATCTAGCAAGTTTTTGGCATGCACAGAACTAAACTGTACTGGAGGAATGTTATCCCATCAGGGATTATTAATAGACTTGCACACATTTTGGTGCTGATGAATAACTGCCATAAATAATCAGTCCTAACTGCAAGATTTGCTGGTAGAATCTACTGCTTTTAACAGCAACTCAAAGTTCAGCAAAAGAGGTATTTTACGCTCAATTTTGTAACAGTTCCAAAGTTTTAAGCACGGAAACACCAAGATTTGTGTAAGGCAGCATTGCTCCATGTTGCCAGGCTTAAGAGAGAGCTACTGATGCCTCAGGTCTTGATAACAACAGCTAAGGGATCATCAATGAAACTTGGGGATGCTTTAGCTCAGTATGGCAACTACCCACTGTACAGACAGGCTTCCAGGCAACTCTTATTCTCCTTGCAGTAAATGCAGGAGATTTTTCCCATGCTTCTCGGTCCCTGATGAGCTGCAGCAGCTCCCTGCACCCAACATAGGGAACCCGATCCCACTTTTGCTGCTGAAGTCTGACAGTAGAAATTTCTAGGGTAAGCAGAAAGGGACCAAAGAAAACCATCAGCAAGAGGATGGAGTGAGGAAATCTTGACTGATAAAAGAGATTGTAGAGAAACCAGACATAATAAAAACAAATAGAACTGGTCCATTTGTGTGGCAATGATGCTGAAGGGCTGAATGATGGCTGCAGGAGTTGAAAACAACTAAGTGAGGATTAGGAAAAAAAAATTCCCTCTCTGAATTAAAACAGCAAATCAAAAGAATCAGCAAAAGATCAACAACCTGAATCAGACACAGATTAGGGTCAGTTCCTGGGGGACAACTTCCTGCCCCTCTTTAGATCATTTTTCAGCTGTTCCTTTCTCTCAGAGAGGCCTGGAAAGTGTCTCTCCTTTATTGGGCTTTCAAATATTTTGTGAGTTCTATTCCGAGAGAAGGAACATCCCACATAATACTAGTCACCAGGCTTTCCCTGTCTCAGGACTTTCTGCTCACATCTCAGCTCACAGCTATTTCAAAGCATGTCTGGATCTGGTAAAAAACACCATAAAAGCCTAGGCCTCTTTATAAGTACAAAGTTATTTTCTGTGTGCTTCACAAGCTACCGAAGACCTGTGCAAGCCTTCTCACACACACACGTACAGACTCTCTCTATAGTACCTACTAACGTTTTGGGGTTTTGTTTGCTTGTTTGTTTTTGTTTTTGGGAGGAAGTCTTTAGCTTTTTCTTATCTCCCTCAAAGTTCCTCTAAGAGAAAATAATTTTTTCCTTCTGATTGTTTAAACTTCGTTCTCATGGCAGTACCCTGACATTATCAGCTAGAAAGCTAAACTGAAGCTACATGCAAGTTTTCTGCAACCTTTTCCTTTGTGCTTATGGTAGAAAGATGAGGAAACTACTGTGATCACAGATGTCATTCTGACTGATCCAGGCTCGTTAAGAAAACTTAGGCAACTGCAACAGAAAGGTTAAGCACCATGCGGACCTTGAGGAAAACAACTTCTAATGGCTTAAAACAGGAGCTTTTATAACTTCTGAGGGGTTTAGGAAAACATTTGCAGTGTGAGACCACAAAGGGATATTTTTTTTTTTTCCCCAGGAATACTTTACCATATCTGGGGAGCTGTTTTCTCAACTGATGCTGTGTCTCTAGATATCAGAAAGCACTAATGCTATGGAACAGTTCGTTAAGGCTTAAACACCCAAATAAAAGGGAAAAAACCAATACCCCCATGTATATTCACAGGAAACACACATCTTTTATCTCACTTGATAGTCTGTATGCTATTACTAAATGATAAAACTAAATTAATAATAATCTTGAAGTTCCCTGCCCAGTTATTTGTTTATTAAAACCATTATTTTAGCTTTGCATTTAGATGGGCATTAGCCTGTTACCGTTTGTATTTAAACAGGGATTACAGAATAGACAGTGAAATATGTCAAAAGGGGAAACTGATTTCAAAAAGTCCTAATCCTCTCTGATTTTCAGCATGTGACTTACAAGTATGAAGCAAGTTGTATGTCTGGTGTTTTTTAGGCTTAATCTGCTTTCAAAATGTCCATCATTACTTAAACAAAAAAACATATCAGTCCATATCTAGGACATGAAGACACTGACAGAGGCTTCTGTTAATCCTGAACTCTTGACTTGGAGGTGCAGGGCCAAATTGTTTCATGCTTCATCTGTCTGTCCACTGACTACAACATCACTTGTTTCAGATATTAATCCAGTAAAAAATATGTCAGAATTCATATAACTTTTCCTGCTTATTAAAGTCATGCTTCTAGTTGGCAACATTTATATTGTATTTTGTGTGAACAGCAAACATCAAACAATGCTTATAATTGGGAAATTCATTCCCTCCCTGTGCAGTGCATGCCACCCCCTCAATCTGGAGGTAAAGCCACATACAAAACATCTTGGTAACAACTGATTTCATAAGTTGTTTTGAACCCACTAGTGTGTTACCTCTTTCCTAATTTCAAAGTGGTGCAAGTTTTTAATCTTGAATACTTAGGGCTAGATACCCACATCAGAACAAGGTGGCAAGTACCCTTGACATGAGAGGAAACGAGAAAATTACAGCAACAATTACAGAACTATATCCTCCTGTGGCTCATGTTAACATTGCCAAATCCATGTATAAATCAGTACCAACTATTCATAGAATGTACCTGTCAGCAATATACCATGCGACATATGGCTCTACTTAATCAAATATACAATTCCATTTTTTTCAAGTCAGAATATTCCTTCAAGGCACAGAGTAGTCAGTCAGTCACTCACACTGTGATGTGGTTTAAAACATTTAAATATTTATGCAGCATATTGTATTTATATGTATAGCTATGTCTGAGAGATCTTTCTTTTTTTCCCATCCTAAAAGGAAACTGACCTTTCTGAAGGCCATTTTGCAGTAGTTGCCACACATGTCTTAGATGAGGGACTAGTACTAAGTCAGAAATATTTTGGGTTTAAACAGCCTACCAAGGAGTCTCTTATACTTTTTATGTTTGTTTTTTATTAAAAGCATTGTTCAAAATATGACAAAAAACAGAAATTGGAGCTACAAAGATTTTTGTTCACATTGATATTTGAGCCAGCTGCAAAGATTTAAATCACACTAGATCTTGTTTTATGAATGTCCTTTTGCAACAAGAAAACCATGGAATGCCCTTAAAAAAGAATTTTTTGATATAAAACAGATGCTTTATCCTTTTTTGGGGGCTTTGTTATTGTAGTGCCATGATAGGTAATTAATTCCCAGGCTCCACATAGGTCTTCAGGCAGATGAAGAGAATGATTTGATTTCAAGGCTCTAGCGGAGTAAGGGAATTACAGGCCTTCGAGGGGTCATTGCAGCAGCAAGGTTCCTTACGCTGGGACTGGCTTCAGCCATTAATGCTGCTTGCACAGAATGTAATGTGAAACTAGTGTTGAACTTCAATAGGATAGAAGTAGTAGCTGGAAACAATATGTTCTACCGCTCAGACTGAGCTGTGCGTACATATCACGCAAAAATTAACCTTTTCCTAAATCAAGGGGACATAATGCATTTCAAGACCACGATTCTAATTATTCTGATATAAATCCATGTAGTCTCACTGAAATCCAAGCAGTTGTGAGCACATTTACCTTTACAGACAGCATTCATTGTCTCCTAATTTTCATTGCTATCACAGGATTAATGTTTATCCGTAAAAACCACTTTTAGTGTAAGTTAAAGCTTTTACACCTTGCAATATTTTTAATGAACGCAGTTGGTATTCTAACTCGTTATTAAATTAATCACAATAGCTACATTTTTTCTCACTGTTGTATTTGCATACCTGCTGCCAAGCTTGAATTGCCACATTTAGCGAATGAAGTGCATACTGGCCGAAGTTGATGAAAATGGGGTCCACCATTATCGTGCAGTCCAACAGCCTCCCTACTGAGCTGCTGGAAACAGCGATCTGCCCCCAGATTTTGAAAGGTTTCACAACACTCTGCATAGTCACGTTTCGGCACTCCAAAAGTTTACAGTCGGCTTGAGTTGAAAACTGGATCTCCTGGAACACTGACTCATCACTCCACTGACGAAGATATACATGAGGCTCATCAAAGGAAACTATCATGTATTCTAGTTCAGATGGCATGTTCTTATCAGATAAAAATGGCTGAAGAAACTTTGGCGGTGCTGAAAAGTAAAAGAAAAACAAGACTAGAACATCACCATTGTCTTTTTTTTTTTTTTTTTTTTTGGTGAATTGTGTTTTAACTGCTTGTACGTACGATGAAAACAAGTAAAACTCATAAAAGAGTCAACATTTCTAAAATCTGAAATTAATCCTGTTCACACTGTTTATTAGATGTAAAATAGAACTGTAATTAATAGCAGCTGCAAACAAAAAGTATCTGCAAACTGAAATATTTTCATGGTAAATAGAACAGCCAGCCAAACTGCTTTATCTACATGCGTCACAGTACTTCAGATTGCTGCCTGTTTGGACTGGAGACCATATTTCTGTGAGAATTTTTGCTATCGTGGATGTAGATGATATTCCACACATAGCACATTTTGAATACAATAAAAATTAGCAATATAATATTTGCTGACATGTGACTGCGCAGGCTAACAGGCCCCACAATGAAAATTGTCTTCACTGCAATTAAAGAGAGTTCAAGACCACAAACCCACTGAGATGCGACATATTACCCCATAATACTAGAAATTGAACAAAACAGCATCCCAAGACTAAAGCATGAGAAACATATAATAAAAAAGATTTTATCGCGTTCTCTGAAGTCTCAGTCCTGCAAAGTGCTGCGCACTGTGGCAGCAGACACCGCAAGGCACGTACACCACTTGTGTAACATTAAGCATGTGAGTATTTCCATTGATGTTGTTATTTATGTTGCTGGAACTACTCACATGCTTAAAATTAGCATATGCTCAAGTGCTCTATGGATTTGGAACCAAAACACTCATCACTTTCCAGGATCAAGCCCTATTATTCTACAAAAGCATAATGGATACAATAAGTTTTGTGCTCCCTTAGTGTACAACATAGCACAACGGAGCACCAAAACTTAAGGCCTTTAGGTGCTATAACAAGAACAACAGCAGCATCAGCATAAAGTCAGTCACTGCTGAAAAACTAAACAGCTGGGTTTGATTTTCATCTGATTTTTGCTTTTTCCACTACATGTAATTTTAAAGACTGAGCATCTGGAATTGAAGTGTAATAGTGAGGAAGACTATGCATTGACAGAAGTAGCCAATAGATGAGAAATTATTTGCTAGATGTTGAGTGTCAGTCTTGGTATGATTTGATAATAAAACAGTACTTGCAGAAACACAAAAACTACTCATGAAGAAAGCTGTCCCTGTCAAAATTATCCAAGTTATTTGCTCATCATCCATGGAAAGCATTCCTGGCATTTGAAAATCAGACAATAATCTAAAGATCTCTTGGAATGTATTTGCCATTAATGCAATGACAGAGAGCACTGAACAAAACCAGATGTAGCTCCAAAAGTGATCATAACTGAAATAACAGTTAAATCTGCAGTTCTCAGCGCTCTTCCAAGGGATTCTTACTAAGGGGGTTGCAAAATGTTCAAATATTTTAATAGTACTGTTAATATGCTGGAAAATTTAAAAGATCAAATTCATTCACTAAGATGGCTCAAACCTGAAGTGGCACCTGCTGTCACTAATCAGACTATGAAAACCGGACGGCTTCTACAGTTACCCATTCCGGACGGAGGAAGGGGCTGATCAGTGAGCCCCCCCGCTCACCACATGCACTTTCTCAATGCACAACAGTCATCAGTTTTGCCAATGAAGTCTGTGCCGCCAGTGGCTGTTGGTGGTAATTTATTTTAAGAACGCCTATGTGAATGAGGAAATGGGGACTACAGACAGCAAACCAGCAATTAAGCAGCATGTATGAACGATATGCTTTTATTCTTCTACATAAAGGAGTACATACCTGTGCCTAGTTGATCAAGATGATGGCAGAGGTGGACTTCCAAGTAAGTAAATTGGATCAGCACACTTAATGATGGCACAAACCAAGGAGTAAAACAGGAGTCAACCCTGGTACAGGCTGCTAATGCCGTGGGGGTCACAAGCTGATCACACGCGCTCTGCGAGCCAGATTCACTCTCTGAGCTGCAGAAGGCAGATAACAAATTGGTAGTTCAGCACTTGCAGGATTTTATGGCTTTACTGTACGACTTGACCATGTGCCATGTTGGTTTTCTGACACAGCCAATGCCACTGTTTTCTTTTAACTGCTAATGTCAGTGCATGTCCTTTTCCACAATCAGAACACAGCAGACAAGACCGCAATCCAACCACCCTTTTATCTCACTGCACTTTCAGTTTACAAGCTGAAACACTTGAACCACAGAAGCGAAGCATATTTACAGAAAATAAAATAAAACCAAAACATACCAGGTATCTTTAATGGTTGAAATAGCTAAACAGAGTACATTGCCATTATTAAAGCTATAAGAATGAGTTGAAAGTTAATCTGGTCCAGAGAACTGTTTTTTTCATTTTATTTTAAGGAAATCAACTCACAACCATCAAACTACTTCTATGCATAAACCCTGTCCCTGTAAACTTTCTTTCCTTTGCCCTTCTCACAGTCATCATTTTAAAAGAATCCCCGAGTGTTATTAGCTCAGCCAGGAGCCTTTTACTAGCACCTATTACAACATATTAACTAGACATTTAAAATGCCACCCCACTGATTTTTTTTTCATGGCCGTGCTCTTGACACCATGAATTTCCAAGCATTATCTTTCAGTCTCTTGAGAGAAACTAACACTACATCACAGTTCTATAGGTTGCTAAGACAACACTGAAGTACAAATAAACTTTCTAATTTAAGCCAAATCTATCCTTAATGTTCCTTATTCTCAATCCCTTTGCAGTTTGGCTCTAAAGAGTTTTATTTCAAAAGCACAGACTTCATTCAAGAAAACTAAGTCCACATCCTCAGTTAAATACTGCTTTTACTTTTAAAATAAAATGTAACAAAGGATTAACTATGGCCAACTTACTGTTTTTGTCAGAAAGTCAATTTGAGCATTGGCTTTCAAAGCAATATGTCTTGTGCTTTTAGGACCAAATTTTTCTTCATTCCATGCATGTTATTGCAAAATTATGTACAAATACAGCAGGTACTCAAAATGTTCAGCTGCAAATGCACAGAATTCCATAAATAGGTAAATTTATCAGTTTTATTTTGTGTTACGGTAACTAGCTAGTATGGTATTTATTTATGGAGCTTAAATCCAACTTTAGATTTGTGGACATAAGTTAAAATACTTGTGTAGCAGTAAAAGACAGGATATCGAGAATGGATTATGTTGGTGAAGGATTAACGATAGATCACTTAATCAGATTTTTAGCTGCTTTCCTGTGCTTCTTTACCTCTTCAAATTGCGTGTTTACATTTCAAAATGGTGTTGTAGGTCTTTTGAGAACTGGCATCTTTGGAAATAAAAATATTCTTCGTGTTCACGTGATAAAAGGTCTACGGGACTGAACTAGAGCCAGAGAAACAGGATGCTTTTTTTGCTTTACCATGGATATTCCTCAGATTGCTGGAACAAAGTAAAAGCATGGAAGCAAATCCAAAAGCCAACAAAATTCATATGCTGATTCAGACCATTAAATACTTTTGAATTTGTGAAACCAGTTGGTTCTTTCAGAATAACTGTCAATATTTTAAGAAATCTTGCTCAGTGCATTTCGATTAGAAACAGAAGTTCAGGGATATATAGAATGAAAATGGAAAAAGGGCAGAGGGGTGCAAACAAATGTTAACCAAACATTCTGAATTAAGACTTAATTTGCACAAACAGCTAGAAGAGTAACTGCAGTAAAAAGGAAGCACATTTATTTCTAAAATTTGAGGTTTACTCTGAAATTATATATTTCTTTTCCTTTGAAAACTATTCCTTGTGTCGCCTGTCAGTGACTCAGCATTTTTATTTCCTTAGATAGGATTTCTGGAGATGGATGTTTTAATAAAATAAAAAACCAAACAAGTGCCTCCAAATTCTTTTTACTCAAGTTTTATATACCTACTTTTTATTTATCAAGCATTTTACTGTCATGGGAGCTTTGTCATTTCTCACTCGTAACCACAATGATTACAGGGCAACATGACATGCAGGAGGAAATGTAGCAGGAGCTGCACAGCAGGGAAATACGTTAAAGTGTTTAGCCATAGTTTGCTCTGATTTTTCTGCCCCACAAGTGGCAGACCAAGTGGAGATAACAGTATGGAACTTAAAATATTGGGAACAAAAAGATTCAAAACTGCCTTTTATTTCCTCACGGAGAATCACCTTATAAACCAAGAAGGGCCACCACTGAAATGATTCCCTAGCAAGCTTCAGAGTCCAACCACAGGCTTAAAAAACTAACCAGAGAGAAACAGCAAATAAGGGTGGGACAACGTTGCTCCCTGGGACAGAACTGGCCTTGTATCCTCTCCTGTGCTCAGGAGGGACAAGCGCTGGCAGTGCAGGACTCAGAGGAGCAGGACAAGGTGGCCTAAACCACGTTTCAGGAGGGAAAATCACTGTACAGAGAGATGACCTTCTAGAAATCATCTGATTCTTTCATCACTGTTTTCCCATCTGCTCAGACTTTGTTCAACTATTGTTGTTTTATCTGTGAAGGGGTCCATTTGATTTTTACTCATCCAGAAAACATATCCAGAATTATAGTCCCCAGGTCGTTACAAAAATAAAAATACAGTAACAGTATAAGCCAGTCACAGTACAAAATATACTAAAAGCAGCATCCAAATTACTATAGGATTGCTTTAAAAAAGAACTATAAAAAGAAGCATAATATTAAATCAGAAGTTTTTAAAGGGGGCGGTAGTCCTTACCATCACTAACATGACCCTTAAATTTTAAATTAAATCCCATTTAAACTTTTTGTCTAGGTAGACTTCTGTCAGATCTTTAGTGCTGCTACTTTCTCCTTTTACTTCGTGTAGAGCACAGAAATCAAAGACACAGTCATTCATCACACGCTGTACACAAACAGAAAATAAACCACTGTCAGCTGAAAACCCAGGAACTCTAAGTCTTGGTGAATGACAGTAGGAACATTCATATCAGAGGCAGATCTGTCTGTAAAGTTAAAATTTGTGCACCAAATGAACACAATATCAAAACCCCCCACATTCTCTTGGCTCCTTTGGAGCTACAAAATGCAGTGTGGACTGTCCACAGTTTTTCAGCTGGGGAGAGAAAGAACAACCAGCTTGTACTGCTTCACGTTTGGCACAACAAGCTGAGGGACTGGTGTTGCAAAAGCAGAAGAAATTCTAAATAAAACTGACCTTACTTTAATACCAGAAATTTCTTTTAAATTTACTTCCCCCTCTGCCCCCTTTCTTAAATTCTGTGCAATATCGGAATTTTTAAAATGGAAAATACCTGCATTCGAAGTCATTATGTACTAGAAAGTCTGATAGTTCCACATCATGCAAAGCAGTTCAAGTTAAATATATGGCAACTGGGAATAATGACTTAACAGTGACCTGCATTATTCTTGTTATTTTAAGAGTGGAATACTTAAACCAAAACTGCCGTTTGTGATGAAACCGCAACATGGGAAAATATCCACTGGGAAGAAGAAAGAGACCACTTAATTCATTTAATTTATGACTCAAGTGCTGGTCTGAACCCAAATTGTTAGAGGTCAAAATTCAGTACATCATTTACTTAGAATAAAAGCTAAAACAATTAGCAAGAAACATGATCATGATTCCTCACTTTAATTTTTTAAAAGTAGCAATTTAAGGCTTATTTAAAAGTTTTTGTACTTGTTTCATGGTTTGTATCTTAAGGCATTTTCAATTACTATTTCACTTTAGTATGTCAGTAATTATAAAAATACTGTTTACATTACACAGGAGATGCATAAATATATAAAACATCTTGTATTCAATATAAAGAGAGTGATAAGCCCCTCCCAGTCAAACCAGGGATGGGCTTTAGTGTCTCACCTACCAAACAGAGCTTAAAATAAAAGTAATTTTGACTATAATGTACTAGTCCTGCAATGTGAAAATGCAACCTATAAAAAGAATTTATTCTATGATAATTTCCCTTTAATTCCCTATTTTAACAGTAAGTTATGCCATATATGATTCCTTCCACAGACACTACTAAATCCCTAAGGGGATGCTAAATTATTTCCCTTTGGACTTCAGATTTGTTCATTCATTCAATAAAGATTTAGAAATGTTCAGTTAAACCTTGTACAATCACTGAATAATGAATGGCCTACAAATTCTTAAAAATAAACAACATACACATGTATACCATGTCCTTAACCAGATAACTCCCTGGTTTTTACACTTCTAATTAGTTCCTGATCAAGTTCAGAAAGAGCTTGCATACCACAGGATTTGAACCACGACATCTTTGCATATTCCCATATTCATTATTGGTTGGCATATTTCAGCCTGCCAGCTACTGCTCAGCATATCAGCTGGATCCACATCTTCTCACAAACCTTGTTGCTTTTCTGTCACATGAGCCACATAAGTTTCATACTTCATAACTTATGTTAGGAATCAGTAATAAAGTACTTAAAACACAGGGGATCAGCTCTCTGGTATTAATAATTAGCATATCATAGAGGTTACCACAAAAAAAAATCCTGCAGAACTTGAAGGAAAAAATATTATCATAGGGTAGCAGCTGCATGCATATGGCAGCTGTTAACCCGAAATACAAGATCAAACTAAGAAAATAAACTTCAACAAGACTAAGCATTTTGATACTTTACAATTAATAATGAATTAAATTTGCTAATCAATCATACAGTTACAGCATGCACATCATGTCAAATCAGCACGAGTCTCTAGGAAAGCTGAGATTCAACTATTATACAGTTTTTGCTTCTCGCTCTCACTTGCGGATCCCTCACTCTCCAAGTTCCCTGGTCTAACACTTGGCATTAGCCTTAAGCACAGTTCATTGTGGCTCTTCTCAAAAATCTATAAGATCTGATGCTAAATGCATGCTTTAGGAACAAGCCTATACTATAATTTACCATTACATAGGGTAGCCTTCAAATCTCTCAAAATCAAAAATGTTTGGCATTTTTGGTCAATTAGAATCCAGAACACATTTTAGGGTGCTCGGTCATAAGAAGATATCCATACTGGCAGCAACATGTTTGTTTGATGAAGCCATATTTTCAGTAAAGTTACTGCCAACATAGACTTCCTACATGCTCCTAGGCATCTAGAAAAGTAGGCCCTCTCTGCATGGCCACAGTATCTGTCTCCACATCTTAAACAATGCTTCCCTTTAGCAGAACAAGATCCTTTGGGGCTTAACTGTTACCTTAACCTTGTTCTGTAGCTGTAATGGTATGTATTTCAGTGCTTATGAACTGCCTCAAAACCTCCAGGTCAGTGACAAGTGACCAGCACGTTTTGCTGTCTCCAAGAGAAGGATGGTGTGTCTCAAACACTGTAGGTCAGAGTCTCATCTCTGACGAACAGCTGCTCTTTCTCTGATCAGTTCAGTTTCTCTGAGAAGGATCACTGCAGGCTGGTCAGGACTGCTTCTTTTACACCAGTCCTTTCTGCAACCTTCCTTAAGAAAGCTTGCAGTGCAAAAGTTAGTATAAAGAAAGATCAGCTTGAAGTTCTATCTGAAACTGCTGCTGAGGCAGGGCATATAACCTTTTTTTCTTCTCTGATTGAAATCAGGTTTTCTTCCTGTACCCCTCAGGTTTTTGGCTTCTGGATGGAGTTCACTCTGATCTACATGAATCCTTAAATGTCCAGTCTACTGTTAAGTTCATGTAGGTGTAAACTATACCTCTTAAAACTACTATAAATTCCTCTGGCCACCAAAAATCTCTGTACATGTGCTGGCAGTTCAAGACACTTTCCCTTGACTTCTTTCTTTTTCTTCTGTTTGTTTACCTCCCAATGCTTTCAGTAGTGTTGTACATGTTTCTTGCTGCCTTCCTTCCTCTCCTACTACCCCTATTCAGGGAACTGCTCATGCTTCAGTTTAATTCTGGTTCTTACAGTTGTAGTTTCTGCTTTAGGTTTTTGTGTACACGCATAGCCTGGAGGACATAGTGCTTCTAACATCATTCCTGTGGTCACAGCAATTGTCTTCCTTGGAGTCTTCTGGTACCTCAAGGACATCAGGATATTTCTACCCCTTTATCAGACAACACCATGGTACCACTGAGGACGGTCACTGTTGCGGAGCGGGCCTGCAGCCTCACGAGTTTAGACCTTGTGGGCAGGTGAAATCATGCGCTCTAAAATGTTTCTGATGCTAATCACAGTCCAAACTGGTTTTATATAGTTTTTAACTTGCTTGCATTTCATTTTAACCCTAGCCTCTTTCTGAACAATGACAACTCATTAGATTATCAGAGCTCCCTGAGTGAAACATTGCATATAGTGATGAACCCTATTTGAGCAGAAAACAATAAACATGATTACAGTGTCAAATGCCTTGATGAAAGAAAATCTACTAAATTTCACTACTTCATTTTCAGTTCCCACCGAGTTCACATTTCTGTGGTGTTAAGCTGACCAGGAAGGCAATTTTGCCAAGGTCCCACATTCAGAGGAATTAACCTTGTCTAAAACACTTAACTTCTCAATGATGAAAATGCATTCTTTCACAATTAACATGAAGAAATAATTTCCAACCTGATACTATTAATGGAAACCAGATGTTTAATTTTTTTCATTCATTTTGTTAGCCATGTTCATATTTCCTGATTTCTCTGAATTCTGTAGCTTTACATAACATATATGTGTATGCTGCACACTCATTCAAGCATATGTTCATACGCAGGCAGTAAGAAACAGCAAATACCACTGATCTAACAGGGTCATTGTGGGTTTTCCGTTCTAACTGTAAAATGTTAAGAAGGTCTTTGAAAGTAATTCCATTGCTGTTTGTGGAAAGAACTAGTACTCATTTCTTCGTACTCTGCATATTAAAGAACACTGAATGAACGCAAATAGATTGAATATCTGTCATTATACATTGTTTCCAGCTGTAAACATAATGAAAAATGAATTTCCAGTGTTTGAAAACACTGATTAATTTTTTTTTATTGTTAGCATAATAGGCAAGCTGTGTGAATAATAATGTGATGCTCTTGAAGTACTAAAGTTTTGGTTAATATATTTAAAATAGACACTTGGCTTATTTTAGTCATTGACTTCCACTGAGGACAGAATAAAGGTGATGTGTATGGAGAGTGCATGGAAGAAAAATGTTTGTTGCTACGTTATATGCTGCACTGCACCTCAGCCTTCTTTTGTTAATTAGCTAATTTTAATGTCATGTGCAGTTAAAAGGTTCCAGGATATGACCTGTTTGTCTTCACTTTTCACACTTTTCAGTAATCCTTGCATTCAGAAAATGGATGAATATGATGCTGCCAGGCTGCCTGTTAATCTAAACAAGAGCTCTTTCTGTGCACACTCCATGCCCCTGTGTGAAGGTGAACTACAGTCTGAAGCTCACTTAAGACCAGCTACTCTTACTGCATATGAAAACAGTATCTTATTTCCTAGGTCTCTTGAAAAAGATCTCTCAATAGTGTAGCATTAGATTTCTGTTTTTCCCTCCTCCTTTAAAATTACCTTTGGTCATCAGCCACGTTCTGACTGCTGTTGAGGACAATCCTCCACAAATCAGAGGCTATGAGCTCTTTCTGATCATTCACAAGGTCGATACTGGGCAGCTGCAGTTCACAGACTTTGCTTTCTGAGAGACTGAATTCCCGGAATGCAACAAATGATTTCTGAAGCTCATCCCAGTACTCCAAGCTGCAAGGAATCTGTGATAAAAGGGAGAAGGCATAATTACTTTATGCTTGATTGCAAATATAATGGGATTTACTGTACACACTGAAGTGCAAAACTAAACCAAACAAAAGTAAGACAAATCATGAAGTACTTGTAACCACATGATATTTTCTTTCATGGAATATGCTATTTAGAGAACTGTGTGATTTTGGAACACAAACCAAATAAACACATAGTAGTTTCTGTTAATCACATCCCTAATTTTAAGTGTGTAAATAACCCACTTGGATTACTCCTGGATGCATCACTGAACTGAAGATAATGTTATTAGCAACATTTCTAACCACATTTCTAACCACAATAGAAAACAAATCTTAATTAAACTGTAGATTTTAAAGAGTTGTATCTTAGGCCTGCCTGGTTGGTGGTTTTTTGTTTGTTTGTTATTTTTATTTTATTTTTTTTTTCCCCTAATAGCATTAAATTGAATGAGAATATGATCTTAAAACAAATGCAAACTCAGTAAGATATGAAGATTTTAGAATTAAGATACAGAAATCCACAGTTATGGCACTTGTACATCATCAAGAAATACTAAAAGTCAAGTTGATATAGAGCAAATAGTAAAAAAAAAAAATGCATGTATATTTGCTATTACCCTTTTTATTCCTGTGTGTCTGTGTATAGACATATATATGTAACCAGGAAAAAAGTAAGAATGTGGTACAGATGCAAGTAAATCTAGGCACAGTTAGAAAAAGCTCTGTAAGTATTCTTCTGTGTTACTCAGTAAGGACTACAATGCACATGGAGGTGACAGCAGGTTGATTAATTAACAGGAATGAAGGTTAAGAAGGAAAATTCAGGGAGCTCAGTGGTTCAAGCTGGGCAGGGCAAGGGAACATAAATAATCACCAAAGAATTCTGGAAGAATTAACACGTGGAACCACAGAGCCTGAAACATGGATTTTTACTACATCTGTCAAGTCACGATAATACGTGAAGATTGAAAAACGCAACCACAGTCACTAGAGTTTTTTTAGGTCAGGAAAGAAAAAAAAGAAGAAAGTATCTGATAATGGCCAACAAAACTCTAATGCCAGTAACATAGGTAACAGAGGAGCACAGCAATATCAGTCAGGAGTGCTTATTTAATTTCAAAGACAAGAGTCTGAGAAAAAGGGATTGTTTTAACATAAAAAGCAGATGCCATATACATGAAAATAGCAACACATTTGTTTCTAAGCTGCATATTCAACTGGAAATTGTGAAGATACGTAAACATCAGTTGGAAAATTATTAGGTAGTATGATGATGCCTGGAAAAAGCAATTCTGCGAGACATCAAGTGAGATACTTCCAAAAGCAAGGGACAACTAATTATTGACTTGTATAAAACACCAGTGGGGACTCATCTGGAATATGGCACACATATCCAATTCTTCATCTTAGAACTGCACACTGGGATCTGTGCAGAGTCGAAGGAAAACACAAGGAACATGACTGGTCTACCCAGACACCTCAGGAAAGAAACAACAGAGGAAAAGGTCTACAGAAACTATGGCTCAAACCTGAGTTGCTCTAGTAATAAATACGTATGGCTAGACACCTGAACAGAAAAAGACAGGAAGGTTTGAGGACAGCCTTAGTGCTCATGATAGTTGCTTTTAAAAGCTTGATTTGCTAATAAGGTGGAGGCAATAAACACGGTTGCCCCAATGGGAGGAGCCTGGGCTTGACAACCCAGAAAACTTCTTTCCTGGTTCTTTGTTGCTGACTCTACTATGGTGCTGTGCACAACAACAGCAATGTGAAATACATTATTGTGATTGTAGCCATATTTCGAAGTGACACTATATTTATTCTCTTGCTCTTAGTATAACTACAGAGTTTTAGGTTTCTTCAAAACTTTTCAGTGTTCAATTACTTTAAACTTAAATGTCCATGGACAAACACTCAAAATTGCAACACCACAGCAATGTATGTACCCTTCAATTATGGATATATCCAAGGAATTCCCCTAGCTAACTATGAATAGTGGATGGGGAAAGCTGCTGTTTATCTATCTCTTGTACTACTCCACAGTCCCCATTGGTGTTAAACCATTTGGTTTTATTTAAAATAATGCAATACTTGGAATCTACTCTATAGCATAAAGTCTTGGAATTATATCATTACAAAAGCATCTGTATATTTTCTGACAAAAAGTTGCAGCCCTTCGTTGTTGCACAGATACTTCTAAATACAGAGTATGTAGAGTTTTGATAGGAATCTGATTCAATATATTTGAATACTTGGGTTGGTCTTGTGCTTCATATTGCCTATCAACACCTAAATTATCTTTTCTTATCAGTGTTGTTGAGTAACACGTGCAACTGAAGCCTTGTAAAGCTATCCTATTATTTAGGATATTTGGTGTTTTTTTAGATTAAATCTCACAACTTTTTTTTTTTTTTTTTAATATGCAAGTCTCCCTAATGAGAATCTCACAAAATTGGATCAGAATGACAAGTAGTGGGCATTTTAAAAGAGGCTAAGTAAGATGAGGAATTCAATTCCAACTAAGATTAATGAACTGGAAGAACAGAGCACAATACAGGAATTTCCTAAGTGGCACTACAATACGAAAAATGTAAAACGATCAGTAAGGCTAGAGGAAAGTAATATTGAGAAACTGAAAATAAAGACCGAATATAAAGGCAGAGAGAAACTTGAAAAAGCCCTGAACAGATTTCATATATATTGTTGGGGGTGGGGGTGTGTTTGTTTGTTTGTTTTTTAATTTATTTATTTTAAAAACAAGGTAGGTACTTCAATATTTCCACCCACTCAGTAGGTGGTGGAAATCTTGAAACTTATCTTGAGAAAAAGATGGCAAAGTAAAACGATCAAAACAATTATTATGCCATAAAGAAGTAACAACTCCTCTTCAGGGCATAGTATTATTTGCCTTCTAGGAACTCCATGGTAACCTCTTAAGTGCATTATGAAGAATTTGGAAAGGCACAGGAATGATCGCTGGACTGAGCAGTACGAGTAGCCAGAAAGAACGTATCACCTAACAATCAAAGTTGGCTGGTAAGGACATTGAAAAGATTATTCCTTTTTTAATTTTCCTCACAATTTTTTTCCTGTGTTGCAATAAGTCAAGAAATCTACCAGAGCAAGAGACAGTATATTTCAAGGAATCATCTACACTTTAAAAGGTAAAAGTCAAAGATACACTTTAAGTGATTCCCTGTACAAAATACAGCTCATGTTCTGGGACCATCCAAACTATAACCTTTCTAGGTTGAGGCTTTCAAAAGACTTAGTTGACTGAGAATCTTTGATTCCTACATATCTGGCTTTATTTGTTCTAAGAGGTTTATTATTAATGCCTGATCTGGATAAGTTTAAGGAAAGATGGTAGCTCTGGGCAATATTAGCTGCCAAAAAAAATAGTTGTGAAAGCCTGGAAATGGGCTGTCATGCCAGAACTGAGTCATAGGCAGTGGGAATAAGAGAATTAGCTGCAGCAAAAAATTCCCCATACGTAAAATTAAATATGGTACTTTTACCTTAAAATATTTGAATAAAACCTAAACTATAATTCAGATAATTGCTACCTCTTAGAAAATGTGACCGCTAGTGCTGCCTCTATAAAACTAAACACTAGTGAAGCACATCTAACCAAGAACTTCTGTGCTAAACAACAAACGCGATTCTTCAACACACACTTCTCCACAGCTTTTTGTCTTCTTTCCTAGCTCTCAAAGAAAGTTTGAGTTGCAATGATTCTATTCACCTGTAAAATGCAAACAGAACCATTACTGTACAGCCCCTGTCACATGTGCATAAAACTATTATTTAACTGTGGGCTCAGATTTAACAAAGGATCTCCAAGTTCTGTTTTGCAAGAAAACCACGTGCTATGGCACAAACGCTTAGGTAGAAGGATATTTATGTCAACAGAGAGCCAAACAGCAGTCATTTTTTTTCAATAGTATTAAAAGCAGAGCTCAGATGCAGAAGTGAAAAGCTATTATACATGAAAACAGACTAAACTCTAAGTAATTATAACAAAAACTGTTAATAAGATAAATATATTTAAAATAAAGCAGAGAATTTGAAGGTTCATCCTTTTTCTCTTTATTGCTGTGGACTATAGACATGGGAGGCCCCAGAATCGCATGGCACTGTTCTGACGAAGAAAAAAAATGGTGTATTAGTGAATTCTGATAGGAAGGAAAGCAGCTGCCTCTGAGGGACAGTTCCAATCCTGCCTCCTGCAAGTACAGGACACAAAGAAACAACTCAGCTGCAATAGTTGCCTTGGAGCAGAAATTTCTTGAATTAGGAGAGCGTGGATTCGTGTTCTCTGTGAATCTCATGTTTTGCTGTATTTAAAAAAAAAAAATAAAAATCTTCATATATATTACACTAACACAGACATTATAAGAATCACCCCTGTGAACATACACTGACTCTCTACCAACAGAAGCTGTCTCACTTTGAGCAGAGCTAAAACCTCTATCATATACATTTCACAGAAAACTCCCAAGCCCTAAACAAAAACAAACTCAAAAACCTTCTTAAAAACCTGCATTCTTCAAGTCATTTCCTGCACGCTTGTTAACCTATCAGCAAGATAGTATTAATAACCAACATGAAGAATGCCCACTAATGCATTACAATATAGTAGATCATGTTTTTCCTTATTCGTTGAATATTGTGTCACACATTAGCTGTACCAGAATCACTTAGTTCCTCTTTGGAAACCAGGGGTCTAGAAATGCTACAGAATCAGTTAACGCTGTGTTACATACTAATATTTTCATCTATGTGTTGTACACCCTCTTGACCACATGGATACTCCTTATTCCCACTTAAAATCATCTGTAATGATAAGAAACAATGGGAGAGAAATGGCCGTTGATGCATATGTGCTTTTTAAAGGCTTTCATTATCACAACATGCTTCTAGATCTTCCTGTGAGCTGATGTTACCCTCCTAGCTTTAGACCACTTTGCTAATTAGGATGTGAAAAGTCATGGGCACATACTGCTTATCACGAGGTACGTTTCTCCAGAGGGCCAATGCCAATGTGCTTCCACAAGCTGACATGTTACCGTAAATAATCATACCTATTAGTCACTACATATATTGTCATAATGCCAACAGGTCTCAGAAACAAACATCATTGCCAGTTAGGACAGAACTAATGAAAATATCTCAATTTCTTAGCTAATCCCATCTTTATCTCTAGGAAAAACCTACAGCCATCTGCCTACTGCTTTGAGGTTGCTGGATGATGGGTATATAAGAGTATTATTGCTTTATTACTTAAGTACTGGAGCATGTAATTTTTAAACTTGATATAAAAATGGACCTTTAACTATACAAATGCAGATGTCTTAGGCTGCAAAAAACATCTTGTCAAGCTGAGAAAGAAAGATGTTAACATCTGGGTTACAGAAAAATGTGCTTAATGTTGTTTTCACTGATGCTTCCTTTTGATTCATGTTTTTGCTAGAAAATAGGCTTCTACAGAATAAATGCTCATTTCTTGAATCTCAGTCCCTCAGATGGTGGGCGCTTCCTCTCTGAAATGAAGTTATTCTTGTTCCAGAAACAACTACTGTACAAGGAAATGCACCCAGAAGACAGGAAGCATGTGTGTGTGTTTTATCTCCCCCGAGCAGGGCCACCTAAGTGAAGGAGAGCCAGAATACAATACAAACCAGCGCTTTGTGTCAGACGCCAACCCATGCTGAGATTTTAACTCCAGCTTCCTGAGCATGAATAAACTGATTGCTCTGTAATAAAGCTATTCAGTTATTAGGATATTTTACTGTTTCAGGGCCACGCACCTTAAAAACACAATTCTCCCATTAGGTGAACAGAAGTTGCAGTAGCATGGGAAAAAAAGCTTTATCCAGATTTTTATTAGGGAAAAATCTGTGGGAACAACTACCAAGAACAGGACTTCTACATTTGATTTTAAAGTATTATTTATATAAAAATAGCAAAAGAACCCTACAGAAAAATATGTTATGTAGAAAATATGCTCACAAGAAAACCAATATTAAATAGAATAAAACCTCTGTAATATCCCTGTTCACACAACACACACAATCCAATCTGCGCAGTGGAACAACACTTTAGACAACCGCAGGATACTTCAGCATTCCTGTTTATCTTACGTGATTGACATTGTGAAATCGTGCTACAAACCGAACTGCCCGTTGGATAACATTTTTTAGCCTTCCTCAGGGCTAGGATTTTATTGTATCAGTGTGCAAAACAGCTTCTCCTGGCACAGCTACAGACCACAAAGATTAAAAAAAACTGAAAAGATGTGGTGGTTTACAGCGAGGTAAAAATTTAGCCTAGTATTAGTAGTATTAGGCTTAGCTGTAGTATTAGGATTCAAAGTATTCTGTCCCTCCAGCAAAATCTCCTCTGTATTTTGAATATGGTTTTTTGTACTTTGACACCACTTTGATGTGTTATGTACTCGTATATTTGGGGCAGTAAAAGTTATTTCACTACGGTACACTCTCAGTTTTCAACACTCAGGAATAATCAGGTACCATAACTGGAGAAGTTTCTCAAAATTATCCCATATGGTTTCTTCACAGTATTTTTAAAAATTTCTCTTTGCATTTCATTTAGCAAATTTTGTCCTAAAGCTAGAACACTTAAATTCTAAATACTCACTTTAAAATTGAATATGCAATATCTGCTTAATTTATATTTTCCTCTCTCCATACTGATGTCTTTGGCTGAATAATGAAAATAACTACTATTTTGCTTTCTGAGTTATGTTCTTACATATACGTTGTCTCTTTCAACTCCATTTAACAAATTTATTTATGGTCCTATTAGCGTATTTATTCCACTTTATTTAAATTTACATTTATACTGCAATTTCTAAAATAAATACTAAATGGAGTTATAATAAAGAGATGGGAAAGAAAACTCCTGTCTTCTGCGAGAAATTGTTCTTTAAAAATACATAACTGCCTTTTAGCTGACTTTGGAAAAAAGCTTCTATACATCTTCAACTAATAGAAGCTATAAAAAACCCTTTGTAATATTGGAACCAGTTGAGAAACCACAAGCATTCAAATGCAGGAAATCATGATTTTATAACATTTTAATGTGATCTACTCTTGGGAAACAAAGTTAACCAAGCCCTATTTCTGTACAGGAAATATTCCACTGTACAGTTGTAATACGCTGTGGTGAGGGGTACAGCTGCAAATTTTTCACCTGTAATGCCCCACTGGTATTGTGGCTTACTGAATTGCATCAAGATTGCCTTCCTGTCCGGAAAGTCCTCTAAGTACAAACAAGACTCTAAGCCCAGGTTTTATTTTCCCTTGGTATCAGAATATGGTAATTTAAGAGCCCTGAGAAATGCTTTTTAACCTTTCAGGAGAAATATGTAGCATTCTTTTATTAGGAACTACGTTCTTTACCTTTTAAAAACAACATGTGACCAACTTATCAATTTATCAGGCTAGCAGGTTCAGAGAGAATGCAGGTGTGTACAGTAATGTAATCTGTTACAGACACCAACTTTTTTTCTTTATGGAAAAATTACTCTAAACACGCTAACAGCTTTTGTTAAGAAAGCACACTGCAGCACTACGCTATCACTGAGAACATTCCTGTAGGACTTTTTAAACAAGAAAACATATGTACATTTTTTTTTCTAGTAACTGTCACTCAATTTGAGACTGATAACCCACTTTTCTAATAGCAAAAGCAATAGTATTTCCTTTAATTTATTAGGGTCTTTATTGTTACCAATATTGAGAAATAAACCTACATAGATAGGAGATCTTACATGAGAGACTTGTCTACTTTTTGCAATACTTCTTATTCTCTTTTTGCTGATACAGGAACAATCTTCCACTTTTTATTTAAGGCTTTTCATTTTCTAAGCTTCAGTATTTATTAATAATATAAGCATCATGCTGTTGAAACACAGCCACCTCTGGGACTGAGGGTAACAGTCTATTAATACATAAAGTACTGCACGATTTTCAGTATATGGGCTATTTTGACCACTTTTTCTCACCACAGGAAAGCCTGACTCCTGTAAGAAGTGCCCCAAGATCAGCATACGGCAGGAAGGACTTTGGTTTGCAAAGTTTCATAAATCAGAGTTACAAAATCTGAAAAGTACAGAACACGAGGAGAGTGTAAATCTGTCATTAAGATAATCTGATGGTTTCGTCAGTCCTCTGGCACCCGGTAGAGTTTTCACTGGCTCAGTAACCCCAAAGGGTAAATTTCAGTGTGATGCACAGGCAAATTATGCACAACTTCCATTAACATTCCCAACGAGTTACGCTTAACTCCCTGCAGACTGCACAGAAACTGTAGGCCAGACGATACAGTCTCATCTCAATGCAGTGAACACTAAGATCACACAGCAAAATAATTAGG
Organism: Patagioenas fasciata; assembly: GCF_037038585.1. Lineage (NCBI taxonomy): Eukaryota > Metazoa > Chordata > Aves > Columbiformes > Columbidae > Patagioenas > Patagioenas fasciata. The sequence goes on from NC_092521.1 coordinate 23,874,810, forward strand.
ATTATACACACAAAATACAGCAACAAAATAGTAAAGTCTGAGATAATCCTACTCTCAGGCAAGGAAGTTCACAAACAACGTTTAAAGCTGGAATTCCTAAAGAGAACGGGCTCTGTTTCAACATCTGCTTAAGACTCACTGTGTAACGCTGCAACTCCTTTAGCCCTTGCTTCCTTCCTCACAAGAAAAGGAAGACAATGCTTATCCCTAATAGTCAGTCTTAGCTTTCGAAAACGTGCAAAACTCTGCCCAGGGTCACAACACTTGCTCACATCCAGATCATGTGAAGTGTAAGTGGCTCAGGCTAAAAGCAAACCTTCAGCCCTCTGAAACACAGCAGTTCTTTACACAATGATCTGCATCTACTTTTGTACACGTGTATAGATGTAAACTCGGCTTCTACTGACAGGAAAGCAACTTCCTACATTAGAATAAAAGGCTTTCGTTACAATTCTTGTTTATGTTCATATATGCTCAATAATTATACTGTATTGCTTCATTCCAAACATGTTCCAACTCTTCCCACAGCAGAGAACTCACAAAAACACTCTATGCAGTCTATGTATAGCAGTAGTATGACTATGACAGCCATTTAGAATAACATCAAAAGGTAGAATTAACAAGAAATGTAAGGTTTAAAAAGCAGAATCCCATACAAAGCACCAAATTTGCCTTCTGATGAATTCACAACAGCTAGACAAATTATTTCACCATCCATCTAAAAAGTCTGATTATTTGAAGACAGTATTGAACTGCATGGTAGTAGATTAAAAAATTTGTAAACGGACAGGTTTATCGATAAGCATGGTTGAACTTTACAGACTATTATCTAATAACACTATGAACTTAAATCACTAACCTGGCACACACAAATCATCTGGATTTCCAAAATAGTTGTTGCCTGAGATTGTAAGAGATAAATCAAACATGAATAAAACTTGCGGTTTCCCAAAAAGCTCTTTTCCCAGATTCTCAAATGCCCAGCTGAATGCTGTAGCCTCTATAGGGAATGAAAAGTAAAAAGGAAGCAGAGCCAGCCAAAAATGAGGTATGCTCTGTTAAAAGGAAAAATGAATGTCTTTGACATTGATCATAATTCTTTTCCTGTTGACTGTCATGTCAAATTTTTCCTGGAATAATGACTTACAGTAGGTCTAATGTCAGTCATTCTTAAGTTCATGCTTCCTTAAGCCACTGTTTAAACAACCACAAGGTGTTAGAAAATGACTGTTTATTGACTGACAGTGTTGAAGAAATCAGAAGTCAGACTGCAGAATTTACAAATGCTTTATTTAAATAGCACAAGCATGTAAGGTAATGCAACAGATAATTTTTTGAATCTTCACCTGTTGAAGCTGGAAATATTATATGTTCTCCTAGAGGAGATTTCATCATCTCAGCAAATGCTCTGAGTGAATTCTGCCAGAGCGGTTTTATTTACCTAGTCCTTCCTTACAAAATCTCAGTTAAGCCCTTGCAACCTCAGAACTATGCTCACTGCCCTAGTTTTCTCCAGTAGACCTTGAGATCTGGTTAATTTAATCACTACTTTTCTAAACCAGGAATAAGTGCTCTGTTTATTAGGAGACTATATAAAGAAGAAAGGCCAAAAAAGGAGACCTCAGCACACATTCATCTTTTCGTCAGCTGTTACAGTGCTGACTACACTCGCATGCAACAGGAATCCTGGCAGGTACACAAGGGAAACATCCTCAAATACAAAAAACTGTTGGGGTTATAGCTTAGTAGATATTTTAACTTCATGTGGAGAAATGAACAAATGCCATAGATTATCTTCCTTTTGTCTTGTAAACTTTAACAGCTTGAATCTCTCACTGGATGACAATCCAGGAGAAAGAATTTTAAGTCTGTATTGGTGATGCAGCTTAAATAAACCACAGAGCTCAGAATTTGGAGCATTCCACATTATATGATCACTTTGATTAGACAGATCTGGTTTTCCCCACCTTTTAAATCCACGACCACTTGTGGAAACGCTTTTGTGACAATACATAGCTTTTTGTTTGAGATATGGAGCAGAGCTAGGAATATCCCTTACTGGAAAGCTAACTCTACAACGGAATGGCAAACACTGAGCACCCCTGTAAAAAATTCGCAAGCTAAAGCAGGCTTCCAGCTGCACAGGAAATCATTTGTATGTCCTGTTCACCTGCTTGCATAGAAAAGCAGAGTGCTTCCTTGATGGCATACAAATTGCTTTCCTATCTTGCTGAGACCCTCACAATCTTTGCTGTCTCTCCTGCTAACTCAAACCTGTCAGCCTTGGTCCTGGTAAAGATAAATGACATATAAATGTGGCCCAGATGAAATCAGAAAAGTAAACCAGTGTAGGCTAATCAGAGGCAAAGACAAATGTAAATCTGAGATTCTCAAAACTGCAGGAAGACACAGGAGGACTTTGGGAAACTAGACATATAGTACAAGTACCTTTTTAAGCCCCACAGCACAGATATCCAGCAGCACCTTCGTTGAGCTTAAACGCCTAAATGTAGGTAACTGCATCTGTATTTGTACAATTTGAAAGTCACTACTGAATCCCTAACAACTTCTTCTCCTGCAACTCCCTCCTTCAAAGTGTAAAACCACCACAGAAATGAAGAGCACTTACCCTTTCTCAATTGCTGCAACCTGACAGGTCCAAGGAACTGTACAAGCATGGCTGAATTTATCATTACATAACAGCTCTGCAATACAGTCCCTTGTTACGGTGTGGAATATATTCTTCTTCAAGTATTTATGTTCAAGGACGGTGGCATTATTGGCATAACCATAAACTACTGTCTGGAATTAGAAATTGCTCTTACTTGGTCCTCCCAAATGCCGTATTTCCAAAGCAACCAGAACAATTAGGATGAAGGAAATAGCCACAAATTCTATTCCAGCCAATGGGGAGATGAGGAGAGACTATGAAGCCCTTCCCCAGCAGTTTAGACCATGTAGCACGCTTCTGTTCCTGAGTTGCTCATGTATCTTCTACAACTCTGATATCCCCACAGGAGACATTCCTATATAGCTTGTAAAACATATTCTGCTTTAAGGCTATTACGATGCTTCAAAGTCCTCAGCGGAAGATGTTTTATGGACAGATTCGGAAGAATGAGAATCATCACTATCAACTGGTTCCAACTTTAACTGCTACAGAACAAGAATGTCATAGAGAAAATAAAAGAATTGTTGCCCTATAACAACAAGCTGGTTGCCTGGTACAACACAGTTTACTGGGAAACTGAGGCACACCCTAAGTCTTCAAATGTGAATATTTGCTGAGACAAATCTACAAACATCTCCACAGTTTTCACTATAGGAATTCTCTGCTCAAGAGAGTATTCTAAATGTAACATTAACTGTTTTGGAGCAAGAACTGTAGGCTTTGTCTTTCTGGTTTTGTGTATCTATTTTCTTTAAGTACATAATAAAACGGGCTTTTAAACTTGCTCATCCACATACCTTCAACCACAAGATTTCTCTTACCAGCAACCTACTTGAATGATTTAAAATTTCATCTGTTGCACCTGAGAAAGTCTCAGAGAGCACCCTGAGGTACCAATATCAATCTTCAATATTTTAAGGTAACAGCATTGGTACTTCATCTTGCTTATTATCTTTTGAATTAACTTTGTAAATTTTTTCCAAGTTTGGACTTCCCTCTGCTCCTGAGGTGTGAATATGATTCTTACATCAACACTGTTCTACCCTTTGCCCTTGCTGGTTTGGGCAGTAACGGATTACCATGGTTTACATGACATTAGATAAAGTCAGCACTGGGATTAACTTCACTCTTACGAAATTTGTGCTGTCTTAAGTGAAGGTATCAGTGGAATATGTTTTTTCTCCTCCATTTATTTTAAAAATAATCTTTGCAGCAGTCAAGATCAAAAGGGTATGCCTTTACCAACATTTGAGTTTTGCCGCCTGAAGGTCTTTTCTGTAGATCCCCTTTATACAAGGGGTACAGTAGTGGTGGCTTAGAACAATACTTATTAAATTACTTGGACAAGACAGCCTCCTTACTTTTTCTTCTTACAAAAACATGAAAGTACTGCTCTTTTGTGTATATTCCTTCATTCCACATTGACCTTTACTAAGTTATTTAGCTGTATCTAGAGGTTTCCAAACACTGACCAAAAAAAATCTCAGAACTTGGACAACAGGCCCACAACAATTAGTAGAAATGAAACAGAAGCTGATAGAACCATGAAGAGTTAATAGCTTTGACCAAGGAACTAGAAATATGTTTGGTATAAAAGACTGAGGAATATTCTACATCCACAGCACATCTCCTTCTTGATACAGAACCCAGTATTAACCATTTTCCAGTTAGCTATAGAAGGCTGCACCCAAAACACTTGTAAGCACACTGGCAAATTGAGTTTTGCTTCACTTAATTGATTTTATATTCCAAAAATAATGCCTGTCTATGTCCTTTCTTCGTCCGTAAGAACTTGGAAACACTACTAGATAAACTTTAAACAGTCTTGAGAAGGTATATTCAGAAAAGATCTTGGCAGTGACATAGACATAAGGGGAATAAAATAAGAAAAAGTCTCCAGGTCAAGAAGGGCTAGAAATTATGTCAGGCAGTGGTTTTAGTACCTGAGGATAAGAGACATCTTATCACGGAATCACATAATGTCAGGGATTGGAAGGGACCTCAAAAGATCATCCAGTCCAATCCCCCTGCCGGAGCAGGAACATCTGGGTGAGGTTACACAAGAAGGTGTCCAGGCAGGTCTTGAATGTCTCCAGAGAAGGAGACTCCACAACCCCCCTGGGCAGCCTGTTCCAGTGCTCTGTCACCCTCACTGAGAAGAACTTTCTTCTCAAATTTAAGTGGAACCTCTTGTGTTCCAATTTGAACCCACGATCCCTTGTCCTACCATTGGTTGTCACTGAGAAGAGCCTGGCTTCATCCTCATGACACTCACCCTTTTTATGTTTGTAAACATTAATAAGGTCAGCCCTCAGTCTCCTCTTCTCCAAGCTAAAGAGACCCAGCTCCCTCAGTCTTTGCTCATAAGGGAGATGCTCCACTCCCTTAATCATCTCTGTTGCTCTGCGCTGGACTCTCCAGCAGTTCCCTGTCCTTCCTGAAGTGAGGGCCCCAGAACTGCACACAATATTCCAGGTGTGGTCTCACCAGGGCAGAGTAGAGGGGAAGGAGAACCTCTCTCCATCTACTATCCACTCCCCTTCTAATACACCCCAGGATGCCATTGGCCTTCCTGGCCACAAGGGCACAGTGCTGGCTCATGGTCATCCTGCTGTCCACCAGGACCCCCAGGTCCCTTTCCCCTACGCTGCTCTCTAACAGGTCATTCCCCAACTTACACTGGAACCTGGGGTTGTTCCTGCCCAGGTGCAAGACTCTACACTTGCCCTTGTTATATTTCATTAAATTTTTCCCCGCCCAACTCTCCAGCCTGTCCAGGTCTCCTGCTCGAACACAGGTTTCTAACTCCTCCTGCTCATTCCCCATGGTGCGCGCATTGGTGTACAGGCATTTCAGAGAGCGAGCTGAGTGCACCGATTTCACCCTAGGGGTATGGGAGGCCTCCCAGTCTTCATCAGCTCTAGAGTACTGCCCCACTGATGCAAGCTCAGCCACACTAATCAGGAAGTCCTTAAAAAACTAAGAAGAGGTACCAGTAAAGTCTAAAGGTGTTTCATCAAATAATGGTTCTCTGTAAGAACGGTAAATCACATAGAGCCAAAGAACATTCGTAGCATGTGAAAATGGGACAAGGAGGGATTAAAAATTAAGCAGAAAGGGGCTGCAAGGTCCAGTAAACAGGAAGAAGTAGTTCAGGCACTCTCAACCTCCCAAAAGAAATACAATCCTGATGCAGTTTCCTGCAAATGCATCCAAGATTCTTTCTCACTCCCTTCAAACAAAAAGATCAAACTTTATCTCAAGTTGCTAAAGAAAATGCAACATGTTACATCACGGCAGAAACATCAGTTCTTCCTTTTCCCTCCACAAATGAAAACAACGATGTTGGGATTGTAAAAAAGTAAAGGATTAGAAACTTGACCAGTGAAACTGCTTACCTTTGCAACAACACAAGTAAAAGCACAAGAAAAGCAGCTCTTGGGACAATCTAAAAAAAGCAGCAAGGTAAGGTTTTACAGAAACAAAATAGTTCATATCAGCTCTTATAATCTGAAGCTGTTTGCTTATCCTTTGGCTGCAGCAGATGACACGCAACTTCAATATGTAGAAAAATTCTATTTATGGTGAAGCTTTTGCATGTTCCAGGAATCTGAAGAATAGCTATAAAAACAAAGAGACTTCTAAAACTTATCCATGATTAAAAAGATTTGCCAAAAGTTTAACAAAGATAGAAATCTAGATGAAATGTTACGGTAACTTAAACGGAAAGAAAGAATATGCAACTGGCAAACTTTTAATTCAAGACAAACTACAGAAGTGCACCTTTACCTGGATTTATGTGAAGTAAAGGATTAAGGGAGAGTGGTTACACAGCTGGTGACGTCATGGGTTCTCCCAGCATTTGAACACATAAACAGTCCTGGCAAAGTTTTTAAAAATATATTTTTAATATATTTTGATATCATTATTGTTTTTAAATTTACTTTTTTCCTCAAAAAAGCTAAAGTCTTTGGCTTGCAGATGTTTCTCTCATGTATCATGTCAAGAAGTGAATAAAACTGTTGTTTTGTCTTTTTTCTCTTTATATTTTGTGAATTTTTCATATGCAGTAAATATGCAGTGTATTAAGAAGCAGAAATATATCCATACAGTGAAAAGAGTGGAGCTGATGAGAGGTCTCCTGATGAATTTAAATCAGTACCTAAAGCTTGAGATGAGTATTTGGTAAACATAGTTTACATAAATAATTTGAAAATCGATGCTGTATTAGTTTTTCCACTTGCATATCTATGCAAGGCTAATTAAAAATGCATACTGTCCATGTTTAAAATGGATTTTTATCTACACTGTGTGGAGCTGCTCTTTGTAGGTGCTTGGCCATTTCTAGAAAATGTGATAAATCATCACCTAGAGCCAGGCAACAGTTACTGCCATAATTAATGGCCCACTAGAGAAATGTGGATCCTCTTGTAGGCATTTCTGCACTCCATGTTGCCAAGAGCACAGTTTTTTAATAGATGTCCTCTAACTTGGCTGATATCTTTCATCTCTTCACTTGTAACTGAAAGCCCAAGGTAGTAACATAAAACTTACCCGGAATTAATTAATCATAAAATTGACAGACCTTAAGGAGAGAGCACCACAGTAAAAAGTATCATGGAGGGAAGCTATACGGGGACGCTTGACCACAAACTTTAAACAAGACTGATGGGAACAGTTCTCTGTGCTCGATGTATAAGATTAAATGCAAATCTGAAGAATCACCTGAGGACCAGTAGAAGTTGAAGGAATGTGAGAACTGGTGTCTAAGTGCTTCCTAGTTTACTGTTTGAGGCAATCGCGGGGGAAATGACAATGATTGCAACTACCTTCTTTTCTCCAGACTGTCGCAGCAGCAGAACATGTGCTCCTAGAAGTCCAGCTGCACATGCCCACCTGAAGAACGGATATTCCCGCTGTACAGGGTGATATTATTACACAAGCACATACATTATGCTCATGATGTCTGTTATCTATAATGGGAGTCTAATGTAATTATACCAAAACTTGGTGTGCTGTGCTCTGAAAATACCATCCTGAAAGACAGCAAATTGCTCACTTTCATAGCAGCCTAATAGGGTCATCAAGACAGCATACAATAACACAATTTTGATCTTTGATTCAAACCTCATGCCAAGTGGAACTGATTTTTTTCCATTTAATTTTAATATTCATATAAACGAAAGGAGCTGACATTTGGCTGTCTAGAGGGCAAAGAAATTGGCAGGACACTTACATGATCTCACTAACAGTATGTGCACGGTAATAACATTATCCCATTTATCTGAGGAAGATTATCCTACTTATCCATAACTCAAAGCATATTGGTGCATAATCCAATTTTTAAAGCAATTTTTAACGTTCTAGCAATAATCAAATATAATTCAACATTTCTGAACAAATAAGAAGAATAGGGAGACACTTATTTTCCTTGACTCACAACACTAGTCTTATTAACAAGCCGACTGAAATTAAAAAGAATAATGACAGACCCAATTTGTAGTACAGAAAGGAAACTGAGATTAAAAAAAAATTAGCTAAAACCTAAACAGGTTAGCAAGGAGTAAGTGAATGTATAAAGATGAATTAGACTAGACAGGAGAGAATGTAACTACCCGATTGCGTATTTTAGAAAGCAAAGATTCTCAGGGTTAAGGATCAGTGTAATCGTGAAGTGTGGTCTATTTTTGGGTCCCAGAATCACACAAGTGCAGCACTCAGCCCTCCTTTGAAGGGCAGTTCCATGATCTCACACAATCAAACTGGATGTTCACTTTAACCCTCTGAAAGCAAAACAAGAGAAATTAGATCCTTTTCTCTCCACCCTGTGGATCTTACTAGAAGCAGCACAGCCATCTGCCATCACAGACACCAGAGAGGATGGCCAGATTGGAAATCTGAGCTCAACGATTCCACTGAAGCTTGGCTATTTCAGACCGGGTCTTTCCTCCTTGGTTTCAAATCAAATAAAGTCTTTAGGTAGTGACTGATGGATGAAATAACAGGAAGCCAGAATAAAAACTCGACATGCTTGCTAACTAGAACTGATAAATTCGGATATAGCTTATTATGTCTTGGAAAAACTTTACAGGTGAGTGGTTAAAATGTTTGCACAAGTAGTTTTAAAGCTAAAGATGTGCTTGAGCTGTGGAATTTACCTCCTATTGATTTTATAGAGCTTCTGACATCTTCTGCTCATTTTCAATAAAACAAAGCTTGAAAATATTCACTTTAGAGCAGTAACGTTCTCTTTTCTTAATTAAAGTAGAAAACTCTCATTACCCACCTGAAGAACATCTCCAAGGTCAGCAGTGCTAATATCTGGGTCTTCCGTGGTATTGAAAGGAACGGGGTTAATTCTTACAAGCGTGAGCACTCTGGGTTCTGGGTATCTCCACAACATCATTCCCGGACTATCCTCAGTTTCATTGTAAAACACAACTTCATAGGCACTGGGCAGTTTTTGCGCTTCTGTCAAATGAAAGAAAGGTATAATCTGTTATATCATTTCAAGAAAGAAACATGCTGGTTTATGAGACCAAAGTAGTTAAAAATAAACCCCTTAGGATCAAAAGGAGAGAAAATAAAAAAGCAATTTCCCTGACTTTTAAAAGATTACAGCTTAATGGAAAGAAATCAAAAACGTTGGTGTTTTGTTTTTTTCATTCTAGCAGATGTCTTTTCAATTACTTTTCAAAAAAACCCAAAGCTATTCCTTCTAAGAGGCAAGAAATCTTTAACAGGTTACTACTGCACTTTATTTATTTATTTATTTATTTTTTAAAAGAGCAATAATATTCTTCTTACCTGCATCTTGTATATACTGGAACAGGCCTGTCCTCAGATCATCGGAGGTATGCTCAGTTCTTGCGGCCTGACTCCTTTCCGCAGAAAAACAAGTGGGGAATGTACGTTCAGATATCAAAGTCTTGACAGTACCCTTTTTAGCGAGGTACTGCCACAGAAGCTCCTGAAGAAGAACTAAACAGTTCAAATGCTCTTGACCCCAGAAAACCTTTTTTTTTTTAAAAAAAAAAGAGAAGACAAAACAATTACATACTATTATTTAGTAACTTTTGAAGGGAAACTGCTCAAAATAACAAACTTCATACAGCTTTCAGCCTGCTCTGTTTAACACCTTAATTGCCTGCAAGTATCCGTAATGTGAAAAAGAAAAAAAAGAAAGAGAACAACAAGAAATCTCTACAAAACCATTTGGGAAATTTGTTCTTTTCATCATTCAAAGGAAAGCATGAATATTTACCACTTAGAATTGATACTGATGCTGCCTGGTAAAGCACAGAACTTAGAAGCCATAAGCAAGAACACAGAGCTGAGTGAAGCACATAATTCTAGGACTGGCCGCAGGTTTTGCAATTTAGGATATGACCAGAAAAACTCTTCAAGATGCAAAGTTTGAACTATTTGTTCAAATAGTTCAACGAGCATGTTGCTCCAAAAGTGGAATTCTAGAATGCATTAAAAACTGAGTGACAGAGCAAAGATGTCTAGAAAGATCATCTCAAGCACAAATATTGAGTATACACAGCATATGAACTGCATGTGCTGTAAGTTCTCATAGTGAGGTTTAAAAGTGTAAGGATTTTTGATGTTTAAAATAGAAATTTAGAAAAAATATCCAACAGAAACTGGCATTCAAAGTCCAGAAAATTCATATGCTTTATAGCAAAATAAAAGGCAAGCAGACATTCCTCTCCCCCAGCTATGACAAGCAGTGCACAAGTCCTGTAGTCTTCCTGTGCAGAAATGGGCCCAGAAGCAACAGGGAAGACAAGGAACCAACTGGCAATTAATAAAATAAAGAAAAGACTTAGAAACACTGTGGGATGAAATCAAAATCACCAGACAGTAACTTAAACTCTCTAGGTTCTGCTGCAATACAAATTAACGGTGGTAAGAGACGGAATCATGTTTAAACCTGGTAAAATCATTAGCGGTAAATAAATTAATTTGAAACAGAATTTCTAATGTTATCAGCATTCTAAATCTATTCTCCTAGACCAAATACTTAATTTTCTTTGCAAAAGCTAATTATCCCAGTGTATATATGTATTAATACATGGCTTTCTCAGATTTATAGATATTTTCCTGTTCTTTGTCAAAACCCCAAAATTTTGGGAAAAAACCCAGACATTTTATTTTCAACAACACGTAGAGGTTGTCAGCCAAGTACCTGTAAATAACAAGTAAGAAAGAAGCAGAGAAACAAACTGACTTTATTTATTAAGCCACAATTTTTTAGAACACATTTTATTCAATTAGCCCTATTCCCAGTGCTGTGGTTTTAAGAACTTCTAACGTCGATTCTGGGAAAAGACCTAATGACACAACTAAATGTCAAAATTTCATTTTTGTGTTTTATATGCTTGATTTATATATTTATTTTAAAACATTTGGTGTGTATAGATACTACAATAAAAATAATTAAAACAAGACATATCTCAAAGCCCACTTGTTTAAGTCCCACAGAATCTATTTTTCATTTCAAGAACTCCCGTGCTTCTTGGACTGGTTTCAAGTTGTGGGCACTTCCAAAAAGCAGAGGATAGCACGGAAAGCCGAGTATTAATTGCTACAAACAACAGTTTATAATTACTCTCCTGAGAAACTGGTCCAAGTTTAAAAAGAAAGGATATGTATTTCTTAAAGCTACCCCTAGGCACTACAGACACATAGCTCATGGACAGACAAACACATATATCAGAACAAGGTCCTAGATATTAAGTGTCAGTAATATGATCCAGTAGTTTTAAAGGAACACACACATACAGCTACAATACATAGCGTAAGCAGCATTTAGAAAAACCCCAAAACACCGTACACAGTTTTTCAATCAACAGTTTTACATGAAAGAACTGGTACTTATTTTAAAAGGTAAAATAAAAACCACCCCAAAGAAGCAAAACACGCCAACCCAAGGAACTGTTGTAGGCTACAAAGCTTTACAAGTTTTCATGCAATTTATTTATGAAATCTCAATCATTCAAAGCCAATCCAGCTCATCAGCAGAACCATAAGCATGTGATACGGACCTGCACCAGCCCTCCTCTCAAATCGACGTATAGTTTGGGAACAGATTGCTCTGGGCCAGGATCTCCACTGTGCTTACACCACTTGGCTTCCACATTAACAGAGCAGCAAAAAGGGCCCAACAGAGATCTGGCTCTTTCCTTCAGACTTGTCTTAAGTAGGAAATCTTTGATATCCAGGACCAAAGATGATCCATGGATTCCTAAAAAGAGAGAGAGAGACAATTAATCCTGCTGCTAGTTATTCTCCCAACATTTACATTCTTATTTCCTGAATTCACTTTAGCACGAACCTGGCAATCTGTGCCCGTGAGTGGTCGCTCACACAAGGAGTCCCACAGACTCCCATGGAAACACTCACGTGGACAGTCATTCCCCTCTCCAAGCAAAAGCATCATTGCTGAGCCACAAGACTTGGGATTTTCTTTTTTTTCCCAGCTTGCTCTTCCAACACTATTAAGCAGCTTTATATGATGTGGCAGCTACGCAGCAGGTATGTCTCACACACATTCCTTACAAGGAACTATTTGCCAAAACATTATGACTTTTTACATGTGTGAGTATTTTAAGGTTTATGAGAAGAGACATTTTTCTTTAAACTATGATTTTTTTTTTTTAAATATTAAGAACAAGAACAGCTGCTTCACTTGGTTATATTTTAAACTGACAGGAAATTTTTCAAAATAGCTATTATCTCTGCTTTTTTTCAAGTTAGTTATCATAAAAGATTGCCTCACTAGACTTTGGAGTGCTTAGCAGGAGAATAAGGGTAATGTTTGAATTCAAATAATTTGAAACAATTACTGTAACTCAAATTAATATCATGTGTTTACCTAAAAACCAGTTTAATTTAGACTTTAGACATCATAACCATTTGCACTTTACACAGCTTTATAAAACACAGAAATAATAATGCTAGGTTAGATCTATGATAGAACTTATGTACCTCATTAAAGTCACAAACATTTCTAGGAAAGAAATACCATCTAGAAATGTCACATCTCTTGTGAATTTAACTTACTGCAAGTCCCTGCTTAATAAAACAAACTGTACCTAATATCTATGCATTTCTATTGTATATTTACATGAAAAGTACTACATCTGAGGTTGGGTTAACTTTTTTTTCTCTTCTGCCGCTTGTACTTGGACTCAAAACTGAATATTGAATGTCATCATAATTTATTATGCCCACAGCTTATTTTTCTAATGAAACTGGATATTTATAAAAGGCAAAAGATGAAAAAACACCTAAGGCTTACATACACGTTTCAAGCTACAGTTCCATGTTATATTTTCATATCTTTGCTGGTAGAAAAATGCTACAAAAATACAACTCACTGTTTCGAATACATGCAGTAAAACTTCTATTAATCTCTTTAAGAATCCAGAAGGAAGTCTGTCTGCATCCTGGGAGTTATGATTTCATAAAACCGACAAATATTTTATACAATGGAAGGAAATATATTGGAGATTTCTCTTTTTTTTTTTTCTCCAGCCTCCTCTAGGAACATGGTCCAACAGTCCCTACAGCAATGATGGCATTGAATTGTGTTCAACATGAGTAGGAACCACAAATGAGAAGAATCTCTGCCTTGAGCAGTCTGGAGTTTAGTAGGAATGCTGGAGGGCTCAAGTGAGTCTTTGTCCCGTGCCAATCAGCAGGACTGTTGTCACCAGCTGGGCAAAGGGGTTTTAGCTCTGGGTTATTTAGGCCGGCTTCTGAACCCCTGCGTCTGGTCTCGTGTAACACGTTTATACGCCAGAAATTGTTCAGTGTTTTTCTGAGACTGAACTTCAGTGATAATCAATAAAACTAACATCAGCACACCCTGATGCCTCTCCGGTACCGGCTCAGACTTGAGTTGGTAAACTATGGAATGAAGCGGCTTCACATACAGCCTTAAACCAAGAAAAAGAGGTATTTTTATGGGAAGAGCTCACCCACCCTGTTATACTCAGCCTAGTTATTTTAAGAGGAACCACAATATATGGAAAATCAAATTTTTTATACTCTACATGGAACTTGATTTTAAAGAGAAGAAATTCTCAGTAACTATTGCACAATTCTGCAACATACAGAAATGTTCTATAGTTTTATTGGAATACGCGCCAAGTTGCAGAAATAACAACAGGGAAAAAGGAATGCCAGAATACAAGTGGTTTTATTTATGCTTTCTTTCACTGGGATTACACTTGGAAGGATTATGCTTTGCAGTCTTTTTCTGTTGTCATCTCAGCTCCACAAAGTACAAAGAAAACACAATATCCAACAGCTTAGAAACAGAACTGAGCATTGAGCACATAATACTGCTGGTTCAAAATCAGCAGTGCCTTTCTCAAATGCTATGTAAACAATGAGAAATGAAGACACAATTAAGAACAAGGAAGTATTGGTAAACTTTAAATAAATGAAATATTATTAATACAAGACACATCCACAGATTGTGTCCTACGAATACCAGGAAAAGCTCAGAGACACAATGAGAGATTTTTTCTTTTTCTTGCTGTGACCCAGATTGCTCTTGTATAGGCAAGAATCACACCCTTGTCTTTCCTAGCAGTTATATCTACATACTCTTTTGGAGATGAAGTCACTTTTAGTATAAAAAACACTGTGGTCTTAATAAAAAAGAAATGCAGAGAGCATTCAAATTTGCAGAAATTGATGCCTTAAGGAAGCTTAAAGAAAACAAATTACAATCGACAAGTTTGTGCAAACTCTAAAATGCAATAGTAAATAAAGAGATCCCTGGGCCTAAGTGAGGCTTCAATGGGGTACCATTGCTATGAATATCCTAAAAGGATGACATTAGAAAAGGAATAATCTCACATTCTAAGGGAAAGGAGTGAAGAAATACCAGTATGCACTAGAAGGGAGCTTACTTTAAGATTGTCAAATGCCATACTAACATTCAAAGGATATGCTCAGTCAGTGAAGTTGCTTTCCTATCACTAAAACAATAATCTCAGAACAGGTAAAGATGCAAAATAATTCTCCTGCTTTTCTTTCCCCTATTTTCAGTCAGTCCTTGCACACATCTCTCACACAAACTTCTATTGTAGAATTATAACTTCACTTTAAACAGATTAAATCAAAGTCTCCATTTGAAGTGAACTTGAGATGGCACCACACATAAGTAATATATCTTCATAAACGATTGTTGTGATATGTAGAAGTTAACTTGTTCTGTTTGGATTATTGCTCATGAACACCAACACACTTTTCAGTACGTGCAATAATTTACTTCTAGGAACAAATAGTTTCATGACTTCTAAAATACTCCTCCGAGAGACTAATAAATATGAAGTACTTGCTTTGGACAGTGTTTAAAAAATGCTGCCAGCCCTTTGCTCTCAGACTCCACCCAGAGCCACAATAGCACCACAATCCGCTGCTGCGCTCCCTGAGCAAAACACAGCTCCCCCCAGGCTTCTGTGTGCCAGCGGAAGGGTCGCCTTTGCGACAACATATGCTCAAAAGGAATATCCAGGTATTTTTATGCTGTTGGAAACAATGTAGGAGGGTTTGAAAAAAAGCTAGCACTTGCTTGGTAATGTCGAGAAATTAGCTTGCTTGCAAATTAAAGATGGAGATATGACAAAAGAACAGTGAAGAAAATTTACTAAAAGACAACATTTGCTTTGATATTCTAACATCTTTTTTTTAGTAGTAGAGACTTGATTCGCGCTGACATTTACGACGACATAGCACAGAATCTGAGTACCCTAGCATAGTTTTAAATACAGTTATATTAGGGTTTATCTGTAATTATGATAGGGTTATATCAGCATTTACCAATAATATGAGAGTTCATGTTTCATTAACTGCCCTGTGTGCACAAAGCTATTTCTGTGTATAAAAAGAAAAAGAGTTGGCCCATTTTAATAGATGCAGCAAATACGTTAAAACAAGCCTTGCCTCATAGTAACAGTCGCTTAGTGTTTAGGCAAAACAGGTGTTGAGAAAGAGTTATGCTATTTTTCCTGGTTTGCAGACAAATAAAATGTTTTGTCATTAACTATGGACTTTCTGTTTTCGAAAACATTTTAAAATACTGATATTTGAATAAACTCCAAACGAAACCAGCAGAAATGCAGCAGGAGGTTTTTTTCCTTCTATTATGTTCTGTGCATTTGCTCTTCCTTAAATAGCTGCAAATCCTGCTCGGTTTGTTGCAAGACAGAACATTATTTTGATTGGCAAAATTCTATATGGGAACAGAGTTTTAAGAAAATGGGAACACGTATTATAATAAACCTAGCAAATGGCACTGGCCTATAGTAGAGTTATTTTTTGAAAAGCCTCTTGGAAGCCAGTAGCTTTGCTATGGACCATAATACTAAGAAGAAAAATGGCTCTTCTGAGTTTGGGGTGGCTCAGAAGCAAGACTGTGTCCCAGAGCACAGAGTCTGCTGTGCTGGTTCGAACTGGGCAAGATGCCACTGAGTGCTGTGGTCTGCACCGATCGTGGGGGCCACAGGCTGCACTCTCAGCCCCACATCGCCGTGTGCTATGAGGGACCATGTCCGGGCTCCCCCACGGGCCCTCCAGGGCTGGGTGGCAGAGGGACAACCCATCTCCTGAAGGTTAATTAGCAAGCAGTTCTCCTTCCTACCTTCTGCTTTAATGCCACATATTACTAATGTGACAATCTGTGATATTTGTTCCTGAGCATTCACTCTTCATTTTTGCACCTTTAGTAGCTAGTTTAACATTGTGAAACATACTAAGAGAGCTTTGAATACATAAATATGTTGTTATATCTGGTATATTGATACAATTGATATTGATACATGATTTGTTTCTTAAGAAAACTTCGGATGCAGCATGTAATGAGTTATTATACTACAGTTGCAGTGCTCTGCTGACACGTATTCTCTACAAACCAGCTTCTGAGAAGAAAGGATGACAAAGCTACGAAAATAATTACAGGGGAAATAGTGCATTTAATTTAAGAGTCAGCCAAAGTACTCAAGTTTGGAAACAGTAGTAGCAAACAAATGGTAAGACCAAGTAAAGGACAATATTCCAGGAGAGATTTACTTAACAATCCATGGACCGCACTGGATTTCTCATTAGTCTCTAGTTGAATCTTATGATAATTCATTCTCCCCACGAGAACAATATTTACACATTACTAATTAACTATTCTTTAGCGAAAGAGTTTTCCAGCATTACATGGGGACACGTGGGCTCTGTAAAAACATGAGATGTGTAACACACGGTAAACAGAAAGTAATGATCTTGAACAGGCCAAACCCTTGAATTCGTCACTAATAAATGTCCCCATGCATTCAGCAGTCCTGGCTGCTGGGAGCCTGTTTTCTTCAAGTACTTCAAACACTAAAATCCAGGAACATTTATTATTTTAATCCATTACAGGCAGTGCTTGATTTAACTTTATTGGTTGTGGTGGTGGTAGTGGTTATAGTGGGGGTAAAGCTATGTTCTTTTACACATCATTTCAAAAGGGCTTAATTATATTTTATAGCTCAGGCCAGGAATCCTGCTTGTTTTGTGTCTAACAAGGTTCAAATGGAGTTCAGGTCAGCGATGAATCAGAAGAGACGTCAAAGATGGTTATCTATTTGAAGTGGGCTCCTCTCCCTTAAAGAATAACTGGGCAGGTACATCATGTTCATTACACTGCTCCATACTAAATAGCTCAAAAGTCTCAATTCACTTGTTGATTTGGCAATTTTTGGTTTTGTGATGCCTGATCAGAGAGGGCATACTAAAGTTAAGATCTAAAGGGATTTTAACTTCTGGTCAAGACTATCTTTGGTACACAATAATGCAGAATATATTTGTAAAGCTCTGTATTGCCCTATCTTATTCTAATTACGTGGAGAGAAATACATAATGGAAAACAACAATAATAGTGTTCATTTTGCAATTTTGAGTTCAGCTTTCAAAACTGAGTGCTATACTGACATCAGTGATACTTCGTTCTTCTATCACAAACATTTTATTTTTAGATATCAGCAGTTTCAGAAAAGTGACTAAATATTCTTAATCCAGCTTTAGAGATGGGCGTGGAGAGGTTCTTCAATAATTAAAAAAAAAGTATTCTCACAACTTAATTTTAGGTGGTTGAAAACTTTTGTTTATTTTCAGGATATAGCTGGTACCTGCAACTGTCACTGTTGTAGATAATCAGCACTACTAAAAAATCAGTCACTGAATGATTGCACAGTAAATGAAGCATTACAAAATAGTGGATGCCACTCAAAATGTAGCCCTAGTTGCCACAAGGCTGAATTAAAATTACAGCTTTGGTGTCTTGTTCCACTGCTCCGTGCTCGATCCACTGTATTTCCACTGTTTTTATACACTAAATAGTCCATAAACTAGAGGGTAACTTTTCTTTATAACTAAGCCATCCTGAAGAAAGTGCCTGGCAGCACCTGAGCTTTTTGAGCCTCTATAACCAGGTGAATTATGCCCGTGGAAGTTTGAGGCTTCATAGATACACTCAGGCCACACAATTTGAACAGGTTTCTCCATGCTCTTGGAATCTAGCTCCCCAGGATAAAGGCCCATCCAGGTCCAGGCTTCTACATTCCATTTTTCTCCTCTCTGACCTCTCCCTTCTTTATACAGTTTTTTGAATTCTCTTTTGTGCTAGCATGATCATCAACATGTACCTGTCCAGTGAGCCAGCTGTAGGAGATGATCCTGCTGGAACCTTTTCTCTCCTGTTGGATTAGTTTTTGGACAGTTCGGTGCCCTGATTCAACTCACAGAACAGCTGCCCAAGTACCACTGCCAGCACAAGGCAGAGTGTGGAAACGCACAGACAGAGCAACCAAAACTTCCTATGGAATCGCACCTTTTGTTTGGGCAGCAAGCTGGTGAACTCATCCCATAAAAATATTCTTGTCGTAGAAAAAGAAGATACGCGTTGCCAGTATATCAACAATTTAAACAACTTAACAAACTGGTCCTAAAGACTGGGCAATAATTCCTAATCTCTCTGTTCTCCACGAAAATGCTGTATCACCCACTACTGCCACATGTATCCCTGAACACACAGAACAAAAGAAATTCCAGTCTTAAAAAATACGCAATTACTTTCACAATAAAAGTTGTAGAGTTTACAATAAAAACTGAAGAGATTACAAAAACAACCATATTTGTTCTGAATCGAATTTCACTTGGAGTCTACTTTTTAATGTCATTTCAGCTGTAAATGCAGTTCTACTAAATTAGTGCACAATGTCCTGAATGAAGAAGCTACTTTTTTTTTTCTTCCCCTCCCCCCACAGCCCAAGTTTAAGTGCTAGTTCATCAGTAGCAATTCTGAAGCCTGTACAAAGTACCGCTAGGGAATCTGACCAGGATTAATAGTGGTACTCGGTCCTGGGATTACGTGGTGTCTTGTTTCATGGATTTTGGGCCATCTGTTCTTCCCTCCTACATTATACTCCTGCAGAACCATAAACGCACCTCCACCTCAGGGACTATAGAAAGGAATTAGAATTCTTCTGCTTTTCATTATCACAAGATTCAGTAACTCATTTCATTGTCAGGATAATCCCCTTTTACTCTTTCTTTTGCGCTTGCAGGGTACGCCTAAATGACAAATAAAATCCCAGATGTTAGAGACCTGATGAGGTCTCCACCTTTTCTTGAGTGTTGGGTTTAAGCTACTTGGGACGCGGTGTCAAATCTGACAGGACCTTGATGCCCACACCCAATATTCATTAAGGTTTGTTAGTGATTTGTATAGCTGTCTACAGGCTGCAGTTCCACCTCAGTCCTCAGTGGCCATTTAAATATTTAGTTCGTCCTCTGGCTTTTACTGACAAAGAATTAATTTCCTATTGTTCAAGAGTTTATATTTCTTTCTAAAAGTAACAATGGTCTTCTGGGTGTTGTAAATGGCTTGTTACTGCTGCATATTATTTTAGGTAGTCATATCTAATTTAATGTTTTATTTCCCCACGGGCTAACTTGCATATCTGCAGCATCCAAAGGCTATGACAACGCCTTAGCAGAGTTTTCTCGAGGGAGTCAGTTAACTCCAAAACAAAGTTTGCTCTCTGCTCCACCAATTAATAGCTGCATTTAATTTTTAATATTTCAGTAAAGTATCTTAAGTCTGCAGTTTCTTTCAGGCTTAGTTAAAATACTTGTGATCATCACATGTTCAACTAGTGTTTATTTTTTCCCTTATTTATATGGTAAAGTAATCAACTCTGCATACGGGAGGAAGGGCTAGGGAACTCTGTCTATGATATTTGGAGTATTTTATGTCTGTAATTCTCTAAGTTCAGACACTGAACTGCAAGACTCCCCTCCTGTGTCCAGCCAGGGCAAAGTAAAGCTCCACCGAGAAGCTGTAGGCTTCTTGCCATCTTTCACTCTGGGGAGAGTACAGTCCTCAGCTTCTCTCATTCATCTGCTCTTTTGGCAGGTAGGTAGTGCTAATTTCAACACCAAACCTGAACTAACTGAAAGCCATCAGCTCAGAATTGCATTCTGTTTCCTAGTATTTATTGCTAAAAATTATTTCAAATTAATGGCACGTGATTGTTCTGGAGTGAGCTACATACCTGAAGTGTGTTACCAACCCATCTCACATCTGACAGGGCACATGGTACTCGAGAGCTCTAGTTGCTTTATAGAACGTGACACATACTTCAGAGGACAAAAATCACTGAATCAGCTCTAATGATAGTTCTTGAACTTGAGGTTTTCATCAACAATACAAATAAGCTGCCAAAATTAGCTAAATGTTTGTCATTTGCTTGGATGAAATGAGTACAAGTTTTAACTTATAATTCTAAGCCACAAAATATAAAATGGCAACAGATAATTATTTTATTTAGCATCATTATAACTTAAACTCCTACCCAGAAAAACTATACTGGTAGCCTCTTCTAAAGTAAAATTAATAGTATTTTTTTGTTGTTGTTTAAAGGGATTTTTTTTTCCCCAGTACACTGTGTCACATTCTACAATAGTATTACTTTACTAAAATCAAAATACTCAGGATTTCAGCATAAGTACAGAGGAGAACATGAGTATTCTAGCAGTAATAGTAACCACGTTGTTTTAAGTAACTGCTGTATTAAACCACAAAAAATATGCAAAAAATGAAGTCCCTTGATACACTAAAGGTCTGAGGTAGTGTAACAGTGCAGCAGGATACGCAGAAATGGCCATGTTCTAATTTGATCCAACTGCAATGTTCAACACTTACAATCTATTTTTTTATACGTGAAATAATTCAACTAATTGGCCCCTCTGTTTTTCAGAAGCTGTAACTTTTTCCTTTCGTAAGAAATTAAGAAGAAAAATTCAAACAGAAGGCCATTAGCTTCTATGATTAAACAAGGCAATTCTAGAGGGAAAATGGATCATTAAAAAAAAAGTTTTATGGCAAGCTTCTTTCTTAATTTCAGCTACAAAAAAATAAAAATCAAAGCATTACGCAAGGTCATGCACTTTTGTTTCTCGCCCTAAAATGGAGGAAAAATGCCGACAATACATTCTTGCAAAGTTTTTTTGCTAAATAATTCCTAGCAAATAGGATTCTTTACAAACCAGTTTCACCTCCTACATTAAAACTCATCTGGAAAAGGGATTGTTTACACTGTTTATAAAACACTGCCACATAAAATGTGTAAAAAACCATATTTCACTAAAAATAGCTTGCGTAAGTAAGAGATTAGAGTAGTTTCTACTGCTATAATTGCTCCTTTGTAGTTTTTTCCATGATGTTTTTGAACAGTGTTTTTAACTATGTTTATTAAAGTCCACACATCAAAAAGGATCAAAGAGAAAGCTAGTGAGAACCAAAGAAACCCCAAGCGTATTGTGTTGTCTCACTGGGGAGTTATGCAGATTCAAGTAAACAAGTGCAAATTGTTGAGGTTTTAATGAAAATTTTATACAATTATTGTATCTGAAGTCATTCTATGTAATAACATCTGTACAGCAGATGGCCATACTGTACAAAAGGCAAGCAATGCTCCTTTTTCTTCCTCTGTTTTAACAGTACATCTGAGATGACTACTTTTGTCATTGTGCTTAGTTTGGTTCAGCAAATAATTCGTAAAATGCAGCTGCTGCAGATGGTCACAATAGTTATTTGACTGTAAAATCAAAGACATAGTGAAGTATTTGCGTATTAGTTTCATACTATTAAAAAAAAAGTCTGACATTAACCCTCAGCTCAAAAGGTATATCTATAAAAACTTTTGTAAAAAGAAAAGTAGTGAAAAACTGACATATTTAAATACTCCTTGCTCCCAAGGCACAGCTACTACCTTTTATTTTTTTGAGTTAGCTTGCATAAAACAGACCTAGTTAGTAACTGTGCTATTCTTCTGAAGTATTTTAAACACAAGATTATGATACTGTTTCCCACACACTGAGTAATTTATCTCCTTTTCTGAAGTTATAATTTCACTTTGGTTTCTATCAGCACTTCAATTTCAAATTAATAATTTTAAATAAAAATCCAAACAATTTATGAAAAGAATTTTTGACAGTTTCAATGAGTTTTGTGGAAATGTGTCTTTCGCACTTCTTGAAACTTAAAACGTTTTATTGCACCGTCACAATAGCATGCAAAACCTCACGCACATGTCTTTTTTTATAAAGCAAAGATAAAGCAACTTTAACTGGGAAAATGTGAGTCTGTTGATGTCTATTTATTGTCTGGTTATGAAAGATTTTCATTTAGAATATCTCATCTCCATTTTCCTTATATTCAGCATCAGTACTGCTTTGCTTAACAACGCTTGCCAGACTAAAAGCATATTGAAGGTTCACGTATAGCTCGTGACATGAAAAATAGATTGGATTCCTCAGACTGCCAGAAGAATTAAGAAACAGAACTTCGTAGCAGAATGTTTCTGAGGCTTAATGTGCAAGGCAAGGTATGTCGTCTTTCTGGGAGGATGAAAAACTCCCGGGTAAGTGATATACGCTGCTGAGTTGGCCAAATTGCTCTGCAGCACAGTGATGGAACGGGCTCAGCTTTGATATATTGAAGCTTGCTGTGGATACCATAATGTACCATGGGACGGATAATGTATAAATGGTGGAGAGGAAGTGATGGAAGGAAAGAGGATTATTACACTGAAAGAAAACTAGAACTACTTAAGGGATATTAGAAAGGCTTTTTACTCAGTTGCTGCACTTTCTGTGCTAGGGTTGCGATCCGATTGTAAAAGCGTGGGAACATAGGCACCGTTCCTGCCCGTGCTGCTGTTTATTTACAGATAAATCAAGAGTTTCAGGCTCCAGAACTTTTACAGGCTTTCACATCCTGAAAACCTTACATTTTTCATTTTTAACTTTTAAAACAATAAAGCAGCACTAGAACTTGCTTGCATGAGGAGAAATATTTCTGATGCAAAAGAAATAAATCACCACCTCGCTTGGCCTAGAACTTGTTCCTCTCAGCTACAGACCATTTTATCTCACAAACTACTCTGCCAACTACCTACATGTGGCTCACCTCCACATCACGTAAACATACCATCTTATTAATTTTATTAAAAGACTAATAAAACAATTTACAGAGATACTCAAAATGTCTTCATTTAAAATGAGTCTCTGGCACCCTGTTAATTGTGCCCAAGGTGTAAAGGTCCTCTCAGCTCTGCAGTAATGAGGCCGGAGCGCCTGTTTTCCCTGGGTGACTCTCAGCCGTGCAGAGGAAGCATGTAAAAAGTTAAAACTTCATAAGCCTGGAGGAGAATAATGGTATGACCCAATATTTACATAGCAGCCTATGTCAGGGCTCTGAACGTTTTGTTTTCTATTTTTTTGAACAGAAATATAGAGTCCTAACAAGAAAATGTAGTTACAGAGTGAAAACTGTCAAAATTTTACCCTTTGAAGTACGTGCTGAATTATAAGAATACTAGTTCTTGTAGCTACTATTCCAGCCAGAAATCTGTCAATAAATTAGTAATTACAAGCTAGGGGATATTAACTACAAAATTAAGCACTTTTGGGTGCTGCCTGACTGAAAGGAAAAATCGGGTAATGGAGTCTATGAGGGACTTGCTATTTTCTGCTGTGGATGTATTATGTTAGCTAGAGGAGCTCCCCTCAACGCCCCAGGCTTTCAAATGGTACCTAGACCACCATGTGAACAAACCGGTAGCACCTGCAACTTTCAAAAGCTCTTACCTGCAGTTTTATGTCCACTTCTAACATTCAGGCTCCCACTGAGGTTTGATAAAGAGACTAACAAACAAGGTTTACTGGGATGTGGGATGGTTTCCATAGAAACAACAATTTGAACAGTGTGAATGGAAATTTTCTGGAAGCAGGAAAGGGCTCGCCACAAGTTTTCTTGTCCTGAAGCCTTTTGCGCAGCGTTGCTATGTGCTGCAGGTAGCAAATCCCTTGTACAGGGGTGTTTGGTTATGGAAGTGACCTCTTCCTCCGGGATGACGCTAGCTGACGGGGTAGCCTCCTTCCTGGGCTCATCGTCTTTTGTGGTTACGATTTTCTTCAAAAACTGGTTTATTTGATCGAGTCTGACACAACTGAGATTTGTTTTCAAAGGTTTCGATATGTCCACATTTATGTCAGCTGTAGGAGAGAATTG
The DNA here is from genome assembly GCF_037038585.1 of Patagioenas fasciata. NCBI lineage: Eukaryota > Metazoa > Chordata > Aves > Columbiformes > Columbidae > Patagioenas > Patagioenas fasciata. Next base: position 23,899,112 of record NC_092521.1, read on the forward strand.
GAGAAAGAAATAGGAGAAGCTGTAGTGCAATTATTCACGCAATGAAAAAATATTAGGTATTTAATGGAGAGAAGATTATTTGTACCATGTTTCATTAAAGTGACTGAATCGAGGGTAAAATATAATGAAACAATATTTTAAAGAATAAATCTGAATTAAAACATAATGAAAAGTACGGTAAGCAATCTTCACTATATACAGCTTTAAAGTAAGAAACATGTCACAATATCGATCTTATTTCCTTGTTTCTTCCCCACGATCACCACAGTTATCTGAAAGATGTGCACTTGATTCAAGCGTGTAGGAGGGTAAATACATTAGTCCTTTTGTGTCAAAATGAAAATATACTTTACACTCCCTTGAGTTTTACATCCAGTAGAACTATTTGACTAAACTCCAAAGCCAACAGCAAACATTTTCAACACACTTAAATGAGTGAATAAAGTGTATACTCTGTTGTTTCCTACATGGCAAATAGATGATATTTTTCAATGCATTTTCTAGCTGAAAAGTGAAATAAAAAGCAAATATAAAACCTGAGGTATGGTAGATTTCTTTGTTTTCTAGGGAGACTGGAATAACTTAGTATTTTTTAAAATGTTCTTTGTCTCCATAGTAAAGGATTTTTGTACTTCCTAGACTGTTAAAAGTCTCACAGAATTTTTAGAAATCACAATTAATATGAACAACATTGATAATGATATTCCTAGTAGCTTAGATGTTGCAATTACCAAGATTATTTCACAGATGGGAAGTAGGATTTTATGATGGTTGAAACTTATTTCTGTGCTGCTATCTGCCTTTTTATCAGTATATCATGGAAATCCAGCTTTAACTTAGTTTTTAAAATTTTGCATTTCAAATTTAGCTTTCACCCAGTCAAGAGACAGCAACCCTGAACAGGGGAAAAACTGCGCTTCTCACTTGTCTATTTGATTCCTACCACCCCACCCCCAAGAACAAAAAATGACTAAAATCCTGTGCATATATCTTACCCAGATTTAATGTTCAAAGAAAACATCACTACGTAGTTTCAAGTTTCACTATAAATATATATCGGAAACACCGTTTGTTGAAAGTTTTATGCGGATTAATGAACATTTCACCAAAATTAGGACCTAGTTTCAAGTTGTCCTGGATCATGTTCTACTTTTAATACTGATGCAAACTGATGAGCTTGATTCTCCAACTCTTCAGGTAAACAACAAGTATTTACCACAATGGTAAAGGGCTGCAGGGGCAGAGGTTCAGAGCTGCTCTTCAGCACAGGCTTATCCTGACTTCAGAGAGTCCCAAACACAGGGCAAAGCAATTTTCTGACTCCCCAAAATATCTGGGGGTCTAAATTGCAGTTAGATACTTCAGTATCTGAACAGATCAGTCTCTGAATTTTAAACTAGCACATTTTTCTACAAAGCTAAGAGCAACATAACAATGGCCATGTAAGATTTTTTTTTTACAGCTGAATTAAAAAACCCATAACAATTTTAGAAAAAGTCTGTAGTACTCCACAAGCCACAGCTAACTGAAATTTAAGACTGAAAAACTATTTTAATTGTAACTTGCAATTTTAGTTAATGGTTTTCTGAAAATGCTCTTTTGTGCTAAAAGCCTTTCATGCTGAACTAGAAAATATAGCAAACACTTGCTAACATGTGGGCCTAGTAGAAACGTAAGCATCAAAGCTAGGAAGCTGTACCCTAGAAGAGAGCAAGATTTTTAGACATCTAAAACCACACATGATCAACTTTGAACATTTTTTGAAATACTTATGTACTGATATTTTTAATTAAAGCAAGGGAAGAAAAATATCAATGCTTTTGAAAATCACTCCACCCTTCTTGGCACTAAAAAATACCTCAAGACTTGCCTATCTTTTTGCACAGATCATCAGTCGTCTCCTCCCTTTGAATGGAGAAGAAGAGTCACAAAGAAAATAGACATCCATGTGACATTACGATATTACTTTACTTATGATACTCAAATGGAAAGAAGTGTTATTCTAATGAAATGTTTTAACCCCATCCTGCCCCCCAACCAACCAAATCAGCAGCATTTTTAAAATGACCCAAGTTTGAAATTAAACTCATAATAGGATTTGGGTTTCTGAACAACTTAGGCACTTTCAAAGAAAGTCCCTTATTGACTTAATTTTCTCCATTAGTGATACAGTAATAAAGGAGTAAAACAGAATAGAAGGTCTTGGCTTTACTACATAAATAAATTCTTAAGTTAGTAAAAGAAGAAAGGACCCTTATTGCTTGGTGTTACAGCTTTCACCTCTAACTTCTTTGTCAAAGACACATTTTATTGCCAGCCCTTTGCTATGGTAGTATAGCCCAGAAGAGAAAAAACAACTTATGTCTAAGCAGTTTTGGGGTTGTAGGGCTTTTTTGTTGATAGAACAGGTGTCAAGCTAACACCAGAGAGTAAACCAATTGAGAAAGACTTAAAAAGAGATGAATGTGAGAGCAGCAGTTCTCTCTTTGGTTTCCTCAGGCCAGGGCAGAGAGGACACGGTGCTGGTGAAGCTCAGTGGTGGAACACGCATGGGCACCTGTGGCCCCGGGCACCTGCTTCATCACTGCTGTCCATTGCTTGTGTTCACAAACATCACGAGCATCCAAGAGAGCAATAAAAACATGGGCACTAGCACACCAGAGAAATATTTCCCTGTTTTCTGTTCGGAAACTGCATGTCACACAGAAAAATGTTGTCATGACTGGTAATTTTGACAAAAGTTTGTATTAAGTTATTATTATCCAGTGAATCAGCCAAGACAGAAGGTGGTGGCAGCCAGAAGTATAATTGCAGAAAATCTAACTCTGGAACCTTCACTGCAAATATTTTAACTATCTCATAATGACATAGGTTATTTTTACAACTGGGGAAAGATTATGTAAAGAGATTCTCTGGCATTTTAAGTAAAACATTCAAAAAATAAAAATCCAGTTGAGCAATCAACATGTTTTCAGTCTTTGTCCTGTTTCACACTTGATACTTAGCACTGTAAAAGAAATTTTAACATTCCTTCTAAGAAAAACATATTTAAGTGATGGACAGAAACAGTGAAAACTAATGAAATACGAAGAGCTATTCACAGAAGTTGATGAAAATAGATGTTCAGCAGCTTCTCCAGTCAAAATGCACTAAAAAGAGATGTTACAACACGAAGTGTCACCTAAATGCAGCTGGAATAAAATTTCAGAGGTGCAAAATCCAAGATCCTTGTCTTTTTAGATTATTTTAAATACCTTTGGAAGCACACCACACAACATTGTACCCATTCTGTACCAGTTGGAAAACACAGGTTCCTATAACTCAAACAACTATTTGAATCGTCCAAAATTACATCACAATCAGGACAGGGCAAAAAGTAGCTCAAAGTAACCTTCGAATTCTGATTGACATCTCTTTCTCCTTTGCCTACTAGTGACTGGCTACCACAACTATACCCCAATGCTTTCTTTAGATTTAAGGCATAACAGCAATAACTTATTTACCCAGGTGTTATCTATTACCAGCAAATAAAGAGTAAAGACATCACTTCTTGTAAACAGGTTGCATTCAAGTGAGTTATTTCTGGTTGTGTTGAGATCAGACAGAACTATCACAGAAACACTATTCAAGTGTAGCATTTGAGTGTAAAATATGAATTGTCCCTTTCTCTCACTTGAATCCTTCACTCTGTTGCTTTAGATCCCCCCGTAAATCCATGTCTGTCAATTATTAGTTTCTAATTACCCTTCACAACTTTCTGAACAGCTACTAGGAAACAGGATGATGAAATAACGATTGAGTTGAAAGGAGATTAGATAAATATAAATAAATTACACTTATTATATGCTCCCACCACACCAGGAGATGACTTAACAGTGAAAGGAAAGGAATCACATTGCAATAATGAAATCAGAGAGGGAATTTAGGTCCCAGAGGCGATTCTACGGCGTTTATGTTAATGTACACCTTTTGGGGGACCAAAAATCAACTGGAATAGTTTCCTGAAAACTGTTTCCAGCTATTTTCTCATTTAAAAAGTTCCAACTTCACTTGACCCATTAGTCATCATATTACTTACATTTATTATGTATTTTGAAATCTATTACAAAAAACCCAATGGATTCAATATGGTCTGTTTGAACTAAATCATAACATCTATAAAAGAAAACCTATAAGCAGCACTCTGAAATTTCTGTCTGAAACAATTTCTTTCTTTGTCATCTTATTACTTAGAACTTCAGATAAAAAATTTCAGGGTTATGAGTATTTTACCCTTGTTCCCCATAACATCCAGATTTGTACTGGAAAGATACCATTTTATTGTGTGAACCTGGGATAATACTACTTACTCAAAAGGACTTTTTATTTGGTGGGCTAAAGATGAATAAGCAACACTAAAATAACAGATCTCCTAGCAAGTTGCTTTAGGTTAATCCCAGCTCTTACTGAAATCAGCGGGCTTATTCTAATATATGCCATAATTTAATGCACAGCAGGTTACTATTTCTATGACTAATAAACTACCATACTATACTCTTAATCTGAAAAACCAGAGAGTAAACTCCATGAAAATTATTTATAAGCTATATTTATAAGACTGGGATCTTTTCACACACTATGAGAAACCTTGAACTGTGAAAGAGAAAAATACAGCATTTTCCAAGAATTTGTTCACTTCTCATACCTCTCTCATTCTGCAGTGGATCTTTTATTTCTCATAGCTAATATATAAAAGCTCAGGTCTTTCTTCCTTAGGCTGGACATGGGGCTTGCTCTCCCCTGTCCCAAGAAGGCTGTAAAATATTAAACTTCTTAATAAATAGTACTGCTATAGAATAAACTACTATTTGCCCTAAACTCTTAGGAGGATTGAGTTTCCTAGTCTTAAATAGGAGAGGAGCAGACAACAGCCACCAAACATTTTACCATCAGTAATATTCTTTCTCTGGGAGCCACCCATCCTGATGTGAGGGGTCTAACAGAGGAAATCTGAGGAAGGTAAAGGTAATCTTGAGCCCTGATTCTGATTTGGAGTCAGGGTGGCCCTGCAGTAACAGGGAAAAGGCTGAATTGCAAAAATTAAATTTATAAAAATAGGAAAGAGAAAGACATGTAAAGAGAAGACTAGCTGTACTGTTCTCAATTGTCCCCAGTTAGGCATCAAAAGAGAGACAAATTAAAAGAAATTGGAAAGCAAGAAGAATACAAACGAATTGTTTTTATCCTCTAATTCATCATTCCCAATTTGGATCAAGGGAAAAGGAGGAAGAAACTTGAGACAAGGCATCAGAGGCCATCTGCAGTCCGTCTTGTATTCTGCTTCTGTGAGGCAGATGCCAATTAGTCTGGAAAAGGCTGGTAGTCACTGCTCAGTGTTTCTACCCACTGCTGTCTGCAGCCCCACAGAAGGAGCTCTCTAAGGCCGATATGGTAAACTGCAGCCTTCAGGGAGCCACACAGAGTGTTCCCCAGCGGTAACAACTCTTACTGCCATGACCTGCCATGTCATGGGCATTATACAAAGGTGACCCAAAGACATCAGCAGCTCTAGCCAGCCTGTGCCGGGGTTTGAGATTTCAAAGCTCAGTGATGTAATTCTATTATTTTTCCTAAACTGTCACAATTGAACCAAAATACATTGTTGTAGGTCCAGAAGACCCAAGATGCTATTAAAAATGGATGGAGGATTACTGCTATTCATAGGACATTGACTGAAGGGCAGCAACTGTGCAACTACCAGATATACTACAGAAGTGTGTCAAAAACAATAACATGGGCATTGGGAGGCACTACCACACGAGGAAAGCCCTAGATAAGGGATACAGTAACTCTCTCAGAAGAGAGTCAGAGAAGTTGAAGCACAACACAGGAAGATGAAATGAATTGTTCCAGATCATGGAGCAGGTCTGTGGAAAAGAGCACCCAGAAATACTTTCCCACTATTATCTTATCTGCCTTAATACAGAGGTGTTATTCAGCAGCTAAGACATTCATGAGGAACAAAACGAAAAAGGGGATTTCAGAAAATTGAGCAAATGTTTGAATGAAGTTTTAAAAAGAATGCCAATATATTGAAAAAGATACTAAGAACATATTTTCAAACTCACCCATGTGGCTTCAGTGTACAGTCTTAATTTTCATTACTTAGGCATTTAAGAAACTAAATTTCATTCAACCTAAGTGTTGTAGACATTGCTTTTAGAAAGGCACTCTGATAATTTTACACATTGTTACACTGGTACTACAGACAATAGATGTGTCAAAAGCAAAGCAATACCTATAGGCTGGTACACCTGTTTGGAATATTTCTCTTTGCCTTCTTAATCAAATAAATATAATTTCATGGCTACAGTGTCAGTGCTTTAAAAAACTTGTTTGTAAAAGAGCAAAGGGAAAAAAAAAAAACTACTAGAAAGCTCAAAAGTTTTGCAAATGACCCAGAGTTAATTAGAAAAGTCTGCACCCTGGCTAGTTCCCCTTCTCACGTGTCAGCTCTCATTAAATCAAAAAATTCTCATTTCAAAGTTAACAAACACCATGGTTAACAAAACTGTTAAACTGGGATCAAGTGGGCACATTCCCAGGTTTATATATGATGTCATGCTAAGCAGCCCACAGCTGAACTTGCAAGCAGTATGAATGATTTTTCAATATATTAAGTATCTGATCTAATGCTAACTTTCCCTCTATAGGCTAACTGTGCTGGGAACAGGTGGCCCTGCTTTCAATTACGGAGGGCTAACATGCCAGTGTGAGGCCTGGATTAGTTCACCTTCTCACAGGGAATTTGCCTCGGTTGGGAATGGATTTATTATGGCTTCACACATGGAACGGAGCTCATGTCAGCTGAGGGCAGTGATACATCATATGATTCAAATTAACCTGCTGTGGACTGTTCCGCAGGGCTGATATTGTGTATTAAAATGACGACATTTTTAAAACAGCTTGAAATAAACCAGGATTGCTGAAGTGCAATGGTTCCAATTTGTTCCAACTAATCTATCACCTGCTGGAGATATTATTCTAGTGGGTTTCTGGTAGCTGCTATTTTCCAGGTTTCTCCAAACCACTGACCTCGCTAATGGATACAATTGTTGCCTTAGCAAACAGGGTGGGGGAAAAGCCACAGAGTGTGCTCTAGTGCTAGGGGTTTTTGTTGCTTTTTATGCACAACCCTGGATCCAGGGCTGTGCCCTCCGTGGTGTCCAACAGCGCCAGGGAGCGACTGGCAGGAGAGAGCAACTGCCCCAGGCCCCCCGTTCTCACTTCACCTGTCCGTGGGACACGGTATTTCTTAGTTTGTCTGGATAGTTTCTTCTGCAGAAATTGTTTTGAAAAGTGAAGTATCAAGGACTGCAGTTAATTCACATCTTGCCTAACATCTTCCCAAGAAACTGCTAGGGGAAGAGGACTTTGGCATAAACCATCTAGATTTTGCGTAAGTATTTTAAGGCAATTTGTATGAAGCTGTAGTTCATAAACACCTTCTGTATCATTTGCGTGCAGAGAGAATACATAAAAAAAGACAGCTTTCATAGCTAAAAAAGCATAGTTGATAAAAAAAAAAACCACAAACAAAGCAAAGAAAGGACTAGAGGGTGAAGAAAATAAATTCCCAAAACCATTAAAACAAGATGGTCATATTTGTTCCTCACCTAAAGAATAATACGTAATGCTAAAGCAATAAATAGTTCACTTATATATATTAGGCAAGAATTAGATGTACAATCCAGTAACGGACGGAATATAAAAGAGAGAGGGTCATGTAAACTGATGTAAATGGAATTTAAAAAATTTTAAATAATCAGTTACTGTAGAGAGAGAAAGAATAGTCCTTTAATACATTGTGGGGTTAAAGTTGAGGTCTGTTCCCACAGGCCTGATGATGAATGCTTATTTCTTCTAGGATCCTATTACCTTAAATCTGGAAGAAATATCATTTTTCTCTAGTTGCCAAAAATGTACAAAATAATCAACTCATGTGGCAAGAAGTGCATTAATGTATCCTGTTATTCTCATTTAATTAGTGGTTTCCAAGTTTAGCTACTTGCTGTAGTTTTTTGATCTCTGAGCTAATATGGACTGACAACCTGGTTTCCTGTGTGGTAAAATCATACCATTTTTCTATGGAATACTATCTACTTACCTACTTCAGCTGACAAACTATTTACAATGAGCACAGGTTTTATCTAACACAGCAAACACTGGGAACCACTTGCAGATTTTTTTCTTCTAAGTGCTCGCATAGTAGTTTGCATCATAAAACATCGGCATGTTTGATTGTTGTATTTGAAATTTAACCTCAGCACACCAACAACATATTTTGCAAGAAAAATGACATTCCAATTAAAGCACTGAACTTAGAATACTAAAAATCTATACAGAAAACTGTATAGTTTTCCCAAGTGCTACATCTAGATTTTTCTCTGCATGGGCAAAGCTTTTAAAAATGTGCTGACTTTTCAAAACAGCAGGTAGCCCCTACTAGTGCATCCAATGCATTTTAGAAATTTACTTCCTGCAGTTATAAAATGCACATACATAAATGGATATGAAAACACACAGTATCTGCTTAGAAAATATGCCAGTCAGTAGCAGCATTATTTGCCAAACATTCACCAGAAACAGAGTAGGCCTTTGGGGTGTGCAACATAAGCATATTCCAGCAGCGCATTTACTTATTAAATTTATTAATTGTGATGTCTCCCATCACACATATTGTTTGTCTGGTGACCTCACAAGAGCTCTCAGGAGTTTTGCTGGGGTTCTTGTCCTCAGTGAACAACTGCCGGCTCAGTTGGGCTCTGGTGATGCAGGCACATTCTCCAGGCCTCATGACGGCCAAGCTACCTCACCCTGGAAGAAGTTGTGGTTAGAGGACTTCTTGCCCCCAGGAGACTTAGTAATTTATTTTCCAGTAGCCTGCTGAGGAGCTGTCAAGCTTTCATAACCCTTTGCATGTGGTGTTCTGACGCAATCACACGCGGAAAGCGCCTTCCATTACTCATCCACCAAAAGCTCCAGCCCTCAAGGAAGGCTTCTTGGTAACGCTTAGTTTATTTGAAGAGGATCTCATAGTGACAACAGCTGAGGTTAGAAAAATCTGCAAAGGAATGCAGAGCTGTTTTGTTATATCACACTGGCAAAACACTTCATTAAAATTCAGCGTAATTACTGTTGAATCATGTGTAATGATAGTTCCAATTAGCAGCAAAAAGATGATAAAAAAATGACTTTTGGCTAAGACGAGATCCTGAAGAAAATCTCTGAACTTCTACATGAGAATAAATAGACTGAAGTTTCTGATGCATTAATTTATGGGTTTTCAGTTCCCTATTTAGCCAAATACCACTGAGGGGAGAGATTTAGCACTGATCTGAGGTCTGACTGAATCTTTGAGAATGGAGTAGACACTTACACTACTTGTGAATAGATATTTTGCAAGCTGGTACCAACTTCCATGTTTGCTACTGACAGGAGAGCATCAGGGAAACACCTTCAGTTGTGCAATAAATATAAAGGCTGCGCCAGGAAACTACAGTGAGAACCTTGAGAAAAAGGGAATGCACAGATGAAAGGCCTGAGAACATGGAAATGTGCCAGATGTGGGGAGAGAACACAGAAAAAAATTGGGGGGAAAAAAACCCAAAACATAAAATAAAACTTATCTGGTGTCTCTACCCCGCCCGTGCTGGTCATGATTAGAATGAAAATCTACTATTATTATCAATTAGTCCTTTAGTTCAAATGTCAGTTGAACATGCAGTAGGTCTGAAGGTTCAAAGTCCTATTAATGAAGCCAAACAAGGATCAATATGAGAAAAGCTGTGCATTGTCAGGTAGTTTTAAAATCTTCTCATAAAATAATGCTTGTTCATGTACTTAAGTCTTTCCTTGAGACTCCTGCCTGCCTGCATGCAAAAAATGGATTTTCAAGTTACTTAACCTCAGTATTTATAGTCAGCAGGTAAATATGTATGTCTTATTCCCTAGTTGTTCAATTTGATGTCCTGGGGCGTGATATGCAGAAGTAACTACTGCTTCACCCAAAGACAATACATTTCCAACATCTAAATTTCTATACTTTTAAGTACCTTGGAAAACTAAATTGTGTGTTTTAAATTGGCAATCTTAATATAATGAGAAAGCCTTTAATTTCCCTGTGCTTCAGTTGCCCTCCATGAAATGGCGAGGGCATACTCTTCCATCACCCATTGGAGGGTTAGTATTTCTGTAGTGCTCAGATCCTAAAGCAGTAAGCAACGCAAAAGCAGTAAGTGAGTCTGCTGTAGAACCAGGATTAGACTGTATGAATCAGTAACTGAATGAATATAGGAAAAATCAGTACCGAAGAGATGCTCACTAAATGACCGACAACAGCTTATTCTGTGTGCTGAGTGAAGTAAGGATATCCGGGGCGTGGGGGGGAGAAGTTGTTACACAATTCAACAAATTATTAAAAATATTAATAAGAGAAATTAAATATGATAGCACAAGTAAATGTAAATGCATTTTCTAACTTTTAGTATAACCTCAATTGTATTCTACATAGTAATGTAGTTATAAATACATAACTCACAAAATAGAGAATGGGTGACATACTTCAATTCGCAGGAGTTTCTAACTCTTTAGGAGTGAAACTTCAAGTCACATTAGTGTAAGTAAATGCTGAAAAACCTTCATACTACTCATATTCTGTGTTAATTTAAGAAATACACTTTTAAAAAATGTTACAGTTTTAACACTTTAGATTATGGGAATTTGTAATACCAGGCATCCAGATTCCGTAGAACCCAAGAGAGGGCAGCATATAAAAAAAACTTTAGAAACATTTCAAAAGTTAGCTTTTATAAACATGACTGTAACAAAATTTCATTTGTTCTAGGCCCCAAAGCAGGTAGGCTTCATTTCATTGGAAATTTGCCAACCTCAGCCTTCTTGAGGAGTAAAATTTCTAAATTTACCTTGGGAAGAAAATAATTACACCATAAACCTACAACTGGTCCAGGACTGATCATTCTTCAACTTTGATTTCAATTCTGGATAATTGCTGAAGAAAAATGTCACATTAATTAGCATGGAATACAACATTTTTCTGATGGCCTAATGTGTGCATACCTACAAATAGATTACAATAGAAAACAGAGATTAAAATGCAATGCTTACCTGGTCCATTAAGGAAATCTTTAATTTGCACAGTGATAAGAGGAGGTGGAATACCACTTTTAGCATCTACCTCTCCTGCTACTGTCTGCAACCAAATCTTGCTATAATCCAGAGCTTCTGGTAGAGTCTTCCCAGCATCTGCAGGTGATAATGATCATAGTCATTAATGATATTCCAGGAATATGATACATAACAAAACGCTACATCCAAAATTTATTAAATAAAATTAGAAAATATAGAATGTAACACAGTAAATTATGTTCCTAATACTAGGTAGCATTTGTGCCTACAGAGAAATTCACGTGTGTAACAATGCGTGAATACATAGGCAAGAGGGCTAAGCTATAATTACACAAAATGTAGAGAACCTGCAAAAATACTAAGTAAAATGTGACTAAAAGACATCAGTCACCACAAGATGACTTCAAACAGCACACAATTTCAGCTTTAATTATGACAACACTTAAGCAGTCTTTACAAGAGAACCTGTGCTCAAAACCTGCTACTTTTAGATTGTATTTTCCTTGCCAGGTAAGGAAAATAATAACAGAAAGATAAATGCTAAAGGTTAAAAGACTAGAATGCTACCAGGTCTCAGGGATAGGGCATAATGACAATACAGCTATATCACCCTCTTTGGAGGTTCACTCAAAAGCTAAGCAATAGCTATTCTTGCACACCACCTTGAATTGCATTCCTCTGATCAGTTTATAATATTACATTAAAATTAAATTCTTCCAAGTTCTATCCTTGTACCTTCGGTACCATAAAAAGACTTTTTAATCTTTAGCAACTCATGACCTTCATTGTAACAGTTCTCAATTCTGGCACTACAGGTCCTAAAATGTAAATAATCAATTACTCTCAACAATAAAGACTGCTACATTAATTGTTGAATGTCTGCCCCACCCTTAATGATTTAAGGGGATTTTCTTGATGTTATTCTCTCCTATTTTCAGTAATTAAAAACTGCTGTAATTGCTCTACTTGAGTTTTACTGAATGGATTCCTTTCAAGAACAGTATTTACATACCCACTATTACAGTCAACATATGGTATCGTGGTATCACAGTCATATGTGGACTGGGTATATAAAGTTAGCTTTGGAATTTGTATTTCTTGACCTTATCATGTGATTCATATAAAACTTGGCACATATGAACCCTTATGTGATTTCAAAGAACCTACTGAAACCAATTGATCATGACTTTAGATCTATGTGGAAAAGATCAAAAGTTAGCACATTCTTGTGTTTTTATTTGATCAATTTTCAGGCAGTGACTTTACAGCAGTATTTGTACTGCATGGCATATACATTACAGCCTTTCCTTCCCTTCATTCCCACTATACTTTTATAAAGTCAGTTCTCAATAGTTATTTAAGAGCTGTCACTGCATACAACAGATTTGTGTATTTTCCATGTGAATATCTACATTTTTATGGTTCTTAGACCTTTGCTTTAACTACATTAACCAGAATGGTGTGGCACACTCCCTACTCTACAGTAACTGCTTTAGGGAATATCTTGTTTCCTGTGTCTGGATTTTGCCAAGTATACTGAAAACAATAATAACAATAAATTTTTCCCAACAAAGCACAAATATTTTCCAAAATATAGTTTTGTAGATGTTACAAACAAGGTTGTTATCTCTGATTTGGATCAATACCATAACATCTTATTTTGTGCTAGCAGCTCATCATAAATAAGTAATATGCTTACATTTTTCAGAATAAATAGTGTAAAGCATTGTAAAAATTACTGAACATCGTTGAAACAAACTGATCTCTAAGTTACTGTTCATTTAGAAGCATTAGTATAAATATTCAGGTGTACCAACATGGGGCAAAATGTTGCAATATGCCATTATTTTGTCTCATTTCTTAAAGCTATCATCACATGCTGTATAGAACAATCTGGATCATCCACTGGATATTCAGAAAAAACAGTAAATTTAGTCAAAAATCTCATTTGAATATTTACAGGTATTTCAATTGTCCTAAGATGTGTTTATGTATAAAATACCTAGTAATTATTTCAAAGTTGTAGCTGCTTGAAGATCTCTCTTCTGAAAAGAACTTACACAGCAGAAAATCCTTGTGTGACATAATACATTAGCTACACCAACACTGGCCTCAGGGCATCAGGAATTGCAGCACATGAGCATGGAATAAAAAAATAAAGGAACTACGGGGGCTCCTAGTAGATTATTTTGCTCTGTCATGTCTCCAAGGAGCACGGCACCATCACCTCTTCATTACCTGGGGCACTGTGATACGTGAATAATGAGGAGTCCAGACCTACTTGCATATTAAGAACACAACACAAAGAAACCTCAATGCACAAAATTAGCATAAGTCCGTCAAACATATTACTTTTAACCCAGCACTGGCCTTACTGATATCAAGCTTTTTTTTTTTTCGTTTGAGTGCTTTCAAAGCCGATGGCATATGCTTAATTTGGAACCTGGGTAACAATCTTGACTGTACATCCAAATATGTCAGATATAGATCAATACGTAAAGTTTTTACATAATGATAGAAAAGCTAAAATCCAGAGGTTTCAAAACCAACTATGCTGTTGTGTATGTCAAAAACTGGAAGGGAGTTCCAAATGAGCATGACAAATTTATTTACATCAAAAAGGTCAAAAGATTGAAATATGTGTATCTTGATTAAAATACTTTCTAAGGTAGAAAACAGCATATGCATTTTCATAGGATTTAGGATCAGGAAAGGAATAAAACAATATGAATTAATCCTTATGCCAAGGGCATAGGAGTTGCCAAAGAAGCAACTGAGTGAAAAAGAGAAAATTTAGGCTGAAAAGTGAGGAATTCCTGATGGGGAAAGCTGTTAGAAAAAGGACTCCTCTCCCTCAAGAAAATTATGGAAATGTTCAGAATGTTTAAAAATACACTTGACAGAACACTATAAAATATACAATGGGGAACAATTATGCATCAGCAGGGAACTGGTCTGAATAATGTATTATAATAGGTCATTTCCATTTCCATTTTCTATGATTCTCACAAAAATCAACACTTAAATTTGCAGTTATTTGTATAAAGAAAATGCTGGAGAAAACCCGAGGGATGCATATATAAGTAAAAGGAGAGGCTAGAATTACTCAACAGCAAGCCAAGAGAGAGAAAAGAAAGGCTTGAGAAGTGAAGAGCAGTGAGGATAGCCAGAAATTCTATCCTCTACACCATGTGAAAAATTTGTCTGTGGCAGCAAAATAAAAATGGTGAGAGAACTATCATAGATTGACAACCAAGACTGTAATGTAAAATCCTTAAGACAGAGAAGTTGAGTCCTTGAATACATCCCTCTCCCTCCCCGGTTTTCTTTTTAATTTTTAAAATGATTTCTGCATATTTTTGAATCCACCCAAACATCCAAAGCCACTTCCAGTCTTGCTAAGGTCCAGACCTCAGCTCCAAACTTCACAGTTCATGAAGTACCTTCCTAAACATGATATGAATTTGCAAGCTTGTGATTTTACCTGCTCTCCCCTCATTCTTATGGAAACACCAGACAGCAAAAAATGAACTTCAGAAGAGAAGGTGGAAGTAAGGGGGAAGGAAAGGAGGGAGGCAGGAGAAATTTCACATCTTGAAGATTTTCATTCTCCAAAATGTGGTTTTGTTCCAGTCTGTAGCTGAGAGTCAGGGCAGCTCAGGGGACACAGCCCATGGGAGCCTTTAATGGGGGGCTCAGCCACCCCCAGCACCTCAGGGGCTGCCAGCAGGGTACAGGGCTACCGAGGGTGTGTGCGGACAGCAGCTTGGCCTGTTCAGCTGGAACTTTCCCCAGACCAAATGAGCTCTGCAACACGCTTTTATTTCAATGGATGAATCATCTTTTGGTTTGCAGTCAATTTTAAAAGCCAGTAGATGCTGCAATCACCTCTGCATTTCACACGCTGAAGAGGAACGTTTAGACTTGTTTTAAAAATGGTTTCCACTGGAATTTAAAGAGCACAAGAGGGAAAACATTTCTACTAGCACACTCGCAAGTGCTGTGTCAGGAAGTTCAAAACTGAGCACTTACAGTAACCTGAGGAATGTACATTCCCAGGCTGGCTCGTCTTTACGGGTGGGGGTTGCACTCCCCTATGTTCAGTGATGCAGATGGAACTGGACAATAAATATACTTGGAGGGGAACAGGTGACACTCCAGCAGAACTCCCCCGATACTGTGCTAGGGAACAGCTTTAAATCCTCCCTGTGCCTGGTAGGAAGCACAGGCTGCCAGCAAGGGGGTGAACGAGCCTTCCCGCAGGGCAGCCCACACTGTGCCCCCAGGCAGCCCCGCGTTCCACGACATTAGAGGTTACATGTGGTCTGAGCTACTGCATCTGCTCCTCATGGACCCCCCGCCATCAAAGGCATGGGTGTAAAAATAAAATTAAATAAAAATCAAGAATGATTCTGGATGGCCTCACAATGCCTGTTTCTTGCGAACGCTTCATTGGCAGAAGTTGAAGAAATTCCATGCATAACATATATTTATTGAGAATTTTCTCTCCCTTAAAACAACCAAGTGCCACAACCTCTTCTTTGAAAGTAAACAAACAAACAAATAGAAAAAAGATTTTTCAAGAATGCCGAGAGCACAATGCTCAGGAAATGAGGCAATTTTGTATCTGGATTACATTACCTGAAACAAAGCAAATAAAGATTTAAAAAAAATATTTATAAAAGTGGCTTATAAGATTACATTAAAAACAATTGAACCCACTTTTATTTAAGTGGAAATGGCCAATGCTTTGTTTGCAAAAACTAACGGTTAGCAGATGCCTTTTTGTTAAACGTAGGATGAGCACTGAATAAAAAAAAAAAAGTTGTTTTATAGAATCTTTCCGGTTATTTATACAGAATTTATACAGAAGTAAAGTCAGGGAGCAACTGGTGGTTTTAATGGTGCTTGTTAAATAGTTAATATTTATTCCAATTATTTATTTACTTTGAAGTTCCTATTCCTGGCAGTAGCATAACAGCAATCAAGCTGTACAATTACAAAAATAATTTTAAACACAAAGGAAGCAGTTTAGCACAACCATAATAAAACTGAGCTAACATTTTAATAACCTAGTAAGTCTCCTCCTCCTCCAAACTGACTTGCCAGTGGACTCAGTTGCAGAGGACTGAGGAAACTGAACACACAACCATCAGGTTTTTAGCTCCAAGGCAGGCAAATGCTCCCACATACAGACACTGGCCTGATGGAAATGTGCTGCTACTAACTGCTAATTAACACATTAACAATACTTAACTTTTAAATAGCCTATTTCCTCCTATTTTATTATAATTTCTTTCATGTTTTAGAAAGTAAACAAAAAATAGCATAGTTAGTGAAGCCAAGAAGAAGAGAAGAAGAAGAAGAACCATAGAGAAGCCAAGTTCTTTGGAGGAAATGTGTTTTTTCAGCCACTGTCCAATACTCTCACAAAAAAGAGTGACAGCTTATTGTGCAAGATCCTGAATATTAAGCTCTATTAACTTGAAATCTTTCAAAAATAAGAACAAAACCCTTGTCCCAAGTAAAATACATGTGGCTTTATAACAGTCTTAAAACCTTCATTTCTACACATGTTCAAGGCAGTAAACCACCATAATGCAGTAAGCTTAATCTTATTAAAACTGAGGATGCACTATTATTCTCTTTAAAATTCACACCACTGCAGTTTTACAGGGTAATTTCCCTATTTTATTCAAGGCTTCATAAAAGAGACTCTCATCAAATTACCTGTTACAAGTAGTTCTAAATCCTAGCATATTCTATCTTGATTTACAGCTGAACAATATATTTGTAAGAAATACACTAATGGGAAGTGAAGAATGGAAAACATAACTAGGTCTGAACTATTACCAGTTTTTCTATACCCAAATTTTTTTTCAGAACTAACATCCATTAACAAATAAGACCTTCCTAATTTCACAACAGAATTTTGTATTTGCTTCTGCCTTGAAAGATTTGAGGGTTGTTTCACAACTGTACACTTTTTTCTTCTAGAAAAGCCGTAAGAAGTAGCACAGTATAAGACCTGATTCTACCGCCATTGAACTAACAGCTTGTGTCCTCTTCCCTATACTACCTTAGATGATTGAGAGATAGTTGCATGCATACATATAGACACAAGTCATCTTCTAGAGAGTCTAACTAGAAATATTCTTTAGCAACATTCACTCTAAATTAAACATCATTGATGCCCTCTTTCCACCCTCCAGTCCTTGATATACAGAGAAATACAGGAATATAGTGCACACCTATTGTACAGAGGGAGAGAAGCAAACTTATTTCTGTCACATAAACTTTACATTGTTCTTAATTTGGATGACATCTTTTTCAGATGAAACTACCAGCAAATAGCCCCAATATCAAGAAAAATTTGTGTGATTGATACAATTGACTGCAAAAGCATAGAAAATGCCATGCCAAGCTGCTGAAGCTGTATTATATGTTATGCAATATATAGAGTTTATATATATATATATATATATACACACACACACATATACATACACACACACACATATATGTAACACATAGTTCCTGGCTATTTTACCTCAAATATGCGTGCTACAAATGAAAAATAGAACTTTCCAAACCTAACCTATTAATACAGTGGTATGACAAAATTAATCCTGAATGATGCAATTACAAGCACAGCAGGTCTTCCTAAACAAGAGGCAATAAAAACTTTACCTATTTTGCTGTGTGAATTAGTGTGTGAGCTGAAGCGTGGATTAGTTTTATTAACTTATTAATACATTTAGGATGGTGTTTTGAGGCACTAGAACTTTGGCGCCCACCTCTCAAACTCTTTTGAAGAGAGCCCTAGTGCTTCAGTAGCAAGCACAGGATTTTGTCTGACACACGAGTAAAGTACTTAGTACTGCCCACAAAGGCAGCAGAGTGAGAACAGTTCTGCCTTCACGTAGTGTCTGACTCCTGCTTCTTTTACCCTCGCCTGCCACAGAGACAAAAAGCCAAAGAGGAGGGTAAGACCCATGTAGGGCTGGTCTTTGGCCCTCCAAGAAGACCTTTCCGGGTCTCATTGAAAACTGCTGGTGACTGAGGAGCTCTCCAACTGTATGTTCCTACTATCTGCACTATTTCAACTTCTTGCCATGCTTCTGCACTCTCTCATTTACTTTCAATTTGCAGGAAGACCTCCTTACAGCTTGTGTTTTCTAGATTTGCTCACATAGATATAAAGATCGTGAAAGACTTCAGGACTAACTGTAGTGAATTTGCCCACTTAACTGGTAACGTGGTGGCATCTCCTACAAGGACACGCTTGAATGCCTCAATCATGAGAAACGAGGAATTCCTATTACAACATTCCAAAACACTGAGTTAACGAAGTTATGACCTTTAACTTACAACTACTCCAACTTTGCTTCAAGCTTTGCTTTTTTAATTGATATGTTACTTCTTTTCATAGTAATTGGTATGATGACCGCCTTTTAAATAGTATTTAACAAATATACATGGGAATCTGGAGTAAATCAGATTCATTAGGTAGCCGTGTTTCTTTCAAGACAGGACAGCACAGCAGAGAAAGATGAAAATGGAAGAATGATAAAACACATCAGAGAATGAATCTTCTCCCTGTTTTAAGTACCTTCTTTCCAGCTGTCTAATCCCTCTTAAAAGTTCAACTATAATTCAGCTTTCTGAAAAAAGCTAAGATCTATCACAAATAGTATTTTTAGCCTTTTGCATAAGCACATTATTTTAATGCCAATTTTCAAAAGATAACATCCCATTCAGCAAAATTTGGTACAGCTGCACAAAAAAAAGGTATATTATTTTAACAACTAATGTGCTGTATGAACTCTGGCAACAAACAGCTAGCCATGTTTTTTTACCTACAGCTTTTATTCAGTGAACAATTTTAAACCCCATACTTTTCTGGCTGCCCATTCTGCAGATCTCTACCAGCTGCCAGACACACAAATTGCAATAATTTGATTTCTCTCTTCAGCAGTACAGATAAGACAAAAAAAAATTTTCAGGTTATTTTCTTCTGAATAGTTCTTCTGAGAATTCTTGTTATAACCTTCACATATTAATAAAATAAGAAAAGCCATTGATTAAGAGAAAGAAATTCTTGCAAAATCCTATTACTCAGCTGAATGAAAACTTAAAATACATTACATCATTCCATGTCATTTGGAAGATCACTATAATTTTTTTAGTTATGATCAATACACCAGGTTCTTCCACAATGTTTACCTTTAAATTTTATCAGTAGGCTAATATATGAAAATATTGTGATATTCAGTCATAAAAAATGCTTTTTATGAATCAGCTTGGATAGAACTCTTATTTCCTTAGAAAACATTGAGAATTTAGAGTAATGCAACAATCCTCGTCATAATCTGGTAATGAGAAAGTAATATCAAGGAACAGGAAGAACTGGTTGCTAAAAAGTTAGATCTTAATTTCAAACCTTTTACACACTTAACTTGATTCAGCTGTGGGGTATAATCCCAAAAATATGTATATTTACCATCTGATTTTTAAAGACATCCTAGAGGTGTCTCAGCTGTTTTCCACTGCCCCAGTAACTTCGAGAAGTGCAATTATTTTGGCAGTTACAAGCAGGAATGAATGCTAAATGCTCTTACCTGTACATTTGTAGTCTGAGGCCACTCCTTTAATTCCAGCGTCAAACACTGATATTTCTACCTTTTGCTTTCTGTGGTGGCAGCTCAGGAGCACAGAGGGCTGTGACACAATGAGGTAGAGGAACGGCTGTAGCTCAATGTCGCCTGTTCCCCTGCGACCAGGCTGCCGAACAATAGTTATACCCAGGGCTTGTCGAGCAGATGATCTTGTGGAAGCATGCAGACTTTCCAGAGACAAAAGACCTGTTTTTCTCCCAGTAGCCAGGGGGATATTACTGTTCAAAAGATCGTCTGCTGTGACGGAGGAAATGCACGGCTGGCTGGGCTTTGTGGCATCAAGGCTGCCACCTGAGCCCGCTTCTGGAAGGTTCAAGGAACTTTTGCTTTTTTTCTCGCCGTCTTTCTGATCTTGTCCTGACTTGGATTTAGGTAAGGCAGTACATGAGTAAGTCATCAAGGAGATTCGACTTGCTGTAACAAAAATGTCAAATGGAATGAAATTGAGATTCTTCACGATGGAAGACTGGTGGGAAGGACGGGCGATGCGGTGCTGGCTGGTGCCGCTGTGCTGCTCGATCTGAACGATTCTGATCTTTACACTGTCGCTGCCAATTCCACTGTCTTGTGCCCCGCTGTAACGGGAAGAAGTCTCAACTGTTCCTCCATCAGACACATCCATTTTTTTCTGCTCTTGTTTGGAAACCTGCAAAGGAAAATATTATATTAACTTATGATATCCATATCCCAACTATTTCCATTTCAGTGGCAGCAAACAATCACTATATAAACATGATGTCAAAATAGAGAATTATAAAAAAATTCTGCCAAGTAAACTTTAACACTGTAATCACTCATGAAAACACAGCAGGTGTCTGTTCCAATGAAATGATGACTCACAACAGATGAAGTGCCAAAAGAACATGTTAAAAAAAACAAAAAGGAATAATGATTTCTAGGCTTAAATAATATATATATATATATATATATATATATATATATATATATATATTTCAATTTAAACTCTTTCTTTCAGCTCTAAAGAACCTACAAGAAAGTCATGGCTTAATAGAAAATGATATATCTGTGAAATAATGTAAATAAATAATTTAAATAAAAAGTCTAGTCAGAATAGTTCTCCAGTTTTGACCACTGATGCTCAAAAAGTCCTCTCTGACACTAAAATATTTTACCATGATGAAATGAAATAGAATGTAATATTAATCTACTGCAAAAATCACAGAATCATAGAATCATTTCAGTTGGAAGAGACCCTCAGGATCATCAAGTCCAATCACACACAATCACAGAAAATCACAAAAATACTAAACAGAAATTGTAAGCTGTAATGTACAAATGCTATGTTGTAGCAAAAATATTTTTCTTAAGAGTCATGGAAATGCCAGTTGCCGTGTACAAAACACCAAAGCTGAAGGAAAAGTCGGCACTATCTGAAGACTCTCTCTGCCATGGGGTGTGAGCTCTCAGCTTACCAAGGCTCAGCAAGGCTGCACATGGTCTTGGGTGTGACATTCACAGGGATTCACATGAGAAATCATTGCATATAGAAATATTTCAAAACAAAACCATACACCACTGATAAACAGTAACAAGAACTTTCCTTCTATCACAGGAAATGCAAGAGCGAAACACAAACTTACAAGGCTGCGTCCAGGGACCACACAGTACCAGGTCAAGAGACAGATGCCCAAGACAAGATACCCAAGACAAGTAGGCACTTTAGGAAGAAAACACTTCCAGTACTGCTTGCGGACCAAGCAGAAATCCCACAAAGAGCTTGAGACAAGGTAGAGAGCACATGCTAAAATATTTTGAAAAAATGCAGAAATTCTAATAATAATGTAAGGTCAACGCCTCTGATTCATATGGAACTCAGGGTTGTTCATTTACCCTGTGTAGCTTCCACAGCATAACTAACACTTCCATCTGTGCTGCCCAGAAGGGTTTCTGCCCTGCTCTGTACAGTAACTAACATACGAAATGCCCAACTCCATCAGCACCGTGTCCCATCCAGCCCAGCGCACTGTTTCCAACAGCACTAGGAGGAGACTCTGTCAGGAGAGACCATGGACCCTGGCCAGGTCCTGCAATCTTCCTCTCCTGCTCCCCAAGCAGCCACAGCTGTCACATTTGGGATGCCAGCAGTACGCTCTTGTGTAGTCATTTTGGTAACCATTTATGGACCTCTTATACATGAATTTGTCCACTTTCTTTTTGAACATGCTGTCAGCGTCTGGTCTCCACAACCCTTTGAGGCAGCAAGTTCCATTTTGGTTTAAACCAAAGGAACCCAAACAAATCTGCTAGTGTCATTCCATTTCCTGGACCTGTTGTAGTGGTGATTTGAATGTTCAGGTCCACATTCAGCTTTATTTCTGCTGCTATGACTTTGTAAATCCTGGTCATAGCCCCCCTCAGCCTTCTCCTCTCCAGACAGGGAAATCCCAGCCTTCTTAGTCTCTCCTCAGAAAGCAGCTGCTCCAGCACCTTTCATCATTTTAGCTTCCCTCCCGTACCACTGTAGCTCCACTGTGCACTTATTGAGTTCTCTACACAGTATTCAAAAAGTGGGGTCACTATATAGCAATAAAATTATGCCTTCTGTCTTGCTCACAGTCTCCATCCTGATGATGTCCAATGTTTTGTAGGGTTTTTTTTTGGCTGCCCCTGCACATTGACTCAATGATTTCATTTATCTGTTCCAGGCCCTACTTCAATGGTTTCTTTTTATCTTCTCCACTCTTTGAAAAGGGAGGGCAAACCATACCTTCCTCTTGAAAAATATAATCATGAATTACAAGTACTTGCAAAACTTATCAGCAACTTAACTACAGGAATGAAGGGCGGTGAATTACCGGATTTCTTCAAACTTTGGTCTTTATGCAGCAATATTAATATATTCTACATACACTGCAGAAATTTCGTTGTAGAGGAGTTAAAGAGAAGCAGTTGTTTTAAAGAGTCCTTTATATCATGCTTTATGAAACAAAGAGAGCAACCCCCTTTCCTTTTCTTTAAAGGAATGAACATGTTAGAAAAAAAAGCATTACAGAGGAAATCCTAAAACAGAACCATTAACTAGCTGAGATTTTCTTTGAAAAGGTTTTTGCCAGCTCTGGTTACAATCTTTTCAGATTCACTCATGTACATATTTTTCAAATAACCAATAAAATTCCTTGCAGCTGATTTCTATGGCAGACTCATATCACTGACTTGTAAATGTGATACCACTTTTAATGCAGCCTCTGTAAAAATAACTAGAGAGCATTTTAATGAATTACTACATTGTGAGCCAAGAAATCTGGATTCCTCCTGATATCCTAGCAAAGTTAGGCTATTTACACCTCAGCCTTTCTGCCTGGTAGACTGTAAAGTGCTTCACCCATATCCTGCACTGATGGTACCTTCAAAAATGGTATAGATGGTTTTATTGCTCATGTATTGATGACAAGCAGAAGACAGAAGGGATGGAGCTGTGAAACAATCTTGACATATCATTTCACAGAAATGCTACCTGAAATGAAGTAGCAGGTATATGCTGCTAAACCCAGCAATTTTTAATTGCTCTATAGCCATCAGCTCAGGTTGATGAAAAGTCTTTCTAGAAAGCACTGTTCTGTAGCGAACAATGCTTTCACGGGTACTACATGGTACTCCCTTGTTCTCTATGCAGCAGAAATTTCTGCAGCTAGCTGACATGTAGGTTATGCTTGACTTGGCTAGAGGAATTGAAAATACAATGCCATTCACTAAATGATAACCTTCCAGGGAGAAAAGCATTGCATGTGTATGACCACACGGAGGGAGAAAGCATAGTACTCCTGTTTTCTGAATGGATTCTCTCTTTCTCACACCTAAATCGATCTGACTTGAAACCTACTGCTTTTCTTCTGCCTCTTTTTATAGTTGAGTATTTATTAAATGTGCTGATCTATGTAAAGCACGTCAAGGAAGGTAAGAAAGTAGCTCTGCCTCCAATCCCATTCAGACTGTAGTTTCTCTGTGAAGACTACTGCAAGGGTGCTAATTGGTCCCAACTGTTGAGCTTCCTGTTATTTGGACATTTGACTACAGAAACTTTACTGAGACCTCGAATCAATTCACACAGGTCACCAAACAGCAGTCAGATGGTAACTTCTGTGCAGTACGAAGCAGCATGGAATATGAACCAGTGCCCGAAAGGTGAACGACACCATATCCTATTACAGTTTTCTATGCCACCCGGTTCCACAATGAAACTTTGACTTACGTATGCTCTTACTACATATATTATAAAGGTTGGAACAAGTGAGTAATGATTTGCAAGACAGCTTTATATAACACAACTGGGAACAAAATAAAGGTGCAGAAGTACCACTGGAACTTCTTGCATCAATTTCAGCTCAACATCAAACCTTCTAACCAAGTTTCACAGTTAACCTGAAAATACACCTAGTAATAAACGTGAGAATCATTTAGGTATTCTTCTTATGGGATAAGGATATGAGAGGGAATGACTCTCAGTAGAACTACTCTAAAAAGATTCTTTGCTTTATTATGGAATAAATGGGCCAATGCTTTAAAGATGTCAGGAACAGCAATATCAGCTTGCTGTTATCAAATGTAATGGCAACATTTATCATTGGGCTGTATTATATCAATTCTCTTACTCTTTACATAACCCATTTAAAATGAACAATAAAAGTTTTCTTTAATTAGCTACTGGTGTGCATTAACATGATCATGATTAAACCATAAAAACCAACTGTACATTACTCCAGTCCCCTATCCCATGTGTTTTAAATTATTTTAGTTGAAAATGTACTTTGAGTTCCTTTTAAAAGTTCGACCTTCTGCTTTCAGAGAATTAAATGCATATTACTGTAGTGGAGAAGATAATGTTTCAGACCTCCAGGCATATATTAAACACACTGGCAGCACATTAGACAAAATGCTTTACTTATTAGATACTTCCTATTCTAAACAGTGTCATCAAAGGCTAAAAACAAAATCCATATAAAAGCTGCACAATGCTTCCACACAGAACCTGTGCCAAAATCCCTGTACTTTCCAGCTAATGAGGAAAGGATGTGTACTCTTAACATATGAATGTAAGATTTTCCAAGCATTCACTTTAGGAAACAGGACTATTGATTCCACATGGCTTATGTTAAATGAAACTGTATTGGTAAAATAACCTTTAAGATATTTGGCATGATAACTATAATTAAACAGTATTCAAAGGAATAAAACAAAAGGGAATTTGGTTCCACAATGGCTAATTAAAATAAAATGAAAAAACACAGCATGTCATCTATCAAGATAAATTGTTATTGTTTGAGAACTATTTAAATACTGTTAAAATATACTTTTAGATAAAATCTGAAAGGACTGGAAAAATATTTGTGGCTTAAAAATGGATAGTTTGGTGAAGAAAAAAGTATAGGATGCTGAAATTTTATGTTGAGATAATAGCTTTAAAGCTTTGAGCATAACCAGATGGTACTTAAATCACAGGAATTCTACAGTTTCACTGTCAGAATGAGTTGCAATATGGAAGGGTTTTCAATAGCTTGAAAACACACGTCAGGATGATAGTTTACTTCTTAGATCACTTCAATGCATTTTCTCGTCCTTTCACAGTTATATATCCTATCAATACTAGACACCATCGAAAAGGTGTTGAAAGCTACACTAGTAGCGAGGGAACTGTGGCTTATTCTTCCTTTTCATGTGTTGAGATAGGTGACTTTACTAGTTTAACCCCTCGAGTTCAATAGGGCATGTGACACATCTATCGAGAAAAAGGGCATGGAAATAGCATGTTCTGTAGAACACACACACAGAAGTACATCATCAAATCACAAATAAATGTATTTGCTTTTCAGAACTGACAAGCAGTCCCATCTGAGGTCACTGCAATCGCAACCAGGTAACTCTTTGTTATTTTCCATTCCTGATAAAAGCGTGTAGGTGGTAGAGACATCCCTTCAGAGTTTTCACTCCATAAAGAGAGGCAGTAAAACCATCAAGGTAAACACACAACCTAATACTTTAGACCAATAATTAACACATTTTCCAAATCAGAGAGAGGTGTTTTACAACAATTGGCAGCATTTTTTTTCATTATAATTCCACTTTCTTAATCTCTCAAGAGTTTTCAATAATAACAAGTGTAAGCATGTGCAAATTTCACTATAAACATTGCTATCAGTTTTGTTTTCTTTTACTGATACTTCACAGGATAATTCTTTAATTAATAGAACAACTGTAAGCAACATAATATTTGGGAGTGCAACTGCTCTAGATCAAGAGCATCTACATCAGCATAATTTTTCCAGCTTCTCATATTAATTAATGACACTATTGAAGTGAAATTTCCAGCCCTCTGCAGAGTCGTTCCTTAGCTCTGATCCAACCTCTCCAGCCAATCATGAGATCACTCTGCACATTACATAAATTATGGAAAGAGTCACAAGTGTGAAACCACAGAATCAAAGTTCCAGTCATATCTGCTCCATCACTGTGGCACGTCACCCAGTTTTATGTCTTTTGCTAAAAAGGAGCAATATTTTCATGGAAATAAAAATCTTGCATGGCACACAAACTGAGCTACAGAAAAGGAATATGTTATTTTTCTTTTCTTCCTCCCCCCCGCCTTGTGACTAAATTGGAATTACGAGGAAAACACTGCACAGTTTCTTTCTGGTTTTGTTCTAAGTGCTTCATCTACTCCACCAGAGAGTCCCCAACAGTTGAGAAATTTCTTTGACACATCACTATCTTAAGAACCCTTTTTTTTGGTTAACCAAATTTTGCTACACTGTTCACATTAAACACTTCAACTACAAGAATTTTATTCTGTTTGTATATGAGTTATATGATTGACTTTAATTCTGACCATTATGAAAATTATTTCATAAATTGACTTACTAATCTCACATGGAAAATATAATGAAATACACATATACAAATATATTAGACTGACAAATTATGTCTTCCAGTCTAATAAAGTTTTTCCTTGAAGTTTTAAATTAAAACTTCAGTCTTAGAACTTAATTTGAACAGACTCGCTTCTACTTATATCAAACCAACTGCAGAAAGACTTCTGTAGAACATGAATCCAAAGCTGCCCTCCGAAACTATTACATCAAGCCAAAATCAGGCAACAAAAATATCAGAGTTTCCTTTTTAACCAAAATTCCCTGCAAAAGAAGTGACGCTAATTGGAAGTCTAATGGTGTATATGAGCTCCCAGACCTACAGAAATACTCCTGATAGGAACTGAATTGTTGTTTTCACAGTGCTGCAGCAATTATGTGAAAATTGTGATGGCAAGAAGAAATACAAACTCAACTTCTTCACGCAATGCTTTTCCAGCTCTTCAAAAATAGAGTAAGAGGTTACATTCTGTTAAATACTGACCAAAATATTCATAAATCAAAGCTGTGCTAAATGTTCCAATTGTAGCATGGATATATGCAAATGCTAAATCCTTTCTAGTGCCAACAGAATTATTTTTTTAATCTTAATACAAACAGTATGTTTATTTTGCTACCCCATGAAAGGCCAGTAAGAAACTTTTGTGTTCAATATTTTTTTCTAAAGAAACCCTTTCAATTTTAAAAGACAAGCTTGAAATCTGGCAGGAGTTTGTCCAACAGTAATTTCTCATTAATATATTCCTAAAAGTATTAGCTTTTTGGTGTTATTTTTAAATTTAACTTCAGAATTTGAAGTTCATATATTTGCTTTTATATTAAAAATCTGATTTAAAATAAATATACATGTTTACTTCAGATAAGATGAGGGTTTGTTAATTTTTTGCACTTTTTTTTTGTTAAAGCAAAGAAATAGCATTTTTCTATTGGAGTTTGCTTGCATATTTCACTTGGACACTTTAGAAAGAAGTAGTTGAAATTCATCTTGGTTTTGCATGACATTCTCTAACATTTCAGCTCTCAGCAGAAAACTGCCACTATATCAGTCTCAGTTTTGGGTCACATTTCCATGCAGAAGGACATACTGAACTAAATGGTGGTTTAGTGTTGATCTGATCTTACAGAAAACAACTTTTGTCTCATCAAGCTACCTGAACCTTTCAGGAAGTTGAATTAACTCTCATTGAGAAAAAAACCCCATCAAACACCAAAACAGAACAAACAAACAAAACCCCACACAACAAAAAACATTCAAGGACTTGAAATTCTAAGTCATTAATGCTGTGGTTTCACAACATCAAGCTTGCTCTCAAATACTAGAGACAGACAGTTACCTAATTCCGCACCTTGTGTGGCTGTATAAACAAGTTTGTCATTGGAACCAGCATGTTACAGCCTGCCATGGGATTATTTTAAGTGGTGTTGCCACTGACCAGTCCTGGGAAATCACAGAGCTACCGGGTGGCAACTATCACAGCACTGGACTTAGGTGCAAAACAGCCCTGAGTCCTACACATCGGTGTTTTCTTGACTGGGCATTTAATCATGGCTCAAAAACTTCCTCACACAATGAGTGTGTTTCAAGTAAGAACTCACTGAAAAATTCTTAGCTGCAAGAGTTTAAATAAGTTATTTGCATTAAATATGGAAATATCAGATGATTCACTGTTATGACATCCGGAGATGAGAAATTTAACAGTTATTTACTCCCATTGGAGTAAATTGGAATAGTCTCCCATTGACTAATGTTCAGTGTTCTGTAAAATAAATGAAAAGACGCTGAAGCAAGTGCCAAATACTGTGGCAATGATTCAAAGCAGGATTCAACAAGGCCTCTGAATGCAAACTTAAGCATCAAGGACAGGATGAATGAACGTATGAACAATGAAAAGAGTAATTGTTGTAATGCAGTAAAGTTACTTGGTACTGACTTTCACAATACAGAACTTCCCTGCTGCCTTTTAACTGAATAAGCATACAGTTAAATGAACTACACCCAAAATCAAATGCTACAATCTTTTCCTTAATATATATTAGAGCCTTCATCTGTTTTGAGCATCTTAAAGGCAATTAAAATAACTAAACCTACAGCAAATTAGAAGATGTCATGTACAGAAGTTGCCCTACGAAACAAACCTCCTTCTCCATTATTTCCAGTAATGTAAGTGAGGTTGAGTCAGACTACATGCCACAAACAGAAACATCCACAGTACACAAGTCTCCAGTGAGAAATGTCCAACTGCTGGCACACGACGCTCACCGAAACGTGTGCTGGGGTCTCAAGTGCCTCAGGTTTTGAAGCTTCCAGATGTCTGGAAAATTATCTTTTCTGCCTTACTGCTCTTTTTTTTTTAAGGTTGTTACATCTCACTTGTATCAAGGCAAATAAACTTGTATCTAGCCTAATGTTTGACCAAATCATGCTTCAATTTGTCCAGAGTATCAAATAAAAAGATTACATGAGGAAGTAAGGCACATGAAGTGGCATGTGGACTAAATACTAGGAAATTAAGAATTCCAGGTAAGTGTTTTTGGTAACAAGGCCATCACAAAATATCCTCATTGTCTCTCACAGCCTCAGTGTGCAATTCCACGCCAGACTGAACCTGCATGTCCTCATATGTGCCTTGTATGATTGCGTAAAACAGCCAGCTCATAGTCTTGGAGCATCAAAAAAATAATACCAGAATAAAACACAAAGAACTGAGAAAAAACGTACTTGTTTTTTTGGCCTGTTCTGTTTCCTTCACCAGCTCATTGTGCTACTACCAAGCGGAAAATGAAAAGGACAGACTGTGGCAGCCCAGCTTGGGTTATCGTAATGAGACTCAAAACTGCACTCTAAATTGTGCTCTCTCAACTTGTTTAAAAATAATTAAAGAGTTGTCGTATCAGAGCAGGAATGAAAGGTTAGAAAGAGGACCTTTGTCAGCCCGCTTCAGGAGCGGATGACACATGGAGTAGCATCTTCAGCCTGGCCGTCTTCCAGCTGCTTTGGTCTCCCAGTGCCGGGAGGCTGCTTCAAAGCACCCAGCGCTCAGACCATGCTGAGATTTGACTTTATACCTCACTGCAAAATCAATGGAGAATTATTATGAAATACATCCTGCAGCAGCCTGCCATTTTCAAAGCTTCTAACTGCAGTGCTAAGATTTCATTGGAGCCATCTAACTGTGGGCTGGTAAAGACATTAAAGACAATTAGAAGGCCTAGATACAAAGACAAGTTTTCTTCTTAATGAAAAACACTTTTGGCCTGTCCATGCTTCTATATGGCATTATTACAGCATATTACATTAAAGATGCAAAAAGATTAAAGGTATTACTTTATAGTGTTTACATATACTGTTTTTTCAGAAAAGTAATGTTTTGCCAATTTTGGGCTATGAAGTTCCTGTTGGTTCACTAAAAAATGTTTTTTTTCCTGTTTTTTTCCTACTTGTTGAATGTTATTAAAATACTTTCTTAAATATTACTCTAAGTGTATTTTTTTAAATGACACAACTGCTGTAGTGGCCATACAGAAAACATGGACTGCTGGAAATGCAAATAGACAAAGCATAAGGACAACATGTCTGTGGTCCATACTTTCAAAATATTTGTGAGGTGCTGCCTCAAAGTTAGTGTTCCAAAGAGCTCCTAACTCACCTAGATAGGCTGTGCAAGGTATTGCTTTCCATGCACACCATTTAAAAAATGTTGGTTCTCATTCCTAGTACTGACAAAATAACCTTCGAAAAGCAAGCTCAGGATGGGCCATCTTCTGGGATCTCCAGACAGCCCAAATAAGAGATGGATATAACTGCCTTATTTATTTAACATGTGGAAAAATGTGACATTTAAAAATGTCATCTGAAACGTTCATCCTCTAGTGTAGTGCTATAGAATACTTTAGCAAAAACAATCTTTGAGGAGGTATCTTAGCATTTTCTGTTGGTCTCTAAAGCTTTTTTAAGACACCAAACCTGCAGTACAGGCGGTGGTGTGACACAGCAATGCACAGCTACAACTCACTGTTCTTCAGACAAATAAGAGTTTCATGAAACTTGTAGGCAGGATCCTTACTCAGAAAAGTTAACAATTTTCAGTTTTACAGATTCTCTATTTTAATTAACTTTCCAGTGATTTGAAAGAGTCGTCAATGTTCTTTTCTGAGAATACTATGTCACTATTACTGCTGTGCTTTGATGGAGAAAGTTAAAATTAGCGGAAGTCTTAGGAGAAGTCAAGAATGAAGCTTTGAGTCCCGATTCATGCAATGAGTGACAGGTAACTGGGGGGAAGGTACAGACTCAGTGGAAACTGGAAAGTTGGAAATACTGCTTAGAAATATCCACTGAGGAAAATAAATTGCTCATATGCAACATTATTAAGCAAAACCGTAACTAGTATAGCAGAAACAAAGTTGCATACTATGTATAAACCATTGAAAGATTTACAATGTCTTCTCTTTAGGTAGATACTGGTGGCCAATTATCTGGAGAAATAAATTCAGAATAATTGGAAAAGGATGCAAACCTGAGTTTGATTCAGTAGATGTTATTAGTATCATATGCATGACTCACATCTTATCACAATCATAATCTATGATTTCACCGTTTGATATAGCAACCAGTAACTCAGAGTGAAGCTAGCTGTAAAAATGTAAAAAGAAAAAAAGAAAGTATTGTCCTGTTCTTTAATCTCCTCCACACTCATCAGAAACACTCTACAAAGCAAGTCAGTGTGACAACTATTAATACCACTACAATCTAAATGGGAATACAAGCCATACTGGATTTTACACTTATCAAAGCCACAGAACCTATGTATGTATGTTGTGGGCCTTGTCACTCAAGGGTGACACTGTAGTGAAATGTAGTTCACTGTAATTTTACTATATTGACTTTTGTGGTAGACAGCAGAATACATCAAACATATCAGAAATAAATGAAATACAGCTAGTCTGCCTATTATCCTTCCAGTCTGAATACTGTGTGTCAAGGAATAAACTCTGTTACATTCTCTGCCCCATCCAACAAAAGTCCAGTGCAACATTCAAAGGTTCAAGATAAGTGGAAAATTACGATTACTGAGACAAGTGAACTTCCCTGTAAGCAGGGCATAGAAAAAAAATGAATTGTTGGGATTCGAATAGGCTCAGAAGCCCACATAATCCCATAAATCAACGTTGCTGATCAGGGTGAGGATACTAATATCAGAGAATTATTGTCTACTTTTGGTAACCTCAACTGAAGTATAAAGTTCAAACGATATTGTTCCATTCAAAATACCTGGTTTAAATTCAGACATCTCAAAATTTTCATGGTGTGACTGTGGATGCAACTTTTACGGCATTACAGGGGTGTGAATGAAACTCTCTAAAGCAATTTAAAATATGTTAAAAACCAGCTTAGATTGGAAGCATAAAACTAAATTGTGCATTTCTAAAAATTCCATGTTAACACACAACTGAGAGCATTCGTCATAAGATGTTTTTGTGAAACCTCTCTGGATGTGTGCACAGCCACATATGCGCACATGTCCTCCTGTGTCATCCCCATGTGTTTTAACTTCATATCTGCAAAACGCACGCTTTCTCTTAAGACTTCCTATTTCAGTGTGAATTTACTTCAGTCCCTCACCTCATCTCTGCTTTGTTGAAAAGCAGTATTTCTGCTTCAAAGCATCTTGGTAAAATCACAGTCATTTTCCCAGTACAAGCATTGCATCTACATTTCTACTAGAATGAAAATGTTTGCTCATAGAAGTACCAAGGAGTACTGCACAGCCCTTCAAAAAATTATCTCCCTGCTGGTTTTGGCAACAGAATCAAATGATGAGACAAAGATTCCTAACAATGGAAACATGGTATGGACATGACTCAAGATACTGGCAAGGACTTTATTTTGATAGTGTCTTTGAACTAACCAAAGTTCACTTTATTTTCAGGAAAACATCCGACAAGTGGCTAATGTGGGAATCCAAGTACTGGTAAAACTACCAGGAAAATGATGTAAGTATTATTCAAGTATTCCAGCTGAGGGTTTTTATTGGCATTCTCAAGAAGTTATACTTTTGGCACCCTCCCTGACACTATCAAGCTACAAGGTCACATTAAAATCGTATGACAAGAATCACCCAATGGTAAAAATTATCATATTAATGTCATTTATATTTCAAAAGATTTATCCATTCCACAAATTTTAATTACTGCATTAAAAGACTACAGAAATCAAAATAATGTCCAGATCACCAAACAAAAAAAATACATAGCCTGTTTGTCCAAAATAATACAAATAGTCTATTTTTCTTCATCTGAACTACTAACAAGTCAACATGTGAAAGAAACAAAGAAAACTTGGCTCAAAAGAAACTATAAAGTATGACTCTAATGCAAAAAACTTCCATCTACTTTTAACAAAGACGGGAAAATACTTTTTTGCCTTCCCAAGAAAGGGAGAAGCCATCACTAATTTTTTCTAGATTGAAATGAAAACCCGTTTCAGATTCACCATAATCGGAAACTACCTTCATACAGCAAGACCATCATTTACAGATTTTCAAGATTAGTTTATCTTTGGCCTGTGATTTTCATTCAGTTTTGAACGCTTTGTATGAGGCACAATTTCAGCACTGCTAGAATAGTGTCCTATCTATAATATGAAAGAAAATTCCACTGTATTGCAAACAAAGATTAATTTTAACTTATTGCACAACATATAAAACTCCAGGCAACCACAAGGAAAAAAAATGAAGTCAGCAACAATTTTTCTACCTCAAGAGAAATAAAGTGGGTTTTAGATATCAAGATCTTTTAATTTTATTAGAATCTTTCCTGTCATAAAAGAACTGTTATGCAATTTAAAGGATTCAATCTAGTAACTCTGATTACTACTTAAATAGATAAACTTAGTTTGTAGAAAACCTATACCAAGAGAAAGAAGTTATATACGGTGTAAAATGTGCTAATATTTTACACACATCTTCATGTTACTGTGTCTTCAGAAAAAACACACCAACATTCAAATTAACTCAGATAACTTCCTTTCATATTTCAAAGTCTCAGGTCTTGAACATGAACAGGAATAGGAAATGTATGTCACCTTACAATTAAATATTCACCGTCTTACAAAGGTGTTGCAGAAAACAGATTTTAAGATTTAGATGAGACCAGTTAATCTGCCATTCTTTTACTAAGGTCTAATGAATACAGAGTTCTTATCATGGATTGGAATATTTTTAGTTTAAAATGTCATAAAAATTATTAAACTAAAAAGTGGTTGTAGGTAATCCTGCTTAGGGTACAATTGGTTGTAAATTGCCCAAGGAAACTATTGCAACTCAGACTCATACAAATTCATTTGTGAGGAAACGGTAAACTCCACTGAACTCTGTCCAATGAAATAACCTGGACCTCTTGAACATCTTTGCATCCATTTGGTTTTATATACATAGGAGGCTATTCTCTTTTACGTTTAAACTCACTACTGATAAAAATAAAATTTATTCATGCAAGTATTCTTGACATTCTTCAAATACTACGAAAAGATCTTGAATTTCTGTTAGAACAGGCAGATGAGTTTTTGAGAAAATATCCACATTTGTTTTCTGCCAAAATCTCTGGCATGAGTTATAGGATGTAACATTCTATTAGGCAGCCTCAGATGCAGCATTACCTGAATTTGAAAACAGACTACAGCTGGCCAGAAAAATTCAAAGAGTAAGAAGGCAGCAAGTATGACTAATAGCAGTACATTCTGAAAAACTATGCCTCATTGCTTAAGAGAGAGAGAAGCAGTAGAGTGAAATTCTGGCCTTAAAAAAAATCAGTAGGAAATTAAGCAGCATATTTATCCCTAGTTGACCGCCCAGTTCATACAAGCCACACAAGTGGCCAAACAGCATCTACTGCCAGCTATTGAGTAATGGCTTTGCCTCAGCAGCAACACCTGTTTTGGTTTCTCACCATCCATTTCTAATTTTCACATAACAGATAAAAAAATTAATTTACCTTGAGACTTATTATTATTCACTAAGACATTACTATTCTTCTGCTTTCTAATTTGGTTGATTACACAAAACATTACATATTATTTGAAAAAGACTGACATACAGAGTGATCATATTAGCTTGCTTTACTTCCAAAAACAGGTTTAAATGCCTGAAAAAGACTTTCTCATGAAGCAATGCCGGAGAAAAGAGAGGATCCTTCCTGCACATAAAACAGGGAAATTCAAAATCTGAGCTGACTGCTCACTGCCCCCTGACTATTGCTTCACTTAACTCCTTACTGGCTTCAACTATCCTTCCTCCTTTTATTCCTCAGCTTTCCCTTTAAGAAAAAAACATATTATTCCACTTTAAAATGAAGCGAATTACAGAATCCATGTGTTTATAATTACTGTCAAGAATCAAGTTTTCCTCACTACCAAGCAGGTGATGCTCCATGCAGGGAAGAAACTGTAACCGGTGCCATCTAAAGGTAACGCAGCCCCAGCGGCAAACTGCACTGTAGACAAGCGTTAGATGACTCAAAGGAGCAGATTAGTCAAGATCAAAGAGCACAGAACCCTCAGTCACACATCGTGTGACCCAGCACTCAAACTTTCGTCTCCTCATCAGACGAGTAAGCAAATCACCACTGTGACACATTCAGTGTCCACAGTGTGAGAAAGTCCAAGCACGTGTTCTCTCACACTTCTGTTTAGGGTCAGTTTGAGCCACCGTGTTGTCTTTATTGATTTTTGTCCTGCCTACATTTCAACAGCCATCTATATTTGTTATTTATGGCAAAACTATCATAATTCTTAGAGTTTCTGTGCTTTTTTTTTTTTTTTTTCAATGAACCAGTTTGATTTCTTGCACATGTTCTATAATTTAACAGTTTAAGTTTTGGACCTATTTTATAACAATATTTTTATTTATCTCTGCAATGAATATTTCAGATTTTTGTTAATACATTAAATGATCTGAAACAGCAAAGTTTTAAATTAACTTTATGTACCATCTAGTTATTAAAAGCATTCTATTCTGATAAGAAAGTAAAATAATATTTAAGTTATTGATAATAAAAATAATATCCACGAGTTATTCTCAAAATATTGCTAGACAGAATATGTAATAAAGAGATTAGACAGAATGTTAATGTGTTTTAGCCTATTCCACTAAGGGTAGTATGAGACAAAAGAAATGTAATTCACAGAGCAGAGAAAAGGAGGTTTGATTCAGATAATCAAGTACTGTAGGCTAAGGGAAAAAAAAGGTGGAGTGAACCCTAACTTGCACCTGAAACTCAGGTAGAAGTTGTTCTGTCCCATGAGGCTCCTTCTTAAAATACTTAGAAAAGAACCAAAAGAGAAAAGAAAAAAACCTCAAACCCTGAGAGATTAATTATGCTTCCTTCAATTTTTTATTTTGCTATTATAATTTATTTTTTCCAGAAAATAACAACAGTCCCTATGAGGTATTTTCCCATTAGATGCATTCCAGCATGGCACTTGCGTTACACTTGAAGAAAGCAGGAAGCCCCTAAATGCCATTGATATGAAGCTTCACAGTATTCAGATGAAATAGCTGTATTTTTCCCTACATTTTTCCATTCATTAACAATTCTGAATATATTATAATGTTGAAGCAATATTCTTTGGAGTGTCCTCGCAAAGAACATTTGGAAGCATGCCTATTATTTTTTATCATTTTGTGGATTGCTGTTTTGAGTAAATTCCTCCCCAGCAATATTTTATGTGACATCTTGATATGCATGAACATCTTATCGCCTTAAATTAAATGGTCAGTGAAAACATTAAGACAGATGTTAAAGAAATTGGTCCTGAATCAAGCACAGTAAGGGCTATGGAATCACAGAACGTCAGGGATTGGAAGGGACCTCGAAATATCATCCAGTCCAGTCCCTCTGCTGGAGCAGGAACACCTGGGTGAGGTCACACAGGAAGGTGTCCAGGTGGGTTTTGAATGTCTCCAGAGTAGGAGACTCCACGACCTCCCCGTGCAGCCTGTTCCAGTGCTCTGTCACCCTCACTGAGAAGCAGTTTCTTCTCATATTTAAGTGGA
Organism: Patagioenas fasciata; assembly: GCF_037038585.1. Lineage (NCBI taxonomy): Eukaryota > Metazoa > Chordata > Aves > Columbiformes > Columbidae > Patagioenas > Patagioenas fasciata. Next base: position 23,935,910 of record NC_092521.1, read on the forward strand.
ACCTCCTGTGTTCCAATTTGTACCCATTGCCCCTTGTCCTACCATCTTTTTTTTTTTTTTTTTTTCCACATAGTTTGTGTGTTTATGGACATGAAAAACTAGCAGGAAAAAATAGTTCCTTCCTAGCAAAAAGGAATCTATCATTTACAGCTGGTTTTACTATCCTAAGAATTCTTTACCTTTTACGTTTAATATCTATCTTATTTCATATGTTTATTGATCTTTCTGAACTATGTAAGTCAGAATGCTTTTTAAACAGACAATTCATTGTAAAATAAAAATTTTCTTAGCTCTGTGTCTCAAAGAGAGAACACATGCCTTATTTTTTCACTTTGATTTTCTATTTGCAGAATCGGAGCATGAAGATCTCTTCAATACACCAATTTTGGTTGCAATAAACAGTTTGGATTTTTTTTTTTTTCCCCTAGTAAATCTACAATAGAAGCTAAAGATCACACATATGTACAGTAAAAAGATTTCCCTTTGGTTCCTAGTTCTTCATTTCCCTTTTTCACATTCTAAGGACAATACTCAGATTGATGTGAAATGCCATTCCTCCATACCAAAACTTTGTGAGCTTTCAGGTTATGGAAGCGATTCCTTTTTACAAATTCATGCAGGGTGTACAAGGCATAATCTGGATTTAAAGCACAGAGAAGTGGCCCTGCTCTGCAGGAATGGTAGCATAAGACACCTCTGAACTCTGGTGACACAAATTAGAGGTACTTGAGAGATCTAGTTGTGGTATGTGCTTAGGAACTACAACTTTCTGCAGTTGTTCTCATCTGGGAAAACATTTCTCTGGAAATATTACATTATCTCCATAGCTATAAAATAAACACAGTGAGAATAACCATTGTTAAGCCGCTTGAGAGCCTTCTTCAAACTGCTTCAAATCTAAGCAATCCAAATTTTGTTACTTTCTTTTTACATTGTTTCTTAGGGCTGCTATCTTAAACTTCACACCTAATAAGAAGTTTTATAATACCTCATGCTTTTAAATGTAAAATCATGAAAAGATTAAAAAAAAGGAAGATACATTGACTGATTATTCATGCAAAAATGCAGTCCACACATCCCAGATGTCATGGTTTAAGCCCAGCTGGCAACTAAGCACCACGCAGCCACTCGCTCACTCCCCCTCAGAGGGATGGGGGAGAGAATCAGAAGAGCAAAAGTGAGAACTCATGGGTTGAGATAAAGACAGTTTAATAAGAAAAGCAAAAGCTGCACATACAAACAAAGCAAAACAAGGGATTCATTCACCACCTCACATGGACAGGCAGGTGTTCAGTGATCCTCAGGAGAGCCAGGGTCCATCACACCTAACGGTTACTCAGGAAGACAAACATCATCTCTCCAAACTTCCCCCCTTTCATTCTTCTTGCCCCAGCTTTATATACTCAGCAGATGTCATATGGTATAAAATATCTGTTTGGTCAGCTGGGGTCAGTTGTCCCAGCTGTGTCCCCTCCCAACTCCTTATGCACCCCCAGCCTTCTTGATGGAAGGCCAGTATAAGAAGGTGAAAAGTCTTTGACCCCTCAGCAACTAAATCATCAGTGTATTATCAACATTCTTCTTATCCTAAATCCAAAACACAGCACTATACCAGCTACTAGGAAACTATATCCTGGCCAAAACCGAGACACCAGGTAATGAGGTTGTTGTTATCAATTTTATTAATAAATTAAATACATTAACCAGCTGCAATACATTTGTGATTCTCCAATCTCCATCTCATGGTCCAGGGTATCAAAGATATGGGACTATGAAAAAAGTCTTTAAGCCCTGAGGAAGCTATCTTCACACAACATTACCTTCCTTATGTGCCAACACACTTGGATATCAAGACATAACTAAATTCATCTGACCTGTACAAAAGACAGAAACTGAGACTGTTTTGGCTCTCTAACACTGATTACCTTAGACTTCAGAAATCAAAAGACGAAAAATAAACAGCTTCTTCAAAAGAAACTTGTAAACGAGGATGCCAACTTCTCAGAGTTTCAACATCCTAAAAATACTTCCAATTACACAAGCTTTCCATAAGGATACTAAACAGTGAACGCAACATCTGTGCAACATGTGCATCTGCAACTTCACACTTTGTCTGTCTGGCTTCTTAAGTAGTATTATCTGGAACCTGTTTTACCAGTTTTCTGATTGTTATTATTTTTAAACAAAAAACGTTTGTTTAAAAAAAATACAGTACCATCGCTCTGTTAAAATACCACAGGCAAGAAAGACTGCTATAAACTCCATTAACTATCATTCTTTCAAATTTTATGTGTGATGCAATTGTAATAGCACTTTCCTACATACTTCCTGCTGATCATGCTCTTTATCTTGTAGTGAAGTTATGGCAACAACAGAAGGCTGAATAAATCGCCAGAAACAGAAATAAACTACAAGAGAACAGAGGAATGGTCCTGCTGGGTCAGAGCAAAGGTCCTTCTAGACTCCTGCTCTCTGACAGCAGCTCTAAGTGGATGCTTAGGTGAAAAAATATAAATAAAGCAAGCACAGAGAAATGCTTCTTCAGAATACTCTTTCTAAGCCTGCACATTACAGGGTATCATAACTTATCAGAAATAGTTTGTTAATCTGCAATGACAGAGGATGACTTAGGTCTTCTGCAAACATTACTGCTTTGTCCCTAATGTGACAAATCAGTAACAGTTTGATTGAACCAGGCTAGAAGGGAATCAGCTGTTACAGATGAGTATTCTATGCCTTTTCCTTTTTGGACACCTCTCAGTTAAAAACTAGTTTGCTGCCATTAGTGTATTGCTTATTACTCACCGAAGCCTTTGCTCATTTTGTTTGGGTATCTGGCAGATAGAAGCTGTACTTTCTCCAGCTTTTCCTGTTATGGGTATGACTACAAGTAATATTCTGCTTGCTATGAAATATCCAATCTTTACATCAGTTAGACTCCAAAAATAATTTGTGGTAAAATGACAACTTTTGCTTCTGCCCCCTCCCAGTATTAATATAATTTATTCAGGAAGCTGGTGGTTGTCTTTGCAACTTATCAGAACGTGGAGGTTAGCCTTCTGGAACATGTCACATCTGCTGGTGGGGTTTACTCCAAGTGATTGGCCAAGAGCCAGGTCTAGAAGCAAGATCTCATCTGGCAGGCTGACGAACACTGCAGAGGCCAGTGTGTGGGTAGCCTAGACAGAGTGCTCAAAAGTCAAATACCTAGAAGCAGGCATTACAAACACCGAAAACATTAGCCAGCAGGTTGTGCCTTGAATTTCTGAAAGAAAACAAAGATCTGCCAACACCCGGTTTCCCTGTTTTTTGTTCGATACTGCCCCCAGGTGAATGACAGCTTCTGTCCATGGGCTATTGGCTCTGCAAATAAAGCTTGAAACAAAGAATCATAGAATAATTTTGCTTGGAAAAGACTTCTAAAATCATGGAGTTCAACCATTAACCTAGCACTACCAAGTCCACCTCTAGGCCAGGTCCCTAAGAACCTCATCTACAGGTCTTTTAAACACCTCCAGTGTGTGAACACCTCAGACATGAATAAAGATCCCAACCAGCCACTTCTGCCCCAAGTCATTCTTTGCATGACCATTTTATCACTACATCCATGTCCATCCTTCACCAACTCAATTGTTAAATACAGTTTCTCCTCAACTTTAACAAGAAGATTTTTTTCATGTGTTTTGAGAGAAGAATTTGTGCAGGATCTATTGTATTCTAGTGGCTAGCAACACAGAGACACAATAACAGCAAGTACACTGAAGAATTCTGGAAGCTTTGTTCATTGCTCTGGCAGAAATGACAGAATGCCAGAAAGGGGCAGAGGAGGTCTGAGTGGGATCCAAAACAGGGACAATTTTTTGGTTTCTACTTCTACTGTGAGCAAATATTTCTGTATTTGCAACAACTGATTGTTGAGTGCTGCAATCGTCACTGCAATCAAAAACTTGTGAATAAGAATGACAGATTGAAAAGATGATTAATTTGGCTGGCTATGATTCTTTCAAGAAATAGTTGATGCTAGTTTTTATGAGTATATTAGCCGCCTATCAGAAGTTCAGATTGTACAGGATTGGTATGGACTTGTATCCTACTGAAATGTGGATTTGGGCTAACAGAAAATAAACAAGAGGATGTGACATGAGAAATAAGGATGGAAGGGATAGGGGAAATACAGCAGCAGGAGACAGAAAATACGTGAAAGCTTTAGATGACATCTTCTGGAAAATACTTCAGATGTTTAACTTGCATTGCATTTTAAAAGCAAGCATCTTGTGGTTCACTAGTAGAGCCATAAAACTTGCAGAGATTTTGTGAAGAAAAAGGAAGTATTTGAAAGGTCTTCAGGGAAGATAATTATAACTGTGCTTTGTATTCATAATTACCTCCAAAGTAGAGTTATTAGACAGGAACATTCTTCAGGGTAAATTTAAGCAAAGTTATTATTTGTGTAGAAATCAGTATTTTTCCAAAAGTCTGGTCTGACTCTGAAGCTTATGGAAGAGTCCTTTGTACAGAAAACCACTGGTAATGACATCAATGGCCATCTTTGACTGAGGAGCATAAGATTCACTGACTTGCAGTACAATATGTTATCCACACATGTCTGCTTGGACAGCAGCAGACGAAGATGAGTGTTGGTTTGTATTTCATTTCTTTCTCAAAGTGGAGTTCTTGTATTTTGCACTTCTAAATGTTAGTATGACAAATAGATGCTCTCTTGCCAAAAATCTCCAGGTGGTAAGTGATGGACACCAGGAGATGAATTTGCCAGACTAAGAAATAAACTCCTTCAGAACTAACCTGTTCTATCACTGATCAGCAGTTAAACTAGTTATCATTTATAATGGGAAGACTTTTAGCAGAATATCCAAGAATTATTTTAAGAATGAGGAAATATGGTCCTTTTATTAAATAACATTGCACCTATCATCTCAGGTGAATTGCTGAACAAAATTAGGACATGAACAGCATTTCACTCTTATATTTTTATTCATTTTGCTAGCACTTCTGTTTCTGTTCTCCATGTGCAGGTATTATATCTTCTTCTTGTAAGAATTTGGCATATATTAATTCTGAAGAACTGAATAATTATGAAAAGGCAGCAACATTCTTTGCCCCTCAGGTAATTTATCAAACACCACATATGTGTCCTTACTTTAAAACTGTCAACCAGATCAAAGCAATATTCTTTGCAATAATAGACTATACTTTATGAAGTCAGTACAACAGGTCTACTGTACATCAAAGATGAATTTATAAAAGAGCATAAAGCTAGGGCTTATAATAAGTAAAAACACAGCTCTGGAGACCTGGCATGAAACTCTTTACAGAACCTTCAAACACTTAAAGAAATAAAAAGATTTACCTATAAATCATCACTTCTTTAATATTTTTGTCTACACTAATCTTTACAACATTGCCCGATAAACCACCAAATACAGTCCATTTGGAAATCACACCTTTACAGTTTAAACAAGGGTTTGCTACTTTGATGACTGTCTATATCTATGTAAGCAAAGCATAAAACAGAGAACAACAATGTATTTTATTTTTGAGGCAGAAGACAATTATTTACTGCTTCTATTTACCAAGAACTTTCAGTGAAATTAAGCTTCCTAATTAAGATTAACAATGTTTATAGTGGTTCAACAATCCTCAAGATTTACCTAGTCAAATATTTGGAAGAGAGTGAAGTTTTTTCACATCTCAAATGCTGCTCCCCTCCCCCCGCCACCATTTTTCCCATTCCTCTCCTTCAATACATATGAAAAACATTTTTTCCAATGAGATTCAAAGCCAATATATATCCAGTGTATTTTCTCTCTATTCTTTATTCTTCCAGCTTTAAAATATAGTTTGCTATTTCAAACATGGTTTCCAGACAAAAGAGAAAATAGGAAAACTAGGAGAGCTCTTCCCTTTGAAGCCTAAAGAACAAAATTCTAAGTTCAGCTTTCAAGACTGCCTCAAAGAACTAATTGCATCAGATTCCTAGTAATAACAAAAGCAAACAAATGTGAAGAGATAGAAGTATTTTAATACTGTCCTAATTTGAGGGTCAATATTAATTTGTATACATTGTAAAAACATAAAATTGAAAAGGAATCAAATAGATCATTTCTAGCAGATATCAAGTAGTACCTATGTTCCTAAAACAGGAAAAAGTGGTATGGTCACTTATGCCAGGAAAGTTTTGTTGACTATAACAAAAAATTTCAGGATGCAACTTCTGCTCTATTTCCGTATTTCAGAGAGTCTTTAAAAGCAGGGCCTACATTTTTTCAGGTTTGTGAAGTTATTGCTAGGAACATAAACCTACCAGGCACAGAAACTCTTATAATTTTCTGTTCTTATAATTTTCTGTATACTTTTTAAGAGGAGAAAATGATCTCATGCTCCTGCTTTTCAGCAAAGAGGACCTGCATTAGAAATGTCATTAATATAGCAATACACATTATTAGAATGTAACTGTCCTAATTGGAGTGGTAATACAGTTAACTTCTCTTACCATTTGCTCCAAGTGCATTTTGTGAAGAGTAAGGTAAACCTGAGATAATCTGCACTAGCACCTTCTAGTCATGTTGTCAAATGCTGAGAGATTACAGAAGTATCTATCATAAAGGAGAGGAATACTCTGAACTACATATATATACTGACTCTCACAAAAGATTGTGAAGTACTTAGTACAAGGCATGTTTTATATGTTACCTAGCACATACCACCAGACAGAAACTGTTAAAAGTATCATATTTTGTGCTGAAAAAGTACCCATTATAATACTACTGATTTCTGCTGATTTGCTACAAGTAACAAGAAAAGGCAACAACTGCATTCTTCCCTCTCTCTTTAGAGAAAGAACATCACTTCTCACAGCGTGACATGTAACAACATTCCCATAAGTTTATTCCTAAAAATAATGAGCTGCACACGAGCTTTTCTGTGTTGGACTGAATGCTAAGTGAATTAGTGCCTTTCCAAGCCTTGAACCTAAAATTCTTAATTTTATTTGAAATTCAGATTTAGACCACCATGCTGCCACAGGAGGCTGCGGGAAGGAGAGCACAAACACAAATTTCTTACTTGTCTAAAACCTTAAAAGACCCACCACAATTGCTTCCCTGACTCCAAAGGTCAAATGTTTATTAACACATCAAAACAGCCAGCTGTAAACTCAGGGTATTTCCAGTCTTACTTACTTGATTGTTTAAAACTCCATCCATAAGTTTATCATAATCTAGTATGGATTATTATTATTATATGAAATTTTACACTTCAAATTGATATATCTATGTATAGTCCTGGGCTAAAGGCAGGGATCCAAAAAAACCCATTTTCTATAACCACGATATTTTAAAAATTACTAATATCCCATTAGATTACTGCAAGATTTTTACTACCAGTATATTTAGACAATACTTAATTATACAGCTTTAAGATTTTTTCAATTTGACTTAGAAACGGAAATGACTTTGTTTTCAATGCAATGTCCACTGCTAAGTGAACCCACGCATGCTTGGAGAACCCTACATTTCTCTATACAACATTAATTATGCTGGATGAACAGCAGGGCTGAATGTGCATTTATGTAATATTTCAATAAGAAGATTAGTTCTATCTTCAGTGTGTGAGACACACATGTAATATCCATTGTACCTAAAGCAAAACATGAAAAGAAAAAATATTTTCCTTCCAGTGACTGGTGTCAAGTAGGTCACATCCCTTTATGGTACTAAACATCTGTTGGGCGTGAATTAATTTCAGTGGCATAGGTCTTTTTAACTACCGGTGTGCCAAAATTGTGATACAATGTGGATAGCCACCTGCTTTCAATCTGCTTAAATCCAGTTCTTTGAAAACTTTCCATCCCTTTCCTTAGTATATCCTCATTTACACACTAAAACCAGCAAATACATATTAATTATAGAACACTGGAAATTCCACTTAGAATAATATGGACAGGAATATTCAGAAATATAACTTTTTTGTCACTGCATTTTTTTCAGATATGCTAAGCTTGCTTGCATAAAGGATTCTTAATTTTTTTTCATTTAAAAATAAGGAACAAACAAGCACTTCAAGTCTTGAAGAGCCACAAACTCAGTCATTACAAGATTGCTTTCTTTCCAATGAAGCAGGTTGAATACTTCAGAAAAAGCTGTCCAGGCACCAGCCCCAGTCAGGTGCAACAAGGAGAGGAGCTGCTGGTTCTCTGAAGTTCCTTCACAGATGAGGCCTCAGGGACTAAATAAACATATCAGCAGTAGACTCTCCTCTCACAAGTAATTATGTTACTTCTAAGAAGTAATTCCAAGATAATTGTAACTGTGAGAAGTATTATTACAAGATAATTCATTAACTCTTTATAATTTCTTGTTGTTTATCCAAGGTAAAATAAACTAGATGAAACACAGAATGCAAATCCATATTTCTAAGTTACGCTGAAAATGTTTCAAGTTTAATTCAAAACGACAAAGCTGGTCACTAACAAACAATTAATGACCAATCACAAAAAAAAACCCAAACCCAAACCTGAAAATTCATCATGCAAACAGGAATGTCTGTATTATTACTAGGAAGATTAATTTCAGAGGGGAGAGGAAAAGCAGAGGAACAGCTGACTGAGCTGAACTTCAAACTAAACGTTTCAGAAAGCGACTTAAGAGCAAGAGAGGTGAAAAATCAGAACTGTATCAGGCAACAAGCACACATCTGATTTCAAACCTGCTCCCCATTTTGATGGGCCTTCTTATCAGACTTGGAATACTGTAAACAGAGAGTACATTGTAAGATTGTGGGTTTAGGTAACTGAGAGAAAATTCTGTTCTGCAGGCAAAAGATTCCCACTATTGATAAACAATGTGCTAGATGGGAACAAGAGCTCAATTCAGGGTGTGTGTCTAGTTGACTAAGTTTCCACAGAATAAGGAAGAAGGTCCTCACCTGGATATGTCAACAAAGAGTGGGAGTACAAGGGCAATTGAATGATTCAGGATTATCAATGTACTCACATAGTGATCTGTGCTGGGGTTGATCACATTCAATACATTTCCTTCTCTTCTACCTGACCCTTCCATAGAACTGTGTATAATAAGTTGAAGAACTTGTTTTGAGGTGACAGTAGTGTTTTTGGTTTTGTTTTTCTGCTTGCATCACTTTACATTTACCTATATTGTATTTAATCTGCTGGTTTATTGCCCTGTCATGAATAATGTTTCCTTTAATTTTTTCTTTATATAACTCCTTGTATATCTCTATAATTCTTTATACAATTCTGGATGATTCTACTTCACCTTTGATGTTTGCACTTCTTGAATATTTGTGGCTTCACAGCTCCAGAACATTCATCTTGCAGCCAAGGTGTACGCATTTGACTCTTACGATCCACACCTTGCCCCATAAATCATACCCAGAATCCCCAAGTATTTTGTTGTCTTTCTTTGGAAAACTGGTTAGCTTCAAAGGGCTGCTTGCTAGAAGAGCTGTCAGCAGCCCACATAGCTGTCATCCTTGAGTTCTCACCTTGCTGGAGAAAGAATCAACAGAGAGGAACAGAAAGAGAGCTAGAGAGAAGCAGAAAAAGAGACAAGCTCTATCCATTCATTGTTTTTACTCAGATGTTTACCACAAGCAGTGGAAAGTAGCTGCTCTGAAAAAATGTAAAGCATTGCTAAGTATCAAATGAGATGAACACAGCTAAGCAACAAACCTAAAATGAAGAAAGCAACTTTTCTGACTGACATGCTTTGCCCTTCCTCAAAATCCACAATGCAGATATCTATCGGATTACCTGATTCTCTTGTATGATAAAATGGCTGGATTTGTGGACAAGGGTAGAGCAGTGGATGTCATTTACCTCAACTTTGGCAATGGTCTTAAAACTTCCACAATATTCTTGTATCCAAGTTTGGATATTACTACCTGGATAGGTGAGCTACCAGATGGGTAAAAATCTAGTTGAACTGTTGAGCTCAGAGGGTCCTGATTAATGGGAAGCAGTGAATGTGTGCAAGGGCAGGGCTGCTATTCACAGAGATCTAGAAAGGGTAGATGAATGACCCAAACGGGAACCTGAGGACATTAAATAAGGAGATATGTGAAGTCCTGTACCTAGGAAAGAAGAATCTCAGCAACGACACAAGCTGGTTGCAGAGCAGTCATGGTGGACATGAGCCAGTGATGTGTCTGAGCAGCAAAGGTGGTCAGGAGCATCTTGGACTGTATTCGCAGAAGCATGGTCTGTAGACTGAGGGAAGTATTTATTGCCCTTTACTCAGCACTCTTGAGATCACATATGGAATACTGTGTCCAGTTTTGGTCCTCACAGTACACAAAAAATATCAACTGAGTTCAACAGAGGGCAACTGAGACAGTTGCAAAATCAAGACAGCAATATCAGAAGATGACAAAAAGTTTAATCAGATGGCATCTATGGGCATGGATACTACCTGATCACAGTCCACACAGATGGTGCGAGAGCCTTGTCAGAGAATAAGAGATGCCCAGTGATAAAATTGGAAGCAGTAGACACAAGTGGGAACACAAGAAACTCCAATTAGATATTAGGGTTGTTTGTTGTTGTTTTGTTTGTTTGTTTTTACCATTTGCTTGGTCAACTAGGCTGCCAGAGAGGTTGACTAATTTCTGTCTTTGGAGGCATTCAATACTTGATCAAAGCCCTAGAGCAACCTGATCTAATTAGGCCTGTTTGAGCAGATGCCTGCACTACATCAACTCTGTAGGTCCCTTCTAACATAAACTATTCCATGATTCTATCCTACCTTAAGCTTTGTATGCTAAAAAGCAAACTGTAACTATACATGTATGAATAATTGTGTTTGAACAGACTAACAGGAAACAGATACAATGAGATTAATATACAATTCATCACTACTGACTTTTCCTTCAAATTAGAGTTCATACTGTGAAAATGGCTGCCTGAAAACAGGTTAAACATGACATCTTTAAATGTGGTTGAATGGCTTGCCTGCATGAAAGATACACAACCAAGATTATTATCTTAATTAGTAATAATGGGAGTGTCTAAAGAAAACCAAGCAAATACACTTATTGCCTTAAGTAGCTGTCATACAAAGTTCCACTCATAATCTGAGTTTCAATCTAATTGAAGGGTCTTGGTAGAAAACAGATTGGGCATGTGATGGCAGCATGCCCTTGTGGTGTTGAAGGCTAAGCACTTACTGAGCAGCATTAACAACAGATCAGCCAGCAGATCAGAAGTGAGATTATTTCCTTTTATTAGATACTTTTGAGTCCACATCTAAAATACTGTCTCTAGCTTTGATGTCAATAAGAGAAGAAAAAGACTGCTTCAGTGGGCAGAGGATCATCAAGAGGTGTAACAGGTTAAAGCACAGGATTTATGAGGAGAGAGTGAGTGCGCTAGTTTTGTTCAGATGGAAGAAGAGAAGGGTAAGCATGGTGGGGGGGAATATCAAATTACTTTTTCCAGGTACCGAAAGCAGGATTATGAAGAGATGAAGTCAGACTGTTCTTGGGGAGATGTATAGTGCCATCTTGAGAGGCAATGATTAAAAGTTGTATCAAACAAAATTCTGAAAGGCTATAAAGTCAAAAAACTTGCCAGAGCAAGCATAGATAAGCACAGAACCTTTACTCAGAGAGGCAGTGCAATCTCCTTCCTTGGAGATAAAGTAAGATTTAACTGAACAATGCCCTAAAAAGCCTGACTTAGTTTTGATATTAATCATTTGTTTGAGCAAAAGAATGGTCTCCAGAGGTGTTTTCCAATGCAAATTATGTTTTGATTCTTCCAATGACATAATTAGCAAGTATGGAGTATGAATAGCCATGTGCAGAATCTAGACTTCATTCACTGAGGTAAAAACAGCATACAACATGTAGTATGTTTCCTTCTGATGACTAAAGGAGAAATATGAGGATAATAATAAATGAGCATATATTAGAGGGTGGGGTGGCTTCATACAAGCAAATGAGACTACATAACACTGAACACAGAACTGGACAAAAGGTAACCAACTACTGGATTTTACATTTTCAGCATAGTGAATCAAGACATAATTCTACAACTTAAAGAGAAAAACACCATCTTGAACCAGAAATATTCCCATTACTCATTACAGGAGACCTCGATAATGCAAAAGAGATGTCAATGAAGAACAAATGGGTACGCCAGGATGCAGACAACAAAAAGACTTCTGAAATTATGTAGTAAATAGTTTTTAAGTTTGTACAGTCTATATCAGTCATGCAGCACTTCTGCACAGCGCCAACTCCGAATTAAAATTCTTGGCATCCATTCACATCTTCTGATTCTATCCATTCCACTGACAATGGGCAAACAGTGCTTCACAAATTATTTACTGAAGATATTCCCATATATACTTATTTATCATGTTCATCTCCAAAAGAGGCCCTGTGCCTGCAAAATATCCAGGGAAAAGAAAAATACGCTGCACTTCTTTTCTACAGCTTTCATGTTTCAAAATGGTAAGGAAACATTGCCCTTCATTTCCCTCTGTCCTTGGGAAGGGATAATTGAGCGTGGGGGATGACGTGATGCCCAGATCACCAGGATACAAATAACTCCTGGGGTTTTGACAGGGTGAGGAGAGAAGAATATAAGTAGTTTGGCTGCTCTTGAGCATCCCCTGCTTCCACCCAGACTCACAAGGATGCTGAATCTGTGAGATTCACGAAGAGAAGGTGAAAAGTTTCTTCAGCTCTCTATCTAGATTCTCAGAAAGGAAGAGCTGATTGCATCTTGCTCTTTAACTCCTTCCCTAACTCCTCTTCTTAGTTGTGAATAATTCTCAGTAAGTCCAACAACCATTCCCGTGGAACTAATTAGTGCCTTGCCACATATAAATTCTACTATCTTTAAAAAATGCTAGAATGACTAGAATTCTGGTTTTGGAGATAAAAAATACATTTTTTTTTCTTCTCACAGCGAAGTTTTCACTTTCATTTCTCCTATTTTCTTTTTCTATCAGCCCAGAAGTTTAATAATTTAAACATCCAAGTCTGTCACAACTAGTGACTGGCCTGTAGTGCAAACTGAAGTATCAACTTCCAGAAAATAAAGAAGAATGACAAATTCAAGAGATAGCGCGGCTGAACACCATAAAGTTCCAGAAAAAAGGAAAGATTAGTTTTTCAGAAGATGAAGGAACCATCACCATTCTTACTGAACAAGTATGAGAACAATCAGAGGTGGATCAAGAAAAGATAGTGGTTACCAGGCACAATGAAAATGTCATAGTTTACTGCCTTTACTGAAGCACACACTGTAGCATGTGAATTCATAAGAAGATGCCAAAGCTTCAATAGAAGTTAAAATTAAATGCCAAAGAACCTCAAAAACCTACTTCAAAGTTTATTTCCTTCATCTTCTACATAAGATAATTCTCTCCCTTTACATAAGGTAATTCTCCTTGTACATAAGATGCTGCAGAATCACCTTAGTCCAATTTACTGAATAATATTTTTGTTAAACTAATATATCCCATTTCTTAAAACAATATTAGAATGCACTTTAAAGCTGACCAAACACAAATAACAATAATACACATATTTCATTTACCTATATAATTTTGTCTAGATGATGTAAACAGCTACAGTGCTTTAAAAGAACCAGCTGCAAACCAGGGAAAACCTACCTCAGTGGTGCCACTGGAAGGTTCTAGTCCAACCATATTGGCTTGTACCAGCTGCTGAAGAAGTTGTACTTGAGCCACATTGAGGAAGAAATCCAGGTTTGTTGTCACATTCACCTCCAAAGAATGACCACACACCAAAATTTCCTGTGGAAAAATCAAAGGAAAATACTAGATAACAGCTATTTGGGAAATGATTTTCAACTTCTATATAACTACATTGTGATTCTCTGCTATAGTCAATTAGGTCTTTTTAGGAGGAAGTGGCTTCTAAACAAGATGCAGCTCATTCTTTGCTTTGCTTTCAACAGCACAGCTATTAAAACAAATTTTGCAAGAAACGCATCTCAAGTGTGAGGTCTTGTTTCCAACTCTTGGTAGTATCAAACAGTGGACTGTCAGGCTTTCTTTTTCATTTCCTGGCAATGACTATAATTCTCCTTCCCTTCCAAGAAAAGTATGTAATTTTTATTTTAAACATAAACTCTGATAGATTTATAATGAAATCATGCGTTGGAACTCGCTGATAACCAACCTAATTGATTTCTCTTTGTCTGTAAACCATCATTAATAACTTGCAAAGACAACTGGATGGCCACTGTTTTTTTGGTGTTATCTAGCACACAAAAAGCTCTTCACCACTCTTGGCAAGTGCTAAAGAGATGAAAACCAGAACCAATGCAAAATAGTTGCTTAATCAGTAGAAGTACTGCCCCTTCTCATGAGAAGGTTGCACAATGTTCAAGCTCTTCAAAAGCTTAATTAGACCTCTCCTTTCATCAGTGAATGTCATCCATGGAACAGATAACAAGAATAATGTATGCATGAAGAACACTGAAATTCTTGAACACAGGCATTAGTAAAGCTCAGAGAATTTTTTTTCTTTTTCTTTTTTTTTTTTTTAATTGGATGACTTCTATGCATCCCAGCCATGCTGCAAGACTTCTACTTGTTTTTACATTAAATAATTTTCCATCTGCCCTTGTGATGATGCTTTACACAAAACATGAAGCTGTCAATTTTTTCTTTCTATGCCCATTACCTATTATTTTCCAACAATGTACACCTATTGTACGTTGCAATCCACACCCAATAACCTTTACACTCCTGTACCAGTTTTGCTTCTCCCAGGAGGTAGCTGTTATAAGAAATACTTGTGAGACGACAAAAACTTTCTGATATTTCCTCTACATAAAATGCTTTTAATTCTTAAGCTACAAACTAATGTCAAAAAGTGAGCCAATACCTTTTGTGTGTAACATTCTTCACAGACTAATTATTAACAAGCTGACCCACAGCCCACTGGTTAAAGTGACTGTTAAATCTGGAATACCTTGAAGTACCCACAGTAATAGTTGGGGGGTGGATGCTGTGTGGAAATTTGTGGGCTTGAAAATCTGGCTAAAAGAACTCTGCTCAACTTTCTTCTTATAGAAGATTACACTTTCAGGTTTCTTTATGTGAAGCTGGTGAATAGAATGTTTTGTAATGTTGTACTATAGCACCTCTTCTCAACACCCTTCCATCACAAATATTTATTAAAATTTTGCTGGAAATCATTAAAGGATTCCCACTGTCTGAATTGCAAACAGGCTTATCTACCTCTGGACAGGCTACCGTTAATATCAAACGCTTCATACAAATTCTTTCTCCAGCAGATAAACAACATTTCAGCTAGTGACTAGCGGTGGGTTTCTGAGTGCGTGTGTGTGTGCATGTCTTTCTTTTTTTTTTCAGTTGGTGATCTCTGTATTTGAAAAGACCTGGACACTTACAATGGTGGAACAGTACAATAGTAAGATTATCAACATATTAAAAATTACGCTATTGTGTTTCACATTTTGTACTGACCTCTGGGTGTAAATTCTCTGCAGCATCAATTTTTGTAAAAATAATTGCAGGAGCTGCAGTTATTCGAACTGTGAAATCTGTTAAAATCGGAGTTAAAATTGCTCTCCTTTCCTGATGCCGCCTTATGCTAGAAAAAAAAAAATAACAAAACAAAGACAACAAAGAAAATATTAAAACACATTATAAATTATTGAGGGGCAAAAATGTTTCAGATTCTTCTTTACATGTAGTACAAAACTGCCTCAATACCAGTTTGGCATTTGATTGCTACCTCAATAAGCATTAAATATCACTATAAATCATGTTAATTCACATCCTGAAGGCAAACTTTTACCTTCACAGAAAAAGTATGACCAGATATTTAACTCTAAAGTCTATCTCCAAGTAGACAATTTTGACATTTGAGATTGCTGCTTCTACTGTTCAATGAACTGTACAAAGTAATTTGAACAAAGATACAAACTTCATAATCAGTATTTTTCAAACTTGCCTGTGGATGCCCTTCACTTTGTGAATAACTGTCCTGAAGCCTGTGTAACATTTGAATTCATGCATTATGACTCTGAGGTGAAAAAATTCTGCACAAAACGTAACCGACACAAAAATCAGTGACATGAAAAATTAAACTAGCAAACCCCACGAAAACTTGAGGTCTCAAACATTAATTTTATAATAACTACTGCCCAAGATGTTTAACATACCTTGAAAATGGAGGGATGTCAGTTTTCCTCCACTGCTTCTGTCACTGGTTGTTCTTAGTTGGAACGTTTTCATCTAAATATCAATGTTTGCTTGCCAAGAATATTAGCACCATTAAACCTGATAATTACAATGGTTTTCCAGATGGGTGTTTATTTTTTTTTTTCCCTTACTAAGCCTAGAGGGACAATCCTGTTATAGATGGATCACTAATAGCTTGTGACAAC
Source organism: Patagioenas fasciata (assembly GCF_037038585.1). Taxonomy (NCBI): domain Eukaryota; kingdom Metazoa; phylum Chordata; class Aves; order Columbiformes; family Columbidae; genus Patagioenas; species Patagioenas fasciata. The sequence continues at coordinate 23,952,345 of NC_092521.1, forward strand.
ACATTCCATATTGCCAGAATCTTCTGGGTCAGGTCAAATAAACTATTGCCACAAAATGCCATCTGAGAGCCTCTGATCAAAGAAAAAAAAATGTAATGAGATCAAGATGGTGCTCAGCACCTAAGAGAGGATACAATTCAAACTCCTAGGAGAACCCTGCCATCACGATAGGTTTTTTGATAATTCTTTTTACCTATCATCATTTCTAGAAATGCTAAAATCTGCATTTCACCAAGGAGAACTCTAAATATCATCAAAAAGTTATTGGTCCAAAGTAAGTTTCCCTGTGCTTACAAAATAGAAAATTATCAACTGTGAAACAAAGCAAGTTGAAAGCATACACTAATTTATGCAACTATCTATCACGGTATAAGACCAAACTACACTGCCATACAGGAGAAGACAGATTTGTGCAGGACTCTTCAGACATATCAGTGTATCAGTTTGGTGTCCCCCCATTACCTTTAATCTTGCTGTCTCCAATAAAGAAGATGCAGCAGAAATTGCACAAATGCACCAAACACATGAACTCTGAAATTAGTCCTTGCCATCAGCTGGAATTATCCATGTTACTGTCATTAAACAATATGGTTATATGCTTATCTCTTGACTGTGTGTGGAAGAGGTAATTAAATCTCTTGATTAACAACAGGCATCGATACACATGGTTGTCGTGGTTTAACCTGAGCTAGCAATACAACCACGATGGCTGTTCACTAACTCGCCTTTCACTCGCCAAACAGGGGAGAGAATCAAAAGGGATGGGAGAAACTTGGATTGAGATAAACACAATTTAATAAAATAACAAAATACTAATACACTACTAGTAAATATATATATACATAAAATAGAAATAGAATATAAAATAAAAGATACTCAGTGCAATTCCTCATGAACTCTGTCCACACTGAGCAGCTGGTCCCAGGCAGCAGCACCTGGTCCCAACAGCTGATCCAAGAGAGAGAAGAGAGAAAAAGCCAGAAAGGTCCAGAGGACACTGCAAATGGCAGGATGGCAAAAATGCCAAACTAATGCAAGTCCCGAACAGAACTCCCCCATACCATCCCAGTTCCAATTAAAAGAGCAAAGAAAGCGAAGAAGTGAGAGAATGCAAGAGAGCACCAGAAGACACCGACTCTTCTTAAATCTGAAGCATGACGCTAATGGGATGGAATACTCTCACTGCTCAGTCTTCACGTCAGTCAAGCTCTGCCCCATCCATGCCCCCTTCCTCAATGCCTCACACCTGTGGGCAGAGCGCTCAGAATGTCCTTGGCCCTCAGACCAGAGCAATTAAAAACATCAACTCTGTCCCAGGGTGTTACCTTCTTGTTCTCAAACTAGATGCACATAATGACTGTACTAGCTATGAAAAAGAAAGGTTTCTAACAGCGTGAAGAAAATTAACTCATTTTCATTCAAACCAGCACAATGGGATTATGTTGAAATATACACAATCTCAAATTCTGATTGTTTGTAGGCCAAGGGTTAGGCTGATAAGAAATTAAATAGATATTATAACTTGCCTGTAATTCAGTCAAGATAGAAAGATTCAGAATCCATAATGACAATTTACTGCTTAGACTATTTTGATTTTGATGCTTCAAATTCTACTAACAATTTGCTTAATTGCCCTCAAAACACGTAGAAAACACAGTGACCTATTAGGGAATATAAACTGTCAGACGTGGGTAGGCCTTAAAGCTTTTAAATTTATTTAGGGCAACAGTATACACAAGTTAACAGTAGATGCTAAGGAGAACAGAGCTAGTATTTACTGAGCATAAGTCTAATAAACTTTTGCTTCAAATGACCTTCACAAACACTGCTGAGCAGGCTGCACGCTACCATAAGTAGTATGCAGCATACTTAAGAGCAAGCCAATTAGTGAGTGTGAGAAAATTACCATCTTACATCAAAAGCTTTTACATTTCAGTCAGCTGTAGCTTTGCTGATGTGTAACGATGTTTTTTAAAGCAAGATTAGCCTAATTAGATCTTAAAATTAGAAAGCAGACCAGCTCGTGGTTAGCATACAACTTCAACTAAGAAAATGGTCTTAGATTTTGCTACTTCTACAAATGCTTCTCTCCCTGCCATCACCTTCAATTTATATTTAAACCAGATGGCTTTCTACCCAACTCCTATTTCCCCTTCTCAAGAGGATGAGAAAGAAATGCCTTTGTTTTTGAGTAAAATAAAGAGCTAAATAGTAGATCAATTATATAAAATAACACACAGCTGTACATTAGAAAACTTCCACTTGAAGAGGCATAAAAATTCTAGGAAGTATGATTTCAATATATGAAACAGAGCTGTAAAAGCAAGTTAATTGTTGACCCCCAAATCCACAGCTGGCTCTCTTCAATTGTTGTTCAAATTATTTTTCAGCTCATATATATCCCCCCCTTTTCTTAACTTTCAAATATTATTCTAATAGATACGCAGTACACCGCATCTTAAAGGACTTTTGTTGGGTAATACAGATTGATAGCTGATGTTTTGTTGTTTTTTTTTTTAAATTCTTAAAAAAAAAAAAAATAATCACCCTGACATGGTATCCCTGTTCTGCTCTACTTACTAGTTTCTGCATTTCTAGCTGGTGAATTTGAAGCTCAGCCAAATCAAGTATTAGTAAAATAATTGTTAAGTACAAACAGAAGGCAAACAGAGCACAGTAAATAATGAAAGGAGAGGATATGAGAAAGAGCACAAAAGGAACAAAGAAACAAATTCCATTTTGAATTATTAAGTCTTCCACACTGCACCTAAGTGCACTGTTAACTTAACACAGGTGTACGCCACATGAGCTTATGAAAAAACTTGATTGTGAAGAGCGTAATGATGGCTCTATGTCTGCAGCACATTTATTCCATGGTTCATTTATGCATCTGTTATATATTTGTCTTGCAAAAAAAAGGAAAAGCTAGTACTTTTAGAGATGTTAAAGCAGTTGATCATCTACACTTAAAAGTACAGCACATTTGAAAGACCATATGCTAACGCAAAGCACCAAGGCAGCAAAGCAGTTGTGATAAGGCCTCGAGGTGCACTGACTTTAGGCTGTATGTGCACAATAACAGGAACTCTGGTTACGGACCACAGACTGACATTGTCAAAGCACGGCACAAAAATGGTCTCTGTCCTCAAACGCTTAAAATTTAAATATAAGAGAAACCAAACCTGTAGACAGGGAAGCAAAAAGGAACAACTAACAGCACTATAGGCAACAATATCCATACAGCGGTAACCTGAAAGCTGTCCATTGAGTTTTTGTATCACAATATAACACAAATGAATTTTTGGGGAAGGATTTAGAAGAAGGCATTGCAATAACTTTGTGAATGTTCACAGGAAGTGCCTTTATAACATATAGGTTAACCTAGGAGCAAGCAGGAAAGTGCTGCTTTGAAAATTAAATGCAGCAGCCTTCGTAACTGGTATGATGAGGTCTGATGAGCAGTGAGGGCACATGTGTAAAAGCAAAGGAAAGAATATACATAAGGGGAAATTGATAGACAGAAGTTTGGAAGTACCTTGAAAGCAAAGACACATAATACGACAAAAAATGTTGTGGGAAGAAGAGAGAAAAAAACCATGAAGAACAGAATTTCGTAATCAAAGCAACAATATTTGCTTGCATCAAATCAAATCATCAGTATTTGATTGCATGCACTTAGAAGCACGTGGAATTTATATGAGGAGGAGGGACTGCCAAAGAGATGATGTTGCACTAATCAAGGAGATGTGATGATGTGAGACTGGATGAGCCGTGAAAATGCACGAAGGAGGACTATAACTTGGGCTTCTTATGTGGAAAAACTAATCAAAACAACAGAAAATACTGGCCAGTAAGAGCTAAACATAACCTAGATGTGAAACTTGAAATAGTTGCCTTATTCTTATTTATAACTTTTTTTCTTAATAATACCTTATGGAATTTAGAGTTTGAGCCTTTACATAGTTAAAAAATTCATAGATCAGAGAGAAATTAATTTCCGTTCAATGCATGAATGTCAATCAAGAGCTCATTTATGCCAATAAGTTTACTATCTACTGACAGATGAGTCCTCACAAAGAATTCTGCGACTTGAAAAAGCAAAAAAATCCAAGTATTAGCGCAGAACAGGCCACATAATTGGTGTTCTCTAGTAGTGTGAGGCACACAAAACCAAAGGTGTTATGTTGGTTAGGACTTATGAAATATTTTTCGCTCGCAGGTTTCCTGTGTAATACAAATCACGTAATCCCTGATCCACAATGTATCAGGATATCTAACTACTAACGACATCGTCATGCCTCAGACCTCCCCCTCCCAGTGGGCAGAACCCTTCACAGCTCTTCAGCTCTCAGAGGTGTTGCAGCGACACTGCGAGACAGTGAAACAGCAAGAGCAACATTTTGGGAACTATCTAATGGCCAAAATCAGACAATGAACAAACGTATACCATATGGCTGTACAGAATTATTATTGTTTTATAATTACGCCTCAGTAAGGCTAATTTTCATCTCATTAAGAATGCTGTGCAACAGTACTTTGTTGTGGATTAATAAAGAAAATAACATACTCCATCTTACTGAGTAAAGCTTTCTACAGTATGAATACAAGCATGACTTCAGGTACAATAAACATCAACTGAAATACAAGACTGAATACAGATGTATTGGATTTTATTCCAAAAGATTCACAGGGATGCCCCTACTTCCTTACACATGGATCTACAGACCACTTTCTTCTGGTCTTGCTTATTACAAGTTGGCAAACTGCACTTCAAATTAAAAAAAAAAAAGCATGAAAATGAAAACTATTTAAAGAAAAATCTGCAGGAAACCTTTCTGAGGATCCTTTCAAAGGAAAAGTGGTATTTTGTTCAGTTTTGTACAACAGATCATTGGCTCCCTGACATACTCAATGAGAGTCGCAGAGAGCTGTTCCAGATGGTGCTATGCCAGGGACAGAACTATAATGCAGTATATTGCCACACTCAATTCACTACCACACAGAGAAGTAATGCTTTTAAGCTCAATTAATTTTTATTTTTTTTTTTTTTTTAATAACCAGAGTTTATTCAGGCTGCAGGAAGCAGAAGTTGCTGCTGGGAGCTGCAGAGGATTGCACAGGGACGGGGGCGAGGCCTCAAGAGAGGATGTATTTCTTTATTTCCTTCAGGGCTGTTGTTTTTTCCACTGAGAGGAGGGAGAGGGAGGAGGAGACCTGCAAGCTGTAAAAGCAGTTTTCAATCAAGAAAACTTCTTTTGGTTAAGTACTCCCAGTTCCCCACATACTGTTTGGTAAAGGGAATAAATGTGGACAGGTTTCATTTGTACATAACCTTATTAGAACTGTCTGACTGTTTCCAGTATTCTTTTTTATATATTACACCATTAGGGAGCTTTTTATAACATCTACAGTGAAATATAAACATTTCATAATGGGAAGAGTTATGATCCCTGATCCTCAGTACACCACAGCATTTGGATGTCGTCTTTTCTGAGAGGGCATCCACCCTTCCAGAGGGCTCCAGTTCCCCCATCCTTCCCGGGGTGACCAGCGGGGGCAGAGAACACATCACACCAGCACTTCACAATAGTGCCTCTTGAAGAATTTCACACTAAACACCTTGAGAGACTCAACACTTGATCTCAGAGCAAGATTGTTTGCTTTCCAAATTACAATGTAAAAGTTTAATAAATTCAAACACATGAGATATTAAGTATTAGAAATATTGAACTCCAGAAAAACTGGTGGGAAAAACTGAAGGATTTACTTACTGTGTGAAGATTGTTAAATCATTTAAATGATAAATTACATGAAAAGCTTTCAAATATGTGTTCGTGTGATATCCATAAATCTTATATGTAGAGTGATTTGGCTTACATGCAGATTTTTAAAACAAGACCAAATTTCAACCCAGTAGACTGAATTACAATATAATCTACTTCAGAATTTTCACAACTATTTATTTTAAAAAATATAGTAATGATTTTAGAAATGGGAATGGAAAATGCATGGCTGGTATCTATGTTGAAGCTTTCTATAAAGTAACTGCATGAAATACTCGGATACAGGTTGGATCCTCTACTGTATCACATGGTACCTAAGAATTAAGAAATGAGGGAAACAGATCTCAAAAAAGAATCTTATAGCCCAGTGAATCTAATAAACCATAACACTGCATCTAAACAATAAGTAAAACCAAAAAGAAGTATATTAAAACAAGAAAAAGAAACTAACCCTACATTAACTCAGTAAAAATCATTCATTACGTTTCAGCTTAGGCATGCCCAAGAAATTGAAAGAATTAAAAAAGAAAACAGTATCACAAATAGATCAAAGAATAAAGCTTCTGTGGTAGCTGCAGGAAATCTTAAGATAAACTTCACCCTGAAAACACTAAGCACCATGTAAAACACCATGCATCTACCCTCTTGGTGCATGCTGGAAATATCTCAGCGGATAACAGAGTTCAATGCAGGTTCTTCCAGTTCTCAGCACACCACTTCCACAGATCATAAAATAAACCCAGATGCAGCAAAACTGACTGCCAACTAAAAAGCAAAAGTACTGAAAAAGAACTGTAATAAATACGTAAAATTTTAAGCCAAAACACTCATACCAACTTTCTCTTTAAACAAATTCAAGCTGGAATTAAAATACAGGATTGCATAGCAGAAAGGACAAGCTAATGTATTCCATTACAAATGACCTAAGTTAAAACCCAAGTAGAAGATTCATTCAAAAGCAATTTCAAAACAAACAATTATTTGTCAAATATATGCTAATAAATTTTTGTTTTGGAAATCTGCTGAGGAAAAAAAAATTGTCCATGCAATTATACAAAAAACAGAACTCCAATTATCTGTAATAGCTGCTTCCCTTAATGTATTTTCAGGAATCCCACCCAATTTCCTATCCAAATCTATAACCACAAAGCTCAGACCAAAGTGTGCTGGCAATACAACTTCAGTCACCAATGTGAAAGAAAAGGAAAGCCAGATTCTCAGTGGCTGGCTTTGCTGTGTTAATTTAACTTGCAAACTGGTCACAAGTCCTTTCGAGATCAGAATCTCCTTATCTTTCAAGAAATGCCAGTGGTTCTATGTTGTTTAGTGGGAAAGAACTTCATGGGCAACTTGCCCAACATCAAGGTCCAATTAGAAGGTCGTACACATTTTTTCAAGGCTAAGAATTTAAAAGATAAAATGTCTATGGAATTATACTATTTGAAAACAACAACAACAACAAACCACCACCACCAACAACAACAACAAAAAAAAACCCTAAACAAAACGAAAAAAAACAACTAACCAAACCCCCCCAAACAAACCAACCAACCAACCAAACACACACACATTAAAAGACAGGAGTGAACCAGGTGATCTTCTAAATAATGAATGGATACTATTAGTGCATTTAAACTTTTATCTGTACTCTTGTCACTCCTTGTGGTTTTATCATTACTTTGGTTAGATCAGATTCTCCTGCCCTCTGTTTTTCAATGATAAACTGGAATTTATTCTTGATCACATCTTTTTCCTGCACTCACTCCTCCAGAGTGACCTGATTTGCTCTCTTGGTCAATTCATCCCTTACAAAGCTCAGTCTGCATGCCACCCTCAAGTAGTTTCTTTTGCTACAGCCTGCCTCACTTTCAGAAAAATCTCTGAGAGTCCTCTCATGTTCCCCTTTTTGAAAAATCAAACCAGCAATAGTTCAATTTTTTTCCTTTACTATAAGTCTGCCTGGTTTTCTATATCACTTTTAGGAACTGGTCCCTCAATTCAGATAGGAATCTTATCTTAAGGTGCCACAAAATTATGCACGCATTTCATTCCAGCAAAAATGCTTCTAAATCCACAAAATGACTTTTGAAAGCTTGCTTTTGGCCATCAGACCTCATTCCTGTCAGTTTGAGAAATCTCACCGGTTCATAGTCTATAAAAATTTAGTTTTAAACCACCTGTATGAATATTTAAGTATAAAAAGTATATTAAAACCAAGATATAATTTTCAATTTTTCACAAATTACCAATTAAATCCCCCTATTGTAGATTGAAAACTTTAATATTTGAAATATTATGCAAATGTTTGCATGCTTCACTTTTCAACCCTGTTTAACTAGAGGGTGGGGCTTTGCGTGCACATATCATACGATACACAATAACAGAGACTCAGCTGAAGTAACTAATTCTCCAAATTCATCTGGTTTTAGTTAGAGAACTGCAAAAACCAATTCAGAACCAATAGGAAATGTTCTACTGTATCTTCCTCTAACTTAAAAATGTCTAAGCTGTTTTTACTCAAGCTTCGTAAAAACACAAACAAAAGAAGTTCAAAAAACAAAACAAAACAACACAAAAAACCATACCCCAAACCTCCTATTGTAGACTGAGAAGCTGAAGTCTCAGCCCTGGAGTTATTTTTACGGACATACAGTAAGCCAATCAGAAAAGAGCTTATAATGCAAACAAAGGCACATCACAACTAGACAGGAACTACAGTGTAACAATAATAGTAATACGCATTTCAAATGTATAACCCAAAACTCCATGGAAATCTGCTTGTAATGTAAAGCAAAAGCAATACAGAATATTTGGTTTGGATATACTTGGAATGATATCTACAGTGTTTGTGCTATGTAAATCTAGAAAAAGTAAGTTTTAAAAACCTTCCTACCTACTGGCCATGTTCCATTCGAGTGCTGGATTTTGAGAATTTCTTTCACTCTCTGTCAAAACCCCTCCTTTTCCGTTTTCCTTCTCTGGTTTCAACTGATTCCAATGAGCAGTACCAACGTTTATGGACTGAAGATCTATTTGATATTGTCTGTCTTCAACCTCTGATCCAGGGTCTCGAAGTATTCCTAGATTGAGGGCTCTCCTGTAATGCCAAAGGGGAAAAAAAAAGTCAGACAAAATCAGACCAATCACATATTCATTAAGATGCAAAATTAAGGTATCCATTTTGCCATTCTTGATTACATCTAATCATTACTTTTAGTCTAGGTTTAAAGAAGTATCCAGTATTATGAATGGCCTTATTGTGAGACAATGTTCCACTGTTCAAACTTATCGAAGAATAAAAATTAAAAAGAGCATTCCAAGGTGACAGAAAAACAATTCAAGCCTTTTAACATGCAATTTCAGTACAGTGCTTTGTTATTAAAATTCTTTTGACAAGTGAGAACAAAGCATTTTCGAGTGAACCACATTACTAGTGGTAAATTCTCCTACATTACATTTTACTAAATATTTCAATCTTGAGCTGAGCCTGGGAAACAGTCACACTCAACTTCAACAAAATATTCAAGAGCTTTTGGAGGAGCGGAAGCTGCTAAGACCACTCTGTTTGACCAGCAACCAGTGTCAGAGGAGTTGTCTACTACCATTTGTCTTTGCTAACAACCACTAGTAAATCTTAAAATTATCTTGCCCTTCCTACACTGGGAACAATACAGCTTTATGTGCACTGCTCATTTGATACTATAATAAAAATGCACAACTGAACTTATCACTTTCAAAACAAGCCAGTAAAGGGAGCAACGGGATCTTTTATATATATATAAATTTTTTGTTTGTTTGTTTTGAATTTATGATCACATCAAATTTGTATTGATTTCATACACCTGAGGTGAAGCTTAAGCGTCTTATTTGCGTAAGCCATCCAATCCACTGTTCCATTCTAGGTTCTTGTCTTATGCCAGAGTCATTCTTTAGTATATAACTGCTGTCTCCACAGAGAACTTCATAATTCTGCAATTTGTTTAATCATTGAGGCTAACAATAAGGTTGCACCTGAATATCAGTAGAAGATGCTTTACTTTGAGGTTGCCAGAGCACTGGAACAGGCTGCCCAGAGAGGTTGTGCAGTCTCCTCCTCTCGAGACATTCAAGACCTGCCTGGACACAGTCCTGTGCAATCTGCTCTGCTGAATCTGCTTTAGCAGCTTGGTTGGCCTAGATGATCTCCAGAGGTCCCTTCCAACCCCAACCATTCTGTGATTCTGTGTAATCTAAAAATAAATAAGGATTAAAGCAGCACATCTCAACCTGTGACGCACACACTGCATGCAATCTGTGAGTATAGGTATACAACCTATTTCAAGGTGCAATCCCAGTGCTGCCCAAATGCAAACAGTTCACACGGTTACCACCATTGCCACTGTCACCAATGGAGTATGCTAGCAATTAAGAAAATGAAGTATTAGTAATATATCGTATTTACCCACAGAGGTTTGTGAATGGCAGGAGAGCCGTTTTATTGAGTCATTCCTGTTCAGTAGCCCTATAACTTTCTTAAATGCTTAGCAGAAATACACTGAAAATCTGTTATGTCAGTAGTGGCATTTCAAAATGAAATGCGGTTTCTTAATCTCAAGGACGTGTTTGTCAGTGCTTCACATATACCTAACCATAACAACTGTGTCTTTCATTATTCTTTCTAGGCATTATTTCGTCAATATGAATGCAGTTTGTTTGTTTGTTTTAATAAAAAAACCAAAACAAAACCAAGCAACACTGTAGATTATTGTATGACCCAGTGTCTATTTACATACTTTCTCTAATGCACGTAAATATTGGAATACATGTTTTGCAAAAAATCCTACTGAAAGTAAAGCAACAAATTAAGTATCTTATGAAATCTCATTATGATACTAATTTCACCTGCATAATGATTTCTTCTCTCCTGTGCTTCACAGAAAAATACATGTTTCATTTCTTCTTTTATGAGCAGCTTGAGAACTAGCATTAAGCTGCAGCTAATGCTATATTCCCTAGGTTAGTTCAGCACAACCAGGACCTTGTGAACCAAATTCCTAGAGCAAAATGTGGCTGTTTGCACCAATCTGAAACTCCCCATTGTGACGATGGCTTTCTTCCCATCATAAAGTTACTTATTTAAATATAAAACCCAAGGAAATCACTCTTTGGCACACATTTTTAGGTGCAGCAAAATATGCAGAGCTACTATTCAGACACAAGGTATTGGTGCATTGCATTACTGACAATAAGGTATGTCCATTGCATCTTTTTTATTTGATCCAATTAATTTTCTAAAATCTCAATGAGTGGATAACATTTGTACTGCTTTGGGATATCACAGCCTAATACCTTCACACTGATAAAAAAACCTGTATTTTCATTCTGTTCCTACTATTAACAATCTTATATATGCAATACAAATCTCTTCCTCTGATCCTTTAGATGCACCTTTGAAATCTAAATTGTTCCTACAGATTACTCATTTCAAGAAACACATATTTTACACAAACATGTAAAAGACAAGGATTAGTTATTCATATTTTGACTAAGCTGATTACTGCCTTCAGAAGGCACAACCTGCCAGCTTTATACAACGATCAAAATACAGCCTTTTCCCAAATTAATTATGTACATACAGTCATTTACATCATGTACATAATCATTTACATATTCACTCATATCTGGTTTCCCATGTTAACTATTTTAATAAGTACACCCCTAATTTTTGGTTATATGCATCCTAGACAGATGAGAAGTTAAACCGCAGCAGAATTGGCTTAATCTTGAGCATGCATGTTATGGATGAACTCTGCAGCCTTTTTGGTTCTGCAGCTTTCAAAATCCTTGCCGGAAATAATATAAGGGAAACAGAATAAGCCAAATTCATGACTTCTCTATCCCTGGCATAAACGCCATTTTACCAGCTGAAATGTACCATAGGCTTAACAATTTTATTTGCTTTCTCCTTCTGAAAACAACTTCGCTATCCCATTTGAACCTTGCAGCAGGTAGAATACAGCAGTTGGCCAATAGTACAGTGAGATCATAAACAACAAAAGACAACCATAAGCATGTAACAGCTTTAATGTTTTTCTTTTCTAAATTGATTTAGTCTGGGTCAGGTTTTTTGTATGTTTATATAAGAAACAGCTCATGTTGAACCAGTAACGACACGCTGCTGAATAGACACAATTCTCAGACCCACTGTAAAGAAGTGTATTCATTTATAGCTCATCTGAAACGTACAAAAAGCTAAACAAGCCAGGAAAATGGCAGTTAAAGAATATATATTATGTAATGAATAAGAAGTATACACAGACTTTACAACCAACAGCTAATTTTTGTTGACGCTTGCTAGGTCTGTGTGCACTGATTTCCACCTCCAGGTTGAGAAGACAAACCAATCTCTCCAAATGTCAATTATTGAAGGATTTGTCTGGTGTAAAAGATTTTTCCTATTCTAATTTAAAAAGGAAACAATAAGCTTCGATCAATGCACACCCTCTACCTCATGGGGGTAAAACCAGTGGCACCCTGTTGGACCTGGATATAGATGCTATCCAAGAAGACCACCTCCTCTTCTGCTTAAGCTTGTGGAGTCCCAGACCAATGTAGTATGAAAGCCCATCACCTGCGAATGAGATGTGACTGAACTAGTGTAGAAATCACAGTAATATTTATCACCGATCTTTGAATTCAATTCAATAAAGTTTCCTAAACTTATTCTTTTTGACAAGGCCATTGAATGTGTAATACCGAATGGGAAACTGAAACAACTGTTCCTGAGGGAAGCAATGGACTAAGCTCCATTTGGAGTGAGAAACTACAGATGTTAAGAAGGGCATTGAACAAAAACGTGGTAAACCTAGAGTATCTATGATAACAATATTTGCCTTTGAAAACGCTGAGCTCAGTAAAACCTGAGACAGGAATCAGCTTTCCAAAGAAAGGCAACTGTTGTTTTTCTTTTTAAATTCTAGAAATAGCTGTCTCTTTGTCACAGGCAAAGCAGCTAATACTTGCCACTGGGAGAGAAACAGAACTTCCCCAACATCACAGAACATACAAAGACATTATCTTAGATCAGAAATAAAAGAAATCCTGCAGCATGAGAGTTCAGGATGGAAGACTTGGATTGCCTAATTTTCGAGACATTAGAAAGATGTATTTGTGAGGAATACCAAAAGAAGAATGAGAATTTAGGGGAAAAAAAGAAGGCACGGTAGTGGACAAGGGGGAGAAGAAAGATGTGGTCAGGACACCAACGCTGAAATTAAAGAAAAGCAGCAGGTAAGAAAATTCTCTTATTGCAAGAAAAGAGGACAAGACATCCTTAGGCAAGAAGGGAAGGCCCTAACAAATTCCTTAAATTTTGTCCATGATCCTGAGTAAGCATTCTGCCATACTGAGTGAGCTTCATGTCTTCCCCAAAGGGTAACCTCAACTTTGCTTGCCCACCTTGCCATCCGTCCATAGGGAGACTTATCTGTGGTTTAACAAACGTAGGGGTTTTGACTGCTGGGACACTGGCAACAGATTATTTTAGTCTGGGTGAGCAGAGTAGGCTATCAGTAAACTCCAGTTCTCACTGTTTCTGCCTCTGTTCCCCAGGAGCTGTGCCACATATGACTGGGTCTGTTGGCAGCTGCTCTCTCTCCCCTCCCCAGCTCAGCCCCAGAAGAACTTCGCTACTGCCCCATCCCCACCCTTGCTGGCAGCATACTCTGGACTGGATGCCAGCAAATTGTTATCAAATACAAATATAAACTGAGTACAGTAAAGGTCCTTTGTTTAACACTTTACTGATTAGCAAGTGATACTGTTTCATTCATATGTCTATACTCACTTTTCATTTTAACATTACATTTAATCTTTACAAGAATCTTTTGAACAACAAAAACTACATTCCCCCCCAATTAGCTCTTGCGTTGCGTTCTGTGCAGCCAGATACATCAGCATTACCTACAGAAGACACTAACTGGTAGGTGTCCTGTAAGTCAAAGTGGTTAAGGTACCTGGGTTCATGTTCAGATGTGCAAGAAAACATCAGTGCCAGCTCTATGAGCAAAATAAAAATGACTGACCACTTCCATACATTTACATGGTGGACAAATAAATCACATTACTAAGACAGAGGAAGAAGTTACTTATTGATTTCTAACTGAATAAGTTTTGTAGTCATCAATGGTCATACTTCGAACTCCATAATGATTTGCAGTGTTTATAACTTTTGTGAATAGACATAAATCAACCTAGAGGTAGATGGTTTGTGCAATCAGTATGTTGAAAAAAAGACTAGTAATGACTGAAACGTATACAAAAAATTCTTTTGATTGTGCTAGACTGCTTCAAACAATTGATATAATGAAGTAAAAAGTACAACGGGCAATTTTCCTCTATTTTAAACTAATGTTGGATAAATGTCCGACTTGTGTCTCTTGGGCACTGCTTCCTTTTTAGTTCTGTATACCTACAGATGAGCATATCATGCTGAAGAGAGGAACGAGTGAAAGGGCAAAAAAAAAGCTGTTTCTCTTAAATACCTCCAAGCTAGGTATTACACAGTCACATTTGAAACAAATGTCAATAAAATAGATAGAAATACAGACTTTTCCCATCTCACTGCTTCTAGACTTTCCCAGTTGTGCAGCAATAATTCTTATATGGAATAAAATAATAGTAATAAACTACTTTTCCCAAAAAATCTTACTGAAATATTCCCTTTTCTTTTTACACAGCTTTTTCTTGCCAAGCTGAAGTAGGCAAGAAGATTTTTCTTTGAAATAGACAACACAGACAAAAATCTCAGTTCTTAAACAACCTGCTCAGAGAAGAATAATTGTAGAATTAGAATAACTTTTGTTTTGTCTAGTTACTTTGTGTCCTTTATTTGACCAGTTTCATCAACTGCAACTATTAAGTCATACAGATATTTACTTTCATCCAAAACCATTTTTTAAATGACTGATTTTCACTGAACTATCATAATGCAAGACAACAGAGATTTGGAAATCAGGAGAACAGAATTCAACGGTTAGTGTGTATTTTGCACGTGTGCATCTTCTATTCCTCAAAGGGAACAGAAGATGCCAACTCTGTTAGAGCCTGAGGTGACAAACCGAACCAGACGCATGGACAGGGAGAAGAGCTAAGCCTGCCTGGTCTTCACACGTTGTGCACCAGAAGGTCTGGGATGAGGGAGGCTGCCTGGGCGGCCTCCTGTGGGCCTGCAGGACACAGCTCCCTCTCTGCAGGGCTTGAGCATGCCAAAGAAAAACAGGAGAGGCAGATCGCATTCCTGTTTTCTCTAAACTCTTATTATGTGACGCTAAGCAACAAAATTAACCTCTTCAACAGTTTACTCATATATTTTCTGGGCATAATGCCAAAATGATGCTGTGAATGTAATGAATTGATTGCATAGAAAACATTTTGAGATCATGAGATATACAGTACTGTAAGAATGGAGATACATAAAAATACGAATAAAAATCAACTATTGCACATTGTATCAATATACCATTTATATATATATATATTTATGCTATTTATGGAACTACTTACATGTTTTCATTTTGCATCTCAGTAGGTACATATTCAGAGGAGAAAATAGCAACACCCCCTCATACCCATTAATTACAATGGTGGTGCCAGGTGGGTGCTACTATAATTCCATTTGCTCTGTGTTTGGGAAGGTCAGATTTTAGTCAACTGTATCACACCTAGGTCAAAACTGGTAGCAGTGCATTGATCATATGAAAGCTACTAAACACATGAAAGGAATTACAGTAGATCACACATCAAACATTTTGGCCCTGTGCTTCCTTCCTCTAGTCCTACGGGCAGGAAATGTTCTACATATCCAGTGAGTGACCAGACATTTAAAAGTAGCCCCTTGTCCCAAAGGCTCTGGTACAAAGAGCAAAAAGCTGAAGAACTTCTGCAGTGCAGTTGTCTTCTAGAGTTGTATCTGGAATACAATATGAATGAGCCTATGACAATAAGGTATGGTAAACTATCCAGCAGTTTTAATCTCTCTCAAAGAATAAAAAGCATAGAATGAAACAACTCTGAAGTTTGCAGCTGTGCATTTAGAAGTCATCTGTTTAATTACTTTTATAATTTTATTGTTTAAATTCCTCAGCAAAAATAACAGCACGAGCAAATCTGAACTTCTGAAGATCAGTTTTTCATTTTTACACTGTTTAATGTTTAGACAGTTTGAGGAATCTCGTTATAGTTTTGAAGCATTCACCAAAATTCAGGGAGCATAGTATAAATATACAGTTGACAGACTGTATAAATGATATGTATGCACAATTCCAAAGGAAGGTCTGTGTGATATTTTTGGATGCCAAATGTTTCTAGAAAAAACAAGTGGAATAGACTTTCTCTAAATAGAGTCTGTGAGGAGAGAGCCTGAAGAGTTTAAGTGGGTGGAGTGGAAGTCTGGGGTGGGGGAGAGCAAAAAAGCCAGAACACAATATAACCCAAAGGCTTTTATGCTTTTGTTTCATGGTAGAAATAATTATATCTCAAAACGTAATGCTGTTTGGCAGTAAAAGGATCTTAAATTTTGATTTTTCAAATATTTCATGTGTACTTGGTTTACCACATAGCTAAAGTAAATAATCTTGTGATTTTCTCGTTGCTTTAACCCTGTATTTTACTTTGTTTTAGCTGATTCACCTAGTTCAGTGGTACAATACCTCAGTCTTTTCGGATGTTCTATAAATTCACCTGGAAATACTGAGGTTGAGTTTCACTAAACACAGACTTCATATATTTGATGCACGGAATTTCTTTAGAGGGTGCGGTACAACCTGGTACAATGGTACCAACTACTAGACAGACTGTCCACAGTGTGTTTGATAAGCTGACATGGGACAGGATTTCTTTTCACTGTTGTGTCAGCATATCAAACTCATACCTGGTCATCAGTCGAATTCTATACAAAGCAGAACAGAACATTAGTAAAGAACACCAGGTTTTCCTTTATATGAAACAATGCGTACATTGTAATAGCTGATGTTTATAACATAGATAATACAATAAGAAACCATCTTTGGCACTGATTAAATGAGTTTCTCAATATGCCACTTTTATAATATTTTCTTTTTTTTGCAGAATCATTCTATCCATAATGGCAAGCAGGAACTGTTTTTAAAATACTGTAGATGATACTGTAAAGTATGTCAATAACAAAGTCTTAAAAATTACTTCCTTTAATTCTTCTTTTCTGAAGTCCTTGCACTGCTTTTTCCATTTAAATATCACTGGGAAACTGTCCTGGTAGAAAACTCATTCCATATTCATTATGATATATCTTTCCTTTCATGTTAAAGCCAGTATTTTGTCTTCCTTAAAATCCCATTAAACTATTGTTAACAGCACTTCCAAATTCAATAAGAGTCTATGCCTAACAAGATATACTGAAGGGGAGTTTACTTTCAAATACACTTTTGAAGAAAAAAACAACCAACCAACAAAGCCAAAAGAAAAACACACCACCATTGCCAAAAACAAAAAAAACCCAACAAAAAAAAAAAAAAAAACACAAGAAAGAAAAAATATGCAAACATTTCTTAATTCATTACCAGTGATTCTTACGACTGCAAAAGGCAGAAATCACTCAATCATATTGAAATAAGAGATATATCGAGTAATGTGTATTTCACATTTCCCAAGAGAATTAAAACTTATCTTGTGCACATTGAAAGAAAATAAAAGATTATGATCTGACTAGAGAGGCAGTATAGTTTCAAGCTGCTTCTACTCATGTTGTAGAAGAGTCCAGAGCCATCTATACAAATTTGGCCATCCCACACAAATAATTCCCTGCAAAATACAAGGAATGGCAATTTTCATACACATTACGAGCTGTATGGGAGTACATGAATCTTTACCTTTTCTGTGTGTATTTTAAGGCTATAATGCTATGATTAAGGCACGCTGCTTTTTAATTGAATATTCTCTTACATGACTTCAATTTATCTACAGTATACCTCTGGATCTCATTAGAAAATCTGGAATTCAGCACAAATGCAGGGATTCACTTTATTTAAAATAGTTTTAGATACAAAACTGTTGGAAGATAGTAAAATACTTCAGTTCAACAAGACCTTCCCCAGCTCACAGGTTATGAAACTGTAGCCAATTAACCACTGCTATTCTGTTCAAACCAGATGGGTTCCTGCTTCTCCATTTCGAAATGCAATAAATGATCCTAACATTCAGATTTATCTAGATTTACTAGCATGAAAATTAAGATACAAGTTGCCTTAGGAGTGTACCAAGACAGGCTGGATGGCAAGATGGCCCTTTTAATCCCGAACACAAAGGAAAGCTCAGACTGTTGAAACAATCATTTTGCAGCAGAACATGCAAAGAGATATCAAGACAACTTCAGAAAAGGAAGTAAAAATCAGCTAAATATTGCAAAAAGCAAGTGACTGTTTCCTTACCGAATTGATAAGCCTATAAATTTCCTGTCGAAAACACAATTAGCCTACTTGAGAAATCCAGTTTTGCCTGAATGCTCATTTTTTCTCATGACAAAACAATATTTTTAACATTCTTCTGCCACTTTCCTCCCAATTTATGTTGCAAATCAACTGGTTTCTCCAGATATTGATGCATGTCAGTTTTCTTTGATAATTGCCACAATCTCTCTCCTCTTCAGACTTGACACATGCCTGCATAAAAACTACATCTACTGTACTGTATTTTCACACAAGGAATTTGGGGTACTTCCATTCTTCCCAATCCCTCCTCTTTTTTAGAGATAATACACCTCCTTAAAATTAATTTTCCTGAAAGCACACCTTGAATATTTGTATCTGTAAGTCTGAACTTTTCCCTTTGTGATTAAAATGTAATTTGACTTCTTTTCTTCAGCTATGTTCTATGTAATGAATAAGACTTGGATTCAGAGGTCAATGTAAAATCATCAGTGCCCACGAAATATCCAGGTTTTACCTCTTTTAGTTTCCAAAGAGAATTACAGCTTTGAGTTCACATGTCTGTGGGCAGAAACTCCCGCTATACAAACAGAAGTTGGTCAGCAGGCAAGATCTCAGTTACACAGAAAACGATTCTTCTATTTCCACATTTAGTTCTTTCTAGAAGAAATTTAGTATCAGCTCCATGCTAATAAGTGTTTCCAGTTCAATGAGTGTAAAGCAAGGTATGTTCATTTTAACTCCCAAAGGAATGAAGAGCCAAAAGACAATTTTTTCAAATTGGTGTTTCTCCTGTCTAGCTTTATAAAATATTTAGACTTGAACAATCAAGGTGACATTACCAAAACACAGGGCAAAACACAACTTATCTGGTAAGTTTTCTCCTTTCTTTGCTTAGAGAATTGTTGAACATAGCGAAGAACAGAGTGCGCTCAAACTCCCTTGTCTTGCATTAGTCCTTACTGCATTTTTATAGGTTTCTTGTCAACTGCTTGAGAACCAGATAAAGCATAGCCCGCAAATCTTCCAGCCATCTTCTGCTGTTGTCTTTTTTTTTTTTTAAATCTCAGGAAAAGCTTTTGAACACCCATCTCTTGCATTACAAATTACTTTTGTAATGTCTTCCTGAAAAAAAAACACTTCCCCACCAGCATTTTCCAGTTTGTTCTTTGAAGGACAACCGAAGCAGAGGAAAGAAGTGCTCCACTACACCATGCTTTGATTATGGAGATTATAATATACCTTTTGACAGTAATTCACCAATTATTTTAGGGACTTAAGGCAACGGCTTTAGGCAAGGTATTACTAGAGACTTCAGCTCCTCTTTACTATATCGTTTATATCCTCAAAGTATGCCTAATGGAATCACACCTAAAAGTCGAGCACATTCTCCTTGACTTACAACCATTTGAGAAAGTTTTCAAGAACTACTAGTAACAACTTTGACAAAGTTCCACAGAGAAATCTAGAGAGGTTTTCTAAAAACAAACAAGAGACTAAAGCTATTGAGAAGTATTTTGCACATCACTGAAAGGACTGATTTTTTCCAAATATTTAATGGAAAATCCAGAAGGTGTGGAAGGATGCAGCAAACCTTCAAGAGAGATCTGCTTGAAAGGTCAGTTCACAAATTTAATTCTGATACATAGAGTCTTAACTTAAAATCTGTAACAAAGCTATGACTATAAGCCACACATTTTGTGTCCCATTCTCACAGTCATATTAAAAGCCACTAATTCTTCCATGTCTTAAATACAATTACCACAACTCAAATTTACGAATAGTTATTTCAGATTGAAGTGACTGTAGCTTTTTGTTTCTTCTATGCTGAAAAATAAATTGGTAACTTCTGTTTTAAAGGCATATTACTGCTAAATCTTAAACTGTGATACCAATATACTCAACTTTTTGAAAGTAGACTTTCACATGCACACAGATGCACCACTTCAAAAGAGTTATTTATTTAAAGGCTTTTTAATGTACTTAGAATATGCTTTACAAGATGAAAACGAGAACAAATGAAACCTATTAGGAAATGGACCTCAAAACTAATTTTTAGGATTAAAGTATAAAATATATAAAAATCTTAGAGGACCAGAAAGAACAGGTAAAGGACATGACAAATCAAGCAGCACATAAACTCAAGAGGATTCCCATTCATTATAAACTGTTGCTGAGGTAACTTCTGGCAGCAGGAGACAACATATTGTTAGAAACCTACATCCTGCCACAGGAAGCCAAAGAATACACCACTGCTTTTGTAAACATTAAATATAAAACCTTCCCACTAAATTGGTTAAAGCCTACTATTCAGCATGTATACATAGCCTGCTGGAGATGTATTTTAACAGAAGTTTTAAGTAAGCTCTAACTTACAGGGCAATATCAGGCAAGAGTCATCCTCATCTACTCAAACTGCCCCGGTGTATTCACAACATTGATCATGAAGACTACAAATTCCAATGTTGGGTATTTCAACTGACCCCATGAGGCACCCAAAACATATAAATGGTGGCAGTTACCAAGACAATGCAGAGTTTTACTTTCTGCCTGGAGCTAAAATAAAATGCAAGGACACTACACAGATACAAACACACACAAATACCCAGCTCACCACACTGCCCATTTGGGAAACAGCAAATTCTATCATATATAGTTAGTTAGAGTCCAGTTTAGTAAATATAGTTGCCTAATTTTAGTTTCTTTTATGAGTGGCAATGTGTGAAGAATACAATATGGAGATTTACAGAATTATTTTTAGAAAGCAACTTCTACAATGCTTGCAGTTAGCTAATATATCAGGCATTTTTAATTACACCAAGAACATGGAAAATCAACCGTTGCAAGCTGTCTGAAGAATAAAGCGTGTCAAAAGAGAGTCTGAACTAACACACAGCAGAGAATTGCATTCCTCTGAATTTTTCTTGAATATATATATACATATCCAACCTTAAATTGGGAAGCAGAAAAATTTCAGATTTGCTTTGCAGTTGGGATTGTTAATCTGCAAGTTTCTCCTTGTTTCTTGAAAAAATGTCACATATAAAGATTAAATAATACTATTTAATAGTTAAATAACTTTGGTTATGAGGAACAGTTCAAATCTGTTCTGCTCCTATCCTGTAAGTGCAGGATATATCTATGTATAGATACTCCTACATTCTACTTGTGTCACCTCCACACCTGTTTATTTTTTACTGCAGGAGAACACACACTATCATGCCAGAAAAATGGAGTATCTATGATTTATGCCAATCATTGACATTCAACTCAATGGTGGTGCCTGATACTATCTCTGTATTTTATTACTCTCAGCATGCACTTGTGTTAGCCATTAACATACCAGTGTTAGCTATTGCCTCCTCACAGAAAAAAAAAAGAACAAACCCTAACAACCAAAAGCATCAGAGGGCATGAAAAATGTTTGGAGAGGCTGAAGAATGCTGCATTTATCTTTGTGTCCTACAACTAATAAATCCCATAAGAATATGAACCATTCCTAAAAAAAATAAAGAACAGCTTCTGAAATGCAACAAAAGTACTGTATATCAACTTTTTAATCTGTTTTTGTTGTTGTTGTTGTTTTTTTACTGCATCATAATCAGTTTTAATAGTAATAATGGTAGATGAAGTAGCTTGCACAGTAAGAGCTTAAACATAAGAAACATTAAGCATGACTTTTGGCTGTGCTTAAGGCAGTTAAGCACTAAGCTATCTTGGAAAATCAGTAAGAGCGAGGAACCACACTCAACACAGTTTGAGTTGTTCAGGATAACAGTTAGAAGGATTTAATTTTGCCATGGGAGCTTTGAATAGTATCCCATTGAGAAATATGCTCAAATAACACGTAATCATTCTCTATATTGCTGATAATCCTTTTTGTTAAATAATTGAAAACCAAAGTAGGAATACTTAACAACGTCAAATGGAAAAGAAAGACACTGGCAAAAGGTTTGCAAAAGAAAAATCTCCCTATCCAAAAAACAGTTTGAGAACTGTGGTATGAATTTGTCATAGATAAAACCCTGTGAGGGACATCAGAGAACCCACAAATATTTATGGAATGAACCGCAATCTGTATACAGAAGTTAATAAATGACTCATTACAAATGGGATATGGTTTTCCCAGTAACAGAAGCACACAACTTGCATTATATTTAACTTGAGATCCTGTTATAATTAAAATACTACAAAGAAAAAAAAGTCTGCTTTATATATTACTGGAAAATACTTTTCAACAAACAAAACATTTGTTGAAACCAAATCTGATGGAACTTATATTTACCCACAAACAGTTAAGAAGAAAACTGTATAGAATAGCAGCTTTTTAAAAGCTTTCCTGAATTATTTTAGAATAAATTATTTATCACAGACAAGACTTTTGGATGCTAATTTTTCACTATATAAGACAGAAAAATAACCTTGATATGTGGATTTGATCATATATGTTAAGAATCTGCAAAGGAAACCCTGGGAAGAAGCTGTAAGGAGTTTGTATAAAGTAACAGAACATTACTTAAGTAACTTGTATAGGGGGACCACTCTAACTCTTAAATTGGCATCAATTCCTAAGGACCAACTAATTGTTTTCTCCCATATTAACACAAATTTAAACATCTCCCCTCGTTTCCTCCAGTATTTTACAATAACAGGCAAAATATAAAGCTACTTGGTTAGAGAAAAAGATTAAAGGGAGGTAACTTGAAAGAAGAAATGTAAAAACTTCAATAACATTGCTTTATAACATAAAACATACAACACAACTCACATAAAAAATAACTCTAGTTTTCAGATTTCCTTTCATTTTCAGGTTTACAGCTTATCTGAAAAAGCTTTTCATTGCATTCAAGTTGCTGAGTATGTCAACTGTGAAAGGTATCCTGGGATTTTGAAATGGGTTTTAATGTATTTTTTCTTTGCCTCTGTGTCTTTTTTTGTTTATCGTTTTAAACTGCTACAGTATGTTTAATAATGTTAATTTGAATCTGAGAATTTTATTAAAATTGTTGGTTCATAGTGTCAGACTCCGTGCTGTGTTTCAAAAGCTGAAGCATGATGGCAGATTAAGCTGACCCAAGCCCAGACTGCTGAAATAGTCCTTGTTTTGCTAGGGCTAATCCTTGTGTACCTACACAATAAACAGGCTCAGGGCAATGACCTGACTGAAAATAATTGCCTGATGCCCCCAAAATGTTGAGCTCCTTCAGCTCCCCCACCCCACTCACTATGCACAAGTACAACCAGCAACACCATGGAGCTGCAAAGAGAGGTAGGTCTAAGAAAAGCTTGAGTTTAGGTTTGCAGCCTAAGTGGGCACAAAACTCATGGCCCAAGGAACACAAAAGTAAGGGCTAAAGGAGTGTTAAAAATCTAGCCCACTGCGGGCTGCCCCATGGAAGCCCAGGGCCGCACTTCATGCCTTCAGCCCCTTCGCGGGGCCTGGCCAGCTCTGCACATCACTTGCTTCAGTGGGAGGGTGAGAGACTTCTCTTCTCAAAGAGGTCTCCAAACATCTTATGTTTTCTCTCCACCATGGTAAATCAAGAATTCAAACAGTTGGAAAAATATTTTCAAATAGGAAGAAGAGCCATTATTAGAGTGAAAGGATGCAAATGGCGACCCAATCTGATTTCAGTGAAGGGGCTGTGTTTCAGTGCTGCTTGAGGCAAAACAGGGACATAACGTTTCTGAAGGGTTCATTTAAAACATGCAAAAGGTTATGAAACAAAAACGAGAAGAAATGACTCTTCCTAGGGAGAAGATAACAAGAACTCCAACAACCTTAAGGTCCCAACAAAAAAAACCCCAAAACTATGCATAACAAGTACTCATTATTTAAAGATTAGGAAATATCAAGGCAAGCAGTACAAAATATTGAGCATTTCCGTATGTAAAATGATGACAGAATATAATGAAAAGTTTAAGACTTAAACAATTTTTGTTTAGTTTGATTTTATTTTGATTGGCTTCACTATAATAGGCTTCGTCACACCAGAATTGCAGGTTTTGGAAAAAAAGGGAAATGGAAAAAACTATGTTAAACAGCACCTCAAACCAGTACAAACAAAGGAAATCCTAATCTCTCCTCCACTCAGTCATCATAAACATATTACAGATTTCAAGACTGAAGTTGTATGAACTTTACGTTTCAAGCTCCATATATCACATAGCAAATACTAATTAACTGTGTTAAAATGGTATTTGAGACAGCAAGAAATATCAGGAGATCAAGGAAACTCTGAGTTCAGGCTGCCGCGTGTCTTTAACTCGGCCTTGACTTCACAGACCATACGGTAGTTAAGATCACCCACAGCTGAGAAACCTTTTTATAGAACAAAGTGTAGCACGCTAGCACAACAGAGAAAGCAATGCCCTTGTGAAAGTTTTACAACTGCTATTTACTTCTGACCTTAAGCTGTTAAATGATGGCATCTTGATTAAATAGTCAAAGAAACAGAGTACATGCTACAATAAATTATATAAAATATGTTATTATACACTTTGTAGACTCCTTTTTTGAAGGGATGCTTCTCTCATGTATGTCTCCCAAGTTCACAGCCAAACTGTCTGACCTGAGAATTTCATGACCTGAACCCACAGGTCAATTTAAAGGGAGTCTGAAAACCTATTCCCAATTTAGTTCTAAATCACACACAGGTGTTAGTGAGAATGAGTTACACCTGAAGAACACAACAATCATAACTACACTGTAAACTCAAAAGCTTTCCCAAAAAACTGAAATGCAGTTGCCCTAAGCACTGAGACTGAGATCTTCACTCTGCTACAACTCCACCACTTAACAACCAGACTGGGGTGAGGCCAACAGCCAAATCAAGGCTTGACCATGGAGCATGAGGTTGTTATCATGGTATTTATTGGCTGGAGTGTATGTTCAAGCCAGTCACGGACTTGGAAGAGACCACTGCGCTGCCCTGCGGTGCTGGAGCTCCGAGGCTCTCCTCAGCCCGCCTCACCACCACAGTCCCTCCCAAACACAGGAGCAAGTTCCCATCATCTTCCAGGCCAAACCTGAAGGAACCTGAAAGATCTACAAAGACACTATTTGAAATCTCTGCCTGACTCTAGAGCAGAACTATTGTGCACACATTAAGACATCTCTCCGAATCTCCACTAAATTGTTTCCATCCCTCCTCCCCACAAAGGGCCGGGATGCTGCTGGCACCTCTGTGCAAACACCTCGTCTGAGGCAGGAGCAGAGCGCCCAAATGAAAGGAAGAATTTTGTAGACAGATGAATATTAAGTTCCCAAAGTAAAACTGAGAGTAACAGTAAATCATTGAGGAGGGAAGTTATTGTTAATATTATTTTTAATTTAAAATACATGCATTGTTTGAGGGTTACTAGGAGACTTCAAAAAATAACGACTTCACAGATTTCACCTTTGCTCTGTGTGAATGAATTGGTTATTCCTTTGAATTCATTCTTTATTGACAGATAGTGACATTTTTTGCCTGACATTTTTAATAAGGTTTCCAAAAGAACTGCTCTGATTAACAAAGAGATGCTTAAATGACATATTTCAATTTGCTTTATATGAGGAACTGCACAAAGAAATTAAAAATTAATCTAAGAATCAGATAAAAAAAAATTCGGAGCTACTAAGTAAAAGAGAAAAGAGAAAGTGGGTATGTGCATTGAGCACACAGTGATTAAACTGAAGAATTAAAGAGGACAAATGAAATTGTGGAAATGCTTTTCTTATTATGAAATTTAATTTATTTTGCTTATCACATTTTAAGGAAATGTATTTTAAATATTGGAGACACCAGTAAAACTCACAATTCAAGAAATCTCCAGTAAAAATAAGACTGATAGTTGAACAGTTTTAAAGTTGAATTCCAAATACAAATTTAGCTTTGAATAGCTTTTGGAATTAGATAATTAACAAGCTACATTTCTGAAACTAAATGGGCAGTTCCAGCTGTTATTTTACAATTAGTTTCCACTGAGGGTTTTAAATGAATAACTGCTGCAATAACCTCAAACATGCCAATGTTAATTAGGAGTGGTGTTTCCATGTAATGCTATCCATATATATGAATATTTTACTGGGCGAAAGGTCTAAGTAGACTTTTTTTTTTTCTTTTCTACTAAAGATAGAAGAAGATAAAAACGTGAAGTGGGAAAATACTTTACTTCCAAGCACTATTCCAGAGAGAGCTATAGGATTCTTATGGAAGATAAAGATGACTTTCCTAAGGTCTTTATGCTAAAAAATGCATGAGTTCAAGCACAGTAGTAAAGGACAATATTTAGAACTCGGTAATTAATATGAATATTTTGATTTATACCCCAATTCAACAGTTAATAAAGCTAAAGATTATTACACAAAAAGATTGCATGTCCAAATTTACTGTAGAGAGATTCTTATTAAAAAAAAAAAGGCACATTCTGAGGAATAAAAACGTCCTGGTCTGAAAACTGAAAAATTAGAAAATAAATTACAGGGACAAGTTTAAAATATTCACTGTTACAATTTTTTTTTTTTTTTTTTTTCCTTAACACAGCAAGAAAAGAACTGAAAAAGATGGTAATGTAACCCTGTTTCACAACTTCTGTGTAATAACCTCTCAGTGAAATACTGATTTTTTTTTTCCTAAAAGTCTAAACGTTATTTTCTTACATAACATTACCTCTGCAGTTTTAAACATTTCAAAATTAAAGAAAAACTGCAATAGAGACTTTATGATGCACTGTAACTTTTACTTTTTCTGATTCCCTATGGTACATATGCACGTTTTAATAACCTGCTCACATTTCCATCCAAAACTATGTATTCGTACATTTTTTCACTGATTATCTTTGTTGCCTTTATTCAAAGAAAAATAAAGAAACTCAAGTTAGCATTACCTAATTCCTTGTTTGCCTATCACATAAGCTTCAATGAAGTATTTAAAAAAAAGAAAGGAAAACAGAAAATATATTTTATTAGACCCTTTAAAAAATAATCAACACTTAAAATGAAGTTATTCAAATTAGGTGCATATTCTGGGAAACATTTAGTTATCTGGATACTAAGCTTCTAAGCAAAAGAAAATAATTTTAGACTGTTAATTAGTTTGAAAAGGAAAACAAAGAATTAACCTTTTTGCTCATACTAAAGTTAGAGAAAATCCAGGCTTTTTGTAACAGTGATTTAAACATATAGTTTTTTGAACATAAGTATGTCCCACAGTAATTTAATACTGAACAAAAAATATTTCTGAAGAGAAGATGCTTATAGATGTGGGTGCTGTTGAAAAGTTTTGAAAAGCATTTGATTTTCCAAACCACATTTGAAAGAAAAAACAGATTTCCACACAGACTGCTGGCTACATATGTGCTTCTTGCATAACCTCCTGCCATCATTCTTTCCTTCCCCTCACTCCAGCACTATCAGCACAGACACACAAAATTGTTTATTACTCCTTTTTTTCAACTGAAGGATTTTAGTTAACCAGTTATGGGCATTACATGATTATTACAAGCATGTTCTAGACAAAGCTGCTTGAAATAAAGATAAATAGCAGATATTTTACAAGAAAAATATCATTGTTTCGTTACTTATAAGTGTTTGAATGATAAAAAACAGTGGAAACCAGTAAACTACAAGAATGAAAAACACAGTAGGTTAGATACATTTCTAATAAAAATACTTGTGAAAAGTTTCAGGAAAAAATACAAAATAATTTACAGCTTTTCATGATTAAACTCTTCACGTGTAACTTTTTTTTAAGGGGAGTGGTGGCGTTTAGAGAATTTCCATTTACATTCTCAAATTGAAAACAGTCTAAGGAGAGCTTTATGCTTTGATCTATGAAAGATCTACACATGAAAATGACCATGGAACATTCAGACCTGGACGATTAAGCTTTGATGTATGACATGAATGAAACCCTTGGATCTTAAAAATGATGAATCCAGAGCGTGGACAACAATTAGATTCTTTATTGGCCAAGCTGAGGAAAGCTTGTGATTCTGTCCACCTAAACTTCCAGGACTTGATAGTTCAGTAGCTTTTATGCTGGACTTTCCAAGCAAGGCCTTTTCACAACAGTCTCCAAACATTCTCTATGCTCTCTGTATTCTCTGTGCTCTTTGTCAGACACTTTGGTTTTTTCTTAACAATATTTTGGTCAAAATTACTTTATGTGTTCATGGATACTCCCTAAAATTCTATTAATTAAATGCTTCATGCCAGAGTTTGCTAAAAACAGCCACATTGGGATGACTGGCAATTATCTATATAATTGAGCAGGCAATTTGCACATCTTTTGGTATAATAGAGTCCTTATCCCAATGCAGAACTAGAACTAAATGTCATTTCAATTTCAACTCTGTTCTGCTTCATATTTCAGCAGAGCTATGCATCTACTTCCTCCTGTATTTCAGTCAGGGAAACAGAATTGCTGGATCTTAGGAAGAAGTTTTCTCAGCCATTTTCCTACTGACACTGTCCAGTTCTGTTGGCAGCTCGGCACAACCAGTGCTGTTCATTGTTATAAACCCCCAACATACGCAGTTCCCTTTTTAATTCTGTTCTTTTTACGTCATCTTTCCACTAACTAGAAGTGTTCAAGGATTTTAATTATGCTCAGCTTAACTGCACTAAGCACTGTTTGGATATACAGGAAAATACTGTTGTAATCTAAAAAGGTGACAAAAGTATTTCACAGAATGTGAAATTATTGGGCAGAAAACTGGTTAAGACGACTACAGACACATCTGATTAGTTCCACTTCTTTAAAGCATTGTAATGTATTCATGCTGACATTCTACATTAGCTACTTTTAATAAAAGAACTAAGGAAATGACAAAAGGAAAACATACGAAGACACACAAAGAAGGAAACGTGGCTCATGGAGCTACCCCAGGAGATGCTACTCTGTTTGCTGCAGCCATCTCATACATAGAAAAGGATCTTCTGGCCTGGTGCCCTCACAATTGTTTTATATCCATCAAAAGTCTGTTCTTTTGACAAGTGATTATTAAACTAATCTAAATAGTCTGCTAGCTTTATTGCTGGGAGAAAGACTTGAGCAACTTGATCTAAATTGCTTGGAGTAGGAAGCTAGACCAGATGAACTAGAGAAGTCCCTTCCCTGATTCTGTGCTTCCTTCGGATTTTTGTAGCAGAATCAGCCATGTAACTGCTTTTAGCACTCTCCATGTAAAACATATATTTAAGTTTTTAAATACTATAGCAGCAGCATACCTTTGATGTTAGGTACCAATGAATCCCTAGATCAGAGTTATGAAGATCTTCAGGAAGAAACTTCAGGTGGAATTTTTATCTTACTAGACACCAGAGAGCTGAGCAACAGCAAGCCCAGGATTGAGAAATGCCACTTTTTGCCTCCAAAGAGATGCTTGCTATTTCCTGTAGTTACAGCATTTATAAATGTAATTTCTCTGACCTTAAATAGCTAGCTGACCTTCACTCTATCAGGGCATTAACATGATTTCCCCATCTCAGCACTCTCTCTTCCCAAAACTGCTAGACCTTCTCTGTTTTGCGAAATGTATTCGAGCATGCATTTGGCCACTTCAAAAGTTCCAGCAAACACAGCATGATCACACAAGCCCAGAAATGACCACATCATCTTGTTTTTCTGCAGCCTGCTGAGTCGTCTCCAAGCAGCAGCCCCCCTAATCCCAAGTTTAATATGATCAGGTAATTAAAACCCACAAAAGTGTGGTTTTCTCCTCCTCTGCTTAGCACAAACTTCACTTACTCTGACTATCTGACTCCTCCAGAGTTTTAATTAACTGCTCTTCCCTCTCTTTCACCAGGCTGGGCAGCTGCCTCACTTGTATCCTTACCCAAAATCTCCTCTGTTCTGTTCCCAGGCCCCATTCTAAAGCCTTGTGGTATCTACAAGAGTTCTGCTCAACAGAACTGGCAGTTTCTTGATGGAAACATACAATTCTGGTCATATTTGTTGAAGACAAACACACCTTAGCTGGTGTTTAAGAAGGATAAATTAATGAGAAATCATTAAAACAAACAAACCAATTCCCAGAACTTAGTAGGGAAAAAAAATGGTAATGAGAGACTGTCTTACTATGACAGGCTAAAAACATGTCACTGTACTTCTTTCAAGATGAAATAGTTATTTTTAGACTAATTTTTCTATGGCATAAGAAAACTGAATTACTGTGTCAATACATTTCTTTCTGAATTCCAATAACCACCTGAAAAAAAAAAATTGTGCCCAAACTTTTGGGGCACATTATTTTTCGAACATTCCATTTTCAATTCAGTTCTCTCTCCAAGTTAAGCAAGTAAAGCTCTTTTCCCTATGACATAGGCAGAGTTACTTCAGCTTA